>NC_091010.1:59231666-61718333 GCF_041146395.1 Eulemur rufifrons | reverse complement strand
TTTTTCCCCTTAATAAGGTTTATGAAACCACAGACTAACCCATCTACCAGGTGGGTACAGGAAGATCCCAACTTGTTGGGTAAGTTTCATATTGACAACAAGTGCTAGTAATGTTTATGTTCAAACTTGATCTTCACTCACAACAAAGAGTGACAGCAGATTCTGACTGTCTCTGTGTCTACAGGAAGGCGGCCTTAAAATAAAGTTGTACAGCACACTAATGATTGTCTACAATCCATGCAGACTGCAGTAAGGATGGTTTGAAATGAGCTTAGGTTTCACCCAATAATGGACTGAACAGAACACAAAAATGTATATATATAAAATTGTGCCCATCCCAGCTAATTACACAGCCTTTTGTACTAGTTCAGGAATAAATACACAATCAATTTCTTGTAAATGTAAACTGCTTGAATGTACAGTATCTCACTGTTAGGCACCAGTTTTAGAAATATTTTTAAGAAAAAAAAGTGAATAAAAATGAAGGGAGATAATACAGGGTCTTTCTTCTACAATAACTGTTTATAAAGCACTTTTAATTTGGTGAGTTTTTAAATCTTCAAAATAATTTACCAGCTCTTTACTGCATTGATTATTTTGCGCACACAGCAGTAACAGTTACTTAAAGTATATTTATTTTTCCAAACTCTTAATTTGAAAGAGCCCAAATTTATAGAAAATTGCAAGAGTACTGCTAATTATAATTTTTTAAATTAACAGACTCGTTCCAAATTTATATTTTCAAATTTTCATGCTCCTGAGTGTTAAGAAGTATACATCCTTGAGTATATGTAAATGAGGCATACTTCTGTATTCACAAGAGTATCACTACCCAGTTATTTGTAAACTGGAAACAAATCCTAAGTATTTTAATACCATAACAAGGAAGGAAACTTATGCCATTATAAACATATACATACACATATATATGTACGTGTATATATATGTGTATCTCATTCTTCTCTGTAGTGTAAAGCAATGGCCAACTATGAGAGACAGTCTCATCTCTAATCTAGAAACTAGGAGAAAAGCACACAGTTTTTTATTTTACAAGTCATACTAGAAAACTCTCTTATTGAAAGCAGTTTCAAACAATAACACAATTTCAATTTCAAATGCAGAAAGGAAAAAATGTTTTTACACCAGCCTATTGAGTCACTCAATGCCTCTGACAGGCGAGTAAAGTCCCCTCAACCAAGTTGTGGAACCCGAAGAGTTAGTAAACATTGCCCAGAGACCACCGCCCAAGGGTGCGGGTGGCGCCCTCGCGTCCGCCGAGCAGCGGGTCAAGGGGCTCCGGCCCGGGGCCGAGCGGGCGGCAGAGGCCGCGGCCGGGCCCGCCGGGCCTCCCGTGCTGACCAGGCCGGCCGTTCCACTCCGCGCCCGGGAACACCGGGCCAGCTCTTGTCCCCCGGGCCTCCGCCCCCCCGCACCGAGCCGGTGGACAGGACCCGGTGCCACCACGCGGGTCGCACGTCCCGGGCCACCCCCTCCGGGCGCCTCCTCTCGCCTCACCGCGTCAAGGGCGGGTCCGCGGGGAGACTCTTTGGGGCGCGGCAGAGCGCGCTCGGGAGCGGCCGGTCCACCCCCGGCGTGTGTGGGGTGGTGCCAGTGTCCCCCGGGAGGTGGCCTGCGCCGACCCCCGGGGACCGGGCCTCGCGTGACCGCAGCCCGGCCCAGTCCGGCCGGCCCCGGCCCGGGCCTGCTCCCCGCCGACCGTCGAGGGCGCGGCTCACCTTGGGGCCCTCAGGGGGCACGCGCGGGTCGTTCCACGTCGTGGTGCGGCTGTTGTGGTCCACGAAGAAGGGCCAGCCGGTCTGCGGGTCGATCTTGATCTCCCAGCCGGGGGGCAGGGGGTCGCGGTCGCCGGCGGCGTTGCCGGACGCCATCTGCATCATGGGCGAGTGGGTGGCAGCGCTCATGCTGGGTCGGGGTCGGCCCGGGAAGGCGGGTGCGGGTGTGGGGCGCGGGCCTCGGGCGCCGAGTCGCTAGCCGGGCCGCCGCGGGCACCTCCTCGTCGCGGGAGCGAGAGCCCTGCGCGCCGCCGACGTGTCCGGGAAGCCGGCGCGGGGCACCTTTATGAATTAAAGGAGGGGGATGACGTGGCCGGAGAGGGCTGGAAGTGTCTGGAAATAGCCTCCGCGCTGCCAAAGGGGAAGGAGGAGATAAAGGGAGGTAGCAACTGGCCGGCTAGAAACTTCTGGTCCCAACCAGAGAAGTTGGCCGCGGCCGCGGGTTGGATGCGGAGCTCCGCCCTGAGTCATCGGCTATAATCGGGCGCTCTGGGCGCGCGGGGCGGGGCGGGGCGGGACCGGGGCGGGGCCTGCCAGGCCACGCCCCCACCTTCCTCCTCCTTCCGCTTTAGAGCCTCGGCCCCCGCAGCTGCCCGGTGGGCGTCCCGGGAGAAGTGGCCCCGGGTGGGCGGGACGCACCTGCGGGTGTGCCGCGGGACGCGCGGGCTCGGGGGCTTCCCGCGTGCGCCCGGGGCGGGTTTCGGCTTTCGGACTCGCTCCCACTCCTTGGCGCCGCGTGGGCGTTCCCGGGGCTGGGAGGCCGGGCGCCAAGTGCCCGCTACGCCTCCTTCCTAAGAAACAAAGTTGTCTTAGAGCTGGAGGAGTGTCGCCCACCCCACCCCTTCTCTCGCATACGCTGATACTCCGAGAGTTACATTTTAATCACTTGCTTCCCTGAGCTGGAGGGCTATCCCAGAGGCGCTCTGGAACGCTCATCTGACACCATGAGGAAGCCAGTGGAAAATGGAAGTGCAGTGGAAACTCACTTTCCTTTCTCTGGAAACTTAAAGAAAAAAAGAAAGCCTGCATCCGCTGATGGTTTTATTCTCCTTGAACCTCGTATCTCAAATATAGAAACTTTCATTGCAATGAACAACTTTAAAGAAAAATCACACTCTTTTGGGTTTGAATCTTTTTTATGGTAGAGGTTGGTTCTTCCTAAATCTTGACCTTCCTTTGAGAAGTAGGGACCAACCCCAACCATGAAATTTTTTTGTTTGGTTGATTTCAATGTCATTTGCACTTGCAACCTGTCAAAGGACAAAATTACAATCAATTTAGTTTAAAGATCTTAATTGACTTTATTTGCAGTTCTGGAATCGGGCAACCACCTGATTCCATGAAATAGAGTAAGTGTTCCATGAACTGAGCAGAAGAGGTTGGTTTTATAGACAGAGAAGGGCTGAAGAAAGCAGAAACAAAGAAGGAAGAGTAGATGGGTCCATTCAAAAGTTACTTTCCTTGTAAGGAGGGGCCAGGGAGACAGAATAATAGGAAAAGAACTGGTTAGTTAACATCAGGTTACATATTTAAGATTATACAGTGGACCCTTGAACAATGCAAGGTTTGACCTGTGCAGGTCCACTTACATGTGAATTTTTTTTTCAATAAAAGTTACACCAAGTGTGCTCGCCTCTCCTGCCTCCCCTTCTTCCTCCTCTACCTCTTCAGCCTCTGCCATCCCTGAGACAGCAAGACCAACCCCTCCTCTTTCTGCTCCTTCTCTTCAGTCTACTCAATGTGAAGACAACAAAGATAAAGACCTTTATGATGACTGGCTTCCACTTCATGAATAGTAAATAAACTGGGTGCAATGGCTTGTGCCTGTAACCCCAGCTATTTCAGTGGCTGAAGCAGGAGGATTACTTGAGGACAGGAGTTAGAGACCAGTCTGGGCAACATAATGAGACCCGCACCCCCTGCCCCCCACCAATCTTTTCTAAAAAAAAGATGAATAGTAAATATATTTTCTTTATGGTTTTGTTAATAACATTTTCTTTTCTTTTCTCTAGCTTACTTTATTATTAAGAATACAGTGTATAATACATGTAACATGCAAAATATATGTTAACTGTTATCTGCAAGGCTTCTGGTCAATAGCAGGCTATTAGTAGTTAAGTTTGGGGGGAGTCAAAGATTATACACAGATTTTCAACTGCATAGCGGGGAGGAGGTTGGTGCTGTGTTGGTTAGGATAATAAGTTGGGCAGTTATCTCTCTTTCCAGATTTCTTAGGTCAAATAACATGGTTTGGTAACATGGAACTTTAGCATGAGTAACTTTATTTTGATTTTTAATCTGATCTGTTGGGGCCTAGTGCAGGAGCTTAGTCCAAAACAGTAGCCTCCTATAATTTTTATAATTTAACAAACGTTAATGAGCATCTCAATTCCCCTGGAAGAGAGACAGTGTGCTATAGAAAGAGAAGTTTAGGAGGTTCCATTTTAAATCTTTAGTTAAAATTCTGATCCATTCCCTTCTTCAGAAACACTTTGGGCTGGCTGGATGCAGTGGCTCACTTATAATCCCAGCACTTTAGGAGGCCAAGGTGGGGGGATGGCTTGTGTCCAGGAGTTTGAGACCAGCCTGGGCAACATAGCAAGACCCCACTCTAAAAAAAATTAACTGAGTTTGGTGGAGGGTGTCTGTAGTCCCAGTTACTCAGGAGGCTGAGGCGGGTGGATTGCTTGAGCCCAGGAGTTGAAGGTGGCTGCAGTGAGCTATGATGGTCCCACTGCTCTCCATTTCAGCCTGGGTGACAGAGTGAGACCCTGAAACACTTTGGAATAATATTGGGCTGAGTTTTCCAACTCAGATTCAGAGAATATCCTGGAACCCTCCAGTCTCTTCCTGCCCTCAGATTTCTCCTTCTGGAGAGAGGCCTGCCAATCATTTCCAGTGGAATGATCCCCACTTACAAAGGTCTGCATATCAGCTTTGAAGTACAAACACTCAGTTTTGTAAAAACACAAAGGTGATTGGGCCCCAGGGACTGACTCAGGTCACCAAACACACAAGAGACTAGTGTATAAACCTGAATGCCAATGAACTAATTTACTATGTGAAGAATATTACTGTGGAAGGAACTGGAACCCCAAGTTCACTGGTCAGTGTCTGTCTTATGCTTCCTTATATCTGAAGCCCTGAGCACAGAACTGGACCCAAAGTCCATATTCAATAAATGATGTTTCTTGAAGATTAAATCCAAATTGAATTTTTATTTCTATCTTCTTCCTTGCTCAATTTGCTTTCAACTACACCTGCAGTTTAAACACTGGGAGTGCTCTTTGCTGGCCACTTTTCCCCCATATAGACAAGTCAGGGAGAAAGCAGGTTTCTCTGGGATTAACATAGCTGCTTATGATGGCTGTGCTCCTCCAGGGACTTCCAGGGGGTTTGTCTAGAATGGAGCCACACATCTTGGAGAGCTGGCTGGATGAAGCTCCTTCAAACCATGCTGACTAACAAGTAGCATGTCCGTCCTTTGTGGAGTTTCTTCACACGGCCTTCGGACACTTGTCCTATAGGCCTCCTGGGGTTCATTTGCCCAGGTCCAAAGCTTAAGCATGACCCTGAATGTCCCTTTCCCACTCACCATTCAGTCGTCATCAAGTCTGTGGATTCCACTTCCTAGATATTCCTTGACTCTGCTCACTCTTGTCTGCCTTCAGTGCCACCAACCTGTCCAGGTCACCCTTGTCTCTATCTGGACCCTGGCAATAGCCTCCTAATGCATCTCCCAGCTTCTGACATTGTCCATCTCCAATCCATTGCCCACGTAGCAGCCAGAGTGACCCCTTTTTTTTTTTTTTTTTTTTTTTTTTTTTGAGACAGAGTCTCACTCTGTTGCCCAGGGTAGAGTGCCATGGCGTCAGCCTCGCTCACAGCAACCTCAAACTCCTGGGCTCAAGCAATCCTCCTGTGTCAGCCTTCCGAGTAGCTGGGACTATAGGCATGTGCCACCATGCTCGGCTAATTTTTCTATATATATTTTTAGCTGTCCATATAATTTCTTTCTATTTTTTTTAGTAGAGATGGGTCTCACTCTTGCTCAGGCTGGTCTCGAACTCCTGAGCTCAAACAATCTGCCTGCCTCAGCCTCCCAGAGTGCTAGGACTACAGGCGTGAGCCACCGCACCCAGCCCACAGTGATCTTTTTAAGCACAAATGGACCTTGCCCTTTCTCTGGCTGGCTTCCTATAATGCCTTCTTGCCTCCACACTCCTTGGCCCTCCCTCCCCTTGCCCTGGTGCACACTCTGGCCTACCTTGCTGAACTGTACCATGTACACACTGACGTAGCCTTCCCTGCCTCTGCACACTCTGTCACCTCTGCTTGGACAGCCCTTCTCGCCCACCTCCAGCCCTCTCCCACTCCTCTTGCCTGCTGACTCCCCTTCATCGGCAGGTGTTACCTTTGACAT
This sequence comes from Eulemur rufifrons, assembly GCF_041146395.1. Lineage (NCBI taxonomy): Eukaryota > Metazoa > Chordata > Mammalia > Primates > Lemuridae > Eulemur > Eulemur rufifrons. The sequence continues at coordinate 61,712,117 of NC_091010.1, read as the reverse complement.
CACTCCCCTTTGTCCTCCTGGTCTGGGTCATGTGTCCCTTCTACGTGCTCCCATCCACAATCTGTGCCACCCTATCAATTGCACTGCATTGTAATTACTTGTCTGATGGTTTGAGGTGATCGTGAAATGAGTTTCTTCAGGGCAGGAGCAGAATCTCAATGGCCACTGTGTCCCCAGCCTCTAGTACGATGCCTGACAAATAATCGTTATTAGAACAATAACAGCAATTGTAATGGTTGCCATTTATTGAGCATTTACTGCATGCCAGGTACCGTGTTAAGGGCTTTACATGGATTATGGCATTTCACCTTTGTGGTGGAGGCTGTGATGTGCTGCCCAGATCCCCTTTCATGAATGAGGGACTAATTCCCACTGCTGGGAGTGCTGCAGGAAGGCCAACCTAGGATGTCCTTGGGGACTAGCCCAGCTGAAGAAAACCACTTTGCCCAAGGTCACACCTCCTTCCAGGGACAACCTGCAGGCAGTAACTGATCTACCAAGGGGCACAAGGGCCCAGCCCCTTCGGTCCTACTCAAGACGGGGCTGACAGGCTATCATAGCTCCCGTGCACTCCTGGGGTTGCTGCTGCTTCCTGTGGGACGGATCACAGCTCAACTTCTGCCCCTGCCCAGTCCTGCTTCTTGTGCTGCTCCTGAGAGAATTCCCTGCTGAGGTCCTGTTTGCTCACTCTCAGAGTCTGCTTTCTGGGGAAACAAACCTGGAACAATGCTCTCAGCACCCTTCTGGGTGGGCGTTATTGTGACTCTCCTTTTACAGACGAAGGAACTGCGGTATAGAGCTGACACAAAGCTCTTGATTTGTGGAGGTGGGATTTGAATTGAGGCAGTTGACGTTGGAGCCCACGCTATTAGCCAGGCACTCAATAAATGTGATAAATAAATCGATGCCTTAGTCCCACTAGTCACCAAGGAAAAAATGTAAAAAGCTATAACTGAGAAACAAAGCTTTGTGTACATGATTTTTCTCAATGTGAAGGAAACAAGAGCCACAGCCAGCTGCTGTGGAAGGTCATAAATCGGCACTATCAGTGATGTGTCTGAGCCTGGCTGACTCATAGCGCAGGTCACAGACGAGGGAGTCAAGCTATAATGGTGAGTTTGAAATGAAAATGTCACCCAAAAGTTCCCCGAGTCGGGATGATTTAATCCGTTTCTAATGGAACACATGAGCTGGCATCGGAGAACAGCCAGTTCTCCCCAATCTGTACAAAACGCTGATCATCCCAAGTCATTTCCATTCGACTTTGGGATGTTGTCAGAAATCAGCAAATGCAGCCACGCACACCTTCACCAGCCATCCCCTCCCAGGGCGTCCTTCTACTGGGGGCAGCATAGATAAGGGGGGGCCAGGGCCACCCGGATGGAGGTCATGGCCCCTCTCTGACCTCCTAATGACCAAGCATGTCTGGAGAGAGGGGCCAAGGTAGCAGGTGTTAACACCAAGGGGTACAGGTCTGGTTATCCTGTGGGGACTTCGATGACAAGCTCTATGAATACACTCTGGTGAAGGTGGAGAGGGAAAATCAATATGGCTCAGGGGCAGAGTTTCAGATTGCAGCACTAATTTTGCATCTGTTTGCTATTAAAAGTTAAAGTCTGTGTCTGCTCCAGCCCAGCCTCTCTGTACTCTCTGACCTTGTGTGGCAGGTACATCCTGTAACAAGCATCTGGGCCTTTAATCATAAACTATTCTGTTTTGCTATTTTACTGTCTACTTTCTTCCCTGAAAGGATAGCAGGAGCAGTGGAACTGGGGACTTTAGCATTAAAAGTTAATTTTTTTTGAATATTGGGCACTGTCAGGTCCTGATGTCATTTATCTGCCCAGCAACCCTAGGAGACATGGGCTTTTACTAAACCCTTTGCGTGGTTGCAGAAACAGGCTTAGAGACGTTGACTACCTTGCCCAAGTTCAGCTGACCAGTAGGTAGAACCAGGATTTGAAACCAGGTCTGTCTGATTCCATGGCCTATGCTTAACCACAAGCTACAGCCCTCTGCCTTTGGCAGCTTCTCCTTCCTCAGTGAGCCCTCACTGAGCAGCTGTACTGGATTAAATAGTGTCCCCCGCAAATTCATGCCCAGCCAAAAACTCAGAATGTGACCTTACTTTGCAGATGTGATCAAATTCAGGTGAGGTCATAGTGGATTAGGGTGGGCCCACATCCAATGACTGGTATTCTTACAAGAAGAGGAAACTTGGACACAGAGACACAGATACAGGGGAGAACACCATATGATGATGGAGGCAGAGATTGGAGTGATGCTTCTCCAAGCCAAGAAACTCTAGGGATCTCCAAGCATCGCTGGCAACCACCAGAAGATGGAAGAGGCAATTAGGAGTCTCCCAGAGACAGCATGGCCCTGCCCACTTGTTGATTTCTGACTTCCGGCCTCCAGGACTTTGAGATAATACATTTCTATTGCTTTGAGCCACTCAGCTTGTAGTACCTTGTTACAGCAGCCCTAGGAAATGAATATAGCAGCCATACTAGCAATCTTTATTGCCCAATTCCAATGTCACTTTTGTGATCATAGTAAGAGCCCTCCTTTGAAAGGAGCATGATTGACAAATTGTCTCATTTTCATCAAGCGCTGTGGTCCAATGGGAGACTTTCTTGATTCTTCATCTCTCTACCAGGCAAAAATTAACCCTCTTCCCGTTTGAATAACTGTCTCCCCTGAACAGTACTAAATTCTCAGCTCATTTGAAATGAAGCTCTTAAATTTGCTTTTAAATGAGTTTTTTTCCTTCTACCTATTAAGATCGTCCAAATCTTAGGGTCAGGTTTCAGTTCTGTCACCCTGATTAAACATAAATGAAAGGATAGCTTATCAAACCAAAACCCACATAATTTCAGAAATGTAGGAAGGTAGTGAACAATGTCTAGTTACCCATTTATTCATTCACTCCAACAAACATTTGAGGCCGGGCTCTGGGATTACAGTGGTGAATGAAACACAGGCTTAGCACCTTTAATGATTTTTTTGAAGGTGAGAACCCTATGAACAGTTAAATTACCTTACAACCTGGTAAATGCTGTAGCAGAGATACAGATAAAAAGACAGAAAATCAGCCTGGAGAATCTGGGAAGGCTTCAGGGAGGAATGGAAATTTGTGTTGAAAAAAATGTTTCAATCAGTAATACGCGCACAGGATACAGAACTGAAAGTGCTAACGGGTAGTGTTAATAGGTGTTAGTTCACCAGGGCAACTGTAACAAAGTACCACAAACTGAGTGGCATAGAACAACAGAAATTTATTGTCTCACAGTTCTGGAGGTTAAAAGTCCAAGATCAAGGTGTCAGCAAGGTTAGCACCTTCTAAGGGCTGCAAGGGAAAAATCCATTCTGTGCCTTTCTCCCACTTCTAGTGGTTTGCTGGGCATAATCCCAATTCCTGCCTTCATCGTCTCATGGCATTCGCCCTGTGTGCCTGCCTGTGTCCAAATATCCCCCTTTTGATAAGGATCCCAGCACAAGTCATACAGGATTAGGGGCCCACCCTACTCCAGTTTGACCTCATCTTAACTAACCACATCTGCAATGGCCCTATTTCCAAATAATGCCATATTGTGAGGTCCTGGAGATCAGGGCTTCAACATAAATTTGAGGGGGACACAATCAAACCCACAATAGGTACTCAGTGCAAAATAAGCCTCCCTTCCTCTGATGTTCCCCAGTTCCCTGCTTTAGAGGTGACCAATGTCCCCAGGTTACTTGGTGCTCTTCCAGGGGTCTTCTATTCATTTATCAACATACGTGTGCACATTCTTCCCTCTCATACATGATGGCACACTGTGTGCACTGGTGTCTACCTTGCTCCTTTTACTTAACAACATCCCTGTGAGGGCCGGGCGTGGTGGCTCATGCCTATAATCCTAGCACTCTGGGAGCCCAAGGCAGGAGGATCGCTTGAGCTCAGGAGTTTGAGACCAGCTTGAGCAAGAGCAAGACCCCATATCTACTAAAAACAGAAAAATTAACCAAGAGTGGTGGCGTGTGCCTATAGTCCCAGCTATGTGGGAGACTGAGGCAAGAGGATCGCTTGAGCCCAGGAGTTTGAGGTTCCAGTGGGCTGCAATGACACCACGGCACTCTAGCTGGAGTGACAGAGTGAGACTCTGTCTCAAAAATAAATAAATAAGTAAATAAATAAACAAAACAAAAAACAATATCCTTGTGAAATTTTCCATATCAGTCCATGCAGAGCTTCCTTATTCCTTTAAGTGGCTGTATAGTACTCCACAATTTATTGAACTGATTCCCTATTAATAGACATTCAGATAGTTCCTGGTATTCTTCTATTACAAACAATGCTACAATGTACATTCTTGTGCACACATCATTTTGCATGAATCTATGAGTACATCTATTAACACCTGGGAGTGGACGTGTTTGGTCATCGGGCCCGTGCATTTTAAAATTTGAGTTATTTTGCCAAAATCCTCTCCAAGGAGGTCAAAGAAGGTCAGCCTTGCACCATCATTTCAGAGTGCATATTCCCCATGAACATGCTGGACTGTGTTAGCTAATGTTCTGATCTTTGCCAATCTGATATATTCCCCTTGTGCTTTTAATTTGCATTTCTATCTTATGAGTATAATTTAGCATCTTTTCATGTGTTCAAGAGACATTTGGATTCCTTTTCCATGAATAGTCTGTACCTATCCTTTGCCCAGTTTTCCACTGGGACTGAGAAGGAATGAAAAGGATTTTTACAGATGCAGGAGAAGAGATAAAACAGAGACACTAGATCATTGCAGGGCACAGGACAATGGGGCCTGGCACTGAAAAGTGGTCTGAGTAGTTCTACCTGGGCTCCAGGGCCTTGAGATTTCTGACCTAGGACTCCCCTGCTCCTCCTCCTGGCTAAGCAGCAGCCAGCTCTGGAACTAAGAGGAAGCCTGGAAATTAAACTCTGGGTGTAGAAAGATTTGAGCTTGGAATGTAAATTGGCTGAGAAACCACTAGGCCCCTCCTCCAAGCCTGGTTTACCTCCAGGGGGATGATTTAAGCTTGGCTGGGGATGGAGGGAAATGAGAGGTAGGAGCTTGTAGCATGACTTAGGAACAGGCTTGGGAGAAAGACGAAGATTGAAACAGGTGTATATGGTATAAAATGATGGTCAGAGACCAGTGTCAGGAATTTCTCCCTAGGCCAAAATATTCTGTTGCATTGTTCTTTTGTCTTTACTGGCTAGTGCTGGGCTTAGTTCAAACTCAAATTGACAGACATTTCTATCTAAATCTGTTACCATTATATTGGAAGGTATGAATGTGTGTGGCTGAAGAGTTGTTTTCAGGATGGAGGAAGGATCAGGGATGTGCTTTTGGGGTCTCTGCCGCCACATGGTTTGCACTCCGTGGTTTTAGCAGTTATTAGCGACACACTCTCTATTATTTCCAGAAGGTAAATGAAGTTGCTTCCAGAGGGTCTGTTAGACCTCATTGTTATATTCTTGTACTCTTCAGGGATTTATTGAACACCTCCTGACAATAATCCCTCGGCTAAGCTCCATGGAAAGTTTTAAGGACGTGCAAGAGCTGATCCGTGACTTTAAGATGATAGACTCTAGTCGGGAAGGTAGGACTAGATTAGGCTGTGCCACAGTGCCCAGATATTTGGTCAAACATTATTCTGGATATTTCTGTGAAGATGTTTTTTGGATGAGATTGACATTTAAATCCATGGACTTTGATTCCAATGAAGGATTTAATAAGGGGGAAAAAAATCTGTGGACTTTGAGTAAAGCAGACTGCTCTCCACATATGGGTGGGCCGCATCCAATCAGTGGAAGGCCTTTTACAGAAGAAAAACTGACCTCCCTGAGCAAGAAGGAACTCCTTCAGCAGATTACCTTTGGACACTCTTCCCTGCGGCTCTAGCTTGCCAGCCTATCCTGCAGATTTTGGACTTGCACCTCTGCAATCTTGGGAGTCAATTCCTCACAATAAATCTCTCTATGTATTTACACATCCCATTGGTTCTGTTTCTCTGGAGAACCCGGGTACATACAACTACTAATGGGTTGCATGATCCTCAAGATCAGTGGTCCCCAAACTTTTTGGCACCAAGGACCATTTTCATGAAAGAAAATTTAATTTTTCCACGGACCAGAGGGAGGGATGGTTTGGGGATGATTCAAGCACATTACATTTATTGTGCACTTTATTTTTATTCTTATTACATTGTAATATATAATGAAATAATTATACAACTCACCATAGGTGGGGGACCGCTACTCAAGGTGATATCTGATGTAACATCAGGATGAGAGAGATGCCAACTAAGGGAAGCTTCCAATCAGAGAGACCTTGAACAGGAACTGGACTGGAGACTTGAGCAGGATTCCAAAGCAAAGTCAAGTTTGACTGGGTAGAGGAAGGAGTAAGGGACTTCTAAGTGGGGAAATACGTTTGTAAAGGCAAATGTATGGAGCTAGGCCCAAGCAGGAGACCAATCTTGGGGGTCACAGGTGTTCCTAGCACTGGTACCTCCTCCAAGGCAGCTGTCACAGTTGCAACTGGACACTTGCTGGTGGCAGTATGTGTTCCACGCCTGTATCTCTCTCTTTAGACCATACACGGGTATTTTTTTGCACATATACATTCCGAAGTGCCTACTTAGTTCCATTCTTAGCACAAGTTGGTGTTTAATAAATATTGTGGAATGAATGAATTCACTTTGCCCTCCTAGTGAATTATATAATCCATGGCAGAATTAATTCTCTACCCTGTTCTAAAAGGTGTCAAGAAATGGGCAATGATGATTATAAGAATTGCTTTTTCCTGGTGGGGAGACAATTTTATTTCTTTCTATTCAAAATATGTACTCATAAATAATTCAGACAATGCATAAAAAATATAAAGTAGAACATCTGTAGTCCCATTGCCCAGAGATGAGATGCAAATGAAATAATGTTAAATCACCATTGACTATAAAATGTTATTATTGTCACTTTTTTTTTTTGAGATAAAGTCTTGCTCTGTTGCCCTGGGTAGAGTACAGTGGTGTCAGCCTACCTCACAGCAACCTCAAACTCCTGGGCTCACGTGATCCTCCTGCCTCAGCCTCCCCAGTAGCTGGAACTACAGGCTCATGGTACCATACCCAGCTAATTTGTTTCTATTTTTAGTAGAGATGGGGTCTCACTCTTGCTCAGGCTGGTCTTGAACTCCTGACCTCAATCGATCCTCCTGCCTCAGCCTCCCATAGTGCTAGGATTACAGGCATGAGCCACCATGCCCGGCCTATTATCACATTTTCAGATCTTTCCTTGTTTTTGAACCAAGACTCTCATATTTATGGAGCACTTGCTGTGTGTTAGCCAGTGTGTAGCGTCTGAAACACAAAGGTAAACAAGATCGTCAAAGGGCATCCTTCCCTGTCTTCTGAAAGTTTCCAGTTGATTAGAGAAAGTTTTACAGACTCTGGTATTTCTGGGTCATTTCTTGGCTACTGGATATACACTCTTATTGTTGCTGTGCTTGAAAGCACATTTTCCTTTACCCAAGCTGTGGTAAATAAACCTCTCAAAACATTTCTCCAAAGCCATTTCCATTTTATAGAAAATAGGTTGTTAAATTTTGAAGGGCTCTTGTTATTGCTTCCCTTAGACCTTTCTGGAAACTCAGCCTCCTTAGTTTAATGATTTTTTTTTAAATTGTTGTTGTGTCTAAAGAGCACATTCTTTTACCGGGAAGCAACTATTCACACTGACAGGCAAACTGGCTTAGTTTTATTACTCTTCACTAATAAAAAGAAGCATTGCTTTTAGTAAGTAGAAAGGAATATTTAACACCATTTTCCTTGTTTATGTTTGGATTTTTTTAAATGTTCCAATTTTTAAATAATATATAAAACATATACTTGTTTGAAAATGTATTTAAAATTTTAAACAATTGTGTAAAGGAAGCATTTCATCCAACAAGTCTTGATCTGGCCTTTTTTTTTTTTTTTTTTGCATTCTCAAGTTGTTCTTATAGGATCTTATAGGGTTGTTCATAGGGTCTAGGCATGGAGCTTAATCTGCTTGCACCTGGGGAAAACTTGTTATGACTTTCCAAAGTTCCTCTGTTTCCCAGATTTATTTTATTCAAAACCTGTGGGTTACTCGTCCAGCTATCCTGTATTGCTGATTGGCCACAGGATACCAAGCTCTATCCATGAACTGAGCAAGCAGTCTTTGCCCTCGAGGGTTCTATAATCTCTGTACCTTCTGGGAAAAGCCTGGTAGCCTAGAGGCTGCTCCAGGCCCCAGCATAGGCTGGTAAAGGCACATTTTGAAAGTTGGGAAAAGCATTCACTGGTTAGTGCCAGCTCGCCATACGTGCAAATAACAAGGCCAAGTCACACTTGTGCTGGACTCAGTCACCAACTTAATGTGGGAGAGGAGGCAGTGATTTAGGTCTTTCTCTTTTTTCTTTCCTTTCTTGTTAACATAAAGGGCAAAACCAGATTTGGTGGTTAGAATCTTTAAAAATTTATTGTTTTCTCTTTAATTACAAAAGCAATTTACATATACTCTATCAAAGTTGGAAAATACAGAAGCCACAGCAGAAAATAAAAATCTCACAAATGAGTGGGAACTTTTTTTTTCAAGATACAGGGTATTTTTCCAGGCTGGTGGAGCACAATGCCGTGATTATAGCTCACTGCAGCCTTCAACTCCTGGGCTCAAGTGATCTTCCTGCCTCAGCTTCCCAAGTAGCTGGGACAACAGGTGTACACCACCACATCCAGCTGATTTTTACATATATTATTTTTTTAGAGATGGGGTCTCGCTATGTTGCCCAGTCTGTATTGAACTCCTGGACTCAAGCAATCCTCCATTGGGAACTTTTAGGGAGATAGGGTTAAGGTTGATATCAGGAAGAACTTGCTGACAATTAGGAGTGAGCTCCTGGTCACCGGCAGTATTAACAGATCCGAGGACTAGATGATCAGCCTCTCTAATGATTTCTGGCTCTGATTTTTGTGAGAGGGACAGCCTGTCCTCAGCCTGCTGGGTTCTAAACAGCATGCACCTCCCCCTGGCCACCACCACAGAGCAAGGGAAGGCAGAGTGAAGCAGGGCTCTGCAGAGTGGCATTTGCAGAAGAAGGTTGTAGATCCCAGGGAGGGAATTATCTGTTTGTTCGTTCATTCATTCATTCATCCACTCAATCTTCAAATCTTTAAATATTTATCAAGTGCCTACTATGGGCTGGACATCACACCAAGCTCTGGGGATGTTCTGTGAACAGCACAACCCTAGACCAAGTTCCTGTAGGGACATTACAATTGTATAGGTAAAAATTTAATCACATGCATTAACACCAAGAAGGAGCAGAATAAGATGCCTCGAGAAAGTAATCAGGGAGGAAACTATCCTAGTCAGGAAGTCGGGGAAGGTGCCTTAGAGGAAGTCACCCATACACTGGGCCTTGATGGATGAAAAGGAGTTAGCTGGGCTGGAGAGTGTGGGGAGGAACCACTCCACAGCACGTGGAGGGTCTGTGTTAAGGAACCTTCCGGAAGGAGATGAGGCCGTGAAGTCGGGGCATGCTGAAAAGTGGGGCTCTGGCTGTTAAAGTAGGCTGGGTGGAGCAGGTGGGGCCAGGGAAGCCTCCAGAGGGGTGTGAGTATTTTATCCCAAGGGTAACAGGGATCATTTGCAGAATTTTAAGCAGAAGAGTGACATGATCAGTTTTGTGCTTCTAGGAAATCATTTGGCTGCTGTATGGAGAATGCCTTGCAGGAGGGCAAGATTGGAAACAGATTCGGGTCCCTGTGTAAGTTTCGAGGCCAGGTGAGAGGACACCACACGTGTTTAAGTGAGAGATGGTGTGGCTGGGATTAGAATAAGGATAATAGTAATGAAAACTAGGTGTGACAGACTGTGCAGGTAAGTGCCAGGCGCTGTCCTCAGCATTTCGCCTGCACGATCTATTCAGTCCTCACAAACACTTAGCAGATGGTACCATTAGGATTGTTGGTTTATAGAGAACATCGAGGCTCAGAGAAGTTAAGAAACTTGCCCAGGGGCGTGCAATTGGTTCAGTGGGGAGCCAGGATTTCAACTCGGGGCTTAATTGACACATATAACAGTACCCCCACCCCACCTATACTGGAGAGAACTAGATAGACTCAAAACATACTTCAGAGTAAGAGGCAACAGAACTTGGTGATACATTGGACAGTTTCTCCCATGAGCCCAACTAGACGATGAGTTCCACTTGTTCTCACTGGGACAGCGAACTCAAAATGAAAAATGGTTGTGGGTGCAGCTTAATGAGAGAGAAGTTGCAGATCAATTAATTTATACAAAGGTAATGATAATAGAAAACACACAGAACTTTCCAGGCACATAAAGCTCTTCTAAGAGCTTAATCTCTAGAGGATTCACTTAATCCTCACAAGAATTCTAAGCAGGAGGTGCCGTTGTTATTATACCCATTTCACAGACGAGGAAACTGAGGTAACGAGAGCTCGAGGAACTTGCCCAAGGTCACACAGTAAGAAGTGTCAGAGGGAGGATGTAAGCCCAGGAAAGCCACCAGCTACCCCGCTTCCAGGGGCTTCTGCAATGTCATGGTCCCCCTAACCTAGGCCAGGCCTCACCAGAGCAACTCGTTTCTCTGAGTGAAAGCCCAGGAGCTTGTTTTTGCTTCTGAAGTCACTCTATAAATGTGGTCGGTGAGACATAAAATCGGCTGAGGACATTTAAATAACAAAGCCTGCAGGCTGGCATGTTCAGACCTCACTGCCCTGTGTAGGAAACTCCAGCCCGCTGTAAGCTGCTTGTTGGTGCGGCCCGAACTGGGGAAAGGAGTATGTTTTCCAGACGTCATGTTCTGAATTGGTTGGGAGGTTGTTCGTAGGAGGATGAGGAATTATTTAATGAGGAGTCCACAGGGAGACTTTTCTCAGGGTTCCGATTAAATCTTTTCATTATGCAGATGTGGCCTTCTTGGTGCCTAATAAAGCTTTGCTTAATTTGGACGCCTGTGAAATTATATTTGGAGGGATTGCTATTAAAGGAAACCCGTGGAAAAACAGTCGTTAATTCCTCATAAACTGGGATCTTTCCGTAATGGAGAATACAGCTTTCCGAAAAGTCATAGACGGCCCCTTGCGCACTAGAATCTGAAGATACGCCTGTGCTCCCTTGTCCAGTGAAGCCTGGGACCCGGCCCCCCTTCCTGAGTTTCTGTTGGCTTGGCCCCTGGAGATACCTCAGCCCTCATTTCAGATCCTTCAAGGTCTCCCCACTGCTCCTGAGTAGGGCCCCAGCTCTTTCCAGAGCCCACCGAGCCCGTGGCAGTGCACCCCAGCTGGCCTTGCCAGCTTCCTTCCCCCCGCCCTGCTTGCAGTCCCACCCGCAGATCTCGCCTTCCCCACGAATACCCTGTGCAGGTTTCTGCCCTCTCCATTCTGTTCATCTGTAAACTCCATCTCACCCCTCAACACCTGCCAGAAGTCTTCTTGGGGGGACTCCCCCATCTGCCCCAGGTAGAGGGCGTCATCCCCTCCAATAGTGCCATGGATGCACTTCTAGTGTAGCCTTACTGTGCACAAATTATTTGGTTATCGGTACCTTCCTCTCTAAACGGAGAGGCCAGGGATCAAGTTAAGTGCCTTCATTTTTCTTTCCTCTCCCCACCTGTGGCCCTTCCATCCAGCACAACACCTGGTGAGCGGTAGCCATACTTCCTGAGCTCTGTCCCACCTGCTGTCTCATCTTAGCAAGACTGTCCTGACCGTAGCCCTGAGCTAAGGTGCCTATGTTTCGAACCATGTGAACTTTGCCTCCCCCATGTCCAGGCTGGGAGTGAATCCTTGGAAGCTAACTCATAGGCTTTGGCATGTGACCTGTGATGACTTGAGAAAAAAGATGAACCAAGCCAGCAGGCTCTGCTTTTAGGAATGTGAACTAAGAAACATGGGAAGAGCTGGCAGGAGCAGACAGGAGAGGTGTGGCTGAGTCACATGAAGAGGATAGAATAGGCGTGAACTTGGGGTTGCCTGCCCCTGAAGTACCCAGGGCTGCCGTGGCTCCTCCTCCTCGTGTGACCAGCAGGATATTGCAGAAGGGATGGTTGTGACTTCCAAGGTAGATCATAAGAGACATTGCAGATTCTGCCTTAGTCTCTGGGGGAAGCCAGTAGCCATGTGGTGAAGACGCTTGAGCAGCATGGTGAAGAGACCCACATCAGAAAGCAACCAGCACCGACTTAGCAAGCGTGTGAGTGAACTACCTTGGAAGTGGATCCACCTGCCCCAGTCAAGCCTTTGATAACTGCAGACCTGGCTGACGTCTTGAGTGCGTGACACATGGAACCAAATCCACTCGGCTAAACTGCTTGCAAATTCCTGACCTAGCTGTGTGAGATAATAAATGTCTGCCACTAAGTTTTGGGATAAAGTGTTAAGCAGCCTCAGATAACTAATATATATATATTTTTTTTCCAGTACAACAAAAATTCCTTGTATTAGCTTGTGTGTAACCACTTGCTATTTACTCACTATTGTCTCACGTGGTTGCTGGCCCATCTACAAACTAGGGGCAGTTTAATGCCCAGGAATTAGTAACTGCTCCACTAGAAGCACAGAGAGGAAGAAATCTCTCTCTCTCTCTTTCTCTCTCTCTCTGTCTCTGTATTATGTACCCCAGTAACGCGTTACATATGAGGGCTGTCCGGATACACGGATACAATGGCTGGATACTTTCCAGGCAGCCATTGTATGTTTGCTGTGTTACCATTTTTGAAGAGCTTTTCATGCACATGTCATTTGACTCTCTTAGCAATTGACATGGTTATATTGTTCTAGATCTCAGATGTATTCACAGTTATAGATTAAGTTCACATTGAGAACTTCTGCATTAATGCAGAGATAAAGCACATTTTGCAGTTCTTTCACTTGTATATAGGATCAATAGGTTCATTTATTCAACAAATACTGAGTTCCTACTATGTATGGGGAGTATGAAGACACAGAAAGAAAGCAGAAATTAATCTTACCTTCAAAGAATTTATAATTCAGTAGGGACATTAAAGCATGCACATGAATAACTAAAATGCTATGCAGAAATGTCAAAATCCCTAGCACCTGCGACTGAGAATTGGCCTTGTTCAGGCTGTTGTACTAAAAGCTTTACATGGATAATCTTCCCTGCTACAATCTGATACCCGTGAGGGCAGGGATTTGTCCTTAACTCCAACACTCAGAACTGTATTTGGCACATTTTCTTACATTTGGCACATTTTCTTACATTTGGCACGCAGTTAACATTTGTATAATGAATCTCATTGTATCCTCACAACAACCTTATGAAGAAAGCAGAGTGGTTAGTGTGTAAATTCTAGAATCCCTCTCCTGGATCTGTTACTTGCTGGGAAGTGATTGTGGAAAAATTTACTGTCTCTGTGACTCAGTTTTCAGACATGAAAAATGTGATAATAGTAGTACCTAGCTGGCTGTGGTGGCTCACGCCTGTAATCACAGCACTTTGGGAGGCCAAGACAGAAGGATCACTTGAGGCCAGGAGTTCAAGACCCGCCTGGGCAACACAGACAGACCCCATCTCTACAAAAAATTTAAAAATTTAGCTGGGCATGGTGACACATGCCTGTAGTCCCAGCCACTTGGGAGGCTGAGGCAGGATGATCACTTGAGCCCAGGAGTTTGAGGTTACAGTGAGCTATGATGATGCCATCATACTCTAGCCCAGGCAACAGAGCGAGACTCTGTCTCTAAAAAAATAAAAAGTACCTAGTTATAGTGCCTAATAATTGTATCTTACAGAGTTATCATGAGGATGTCATGAGATGATTCATGTAAAACACTTAGAACAGTGCCAGACACACAATCAAGACTAAAATATCAACTGATTACTGTCTCTATCGCGATTCCCATTTTACAGACAAAGAAATGGAGGCTTGGAGAAATGGAGGTCACTAAACCATGACCATGCTTTTAACTGTGTCACTCTAATATCTCCAAAAAAGGTGGTAAAGGAAGGCAGACCGAGATTGGTGTCCGAGTACGTTCTTGTAAAGTAAAGATAAGGAAGAGTTAGTTCACATCCAAAGATGATGATCAAATGAGTGGACAACCTCTTGAAAACACTCTGTTCTAAACCAAGGCCAACTGGATTCCAGCCACAAGTTGCTTTTATCACTTCGCCTCTTCGAAGGTTGGTTGTTTCTGGCAGAGAACCCCTACTGGGATGGGGGAGATAGACTCGCTGTTGGCGCGGCCATTTTTGCACGACTCACCAGGCAGTTTATAGCACAATTTAGAAACACCAGGGACAGCAGGATTACTAATCATGCTGTCTGCTGATGTAAACTCTATTTAGGTACAATAATGTTTTTAAATAACCTCAAATACAATTAGCACCCTGAGGATGGGCTAGTTGAATGACTACAGAAATATCATTCAGATAGTTCATTAACTAATTACAGAGCGCTGCAAACAGAGCCTACTGCAAGGCAGGGGGCGTGGGGCTGATTCACAGGGCTGAACCAGGGGCCAGAAGGATGCCCCTCCTGCACCAGCATCACAAGGTGGCACTCTTGACTGGCAAAGAGAGACTCTTCCCTTCTTGCCATCTCCCTAGCACCCATGGGAAAGTGGTGTGGGAGGCTCAGAATTGAATGCCAGGGACACATGGCTTCCAAAAGCCCCACTCCTCTCTCTCTCACTGCTCACTGTACTCACAGCCGACGACAGACTCTCAGAGAGCTCCAACAGGACAGGCAGGTGTCTGGTCACTCACTGAGTTCATGAATCTGTTGTCTTTGCTGTCTTGAGGTGTTGAGCACTGCATGGAAGCGATGTTTAGGGACAAAAGGGCTCCCTGCCCTGCTGCCTAGGGAGCACCTGCTGGAGGAGCTCGAGTCCTTACTACATAGGACAGGAGGGGCCACCCTGACAACTGGTCTGGGTGCGTCGCCAACATACGGGGGGTTTTAAAAAATATTTAGGGTTGTAAAAGTGGGCCAGGCATGATGGCTCATGCCTATAATCCCAGCACTTTGGGAGGCCAAGGCGGGAAGATTGCTTGAGCCCAAGGGTTCAAGTTATAGTGAGCCATGATCTCATCACTGTGCTCTAGCCTGGGCGACAGAGAGAGAGCTTGTCTCAAAAAAAAAAAAAAAAAAAAAAAAAGTTTGTGAAAGTGTTTACAAAGCATGCAGGAGTCCTGTTGCTTTGGACAAGTCACTCTGTGAATCTTGGTTTCTTCAATTGTAAATGGGGTTAGTAGTAGCACTGTCTTCCTCAAAGAGTTACTGGAGCCAATGACATAAGGAATGTAAAGTTTTTAGCATAATGCTTGGCAAGAAGCCAGGGCTCAGCAAATTTGCAGGCTATTCTTCTTCTCATCATTTGGCTTCATGCATGCCCTCACAAAAGGCCTTCTGAGGAGAACAGATTCAGACATCTACTTCTCCCCAGCACGCACGTCTGTCAGCATGCAGGCCCTGTGGTCATTTGGCCAGCCTTGCGATAGTGCTAAAGACTGACTACTCAGAGTTTTTCTTCTGGCCTTTCAAAATCAGTGACAGTAGCACACTATGTCCTGCCTGGCAAAGGTCCCCCAACAGCCCCAGGTTAGAATTGGTAGACCCAGTCTGGCTCGGTGGCTCACACCTATAATCCCAATGACTTGGGAGGCTGAGCGGGGAGGATCACCAGAGGCCAGGAGTTCAAGACCAGCCTGGTTAACATAGTGAGACCCCATCTCTACAAAAAAATAAGAAAAAATTAGCATGCCACAGTGGTGCACACCTCAGGAGGCTGAGGCAGGAGGATTGCTTGAACTCAGGATTTCGAGGCTGCAGTGAGCTATGATTGTGCCACTGCATCCAACCTGGGTGACAGAGCAAAACCTATCTCTAAAGAAAAAGAAAAAGAAAAAAAAGAATTAGCAGACACCTCCCCCCAACTTGTTTTGGGGGAAAAAAAAAAAGCATTCTTTAAGGGAAATATAACTGAGCCTAGCTAGATGTACTACCCTATTTTTCTAATTTCCTCCAAAGTGCGTGCCAGACATTTCTGGGCCAAAGACAGGATTAACATTTCTCAGTCTAGTAAACATACCCATCTGGATTCGGCACAGGGAGCATCAGCTACAACCGTTTCCTGTAATCAGCTTGAATGATCCAGGCTGCAAGCTTGGAAATTAAATTCTAGAAGTGTTTTTTCCATCCTGGAAGCTGTTTCAATTACAGCTTCTTTCAGATGAACTTCAGATAAATGGCAAACCTACAAGCCCTGGCACTGATGTCATGAGTCTGTATGATGGGAGACTGGCCCCGACACAGGACGAGGCCACCTGGAGGCTGAGAGCCTGCAGCATGACAAACACCTGGTGAGACTCAGAACCACAGGGGAGCCTAACGTGGCCCCCACCCTTAAAGACTTATGGTCGAATGGGGGAGATGCATTACCAGGTGAGTTCCATGTAATAGTCCAGGATGGTGCTAACCCCAGTGCTGTGAAAGCCTTAGCTCAGCTTGGGGGTTGAGGAAGTGACCCCCTGAGCCGAATCTCCATGATTAAGTAACAGCTGTGTGAAGATAGGTAGGAAGGGTATTTCAAGCAGGGAAGAGAGAAAGTAAAGCCCCAAAGGTATAAAACAGGGTGTGTGTGTGTACACTTGCACACGTATGCAAACACACATGCTATCCCAGCCAGCCCGCTAGTCAAGTGCAAAGAAGGGAGTGCCAGGAAGACTAGCCAGGTAGACCTTTGCCCTTCACTTTCATTTTTCGCATCAGAAAGTCCTTTAAAAACTGCCCCAGGATCTTGTGTTCAAAACACCAGATTTCTAGGGCATAAGATTCAGAGCCCAGTGAGCCCTCCCAAGATTTGCAGAGGCCAGGCCTTTGCATTTCCAAGCTCCATCTTTAGATTGCAATGCGGCCTCAGTAATAGAATTTGGGTCCAGTAAGGGGGTGGGGCAGAACAGCCAGTCCACAGAGACTGAGAAAACAGAGCCCAGGGGGAAACTTTGGGACACAGCAGTCAATCCTGGAAGGTCTCGAGTCTCAGGGTGGTTTCAGAGGTCATTAGGGAGGTGGCAATGGGTGATCTGACGGCAGATGCTACCTTGCTGAATGCTCCCCCAGTGTGGGAATGAGAAGAGAGGCTCTTTTGGTTCATGAAGCAGGAGCCTGTACTTGTTCATTTCTTATGTGCTCCACGATGTGGGTGAAGGATGCTTAACAAGGGAGGGCTCAACATGTGCAACCTGCAACCTCTGGCCACCATCCGCTCACCGGCAGTGGCCCCAGCATGGGAATTAGTAGAGAGCCAGGCAGACCTGAGGTCAAGTAAGTCCTGACCTTGCAGTTGTCTGTGGGACTTACATCACTTAGTTTCACAAAGTGCCAAATTCTTTGCTGTTAAAACGGGGACAATCAAGCTTAAGGGTTGTTATCGGTATCAAATAAATGTTCGTGTGAGGTCTGGCATCAAATAACGGGTTTTATCCAGGTGCTATTGGATAAAAGGTTGCAGCTAGAGGCTAATCTTGAATTTTTCAGGCTACATGGGTTGCAGTGCTGCCCTTCAGTTTGGAGGCTTCCCTTAATGTCATCATGGTGGGCAGCGGGGTCAGCCTGCCCACAATCATGCCCTTAGGAAAACCAGAGTTAGCTGTTCCTGAGGCCTCTGACCAGCCTTTCCCGCTTCCTGCTGCTGCAGAGCTCTGCCTGTGGGTCTGGAGGATTCCTGACCTCCTTCTCCGCAAGGCTGTGGGAGAAAGCGCCCTGGCTAGCAGTGACGCCCCTGGGTTTGCATTCACTGCCATAACAGAAGTTGGCCCTGAACATTCTCATTACCCCTCTTGGTTTCAAAATCCCAGAAGAGGGAAAGATTTGTAAATATTTAAGAGTTTGTTCTTTATGACAGAGGTAATGCAGATTCAAGGTTTAAGAAAAACCCCACTCCAAATGGTATAGGACACTGAAGTTGAGTTATTTTGCTTCCCCTGGCCTCAGTTTCCTTGTCTGTAAATGAGAGAGAATATCTTCTTTGGGTTCCTGTGGAGATTAAATGGAGGGATAGGAAAAGCGCTTGGTGCAATGCTTGGCGGAGAACAAGCACCTGATATATGTTAGCAATTATCATTATGGCCATTGTACCTCCAGAGATGACTTAGAGTCTCTTTCTAGAAATATGCTGTGCTTATGAGAAAATACATTTACACATACATGCACACAGAGACACGTTACACTTAATGCTCTTCAACTTGCTGTTTTTACTTAACAATAATTTTGAGAATGTTTCCATATTAATGCATGTGGATTCCCCACTTTCTTTTTAAATGGCTGGGCAGGATTTTGTTGAATGCATGCACCATAGTTTATATGACCTAAAGGGAACATTTAAAATATATAATTATGGCTGGATGCAGTGGCTCACGCCTGTAATCCCAGTACTCTGGGAGGCTGAGGCAGAAGGATCACTTGGGGCCAGGAGTTCAAAACCAGCCTGGGCAACATAGTGTAGTGAGACCCCCTCCCATCTCTATGAAAATAAGTAAATAAAATTTTAAAATTTTTTAAATGAAAAATAAACAAAAATAAAATAGTGACATATTTGTTCAGTGGTTTTATATTTGAAAGTGCATGTAAACAACCATTTGAAGAACTTAAACACATTTTCAAAATTTACAAATTTGGTAAACTTGACCCACATTACGTACAGCCAGTGCTGCTGAGAGACAAACTGGAACCTCAGACCGAGAGCACTATGGACCACAATGGACATGCCTCATGGGGCAGGTTAAAAGCAGTGTACGTTACTATACTTATTCCAGATTAATCTGGAACAGAATGGAACATTAAAGGAGATGTAATAGTTGTTTGTTCAAGCTCTTAACTACAATATAAAAGGACCAGTGGTTTTACTATTATATTTTCCATTTGGCTTCCCAGTACCTCGAATTAAATCAGTGTCCTGCTGTTCAGAGATATTTTGAAATGTGCCAACTCTTAATTGAAGTGGAAGTGCCTGAAACCAGAGTTAATACCAGGAGCAACAGGGAGTCGAATTTATGGAGGTAAACTGTTGCTAGCTCTGCGGTTCGACTCCTTTTGGCTCTTGGGGCCAATTGAAATTTCCACAGTAGACTGGATGTTGGGAGCTGAGCTGGAGTGGGTCAGAGGTGCAGCTCTGGTGATTCTGCAGAGTGTTTGGTTCCCTTGGAACACAAGAAATGAGTTGTGCTACAGGGTGCAGGGGCGTAGGTCGGATAGCCCCTGGCTTGCCTTCCACCAGTAACTACGAAGCCTACTGACTGCACCAGACACTGTGCTGGGAGCTAGAGACACAGTGGCCAATGGGATAAGTTGTCTATGGGTGCCTGCCCTGGTGGACCTTAGATTCTAGCTGGGGACACTGACACAAACAAGCAAGCAAACAAAAACAAATAGAACTTGTGTTTAGTACCACAAAGGAAATAGAGTGATACCTAGAGAGTAACTAGGAAAATCTACTTTCCATAGGAGACTAGGGAGGGGACCCATGAGCTGCAATTTAGTGGATAAGGAGGGCCCAGCTCTGGGAAAATGAAGGCAAAAGGGAGAACAAGAGCAAAGGCCCTGGGCTGGGAAAGAGCGTGGTATATTTGATGAACTAAGAAAAGCCCAGGAGGCTGGGCCACAGTGAGGAAGAGGAGAAGAAACTAAGCCAAGAGTAGCTATACGTTGCAGGGCTGTCTAGACCACAGCAAGGAGTTTGGATTTCATTTTAAACACTATGAGAGGCCACAGGAGATTTTAAGCTGACAGTGGCATAGTCTGATTCCTATCTTTTCAAAAAGAGCACATGGCTGCTGTGTGGAGGATGCACTGAAAGGGTGGAGACCAGCGGAGAAGGAGGCTGCAGTTTCCCCCGTGAACAGTGGCGCTGGTGGAGGCAGTAGCTACAGCAGCAGACACTCAGCGTAGTTCTCAACCCCCTCGAGCAGGTCAGAGCGCAGACGTTCTCCAGGGATTCCCGGCTGACTCGCTCACCGGTTACCTACTGGACACTTGCTCAGCACGGAGGCAAACGCCTGGTGCGGGAGGGGTTGTGGGACACACTAAGACAGACGCCTGACTCACTGGGGAGACCAAACGCCTCCACATGACAAATTAAATGGTAAGATGCCAGGTCTCAGGCGTTGGTGACCACAGGCACTAGAGCCAGAGGAAGCAGGTGAAGTGAGAAAATAAGCTTTTTGATTGACTTATGGTTAATAACTGGGAATAAAAGGATATTACATCAAATCAAATATTAGGGAAGTGGAAGGGTGGGTGAACAAAGAGGTTACTAGAAAATTTTGTAACCACAATAGTAATAATTGCTTTAGGCAAGATACCAAATAGATACCAAAACCATTAACGCAATAACGTGGGAAAAACGATATTTGCATGCACTCAAATGTTTACCTCACAGGTTACTTACTAATAACAAAGGGTAAAAGTTATCTTTCCAAAGGAGAAATCTGGTGGGCATCATTTCAACTGAGTGATCAAACTTAACATCACCAACAATGGGACAATCCAACATCACGGAGCTTCTAATGTGATGAACTGAGGACACGAGGTCACCTGGACAGTATTCCTACCAAAAATATTTACCCTGAATCTAATTATGCGGAAACAAGACAAATCCAAATTGAGAGTCTGAACTTTTAATAAGTGCCCATGTAATTAAAGGATAAATACAATGCAAATTTGTGTTTTAAAGAATAGGAGCACGAAGTCAGCTTAGTTACGTTACCGCTGGAGGGGAGACGATGAGAGGAGCATTAGATAGATGGGTATTGGGTGTGGGTGATGCATTCATTCTTAGGTGGTGTGGTGGGTTCCTACGAGTTTATTTTACTCTTGACAACATCAGATGTTATATATATGTTTTTAGTATGAGTTACGGATTACATCATGCTTTTGTTTTTGTTTCTTTTTACATCATGTTTTTAAAAGACATTTTGGCTAAGGGAATCAGAAATGCCCAAATTTGGCCGGGCACGGTGGCTTACATCTCTAATCCTAGCACTTTGGGAGGCTGAGGCAGGAAGATTGCTTGAGATCAGGAATTTGAGACCAGCCTGAATAACATAGCAAGACCCCATCTCTACAAAAAAATTGAAAAAATAGCCAGGGTTGCATTCCTGTAGTCTCAGGTACTTGAGAGGCTGAGGCAGGAGGATCCCTTGAGCCCAGGAGTTTGAGGTTGCAGTGAGCTATTATGACACCACTTCACTCTAGACTGGGCAACAGAGCAAGACCCTGTCTCAAAACAAAACAAAACAAAAGCAACAAAAAAAAAAAAAAAGAAAGAAAGAAATGCTCAATTTCTACCTTTGGCCTATCACTTCTACCTAGAACTATTTCTAATGCAGAGGCATGTACAGAGGGGTAATGGCAGGTAAATGGAGTTCTTGACCATTCCCTCCAAATCCCAGTGCAGAGAGAATGGATAAACTGGGCTGGACCTATGGGTGCCCTTTGTATCAAGTGGATTGGACCATAAAGCCTGTGTACAGGTTCCAAGGTCTAGTGTTTACTTCCCCAATGCTCAGACTTGAGTTTCAGGTTTTGTTGCTGTGCTATGGGAGGAAAAGTCAGTTTCACACAGACCCATCACCATCAGGGAGAATGAACCCAAAGAGCGAGAGCAAGAGAGCCCCTAGAGCCCAGTGCAGAGCTGGCGCAGGTCTCAGGAGAGAGGGGCAAGAGGAGGAAAGTCAGGGGGGCTCAGCATCGTCCAGGGAGAGAGCAGGCTGTCCGACCCCCTACTCCTAGCAGGTGGTGGGGATCAGGAAAGAGCCACATCCTTATCAAAGGTTCCTTATACTCAGTAACTCTGTCCACTGGCA
Source organism: Eulemur rufifrons (assembly GCF_041146395.1). Lineage (NCBI taxonomy): Eukaryota > Metazoa > Chordata > Mammalia > Primates > Lemuridae > Eulemur > Eulemur rufifrons. The sequence goes on along the minus strand of NC_091010.1, from coordinate 61,690,234 downwards.
AATGTAGCTCACCCCAGAGACGCTCCTCTTTCACCTTGGGGCAAAATCAGGAGGGGGGAGGAGGACAGGAAGAGACCCTGAATTCCTTTGGGAGGACAGGCTGCTCCAAACAAGGCAGCTCCAGTTTCATATTTTAAAAATTAAATTAACACAGTTCCTGGGGCTTAGTAGGTGTTGCTTCCCTTGCCCTCCCCTCCCCTCAGGGCCACCATCCCCCAGGATGCAGTGTTTCCCAGACCTCTTGGTCATCACGGCAGACGGGGGTGGTGGTGCCCTGATTCCGGTAGTCAGCCCGCTGGCGGCGGCTCCTTAGGGACGGAGCTCCCTCTGCTGGCCCACGAGCTAGAGCCTCCAGGACGCTGAGCAACTTCAAATTCTTGTCGTCATAACAATCTACAACAACCTGTTTACCACCTAGGACAATTGCCAGTTGCTGTAGATGGACAGCGCTGATATGGAGTGTGGCGAGGGCTGTCAAACTCCTGACCTCCGGGCATACTTGTTAGTCTCTGAGCCCCAGTTATCTCATCTTTAAAGTGGATACAATAATGCTGTATATCAGTCAGGGTCCAGTGAGAAAAACAGAAATTACAGGACAGATGCTCCTCCACTTATCATGGGGCTACCTTCCAATAAACCCATCGTAAAATGAAAATATCCTCAGTCGAAATTTTCAGCTGGGTTTATCTGGACCGTAACCCTGTCCTAAATCAAGGAGCACACTGAATGCTATCATTTTTGCACCACTATAAAGTTGAAAAATCTTAAACGGGGGGACCACGTGTAGTTGATGTAATGGAGAGAATGTGGGGGAAATCGTTAAGCACGTGTTGGAGGACTGAAGGGACTGCACAGGTGTTTGGAGGTTGCAGACAGTAACTGCAGGAACCTGAAGGGTCGGGAGTACAGAGTTTGTATCATCTGCACAGAGTACAAAGGAAGGCATGAGGTCCTGGGAACAACCTTCTCCTGCCCCAAAGAAGATAATAGTGATCACCAACCGGCAGGAAGGAAAGTGTCAGAGGGACTTACCTAGATCGGAGATGCTGGGCCTGCAATGGGGGTCCCACACTCTGCCCCCCTCAAGGAGTCCTGACGGCATGCGCGAACTGCTGTGGGGGTACCAGGGAAAGAAGGACCCACACCTCTGTCTCAGAGCCAGGAGGAGCCTCATCTGTGTCCAGCAGGACACAGGCAGCACACCCGAACTGGGGAATTGAAAACAATTTAATCACCAAAGTGTGGGCATGATTGAATAACAGCAACGTGGAAGGGCTGGCACGGTACTCTGGGACTAGTGATAGCTGGAAGCTATTAACTACCACTCTTAGGGCTGACTGAGCCTAACTCTGTTAGGCTGATGGATAATAGGACCTGCTGAGCTGTATGGCGAGGGCTGCCTGCCAGAGGTGGTGACTTGGGTGCACAGCCAGCCCACTGTGGCCTCCCCGAAGGCAGGAAGCTGGGGCATTTATTGTCTGTCTTCTCTCTTTTTCCTCCTTCCTGCCAGGACTAGGGTTGATTACATGGAAAATACTTACACTAAAAACTTATTGTGGTTTTTCTGAAATTCAAATTTAGCGGGGAATCCTGTATTCTACCTGGCAAGCCTAGCTGGTCCTCCCCATTGGCTGAGCCCAGACAAAAGCCAAAGCGTAAGAGAACTTACTGATGCAGCCACATAAGTCACATTGAGTTATCCTATAGGCAATAGGGATAATCAAAGATTTTCAGGAAAGGGATTAATAAAATAGATACTTTATTTAATATGCATAGCAACATTATTCATAATAGCACAAAACTGGAAACAGCCCAAATATAGGTTAATAGAAGAATAAATAAGTTATATTGTTTATGTGATGGAATATTATACAGCAATGAAAATCAACTACAGCCATATGCAACAATGTGGATTTTTTGTTTTTAATTAATTAGTCTCAGTTTATTGGGGTCTTCTTTGGTATAAATTTCTTAAATGACAATAAAATCTAAAAATCAAATAATATTTAATTTATTTAAGGTATATATCTTAATTAGAATTTGATAGATACATAACTTTAAGATAATTACTATATCATGGAATTATTTTCAATCTCTGTGTGTAGTTAATGTATTTATGTAGGCAGCTGTATTCTTGACTTTTGTGTTTCTTTTCAAATAATCAAGAAAAATAATCTTTACATGACTGCCTCATTTTGTTTTCCTATTCATTTTTTAGTATATTTTTATGAAGGTATAATACACATATGGTCATGTAACTACCACAAAATCTAACTACAAAACAGTTCCATCATAACCCTAAATTTCCTTAGACCCCTTTGTGGTTACCTCCTCCCCCAGCCCTCAGTCCCTGGAAACCACTGATCTGTTTTCTATCCCTACCATTTTTCCTGCTTCAGAATTTCACATGAATGAAATCCTACAGTATGTAGCCCTTTGAGTCTTGCCTCTTTCACTTAGCATAGTGCATTTATTGTTGCATGCATCAATATTTCATTCCTTTTCGTTGCTAAGTATTATTGCATTGTATGGATGACATCCCATGGTTTGTTTGCCCATTCAGAGGTTTAAGGGCATTTGGAATACGTATCAGTCAGGATTCTCTAGAGGCTCTATCTATCTATCTAGACTGAATGAATGAGTGAATTTATTTTAAGGAATTGGCTCCTGTGTTTGTGGCAGCTGGTTAGGTCGAAAACCTGTGGAGCTGCGGGGAAGCCCAGCAAGCTGGTGACTCAGGGAGCATTTCTACATTTCAGTTTTGAGGCAGAATTCCTTCTTCTCTGTGAAACCTGAGTTTTCATCCTTAATACCTGTGACTGATTGGATGAAGCCCACCCTTATCATCAAGGATAATGCCCTTTACTTAAAGTCAACTCATTGTAAGTGTCAGTCACATCTAAAAATACTTTCACAGCAACATCCAGACACTAGTTTGACCAAACAACTGGGTACTGCAGCCTAGCCAAATTGTGGCCTAAAATTAACCAGCACAGGATATTTCCAGTTTTGGGTGAATATGAATACAGCTGCTATAAACATTCCTGTACAGGTTTTCATTTCACTTGGGTAAATAACTTGGAGTAGAATTGCTGGGTCATATAGTAAGTGTATGCTTAATTTTGTAAGGAACTGCCAAACTTCTCCAAAGTGGTTGTGCCACTGATGTGTTTCTATCAGTAAGATATGAGAATTGCAGTTGCTCCCATCTTCACCATCACTTGGTATTGTCAGATTTTTTTTTTTTTTCTTTTTTTGTCTGGGTAGTGGCTCATGCCTGTAATCCTAGCATAGCACTCTGGGAGGCTGAGGCAGAGGACCCCTTGAGCTCAAGAGTTCGAGACCAGCCTGAGCAAGAGTGAGACCATCCGTACTAAAAATAGAAAAATTAGCCAGGAGAGCATTGTTTTCCTTAGATTTTTTTTTCTCAATTTTAGCCAAGGTAATAGTATGAGAGAGTAATAAAAGCAAGACTATGTATAGCATTATACACTTTTTTCTAGTTATAAAAATAAAAACTAAATATACATATATACATTAAAATTCTATTGTTTACAAAACAAAAAGAAAAAAGGAAAAAATAAAATAGATAAAATTTTATTTTAAAAGATAAAGGAATCGTAAACTGAGAATTGAGAATAGGGCTTATGTCTATTGATGAGGAGAAGGTAGAGGAATGAGAAATAAAAGAAACCTATAAGTATATATAAATAATTATTAATGTACTAGTTTCTGGGTTAGGTGGTAAGATCATGGTTGTTCATTGTTTCATTAAAACTTGAATGAAATAAAAGGGCCAAACATGGACCAATCATGACAGTATACTGCAAACCAAATATTATGATAAATCCAATTTTGTGCACTTGAAGTCCAATTTAAAAAAAAAAAAGAAAAAAAGAAATATTAGTGGCAATATGGACACTACAGTGGAATGGGGAGAGAATAATTACAGGAAGGAAAGGCATTCGAATAATCAATGAAAATTATGGAGCAAAGTGGTAGAAGTAAAGGTGGAGAAAGGACAGATTTACGTGATAAGTGAAGGTGGAAGTGGGCAGAACTTTGATGAAATGCAGAGAGAAGGGCGCCAGTGGAGATGGCTGATGCTCCTAGCTTGTAAGAACCTCTCATTCATCAGGACAGGGCACACCTGGGTGGAATACTGAGGGGCTGAGGAGCCAAGGGGACTATTCAAAATCCAAATGGAGAGCTCAGGCAATGGAGACAGACTAGGGAATAATTTGTGCACAGTAATGACATCCATTCCTCGCCCTGTGCCAGACCCTGGACCAAGCATATCATGGCATTGAATTTTCACGACAATCCTGCTGTGTTGTTGTAGGATATATGTGACAGAAGAGAAAACTGAGGCACTGAAGAAATGCCATGCAGTTTCAGGGCCCAGGTGAGATCAGAAACTGATAGGTTTGTAATGGTGCCAATTGGCAAGGTTATCCCATTTTCCTCTTGCAGTCCCTGATAGCCAGTGCAAAGAAATGGGGGGAAAAAAATCTAAGGTTAGGATTTGCGGTAAAGGATAAGGGGTGGGAAATTAAGGCAGCCAGTGAGAGCTTAACTGACCACTGTGTTAGGGTCCTGGCCTGACAGACAGAGATCAGGGAGGAGCTGAAAGTCTATAGGAAAAAGATGATTAAAACCTTCCAAGGATTTCGCAGATTCCCAGTCCTCAACTATCGTGGCCAACAGATTTGAGGGCTTTACTTGTCATGTAGATCAGAAACTTGTGATTTTTTTTTTTTCTTGTTTCGAGATGGAGTTCATGAGGACTCCACTCATGACCCAATCACCTCCCAAAGGCTCCACCATCTAATACTATCACCGTGATGATTAGGTGTCAACATAAGAATTTTGGGAAGACACATTCAGACCATAGCAACAGGTGTACAAATATCTCATTGCAACCCTGCTTTCAATTCTTTTGGGTATATATCTAGAAGTGGAATTGCTGGATCATATGGTAATTACATTTTTAACTTTTTGAGGAACTGTCATACTCTTTCCCACAGCAGCTGCACCATTTCACATTCCCACCATCAGTGCACAAGGGGTCTCATTTCCCCACATCCTCACCAACACTTGTTATTTTCTGCTTTTTGGATTGTAGCCATCCCGATGGGTGTGATGCTCTTTCCTTTTGGTTGTTCCTTATCAATCTTTTTCAGGTAGTTCCTTTTCCTCTGACTACTTACATGTTGGTGTTCCCTAAGGTTCTCAGTCCTCTTCTCTTTTATGCCCACCCCAGGAGAAACTTTCTCTAATACTGAGACTTAACTACACCTAGAGTTTTATTACTGCCAAGGCCTGTCTGGGCCTCTATGTGAGCTCCACACTTCTATATCCATTTATACATTGGGCAGCTTTAAATACATACCCCATCAGCCAGTAGCAAACCAAACCAACTTTCCCTACACTCTGGTCTTTCTCTCATATTCCCTGAGTCACGGAAAGGTCTCATGATCTGGGTAGCCAGCCAAACCATTAACATAGGAGGTCTCTTACTTTCCCTTTCTCCCATCCTTCAGCCCTGTCATCTTGTATCCATAACCTTCTGTCTCTTCTCGTTGCTGCTGCCTAAATCCACTCAATATATACCTCCTTCTCTCTTGCCTAGACTATTGAAATTACGTACCAGTAGCTCTCTCAGCCTGAAAGCTTTGATCCCTATAATGCTCCATACTACTGCTCGAGTTATCCCATTACTACACAGATGTGGTGTTACTCCTCTGCTTGAAACCTCTGACTATGTATGGAAGAGTAAGGGACTAAGAACAGCCAGCACACTCCTAAAGAAGAGCAGGAGGAGGACTTGTTACAAAGATACGGTTTGATACTGGTACAGGCACAAACAAGTTGGCCAATGGAGTAGAATAGAGAGCCCAGAAACAAACCTGCACAAACTGCGATACGTGACTCTGGTGGCCATAAAGCTGTGCTGCTCAGAACCTGACGCAAGGAGTGTAGTTAGCGGACAGCCTCTGCGTGCTGCCTCTTCATACCCGCGGCAGCATTCATGCAGAAACCATGCCAGATCAATCGGGAAGGGGCAGGTGTTCAATAAATAGAGTTAGAAAATAAAGGTTATCCATATGAAAAAATACAAAATTGGATCCCTACCCATACAATTTAACTCCAGATAGATTCATGGCTCAAGCATCAAAAGCAAAGTTTTAAGTCTTAATAGTTATGATGGGGATCTTCTAGAGTTTATAATTTAAACCTTGAGGTAGAGAAATATTTCTTAAAGACACACACACACATATACATCAATAAATCTGGCCATTTTAAAATTAAGAACTTTTGTTAATCACCTCCCCCCCTCAAAAAAAGAAACAGACAAGTCACAAACTAGGAGAAGAAATTTGCATTGTACATAACCAACAAAGGATTAGCTTCAAGAATTCCTACAAACTGGCCAGGCTTGGTGGCTCATGCCTGTAATCCTAGCACTCTGGGAGGCTGGGGTAGAAGGATGATCACTTGAGCTCAGGAGCTCAAGACCAGCCTGAGGAAGAGTGAGACCCTGTCTCTACTAAAAATAGAAAGAAAATTAGCTGGACAACTAAAAAATATATGGAAAAAATTAGCCAGGCATGGTGGTGCATGCCTGTAGTCCTAGCTCCTCGGCAGGCTGAGGCAGAAGGATTGCTTGAGCTCAGGAGGTTGCTGTGAGCTAGGCTGACACCATGGCACTCTAGGCCGGGCAACAGAGTGAGACTCTGTCTCAAAAAATAAAAAATAAAATAAATAAAAATAAAAATAGAAAAATTAGCTGGGCATTGTGGCGTGCACCTGTAGTCCCAGCTACTCAGGAGGCTGAAGCAGAAGGATTGCTTGAGGCTAGGAGTTTGAGGTTGCTGTGAGCTAGGCTGATGCCACGGCACTCTACTCAGGGCAACAGAGTGAGACTGTGTCTCAAAAAAAAAACCAAATTACTACAAATCAACATGAAAAGCACATATAACCTAATAGAAAAATAGGGAAAAGATATCAACAGGCATGTTTCAGAAGAGGAAACACATATGGATACAAAAATATGAAGAGAGGTTCAACTTCATTGATTAGATAAATGCAAATTAAGACCACATTGAGCTAACACTTTGATAAAAATGTAAAAAGCCTGACAAAACCAAGCGTTAAAGAGAACGTGGATCCACTTATAGAACTTCCTAAACAATGCCGCTGAGAGTACAAATCCATTTATCCACTTTGGGGAAAATAGTTTGATGTTACCCACTAAAATTGAATATTCAAATATCTTGTGAGCTGACAATTTCACCTTTAGGTATAGACCCAAATACATCAAAGAAAAGCTCTTGCACATCTATAACTGAAGACAAGTATGAAAATGTTCATAGCAGCATTATTCACAATAGTAAAAACCTGGAAGCAACCCAAATGTCCATCAACGAGAAATCAGGCAAAGTGTGGTATATTCACACTGAAATATCACATAATAGTAAAAATGAATGAATTATATACATAAAATATAGTTGAATCTTATTCATGTTTCATGAGAAAAAAGTCTCAAAAGATTACAAAGGCATAATTTGTCTTTGTAATAAACTCTATATTTTAGAGTAGTTTTAGGGTTACAGAACAGTTGTGCAGAAGGTAGACTTCCTGTGTACACACTCCTCCACTGCAAACATTGTTTCCCCTATTATTACCATTTTACTTTAGTGTAGTACATTTGTTGCAATTTGAATCAATATCGATACATCATTATTAACAATTTACACTAAGATGCACTCTATGTTGCACAGTTCTATGGGTTTTGACAAATGCATAATGTCATGTACCCATCATTACAGTATCATACAGAATAGTTTCACTGCCCTAAAAACTCCCTGTGCTCCCCCTATTCATCCCTCCTCCTCCCCTGGAATGCCTGGCACCACTGATCTTTTTATTGTCCATAGTTTTGCCTTTTCCAGAATGTTATATGGTTCGAATAGCAGAGTAGGTAGCCTTTTCAGACCAGCTTCTTTCACTTAGTAATAGCCCCTTTTTTCTTTTTTTTTCCTTTTTTGAGACAGAGTCTCACTCTGTTGCCTGGGCTCAAGTGCTGTGGCATCAGCCTACCTCACAGCAACCTCAAACTCCTGGGCTCAAGCAATCCTTCTGCCTCAGCCTCCTGAGTAGCTGCGACTACAGGCATACATCACCACACCTGGCTAATTTTTTTTCTATATATTTTTAGTTGTCTGGCTAATTTCTTTCTATTTTTAGTAGAGACAGGGGTCTCTCTCTTGCTCAGGCTGGCCTTGAACTCCTGATCTCAAACGATCCTCCCGCCTCGGCCTCCCAGAGTGTTAGGATTACAGGCGTGAGCCACTGAACCTGGCTAGTAATAGGCTTTTGAGATTATTCCATGTCTTATTGTGGCTTGATAGCTCATTTCTTTTTATCCATTGTATGGATGTACCACTTTGTAGTACAGTTTATCCATTCACTTAATCAAGGATATCTTGGTTGCTTGATCTGAATCAATTGCTCCTTGAATTTGGGGCAATTATGAATAAAACTGCTGTAAACATTTGTGTGTAGGTTTTTATGTAAACATAGGTTTTTCAACTCATTCGGCTAAATACCTAGGAGTTATGTCTAGCTTTGTAAGAAACTGCCAAACTGTCTTCCAGAGTGGCTGTACCATTTTGCACTCCCACCAGCAATGAATGAGAGTTCCTGTTGCTTTACATCCTCATCAGCATATGGTGTTGCCAGTATTCTGGATTTCAGCCATTCTAATAGGTGTGTAGTGGGCATATTCTTTTTATTAAGTTACAAAATTCAAATGTACATGTGTATACTGCACACACTGTTTAAGGCTATATATATGTGGAATAAAACTTTGTAAAAGAAAAGTAAGAAATAGCGAAGACAGGATTCAAGATGATGGTTACCCCAGATGAGAGGAGGCAGGAAGATGAGTTAATGTGTATAGGGGGCATACCATATTTGAAAACTGCTGTCATTATAATGTTTTTAGGGTGGTGGGTTTATAGCTATTATTACAATATTAAAAGTAACTAAATTAATAAAGGTGGGTGAGGTAAACTGGACAATGACCCACTAAAGACGTCTATGTCCTAATCCTCAGAACTTGTGAATATTATGTTATGGTAAAGGAACTTTACAGACGTGATTAAGTTAAGCATTTTGAGGCCTGGTGTGGTGGCTCACGTGACAAGGCAGGAGGATCACTCGAGCTCAGGAGTTCGACACCAGCCTGAGCAAGAGCGAGACCCCATCTCCACTAAACACAGAAAAATTATCTGGGTGTCGTGGTGTGCCCCATAGTCTCAGCTACTTGGGAGGCTGAGGTAGGAGGATCACTTGAGCTCAGCAGTTTGAGGTTGCAGTGAGCTACGATGATGCCACTGTTCTCTACCAAGGGCAACAGCATAAGACTTTGTCTCAAAAAAAAAAAAAAAAAAAAATGGTAAGATCATAAATCCATGTTGTTTTAAGCCTCTAAGTTTGCAGTAATTTGTTACAGCCACAACAGTAAACTAATACAGTGGTCCAGGTACAGCTCAATGAATTGGATTATGATTAAGTCCAGTGGTACATCTAGGTCCAATTAAAAAAAAAACAGGTAAAACTTCATTGAATGGTTCCTCACTATCTAGAAGATAAAGCCGAAACCCTTCAGAATGATACAGACCTTTGACAACATAGTTTTACAAGCCCCAGGCTCACCTGTCTAGCTTTAGCTCTCAAGATGCCTATTCCATGCTGTCCCCTAGATGCATCCCCTTCTCCCCATACCTTTTAGCCATGGCTCCTGTCTTCTGAACCCTTTTACTGTTCCCACTGACTCTTATGGGGCTCAACTCCTTGCCATAGTCTCCATGGTCTTCCAGGTTGAAATCTCCTCCCCGACAAATTGACATAAACCTCCTGGTGCATGGTTGACTGGGCCTACAAAATTGGATTCAGTAGTACCTGCTGCATAGCCACTTGCAGGGTAGGTCCCTAGCACGTTTGCAGAACCACCTCATAAGGCATTGTTAACTGGGGCTGTTAAGCTCTGGCAATAGGCTGGAAGATCTTTCTTCCCCACCACCCTTCACCAAGCTACAAGAGCAGGTATGAATTCAATAATGTTCTCCTCAAGGTGCTTCGCGGGGGGGGGGGGGGGGGGGGCCGCGGGGAAGCACACCAGGAACTCTTTGGTGGGGGCAGTTTAACACATTCTGCAGGGCTGCAGAGCTAGTTTGGCTTTCCACATCTTCATGCAAAACTGCAGTCCCCCTCCACATGATTGATGTAAGTGCAAACTTAAATCTGTGCACGTTTCTGCCCAACGATTTTTTTTTTAACTCTAAGAATTAAATAAGGGGGCAAGGGTAGGAGGGGAAGTCTTTTTTTTTTTTTTTTTTTCTGGAAACAGGTCTTGCTGTGTCCCCCAGGCTGGAGTGCAGTGTCATCATAGCTGACAGTAACCTCAAACTCCTGGGCTCAAGTGATCCTCCCACTCCAGCCTCCGGAGTAGCTGGGACTACAGGCCCGCGCCACCACGCCCTGCTAATTAAAATATATTTGTTTTGTAAAGACGAGTCTGGCTATGTTGCTCAGGCTGGTCTCTAACTCCTGGGCTTCAGCGATCCTCCCAAAGTGCTGGGATTACAGGCGTGAACCACCGCGCCCAGCCTGCAAGTCACTTAAATGGAGGACTGGTCTTTTTATCCCTTTATCCGATGAGATAATGGACAGGGAAACCTCTGAAACTTGTAAAGCAATTCACAAGCAGGGTAGCTATGCTAGGAATACCTATTTGCGGGGGGAAAGCGCCCAAAAGATACAGCCGGCCCTTGGCCCGAGGTCCGTCCCAGCCCCTCTGGGTCCCCACCGGGCCAGCCTCTCTTCCGCCCGTAGCGCGAGGCGGCGGTTGATGACCGCGGGCCGGCCGTTCGGGTTAACAGAGAAGAACCAGAAAGGCCTACTCGCTCGGACACCACGCGGAGGCCGAACACTGCCAGAGCCGCAGTTGAAGAAACCGCTCTTCGGCTGGACGGAGGCGGAGCAGAAGCTCAGGCTGAGCCAACAGAAGAGCCTTAAAAATGCCTGGAGCAGCCCTACGACAGCCCCCCAGCCCGAGGCACTCTGGGACTTGTAGTTTACTTCCCCACGGCGCCTTCCTCACTTCGTCTCCCCACCTTTCAACGTCGCCTTTATTCTTCCCTTCCCTCCCACACGCCGACTTTCCGGTCGCCGCACGTCTTCCCGTACGCCTACACTACCCAGAAGTCTCTTCTTCGCGTCCCAGCGCGGGCGGGCGCCGGCCGTCTACTTTGGACTACAGTTCCCAGAAGTCCTCTGGAGAAGTGCTTCCCCGTCTCACTTCCAGGACCACAATTCCCAGAGACTTAGGCTTCCCGGCGTTTCTCATTTTACCCGAACTCTTCTGGAGCTGGCTGGGCTTCGGCCGGCTACCAGGCCCACGGCGACGACGTGGCCCGTCGTGACCAGGCACAGGGTTTCCTCACCGGCCCGTTTTTGTCTCCCCTCAGTTATCCCCCTCGCAGGCCGTCGCGGCCGGCCTGAGCGGTGACCTGGCGGGCCGCGCCTGCGCTCTGCCCCGTTTCCTGCCTGGCTGGTGGCGGCGGCCATTTTGTTCATCCTCCTCCTCCTCCTGCTCCTCCTGGTTGGAGCGCAGTGTCCGGAGCGGGCTGGGGGGAGAGAGCCCGAGAGCAGGGTTCGGTACCTTTTCCTCTGTCCCCAGCCGGTGCCCAGAGCCCCCCTCCCCTTCCTCCCCGCCCCCTCCCCTCCCCAGCCCTGCCCTCCCTCTTGTCCCGGGATCGCTCCGTCGCACCCACCATGATGGAAGACGACGGGCAGCCCCGGACTCTGTGAGTACCCGAGACTGGGGGTGCCAAGCGCCGAGAGGCCCGGGCACCGTGGGACGCTAAGGGAGGGAGCAGGAGAGAGTGGGCCAAACCCGGGACTCTCGGCGGCTCCCTGGCCAGGGTGGCGTGGACGCTAAGTGCATTCCTCATCTGTCCCCTTTTCCTTGGGAAGGAAGCCCTCCCTTCCTCCAAACAGTCACTTCCTGGGGTCTGGGGCTTGTCTCGACCTTTTTCTCTCTAGCCTTTCTTTGCACACCTTTCCTAGGCCGGGTTTCTGCACGGCTGAGGCTGTCAGGCCCAGAAGAGCTCCTGCTCCCCCTTTGCTTTGAGGGGGGGCGGCCCTGGGCTGGGCCCGGAGCTGCTGGTCCCTAAGGGGGCTGGGCCTGGTGGGGGTGGGACTGGGGGTGGGACTGCGGCTGCATCCCCTGCGGGCCCGAGGAATTAGCACTCACACCCCTCCACGTCCACAGCTCGGGTTGCTCCCAACTCTTCGCCCAAGCTAAGCTCTCCAAAGAAGCCAGGCACTTTTCCACCACTCTTCCACCACCCCTTTTCTCTTTCTGCCCCACGTGCCCCCGCCCACGCTGTCAGGAAAACCCGCCTAGCGCCCGCTACTTTTAAAGTGCAAAAGAGATGCCTCTTGCCGCCTGAGCATCTTTCCCTTCTTGGATAACGAAGTTTACTTTGAGCGCTCCCTACACTAAACTGACAACCAGTTGTTAAACTCCTTTTGCTCTCTTGGTGTTGCCTCTTCCTAATCTGTTTGTGCGTCGAAACCTTCAGAGTTGGCTGAAATGATGTCTTCATCTGCTATTCGATGTGTGTCTTTTGGGCGCTTTTTCTCCTGTGTTACTGTTGCTTTTTACCTGAAGCCCAATCTAATGAATGAATTTCATCTTCCAACCACTTAATTCGAGTTTCCATCCTTTCCCAATGAAGAGTGATGACTCAGCATTTGCGTTCCTTTCCGGATAGTGTGGCACACCTTTCTTTCTCTTGCATTTTTTTTTTTTTTTTTTTGAAGTCTGAGTAATTTCTAATTAAATGTTTAAATTGGGCACCTTCAGTTTTCCCAGCCTCTCGAGGCTCAGCACTCCTACCTTAAGCACGAGGAGTCAGATCGTTGCTTTGTTTCTCTTGCCTCTACTGGTATTGATATGATCATAGTTCACTTGGCTCTGCTATCTGATGGGGAAATTACTTTTTGGGGGAATAAAGGAAGGTGGATGGGCACTCAGGCCATAACTCCTACCAAAGACAGTATGCTCAGTAAAGAAGATAGATGTTCAGTATTAATACACATTTTTTGTAGCCTTGAACTCTTTTTATTCCCATTTCTCTAATGTTCTCACTAAAGTATTTGCTATCCTGTTTTGAGAATTTAAGGCCACCTTAAGCACATCAAATGCTTCAATGAAAAGCCTGCTTAATAGAGCTTTTATATTTATGTTTTATGTTGTCTTCCATTTCTGCCTTCTCTTCCAAGAAAGGAGAGAATTGGGACACACTTGAAATTTGTCCTTAAACATCTGTTGAAGCCAAGGCTTCGTGTTTAGTTAGCAATGTGTACTTTGATGGAAGCATCTGGGAAAGCCAGATTCAATGCCTAGCTAGCATGTATTTAACAAAGATTAAAGTTACATTGTATCTAAAAATCTGAAATGTCATCATTGCATCATAATAGCTACTGAATAATTGATAAATTCTCATGGCACATGTCTCATTAACTGTATCTATCTGTTCTTTATAAAGAGGACTTTCTGGTCTTGTCATGCTAAGTAATATGCTTTTCCAATATCTTTTATCTATCTTTGCATCTGCCTTGTCTTCATCTCTATCAGATCTTCTCCAGTAGACTAATAAGCTAACTTCTTTGTTACTCATTCCCCACCTCTGTCTTCTCCAATCTCCTGTTCTTTTCTTTGAAACACTTGTTTTCTATGTTTACAGTTGTCTAAAAATGTGACAGGTAAACGAGTGAGTAAATAAACATCTTAAGTTCTGTTGTTTCTGTATGTCAGTACATGTTTACTATTGTCTTCCTTTTTCCTTCTCCCACTCTTCTCCATGGGAAGGGTTTTCTTAAGACAAGGACTGCTACATCTTCCTAGGTCTTACCCCTGCAGCACTTAGTTCACTGCCTGGAACATAAGAGGTACTCAAATATTTTTACAATGATTATACTTCTTTTGTTAAATTAATATTAAGACCTTTTTTAAAAATCCTGATTGAATTATGATTATAGGCAGACATTACTGTCAAACATGTTGCAGTCTGTTGATTTTTATATATTTTTTTAAACCTTCAAATGACAAATCTTGAGATAAGAGCAAATGTTTCACAATTGGGATTTTTATCATAGAGTTTAATAAAAAATAATGCATAGTAGTTTTTTTAAGTGTACCTTTTATATATTTCTCCCCAAAGGGTTCTTTTAGTTACAAGTAACATGACGAAAACTTTGAACGCGATTTTAGAGGTTGATACCTAGTACGGTTTTGTTTTGTTTGTTTGTTTATGGAGATCCTATATATTGCATTGTGATCTATGGATTAGGTTTTCAAGTGGCCAGTATGTTTTAAAAGAATGTACTCTTAACAAAGCTTATCTTAAATTGTTTCCTTAAAATGCCTGTGTGTTACTAGTGAGGTTTTTTTCCTGCAGACACACACAAGCTAAGACATATGGTTCTATCTTCAGAAAACAATATGGTGTTTATAGCCTAGGTAGGTCTTTAAATATTCATTACCTACAGTATTACTAATTTATTTGATGGTATTTAAAGTGGTATAGAATTGCTTTGATGTTGAGCCTAAATTTTTATTTGTTGTATAGCTGCTTTAAAGATCTGTTTTCTGATGTTCTTCATTCTCATTTGACATTTATTTTGGGGTATTATGTATTGGGTAATTTGTGATCTAAAAAAACAAACAAGATTATGCTGTGTAATACTGGTGTTGGAACTGGACTGCCTGACACCTGCCTTGTGGGACACACGCTTCAGGCTTGTGTTGTGTATAGCTTTGTAGTGCAGTGATTTGATCCATGGTATATCTGAATCTACAATACAACATTAGTTATAACAGTGTTCTTTAGCTACATGCTGGGTAAAAAAACAAAAGAAAGAAAAAATTGTAGTGTTTTATTGTAGTTTATTTTATTTTCTTCATCTATCTAGAACAAAACCAGTAGGAATTGGGATAATACCATGTTACGCAATGCCTTCCTTTAAGGCTATTCTTTCTTCCTGACAGTCAGAAGGAGGAAATAAACCAATGATATAGAGTATAAGCTGAACATCTAGCAAAGCAGGAAAAAATACCATAAAATCTCTTAAAATTGACTAGCTATACCATGGATTTGGCTATATTGTGGCTATAATCAAGCCCCTCATTTGACTTAATCATATTTTCTGTTTCTTAAAGTGTATGTGTGTGTGAGAGAGAGAGAGAGAGAGACTATCTCCTATATATTAATATATAGTTGGTCAACTCAGTTGTATCTCCTGTACCTTTTTTCCTCCACCCTGCCTGTTTCCTAAAATGAAGTACTGTACTGACAATCGAACAATTAATTAGAGGTCTATTGAAGCATATTGTTGCAAAATCTCCTCTTGTATAGGAACTTGTCAAAAACAAAAGCAAAAATGTTACTTTTATGGAAATTTAGCCATAGTATTTTGTGTAACAGAGTTGGTAATTTCAGCCTTGTTAGGGCTACTCTTTTCAGAGCGAAAGCATATTCAGTTTTGAAAAAGCATCACTAGTTTTCTGAAAGACATGTTCTTAACTTAAAATTCTGCCCAGTTGGACATAGGAAGTAGTTTGGCAATGTGAACTTTTGCCTCCTGTGAAACTGCTACGTTTCTAGTTTCAAATTGGATTTTAACCCTGATGTTAGGGATAAAGGTGTCATTTTCAGTTTTTAATGCATCAATTCCTACAGTTCCTGTTCTTAGAAGACAAAATAAACTCTAAGGTATGCCTTTTCTTTTTTTATTTTTTCCTTGACTTAAAAATCGTTTTGGAATTTCGTAAGTGTTCTCTCTCTGAATTGACTTCTCAGTCTAAGAATTCCAGTCATTTGTCTTTTTTTCTGTTTTTTTTGGTATATGTCCTTTAGGTAGAAATTATATATTTAAAAACTTGGAACTTCAGAGTAGGTTGACTACTTCATAACCAGAGCAGAGAGTTAAGTGTAGAAACTATAACTTGGGGAAAAAAATCAAAGGTATTTCATTATACGAGATGATCTTCTTACTAGGCCCGGCAATGACCTTTGTCTTAAATATTTTTGTTAGTATTTATTTTGGGACAGATTATTTTATGATAATGTAAAGGTACTTAAATACTATAGTACAGTATTTTAAAAGCTATAGAAATGTGTCTCTATTATGTATTGTGATACATGAAGGCACATGTAAATGCATGAGTTATAGAACTGAGAGTAAAGGAAAAGCAATCTGAAATTTGGATGTTAGAAATGAGCTAACTGGTCTTTTAGGCGAGATGATCATAATGTGTAGATGACCAAGATTACTTGTCCATTTTTCTTATAAATAGGTCTGCCTTGTATAAAAAGAAATTATTCCATAGATAACAGGTTCACAAACCCCTATGAGTTAAGAAGGGACTAACGTCTATGGTTAGCTCATGATACCATAACCTTTCACTACTGCTAGAAAAAGTGTGTCATTGCACTGGCCTACTGACAGGTCAGTTCTTTAATTATGAGGAAAAGATGGCATCGTGGCTGGCGAGAATTCTACCACTGAACCACCAGTGCTGCCGGCCTAGTGGATTTAAACTAGTTTGTCCCTTCTTTATGCTTATATTTAAGTAATGTTGGGGATTTGTTTCAATTTTAGAGTGTGTACACTAAGATTCTTAGTACTCATTGAAATGAAATTCTTAACTGGAAAATTGCTACTCATTCTTAATTGGATCTTTTTGTTTTTTTACTTAATCTTGGCTTTCTCAAGCAGTTGTTTCCTTTCAGAGTGTTCCATCTTAAAGCAGTTACATATTTAAAATGGCAACCATGTTGCAAGGCTTATTTTGGTCTTAGTACTCAGTTTCCAGATGTTACATATTATAGTTAGAAAAATAAAACTTACATCTTTTACTTTCCAGAAGAAACTATGTTAACTTTTACAAATATTGTTTGGTTTATGAGGTTGTTCGTAACAGATGCAAATTTGAGGAATTATACTCTGAGTACCAGAAAGACTTAAAATTTGACAATTTATTGATATAAATTAAGATAAGTTCGTAACATAGGACATAAACCAAGGTGGTCATCTCTAGGTAGTGAAGTAGTGTTTTTTCTTTTCTCTTCTTTTTTTAACTTAACTGTATTTAAAATCTTCACATACATTCAGTTTGTAATTAAAGAAAAAACCTAAATCTTTAAATATCCATAGTCGAAAGTATATCTGGATTTGTATTAATTTTTCTCCAGATTTCTAAAGATATCTTTGCATTTACTTTGTTAAATATATAAAGATGTATTTTGTTGATTCTCATACATTTTTAAACTAGGGAATTTTATTTTACTCTGCTCTCCTAAAACAAAACAATGAAGACATCATTGCTAACAATCTTACTTAGCCAAAAACAAAACAACATAAACCCACCACCTTCTGTGTGTTTTGCTGTAACTTTAATTCTGTTCTTTGTTCATGTAATTGCTTTGGTTGGGAGTCTTAAGATAAACTCACTTTATGTCTAATACCCTATTATGATCAGGTGTTTTAATGAATCAGTATTTGTGTGTGTGTGTGTGTGTATGTGTATGTTATAAATTATTTAGAATTAGAAAATATAGTTACTGAGACTGGTTTAAATTTTTAACAGTTACAATAAGATGAGAAAATATCTAGGGTACAGAATAATATACTATTGGGGTATCCAAGGTCACATTGATTTGTTCTTTATAATGTCTTTTGAAGTGGTATTTCAGTGGCCTAAGAACAATCGTTGCTTTCCTGATTGAGTTAATCTTATTTTCATAGGATCAGGCTTAATTGGAAAAATTTTATTGAAGACAGGAAGTTAAAATGAAATAAAAGGTGATGAATTAAATGATAATGCATTAGAGCTAGAGCTGAAGGAAAATTGTTGATAATGTGGTTTTTTTTTCTTCTTGTACAGATACGTAGGTAACCTCTCCAGAGATGTGACAGAAGTCCTTATACTTCAGTTATTCAGTCAGATTGGACCCTGTAAAAGCTGTAAAATGATAACAGAGGTAAGATCTTCCCAGTTACATGTGCTGTCAGTTAGCATGATGTTTAACATTTCAAGATACATGGGTAGATTTGCAGCATTTTAAAAATTCATTTTAAACCTCAAGTTATTCTGGTGGAGAGATTTGTGTTTGTTGTGTTGACTTATTAGTTTGATTTGGCTGACAAACTAGGCTTAGAATGGAGTTTTATTTGAGAGGGCAAAGTTTCTGTTAATCTCAAATGGTCATTCTTCATAATATAATTATCTTCATAATATAATTATCTTCACGTGATTCTGCTTTTTAAAAAGTTGCTAGAGCTTATTTTAGAGTGGTGAAAAACTTGATTATATTTCATACAATTCCAATAAGAATGTTAACAATTTAGAGAGTGCACATTTAAAGTTTAGGAATTGGTGTATGAAAAAGAACATTAGGTTATTGTTGTCATAATGCAGCAGCATGCATCTTGTGTGTCTATAGTAAATACTAAGGACTGAGCAACTTCAGGTAGATGGGCATTTAAATTGTTGGAGTAAGAATTTTGTTGTCTTCTTTTCAAAGAAAACTTACTTTTTATACTTTTCCTGGGTAAGACTCTGTATGTAGCATTGCCCAATGACTCATATTTTGGTGGATCTTTTCTTCCCTGTCTTTTTGTTTATTTATTCATCAACATTTTTTTATACTATTTACCATGTACCAGATAACTACGGTAAGTGCTAGTGATATAGTGGTGAATAAGATAGTTGTTAGCCCCATAGAATTTTACAGTCTGGTGGAGAGACAAAGAAGTTAACAGGCATTTAGAATATAGGATAGTAAATGCTATGAAAGCAGATAGCCTAAAGTGCTGTAGGAGCACATATGTATCCAGTGCGTCTTAGGTCAGGGGAGGCAGCTCGGAGGAGTCAGTGCCTAGACTAAAACCTAAAAGGATAGTAATAGAAAGTGACTAGAAAGAAATTTGGGAAAGAAGACATTCCCTATGGAAGAACATTGATCCAGGCTGGTAGAGCAGAAGTGCTTGTGAGAGAAAGAGGGAAAATAGAAGCTGTAGCATGGATGGAGTTTAAAATGAGGTGAGTCATAAGAGATGACAGGAGCTGAGGCAGGACTGTTTGAAAAGGGCTAGAAGCTATGCTAAGGAGTTTGTTTTATCCTGAGGTAGGAATTGTTAAAAACCTGGCCTTTTGATCATCTCTCCTAAGTAATGACAATCATCATTCTGTTTGGTATATCATATTTTTCCTTCTTTCCTTCCTGTCTTTGATTATTCATTCGTTCTTTCATTAATGAAAAAGTTCCTTTGCCCTAGGCACTGTTCAGGTACTGGGAATATAATGAATGGAGAGCCAGACAAATGTGGTCCCCAAGCAAACAGGGATAAGAGTCATGAAGAGGATAAAACAGAGTTCTGTGATAACTGGAGGGTTGGTGCTATATAGACTAGGTGGTGAGGGAACGTGTCATCTCTTTGAGCTGAGACAGGAATAATAAGATGGTACCATTTATGTTAAGAGCTAGAGGCAGAGGAAACATCAAGTGCAAAGGCCTTGAGTTGGTAATGAACTTGTTGTGTTTGTGGAACCAAAGACCAGGATGGCTGGAGCCTGCTGAGTGATGAAGGAGAGTGGTGAGAAATGAGTCTAACCACTTATGAGTTGGCAGGATTCAGAGTCACACAGGGCAGTGTGGGCCATAACAAAGTTTAGGTTTTATACTCTGGTTGTAGTGGCAGACCAGTGGAGGAACTTAAGCAGGGGCCTGAGGGGCCTTTGCATTTTTAAGATTACTGCTTTGTAGATAGTGTTGTGTGGAGAATGGATTGTAGGGAGCAAGAAATGGAAAGAGAGAAACCAGCTGGGTTTATTTCACTAGGTAAGAAATGATGGGGGCTTTTTCTTTAGAGTAGTAGCTGAAGAAGTAGAGGTAGATAGATTTGGGATTATATTTTGGAGATAGAATTGATAGGACTGGATTGTCAGTGGGACATAAGGAAAAGGAAGAAATAGGAAATCCCCTAAGTGTCTTGTTAATGCAATTGTGTGGGTGGTGATGCCATTTACTAAAATAGGGTAACAGGGAGGCACAAGATGGGTGGGGTAGTGGTAGGAACCAGGAGTCCTGTTTTGGCAATGTTAAATTTAAGATACGCATTAGACATCTAAATGGACATTATGGCTGGGTGTGGTGGCTCACGCCTGTAATCCTAGCACCCTGGGAGGCCGAGGCGGGTGGATCGTTTGAGCTCAAGAGTTCGAGACCAGCCTGAGCAAGAGCGAGACCCCATCTCTACTAAAAAAAATAGAAAGAAATTAGCTGGACAACTTAAAATATATATAAAAAATTAGCCAGGTGTGGTGGCGCATGCCTGTAGTTCCAGCTACTTGGGAGGCTGAGGCAGGAGGATCACCTGAGCCCAGGAGTTTGAGGTTGCTGTGAGCTAGGCTGACGCCATGGCACTCTAGCCCTGGCAACAGAGTGAGACTCTGTCTCAAATAAATAAATAAATGGACGTTATATGTAGGCATTTGGATAAACTAGTTTGTAACTCTGGAGAGACCAGTGCTGAAGCTTGCATAGTGTTTGAAGCCATGGAACTGGATGAGGTCTGCTAGACAGAGTGATGGGAGAAGAGTGGAGGGACTGAGGCTGAGCCCTGGAGCAACTTAACATTTAGAGTTAGATCTGGAGTTTGCATCGAGAAGGAAAGATCCTTCAGTGAGGAAACAGGAAAACCAAGAAAGTGTAGTAGTATCAAAAGAAGAGAATGTTTAAAGGAGGAGGGTAGTGGTCAACTGGTTTGAATTCTGCTTGTAAGTCAAGGACAGAAAAGGGATCACAGAGGTGGCAGAGGTCATTGGTGAGCTTGACATGAAGTTTCAGTGACATGGTTGGCTTAGAAGCCAACAGGAGTGGGTTTAAGAGAGAATGGGATGTGAAAAAGTGGAAAGAGTCACTAGAAAGTTTTTGAGAAACATTTGTCAAAGATTTATTTTTAACAGTATTTTTTAAAAACCTATGTGTGTATACAGTCATTTGAGGGGTAGAGGTACTTGAAATGAATTTTCAAAACTCATCCATATTCTGTAAGTCCTAAATTTGAACTTATAAAATCTCATATTTCTCCATCTTGACATTTATGTCACCCAACAAAAATTGGTGACGACACTAAGGTAATGACATAATTGATTTTTAAAGTGTCATTTGGTGGTGGTATAAATAGGTCTCCAAAGGCATGAATGCTAGTACGGAATATCTAGCATCTAGGCATTTATTTTTGTTTCAAAAATTTCATTTCAGTATATGAAAAATCCTTTTTCCCCCTGATTTTTTTAGTTTAGATGTTTATAATAGATTCTAGCTTTTGTTATATAATAAATGTATAATATTGATTCTGAGGCAGACTTTAAAAATACTTTAATACTTCTGACAGTAGGGGTGTGACTTAAACGTCAGTGGTCTTAAATTAGAGGAAATGTAGTATGATGTGAATATATAAATACATGTGATGTGGATATTTATATATAT
Source organism: Eulemur rufifrons (assembly GCF_041146395.1). NCBI lineage: Eukaryota > Metazoa > Chordata > Mammalia > Primates > Lemuridae > Eulemur > Eulemur rufifrons. The sequence goes on along the minus strand of NC_091010.1, from coordinate 61,668,599 downwards.
GCACACACAAACACATGTGCATGCATTTGTACATACATTGAATGGAATCTGGCCTACTATTAAATTTGAAATCAGTATGCCTGAGTAGACTAGTTTCCTAAAGCATGTATGATTATCTTAGATCTACCATTAGACCCCGCTATGTTTTGCTATAATTATCAATGTTTCCCTTAGAAGGCAAAAGGGGTAGGAGTAAATGGGGAAATTGACTAGCACAATTTTAGCTTCTTACTTACTTTTAAGTCCTTTCTTCAGTGAATGTTTCTGGTAAATGTTAACTCTTTCACAGGAGGAATTTAAGTGGTATATTTTTATTTGGAATCTTTCCCCTCATTTCCTTTTCCTACCTCTTAAGAATAGCATTTCATGGCTATAGCAATAGGATTTTGTATGCGAGCCCATAGTTTTCTTGTCAGTATTAATGATCCCATTTTTTTCCCTCGAGGAAATGCCTTCTGATTGCTTCGCCAGTATTGTTTAGACATCTTATTTTGGACTTTTCTTCTGAAACTTTCCTGGAACGAAAAACAGTGGTTGTTGAAAAGATCTTTGTTCTATCTGGTATTTTTATCCCTTGGAAGTCTGACTAGAATTCCACATTTTAAATATTATTCTTATAGGGAATTTTACATTGAACAGTGACGAGTGTTTCTAACCTTACATAAAAAATTTGTTTGTACAGTTGTGCAGCTATTCAGTATAGGTTATAATTTTATGAAAATTCATTTCCTGTTTGGATGTTAGGTGAGAATGTTGCTAGAGCTTAGGTAGCACTACCTTCTTTTACCATCTTTATAATTATGTTTTTGCCAACTACTATCTAGCATAGTGTTGTAAAGTATATTTAATAAAAATTTTTTATATTGGGTTTTATGATGTAAAATTGTAGCTTTGTCCTGGAATATTTTATTCAAACCCATTTTCAGAAATTCTTTTCTTGAAAGTAGTGTATTTCTCTGGTCTTTGAAAGACCAAATTCAAAGTATATAGAATCTTTAATACATTATACTATTTTGGAAGATAAGGAATTCATTTCAGTAGCTGGTTATAAATCTTAAACTTTCCTGTTTTTATCTTATTCTTTTCTTATCCAGAAAAGATATGTAATCCAGTCTTTGTAGCAGTACAAAAATACCATCATTTGTAGTAGTAATTCTAGTTTTGATTCAGAGTAAAGTTTATAAAGTTCGTTCATTTCTGCATTTTTAAAAGTTGGTTTATTCTGTATTTCTGTATCCTGGGATACAGTTTATAATTATAATACATAGGTAGAATTTATTGTTTTCAAAATAATGTTGGAAGAGGAGCAGTGATGAGGAGTGGTCCTCATCAAATCTGAGTTTAAGGTTTTGTTTGGTCTAATACAAGCTTCTATTTTTTATTTAACATACTTCACCAGAATTCTGTGTTTTCATTTCTTTTTTTCTTTCTTTCTTTCTTTTTTCCCCCCCAGAGACAGGGTCTGGCTCTGTCACCCAGGCTGGAATGCAGTGGCACAATCATAGCTCACTGCAACCTCGAACTCCTGGGCTCAAGCTATCCTCTTGCCTCACCTTCTGAGTAGCTGGGACTACAGGCATGCGCCACCACGCCCAGCTAATTTTTTTCATTTTTTAAAATACAGACGGGGTCTCACTATGTTGCTCAGGCTGATCTTGAACTCCTGGCCTCCGGCAATCCTCCCACCTCAGCCTCCCAAAGTGCCAGGATTACAGGTGTGAGCCACCGTGTCTGGCTATGGTTTCATTTTATACTGGCAATCATGATTCTATACTGCTTTTATATTTCTGATTGAGTACAACAGAATTCTGAGGTGCAAAGTCAGGTTTAACTTTAAATCTTATTTTTAAAGTGTTAGGCTTTCATAAACTTATGCAATCTCACCTTGTACGTTCCTAGCTATCAGTAATGTTTTTTCCTGGATTTTCTTCTCAGCAACCCGATAGCAGAAGGGTCAACTCTTCTGTTGGATTTTCTGTTTTGCAGCATACAAGCAATGACCCATATTGCTTTGTGGAATTTTATGAACACAGAGATGCAGCTGCTGCATTAGCTGCTATGAATGGGAGAAAAATTTTGGGAAAGGTAAGCTAATAGAATGATGGTACCTTATAGGTATTCATATTTGCATGTTAAATTAGTTTGTGTTCTTTCTTGGCAAGTTTTTAAACAGATATTCAGCTGCTGAGTGATGGTTTTACTTTATTCAGCCTAATGCTTTTTCAAAAATAATCCTGCTTTATAAATGATTTTATAAGTGGTAAGTGTTATAACTCGTGACATGCCTAATAATTTTATTAAATATAATCTTTATTTTTAGGAGGTCAAAGTAAACTGGGCAACAACACCAAGTAGCCAGAAAAAAGATACTTCCAGTAAGTACTCCTGCTGCATTTTACTGTGGAAGAGTTCTGAAATTATCCTGGCAGCATCACCAGCTTAAATAGGGTTTTTTCCTCCTTTTGTGTTGCCTAAAAAAGGTTTAGTAGCTGACGACCTAAGTATTTGATTACCAAATGCTTTGATTTCAGATCACTTCCATGTGTTTGTTGGGGATTTGAGTCCAGAAATTACAACAGAAGATATCAAATCAGCATTTGCCCCCTTTGGTAAAATATCGTAAGTATCATAATCAGTACTACACTTAATAGTGATAGGCAAAATTGTTATATGATTAACCTGTAATGAATTAAGATTTTCTTTCCCTAGTTAATGTGATTCTTTTCGGTTTTTGTTCTTTTTTTTTTTTTTTTTTAATTTGTTTTCTTTTTTGAGTAGTAGATGTTGTTGAAAATGTTAATGTCATTTCAATGTTTTGGGGTCTTGTTTTCATCTAATCCTGTGTATAATATGTTAAAAAAGATTTTAAGTGATTGTGTTTGTTATCTTTGAAGCAGATGTTTGAATGGTAAAACTTATAAAGTACAGCTTTTTGTCAAATGTTTTCAAAATTTGGTGGTTAAGGATAATGGGTTAATCAAAAGTAAATGTATTTATACTGTTTATTAAAAGTAAATGTGATTTATACTGAGAAATTTGTGAATGTGGAAAAGTAGGTAAATCCTTGGATATATTGTGATTAAATTGGAAATGTTCATGTTTTATTGTGACAAATGTGTTTTGATATTTTAGCTGTAAGTGAAAAGTAGTACTATTACTGTATTAAAATGTTTCAATGTCTGAGTCATAAATGTGGAATTAATCAGTAGGTTTTTTTTAATAGTGATATTTGATTCTGCTAGTTAAGGGGCAAATGTGGTTTGATTTTTAACAAAACTTAATGCCCAGATTTTATTGTTGCTAACTTAATCAAACATATTGGATCTGAATATGTATATATATACTGAAAGTGTTTACAAATTTTATAAGATGCTTATCACAATTTATCTTTATGATTAAAATCAGTTTATTTTGTGTATTTCCTGTAGATTTAAATTAAACATTTTAGTACTACTTTACAGGAGTATGTTTCAACTAAGAACAACAATTTTTTTCTCTATACAATTTGTTGTTCTATAGATTTAATTTATTTGAAAGATTTAATTCTTAATTTTCTGTTTTAATATTTGCTTTGCTTTTTAATCTAAAAATGGTAAGTAGTGCTATTTTAAAAATCAGTATTATAAATGATACAGGTTACTGTTTTCAATCTTTATTTATACCTGAGACCTGCAGTTTTTCTAAAGTCCAAGTCACAATTAAAAGTAATAGCATTCTGGTTATTTTGCAGAATTGCTCATAAGAATGGACAGGATCTTGAAGGCTAACTGCAAGGAACTGTGCACACTGGAACTCAGTTGTAGATTTTTTTTCTCATTTCTATTTATTCTTATTATACATTATTTATATATACATATTTTAGTATTTACATTTTAACATTCTATATTCAGTGGAGTTCTATATTTCCAATCATTTTAACTTACTCACTAAAATTTCTGTGTAAATTTGTTGTTTTCGTACTGGTGTGCTTAGCATTGTTGTTAGTTTTTTATTCTCCTTTCTTAAATTTCTGAAAATGTCAATTTTTCAAAATTTACAGCTGCCCAAACTCCAAAATGATGGTAGAGAATTGACCAAGAAAAATAAAGAAATCTGTTAACAGGCCATGTATGCCTTTTTAATTCCTATTTTTTCCTCTTTTTCAATTTTTTAATATTTCATATATTTTGTATCACTAGGCAGAAGACATTTAACTATTTAGAGATTGCATGGTAAAGTAGTTAGCATTGTTACAGTAATTTATAGAATCAGTAAACCTTAGGGGACACTAGCAAATAGAATATTAGAAAAGGAAACTATTGTTCCTATTAATCTTCAAATTTGAGCATTTAATTTAGAAAGCACAGGCTATTTGATTAGGTTGCATGTTTATTACATGTTTTTGTCCTACTGCTTTTTTCTAACAGGTAAAGAAGCATTAGGGAGAGTTCAGGAATGGCTGTAGTTAATTAGGGCTAACTGGAATTTTATTTTAAAAATGCTCACAATACAGTGTGTGTGGTTCCTTTTAGTTTTTATTTTGAGGGTGACTCTTACTTCCCTCATTTAGCTGTGCTTCTTTTCACAGGGATGCTCGGGTAGTTAAAGACATGGCAACTGGAAAATCCAAAGGCTATGGTTTTGTATCTTTTTATAACAAACTGGTACGTTCTTCCAACTCAATTTAAATTTTTTAATACTAAATTTAATCATTAGTTAATATACTGAATCTGAAACTTGAATGTGCTTGGATGGTAACTACAAACACAACTTTTATGTAATTTTGTGTATGTTTTAATAATAGGGTATAATTCATTCTTCTTTCATAAACTTAGAAATAAATAGCTGGGAAAAAGATAGGATGATTATATGGAAGATTATTAAAATTGTATTTGTGCATTGGTGTAGGTAAGATATATTGGAAGCAAAGCCCAACTCTAGGACAAATGAACTAATCTGAGAATTTGGAGGGTGGTAGGTACATTATGTTCAGTTTTATTAATAACCATAAAAATCTCATTTTTAACTCTTCTTTTAAATTATTATTTATACTTTTATAGCTGGGATGTTAATGACTATAGCAAGTTATATAAATGAAAATTTAAGCAATTCATCTTGATTTTTGCATGTATTCTTTAAGAGGTACCAAAATATCTAAGCATTTGCATTAACTGTAATGTTAAATAGTAAAGTGGGCTTTGATTTTTACAATAGTTTCAACAACTTAAAATTGCCTGCATTTTATTGAAGTGGTAAAATAAAGGGCCAGAATTGTAGTGTCTTTGCTTAGATTAATTGCAAATTCACATTGGTTTGGATACTCTAAACTCATTTTTTATCAACAGTCATTTTATAGCATTCTAAATGATAATTCAGAAAAATTTTCTGTCCCAAAAGGAGTTTTAAATCTTTTGTCATAGTCATAATTCGTTACTGATAAGAATGTAGATTTGGGGGAGTAGGCAGTTTCGACCATAATATTAAAGTTTTTATATATTCTTCAGCAAAAGTTACAAATCAACCACAAAATTAAGATATTTGAAAATGACTTTGTGTTGTGTGAGTTCTGTTTTTCTTTTTCAAACGTGTATGTTTGAGAAACTAAAAAAATTTTTTTGGATAATCAGTAGGATTGTGACTTTTCCTTACATATTTGAATTATGATAATTTCCCTTGACTTGAACTTAAATGTTGGCATTTTGAAATCTATAAATAAGAACAGTTTTTATGAGTCACTCAATTTCAAATTATTTTCTAGTTGGTAATAGTTCGGTGTTGTTTAGGATGTTTAGTGAATTCATCTACTGATGAGATTTGTTGGATCCAGCAGTGCCAGCATTTCATTTCATCTTGCCAGATCTTTCATTCCACTGTTTTCTTTGTGATTGTTCTTTCTCTTTTTTTTTCCATAGGATGCAGAAAATGCAATTGTACATATGGGAGGTCAGTGGTTGGGTGGTCGTCAAATCAGAACTAATTGGGCCACACGTAAACCACCTGCACCTAAAAGTACACAAGAAAGTAAGATTTGTCTGCTGTATATGTTAAAAGTGTGAATTCTTCACAAAATTATGTACTAGTATAGTCTTAATTTCTCAATATTTAAATTAGTATTGCAAGACTCATTTTATTTTGTATTTCATTATGTGAAAATAATTGGGCTGTGGTGTAAGTATATTTGGAGCTATGAACCACTTGATTTTATAAATCAAATCTATTTCATATCATAGCATCAAGAAAAAAATTATATTTTCTCCTCCCATTTAGGCATATCTTAATAGTACTTAGTGATTAATAAAAGATAATTTTATGATAACCGTGTAACAGTCAACATTTTTGTTTTCTTTCTGCATACAGATAACACTAAGCAGTTGAGATTTGAAGACGTAGTAAACCAGTCAAGTCCAAAAAATTGTACTGTGTACTGTGGAGGAATTGCTTCTGGGTTAACAGGTACTGTGTTTGGTTTTCTAATTGCCTTCTCTGTGGCACTTCATCACTATCTAGTATGAATTTTATGATATACACCAGTCTTAAGTAATTTATTTGCATGTTTTTGTTTTTTAGATCAGCTTATGAGACAGACATTCTCACCATTTGGACAAATTATGGAAATAAGAGTATTTCCAGAAAAGGGCTATTCATTTGTCAGGTAATATCCTACTTGTAATATCATTATTAGTCTTACATTTGATTCATTTCTTATTTGATCCCCAAGGTATCTGAGTTTGTTATTTTGGTACTTTGTAATATAGAATTTTATGTACATAATATACTTCGGGAAAAATACCAACTTACAGGTGTAAACTAATGAGTTTCTGTATTATTTACTATGTTAAGTTCTTAAAAAATAAAAGACAAACCTTATGATTTTTTTCTCTTAGATTCTCAACCCATGAAAGTGCGGCCCATGCCATTGTTTCGGTGAATGGTACTACGATTGAAGGACATGTGGTTAAATGCTATTGGGGTAAAGAATCTCCTGATATGACTAAAAACTTCCAACAGGTAATTGGATTTTTCACAGCACTTTTTAAGGTTCCATCTTACAAATCTACATAAAAGCTTTGGAAACTCTGTAAAATAAACAATAAAATAAAACATAGCTACTTTCAGTTGATTGTATTAATGCTGTTTCAAAATTGATTATTTTGCGGTATTAACTGAATCTTAATACTTTCTTTTCACAGGTGTCACCACCCCAATAAACTTAGACAATGATAAATAACAGAGTCCTATTCACATAAGGGTGCTTACTTAGTTTTTCTCTTCCTTGTCTCCCACTCTTTCTTCAAATACGGTGTTTCTTACTTGTTCCCTAAAATGATAATTTGCTTTTTCCTAGGTCGACTATAGTCAGTGGGGCCAGTGGAGCCAAGTGTATGGAAACCCACAACAGTATGGACAGTATATGGCAAATGGGTGGCAAGTACCGCCTTATGGAGTATATGGGCAACCATGGAATCAACAAGGATTTGGAGTAGAGTAAGTTGTTTGGGTTTTTTCAGTATAGAAGCAGATACGGTTCTGACTAAAGAAATAAAAGTGTATTTTCCTAGGGAAGATTTATTTAAATTATACACATTGACTTATTTGGCATTTTAAGCATTGTAGAAATAATCTAATGAAATGTGATTTATGATGCTAAAAAATTACTTCTCATTACCTAAGTGAAAAGGGAGGTTGGGGTAATGTATGGTGCCTCCTACTATCCCTACAAGCAGTTGGTAGAATTATATTTCCAATGCATTTTTTTTTTTTTTTTTTGCATGTAAATGATCTTTGTCTAGATTTGTTCAGAAATTTGCTGATTCTATGCCTGTTTGGCATGTGTGAGAAATGTCATAGATTTGTGTGATACAAAATAACTTGCTTCTCCCCACCCACTTTGTTGTTAGAGTGGGTTAGTCCCTTGTAATTTTTTGCCCTAGGCCAACTCAGACCTTTATTTTCACTGCTTTCTTCTTTTGAGACTCTTTCCAATACGATCTTGTGTTTTTAAAATTTCTTATAAGTTGATAGACTATGTGTACAATATATGATGGGTAGATGATACATTGAGGCATTTATCATTGTTTTAAAAATCAGTTTTCATACTCTTCAGAGATGTAACTGTGCTAAGTTTTTAACAGAAATTTGAGACCAATAATGGGGTATGTATTCTATACTTGTATCATTTATTTGATCTATTTGTTGTAGGTTTGTTTATTTCTAGTTGTCTATTCTGTGGTTAGGCTTTGCTTAATTTTTGGATAACTGTGTAGATGATATTTTTTTTTCTTGTGTTTGCTGAAGATTTTTTTTTTTCCTTCCAAGTCAATCACCTTCTGCTGCTTGGATGGGTGGATTTGGTGCTCAGCCTCCCCAAGGACAAGCTCCTCCCCCTGTAATACCTCCTCCTAACCAAGCTGGATATGGTATGGCAAGTTACCAAACACAGTGAGCTGGGACTCTAAAAAAAAAATTGTAATTCATGATAGGCTTCAATTTCCTGTGACACTCTGAAGACATGAAAGTAGACGTCGGAAAATGAAAATATTTATTTTAAAAATTGAAATGTTTGGAACCTTTAGCACAGCTTTGCTTTGGTGAAGAACACATGTCTTCTAGTTCTGCCTTTTTAAGTTTTTGTTCATGATGGATATGAACATGATTTTTCTTTGTGTACAAAAACTAAAATAAAGTCAATAAAGACAATTCTGACTACAAATTTTGATATAATAGGAGAAATGGGTAATACATTTTGATTCTTATAGATCCTATTCCATTTTTATCTTGCTGTTCAGTATTTTAACTCACTGTGTTTTTAAAAGAGCAAAAAAGGGAGGATCGTGAAAAACTGGGAATCACATATAAGTTCATCCTGAATCCTGATACTCCCCTCCCCTACCCTGAGGTGGACCACATTTGAAGTCAGCAGAAAAGAGTGTGATATTCAGAAGAAATGCATGATTTTGGAGTCGCTTTGGAGGAAATACTTACTTTATGCCTAAAGAAACTGAAACCAGACTGAAATTTTGCACCCTAAATAAGGATCAGCATTGTCTGAGTTACTTGAGCCAATGTTGGTGGTCCACGTTAAGACATATTTTTAAAACTTCCAAAAGTGTTGATTATTAAAATTGTAGTATATTACATTTCATTGGGGGGAGAAATTCCAAGTATGGTGTTTGTATTAAAGTCAGACAGACATACTTGTGCTTTTACATGAAGTTTAAATGATATACATTGTAAATATTGAATAACTACAGTGTTTAAAAAGCATGCTTCAACATAGAAGTAGCAGCAATGTAATTATTTGAAGTAACACTTAATACACTTCACTGCATTGAATGCAGTGGGTTGTTCAGAATGTTGAAGACTGACATTTCCAAGGTTGGCTACTATGTAAAATTAAAATTACACAAATTATGCAGAAAAAGCCTTAATTTTAATTTCATACAAATCTTTGATGCATTAGTACGTTCTAAAATGTCATTGGAAATTAGGGGTTTTGTTTTTAGTTTTGGGGGTTTTTTGCTTTACATTACTTGGTATGTAAATACCTTGATTAAAACCTTGTAAACCAATTTCAAGGTTACTATTAATATAAGTTGTATAGTACAAGTGTTTTTTAAAAATCTTGGGGTGTTTATAAAAATTAGATATATTTTGCCCAAGAATTTTTTTAACAAGATTGCTAAAACATCTTATTTAGACAGTTCAGTGTACCAATTTATAATTGGATATTCCATTTAAATAGTACACAGAGTTGTGACTTTTATTTTTAATTAATTTTTTTCTTTGTGGGTAGTGTGCATGGGATGACAAGCATGAATAGAGGCTTAAGTTGTATGTGTGCAGTTTGTAAATGAATCAGTTGGAAAGATGCAGAAGATTGAGGTTTGCTTTTGAAGCATTTTTCAGGCTATGTGGATAAAATCTTTCTCAGATTTCTATCAAACAGGAATGTGAAATAGATAAAATCCTGTGTATTTGAATTGTGAGAGCTAGGGGGTGCAAATGTTTTGACAACGTATTCAAAATATTGTTAGCCTGAGCACCAAAATGAGAAAATAGCCTTTCACAGTTAAGTAATAAGATGTAACTGGCACCCACAAATTACTATTTTTTAAACCTTTGAAGTCTTAAAATTAGCTTTAAAATAATGATGGTTTTATAAATTGCTGACCACAATAATTTTGGTATTACTTTTCTTCTTTCTCCACTTGGAAATATAGCCAAATGTATTCTTCGTAAAAATTCACAGGGTCTGAAGTTCTTCATCTTTGGGCCAAATTTTTTATGAGACCTTAGTTTTAACCATAAGAGTCATCTATTACACTCTTCTATTATAAAATATACCCTTATTTCTTTTCATAGTATCTTTGGGAATATATTTTATAGAGAGAACACTCAACCAATTATATATTAATTATGCCCCCAAGTTAAAAATTTCATGAATATATGTGAAACTTGAACAACTAAAGACTTTTTTTTTAAATTGATAAAAGCTTATTAAATTCTCTGTTTGCCTTTTTTTGGTCTGCCAGTAAATTAAGTAGCTTGCTGAGATAACTAGCAGCTAAATATAGCTGTAGTGTTTCCTGGTTGTGTATTCTATGATTTAACAAAATTACCCAGACTAGTTATATTGCTGTAGTAAACATGCAACTGAAGTGTCCTTCATCTTAATCTGAAAGAGAACAAGATTTCATTATGAGTTCAGTTAACGGAAGTTATTTCATATTAAATGGTTTTTAAAATATAAAGCTACTTATCCAAATACACCATTTAAAAAATATGTCAAACTACCAGACAATTTTATAATAAAAATGAAGTGAGTGCTCTCTTGATCCAATTTAAGCCTAAGAATCGTTCTCCCTTTTCCCTTCCATGTTCATTAAAAACAGCAGCAGAGATTCTTTGGCACACAAAGAAATGTTTCCTATTTCATCATTATTTTGAGATTTATTTTGGTGATGTGTTTCTGACTGCCATCTTCTTTGCTCTAATATTAATCTCTCTACTAGCATTTCCCCCTCATGCCATTCCCACTTGATTTTTATGTCTGCCGGCAGTGATAGGCTAAAATGACTGGCCAACTTAAGCCAAAGCTGTAAACCACAGTTGAAGTAAGTCTTTCAATAAAGACTAGACTATATTATAAGTTGCTTTTTCTTATTGTCGTTTATTGCATAATTATTCCTTCCAGGCTGCCATGAAATAAGCAATTTAGTTTTCTTTTATCAGTAAGGTATATGGAGTATGTATATATTCAGGACTTATTTCTATGTTCTATGTAAGTGTTAAAAGTCCATTAGCTTTGTTGAATTATAATTTTTTTTTCTTTTAAAAATTCTAGTAGATTTAGGGGGTACAAGTTGAGTTCTGTTACCTGTATATATTGTATAGTGGTGAAGTCTGGGCTTTTAATGTACTCATCACCCAAATAGTGTACATTGTACCCCATAGGTAATTTTTCCTCCCTTACCCCCTGCTTTGTTGAATTAAAATTTAATCTCTGGGACGGCGCGGTGGCTCACGCCTGTAATCCTAACACTCTGGCCGAGGCAGGAGGATCGCTCAAGGTCAGGAGTTCGAGACCAGCCTGAGCAAGAGCAAGCCCCCCGTCTCTACTAAAAATAGAAAGAAATGATCTTGACAGCTAAAAATAGATAGAAAAAATTAGCTGGGCATGGTGGCACATGCCTGTAGTCCCAGCTACTTGGGAGGCTGAGGCAGAAGGATTGCTTGAGCCCAGGAGTTTGAGGTTGCTGTGAGCTAGGCTGACACCACTGCACTCTAGCCCGGGCAACAGAGCGAGACTCTGTCTCAAAAAAAAAAAAAATTAATCTCTGGATATGGAGAAGTAGAAATTTGTATTCTAAAAATATGCTTTATTGTAAAGATTAATATCGTAAAATCTTGTTAATTTGAAGTACTCAAATATGGAAACTATTATGTCTAGGTTGATCTTTGGTAGTATCTGTAAAGATTATGCTTGAGAAACATGGAAAAAGAGTAGAGAAAGAACTTAATAAAATGTCTGGACACTTTTCTAATAGGTATGCCCAAATTAAATTTTCCCTATTACTTAAAAGTCAGTATTTGGGCTTCTTAATACATTATAAACATTGACTGCATTTTTAGTATGCAATGGAAAGATGCAAAAACTTTCTTTTAGACTTTTACTATTAATACTTTTATAAGCCTTCACTCTTATGTGATCTAAATGAGGGAGGTTTTGCTTAAATGTGTATTCTGCTGTTTAGTAGTAGTAAAGTATCCTAATGATTATGATCAAATAGGTTACTGTGAATTAGATTGCCATCTATTCTGTTTTTAAAACAAGGAAATTATGTGACTAATTATGACTAAAATTGTGTTGTTCCAAATTGCAGTAAGTATGGTGTTTAAATGCTATATTAATATGAAAACTGGGCTCCCATTTTCTGCTTAAATTGACCTTATTTTGAAAGATAGTGCAGATAAGCTATAATTCATAAGGTACTTTGTGCAAATATCTCTTTTTAGGGGCAAGAATGACATTTGGTTTTAGAATTGCCTAAATGTGAAAGAAGTTCAATTTATATCTAGGAAATAGGGTTGGAGGGAACTGTATTTGTTATTTTTACCTTAAGGGGAAAAAGGTCCTAATAGCAATTGATCCTTTTATACAATTAGGCTTTTGTTTGGGGAGAGAGATTAATCTACATAACTTTTATGATGGTTTCTAAACAAAAATATCAATTAGGCTAACAGTTGACAAAGAAGTGTATCCAATAAATGATTTCCTTAGTGTTTTAACTTAGTTCCAACTCATATCCTAAATTTTAACTTTTCCAGTTTGTTGCACTTTTAAAAATTCACTATTGTTTCTCTGAGATGTTCCTCTGGGAAAGTGATCCACATCTAATGTCTTGAAGTTGGCTATGAAAGTTTGCAAACATGAATAAAACGAAGTGCTTTTGGATAGCTGTTAGAGGACAGCCAGGGCGACTGTATGCTGAAAAGTAATCTCAGAATTGAGCTGTCCAGGTGTTGATTTTGCAACTGGGCTTAGCTTGCCTGTGGACCTCCTTTGACTATCCTTCCGTCATTCTTATGAACTGACAAGAGTTTTGCAAAAAGCCTGTTATTATGTGGTCCTGTGGAATTGTGGCATTTTTAAGGTAAAACAGATTTTACTATATACAGCCAATAGATACCATAACTTGCCCAACTGTGATTTCTTTTTTTTTTTTTTTTTTTCCCTTCTCCTTGTTCCTCTGTCTTTCTTCTTTAGGTTTGAGTATAGGAATGAAGAGAAGTCCAAAACCATCTGGACAAAATGGGCATGAAATATGTAGCCATATGCAACTGTGCATGTTCTGAGAATTGATACTGTATAAACTTCAGGTTTTCACATTCAGTTTATTTTAATGGTTAAGAGTTGTGAATTGAGTTGTTCCATATGTGGTTTATATGATGCCTTTTGCTCACAAAAATAAAGCTAATGCATAAGTCTTAGCTAAGAAAAAAATATCCAGACTACCCATTTAATCTTAGTTTGCTTCCTTTTGAAAAGACTGAACTTGAAAAACATTTCTACCTAATTTTCTTTGGCTAGATTATATTTTTAGCATATGGCACAGCTCACGTCTTGTTTAATGAGGATTCGGATTGGAACAGGAGTGGTGACCCGGGTAATGAAGGAGGGGAAAGCCCTGATTCAGGAGCACATTGACGTGAGACTAGAGTCTGACCACTAGGCAGCCCTGGGCAGGTGCAGTGAGCCAAGCATGTATAATCGTGTTGCGCGTTGATATATAATATCTTACTGGTTTAAGACTATGCTCATTTTATCAAGAAGACTAGGAAGCTTATCAGGTTATTGAAAATAAAATATTACCAACATCTTTGGTGTTAGATGGCCCTGATAGTTTCTTTTCAGTTTCCTTTAGAGTATGTTTTTATTTACTAATGTGGGTTCTACATGTGCAATAGAATGTTAGGCAAATGCTACCTTTTAAAAATACCTTTTAAATCTACGTTTAATTAATTATACCCAAGGGTATATTTTATTTTTAAACATGGATAACTTCATCCCCTGATTGCTTCATTATTTTTATATCTTTGGTATATGTCAGTTTTAGAATGAAAGCTGTCTAGGGGCAGGGACTTTTTGTTAACTACACTAATTCTGGGACCTATAACCCTAGAATTATAGGCATGTGGTAGCTGTTGGCATGTGATAGATGTTTGGTAAAAGTCGAATGCATGAATGTGATTGAGGAAGTGAAAGTAAACATGTATTTTAGCTCCCTCTTAAAACCAGAACACCACCTGGCATTCTGCTTGCATAGAACTTGATCAATTAGGTTCTTGTTAAAATGCAGGTGTGGGGGCTCCATGGTTGTGAGTGATGGTAGTCTGAAATAAAATTAATTGGCTGGATTCCTTTTTTCTTCTTCCCTGCTTTGACTTAGGAGAAGGAAACTTCACTGGCCATGGGTCACACATTTTCCACAGAAACTAGTTCTTCATTTTCATTTTCGCTGACTAAATTGTAGAGATTATTGTAATATAAATAGTTACATTAATTCTTTAAAAACATTGATCCGACACATCTAGCCCCAAAATTCCTCAGTGACTTCCCATTGCCCCAGCATAAAATCCCAAATCCATGACAGGGCTGTACAAGCTTGCTCAGCCGGGTGCCTACGAACCCGCACCCCTACCCAACTGCCCTTTCTCCCCCATCTCCTCTGTGAACAAGCTCCCGTCGGTTCCATCCGTTCACTGAGCTTTCCCAGCTCAGGGCCCCTGCGTATGCTCTCAGCCTAGAGAAAAGCTCTCCCACCATCTACCTAGCTACTCTCATCAGCTTGTCATTTTTTTTTTTTTTTTCCAAAAAGTCTTCCCTGACTCTGCCCATCTCCTCATCTAAATTAAGAATCCCTCAGTTACACTTTTCAGTATCTCTTCATGTTTTTCTTTATGGCCCTTGAAATGGTAGCTCTACGTGTTTGTGTGATTATATGCTTAATGACATTCTACCAGACTATAAACTCCACAGGGCTTTAGGGATTTTGTTATTTATGTCTGATGGCCTAGTCCTTGTGCCTACATATTAGATGCCTAATGAAGTTGTAAAGTGAATAAATGAGTATACATGAGATAAATTTGCAAACACATAGAGATAAGTAGCAAAAAATAAAAAATAAAGTATGCCTGGGGCCGGAATGGAAATAGATACACTGTGTTCAAAATTGGATGAGCAGTCTGGTCACATCTGTTATGGTAGATGCATTGGTGTAGAAAGCAGTATTGGGTCACTGTTTTCCAAGGCACAGTTGCTGCATCTTCCATGTTGTGGCTTGGATATCTCCCTACGTCAAGCGGGCCATTGAGAGTGTCTCCTGGCAGCCTAGGGTAGCTACTGCTGGTGGTGGGAGCCACTGAATTCTCAGCTGTTTTGGGGAACAGGCAAGTTGGCTTCCTCTAAGGAGCTTCTATTGGGGCTCCTGAAGGAGCTTGTGGTGGAGGTTAGGAAGGAAATCTCCAAGAGGAAAGCCAATCTGGGTGCAAATGCTTTCCTTCTCCCCCGTCATGCCTGTCTCCCTCTACTTCTCTACTAGTGCAAAGTCGTTTACTCAGATTGCTACCATGTTTATTGCCAAATGGGCAGGCCCCGACTCATCTGCTCCCTGATGGACTTTTCATTAGGAATATTCTAGGTTGGGTTATTTATTAGTGACTAGAATAAGGACAGAGTGTTTAAAAGAGAGAATAAGTAGAATTTTGAGAGTCCAGCATCACCTTCTGCTGGGACCCAAAGATCCAGGAGGAGCTTAGAGCTATGACTAGACTGCCAATGGACCCAGCGCAAAAGGTTAACCCAAACTGGACCCCTGAGTCTTCTCAGATGCCCACTGAAGAAAATTCCCGGCTGGGCACAGTGGCCCACGCCTGTAATCCTAGCACTCTGGGAGGGTGAGGCGGGATGATCACTTGAGCCCAGGAATTTGAAGTTGCAGTGAGCTACAACGACGATGCACTCTACCCAGGGTGACAGGAGTGAGACTCTGTCTCAAAAAAAAAAAAAAGAAAGAAAAAAAAAAAAAGTTTCCAGGAAGATTCAGCAATCTCTCATCTCATCTGCTCAGAAATGTTAATAAAGATCCTTAGAAACTTCACTCTCAACGCTGGTACCATATTCTCTTCCCCTCTACCAGAACGTTGAGCTCAACAGCAGGACAGAAAAGACCTTTACAGGAGATCAGAGAGGGCTTTGCCCTACAGCGGGAAAGGAGTAAGGACCTTGATTGTTACCCGTGCGGGAAGAAAGGATGGCAAAACTGAGATGCCACTAACTCAACAAGTTTTCTCGATTGAAAGAGAACTAACAGACCCTGGGCTTAAAGGCGTTCGGAATGAATCAAGAAATGAGCCATTCAAATATGGCTGCAGTTGCTGCCTTTATCATAGACAGGATCCTTCTGACAGTGCTAGAATGGGGAATACTATGACACAGCCAATTTAGCCATAAGCTTCAGTCTTGCTTGTACTGTTCTTTCTTGCCAGTAATTTTATGCAGCTAGTTGAGAAAGGTACTTTACACTAGGATAGCTTGTATACTAATAATTTTGATAACCTATGATGAGTTCTGTGATGTCTTTCTCTTCTTGCATCTCTTCCTACCTTGATACCAGTAATTTATAAGGAATCTTTGTCGTTTTAATGTATTTGAGTGACTTCGGTATACCTTATTTCTACTTTTTAGTTTGACCTAAAAAAGGTACCAATAGGTCTCAAGTATTCCTGCGTGTTTTAGAAGCCTCACGTCTGTGGGCTGATGAAACCTAGCATCAAGAATTTCAAGCAAAGTAACTTGTGGGGAAGGAATGTAAGAAAACACTGGGTAGTTTGACTAGAGCATAATTAGGGCAGATAATTAGATTTTCTGGTCTTCAAAAATTTGAATTAGAATAAAAGGAAATTTTGATGTGTTGTTTCAATTTGCAGTAGCAGATGTGTATATAGAAAAACTTATTAAAATGGATGTATTTGAGTACCTTTTTAAAAAGAATAAGTAGAAGTCTAAACTTAATAAAAAGATCTTGAAGTTAAGAAATTTTAACTTCTAGGAAAAGTGATCTTTTCAACTATATACATTTTTAAATATTTGAAAATTTTAGATAATTTTCTCCAATTTTTTTAAATTTTTAATAACTTTAAACTGAAAATTTACTGCGACTATAAAAAGCATTTTAACAGAAATTAACAAGCACTGACAAGAGTATGGAAATATTGGAACCCTTGTGCACTGTTGGTGGAATGTAAACTGGTGCGACTCCTGTGGGAAACAATATGGAGATTTCTCAAAAAATTAAAAATAAAACTACCATATCATCCAGCAACCCCACTTCTGGGTATATGTCCAAAAGAATGGAAAGCAAGTTCTTGCAGAGATATTTGCACATCAGTTTATAGCAACACTATTCATAATGGCCAAGAGGCAGAAGCAACCCAAATGTCCGACAGACAAATGTATAAACAAAAGGTGGTATATACATACAATGGAGTATTATTCAGCCTTAAAAAGGAATGAAATTCTGATACATGCTACAATATGGCTGAACTTTAAGGACATTATTTATCCTAAAAGAAATAAGCCAGTCACAAAAAAACAAACACTATGATTCTACTTAAATATAACTTATAAAGTAGTCAAATTCATAGAAACCAAAAGTAGAGTGGTGGTTGTCAGGGGCCGAAGGCAGGGGGAAAGGGGAGTTGTTTGATGGGTAGAGAGTTTCAGATTTGTAAGATAAATTTCTGGAGATCTGTTTCACAACAATGTGAATATATTTAACACTACTGAGCTGTATGCTTTAAAAAGTGGTTAAGATATTAAATTTTATGTTGTGTGTGTGGGTTTTTTTTTTTTTTTTTACCACAGTGAAGAAAAATACATAATTTTTAAGTTTTACAGACCACATTTAAAAAGTTCTAAACAGAACCATTACTCCTCGGGCCTCGATACCATTCTCCTTTCAGATATGTCACTGCCTTCCAAATTCTCATTTGCTCTCTGGCAGAATTAGAGTCTCCATGTAAATTTACTCAGCTTTCTTTTTGTTAGGTGACTGTTCTTGAATACTTTTCCTTTTGAGAAACAATACTCTTCCACATCTTTGTCTTATCAAGTGGTCATTCCGTAAAACAGAACTTAGTTATTTAAGACCATAGGTGAGTTAAGTTCTCAGCTAGTCATCGGCTTGTTGGTGGATTTCCTCTTGACTCAAATTGCTTTCAGGTGATTTTAATCTGGCATTTTTTTTTTTTTTTCTTTTCAGCTAAGGGCATAAAAATATTAGACATGAGGAAATAAAATGGGTCAGCAACCTCAACAATACTATTAAGTTCTAAATACCTGCAAAGTGTAGCAGATACCAATCTTTGTTCCTCAACTGCCACATCCCCATTTAGCCTATAAAGTCAAGAATGGTGTGTGAACATTTGGAGAATTTACTGCTGTTTGTGTTAAGGGTGAAAAAACTTTCCGGTGACCCTGACTAAAAAAGGTTGAGGGTAGTGGTGGCTGAAAATGGCTGGAAAGGTTGTTTGAGTTTGTATTAATAAATAGTGCCTGGCAACAAATTTTACCTGTATCTATAAATCCGTGCAAAATGTGGACTGGATCCAAAATGGCACTCTATGTCTTATTATGTTAATGTGTGGGACTTAACTGTCACTAAGAAAGCATTCTGCTAATTATGACTGAAGTATGTGTATTGATAGAGATCGTCTAATGATCCTGATAACCAGAAATTTGTGGTATTTGACTCCTCTTAGGGATAATTTCTTTACGGAAAGGTCTTTGGGCTTAAAACTTTGCATCTGACAATTGCCAGATCTCTATGTGGGGATTAATGCGAGTCTTGAGAGATGTAAGCTGTGTAGACTGTCTCTAAAATGTGCTCATCTAGCTGCTGTGCCAGCAACCTCACTGCTTTTCAGCTTGCTTACAGACTCATTTAAATGTGTGTACGTGCACATGTATGTGTGCACATATACATATGTGTGCATATACACACATTTTTTTCCACTCTTAAATATCTTCAAAATCTGAATTTTGGCTTTATTATTTCAGCTTTTTTTTTCTTTAGGGTGCAAAATTCTCTGAGTCAGTAATAATAAGAACACATATCATGTTCCTTTAACACCTGATAAAAACATCAAGCTTGTGAGCCAAAGTACATTTGCTGAGAACTTAAGCAACATATATCTAGGAATTCGTGATTCCAGAAAGTTTCCAGCTGGCTAAAATGTAAGCAAGAACAACATGATATCTAGTCTCTGCATTTTTGTCCGGTGATTTTCTCATGTTTACTACCTTTTTGGACATATTTTCTATAACAACATGTGAAACAGTTGTACAATAGTCTGTAGCTAAAATTTGATCAAAAGGTATTTGGAAATTATAAATGAGAACATTTTGATAAGTGATCTATGTTTGGAATATTACTTTCTAGTTCTCAGTTGGGTTTATGATTTTAAAAAGCTTTTAAAGAGTTTGAGATTAGTTTATAAGCACAGATCAATAACCAGAAGACTTAATAAAAATCATCAAACACTTTCATATTTTTCAATATCAAAGAAATGTAAATGAATAGGTTTAGGATAAAAATGGATTTTTTAATGTTTTCTTAAAAATTGAATTCTGCCTTGTGGGGCTTATTATTTCACAACATGCCCATTGTTTTTTTTTTTTTTTTTTTTTGAGACAGAGTCTCACTCTGTTGCCCAGGCTAGAGTGAGTGCCGTGGCGTCAGCCTAGCTCACAGCAACCTCAAACTCCTGAGCTCAAGCGATCCTCCTGTCTCAGCCTCCCGAGTAGCTGGGACTACAGGCATGCGCCACCATGCCCGGCTAATTTTTTCTATATATATATTTTAGCTGTCCATATAATTTCTTTCTATTTTTAGTAGAGGTGGGGGTCTCGCTCTTGCTCAGGCTGGTCTCGAACTCCTGAGCTCAAATGATCCGCCCACCTCGGCCTCCCAGAGTGCTAGGATTACAGGCGTGAGCCACCGCGCCTGGCCCTATTGTTTTTATTAGGTAGGAACATTTCTGGGGATATTCTATGATGGCCATAAACTTTACTAATGTAACTTACTGCTTTTATAAAGTGAGCCTATTTTAATCATGCCAAAATGATTAAATGGGAAATGCGTGTTTTTCTGAAAAAGTAGTCATCTGTAAACCTCTTCCCAAATGCTGATTCTTTTGAAGTCATTTTGAGCACAGTTTATAAGGCACACCAGTAAATTGGCCCCACCGTATTATAGCCCTGTCTCCTACCTCCCCCTCCCCACACTCCTAGCATTTCAAAACCGTTATCACCCACCTCATTCTGCCGATTTTCATCAAACAGCTTTTGGAAATTTCCAAAAACCATGTAGGTCCACAAAAGATTGTTGTAGAAATACCCAAGGGAATGCAAGTGACATTCCAAAGAAGTTTGTGAGAAGTCCTGAGCAGTGGTGGGTGCCCAGTTGACTCGGTGGAGTGTGAGTGATCACATGGAATGGGGCAACACTTTTTGGGAGGTGTGTTGCAATATGACTATTTAACCACCCCCCAGAACAGTGTTAGTTAACATGTTATACTCACAACTTATATGTGTATGTGTGCAAGTGTGCATATACAAATGAACCTTTTTTTTCTTTTTTGCTTTTCAGAGGACATTTTCATATCTAGATTTGAAGGAAGAACTGAATTAAGATTCTCTGAAATTCCAAACTTTTTTCCTTTAACATTTAAAAATAGCACAAGGGAACAATTTACAAAGGAGACACCTGAAACAGTGTTTTTTTAAAAAATCATTTTTTCACAGGGATGGGGGCAGTTGTGTAGAGTTGCGTAAAGAGTTGGCACCAGGAGCCGAGAGACCTGAATTCTAACCCTGCTTTCCTACTTTTGCTGATGGTATTGAGCAGTTCTCTTAACCTGAGACTCAGTTTCTATATCCATAAATTCCTACATCACAAAGTTTAGTGAAGATCAAAAAAAGTGTGAATTGTGCTTTTCAATCCGTGAAGAACCATAAGTTTACTTGCAGTTGGTCTTCCACCTGCCATTAGATGCAGTCTAAGACCCCTCCAAGGGGTTGTTTGATAACAGTGTTTAAAATATTAATAGTACTTGGAACAATGCCAAGCATGTAGTAAGTACTCTGTGAAATTTAGCTCTCACTATTATTGGTGATATCACCAAGTTTCCCCTCTTTTGTTACGGGCTAGAATTTTTAAAATTTTTTATTTATTAAAATAATATATTAGGTTATTAAGTATGAAATGTCTGACTTCCTTAAGTACTAAGATTGACAGTTGATCTCTCTGACATTTCACTTTGACACTTCTGTTTTATTTTTATTGTGAAGGTATTATTACGTCCTCAGCTTGCAAATGCACGTTTTAGCTTGTGATTATCTTTCAAATTTTTTTCAAAGCAATTTTTGTGAAACCATGGATAAGTAAAAAATTCATGTTACTTTTGAATATGAGTTCCATTGTGATACCAATGCAGTGCAGACAGCTAGAAATATCAATGAAGTGTTTGGGAAGGATGTGGCTAATGAATGCACAGTACACTGATAGTTTGAGAAGTTCTGTTCTGGTGATTTTCATCTTGAAAATGAGCCACATGGGTGACCTGAGACCAAGGTAGATAATGATGAGCTGAAAGCTGTAGTGGAAGCAAATCCACCTCAACTTACACATGAATTAGCAGCAAGGTTTTACATTACTATTACAACAGTATTGGATCATTTGAAACAAATTGGCAAGGTAAAGAAGCTGGATAGATGGGTACTGCAAGAATTAAGTGAGCGTCAGAAGATAAATTGTCTCAAAACTTGCCTTTCTTTGCTGTCACAACATAAAGGCGAACCGTTTCTACACTGTATTGTTATGTGTGATGTAAAGTGGATTCTTTTTGATAATCGCAAGCATTTGGCACAATCGTTGCGTAAAGATGAAGTGCTGAAACACAGTCCAAAACTGAATATTCATCAAAAAAAGCTAATGGTGTCTGTTTGATGGTCCAGCACTGGTATTATCCACTACAGCTTGATGAAACCTGGTCAATCGATTACAGCAGATGTCTACTACAACCAGTCAGACGAAATGATGAGGATGATTAAGCAGCCGAGATTGGTCAATAGACAGGCCAATCCTCTTGCAAGACAATGCTCGACCACACGTGGCACAAACAATGCTGCTCAAACTACAGCAGCTGGACTTGGAAACTCACTGTCATCCATCGCATTCACCAGACCTTGCACCAACTGACTACCACTTCTTCCCACTTCTTCCAGGGTTTGGGCCACTTCTTGCAAGGAAAAATATTCACTTCTCAACAAGCTGTGGAAAACGGCTTTCATGATTTCATCTCCACTTGCTCTCCAGGCTTCTTTGCTGCTGGCATAAACAAGCTACCGTTAAGATGGCAAAACTGTGTTGATAGTTTAGGCACATACCTTGATTAATTGTACTGGTTCTTTGAGATATAATAAACTACACTTTTGATTCAAAATTGGACATTTCATATTTAATGACCTAGTAAATGCAGGCTGGGCACAGTGACTCAAGCCTGTAATCCTAGCCCTTTGGGAGGCTGAGAGGGGATGGTGGCTTGAAGCCAGGAGCTGGAGACCAGCCTGGGCAACATAGGGAATTGCTGAGTTATCTGGTAATTCCATGTTTAACTTTGAGAAGCTGCTCAACTGTTTTCCAAAGGAGCTGCACCATTTGACATTCTCAACACATATGTAATTTTACAAACAGGGTCATTGAGGTATAATTATATACAATGAAATGTACATATATTAAAGTATACACTTTACATTTTGACATTATACTCCTACGAAACCATCAATACAATCAAGATAATATAGCTATCACCTCAAAACGTTCCTCATGCCCCTTTGAAATCCATCCTTCCCCTCACTTCCCCAACCCTGTTCCCTATTATCTCCAAGCAGTCACTGATCTGTCTCTGTCACTACGGTTGAGTTTGCATTTTCTAGAATTTTACATAAATGAAATCATATAGTATGTATTCCTTTTTGTCTGCCTTTTTGCACTGGGACTAATTACTTGAGATTCATCTATATTACTGAATGTATCAATAATTCATTCTTTTTTGTTAATAAGTAGTATTCCATTGTATGTTTATACCATGATTTGTTTATTCATTCAGCTGTTGATGGACACTGGGTTGTGTCCAGTTTAGGGCTATTACAAATAAAGCTACTATGAACATTCATGTACTAGTCTTTGTATGGACGTATGCTTTCATTTTTCTTTAGTAAATACCTAGGAGTGGAATGTTTTGATTATATGATAGGTGTATGTTTAACTTTTTAAGAAACTTCCAAACCACTTTCCAAAAGTGGTTGAACCATTTAATATCTCTACCAGCAGTGTGTTTTTTGTGGTTTTTTGGAAATTGTCTTTATTTTTTGAAATTTCATGCTGGTATACTTTGTTGTAGGTCTGATATTGTGCCCACTTTATAGGCTCTTTCAATTTAATTTGGAGTTGAATTTTCTTCATTTTTCTTCTTCTTCTGTTTTTTTTTTGTTTTTGTTTTTGTTTTTTTTTTTTTTTGAGACAGAGTCTTGCTCTTGTGCCCTGGCTAGAGTGCCGTGGCGTCATCATAGCTCACTGCAACCTCAGACTCCTGGCCTTAAGTGATCCTCCTGCTTTGGCTTCTCAAGGTGCTAGGATTACAGGTGTGAGCCACGGCAGACGAGGTCTCCCTATGTTACATGGCTATTCGCAGGCCTGATCATAGCGCACTACACCCCCAAACCCCTGGGCTCAAGTGATCCTCCCACCTCAGCCTCCTCCTGGGAGTAGCTGGGACTACAGGCCTGTGCCACCTCACTGGGCTAAGTCTGGGAAATTTTCTTGAGTTATATCTTTAATTTCTCCTCCAACATTTTCTCTTTCATGTCTTCCTGGAGCTCCTATTACTTGGATTGATTCTCCAGTCCTTCTCTCCTATTGTACATTTCTTCATCTGTTCTAATTTTTAGGTGATTTCTTTTACTTTAGCTTCAAATCCCTTTATTGAAATGTTTTATTTCCACTTTATTTTTATATTCCATTCTTTCTTCTTTTGTGGGTGAAATAGCTTTTCTCTCTCTCCCTCTCTAAGATAATTACAATGTTTAAAAAGATTTATTTCTATTCCCTCTCTTGTCTTTCCCCTGGATTCCTGTTTTCTGTTCTCTCTCTCTCTCTCTCTATCTCCTGTTAGAGGCATTCCTTAAACACCTGTGATCCTTGCATGGCTCTCATATTTGAAAGGGAGGTGTCAAAAGCTCTTTGGGAGCTCTGTGCACGTGAAAGAGGCTTGTGGACTCTGTGTTTCTCTGTGATTGGGCAATGCTAACTTTTTAAATATCCATTGTATTTCTGTTTTGTTTATTTTTTGGAGGGAGATATGAAATTTGTGTAGTTCACCTGGCTGCGGGGGAGGGGGCCTGGGAAGAGAAGGGGCCTCACAATTCTGTGTGCAGACCTTGAGCTAACTCTCTGTTGGAAGCCCAGAGCGCATCAGCCAGTGGTCCCTAAGTCCAGAGCCTCTGTATTGCCCAAGATAACTTCTGCTGCCTGGGCTGGGGGTGGGGACGTGAAACCTCCTTGTACAGACTTTTATCCAATCCCCCTTTTCAGCCCTTGTCTGCCCTGTATTCTTCGGCCTGTGCCTTTCTGTCGGTCGGTCAGGAGGTCTGAGCTCTGAGCTCTGCAGGGTGAACTGGCTTGTTCTCACTGGCACCCTCTGCCTGCGTGTAGGTTGCAGCTCCTTCCTCTTGTTAAATCAGCTTCTGCTTCTCCAAGTCCTTTCAGATGGCTTCGCATCTCTCTTCCATTTTGCCTCCTTTTTCATACACCTTGTCCAGGTGGGTTTATGCCTTCTTTTTAATGCATTTTCTGTCATCTTTGTGGAATTTTGGGAGAGAAGAAATAAACACTTCTTCTCTTGATTCATCAAGGCATTTCTGTTGAGTGTTTCCTCTGTAACAGACACTCTTATAGGTGCTGTGAACAAAACAGTGGAAAATCCCTGCCTCCGTGGAGCCCACATCCAAGGCAGGACGTAATGCAGGGGTGCAGGGGCTGCAGGGAGAGGCAGACAGTGGGCCTCTGAAGGAACCATGGTCTGTTAGGAGGGGACGTGGCTATGGAGAAGCGTGGCAGGGATGGAGAAAAAAGAGGCATGGAGGTGCAGGCAGAGGGGCTGCGGTTTCACACAGGATGGCTGGGGGGCCTCACTGCGAAGGTGACACTGGATGAAGACCTGAAGAAACTGGGGGAACATGCCGTGCAAGGACCTGGGAGGAGTGTTCCGGACAGAAGAAACGTGCACAGGTCATGGGGTGGGATGAGGAGGAGGCCACGTGGCAGGAGCAGATGAGGGAGCGGGGGAGGCCAGGAGAGGAGGTTTGGGGAACAGAGGCCTGAGCAGGCTGGAACTTGCAGGTCTCTGTGTGGTTGTGGCTTCCTCTCTGGGCGGCATGGGGAGCCACTGCAGCGTGTGCGGCGGAGGGTTGACGCAGTGAAATGGTTGCTGGGTTTAGAATAGACGAGGGCAAGTTGGGCAGGGAGGCTCCTGCAGCAATCCAGGCGGGAGGGTGAGTGCAGTGGAGGGGAGATGTCGAGGTGTGTGGGATTCTGTCTGCATTTCGAAGGACCGCTTGATGGCCTAGATGTGAGGTGTGAGAAATGACACCAAGATAACTGAGCCACTGGAAGGGTGGACTTGCTTTTAATTGAGATGGAGCAGGTGTGGGCAGGAAGAGTTCTGTTTGGGACATGTTCCATCTTAGATGTTCTACTAGGTATCCAGCAGCAGGTGCCAAGCAGGCAGGTCCGGGCTGAAGACATAAATGTGGGAGTCCTGAGGTATAAAAAGGGTATTTGCTATGGACTTTGGGTGATAATGATGTGTCAGTGTAGGTTCATCGATTGTCACAAACATACCCCTTGGTGTGGGAGGTCCGTGATGGGAGGGAGGGGCACATGGGAACTCTCTGCACTTCCTGCTCAATTTTACTGTGAACCTAAAATTGCTCTACAAAATAAAATCTATTGTTTTAAAAATGATGCGTAAAGCCATGAAATTTGATGAGACGGTCGAGGGAGCAAATGTGTAAGAAAAGAGAAGCGCTCCCAAGACAAAGCCTGTGGTGCACCACCATTAAGAGGAAGGGGGCCAGGCGCAGTGGTTCACATCTGTGATCCTAGCATTTTGGGAGGCCAAGGTGGGAGGATCCCTTCAGGCCAGGAGTCCGAGACCAGCCTGGGCAACACAGCAAGACCCCGTCTCTACAAAAAATGTAAAATAAAAAAAGCTAGCTGGGCGTGGCTTTTTTTATTTGTGCACTTGTAGTCCCAGATACTAGGGAGGCTGAGACAGGAGGATCGCTTGAGCCCAGGAGTTGGAGGTTGCAGTGAGCTATGATGATGCCACGGCACTCTAGCCTGGGTGATGGAGCGAGACCCTGTGACAAATAAATAGATAAATAAATAAAGGAAGGGGCAGTGGGGGTGGGAACAGCAGATGTGGCAGAAGGAAAACTAGGAGGATATGGTAATTCAGAAGCCAAGGGAAGAACGTGGTTCAAGAGGGAGGGAG
This sequence comes from Eulemur rufifrons, assembly GCF_041146395.1. NCBI lineage: Eukaryota > Metazoa > Chordata > Mammalia > Primates > Lemuridae > Eulemur > Eulemur rufifrons. Next base: position 61,641,941 of record NC_091010.1, on the reverse strand, counting down.
CCAGCCACAGAGTCCAATGCTGAGGATGGGTGAGGTAGACGGGGGCTGAGGACTGACCGTTAGGTTTCCCCAGGCAGCAGGAATGGGTGACCCTGACAAGAGAAGTTTCGTGGGGTTAGAGGTCAGACCAGGGAGGGTTTAGGAGAGCAGGGGGAACGGAATTGGAGACAGTGAGTACAGCCAACTCGTGAGGCACTCTGCTGAAAAGTGCTGTAGTGAAATGGGGCAATGGAGGAGTTTCGTTTTGTTTTTAAATTTATTTTTATGATTTATTTCATTTAAAAATATTTAATTGACAAAAGTTGTATATATTCAAGGTGTACAAAATAATTTGATATATGTATACATTGTGTCGTGATTATCACAATCACATTAACTAACAAGCAAGCACCTGCGTCACCACCCAGGCTGTGTATGAGATCCCCGGAACGTGTTCATCTTATAACTGGAAGTTTGTACGTTTTGATCAATATCTCCCCATTTCCCCCACCCCCTATCCTCTGGAAACCACTGTTCTGCTTTCTGTTTCTATGAATCTGACCATTTTAGATACCTGATGTAAGTAGAATCAGGCAGTATTTATATCTCTGTGTCTGGTTTATGTCGCTTAGCAGAATGTCCGCCAGGTTCATACATGTCACAAGCGGCAGGATGTCCTTTTTTATGGCTGATTGTTTTTTGTTTCGAGATTGGAGAAATACAAGTATGGCTGCAAGCTGACATAATTGATCTGCCCTGTTTAACTGGAAATCCTAATTAGAATCTACGACTTGCCTAAAGGTCTACCTTGTCAGGTGCCTCGTCATGGATGTGATGTGACATAAGGTAGAGGCTGCCGTAGCAGGAGCACCACCCGCCTAGCATCGCTGCCCAGATGTACCAAGTGCAGCTGCTGAGCCTCAGTTTCCTGATCTGCAGCATAACATGCTGATCTCCAAGGATCCCTCCAGCTGTGACATTCCAGGAATGTGGGACTTAAAGTGCAAGAGAGATCAAAGATGGGAAAGGCTGTCAGCCTCTGCTTGCTCCTTCCATGGGAAATTAGTTTTAAGAAAGCAAAACTAATGTTGTAAAATGAGGGCTTATATATTGGTAGCATTAAACCCAGTGGAGGTTTCGACCAGTTTCTAATTACTGATTTTCCCCTTCCCCTGATTTAAAAGCATATACACTGCAGAAATTTTTCTGAACAGGAAAATGTAATATGAAAATTAAAATCATCCATTTTCTTATCATCCAGAGATAAATTCTAGTAGTATTTTGGTGTAGTTAACTGCTAGTTTTGTGTAAGTAACTATACTATATTTTCTCCTCCTCCCTTGCACTGGAATTTTTCTCTATATTTGTATCCTGATTTTTTCAATGAGAGCTTGTAATAAGCATGTTCTAACATCAGCAAAGATTCCTCACACTGTTTTTTACCACTGTTAAATGTTCCTTTATGGGAAATGCTGTAACTTAGTTATTCTCCTAATGAGCATTTTTAGGTACCATAAATAACACTGCTATTAAGTCATTAAATATGAAATGTCCGATTCTGAATCCAAAATGTAGTTTATTGTATCTCAAACAAGAAGCAGTACAATTAATCAAAGTATGAGCCTAAACTATCAACACAGTTTTGCCATCTTAATGGTAGCTTGTTTATGCCAGCAGCAAAGAAACCTGGAGAGCAAGTGGAGATGAAATTGTGAAAGGCATTTTCCACAGCTTATTGGGAAGTGAATACTTTTCCTTGCAAGAAGCCACCCAAAGCCTGGAAGAAGTGGTAGTCAGTTGGTGCAAGGTCTGGTGAATGCGATGGAAGACAGTGAGTTTCCAAGTCCAGCGGCTGTAGTTTGAGCAGCATTGTTTGTGCCACGTGTGGTCAAGCATTGTCTTGCAAGAGGATTGGCCTGTCTCTATTGACCAATCTCGACTGCTTAATCACAAGCATCCTCATCATTTCATTCAACTGGTTGCAGTAGACATCTGCTGTAATTGATTGACCAGGTTTCATGAAGCTGTAGTGGATAATACCAGCGCCAGACTACCAAACAGACACCATTAGCTTTTTTTGATAAATGTTCAGTTTTGGACTGTGTTTTGGCACTTCATCTTTATCCAGCCTTTGTGTTGAACACTTGCAATTGTCAAAAGGAATCCATTTTTCATCACATATAACAATACAGTGTAGAAATGGTTTGCCTTTATGTTGTGACAGCAAAGAAAGGCAAGCTTCAAGATGATTTCTCTTCTGATGCTCATTTAATTCATGCAGAATCCATCTATCCGGCTTCTTTACTTTGCTGATTTGTTTCAAATGATACAATATTGTTGGAATAGTAACGTCAAACCTTGCTGCTAATTCACGCATAGGTTGAGATGGATTCATTTCCACTACAGCTTTCAGCTCATCATTATCCACCTTTGTCTCAGGTCACCCACGTGGCTCATTTTCAAGATGAAAATCACCGGAATGGAACTTCTCAAACCAACAACATACTGTGTGTGCGTTCATTAGCCACATCCTTCCCAAACACTCTGTTGATATTTTGAGCTGTCTGCACTGCATTGGTTCCACGATGGAACTCATATTCAAAAATAACATGATTTTTTACTTATCCGTGGTTTCACAAAAATTGCTCAAAAAATATTTAGAAGATAATCACAAGCCAAAACGTATATTTGCAAGACTAAAGATGTACCCTCAAAATAAAAATAAAACAAGAAGTGTCATAGTGAAATGTCAGAGAGATCAACTGTCAAACTTAGTACTTAAGGAAATCAGACATTTCATACTTAATAAGGTAAAAATTGTTATGATGTTTAATTTTGCATATAAATCTTTCCATTGTTTATTCTTATTTTGGCACAAATTTCCAGTTGTAGAATTATTCACTGGCCCAACGAGCATAAACATTTTGAAGACTTACATATATTGCCAAATATGCATCTCAACACATCTGCCTCTCTTGCCTTCCAGAGAAGTTGTGCTGATTTCCTTCCTCCTTCACGCCGCAGTAACACCGTGAGCATCACACCATCACTAACCCTGCTATCTTCCTATAATTAAAAAAAATTCAACTTTTGACTGTGTGTAGGATAAAACTGATCACTTATCAAAACCACATTGTAGGGGGAGTAAGAGTAATTCAGATTCCAGTAATTTTCTGTGTGCCTACATGTGCTGGGCACTATGCCAGATGCTTTTTTTTTTTTTACTATTGCTATGGAATACCACACCCTTAGAATGTAGGTGGCATCCTTTGCTCATCCTGTCCCCAAGGCTGTGATGTGTCTACAGACACACAGCTGGTCTGCTGTATGGTTAGGATTGGTACTCCAGTCTCCTGACTTCAAGTCAGGTGCTTTTTTATTGATTTTACTATACTTTATCTGCTCCCAATGGCCTAGAATAGTCTTGTTGTATATATTCTGGTTATAAGAAAGTGACTCTAAAGTGTATTCACAACTTACCAATATTTTGAAGTTTCTGAGTAGAATAGAAAACATTGAACTCTAAAGTCAATGATGCTGCTGGAATTCTGCTTTACTGGAAGACCTCTGGGGCTATTGCTTCTTGCCTGATCTGAAGGTTGTTGAACCTAAGGTGAGACCAGCAGGGGGAGAACGGTGCTAAACTGCTCATCCTCTCCTTCCCCAAACTGGCTACCCTGGTTGGTTTGTGAAAGCTTGATTGAGACGAGTGCAGAAGGTGGGTGCTGGACTTACAGGGGCAATGCTGTTTGGATGGAAAGCACCTTCAATCCAAATGCAAACCACAGGCAGAACTTAATCATGTGGGGGGGGGGGGAGGGAACAAACTTTAGGAGCTATGAGGCTTTACACTTTTATACTTGGTCTCCTGCACAGTACACGTTGAAAACTGGCTTTTTGATCTTTAGTCACTTAAAACAAGTGTTTATAGCAATTTCATGAGGACAGTCTTTCAATGTCCCAAACACAAACTTTAAACTTTGTACATTAAACCTGCTAAGACATGGTTACATGCATCTTTATTTTTGTAATTACTATCTGATATTCTAATAGGACAAAGTGATTTGAAGCTGTTTTATTTTCCCTTTATTTAAGAGAGGCCTGGGGTTCTTAGCTCTGGAAGGATTCATAAGCATGACTTAAGCCAGGGTTTTTCAGGACACAGTAGGGTGGACCTGGAAACTAGCGTAACATCTAGCTAGCTGTGCCTAACTTTGACCCCTTAGTGCCAGTGTCCTTATTTCCTGTTAGGACTTGTAATTTGGTGTTGGGGAAGTTTTCTGGGTGGGTGTGCTGCACGAATTCCCTTGTTACTGTTACGAGAATGCAGTGACCTCATTTGGATCCAGGACTCTGCCAGCATTTAAAATCCTGCTCTTACAGAATGTGAAACTCCTGCCTATAGTTCAAGTATCACAGCTTGATCCCATTACAACGAAGTGGAAGATTGTCCCTGGAGTAGGCCAACAACAGAAGGAAACGTTTTTAAAGTCAAGCTGCTCGGGTTGAGTTTTAACCCAGTTCATGGTCACGTGGTCTCTGCGAGTGCAACCTTCAGGAGCCTGGAAGTTGAGGGGCGAGTGCTAAGAAGTCCTCTGAGGAAAATGACTTTGAGAAGGGAGGAGGAGGGAGCCCAAGGAGAGGCGACCGCGGAAGGACAGGCATGGGGTGGAAGTGGGATGTGGGGCGGTAGAGAGAGATGAAAAGTGAGCGGAACGGGCAGCGCGGAATGGAAGACACAAAAGAAAGTGCCAACTAGTGAAAATACTGCGCAAGGATGGGGGGGGGACGACTGGGGAACAGTTTAGAAAATAGCAATTAGTACAGCTAAAAATAAAGACCAATTTAGAGACAAAGCCAGATACACAAGGAGAAAAATAAAACTTGCCAGAAAGACAATTCCTTGCAAACCAAATGTTCAAGAAAATGGGGCTAATGACAACCCCTCTTGGGCTGTTCTGTGGGAGAAATGAAATAATAGAAGAGCGTGCGCCAGGCAGGTGACTGGCCGTGGGAGAGGAGAACGCAGCGGGGACCTGAGCGATTCCGGTCGTTGAGGCTGCTGGAGGCTGCACCCACGTGTCCCCAAAGTTAGGACGGTGACCCAGGCGCGCAGGTGTGCGGGGCAGAGCACCGCTCGGCGCTGGAACCCGAGGGGGGTCCTGCAGAAATCCCCGAGGTCTGCCCCTGGAGCCTCAAGGGCACGGGGAGAAGGCGCCTGAGTGTTGGCCCGGGAGAGGGCGCCCACCGGCGGCTCGGCTCGCGGGGCCGAGGACGCCCCGCCCGCACTGGCGGCGTGGGAAGGCCCAGCGCCCGCGGAGTCTGGGGCGGGCAGGCCCGGGCGCGCGGGGATCCAGATCCCGGGGGCGAGGAGACCAAGGCCACTGGCCGGGCCGCGCACTGACTTGGCAGGTCCGCGAGGCCTGGGCTTCCCGGCCTGTGATCGGGGCGGGGATTCCGCCCGCCGCCCCGCGGAGGTGCGCCCGGCGCCGAGCCCGCTCCCGGGGCTGCGGGGAGAGTGCGGGAGGTGGAAACTAGGCGGGGCGGGGCCCGCAGAACGGCGAGGGACCCGGGCGCGCGGACCGCCTCGGCGGGCGCCTAAGTCCCGGCAGGCACGGGGCCCGCTCGGGGCGACTGGAGAGCAGCCTGGGCCGCCCCGCCCCGCCGGGGCACCGAGAGCCCCACCAGCGCGGGCGGGCAGGACGCACGGAGCGCGCCACGCGGCGCCTGGCGGGGAGGAGGGCGGCTGGGCGGGGGCCGGGGCGGTGCTGCGCGGGCCCCTCCTCCTCGCCCTCCTCCTCCTCGCCTTCCTTCGGCTCAACCGCCGCGCCGCCCGGCTGCTGCTCCTTCCTACCCGGGCGCCCGCGGCGATGTTTAACCGCGCCGTGAGCCGGCTGAGCAGGAAGCGGCCGCCGTCAGGTAAGCCGGGCATCCTCCCCTTCCTCCCGGGCGCGGGCGCGGCGTGGCGATGCAGCCCCGACGGGAGCCCGGCTGAGCGCGCTGCTTCTCTCCGCTGCGCCCCGCGCCCCGAACTCCCCGCCGCCAAGGGAGCGCAGAGCCCCGGGAGGCGCCCCGGGGAGGAAGTTTGGCTGAAAAGGGGAACAGCAGCAGTTTTCTTTTTAGTGATGGTCTGGGAGAAAAAGGAGATCAAAACACCCCAAACTTTGGAGGTAGTGTGGGATCTAGATTCCGAAAGCAGCAGGGTGGGAGGTTTCGCCCCTCGCCTGGAGGGCTCCGCTACGCGGCGGGCGTGGGTGGGAACGATGCCCGTGGGCGCCGGTTGCAGGCGCGCGGCTGGACCTCGGCACCGGGCTGGGCAGCCGGGCCTGGGGCCCCGGGGACCTTCAGTTCTGCGCGGCGGAGCCCAAAGGTGGGGCCGCGAAGGTGGCCGAACTCCAGGATGGAGAAGGGCACATCTGTGGTCCGCGCCGGCGAAGTTCTGGCTGTCACTCTGGACCAGCCGGAGCCACAGTTTGGGGCAACTTGATAGGACAAAGAACCCACAGTGAGAATGAAACTATGTCCTTGCTTCCAGTCCTCTTGCCCTTTTTGTTCATAATAATAGCTACAACCTGTCCAGCGCTTACTGTGGGCCAGGGGCTTTGTTCCCCGCACTCTGTGAATTCCATGTTCACCCTCAGGACAGCCCCGTGAGGGAGCAGGGAACTAACGGAAGCCGGCGCTGTTAGGTGACTTGCCCCGTCACTCTTAATAGGTGATGGAAAATCTGTCAAACACATGTTTGCCTCACTCTCCTCCATTGCCCACCCCAATATTCATTTCAGCTTCGTTCTAATGGTCTGTATTTTCGCTTTTCACCTAACATCCTGCTTTATGAGGGCTATTGTGACTAAGAGGCTGGAACCAACTGGTTGGGTCAGAATCTCACCTCCACTGCTTCCTAACTGCCGAACATCTCCATGCCTCTGTGCAAAATAGGATCTGCAAAATGGGAATAGTAATAGCTACCCCTTTCTTTAAGCACTTAGTTGGAGCTTGACCCCCACCTATCCAATTATGCAAATCATTGCATTTAATATTTTGGACACCAATAATGCAGGACTTCATAGGGTTATTAAGATCTTACATCGTAGCCCAGCACACCTTAAGCGCTCCATTAGTGTTAGTGGTCATGTAAACCTTTCTGTGTTGCATGTGATTCAAAGGATTCCCTTGTGGGTGTTAATGTTAGCTATTCCCCATCATCAGCGCAGGCCTATGGAGCGGTGGTCAGAACCTAGACTCTGGAGTTAAATTCTTGGTTCCAACCTTGACTTTGTCATTCGGCAACGTTGGGCAAGTTACTTGGCTTCCCTGTGCCTCTGTTGCAATGATGTGCTGGAGGTGGCTCAGACTGGCTTGCAAGAGCCAATTGCTAAATATTCAGGGAACTGGTTGCTAAACCATAGGTAACTTGAAATTAGGTATGGTGGGATATTCACATCATGGAAATCAACAATACTAAAAATGAAGGCTTTTTTCCCCCCCTAGGAGAACTGGTATACCAGCAAGCACACCTCTGCATCCATTTCCTTATCTGTAAAGTAGGTGTCATTGACTTGTGGGATTAAATATACTAAAACATACGAAGCCCCTAGTACAATGCCTGGTACATAATAAAAGTGAAATAATTATTAGCTTTTATCTTTTCTCCTTTTTCCTATTATAAATAGAGCTGCTGTGAATGCTCCTGTACAGGTTCCTTATTGCTGTGGATCATTTTTAGGTTGAAGACTCACAAATAGAACCATCGAATCATGGAAGATAGGTGGATTTGAGGTGCTTTTGCAGGTGGCCAAGTTGTACCCCAAAAAGACTGACAGCAGGTTTAGGGAACAAATTGTTTCAGGGCAACACATTTTAAACCACATTTAATGAAATATGGCCATGTCACTGATAGAAGGATCAGACGCTAAACATCATGGGCCAATAGTGGATGCCTGGTGCTCAATTTGGCAGCACATACACTAAAATTGTAGTGATACAGAGAAGATTAGCATGGCCCCTGAAATAAAAATTTAAAAAAAGGAAAAGAAAATTTGGATGCCTGGACTTGAAGAGCCCAATTTCCTTGGGAATTTTAGGTTTAAAGTCTGCCCCCCGCTGGGAAAGGACCTGAGCCCCTGCCAGCTTAGAGGGCAGAGGGGTCTGGTGAGAAAGGGAAGGGGGAATGTGGGCCCAGAGGCTGAGACACTGGAGAGCCAGGCGAGTGATCCTTGGGACACACACACACACACACACACACACACATTATTTTTTGTAATTTTGAATTATTTTTTTTAACAAGCTCCCCAAATAGTGTAAGTTTCAGACGCTGCAGAAGCTGGACCCCCGCCCCCCGCAGGACCCCTGATTTGGACGCAGCTGCAGTCCTGCCTCCCCAAGCACCTTCCATTTTAGACCTTTCCTATTTTTCAGCAAAGTCTTAATTGAGGGTCTTGAGTTCCTAACCCCTCCTTTCAAGGTTCAAGGTGGGATTCCCTTACTCTCCTTTCCAAGTTTTCTCAAAGTGTGTTCCACGAATCACGTGGGGGTGAAGAGGGGCTTGATAAAATGTGGCTTCCGAGGCCCTGCTCCACACCGGCCAGTTCAGTCCTGGGGACCGAGTCCTGGGCTGGGGAGCGCCCGGATGCTTCTAACGCCACTGAGATAGGGCCCCTCACAACTGGCATTGTTGATGCTAACCGGGCTGTGCCCACTTGAAAAGCAAAGTGGAAGCCACCCCCACTCGCAGCCAGACCTAAGGTGACCCGTCAGGGGAATTCGCACCCTGCCAGGCGGGCCTCCACCTTCCCCCGCCCCCGCCCTCTGGGACTGTTGCGCATTATCCCATTAAACCCTTGGGAACAATTTCAAATTTATTGCCAGGCTTAAGTTTCATTTAAAGATGACAGTCTATGTAGCAATTTAATGTCTTTGTTTTATTAATAACAACCTGGCAGCAGGGCAGTCTTGGCAGCTGGGGAAACTTTCTCTGCAGAACCTCCCTGGCCCAGGCCTAGGGGTTCAGGGAGAGCAAGGCAGGGCCTGGCCTGCAGGGACAGAGAGGCCGGGACAGGCGAGGGGCACTGCTTTATACAGCTGTGGTCACCCACCAGCCCCGAGTCTGCGGGACCCGCCCTGACCTTCACCAAGAGCAGCCTGCGGCTGGTGGGTGGGAGGTGCTCCTGGTGCTTCATTTGCCTTCACTGATGGGGAGTCTCCTTTCCTCGTTGTCAGAACATCTGGAAACCTAGGCAGATGCCTGCTTGGCGTGGCCACTTCCTAGGGCTTCCTGGGTGAACTGAGTAACTTCCCTCCCTGGGCCGAGTAAACCCCTTCCCCTCTGACGCTGGGCTCTGGGAACTTGCCTTTTAAATTGTACTAAATTTACTCGTAAGAGTTTCTTCTGCTTCCCCCAGATAGCTCCCTGCCATAGCAGCCTGGGGGTGGCGGTGGGAGCAGAGGGGGCCCGGGCAGGCGACAGCAGCAGCCCCTTGATAAGAGCTGTCAGGAGGCATCCGCTGGAGTGAAACAGTCTCTTGCAGACTTCTGGGGACAAATTTCCCTCCTAAGCCAGTTCCTTCTGTCAAAGGTCCTGCCAAATGCCCTTGGGTCAGCCTCGCTGCCCTTCTGCTGCTTGGTGGCCAGGGACCCCTGATCTGGCCTACCCTCTCTCCAGGTCCCATACCCCTCCTCCCCACTCTGCCCCTGGGGGATGCTGGACACCCCGATTCTGTGCCCCAGGGTGTCATCCATCCTGGTTTAAGGCCTGGGACTCTCTGTTCCAGGAGGCTGGCTCACCCACGACCTCCAGTCCTCTGCACCGGATAGCGCAGCCTGTCCCAGCAGGAGGGAACCATTTCATGTCTCCCTGGAGAGCTGCAGGGGCCACCAAGGGGCAGGGACTTGTCTAGAGCCACCCATTTCAGAAGGGCCAGACCAGAGAACTCAAGTCTCAGACCCAAGTCCAGGGCTACCTGCACACAGCATCCATTTAGTCACCTTGCCGAGATATATTTCGAGAATGGATATGGAGCTGACAACTGTTCTCCCTCCCTCCCTCCCTGCCTTCCTTCTTTTCTTCCTTCCTTTCTCCAGTTCAGGACATTAGAAACAAAGCCATCATCAACCATCTTTATCATTTCACAAATGAAAGGACATTAACACCCCAAACAGTAGGAAAGATACAGTCTCAATTGAAGAACTGTTGTGATACTTAAGAATCTTCTAGACGTTGTTGCTTCTATGGAGAGGCAGTGAGGGCAGAGGAGGGCACTGTGCTCCTTTCTGTATCTCTGGAATTTTGAACCATGGAAATGAATGCAATTCTATTTCAGAACAAAAACAAAACAAGCAACCCAAGACTGTCCCTACTCTATCAACACAGCTCACTTGGTAAACATTTCCTTATCCTCATTCTCCCTTCCTCCTGGACCAGTGAAGAAAGCTTCATGCCAGGCTGTGGCATTGTGGGCAGGTGGCCACCTGGCCGCGCCTGGTCTTGTCTTCTCAATTCATTTTAAGTTCCGTGAGAAAAAGGGCCCCACCTTTCATTTTTTACAGCTTTTCATTTCGCGTTTCCTTTCCAGGCTCTGCAGCCAACCTGGTGCATTTCTAGCTCACCCATTCCCTGTCTTGCTCCTTTGGAGCAAGTTACTTAGCCTCCTTGTGCCTCCGCGTCCTCATCCAGAAAGGGGGCCAATGATGGGACCAACCTCCAAGGATTGTTGTGAAGTTTAGATGGGGTCTAGTAAGTGCTCAGTGAATGTCAACTATTTGTATTAGCTTGTCGTCCCCCTCCTGGTGCCTTCTGTCCCTTAGCCTAGTGCCTGGCTTTGTTCACTCCTTGGAAAATATTTATTATTATAAAATACATACATGATCGCGAGACACTATGCCAGCCCAGAGGAGACACAGCCCTTTCTCTGAAGCAATGCACGTTCCATGTGGCTGATCCTGGAGGGAAAAGTCACTTAATTTTGCCTCGAGGTAGGGGCGGAGGAGAGTGGAGTGGAGTGGGAGAGTGAGGGCACATTTGTGCACAAGTGTCAGGCCCTGGAGGAAGCACAGGCGTCTGGGAAGAGGAGGAAATGGATGACAGGGTCTTCGTTTTCAGGGTAGGGCCCCTGGGTCATTTTCTTTTTTCGGGGCCCCTGCCTAGCAAGTAGATTCCGAGGAGGCTGCAAATAACAGGTCGGCGTTCTTATTTCCTTCCCTCTGGTAGAAACTGGAAACCAGTGGCCATCTGTTGTTTGGTCCACTCAAAAGAGGATGTTGAGACTTGTTTTTTCTTCGGACCCAAGGGTGCTCGGGAGGCCCGGCAGCCCCTGCCTTTCTCACACACATCGTCTCTGAGAAGGCAGCGGATTTTTGGTCTGCGTGGAACTTTCCCTGGTGGACCCCTGAGCATGGAATGTAAGGAATGGCCCCCCACCCCCTTCGGGAGATGTCCTCAGCTTGCCCATGGCCTTGGCCCTGGCCTGGGGCCGGGTGGGGGCTGAGGGAAGTGTGCTGTGCAGGCCAGAGGTGCACAGGTGACCTTGGAAGGACCACCGTGTGCACCTGACTTTCTTAGAGGACCGAGCCCTTGTGTGAAAATGCCACGATGCCCTGTCTGAGCCGAGCCAACCCTCTGCAACCCTTTTTCCTGCTCCTGTCTTGGATGCTGGCTGCTAGGATGATTATTTTAAAACTTTTTCACTTTTGTTATTATTTTCTGCTAACTGCAGTTCAATCAGATCTCCCCAGCAGGGGAATTGCCTGCCTGCAGAGTAGTAGTTATTCTCAGAAGCCAGATACTGGAGCGATAAACACTTAAGTAATATTTAGATACAGTGTTTCCATGACCCGGTTTCTCCGGTGCCTTACCCGGATTACCAGTGGTAACTAACTCTCTGATTCTAGGCTGGGATGACTTTTTTTTTTTTTTTTTTAATGTAATAGGCTTGATGTGGTCTAGATGATAAGAGGGTTTAAATAAGTTCTGTGGGGGTGTGTACTTTCTTTGAAACTTCATTGCAAAGTGGAGTATTTTAGACGGGTATAGTGTGTGTGCATGTGCATTGTACCAAACCACTCTAGAATTTAGGATTAATGTCTCTGCCTTTTCCTGGACTTCAATGTTTACTGTGTTTTATTTAATATGCTGTGAGTTTTGAGGTACCTAAAACAAACCCTTTGAGGATACGTTGACTCCAATGTCAAGGAAGCTGATGTTGGGATATTACTAAAGTATTATTTGACTTGGGGAAATTGACTATACGCAGGATCATTACACAGAACTTCCTGCAGATTAACAGCAGAAATCCATGCTGTGAGCATTCAGTTCTGAGTGTTACAGATGCCTTTTGAATATGGATTTCCAAGGAATTAATGTCTGGAGAAGGTCTCTGTTAGATATGACATCATTGCCTCTATAAATAATGCACATAAAATACGCTGTAAGCAACCAGCCCCAGACAGCTGCACCGTGGGGCTGCACCCATCTGTGAAATAATGGCTTTTACTGAAGCCAGGAACCACATGGAACAGTATAAATGTAAGTGGAAGATGTATGTACACTGTGTTTATGTGCTAGAGGATTCCACCCCAATCTTACATGACTTTTTTTCTGCATGGAATTGGACTGTTACCCACTTTTCTCAGTCTTTTCCCTGTAGTGCGGTTGTTATCAGTCTTTCCAAGGCTGTTGCCTTCTGGCTTCTGTGAGTGTAAGGTTCAGCAGAGCCTTGTGGTGTGGAGCCAGGCTGCCCATTCCTGGTGACCCTTGTACGTTATTGTGTCTCAGTTTCTTCATCTGTAAAGTGGGGCTAATACCAACTATATCAGAGGGTTACTATGAGAATTGCATGATTTAACTCATGTAAAAAGCTGGGAATAGTACCCAGCACATTGTAAACAATTTGCAAGTTTTACCTGTTATGATTAGTTAATGAGAGATTAATCTGAAGATAAATGTCCTGAAAAATAAGTATTTTTCATGCAACAAATTGAAGATCTAAAATGCTTTAGAGAGCCCAGGAGCTAAAACAGACCAAAAAACCAAAAAACTTTTGATTCATTGGGAAAATGTTTTACAGTTAAGCTAAACAAGAACAACAAATAAGCCGAGCATGACAAAATTGAAACAAACAAACATTATCACAAACAGCTCCTTACTAACTTGGGAGATCGTAAAATTACTAGAAAACATGGTTAACACTTTTTTTCCACCTATGCATTCCAAGCCTACTTTCTTGTATAGTCCATCTAAAATGGAAACTTTTATTAATATCAATGAAAAAGAATAAAAGAGTATTAGAACTTTGTGAATCCAAGTGCCAGAAGTTGGGCAGCTGGAAAATCTTGGTTTTGCTTTATTACTAAGTTCAGAAGTAAACCTGCTTGCTATTGAGAAAGGTTATTTATTTCTCCTGTACATTACTGGGATGATTGTAACGTTTGAAGTGAACTTAGATGGTTTAAGAATCACTTACTTAGTGGGTCTCCTGAGTAGCAGAAATGCCTGAGTTCAAGGGCGATCCCGAGGGCAGTGCCAAGTGGAGTGGACTTCTGCTTAGTCTCATTGGAGGTCGGGGATAATGACCTGGAAAAGAGAGACGCCATTGAGTGAATGGAGTTCTCCATCAAGATCTGTCTATACTGATAGTAATCAAGACGGACTCAAACTTGGAGTGTTAGCCAAAAGCCTTAATCAAACTTGAAAGATAATCAGACGTCTTAGAAGAATTCAAAGCAATATTTCTGGGGAAAATGAAAACACATGACAGATAGGGAGCAGATATCTCAGATAGAAAGATCCTATGTACCATACATAGGGGCAGAAGGTAGGCAAAAAGGTAAGAAGGAATTTCTCTTTATCTAGGGTACCAAAGCCAGGAAACCTCAATGACCATGGCTATTGAGAGTAGCTTCATCTTGTTGTACTTTCTGAGATATCTCTGAAAACTCCACATTTTTCTGTAATGGTGTCAGCCATACATGTATTTTATTACATTTGGTGCAAGGGAGATGGTAGCCCAGGAGAGAACCGAACAGAAGGGCTCATCGGTTTTCCGACTGTGTTCCGAGGAGCCCTGGGATTCTTTACACTCAGTCCTGGTGGGGACAGTTGCCCCTTCACGTAGTTCCCCATCCTGGTTCCATCTGGTGATTCCTTAGCTGTGTCACCTTGGATAGGTCATTTTCTCTTCTGGACTTTTGTTTCCCAGGCTGCAAAATAAGGGGCGGGGTTAGACCAGAGTAGTGGGTTTTGAGTTGTAAAACTTTTTGTTCAAATGAAAGCTGATACAGAAAGCTAACATGCAAAAATGATTAGAGTAGGAACTAAACGGGGGCAGATTAGCAATTGTCTGATAGTGGGGCCAACTGTCTCAACTTTCTAAGCACTCTATTGGCCAAATGGGAATCCACCGCATGTATTTATTTGCAAGACAGTGTGGCAGTGAAAACCCAAACGTGGTTAGGTTTATTATTGAAAAGGATGTCAAGAGTTTTGGAATTCTTTCAGACCAAGGTTGAAAACTTACGGCCAAAGTAGTTGTTCTGCCACGGCGAGAGAAATTTGTGGCCGCTTAAGATTGTTCCTGGAATGGTGAACTTGTGTCTCTATATTTATTTACTTAAGAGAAGATCTGCTGGGGAAATGGAGTAAACTGTCAGACTGTGTTCTCTGGGTAAAGAGCAGAAGAGTAAATTAGTGGAATGCTTGGCAGAATGAACCCTGCTGCAGAAATTTCTGGAAATAATGATCTTTTAATTGGATTTATACTTCATTGGATAGAAATTCAGTGTTCAGGACCCTGCCATTTCGGCATTTGTAAAGAGAACAGGAAACTAATTTAATATCCATGAACTGAAGAGTCACTTTAGAAAAGCTTCAAGTCCATTTGCTCGAGGAAGTTTGCTTCTCAGTTAGAGGAATGGATTTGTCCCAGGTAATCCTCTAACATACTCCGTCACCAGTGAGTATGGAAGCACAGTCCCCACTGGGTTTCTGGGTTGTGCTTTATTTTATTTAGCCCGAGTCATCCAGTGAATGTCTAAAATCCAGGTAGTTTCCCCACGTGCTGGATTTGGAGTCCCAGAAGATTAAGAGATTAACATGTATCTTGACACCCACACTCCACAGAACATCAGAGATCATAGAAGCTCTTACTGTTAAGTAAGTTCAGTGTGTTCTGATATGAATTTTCTCCAAAAACATTTTTAGCTGTGTGGCCCTGTAGGTATTTGCGGCAATTTATATTTATAAGATTTTTAAAAATTTCTCCTTTTAAAGTGATTAGCTCTGCTGATTTCTTAATTAAAACTTTATTTTCTTCTAGGTTCAAACTTTTCTTTATAGAAACATGTTTCTAGCTTTGAAAAAAATATTAATAGGGAAAAAAGTATTAGCTATAAAAATAGTTCACTCATAAATTGTTATTTTAGGGAAGGGGAGAAAGGAACTACCATTTGTCGAGAGTCTCCTATGACCCAGGGACACTGCTAGGTGCCTGACGGGCTTGGGAGAGAGGGGATTATCTTCATATATGCATAGGAATCTTGCCCGAGGTCTTATAGTTTGAATTGGTCAAACTGGGTTTTGAACCTCGGTCCATCTAAAGTGACATTTCATGGTTTCTCTTGACTTCAGGAAAGGGTCAAATTCTGTAGAAGGAGGCATGTTTGTTTTGTCACTTACTCCCTCAGGCAGGTGGCCAAAGTGTGTTAGTTGAAGATCCCCTGTCACCTCCGGAGAGTTTTAAGCATCTTGAGTCAGAGTGCAGTGGGAGATGTGCAGATACAAGGACTCATTGTCCATTCACTCTACACACCAAAATGTAAGAGGAGGGTGACAAAAAACGCAGGCATCAAGATAAATGATATTTAATGCAATGTTTTAAATAAAGATAAAAATTAATGCAAAAACATCCACAATGAACACAATATCCAAAGTTTAAATAAAGTCAGGATAAGTAACAGTGGGGTGCAGAGTTGTGTTGGAGCCCGAGGCAAAAGGAAAAATCAGTGGCACCGACCCTGTCTGTATTTAAAATGTTGGTGTTCAAAATAGCATGATGATTGTGAGCCTGTGCACAGGTGTGACGGGGAAGCAGGTGCTCTTGAGTCAAAGTTCTCTGGGAGGAGGGTTCGAGTGAGACTTGAGGGCTGCCTTTGAGTTGGCCAGTGGACACGGGTGGGAGAAGGATGTGGCAGGAAATGGCAAGTCCCTTCATCACTCTGAGCCTCAGTTTTCCTCATCTGTAAAATGGAGTAAATAGTAACGCCTGCCTTACAGGGTTGTTGTGAGTAGAATGAGTCCATTGTGTGAAGCACCTAGAATAGAGCCTGCACATAACTTCACGTAGGTTAGCCCTGGTGGTGGTGGCGAAGGTGACCATTGCATGCAGATGTTTAAAAACGGCAGCACCTTGGGGCCGTGTACGCAGTCTGAACTTTGTTTTGCAGACACCCATGACAGTGACGGTAGTTCCAGCAGCAGCCGCCAGAGCCTCAAGAACACAGCCAAATGGGCGGCCTCCCTGGAGAATCTGCTGGAAGACCCAGAAGGCGTGAAGAGATTTAGGGTTTGCCTTTTTCATTGTTGATCGGGATTGATACACTACGTGGAGAGGTTTCGATGCATGTGGGGGAAAATAGGCCAGTCTTTCGCACTGTCTATCCCACCTTGAGAGTAAGAATTTCTCACCTGTCATGACTACGTTGGCAGCGTTCTCACAGAGCGCTGGACAGACACGAGGGGCCCACGCAGTCCTGTTCTGGGTTTTGCGTAGTTGGGTGGGAGGTACAGAGAGTTTCCAGCTGTGCGTCTCTCTGATGTGGAGGTTTGTTCTCTGGTGCTCGGGGGGATTCTCAGGCTGCACTACTGGCAGGGAGTGAGGCTGGCAAGGTGCACTTGGTGGGGGATCTCTCAGAGAGGGGCTGGTGGATGGGGAAGTGCAGGTGCCACCGGAAATAACTTTTTCAGCCAGCAGAAGCGCCAGGTGTCAGTTGGGGACCACATGTGAATTTCAAGAATGAGTCCCAGCAACTTCTGTCGTAAAGTCTTGAGTCAGGCCAGGACGAGCCCTCACGCTGTTGGTCCCTGTTCGGATTCCTGGGGGTGGGGAGTGGCGGGCCGCACCAGGGCTACTGCCCCCTGGACACCAGGCCACCGCGATCAGCGTCCACATCTCAGGGAGGTGTCTGCGCAGCGGAATAGCGGCCGTGCCACTAACTGCGCAACGTTCTGCCAAAAGAAAACACACCTCCAACTTAAAATAGTTTCATTATGGCATTTTTAGGCAAGCTTAAAATGTGGTCTTGTCTTTTGTTTAAAAAAATAATGGGCCTGATTTTAGAGGAATGTACTTTGTTTAAACACTGTCTGGAAGGAACTAATAAATCTTCCACTTTAATTTACTTTTTGGTAATTTATTGTCAGCTTAGAAATACGAGTAGATGCCTGCCTCATTTGTACTCTTCCTTACGATGTCAAAGGCATTAAGGTCAAATATATATGAAATTCTGGCTTTGACATTGAACATACTCTTTGCTTTTCAGGGTGGGGTTTTCAAACTCATACTCATCTGTTGGATTTTGCCAAATTGGTTCTTGATGGGAAATATATCATTTTTTTTTTAAAGTAGAATACCATGTGATTTTTTTTTTCTTTTTATCCGTAGGAATTTTTAAAAAAGGAATTCAGCGAAGAAAATGTTTTGTTTTGGCTAGCATGTGAAGATTTTAAGAAAACACAAGATAAGAAGCAGGTATTTATTCCACTCTAATCACTTTCTTCATGATTTTTTTTTCCTTTCCTTGTAAAGTCACAACTGCCTTTCCAATAGATTTTGAAATTGCCTAAAGAAACCTGCATCATATTAGATTTGAGGGAAGATTTAAGCTTTAGATTAGGTATCTGGTGTTGATCAAATATTAATAATTTTAAAAATAGTTAATCCATTTTCAAATGGAGCGGTTCAAATGGACCAATGTTTAAAATAAAAATAACGATTTATGTCACTTAGAGTTCATCATCGTGCACAATTTTTTCCTCATGAATAAGTTATGAGGACATTTCCCCCGGGGTTTGACATGTTAGCACTTTCGGACGTTGTAAAACAATATGCAGATGTGTAACGATAAAAGTACAACACATATCAGATAGAATGTCAATTATTCAGTGTATCTTTACAAAGCAGCCCACAGTTGGCAGGTGTCCTACAAAGAAAGTTTCTGACTGTTCTCTTTGGTAGATGTGTGCTCTTTGCAGGAGGTAGCTTGTCTTTTTTCTTTCTTTTCTTTTTTTAAATTAATTAATTAACTTATTTTGAGACAGAGTCTTGCTCTTGTTCTGGGTTAGAGTGCAGTTTCATCATCATAGCTCACAGCAACCTCAAACTCCTGGGTTCAAATGACCCTTCTGCCTCAACCTCCTAAGTAGCTGGGACTACAGGTGTGCGCCACCATGCCTGGCTAATTTTTCTATTTTTAGTAGAGACGGGGTTTCATTTTTGCTCAGGCTGGTTTTAAACTCCTGAGCTCAAGCCATCCTCCTACCTCACCCTCCCAGAGTGCTAGGATTATAGGCATGAACCACTATGCCTGGTCGGGATGTTAGCTTTGCTTTGCTTTGCTTTGCTTTTCTTTTCTTTCTTTCTTTCTTTCTTTCTTTCTTTCTTTTTTTTTTTTTTTTTTTGCTGTCATTTTGCATTTTTTAAATTTCAGAATAGTATGGGGGTACAAACATTTTGGTTACATATAATGCCTTTGCCTCGCCCAAGCCAGGTCTATAAGGTTTCCTTTCCCCCATATAGTGTGCTCTGCATCCCTTACTTGTAAGTTTACCCCCTGCCCCCGGCTGGCACCCAGTGAATATTACTACCGTGTGAGCACCTTAGTCTTAATCAGTTAGTACCAATTTGATGGCAAGCACATGTGGTGCTTGCTTTTCCATTCTTGTGATACCTCACTTTGAAGGATGGGCTCAAGCTCTATCCAGGATAAAATAAGAGGTGCTAGTTCACCACTATTTTTTGTAGTTGAGTAGTGTTCCATGGTATGGAGGTAGCTTTTCATTCCTGATGTCAGCGGAGTTTTCCGTCACGGAAGTTGGGTGTAAGGGAGGTGGATGAGATTAGGGGAATGAGGCCCCTGCCTGTGCATTTCTAAGAGGTTATGGCCAGATGCCTGCAGGGCCAGTAAGTAGCGAGGCTTCTGCAAGGAGTGAGGCTGCAGGGAGTGGTGGGGACTGGGGCCTCCAGGGGCTGTAGCG
Organism: Eulemur rufifrons; assembly: GCF_041146395.1. Classification (NCBI taxonomy): domain Eukaryota; kingdom Metazoa; phylum Chordata; class Mammalia; order Primates; family Lemuridae; genus Eulemur; species Eulemur rufifrons. The sequence continues at coordinate 61,622,719 of NC_091010.1, read as the reverse complement.
GTTGTTCAGGGCCTGTGGCTGGCAGGGCTGCCCCTGCTTCGGGTTGTCTCCACCAGCTCAGTGATGGGACTCTGTGCAGTCTTTGTGTGCCCACCCCGGGCCCCTCACCTTGAGGGCCCTTCCCTCACAGGCATCTTCTCCCATCTTCAGGCTGGTGCTGCCTGTTTTTCTAGAGAATCTGGACGTTTGGATTCTTAATGTGAAACAATCTGATTTTTAAATGTTGGAACTAATTTTTTAAAAATTTCAAAACTTGCCTGCCAAACAAAACATCTCCATGGGTGGGTGGGGCTGGTGGGCTGCCAGTCTCCAAAAGCCGGAATCCAGGGGTCCAGCAGCTTCCCCAGGGTGGGGCAGCCTGGCCTCCCCCTCCCACCTTCTTTCCCAGGCCCGCCTAGAAAGCTGTGCTGGGCGTGACTCTGGCTCTGGCTTCCTGGCTGCTTCTCCATCTGGCTGACCTTGGCTGGAGCCTCGTGGGTGGGGAGAGAGCAGGTGGGCCTGCTTTGTAATGGGAGGATTGGGGCTGAGGCCCTTCAGAGCAGGAACCTCATTGTTTTCCTCTGTCCCCAGCACCTAGGACGGGGACCAGGGACAACCATCAGTAAGTGCTGGGCTGAGCAGCCACTGTGGCCAGCCTCACTGTGAACTCCTGGCTTGGAGTGAAGCAGGTGAACAGATGTTCATGCATCTGCCTTGTTCTTTTGAGTGTCAGAGCTGGGAAAGGGCTGCAGGTGGGCTGGCCCAGCCGTGCGGTGTAGACGGGGAAGCGAGGCAGAGCTGGGACTGGAACCAGCACTCTGAGGTCATGCTGTTGTTTCCCTGCACACCCTGCTGCCGTGTGCCTCAGTTCAGCTGAATCCCCCAAATCCTTGCAGAGACATAGGGACAAGCCAGGTGAGGGGAACAGGCCTTGGCAAGCATGAGGAGCATAGAAATGGGAAGTGTGGGTCGGTCAGTGGGAGCGACTCAGTGGGCGGTTGGGGAGGGCCCCAGGGGAAGTGACTTTTCTGCTGAGACTTGGTGTGGGGGTTGGGGGGAGTGGTGTTCCTGGGGGAGGGGATGGCGCGTGGGCGGGTGGTGGTGGGCCTGGTGGGAAGACCTGCAGGGAACCGGTGTTTGCGGGGCAGGCTGCCTTGCTGTGCCTGAGGCTGGGGCAGTGCAGCTGCACCTGGGAACCTGGGTGCCAAGGTGGGGAGGGTCGGGAATGCCCCTGCAGGGCTTTAATGGTGTGCACTGGTGGTTGGGGGAGAGTAAAACTTTCAGCTTTGCCTCTGCCAGCCTTTGAGGTCAGGCAGGTCCAGTGTTGGGTTGTCCTGCCCCGTCCACATCCTACGGAGACAGCTTCCAGAATCGGACAGCCCCTTTCCACACCTCACCCTCACCCCTGACACCCAGCATAGGACTCCTTAAAGGTTTGTGTCGCAAGCCTGGAACGTGCCTGGTGATCACTTTGGGGTCTGAGAATGCAGACGGTGCCGGTGCCCGCAGGGCCCCAGTCTGGGTCATTGCGCTGAGCCTCGAGACTGTCCCCGTTCACGGGTGCAGGGGTGTGATCTGAGAGGTTGAGCAGCTGCTTGCCCGAGGCCACTGGCTAGTTGCAGACAGAGCCGGCATTCAGACTGGCCCTCTCTAGTGGGTTTGGCTGCCTGGGAAGTAAAACCAGGGAGAAACCTCTAAGTTACTAACTTACAGAAAGGGAGGAGGACACAGGCCCTGGGAGAAGTCGCCTCACTGAGTTAGTTTCAGTCAAACCTCTCACATCTGTTGCAGCACGAGCCGAGGGCTTATCTCTGTCTACAGTCAGCTAAGGCCGTTGTTGGGTGATGCGAATCTCACTTTTGCCTCCACTGTTTTATTTATTTTTTTTTTTGAGACAGAGTCTCACTCTGTTGCCCAGGCTAGAGTGAGTGCCATGGCGTCAGCCTAGCTCACAGCAACCTCAAACTCCTGAGCTCAAGCGATCCTCCTGTCTCAGCCTCCCGAGTAGCTGGGACTACAGGCATGCGCCACCATGCCCGGCTAATTTTTTCTATATATATTTTTAGCTGTCCATATAATTTCTTTCTATTTTTAGTAGAGGTGGGGGTCTCACTCTTGCTCAGGCTGGTCTCGAACTCCTGAGCTCAAACGATCCGCCCACCTCGGCCTCCCAGAGTGCTAGGATTACAGGCATGAGCCACCGCGCCCGGCCTGCCTCCACTGTTTTAAATAGAACCTGTTTTTTTTCATTCTCTTACTTGGATTCCAGCAACTCACCAACTGCTAGTATCTTGTATCATTTGTGTATCCATCTCCTGTGCTGTCTGTCCTTCCCTCTGACATGGGCTTCGAGAGGTGGGGCGTCTTTGTCATCTTCCCGCTGCCTAGTCCCTGCCTGGCACATGCTTCCGCTCCTCTGGGTAGGATGGGGGCCTTCCCTGCACCCGGGCTGGTGGCACCTGAGGACTCGTCAGGTAGGACCCTCACCTTGTGCCACAGCCCAGCTGTGGCCATGGACTTGAGGGACGAGTGTGCCGACCTCTGTGCGGGGCTTTATCCTCAGAAGTGCCAAAGAACAGAACAGCGCTGTGTCCTCACTGTCCTCCTCGATCTGTGCACCGCCTCCCGGCAGGCGGGAAAAGCTGTCCCTCAGTTTGTGAGGGTCTCGACACTCTGCATATATGGCGGGGATGCTGGAGACTCAGGAAATTGGGAGGGTGACACATCCCACCCCTGCCTTGGGGTCCCCGCAGTGGCTATACCTTCCAGGTGTCCCTATTCAGCGATCAGCTTTCAAAGCAGTTCTCTCCTTTTGCAATTTCTTTATGGTTTAAAATTGGTCTACAAAGTGCCTCTTCCCCATGAATATATCTATCTTCTAAAACAAACGCTCTGACCCCGGCTCCCGCTAGCTCATGCCCAGGTCTTCCTTTGCCCCACCAGGAGATGGGCGTTTCATGGATCCGGGGCCTTTTCTATGCCCACTTGTTCCCTCATTTTGGTGGACGACAGCAGTAAATAGCTTCCTGAGAAAGGGGACCTGGCAGGTAGACCTGCAGAGACCTTGTTGGGTGAAAATGTTTTTGTCCTACTTTCCCACTTCATTGATACCCCGAGGGAGCACAGAATTCTAGGAGGAAACCCACTCAGACTGTTGAATACATTGTTTCCTCGTCTGTCACTTTTGTTACAAATCGGTGTTTTATAGGTAAATGGTTTTGTTTTGCTTTTGTTCTCTCTGGAATAGCATAGGATCTTCTTTTCATCACCGATGTTCTAAAACTACAGTGGGGCTCTGGAGGGGAGGAGGCTCGGCTCATGTTCCGCGGAGCCTTGGGGTCTGGATGCCACAGGCCTGGGACACACTCCTAAGTTGCTGCTGTTATTGTTATTATTGTAGTAGCTCTTTTCCTTCTCTTTTCTCTGGTCTCTTTTCCAGTGATGGCCGCCCAGCCCTGGACTGAGCCTTTAATTTTATCTTTTTTCCTTCCTATTTTCTTGTCTTTTTGGCTTTTAGAGATTTTTCAATTTTATCTTCAAATCCTTCTGTTGAATTTTTTCTGCTTTTGTTTTTTGTTTTTCCCAATAAGGGCCCTCTGGTTTCGCCCTGGTGGGCCACGAGCCTGATACGTTCATAAACTAATGTATCGGGGTCGGGAGCGGTTTGCTGGGGGGTCCACATCTGGAATTTCCCTGAGTCCCTTTATTCAATTTGGCATCTCATCACCCTCCTTCTTGCCTCTGTTCTGGAGCCTTCCTGAGTCCGAGTCTTTAGGAAAGGAAACTGCAGTCTCCCGTTGAAGAGGTCACCTGGCAGCTCAGGGTCTGGTGGGGCTGAGGACCCGGGGATCTAGTGGCTCCCTCTGCTGCTGGCCTCGCTCTTCCCTCTGGCTTGCCCTGCGCCCCCCACCCAGTTCCTGCCATCTTTGGGCGTGGCTCCCGTTGGCAGTCCCCTCCCACCCTGGCAGGTGCCTCCTTGCTGTCTGTAGTCACCTGCTGTTCCTCCAGCCGCTTCCCATTTCCTGGGCCTGTTCTTGGAAATATTCTCATATCATTTATTTGATGCTTTTTCCTCCTCATCCTCCTTCTCATACTGTTATCAGCACAGTTAGCAGCTCGATTCTTTCATTTGCTCCGGTATTCTCTCTCCCATCGCCCCATCAGCCCGTCACGAGGATGGGGCTGATGGGAGGTGGGGCCGGGAGGGGAGGGAGCAGCATGGTGGCAGGTGGGATGCGTGCGGGGTGAGCAGGCGGGATGCGGGGTGAGCAGGTGGGATGCATGCGGGGTGAGCAGGCGTTAGAGGGGATGGCAGCTTTCAGCTTCCCAGAGCAGAGGCTGCAGGACGCAGGCCCAGGAGGGAGCGCTCCTTTCCTCTGTGTTAGGCTGGAGGTGTCCGTGGGACATCTGTGTCCACACTGCTGGAAATCAGCCAGCTTTGGGGGTCAGGAGCTCGGGGAAGAGGGTTGGGCTGAAATCCAGGGAGAGTGTGTAAAGTCGTCAGCCAAGGGCAGAACTCTGGGAAACCCCAGAACTTATAGAGGGGACAGAGGGACAGGAGCCAGTAAAGGAGACAGAGAGACCTCGGGAGGTCTTGGGGAGCCCCGAGAGGACCGGGCCCTGGCAGTGAGGGGGTGGGAGGAGGACGGAGGTGGGAGTGCGCGGTGAGCAGGGAGCCGGCAGGGGCCGCACTGGCAGGGGGCTGAGGAGTGGATGGAGGGAAGATGGAACCGCCATGCTTTTCTCTTGAGGTGTCTCCGCAGGGAATTGGAGGTGGGGAGGCCATTAGCCCCACATAGGGGGATGTGACAGCAAAGGAAATTTTGCTTCGTTCACCCAGTAGGATAAGTTTAAGCAGCTGACTGGGTGAGGGAGAGGAGCTGGGTCTCTTCTGAGCTTTGGGCTTCTGTGTCGTTGGTGTTGTCTGCACAGATGTGTGTTTTGGGGCTGACGGGAAGGTGGATTTGCTTCTCCTGATCACGTGCCCATCGGGAGCAGGGTTCGAGTACTGACTTCTGACTGAGCGGCCTCACTGCTGAGGCGTTGCCAGGCCTGGAAGAAAGGCCCAGACTTGTGGGGTGTCTGGAAGGAGCTCCCTGGGTGCGACGCTCCCACGGGCAGCCCCCGAGTTGATGGGCCCAGGGGAGAGCCTTTTCCAGCACCTGCTGGGGCCGGGTTGGGTGCTGGGCTTGTTGGTCTCTGAAGGGAAGGTGAGGCCCTTTGGTCTCTGCCTTGGCCGGGCCCGGCTGTCCTTCCAGGTCACAGACCCAGGACTGACCCCTCCAGTGGGTCACTGTTCTGTTCCTTCCTGACAGTAGCTAGAATAGGGTTAACAAAGCTCTGGAAAAATCTACCAAAATAGCTCAAGAGACTGGTTCTTGTTTTTTGTTAAGTGTTTTCGGCCTGGACACCACCAGGCCTTCCCGTGACTGGCTTGCGGTCGGCAGTCTCAGGGTTTCCCTTTTCAGTCATGCTTCCTAGCCCGGCCGAGATAAGCTCTGTGCTGCAGCCGCCCCGGCGTGTGTCTGGGCAGCTGGCATCTCGGGACCCACACGGCCCTCAGACTCTGGCAAGACACCCGGAGGCTCGCCTACCTGCGGCCCCTGAGACCTACTTCCTCTCCCCCTTCCACCCCCACCGAGACGCCTCAAGACACTCATTACACTTCTCTGTTTCAGAACCACTCACAGCAGCCTGGATTCAGCTGGTCAGCGTGCACATGTGTGTGCATGTGTATGTGTGCGCGCGTGTGTGTGTGTGTGTGTAACGTTCAAGGGAAGGGAGGCCTAATGTGATTTCTGCCCACAGAGCTCTGCATGGAGTTTGCTCGTCTGACTGGCTGAAATTCTACTTTGATGAAGTAGCTTTCAAACAGGAAGTGGTTTTCCAAAAGTGTTCCTTCCTGACAGATGGGGGGCGGGCAGGGGGCTCACAGCTTTGTGGAGCTGATGGGTCTTGGAGAGGCGAGCGGGTCCAGACAGCAGCCCCACCGGGCTCTCACTGACAGGGCCCAGACCCGTCTCCTGGGACAGCCCCATTTATCTCAAGAGGCTCCAGGAGCTCGAGGAAAGGCTTTGGAGCCAGACAGCCCTGAGTCTCCCCGCGGGCTCCTCGAATGAGCCTCGTCACCTCTCCTGACCTCTGTGTCCTCATCAGGAAAGTGGCGCTAATAGGAAAATGGTGTTTTCCTGGATGTCCAGGGGATTGAGGGTGTGGGACCACACCTAGCCTGTGTCTGCAGCGAGTTGGTGCTAGATAACTGCTAGGGATATGTGTACCTGGTCCTTGATTCTGACATCAACTAATCACTCCTGATCATGGTCAGGAAAGAATGGACACCATAGCTTGGGGTGTTGGTCCCACCCGGGCAGGCTACCTGCGAGTACTGGCAAGCCTCACTTGCTCAGGAGAGCAGGAGATGGCCGGGCTGTGACCTCTTAGGGTCTTTTGCCATCAGTCCCCAGAACCAAAAAAAGGCCACTTTTCTCTGATTTTAGGCACCAGTTAGTGGAGCTTTCTGGTAGTTTCCATAAGGTCAGGAGGTTTTCCAAGCCTGGGATTTCCTAAGCCAGGCTCTGCAGCAACAGGCAGAGCCCCAGGTGGGCTCTCTGGAGAGAGGAGCAGTTGTCCAGGCCCCCCTGGCCCCAGGGCGTCTCCCCACACACCCCAGCTATGCAGCTGCATCTCAGAGCCATTTGGCATCTGCCTTGCTCTGCAGGGTAAGGTAAGCTTTAGACGCTAACGTTTAGAGAAACAGCCCCCATCTCTGCTGCCAGCGAGGTACGTGCACAGGAAGTCTCCTTTCTTTAAAAGAAAATAGACCTGTCAGGGGAAGTCCCAGAGGAGCGGGCTCCTGTGTCTGCAGCCCCCTCCGCGAAGCACGATGCTTTGAAGACTAAGTACTTACTGTGACGTCCATCTCCTCCCTGTCAGAGTGTTCCTGAGACAGCCACGGCTGGTTCTGGGTGGAACCCGAGTCAGATGGGCGGCGTCTTTCCACTCTGCCCCCACCATGCACGAGGCAGCCGGTACCTACTTAGGGCTCGCGCTTCCCAGCAGGGCTGCACTTGGGACCGCAGGGCGGGCAGCGGATGCTCTCGCTGTTGCTTCCACTCAGTATCTCATTACCAGAGTGAGAAAACACCCTGCCCTGGAAGGCCGGCGGGCTGCACAACCTGGAGGAGCTAATGTGTCTCCAGGGGGTGGAAGTGAGCAGAACAGAAAGGCTTTGGAGCCAGACAGCCCTAAGTCTCCCCGCTCCTCGAATGAGCCACGTCACCTCTCCTGACCTCTGTGTCCTCATCAGGAAAGGGCACTAATAGGAAAATGGCATTTTCCTGGATGTCCAGGGTATATGTGTACAAGGTTCAACTTGACATTTTTTATTGTGGTTAAGTACACGTAACATAAAATTCACCATTTCAATAATTTTTTCGTGCTCTCCTTTTTACCATTTTAACCATTTTAAAGTATGCCATTCAGTGGCTTTAAGGCTATTCACAATGTTGTGCAGCCGTCACTACAATCCGGTTCCAGCACTTTTCATCACCTCCAACAGAAACACACTTACCCATTAGCGGTCACTCCCCATTTCCCCCTCCCCAGCCCCTGGCAACCATTAATCTGTCTGTCTCCATGGATCTGCCCATTCTGATGTTTCGTGTAAATGGAGTCAGACCATATGTGGCCCTGTGTGTCATGCTCCTTTTACTGAACATCACTTTTTCAGGGTTCTTCCCTGTTGTAGCACACGTCAGTGCTTCGTTCCTTTTATGACTGAATGATATTCCCATGAGCCCTCAATTTGGAGAATTCACAGGATGGTCCTCAATGGTACCGTGTGCTCGGTGTGGGCCAGGGTTCTTTCTGCCGTCATTTCTGCGTGGTTGGCGTAGCAGTGTCATTACAGGGCATGTGCCCACAGATGCACAGAGGGGCAGGGCAGAGGCTGCACCAGCCCTCCTAGGCGGAGCTTCCCCCTGGGGTGGCAGCGAGGGCCCCCTCTTGCCATGGCAGCTCCTCCTGGGCCTGGCTGAAGGGGGCAGCAGGGCTCAGGCCGGGAAGGCTGTGCTTGCAGATGACAAACAGGCCCCCTCTGTCTCCTCCAGATGCAGGAAAAGGCAAAGGAGATCTACACGACCTTTCTGTCCAGCAAGGCCTCATCACAAGTCAACGTGGAGGGACAGTCTCAGCTCAATGAAAAGATCCTGGAGGAACCGCATCCTCTGATGTTCCAGAAACTCCAGGACCAGGTAACCTGACTTCCATGCCTGCACCTTGATTGGAAACCCTGCATTTATTCCAGGCCTGAAAGAATTCAGTAAAACACCAAATGTGAGACTCCCTGGACATCCGGCTGGGCAAGCGGATGCACGTGGAGGGGCCAAGGTTGTGAAAGAGCGGGGGCTGGAATCCCAGGTTCAGGGTCAAAACCCACGGGAGTCAGAGTTACCTCCCTTCTCAACCCAGATCAGAAAGGAGGCTGGGGCTATCTGAGGAGCTCACACTGAGGAAGCAGCATGTGGTAACTATTGAAGGTAGGAACAGACAGAAAACTCTAGAAAGCAAGCATGAGGGCTGAACGTGCCAGGGAAATTTGTGCAAATATCCAAACACCTCTACCCGTTTCTGGTGGCCCAGTACTATAAGCTAGTCTGTAGTGTGGCCCTTGAGTCACGATGAAAAGTTTAACATTTGGCGACATACTCCATATAAATTCTGAATCAGACGTGGTTGTTGAAGGAACTCCAGTTTGCAGGGAAGACTTGCTGAGGGCTTCCTGGAGGTGGTGGTTTTGAGCCACTGAGAAGGAAGCGTAGATGTGGATTTGTGGAGGGAAAGGAAGTGGAATGTGCGGTGCAAAGGCAATTTCACATGGGGATATCGTCCTGCCCTGGACCTCAGAATCTTTTAAAAGCTCCCTAAGATACTTTAAAGTACAGCCAGGGTTGAGAACCTGCCCCTGTGGTCTGGATATTCTCCATAATGACAACAGTATCTGCCATGTAGGGTGCCCTTTTGAGCCTGATGCCACATTTGGCGTATATTGTCTCATGTAATCTTCAGCAAAATTCCCATTTTGCTGATGACAAAAGCAAGGTTCAGGGAGTCTGAGTGGTCTGTTGGCGTTAGGTCACGCAGGTGGTGGGAAGTGTGGAAGCTGGATTCACGCTCGTCCACCTGCCTTCCACGGCACTCCCCGAGGGGCCCCAAAACCTGTGTTAGTGTCCCAGGCTCCTGGGCAGCCTCTCGCTGTTGCTCAAAGCCCCTTGAGGCCCCTGGAGCAGAGGGATTGGAAAGGCTGTGTGAGTGCACACAGGCCGTGCCGTTTCCCAGGGGGGCAGAGCCGAGGTAGGAGCGAGGAGTGACAGAGGCTGGCGTGACACTGCAGACAGCACGGGCTCCCGGGCTCCCGGGCTCCAGCTCTCCTGCAGAACATCTCAAAGCAGCGCCGGGCCTCTGTGACCAGGCACATCCCGATAGAGCCACACACTGGGAGCTTTAGCTGGCACAAAAAAGAGGAAACATGCGGGACAGAGGCTGGTTTTTTTATTTTTTTATTTTAGTGACAAAAATTTTTAAAAAGAACTTTTATCTACCTAACTTTTAACATCATACATGCTCAGTAAAAGAAACTTGGAAAACCAGAGTATAAAGAGGAAAAAACCCCTTATGACTCCACACCTGGAGAGAACCGCTAAGTAACATTTGATCTCTACACTGTCCATCTTTTTTGTATAAATACTCGCATGCACACACATATGACAGATGTGGTATAATACACGTAATAATAATGGCTGTGTTTGTGCACACACACAGATGTGCAGAATGTAAAAAAAGTTATACCCTGTGGTTAAAAATCATTTATTTGAAAGGGAAGGAGGGAAAGGGGCACTAACTGTCCTCCTGAGGCATAACTGGGTGGAGGCAAGGTGTTTGGAATCAGCTGATTTCACAGCAGGTCCCCGAGAAGGGCCCCTGGGCTCCACTCGCTTTGGACACGCAGGGGCCTTGCTGGAACGCCAAAGTGTGTGCTCAGCACGGTCCACGGTTCTCTGCTCCCCAAAAGCCCCTCAAGAGCCCTGTTTTCATAAGCGAAAGAAATTGAAGCTGCGAGGAACATGTTTAGAGTCACAGGATTTCACAGAACTGAGGCCAGGGAAGCTGCTAGACACCTTGCGGTGTCGGGACGCCCGAGACACGGAATCATCTGGTCCAAATGCCAGGAGCGCTGAGGGGGAGCAGCCCTGGCTGGATGTGAGTTTCCAGAACGCGCCTCACCCTCACGGAGCCGCGGGTCCCCTTCTGAAAAGCAGCGAATGACGTATCTGTCAGTTTTCTACAATTTAGCGAGTTCCGGGAGAGCCTTAAGTTTGCAGTTCACTCGATACGTTTTCCTGGCATCTCATTTGACTCTCAAGTAGTTTTGTGGGAGGTGGACCTCGAGCCTCTGCGTACGGATGAGAGAGTTCACTGGCATAGGCGGCCCTGTCACCAGCCCAAGGTCACACAGTGGGGAGGGATGGGGACAGAACTTGAGCCCAGGGAATCTGGTTCAGCCGGACCCTTCCTACCAAACCACCACCCGAAGCGAACCGTTCTCATGTGACGCAGTAGCGTTTGGAGACAGTTTCTCACCTTTGGGTTCTCGCTTCTCCCCTCCAGCCTTTGCAGCCATTTTCCTTTCATGGGAGCTGGGGCAGGCAGCGTTGGCCTCGGCCTAACGACCGACGCTGTCCCCTTCCTCTCTCCCACGTTCCTGTCCCTGCTCCCCGTGCTCCCCCTGCTCCCCATGCTCCTCATGCTCTCCGTGCTCCCCCTGCTCCCCATGCTCCTCATGCTCCCCGTGCCGTCCGTACCTCTAGCCCTGGCTGATTCCAGAGCGTTTCCATCCAGTTAGTCACAGGACCTAACATGCTTTTCTTTGAAAAAGAAATGACAACGTCAGTTTGTGCCGGCCCTGCCAGTGTGGCGTTTGAACACGTGTGTCCTGCCAACCCACGTGGCTGCAAACTCCACAGACGGAGCCAGCACAGGAGCCAGCTGGGCTGGCGCGAGCTGAAGCGCACACAGGATTGGGCCTGTTACTGTGTCACGCAGGATTCTGTACAAGTTAATTTTTAAAATTATTTAAAATTGTTGAATGAGTACATGTTCATGGTTAAGAAAAAGAAAATTCATGTGATCCAGGAAGGTATGAAGTGAAAAGTGAACCCCCCCCCAGGTCCCGCCTCTTCCCTCGCTCTCCCCAGTGGGAGATCTGTTATGTCGTCGGGCGTTTCAGACCCTGCCCAGAATATTTCCGAACGGGACGCTTGGAAGCCTGCTCAGTGACTCAGAGTTGTGCCATATGAAAGATTTAAAACAAACTTCTGCTCCGACAAGTTTCTCAGCACCAGTTCACACACCTTGCTTGCTCCGAAGCCTGTGGTTTAAATCACACGGTGCGGCGTGGTCTGGAGCAGCCGTGGGATCCGTGACGACACAGAGGCTGGATCATCGCACATGGCGGCTGTCGGTCATTGCTTGCTCGTGCGTGTAAGAGAAGGGTACAGGTTTGGGGACTGGGGTGCTCATCCTTCCATAAACTTCAGGGATCCCGGTGCCTCCGGGAAAAGCAGGTTTCGCGAGCCACCGGCTGCCCTCACCAAGCCGGCACTAGAGCCCAGTCTGGAAAGGGCAGAGTGGAGGCGGCTTTCACCCTTCAAAAGGAAGTCCTCAACCTCTGATGCTTAAAAAAAATTTAAAGAGATTTCTGTGAGATGTCAGTGCTCCCAGCCACATCCTTGACAGAGAGAGGAACCATAAATAGGGCCCCCTTTTTAGCAGTGCAGTTTCTTTGAATTTCCCCAGAAGCCAAGAGGTGAGAAACGCTTCCTTTCCCGACACACGTAAGAAGGGGTGGACCAGCTGGTGAGGACCTGGGGCGGGGGCGAGGTGCCAGCCCACAGGGGTCATTTGGGGGTCTGTTCCCACCCCCAGCCCCTCATTTCCCCTTACTTCTCAAGCTCGGTCTGAGCTCCCTGCACAGCCACAGTCCCCTGTCCTGGGCTGTGGTGGTGACAAGAGCCAGGGATTCAGGACGCCTCAGCTTATGGGCACCAGCTGACATTTGCTCCAAAAGATCAAACCTGGGCCATAAATGGGTATTTTCCAGCATGCAAAGCTAGAAAAGGCAGGTCGGGGTTTTTCGTTCAAATGGAAGGAAAGTTGGCTCTTCGTGTCTACCGTAGCCGTCTGCCTTATGAGGGTGAGGCACGCAGGACAGCATCGCAAATACTTAGAGATTTTTCTTTACAACTTTAAAATGGGGAAGAGGAGGGAAGAGCAGGTGCCAGAAAAGCACTTAACTCCCCTTCTGATGGCAAAAGGCAAAAATAAAATGCCTTCTCTCCAAGCAGAAAGCACGTCATGCCATTTGAGTCTAGAATTTGAGTGATATGGGCTCCGGGAAGAAGTGGGCAGACGGCCCCATGTGTGTGACAGTGCTGGGCCCCTGAGCCTGTGAGGGGATTTTGCCCCAAGCAGGGTGTCTCTGGCTCTGTCCGTGTCCAGCCTCCTTCTGGAGTTCGGATCCCACTCCGGCACGTCCTCCGTCTCTGGCTGTCCTGTCTGCAAAGCAGGAGTGCTGTCCAGGGTGACAGAGCCTTCTGGGTGGCCCTCCCTGGTGCTTTGGGGCAAGGGCTGACTTGTGCTGCTGTGTCTTCCCTCCTGCTCTCTGCCAGCCGACCTCAGACCCTCTCCTGGGTGCACCCCGTTCCTGCCAGAGAAGAAGGGGAGGTGGCCGTCACTTGGGGCGTGGGCACATCCCTGTGTCTTCGATGCCTGGCCAATTCTCAGGGCTGGAGGGATGGGAGCTTCCTTTCTTCCCATTTCTGCCTGTTCATGTGGGTACGAAAGCATGTCTGTAGTCCAGGTACGAGGGGCGAGAGAGCACATTCTAGAGCTGCAGTCCAGACACAGTGGTGCATGCTGCCTTCTGTCAGCAATTTTCATAGACAGACTAAGCCAAGCTCTTGAAGCAAATACGAAATCCTGTCAATACAATTTTCACTGCCTTAAAGGATTATTTTTTTCTCCCTGTACCTAATCAAAATAACACGGCAGAGGGTTCAGAGGAGAGAGGATGCACGTTTTGTTTAGGCCTTTAATGGTACTTGTCTTCTGGGAAGTGTTAAAACATTTATTAGGCTTGAAATGCAATGAATCAAGACGGTGACGAAGTGGTCACGCAGGGGCCTCCAAGGCTAGTGAAGCCCCTCACTGTCCACACGGATGAGTGTGCCCACTGAGCAAGTCCTTTCCTGCAGCAGCAAAGTTTGACCCGTCTGACGTTGGATATTTTTCTGCGCAGGAAGGCAGATCCTAATTAGTCACTGCACGGTCTGGGGTCTGGAGAGGGAGAGGTGCCTTGGCGGTGCAATGACCTGACGTCACAGGACACTGTGCAGCATTGCACATCTGCAGGACGGTCCTTCTCACTTTCCTCCTAGCCCCACCTCTAGCAGCCTGCAGGACTGGGTCCCAAGGCAACGGCGCTAAACAGTTTACAGCCCAGGCCTGCAGCTCGCAGATGTGGGGGCTGCCCAAACCCGAAACCTTGCTAAGCCACAGCTGTCTTGGCCACAAAAAAAAAAAAAAAAAATGCAGAATGTGGTTCAGCTGCCAACTTGAGCTTTCCGCGTCGTCAGTGGCCCATCCGTCCCTCAGGATGAGGAAGGATCTGGCTCAGCTGTGCTCTGACGCCTTCCACCTACCTCATGCCTTCTCCTGTCCGGCGGCATTTTCTTCTTTCTCTTCCCTGCAGACACTGAGGGCGTCTGACCAGTTGTTCAGGTGCTGGTCGCAACCCAGCCCTGGGGAGGCCGGTTCTCCCCAGTGGGGAGTCTGCGCTTGCAGAGCCGTCTGGGACCCCTGGGGCCAGCTCAGGTTCTGTGCGGAGCAGGAGCCAGTGGAAATCCATAAGCAGACCGTGTTCGTTTCCCAGGGCTGTCGTAGCAAATGACTACAACCCAAGTGGCCTAAAGCAGCATAAACTTACTCTCTCGCCATTCAGGCGGTGAGAAATCTGAAAGCAAGGTGTTGGCGGGGCTGTGGTCCCCCTGAAGGCTCCAGGGGAGCATCCTTGCTCCCCTCTTCTCAGCCTCTGGACGGCTGGTGGCTGCCCGCCATCCTCGCTGGTCCTTGGTTTGCAGCTGCCTCCCCCTGAGCTCCGTCTCTGCCTCTGCACGGCCTTCTCCCTCCGTGCGCTGTCGATGTAGGGCCCACCCTAAAGGCGGGATGATTTCATTCTGAGATCCTTAACCAACCTACTTCCCAGTAGGGGCACATTCTGAGGTTCCAGGTGGACGACAGTTTTGTGGGGACACTATTCAAACCAGTGCCGACCTTTAGGGGTATTTAGTTTCCATTTATACGCACAAACACTCTTTTAAAGAACATATTTGGGATCCTTGTTTTTAGTTTTAGTGCATTTTTAAAATTTAGTATTAGTCATGTCAAATGCATGGACAGTTTTCCATGGTCAACTCTCTTTGTAGACCCCGTTGGTAATGACAGCGTATTGCCTGGCCGTCTGAGTGGCAGTACAGCCCAGTGGTTAGGAGTGTGGGCTCCAGAGCCTGCCAGGGTCTGCCGCCCGCCTGTCTCTTGCTCAGTTGTATGGGCTGAACTGTCCCCCACATTCCCCAAATGCACATGCTGAAGTCCTAACCCCCAGTGCCTCAGACTGTGACCTTATGTGGCAACAGGGCCTTTAAACGGGTCATTAACGTTTAATGAGGTCATTGGGGTGGGCGCTAATCCAATCTGACTGGTGTCCTTATAAGAAGCGGAGATAAGGACACAGATGCCTGGGGGAAGCCCATGTGAGGACACAGGGAGGAGACAGCCATCTACACGCCACGAAGAGAGGCCTTGAAAGAAACCAGCTGCGATGGGACCTTGACCTCCAGAACCCTGAGGAAACTGCACCTCTGAGCTCCTGTTTCCTCTCTGCGGAACCAGGGTCCTTGTGGGGCTGCGGTGAGGACTGAGACAGAGACCGAGATGAGAGGATCCAGTGCCCCTCCGCTGGTCAGCGCAGGCCGAAGGCCTTGCGGGCTGATTGGTGCGACCCCAGGTCATTTCTCCACCCTCTGCTTTTGCGCAGGCTGTGGTTTCTGTTCACCCACTTGGCAAACTTTCATCAGACCACAGTCGTGGCCATTTATCCTATGGTAAATGACTTGTCAGGAGCTGGGTGCACCATTGTTGGCCAGTTGCTTGGAAGAGGTTTTTAGGCGCGTTCTCCATCCTCTGAGGCATCTTTGCTGCACACCATTCCCTGAGGGCTCTGTGATGGGAGCATCCCGTTGCCTGTGCTTCTAGGCCAGGACCCAGCAGGCCCTGTGCTGGGGGCAGTGGGAAGCCAGCCCTGTGCACCCTGCGTAGAGCCATCGGCTCCACGCGGCCAAGGAGGATGAGGCCACTGGGGGTGACATCCGTGACATCCTTTCCCTCCTCAAGTCTGTCTGGGTCTGATGGTCACAGCTGCCTCCCGGTGACCCTGAAGGGCTCCTGGAGGAGGAAGCCCCAGCCTGAAGGACTTCTGCCCTCCTGGGGCCTTTCACACCTGCCACGGCAGGGCGTGGCCCTTATGCTCTTGTTAAATAGTTCCCAGCCCCCTGCCCTCCCGCTGGGCGGGGAGGGTGGGCAGGAGAGCCTGCACCTCTTCTCAGCCCCGCTGCAGCCCCGAGCCATCCTCCCACCCGAAGCAGCCTCCTTCCTCCCCTCCCCTCCTCCTCTGCCCTAGGTGCCTCCAGCCAGTCTTTTTCTTCTCCCCTTTGAAGTCTGAGCCTCAGAGCCACGACAGGCAAACAGGATGTTCCTCTCCCACACGTGGAGACCTCACACGACACGCCTGGGTCGTACCGCATCCTGCTCGGAGCAGAGGGTTCCACCTGCCGTGGACCTGGTGTGGGAGTAGTGGGCACGGGGCTGGGCGCCGGAGGGGCCCCCGTGAGGCCAGTTTCATTAGTCACGCTTGGAGCATCCACTGCAGATGCTGAACTAGGTGGGCATCTAAAGGTTCCCGTTGGGGCTCTTGTGCCTGGAAGGGCTGAGTAATGCAGGTGGTGAGGGATGGCGACACCTGCTTAGCACGCTGGTGGGAGGCCACAAGAGGATAATGGTATTCCTCACCGCCTGCCTCATCCCTGGCTATGATTTTTGTGTTTTTGAGGATTAAAAAAATTTTTTTCCCTCCAAACCTTAGCAAATTGCAAACGCAGCTAGGATTACAAGATTGCTACAAAACAGATAAGTGCTCTAGAGAGACACAGGACGGGGTCTTAAGGGGACAGGGTCTCTCTCTGAGCAGCTGGAGAGCTTGGGCAAGGCTGGCAGGGCACCAGGGGACGGGCAGGCACTAGTTTAATGGTTTAGAGAAAAGCCAAAGTCCTAAGTCTTTCCCTGAGTTGTGGACTTTGCTTATAGCAAAATGACTGTGGCAGTTCTGCTGTGGTTGAAGCCATCTTAGGAAAATGAAGGTGTAAAGGCCTCCGTCCCCATCCCCAGCACCCCCTCTACCCGACTCCTGCCCTATCCTACCCCACCCCCGCTTCTGAGGCACCTCCCATCCCCCAAGCAGATGTTCTGAGTCCTTTGAATCCATCATGTTTAATTTACAAAATAGTTCGTGCATGTGTTGGCAGAGGGAGGGTTTAAAAGATGTCAGGGTTTTACCACCCACTTGACAACCCCTCCTGGCAGTGAGTGGCATTCTAGACACTGCTGGAACTTTCCACTTGGTTGGGCCTGTGTCAGCGCCGTAAGTGAAGGTACCAGGTGCGTGCACCGCGTAGAATTTTAGTCTGCAGAATGTCCTGGAAGTTAAGTCAAAAGGTCAGAGAGAGAGAGATGAAGGGTGAAAAGGAGATCGTGCCCCTCGACAGCCGGAAAATGCTTCTTACCTCTCCTTCCCCTGCCCTTTTGTGCGGTGAGGGAGGAGGGGGGAAGGCAGGTGGCAGAGGATTGGGCAGGAATAGGGTAGAGGGGTCGCTGGGGACAGGGACGGAGGCCCAGAAGGGAGGTTCCGAGGAGGCCTGAGGCAGCATCTGTGCCTGGGGACAGACCTTGGAGTACCTGCCATCCCAGCCGGGGGCAGCCCTCTAATCCAAAGGACTTCACCTCAGCCAGGGGTCCTCCTCACCTACTTCACATGCCTTAGAATCTTTCTTTCTGCTCCTCAGCCTGTCTGATTGCAGAGGTTGCATCCTGCCGCCGCCTGCTGTTCCCTTTCCCTGGGACTTGGTCCTGAATCCTTCTTTGCTAAGACTAGTTTCACTCCCCTGCCGTGCACTGAATAAGCCTCACTTTGATCCTTGGCACATGATTGGTTTGTTTGAGATCTTGGATGCCAGACGCACCGGGGGTCGTGACAATATTGGCATCATGCGACATGACGTGGATCTCTTTACACCGTCTACAGAAACAGTTTCTGTTCTGCTGTCCCAAGCTCTTGGAGAAGTGAGTCTTTGTGTTCTTTGTCCAAATAAAGTGGAGAGTCTTAAAGCACCCCTGGAAGCAAGGGTATGAATCAGTGCTGTGTGGATCTGTACTTCCGTGGAAAATAAACGTATGTTTGTTCATGTGACTCTCTAAACTATAGATTCCATTGAGATTCTTGCTAATGACCCAAAACATCCAGGAAATCTGTCTTGCCTAGCACATGACTGACTTATGGCTTTCTTTGTGTGTTCTTTGTACGCATTTATATACTTTGGCACACAGTAGGTATTTAATAAATATTTGATAGGGTGATTCATGGCTTGGGTTAGCCTCAGCTTTCATGCTCTTTTTCTTTTCCTCCTTAGATCTTCAATCTCATGAAGTACGACAGCTATACCCGCTTCTTAAAATCTGACTTGTTTTTAAAACACAAGCGAACCGAGGAAGAGGAAGAAGACCTGCCCGATGCGCAAACTGCAGCTAAAAGAGCTTCCAGGTCTGGGCACGGTGGCTCACGCCTATAATGCTGGCACTCTGGGAGGCCGAGGCAGAGGATCACTTGAGGTCGGGAGTTTGAGACCAGCCTAACAAGAGCGGCAAGACCCTGTCTCTACTAAAAATAGAAAAAATTAGCCAATCAACTAAAAAAAACAGAAAAAAATTAGCCAGGCGTGGTGGCCCATGCCTGTAGTCCCAGCTGCTGGGGAGGCTGAGGCAGGAGGATCACTTGAGCCCAGGAGTTTGAGGTTGCTGTGAGCTAGGCTGATGCCACGGCACTGTAGCCCGGGCAACAGAGTGAGACTCCATCTCAAAAAAATAAATAAATAAATAAACGAAATAAATAAAGGAGCTTCCAGAATTTATAGCACATGAGCCCCCAAAGAGCCAGGACTGGCAACTTTAAGAAGCAAAGGAACCTATTCTCAGGGCCGTGCGGGGTTTATAACTGCTTCATTATGTGCAAGGACTGAAATGTAGAAAACCCTTCAGTGGGGTCTGTGTATTTTATTAACTGCTTCACCAGTAAGCTTTGCATGATGGCTAATCTTACATAAAAAACAAACAGCTTTGAAGTTTTAATTCACAAGACAGAGATTCCTGCAACAATGGACACTTGGAGCATTTTATAGCTTGATTAAACTTCTCGTGAGGCCACAAGGTGAAACGTAGCCACCTTTTACCTCGTAAGTCTTTGCCCCGCCGTGGGTGAGTGGTTGCACATGTCCACAGATTCGCTTGGCAAACTGACTCCCAGCGTGCGTTGACCTGACAAGCTCGGGCGCTGGGGGTGTTGCCTGTCTGTCGCCTTTTGGGTTCAATACTTCTCGAGAGCAAGTTCAGTGCTGGAGAAGGACAGTCATTCCCTGGCGGCCTCTAAAGCTTCAGGGAGCTTATGTGTGTGTCATCAAAGGGTTACTATTTCTTGGATGTGGGTGGGTCCTGCTTTTGCCCAAGTCCATGACATTTCATGCAACACAGATAAATAGTTCATCTCAACAGAAACAAAATCTCAACCAGGAAGGAAAAAAAGACAAATGGGAAATTGTTCAGGGTCCCCATGGCAGCACGAGGTGGCGTTGAAGAGGGCCGTAGCACAAGGCATGTGCCGAGGATGGAGTCGGTGGGATGGTCCCCTTCTCCCCAAGCCCATCTGGGCACAAATCCTAACCCTTTCCTCTCTGCTCCGACGCTGAGCTGGACTTGTTAACTCTGGCCTGAGACTTCACCAGGGGAAAGAAATGCAGTCCTGGAGCCTACTCTTGGGTGGGGAGGCTGTGGATGAGGGACACGGGGGCCAGGCTGCCCTGGCCAGCCCAGGTATCCCTGGTTTAGAGTGGAGTCCTTGAGGGCCAAGGTCAGGCTCTGCTCCTTTTGGCTAATTGTCCCTGCCGTCCGCAGGGCTGAGTGCAGAGCCTTGAGCTCCTGTTTGTACACACAAAGTGACCAGCCTCTGTTGGTTGGTAGCCTCCGAACTCAGACTCTCCCATCTGCAAAATCCCTGATGTTGAGGGTGATTGTATGATTTATCAAACCAAGACGTTTTTGAGAGAGAAGAGGAGGTGAGTTTAAGAATTACACTGGGACAATGCCTGTTATAAACCATACACTGGCTCTGTTCTGGGTAAACCAGTTTGCATAGTCACTCTTCGGACGGTGCTCCCCTCCGGTGAGCTCTCGGCAGTCCCCCAGCGTCCCTAGCCGCCTTGTCGGTGGGGAAGCCTGTCCTTCCATCTTGGGCCTGGGGAAGGGATGGCCTTTGGGGAGCTGTTCACTGCCGAGAACTGAGGACCCCAGCTGGGCGTTCATCAGAAACAGCAAACAGTGGCGCAACACAGTGGCTCACGCCTGTCATCCCAGCACTCTAGGAGGCCGTGGCGGGAGGATCGCTTGAGCTCAGGAGTTCGAGACCAGCCTGAGTGAGACGAGACCCCCATCTCAACTAAAAATAGAAAAATTAGCTGGGCATCATGGCACACACCTGTAGTCCCAGCTACTTGGGAAACCAAGGTGGGAGGATTGCTTGAGCCCAGGAGTTTGAGGTTGGGGTGAGCTTTGACGACACCACTGCACTCTACCCAGGGCGACAGAGTGAGACTCTGTCTCAAAAAAAAAAAAACAAAACCAAAACAGCCAGAGTTAGCTAGAAAATTGCCCCACCGAAAGAAAAGCCTTTTTTTTCACTTGAGTGACCTGGAAAACCGAATGCAGAGGGGCTGGTGAGCCGCAGGTTAACCACAGCTGACTCCTGCCAGCGAGGCCTCGCGCCGCTTCCTCTGCCCTGCACCCCCCCCCCCCACACACACACACATCCACGCCAGTCACAGAGCTGAGACAGACACAGAATTTAGTTTCCTGTGGCGGTTGCAATAGTGAGACTGACGTGCAGGAAATCCATGTAGCCAAATAGATGCTTCCACCCAGCCCTTGGCTTTCATCCCTCTGTCTGTCCACCATCCGTCCATCCATCCATCCATCCATCCATCCATTACCATTTAAATTGTGTCTGCCATGTGCAAGGGATCGTGTTAGGTGCTAAGAGTCACAGGGAGGAACAAAGCAGCCGTGACGACCTGTGCTCCGGTGGCGTTTACAGGTATGTTAAAACGTAGGTTTTGTTATTATTTGGGCTGAGTGAGGTCGGCAGGCCAGGAGACAACTGCCCCTGGAAAGGCAGTTTTTCACTCACAGTCCCATGCAGGGGGCCACAAAAGGAGGCAGCACAAGGGGCTAAAGTGGGCAGGAACCTTTATTGTGGTTTCCTTGGGAAAGGCAAACAGTAAGCAGGCTTAGGATTGGCTAGTTTGAATACTTTCAGCACACTATGGGGTACAGGGACTGTCCCTAGATGTCTGGCACCTGGCGCTGGGTGATTGGGGCAGGTGGATAGGGGCCCAGAGTGCATCTGGATTATATGCTCTGGATTGGTGGGTTTGCATAGGAAAGGTGCACACTGGTTGTTTACTATGTCTAGGAATTAGCTACCTTAGTAGGGGCAATCCCTCCTGTATCAGCAAGGCCCCAGAAGTCAAAGCATCAAAATAAAATGACATGCCTAATACAACAGTCTGTAGGGGCATCAGACTCTTAGCCTGTAGGCCATAGATGCACTTTGTTGCGTTTGATGGGGCATATGTTTTAAATCTTTCACTGCAAATACCTTAGATAGAGCATGAGTGTAATCTCCAGTTGGCCGCAGGCCCCACCATTCCCTATTGCCTTATAACAGGCCACTCTATATTTATGTTATCTGCTAGCTCCATAGTTTGTGCCCTGATCTCTCATGTAAGCGGAGAGTACAGCCTAGGTGACCTTGTCCTCTGTGACTTTGCAGTCATTAATTATATACCTCCAAATCCACTTTGCTGACCTGCCCGGCTTTCTGAGAGTCAGTTGTGGTCCGTTTCCTCCCCACATTGTCCTGCCTCCTCAGCTGCAGAACTGCCCTTTGGGTGTGATGGGAATCGCCTCACACCTGCAGAACACCTTCCCAAGCACTCCTTTCCCATTGCTTCGTACACAAAACCTCCCAAAATGGGGAGCAGCTATGCCTCCCGTTTTAGAGGTGGGAACACCAAAACAAATGGCGTGACTCATGTGAGCATGTGGTTGTGAGTGGCAGGGTCTGAGGCTGGAGCCAAACCTTCTGTCCCCGGACCCAGCTCCTTTTTTGGTCTATCCTCTGCCTGGACAGGGCCCCAGGAAGCCCAGGGCTGGGGTCCGATGGTGTGGCTGGTTGAACTCATCTTTTAAGTGTACAGCTGGATTGGTTTGCCTTTTCCCGAAACATCAGGATGTTAAGCTTCATGTTGACACTGGCAGTGAAGTGATTTCTGTCAAAAAACACAAGCGAGCACTCTGTTCTTCTGGACACAGGCTTTTTCTTTCAGTCTCAGGTGAACTCCAGATAACAGAGTGACCGTCAGTGAGCTAAGTTCCCCCTCATGGCTCTGCTAGCGAGGACATGTGTCCTTTTGTGTGTTACAGAGTTGGGGGCTGATTAATTGGTACCCAACTCCCAGGCCCCGGCTCTCAATTTGGGAGGACGCTTTGTTTACAAGCTTTGCAAACTCCTAGGCCGGGGCAGTCATGACTCACATTCTGTCGTTATTTACTTTCGCTTCGGCTGCAGACTTCTAGAACTTGCATTTATTTAAGCACTAAATGGTCTTGCACCTAGAAACTGCTGGCTTCCAGGGTTTTTAAAATTGCTTTTCTTCACAAGGCTAACTGCACACAACACAGTGAGCCCTGTAAAAAGGCCGGTGCCTGGGCAGGGAGGGAAGGAACCTCCTGGCACAGAATCACTGTGCTGAAATGGTCCCCAAGCCCTGGGCAGAGCCCAGGGTTCCGCTTGGATTCCCACAGGCACCGCAAGCTTTGCACGTCCAAAGTTGCTCAAGCAGAAACCTGGGGGTCTCTCTTCTCGGGAGCTCTGAGTGAGGGTCTTGCAGGTGGCGCCGTGTGCTGGGTGTGTGGCTGGAAGGGTGTTCCTGGCCATTTCCCAATTCCCACGAAGCCACTGGGCAGGGGCAGCTGGAAGTGGCCTGAGAGTCTCCTCTTTCCTCCACTTCAACATCTGACCCACCCGTATGTCCCCTAGTTCAGAAGAGAAACCTGGCCGTGCTGCTCACGCTGCCTAAGCCCTTTCTGTGCCTGTTCCTTGTTCTCAGCATAACAATTAAGATCCTGCCCGTGGCCTCGTGGTTACAGGCCGGGGAGATCTGGGCCCAGTCCCGTCACCTGCCCCCTCCGCAGCGCCCCTGCCAACCTCTCAGCAGGTTCCAGACCTGGGAGCCCGCCCTGGTGCTGCTTTCTGCAGCCTTGGTGCAGCTGCCGCCTCCGCACGGAGTGGCCTCCCCCAACCCCGGCATGGCCGGCCCCTTCTCTCCTTCAAGTCTCAGGTGGTGTGTGAGCTCCCGAGGACCCCTCTGAGCAGCCCCTCTGCCCTCATTCTCCTCCCCAGACCTTCAGAGTCTTGGCACGTGGCTGTTTATCTGTTACTGGTTTGTGACCTCTCTCCCCGAGGAAAGGGACCAGGTGTGTTCACGTGTTCCCAGCGGCCAGCCCGGCGCCTAACCCAGAGTAGCCGCGGGCAGGCCCTCCTAGAGTGCTCCCAGAGTGAGCGAAGGACGGCCAAATGGGTCAGGACCCGACGTTTTGGTTGATCTCATTCACAGCCTGGCACCTCAGTGTGGCCCCTTGGAAATGGCCAACCCCTGTCACTGTCATAAAAATACGGACTGCAGATCAGAGAAGCCCACCCTTTCCCGAATACCTCCCACTCGTGGGGCATTGTGCGATCTGCACTGCGGATAGTGTCATCCTTGTGCAGCAAGTGTGACTTCCACTGTGTCAGTGGGGAAGTGATCTGCAGAGTCTTTGCGCCTGCAGCAGGTCTCCATGGCTCGTAGTTAGTGGGGCCAGGACCGGAACCAAGGGATTTTGGACCCCACAGCCCACCAGGCTGGGGCTCAGGCTAATCTTTGTCCATCCCAGCTAGAAAATGCGTCTGTCTCTGCTCTCTCAGGGAGAAGGCTGCCGCCAGTCTTGATCCACTGTCCCTTTCTTCTGCAGGATATGCAGAGGGGCCTGGCCCCAGCCAGGAAGGTGGAGTCAATTCTCCTCTAAAACGTCTGGTTTTGTATTTGCAACCAGTTTTTTTTTTTTTTCCCTTAGCAATATATCATGAGCATCTTTCCATGCCAATAAACATAATTATCCACCATCCAAAAAAAAAAAAAAGTTCTGTTTTGAGATTATCTAGGGAAGATAAATGTTTCCCTTGTGCTAATTCCAGCACAGTTTATATGCTGTTTTACAACGCAGGCAAACTGTTTGCTTCTTATTTAAGCATTTAAACTTTGTTTTTTAAACTGTTATGGCATACAGATCGCTAAGAGTAACAGATGTCTGCTTGATAGAGTTGTTTCCCAGGAAAAGAATTCGCTGCTTCTTGGTCTCCAGAGGAAGGATGACTTTGCAAGTATGTGGCTTTTGGTATACTTGTCGCCCCTCTCACCCTCCTAAGGGTGGGGGAAGAACTACAGTGCCGCAGGCTGCCTTGTAAATGTCTGCATCTACAGATCCTGCTGATTACAGAGGCAGAGCGAGACCCTGGCCTCCCAAGAGGTTGTCCCCGCTGCTCCCGGAGGGAGCCTTTCTCTGCTTTTTCCTAAGTGAGCAAGGTCACCCGCTGTGACTTGAAGACCTGAAGATGCGGGTCCACCTTTACTAAAGGTACAGCTTTCCCCAGGATCTTAGCAGTGGAAGCACCTCTGTCAAGTATCATTATTATATTATTGTTGTTATTATTATTTTACTAGTAGTTAGCACGAGAATGTTGGTTACAATCATGTCATGAATGTACGTGGTGCAATGCCTGGTACACAGGGGTCAGTAAATATTGGTGATTATTATAAGGCCACGGAGCCACAGAGAGGCCGTGTGGCCCGTCTAAGGTCACACAGGGAAGGGTAGCAGATTCCTGACTCCCTGGCTGGGGCTCTTTCACTGTCACCCCGTCTTCTGCAGCACACGCATGTATGTGACGTTCCCCCGTGTTTGCGTAGCTAAGGGAAGGGTCTCAGGGCCAGTGAGCTGGGTCCGAGTGTCGTTCAGATGACTGCAGTCTCAGAAGCACGCGGGTTCTCAGCAGGAGTGGGCGAGGGCCCCGAGGAGGATGTGCCAGGGGAAGCCAGGGAGGCCAGAGCAGCGAGCGGGAGGTCTGAAGGCCGCGCCCCTGCAGCCAGGGTACGGCTCCATTTCGGACCTGGAGCCCGGTTGGCCCCTCTCCGGGCATTTTGCGTCCCAAGGAAGGGGCAGGGAATCCAATAGACGCTCTTTGGAGGAGCCGCTCGGATCTCGGTGACTTTTCCTTGGCAAGATGAGGGTTTCCCAGGGAAGAGCTGCCTATGGGCTTTCCAGGACGTGCCCGGCTCCCCAGACTGCTGGAGTGGAGGGAACTCTGGGGATGAGGAAATTCCCGGCTCGAGCTCATGGGGGAGCTGGTGAGCCGTGGAGGGAGGGAGCTGCTGGGCTCCCTGCGGGAGGAGGGTCCCTGCAGTGCGGGAGGATCATCCGAGGCCCTGAGCACCCATCCTGGTCAGACCCCCTTCCCCCACCCTGAGAAAAATGCCCTGTGGAGCCCCCTCCCCAGGTCCGGTTGTGAAGGGGTCTTGTGCTAACCTGCTTCCGAGAGCCCAGGTCAGGGATGGGGCAGCGCTGGAGCTGCCAGGTCTGTGCCAGGTGACCAAGGCCACCCCCTGGCTCCCAAAGGCTGGGACTGTGGACAGGAAAGTGGGACAGCTGCTCCCACCCTTTCTAGCCCCCACCGTTCAGGGCTGTTCAGGCAGGAAGATGAGGTTTTGAGGCACTTCCTTGGCTTGCGATGAAGTTTTCTCCTGTCTCATTTCACAGATTTTTGGCCCCCTCCTCCAACTGTCCCCTTTGCTCCCTACTCTGGCTTCTGCTGGCTCCAAAAATCCCAAACATCCCACAGGGCCATCGAGTGGGAGACTTTTGTTCATTTCATTCATTTTGAAAATCAATGTTCATTTTTTTTTTTTTTAATGCTTGGATACAATGTTTTGATGTGAGTTTATTACTTAAAGAACAGCGGGACTTTGTATAATTAACTGCCTGGTGCTAAAGTTATAGTAACAAAGAGATCAAGAAATGACTGGCTGTGTGCACAGGGGTTTAAAATGGTTGAGATGCTAAACTTCTCTGTTTCCCATCACTTTATTTTAAAAATATGTCTCTAAATCCTCATCTTTTAGCTCGAGGTCTTTGTTCTGAAATGTAGTTATTATTTCTGAAGCTTCCGAGATAAAGAGGCTATAATTTTGCTCTGTACTCCCCAGTGAGCTGGGATGCATTTACTTTTTGGTGGAAGGGATTTCTTTTTTTAACTAAGATATAATTAATGTTCAGTAAAGTATACACATCTGAAGTGGGCAGCTCAATGAATGTCCGCATTTGTCTATACACATGTAACTGCCACCAGATCCAGCTACAGAATACTGCCAGCATCTAGGGGACAGTTGTCAAGGGGCATTGTCTTAGTCCATCGAGGCTGCTGTAACAAAATACTTTAGACTGGGTGGCTTCTAACAACAGAAATTTATTTCTCACAGTTCTGGAGGCTGGGAAGTCCACGATCAAGGCACTGGCAGATTTGGTGTCTGGCGAGGGCCAGCTTCCTTCGCAGATGGACGTCTGCTCGCTGCACCTCCCATGGCGGAAGGGGCAAGGCAGCCCCCTGGGCCCTCCTGTGTAAGGGCGCTAATCTCACTGGTGGGGGCTCCAGCCTCACGACCCAGTCCCCTCCCAAAGGCCCCACCTCTTAATACTTTCGCATTGGTGGTTAGTTTCAACAGATGAATTCTGGGGGGACACAAACATTCTGATCATAGCAGGAGTTTTCTTGAAAAGTCCACCCCAGCAGAACAGTCAACGTGAGCCAGAGGGCTGTGGTGGTGCCGGGGGTGGGTGTCGGGGTCCCAGGGCTCCCACTGTGCTCGTCATCTCCGGTGTCTCAGCTCTCAGCAGGTAGGAAATAACGAACCCCTCGTCCAGCCACGTGGAGTGAGAATACAGTGGCCTCTCCTCAGGCGTGGGGCTCTTTAGGGTTCGCTTGTGATTTTTTCCCTTTAGGGAGATTGATCCTGTCACAAAATCCCTGGCGGCCAAGGTGCCACTCTGCCTCGGTACAGTCTCGCGGCAGAGTTGGGAGGGACTTGAGTGGATTTGTCCGTATTCTCACATCCCTGCTTCTTCGGTGCTGACACGTCGCTTTGCTCTGTTTGCCACTAACCCATCACTTAAAAAAAAACTTTTTGTTGGGAAAATTTCAAAACAGAAAAGTAAAAATATGATTACAATAAAACCATCACCTTTATTTGATAATTAATAACCCTCTGCCATGTTTCGTTCATTTGTTCATGTTTTTTTGCCAAACTATTTTAAAGAAAATTGGACATGATGCTTCACCTAAAATAAGGCTATTTAGTGTACCTAATAAAATGAACAATAATTCCCAATATCATCTAACACCTACTCTATAGTCAAACTTCCTAAGCTATGTAATACTTCGAAATGTCCGTTTTTCAAACCAGGACCCAATCAAGGAGCTGGCATTGTAATGTCTCCCAATTTAGACCAGCCCCTTGATCTGTTTTATTTTTTATATAATGACATTAATGTTTTAAAGAGACAAGGCCAAGAATAGTGTCAAATGCCCTGTGTTTTGGACTTGTTTTATTCTTTCTTCTTGGTGCCCTTTAAATTGTATTTCCTTCATTTCCGAGAAGAAAATAATGTCACTTACGCTGACATTTCCCATTAGTCCAAAGGTTCCTGGATTTTCTCAGTTTACCATACCCTTAGTGTGTCTGTAACTTTTCCATAGTGTCCTTAGATTAAACAAACAAACAAAAAACAAACAGTTCCAATAATTAAGTAGTTAGGTCCAAGCAACTTAATACGTATTTGTGTCTTAATCGGTATTAGCAGCTGTTTGAAAAAAATAACATACATAAATTGAGAGAAGAAAGAGTATTTCTATTTCAATCTAAAATAACCAAAATTACTTACCACTGGAATGTGTGTGCCTGTGGGTACCACACAACTTCTTAAATCTTGGAATCAGACGGCATCACCACCCTAATTTCTACTGTCTCACATTGATTTTTGTGTGGTACTTGCTTTTTTTTTTCTTTCTTTTTCTTTCTTTCTTTCTTTCTTTCTTTTTTTTTTGAGACAGAGTCTCATTCTGTTGCCCACACTAGAATGCCATGGTGTCAGCCCAGCTCACAGCAACCTCAAACTCCTGGGCTTAACCAATCCTCCTGCCTCAGCCTCCCCAGTAGCTGGGACGACAGGCATGAGCCACCATGCCCAGCTAATTTTTTCTATATATTTTTAGGTGTCCAGCTAATTTCTTTCTATTTTTTAGTAGAGACGGGGGGGGGGGGTGTCTCGCTCTTGCTCAGGCTGGTCTCGAACTCCTGAGTTCTAGTGATCCTCCCACCTCAGCCTCCCAGAGTGCTAGGATTACAGGTGTGAGCCACCGCGCCCCGAGAGAGGCTGCTCCTTCACTTGATCTGCCGTAGGAGTGGCGCTGCCTTTGTGGTAGCAGTTTCCGGAGGCTCTCTCTTAACAACCCACACCCTATAGATCTCGAAGTTTTCCTCTTCCAAGTGATCTCCCTCCAGCCTCACTACAAGTCTAGATAAAGACACGCAGGTGTCAATATGCCCATTGAGCAGATGGGAAGATTAAGACTCGGAGACATTATATGACAGTTACCTAAGGAACATGATGGTATTTGCGCTTACTTTTTCTGACCTTGAATCCAGCGCTCTTCCCGTAATGCATCACTGTCTGCCCGGTGAACACCAGGCTCTGTTCATTTGAGCTTTGGCTTGAAGAGTGATCAAGTTGGTTTGGCTTTTCTGTCCCCAGAGCAACTCTCAAGTAACTTTGGCACTCAGGCTGCATTGTCATGCTGTTTTTTTCCAAGCCTTTCTTTGCTTGTTGTAGGCACTTTTAAAAGACCCATTGAATTGTTTGTGAAAATGAGTGACAGTACATCTGCCAAAGCTGTGGGCGGTGGCATTTTGCTGTCTGTTCTGCGCACACAAAGAAATGATGCTGCTAATTACATCTGTCCCGCCTGGATGTTCCCATCTCCTCTGCCTGCCTGCGCAGCCCCGCGCGTTCGTGGTGTTCCCAGCTCAGACGGGAGAGGGAGGAGGGCCAGCCCAGGGCTTTATTCTCTCCAGGGCGTTGCGAGGAGCCTAGGAAGGCGCTGCCGTGAAGTCCTTATTTCCATTTTGGTTTTTTGGTTGTTGCTGGGAGGTGGGACAGGAAGGGAGGAACACGGTGTCTCTTGGAAGCAAGTGGAGTCGGGGAAGGCAACCTGAATTGCAGCAGAGAAATGAAACCTACGGTTTAACTTACAGCAAGTTCAAAGGAGATGGATGTTAGGAAAAATTGCAGGTGCTGTTCTGAGGTATTTGGGGTTTAGATGCAAAAGGAAGCAAACAGACTAACTTGGCAGCTCGCTCACCTGAAAGCGGGCCTGCTTGTAGATCGCCCCTCCAGCAAGAGCCCCTTTCTGTGGGTGCAACGGACGAGGTAGAAAGAGGCAGAGGGAGGAAAAGGGGACAATAAAATCTATTTTTTGGGACATCGTCAAAGGGAATTCAGTGAAGACCCATCTCACTCACCCAGCCTTCTGCATGGAAACAGAGCGGGAGAAGAGGTCAGACAGCGCATCAGAGTTGCAGCAGAAGGAAAGAATGTTCTGATGTTCCACTTTTGCTCAAGTTCAGGCTGTAGAAACCACAGAGTTTCTTAAGAGGTGGAGCCAGTTCACCGGGGGCTTTCTTTCTTTTCTTTTTTTTTTGGTCTTTAATGTAGAAGAAAAAAATGTTTCAAACCCTGCAACTCTTCAGTATCACAGAGGTCTGGAGTAGGAAGAGGCTGACTGACATCTTTATTCCTCCAGTTCAGGTGCTAAGGAGCAGAGGTCATGCGACACCTGTCTCTCCAAGCTCCCCCGAAGCCCCTAACCCGAGCAGAAACTAGCGGTGAGCAGGGCTGACCCCCAGGCCTGCACTGTTTCCCCTGCACCTTTGGGTGGATGTAGATGTCACCCTCGTGCACGCTCGTGTAAGGGTCCCCTGCACGCTGCTTTGGTTCACAGGTTAATCTCTGAATGTTCTGCTAGAACAGTGAGCACCCTTGGCTGGTGGACAAGGCGAGGGTCGGCCCGATGTGACTGTGGGTCAGCTAGGAGCCACGGCGGGCCTGGACTCAGTAGTTTCCCCTCTCTGCCCTCCCAGTCCCACGAGCCTTACCACGGCCTCTCCCTGCTCTGGCCACTCCTGGCCAAGAGTGACAAGGGAGTCCCTTTCACAAGGGCTAAAGTTCACCCGAACTTCTCCGGGAAGCAGCCCCGGTGCTGAAGACCAGCAGGGCTGGTTTTCCTGCAGTGCGGGGACAGATCCCTGGGGCTTAGGGTAAGCGTCTGGCCCCACTGCTGGCCTCTGGGGGAAGGAGACAGTAGGCGTGAATTACATGCCAGGATCACATACAGTGGCGAGATGTTTTCACCAAGTGGGGCAGTGAGACCAGATCGGACTCACATCTGCAATCCGTCCCCACTTAGGGAAATGTGCTCCGTGCGTGGGTGGGCGTGAGATTGCCCAAACCGTTAAAATGGGCAATTCTCTTTTTGTCAAGTAGGTGGAGTTGAATGTCTACATTAAATGAGCTCCTGATGTGACCTCCCTGCAATCGGAGACCCTCAGATGGGGCCTTTCCCTGAGCCCCCACCCTATACACACCTGTCCTCTGTGATCTCCTGGGGCTCTGAGCTGAGCCGGTGCAGCCCAGACTCACCTCCCTCCTCCTTTCCTGAGCCGTCCCCAACCCCGTCAGCCACGAGCTGCATGTTTCTAGGGTGTGACCTTCTGGAGCTGTCCCCTCAACCCCCGACCCCCGCCACTAGGTGAGGGTCTGTTCCTTTAGGGGCTACCACTCACTCCTATCCCTCACTTCCCACTTTCAATAACAAGTGTACATTTTCTTTTAACATACCTGGAAAAGAACCAATAAATTTATTTGGTTTGCTTTATAGCTCTGCAAAAAAAAAAAAAAAAAAAGGCATGTTACTCTAGCTGGCGTCAGTCAGTGGATCACTGAGGACTGTGCACCCTTTTTCTGCACTTGCTGGGAGGAAGAGGAGGGGCAGAAGGTGGGACAGGAACCGAGGGGAAAGGGAAAAGCTGGCTGGGAGGGAGGTGCCTCGCAGGGAAGAGCATCCAAACCCCCGGGGGCTGCAATGGAGGAGAGGGATGGGTAAGGGGTTGGGGGGATGGGGGAGTAGGGGGTGGACTTCTGGCCTAGGAGCCCTTCGTACCCACCCAGTGACGGTCTCCCACGTGGTGGCTGCGTCCAGCCAGGCAGGCAGGCAAGAGCCGATTGTGTGCATCTTCCCAACCCCACCTTCAGGACCAAACACCACGCTGGCAGTGCGGGATCGGCCCCGCTGGGAATGTTTATATCACAGAAATCGGCAAATGCTGCAAATCAGGCCTTTTCACCCTCCCCCACAAGAGCCTTTTGTTCCACGTTCACCAGGGCGCCACCGACCATCCCCAGGCAGGGGTGGTCTCCAGTGTGGCTGGAGACCATCCGAGGTCTCCGGGCAGGTGAGTGACAGAGCCCTGAATTCCTGGTCTCTGGTCTCTGATACATGTTTAACTCATAGAATTAAATAAGAGGATTCATTCAAAGAAACCAGAAACAGCTTCACTCTTGAGCAATCGGCAACCTGGACAGATTGTGAACTCAGACCTGGGCAGTGGCAAAAACCAGACTAGAGACACACCTATATTAAGCTTACTTGGGAGGAGAGAAAGCTTAAATCAATTCTTTTTTAGAGAATAAAAAAATTATTTCTTCTTGAACCTTTTAGAACTTCCACAGATTATGTTTCAAAGCGTTGTAACGTCACTAACCACCTGCCTCCGTCCTCCAGGCACGGCCCCAACAGCCAACTTCGAGACCAGGTGCAAAGGGGACGAGGCCTTTTCTGGAGATCCTGCCCACAGTCTGAGCCAGCAGTTGTCACTGTCATCTTGCCCCTGTTTGCTGTATTATATTTAAATAGTCTAAGCTTTTCCCATTTACTTGGGTAATACTGGTGAATCATTTACAAGAACACGAACAAAACCTCTGAACTACGCTTTCCAACCTCAAACCCTCTTGTTGTTTTTGGAGACTTCAGTGAGCCCTAGGCCACCACAAAAGGGAAGACTTCAGCCTTTGTAGCTGGACCAGTAACTCAGGAAAGTTGACAATGACTTGTCCTTGTCACAAGCCAAGAATGGGCTATGCTACTCAAAGGGACCTCTCTGAATCCCCCGGGACCTGGCCTAACAATCCACCGAGCCCACCATATTTCCATTGTTGGTTTTTCCCTTTCTGTTGTTGCTGGTTGGGCTCCCTTTTGTGGAGCTGGCAGAAAGAAGGCTTTAGAATAAAAAGCTAGATGGTGAGGAAGTTGGCTGGGAGCTTGGTCAGCTCTGTGCCAATCTACTTCCAGTTACAATGGGGCCTGGACAGCTGGAGAACTGGAAATTGCGAAGCAGTGAACTTGGATGGTCTTGGCCAGCTGCTGAGGGGGCTGGGACACTGGTCCGCGGGGCCAGGTGGCACCGAGGCAGTGAACACACCCCAGCATTGCCACCAGCCAATCTGAGGCCAGCTGTGCCTCCAGCCGGGGCGTGAGGGCCAGCACCAGGCAACGTGTCCTGCCTGGGCACATCCTTTGCTCCCTGTCCCAGCAGAAGTCCCAGAGGCCAAATACGTTTCTGCAAATGGGGAGGGTCTTGCCTGACAAGTCTGTCCTCATGGCCCACACTATACTGTTCTAGCCCAGCGTGGGCCAAACAGAGCCAACTCCAAACCGAGGCGAGCTGGACGGGCAGTGGGAAAAAGACCCAGAAAGCCCAGTTAGCTGCCCGGCCCGGCCCTGCCAGCCTCTCTGAGCCCCTCTAAGTCTGGGGCTGTTCAAGGGTCTCCCTTGGGACTCGGGGGCATGTCTACCGCCATAGCAGGGACACAGCCCTTGGGCTCCTGCCACAGCCCAGTCACGTTACCACTGGGGAAGTTGAGGTTCAGAGATTCACCCGAGGGGGCCAAGATCACAGCCTAGCGGGGCAGAGCTGACACAGGGTTCAGGCCTTTAAATAGCCAACGCAGCGGTAGACACTTGACCGCCAGCGAAGGGAAAGAGAAAGTAGCCGAGGCAGCCCGCCTCTCCCTTCTCTCAGGGGCGACCCCACCATCTCTCTCACTCCCCGACTCCCTCGCTGGGCCGGGAGGCCTCCACTTCTGCACAAAAACTGCCTCGACGTTGGGCCGAGGCCCCTCGCCAAGCAGGGGCTCAGGGGTTCCCCTTTCTCACATCAGCGACGGGGCAGCTGTTGTTGGGCAGTTTGGCAGATGAGGACGCAAACGCGGCTCAGGCCCTTTCCCAATGTCACGCAGCTGGC
The DNA here is from genome assembly GCF_041146395.1 of Eulemur rufifrons. Classification (NCBI taxonomy): domain Eukaryota; kingdom Metazoa; phylum Chordata; class Mammalia; order Primates; family Lemuridae; genus Eulemur; species Eulemur rufifrons. The sequence goes on along the minus strand of NC_091010.1, from coordinate 61,589,681 downwards.
AAGTGGCAGGGCCGGGATTGCACCCCAGGTCTCTTTGGGTCCAAAGCTGGAGCTCTTAGTGACGTGTTTATGCCACCTGGAAACAATGGAAGGAGCTCAAAGAGTTGGACATAGCTCACTTCAAGAACAAATGAGCAAAGCCCAGGGACTTAACTGTTTCATGCTGAAAATGTTCTGCATTGCTGGAAGATACAGCTCTTCCCGACTGACCTCGCTGAACGGTCAGCGATGCAGTGGGTTTAGCGCCTGTTTCCGTGTGCCCGTTCACGTGTGGTTTGGTACGTTTTCTCCACGCACCTGTCTTCTCTTCCCTCCTGAGCAGTAAGTTCCTTGAAGGCCCTGCGAAAGCCCGGATTTTCTCCCTCAGTAGTTCCTCAACCAATATGTGGTGAATGAACGAGTAAATGGTCAGCATTTGGAATTCTGGAGAGGTAAGCTATTAACAGAAAGGGCGGAGCCGTCCTCAAGTTCACTAGGAGCAAATTCACAGCCACCACTCCCTCTCCGAGCCGTTGCAGACATCGCTAATCGACCGAGCCACTCGTTCCCACTGAGATGCCTGGGAGCTTGCGGCTCCCCAGCGCCTGAAGCCTGAGGCCAATGGGGTTGATGACATCGTAGCTCATTAAACCACCCACCTGCCCGCTGAGGTAGTAACGTATTGTCATGCACTGTCTAACGTGTCAACACCTACTGCCACATAGTGCCTATCCTTCTCGCCTGCATTAGTCTAGAGTTCCTTATGTATATTTTTTAAAAATTTTAACTTTGAAATAATTATAGACTCACAGCAAGTTGCACAGAGAGGTCCCAAATACTCTTAACCCAGTTTCCATACAACATGGAAGCCAGGGAATTTGGCACTGGTCCTGTGTGTGTGTGTGTGTGTGTGTAGTTTTACGCCATTTTCATACACGTGTGTATCTCTGTAACTGGTGCTGCCGTCAAGGAACAGCGCTAGTCTGTCACCGCGAAGATCTCTCTCGGGCTCCCTTCGTAATCACACCCGTCCTGCCCCTGCATCCCTAACCCCTGGCAACCTCTAATTTGTTCTCTATGTCTATAAAGTTGACATTCTGAGGATGTCATGTAAATGGAATCATATGGTACGTGACCTTTTCAGATTGACATTTTCCACTCAGCAGAATTCTCTTGAGATCCACCCAAGTTGTGCTGTGTATCGGGAGTTTGTTCCTCTTTATTGCTTAGGAGTGTGGTGGTGTCCCCTGGGTGGGTGGCCACGGCTATGTAGCCATTCACCCATGGAGGGACCTCTGTTTAATTCCCCTGCCTTATTGTTTGTTCCTTGGCATTTTGGACAAACATACTCTATATGTATCTCCGTGTCTTGTTTATTCTTTGCCCCTCCCCCCACCCCCATCTATAATATAAGCTCCAGGACGGCACAGACTTTTGCCTCTTAATGCGTGTCGTTGTGTCTCTGGGGCCAGGAATAGTGCTGGCACACGGTAAGAGCTTGATAAACTGTGTGCGGAGTGAATGTTGAATGACTTTCGCAGATGAAGAGATTTAGTTTTGGGGAACATAAGGAACTTGCCCAAGGTCACAGAACCAGTAGGTTGCAGAACCTGGTCCTAACCTGCTCTCTTGGTGCAAACGCCACTGTCAGCCACCTGGGCCCCGAGCTCTCTCTGGCTGAGCGTGGGCAGCGCGGCTCCTTCGTCTGTTTCCCTTGGCTGGAAGGACGCGGCAGGGTTTTCAAATGGAACTTTACTGACAACCCACAAAGCCCAAAGGGAAATAAACAAGGGAAACATGAGGACTTATAACATGTCAAGCTTATAAAATAAATTCTTTTCTTTTCCTTTTTTCAAAGGGATGTCGTATTAGTTTCCTATGGCTGCTATGACAAATTACCACAAACTCAGTGGCTTAAAACAACACACATTTATTCTCTTACAGTTCTGGAGATTAGAAGCCTAAAATCAAGGTGTTGGTAGGTCTGTGGGGTGGGGCTGGCAGGCGGGGAACTGTCATTTGGGAACTGTAGATGTCTTTGACCTATATTATATTGGCATATGTTACATTAATAAAACATTTAAAAATAAGAATGGAAACAATAAAGGAAAATAAGCTTAATACTGGGAGACCCCCCCTGGACCCCAGTCCTTTTTCATGGCAATAGATGCTTTTTCTGCATCTATTGAGATGATCATATGATCTTTTTCTTTTGTTCTGTTAATGGGGTGAATTATGTTGATCTATTTTAGAATATTAAACTAACCTTGCATTTCTGGGATAAACTCTTATCAACTATTTGGATGATAAATGGAACTTGATTTGTCTCAATTAGTCACTAGTTTTCAATATAATGTGTTCGTTCTTTAGAATCCTTCAAAGGTGATGGAGGGAGTTTATCTTTTTAAAAAATATTGTTGAGTATTATTACAAACTCCATATTTGATGTGTTTTAATCTATACTAATCCTTGGCCAATGGGAATCCCTTCAAGTTGCTCCTGAGTATTTTTGACACAACCTTCGTAATCTTTGACAGCTTCCTTGTTTTCTGGTATGACAGGTGTTCCAGGCTCCTTGTGGACATTATGTCCCCAGCCCTGAAATCAGCCATTTCTTTAAGGACATCTGGTTCCTTTTGGTGGGAAATGGTATTTGGGTATTTGAAGACCACAGTCTGGGCCCCATGGAACTGCCTGGCCCCAGACTGGTCATTGTGTCTCATAGATGCGTATTTTTAAAAGAGGAAGCCTATTTTCTTTTGGATCAAAAGGGTTTTACTTAACTTCTTTGACATTATTTTATTTTTTATGTTTCTTTACTTTGAAGATATTTGCTCTTAATGACATTAACATAATTACTTGTTTTGCCCTGTAATATAGTTGCAGAATAATAACACACATATTATTACTAACAATGTGCTTAGTGAACACAGTTTAAGATTTTTTTGGCAGCCCTTTTTGTCTATAGGGTCTGCTCCACTATGGGAACACACAGCCAGGTTTCTGTGCTTTACCGTCACTTGGGAATGTTCTCTGTGGGATTGTGCCACCAGCTGCACATGCAGATAGATTTGTTTGTTCCATTTGTCTTTTGATTTGTAGGAATTGTTTTAAAGATTTTAGTTTTGTTTTGTAATTACCTAGAACATTGACATGTGACAATGTGGAATTTTATCGGAGGCCTGTGCCCCCGCAGGAGAGTGAAGGTTAAAGGAACTCCTCCCACTCTTGAGTGTTCCAAAAAAACAGCATAGTCCAAAAAAACACCTTCTCCCATATGGCTTCCCCAAGGCCATGGGTGCCCTCTTATTTCTCTGTGAGGAGGCCCGGACCCTCCAAATTCCCAGTCTTTGCCTCATAAATGATTAACTAAGTGGTCTGTCCCCCACTGATCCTTCGGAGCGAGATGCTTGTTAGCTAAACTCTGGCAAAGTTTCTCTACTTCCTCCTGGACCCTGTTTAGCCAACTCTCGGCCTCAGACGGCAGGGAGTCCCTCCAGAGCCCAGGCTGGCCTCAGTGTGGAACATTCTCCGACCTACTTATCCCATCACGCCACCCTTTCATCCCACTTCCCCACACCTGCTTCTTTCCAGCCTCGTGTGCTGCTCTCTATACAAGGGAACACCTCTTTGCCTAACCTTGAGACCCTTGCAGGTTGTATGGTCCAAGTGTTACCCCTTTTGCAGTAGTCTCCGTCCCCTCCCTCCTCCCTTGAAACAAGTCTTTCGAATAGGTCTCTCTTTCCTGAGTCCTGATTTGTTTTTTTATTTGACACATGCTTGCAAAGTCAAGTCTACAAAACAAGGGACATTCTGAGACCTTTTATACCTGTCCCCTCTCCCTATAGGCAACTTCTTTCTTTTTTAGTTTTTGGTTTATCTTTTCATTTAAAAAAGTATATAACAATATGAGTCTATGTTGTAAGAACTGTGCTAGCCAACTACACACACCTGCTTCCATTTCCAGGTAAGCGCCTCCTTTGAAAAGATGTTGACAGGGAGACCAGTGGCTGCTTTGCCCTAGGGTTCCCCCAGGATTTCAATGAGATGAAAGCATTTGTGAACCAGCACCCCAATCACCTGGGGGCCTGTTAACAGGCCCCACCCCCAGCTCTGATTCATTGGGCCTGGGTGGAGGGTTGAGAATTTGCATTTCTCACAACCTCCCAGGGCTGCTGCTGCTTATGCTTTGAGAACCACTGTGTTTTGTTTTCGTTTTTTGAGAGTCTAGCCCTTCACCCTGGGTAGAGTGCAGTGGTGTCATTGTAGCTCATAGCAACCTCAAACTCCTAGGCGCAAGTGATCCTCCTGCCACAGACGCTCAAGTAGCTGGGACTACAGGTGCTCGCCATGAAGCCCAGCTAATTTTTTCTATTTTTAGTAGAGACGGGTCTCACTCTTGCTCAGGCTGGTTTCGATTTCCTGAGCTCAAGTGATCCTCCCGCCTCGGCCTCCCAGAGTGCTAGGATTACAGGCGTGAGCCACCTTGCCCAGCCGAGAACTACTGGTATAAACTCCCCCTGAGTGTTTAATAATCAGAATGCAGGACCTGGTGTGCCTGTGGACCTGGCCTGACGTTCCAGTTTGGGGCACTCTAGGGCCTCTCTCCCCAAAGTGTAGCCCGTGCACCAGCGGCCTCACCTGGGAGCTTGTTAGAAATGCAACCCCACCACCTGCACTGAATCAGAATCCAGTTTATCAAGATGCACAGGTGAGTCAGTGCTCCTTACAGCGGGACAGGCGTGGCCCTAGGCCTCCCGTGCCTTCTGGTTTATCTGCCAGTGGTAGGTGACGCCCCTAGAGCGCAAACTGCAGAACTTACCCTCTAGCCTGCTGAACAGGCCTCTTTCCTGCTGTTCCCCCCATGGCAGCTGAGCCAGGGGCCACCACGGCTGCCCCAGGCCTGGGCAAAGCGGTACCAGCAGGCCTGACATGCTGCAGCTTGAACACCTGTCCCCAAGACCCACTCTCCCTCCCCTTTTTGGTCTCCAGGGATGGCAGGTGGCTCCCGGCACCCCTTAGGGACCCCTCTCAGAAGGATGGCAGCCTGAGGTGCCCTGGGGGTGCCACTTTGACCCTGTCCTAGAAAGACCATTTTTGTCTCCTCACTTATGAAATCCATGGCTGTGTGAAGAGGAGAGGAGGGGAAGGTGCCGGAAAGGGGCGGAGGAGGTGAGTGATGGCGCCTCCCCCAGTCCAGCTGTCCCGTCTGCCTGGGAAGGGCCGAAGCTGCTGGGCAGAGCAGTGCAAATGGTGAGGGGGCTGGGGGGAGGCTTGGGGGACCCGGCTGTGGGGCTGGAGTTTCTCCCTCAGATCCCCTGTCCCAAGACAGACAGCAGATTCTGTCTGCCTGGGAGGCTGGCTTGGGCGGTGGAAGTTTCTGGAGCAGTGAGAGAAAGTCTCAGAGACAGCGCTGGGGGCCTTGTGGGGAAGGTCCTCCCCTCCCTGTGACGGGACCCCCTGTTCCGAGGCTGAGAGCATTGTCTCCCCTCCACCCCTGCATCCTCTCCACACGGGGCCAGCAAATCCTTGGCCACCACTTCCCTTAGCTCTTCAGCTGAGCCCTCACCCAGGAGAGACCCTCCCCAGCTCTAGCTGCTCCCTCTGCCCTGCTGCCAGCTGGCCCCTCTTTCTCTGCAGTTCCAAAGAGCCCCACTTAGCAGATTCCTCCCCAGTCCTTGTGCTTCTGGGCTCACAATTCCGGTCTTCTGTAGGAGACGGCTTGTGGACCCAGAAACCAGCCTCAGACCTGACTCCTGGCTCGGGCCTCCTCCGCTGACCAAGGGCCTGCTGGGAATGAATGTGGCTCCCGGGCTGGGCTGGGGTGTGAGTGAGTGTGCGGTCAGGGCTGGGGCCTGCTCCAGGATCCGATTGAGAGACAGCCAGGGCATCTGTGTCCTCCGGGCAGAGGCCCCTGTGCTGGGGAGCACACGTGTTCTCACGGAGTCCCCCTGTAGCCCGGTCGTGGAGGTGTCATCCCATTTTACAGATGAAGACACTGAGGCTCAGTGTACCCTGCTCAAGGTCATGCAGTAAGTGTCATCTGAGTCCAAGCCCTGCTCATTTTAACAACTAAGCCAAGCAGGCGGGGGGAGACTGAGGAGGTCACAGGTCCTAGATCAGGACTCTCGGTTCTGAGGCCACCCTACCTTGCTGGTGACACCACGTTCCAGCATGCGGCTGGCGCAGCAAAGGCTGAACAGGCAGAAGAGCCCCTCTCTGCAGAGCCTCCCCCTCCTGCGTCACACTGGCCAGGTGGGAGGTGCAATGCCTGGTCTGGCATCATGGCACTGGTGTTGCCTGGGCCCTTGTCACCCTGCTCCTACTTGGTGCCAAGTGGCTGGAGCACTTCTAGAGCCATCTGCTGTGTTTGACATCCGAAGCTGATGGCCTGGTGAGAATTCAGGTGGTGTCCTTAGGCCCTGCCCACTGGAGCTGGGCCACCTGTGGGCAGTTCAGGGGGGTGGTCTGTGTGGGCTGGGTTTGGGTGGGGCCGAACCATCAACCTGAGGCCACAGTGGCAGGGACAGACATCTTGGAGGCGACTGTCACAAGCGGAAGAAACAGAACAACAGCTCAGCAAAGAAACGCAATGCCGTTTTCATTAAGGAATTTATTTCTCTTTAAAAAACAAAAGCAGTGGTTTGATCTAGGTCCAGCAGCATCGTGACACATTAGACGGAACACACAGAGTCAGAGCAGCAGGAGGACAAAAGCCGCTACCTTCGGGAATGGTCTCCAAAGTGGAGCTGTTTCCATTCATCAATGTTAAAGTCTCCCTGAAAAAAAAAATAGAAGCCTCTGGATGCTAGAATGATTATTATTGTTTCAACAACCACTGAACTCCTCTAATTGAGAACCCTTGCTTTGAGTCTATTACAAAAATGACTTCTCAGTGGACAGGGAAAGACAACTAGCTTCTTCTCTTGGGGAAGTGTCTTTCCCTCCTAGGGACAGCCAGGCTTCCAAATGTTCTCAATCACTGTCCCCAGCACGAGCCCTTAAATTTAGTCCAGACGAGACACTCTGCCTGGGCAGGGTCTGACCTACACACTTCTGGGCTTCAACAGCTGGGTGGCTGGTTGTGACGGCAGGTGCAGAGGGTGCCTTGGGGGATGAGCTTCCCCATGTGGTCTGTTGTGATCAGGAAGGTTCAAGCTCTCTGCTGTTCCCGACTCGCTCAGCGATGCCACTTCCCAATGCACAAAGCTTTCGTACTCACTACCTTCCATAGCAAGGGTTAAAACGTTAGAAGACCCTTTCTCAGAGTGTCAGGTTATGGAAACAGGGGACAACCCGCAGAGGTTGCGGTCGGAAGGGTACGAGCATTCAGCTGGATGTGTGAGCACAGGAGGAAACCAGGCGGAGAGCCCAATGCCACCCAGACGGGCCTTTCCTCCCCCTCCCGGACATTTCTGGTTGTCCGAGAACCCGCCATCCCCTTTGGCAAGGCCGGGACGCCCCTCTGCTTTGAGGTCAGCAGCTCAGTGAGAAAGTCGTTGGGAAACTGGAATCGACGTCCTGAGCCTTTCGGGAAAGGACAGGGTGTGGGAGACAATCGGGATGTCAACAGTGGGGCTGGCTCCACGGAGAGGCATGGAAAATTCCAGCGTCCTCAGGGCTCACCTGGGCTCCAGGGCAGGCAGCTGCATTCTACTTGTGCTTTCAGTGCGACGGTGGTGCCCACGCGTGTGTCCCCAGAGCTCACGGCCAGCCTTTGTCCCAGTGGCTGCCTGTCGATGTGCACATAACCCAGGCCACACCGCGGTGTCTGTGGGGCAGGCCCGGCCTCCCTGCCACCCGCCCCTCCAAGACGAGCAGCTCACTTCAGAAAACAAGCAAACCCTCCTGTGGCCTCTCGAGACAGAGCCACGCTTAGCCGCCGTGCAAGCGAGCAGCCGTGGGGCCTCCGGGTTTAAACAACGATATTCCCGGCCAAGGATTCCAGAATGAGTTGATGTGGGTTGTGGACACACCCTCCACGCAGCGAGGGCTGGCTCTTCTCGATATTCCAGGCAACAGTCTGGGGCCCCCGAGAGCCCCGAGAAACACTCTGCCACCCGTGGCAGAGACCACCCCTGTCCATCGGGGACAGCAGCTCGTCTCCTCAAAAGTGGAAGCAGAGACGCTTCTGAGAGCCCGGACGTCTCACCTCGAAGGCACGAAGTCAGTGACCGTGTGGTGAGAAAGATGTCACTCTTGGAGCAGGAAAGGCTCTTCTGCGAAGAGCTCAAATGCAGTAAAGGGAGTTGATCCACTCGCGGTCCAAATATGCCTTCTCCTGGACGGGCGGATGGGCAGCAGGGGTTGTTTGTTTTTAATTTAAAAACATCTTTTAAAAAATGCAGCTCTAGGAACCAAGGTTGTCGTAGGAGAAGGTGGGGAGAAGGGCCGATTTTCAGGCACTGTTCTAGAGACTTCCCTTCTCTCGCTCCAGGCAGTGTATGGGCCAAAAGAAACAGGAGGATTTCATAGGCCAAGTGACTCTGTCCTTGTCTCCTACAGGGCACTCGGGGACAGGCAGTGAACATGAAGGAAGACTCAGGTGATCATAAGAGTCCGAGCAAGGCAGGGCCTGTGTGTTGGTATCGCTGGAGCACGCGTGACATAGGAACACGGCAGCCACATGTATGTTTTCTTTCTTGCTCCTTTGGGATTCTCCACTGAATGGACAGTGTGTTGGCTTTGAGGCATAAAAAGAGATGGCATCTCACTCCGATCCATTCGGCGAGGACCGAGTTGCTGCGGATGGGGCAAAGGGACGAACCTACAGGACAGGAGGCTGGGGTGGGGTGCTTAGGCCGGCGACCGTCCTAGGATGACGGTCCTTCTTTTCATCAAGAAAGAGCCACAAGAACTTGAGGATCTTAAAACACTGTTCAAAGAGCTTCCCACTTCCTTGGCAGAACCTGAATATGGCTGCATTTGTTTTGTATTCAGCCCAGCAAAGGTAACGGAAGCAGCAGACAAGGGCTGGGCTTGAAGAAAATAATACTGCATATTAAAAAGATTTGAGGGAAGCCCAGCTATTTCCTTTCCCCCATTTGTTTGTTAAATGACCTCAAAATGATCAGTCCCAAAGGTCAGGCCCCTTTATAGCAGCACGCCCCAGGACCCATGGGCAGTTTGGGGCAGGGCACAGAAAGTGGGCCATGGAGCTGGCGTGCTCACGACTCTCTTCCCCGAGAGCTGCCTGCGTCACCTAGAGAAGTGTGTTCAGGACAATCACACACGAAGCCCCGCTGGTGGCCTACAGCAGTGGTCCTCCCGCTCTGGGGTCATCGGCATGATCTGGTGAGCTTTTTAAAGATGTGTGTTCCTAGGTCCTGCTCCCAGACATGCCCATTCTGTAGGGTTGGGGTGGAGCCTGGGAGTCTGCATTTTAGCAGGAGGCACCAATGCAGGTGGTGCAGGGCCCACACCGCGAGAAACCCTGGCAGCTGCGGGGCGGCTGAGACCAGTTGTGAGGCAGGATTAGATGCCAGGGACCCACCCTGCCCTGGAGGGGAGGGGAGGGCAGATTTGCTCCTTGTCACTTCATGGAGGCGGCAGGGTGTGGCCAGCACTCCCTGGGGCTGGACAGTCATGCTACGAGGCCCGGGGACTGCCTTCAGAGGGCCGTGGTCCGGCAAAGACACCAAGTCCTCTCAGGGCTAGTCTGAGACCCCCAGTTAGATCTCGCCTCCACCCCAGCTCTCCCAGGAAGAGATCATGAGTTTGCCTTGAGCTTTTTTGGTGGCCCATCCCGCCTCGGGCGTCCTGTCTGCCTGGACAGACCACCTCACCCATCCCACGTGGCCCAGCAAACTGGTGGGGCCCGTGAAGGTCTTGAGACCCTGTGACCACTTTGAGAACATGCCGGCGTCCCTGGGCGAGCTCCCCCGCCCCCTCTACAGACACAGAGGGGGTCATTCAGGACGAGCAACTGACTCTTGCTTCCTGCTGCTTCCATGGGCCCTAAGGGTTTGGGACAGTCGCGGCTCCACGAGTAATCCTTATGATCACTACTATTCCGTTAAAAATAAAACAAAAATCCCCAAAAGCAAGTCCGTTGCAAACTACTGGCTTAGCAGTCAGGACCTGCTGAGAAAGAGGCCCAGGGCCCAACAGGCTGCGAATGTCCCTCTTCAGCTGCCTTCCAGAAGGAAGAGGAGGCAGAGGCAGAAGCAACCGTGGTGCACCCCTTAGGAGGAGGGCATACCCCAGTGACACCATGGGCCCCAACAGGGGACATTCTGGCTGGGGCAGGCGTCGGGGGAGTCCCAAGTGTGTCTCGAGCATTTAATTCAGATGGTTACAGCCAACAGGATGGGGATTCCGATGTGAGAAGTTACAGAGATGGATGTAGGTAAATACCACCAATTCTTTAAAGTGAACTGTGAATCATTTTCTACATTTAATAAAAACGTTTTCTCATTTGAGGCTCTGGAAGTCTTGAGTCACATTTTTTTTTTTTTTTGTAAACCCCTCCCCCCTAAAATGTCTTAAAACACATGGCTTAACAGTGGCTGCACAGAAAATATACACCCTCAAAGTCGGACTTTCATTTAAATACAAATATACAAAATGTAAACTGAGACAATAGAGAAATTTACAAAACTTTTCTTTAAAAATAATAAAGACAAAATTCAGTTCTAGTTAGGACGCTATTAAAATACGTGCAAGTTGTCAGATCCGATTGGACTTCTATTGCAATGTTCGACACGGACAAATCCAGTCCACCCCGGCTGGGGCCGCCTCGGAGAACAGACCTGAGTGGAAATTTCTTTGAGAAACCTCGAGGTTCTACGTCGACAGGTGGACGGCCTCCTTCCTCGGCTCCTGGAGGGCTCCCCGGGCCGCCCGGCCAGAGCGGAGGCTCCGCCGGTTCCGCTGCAGGAGGGTCCGGGCCCGTCTCGCCGCGGACGGGACATCGGCCAGAGCGGGAACTAGCTGCTGCCCGTGGAGTTCGAGCTGACGTGGTTTGAATTTATATGGTGGTTAAAACTGGTCTTGGAGCTGGGCGAACTCTTGGAATTGTTCTGGTGCTGGGGTTGGGGAGGGGGAGAAAGGGGAGTGGAGGGAAGGTAAGAATTAATAGAACCCCAAATTGGGGGGAGGAGGCCCCTCCTGCAGTACCCACGCTGGTTCAGCCTGCAGGCCTGGAGTGAGCCTGGCGGGGCTGGAACCCACTTCCTGGTTGAGTGACCGCAGGCGTCATTTAATCTGTTTCCTCACCTGCAATGTGGGATAAGGGAAGCTTCTTCTCAGGGTTGTGGGGAGAGTGAAATGAGGCCGTGACTGCAAAGGGCCCTAGCAAGTGCCTGGCCCCGGGAAAGGGTGGCTTTTGTCCTCGCTGCCTGGCCCTCCCCCAGCACTCCCACACTGGGCCCTGCAAGTTGCAGGCAGGAGCAGGGGAGGGACAGGAGCATCTGCTTTGCAGGGCCAGTGCCGGGCACCATGCAAAGGGCCACTGTCCCCCATCTTCATGACTCTGGGCAGTAGGTATTTCTATCTTGATGTTTCAGGTGGGAAAACTGAGGCTGAGAGTGGCTGGATAAGTCGCCACATGACCAAGAAGTACCAGGGCTGGATTTGAACCGGGGTCCACGAGACTCCAGCGAGGTCTCTTTCCAGGGCCCAGCCTGGTTCTGGGGGCCCAGTCATGAGGGGGCGGGAGAAATCATTCTTTCTAGATCTTAAATTTTACTTGATGCATTTAAACATTATATTTTTATATCATTCAAACATGAGCATATTATGGAACAGGATGGGAAACATACATGGAGTTTTTAGACAAAACCACAAACTCAGAGGCCTCAATCTGCATTTTTTCTCCATGTGTCCGACCTGTTTGGCCCAGATCCCTCATGAGGGCTCACCAGATGTGGGCCCTGGGCAAGCTCCTTCACCTCTCTCAGCCTCGGTTTCCTCACCTGTGAAATGGGGCAGCTCACACTTGGCAGGGAGGCCCCGGGCAGAGGTGCCTCCCCAGTGCGTGGGCAGCAGCCTGGCCCACGGAGGTGCTCGGTGCATACTGGGTAATTGAATGAAGTGCTGGAGGAAAGCCCAGGGTTTTGTGCAGATTAAATAGGAGAAGCCTTTGAAAAGCGCCTGGTCCACAGCGGAGCTCCGTATACAACTGCCCTCATCCCTGTTACCAGAGGGAGGAAGCTGCAATTCTGGGGGCCTGGGGGCCAGAGCTGTACCTGTCTCCTCTTCATCCCCCTGGGGAGAGGGGCTGCCTCCCTTGGGGGGAGAGGCAGATGAGAACCAGGTGGGAGCCTCCCAGGCTCCAGGTGGGACACTGGGCTGTGGCTTCCCAAAGGGCCAGGCCAAGAGGGGGCGCTACTGTGGCCCCCTTCGTGGTGGTGAGGTGGGACGGGGGTCAGTGGTCGCTCCGGGCCCCTCCAGGGCATTTCTTCCATTCGGTTCACACCAGCCATTACTCTGGGGACAAGCTCCAGGAAGACGGGCAAAGTCTGTCCTGGCTGCCAGCCGGAGGGCACAGCAACCATGGCGGGGGCACCCCAGGAGCCAGGAGCCTCTGCAGGTCCTGCAGGTGCCTCTCCAACACCTGTGCTGCCTGTTCTTTGTGATGTTAAATCCTTATCTACGTACAGGGCTCTTTACAAGGGCCACACAGGACAGTGGTTCTCAACCTGGGGTGATTTTGCTCCCTGAGGGACATTTGGTAACGTCTGGAGGCATTTCTGGCTGTCACAACTGAGGGATAAGGGACATGGGGGTGTCCTGCCCCCCACAACCGCCACCACCACAAAGGATTAACTGGCCCCAAATGCCAATGATGTCAAGGTGAGAAACCCTGGTGGGGGGGTACACCCTGGGCTGCTGCCCCCACCCTGGGGATCCCCTCAGCCATGGTGGGTGTCAGGGGGCTTTGGACATGTCGGTTGTCCCTTCCAGGCTGCTACGAGCCCCCCATGTAAGTAGAATCCCGCAGCTCTGGTCTCTACCGCGGGCCGTCCTGCTGCCCATGGGAGACGGCCAGGGGTCCCGGCGCCGAGGCCAGGCCCGGCCAGGTGCCGTTTCTCACCTGACGCTTGAAGATTCTCTGCAGCAGCCCTTTCTTTGGCGGTTCTGGAGGGTGACTTCTGTTCAGGTCTGGCGAGAGGGTACCGTTAGGTCCAAATACATTCAGCTCCTTAAAGCATTCTGTTTCTATCATCTGGAGAGGTCGTGCAGAAACACGGTCCGTCACCTGGGCTGGACGGGAGCCCAGCGGCCGAGCCTCCGGGGCCCACCCTCCCCGGAGCTCCCCACCCGCTAATGCCCGGTGGCTCCCGTGGTGGGCACAGCCCCTGCCGCGCTGACGACCTTGCCGCAGCCTCACTGGGAAAACAGAAGCCGCCTGAGGGGTGCACTTGTCTTCTTGCCACCAAACCCACATCCTGCCGCCCCCTCACCCCACCCTCCCTGTCTTGTTCTAAGCAGCTCTGATCTCTCCCGACTCAGCCTCCTGGGCCTCTGGCAACTGCCCATTTTTGTCTTCGTTTCCCAGCCAAACCTCTCCAGAGTCACCTCTACGGGCGTCTCTGTCTCGCTCCCTTTTTCCTCCCGGGCCACTCCAGACCTGACCCGCCCTCGCCCAGGCCACATGGGACTGTCCTGCAGCCTGAGCCGCAGCTCCTCTGCTGTCCTCGTCCCCCTCAGCGGCATCCGGGGGGCGACTGCTCCCTGCCTCTCAGAGCAGAGCAAGTGACCGCCCTGCTCACCTCGTTTTGCCACGGGATGGACACGGAGCCCGTGGAGAACTTGGAGTAGAAGTCGTCATCCGTGTGGTCCAGGTTGACGCCCTTCACGGTGGAGAACTGCTCGATGTCCAGCACGTCCTTACAGTACACGGCCCGGGGCTGACAGGGGCACCAGGGCTCGGTCACACATGGGTCCTGCCTGTGCCTCCGGCGTCCCCGGGCCAGGCCTTGGGGTTTGATGGGGGAGCAGAGAAGCATCTTCCCCAGGAGCTGTACTGCCCTGTCACAGGGCCGCCAAAGGGACACTGGCCGGGTGCAGCAAGAGCTGGGGGTGCCTGGAAGCCTGGAAGCCGGTCCAGGGCTCCTCCCTGCCAGCCCTCCCACACACATACCACAGGTCATCCCTGGGCCAAGGGGGAGGTGGGGCACCTCTGTCCCTAACCCTCACTCTTGGCACCTCCGGGCATCCCCACTCCCCTGTCAGATATTCTTGACCCTAAGGCCCACAGAACCAGGAAGGTGGCAATGCTCCCAAAGTCATCTGTCAGACAAAGGATTGCACTGGCCACAGTGTGGGCCCTCTGGCCCCCTCCCCCACAGAGAGAATGAATGCTGGGGACCTGGGGCCAGAGCAAAGACCCGCAAGGGACTCTGCCTCGAGGGGAGCGTGCAGCGGCTAGAGGATGGCCCAGGAACAGCACCTGCCCTTTCTCAGGTGAGAGGGCAGCGAGGGGTGGTGGTTTAGCTCCAAGGCTTTGCAGCCAGACACGCCTGGGCTGCAGTCCCAGCTGGGGTGCTTGGGGACTTCGGGGACATCATATTCCCTCAAGGCCCATTTCCTCACTTGCAAAATGGGGATAAGAGAAGCACCTGGGCATAGGGCTGTTGTTAAGTGCTTGCTACCAAGCCTGACTGTGCGCTGCTATTATTAAGGTGGGAGCATTTTTTATCTCCTGGTCCATCAGCCTGCGCTGGGGCCTGCTCTGTGCCAGGGCAGAGATGAACCTGGCTGGCCCCTGCCCTCCAGGAGTTCAAGGTTGGGGGGGATGGCTTCCCAGGGGACGTGGGAGCCTGGGGGTCTGGACGTGAGGACTTCATAGAGGTGGCCCCAGGTTGGGGGCAGAGGGACCAGGGCTGCCTCCTGTCTCCTGACATTTGGTTAATTTGAAGTTTGTGAATCAGTCACAGGCCCAGCGTGGGCTGCAGTCATGCCAGGAGGGTTCTAGCACTGGTCTCAGGGCTCGGCACTTCCTGGGGCTCTCCAGTCTCCAGGAGGCGTGCTGTGGCCTCCTGCTTGCGGCATAAGTAGGAGGCAGTAAGTAAGCCCCTGGGCCCAGGTGCGCGTGGGCAGCAGCAAGGCGGGGGAGATGTCTCCCTGTGGGGCTGTGACTCGCCCTCTAGTTCCCAAAGCCCAGCGTGTGCCCCACCGTGGAACTCGGCACACTCGGGGGCACCAGGACCAGCCACATCATTTACAGGACCAGTGCAAAAATGAAAATACAGGACCCACGTTCAAAATTCAGAACGTCATGATGGCAACAGCAGGACACTGAGCTCAGCTCGGGCCTGGGGTGACCGCCCAGGGCAAACCCATGAAGCTGGCCCTGGGTGGTTCACAAGTGAACATTAGAAAAAAGGAAGCATTTAAAAACTCTGCATAGGAACAGAAGTTTGCCTAGCACATCAAAACCCACCCTTTCGTGCCTATTATTGCCTTGGAATAGTTCCTTTTAGAATACATTTATTTTGATTTTAAAAAGAGTCAATAGAAGTGAAAAAGATTAACTCGACAATAGCACTCCTGGTTTGTGATTTCGGAGGCAGTGTGGGAACAAGGCCAGCGTGGGGGCCTAGGGCAGGAGGCCGTGGGAAGGCCAGCCCCGGGGCAAAGCCCCCAGCTCACAGGGTCTCCCCGGCCTGCAACCTGCGCTCACCACGCACTGCGCTGGTACACGGAGCAGCCCGCCAGCCTGTGGGCCTCAGCTGCCCAGGGACAGGGGTGGCACCAGGGAGAGGACACTGATCCAGCTGGTGGCTGCTCTGTGCACACCACGCTGAGCTGCGTGCTGTGAGGGGCTCTGCCACCTCGAGGCGGCCAGGGTCACACCCAGGGTGACCAACCGTCCAGGTTGCCCAGGACATAGGACTTGCAGTGCTAAAACCAGTACAGTCCTGGGCAAACAGGGACAGTTGGTCGCCCTGTCAGAGCTGCCTCCTTCCACGTTGCTCCTTCTCCCAGCCCTGCCCCTGCCCCACCTGGCTCCCTCGGCCCGAGCTTGAGCCTGTGCTTCACAGACCACGTAGGGGGCTTTCAGGGGGCATCTACCTTAGCTGGGCTCTTGCCTCACGCGTTGACTTGGGGACCCCGTGGGGAAGATGCAACACCATGGGGTCCCTGCGATTTGGGCTGCTGGGGGAGGGGCCTCATCTCGTTCATCGCTGTGCCCGCTGCGCCTGCTGTGCCCCAGCCGGAACCTGGCGTCCCCAGCAGGTGCTCCGTGTGCCAGTAGAACCGAACTGAACGTGGCGGCCCTCAGCGCTCTTGAACACACTCTGCATTCAGTTCTCATTTCACCCTCAATCTCTGGGGCAGGTTAGGGGAGTGGGCGGCCCTGGCCTCACTGGACAGGTGAGGAAACCTACGCTTTGAAGGGGTTTTTTGGGCCCCCAGGCTTGGGTGGGCACCCAAGTCTCAGACAGCCAGAAGGGGGCTCCCTGGCTCACACCCCACCTGCGCTGCGGGCATGAAGTTCACCTGCAGCTTGGGCAGGGACTGGCCTGGAGGGAAGGGGCAGTGAGTACTCTTTGGTCCCCACAAAGATGGTGACGTGCCCCACACTCTGCGTCAGGGCGGCCCTAGGCCTGGGCCAGCTGGGGAGAGAGGAGGCTACTCACGTCTGGAACGAAGGGAGGGTCCAACATCCCGGCTTCTAAGCGCTTGAAGTTCATGTTCCTGAAGAAGGGGTGTCTCTTGACCTCAGCGGCCCCCTCCTCCTGGCAGCCCAGCCTCTGCTTCGCATCTTTGGTGAGCAGCTGCGAGGAGACAGAGCCCCGTGAGGCACGAGCCTTTCCTCCTGCCCGGAGGCCGGGAGGGCAGGGGAGCTGGAAAGGTCTGTGTTCATCGTCCTTCACGTGTGTGTTCCTGAGCCTCCCAGACGTCCCGCCTCTGCAGTGTCACTGCCGTGCCACCCTGCTGAGTTCTGTTTCAGGGTTGCCTCTGCGCTGTTGTGTGCGTTTGTGGTCACACACCCCCAGGGAGAGCAGGGATTTTGTCTGCTTCTCCCAGGACTGCATACCTAGCGCCCCGGGCATAGCTGGCACCGGCTCATGTTTGCTTCTGCGTAGGGGAAGCAGCAAAGGGAAAGGACTGTATCTGCAGCGCCCTCTCACTCATTTTCTCAACTAACTTGCAGACTTGTCCCTCGGAGGTGCAAACCCCTGTGCCAACAGAGACGGGCGCCGGCCCTCCAGAGGTCTCAGGCTGTGGGGGGGCTGATCGTGCCCAGGGGACGCATCAGGGCAATACAGACCCGACACCATGGGGTCCGGGAGTGTGAACTGGTCTGGGGGGCTGGGGAGGCTTCATGGGGGGGGCCTTTGAGCAGAGGCTTGCAAGGCAAATAGGCTTTCACAGGTGGGGAGGGGAGGTGTGCAGGTGGGGAACCGCACCAGCAAAAGCAGAGGCGCAGGGACTGCAGGGCGTGTTTGGGGAACACTCAAAACATGCTTGAGTTGGAGAGAAGGACGAGGGGGTGGGGATGGGTCAGGGTCAAGGGTATTGGTCAGGGAGAGAAGATGGAGGGTCCTGAGGGTCAGGTCAGGAGGTGGGATTTTAATCTGGAGGTAGGAGGAGCCGGGGATGGTTGGGGAGAGGCAGGAAGGTTAATGGGTGAGGAAGAGGCTGAGCAAGGAGGGATGAGGTGTGAATGCAGGTGGGAGGGCCGCACCCCAGAGCACCCCAGAGCATGGCCTGGCCGGTCATGGCCAGATGACCGCGGGGCCTTGGCCCCTCCCCTGCTCTCCCATTGCCCCAGGCTCGGCTTCTCCCTTCTCCCTCACCCCACTGAGCACTGCACCTGCACACAGCAGGGGTCGACTAAGTGTTTGCTTCAAGACTAGAATCCAGGGCAGCGGCCACGCTGGGGAGGGAGGCCAGCCCTATCTTTCGCCCGCGCCCTGGTGCGTTCTGCCCACATTCGTTCCGTGCACATTTCCTGCTGACCCTTTGCCAGCCAGCTGGGGACCAAGGGCAGAGTGGGCAGGCAGGTTGGCACAAAGGAATCAAGGGTGGCAGCACGGCCAGCACCAGCTCGCATCCTTGAAAGGAGTAAGCCGTGAGCTCAGTCACTCGCAATGTCCCCCTTTAGTTCACAGGCCAGCTCTGGGCTGGGGGTCAGGGTCTGGTGCTCACACCTCTGCTTCTCTTCTCTGGGGGCTTCTCTACTCAACAAAGTTTTAAGGAATTGGTCTCTGCCCGGCCCAGGCTCCTCCTGCAGCGGCTGGCCAGACCGGCCACACAAGGAGGCGAGAGCGGTGGGTTGAATGGCCGGGTGCAGTGGTAGCCAGGGCCTGGGCTTCTGCTTTATTCAAGAGAAGCCAGAAAACCCAGGTTATTATGAGAAATTTCCTTTTTTTTTTTGAGACAAGGTCTTACTCTGTCACCCAGGCTGGAACGCAGTGGTGTGATCATAGCTCACAGCAACCTCAAACTCCTGGGCTCAAGCAATCTTCCTGCCTCAGCCTCCTGAGTAGCTGGGACTACAGGTGTGTGCTAATTTTCTTTTCCTTTTTATTTTTTTAAAGATGGTGTTGCCCAGCTGGTCTCAAACTCCTGGCCTCAAGTGATCCTCCTACCTTGGCCTCCCAGAGTGCTGAGATTACAGCGTGAGCCACAACGCCTGACCCTTCCTCATTTTTAAATCTTTGTGCAGCTAAACAAGACACCCACCCACGTGCTGCCTGTCTGCAACCTGGCATCAGGTAAATGGCTTGTGACTATATCGTCAGGTAAAGAGTTTGCAGCTGTGACACCAGGTGCACATACACTGGGAGAAGTGAGAGGGAGAGAAGGCGTGGGGTGGGGAGAGTGGGCTTCCTGGAGGAGGAGGACTGATGGGCTGGAGGGACAGTGAGACAAAGATGGCTGAAGGGCCAGAGGGAGGGGATGGAACAGGGTGGGGAAGGCCCAGTGCTGGACTCAGCAAGGGCCTGAGGAAGGTGGAGGCTGAGGTCTACGGCTAGGGGCTGGACCCAGGGGCCAGGGCAGTGAGGTGTGTGTATTTTTAGACCCCGGGGGCAGGGAAGCAGTTCCATGGCTGTCAAGATGGAATCAGGGATGGGCCCTTGCGGCCAGGGACCGGTTTCCTCACTGTGGGGCGGTGGCCCTCTCAGGCAGGCAGGGCTGAGCCACCAGAGCCTAGAAGTAGCCCCGAAGGTCTCCTTATAAGTCAGGCCCTGCAGCGTCCTGAGCCCACGAGGGTTGGAGGGGACAGGGCAGGCCTGGCTGCCAGACCTGCAAGGCTGTGGTTAAGGGCGTGCAGGAGGCTCAAGACCAGAATCCCAAGACTCCAGGGTCATTCGTAAGAGAAGATGGAGCAAGGCCAGAGGCCTCAGGAGGACAGTGGTTTTGTGCCCACGGGCCAGGATGGCACAGAGCAGCAGGCTCCATGCCGCCCTTCCCGCAGCGGCCACCAGGGGGAAGCAGAGGGACAGCAGTGCCCGGGGTCTGGCGGCAGCAGGAGATCCCAGGCCCGGCTGGGGTGGGGTTGGGGTGGGTGGTCCCCCACCTCCTCATCCTCTCAGCATGTCCCATGTCCCTTGAAGTCTTCAAGACCCGCTTCTCTGAATTCCTGATCCTGACCTGGGACATGTGGTGATCCCTGGTCCAGTTTGGTCACTCTGGATAGATACCTCGTGATGACGTGGCCACACATCTTTTGCACCCACATCTCCACGAAACTGACCTTTGCCGCCTTGTTCCCCCAGCTGCCCCACCCCCACCCTGGCTGCGATGACCGTGTGGATTCCTTCCAGGCCCCAGCTGCACTGGCCGCAGGCCACGTGGTTTGGGTGTGTGTTGTGTGTGCACACATTGTCCCTCCCTCAGCGTCTGTCACACGTGCAAATGACAGCTCTATGGTTCCTCTTCTTCTGGACGTGGTCAGATGGCAGATCCAGCCCTAATTTCTTCCTCCCGTCACGCTATGATGTGAGAATGACGCTGGTGAGAGGACGTGGCCACGCACAGGGCAGCCGGCTGCAGGGGCAGGGCCTCCCGGGCCACAGGCTTTCTGGAGGCAGAAGCTTTGCTACTTTGAATCAGCTCCCCGGGCCTGCTCCTCCCTGAGCTGCGGCCTGGGCTGTTCCCGCTGATTCTGCCCCAAGGCCCTTGGATTCAGAGGTGAGGAGAACAGCGGCCCCACCCGGGGCTCGGCCTGCCCGCCTGCTGCTTCAGGTGCAGGGCTCCGGGGAGAGGAAGTCTGTGGGCTCGCAAAAGCGGAGCTGGGCGCTCTGGCCCTACCTGTCCCCACGTAGCTGGCATCAGAGGGCAGCTGCCTGCAGAGGGGGTGCCAGCTCAGCTGTCCCCAGCACCAGGGGAGGAGGCCCCCAAGGGGGCATGGGCCAGACTTGGGAGCCTGAGAGCCAGGCAGGAGCAGGACGTGGCCATCTCCTCACAAGGCCATGGCCCTGGTTCCCAAAAGAAGGGCCTGAGGGCCAGCCTGGGCTGGGGGATGGGCAGTGGTCGGGGGTGGATCCCCACTCCCAGCTCCGACAATTTCAAAGGCTCCCACCGGTCCTTCCTCTAACTGGTGTCCCCCCACCCAGCCTGTCTAAATGTCACTCCCATGTGTTCCCTGCCCACAGATGGGTCCAATCTCACTATCCCTAGACTCTGTCATGCAGAACCCAAGCTGGTGTGACCAGTATTCCACTTAGTGGACAGAACTTTGTTATAAGATGTTCAAAGACTGTGAAAATATCACCACCTGCCACCTGCGGCCCCTGGGCTGAAGCCGTGTCTTGGGATCCAGAGCTCAAGGGAGCCCAAGGCTTAAGGTCACGGGCAGGGCTTGCCCCAGGCCCTTTGTACCTTGGGCACCTGCTTGGACTGTCCTTTCTCTGTCCTGTGCTGATGTCCCCACAGTCCCACAGAGCTGGATGTGGGGGTACCTCACACTGTTCCCCGTTGCCCCTTCCCCAGATTTCTCCTGGAAACCTTCGCTGACTGCCCCAGCCCACGGCAAGGAGCACCTGTTCCTCTGGCTTGGCGGGCTCATCGCCCCGACCCTGGTGTGCGCAGGCCCCTGTCCCTTCAGCCTGTTGCTGTCCTGGGGACAGGCTGGGGGCAGGGAGGGGAGCTGGAACTCACCATCTTGCAGATGGACTTGGCCTCCTCGGAGAACTTGTGGGAGTACACCTCCTCCGTCTCCAGGACCCGGCGGTCCACCTCCTCCCGCTTCACCTTCTCCTTGCGGCCGCGGAACGGCGACTGGCCCTCAATCATCTCATAGATGAGGCAGCCCAGGCCCCAGTAGTCGGGGCTCAGGCCGTACCTCTGGTTGTTCAGGACCTCTGGAGCTGGGCACAGAGGAGGGGACGAGGAGGGGTGAGAGACGGCGGTGGCAGGACAGAGCCAGCACGCATTCTCACCCCAGCTGGGCCTCAGGGTGTCCTGCACCCAGGAGTGATGCTGCTGCTCACAGAAGGCCTGGGGTGTCATGGCTGGGACACTCTTCCCTGCACTGCTCCCACCCACAACCTGCCGTAAATACACCTCCTCTAGGGAGCCTTCCCTAAGGAGGGGCGGGGGGTGGGGCTGCAGAGAGCTCACTTTGGTCAAGTCACCTTGGAACCCAACACTCCAGCCCTCCCCCACCCCCGGCGAAGGCCTCCCCCCAGCAGCACTGTGGGAGACGGTGACTCTGACCAGTGACACAAGAGAGGTGAGGGGCTCCGGGCGTGGGCTTGGGGGCGTGAAGTGGTGATCAGGGGCTTCGGGGCACTCACCCATGTAGCCGACGGTGCCCACCCGGCCGCGGATCAGCTCTCCCTCGGGGATCTTCACGGCCAGGCCCAGGTCTGAGATCCTGATGTGGCCTGAGGGGACAGCAGGGTCAGCAGGCCCCTGGAGCAGCTGTGGACACCTGGCCCCCCCTGGCCAGGGCCCCAGACCTGCTGTGTGCCCCTGGGCAAGGCATGCGAGCTCTCGAGGTTTCCACCTGTCCGTTGAGGATGGGTACCCCAGTCTGCCCTCTCAGGGTGACCATAAGGCCCCTGGGGGCACGGGTGCTAAAGGATGGGGGTAGATGCCTACTTTTTAGGAGTGAAACATCGAGATGCAAGAGGGTGCCTGGGTCTGGCTGGACACTGGCCAACCCGCCTCATCGAATATCCGAACCGGCTTCTTGGAAGGCTGAGGTCACAAAGTTGAAACATCTTGGCCTGGTTCTGGGATTACTTCATGGGAAATATGTGAGATTCTCCTGACATTTTGCAACAATTTGCTTAAGGGGAAAAAATTATAAAGCAATTTGGGAAGCAACTCCCTGACCTGCCTTGTTGGTCTTTGGAGGTTGCTGATTTTTTCCCTTTGGAGAAGCAAGGAGGGGAAAAGTCCGGCCTGGCCTGGCCGGCCTGGCCTGGAGATGGGATCGCAGGTCACCGTGCAGGACTGACCCCTGAAGGCGGAGACAACACCCTGCCGAGAGCTCGCTTCAGCCTTTGTCTTGTCTACAGCCTGCCCAGGCAGGGTCCCGGCCACATCTTACCCCACAGGAAGGAACATGTCCCCTCCCCTTCCCTACCTGGGGACACCAAGGCCCCACACCAGCCTGCACCTCAGCAGGGCCCAGCTCCAGAGACCCCCGCCAGGCTGGAGCCACGTGGAGGCCCGGGCTCAGCGGCCCCTGACAGGAAAGGGGAAGGCGTGTGGATGCCGCCAGCCGCAGGGCATCACACGGGCTCAGTTCTGAGACTGCAGGGGACACTGGGCTGGTCCAGAGAGGGGCAGCAGGCCTGGGCCCTCTGCCTGCTCCGGCCCACAGCAGCAGCCCAGGCACACCTCACTCCAGCTCACCGGCGACCTGCCTCCCCTTTCTCCCTTCCCTGCACTGGGGGCTCCCGGGGCCTGGGGCCTGCTGGGAGGAGCCCCAGTTTCTGCTCTCAGCTCCTCACCAAGGTGACCTCGGCACGTTGGCTCCTATAAACCTTAGTCTTGTCATCTGTAAAATGGGCACAGGGATGTCGCCCTGCCCCTCTCTGTGCCGATGGGAAGAGCTAGTCAGATAAAAGATGTGCAAGCTGTATTCCAGGTGCAAGAGCCTCAGCAGTTGCAAGCGGTTACCGTGGTTGCTCCTGTTACCCCGGGACTCACACCCAAGAGAACATAACCATGGTCATGCTCAAATAATGATGCGCAACACACTTACAGCTGCTGGAGTCACAAATAATTTCCCCTCAAGCTGTTTTGTGGGAGCCTCCCCACCCCTTCTTCCTAGTGGGCAGGGCAGAACCTGTTTGCATTCCACAGAGGAGATAAGGTGCAGAGAAGTTGCTGGGAGGTTAAGGTTTGCCCAGCATCTTTGGAATTCTGGACTCTGCATTCTCTTAACACTGCTTGTTCACCAAGCAGGAGATTTGCCCATGCCCACTGCCGTCCCTGGGTGCCAGGGTTGGGGACACCCGGCCGTGGTCCCATGGTCAGCCTCACCCCATCCCTCTCTGGGAGGCCCTTGGCTCTCCATGGGTTGCAACACTCACGTCAGCTACAGAGCAGGGAAAGGGCCCCCCTCTGACTTACCGTAATCGTCTAACAGGATGTTTTCAGGTTTCAAATCTCTGAAAGGGAAAAACAAGCATCTGAGTGTGGGCAGCCCGGGCAGCGAGGACATAGTGGCATCTGGGTTGACCTCCTTGGGCCAGCCAGGCCTGCGCAGCCACAGGGTGTTTCCTTCCCACCTCCTGGCTCAGGCTGTCTGGTCTCTCTCTGAGTCAAGATGATCTTGAGCTAATTTCTCTCCTTCCAGTAATTTAAAACAAATGCTGTTGTTTGCCACGAGCATCTTCCCCAGTTCCCAAGCCTGGGGAACGTTGGGAAGGTTAGGAAAATGCCAGTCCTGGCACCTGTCTACCCATCAATGGCCCCCAGGGCTGGGAAGGCCCCGTGGTCTAAGGCTGCCCTGAAGGCAGAGCAGGGCCTGGGAAGGAGGGAAGAGAAGTCGCTGAGAACAAAGCACCAGCTGTACAATTGGGAAGATGGAATTGTAGGGGAGAGGATGGGGCCCCCAGGAAAAGACCCCCTTTGGGATGGGGCTCCCAGGAGAGTGGCACATCCTCCCAACTCTAGCGACACTACGGTCTTGGAGAAAGCATGGCTAGAAGGCACAGCTGTAGGTGTGGCTGCCCCATCCTCTCCCTAATGTCTCTTCTCTTTGATGGCAGAATCTTGCACAAAAGAAAGGAAAGCTCTGTATTCCCAGGGTGGGGGTGTGGAGAGAGGCCACAGAAGGGTCTGGTTTTACTAGTAAAAGGTTTTCTTTGTGGGCAAAAGAACAGTCCAGAGGAGAGTGTGTGCAACTCTGTTAAGCCTTGGGGCAAACTGAATATGGGCTCTGGATTGAGGCTCCAGTTTTCAATTAACAGGCTTTGTTTATTTAACTGATGGCAGCTGTCCTCAGAGGAGTGGTTAATGTACCCAAATCCAGTGGGCTGGCCTCAAGAGGTGATAATTGGTGTTTGTGTATATTTATTTATTACAAAATACTTCTGTTGCTGTTGTTATTTAACTGGCATTCTTTTGATGTATTAACAATTCCAAATATGGGCAAGAACCATCAACTCAATGACCCAGCGGCCACTGGGTTGGAAGGACAGCTCGCTAGCGGGCACTGGCCAGAAACAAACCCACAGAGCGGCCATGGCAGGTGGTCAGGGCCAGGGAGGACACTCCCTAGAAGAAGAAGAGCTGAAACTTGGAGGGTTCTCTGTTTCTCTTTTTCTTTTTTCAGTGAAAGGCAATCAAATGGCCATCTTTATTCAACCCTTAGGAAAAATTTCCTGACTCTCTTTCGACTTGAATGAAAACAAAGCAAAAGCATAAACCAGGAGACTGTATGGGGGAAGGGCATGTCCTCGAGGCCATTCTTTCTTGTTTTCAAACCCTTCTTGGGCTCCCAAGATGAGTTCCACCGAAAAGGCCTCCCAACTGGGGTGCCTGTGCCCTGGGGGGTCGGCCGAGACTGTCCGGGGGTTCCCACCTGCCGGCAGTTTTAAGGGTGTGGATTTCTTGACATCGTAATGATCTGTCCTGCCAACTCTTGGGATATCCCCTCCTCCCCGCCCGTTCTCAATAACTCTTCTCCCACGTTACAGGAGAAAAGCAGGTTCCTCGCTGCTGAGTGTTCTCATAGCCCCTGCTCCAGGTGTAAAAACCCCCAGGGCCCGAAGGACCCATCAGAAATAAGATCTACTGTAACACTGATAATTATAATGGAAACTTGACGGAAGAAATTGTTTTAACACTTAGAGCCTTCTGCTCAAAGGGAATTTTAAAAAATCGTACATCTATCCATGTATTTGTGTCATCTATGCTGATCAATGACTTTTAGGCAAAAATATATGTATTGCATTATAGTAACATCCTGTGGGGAGCGGGGAGTGGAGAAGGAAATGATAGACAATCCCTCACCATTAAAGAGCGTTTCATGCGTTTCTAAGATGAACGATGGTGGAAGTTAATACGTCACAACAATTGCATTCCACTGGACCCCTTGAAGAACGGTCCAGTTTTGAAATGTCAATATTTGCCACGATTTAAACATATGATGGAATATGTCAAATGTCTACTTAAAATGGAGGGGGGCACAGATATTTTCAAAATTCTTCTAGGGGCGCTGGGTGGAACATTTGAAGCGCCCTGCCTGCCTCGAGCAGGGTCCGGACACCTGGCCCCACAAGGCCCGGGTCCCTGTGCGACTGGCGCAGGAGGGGAGGGGTGAAGCCCAGAGCAGGCTGAGGACAGCGTGGGGCAGCACCACGGCCACTCTGTGCCTGCCTGTGGCGGTGGCCCTGCCCAAGTCTTCCTGGGGCTGATGCCGGCCCACTGCCACCGGGCCCTGCTGGGGTCTCAGGCGCTGTGTTGGACTTGGGGGAGTAGCCGTTGGGGGAACATCGTTCACATGCTCGGTGTCCCTAATCGTTGGAGGCTAGAGAGCAACCCGCCTCACACCCTGGGTTGCAGGGAGCCCTGGGGCTCCAGGGTGGGGGTCTGTCTGACTCCTGCCCCTGCCCTGGTTCCGAGGGGGTACCCCTGGGCCGGACCGCTCACCTGTAGACGGTGTTCTCGCGGTGGAGGTCTTCCAGGCCACAGAGGATCTCGGCCGCGTAAAACAAGGCCCGCTCCTCCTCGAAGCCGGGGTTACCCATGTTGTAGATGTGGAACTTCAGGTCGCCCCCGTTCATGATGGTCAGGACCAGGCACAGCGCGTCCTTGGTCTCGTAGGCGTAGGCCAGGTTGACCTGGGAGCAAGAGCGGCCCGGTGAGCTCACGCGCTTCTGCTTTCCCCCCTCGGGATCCTCGGAGCTGGGGTGGGTGGGGGAGCAGGGCAGCCTAGCCTGCTCCCCTGCACCCCAACGGCCTCTGGGGACCTGCCCCATTCAGTGGCTAAAGGTGAGGAGGTGGCAGGTGGGGCAGGCCCTGGCCTTCCCGAGACCCTAACAGGACGGCGTCTGTGTTCCCTGCACAGAAGCACGCGTGTGCCACAGCTGGTTACAGCCGCGTGTTGTCTGGGGGCCAGTCAGAAAGCAGGGCCGCTGCCCCTAGGGCTGTGGGCTCACTGCTGCAGGAGTGGCTGGCAGGGGGCTGGCGGGGCTTCCGGAAGTGGAACGCAGCCTGCAACGACTCTCTTGCACGCAGGACACGCCCTGTCCTCCTGTCAAGGTGGCCGCAGCAGAGCTGGGTCTAGGTCTTTGCTGGCGGAGCCCAGGCACCCGAGGTGCCGGGGATTGAGGACACAGGGGTGTGTGATTTGGGAAGCAAATTACACTGGGAGGCGATCCTTCTCCACCTGGGGGTCTGCACAAATGAAACCGGCCACCATGGGCCAGGGTGCGGATAGCCTGGGCCACAAAACTTTACCGAACACAGAAGTTATTTCTGAGGAAAGGAGACAGGATGGCAGCCGAGGGTGAGTGCCCTCGTGGGGTCGCGCTGTGGGGTCACGCTTCAGTGCTGGCTGCTGCAGCGGCTGCCCTCTCCTCCCACACATGCCCAGATCGCGGAAGAAGGGCTCCCAGGGTGTCCCTGTGGGAACTCCCCACTGGGACAGTGGACAGAACACAGCCAGTGAATGTCCAGCCATCAAAACGGACGGCCCTTGAAGACGTGCCACCCCAGCTCAGTCAGGCACGCGATCCTTTTCCCCGAGCTGACCTGCCGGCACCATGCGCAGCAAGGGCCAGCACTGCCCCTTTAGGGCTCTACAGGCAGCGTCGAGGCAGCCACCAGTGGTCTCTGTTGAAAGGGGCTGGTGGTGGGGAGGAAGGTTCTGGACTCAAAGAGGCCTAGGGCTAAAGCAACAGCTGGCTGGTGTTACCCTTGCACGGCACGACTGCACCACCCACCCTTCACCCTGGACAAGGCTGGCAGCCGGGGGCAGCCTGGGACAACAGCCAGAGATGCAAACTTTTGTCCTTTCTGAATGTCACTTTATGCCCTGCCACCGTCCCCAGTAATGACGAAAGCACGAGGCACTCCACCTCCCTGGGGAGGGACAGCCGCCTCAGCAGAAGACCACCCCTTCCCAGGGAAGGAGCCCAGTCACCAGGGAGGGAGCCGGGCACCAGCCTCGTGCACTCGCTCACCACAAACTGACTGTTGACCTTCTCTAGGATCTGCTTCTCGTTGAGCGCCATGGACTCCCCTTTCCGCTTTTTGATCCTTTTCTTCTCCAGGCGCTTGCAGGCGTACATTTTGCCTGTGGCTCGAACCTGGCAGGCGCAGACCTGAGTTGCAAGAAAGAAATCACGATGACAGGAGCACTGTGATCTGCCCTAAACCCCCCACGGCCATGGACAGGGCCAGGGCCAGCCGCGCCTGGCCTTGTGGGGGCTGCAGGTCCAGAGGACCCCAAGATGCCCAGCTTCAGACCCACAGCTGCCCTGGGCCCCACCCCCTGAGCTGGCTTCATGCCACCTTGCCCTTCCCCTCCCCTTGGGGGACTCCTAGCCCTTGAAGGTGCAGAATCAGCCATTCGCTCTGATGTTTACATGACCGGCCAGGGCCCCAAGTACTGTCCCATCCTCGGGGCAATTTGATTTTCCCCAGCGGCTGGTACGGAGGTCTAGTTTGGTGGGCACTGATGGGGGACCCTCGAGAACCCTGACTTCATAATTCAGAGAAGTGGGAACCAGGGCCCTTAGGCTCAAGTCTTAGTTCTGCTCCCTATTGGCTGGGTCACCTGACCATTCTGAACCTCGGCTTCCCTGGTCTCCAAACTGGAATACCGAGGCTTGCCTCATGCATTGGGAGGATCAGGTAACCTACGATGAAACCTCTAATTCTGCGTGACAGCGTCACCCAGACACGTAAGTGGCCACAGTCCCCCAGCTCCTCATGCCCTCACTCACTTCTCCCTCCCCAAACACAATCAAGGGTGCCCCTGTGTCCCCTCCGGGCTGGGGATAGCCTGCAGCTGGCAGGGAAAACACCTCCATCTCACCTGCCAGGTTCCTGACAGCCTCCCGCCCGCCCTAGACCCAAGTGACACGCCCCAAGGCCCAACCCTAACCCTCCCCCCTCACTGCTGCCACCGGCAGGGGCCCTGCCTAGAACCCTTTAGCCTGACTCAGAAGGGACAGGAGAGGTGATTAGAATGCGGGAACTTCCATTTGAAAACGGGATGCTCACTCACCTCCCCGAAGCCCCCTTTTCCTAGCACTCGATACTGCCTGAAAGTGTTTTTGGTCACTGGTTGCCTAGAAAAAAGCAAGAATCCAACGTTGGTCACATGGCGTAAGGTTCAGAATCCGTAAGAAATAGACAAGAGCCCCACTGAGAGCAGCCGCAGCAGCCCTTGGGGATCCCCAGGAACCAACGCTGCAGACGGGGCCTTCGAGGACTTGCTCTGGGGCTGGGTGGTCAAGTCCCAGGCCACCACCCTGGGCCCCTGCAGGCTGGGGGGTGGGCAGTCCTCGCCTGCTCAGGAGGGCAGAGCAAAAGGTGTGAAGAGTGTAAGTCCCAAGTTGCCCGACCACACTGTCCGCGTGGCTTCCCCCTCTCTCCCAGATGCAAATCATGCGGTGATTTGTCTTCAGTGCAGGGAGAGGGGAGGGGGCCAGGAGCTACAGAGGATCGTCCCACAGAGGACAGGAAGGAGACCACACCCTCCCCGCACTGCACACTCAGCCTGTCCCATCCGTCCCCACTGATGCTCCCCTGGGAAGAACCGGCCTTGGTAAAGGGCAACGGCTGATGGTCTCCAAATCGTGTCCGGTGACCTTTGACCATCGGCTCTCAACATTTTCACTGCTGAGGACCCTTTTGGTTTTTTTCCCCCATAGATCCAGGGCACTAGAAGATCCTGTCTGTCAAAATTGGTGTTTATGGAAGTAACAATCACCTCGTGTCTCCTGACTCCCTCTTTTTTTTTTTTTTTTTTTGAGACAGGGTCTCGCTCTGTTGCCCAGGCTGGAGTACAGCGGTATTGGCACAGCTCACTGCAACCCAAACTCCTGGGCTTAAGCCATCCTCTTGCTCATGCCACAATGCCTGGCTAATTTTTCTGTTTTTTGTAGAGACAGGGTCTTGCTCTTGCTCAGGCTGGTCTGGAACTCCTGAGCTCAAGAGATCCTCCTGCCTCAGCCCCCCAGAGTGCTAGGATTACGGGCATGAGCCACCGCGCCCCGACCAGACTCCTCATGTTAATTGGCCAAAGCCATTTATAGCACCCAGTCAGACTGAACTCCAGAGCGTGAGGCAAGGACCGTACTTCTCCAAGTAAACATGATGATCATATCTAGTTGCAGCAAAGGACGTCATGGTGCACACAGCTTGCGTTTTCATCGCTGGCCTGTCTGGCCACAAATAATCAGCTTAAAATGTAAAAAATTGGCTCTTGGTCCTCCCCCGCCCCCGCCCCATGAGTCCTGACCAGGGCTGGCGTTGGATGGAGACTGAATTGGGCCAAAGAACTGGGTCGGCTTGAGAATGGCCGGCGAGCCTTGGGTCCCCCGGCAGCTCTTGAACACACGAATCTTCCACGGACATCCTCGCTGCTGGCCCCCTCGCTGTGGGACTTCACTGGAAATCACGTCTTTGCACCACAGCTGTTCTTTTAGGACATCTCTGGAACCCAGGGCTCCCTCTGGCACTCCAGGCTCGAATCACACACGGTGACTCACTTCTCTGGTTGCTGGTGTTTCCTCAGGAAGCACAGAGCTGCCCGTCTGCGGGGCTGTGGGTCTTCCTAAAGCACAGGCGCAGCCGGGTGGCCGCGGGGACGGCCTGCCATGCGCCGCCATCTGCCACGGGGCCCCAGGAAGCCTCTCCTGCAGCTGCCCTCGAAACCACACGAAGGCGGCCCGGGCCTGACAGTTCACCATACGTGGAGGACAAACAGTTGGTCGACATCACCGCAGAACTCCTCCGCTAGGGGGAAATGAGTGTAATGCAATTTCCCAGGAATTTCTTGGTTAACCTTGTGAGGGAAAAAAATCCCTTTAATATTTCAACAGCACAGCACTCACGGGCCGCGATCTTGTTTGCAAGAAAAAAGGAACCGGGGGGAAGGCAGGGTGCTTTCGCAGTCACTCAGGGCATTCCTAGGCCACGGCTCTATCCCACTGGCTTTAAAAACTTAATGCCTTCAAAAGGGTGAACTCAAATTCTTTCAGTCAGTACATGGGTTAAAAATGCCCATTTCTCCATTTCATGTGCTTGGTAGAGACAAATAAAATGACAGCCAGTGGCCACAGCCATCGAACTCTATTGGAACTGGAGCACTGGGTGGACTAAGGGCCAAGGACCTGAGTGAGGACACTAGGCTCAGGTTCCATCCTTGCCAAGCCCTAGCTGTGTGGCCTAGGGCCAACCTGTCAACCTCTCTGAGCCTTACATCTTTAGTAAAATGCAGGTGATGAGAGGGCATAGACACCCATCGAGGGCTCTTTGTAAGCTGTTGCTGTGCGTGTCAGATGTCATTATTAGAACTCCCAGGAATAAAGGACATGACCCCCCTCTGGAGCCTGTGTACACCAGCCTCAGGAGGTGGGACTGTCACTGTCCCCATTCTGCGGATGAGAACACTGAGGCTTCCAGAGGTGAAATGAGCTGCCCGAGGCCCTGGCTGGTCAGTGGTGGGGCTGGGACTGGGGTCCAGGCAGCCTGAGCACACTGCCACCCTGGGGAGGTGGGCACAGATTGGAGTCGGGGCTCCAGCAGGGCATGGGGCGTGGTGAAGGCAGCCCCACTGGACTGTCCTGCGAGTGGCAGAACCAGGACTGGGCTCCAGCAGGGGCCAGCTCTCCTCCAGCATCAGACATGGCGAGGTGAGGGTGACGACAGTGACGCTGAGCATTGATGGCAGTGATGGCCGCAGCAGCAGTCAGCACTTCCCCTCCTGCGGCCAAATGGCTGAGCTCTGTTGACGCCTGCCGTGTTCCGGCACGTGCTCCCCTTGGTTCATCCTCACCCTCCAAGGCAGGCGCTGTGATCCCCATTTTACGAACGAGCCAACTGCAGTGTGGAGAGGTGAGCAATGCTTCCAAGGCCCTTTCTCGGGAAGAGGCAGAGCCCGGACTCAGGCTGGGGGCTCCGGTGCCTTGAGCAGGATGTCTGGGCTGATCCTAGCCCTCCTGGAGACATGACGTGCACGTGCAGGGTGGCCAGTGGTGGTCAGCGGCCAACAGAGACGGTCATGCTTGGTCACTCTTTCATCCTCACCAGTCAGGGTGGAGAGGAACGGCCCATGCAATGGCCACAGAACAGGGTGTTTTCCTGCTGGGCTGCCCGAAGTGAGGAGGGAAGGGCTGCGGATGGGCCTTTGGGGGGCTCCCATCCCGCAGCTTCCTGAGCAGCAGAGGCGACTCGGCCAGCAGTGGTGTTGATGTCAGGCAGGAGCAGGGGCCTCCCTGCTCTCTGACGGCAGTGCCCTCAGATGGCCGTGAGTGCCAGGTCTCCGGAAACAGGGACCTGGGCTCCCACCCTGGGCTACCAGCTTAGCCTGGCATGCGTTTAACACAGGCATCGCCCTGTCCTGCAGACCCTGGGCTGGGGTCCTGGCCCGGCCCCTCGGCTGCACCGCCCGCTTGCTGGGTGACAAGTCAGTCAGGTCCTCCCTGTAGCCACATCTGCCCGAGTCACAACCACACATGGGGGAGTACTTTGAAGAGAACAAGGAAGCAAACAAAACAGGAGAAAATGCTCAGTCGCACCCATTATTAGAAAGACAAAAAATAAACACCGAGGACACCCCGCTGCTCACTCACTGGGTCGGAAAACCCAAGAGCAATGCTGGCGAAGCCGAGAGGTGGCTCAGGCACCGGTGGGCCTGGGGGAGCTGTGTGGGAGACAATTCAACAGCCCCCCAGTTTACAATCCGGTGCCTTTTAACCAGAAAGTCCTCTGCTAGGAATTCCCATGGCTGTACTCGCAAAAGTGTGCAAAGATTTATGTACAAAGCTATTCATTATTTAGGGAAGGTTGCTCAGAGAATGTAGAGCAACCCAAATGTCCACCAACAGGCACTGTGGCAAATAAAGGATGTGCACCTATTTCAAAGAATCTTCCAAGGCTCTTTATGTGCTGGTGGAGAAAATTCTCCAAGACAGTGAACCAAAAAAGTAAGAACAATGTGCCGTGTGTACGTGTGCATGCATGAATGCGTGTGTGTTTTCATAAGCATAGAGTCTTCTAGAATACACACGAACTTAATTAACAGGAGGAACATGGTTCATGTTATTTTAACCATGAGCCCATGGGAGGTAACTGATTTTTACGCAAGTTCTCAGATGAACAGTCTGTTTCCCGCCTCCCCCATTCGCACGCACTCACGCGTGCGGTGAGGGGGACTCACCTCTCCAGCCACTTCCACTGCAAGAAGCGGTCGAAGTACATGCTGTCCAGGTATTCGTGGAATGGTTCCCCCCTCAGGTAGTCATGGACGGATCTAGCTCAGATGGAACAAAAGGAGAACATTTGATAATCCTGGTCTCCAAGCAGACGAGCAGAGCTGTCTCCAGCAGGTTAACGCCTGGCCTCCTCCACCTCCAGGCTTTGCAGGTGCAAACAAAGGTGACCTCGCAGCGGATGCCGACGCAGATGCCGCGTGTCCAGCCAGAGGCCCTGTCGTTCTATGAAGGTTGTCTGAGATTGGTTGATCCTGCAAACATTTACTGGGTACCTGCCACATGCTGGGCATTGTTCTAGGTCCTGGGATGCAGCTGTGAGCATGGGGCTGGCATTGTGTGGGGACACAAACAGTAAATAACAAATATAAACTCAGCATTGTGTCTTCATGAATTCGAGTTAGGTGAGGCTGCCGGGGGTCAGGGAGGCTGCTCTGACGAAGGGGCCCTTGAACTGAGAACAGATGAAGCTTCCACGAGGGGCAGGGAGGGGCTGGGACCTGGAGGTGGTGGGTGGTGGGGGGCAGGCTCTGGATTTGGTCTAGGACCAGCAAAGTCACTGGGAGTTTTTCATGCATGCAGTAGAATTTGCTGGTCACTCTCGGTAGCCAAGTGCCAGGCTGGGCCCAGGGTACTGGGGATCCTATGTATCTCAGGCCACCAGTGCAGGACCTGGCAGGGGTCCAAGCCTGGCTACAGGCAGGGATAGGCTTCAAGTGGCCACGCTGAGCAATCCAGCCCAGGCATTTGGGGCCTGGAGAAGGGAGGCGACCCGGTGTCGGGGGCCGTATCCTGCCAAACTCAGAGATGGGCCGGTGTGGGGGCCCAGGATGGCCATTCAGTCAGGGTCAGGGTCACTAGCCAGGCTGCCACCACTGTCAGATCTGACTCTTGGCCAGCTCCAAGAGAGCAGCAACCAGGCTGGCTTCTGCCCACGGGGGCCTCTCCCAGCACCTAACACAGGGCTGGGCCCCGGCTGACCTCCCGGCTCTTCCCACAGCGCGTGTGGGTTGCTAGTTTTCTTGTGCAAGCTCCACAAAAGCCAGGATTGGGTTCTTGCTCACCTTGGTATCCCCCAGCACCTAGCACAGTGCCAGGTACACAGCGGGTACTCCAGGGACATCTGTGGTGCTGAGTAAGGTGCAAAAAAAGCCCCCAGGCTCATCCAGCTGTGTGGAGTAACACGGCTCTAGACAGCTCTTGGCATGTATGTGTGTTTGCATGTGTCGGCGTGGGCATGTGTGTGCACTTGTGTGTGTGCACCTGTGTGTGCTCACACCTTCAAAGTGTGTGTGTGCAGGCCGGGGTGGGGGCTCCGTTGGTGCCGGGTGGAGCACCCCCACTGACGTGCCTCGCCCTCCCCTGGGGCGGGGGTGCCGGCCTGCAGATAAGGCGAGGCTGGGGAGGCCCCTCCTCCTGCACTGGCCCCACCGGCTCTGGCTGGTGGCAGTGGTGGGGGTCGGGGGGCCTGGGAAGGATTCCAAACCACCAGGCAGGGTCAAATTTTTGCACATTCCTCTGTCTCAACAGCCTGGAGAGCCACTTGCTTTCAACACCCTTTGAAGCAGATGTTTTCTTTGGACTTGGCACCCTGGTATCTTTTCCCCTTCATGGGAAGTATACAAACAGTTGGGTAGCTTGGCCGGGGCCCTCGGGCACTGAAGACATGCCCCCGTGCCCCCGGCTGCTAGCTGGAGGGCCAGGGGCAGCCCCTCTCCAGGCGGCAGGGCCCGGCCAGGGCAGGCCAGGTGGGCTGGGCACTTACTGTGCACAGGCAGAAAAGAGTTCTTTGCACGGCCTCTGCAGGAGCTTCTCCTCCGTCTGGGAGACCAGGTCTCGGCCGACTTGGGCGATGAAGACTGGGGACTGGAAGCAGGAAGGAAGGGGGTCAGCGAGGAGGGAGGAGCAGTGCACACACTGAGAGTGCCGGCCGCCCTCCCGCCCACACCTGCCCTGGGCTGAGTCAACCCTGTTCAGTGGTGCCGGAGGTGGCTGGGCTGGAAGGTTAGGAATGAGGCCGGACTCAGGGTGAGACTGGCTCTGCCACTTACAGGCTGTGTGACCTCCTGGAGGCCACTTGGCTCCTCTGAGCCTCACTCTTCATCTGCATAACATTGATGATGACGGTCCTGAGGCCCATGATCAGAACCGACAAGGTGCGCCAGTGCCCACAACTGTGAGGAGTGGTGCAACGTGGCCCAGCTCATCAGCAAGTCCCCACCAAGCTTGGTGACGTCCCTTGGCCACTCTGGGCCTGTTTCCTCCAAGGGCAAATGTGAAGATGAACAGCCCATTTGGAATGGGCAAAAGGGCACAGAAGACTCCGTGGGGGCGGAGGGGGGCACGGTCAGGCGCTGTGTGCACACAGGTGTGGAGCTGGGTTCAAATCCCAGATCTGCTGCTTGTAGCTGTGGGACCTTGGTCTTAACTGCTCAGCCTCACTCTTATCAGCGAGATGATCAGAAATAATTTCTCCCCGAATGATTCAATGAAACCTTCAGATAAAGCGTTTGGCCCAGACCCTGGCATGGAGCAGCAAGCGTGAAATAAGTCACCACTGTCATTCTCCTTCTAGGTTAAGCTGCTGGCCTGACTATTTCAAGTTTGAAAGGACAGTTCCAGGAGTTTCTCCGTCCCACCCAGGGGCAGCAGCTACATCCAGAAGGTGCAGGGACAGGCAGAAGGCAGCTCCACCCAGGGCAAGCCTCTCCCACCCCTCCCCTTCCCCCTAATCACCCGCCACCAGCTGTCCCCAGGGGCTGACTCACCAGCTGGGCTTCGAGATGGGTTTTTAATAAATTACAGGGATAATTGAGAAAATTGCTGGGAGTGGGCTCAGAAAGACGGGCGTAGACACATCTTTCTCCCCAAAGGATGCTGAGATCTGAAAGGCTTGCTTTCTCTTCCCAGCTATTGAAATGCGACTATGGGGCTGATTACATTGCTAAGTCCGCTGGGCGGTTTCTGTGGGGGGTTCGATCCCGGGGGGGTGGAGGAGGAGCCCCAGCGGCAGCAGCTGGCGAGTCCCTGGTGAATGAAATCAGTGGCTCATTTTCTGTTCCCCAGGGTTCTGAATGCCCAAATCCCTTCCTTCCTTCCTGATTTCTTTCCTGGACCCGGCCCTCTCTGCAGGTTCAGCCCTGCCCTCAGGGTCCCCTCCTGAGCCTGGCCTGGGAGGCTCCAGCTCCTTGGGGTGGGGGGCCTCAGGTGTGGGTGCGTCGTGATGGTAAATGCCGCCCATCCAAGTGCAGGCAAAGCCACGAACCCCAACCAGCAGGCTCCAGCACATCTCCACGGTCGCCATCAGCTATCCTGGGTGGTGGCAGCCCCCCTCCACCATCTGTCCCACTCTGCTTTGAACCGTCCCTCCCTCTCCACACTAAAAACTTGATGAACGAGACACAGAAAAGCAACCTGTAGAGTGCTGGCCCTAACTTATGCAGAAAAGATGTTCGCTGTTGTGCTTCTCCTCTGGGTGAAACTTATCCATTGACCCAATATTTAAAACCTACAAAAATAATTTAATTGGAAACCACGGTTTACATATATTGAAGGCTAACTGTGGTCAGGTACTGTGCCAAACGCCTCAAGGGTATTGTGTCATTCCATCTCCATTATGGCTCTCTGAGGTAGGTATTATTACGATGCCCATTTTGCAGAGGAGGAAACTGAGGTTCAGAAAGGTTAAGCAATTTCTCCAAGGTCACCCAGCCAATAAGTGACTGGGAAAGGATATGAACCCAGGTTGGGCGATGCCTGAGTAAGATTTGGCTGGAGGGGGTGAGCTGTCTGGGCTACCTGTGCCCCCTCTCATCACCTTAGAAGGCCCCTGAAGTGTGACCTTAGTCTCTGGGGCCCCACGGAGCCCAGTGTGAGAACCAGGGCGCTGCTGGTCCTGCAGCAGAGGCAGGTGAGGCAGCTCGGAGAAGGGGAGATGGCTACGCCCGTCTGGGAAAGGCTCCGTGGCAGATGGAGTCAGAGGTGAAGTGGAATTTGGCCCCAGGCCTCCTGCCCCTCACTGGCCACCTCCCTCAGCAGGCAGGATGGGAGGGGCTGCCCAGGGTCCACAGTGACCCAGCTGTGTGCATGAAGTCACACTTCTTTGGCTTGGCTGGCAGCAGGGCTCTGCCCACAGGCAAAGCCCTAACAAGGGAGTTAATGAGCAGATAATAATGCATTTGGCTCCACTTGAAGAAGTTAAGCGATTCCAACCAAATCCCCTTTCAAGTCCCTCCAGGGAGGGACACCTTTGCCAATAAGAAGAGAACAAGAAGCCACTGGCCAGTGTCAGTCTGGAACTGAAGCCCACGCCCGCCAGGAGGGTGAGGGGCGAGCAGGTGCTCAGCGGGTGCTGCAGTCAGACGCTGCTGTTTGCGTCAGTGGACAGGAGGGTGTTCAGAGAAGTCGACAGCAAAGAGAGGCCCTGTGAGATGGCCCCACAGCCTGCGTGACAGATCTGAGGTGCCGCGTAAGGAAAAGGGCCGCCAGCACCCGCGATCCACCCTCTGGGTCCCGAAGGCCTTAGTCCCCGCGGTTTCCCAGCCCTCTCCAGGAGGCGAATCCCTTCTGGTCTCAGAAGGCCTGTGGGGCTCGCTGGGGAAGGGGGGTGCACCCTACAGGCCAGGGGGGCTCTGGGCAGAAATGCAACCGCCACTCCACGTGTCGGGAGAGCTGTGGCTGGGCAGTGCTGCGGCTCCCCCTAGCAGAGACTGTCCCTCTGGGATGAAGCTGAGGGTCAGAGTGGGGAGAAAGGACAAGGCCATGCTCTTCATCAAAGATGTCCCTCCAATTTCTAATCAAACAGGTACCCAGGGGAGAGGGCCTCCAGGCCTGTGGACATCTGCAGGGGTGAAGGCGGTCAGGAGAAGGGGTCTTGGTGGTGGTCTTCGGTAAAATTTCCCAGGGGCCTGGGACCACCTCAGGCCAATAGTGCTTTACTTCTTTGGTCACCAGATGGTTTCCTCAAATGGCCCTAGCTGCAGACCTTGACTTTAACACAACAGTGTAGATTTAGGCACCAAGGTTCCTTCGAAAGGCACGAAACTGGCTTGTGGCCGTGGCACGGCTTCCAAGGGCTGCAGGAAGGGTTGGGACAGGGTTTCTCTGCTCCAGGGGCCCCACTGTGAATTCCCACCGATTCTCGACGGTCTTGGGTGGCTGAAGTGAACCAGCTGGCCAACCTGTGTGACACGCCCACCTGGTCCTGCCTGAAAGTCCACTCTGATGACAACCTGCTGCCCTGGAGGAGGGTCCGTGGTCGGCTCTCCTGGACAGCTTCAGAGAGCAAGACAGGCCTTGGGGACACTGCCGCGTATGCCTGGGGTGCTGGCCAGAGCGCCGTCTCTCTTGGCTGCCTTGAGGGCCTGTGGGCTGCCTGGCATGCTGGGACCTCCCCCTGGCCCCTCTCTGAAGGACCCTCTCCTTCTCTTCCCCACTGCAGCTGCAGATGCAGGAGGTGGCACCACGCACGGGGCACTTCGCCTGCTCCCTGGGTCTGTGCCTCTGGATGCAGCTCCCTTCACCGGGAGGGGAAAGAACCTGCTCCACTGCCCCCCCACCCCGCCCCTGTCCGCCCCCGGATGAGAAATTGGCCTGGAGTCCACGTCCTGCACCACAGGAACCTGGGGCCCCACTCAGATGGGGCCAGGGCCGCCGCAGTTCCCGCGGGTGGGACAGACCCGGCACATGGTAGGGGTCCGAGACTCTGCCCTGGAAGCCCTGACTACTTACTCCTTCTCACCACCTCCTCCCTCCAGCCAGGACCTGCTCTGCTGTTCCTGCTGCTTGCGCCACCAGTTCTAGAGACCCCGGCAGCTCGTGATGTGCGTGTTAACCAGAATGGACCTTTTCAGGCAGCAACAGATGCAGCCTGCAGGGGGTGTTTTCCGGGGCGCTGCAGTACACTGAGAAAAGCCCTCCACGCCACTTTGAACAAGCAGGGCAGGCCCCCCAAAATGGATGCGAGGGCCCAGGGTGGCCTTCATACCTTTCTAAGCCCCTCTCCTCCATTTGTCCTCATCCCACGTGTCCTCCCCTGCTGTGACCCTAAACTCCAACAGGCCCCCTCAGACTTTTCTCATCTTCTGCTGCATCAGAACAGAAACCTCTGCAATATTCAGGCTTGGTATTGATGACGTTTTGATGACCAGGAATGACTCAACACATGGGAGGCCTTGGAATGTCTAAAGAGGAGACAGTCCGGGTGGTGGTCTGGCGGGGTGGAAGAGTTAGGGGCGTGTCCTGAAGCTGCATTTGTACAGTGGATTTACGGTGGTTTGGGGTGACTTGCTGGCTAACGGAGGTGACATACAGAAAGGCTAACCCTCTCCCAGCGTCCCTTAGTATGGCAAATGCTCAATGCCTCACACCGCCCAGGTCATAACCACAGCTTCGCAAGAGCCCCTGTGCTTCACCGAAGCTGGAATCATCCGCGGTATCTCAGGCACGGAGGCAGGCTGGGAGGAAGGCACAGAGGCCACGCTGACGGGTACCGTGCTCAGCTCTCAATCCAGGACGCCAGTAGGGATCACCCACCACACCCAAGGCCCCCCTCCGATGCTCAAATGCCCGCCCGCAGTGACTTTACAGAGAGAGGGACTCTCGAGTCACCCAAGGGCAGGCTGCCAGCCCAGCCTCAGCCCTGCCTCTGCCTCTCTGGCCACGGCCCGCGGAGCAGTCAGCCCACAAGATGGCGCCATTGCACCCCTATGCGACTTCAGGGCACAGCCTGGCTGGGAGACACCCATGGGGAGACCAGTCTCCCTGTCCCCAAAGAGCAGGGAGCCAGCGGGCACACCTCAAATAACTCCCAGGTGAGTGATCTTGGACCGGAGGGGCGCGGCCTTTGCCGTAAGAGCAGAGGGGAAGGAGAGAGCCACTTGGGACGGAGCCCGGAGGGGTAGGGCAAGCCCCGGCTTGCGAAGAGAGGCAGGGCTCGCACAGGTGGAGAGAAGCTGGAGCAAGTGCGGGGCAGAAGGAAGGTGCCGCACAGAGGCGGAAAGGCTCCTCTAGACCGCGGAAAAGCAGCGGGAACGGCTGGCAGGGGCTGCTGCCATCTCTCGGGAGACCCTCCTCCGGGGCAGCCACCGAATGCCGAGTCATCAGCCCTGAGGATGACATCGCCAAGGCCACTGCCATCGCCCCCGGCACTGCTGTCTCCCTCTGTACCACGAATGCCTGGCAGGGGGAAGGGACACCATTCCCTGTGTCATCGAGAAGCTCCAGATGTCTGATGCTCTTGTTCCCGAAGCATCTCCCGGCTCCAAAGTCTCATGTTTCAGGATGTCAGAGTGGACATGGGATCGGCTGAGCACGGCTGGTGTCCTTGGGGGCACCCAGGGCTGGAGCGTGACTGAAGGGCCGTGAAGGCCAATTCAGAGCCACCCTCTACACCTCCTGTGCTGCCGGTGAGGCTCTCGGAGCTTTCTGGAACACATGCTTGTTTAGAGAGTCAGGAGCCGAGATGGGCGGAGGAGGCAGACATCACAGAGGGCTCTCCAGGGGAGACCCCTCAGGGCTAAGCCCTTCAACCTGCTCATGGCACAGATGGGGGGAAACTGAGAGAAGGTACCCCTCCAAGTTGCATGCTGGCCTGCGGTGCAGCCAGAATCAGCACCTGAATTCGGGGAGTGGATCTGAGCTGCACGAGCCCTAAACCAGGTGTCCTGGGCCAGCTGTCCGGGAAGGACATAGCTGTGGCCTCCTCAGCTGCACTCAAAACCAACTTGTGCCCATTTCACAGATGGGGACACACATGCAGCGATCTCAGCCCTGGTATCTCTCCCACCCACCACCTCCTCTCCATCCCCACCTCACTGCCCTGGTTTCGAGAAGTTTCTTCTGCTTGCACTATCCAGCAGGCCTCTCACAGGTCTCAGCTACCATTTGCTCTTGCATTTGACAGTGGCCCCCAAGGGGGTTTTTCTGCACCATGCAGCACTGACAGCCCCACTGCCTACAGGACCTGGCCCCAAACACCCTTTCTAACCTGCTTCTCCCGTCTGCCCTCAGCTCCCCGTGCTCTGGCCCCATGCTGGCTGTTTCCTGGGCAAGCTCCGGCTTTCCCTGCTGGGCCTCTGCTTGTCCCCCTGGAAGGAGTCCTTCCCACCCCAGCATGGCACGTCCACGTCCCACCCAGTCTTCAGGATCTGCTTCCAGTACGACCCCTTGAGCAGGCAGGACCTTCCACTCAATGCCTCCGCCCAGTGACAACTCGCACAATCACTGTCATCATCACTGCCATTTCTTGAGCACCCACTTGCTATGTGCCAGGTCCTAGGACCTGTACGTGGGTTTAATGTTTAATCCTCTCAATGTAGGTTTTATTATTACTCTCCCACTTTACAGGTGCAGAAATAGGCTCAGAACAAAAGTAACTTCCCCAAGGTCACACAGCTGGCCTGGGAGCAAAGATAGGCAACCTAGCCAGAGTCTTATCCCTGAGCACCAGCCTGTCCTCCAAGGACGCCATATGCCTGCCTAGTACACGAGGATGTGACTTTGGCCTTGAAGAGCAAGCCCTCCTTGGAGGCCCATGGGGGCTGGAGAAGGAGGTACAGTGGGCTCTGTGTATCTTGACAAATGCTGTTTGTATAGTGCTGTCATTGTGTACCCCCCCGACACACAGAGGCTGATGTCCAACATATGCTTCACTTCAACACACGAAAACATCCCACCGAGCAGATCAGCACTCATTAGCGTGGTTCAGTCAGTGGACAAAAGGTCAGGCCAGGAGACTGTCCGCTCTATCTACAGACGCAAGCACTTAGGCTTAATGATGTGTATATTTTCGTATGTGGGCAGCTGACATTCCCCATGTAAACTATTTGCAATTTCCCAGTGTGGACAGACTCAGCTTTCAGGAAAAGTTGAGCAGGAGAGAGGCAAGACTCTCTGGAAGAAAGGGGGTCCAGGGGGTCCCCTTCCTTCCATACAAGGGGCTGCCTTGTCCTGCCCATACCAGGGTGGAAGCAGCAGTTTCTTGGGGGGCCACCCCCATTTCTCCTCCAGGATGGGAATGGGGCAGGACACTCCCACAACCATACCCTGGCCGCCCCTTGACCCTCCACGAGGGGATCTGCGTCAGCTACGGGAAGCCTGGCCGTGGGCGGGGGCAGGGGTGGGAGTCCGGCCTCCAGCAGCAGCCAGGGCTGGAGGCAGCGGTGGGCGCCTGGGAGAGGGGCCGGTCCTGAGCAGAGAACAGCATGTGCTGGGCCCTCAAGGTGGGCTTCCCCACAAATTTATCCTCTGTCCTCCAGAGCAATGCTGTGACGTGGGGCTTATTGTTCCAGTGTCCAGATGTGGAAACTGGGCCTTAGAGAACTCTGTGAAGGGCAGGAATGTTGTTTCATTCCTGTCTCATCAGAATCAAGTGCAGCGCTTGGGGTGCTCTGAGTGTTCCATAAATCCTTGTAGACAGACTGTAGGCAAGGGCTGGACCCAAGATCCAAATCCACTCCTGTCTGGCTCTAAAACCTGTAATGTCTCCACTCCACTGTGCTGAAATGAACTGGCGACGGCCCTGCATACAGCAGGTGCTCAGCACACCTGCTGAATAAATACGTGTGTGCACATTCATGGTGGGGATGAGGGGTCTGTCCATCAACGTACCCCCATGGATCATCTGCTCTACCTGCTGCCTTTGTGACAAGCTGAGCAGATCACACTTCTATGGAATTTTCGCAATTGGAACTGGATTGAGGGGCCCTGCCGATCTCAGGCAGGGACTGTGGGCTGGCGGCGTGGCAGCTGCTAGCTGGGGGACACCCTGGAGCTGCCGCTGGGAGAAGCGCTCTGGTTTCGGGGTTCCGCAGCCCAGG
The DNA here is from genome assembly GCF_041146395.1 of Eulemur rufifrons. NCBI lineage: Eukaryota > Metazoa > Chordata > Mammalia > Primates > Lemuridae > Eulemur > Eulemur rufifrons. The sequence goes on along the minus strand of NC_091010.1, from coordinate 61,547,068 downwards.
TACTGCCACGCCCTCTCATGGTTTCATTTGATCATAGGAGAGAACCCCCTCCCTCCATCTTTCCAGTAATTTCCCCCTTTGTTTGAGCAACTGGGAGGTAATTATCTGCCACTTGCCACCAAGGATCCAGACGAATTCGCCATCTGTAAATTCCGGGGCTTAAGCCAGGTGCTAGGAGGGCCCTCCAAACACCCCCCGCGGCCAGGAACTTCCCAGTTGCTTCCTCCCCCCACAAGCTGGCTGGCTCCTCTCCCGAGACTCGGGGCGGGGGCTGGGGTGAAGAAAGCAGGAGGTGGCAGGCAAACGGGGCTCCTTCCAACCCCGACTCCTGGCTTGCAATTAAACACGCGTATACAATCAGAACCAGAGAGAAAGGGAGAAAGTTCGCTGAGCGGCCGCTGTGGAGTGTTTCCTCACTTGAGGGTTGATTTAAGGTCTGGCTGACAGGAAGAAAAAGCACCATTCTTCCACCTTTTTAATCAAAACCTTCAGTGCCATGTGGAACAGCCACTGCCGTCGGCCCTCACGTCCGTCTGGAGCGGTTCCTCCCTCGGGCCGTGGCCAGGCGGGAGACACGATCCCCGAGCCCCAGACAAGAACAGACCGGAGGAAGAAGGCAGGGCTTTGTTTTCTGGGTCACTGGGGAGACAATAAATCAGCCCAGCCACACGCGCGTGAGCAAAGAGCTGTGCGCTGTCGTTCCCTCCGCTCTGGGTCTGACGCCAACGTCCCGGAGCTCTTGGCCACAGCCCCCCAGCGCCTCACTGAGTGTCCTCGTTGGGAGCCCAGGTGATGGACTGCACGTGCCAGGCACAGTGCCACTGGGCAGAGACACGGCCGGACAGGCAGAGGGTGGCTGGAAACATGACAAGTCTCCCCTCTCGGGTAACTCACTGGGCCGCCTTTTAGGTCACCGCTGTCCACCAAGGCAGGCCCAGGCTCCAATCAGAAGCAGACTGAGCGTGAAGCCGGGGAAGCGTCAACTGTAGGGCTTCACTTGCGGAGTACGCTAGGTGGGCGGAGGGGGCCAGGTCTCAATGGGGAGACGTTTCTACAGAAGCACCTCCAGAAATTGGGATCGCAGATGAAAAGGGATTTCTTTTCTCATTCTCAACATTGCTTTTGTACCTAATGCTCTAATCTTTTTCTTAAAGATTAGAAGTTATTTAAGCCCCCCCAAGTTATTTAAGCTTTGGTCTTCCCCTGCCAAAAATCCTGGATCTTCCCTTGTTCCACCCAGGCACAGCCCTCAGTCTCAGAGGGGCCTTCTGGAATCTCCCCCCCCCCCGCCCCACCTCTGATGGCAAACAAGCCTCTGGGAAGATGGCGCCCGATCTGCCATCCTTATCCTTCCTTGATGAAGAGCCCAAAGACCCAGCCTGAGGGACGCACGGCACTCTCTGGAGGGAGCTTTGTGGGGCTGGTGGAGGGAAAGGGAGGAACCACACTGTGACGCGGTGCTTGGAAGTCGCCAGCATCCCACGCAAGGCCCACGACCCCAACACGGCGTGGACACACAGCACCACTCTGGAAACCTCCTTAACTCTTTGGATGACCATCTCTTGTACCTCTTTGGTGCTGACCCTGGGGATAGCTGGTTATCCCACCAGGCCAGATTTCCAGGGCTGGGAGTGGTCTTTGAGAGCAGAGGTAGAGGTGGGGTGACTGCTGTGACCAGTCGGAAAGCTTCTCCGGCCAAGGTCCGAGTGAGTCAATCCATCGGCCACCCAGGTCCCCCGAGCATCCATTCTGTGCCCAGGTCATGAGCCCTGTCCCGAGGACCTCACAGACCGACTCAGCTGGCTGGTGGCAGGAAGTCAAGGCTGGCGAGGGCTGTGGGCTGCTGAATGCGGGGTGGCCTCTCAGCCCCCAGGAGGGATCCCTCACGGAGGTGGCCTCATCAGACATGAGGCCACCAAAGGTTTGACCAAGGTTCAAAGGGTGAGGGGGGTTTGGCCAGCCAGTGGGGGGGACCCACCTGTCCTTTGACTCATGGCGTTTGTGCACTGGGAATTCTTCCAAGAAGACTGAGCTCTGAAAGAATCCACTTTTCTGGACAACTTTAAGCCTTGCCTCAGGGCTGGGGGGTGGGTTCCAGCCCCTTCGTGGTGCCCTGCTGAGCTGGCCACCCCGGGTCCCAGTTTGGTGCGTTCCCTGGGCCAGCAAGATGGAGAAACACAGCCTTTGGGAAGTAGCCACCGCCCTTCAAGAAGGGGAAGCAGACTGAGCTGGAGAGACCTTGACCCACATTTCCTTTGTTGTTCAAGTGGCTTCAGAGAAATCAGGATGAAGGACTCTTAGGGGTTGGAAAGTGAGAGAGGACATCTTTAGACACCAGTAGAATTTAACCAGAGGCCCTGAGAGCTGAGCGACTTTAATGAGAATGAAAGGAAAATACACAGTGACCCTGACCCAGACCTCGACTCTTTGCGTCAAAAGCAAAAGACGATAATTAACAAAATGTGATGTGCCCGGACGTGAACGAGGGGCCAGCTGAGCTCTGTCAATTTGATAATCCCTGGTCGTGACCTGTGGCCCCAAAGTGTGCAACAGGAGATGACACGCTGTTTACACAGGCCGCGCACACAGGGGCTCGCAGGACCCGGGGCCGCTGCAGGAACAGAAGTGGGATTGTTCCTGGCCAGTGGTTTGCATGCAGCCAGCTCCCTCGGGGCCAGCACAGCCACGTGCAGGTAACTCACTCGTGGAGCTCGGCCCCACGGGCTGGGGTGCGGAAGGCTCACCGCAGGGACTGTCCCCCATTCTCTGTGCATGAGAGGCAAGGGCTGGGCCAGCCGACCTTCTGTCTTCCAGAAAACCCACTCCACCACTTCCAAACCAGCTTCAATCTGAAATCGTGTTGGATTTTTCTCCAGTGAAGAATTCATTCCACGGGGCTGGGAAATGAAGGAGGGTCAGGAATCTCCTAAGATCCAGGTGGGGGAATTCAACCGAACCCCCCCCCCCACCACGTGATGTCATGTCTCTGCCCAAGACCCACAGATGGGGAGGGCCTGTGGGGCCACACAGTGAGTCAGCTGAGCACAGCCACCACGGGCACCAGCGTCGCTGCACCCAAGACAGAGCAGGGCGGCGGCTGATTTCCCTGTCCCCAGCCACTGCAAAGAGAGGAATTCTAGGCAGGAAATACTATACACACACAGAACGGGTCAGAGGCAGAGCCGGCTCCACCAGCATCAAAGGAACATCCAATTTTCTGACCTGGAAGGTTGAGAGAAAGGAAAAGGACCTGGATGGGCCCTCTCTGGCCTGCCGTGAGGAGCCTCAGCTGGGCACAGCAGCCTCAAGGTTGTCAGGAGGGGCCGAAACAAAACTGGGCTGTGAGCTAAGACAATCTGTTTTCCAGGAAAGGCCGGCTGTGGGGCGGGTGTCTGTCTGAAGGGCAAGTACGCAGTAGTAAGCATGCTGCCCAGGGAGCCTGTGACGGGAGGAAATGCTACCGACACAGTGCAAAGGGGAAGGCGAGGCCCAGGGTTGGGGCCAGGAGCTGGACAGGGCCCAGGAGGGGACCAGCCGGCAGGCACATCCTACGGGCGTCAGTGCCACCTCGCCTCCTGGGCTCACTCACCCATCCGGCCATGTGCCTCTTGCTACACAGGGAAGCTGATTCGGGGGAATCTTTGTCTTTGGGTCACTTTTCAGCAGACAACACAGAGGCGGCATCGACACAGGCTCAGCACTGGACAGACCGGGGTAGAGCCCCGCTTCATTCTTCCTTTCTTTTCGTTTTCTTTTGTTGTGGTAAAAGATACGTAACATAAAATTCACCATTTTAGCCATTTTTTTTTTAGAGATGGGGTCTTGCTCTGTTGCTCACCACACCTGGCTAATTTTTTTTCTTTTGTGGACCAACTCGGATGGCCAGGCTGGTCTCAAATACCCGGCCTCGAGCGATCCTCCCACCTTGGCTTCCCAAAGTGCTGGGATTACAGGCGTGAGCCACCGCACCCGGCCTCGTTTTAACAATTTTTCAAGTGTACCATTCAGTGGCATTAACTGCATTCATCATATCAACCATTACCACTATCTTTTTCCAAAAATTTTCATCACCCCAAATGGACACTCTACCTATTAAGCAAGAACTCCCCATTCCCTGTCTCCCTGTCTCCCACCAGCCCCCTGGTAACCTCTAATTTATTTCATGTCTCTGTGGATTTGCCTTTTCAAGACACATCCTAGAAATGGAATCATACAATACGTGGCCTTTGATGCCTGGCTTCTTTCACTTAGAATAATGTCTTCAGGGTTCATCCACGCTGGGGCATGTGTCGTGGGCACTTCATTTCTTTGTGAGGCTGAACATCATCACACCGTACGGATAGACCAGTTTGCCGATGCGTCCATCTGTGGACGGACACGTGGGCTGCTGCCATCTCTTGGCCATCACGGATGATGCTGCTGTGGACATCTGCACACAGGCATCTGCTTCGGGCCCTGTCTTCAATTCTCTCAGTTGCACGATTACCAGCTTAAGGACTTTGACCGCCCAGGGCAAAATCGGGATAATTGTGTCTACTACACAGGACCCTCATGAAGATGGAAGGAGCTGAAGGTGTAAAGCATGTAGCATACAGTAGGTGCTAAATGAGGGTGACTTTCTCCCACCTCCCCCATTAAAACCCACCCTCAGTAAAGGAGTGTCAGAGTTAATGATTCAGTGCTTGCATGGTGGCCCATCTGGCACCAGCCGCCTTCTCGCCTTTGCTCAGACTCTACAAACGTCTCAGCATTTAGACACTTTAGTGGCCCAAAGAGTAAGAGCCTGGAGGAACCCAAGCCCAGTTGCGAGCCAGCCACGGCAGGAAGAGGAAAACCAAGCCAGAGGCCTTCTCTCCATGTTTCCAGCACAGGGGTGTGGAAAGCCCAGTGAGAGACATTCCTCTTCCAACCTGTGTGCTGTGGGGGTCCAGTCCCTGTCTGGGCCTCCGTTTCTTAATCTAGGAGATGAGGAGTTTGGCTTAGCTCAGTGGTTTTCAGACTGGGTTCCATGGAACCCTAAATGGTCTCCTCACAGTCAGAGCCTAAGGAGGGGGAGGGAGGAGAAAGGGAGGTCCAGACCCCAGCCTAGTCAACTACAGCAGATGTTTCTTCCTGTTTGCACACTGGGAATCTATAGATAAAAATTTGTGCAAGGCCCTGAACTGGGTAGCCCTGAGATTTCCCTGGGTGCTGCCACCCACCATTTCTTGTCATTTCAGATAGCTCTTATGAGGACTTAGTAAAGCATGGGGTGCGAAGTTCCAGGCATGCAATAGTTGCTCAATTAATGCTAACTTCCTTCTGTCTTGCCCAGGACAACTAGTAAGCACAAATGTGGCTTGATTTCTTGTGAATTCTTCTCTCTGCTGCTCCCAAAAGTGGAAGAGGAAGAGGCCCATCCCCCGCCCCTCACTGCTGCTGCCTAAGAAAACTCCAGGATGTCCCTTTCTCCAGTTTTCTTTTCAATCCTCTTCCGCCCTTGAGTCTCTTTGCAGGGCTGTGGCAGGAAGCTGGAAAAGCCAGGTGCACGGCCCAGGCGCCCCTCCAACCCCACGGGCCGCCTGTGCTGCCTGCCCTGGCTCGGCTCAGAGCCTTAGGCAGGCAAGAGAGTGTTTAGCTTGGATTTAATACCAATTTCTCCAGTTATCTTTACGTATGACAAATCAACGCTGGTTTTGCAGGCATGTTCCTGATACAAGGATTCTTTTTAAAACTCATTTAAGTGAAAAGATGAGTTATTTTAAGGACAAAGTTATGTAGATAACTATAAAGGTAGTCTGCAAATATGGCAAAAACCATGAAGGTGCTATGAGAATATCTGGTGGCCATAAGCCAAGATGAGGACCATTGTCATCAACCCCATACTCAGATGGGGAAACTAAGGCTCCAAGGATGCATAGCCGGAAGGTGGCAGGACTGGGGTTCCACGTGGTCCTGAGGACAATGGGTGATGCCAACTGGCCACTCCAAGGCCGAGGAGCTGAGAACCAGCCTTCCTGGGCTTCCCTGGACTCCGGGTGCTGGTGCCTGGGTGGGGATAGGAGGGCACCAGGAAGGTGATGCAGTCAACCAGAGGCCAGAGAAGGAGGGAACTTGGAATAATTACAATTTCCTTTTATTTAAGCTCTTTATAAAAGGTGGATGCTCTCTGGAGAGCCAAACAAGCACTAGGAATAGATTTCTTTTGTGCAGAAGCACTGGTGGATGGGTAACTTCCCCCCTGATGAGAATGCACTTCCCTGTCTTACTCTGTCATTATCTATGGAGGGCCTGGAGAACAATATCCCACCTGCAGACCTTTGGCAAGAAATGTGCTCCAAGAGCTGCCTGCACTAGGGCCTTCCCAGCATCCCCTAGAAGAATGCCGTGCCAGTTAGTCAGAGCCTGCCCCAGCCCACCTGCGCACCCCATTGTCCAGGAAGAACAATGTGCAGGTGTTTCTGGGAGGACCACCTGTCAGGTTTGAGCTTTCTCTGAAACCTGCTGATACTCCCTAACAGAACCACATTGCGACTGGGTACCGCCTGCCAGGCTTAGTAATTAGGGCGGGGCAGTTCCACTGTAAAGATGCACACGGTTGCCCAAGGGCCCAGTTACAATGAACCACATCAGAATGTCCTACAAATGACGCTGCTGGAGCAGGTCGTTCAGGGGCTCCAGCATTCTGGCCCAGCATCTTCTCTTCCCAAACCTCCGTTACCTGATCTGTAAAATGGGTACACTAATACCCATTTTGGGAGTTTGCTAGGAAGATCCAAGCACAGGTCTGTCAGATACCAGTGCAGGGATGGACACGGAAGGGCTCAAAGCCTGGCGCTTGCTGTCATGTCCCCAGGGGAGGGAAGGGGTGGAATGTTTGTAAAGGACCAGGCCTGGCTCTGGTCTTGTCAACAGGCAATGGGGCTCCTGTTCTCGAAAGGAAGACTGGGTCATGTGGGTAAAGGTGCACAAGATTTTTTTTACCTTGTCTCCACACATGGTCCACTCCCTAAAGAACTGAGGCCTTCTTACAGAGACAGATATCACAAAGTAAAAACAAGTCATTTAAAAGTAAAAATCAAAAATGAAGTCAGAATTTCACTAAAATTAAAAACCTTCATGCTTCAAAGGACACCATCAAGAAAGTGAAAAGACAACCCACAGAATGGGAGAACACATTTGCAAATCATAGATTCGATAACGGACTTGTATAAAGAACCCTCACAACTCAATATTAAAAAGACTAACAACCCAACTTAAAAATGGACAACAGATGTGAATAGACATTTCCCAAAGAAGATGTACAAATGGCCAATAAGCACATGAAAAGATGTTCAACATTATTAGTCATTATGGAATTGCAAATTAAAACCACACCAAGACACCATTTCACACCCACTAGGATGGGTAAAATTAAAAAGACAGAAAATAACAAGTATTGATAAGAATGCGGAGAAACTGGAGGCTTCAGACACTGCTGATGGGCATTTAAAAATGTGCAGTGCTTGGAGAAACAGCCTGGCAGCTCCTCGAAAGTTTAAACACAGAGTTGCCATGTGACCCAACAATTCCACTCCTAAGTATGAAATGAAAACATACGACTACACAAAAACTTGTGCGTGAATGTTCATAGCAGCATTATTCATAGTAGCCAAAAAGCAGGAGCACCCACATGCCCATCGGCTGACGGGCAGATGGACAAACTGGCACAGCCCTACAGTGGAACAGTACTCAGCCACGAAAAGCAACGAAGTGCGACGCAGGCTGAACGTGGACGAACTCTGAAAACATCACGCTGTGAAAGAAGCCAGTCACAGAAGGCCACATATTATATGATATTCCATTTATATGAAATGTCTACAGTAGACCTGGAGACAGAAAGTAGGCTAGAGGTGGCCAGGGGCTAGGAGGACAGGGGAATAGGGAGTGACTGCTAACGGGTATGACAGCTTCTTCCTGGGGTGCTAAAATGCCCCCGAATCATATACTGGTGATAGTGACATGACTTTGCATATTTTAAAAAAAACCACTGAATTATACACTTTAAAAAGGTGAGTTCTGTGGTGTGACAATTAGATTGCAATAAAGCTGGTATTTTAAAAACTGAAGTCTGTAGTGATGGATGACATATACTACTGTCCGCATTATTATTATCATAATTAAGAATTTTCTGGTTCATGCCAGCTCACAGTGGCCATCCCCTCCCCTGAACACCTGTCCACCTGTACCACCTCTGGTCTGCAGGTAACTGGAAGGTGAGCTGCCCAGATCTCCGCAGAGCCCAGCACACACGTCCCATGTGACCGTGGCGCCCTCTGGCCAGCTCCTCTGGGCTGACAAACCTGAGACGCTCAGGGCTGTGTAACCAGCACTGGAGACTGGCCTGCGCACAGACACGGTTTCCCGCCGGGGGCTGAGGAATGAGCGTGCAGGAGGACGAGGTACTGGGTGCTCCCCCTCCCCGGTGTTCCACACGCTTCTCCACGTTCCCCGCCTTCATCCTGGCCAATGCACTGCGAGAGGAAGTGTCACACGTCGCTTCCGGGTCAAGGCAGTTAAGGCTCGTGTCCCTCCTTCATCCCTCCCTTCCCCTTGGCAGTGACCATGAGACAACATGTTCAAGGTGGTGGAGCCACAAAAGCAGCCAGGATCCCTGAGTCACCCGTGGAGAAGGACCCAGAAGAGCTGATGGCCCAATCAGATCATGACGGGAAAGAAAGAGACCTTTGCTGTGTGAAGCCCCTGGGATTTGGGGGCTTGTTTGTTGTGGCAGCTAGTATTAAGCACCCTGACGGACACACTGCCTTTGCAGGAGACCACCCTCCATGTCCAGCCCTCTGTGGCCGGCGGCCCCCAGGCCCCTCCTTGGCCTCTCACAGCTCCACAGCTGGGAAGGCCAGGTCTGCACGATTGCCTCCTTTGACAGCCTGACTGTGAAAGCACAGAGAAGGGAGGGGACAGGCAGGTGACATTCACTGCCGACCGGGTGTCTGACACGCACCAGCTACCGAGCTGTATCCTTGCTGGCTTTATCTGGGATCCTTGCCACCACCTCCCCCTTGCAGTGAGGAGCCTGAGGCACTGAGAGGTTAAGCAACTTTCCCAAGGCCATGCAGCCAAAAGAAGCCACATCTGGCTTTGAACCGGGTCTACCTGATCCTAAAGCTCACCTTCTCCTTGCTGCCCTCTGCTGCCTTTCCGTGAGCTTTCCGCGGCCCTCAACCCCTTCCAGAGCCCACCCTAGGCTGGTGTCCTCCAACACCCCCAAAGCAAAGCTGGCCGTGTGTAGGCAGGGGATGCAGGATTGGGGGCAGCGTGTCAAGTGCGGGCTTTGCCTCTTGGGAGGGAGGCTTCAGGTGAGGGTTTGAAGAGACTTCTCAGAGCCTTCAATATGCTCACATGCTGTGTGACTCTTTACCCAGGGAGACACGGCACGCAGTGTCGCCCACACGTAACTGACCATGGAGGCCTTTCTCACAGAGCCTCTCACTGATCGGTGTCCTACGGCCTGTCCTTTGCAAAACTGTTCAGAGCTGAGACACAGGAGCTGCACACTGAGGAGGGGCCCAAGGCAAGGACGGTCTAGGTTTGGGGACAGTGACTCTAGGGGTTGTTCAAAGGCCTCAGAGCTGCTGCCGGGACCTCAGCTACTAACTCAGCTCCTCGCCTGGCCCTTGCTCCCGGCACCCGGGGCACCTGCGGCGCTGAGAACACTGGCTCCTGAGCGAGCCACTAGGGGAGGACTGGGAGGCCGTGCAGAACTTACTGTAGGAAAACAGTTGACACAAGGCACAGACCGGCCACCTCCCCCAGGCCCCTGGGCCATAACATATGGTGTGGCTTAAAATTTAAAAATTGAGGAGTACTTAAGGAAAAAATGTTGGCAAGCTCCGAGGCACTTGTAAAACCGTGTGAGCCGAGGGGGAGTCTGGGCCCCGTCCCTCCAGGAGACTGAGGCAGCGCCGAGCAGAGGAGGAAGGCCTGGAGGCCCAGAGCAGGGTCTGCCAGCAGAGGCTTCCGGACGAGGCTACCCATGGGAGTGAGAGAGGGCAGCTGTCCCCAGCGGCAGCCCAAAGAGCCCACCTAGCCAGTGGGGTCGAGCAGATCAGCACCCTCATCGCAGGTTACAGCCAGGCTGGCAGATGGCGGAGGGCAGGGAAGGGGTGGGGCAGGGAAGACCGCACTCCAGGTGACACAGCCAGGGCTTCAGAATCACCCAGACTGGGGTTCAAATCCTGGGTCCACCACTTCCCAGCTCTGTGGCCTGAGATGAGACAGCTCGTCGAGCCTCCCCCTCCTCATCCGTAAGACGGAGCCAGTGCAATCTGCATCCTGCAGTGACAGCAACGGGAGGTGTGCCTGACACGACGGGTCCTCAATACACGCTAGTTGCCATTGTTTGGAGGGACACACGTCCTAAACAGGGCAGCGCTAAAGTGGGTGTGGAAGGAGAGCTGGACCCGGCCGAGCTGAGCCACAGCAGGGCAATGCTCTCACAGAGGCAGCTGAAGACCAGCAGCCGAGCAGCCCTCGCAGGTGACTCACTCCTGTGGGCCTCGGCAGCCTGTCCATAAACAGGGCTCTCTCTGGTGGATGCTGGAACCGCCAGAGATAACGTCCGGAGGTGCCTGGCCCACCGAGGCAGCTCAGCCAGGGAGCTGTTATCCTCATGCCTCTGGCACTTACGCCCCTCTGAGCTCGGGACTGCACATTGTCCACACCCAAGCGTTTGTGGCAGGACAGGTGGAGGCCTGGCCAAGGTGGGCCTGTTTATGCCTAGGGTGCTCACACCATTTTGAGTGGCGGCCAGAGATAAAAAATACATCCACCTACAGCCCCATCATTATGCCACTGGCTGTGACTGTGGGTGAACAGAGACCCTGCTCAGATGTCACAGACACCAACAGGCCATATCTAGAAGACAGCAGAGCCTCGCTGCCCCAGGGCCCCACAGACGGTGCGGGCAGCTATGCCTGCCCAGAGCCACGCCTTGCCTGGAGTGAGCGGGCCCTGGTCTGCGTCTGGAGGTGCTATGAGCATTCATCCTGTCATTTCTGAAATGTGCAAAAGGACTGGGGGTGTTTGCAGTTCACATTCAGAGACGTTTGTGATTACGATGGAAGCAGAAGTGGAGAAACAGCAAGGGGAAGCAGCGAGGTGATGACAAGTGTCGTGTGTGCTTTAGTGAAGGCGTCCAGCAGGCCGTGCGGAGCAGGACGTGACAAAGAGCAATGCCTCTGGGTGTGAGGCTGGGCTCTGCCCATGAGGGACATGGCCACCAGCCAACTGCAGATAAAGGAGATATGCAGATATGCTTGACGACAAGGGCCAAATGCGGTGCAGGAGGTGCGGGAGGGGTGGGACTGATGTCTGGGACCCCCCTTCCCCTCCACGCCGGCTTCTTAGAATCACCCTGCTACGCCCTTTCTTCTGGGCATTTGCCATCCGCACCGTGGCCAGGCCTCCACCCGTCCTGCCACAAATACTTGTGCGTGGACAGTGGGCAGTAGGGGGACTCTTGGAGGGAGCTAGGCTCCAAGAAGCAGGCTTCCTGTCCTTGACCCCAGGCCTGGCCTGGACCATCCACCTCTTGGCCCTGCCAGGCTTGGGCAGTCTCTGGGGGAAGATGAGAATTATGCATCCCAGGAGACTACTGCAGCCACCAGCCTGACACTGAGCCCCCTGCACGGCCTGGCGTGGACCCGGGGTTCACACTCCTGGATACAGCCTCCTGTGCCTCCTGCTGTGGGGCTTGGGAGGCCTCTTACCTTTGGGGCGAAGAACTTGGTCATAATTTCCTTCCCTTTTTCTCCCAGTTTTTCATCTGGAGTAACTTCATATTCTGCCTAGAACAGGAGAAAAAAACAATAACAGATTTGCTCACGAGATCCCTATAGTTACAGAACCAGAGAGCTCCTAGAGCCCCTGAAGAAACGCCCCTAGAGGCCACCTGACCAATCCCTTCCATCTACAGGGCAGGAAACTGAGGCCCAGAGAGGGGAGAAGACCAGGCCGAGGAGCCCAGATGTCCAGCCCACGCTGCTCTGCACTCCCCCGTGGACCCTGGTTCTCGGGACAGCGGCTCTGCTCGTGACTGCACGTCAGAATCACCCGGAGCACCGAGCAAACGCTGATGCTCGGCCCCTCCCCAGTGGGCCATGAGGACCAGCATCTGGGCAGCTGGGGATGAGGACCACCGACGTAGATGAATCAAAAGAAACCACTGGAAAATAACAGGCCACCAAACTGCAAGGCCACTGAGAGGCTGCGTTAAGTCACTCAGACCTTGCAAGCTGCGTGACCTTAGGCAAGTTGCTTAACTTCTCTATAAAATGCAGATGAGACCAGCACCTACGTATGGGGCGACTGTACAGACAGAAGTGATAAACTTCAGGGGTAGGGGACCTGTGGTATTAAGGCAAAATGTGGCCTCCTAGGTCCTTAAGTGCAGCCTTTTGACTGAATCCAAATTTTACAGAACAAATCCTTTTATTAAAAGGGACGCAGCAGAGAAAGATGAAGCTTTTCTTGCTTCCTTTGGTACTTAAAAAAGCACAGTCTTGAAATCAGAAAGCCGCGGGTTCCCCACCCCTGCCAGGCAGTGCCTGGCACATTATAAATACTCAATAATAAACAGCTGCCTAATCACCACCATTGTGATATGACACCTTGCAAGGGCAAACGATAACACGGATGCCTTTGGTTTTCAAAGCAAACATACAAAGATTTTTTAGATGTTCAAATCTGAACCTCAAAAGAATCAGGGCAGTGACACGGGAGGACAGGGGCCGCCGTCCCACCCGCAGTGGAAAGGGACCTGCCCAGGGTCAAGCAGCTGGAGGTGGCAGGGCTGGGACTTGAACTTCCAAGCCCAGAGCTCCTTCTCAACACCACCAAGGAACTTAGGCCTCCAGATAGCCAGCCAAGCCAGCGGGGCCCGAGCTCTAAAGAAGTGAGGCCTCCAAACACCAGACCCAAGAGGGGCCCCTTCACTCCCATCCGACACCCTTGCCAAGTGGATGAAAGGCCTTGAGCTAACAAGAAGTCTGAGTGAGCTTGCCTTTCTCCTTTAGACAAAGGAACTAATTGCAAATTGTTCATAACCATTTCAAAATCTACCACCCAAGGATTTGTCAGCCTCAGCCCAAAAGTGCAGCTCTTTCAAAACAGACAGAGGAAATGACACCAGCCCAGATGGACCCAAACTCCCCTCAGCATCCCGCTGTGCAGAGACACCCGGCCCCTCGCCGGGTCCGAGGAAACCCCACAGATCAGTGTCTGGGGTCCGAGTCCTCCCTAGGCCAGAAAAAGGGGAGCACAGGTGGTACCCACGGAGGTGCAGGTACATTTCCATCCTAAGTGAGCGAGTTTCCTGGTCTTGCTGTCTCTCTTCTAATGGACAGCCAAGATCCAGCCATTTTCTCCAAGGGAGAAACATGAACTACAATCATCTGGATCCCAGGGCTACAGGACGGTGATTCTGGAAGGAATCCAACCCCTCATTTTACGGGGCCGAACACCAAGGCTCAGAGAAGCAAAGGACCTGCCCAAGTCACAGCTGTCGGCACCAGCAGGGCCAGGACTGGGGGATCAGCCTCCGGACTCCCACGGGGCCACCCGGTCTGAGCCTCTCTCTCCAGGGGACAATTCCTCCCCACCCTCAAGGTGGGCATTGAGGGACTGAGGGTCTCTTGATACTTTGATTTGACTGATGGTTTCTTGAGATGCCTTGAGGAGAGAAGGTGGCTCCTTCTTCTTGACTTTTTCCTGTTGTTTCCTCTGTGTTCCCCGACGATCCTCTGAAACTGACACACACGCTCGCGCACATGCACACCCCATATGGAGTAGTGATTCTAGGCTCGTCTTACGTGATAAGTATTATTATTCCCAATTTGCAGACGAAAAAACTGAGGCTCTGAGAGGCCAAATAACTGGGGAAGACACAGCACAGCTGGCAAGTGATGGAGCCGCGGTGGCGTCGTCCCGCGCTCCAGGGCCGACTGCTGCCCTCTTCCAGGGTGAGGAGAGAGGCGCCCAGTGTCCCGCTGCCCCTGGACACCCCGCCTCGTGGTCTGGCACCACGGGAATGTAGCCGGGCTGCTTTGCAGGGCCCGGGCCCTGGGCACAGGGCCGACCACCGTTTGGGGTAACTCAATCCCATGCGGAACGCTGGATTTGCACTGTCCCAAAATACATCTGTGAAGGCGGCTCTATTTAACCTAGTGGAGGTCTGGGGCTCACTAATCAGCCTCAATAACCAGGCTGAAAATATTCTTGTTCTCGGTACTAAAACCCGCATTAAAAAAATAACACCCCTTTCAGGTCAGCTGCCTCCCAGCAGAGGCCCAGCGGGCGGATGGGCGCGCAGGTCCACAGGGAGGCAGCTGGGAGCACGCGGGGACAGGCCTCCCCAGCCAGGATCAAAGGGCCTTTCTCTGAGGAGTCCATGCCAGGCCACCGCTCGGAGAACATTTGTGTTGGGAGGCGGAAAACCGATGGAAGGCCTCCAGCCCTCCTTTCCGTGCTGATTAAGTCACCTGGAGTGACAGGCCCTGTCTCCACAATGACCCTACAAGGGGCAGGGGCTGGTGGGGGACGAGGCCTGAGAAGCCACCTAGCGAGGGCCCCACGGCGCTGGGCTGCATGGGCAGCACACCAGGCGGATCACACTCCTCCAGGCTGGCGACCCAGACACCACTGCTCTGGGAACACCCTCGCCCAGGTAGTGAGACAAAAGCTTCAACCAGCTTAAATCAGAAAACGTAAGCTGGAATAAGAGTTCGTGCCAAGAACCCAGAATCTGACAATTGGATTTGACTTGGGAGATGGCAGCCAGATATGACTTCAATGAAGAGAGGTAAACCACACACAAGGACCGTCCCTGCGAACCCCACCTACACGAGGTGACCAGAGAGGGCATACGCCTCTTCCCTGTCCCCCACAACAGAGGGGACTCACAGGGTCCTCCCTGCTGCTCTGCCCTGTCCCTGCCCTGAGCTCAGCTCTACCAGCCAGAGAGCACCCATGACAGTCCACTCGCAGGACGTTGTCCTTCCCAGATATACTCCACGTGCCACCAAGGAAGGCACCAGTTAAGAAGCCTGCTCCTTGCTCTGTGATTTATGCCACACACTGGGATGGCCTTTGGGGAGAGATGCTGCTCAAACACAAAGAGCAAAATACTACATGGAGCTTAAGAAACAAAGAATTATTCATATATCTGTGCCTGCCAAAGAGTATAAACATCTATGTACATCTCAGTTTATAAACCTAATATTTCATTCTCTTGGCCTGCTCTAATTGCATCATTAATCTCAGAAAATGCCAGTGAAAATATGTCCTGGCTATTAAAACACATTTCCCTCAGATGATTTCTAGAACCTGCCACATTTTCAAAGAAACCGGCGCTGGTTTAGAGAGCAGAGTCTGGGCTGAATTCCTCTTGGCCTTGGACTAACTTTAGCTGTCACCTCCTTCTCCCTGGAGACCTTCTCCTGCCCTGACAGGAAGATGAAGTCAGAGATGCCATGAGGTCTTGCCATCCCCAGCTTCTGTAATTATCGATGTGGTCAGCTTTTCCAGAGTCCTCGAGGCAGGGACAAGTGACGCGCCTGGTTGGCACACTGCTCTCCGCGGCCCTTGCTGGAGAAGCACCCAGATCTGCCCACACTGGCCCCGGCATCTTGCGGGCGCTGCCTACACCTTCCCCGCCCTGCTGCGGGGCAGGAGGGAGCCGGCGCGGCGGGTTTCCTGCGGGCTCCTTCCCTGCCTGGGCACCGCGGGCTCCCGAAGGCCGGCCTTCTCCCACCCACTCCCACGTCAGTCCCGTCCCTGTCGCTGGGGTTGAGATGCGGTGGAGACGCAGAGGCCTCGCAGCCACTGCTACTGATTTCCCTGCTGCCCTGCACTAGGTAAATAGCCATCTGTCCTTCAGATGGGCAGGCGCTGACCCTGCTCCCTCCCTGCCCCCAGCCAGGATGCAGCAGCACTGCACAAGGGGGGCGTCCCCAGCAACTCCCCAGGTCAGATGGCCCGTGCCGCCTGGGCAGACCTACTGTTCTCTGATCTTGGGCTCCCATCTGAGCAGCCCGCTCAGGCCTGGGCCAGGAGGGGTTCGGTGGCCCAGCCTGGGGCAACACAGGGGAGGGAACCTGAGAACGGAGGGAAGAGGGGACCCCATCCACGCTGGCGGACAGAGAGTGGTAGGAGTGATCCCGCAGTGACCCCAGACCTTCCTGATGGCACCACAGCGGCCAGTTGTGAATCATATCCTGGCCACAGGCAACCGCTGAATAGAAGGAAGAAAGGGGAGGTGCACCTCTCGCAGGTGGAGGGGACACACGCACCTCTCTCAGGTAGTGATAAACCCACCCCTCTCCCAGGTGGAGGGGACACACTCGCTCTCAGGTAGTGATAAACCCACCCCTCTCCCAGGTGGAGGGGACACACTCACCCTCTCTCAGGCAACAGTTCCCTGGCAGCTGGCAGCCCCATAGCAGAGGGGCTGTCCTGCCTCCCGTCTGCCCGAGTGGCTCTCCACCCCACCCCCTGCCAGCTGCTTTTCCTCCTGCCCCCTCAGAACTGTTTCTCTGTCTCTGTGCCCAACTAAGGCTCATAAGGCCACCATGCAAAGGTCTTTCACTTTCCCCGTTACTTTTTCCATTCTAAGTGAGAAGAATCCCAGACTAACCCAGTCCAGGCAAAACTGCAATCTCGTGGCCCCTGGAATCCGAGGATGAGCTTAACAACCGAGCTGCAGAGAAAGGAAATGCAGCTGGACCTAGAGCCCGAGAACCGGCGCTGTGAGCGGTTCCCAGGGTTTTTATTTTAAGCCCTCTCCAGCGGAGAAGGGCTTCCCCTCAAGTCTACCAGTTCCAGAGAAAGGATTCATTGGTCTACCTTAGCTCACAGGTCTCCCCTGCTCCAATCAACTGGAGTTTAGGGGTGACATCACGGGAGCTTCCAGAATAGCCATGCTATTTGGGAATATGGGTGGGGCACCCAGGAGACTGGACATCCCACAGATGTCGACTATATAAACCCATTTTATAAAAAGACACCTGCACATGAATGTTTATCACAGCATAATTCACAATTGCAAAGATATGGAACCAACCTAAGTGCCCATCAACAGAAGAGTGGATAAAGAAAATGTGACCTGCCCCCCACAGAGTACTATTCAGCCATAAAAAGGAATGAAATAGTGTCTTTTGCAGCAACTTGGATGGAAACAAGAACATTATCCTAAATGAAGTATCTCAGGAATGGAAAAACAAACACCAGGTGTTCTCACTTATACGTGAGAGCTACATGAGGGATACATATGGCATAAAGAGGTATAATGGACATTGGAAACTAAGATTGATAAAAATCTACCTATAGGGTACAATGTACACTATCGTAGTGACGGTCCACTGAAAGCCCTGACTTCAGCATAATATAATTCATCCAAAAAACATTTTTACCCTTTAAATTTTTTGAAATTAAAAAAAGCCCATTTTAGAAGTGGTGCTTTTTCCAGATGACTCTGCTCCCAGGGTCTGAATTCACCAACTGTACTTAGGGTCTCTATGTGCAACTGAAGAATTATTAGCACTCTGCACTCTCTCCCCTTTAGGGAGGTCAAAGCAGTGACAGAAAGACAGATACTGGATGTGGCTCATAAACTAGAGAAACAGAATACTTAGTTCCCCTGGTGGGACACAGCAGATCATTTTACAATAAAACTTCAGATAATCAGGCATATCTAAAGCCTCGTGATAGCCCACTAATTTTGTGTGATCTTCTCTCGTCCTAGGCTAATGAGAGTGGCTTGGAATGACCTTTAACATTTCCTGGAACAATATTTCATTTGTTGGAACCTCATATTTGTCATTGGCCCCCTCCAAGATGGCCTTCAGTAATCCTTGCCTCCTGCCATTCATGTTCTTAAGAAGTCTCTTTCCATAAGGGATGGGGCTAACCTGGGTAACCAGTGTGATATCAGGGAAATGACAGTGCGGGTGCTCTGAGACTAGGTCATAGGAGATGCTGCAGCTTCTACTGTGCTCTCTGGGGTTTCTCACTCTGGACAAAGCAAGCCACGTTATGAGGACGCTCAAACAGTTCCTCAGAGGCCTTCACCAGGAGAACAGCTGAGGCCTCTTGCCAATAGCCAGCACCAACTTGCCAGCATGTGCATGAGCCTGGAAGCCGATCCTCCAGCCACAGTCAAGCCATCAGATGACTGCAGCCCAGCCAACACCTTGATATAACCCTGTGAGAGACCCTGAGCCAACAGTACCTAGCTAAACCAT
This sequence comes from Eulemur rufifrons, assembly GCF_041146395.1. Classification (NCBI taxonomy): domain Eukaryota; kingdom Metazoa; phylum Chordata; class Mammalia; order Primates; family Lemuridae; genus Eulemur; species Eulemur rufifrons. The sequence continues at coordinate 61,528,793 of NC_091010.1, read as the reverse complement.
TCCCAAATTCTTGACCACAAAAACTATAAGATAATAAATGTTTGTTGTTATGTTTCCAGCCACAACATTTTGAGATAATAACTAATACTTAACATGTATCTGAACTCATAGCTGCTGTTGCTTACTTCATTTAAAAATTTTCCTTATTTATTTTTCAGTCTTTCATTTCATCAGAAAGCAAGCTCCATGAGGGCAGACGCTTACTTCTCCTGCTCACTGTGTAGTCCCCAACTGCTAGAACAGAGCCTGGCACCTGGGAGACACCCAGCAAAGGTGTGCTGAGTGAATCTGGTTGAGTATCTGCCAGACCTCTCCCAATCCCAAAGAGAAGAGACCTGAAAACTTAATTCTCACCCAAGTGTGGGGACAAGAAGGTTTGAAATGAGCCAACATGTGGTCAGGGATCCCAGAGAAGAGGTTAGAGAGAAAGAGGTCCATCAATCTTGAAGACGCCCATGGCAAGACCCTCTTGGCCTCTTGGGGTTGACATTACCCTGAACCCCTTCCAAGGCCCTGATCAGCTGGGCAAACCCTCTTTGACCTCTAGAGACCAGACCTAGTCGTGGCCTTGGCTTAGGTCACTGACTCCATTTCTCTCAGGGGGGTGGGGGCAAAAGGGCCATCTTTCTCATGTTCCTGAAGGCCCCTCAATGACCAATGCCAATGGCTGAATTACCCTTGCAGTCTGGTGAATGACGCACAAAGAGTTCTGCTACCCAGAAAATCACCTGGGCCTCGTTTAAAAACAGCCACAGTCTTCCACTTGACTTGAGAGACACAGACGTTCAGACTGTGCAAGAGAGCCTTTCCTGGGGACTACGTCAGAGCCCACGGAGAACAGGTTATTTTTAACAGACTCCACTTGGTAGAAATTCAACATAGACGAGGAATGGTGTGGATGGCGTTGGCTGGGCCAGGAAGTGCCTGGGGCAGCACTGCCACACCAAGGACACTGCCATCTCCGCCCTTCTCTGGGCTCCAGTCAGGATGGAAGAAAAACTGGATTTTGGAGGAGAAGTCACGCCAGGCCCTGGAAAACTCAATAAAGTCTTCATGCGTAAAAGAGGCGTTCCAAAGGCTGGTCATTTGACGTCAAGATGGGCGCTGAAAAGGCCTTGCTGATTCCCAGGGACGGGGGCAGCCTGTCCTGAGTGGCGGCTCCGCAAAGGCATATGGAAAGAGCGTTTGACACACTCGTGCCTGGGGCCAGACTCACATTTCCTTTCCAAAAAGCAGCTCTTGGTCCGGGCCCAGAGAAAGGGAACGACTGTATGACCAGAATGAAAATGGGCATCCTTTGGATTTTTTTTTCTTCCTTCTCAAATGGACTGTAAGTGTCTAACAAAACACGTGGCTGGAAAATTCCACCGGCTCCTAGGCTTAGCCTCACCCTGCTCTGCCTCATCAACTCTCTAGACAGCTCCCAAAGCTGCTGCCGCCTCATCCTTTCCAAGCGGGAAGCAGCCCTTGGTCCGGGGCTCAGTCTTTGGTCCTCATCACTTCTCTGTCGACATTCGTCCCCTGGGTAGCTCATCCAGTCACGGGTTTAAATACCAGCTCTATGTTGACAACTCCCAGTTTTCTATTTCCAGCACAGACCTTTCCCACAAACCCCAGCCTTGAATACCCACCTGCCCTGAACATCTCCCCTTGGATGGCTGATAGACACCTGTCCCTGTGCCTGCATGGAGCCACTGCTCCCCCACAACCCGATCCCCCTGCAGCCTTCTCCGGACTCCATCTTTCCAGGTCAAAACTTTGAAGTCTTCCTTAACTCTTCTCTCTCACCTCCAATCCATTAGAAAATATTGGTAAGTCTGCCTTCCAAACATGTCCCAAATCCAAACACTGCTCACCGCTGCCATTGGCTTCCATGCTGCCTCGAGCCACCACTCGCTCTCACCGGGACTGCCTCAAAGGCCTCCTATCAAATCTCCCTGCCCCAACGTGGAAGCCACCTGAGTCAGACCACACCATTGCTGTGCTAAGATCCCTCCAGTGGCTCCCCCATGTCACACAAAGTAAAAGTCCCAGTTCTTTGATGGCACAGTCTTCCGTGATCAGCTCCTCTCCTACCCTCTGCCCTTGCTCCCGTCTCCATCCACGGACCTCGCACCTGCAGGTCTTTGCACTGGCTGTTCCCTGCCCACGATGCTCTTCCACCACACGCTCACCTGGCCAAGTCCCCCAACTCCTCCTACTCTTCAGTCCAATGTCACTTTTCAAAGACACATCTGCTGACCACCTCACTTGGGGATACAACCAGCCTCCCAACTTCACACTCCCAGCTCCCTCTAACCTGCTCCAGTTTTCCCTTTTCTTCCCATTAACCACCCTCGAACGTTCTGTATCGTTGGCTTATTGTGCTTACTGTGCTTGGCCCATCTCTTCCTGGCTAGAAGACAAACAACAGGAGGGCAGAGATCTTGGTCCGTTTTATTGGCCAATTGATCCCAAGGGCCCAGACCTGGCAGAGTACCTTTATTAAGTGAATGAAAGACTAAAAGAATGGTGCTGGGCCTCTGGTCCTGCCTCAAGTGAAGGCTTTGCCATGGTCCACTGTGTCCTGTGACCCCAGAGAAAGGAAACCAAAACCAAGTCCTGCTAAGGGCTCGCCAGGCCACGGGGGCTTGGGAACACTCCAGGCAGCTGTGAGGGGGGCTGCGCTGGGGGCTTTGGATGCTTCTCTGCCAACAGCCGCCAAGATTAATGGCCACAAACAAAGACCCTGTAGAGATGAATGCCTGAGATGTGTAATGGGCCCAGACCTGCCAGTTCACAAACAAGATAGGCAACTGAATGCTCTCCCAGACTTGCCGCTGGAGCAGGGCTGGGAACAGAATCATGAGGACTTGGCCTGTCAGACTTCTGGGCCTTGTTTTAAGAAAATTCAATCTGGGAAAAATCTAGGATCGCTGGACAGGCTCGTGGTAGGTGTGATGGTTCACTCTGCAGGAAGATTCACGGTAGGTCTCCATGAAACAAGGAGACCAACCCCGCCACAGACCTTAGGACGCCTGACCCAGAATCCACCTGACCACAGAGCAGAGTGAGGGGGAGAAGGTGCACTGGACTGGGAGCCAGGAGACCTGGGTTCTCGGCCTACCTCTGCCCCCACTTGCTCTGTGACTCTGGGGAAGTCACCAGCCCCCACTGGGCCTGAGTCTAAGCACTGACCATCTTTCAGGTGCAGTATTGTGGGCTGATTCAGAGACCATGGGCCATGTCTGTGCCACTAAGAGCCTTCCGGCTGGGGGAGGAGACAGGTACACATATACCACCCCTCCCATGACTACACTCACTGAGCCTCTGTGACGTTCCAGACACTGCTCTGAGCAGTAGGAACTCATGTCATCTCTACTGTACATTCTGCCATCATCAGACACAGCCATACGGCCACCTACAGATGAAGACACAAGGCATAATGGGGTTAAACATCTGCCCAAGGTCCCACCGAGAGCTGATGGCAGAGCCAGCATTGCCCTGGCCTCCTGTCCCTGGATCTGGCACTATCGGTTCACGGTTCTACCAGCAGGTGCAGCGATGTGGCTCAGGTACGTGTCAGAGGCCAGCACCCACAGCAGAGAGGTATGGCAAAGGGGGAGGGACAGGAGCATCAGGAAGGCTTCTGAGAGTATAGGACAAGCAGGCACTTGCCAGGCAGATGGGACCATGGGAGGCGTTGCAGGCAGTGGCACTGAGGGAGCCAGGGCCAAGGAACTTAAACTCGCCTGGCAAGTCAGAGCCACCACAAGCGGGTGTCTGGGCTGGAACATACGGCTCCAGAGACACTCTGGCGCAGGCTGAGCGTGAAAGGGCAGGCAGGGGCCTGTCGATGGAAGATCCGGTAAGTCAGCTTCTGAACCTGGACTTCATCCTGAATGTCAATACTTCCCAACCCTGGATATGCATTAAAATGCTGGGAGATTTGAAAAATCCCAGTATCTGCTAAAAACAATGGCCACTCTAGCGGCAGTGAGCACCCCAGTGCTGAACTATGGCCTCTAAGTGCCATTTCCCGGTAAAAGCAACCAGGACTCCTTTGAAAAACAATGGACTCTAGGACAAAATGAGCCCAGGATGCTGTACCATCCCAGACATCAAGGAGACTACAGGGGACTGCTGGGCCCTGTCAAGGACTTAGATGACCCCACTGGCCAACGATGAGACCAGGAAGCATCAATGAGGATAATGATACCAGGCATCAAAATGCACCCAGCATGTTTAGAACCACGAGTTTAAAACTCTCATTAATTGCTGCTATTGGAGGAAACTACTGAGCCAATTTGGTATCTTGAAGACATAGATGCAGGGAAAGAATCAAGCTTTTCCTATATGAACTTTACCACTGGGTCACCAGGTAGTAATCGAAAGGAAATGTTCTGGTTGCCAAATGAAGAAGGAATGATAGAATTAGAAGGTTGCTATGTTGCAGCCCTGCATTAACCAAGAGACTTAGGTGTTGAATATCAATGGCTGCTACTGTCTCAAAAAGAAAGACCACCAGATATAACATGCCCCCTAACAGAAAAACATAAAGCCACTTATGAAGTCACCCCACCACCCCCTCACCCCAGAAAAGAGAAAATGAATCTGTCAAGTTTCTAGATCCAACTAGCAGTTTACAAGAAATACAGAGGAACCTATTAAATGACACTTGGGGATGAGAGTGTAACGTTCAGACTATGGGAAACTGTTCCGGAGGAACAACAAATACGTTATAAGAGGAAACGGATGGTTATGGGGTGTCTAGAGTCAAGAAAAATATCAACCAGTCACAACGTGTGGACCTTACCCAGACCAATTCAAACAATCTGTTAAAACATGCAGTTATAAAATGTATGAGAAAATTGGAAATTTCAACACTAACATTTGATGATAGTAAAGAATTTCTTTTTTAGCTATGATAATAGTATTTTTTAAGAGGCCTTATCATTCAGAGATACATACCAAAAAGTTCACAGATGAAATAATATAATATCTAAAATTTATACAAGGTGCTACAGAGGGTAGGATGGGGGTGTGGATGGAAGATTGGCCATGAGCTCATTGTCGAAGTGGGGTGAAGGGGGTATGGGAGTTCATTATACTATTCTGCCGACTTTCACTTTTTATAGTTTGAAGTTTTCCATAATAAAAAGTTATAAAAATACTAGGCCCCACCCCTAGAGAATCAAATTAATTAGTGTGGGCTTTAGCTCAGGCTCTGGTGGTTTTTAAGGCTCCCAGGTGTTTCTAATACGCAGTTAAGGCTGAAACTGCTGTAATCACTCACACGAGACGCCAAGAGCCCACACCAGGACCAAGGCAGAGCTCCAGGAGGAGGCGGCTGGCCAGGGAGGGGTCACACCAGGCACAGGAGCAGGTGGGGGAGGATGAGGACAGGACAGGGTCGAGGCCAGTGCAAAGATTTCAGGCTCGGGTGACTGTGGGTGCTGGCCACTGGAATAGGGAATGTTGTCAGGGCTGGTGGCTTTGGGGACCTGGGAGCAGGTGCTGAGTGGGTTTTGGACTTGCTGACTTTGAGGGGGCCCTTGTAACTTCAGTGGATGTGTCTAGTGGACAGTTTGGCCATGAGTCTAGAGAGCTGCACAGATCCTACAGCAGACACAGAAACTTGAGCCCCAAAGACTGTCCCTGAAACTGAGATGGGTCAGGACAGCTACGGCCAGTGATGACACAAGGATCTCTAGGAAACAACAGCATCTGGCCCCTGCCCTGGGGCCTGGATGACTTCGTCCCTTTCATGACTGGTCTCCATTCCTCGCCCCTCCACCCCTTGTCCTCCCTCAGAAGCCCAAATGGCAGCTGGCCAGGCCGAGGTCCCTTGCCTTCCTGAACAGGCGCTGAGCTTCTGGCCACCCATGCCAGAGGCTGGTGCAGCCTTTCGCCGCCAGACTGGCCTGAAACAGCCAGTGCACGTTCATTCACCAAACGTATACTGAGTGCCTGTCCGTGCCAGGCCCTGTGCTAGGCAGGCGTGAACAGGAAGCCCAGGGTCCTGCCCTCAGGGAGCTTGCATTCTAGGGGAACACTGACAATAAACAATTATACAAACACACACGCTTTGGAATTTTATAAAATGGCTTCTCAGCTGGGGGAAGAGGCCACAGAATCCAAGAGCTTCCTCGGGGTGTTGGGGAAATGGCCCAGCCTCACCAGGCGGTGCCGCCGTAATAACCCAGGCCCCTTGAATCAGAGAGCCGACGGAGTCTCTCTTTATGGCAGCAGCACCCAAGGTCCAGAGGGGAGATGGCCCACCCTAGGCCACCCATTGAGTTTAGATCTTAAGACAACTTTGCATTCTCAAAGTCTGCACTGAGAGTTTTGTAAGCAATGAGTTTATTTCTCGCTCTTCTAAACTGTTAGGTCTATCTTTTTCTTGGAGCAAAAATGATCACTGATCACAGAGGACCAAAGGCCGCCCCCTCCCCAGGAGCAGGGACTTACCACTGAGTCCAGAAACTGAATGTAACACTCCAGTCCAGGCCTGGTTTCGCAGAACTGCCGGAAAAGCAGCCTCCCAATTGGCTGCTTGTCACATAAACTGCAGTAATCTCTATCTGGAGGCAAGAAAAGAAGAATGTGGTGAGACCCAGGAGAGGGCCAGGCAGGGCCTTCCTGTCAACCCCAAACCTGGAAGCAGAGCCCGGGATGGAGGGAGCAAGGTGATTGGCAAACTCTCGGGACCCCTTATTTAAGTCAAAGTCTCTGCAGACTCAGAGACAAGGTCAGTAGAGGAAGGCACCAGTTACGACCCAGCCTCTTCCCCTGCCCTCCTCCCCCTTTTCAATGCCCTGACTTCTGTATGGACGTGCCAGCAGTTCTGGGGACTGATTCCATCCCCTCGCAGGCCAATCAGCACATCACGTTCCCTGATTACAGTGACTGGATGGGGTGGCAGCCACACAACACCAGCCAGTCCGGTCAGAGTGAACCATAGACTGCCTGGTGCTCCCTTTCTCTGGAGGCTGCGGTGCGTGGGTGTGAGGCCAGGGTCTGCTCAGTGTTCGACACTGCAAGGGAAGCCACTTTGAGGATGAGGCTGACACACAGAGGAGGTGAGAGCTGGGAAAATTATAAGAAGTAGAGTTGGTGTCCTGGTGATGTCATGTATCTCTGGATCAAACCGTGCCTGCATCCCAAACGGTATCTGAAATGCTTACGTATGAGACAACATATTCCCCTTGTTTGGGCCAGTTCAGAAAATTTTAAATTGCTTATAGTTCAAAGCATCCTAAGTGGAAACAGTAAAAAGAAAAAATAAAATAAAAATCATTTTTGCCCCATTGGAGAAAAGCCCAGTCTTAGGATGCTTCAAATTATGAAAACTTTGCATTTTCCAGCAGAGGAGCTAGAGGCAAGGAGACAGGAAGTGACCCACCCTCAGCCGCTCAGTAGCGGGGGCGGGGGATGTTCTGAAGAGTAAATAGTGCCAGACTTTCAGTCGGGAGGCCCAGGCACCAGGGTGCTAGGCAACGACTTGCTGTGCTGCTTCCAACAACTCATCTGCCCTCTCTGGGCTTAGTTTTCTCCAGCCAGAAATGCTCACAGGACTGCCAGAGACACACTGCCTTGGACCCTCTCCAGCACTGGACACTGAGCATGGGACACAGTCAGATGGCTTTGTGGGAAACTGAGAAGGTCCTAGAGCTCGGGAAGGAGGGCGACATGGCCGGAGGGGATGACTAAACCCCTGCCAGGTGTAGAGGAGGAGCCAGGCCAACATCCCCCTAGCAAGGATTTCTCTTGAGATATGGAAGGCAACAAGGAGATGCGAACACAGACATCGCACCAGCACAACTTTGATTCTGGACTCGCAGAGAGTTTATCCAGGAGGTCAAGCTATGACTTGCAAGGAGGGAGGATCTCCAAGTAGCTGTGGCGTGAGCTTGGGAGTTAAACTGCTGGGGTTCAAACCCCAGCCCCTCTGCTCACTGCCTGTGTGACCTGGGGCAACTGACCTGACAATACTGTCCCTCAGTTTTGTCACCTGTAAACTGGGGACCTAATGCCACAGACTGTTGTGAGGATTGAACAAGACAATGCACAGAGAGGACTCAGACCAGAGGCTGGAACACAGGACGTGCTCACTAAACACCACCTGCTATCATCACGGATGTGGGATTTTTGGTCTGTCCCTTCTCCCTTCTCTTAGGGAACCTCCTCTCTCCCAGCCTGTACAAATACAACCCAAGCCTCCAATTCTAAAAGGGAGCCGATGCCTCCCAACCTTAGGGATGACAGTGATAAGTTCAGGGATGGCTGGGATCCAGTCCTGGCCAATCAGGTGAGGGCATGTGACCACACAGCCCAGAGTCCTCCCAGGGTTTTTGCCCAACATCAGGAAGGGCCTCAGGGATGACCGGTCAGCCAGGAGCTGCCAAGACTCTTTCCTTCTTCGCAGCCAGAGCCCGCAGAGAACGAAGCCCGTACAGGGCAAGCAGAGCCGCGTGGGGAGGGAGCCCCTACAGGCAGCCCCACCAAGGCCAGCCCCACCGAGGCCAGCCCGAGCTTTAGTTACCACACAGGGTGGTCGCTTAACCCCGTGGGCGGTGGGTGTCTGTCTCTTGGAACTGAAAGAACAGTGACTGGGCACACAGGCTGGAGAGTTCTATGGCCCACTTCTTTCACGGGTAAACTGCCTGTGGGCAGGGCCTATTTTTGTAGGAATTCACCAGTTCTAAATATCGTAGGTAGAGGAAGGTGCTCAAGAATATCTCACTCTCTCCCGAGTGAGTGGGTGCTGAGCCACATGGATGTGCCACCAGCAAAGTCTTCCTCTTGGCCTCTCCCCAAGTGGTTTCGTGCCTCAAACTAGCCTTGGACTATTGCCTTAACTCTGCCCTTCAGCCGTGGGTGCAGTCTCCGCCTCCCCAAGCACAGATGGCTCACAAATCGCTGTTCCAACAAGCATTTAGCTTCAATATGTGCCAGGTGCTAAGGGGGAGGGGGACGTAGGGATGTGGTCCCAGCCCTCAGGGAGCTTGGACTGGATTGGAAAGGGCAGCAGGGGTGTGTGTGGGTGAGCAGACAGAATCCCAAGTGACAGTAATAAATGTCAAGTTAGATGAGTGTGATCTGCAGCCACAGTAGGGAACCTGGTCTCAGTGGCCCGTGACAGGTCTGCAGTCCGCACCTGTTAGCACAATGCCCTGCAGACACAGCCTGCATTCTGGCTGCCTCTCACTCAACCTGGTCCCCCGAGGGGAGGAAAACAAACCTTTGCATCCTTTCCCAATCAGCGGAGCTTTCCCGGCACAAATACAGAACCAGAGTAAATTACCTTGTGTCAAACTCGTTTTATTCAATTACGGCAGAGAAAGCATCACAACTCCTAACTCCCATGTGATCTGCACAAGGTGCCACCCCCATTTCCAAAACAGTTCTAAGATTTTATGTACCGTATTGTGATTCCTTAAGGGTTCATCTGACAGGATTGTTTCCTCTGCACATGGCATTTGCTGTCAGTATGGAAACAAGGCTGTCACAAACTCACAGCACACAGGAAACACCATGTGATTCCGACACAAGCTGTCAGCACCTCCGTTCCGTGCCTCTCCCCCCTGCACAGAGGATCCCAGGCAAGAAAGCCACTGTCGGAAGCCCAGGAAGAACTAAAAGGACCAATAAGCATCTTTTTGTATTTTATTCTCAACTCCAAATAAAGATAAATGGGCCTATCTTCTGAGGAAGCACCCAAAACAACAATAAAATCAAACGAAGCGCAATGTTTACAGTTCCTTTAGAAATGGGTAAGGAGGCCACGGAAAGAAAAACGCGAATGTGGGAATGATCAAGGTAACAGAAGGAGGTGAAAATCAAAGTTCTTGATGTCTGGAGAGCAAACCCGGGGTGCAGGTCACTTCTGGACAGGCGGACACTGCGGTTGGAAGCACGAGCAGCTCTGCCATACGTCCTCGGAGCGGACCCTTTCCGGTTTGCTTCGACAGAAGCTGCTTGTGTTGGTGACGGCCAGGCTGCAGGAGGGCCTGCACAACCCCTGTCCCAGGTGTGCTCTGCTGGGGTTGGTCAGGAGAAGCATCCAGGAGGGGGCAGGAGCCTTTTCTCTGCCTCCTCTGAATCTACCTTTCTGTCGGGGAGAACACTGGCATGCTGTACACACGGGCACACACGCACTGTACACGCACTGTACACACACAGGCCCTTTGAGATGGTGAAAGTCCGTCACCTACGATGTGAGGGAGCACCAGGCTCCCCTGCCCTGAGGTATCCGTGAAGCAGCCAGTCATTCTAACTTTATTCTTTTGGGTCCTTCGTTCACTCAACAAGCTCTCTTCCAAGTCTCCTGCTTTTTGCTAGTAGAAGTTTCCTTCAATGTTAAGGATCTCTTCTGGAATTCAACACCTGGGGAGTGTGGGTGCGTGGGAGGGCACGCACCTTATACCCACTGGCGGGTTAACGATCTAGTAACAGGAGTTAACAGCTGGCCATCAGCTGAGACCAAGAATAGGGGCAGCATCTTTGTAATGTGACATCTGGAAGAGGAGGGTGACCAGGAAGGGAAAAGGGTCTAGAAAGCCCATGATAAGCTCCGGGGCACTGAGTTGTACCCTTGATCGAAGGGCGGAGTGCACTGGCAGGAGCGGGGCCAGCTCTGCACACGGGACGGTGGCGGGACACACACTGGGAAGGCAGGCTGGGCTCAGACGGGAAAAGGCTGGGCTCCCAGGCCACGGAGTCTGGAACAGATTTACCGTCTCACTGGGGAATCAATGATTTGGGAGCAAAAATGATTCAAGTACATTCCCATGAAAGAGGGACAAGAAGGGGAGGCGGTGGGGCGGGCAGGGAGTCCGAGACATTTACAGAGGAAGTCACAGGTTTGGGAACCACTGTGGCCTGTGGGTTTAGGCCCCGGCTTTTGGGCAGGGCAGGCGCCAGCTCCTGCGGTTGGGACCCTGCTCTGGTGAGGAGCTGGACTAAATTGGCTTTACAGCCACATGTGTTGTTTGTTTCTTCAAAGTACTGACACTCCCACCTCCTGAGCATGCCCACAGCCGCCTGGGAAGGCAGGATTGCCACACCTCCCTGCAACACACCCAATTCCAGCCACACCCTGGGACAGAACCAGGTCTACCCAGCAGACAGTGCCCTTAGCAAGTTGACAGACCCGAGCTTAGCTTTGTCCTTAGCAGTGCTTACGGGCCAGCGAGAGAGGGAGGCACGTTCACGGATAGCGCTGGGAAGAGAAGCCACGGAACGGTGTCCATGGGACAAAACAGCCGACATCAGTTGGGAAGAGCCCAGGAAGGTGTCTCAGCAGAGGGGCACAGACATCCTCTTGTGACGCAGGGTCGGTTCCAGGAGTGGCGCCCAGGCGGACACTAGAGTATGGGGATGGGGATGGCAGAGGTAGCTGACGGCAATGCCGGTGGGAGAGAGGCTGAGTCCAGGTGAAGCAGGAGGAAAAGGTCAAAGCCAGAGAAAAATGGCGCTTGAGGTTGAGGGGAGGGGCAAGGAGGAGCCACAGCGGGGAGGTAGATCTCCAGTTGAGTACCAGGAGGACCTGAAGGGCACGGTGACGTGTGGGACAAGGTGAGTTAGGACTAGAATTCAGCGTTAGGCCTGAGACCACTGCAGGGTGCCACTGAGTGGACCTCCAAGAATGGCTTACAGAAAATGGATAGGAAGGGGTGAGTCACGTAGGGAGGGGATGAGGCAGGAAGGGGCAGGAATCAGACAGGAGTGTTCAGTGAGGGGTCAGCAAAGAAGCTTCCTTGGTAATGGCTGTGACTGTCTGAAAATACACGTGCAAGGTACACATGCACACATGCAGGCAACACGCATGTCCTGGAGGTCTGGGCACAGCCGAGTCGCTTCCAACTCTACCTTTCCCAGGTCAAGCCTGACACTTGCCAAACTGTCAACCAACAGAGACAAGGGACCCCCTGTCCCCACCACCTTCACCTGGTGACATCAGAGCACTTTGCCGAGACCTCCCTTGTCTCTTGGCCTATTCTCATAATAAGCTACTGACCACACCACAGCTCTAGGCCCATTGCCAAGGACACCACAGTGGAAGAGTGCCTGGGCAGGGGCAGTCTCAGCCCTGCCATTGACTGTGCAACCTTGGACAAGTCACTTCCCATTGCTAGACCTCACTTTCTTCATCCATAAAATAGGAGAATTAGAGTAAATAACCTCTACATCCCTTCTCAGCCTGAACACCTTCTCGGGGTGCCAGCTTCACAAAGGCAGATGATTACAGGGACTTGGACCAGATCCCAAGCTCAGTTTTAACCAGGATTGCAAAGCTCTGTTTCTCCAGCCCCAGCGGAGATTCCTGGTCTGGCATCTCAGCCCCTGGTTCTGAGGCAGGGGTAGGAAAAGGTCTCTGTAAAGGGCTGTGCATATTTGAGGCTTTGAGGGCCATGTGGTCTCTGCCACACCTGTTCATCTCTGCTGCTGTAGTGAAAGCCTTGATAGACAACGCACAGGCACCTCATCTTACTGTGTGTCACACCATATTCGCAGATGTTGTGTTTTTACAAATTAAAGGTTTGTGGCAACCCTTGGCCCAGCAAATCTTTCTGCACCATTTTCCCCACAGCATGTGCTCTGTGTCACATTTTGGTAATTCTGTCAATATTTCAAACTTTTCCCTTATTACTATATCTGTTATGGTGACCTGTGATCAGTGAGCTTTGATGTTACCATTGTACTTGTTTTGGGGCACTGGGAACCGCACCCGTATAAGACGGTGAACTTTATCTATAAAGGCTGTGTGTGTTCCGACCGCTCCACCAGCCAGCCATTCTCCCATCTCTCTCCCTCTCCTCGGGCCTCCCTATTCCCTGAGACATAGCAACATTCAAATTAGACCAATTAATAACCGCACAATGGCCTCTAAGTGTTCAAATGAAAGGAAGAACCACACATCTGTCACTTTAAATCAAACGCTAGAGATGATTAAGCTGAGTGAGGCAGGCATGTTGAACACTGAGGCCAAAAGCTAGGCCTCTTCCCTAGCTAGTTAGGCAAGTTGCGAATGCAAAGGAAAAGTTTTTGCAGAAAATTAAAAGTGCTACTCTAGTAAACACATGCATAACAAGGAAGTGAAATGGCCTTATTGCTGATACGGAGAAAGTGCTCGCTGATAAGCCTTCAGCCGCTAAGGTCACAGAGCAAGCTGCTGCAGCGCTACTAAAGAATTCCTGTCCTCAGCCTCTGCCACGAAGCTGGGTCCCCACGGAGATTCTAGAAGGCGTGTGCTTATAGCTGACCAGGACACGCCTCAGAAACTCACTACTCACCCTGCCTGGATCCCAGAGGCAGGCAGGGCTGCCGCGCTTGGGCAAGGACTTCTCCAGAGCTAGCACGGGCTGGGGGCTGCATCCTACCCCTATCCTCTAGCTCAGCGGTTTTCAACTGGGGACAGTTTTGGCAATGTCTGTAGACATTTTTGGTTTGCACAACTTGGGGGTTACTACTGGTTAGTGGGTAGGAGCCAGGGATGCAGCTAGACATCCCACACTGCACAGGACAGCCCCCACCACCCAGAATCACCCTGCTCCAAATGGCAAGAGTGCTGCCCTGGCCGGGCAGCCCTGGGTTGCTACATGGTCGTTGGCAAGTCCCTTTCCCTGAGGCCCTGCTGCCTCATGTCCGAAGAGGCCATCAGAGTCAGCCCACGGCTGCTGAGGACGCGCAACAGCATACGTGAGCACGCGGCCCAGTCTTCGCACACAGCAGGCCCCACACAAACAGCAGCCACCGCGATGACATCTCCTCTTCTAGACTCAAGAAACCACAGCTTTGACTTCTCTGCAGATTCAGAAAGAACACGGATGTAGCTGGTGAAGGGGCTTGAACGCCCATCAGCACCAAAGCAGGCAAGAGCTGCTCAACGTCACTGAGCCACTCAGCCCCGAGCTCTGGGGGGGCAGGCAGGGCTCTGCTGTCCTGCGCTCTTACCGAGCCTCCCTCCCTCTCGGGAAGAAGCCACATGTGTCCCAATAGCACATGCCGGAGGTTAAAATCTCACAACCCAGTCAATTCCTTCAAGACTCAGAACCCCCAATGGACTTAGAAACAGGAATGATATTGATAGTGAAGATAAATAAATGCTGTCACTGTTTTCATTCTTTTCGAGTGACATGAAATGGGAACATACTTTCTTAATTAAGAGCCTGTGGTATGTGGACTAGGGGAGGGCAACCAGAGCTTCCCAACAGAAAGAAGCCGGGACGCGGGCAGTGAGGACGGCACGGCCCCCTCGGGTGGCCACAAAGCCCAGGTGCAGCGGGGGCGCCCACCCCTCGAGCCGGGGCTCCGGGAGAGCTGGTGGCATCCCTAGGGATGGGGACCGAGCAGAAGCCACAGCTGGGGACGTGGGGAGGGCGTCTGAGGCTGAAACCTGCTCGGGACTGTTTTCCTCGTTGCCCCAGGCACGCCTTGAGCTCGCGCCAAGGAAAACACGCGTTCCATTTCAGAAGTAAGAGCAAGAACGGAACGCGGCTTCCTGAGGAAATGGAAACGCTAACACCGGAGCCCTTGGAAATGAAACCACATGTCGATTGTGGGGGCGGCGGGGGGGTCCAGAAGGGACGCCTGGAGCCATCTCTCTACCAACTGGAGGTTCATTTCATTTCGTTTCGTTTTATGAACTTTGTTTTCCTGCAATACCAGGTTTCGGGGGTACAGGGTCCCAACAGACCCTAAGGCAATTGAGGAACAGATGTGAGGAGACTGGACCAGGCAGAGGCAGCGAGCCCTCCACTCTGCCGTGTTTCGGGTCTGAAACAATAAACAGAAAAGTGATTTGAAAATAGCTTTCTCTTAAAAATCTCTGCCAGGGCTGGAGAAAACAATCGGGCGTCTGCTCTGAGGAGAAAGCTCTCTGACGTTTGAAAGGCAAGAGAGCATCATGGAAACGACAATCTCTCACAACCTGCCCCTTGGAAGGAGCAGGAGAGCAGGGACACATTCGGAATTTGGTTGGCAACAGCTGAGTGGGCTCCTGTCACTTCAAGAAAGATGTTTTTATGTGAATAAAAAATGAATATGTCAATTACACAAACACACCCAAACCAAATCCCACCATCTTCCTGTGCCTTTGGTCCCTTTCATTCTAGTTTCAAGTTTTACTGACTGTCTTGTGCTTGTCACATCTCTCTGTAGGATCCAAAATATTAAGCCCAGGTCTTACAAAGGTTGGTGGCACCTGGATAGGCCACGTGTAAAACCACTTAGTTGCAGGGTGTTTGGGCCTGGGCTGCCAGGCGGGGATTGGGGGGAGGAAAGAAGGTTCTTATCTGTGGATCTGTGGAAGGGAGCAGGGGGCGGGCTGCAGGGTGCCTGTGGGGGCCCCTGCCCCTCTGCTCAGGGTCAGCTCTGTGGCTTGAACCCATTGGATGCAGTCAAGGAGGTGTGTGGCCAAGGGGCTGAGACGGACAGGATGTGGAGAACATGCTGTCCCCACGGGGCCCCCAGGGTCAGGTAGTGACCTCTCTCTCATCCTCAAGGCCAAGAAACGCAAAGAATTTGGATGTTTCTTTGCAGTGGGAACAGGACAAAGCACCGGGTGGGTGAGTGCAGGGCTGGGCTGTAGCATAGACTGAGGGAATGGCCAGGGCCACGTGGCAGGCAGGTCCAGATGCTCTGCGGCCAACAGCCGGAAAAGGCCTGGCATATTGGAAAGAAGGTCTGAACCACTGAGCCCTAAGCCTTCTCCTCTATCCCAAAGCCTGGCAGCCTGTGACCATAAAGCTCCGCTTCTGCGACAACCGAGAGGCGTCAGCGGAAAAGGCACCTGGCACATCAGCAGCGCTGGTTCTTTAAAATCTGGGGCAAGAAGGAAATACACCAATGCGTGACCTCAACATTTCTACATTTTCAAGGTTTTACAAATGAGGGGAGAACAACTATCCCAAAAGCACAGCTGCCAAATTGCTGCGATTAGGAAGAGCCTGGAAAGCGGAGGACTGTCACTGCCAGACGTCTCCCCATTCCGTGCGGGGACTGGGTAATGTGCAGGTGCTCTGAAGGACGTCGTGTTTTACCCTGCATGGCCCGAGGCGGAACCTTCCAGTGCGCCGGGACCAGGCCTGCTGAGGCACCAGGCACCGGGGCAGTCTGGTCGGAGTGACTGCTGTCCCTGTCCCGGAGACTTAGGGTCTTTACTCTGGTGCTCTGCCTGCCACCATGGGGGGGTGCCATCCCCTTAGGAGGACATTCTTTCTACCATCTTTTCTCCCCTTGAAAAGAAATTTCCATGCAGATATAAGCAGTTTTAGAAAGTGAAACGCCCAGGCCACACCCAGACCGATTGCATCAAGTCTCTGGGGGTGGTGTATTTTCTTTCAAAGCTCCCCAGTTAGCGCTCCAACGCCGCATGGACCAAAAGGGCTAGTTCACCGTTTATCCCCAGCGCCTGGAACAGTGCCTGGCTCAAGCAAGAGTGCAGGTGTATGTGTAAAATGAACGAATGATTTGACAAATGAACAAACAGAGCAATGTGACAGGGAGGCCACATGCTTCCAAATAGGGGACTGTGGATCTAAGGCCCCCCCTCTCTCGACACTCCCCCCGTGGCTCATCTGCCAGAAACGAAGGTCTCCCTGAAGCAACTGGGTGATGAAGAGCTGCACCTAACATGGCTTCCGCCCAAGGGAAACAACAAGGTCGCTGCTTGCCATGCTTAGAGCTGCACCATGGTGAGCCCAGAGCCCCAGGAGTGAGGTGGCCTGAGCCAGGGGCCCTGCCTGGCTCGCTGCTTTCCAGAAAGCACACCGGGGCATGGGGCTGGGGCCAGGGGACTGGACTTTGCCGCCAGCTCTACCTCTGATCCTGCATAACCTCAGACCCATTATTCTCCTCTGGACCTTGGTTTCCCCTTTTACAAAACGAGGCTGATGAACAAGAGAAGCTTCAATGTCACCGCCTCCCATTTGGAGAGCTCCATGGGGAGGTCGTGACCCTGGTGGGAAGGGAGACATCAGAGCCCCACGTGGAGTTCACCATCATTGGGGTCTTTAAACCCACCCAGCCTCCTTCCCTCCCACACCTGCATCGTGGCCATAGAGCTGGGGCAATGCAAGCCTGGGAGTCGTCACCCCTGCTCCATGTCTCAGTCTCTCTCAAGTGCATTTCAGGTTGACCCTTGGATAACGACGCCCAACCGCCTCTCCCTGCACACTGCCCTGGCCTGCCAGAAAAGAGAGCGGGGCGGGGTGGGGGCCCTTGAAGCCTGAGAGGCTGGGCCCACCTTGCCTTCCAGGGCCCGGGCTTGGCTTCACCTGGAGCTATGAGCTCATCATGCAAAAGCCACAGGAGGGCAGGGCAGGGAAGTGGCTGGGCAAGCCAGGGGCCAAGGCAAATAGCAGCCTCCCTGCGGACCTGGCTCATCCTGCCTGAGCCCTGACGAGGCTCCCAGCTCCTTCCTGGGCCATGGCCAGGGTCTAGCGAGGCTCACGGCTGTGCCGGCCAAAGCGGCTTGAGAAATGAATGCCTGGGAAGCGGGAGGCAACTGATGGTCTCCTGAAAAGTCCTGATGTCTCAGGGTCCCAAGACCCAGCCACCGTTGATCCTGCAGACATGATCCCCATCAAAGGCTCAGCCAACCACAGTGTGTGCTTCCAGAGACAGGAAGCACTCCACCCGCAGTGCCCAAGGTGCTTTCCCAACACCGTGCTAAGAGTACATGTTCATTTCGAGAGCACGCCTGTCTTTCTGTCATACTGCCCCTTAGTCCTTGTTCTTGGAATGCAGGGGACAAACATCTGGAGGCAGTTGTTCTGTGCTCCTGGAGTCTTCTCTTAGCCTCCAGTTCCCCCCTCAGTCCACACGACAACACCCCGACTTCATTTCCCCAAGGAACATAGCATGGTGGGTTCAGCCCGCTGGAACCCGAGCTGGGTCTTTGGTGATTTAATGTCAAGCTACATCAGCTCATTCCATAAAGCCTCCTCCCAGCTTTGCTCAGCTGAGCCCCAGGCTCAAGAACGGCTGTGGCTGGCGTGAAGTTACGGACAGGCATGTTGCGTCAGCTGAATCGAACACAGGGAAAGCTGGAGTCTAGATTCAGACCTCACCTAGAGGAGTTATATAGCTCACACTGTCGGGATTTTCGATGTGGATTTTTATAGTTTGGCAGAGCTAGTTTTCAGAGATGAGCTTTGGGTCAGATAGTGGCCTTCCCACTTTGCCACCTGATGTACAACAAGAATAATAACTGAAACAACAGCAAACATGATCGGGGTGTTTCCTGCATACCTGGCACTGTGCTAGGCACTCTACATGCTTGTCTCATGCAAGCCTCACGACTGCTCTACGAAACAGGTGCTATATTTTAGATGCCTAAAAAAGAGGTGCTAAAAAGGAACTCACACAGGGTCACAGCGCCAGTAAGAGGCAGAGCTGGGATTTGAACTCAGCTCTTGCTGACCGCAGAACAACTATCATGCATCTTTTAGCTTCTAAGGCATCCACGGCAGCAGCAGACAAGGACCTGAGACCTTGAGAGGCGGATGACATCACATGAATGGCACCACCTGGCACCTCCATGGGCCCTCGGGGGAGAGGAGGCACCCCTGTCACCCAGATGTACCACTGACCTATTGGTCATTCTGAGTCCTCAGGCCCAGGGCTGCTCTGCACTCTGAGCCCAGGAGCTCCAGCCTCCAGGGCACTGCGACAAGGGGACACCACGGCAGCTCAGGGACCAGCTATCACCTGGGCCTTTACATCCACTGGCTGGGTCGGTCCAGAAGAATTATCTGGAATGCCCTTCCCTCCGATCCTCCTGCAGAGAGGCTGACCCGAGTCAGCCTCCTCCCCTGCTCTGAGCTCCTTCGGCTCTGTGACCCCCACTGCTCACGTGATCGAGTAACTTACGTGCTGTCTCATACCTTTGGCTGCTATCCTAAGAGTCGGCCCTGCCTCCTCAGCTAAACTGTAAATTTTCTCTCTCCACCGCCACCCTCTTTGCCTCCCCTGTAGAGCCCGGGACAGTCTGGACACTTATGAGGTCACCAATAAATATAGGATTGATGAAAGCAGTAACAGCCATGAGAAAAGTTATTCACTAAGATCCTGTTTACACTTCTTTTGTCAAAACAAATCTGTTGCTCCTTTAAGGGAGAGTCTTAACATCCCTGGTGTCTAAAAGTCAATGCCTGGCTTGAACAGGGTGTTGGAATTGCTTTTCACAGCACATTCCTGTGCTGGGGCCTACATCGAGGCGAGTCCTTAAGCCAACAGGACAGGAGTCCAAAAGGGCTGGACCCAACCTGGAGTAGGCAGGGACCAGGCCACCCTACTCCCCACGTGTCCCGGCGCCCAGCACAGGGCCTGGTGCAGAGCCGGCGCGCAACAGCATTCGACGGGTGAATGGATGAATAAATCTACAACCCAGTGCATTGGTTTTCAGCTGATGGCCGGATTCAGTCTGTGCCGAGCCAGGCTGTGATCTGCCACACAGGAAATGGGGCCCCTTCTCAACACTGACGACCTCATCCTTCACGGCCCACTCATGTCAGAGCCGGAGAAAGGGCAGGCTGAGGGGAGCTGGTCATACAGCTTGTGGGAAACCAGAAGGAAAGCTAGTCTGATGCCCTCATCTCCCTGCTGGGGAAACTGAGGCTCAGGTAGGGGAGGGGGTTTGTCTTGCTCATCACCCCAGGGCTTGCTTAGCTTCCTGCCCAGCTGCTCGAGGCCCTGCGTCAATATGAACAGGGTGTGGCTGAGGGGAAGTCCTTTCTTAAAAGTCAAAGACTCTCACCCAAGGGTCCCACCCAAGCCTGGCACAGAGACCCTTATTCAGGCCTTTCCAAACCCCCTCCCGGGACCTGGCATTTTGAACACCATAAAGCATAGCTGCTGTGTCAGCCTCAAGGCCCGTGAGCAATGCCACGCAGGTGTCTCATATAAATCTTCAAGAGCCGTCTCTGCAAAGAGCCAAGTAGACGTTTTTAATCATCAAGAGAGAAAAAGCGAAATGCCTCATGCATTTTCATTTTTTCTAAGCAAAAGAGCACAATCAACTTGTCAGCACACAGCACCATTTCTTGCCAAATACCACTTATTTTAAACTCAAGCTTTCTCAGCTTTACAAATACAGAGTGGAAACATGCAGAACCCCAAACACATGCGCTTCTCTCCTTTCTTTTTTAAGAGCCCCACATATCTCATAACTGTCTAGACCTCGTAAGCTCCGGCTCGGCCTGGAGCGCTGTTCTCTGTCTGTTAGGGCTTCTCCTCCCTCTGACTGCCAGGCTCGCAAGCGACACTTTGACAGATACGTAACTGATGCTAAACCTGATAGCTGGCCTCCTTGGTCACCTAGCACAAGATAATAACTGGGAAAAAGAAAACAATGATTGAGATGATCAAAGAATATGACTGTAGTAAAACCCCTGTTTCTAACTGGTCTAAAAATGTAACCCATAATGGCTGTTTGTCTTAAATTACATCTTGCCAAGAACAATGTTCAGATGATTGAAAAATTCCAAACTGGAACCTCCAATGCTCACTTTTTTTTCCTTCTGAGCACCTGCATGCAGAGAAGTTTTACTCAGGGACTATAATATTAATAACAGCGACAGGCAAACTGTAAGCTCCTCATATGCAGATAAGCTGCGTTGAAAGCCCTCCAAGGACTTTTTCACAAGGCCCCTGGGTTCTGAAAGGTCGGGCTATAACTGCATTTTGCACTAGATGAGTCAGAGCCAGTCAAAGTAGGCACTTGTGGCACAGCAGGAGGGAGCCTGAGACCCTTCCCTGCACACAGGATCCTTACTTGGGGCCAGCAGCTGACAAACTCGGACCTACGTGCAGCTGGAACCAAATCTGGAATGTATATGGCACAGCCCAAGCAGCTACCACCGGAGAAAAACCCAGTTGCTCCCAAAGGTGGCTTGTAATCGGATTTTCATTCTGGAAGCACAGCTCACAGACGTCGTTCAAAGTCAGGGTTAAGCCAGGGAAGCCAACAGGACACCCTGGACTTCTGGTCCAGACCAAAGCAGTTGCAGAGCTCTACCCCAGAAGGGAATCCCTCCAGACCCAGCTGCCTTCTGGCTGTTGGTCACCACAGTTCCCAGCCCCCTGTATTCTCATCCAGGTCTGCTCAGCTCATTCAGCCAGGGTTGGATCTGGTAGGCCTGCTCCCTCCTTCCCTCCTTTAAGGTTGATTTACTGAACACCTACTTTGTGCCCTGTGCTGAGCTAGGTGCAGAGAATCAAATGACCAGCAGAAATGCCCACCCCCCTGCCCAGGGATCTTAGTCTAGCTCTGGACTCTACCTTGATGCTGACCTGGAACTCTGCCGGGATGAGGTGGTAGACAGGGAGGGGCATGAACCCGTCCATAGACCACCTGAACTCAGATCCCAGCTCCACCTCTGGGACAGAAACAGCTGCCTATTACCCAACAGCTGTTCGTCATGTTTTCCCTAGCACAAGATCTCCCATTTTCAGCTGGACACATGACCACTCAAAGAAATTCTACATCTCCCAGTCACCTCTGCAGCTAGGGGTGGCCAGGTGACCAGGTTTGGACCAATGGAATGTGAGCAGAAATAAAGGGTTCAAGTTAGGTCTAGGTTACACCCTTAAAGGGAAGGGCAGTGTGTCCCTCCCTTCCCCCCTCCCCATGGCCCCTCCCATAGACTAGAATGCAGACACAGGGGATGGGGGGGTGGGCACCACCTTGGACATGTCCACGAGGGCAACATCCTGAGGCCAGAAGGAGACTGGGAACTGAATGACCATGTAGACAGTTTCCACCACAGCTCCAGACCCCAAGCCCAGTGCTGCTCTGTGAGGGAGAAATAAGCCACCTTGTTTAGACCAGAGTCGGTCTGGTCTTTGTTACAGCAGTTGGACCTATACTCTGCCCAACATAACCATGAACTAGCTGCAGGACTTCTTCTCAGGTGTACTTTCTTGGTCCTAAAATGGAGATAATAATAATATGACCCACCTTATAGGTACAGATCAATCAGGGTGCTTAGCACAGTGCCTGGCACGTGGCAGGCCTCAGAAAACACTCTTTATCCACTATTAACATAAGGGGCAGTCACTGGGCATTCTTGCCAAATCCCCTATACCTCCCCCTTCACTTGCCAGCTGGGAAAGAGTTTGGGCACAGGCTGCCCCAAAGAGGTTAGCTGGGACCAAATGCTCCCCCCTTTGAGTCTCACCTACTAAATCTGGATGAGTTTCAGCTGCTCCTGTGCCCTGGCGTGGGAGACCCAGGTGTTGCTTCAGACGCAACATCCCCACCCCCTCCCTCTGTCTGACCCTGGGTGCTGTAATAAAGCTCAGGGGTCCCATGCTCCTTGGGCAGCCCCTGCACTTGACGAAATCAAGGACTGTTTCCCCAGTGAAATTAAAGTCCCCAAATCTCAAAAAGCACATGTTCAATTCTCAAGATGGTGATCTGAAATGCAGAACATTTTTCCTTCCTTAGGAACACTATTTAGTCTTCCTTCCCTGCAATATCCCAGGTAATCCACACTGAAAGGACATCCCATTAAGAGCTATAGTTTAGATGCGGGAAGGCTCTGAAGTCAACAGAACGGCCTCTGCTGTATATTACATAAAATAAACAGCCCAGTTCCAGGAACTCAAGGCAACACATTAGGAATCACATTTGTTTTCCCAAGATGCAAGCATTGTGCAAGACTGCCCTCATCCTGGCCACATCAGGTCATTCAGACTCAAGTGTCCCAAGGCTTCCCAAGGGCACAGGCAAGGGGCAATCCTGAGCTGGCCACACCAACACCTGGGACGACACTGACTTCACTTATGAGGGATGGAAAGGTTGGTGGTGTGTATGAACTCAGGAACACAGACATCCAGGCGATCTTTGACCCCAGGCTACGGCATTGTTTACATAGTTAAACACAAGATTGTTACAGGGCTACTAAGGGATTCTTAAGAACTGATGTTATTCTTTTAAGCATTGACTATTCCTTCTTGTAGCATCATCGCCACTGATGAGCACAGAGCAGAGTGAGGACAGCTGGTAGCCAGTGCCACGCTTCGCAAGGGCAAGGCCACCTTTCAATTCTGAATCCCCTCTGAGCCTTGCCCAGTGCTGGGGACCCAGCGCAGGCCCCCAGCCAGGGCTCCTGTCACCTCCCCTTGGGGGCACTCGACACATGTGTCCTTTGACAGCTGCTTGGCTGACTACTTGGTTAACTTCTCCCCCTACCTTCAAGCTGGAATTAGAGTCCTGGTCTGTCTCACTCACGGCTGCATTCCCCAGTGCCGAGAACAAGGCCTGGCGCATGGCAGGTTCTCAGAAATGAATGAATGAATGGTGGTCGGGGCTTGCTGATAAGAGAATGGCTTGAATCATGATGAAGACGAGGCCTCCCCGTCGAGCCAGTCAGAGAGCAGCAGAGTCCAGACTAATGGATGTTGGGGGTGGTCTGCTCACGTCCACCCACCAGGCACCCCACACCCCCATGTAGCTAGCACCTGCCACGAGCCGCATGCCTGCCCCCTCCATTCTCCCACTTAACCCCACTGTGGGCTGGGCAGCACTGCCTGGTCTTGCTGGACAGAAAACCAGGGCACGGCCCGTCTAGAGGACTTGCCCAAGGTCACAGCACATTGGTAGAGGAACTGGGATCCACGACCAGGTCTTTTTGGCTCCAAAGCCCACAGTGCTCCTGGGGAGAGAACCCACCTGGCCAGGAGACCTTCCCGGAGGCCCCTCTGCTGTCCTGGAGACACACCCTTGGGAGTCAGAGGGAGGGAGGGCAGCGACTTGCGCCTCCCTCAGGAGGAAGCCACTGCTTCCCCCCAGAGAAGCAGCAGGCCGCAGAAGCGCTCAGGGGCCTCCCTCAGGCAGGAAGGAGGACAGTTCCCAGGGTTCCCAGCATCCCTCTAGGGCCTGGGAACAGAGCGTGACCCAGAGCAGACGGCCCTGGGCCCAGTGAGGAGGAAGAAGATGGGGAGGGGGAGGGAGGCCGGCCCATCCTCCCTTAACTTCCAGGACTGCAACTCGGAGCTGCAGGAGGGCACTTCCCACTCAGGCAGGCCGTGGCCTGAGCTCTGGAAAGCAACCTACGGGGCCTCGCTGTGCCAAGGCGAGGGACAGACAGAAGAGGAGCCAAAGACAATGTCTGCACCCAAGAAACAGACACAAGCTCACAGTCTCTGCTTTGGGGCAGGGCCTGGCCCTGTGGCCTCCACAGAGGAAATGTGATAAACAGGAAGTTCTACCAAAACAGCAGAGTTTGTCAGTCTACTTCAGCCTCCCAGAGCCTCCCCAGCCTCCCCAGCCTCCCACAGCCTCCCCAGCCTCCCTCAGCCTTCCACAGCCTTCCTCAGCCTCCCCAGCCTCCCACAGCCTCCTCAGCCTCCCACAGCCTTCCACAGCCTCCCACAGCCTCCCACAACCTCCCTCAGCCTCCCCAGCCTCCCGCAGCCTCCCCCAGCCTCTCTCAGCCTCCCCAGCCTCCCTCAGCCTTCCACAGCCTCTCCAGCCTCCGGCAGCCTCCCACAGCCTCTCCAGCCTCCCGCAGCCTCCCCAGCCTCCCACAGCCTCCCCAGCCTCCCGCAGCCTCCCCCAGCCTCTCTCAGCCTCCTGCAGCCTCCCCAGCCTCCCTCAGCCTTCCACAGCCTCTCCAGCCTCCGGCAGCCTTCCACAGCCTCCCACAGCCTCTCCAGCCTCCCGCAGCCTCCCTAGCCTCCCTCAGCCTCCTCAGCCTCCCCAGCCTCCCGCAGCCTCCCCCAGCCTCTCTCAGCCTCCTGCAGCCTCCCCAGCCTCCCCCAGCCTCTCTCAGCCTCCCCAGCCTCCTGCAGCCTCCCTAGCCTCCCCAGCCTCCTTCCAGCCTGCTGGCCCGGCACCCACTGTGACCTTGCTCAGAACCCAAATTTGCTCTGGACCCCTCTTGGGACTTGCATGAACCCAAACTTCTGCCCTGGGAACCCCACCCTCATTCCAGAAACACAGCCACTGCAGAAACTGAGGTTTTCTAAACCTGGCAGTGCAGAGTCCCTTCAATAGCCACATCCAGTGGTTGCAGAGAAGAGGGGACAGGCACTGGACGAGGAAGGCCAGCGGATTTATGCCCGGGGCTGCCATGTGACATGCTGTCCTAACTTCACTCATCTTTACAAATTATACTTCCACTGCAGTCGAACCCTCTGCAGGCGGGGCCCCTGCAGCCAGGGCTGCTGCCACCCGCCGTGGACCCACTGTGCAGATCAGCTGCGGAGAAAAGCCTCCGCGGGTGCTCAGCTCCCTCTCTGCCCTCTGCCCAGCCCTGCCCACCTGGGACTCCCTTCTCTTCCGTGTGAAAGACCTGGGCGCACTACCTGACTGGCTGCGTCAACGTATGGCTGCCTTGCTGGGCCAAGCAGGCACGGGAGGGTCCTCTCTTGCCACATGAGAAAGTGCCACGAGAAAGTGGCTCGTGGAAAACAGCCGCAGCTCATCTGAGCTACCAGGAGGCCTGCATGTGGGGTTTCCCTGAAATGGGCCAGATTCCCCAAGTGCACGCACGACTCTCCCCCAGGAAGTCGTCTCGCCTTGCCCCAGCCCTGGGCTCCCGCAGTCTCTCCAAATGACTCCTCTGGTGCGCAGGGGCAGCAGCCTCCTGGTGTGTTCTGAGGGGCCCAAACACTGGAGGGGGCTCAGGCTGTGTTATGAACTGAATGGTGTCACCCCCAAATTCATATGTTGAAGCTCTAACCCCCAATGTGACTGCATTTAGAGATAGGGCTTTGGGGAGGTAATTAAGGTAATTAAGGTCAAATGAGGTCATAAGGGTGAGGCCCTGATGTGACAGGGCTGGTGTCACAAAGAGGCAGAAACAAAGAGGCTGAAACACCAGAGCGCAGCTACCTACAAGCCGGCAAGAGAGCCAGAAGCCAACCCTGAAGCCTCCTTGATCCTGGACTTCTAGCCTCCAAAACTGTGAGAAAATAAATATCTGTTGTTTAAGCCACCCAGTCTGTGGCATTTTGTTATAGCAGCCCCAGCAGACTAATACAAGGTCAACAATCCAAAGAGCAAGGTCTGATGCTCAGTTCTGCCATTTACAAGCTCGGTGCCCTCTGACAAATCACTTGGGCTCAGTTTCCTGGTCTGTAAAATGGGGCTGCTAACTCCCTCTGCTCTGCCTGCCTCCCTGAGAGACCTGAGGCACAGGCGCAGATGACAGCGCAGACGGGATTGTGACTTGGGAGATAGAAATGCACCACGGCTCCCCACCAACACCTGCAGGCCAGGGGGCCACGCCCAGGAGAAGGCGGCCAGACTGCAGTGCAGGAGGGCCTGGGCTGGGGCGTGAGATGGACGTGGGTTCAATCCTGGCCCCACCACTCAGGAGCTGGGCAACCCCAGGCAAGCCACATGGTCAGGGCCACTGCTGTTTGCAGAGGATCCACTACATCCCAGGTACAGTCAATCTGTGTCCTTAGCTGAGCAATGGGAGGGGGCTACTGTTCCTCATAAGGGTGACAGTCAGATGCCAATGTGAGCACAGTGTCTGAGCCAGGGCCAGCAGTGCATGCAGGGTGGACACCCCAAAATGCTGCCACCCCTGCCCTCACCTGTCTGTGATCCAGGGACTCTCACTGGTGCTCCGGGAACTCAGGCAAATAGGTCCTTTGCTCTGTCCCACTGCACAATGAGTAAACCAGCCGGGGCCTTGGAAAGAGGGGGCCAAGCCATTTGAGGCCACCATGGTGCTGTCCAAGGCCCACATACTTTCCACACTGAGGCCTCTCCCCTTTGGGTGTGATTGACGCAGCCACCCCAGAGAACCAGGACCTGCTCAGCAGACGCTGCCCAGCCTGGCTTGGGAGGCTGCCACCACCCCTTGTCCAAAACCCAGTCCCCATGGGACCAAGGCATCTGAGTCAAGAAGCATGCTCACCACCCACTGTCACCCTGCCGATGGTGTGGCTACTGACCATGGAGAAGCCCTGAGACACAAAGGGAAGGAGACTGAACTACATGGCCCGGAGAGCCGGCAGGGCGGGGTGAGGGGGGGAGTGAATGCGGGGACACTCCCCACATGGAGAGAAACTCATGCAGAGCCGTCAATGGTGGGGCCAGCAGGCCTGAGTCTGAGCTGCTATTGCTATCGTTGAACAGACTTCAATCAGAATGTCCCTGGCACCTGGATGCAGGTCTCCGGAAAGCAGCCGAGCCAGCAACAGTAAAAGCCAGGGGTAGGGAACCTGCGGCCATAAGACCACATGTGGACTTCTGGGTCCTTACGTGTGGCCTTTCGACTGAATCCCCACCCCTTATGCACACTTATGCTTCCCCAGGAGCAGCCAGCAAGGCGAGCACCAGGACAGAACATTCTCCACCAGGGCCGCCCCCTCCTCATTAGCAGCCATGGCCTTTCCAAACATCTCCCTGACTCCAAGGGCCAACGTGCACAGTTGTATAGCCAGGCGCTCCCAGGAGGTACCTGGATACCGGTGCCTCAGGCTCCAGCTCCCAGGGGACAGACTTGCAAGACACCACACAGGTCCTTCTGAGGACACCTCCAGGGCAAGGGAAGGCCATGGCCTGCACTACCACCCATTTGTTGCTTCATGTTTGGAGCATAAACAAGTTTTATTTGCATTTACAGCTATTCCTTACCCAGCCCTGCTCTGTCATTTAAAAGGAGAAAAAAACACCTCTTCCAGATCACTTTCATTGCCTAGGATAGGGCAAGGCATTTGGCATCACTTCACTCCGGTTGGGCTGGAAGCTCCAGTTGGCCTCAACCCCTTTCACACCTCGCTGTTAAGAATGTTTCCTTCCCCAGCCTGGGCCTCACCCCCGTGCTGGACGTGGATGCTCCCTGTATTCTTTGACAATGCCCTAGACGTAGCATGAGGTAGCTCAGCACTGCTAAAGAGAGGGTTGGTAAAGTTCAGAAAAGCAGAGCCTTTCTCCTTTCGTCCACTTTGAGAAGGGTCCCCATATGAGAAGACAAATCCTCCTACAGACTATGTTGCAAACTGGTGAGAAAAAAGATCAGTGGTGGCTGAGGGTGAGGCTGCTTCATTTATTTGAATATATCTTCCACTTTGCTGATTTTTTCATTTGTTAAGTCTAATCTGCTGTTTAATGTGTCCCTTCAGTTTTTATTTCCACTTATTAAATTTTAAAAGTCCTCTTTCTTTTCAAATCTGCTTTGCCATTTTTTATAGCATCTTCTTCCTTGCTCATATTTTCAAGTCTCTCTCACACTTCTGGAAACATACAAATGTCCCATATGTTCTTTATATAACTGACATTCCTCCCTGTGAAAGGAGGTAGAGGCTTGTCACTATTTCAACTAATAGAACGTAGTGAGTGCGATGCTTTGTGACTTCTGAGGCTGGGTCACAGGCTAGCTCACAAAAAGGCAATAGCTTCTGCTTAGCTCTCCACACTTGGGATGCTCCTGCTTGGAAGCAGCCACCATGCTGGGAGGAAGCACAGGCCACAAGGTGAGGCTTCCCGGTGAGGAACTGAGCATCAACGGCCGGACATGTGAATGAATTGATTTTCCAGCTCCCAGACTTCAAGTCTTGCAACTGAGGCCTCAAACAATGTGGAGTGGAAAAAGCCATCCCTGCTTTACCCTGTTTGGATTCCTGACCCATAGAATCTCTGAGCACAGTAAACAGCAGCTGTATGGCACTGTGTCACTCAGCCATGGAAACCAGAATGCTCCCGATGCATCTCCACTGCCCACTTTAGGTCTAGCACATAGTGGGTGCTTCATAAATATTTGTTGGATTTATAAAATACATCAGCTAAAGTGTTATTCTTCTAGAATCTACAGCCTCCTCCTCAGAAAAGTCCCACGCCCTTCATTGGAACAAAGGATCACTCTCCGTGTGCCAGTGTATGAAAGCCCCCAAGTGGGAGAGAGAGAGAGGGCTTCTGCTCAGTCCAGTTCCTCAGAAAGCTAAGGGGCTGGGTCGACCCTGTTTCCTGCCCTCTGGGATCCACCCTCAAAGCAAATAGGCCACTCTTCCCTCTGTTCCCCAAACAAACATTTGTACTGCCCTTGGCTGGGTGGCTGCCATTTTGTTTCCTCATCTGTGGGGTACTTCCAGGACAAAAGTGATGTGGGGAGAAAAGACATTTCCAAACAGCACCTACATCATCCAATCTAAAAATATACCAGTAGCAGTGGTGCCACTGCTAAAAATATTGCTCAGATGCAGAGTGACATTAGCAGGGAACCGCCCGGGACCTACAGGGCCCCAGCACTGTGGACATCTCCGAGGAGCAGACTGCTTTCCCAGCGCTCAGCTCCATCCCACTGAGCCCCCAGCCTTCACTGCCCGAGGCCAGGGCTGGACCTACTAAATCCAAGGAAAAGGGCTGGCTGTTCTTAGGGAAAGCCTGGATTTAGAGCTTTCATTAAAAAGTAATATGGACTTTCTATTTCAAGAACAGAATGTCTAACAGTGTTGCCAAGGAGAGGCTCTCCGGGACCTGCTCAAATGGTAAATAGGGAACCTATTGTAATTAGCATATTAATAGCAATTTGATTTCTAACGCCCTGTGAAACATCTCTCCAACCTCTTCACAATACTGTTTGCTTGGAGGTAATTACAGAACACGCAGAGCAGGGGCTGAGGACAGCAGAAGCCAGCTCTCCCCAGCTCTGCCTCCAACCCGCCGGGGCAAAGTTTCCTGAGCTAGCAAACGGGGGACTGGGGCTGGGTCTCCCCTCTAGCTCCCGCTTTAGCCCTAACATTCTCCCCACTGCCTTGCATCCTGATCCCCCAAAAGCAAAAAGGGCACATTTCAGACCCAGATGAACCCAAGTCCCAGCAGAAGGGGCTTCTTCACACCAACAAGATTTGAGCTTCTCTGAACCAGTCCCTGGAACAATGTTGGCGACTCAGAAGGGCACCACTGATTTTAAAGAACTCTCCAAAGGTGATATTCCTAGCAAGGGGCCAGTTCGCCCCCCTGAGAGATGAGAAGGGAAAAGCACACCCAGGCTCCCAGGGGATGGAGGGGGTGGGGGATGGAGCCTGTGGCGTGCAGTGCCCAGGTCCCACACTTGCCCACGAGCTACACAGAACACAGCCCTTACCTTGCAGCTGGTCGCTGCCTCGCAGGGCTCTGACGAGCCTAAGTGATAGCCAGCCCAGGATTCAGGTGGAAAGCTGGCTCTGGGCTCCTGCTCTGATGGCACAGGCGGGTGGCAGGTTGGGAAGCTGGATTGGTTTGTTCTCACGAGTGACTCGTGCCTTTTCAGAGAAGCTATTGGGATGCGGGCAGGGGCTGCCTTGGGCAAGTGGTGTAATTGCTACAACTTTCCATTCCAATTAAGCAGCAAATAAACGTGCTGAAGAAACCAAAGCAGACCCAGAGCTTATTTGGGTCACTCCAGAAACAAGCCCCAGTTCAGAGGAGGCTTTTTCCTTTCTGCTCAACTGCTGTCTCTTCTACAGCCTCAATAGGAAGCAGTTCGGCCCATCGTAAGCACCTGGAGGGCGGGACCTTTGTCCCCCACTCACATAAGCCTGGGACACAGAGGCAGCCTCCCTAATAACCAGGCTGGCTGACGAGATGTGAGGATCATTTGTTCGGTTCAGCTTCCAGAAAAGCTCTTCAAGGTGGCCCACTCATTGGGAGGAATGTGCATTTACCCTTTTCTTTCTTTTCTTTTTCTACTTTTTGGAACAAGAATGTCACGGTGGGAGCTACATCTGCCATTTGGACCATGAACTATCTGTTGGAGCAGAGAGACAAAAGGAGCCTTGCTCCCAAGTGACACAGAAGAGCCAACCCACCACCCAACTTGAGATTTATATGAGGAAAAAATGTTTATGTCACTCTGATTCAAACCATCCAGCCAATAATCATGGGTACCTGGCCTGTGGGACATTCTGCCTTCCCACTCAAGCCTCCTTTGCTGAATCCTACTACTCAGCCAAGGCCACCTCCTCTAGGAAGCTTTCCTGGATTATGACCTAGGGAGGAAGAATCATTTCTTTATTTGATCAATTGTCATTTAGCACAGTGGTTAAGACTTCAGGATCAGGAGTCAGACCTGGGAGAGAATCCAAGTTCTTGCACTTACTAGTCATGTGACTTTGGGCAAATCACTTCACCTCTTTGAGCCTCAGTTTTATCGGTTGCCAGCTAGATGGTAACATTACCATCGCCCAGGGGACAATAATGTAGGTAAAGCCCCGGGCACCCGGTTGGCACAAAATACATTTTTCCAAACTTCAGCCATTCATGGGCCGCTATTGCGATGTTTACCATCATCTTTTATCATAACCTGCCACCTGCAATAGTTACCACTATCATAGAATTTACCAGTTATTTTTCTGTAACTTGGGTTCTAATTGATTGCTCCTCCTGCCTTTTTCCAACTTAGTCTTTCTGAGTGATAACATATGGGAATTACTTACTGCTGCCATGGCTGTTTTTGTTTTTTCATGACATACATTAAAATAAATGCATAACACAGTCCACGCCCTTCCTAGCGTGGTTCTGATGTATTTACGAACAAAATGCAGACACCACGCCTTCCCTCTCCCCGAGGCTCCTTAGGGACGGGGTCTGGACTGCTCTTATCTCCGTGATTAGCCCAGCATCTGCAGCAGAGAAGGAGCCCATCAAAAATCTGCCTAATTAATGGGCAAACATTCTCGCACAGCCGTATCAGAGACCTGGACAGACGGCCCAGCCAAATTCCATTCCAGCACATTCCAAGGACTGTCCAAATTCTTCTGCTGTGCTGGGTGCGTGTGCTATCAAAAATCACACGCTACAAGTGGGCTGTCGGCAGAGGAGTCTGCAATTGTTTCCACAAATGCTTGCATGAAACTCAATCAGCTTTTGCTGTCATGGGATTCGATCCTTTCCACGGTGCCTTGGCAAGGCCGATCCTGGCCAGTGAAACGTGGCAGGGACTTCACAAAATAGGGGTTCTCTGAGCTGGACAAAGAAAACCTTCAGATGGAGTTTTGCGTCGCCACGACAGCTGAAAACATTCTTGTGAAATGTTTCCGTCAGGGAGCATGAAGCAAGAAGTGGTGACGTTCTGAAAACACTGGATACCAAATAAAATGTGAGCTGTGACAAGGATGCTGCAGGCCCAGCTGGTGTGTCAGGGACACTTTTGAGCAATGGAAAAGTTTCGATGGAAAATTGTACACTTGGTCTGTTAAGAAGTAACCAAGTAAAATGTTTTTTGGCACATATTAAATGTTTTATTTGGCAAATTCATGCCAACTCAGACTTGAAGGTAACTTACTTCTCAAACCACCTCACCCTCCCATGGCTAAGTGCCATACTGAAAAAATGAGACAGGTGTAGGTGGCAGCTGCTTGGGCCCAGAGACTCAAAGATCCACACGCCAAAGGGGGTGGAGCTAGAGGACCCCGTCACAGATGGCGGCCAGCGCTGGGCAGCAGGCCCATCCAACAGTCATGGGCTGGGCTCTCCAGCCCCGTCCGGACTTGTGTCCCCACCCCGTAACGTAGAGAGCTGTGTGGTGGTCGCGACTGTGATTAAGCCCTGAGAACCAGCACGAGCTGCTGTGGGCCAGGCCTTGCCTGTGAATTGAGATGAAAACACCACTTGGCTGGCAGGGTTCACGGGGGCGACACGAGCTTGCGGGTGAGAAAAGTGCTTCTCAATCTGCATGGCAGCCCACACTGTCCCCGGGGAGTGAGGACAGGCACGCTCAGGGCAACAGCCACGTGGCTATGTGAGTAACCACCAAAGGCAGGTGGTGGCTCTGAGGGTTACAGGAGCTCTGGAACTCACAGGAGTAGGAGGTGGCGGCCACTGAATCAGGCCTGGATGGGAACGCTGGCTTTCACTATTCGGGCCCAGCTGGGAAAAAAACTTGGCTGCTGGCAGTGACCTCAGAAAGGGCTGTCACCAGGCATGCAAAGAGACAGAGCCAACATCCACTCTCACGACCATCTCCAGCCCTGGCAGCCATGCTCCACACCTGCACGCACCAGGCCCTGCATACACAGGCCCTCCGTGCTGTGTCTGGGTGCTCTGGTGACCCCCTGGGGGCGTTATCTATTTACCCCACAGTACACGGAAGACCTGACTCCTGAGAGACTTGGCCAAGGCCATCCAGCAAGTCTGTGGAAGGACAAAGAACTGAACCCAGGTGTGGCTTTAAAGCCATTGCTTTCCTTCCAGAACCACCAGAAACAATCTGACACAGTGTCACCACAGCCGCCTCCCAAAGCCACACCACTGCCTCGAGCTGCTGTCCTCTCTTTGGTCTGTGTCTTGGGGACGTTTAAGCCAAAGAAGAGCAGGCTTGGCCCACTGCTGGCCCCACCCCCTCAGCCCCCACCTCCTGCCAGCACTGACCACAGCTGCGACCTCCTTCCTCCGGCTCTGCTCCCCCGGCCCCTGGTCAGGAGCTCTTCCCTGAGCACGGCAAATGCACCATGTTTAACCTCTCCACCCAGAGCTCATTCTCGCAAATTCTTTTTTATGACAGCCGGGGTGGGTGGGAGGAGAGTGAAGGGAGTGAAGGGTGATGGGTGATTGCTCAACTCTCATTTCTTGCCAACATCTTCAAAAATCTGTCTCCTGCTGGTGGCCAGGACTTGGAGAGCAGCCCTCCTGCGGTGGTCGAGGGCGTGAGGAGCAGCCCTGTGTCTGGGCCCCGCCCCCAGGGCTCCTATTTATACCTCTCAATCCCGCTATCTCCTTTTTTGGACAATGTCATCCTCTTGGCTCTCAGCATGTCCTTGATAGAGAAGCAAAGCTAAGCCACAGCACTCCTGTGCCGCTGGGCTAGGACTTGTGACACCTCATTCCCCTCCCGGGCACTTTCCGATGGCCTGCCTGGCCAAGCCTTGGGCCCGTTTCTCAGGGATGGGGAGCTGGCCTGCTGTGCTCATGCGGCAAGCTCTGGCCTCCCCGGGCTGTTCCCCAGAGGCACAGGGCATCCTCCTACCTGAGCAACCCACCCTAGAGCCCCGGGGAAGGGCTGGCCTGGCCCTGCCAGCACGTTGGCCCGTCAGGACCCACCTGCGCCTGCGTTCCTGCAGTCAGCAGGGCAGGCGCTCAGCTGCCCATTCCCACAGAGCAGGAACAAAGCTCAGCCCTACCTGCTCCAGGCCAGCAGGGAGTTTTCCTCCCCTTGTTTCTACGGTACTGGTTCATGCACCACTTGCTTCCTCCCCAAAGGAGCCTCAGCATCTTCCAATAAAGGCACATGTTCAATTGTGCCATAGAAGACAAAGAACAGTAAATAAGCAGCCAGGAGGGAGAAGAAAATAAAATGAGCTCCCTCCAGGACATTTGACAAAAGAGAGCTTTGCTTTTAGCATAAAACTGAGCTGTGAGCTTCCCAGCAGTTTGAACAATGAGGGATGCAAGTGGGTGGCTATCCGTGGGGCAGAAACTCAAGCCAGGTCTCTGGACTCCTCATTAAGCAGACACACACAACTAGCACCTACCGTGTGCAGCCACGGTGCTGTGACAGGAGAGGAGTTGTTCTCAGCCCTGCTGCCTGCCGTGGCGTTAACCTCCCACCCATCCCCTACCTGCGCCCACTCCTGGATTCCTGTTTCCCACGATGGCTTTACCAGGCTTGCCAGGAAGGAACCTCAGAGTTCCTGCAGGCTCTTCTGGAAGGCCGGGAGGCAACAGAAAGCATGAGCCTGGTCCCTCCTCAGATGCATCAGGTGCCGGCTGCAGCTCAGCCCTCGGACCTGAGCCACCAAAATGGTTCACAGAAATCATAACCACATCTTGATGCCGAGGTAGGGAGAATCAACCCAACAGACAGCAAATCAGTCCAATTTCCACAAGACTGCCTTCCTTCCCCTCCTAGGAGAAAGATTCTAGCCAATGCCCCCTACATAGGGGGAAATAACAAGACAGGCCAGCTTGTTCTGTCACCCTTTCTGATCAACTGGCTTCTCCAGTGGCCCCTGCCAGGGGCCAGGTGAGCAGGGAGGACCTGGGTCCCAGCAGGCCCAGGAGCAGCCAGCCCTCTCTGACGGCCTGCCGGGTGGCATGTGCAGCTGGCAGACGGCACCCCAGCTTGAAGTTCCAGCCTGCACATCCCAGAGAGACCTCGGGCCACTCCCAGAGCAGCCAGCGCTGACAGGCTCCACGGACAGGCCTGAGGCTTAACTGTGGCATCCCACAGCAGGGACGTTTATTCTCCATAAACCTGGCCTCGTGGCACCTTGTCTTTCCTGTCCCAGTAAATGATAAAGCTGACCTAGGAGATCCTGCCCAGCACATCGCTGAAGCAAATGCCAAACCCCGTGGACCGGGGAGGTGTGAAGACGGACTGCCGGGCTGCGGGGTGAGCTATGCAGGGCCCGGGAGGACCCGCCCCGAGGCTGCACGGGCGTGCTCCAGAACACCTCTTCTTGGGTCCCACTATGATGACACTGCCCCATCATTCACTCCTCCCACTCCTTCCTCACTGACTCCCTTGCTTGCTGGTTTGTACACACTTTCTTGGCTCCCCCAGAGGCCCAGATGTTGTAGGAGGAGCCAGGCTTACAAAGGTATGGAAGGCAATGTTCTCTCTAGGAAAACAGACAGACACATAAAGCCAGTTCTGATCCCCTTGGCAAAGCTTCCTTGGTGAGGGTTCGGGGTGGCATGTCCTGGCCCTGTTCTAGGGCCTGGGTGGAGGCGGTGTGTGGTTATGTTGGGCAGGGGTGCATTGGCATTGGAGGTAGGACTTGGCCAGGTAGAGAGGACAGAGCATGCAGCCTCAGCAAAGGCCTAGAAACAGGAAGAAAAACTGCTTTTTTCTGTTTCCGCAGCTCAGAGAGGTTAAGCAAATTGCCCAAAGTCACACAGCTCCCAAACAGAAGAGCAGAGATCTGACACTATGACTTAAAAAAGTCATGCTGTTACTCATCGTGCTGGTGGGTTTACCCAAGGGGACGGGAAGTCTGAAGGCTCCTGGTGGAACATGGTGGAGGGAAGGTGTAAGGTGAGGGAACCACAGGCAGTGGATAGACTCGTTATATCTATCTGCTGGGAGTCTCAACTTTGATGTTCTCAGAAAAGTCAAGAACTTTCTGCATGCTAAGAATAGCAAGCAAGATGGTCAGATTGCATGGAAAGGAAGGAAAACGAAATGAGCTAGAAACAGAGGACCAATGAAGAGGCTACTGCACCAGTCCAAGCAGGGAGACAAGCCGCAAGGCAATATAGAGAAGAAAAGGATACAGCCAATCAGGGACAGGAACTCTGAGCTTCCCTCCTGGCGAGCTTGATGAAGCCATTGTGAGAAACAGGAATCCAAGAGTGGGTGCAGGCGGGGGATGGGTGGGGGATGCAGGCACGCAAGGCTGAGAACCACTCCTCTCCTGTTACAGCCAAATGAGCACCAAGGGTGCCCTGGTGACCCCAAAAGCCCCAAGAGAGTGAGTCTCCTGGCCAAGGAGGAGGTCAGGGGATGGGCAGAGGGGGGAGCTCCCTCTGCACCCCACACTCACATTCTGACTCCCCATAGCTCAGGTCTAGGAGAACTTCTCACCAACACGAGCCCCACCCGGAACACGCCTGAGATGCTCTCTCGGGCGGGGCGGCCCTGTGCACAGCGCAGGCAAAGAGAAGGCCAGTGTGACATTCATGCCCATCTGCCACCTTCTGAAAGGCCCTGCAGGGGGAGAGGGGAGAGAGGACAGACAGCAGGGGAGTGAGAAACCGTCCCCAAAAAGAGCAGAGAAGAGGCAGGTGGGCAGCGGGAACAGCTGCCGGCTCGGACACTTCTGACAGGTGGTGCTGAAAGGCATCCTGTGACTGGGCGTCACAAAGAGAAACCTGCTCCGGCCTGACGCTGCGGGCGAGAGGAGGTCCAGCCGCTCCTGCCTCCCGTGGCGTCTCCTGAGCCTTGGCACTATTGTCATCAGAAGTGGAGGCCATTTATGGTACATTCCAGGTCCTGGGCTGGATACTTGAGAAACACTGTGTCATTTCTCCCTGGCGCACAGTAGGACAATAATAAATATCTGAAGAAGAAGTAAATGAATCTCTTCTAGCCCTGGGAGCCCAGCCTGCTCTGTCCATGGCCTTCCTTTGCTCTCTGCTCTCACCCTGAGGATGACCACAGGGCTGTCAGCCATGAACATTCAATGGCTCCCTACTACCTACAGGACAAAGACCCAACCTTTCAGACTGGAGGCACGACGGTGTCCCTGGCCCCACCCAGACTCTCTTTGACCTTCTGCCTCATGGCTTCTCTGCACAAATCCCACAAAGCCGTGCAGACATCACCTCCCAAACATGCCCCGCGTGTCTCCACCTGCACGTGGAGGAAATCTACAGCCGGCATGGCCTTGACTCAGGCCCAGGTTTGAATCCAGGCTCTGCTTCTTTCAGAGCTCTGTAATTTTGAGCAATTTACTAATCTCTCTCGGTCTCTGCATCTGACCCATCGGGTTTTGTAATGACTGGATGGGCGTGTGTTGGTGACGCACGCAGCCTGGTGCCTGGCCCACGGTAAGCGCCAGGGAAAGCTTGCTGGTTGGATAATGCTGACCCCAAGAGTCTCCCCTTTCTCTCCTCTACTCAACTGGCACCTTCCCTCGCACATAGATGTCTCTGCTCCCCTTCCCTGCCCCACCTCTGGGCACTTGGCACTGAGGACGGACCTTTGGCAGCTGTTTTCCCAGAGCTGTTACCCAGTGTCATGTGTGTGCTTTCTGCTGTCTTCCCAGTGAGGGACAGCTTCCTAAGGGATGGCGCTGACCTCACATCCTCTCCTTGGGACCCTCCGTAGGACCATGCCCAGAGTAAAACCTGAATAAGGTTTGTGGATGGGATGGGCTATGTCCCCATGTGTCTGTCCCTGGAGGCAGAGGGACGGCAGAGATGAGGGTGGGGGTACCGTGCAGAACCCCCCAGTCTGCCGAGAGGGAGAGAACAGAGACAGGAGGGGCAGCAGCAGGGCTAAGGGTTACATCCAGGTTACATAAAGGCAGTAAATGTGGCCCAGCCCACGCTGCCAAGAGCCACTGCTAAAAGCCGCTTCCCACCACCTGGCAGCTCCCTGGATCCCTGGCACAGAGGAAGGGCTTAACAGATGAATGAACAAATGAATGAACAGATAAACTTAAACCAGCGGGACCTGGCAACCACCAACCAGGAGGAACCAGGCGCAGAGCTGTGCACTGAATGGGACTGTTGACGGCAGTGATGAGGGAGATCGACAGTGATGATGAAGAGGAAGATGAAGCAGCTGCCGCGTATACACGCTCGCTGCAGGCCAGGCCCTGTGCAGAGCCTTCCCCATGCATTTCTTCATTTAATCCTTGCAACACTACTATTCCCATTTTGCATATTAGGAAACTGAGGTCTAGGGAAGTTTAATCCCTTGCCCAAAGTCATAGGAGAGAATAGAGCCTGGCTCAAACCCCAGTCTCTGTGACGCCGGAGCTCATGTTCTTCACTGCTGTCTCCACCCCAGCCTGGCTGCAGTGATCCGCTTCAGCCACTCAAGAGTTTTGTCCCAGCTGAACTGCCAGGATGCATCGGCACAGGGTCCCCTGCTGCTTAGCACTCCTGGGCTGTGGGCACCCAAGCCGTGCACACCCACGCCTGACGATGTCGTCTTCTGGCAAAACCAATCTTGGCGCCTTGCTCTGCCCCAAGCTGGGCTCAGCCAAAGGCCTCAAATAGAGTCACCCCAGTGTCCATTCCTGCCTGGCCAGTCAGGCTCTGCCAGCCAGAGGGGCCAAGGGGACGGCTGTGCTGCCAGACGCCCCCTCCAACTCTCCCACGCCTTCCTGAGATTAATAGGGGGTCCAGAGGGGAGAGAAAAGTGGGGTCACCACCCTTGGCGGGAGGTGCATCAGCCATTGCTCTCTGAGCCCTTTCTGTAAAAGCAGCTACTTCAGAATGGACACACGACAGCTGCTCTCAGTCCATGTTTCCAGGACTCTTAAAAGAACTCAGAAAGAAAAATAGGACCCATCAGCAATCAGCCCAGGATTTGGGAAGATTAAGTGTTTTCTTCGTCTCCAGGGGAGAATAAAAATATCTAAGCAAGGAAGAAAATCAAGATTCTAAAAGGGCCTGGTACAGAGTAGACCCTCATGTTGGATGCTGGGGAAACAGTGCCAGGCAGACCCAGGCTCTAGCCTCATGGAGCCCGTGGTCAAGTGGAGGACAGAGGTGGGTCATCAGACCACCACGGTGGGGGCAGTAGCAGCACGAGCAAGGGAAGCAAACCCTGACCATGTGAGGTCACCAGCGAAGGCTTCCTGGAGGAGGTGACCTACAAGGCAGAGGCCTGAGGTTGAGTCGATTACCAGGCAGAGTTGGGGAAGTGTGCCTGGCAAAGGGAACAGCCTAGGCAAAGGCCTGGAGAAGAGAAGAAATAGGAAGGAATGGTCGAGTTGGGGGACAGGTGGCAGGGATGAAGCCAGAGTGGTGAGCAAGGGGCGGAGGGGCAAGACTTGGTCAGCTTTGGCAGGACCTTTGGGCTCCACTCTGACAGCAACGGAATGCTACTGACGCAGGCGGCAGTGAAACCAGATTGACATTTTAGAAAGAGCCTCCTGGCTCCTGCATGGAGCTTGGTTTGAAAGGGGTGTGCTGGAGGGCGCTGACACAGGAATTCAGGCCGAGTTCCCTGGACCTGGGGATGTCCCTGGGGCAGGCAGGCAGCGTGTGGCAGGGAAGGGGACAAGCAAGGCCCCAGGTCTCTGGGCAGCTGGAAGGAGAGTAGTGATGACCACCAGGGTCAGAGACAGGGCAGCTTGAGAAGAGGGAGGCACAGCTCCCCAAGAAGACAGGAAAATTACCCCAGCCATTTGTCTGACAGCCAGCTCACATGACCACACTGAAACTGACCAGCAACAATTTGCAGAGCACTTTACAAAGCACTTTCTAGCAGTCACTGCTTTGGCTGCTCCATCATCCACTAAGGTAGGGATTCTGGAATCCCCATTTTGAAGATGAGCAAATCAAGGTTAAATGAGTTTTTCCAGGCCACCGGATCAATGGAGTGGCACAAGAACATGGATCTTCTGCCTCCCAGTCCAGCAAGGATTCTACGACCACATGATTCCATTTAAAATGATATCTGACTTCTAGGTGAGGAACAGGTGATCATCAAGGCCAGTACGATTCTCTCTCTACAAGCAGAACGCAATAAACAGGGCTGCAGACCAAAATGCTAACAGGGGTTATTTATCCTCATTGCCAATTTTTGTTTTCTTCTTTTTAAATTATGTTTTGGAAATTTCATCCATGGACATATATTATTTCTGTAATGAGAAAAATAACTAAAAGATACGTTAAAAATAATTTTTAAAGATGGTGCAAAGACAGCACAACGGTGAAACATAAAAGAAAAAAAAAAAAGCAGCAATCAAATGTTTCCGCATTTGCACATTTTCCTTTCAACCCCTGGCTGGAAAGGGCCACAGCGAGCAGCCAATAGTAGTAGCTCGTGCCCCCAGGAGCTCTTAAGGGGGTCATTTTGTTTTTGTTCTTTGGTTGTTTTTTCTTTTTGTTTTGGACTTTGCCGGACTCCACTGCCAAGGACCTGCTGAAAGGACCGAGCCCTGAGAAAAAAATTCTGGAAATAGCGTCTGGGCAGAGACCATTAAAAGTGTTGTCTCAGCGTCTCTTTATGGAACAGAACGCTGTCACACTAAGGCCAGTGCAGGTCGGCTGGCCTCTTGTGTCACTTTGAGGTCCCGGTTGCTACATAAAACAGCTTGTTTTCCCCTGTTTTCAGCGACAGGCCGTAAAACAGGCAGAAGAGCCTTCCCCTGCTGGCCACTGCCGTGATCACGGCTGGCAAGCGGGGCAGGGGCCGCTCACCAAACACCACCTGCTTTGTTCATCCCCCTCCCACTTCAGGTGAATGGTGTCTGCAGAGGCAAGTGCATAGCTGGAAACAGACAGAACATTCCAGAGGAAGCAAAG
The DNA here is from genome assembly GCF_041146395.1 of Eulemur rufifrons. Lineage (NCBI taxonomy): Eukaryota > Metazoa > Chordata > Mammalia > Primates > Lemuridae > Eulemur > Eulemur rufifrons. The sequence continues at coordinate 61,487,938 of NC_091010.1, read as the reverse complement.
GAAGCAGAGGGGGCCCTGTACAGGCTGTTGGGGTTTGGCTAAATGTGTTCTGGCCATTGTATGCATGTATCAAAGCATCACATGCACCCTATAAAGATACACAACTATTATGTCCCCATAAAAATTAAAAAGAAAAAAGAAGAAAAAAAAGAAGAGTGTGGGCTTTTTCACCTTTGAGCCATAGATCAAAATGCCACAATGAAGTGTAAAGATGTTCATGTGAACATTAACTGTAATGGCAGAAACTAGGGGGGAACCCAAAGAGTACAATATATACATGATAGACAGGAAACCTTCAAAAATCAGTCTCACACTGGACTCACGGGCAAGAGCTTCTTTTCAAGGCAGCTTAAAGGAAGAATTCACCACGGGAAATAAGCCATAGGTTGAGAGAGATGGGCAGCCTGGCCCCCTGCTGCAGTGGGGGCCACGGGCAAGTCCCCAGGGGTCCCCGGGTGCGATCGCTCACCTGCAGAAGGGCAGCCCATGAGAACAGAAAGTTCCGTGTGTTGTTCACTAATGTGTCCCCAAAGCCTGACACCCAATAAATATGTGTCAAATGGAAAGACCAAAATCACACTAATGAAGAATTTTAATGATATGGGAGAATATTTTTGATATTGTGTTACGTTTGGTATTATGTTAAGACATAAGAAAACTGTAATATATGTATGCATGGGGAAAAAAACTAGAAGAAATTACATGAAAGTATTAACTATGGCTACACCTGAGTGGTGAAATTATAGGTGACTTTCTCTTTTTCCTTAAAATTTTCTGTATTTCTTTTTAGCAAAATAATTCACTGCTTATAATGACTTAAACAATAACAAAAAGAGAGACTGAAAAACTACCATGCAACATGGCTTGGAAAACAATGGCTCCTCCCATAGATGTTCCTGTGGCCCACTGGGGAAGCAACCAGCCTGGGCCTGCAGGGGTTAACTCTGAGCCAGAGCGGGGAGGGCAGGAAGGGTCCACCCTCAGACCTGGTGGGCATCGGCATCCTCTGGCCCCTCCACCTTGAGCTCCACTGACCCTGTGAGAAGGTGAATATATAACGGGTTCAATTGTGTCCCCAAAGCAGATACTTGAAGTCCTAACCCCCAGCACCTCAGACTGTGACCTTACGTGGAAAGAGGGCCGTCACCAAGAGAATCGAGTTAAAATGAGGTCATCGGGCAGGCCTTAATCCAGTATGACTGGCGTCCGTGTATTAATGAAAAGGGGACACGTGGAGAATGCCAGGTGGAGGTGGGGGCAGAGATGGGGCCGACACATCCACAGGCCAAGAAAGACCAAAGATGGCAGCCGAGCACCAGAAGCCAGGAGGCAGGCCTGGAACAGACGCGCCCTCCCAGCCCTCCGAAGGACCCAGACCTGCCGACACCTTGATCTTGGACTTCTAGCCTCCAGAAACGTGAGACAATAAATTTCTGTTGTTCGAGCCACCCAGTCTCTGGTATTTCACTGTGGCGCCTCAAGGAACTAACGGAGAGCGGAAAAGCCTGTCTTGGAGTCAGATCACAGGGAGACCTTGGCAAGTAACTTCTTTCTCAGGGACTTAGTTTACTTATCCCGGAAAATGGAAGACCTAGTCTAGACAGTGGGTTTCAAACTTAGTTTCCGCCCTGGAATAAAATCTTACTCAGAAGCCCAAATATAAAATGTAAAAGACAGACTGATCAGGTAGAACGCTGGTCTGAATCACACAACTTCCCCACAGAGCAGCCTTTGAAAACCACATTCCAGGTCATCTGTGAAATCCCTCCAGAAGGAGAAACCCACTGTCTGGTATCAGTGGTCAGTGCTCCCGACCTCGTGCTCCTGCCTTCGAGGGTGCTAGAACAACGCTCGGAAAAGAATAGGCAGCTATGCCAGGCCACCCTGTCCCTTCTGAGAGCTCCAGCTGCAAACAGGTCACCTGACGTCCCAAATCCACCACGTCTAAATTTATCTCACCCTCCAAGGACGAGCAGATGCTGTGCCTTATCAGAGCACGGCTAGGTGGCAGAACAACAGACGTGACGCGCCCTTATCACCCCAAGGACGGCAATGACGTCTGCAGAGAGACTTGGTTTCCCTGACAATGAAATCAAGAGCTCGTGTGCCGGCCCAGCGGGCCTGAAGGGGACTGGGTCACAAAGACATGTGAGACTCTGATTGTCCCCTTGGGGCTCACAGTCTCATCAGGGGACACAAAGTCAACAAGGGAAGAGGGAAAGAGTGTCACCATTCTCTCTGCCCCACTGTGAAATCAGGCAGTGGATCCAATCTTTATTCATTTAATTTTTAATTACAGAAATGATACGCCACTTCATTCTCTCTTTTTTAAAATGACCTTACAGATAAAGTTAATGTCCCCTCTGACTTCCATTCCCTCCCCAGGGTAAGCACTGCTAGAAGTCTGGGCTGCAGCCTTCCAGAACATATATATGTCCTTTCAAAGAAACCCACCAGGCCAGAGCAGGGGTCCAGGCAGAATTCGATGCTCCCAGCTTCCCTGGGTGAGCTGTGGGGTAGAGAGGAGGAGGTGGCGCTGAGGGCTACAAGAATCAGGGTGGGCTTCCAGGAGGCGGAAGTTGGTGGTGGGTGCTCAAGGAAGAGTAGGATTCAGATGACTCCAGACAAGGGTCCCAGGGACATCAGATCCACTTCACGTCAGCACAGGAATAGCTGGCCTCATTCATCATTTGGAGCCAATTCAGCTGCTCTGAGAAGCTCTACAGCCCTCTCAAAGGGTCCTCAACCTCTGCCCTCAAACCACTACCACCATGAGGATAATGATGATGACGGTAATGACAATTATGGCACTTATGCAACACTCTGCTGGCCCTCCCAGTGGTTCTGGAGATTGGTATTAGCGTCTCTAGTTTATAGACAAAGAAACGGCAACCCAGAGAAATTAAGCCACTTGCTTAAGGTCACACAGGACTGGGAGCAGCAGCACCACCATTAGACCTTGAGGGCAATGACCAAGATCCTTCCACCAGACCTCACTGCTTCTCAAGGGTGACCAGTGATACAGCTTAGAACCTGCAACAATGCCTCGCACATAGCAGGAGCTCAGTAAGTATCTGTTAACCAGTTTCTGGTTTAAAGAACACAGGCAGCCGAGTGCAGTGGCGCACGCCTGCAGTCCCAGCTCATTGGAAGGCTGAGACGGCAGCTAGTTCAATTCTAGCCTGGGCAACATGGTGAGATCCTGCCTAAAACTATATATGAATTAACATAAAGAAAGAAAGAAATAATAACGAGCATGGGCAATGCCAGTGAATAACCGAGTACTAGGCTAGTTCAAGACAGTCTTTACATTGTTTTCGGGTTTTTTCCATGTTAAGATTCTGTAGCTTCCTCTAGGAATTCCCCAGAGCCCAGAGCTTCTGCTCCTGCAAGGAGTTAAGGCCCTGGCAGGAGGCTCCCCCACAGCCGCCAGCCCCCCACCCGCCCGCGAGGGCTCGGGGCACCGCAGTGGCACACCAGATGCAGCAGCGAACAGGCTCCTCATAAACGTCAGTCCTGCCGGGGGTGGGGAGGGGGACCTGATTTATTATATAGCTTTTGGACAGTTCCTACAGAAATATTGCCAAACAGTGGAATAATCAACTCTTTCACTCAAGCCTCCTCAGGCTTTTTTTTTTTTTTAATGAAAGAATAAAGTACGCAATGAGCCTAAGCTAAATAAATAAAAATGCCACACTTTTGCCCAACAGACCTTTCTGCGTCACTGAGAAATATTTGCAGACCTCAACAATCTTTTATCTTCACGATGACGTTCCAGCCTTCCAAGTTTTAGACATTATGAGAACTTCTTTGATTTGGGCTCCCCTAATTATCTTACACGAACAATTAGCCTATTAACTAATAATGTCATTATTTGACGTTTCACACAGCAGACACTAGAGAACCCCTTCTCCTCTCACAGTCTGTCTGCCCTCTGCCAGACCTGTTGAAAATCAGCGAGCTCGTGCCTTGGGCTCACATGGGAAGCACATGCGTGTGGCAAGGAACTTCTGTCTTAATACTCATCACCGCCAATCACAGTTCTGGTTTGCAGGCTGAAGAGGAGGGAACATCCACCCATCCACTCATGGTGCCAGCCACGGAGAGTCCAGGACCTCGGGGAACTCACACAAAACGATGTCCTGGGAGGTGTGGCGTGATGCCACTTCCTCCAGGGAAGTTTGCCACTGCTGTCCAGCTCAGCAACCTGTTCCTCACCATCACAGAGCTTTTTCCATCTGTTACCCCATCTTTATTTCAGTCTCCTAGGCTCAGCCATGAATGACCTCCAGGGGAGCAGGGATCAGCTCTGTTCCCCTGTGGGTCGCACACAGTAAGTGCTCAATAAACACTTGTGAATAAGCAAATGAATGTGCAGCATGTACTTGTAAGAAACAACACAGAAAGAGACAGAAACGTCTGCCCCTTTGTGCATGTGACGACTCTCCTGCCTTGGGTACCGCCCGGGGCTACGTGCAACATGTGTACACGTCAATACGATGCCAGGGAGTGAAAAGCTGGGGCTCCAGACCAGGGGACCGGACTGTCCTGGACAGGTCACTCTTCTCTTGGGGCCTATGTACCCACCTCTGAAATGGGAGGTTGGACACGATGCTCTCTAGTTCCTCGAGCTGAGGAGTCTGTGAAAACCTCGCATAACTATGATAATGACCCAAACTACAGCTTTAGGGGAAGCTGGCCTGGGCCGGGAGCCACCCGCTCGCCCTCCCCACGCAGGGGACACCAGACTGTGGCCGAGTCGTGTGACTGTGCTGAGCGGCCCATCCACGCCGTAAGGAGGGCAGGGGTGCGGGGGTGGGGTGAGGGTAGATGCTCTCTCAAGTGCCCCCAGGGCGAGGCTTTTATTAGTTTAAGTTTAAACCATAGGCCAAGGTTAAATTTGGGTATGGCAAACACGCCACAGATTTTTTTGAAAGAGCCCTCACTTCAAATATTTCACCTCCTTCATTCCTCCGTTCACCCAATATCGAACGAGCCCCTCTCACGTGCCAGGCACTGCTCTAGCAGAAACCAGCAAGACCCGGTCACCCTTAGAACATCCAGTCCAGTGTCGGAGACAGAAAATACCCACGTCAACGAAACAGAAGACGACTTCAGAGGGAGGCGTGGGCTAAGAACATCAAATAAACAGCCTGCAGGAAAGGGCGCCATTACAGGGAGGGTATGGCTCCTTTTCAGAGGGCTTCTCTGTGGAGATGATATCTGGGCTGAGACCCTGGAAAACAGTGTGGGGTAGAATGTTCCAGGTGGAGGGAACAGCAGGTGTATAGGCTCTGGGCTGGGGACAAGCTTTTGGTGTGCAAAGAACAGAAAGGTGAGCAGTGCAGCCTGTGGCTGTGGACGGGGCTGAGCCGGGAAGCAGTCGCGGGGCCAGGGGGAGTGGGCGGGGCCAGGAGGGTGTGGGCGGGGCCGGGGGCGTGGGCGGGGCCAGGGGGCGTGGGCAGGGCCAGGGGTCCACTCGCTGGGCTGGAGGGAAATGTCATCTTTCTTTGCCCCAGCCTCTAACTCACACTTGGCACTTCCTCCAGCCATGAACGTAGACAGACCCCGCAGTGATGTTAGTGACACCCAGGACGCGCCCGTGACAGAAACCACAGATCCATTCACATCACACTTGCTGCAGACACCTGAAAATCTCCCTTGTGCTCACTACAGACTCAAAATTACAACAGCTGTCGGACCAGCTGTTACACCCTGCTATTTAAAATATTAACGAAGAAGGGCATATAATTGTGCATCACAGATTTTTACTACCTTTATTTAAAAAGAACTGGCTTCCTTCGTAACCCTGTGTATTCTATTTTACGTATGAAAGTGTTACTCTGAGAAGGGGTCCACGGCTTTACCTGATGGCCGAGTGTCTATAAGCCACAGCGGGGCATCTAGGTTTTATTCCGCATGGGATGGAAAACTGCTGGGGCAGCTTCAGGAGGGGAATGATTCACAGGCTGCAGTTTGCAGTTTTCAAAATCACCCTGGCAGCCGGGTGGGGATGGGCAGCGTGGACGGCAGGAGAAGGCCGTGGGTTTAACTGACCGCTGTTCTCGACAGCCCAGAGGGGGCGGCGTCCCCTTCGCTCTGATTGAGAGCCATCCCTTCCCACCACCCCACGCCCCGAGGGGCCCTGTCACCTTGGCACAAAGTCTGCCTGGGACATCCTCCCAAAGAGCCTCAGAGAGTGAGCTCATGTGTCCACAAGAAAAATAAATGTGGCATCGGCCACTGTTTGGTTTGTGTATTGGTCTAGAAAAGAAATGAGCGTTTTACTTAAGAAAGCTTTCCAGCAGGACCCCAGCAGAGGCTGGGCAAACACCTCGGTGACAGGCTGTAAACTGTCGGGAAGGCCTGAGCCCCGTGGCCACAAGCTGTAGCCCTTGGTTCCCGCGGGCCTTCCTGTCCTCCCCGGCCTCTGTCACACGGCACTCACCGCAGTCTTGTCAGTACCCTCTAGCGGAACAGAAGAAGCCATTCCCACATGCCACCACGCACGTTCCTCACACCCGCCTGGGGAGTGGGCCTGCCGAAAGCCCTGTTGAGGGACACAGAGGGGCAGGGGGGATAGGGCCCTGGGGTGGGGTCCACGCACAGAGCCGAGCCCTGTGCTCCCAGGCCCCCGTGCCAGAAGTGAACAGGGTGGGGCCAGGCAGAGCGGAAGGTGAGAGACTCTCAGGTGCTCCTGGGGCAACACCAGGAAGCTCTTGGGGCTCGGGTGAGGGGATCTGAGGGTCTTGGTTTGGAAGGAGGGGCCCGGGAGGAGCACCAGGCCTTGGCAGGGCTAGTTCAGAGGAGGAGAGAAGTAGAGAGCCAGGGTGCACCGGGCTTTGAAGCTGGAACCAGGTTGCTATGGACTGAAGGTCTGTGTCCCCAACTCCTGGCTGAAGCCTATGCCCCAGTGTGAGGGTGTCTGGAGGTGGGCCTTGGGGAGGGGATTTGGTCATGAGGGTGGAGTTCTCATGGATGGGATTAGTGCCCTGATAAGAAGAGACAGGAGACAGCCTGCTTCCTCTGCCTGTCCACCACACAAGGATTCAAGGAGACGGCCATCCGCACACCAGGAAGCGAGCCCTCCTCAGACGCCAGACCTGCCGGTGTCTTGATCCTGGACGTCCCAGCCCCCAGAACCAAGAGGAGTAAACGTCTGCTGTTTAAGCCACCCAGTCTGTGGTCATCTGTGACAGCAGCCGAGCTAAGACACAGTTAGGGAGAAGAAAGAGAGTGGGTGTCCACGTTGCTGGCGTGAACTGCAGCAGAGACGTGGCAGACGGTTCTGGAGTAGCTGGCCGTGTCTGCAGCGTCCCAGTTCAGCTCAGCTGCCCCTTTGCAAGGCCTCTGGCTAGAGAGAACGGGCTGTGTGGGGGGAAGAGGATGTTTCTTGTCTGCATTCATTGGCATTTCGGGCTATGAGTTTCTCCAGCACCTACTCTAGGCTACAAGGGAGGCAAACAAGAAAAGCCAGGGAGCTCTCTGTGGTGTCGTTCCTCACGTCCCGAGGTCCCCAGCCAGGCTGCTTTCCTCTCCTCAACTTTCAGAATCTCCCTGTGTTTGTTTTATGCGTAGTGTCCAGGATTTTTGTCCTTAGTGGCAAGGACGGGGAACAATGCACCTACTCCCTCTTGTCTGGAACTGCAAGTCCTATATTTCATATTTTCATATTTCAAATTTTAAAGAAACACATCCATCAAATAAAGCAAAATATTAAGATCCTTTAATCTGGATGGCAGATACAGGAATGCTCTATATGGTACTCTCAACGCCCTTCTGTTTATCAGAAATGCTTCCTAAGCTCAGCATTCACTTGCTCATCCCTCCTCGTTCATTCTTTGCTTCACTCATTCACCCAACTCGCGTCCATTGCGTCCCTCCTGTAAGCCAGGCACCGACGACACAGGAGGGACTTTACCAGCTCTAACTCCTTCCCAGAGTCCTTCACACTGGGCTGGGCAAACATGCATCAAACAGAGGCTGAGGAAACATGTCTGGCAGAAGAGGATGAGAGGCTCTGAGACACCCTGGCCAGGAACTAATTTAAATTCATAGGTCAAAAGAGGCTTCTCCAAGGAAGTGGTCCTCAGACCTGCCTGTGCCCCACGTGGCATTCGTGGCACGACCCCCTGCAGACAGCTTAGCTGTGGCCGGGAAGCAAACGGCTCCCCAAGCGTGGGCTTCGCAGGCCACGACCGCTCCGGTGAGCTCGGCCGTGCGGTTGCCCTGTCCCTCAGTCCCCACTTTGGAGATGACTTACTCCTATTTCAAGCTCTCTTCTCCAAGCCAACCCCTCAGCAAGGTCTCTCACATCAGCCCTGTGGCCCTGGAAATGAGTGTAAGACGTTCCCTGGGGCCCACGGCAAATGGGGAACAAGGTGACAACCCTCTGTTGGGGAAAAGCTGGGCTCGGCATCCGGATAAGGCATTCAGGTGGCCAGGAGACTCGCTTGCCCAACGTGGAAAAGACAAAGGCTGGGCTACCCAGGAGCAGGGACCTTGCTGGGCCCCTAGGGATATGGAGAAACCATGGCAACTGAGGCCCCCCGCAGCCCCACCCCAGGCCCCATTCTCTCCAAGCCTAAGTTAGTACGAATAGTACTAGTACGAATAGTACACAATAGCCCCCAGGAGGTAAAAGGGCTCTCCTGTCTCCCCTCTCAGAAGGTCCCCTGTGAATCCTCCATGGGTGACTCTCCCCAGCACGCTCCCATCACCAGAACAGCCCCTCTTCTCCTCCGCAACCCTCCTCCCGCCCATGTACTTCCGGCAGAGTGAACAAGGACATGCAAGGCCCCCACACAGCAGGGCCCAAGCACGGGGGTGGCTGGTGGGAATTCCAGAAAGCAGGCTGAGTACTGAGGGGAGCCAGTCCCGGGGCTCCCAAGGAGGCTCCAGTCATGCGCCTCACACACGCGGTCTCCCTCGGTCCACTCCACCACCCTATGGCTCGGTTCATGGTCCCTGTGTCACAGCTGGGGAAACTGAGGCTCAGCAAGATTAAATAGGTTGTCATGTGGCCAGTAGAGAGGGTGGGATCTGGACCTATGTCTGCCTGGATCCAGAGTCCCTGATCCCACAGGCCAGTGCCACTCTCGGCCCTGAGAACACCCCAGGGACTCATCCGGCGGGGATTGTAAGGACGGAAGGTGGGTCTCGACGGCTTTTTCCCCCAAGATCCTTTAGCACCTCTTTGCTTCACCAGCTCACGTCTGCCTTCGATGGGTGTGTGCAGGCAACTTCCTCTATTTCATAAATACCACCGAGGTGACTCCTGCTCTGCACGGGGCACACAGGGCGAACAGCCGCCGCCCGCCCTCACAGCGGTGCTCCCAGGGTATCTGGGGTGGACGGAGCAGCCAACGCCAGGACCAAGCAAGCCTGGGATGGCCCATAAGTCCCACCTGGCCTGGCCACGTGGAGATGCCACTCAGGAAAGCTAAATAAACAGCCATGAGTGGCTTCGTATTCCGTGGCAGGCGCGGGGCAGCTCACCCAAAGCCCTGGGCAGAAGTCCCCAGAAGAGCCGGGCCTGCGGAGTTCTGGGGAACAGAGCACGGTGTGTCCGGTCCCCACCGGTCGGTCTTACAGAATGTGCTCAGCACGCCCTTGTCCCCCACCAGCAACAAGCAGAAGAGGAGCCTCCACACAAGGCACAGGGAGAAGGGCCAGTGCCGCCCAGAATGGAGGACCCCCCATGCCTGCCTCCAGGAGCCTCGCCCAGTCACCCCAGCCTCCTCCCCAAGCCATGTCCTGAGTGGGCCGGGACAGACCCGCTGGCATGTTTGGCTGTGCTGATCCCACAGTAGACAAGCCCCCTGCTGCTGTGGATGTGCCCGGCACGGGGTGCTGGATAAGGGCACGGGGCTGTGCCGAGCTGGGTGGCTCCTGGACGGGCATAGACATCCCCGGTGAGAGGGAAGGGGAGCCCTGATGCTCACCCCACCGGCCCCCAGCTCCCAAACCTGGGGCTGCTTCCCAAGTGCAGGGCCCCCAGGCTCCAGGAAGGATGGAGAACGGGGCTCAGTGCTGGACCTGGCCCACCTCCACTGCCCTCCCACAAGCTGTGCAACTTTGGCCAGTTATGGAACCACTCTGTGCCTCAGTTTCCCCATCTGAAAGGCAGAGTAAAATAATAGCTCCTACCTCAAAGGGTAATTGGGAGGAGATAATTCTGCCCAGTGCACAGCAAGTATTCAGTGAGTGCTGGTTATTTCTTTATGACTATTAGCAGAGATGTCAGCCTGGAGCACCTGCCTGGTTTGCACTACTGTGTCAATCGGTGTGTCTTTGACTCACTGCACAGATGGCTTCGCAGTGAACCGGCTCCGCGCTCCCCCCGGGCGTGACAGCTTACCTATGGTCCTTCGGAGGTCTTCACACTGGCTAACGTGAGGGAACTTCAGGATTTCCTTCCACTTCTTGCTTTTCCCTTTGCGCTTTCCTCCGCCCCCTGCAGAGATGGGGAGAAAGATGACAGGCTGAGCTGACGCTGGTGCTGGCCAAGGCTCAGAGCCTGCGCCCAAACCCAGGGAGCCTGTCCACCAGCTTCCTGGGCTGAGACAGCAGGGACAGCCCAAGACACACACACGCATTTCCTCCCAGGCAGGCCTCAAGCCTGAAAGTCCCCTGCCCAGTCCTGGCTGCCCCTCTCCCCCCAGACAGCAGGGCGTCCTGGGCTCCCCTGTGCCCCAGCCACGCCCCACGCCAGGCGTCCCTGTTCCTCCTCGGCATGGCATTCCCCACTGCTGTGCAGCCCGCGTGGTGTCGGATCTCTACCCCCAGGCTGGACCACAGCCTTCCCGAAGCAGGCGCCAGGCCTGTTACCGTAATGTTCCCTTTGGGCTTGGGAATCTAGCGGACTGCAGCCCCCACGCTGCCCTTATTTGTTCTCATTTCCTGTGGAAAGTCCCCTTCCCCAACCGAGGCCAGATGTTAGGGGACAAAGACTTCCATTTCTACTCATCTTGGGTACCCCCTTCTTCTCCCTCCCTGGAAACCCCAGAGTCTGAGGACGCATTGCTCAAGGCTGGAAGCAAGGACTCCTGAGGGCTCGTCCTGCCTCTGTCCTCCCCAACGCACACAAGTAATGAACATGCACACATAAACAACACGCATGTGTAATGAACGTGCACACGGAATGAAAGTGCAGAATGAACAGGCACGAGTGATGAGCACACGGAGCTGAGTGAGGTGTGTACACAGCCTTCCCGTCTTCCTCGCCACCCCTGGTGGACACACGGCAGAGCACTCGGGTGTGCAAACAGTGGCTGGGGGGAGGGGGGTCGACTTTGTGCCCAAGTGTCCCTCAGCCCACCAGTGCTTGGTCCTTGGACCTGGTGCTCTGTGCTATGTGGCTGTCATCTACCCCTACCTCCACCGTGGTCCTTAGCAGCCTTTTGGGTCCCCCAGTACCTCAAGATTTTAAGGGCCCTTTACCCATGTTCATGATCCTGGGCAGGGCCTTGGCCCCCCTCAGCCCGCTCCCTGCTCTGGGTGGGTGTGCAGCCCCTCCAGTCTCTGGCCCTCCCGGGAAGAGTCTGGGCAGGACAAGGTCCCTCATCTGCACCAACAAACCCAGGGGTGCCAGGTGTAGCCGGGCTCCAGGCTTCCCCAGGCCAGCCTGGCCAGCTCCCCACCTTGCTGCGGCCCTGTGGCCTTCCCTGCAGTCTGTGCAAGCCTGAGCAAGCACCCCACCTTCTCTGTATCCTCAGCGGTGAACCGGGGACAGTAAGACCTTCTTCTTGGGGCTGAAAGGAGGGATAGGAGATAATGTGTATTCTGAAGCAGGCACAGAGCTGGAGATTCCTAACTTTCCTAACTGTCATCTGAGCTGCCCTGGAAAGCTGAGGTCGTGGCCCTTGTCAGCGAGTGGGCCAGCCTTGGAGGATGGGACCAGGACCCCCTCCTGGTAGCCAAGAAGCAGGAGAGGGAGCTGATGGGGGAAGGACAGAACGCCGGGTCCATTCCTCTGCCCTCTGCTCATCCTGTCCTCAACCAGCCCCAGTTCCCTCCTCTCAAGACTCCGCAGATGGCAAAGGCCTCAAACTCCCAGGTATGGGATGAATGCACATTGGACACCTGCCATGGCCAGGCGCCACTTGAACGTGATCTTGTTTAATCCTCAGAATGACTCTTTAAGGAAGAATCACTGGGCCCATGTCACAGATGAAGAAACAGACATCTGAGGTTGTGTAACTCACCAGCCAGTGGCCTGCCTCACTCCAGACTTGCTCTTTCCTCCAGCCGGGGCCAACACACAAGCGTACACACACTTGCACGTGAATAAACCCTCCTACTGGCCCTGCGCTGGGCCAAGCCCCTCATCTGCACCCTCCCGCAGTCTTCATCCTCTCTCTAGGAGGTGGGAATGCTTATATTCCCACTTGACAGATGAGGAAACTGAGGCATGGGGAGGAAAGCAGCAAGTTGACTATGGCCCCACAGCTCATGAATGGCCGAGCAGAATCCAGACCCTAGGCTCTTGCCCTCGCTGTTCTGTCTGCAAACCTCCCTTTTGGGTGTGCTGAATACAAGAGAAATTCTCAGAGGATCAAAGAGAAAGCTGGCATCACAAGAGTGACATGGCATCCGGTACCAGTGCAGGGACAGGGCTATAGCTGGGGCCTACACCTGTGAGCTCCCAGAAAAGCCACCGACAGGACTGGAGGCCTGCAGAGTCGTGGGCTTGACCCACACCTGGCTTGTCTGCCTGCTTGTTAGCTGAACCAGTTGCCAACATTTGAACATCAGCAGATTTCACATACGAATCCAGATTTTGGACTCGCTCCCACGGCCAGGCATCCCACATGGCAGGAATCTGCTGGGGCTGGGCAGCAGCTGCCCCGTGGACAGCACATGTGGCCTGCAGATGAGCCCGTCCCCACCCAGCTGAGGCCCTCATTGAGGTGGCCTGTGGGTCCCCATGTGCACCTCCCAGGGAAGGGCCGCCCTCTCGAGCAGTCAGCCCAAAGCTTAGGTCACGGTCACAGCTCCCGGCCCAGCACCTCCCAGCCTGCAGGCCTCTGAGGGCCCTCAGGACTCAGCTGGTCCCTCACTGCTGACTCTCAGACCTGGCGGGCATGAAGCGCCTTTTTTGTGGGTGGTAAAATATACATACAATTTACCAGTTTAACCATTCTTTAGGTGTACAACTCAGTGGCATTAGGTATGTTCAAATTCTTTTTTTTTTAAGATTTTTTCTTTTTAGACGGAGTCTCGCTCTGTCACCTGGGCTGGAGTGCCATGTCATCAACCTAGCTCACTGAAACCTCAAACTCTTGGGCTCCAGCAATCCTCCCACCTCAGCCTCCCAGAGTGCTGGGATTACAGGTGTGAGCCACCGCACTGGGCCAGCATATTCCAATTCTTGTGCAACCATTACCATCATCCATCTCCAGAACCTTTTCATCATCCCACACTGAAAGTCCGTCCCCATTAAACACTAGCTCCTCCCGGTCCCCAGTAATGTCTATTCCACTTTTGTCTCTCTGGTGGAATCTACTGCAAGTACCTCCTGTAGGTGGAATCATACACTGTTGTCCTTTTGTGTCCGGCCTCTTTCACTCAGCATAACGTCTTCAAGGTTCACCAAGTTGTAGCAGGTGTCAGAATTTCCTTCCTTTTTCAGGCTTAATAATATTCTTTTTTTTTTTTTTTTTTTTTTTTTTTGAGACAGAGTCTCACTTTGTTGCCCAGGCTAGAGTGAGTGCCATGGCGTCATGCCTAGCTCACAGCCACCTCAAACTCCTGGGCTCAAGCGATCCTACTGCCTCAGCCTCCCGAGTAGCTGGGACTACAGGCACGCGCCACCATGCCTGGCTAATTTTTTCTATATATATTTTAGTTGTCCATATAATTTCTTTCTATTTTTAGTAGAGACGGGGGTCTCGCTCTTGCTCAGGCTGGTCTCGAACTCCTGACCTCGAGCGATCCACCCGCTTCGGCCTCCCTGAGTGCTAGGATTACAGGCGTGAGCCACCGCGCCCGGCTGATATTCTGTTGTGTGTTGTACATTCATCCGTCAACAGACATGTGGGTGTTTCTACCTTTTTTTTTTAGCTATTGTGAATAATGCTGCCAAGAATATTTGCATACAGGTATTTATTGCAGTCGCTGCTTTCGGCTCCTTTGGGTATACACCTAGGAGTGGAATTGCCAGGGCAGATGGTGAATCTATGTCTGCCTTTTTGAGGAACCAATGAAGCACTCTTGGCAATACAGATTCCCAGGATGAAGCCCACGTTCTGTGACTGGAACCCAGCAATGTGACTTCTTCAAAAGCTCCCAGGTCGTTCTCAGGTAGCCAGTCTATAGAAACCACGAGTCTATTTTACACATACACACATACACACACACACACACGCATGTGCATACTTTTTATAGATGTATTCATTGATTCAAGAAAGTGAACAGAAATTCATCGATTCATTCAACCAGTATGTGTTCTGTATTTACTTGGCAGTGAGCCCTCTGCAGGTGCTGGGACACAGCTGTCACCAGCAGGGAGGACAGACATCAAGGCTTCACTTCAGTGCTTCTCAACCCTGGCTACTGCCCCCCAGGGAACATCTGGCAATGTCTGGAGACATTTTTAGCGGTCACAACTGGGGTGGAGAGATGCTACTGGCTGCTAGTGGGCCCAGGCCAGGGCTGTGGTTAGACATCGTACCGGGCACAGGCCAGACCCCAGACAAAGAACGGTTGGCTCTCAAATGTCAATAGAAAGGAGGTAGAGAAATACTGCTTTGTTTAACAACTGTTTTGGCCCACGCTCAGGAAAAGAACAGGGGTCGGGGGAGATTGGTCAGCAGTGGGGCAGCTGTAGAGGCTCCTGCTGGAGGTGGGAAGGGCCAGCCACCTCCAGGGTACAGACCCCTCGGCCACCGCCCGGGACTTCTTTCCTCCCAGTTCCTACTTCCTCCACTTCCAGAACAGGGTAGGAGAGCTGTGGTGGGCAGCATAATGTTCCCCAAAGCACCCATGTCCTAGTCCCCAGAACCTGGGACTATGTTAGGTCACATGGCAAGTGAGCATTAAGGTTGTAGATGGAATTCCAGACAAGGACAGGGACATTTTCCTGGATCATCAGGAAGCAACCGGCCCTCTTCCAAAACAGTCTGGGGCACTGCTGACTAGTTAAGGCACAAGGACATGGGGTAAAGAGGGGCACAGGCTACAGAGACCCCAGCACTTCAAGGCAGGACCCCTCCCATGGAAAGGCCAGTGGCTTAGAAAGGTTAGTATTATGCTAATGCAAGAGACCACGTTAGTTGGAAATCCAAATTACGCCGTGAGGCAGGCCTTTAGATAGGCATTGGGATGGGGGAGCCATGAACACTGGAGAAGCTGCTCTCAACATATTTTAATCACAGTCTAGGAGGCTGTTAGGTGTCCCAGTGACTATATGTGTTAGGATCACTCCACCGTGTTCCCGGCCACAAAAGGCCGATGACTCACCTGAGCCAGTCGAGTGGAAGGTAGTGTGACAATCCCGCCTGTGACGCCCGTGGGGCTAAAGAATCTGTTCAGTTCTTTTCTACCCCAGTGAGCTTTCAGGACTCAGCTTCCACTGTGCTGCCAGCAGGGCTGGTTTTCCAGAAAATATGACCACGGGGAGGCTGTGGGTGTTCTCAGAGCCAGAGCTGGCCCAGGAGAAGCGGAGGAGGCAGGTGTTCTGATGAGGATGGGTCACCCCTGCGTCCACCGCCTCCACCTCCGCCCTCTCCACCACTGATATCTCTTTCCCGTCCACCTGGCTCTGTCACCTTTGCCACCACCAGAGTGGCACCCCCAGCTGAAACTGATGAGGTGGGTGTGCGGCCTCTCACTGATTCAAAGCCTCTTTTCATCCGTCCCCAAATAAGGTGAGATCCCAATTACAGTGCCCCATTGGGGGGCTGCATCACCGAGTGACTCAAGCCTTTTCAGAAGCGACCTGACTCCAGCCGGGTGTACTTGAGGTGGCCGCAGCCCGCAGGGCACTTTCTCCGGCCCAGTGCACTTGGCAGCCACTGTGAAAGGAAGATGGGCCTTTGGTTAGGAGAAAGCACCGCCCCTATGGCCTCAGTTTCCTCGTCTGGGATCCGGGAGGGTTATGCCAGGACAGGGCACAGAACCCTTTCTGCCAAGAGTTTTTCTTTAAGACCCCCGTAGGTGAGGCGAACGATGAGGGAGCCCACGGTGTGGGCGGGGCAGGGAGGGATGGGCAGACAGCAGGCCAGGGCCTTGTTCTGACCTTGTGGCTCTCACCTTCTGAAAACACCCAGCGCTTGGCCTCGCCCCTGCCTCCGTGCACACTCCTTCACGAGGCTTTCCTGGACGCTCCCCGGGAAGGGGACTCCAGCCTCGATCCTCCCTAGCCCTCCCGTCTCTCCACTGCTGCACCGAGCCTGCCTGCTCGGGCTGGGAGGAGACCACTCCTCCATAACTATCCCCTGACCAAAATGCTTAGAGGAAAACAACACAAGGGGCCACCAAAGGCACCTGTGGCCCAGAACCTCCCAAGGCGGACCTTGTGCAGTCACTGGGCCCACTGTTCCTCAGGGCAGGAGGCACCAGTTCTTAGGAGCCGTGGCCCTGGAGTCTCCAGTGTGTCGGGTGCCTTCCTAGCTGGGCCTCGGCTCCGGGGGTGAGCAAGAGGGAAGAGGCGTGGTCTGGGGAGGCACAGAGCCTCTCCCTGTCAAGGGTGCTTTCCACAGCCTGACACCACCACGTGGTGGGGACTGGCCCTTTTTACATAAGGGGAACCACTTCAGAGACATAAGGAATGGGCCCAAGTCACACAGGAGTCAGCCCAGGTTCCATTCAAAAGGCTGACACTCTGATGTGGGCACAGCCGGGCAGAGAGCAACCTGCCAAAGCTCAGTAAGGCGAGGAGGAGGAGGATGAAGGGAGGGAGGGAGGAGCTGGAGCCCCCTCCAGGCCCCAGTAGCCTGCCTGGCTGCTCAGTCTGGGGCTTGCATCACCCCGGAGGGCCCCACCAGGAGGGTGGGCAGAAGCGTGGGGGGCGGATGGGAGCAGGAGCGTCAGCACACCCCAGCCCACAGCACACAGTTCTCCTGACCCCAGAAGGTTCCGTGGTGCCACAGTTCTCAGCTACAAGAGCCTGAAACCTCCCAGTCGGACGGTGTGGGGCGTGTGGGGCAGCGAGGGCATGTGAGGCCTGTGGTCTGTGGGCAGGTTCCAGCACCTCCAGGCCCCACCTCACGGCCACACCACAGATGGGGTTTCTAGAGCAGAGAAACCTCAGCCACAGCCAGAAGGATTCCACAACCTCAAATGAGGAAAACCAAAACCAAGAGCAGGCCCAGGAGCTGGTCACCATGGGGACACGGAGACAGGCCCTGCCAGGACTCTGAGCCTGAGGGAGGAGCACCTGAGGGAGGAGGAGGGGCTGGAGACAGTCCTTCCTGGGAAACCCTCATGGTGAGTGCAGTGCTCAGGAGGAGCTGCCACCCACCAAAGGCTGCCTCCCAAGTGACAGCTGCATTTTACCAAGGACTTTCATGTCCACTGCCTCTCAGCCTCTTCGCTGCAATGTAACGGGTGTCACTGCATCGTTATCTGAGCCCTGCCACATACCAGATGTGTGGCCTTAAGTCACTCAGTGTTTTCTCCTACAAACTAAGACATTGCTACAAGGATTAGCACCATGCGTGCAAAGTACCTAGCACAGTGTAGGTTCCATTAAATCTAGTCATTGACACCATGACCATCATAACCATCATCACCACCACCATTATCACCATCATCATCACCACCACCACCACCATCATTACCACCATCACAACCATCATAACCATAACCATCATCATCACCATCACCATCATCACCACCACCATCATAACCACCATCATAACCATAACCATCACCATCATCACCGCGACCATCATCACCACCACCACCATCATCACCACCACCACCATCATCACTACCACCACCACCAGGCTATGTGTGGATGAGAGAACTGAGGACACAGAGCTGGTAAGGCACAAACAGCAGGTCTCAAGTCTAGGTCTTTTGACTTCTGACTCAAAGTTCAGCCATGTCTCTCCCCTACTACACCCCCCACACCAAACACACACACATACACGCACAACTTCCCTACCAGCATGATGTCAGCGTCCCTCCCAACACTGCCAGGGGCTGCCACAGGAAGTCATGCAGGGGCCCATGATTTGGCCCACTCTCTCTCTGACCTCACCCCTCCCCCTCTCACCTTCACTCACTGCAGCGCACTCTTCCCTCAGCCCCCCAGGCATGTTCCCACTTGAGGACTGGGCTATAGCTCAGGAGTCAGTACATTTCTTCTGTAAAGGGCCAGACAGGGTCTAGGTCACATAGATAAAATGTAAGCAAATGGGCATGGCTGCATTCCAATAAAACTTTATTTACAAAAACAGGCCGCAGCTGCATTTGGCCCCGAGAGGCACAGCCTGTCTTATTCCCTCTGTCTGGAACCCTCTTCCTTCTCCATGGGAGCAAACAGCCTCAGGGTCAACACATTCGCCTCTTTTAGGTTTCTGCACAGCTCTCACTTTTCCATGGGGCTGAATCATTTTTAAAAAATAATTTATTGAAGTGAAATTCATATAGCACAAAATTAACCATATCAGAGTGAACAATTCAATGGCATGCTTCCACCACCTTCATGCAGCTCCAAAACATTTCCATCACTCCAAAGTGTTAATAAAATGCTCTGATCACCCTCCTTAACACCACAATCTGCCCCAGCTGCTGCTCCACTCTCTAATCCCTCTTTCTTTTACTTGCAGTGTTTGATTCCCACTGCACATTCACCTTGCAGCATTCTGCATGGCGGACCCAGTTATCCTACTCACTGCTCACGGCTGCCTCTGCCCCACCTTGCACTGGGATGTAGACTTCATAGGCAGGGCAGGGCTCTCTGCTCGGTTCCCTGCTGTCTCCCAAGACCTAGAACGGTGCTAGGACATAGTAAGTGCTCACTCAATCTGTGATGAATGGATGGATAAACAGACGGGCAGGCAGGGCCAGAAGGGAAGAGATGGCTTCCAAATGGACTTAGAGCCACACCGCGCACCATGGGCTTCTCTGAGCCTCTAATTTGCTCCCTGAAAATGGGAACACAGCCACCTTCCCAGCGAGGGGTAGGACACACACAGCCTCCCAGCTCTGCCCTGGGTGTGTCTGTTCCCACTTCACTGCCGGTTATCCTGACCCTGGACCAGAAGCCCCTTCTTCTAGGATGGCAGGGAAGAAAGAGCAGGGCTCGCAGCAGACGGGCAGGGTTGGACCGCTGACTCCTCCGCCCACAAACTGAGTGGCCACAGGCCACTTCCCCAACCTCTCTGAGCCAGTTTCCTACCTGGCATAATAACCAAATGCCCTTGCAAGGGTGGATTGTAGAATGTGCTCAAAGCCCTTGCACTGTGCCCGGCAGGGTGTGAGCTAACCCGACTGCAAGCCCTCCTGCTCCCATCCCAGCGCCTGCCCTCCCTTCCCCCCAACCTTCCTCTGCGTCTTTTTTTCTTTTTTCTTATTTTGGGCCTCACTCAAAACTTCCTCTGCGTCTCTTTAGGACATTTTCTTCAACAGAAAGCAGACCCCAGTCCTCTTGCAAACACTACTGACCTTCTTAAAAACAGCCTCTCCAAGGAAAATAATTTTTTAAATGTACTTTTGTGCTTACTGTGCTTTTGCCCACACTGGTTTTCACAGTTGAGAAAGTCTGGCCACAAAAATTGACTTTTCACTACAAGAGTAACCCCCTTCTCTCAGCAAAGCCCAAATTTGGTCACTTTTGTCTTCAGTCTGTTTGCTCTGGTTGAAGGAGGAGAGAAAGTGGGGGAAAGGGAGGTGAGCAACCCTGAGCTAAGCCCCTGGCAGGTAGGTTGGCCCCTGCCTGGCAACTGTGGCTATTTTGTTGGAGAAATAAACAGGACTATTTGCTCAGGAAAAATTCCCCAATTTTTCATAAGATATTCATAAAAATATTTGCATTTCCCTGTGAGTAATGATTACTTCTGCTCTCCCCAGAAGTTTTGCATCACCTACTTAAAACAAGCTGAACAGACTCTTTAGAAATCCTTCCCAGTCAAAAGCTGCCGGCGTCTGGGAGAGCTGTGATGTGCACACAGCCGGTACGCACAGGCCTGGGGAGTCTGTGGCACGAAATGCTCGGGATGAGCAAAGCCCTGACCTAAGGGCTTCGACTCCGTGATCTCTGAGCCTCACGACAACACAGCAAAGGAGATTTACTTTGTAGATGAGGAAGTAAGCCCAGAGAGGACAAGTATCTGGCCCAAGGGCTGAGCTGGGATTTGAACCTAAGAATGTCTGGTTCTTAACACGCAGTCCATGAGGATGACACAGAGTTAGCTCAAGGGACAGATGAGAGCTGGGCTCTAAGAAGGTTCCCCCAAAGTCTGAAGCCACAGAAGCACACAACAAGCACACCACAGAGGGAAGAGTCCCGGATGCAGAGATGAAGTCTCCCAAGCTGGAGTCCAGAAAAGAGCTCCTGATTCCTACCTACCTTTACTGCAAACATGTTCCTCTCAAGGTCTCCCCATCTCAGCCAATGGCACCACCATCACCTGGTCACTTGGGCCAAACATCAAGGTGCCATCCTGACACCACCCTCCTCACGGCCTCCGTGGTGAGCAGTCCCCCAGAGGGCCCAGTGATTCCTGCTCCCTGTGTGGCCTCCTCCAACATAGATGACACGCTCAGCTGATGAGTCCTCTGGTCCTTGCAATGAATCTATGAGCTACTGAGCTACATCCCAAGGAAGGCAAAGAATCCCACTTTCTGTGCTCCTGGACAGGACCAGGGAGCCTCATCTTGGGTTCTACAGCACTGGCACTTTGTCCTTAAAGATCAGCTCAAGACAGCATCTCTATAGAAAGAACTGTTTCCTTTAAGGGCTGTTTAAATTCCTGACCCAGTAAAGCCACTTTCTGGGGCCCTACTCACCTCCAACAGCAGCAGGGTTGAGGCCAGAACTGTCCCTTCCAAGCTTCCTCCAAAACCCACTGCAGTGCATTGAAATTCCTAAGGGCTTTGGAGTTAGACAGGCCAGTGATCAAATCTGGTTTTAAGTTCGTAGCTGTGCGACCCTGGGCAAGCTGTTTACCCACTCTGAGCATCAGATTCTTGAAGTGTAAAAATGGGGAGATACCACCCTCTTCAGAAGGTCGCCAGGGGACTAAATGAGATCATGAATAGAAAGTGGTTAGCACTAGCTGGTGCTCAGTAAATGTGAACTGTTACCATTACTTTCTACCCTAATCCTTGACCTCATGTGAGGGTCCCAGGATCTGGGGGTTGAAAGGGCCCTTACCTGTCCTTGACTCAGCCTCCCCCAACACTCCCACTGGACCCTGCGTCCCTCAGCACACCTCCTTCCCAAGGCCTTCCTGAGTTCAGCTCTGCTGCCCCCAAATCCCTCCCATCCACTCAGCAGACTCTGCAAGGACCCACTGAATCCCTGGCACATGGTCCTTGCCCTAGAGAACTGACACGTGCCCAGGTGACAACGATTCTGGAGGACATGGGCTCTGGAAGAGGGGGCTGCAGGGGCACAGGGGAGGGGGAACTGGCCTAGCCTGGGGGTCAGGGAAGGCTTCCTAAAGGAGGCAACCCTTGGGCTGGACCCTCTCTGCTCAGGGGCCACACAGACCCCCGTGCCAGCCCTCCAGGGCTGCGGTGCCAGTTTCCAGCTTGGCTCAAGAGCCCAGTCACCAGCCCTCCAGGCCTCAGCCCTGGCCTCCTCCCTGGAGGGAGCTCCCAGAAGGCTCTGGAAGATCTGCCCCCTTGGGAAGGACTTCCTGCCCTTCAGCTCTGTCTCCTCGGGGGAGGTGGATGGCCAAGCCATCCTGCCAGCATTCCCTAAGCCCCATAGGGCTCCCCGCCTGAGGGCTGAACTTCCCCAGAAACAATACAGTAGCTGGGCTCTAATTCCAGGCCCAGGCCCCGGAAGGACCGCAGGATTCAGGAAGCAGCTGTGCCTACACAGCCATCCTCTCTAATCCTCACAGCCACCTGTGGCCGACCAGCCCAAGGTCACTCGGAGGAAAGGCGTGCGCCTCCTAACTCCCCCACAGCTTCTTTGCTGCATGCACCTTCCCCTCAGCTGCCTGGGGCGAAGGGATGCCCCGCAGAGCAGGCTGCTCCTGGCAAGGAGTCAGGGGACGCAGAGAGGATTTTGAGGGGGCCGTGAGCCTGGCCCACACATCCCACAGACAACTGTATAGAAGCAGCAGCAAGAGCCCCTACCACAGGCAGAATCCTTCCCAGCCACTTCTACCATGAGTGCACCACTCCAACAGGGCTGCAGTATGATACCCATTTCACAGATGAGGAAGCTGAGGCCAGGGGCAGAATGGGGCGTGCATGAGATGCCTGGTCAGTAATGGGCACCTGACCCTGACCCACCAAACAGGAGCTGCTGTGGGCACAGCTCTGGTACCCAAAGATGAACCAGGGCACCTGTGCTCCCTGCAAGGGACTGGGGTGCAGTCTCAGACCCTGGCCCTGACCAAGCTCAGCCTACAAAGATGTGCTGGGCACACGGTGCAGACCAGCCGTAGGTGACCACTCCCAGGGGACCAAGGACGATTCCTGGACAGGTGGGTGCCCAGCGGCAGACTCATGGGGCAGCATCTAGGTGGGGGCCCCAGGTTCCCGTGACCACTTCCCCTCTGCACTCTTAAGCAGCAACGAGGTAGCTGGGCTTACAAAATCTTCCTCAAAAATGCTTCTGTAATTGTAAAATGACCACAGGGGCGCTGTTTGGAAGATTAGGTTTTTATCCCTAGGAATTCAAAATCAAATCTGTACACAGAAAGGCCAGCCAGCCACAAGGAGAGAACATGGTTGTATTAGTTTTCGATTGCTTCAGTAACAAATTCCCGCAAATTGAGAGGCTTAAACAACAACACAAATTTATTATCTTACAGTTCTGAAAGTCGGAAGTCTGAAATCAGATTCACCGGGCTTAAACCAAGGTATTGGCAGGGCTGGTTCCTTCTGGAGGCTCTAGAGGAGATCCATCTCCTGGACTTCCCAGTGTCTCGAGGCCGCCTGCATTCCTTGGCTTGTGGCCCTTCCTCCATCTTCAAAACCAGCAGTCGCGGGTCCTGCCTTTCTCAAACTACATCACTCTGAACTCCTTTTCCATAGTCAAATTTCCCTCTGCCGCCTGCTTGCCAGGATCCCGTCGTTACACCTGGCTCGCTGGATAACGCAGGAGCATTGCCCCCACCTCAAGAGCCTTAACTTAACCACACCTGAAAAGTCCTTTTTATTGTGTAGGTAACAACATATCCACAAGTTGCAGGGATCCCGGTGTCAACATCTTGGAGGGCTGTTATTCAGCCTACTGCAGTGGTGATTAAGGCTGCATGCTCTAGGGTCAGACTGTCTGAGTTCAAATCCCAGCTGTGTAATTTACTAGCTGTGTGACTCTGGGGAAGTTACTCAACCTCTCTAAGCTTCAGCTGACTCCTTTGCAATCCTATAGATTTAGGAGTCGATGAGCTGATGCATGTAAAGCATTTAGCACAGCTGAGGAAGCTCAATGAATGAGGGCAGCAGACTCAAAACGAATGGATATCAGAGCTGGAAGGGACTGTGGTGACCACCCAAACCCTGTCCCTCACTGAACAGCTGGGGACAGAGGCCCAGGGAGGAGAAGTGAGTCCTGCAGTTTATATTGCATTTTCTTAAGCAACCCCCCAGTAGTTCTAACCACTGCCTGGTATGGACAGCCCAAAGAAGGGTCCCCCTGGCTCCCCAACACCCTGCACCCAGGAGATGCTGGAGGATGCTACAGCCGGGGGTGGGGAGGGAGTGCTCCCTAGCAGGACGTCTGCAGGAAGCACCTGCAGGTGCAGCAGCCCTGGCCAGAATCTCTCACCCACCCGCCAGGCTCAGGGCCAGGGGCAGACACAACACATCTTTTCCCAGGAGAGGTCAGCAGAATGACTCTCGACGAGAGACTCAGAGACCCACGTTCAGGGCCAAGAAAAGGTGCTCTGGACTCGAAATGTCAGCTGGTGCCTGCTTCCTTCCCTCACTGTGTGACCTCGGTTTGGGTCGGACACCTCCACTCTGGGCCTCCGTGACTGCAAAAATGCCTGGAAGGCACATGCGTGCCAGGCTCAGTAGACAGTGGCTGTCTCTAAAGTCACACTGTTGCTGTCACCAAGGACCAGCTGTTCAGCAGGACGCTTCTCCCCTCCATCCCCTCCATGTTCAACATGGCGGTTTCCTTCCTCCACGGGCTCATCCGCTGTCCTGGCCCATCAGCAGGGCTGCCCAAAGCTGCCTCTCCACCATGTCTCTAGGATTTTTGCTGAGTCACTAAACACAGTCTGGACGAAGCCCAAACTCTGAGTGATCGTATATCCCCAGTTCCAGAAAACACCACACCCTTCCGCCCTCTGGATCCAGAAGGGCAGGTGAGTCAGCCCCTCCAGGCAGAGCACAGAAGTATGCGGGGTCAGCACCGCGCTGGCACTCAAGGGTCAGCAAGGACCCTGGGTCTGGCTGGGAGGGGACACCATGTGAAGGGAGATGAGTGGATTGCGGGAGCCCTGGCCGAGCCCCAAACCCAGGAGACACCCTGGACCCTCATTCCCTCCCCTACTGTCCATCCACTGAGTCCACCCCTGAGTCTGTCCCTCCCTGTCCCTACAGCTGCCACCTGGACCAGGCCAGCATCCTCACCTGGACCAGCTTCCTCACTCTCCTACCTCCCTTCTTGCCACCTTCAAACCATCCCCACCCAGCAGCCAGAGTTATTCAAAGCCAAATCAATTCATGCAATTCCCTCACTTTAAACCCTCCATGACTTCCCCCCCGCTTCTCGCCTCACTCCCCACCACGACCCGGCACACGCCACTGCGGACACACTCACATGGCCACAGCCTAGCCTGTGCCCCCGCCGTCCCTCCTGCCCATCGTCCCTTGCTGGCTCTTTTCTCAACTCATGTGACCCCCACACATACCCCGCGGCTCCCCAGGCCCCATCTAAGGCAACGCCTCCACTGACACTGAGTCTGTCTCATTCTCCCATCTCACCCGGCTGCAACTCAGCAACCAGAGCATTCATCACCATCAGAGATTATCCGCTCATACACGTATAGATTATTCGTAAATATAACATGATCTTGTTTATTTCCTGGTTCACTCTCAGCCCATCCAGCCCTTCCCTCAGGGCAGAGCCCATGTCTGCCTTGGTCATGGCTGACCCTAGAGCAATGCCGGACACAGTTAGCCCTCCACGAGTACACGTGTCCATCCTCTACTCACGGTGCAACCTCGGGAGGGTCACAGACCCTCTCTGAGCCTGGAGGTCTCCCTCTGTAAAATGTCAGGGATTGGATCCAGCAACCTCTAAACTACCTTCTTTCACTGACTTGGGGGTGGGGGGGGCAGTGAAGAGGAGGGCAGTCAGGGAAGGAGGAGGGGAGCAGATGCTTCACCAGAACCACCTTAGCCTCAGTGACAGCATTGCATATGCAGATGTGCAGTGGGGGGAGGGGAATTGGTGAGGGGGTACGGGGAGGGTGGCTGTTGGTCACCGTGTGGACAGCGGCTCCTCCACAGGCCCTGGCAGGGCAGCTCAGGGAACCCCAGACCTCTGTGTGGAAAGAACCCAGCTGGTCTTCACCCTCTCCTGCAGCTCCCAGGCTTTGCAGCTTCTGCTCAAACACCTGGATGGTTCTGCTTTCTGGCCCCAAGAAGTATTTACATTTTGATTAAGTCTGGTTTGAAACCACCAGGTAGGCTGGCATGAGGCCTGATGCACCCAGCCAGTCCAGCTGTAATAACAAGGTGCGCTGGGGAGCAGGTAGCAACACGGGCTGAGGGAGGAGTCGCCACTGTCCCAGGGGCCTCTGGCCCCACCCTCTGCCTGACGCAGCCTGTGAAGAGGAAGAACAGCCAACTCCTGTGAACTGAGGCAGGAGCTGCTCCGGTGAGCCCGGGGCTCTGCTTTGGGAATAAACACGTAGGGCAAGGAGCACAGGGCACCTCACCTGCACACGGGAAGAGTGCCCCCTGCCCTTGGGCTCCTCCTGCCACCCAGTGTCACCCAGGAAGCAGAAAGTGACTCTGTTCCAACCTGGGGACTTGCACAAAGTCACATTTTTATCCTGGATATATTCTGAGGACTCTGCTAACAAGCTACGATTATGAGACCTCAACAGGCTGGGAGGAAGCCCAGTTATTTATTTTACTAGCTTCAAGTCTCCTGAAAATGTGATTCTGGAAGCAGCAAATGACACCCGAAGGAATGTGGAGTCCTGTGTTAAGAATTCCCACTGGTAAGACACGCCCCTCACACGCTCCCTGCCACCCCACATGCAAAGGGAAAAAGTCTAGGAAACTAACGAATGCTTGAGAATGCATCTTTCCTTCATTTCTGGGCCCTTTCATAAGAAATGAAGTCTCCTTGGCAGAAAGTGGGATTCTGCTTGTACCATCTTGTGCTACACCGGCAAAAAGATTTCATTAAGTATGTGAACTCTGAGAAGATGGCAGTGGCAGCCAGGAGTTCTGGAACTCAATGGGCAGGAGTCCCATGCTTGATTAGTAATGTCTGCCACTGACACGGGCATGGGGGACATGCTACACAGGCTACATATTTGCTGTTTAGGGTTATTAGATAAACAGCAAAAACAGCAGTGGGAATTTGGAAAGCCCAGGACTTGATTGGTCAGGAAGCACAGTCAAAGGAACTCGAAAGTAGAGCCAGGGCCTTCGGCAGGGCCAGAGATGGCCACTGGCAATTTCTAAGGCAGAGGACAAATCACTCCCAGAAAGATCAAGTCACTTCCTCAGCAGCTATGGAATGGGGTGTGTCCCAGAGCCACCTCTGTGGAGTGGGTAACACACCCCGATCTGGGACGTCACTCTCAGCTCCCAGAGCAACACGATTCCAGACAGAATTGTGCCAGGAGACGGGAGGGCGTGTGACCTTTAGGGCCCAGGAAAAATTACCCAGAGTTATGAACACAGTCTGGTGCAGCAGCAGGAAGGTGATGGCAGGGTGGGTGCCCCTGGTGACAATATCCCATTTAAAAAGACAAGAGGAGCAGCGAGACCACAGGATGAGCAGTGGCTTCGTCTGAGGTTACGCGGGAGTGGGATTCACAGCCGGACAGTGGACAGGCCTGCCCAGAGGGGCACCGTCAGCAGGTTTTGAGGACAGAGCAGGCACCTTTGCCTGTATGTTTCCGCCTCAATGTGGCAGGCTGAGACGAGGTGCCCGGGACAGCCGGCCCACTGCAGGGCTTCTAGCTGGGTTCAGTCTGAGCAGGACAGCAGCAACACGGATAATGACAGCGTTAGAAAGTGGGTGCACTCAAGGGGGCCGGTGCCTTCCCTGCCGTCCAGGGGTGACTTCCAGGGAGTGCCCTGGGTGGGGAAGGAGAGAGGCTCCGTTTCCACAGAACGTGTGCAGCATAGGAGATTTGCGTGAGACTTGAGGGTAAAGTTCTGAAACACATCACACCAAACTGAGGGGGGTCTCTGTGCCCGTCCCGGGGTCCGGAGCGTCCCCGGAGATCCAGGGGAGATCCCTCGGGGCAGCCCCAACCCACCTCTGCCGACCTTCCCAGCCTTGACAGGAGGCTTCCCCTCCCCAGCCTGGGCTTCTTCTCTGTGAAACAGGAGAAAAACCCCCACCCTGTGCACTCCATGGGGTTGCTGTGAACACTGGGTATACGGGAAGACCACAGAAGCTGAGTCAGCAGCAAGGATGAACTGCAACTGCGCGCCACCACGGCTGAGTCTCAGACAGCGCCGAGTGACAGCAGCTGGGCGCAAAAGGACGAGCGCGGTGTGGCTCCATTCACACGGAGGGCACACGCGGGCGAAGCTGACCCCGGTGTCGGAACCCCCCAGGGCAGACGAGGCCTGGAAGGGGGTTTCTGGGGTGCTGATGGTGCTCTGTTCTGTGGCTAGGGTTCCCCTGGGCGTGTGCTTTGTGAAGACCCACCCAGCAGTATGTTTATGGTTTCTGCACTTTTCTATATGGACGGTATACCCCAGTAAAAAGTGTACCCCCCAAAATTGTCTGGAAGTCTTTTGTAAACCTCTAGGTCAAGACATCAATAGAAGAGTAAGTCTATTAAAACACAGTGCTATTGATCTGTTGGAAATAAAAGGCAAGTGAGATAATCTCCAAAGTCCTAGTTTACCCTAAATTGGGGGAAACTATAGGAAGCTTGTCTTCTTTCCCAGGACTGTGTGTTTCTAAGCGGGGCCACTGTGCAGGGGTCAGAGAGGGCAACCTGCCCTTTACCAACTGCACTTCAATGCCTCTCTCCAGACCGAGGTGCCCCCTTTGCCACCCCGCACACCCACAATACCCAGATTGCTCCCCACTTCTTACACCCATGCCCTTGCCTCTTAGGAGACACACTCTGGTCTGTGAGCAGGCGCTGGCAGTGTGACCCCAGATTGAGGGTGGAACCCCGTGGCTAGTCCTTTAGAAGGACTAACACACCAGTCTTCAAATAAACCAAATGTCAATTTTTGCCCCCTCCAAAAAAGAATATTTACAGTCTCCTTCCTTGCGGGGCCACTTCCTGCACACCTCTCAACTTTAAAAACATATTTGCCAACTCTTGTAAAAACTTGTGGTGCAGCGGCACCCAGGATCAAAAGGCACGCAGATTTTTCCACTCAGCTGCAGCATTTTCCTTTAGGGAGAATGACACGAAGTTTAAAGAAAAATCCAAACTCCTGGCCTGAGCCTTCGCGGTGGATGCCTGATGCCAGGGGAGCCGAGTGCACCAGGAAGATGAAGGGCTGCCTCCCCTGGAGAACGAATGCATAAACGGGGGCCCATGGCACCCTGGGAGGGAGCCGAGAGCCCAGTGTGCCACTCCTGGCTCAGTCACCACGAGGCTGGGGACACCTTCACCCCACCCCCTTTCCAATTCGCACTTTCCTTGTGTATAAAATAGGACATGAGATAAACCACAGTGGTTTCCAAATTATTTCACAGGGACCCTGCAGGGTTCCCCAGGGATCTTCCCCCATGACCCCCAGAACCATTACAGTGAGGCATGACAGGTCTCTAAGACATTTAGGCACATTTGGAAACTACTGAGTTAGATGAACTTAAGGGAAACCCAGGATTCTACTGTCTCTCCTGACACAAAACGTAACTCCAAGGATTGGCATTCCTCGGCCTCTCTCAGAAACCTACTCCAACATTCATCTATTCATCCCATCAGTCAACAAACACCCACTGTTCTGGGCACTGCAGGTGAAAGAGGAGATGAGGCCTGGTCCCTGCGCTCCTAGGGTGGTGGGGGGCAGATGTGCCAGCCCTTACGAGTTCTCACTCAAGGGGGGCCAAGTGCGCAGGCCACAGGCGTGCAAGGAAGTCTGCAGAGAGAGTCAGGGAAGGCCCCGAGGAGGGCGGTGTTTGAGCACAGGCTGCAATTTGCCATGACCAGGGCGTGTGGCTGGGGCAAGCGCTGTTCCCGGCAGAGGAACAGCATGTGCCAAGGCTCAGTGATGGGAGAGCAGAGCCGACCACACCAGAGCTCAGAAAGAGGGGAGGAAGGGATCCCCGGAAGTGAGGGCTGGAACTGTAGCAGAAGCAGTGGGGACGAGGTCCTGGAGGCCGTCTGTGGAAGCCCATCCGACCGCTCTGGATAGCAGCATTTGGAGACGCAAGGAGAAGGGTGTCTGGATGAGCTCCCGGGCCATTTGTGGAGGCAAATTTGGAGATAAGAAAAATAACAACAAGTCCCATTGGAAATGCTCATTGTGAGATGCCCAGGACACCCGGCAGAGACAATGGTGTCCAGACAGGGACCTGGGCTGCAGGTGGAGGGATACGTGGTCGTCATTCAAGAGCCTGGCCTGCCTCTGGCTCCTCTGCCCACCGGGTCTGTGGCTGGGTAAGAAACCTCAGGTCTCTGCTCTGTTTCCTGTTCCCCTGGGTAACTCCCACTGGGTGTCAGCTCCCCAGAGGTAGAAACATGTCTGCCTTACTCAGCACCTGGAATTGTGCCGGGCATACAACAGGAGCTCAATGATCTCGGCGAATGAAAGAATACGGGAATAAACGAGCAAACAGTAGCAACCTCGGAGCTGCATCGTGAGGATTAAACAAGACATGTGCAGTGCTGAGCACACATATGCAGAAAGTGCTCAATAAATGTTACCTATGAGTCGAGGTGCCTCTCCTGGAATGCTGAGGCTTGAGCCCAGGGCTGCCAATGTTTGAGGAAGAAACAGTAGCCAGAAAGGCTAAGGGAGGCCCCAGTGAGGCCGGGCCCTGCGCCCCAGGAAGACGCAGGTTTCCAGCAAAGACAGTGAGTCAGTTTCAAACGCTGCTGAGAGGTCGCCGGGTCAGAATGAGACGCTCCCACTGGGCTCCACCCAGGAAGTCTGTCCTAGTCTGTTTTGTGTTGCTATCACAGAATACCTGAGTCTGGGTAATTTATAAACAATACAAGTTTATTTGGCTCGTGGTTCTAGAGGTGGGAAGTCCAAGAGCATGGTGAGGGCCTTCCTGCTGCACCATCCCATGGTGGAAGGCGGAAGGGCGAGAGAGGACAAGCTCGAGAGAGCAAGAGGCCACCTGGACTTTGATCAGGCCTCCCAGGCTTCTCAGTGAAACCTTTCTGCCACCCCTGCCTGCCCTCCCAGCCACACCTGCACATCTCTTGCAGCTGCCACTGAGCTTTGTGGCAGACATTGAAATGTGCCCCGTCAACAGCCAGTGGTTCCTCTGCCTTTATTCCTTGAGGACAGAATCTGCCTGTAACTATGGAGTCGGGAAAAGCCAAATATGTTCCCAGCCTCCCTAGCAGCTAGGACATGTGTTACGTGATCGGGTTCTGGCCAACAGGACTGTGGGGAATCTGCTGGAGAGATTTAGGAAAGGGTTAAAGAGAGGGATGAGAAGAGAAAAAGCCCCTTCTGCTGGGCATCTAAACAGGAATAGATGTGATGCCTGGAACTATGGCAGCCATTCTATGACATGAGGAAACAAGCCTGAGGACAAAGCCAATACCTTGAGGATGCTGGTGGAGAAAGAAGGGAAGAGCCCGGGGTCCTTGAAGGCACTGCAGAGTTGCCAAGCCAGCCCTAGGGCCACCTAGTTCCAGGCTTCTCTTTATGTGGGATCATAAACATTTGCAAACTATTTATAATCAAGCCTTACTTCTTGAAGCCCAAATCATCCTGAAGCCCAAATAAGCAGGTTTTCTACTTACGTATTCAACTAACATCTATTGAGTGCCCACTGCGCCCAGCCCAGTGTTGAGTCTAGAGCCCCACAGAGAGGACATGTTCTCTGTCCTTACAATGCTCATGGTCTGAATGAAGGACTGGAAGGTTTCTCTGAGAAGGGCCTCTGTCTTTGCAGGCCGTATGGTCTGCCAAGTCTACTCCACTCTGCCGCTACAGAGCAAAGGCAGCCGTAGACAATACGTAAACTAACAGGCATGGCTATGTCACAATACAACATTATTTATTAAAAAAGTCAGGTCACATTTGGCCTAAGAGCCACGGTTTGCTGATCCCTGGCCTAGAACCTCAACAACTGTAGAAATTATCTGATCCTCTCACCTTTCCACCTCAGCCCTGTGAATTAGAGCAGTGGCCCTGGCCACACAGGGAGTCGGCAACCAAGTCTCCTGGCAGCCCCCGCACCTGCTTCCTGCTTACTTCGTGTCCTGGGTGTGAGTCTCGGCCCCAGAGGCAGGCCTGACAGGTGGCTGGAGGCAGGTCAGAGATCTGCCTGGGAAGGCCCCTTTTGATGTGAGATTCAAACATTTCTCTACAACCCAGCCCATCACCCCAACTCCTAGGTCCTGGCAGGAGCTGGGGGGAGAGGAGAGGGTGGGGCATGGAGAACCAACTAAGATACGGTCCTCACATCCCAAAGCATCTACTGGGTTGGGCCAGACCTTAGACCTCCCTTTAAAAGCAAGTATTGTCCCATTTTAACTGAGAAGAGGAAAGGTTCAGAAACGCGCCCACATGCCCGAACTGGGATTTGGACTTGGGTCTATGCAAGGTTCTCTCACCACCACACATGCCTCGCACCCAGACCCCGGTGCCCTTTCCCCCTAGGAGGGGTCAGGAGCAAACACACATGCATCTCCTCAAGCAGGGAAAACAGGTGGAGAAGCTGAGCCTCCGCCTTGTGCAGCCCCTGGTCTCGGTGCTTCCCCAGCTCTACAAAGGCGAGGTGGGGGCGGTGAAAACGCTCAGCTTCCCAGACCCCAGGGGATTAGCAGGTGATTGTCAAGCATCTGAAAAGACACGGAGTGCTCCTGTCATTATTAGACCATAATAGATGCATACTTACCCCCTCCATCTGAGGGTGTCTATTTCAGGTTTAACATAACAATAGAGTATTGTTCCTACTCCCCACTTGGGTGCCACCCACAGAGATCTAATGAGGGACGCACCTGCCCCACCCTCCATGGCACTAACTGCTGCCTCAGGGCAGGGGCTTCCAAACCACCATCCACTCCTACCCACGCCACCAGAGAATCTTCCAGGTGGTGACCAGGCGGACACAGGTCTATGTGAAGGGAGGGAGGTACAGAGAAACACGCTGATGGCTCTCACCAGCAAGAAGCCGATTCTCCTGACACCTTGTGCCCACCAGTGCCCGTGGTCAAGGGTCACACCAGAGTGACAACCCTGCGGGCAATGCACTGGGAGGATGAGGGGAGGGCAAGGGATGGACAGGAGCAACAATCACTTAATACACAGAGAGAGCACTTGCTGTATACCCCATAGCTGCTCCTCAGTTGAATTCAAACCTTGCATTCAAGGTTTTACAACTACCCCATGGGAGCGCTTGGCATCTGTCAGCTAATGTAACAGGCAGCACGGCTAGAGGAAAGCACACTGGGTCAGCAGTCTGGAGCCGGGGTGCAGGCTGCACGCACCTCTGTGTGACTCTCTGGGCCTCAATTCTCTCATCTTTTAAATGGGAGATAAGAAAAAAACATCCGCACCTGTTTCATAAGTAAGATTCAAAGGAGAGAGTAAACCAGTCCCACACTCAGCCACTTCCTGCATAACCTTAAGGAACAGTTTATACATAACTTCTTCTGGCCTTAGTTCCTTTGTCTACACAATGGGATCATTCCTGCCCATGAGGCTGCCAAAGGATTACGTGGGAAGATGCCTCCACATGCTCAGCGCAGTGCAGGGCCCAGAGCTGGTGCTCAAGGTTTCCCAGCATTAAATGATTAAAGGCTGCTTTGTAAACCTGAAGTCAACATACCATTGGCCCTTCACATCTGTGGGTTCTGCATTCATGAATTCAACCAACCACGAACCGAAAATACATGAAAAATAACTATGTCTGTGCCGAATACATACAGACTTTTTTTCTTATTGTTCCCTAAACAATACAGTGTAACAACTATTTGCATAACATTTACATTGCTTTATGTATTGTAATCTAGAGATGATAAAGTATAATGTGCGTAGGCTCCGTGCAAACACTACCCCATTTTCCATCACGGACGTGAGCATCTGTGGATGCTGGTATCCTCGGGAGGTCCGGGAACCAATCCCCCAGGGACACCCAGGGACGGCTGTCATTGGAGAGCCCTGCGCCTGCCTTGTTCCATCTGGCAAACAGGAACCTTAAGTTTGTGTACAACTTCAAACCGTGCTCATGCCCTGAGGGTAAGAACTAGGTTTGGGGTGTTGTGGGTTTTCTTAAGAATTACCTGAAAGACCCCTCAAGGCAGCAACCCCAAAACAATGATCAGATGAGCGTGGGGGCTTCCCCATGCAGCAAAGGCGCCAGGAGATTGTGAAGATGGGCCGGGGGGAAGGAGGAGGCGGCAGCGGTGGCCGAGGAAGGCAGGTCCTTCCTGGCTCTGGCAAGCAGCTCTGCGGCCCCCCGTAGCCAGGCAGCTGTGGTCACACCTGTGTACCCAGCTCCAGACTGAACAAAGCATCCCGCCAGCGGCCAAAGGGAGTCTGCACCCAGACACCTGCTTTTCTGAAGATGCCAGGTGAACGCACAACCCTGGGTGTGGCTAAAAGGGGGCACAGACCACAGTGAGTTTTCTGATGAGTTGGTGACACTTTGGAAATGGGAAGTAACCCTCCTTGACCTCTTACACTGGCATTCAGGAAGTGGGGGAGATTAATCCACAAGAGACGTGAGGATCATAGGGAAAAAACCCATCCACTGGTCACCCCCCAGCGTTGTCACCACCTGCCCGCAGCTGGCTCTGGGGCCTCCGAGATGTCCCCTGTCCCAAATCCACCTACCCATCTAATGCCTGCTCACCCCTCAAGGGCCAACTAAAAGTCCTGCCCCTTGGCAGAGCCCCCCACTACTGCGGAACAACCTTTCTGTCCCTCCACCCTGACCCCTGGCCTCGGTCGCTGAATGAGCAGCCCCCGTTGGACTTGGACAGGCATCGGGGTGCTGCCAGGAACACGGGAGGAAGCGGCTCCTCCTTAGAGGAGCCCAGTCCAGAGGACGAGGCAGACAAGGAAGAGATGATTATGTCTCAACACAGAGGACGACTGCAGCACCCGCGTGAGCAGAAGGCTGTACTCGCACAGAAGGAGAAACCAGGCCCAGGGAGTCTAGAAGGCTCCGGGGAGAAGGGATGTCTCCGAGTGACTTGGAAGGACAAGTAGCTGCAGCCTAGCAAAAGAGGGCAGGAGGACATTCTGGGCAGAAATGCTTCAGGGGGCTGGGGGCCCTCGGAATGGCTGGGTTATGGGGTGCCTGGGAAGGGAAGAGTCTAGAGGCTGAAGTCGGGGCCAGTTTGTGGAAGGGAGACATGGTCAGACGTGGCTCTTAGAATCACCTGACGTCAGCAATACCAGGAGGGAGGTCATTTCAGGGGTTATTGCAAAGATCAGGACAGAGGAGAAATAAAACTAAGCCAGAATCGTGGCCATGGCGGTGAGAGAAGGGAGCAGAGACGATCTTCCACGAGCTGCTCAGCAACTGGGGCTTCTTATTTTTCAACCTCCCACGCTAAGCAAGTGTGCCTTGCAAGCAGTGGCCAGCTTTCCTATTTTTCTTGAGGCCACTCTCAATCGGTAAGTACTATCCAACTGAAAGTTTTAAATTCTATTAGCTTGCAAGTACGGTAAAAAAATTTTTTTTAAAGTTTTAAATTCTAGACGTATCCTGAAACATAGGTGTTTGACCTCCCTGACCCTAATAGGGGCTGAAGAACTGAAAACAAAGGAACCACACCGAGGCTATCCCAGCAAGGCCAGCGGGAGCTCAGCTGGTGCTTATGGGACGGAGGCAGCCTCCAGGACAGCCGTCAGCAAGGCACAGCTGGGCTGGGGGAGACTCAGGAACACGGGGCACCTGGCACAAGGACCGAGGAGGCAGGAAGCCGCTCTCCAGGCCCCCCACCCATCACTCATCCCTGTCCAGGTGGCTGTGTGACTATGACCAAGTCACCAACCCTCGCTGGGCCTCAGATCCTACATCCACCAGATGGGAACGCAGAGTCTGCACATGCCCATAGGCTGCAGCCATCTTCTGACCCTCACAGCGGGAGGAAGCCACAGCAGGTGGGCGCTGCCCGCGCTCTGCCTACAACGCAGGCTCCCAAAAGCATTAAGCACTTCCTGCCATGGAAGGACATGCTTGTTTACGGCGCTCAGCTGGTCCAGTCCTGCGTCTTCAGAAGGAGAGGAAAAGGTGCCCTGAAATCCTTGATCACAACAGCGACCAAAACAGCTGCGGGCTCAACATGCAGAAACCTCTGGAAGACTGAACGGGGGCCGCGTGCTCTGGGCAGAGAGCAGCTCCAGGTAGCCCCCACGGCACACAGCCAAAAAGACACCCTTATTCTCCCCATCCCCCAAAGCCTTTCTTTTTTAAACAAAAAGATCTTGAAAAAATGACAGTTTCTAAAATAAAAACTGCTCCCTTCCCATATTTTCTCATGAAGTTAAAAATACAAGTGTTGGAGGAAAAAAAGTTTTGTTTAAGGTCAGAGGGGGGAAAAAGGCATGTTTTTTAAAATCTCAGAAAATAAACAGTTTCAGCCCTCCCCTGCAGGCTCTCTGGGAACGTGACCTGGAGTGCTGCTGGGGGTTGGAAGGCCTTGCTTAAAGAAAAGTTCAAGGGCACACCCAAGGTGGGAGATTAGTAGCTCGGACACTGCGTTCCCCTCCAGACGACCAGGCTGCCGCCAGTGGAGCGTGAGCGTCCAGGGTGGAGAGGAGGGGCAGGCAGGAGACAGAGCAGCCGCTCCACTGCCCGGAGTGCCTGGGGGCGGTGAGCAGCGAGGTCCCCCCGGCCAGTCCACTCCGAAGGATGCTTGTCCAACCAGGGGCAGGCTGTGGGGACTCGGTCCAGGTAGGCAGGAGCCCACCACGTCCCTGGAGCAGTGACACAGTGAGGCGCGGCAGAGATGCTGTCCACCCTGGGGCAGCACTGCCCGCACTGGATGGTCCCTGGGCCTGGCCGCACATCCCCGGCCTCTAGGCAGTAGCTAGAGAACCCACAACAAAGCCAGCTTTGGGGAACACCAGGAAGCAGGGCTCAGAGGTCACCCATTCACTCAATGCATATTTATGAAGCACCTACTATTTGTTAGACCCTCAACTGGACATTGGAACTACAACAAGCGAGACAGACAAGGTCCTGGCTAGCGTGGACTTTACATTCAGGTGCTCAGGGACCCTCCACTTTTTCCTTCCCCCTCCCCACCCTGACAGACCTTCTGCCAATCCTGTGGGGCCCCAATGTGTGCCGCAGCACTGGGTAAGCCGTGCCCCTGCCCCCCAGGGCTCGTGAACTCCTGGGAGGCTCTGCAGGCACCCGGCTGTCTAGAACACAAGGCACCGTGTGGCCAGTCCTGGAGGATGTACCATTTGATTACTGCACACCTACAGCCTCCCAGCTCCGGGCTGACCCTGAAAGCAGGGGACACAGGCACTAGCTCATTCCCACCTGTAAGAACCACCCAGCCCAGAGAGGGGAACCAAAAGCAAAGAGCTGGGATGCACCAGGAGCAGCAGGGAGCAGCAGGCGCTGTGGGATCAACAGGTTCAGTTTGGATCTAAGCCTGGTTGTTTCCAGCTGTGTCTACCTGGGCGAGTGACTTCACCTCTCTGAGCCTCAGTGTCCTCTGTGGTGATGGGGAGATGACCGTGCTAGCCTCGCAGTGCACTCTGAATGACCGCTCAGTGCTGGCATTTGATGAGGTGTGGCAGTGACCGTCCTCCTATCTGTGCTTTGCCGAGGTGTGAACAGTAGACAGGAGTGCGGGTGGGGGGATGGATTTCACAGAGTGAGTCCAAAACACTTTAAAAGGTGACAATTGAGCTAAGCCCCAGAGATGGAAACACAATTCCTACAGGAAGAAAAAGTGGGGAAAAGCATTCTAAGCCCAGAGGAAACAGGCATTTTGTTCTTGGGAGCCTTCTAATGACATTTCCTTATCCCGAAATGAAAGATTTGTGACGAATTATTAATAATGGATGGACAAATGTAGCTTTTCCTTCCCTTCTTCCTCTCTTCCCTCCCACCTTCCTTCCTTCCCCTCCTCCTCCCCTCCCTCCTGTTCTGCAACATAAATTTATTGAGCACTTACTATGCGCCCAACACTGCTCTAGGCACAGGTGACAGACTGCGGAACAAGACGAGACAGGACATCTCCTGGGCCTTACATTTCATCCTTACAACCACCGAGGGTAAGTCTGGCCAAGCGCTGTCACCAACGCCATCTCACAGACGAGAAAAAGAACTGCACATTCCAGCCTGGTTACACGCACGGACCCCTTCGAGCCCGAACAGATGAAAGCGAGACCGATCAGCCTCCACCCTCGGGCTCCCACCTCCCCATCTCTCCCACCCAAATCTCTGCACCCAGCCAAGGGAATGCATGGGTGACCGTCCCCAAAGCGACCACTCCCGAGGGGCGCCCGCGTGGCGGGCTGACACGACAGAGGCAGGCTGCCGGGAGACGACAGACTCCCAGCTCCCTCATCATTCCTGCCAGCCGCTCCCAAGTTTCTCGTGTAAATAATCATTTAGACTCTAGAACAACCTTTTCCCTTCAAATTATAGCAAATTGAAAGGCAGAGTCAACAGAGGCCCCCAAGCTCCTGAGAGGGTCGAACTTGCCCTCGTGGTTTAAGGAAGGGCAGGGGAGCCACAGGGTCCTCCAGGCCCCCGAGTGTGACTCTGCTCCATGCAACCAACAATTAGATGTTACCGAAAAATCCAATCACAGCCTGTGGCAGGAACGTTAGTCCCCAAGACCTAATATACAAAAACACTCTTTTTCCCAAACAAGGGGGCAGATTTTGTGGTAACTTGTCCAGTAAGATTTTGCTTCAAAGGCCATAAAGCACTTTGGAAACTCAATTAATGAAAGGGATTATTATAAAGTGAGCTAAAATTGCCCCGATGAAATATTAAGAGTCCTTGAAGCTGACAGCAGGGCACAGGGGGTTCATTATACTATCCTATTTTCGAGTACATGTGAAATTTTTCATAATGAAAAGTTTTAAAAATCCTGATAAAGCAACACTATACCTAAAGACTGTAGAATGAATAAAAGATAAAATTAAAATATTCACAGTGGGGTTAATAAAAAGAATAACCCCCAGGATTTGCAGGGTGCTTTGTTCTAAAAAGTACTTCCATATGCAGCATCTAATCTGAGCTTGCAAGGGAAGAACGGGTTATTAGCCCCATTTTGCAGGCAGGGAAGCTGAGACTCGGGCTTGTGCAAGGACTTTCTGCCAGGAAGCCATGAAGCGACACCTGACCTTGGCCACAGGGCCCCTCACGTGGACTGCCAGCCTCCCTGCTCTGGCCCAGCCCCAGCCCCCAGCTTCCCAACCCCTGCCTCGGTGGATATGGCCATTATCAAACAGGGTTTGTTCCAAGGTTAAAAATCTTGCCTGGCATCACTCTTTTGACCATGCCACCACCCTCACTTCTGCATCACAGTGCAGGATTTTGAGAACTGAGCCCATGGTCCTCCCAAGCCACGTGGAGCTCACTATTTGCCCAGCATCTGTCTTTCCTGTTGGATCTCTGGACCCAAGACTTGCTTGGCCAGTGGACAATCTTCAGTATAAAATGTTTCCAGTGGCATAAATCAAGCCATAATGGAACACTTCCTCTGGCCAGACCCAACTGTTCCAAACCCTGACTCACCTTTTCAGAAACCTTGTCTGGGACAGGACTAGCCACACATAGATTCTCCCAATATCTGCCCCCAACCCAGGAATCGATACTGGGGTTGCCTGGCCCAGGGAGCTTTCTTACCGTCCGCCCTCCCCCTGCACGTTAGGACCAATTCAGGATGTTTTAAGTGACAGTTTTTAACCTCTTTCATTGGAGCCCCATTTGAGAAAACACTAGCTCCTTACTGCCCCCACTCTCCCAACCAAAGTCAGTCCGAGTCACCTCTAGCGCCGCTGCCTCGGAGCCCGAGGTGCCCTTAGAGACGTCAGCCAATGTGACCCCATGCTGTATGGGTCTGATGACTTCACTCCAGACACAGGCCCTGAGACGTCCTCTCTTTGTATACTCAGAACCTCTGTTATGTCTGAAACCTCATAACCTTTTCCGAGGAACACATCGTACCTGTTCTGTGCTCCGGGAGTTTTGCAACAGCCCTTGGCCAAAAGCAACAGAGCTCAGAGCCAGATCCCCACGCAGACTGGCAGGCCCCCCCGGCAGCACAGGGGCTGGAAGCTTGGGGTGCCTATGCTCTGCACAGCCCTGCCCAGACCCCCCTCAGTTTCCAGGGGTGGCCCCGAGTGAGACACCCCTCTGCGAGGCGGCCCCTCCACCCAGCAGTCACACTTGGGGAGAGACCCGCGGTGCTGGCAGGAGCCCAACACACGCACAGGCCTGTCCCTCCATCTCTCTCTGTCCTCCTTTCCCTACTTCCTCACACCTCCCTCAGCTCCACACAGCTGATAACTCCCACACCCACCGATCGATCAGGGAGGGTCCAGAGTGGCCACTGGACACAAGTAGCCGCGGAGCACTTGAAACGTGGCTGGTGCAAGTCCTGAGGCAGAGTGAGTTATTTACACACTGGATCTTGAACACTTAGCGTGAAAAAAAGAATGTCCAATTTCTCGATAATTTTTATACTGATGATGTGTTAAAATGATAAACATTTGCAGATATTGGATTAAATAAAATATATTATTAAAATAATTTCAGCTGTTCCTCTTTCACTTTTTTTAATGTGGCTACTAGAATTTTTTCGATTTCCCAGGAGGCTCCGATTCGTTTCCATTGCACAGCACTGGCCTGGACAGTGGCTCTGCCACAACTACCTGGTCCGAGTCTCAGCTCCACTTACCGGCCATGCGATGCCGGGCAGGTTTCCTCTCCCACCTGGACTCCAGCTTCCTCATCCGCCACAGGGGAGCAAAGTCCCCACTGCCCAGAGCTTGGGTACTGCACGGAGGGTTCAATGAAATCACACAAATACATACAGTTGCCACAGTTCCTGGCCCCTAGTCAATGTTGGCCACTAGTGTTCATTCAATAGACGTTTACTGATCTCCCTGTGACATACCAGGCTCCGAGCTAAGCCCTGGGGACACAACAGTGAACCTTGAAACATCCTCCTGCCAGAGGGATCCCCGACTCAGGCCTTGAGGGACCAGGTTCACGTCTCAGCTTTGCTCCTACCTGTGCGACCTCGAGTAAGCCACACTCTGGGGGTGGGGCTCATGGTCCCATCTGCAGGGTGACCCCTGACCACTCTGGAGCTCATGGAAACCATCAGTACAGTCAGACTTCAACTGAGCAGTCCCTGTTCCCAGAGGGCAGCGTCTGAGCTGGCTCCACCCCCAGGGCCAGCCTCAAGGGTAACTGCATTGTCCCCAGAGGCACCATCAGCACAGGCAGGAGCTCAGGGATGAGGCCTCCTGAGACCTGGTGACTCAAGGCCTCAGGAGTGTGCGTGTCTTGCTCCCTCCCCAGGCCTGCCCCATGTCCTCATGTCCCAGCCTGAGAAAAGGACTTGCAGGGGCTTGGGGGCGGGTCTAGAGGGTAGGGGTCAAATATGTTATATCATCTCTAAATGTGACCTCGCTCAGCCACAGGGCTGGGGGACACTCCTGTCCCATCACAGATTCGCCCAGCCTGGAGCACACTACGAATTAATTATTTCTTATAAATCCTGTCATTACACTGTGACTAGAATAACCATATTGCTATGTTGTTTTTGTTGAAAAACCATCATCCTGACGTAGGCTACGAGTTTAAAATGCCATAATATTTATAGCCTTTTTGTGGCATTTTAATTTTTTTAATGAACTGGGAGCCTCAAAACAAAACTAAAAAATCAGAAGCAGACCAGGCCTCTCATCACCTCTGAAAGGTCCCAAGACAGGCCCCAATTATGCAGAAGGACCAGTCCCCCGTGGGCACTGTCACTGTTCTGGCCTGGTGACCCCAACCGCACCAGCAGGGGTGAATGCCACTCCCCCCGGCCTCGCACAGTCCTGCTTTCTTACAAGGACTCACCTTTAAGGCTGCACACTCGTGCTGCTCAGGAGAAGGCAGCTCAAGTGCTTCTAGAAAGCCTCCCCAAGGACCCCAGGGCCTCTGCTAACCACGGACCACACTCACCTGCACTGCTGTCAGCTCTGTGCTCAGCGCTGCCTGCCAGAGCAGGGGGGCATCAGAGACCACCTGGGCCTCCAGGGGAGAAACCTGGACCCACAGAGGGTGCCATCCATCCACCTGTCAGTCCACCCACCCTGAAACCACATATCTCCCAGCCCCCCGAGCCCAGACCCTGGTCTAGGAGCTGGGCACACAGTGGTGCAGACAGGGCCAGGTTGGTGAGTGAGGCAGACCGTCACAAGACAGCCTGTGAGATGGGCTGCCAAGGAAGGGGCTGTGCCAGTTGTGGGGACAACAGCACTGGGCCCAGAGAAGCCCTTCCAGCAAGAGACATCTAGGCCTGGATCTCCAGGGGGAACAAGCCAGAGTTAGGAGAATGTTCCAGGCCCAGGGAATAGTTCGTATAAATCACGGTGGTCAGAAGGAGAGCCCGGTGCCCACACAGAGCACTAAGGTAGTTTAGGGGCCTGAAATTTGAGGGGAGGAGGAGCTGTTAGTGGAGTAAATGGTCTGGAGGGTACCACTCAGACGTGAAGTTGAGGAAGACGGTGCTGGGTGAGACAGATAGCAGGGGGCAAATCCAAGCGCAGAGCCCATGCGGGAAGCCATGGCAGGCAGCTGAGCAAGAGACGTGGACCAAGGCAGGGGGGAGAAATGGACAGATATCTAGGCGGGAGGCTCGCCAGTATTCATGAGAAATAGGCTGGGCTAAGAGACAGCTCCCAGGTTTCTGCCTG
This sequence comes from Eulemur rufifrons, assembly GCF_041146395.1. Taxonomy (NCBI): domain Eukaryota; kingdom Metazoa; phylum Chordata; class Mammalia; order Primates; family Lemuridae; genus Eulemur; species Eulemur rufifrons. Next base: position 61,445,593 of record NC_091010.1, on the reverse strand, counting down.
GGCGACAGGCCACTCGGGCCGTTTTCTATGCAACAAGACAACTCTTAGAAATAAGCGGCTGGGTCTCCACCGAATCCATCCACAAAGCTCTGTGAGCAGCAGCCTGCTTCTCCGTCACGAGTCCACAGCAGGGGCGTTCAGCCAGCTTCTAAGCCACCTCGGGGGATCGAATGACCTGATGGCCTGGCTCAGGGATGGCAGCGCTCAAGGGCACGCTTCCAAGTGGGCCGGGGCCCAAGAGGGGAGGCGGCCAGTCACCATCCCAGGAACCCAAGGCAACCTGCCAGCCTCGAAGGCTCAGCTGCACTAACACCGGAGGCAGCCAGGTCCCTCCCTGTGGAGAAGATGCCACCACGGGGGGAGGCTGATCCCAGAACAGTGGCTTGGACACAGGCCGTGCAGTCACAGGCATCAAATACGAGCATCAGGGGCAAGCCAGGCACGGGCAAGGCCAAAACGAATGGTCTGTCGTTGCCTCCTGAGTGCCCAAGACCTACCAGGAGCTCGAGAGCAGGGGAGGGGACCAGACACACTCGGGGCAGAGATCGCCGAGCCGAGTTAGTAAAGTAGGATTGGAGGTCACCAGCCAGAGCGACATGAACTGCAGTGTTTTCCAAAGGAGGCGGTGAAGGCTGGATTTGCACTTGGTCCCTGATTGTGGGGGAGGAGGGGGCAGGATCCCAGGTGAGAGGAATGACCTAGCCCAGGCGTGGAGGTGGCACATGGTGGCCAATCAGTCTGGATGGAGCAGATCCTTGCGCTGCGGACAGAATGAGAAAAGTCCTGAATGCAAGAGGCAGGCACTGGGGCTTCACCTAGCAGGCGATGGGGAATCGTGGCCTCCGGTGCATTCTGGCAGGTCCTCAAAAAATTAAACGTGGAATCACCGTACCACCCAGCAATTCCACTTCCAGGTATATACCCCAGAGAAGCAAAAGCAAGGACTCAAACAGGTACCTGCACACCAATGTCTTTCCACCCTTCCTGAGACCCCCTAGAAAAACAGTAAAAGAATAAAACAGGTATCAAGCTACAAAGGCAGCGGGACCTCGAGAATAGATGACAACCTTCCAGAACTGTTAGAGCCACTTTTGTAGGGTGGCAGTGGGGTGGATGCGTGGGTGTTGCTTGGCTGGCCAGAGCGAGCTGACATTCACGTTCCTGCAGGAGGCAAGGCCAGCGAGAAAAACCCCATCTGTGAGCCAGGGCAAGTGTGCTGGCCCCAGGCTCAGAGCATTGATTTTGTGTGTGTTCTAGCACCAACTGTTCACCATCGTTGCCTGCTGACACTCAGACAGGTGTGCCTGAACATCATTTGTCCCTGCACCAATTTTCTAAGACACGTTTCCCCATGACTACCGTTGTTCTGCACAGACAGGGAAAGCCTCCTACGCCCTGGGCACAGAGCAGGGGACTTCCCATTGCCTACAGTAAAGCCCCAACCCTGCGGGCCTCTCGCACTCAGGGCTTTTCCTGTTCAGCTCCCAGCACAGCACTCTAGGTTTTGGGGCTCTGCAAGCAGGAATCCAAGGGTGAAAACCGCTGTGTAGCCAGGCCATGGAGTTCAGGCCTCTCCACCATCACCACCACGAGGGGTGTGCAAACCAGGTGACAACTTCTCCAGCAACAGGACAAACTTCACACTTTCCCCAGGCTGCTCTGTTTTTCACACGCTCTCCCAGAAAAATGGAGCAGGCTCCTCCAGTGAAAGCACTTGCTGGGACCCCAAGCAGGTACTGACATGCACGTCAGCGCTGCCACACGGCCCTCCTCACCCTGCAGGGCTGGAGCTGGCCTCAGACAGCGCTTGGGCTCCTCGGTCCCAGTCTGCAGAGTCGAGGTCAGCGACGGCAGGGCTGATGCAAAGGACAGGAAAAGGGGAGAAGGGCACAGGCCTCCCCGACCCCTGGAGCAGGGCAACGAGGGCCAGCCACCGGGGCTTGGGGCTGCAGCCTCCCCTCGCCACTTCTGTCCCTTTCCGGGAGACACAGAGATCATCAGTTATTCCTCTGCGAAACTGTGTGGACACCATTTTTATTTGGACATCTGCAAACCCCTTCATGTCCTCCACAGCTAGTCTGGAGAAGTGCTGGGACGTGGAAAGTTCGTGTAGTCAGCCAGGCATGTGGTGTCTCCACCCGGCGTGGTGGTCTGCAAGCTCTCTCACGGGTCTGGCTGAAAAGGTCAGGGTGTCGGTACCCACAGAGACACAGCGTGTGGCAATGTCCCAGCTAAGCAACCTTCTGAACCCATTACCACCAGACTCCCCACGTGAGGACATGTGTGTTAAAGATTTGTTCACCAAATGAGGCTAAAATCTGGTCACATGATCCAGAGGTTTGGCCAAGGAATCAAATTTTCCCAAGTCACAAGGACAACAGATGGGTACATTGGGGGACTCCAACTCAATCTCTAATAGACACTTCAAGGTCAAACTAAATGATACATCTGACCATTATTACACTTATGTCTGTTTGTATATTTACTGTGAGGGTCTTTTTCTTTCTCTCTCACCGACGTGCTCTGCCACAAAAAAAGGAAAGAAATATCCAAAATGCTAAGAGTTCGGTGGTACGAGGTTGGTGGATTTCACTCCATATAAAAAAATGTTCTGGCCGGGCGCGGTGGCTCACGCCTGTAATCCTAGCACTCTGGGAGGCCGAGGCGGGTGGATCGCTCAAGGTCAGGAGTTCGAGACCAGCCTGAGCAAGAGCGAGACCCCGTCTCTACTAAAAATAGAAAGAAATTATATGGACAACTAAAATATATATAGAAAAAATTAGCCGGGCATGGTGGCGCGTGCCTGTAGTCCCAGCTACTCGGGAGGCTGAGGCAGTAGGATCGCTTGAGCCCAGGAGTTTGAGGTTGCTGTGAGCTAGGCTGACGCCACGGCACTCACTCTAGCCCGGGCAACAAAGTGAGACTCTGTCTCAAAAAAAAAAAAAAAAAAAAAAAAAAAAGTTCTGTAATATGATTATGTCACTTTATTTTTTTAAAAAAGAACACATCATAAGGTATTACCTTCATTTGCCAATATAAATTGGTACAGAAGTGATAACATAATAATTATCAATCATTGTATGACGTTTGTGAACTGCAAGGAGCTATAGGCCATTCACGGAAGAGCCCTGGATTAGATGCTAAGACTTGAGTTCAGGTCCCACCACGGACCTCTCTAGCTGGGTGATGTTAATTAAGCCCTCCATCTACCCTCTCTGGGCCTTGGTTTTCTCATATGTGAAAGGAAAACTTCATCTTCCCAAAAGACCATCCCTCTCTTTGACTTTGATAGTCTAGGGCTCATCTTGCATCCTGCTGGAGTCTTCTACCCAACTCTGCCAGTTGTGTTGCTAAAATGTCAAAGACAGCTTCAAGGAAACCAAAAACACTCTCTGATTTCACTTTTTAAAACCCATCCTTTACAAGAGGGTCTGAGCTGCATTCCCTTAGAACCAAAGCCAGCATACCCCAGCTCCGAGGTACGAAACTTTAATCTGGAAAACAGAGGAGGAAGGGCTCCAAGATCTCCTTCAAACCCTGACGACGGGGATTCTTGAAACCCACTGCGATGCCAGCACAGCTGTGGACAGTTGTCCTGTCTGCTTCTGTAGTACTGCCCAGCAAGACGGCCCCCAACTCCTGTCCCCTCCCTTTCCTTACTGGTGTTGAATTCAGAATGCTAAACGCATAATACTCATTTTTACACATGCTCAGCCCTCTCTTTCCCTGAAACATTGCATTTTTCTTGCAATGAGTAATTTCTGAATGCCTTCCAAAGGCACCCATCTCATTTCTTGGCATCTCACTGGGGTCAGCAGAGACAGCAGCCCCAAAGCACAGTGTGTTGTGATGTTAAAACCACTGCCTTGGAGAATTCAGACCAGACCCCAGTTCCAAAAGTCATCATTTATCATAGAAAATAAAGGGTTTGCCATGTGTTTTTTCTTCCTGTGTAGCCGTTCTCCTTCCCAGGAAAGTGTAAGTAGAGAAGAGAAAGGACTGGCCACCTTGGGAAGTGGTAACAGCATCAGTGGTTTTCACCTGGACGCCTCAGCTTCCCAGCCTGCCCAGTGTCCAGGAGCCAGGGTGGTTCCTCTCTCAGGTGGCCCCGATCCTATTTCTAACAGGTCAGGTCCAGATCGCTGCTTGGAGATGCTAATTAACCACATCCCCTCCTCACTTCACTCCGGGTGCTTCTCCAGTCTGTAACCTCAGCGACAGTCAGGAACCTCGCTCCCCACGATGGTGACACCTGTGATGATAATAATGGCAGAGCTGCCACCTGTGGAGCCTTACCAATGTGCCAGGAACTATGCTCCTGGGCCGACGGTCTCTCCTTTAATCTTCCCCAAACCCAGAGAGGTAACATCATCAGCTCATTTTACAGGTGAGGAAACTGAGAGCCGAGGAAGCTGAGATGTGGCCAAACTATAATTCAAATCCCTTAACTGCTTTGCAATATTGCTCTCTCCAAGAAATTTTAAACTAAAAGGGTCTTTGCATTTCCAGAGCAATATCCTCATAACAGTAGGAACCTACAGCCCACAGAGGCTGGAGGACTTGACCCAGGCCACCCAGCGAGAGCGGGAACCACAGCTGGAACCCGTAGGCTACAGCTGGGCCTCAGCGTCCACCCGGAGGATGTCAGCTCTGCTAAAGGATGTGAGATTCCATCAGCCAAGGGGAAAGAGAAATCTAAAACTGTAACTTCATTCAACAGGCAGAAGTGTCCCCCTTGCCTCCAGCTACAGGCGACAGTCTGGAGGAGAAACACCAGCTGGCACTATAAAAGGTCAGGCAGTGCCACTGAATGGAACACCAACGAACGGCCACAAAAGATAACTGTGCTGAGTCTCCCAGGTTTCTGACAACCTAGACGTCCTTTACAATGCCAGCGTGACACACAGAATTAACACGCCGATCACCTCCCGAAGGAGGTGCAGGTAAGTGACCTACAGAAGCCAGGAAACTGAAGTTAACGCCGAGAATCTTTCTGCACACACACCGTGCCAGTGAGCTTTCCTGCCGTGCCGTGTGCAGCCCCTCCCTGAACACTACCACTCGCTAGCTCACATTTTCCAGTCTTGTCGGGGTCAGACATCTCAAAGATAAGTGTGGTTTGTGTTTCTGAGCCACAAGGGAAACCACAGCCTCCCATGTCGTCAGGTCAGCGTTATAATTGGGTGTTGGCCGGTGTCCGGGTCCCCTCCTTGGCGGTGTGGCTGGGCTGGAACCGGTCCTCGACCAGATGCCGATGGCTAACCAAGTCTTGCTTCAACCAAGCACCTCACGGTTCTCACTTACGTCATAAACCAGCTCTAACCAGCTGAAGAAAAAGAGAATACATAGGATGGAGGGAAGGCTACCCAAAAATCTCAATGAGAAATGATGACACCACTGAAAAATCCTAGGTATACTGCTCGCTCACTTTCCCACAATCAAGCAAACCCCAAAACAAGAGTTGAAAAGTAGGTGGCCCACGGGGACAAAGCTTGGGGAAATGAGATCCACCCTGTGGGTCAGAGCTGGGGCCACCCACACCTATGGCCTGAGGATGACAATACCATGTCCGGCACCTTGGAAGGGCCGGACATGGTGGCTCATACCTGTAATCCTAGCACTTTGGGAGGCTAAGGCAGGAGGATTGCATGAACCTGGGAGTTTGAGGCTGCAGTGAGCTATGATTGCCCACTGCCACTGCACTCCAGCCTGGGTGACAAAGTGAGACCCCATCTCAAAAGAGAAAAAAAGAGAATCCTATAAGGTTGGGAAGGACTTTGAAGGCTATCACAGAGAGGATGCCGCATGCCTACTAAGGGGCTGTCTAGCATCTGCTTGAAGGCTTCTTGTAACAGGAATGTCTGTCCAGCCAGCTCAGCCCTCCCCCACCCCCTGGAATGGCCTGGCCTTCCTGTCACTCCAGGGCCATCAGCGGGGGCACAAAGGACGTAGACAATCCTGAATGTCTGATGAGTTTTTAGGCCTTGGGAAGTTAAAGACCATGATCACATCCTCTCCTCCCCACTCCAGATTCTGCAGTATTTCCAATGCCCAGTCATCGGTCAGGGTGAAACCCCTCCTGTGTGCCGGCTCCGTTCCAGGCCCCAGCCAAGCACCTTACGAACACTGCTGCCGTCACGCTCACAGCACCCTCTGAAGCGGGAATCTCGTGCGCTCAGTTTCCATGAGACACGCTCGGGGAGATAAGCAGCATGTCCAAGCTCACACTGCTGGGGAGAGCAGGGGCCGGGGTGCAAACCCAGGAATGTCCCATTCAGCATCTGTCCCCTTAGCTATCACCCTGTTTGGCTGGCACAGGCCCCACGCAAGTCACAGGTTCAGAACGTTTAATCTCTGATGAACAGGGCACCACCGCTACATGCGGAAGATTCAAGTCACCCTGCAGGGATGGACGCCCAGATTCTATTCCTAGCTCAAGTGGGTGCACAGGAAGGCCCTTCCCAGCCGCCCACAGACTGGGGGGAGGCAACAACACAGGGCCCAGCGGGCAAGTCACAAGAGCAGGCTTGCACCAAATGATTTCCAAATATTAACTCTGCTAAGCTCCCAAGTACCCATGAGGTAGGGACCCTTTTTACAGATGAGGAAACAGACACATATTAGGTAAGCAACTTCCCGGAAGTCACACAGCTAATAAAAGTGCTGGAGCTTGGACTTGAACTCCAGAGAGTCGAGCTCCAGAGTCTACCTGCTTGACCTCGACACTCACCTAGTGCTCACATATCCGTATCCCCGACCGGTCAGAGGCCCAATATTCATTCCCTCTGTCTCGGGCCCAGCACCGACGGTGTGAGTCACAAGCTCCAGACCGTCCAAGGTCTTCAGGTTCAAGGAGCTGGTGACTCACTGCAGCCGCCCCGTCCAGGGCTCCAGATTTCTCTTTGTCAAGTGTGCAGATCTGTATATGCTAAATGTCTGTTTACTAGAGCATAACAAAGAAGTCAATGCAGGCAAACAAAATCTGTAGGAAACACATTGTTTCGGCCAGTCTCTGGGATGGCAGACAATAGAAGGGAAAAGGCCAAGCAGAGAACTCTGTAAAGAGAAACCGCCTTGGAGTTCCCAGCCCTGCAGACCCCAGGCTGATTGCACTGGCAGCTCCAGGGGATGAAGGACCCACAGGCCAACCAGGGCGCCTCTCTGAGTGTCCAGTGCCCCAGAAGGCATGGAGGAGGAGGTGTCCGCCCACGTGTGGCCAGGGCAGTTTCCGGAGAACACTCTATCCCTCACAGCGCTGGCGCCTCCCCAGGTCCTGCTGCTATCTGACGGTGAGGGCTTACGAAAGCGCCTGTCTGCTATTCAGTAACTTCTAGGCGGGTCCTGTTATTATTATTAACAAAGATAAGATTACAACTAATAATAACACTCATGACATTTAAATGCATTTCGTCCTATCGCTTCAGCCTTGCTCTCTGAGGTAGGGTAGAGTTCAAATTCCACATTTGTGTTCCTCCAGACGCCCAGCATGAGCCAGTTCACGCAAACGCAGATGAAATTTCCAGAGCTTTCTTAAGTACAAACTGGAGTTTTTTTTTTGTTTTTTTTTTTCCTTTGCACTAGTGTGCCAAGCACAGGAGAGTTTGAGCTGCTGGAAGGAAAATGCCTATTGTTACAGTGACAAAAGCCATACTTAACTCTCAACTTCACACCTCTCAGAAGAAATGGCTGAAAATCTTCTAAGGTTCCCCCCACCCCCCACACACAACGAATGCGCATTCACTGGCATTTGGCATTTGTGAGTCTCCTGCAGAGAAGGCTGTGGGCAACACGGCCAGCACCAAGCAGCAGAAGCACCAAGCACCTCCTGCCGGGGAGCTGGACAACATGCAAGTACGCTCATCCCTCAGTTTGCACGGGGGCTGGTTCCAGGACCCCCTCAGATAGCAAACGCCAGGGCTGTTCAAGTCACTGATATAAAACGGCACAGCATCTGCATGTGACCTACACACATGCTCCCGTACACTTTGAATCATCTCTAGATGACTTATAATACCTGACACAATGTAAACGCTATGTGAATAGTTGCTATACCATATTGTTCAGGGAATGATGACAAGAAAAAAAGTCTGAATACGTTCAGACTTTTTTTCTGAATATTTTCGATCCACAGTTGGTTGAATCCACAGATGCAGAACCCACAGGTACGGAGGGCCGACTGCACACCAGTGAAGGTACAATTACAAATTTTGATGAGTACAGGGAAAGAAAGAAACGAATGAGGGGCTGAGATTAAGAATGATGGTGCTGGGGGTGGCCCGCAAAGGGGCCCAGCTAATTAGGTGGCAAATGGAGGCTTCCCTGAGAAGGTCAGTTTGTGCCCAACCCTGAAGGTCAGTGAGGAGTGAGTGGGGAAGGGGAGAGGGGAGGGGAGGGGAGGGGAGGGGAGAGGAGAGGAGGGGGCTCCGGGTAGAGGGAACTACAGGTAGGAAGGCACGTTCAAGGGGCTCCAAGGAGGCGAAAGGGCAGGAGCAGATAAGACACCTGAAAGTGGCTCAGGGGGGCAACCAGCAAGGCCCCCTCTGTCCTGAAGGTCCACAGCCCAGGCCTGCGACTGGCCATCCTCTTCCACTGTGGTTCTCGGGAAGAGGCTCCGAGAGCTAACCTGGCAGCTCACGGAGGCCGAGATCACCTCCGCAGGATGCGAGCGAGGAGAGCTCTCCGGACGGGGCCTGCCGGGGGCAGCCTCAGTAACAAGAGCCCTCGGCATGCACCCCGGGATACTTGTGCAGGAGTTAAGGGCTGCGGGAGCTCTCAGGAAATTCCTCCCGTGGGACAGGGCTCCCGACACCCACCTGGACCCGCTGTTCCTTCTCACGGGAAGCAGGCCACAGCTATTGTCTATTGTTCTCCAGCAAGTCACCCCAATTGTCAGAGAAGAGGCCCCACGTTCCAACAAGCAGGGAGAACGTGGCGGGTCGTCAAACTTCCCGTGAAAAGTCCCTCTTTGTTTAGAAACGATGCCAGCTCGTTTCTATGTTTCTATTAGAAAACAAACAGCTGCCCGGAAGAGTCTGGAATGAGGTAAGAGAGTTACATTCAGACAGCGGTTAAGGCCCCCACTTCCACCCAGAGGAGGGCTGCGCCTGGAGGTGGCCTCCTGGGCCCACAGGAACAGGGCTATAAGGTGAGGGCACCCCCTTTGTTAACCAGTCCCAAGTCACCCCAGGAGTGAGGCCAGGGGACAACTGATGAATCCCCCCTTGAGATCTAGGCCTGGAGACAGGGCCTAGCATTTCATAGTGACCAGAGAGGCAGTCCTGGCCTTACTCCGCCCTCCTCAGTGTCCTCATACAGTATAATGAGGACGGTAACGAGGATGAGGACCCCAACTACTGCCATGACAACTACTGCTATGACAACGGCAAGCACTTCCTCAGCATTTATTACCTGCCAAGCGTTAATGACTTCAATCTCAACAACCCCATTATTACCCCCATTTTACAGATAAAAACACAGAGGCTCAGAGAAATTAAATAAATTGCCCGAGGTCATGTCCTAAGTGAATCTGAGAGGAGTAAGGATTCAAGCCCAGGCAGCCTGGCCTTCTAACCACTCAATCACACCCCATCTTGCAGCACAAGGGAGGGCTCGGGCTACCTGCGGCAGGTCCGCAGACATCAGGACCATCTGCTGACACCAACGCACGGGCCCTCCCAGAGGCAGGGGGCTGGTGAGTTCCCTTCTCTGCACTGAGAAACACTGTGCTGGGTTTTGCTTTCAAATAATCGAATTATATGTACTCACTTTAACACAAAGGTTGTTTTGTTCTAAAGTTGACTTTGTTAATTCAATTTTCCCATCAGAAATGGGTGAGAGATAAACAACAAATGCAGAGAATTTCTCCTTCGGGAACACACATGGGGGCATGGGTGAGGCCAGCGCCCAGGACGGGGACTGAGTTACCGAGTTAGGGCTAGTTGTCTCCACCTTGTTCGTGGCCACTTGGCGACTACCCTACAGGTCCCAACCCCAGCAGGCTCCAGAGAAGACGCTCTGGGGAAATTCAGTCTGCTTTTTTCTCCTTGAGGCGCAGTCTAGGGTTTTGGGCCTGGCTGGGCAGAGGGGGTGGGGAGGACCCATCCTCTGACGCAGAGCGGCCTGCCCCGTCTTGCCTCACCATTTGTGTGGCCACGCCAGGGTGAAGCTCCCAAGCCAAACCACAGCTTTGACCGCACTCCCAGAGGTCATCTAATCCAGCTCCTTCCATTCCTGGAGGACGTCTCGGGCCCAGAAGCAGCGCTGGACATCCTTGCGACAGAACCCAAGACGGGTCCAGGGTTTTTATTGTCTCTTTACTTGTCACCTTCCTCAATCCCTGTATCAGGGCATGTCCGCTCAGCCTTCAGCCCCTTGCCACCCCCCGGGAGGGTTGCCCAGCCAGCATGGGAATCCCCCGCCTGCAGCCCCCATGACCGCTCAGGCCTGCGGCATCCTCAACTCAACTTCCCCAGGACGATGGGCACGATGGCCTCACCTGGGACACGCCCAGCAAACCCAGCAATTATGGCCCCGCCCGCAGACTGGCACACAGGCAGCAGGGCCAGATGATCACAGCACATCTGCCCGCCCCACCAGCTAGCCCGGTCCCAGCCTACTGGGAAAGGGGCAGAAGCCCTCTACTTTCTCAACCAACCAGGTGGTAAGAAAAAGTAGCACAGGCCTCTCTGACTCCGTGTAGAACCCGCCTTCCCTGCTCCCTACCTCAACCACGGGGGTTAGATAGTGTGCTCCCTTGAGCGACTCTCCGGCTTTACTGTTTGAACTTCCTCACCCTTAAAACACTCCCATTATGAAAGGGAATGAAAAGCTCATTGGATGGTGCCTGAGCATTTGGGAAGGGCTCTCCTCGGTAAAAACCACCAGCATTGTTTCTAAAAGTAGGTTAGGAAATAAGACTGCTTAGGCCTGCGGCATCCTCAAATCAACTTCCCCAGACAATGGGCACGACGGCCTCACCGCAGGACACTCTCCTGGGCGAAACCACGGCTGTCCTCGGTCTCCAGGTAGTCCTAGGCTCAGCCGGGGCGTGGGGGTCCTCGGGAAACGTTTCTGTTGGTGGGGCGCAGGGAGGGAATCGAGGCAGCTCAGCCCATGAGGGCAGGACCTGATGCAGATCCCAGGGCCAGGACTTCTGCCCGGGGAGGGACCTGCCCTGAGCAGCCTCAGAGGCCTCCTGACCTTGAGTGTAGCCCAGAGGGCGCATGGCCAGTGGTTCTGGACGAGGACCTGCAGGGCCCAGGGTTTTCCTGCAGGATCCAGAATGCCTGGGAACATGCACATGCCCTCTGGAGGAGGGACTCCTCGCCTCCAGCACATTGGAACCCAGGCATTCACTCCACTGGAGGTTGAGAACCTTGACTATACCAGTCAGCTCAGGCTGCCATAAGAAGGCACCAGAGACTGGGGACTGGAACAACAGGAATTTATTGCTCACGGCTCTGTGGGCTGGGAAGACCAAGAGCAAGATGCCAACCCGAGTCATTTCCCTGGTGAGGGCATCCCGGCTTGCAGAAGGCCACCTTCTTGCTGTGTCCTCACAGGATGGAGAGAGAGCTCTGGTCTCTCTTCCTTGTCTCACAGGGCACTAATCCCAACAAGGGGCCCCGCCCTCACGAATTCATCTAAACCTAACCCCAGTTGGGGGTCAGGGCTTCAACATATGAATTGTGAGCAGACACGACATTCGGTCCATAGCACCAACTTAGGCAGGATCCCGGCTCCACCACTCACCTGCTGGGTAGGCTCGGCAAAGACCTCTCTACCCCGAGCCTCAGCTTCCTCATCCGTAAGGGAGGCTGCTGATGCCTGGCTCAGAGAGGAATTAAAGAGATGAAGAAAACTAAGGAACAGAAAGCAGAGAACCAGCCTGAGCAAGAGCGAGACCCTGTCTCTACTAAAAAAATAGAAAGAAATTATCTGGACAACTAAAAATATATAGAAAAAATTAGCCGGGCATGGTGACACACGCCTGTAGTCCCAGCTACTCGGGAGGCTGAAGCAGAAGGATTGCTTGAGCCCAGGAGTTTGAGGTTGCTGTGAGCTAGGCTGATGCCACGGCACTCTAGCCAGGGCAACAGAGTAAGACTCTGTCTCAAAAAAAAAAAAAGAAAAGAAAAGAAAGAAAGAAAGCAGGGAGGACACAGACTGGCACCTGAGTGGGCCCCCCAAGTGGGAATCACTTTGAGACCAGAAACACGAGCTTGATTCATGCGGGACGGCTCCCGGTTCCTGGCAGTGTAGGCAGGTTAAGATGTGCAGAGGCTGCCACCTGCCCAGAGAGGCTGCCTCAAGCCCCACTAGCCCGGCATGGAGAAGCACGAAAGGATGGAAGGTGTCTCACAGTCGGCCTTCCCGACTGGACACTGACTCTTCCTCTGAACAAATGACTCTTTGTGGGCAGATGATGGTGAGGGCACCCCTGGCCAGGAGGAAGAAGGAGTGGGCACATAGTGGGTAACTGTGGTTTTAGTCCACCCAGCACCCCTCCCACCGCTGAAGAATTATCCTTTCCCCACTCACGATGCCATGCTGCCAGTCGGCGCCCTGCCACCTGCACGGGACTCAGGCCTGACGGTGCACAGAACCACACCCTCTGCCCACGGCACCAATTCTAGCTGTGCACACTAAACCAAGCCAGCTGAGCAGCATGCTTTGATGACATGCGATACATAGGTGCTGGGACCTGGCGGGGGGGTCTTTCTTTCTGGGGGATGACAAGCTTTAAGGACATACAGCCACTGGCTGTCTTTCCCATGACGGGGAAAAGGATGAGTTATGACAGGAGAGAAAAACCAACACTCAGAGAACAGCGGAGCCTGGAGCTGCAGGAAGAAGGAGGCAGGAATAGAGAGGGACAAACACCAGATGGCATAGCTTGAGCCCCACCCAGGACGCAACTTCCCACACACATGTGCCAACAAATATGCCCTGGAGCTTTTTGTTTGTTTGTTTTGCTTAAGCTAGTTGGAGTTGAGCTTCTGTCACTTGTAATGGAAAGAGACATGCCTGATCCAGTCATCTCGTTGGAACTGGAAGAACCAGGCTGCAAAATGACACAGAAACAAGTTGCAAATGCCAACGGAGAGAACTCGAGGTGGCACGCCAGCATGCGGCTCATTTTGGTAACAAACACAGAGCCTCTCAGGGTGCATCACACTCGAGAAAAGCCACGCTGTGAACCTCTCTCCAATTCGCCTCCCGCCCGTCATCTGTCGCATCTCTCCAAATGTGTGTCATGGAAAAGGCTCACAGTTAGGAATCAACTAGGTTTTAATACTTGGGGGAGAGGGGAAGAGAAGGAGAAAAGAAGAGAGGAGGGGAGAGGAAAAGCTAAGAGCATAATTGAAAAGAGACTTCACTTCCTCCTTAGCCAAAGGTGCTTAGACAATTCAGTTAGAAAACTTGGAGAATCACCTATCCCTGTTCTGCAAACCTGTGACCTATTCTAGAAGATGCTAAGAGATGTTAAAAAAAAAAAAACAAAAAAAAAAACAAAAAAAAAAAAGGTGGGATTCCATGCTCAAATAAGTTTGGGAAACCTGATTTAGACAGTGAAAAAGATATTTTTTTATTCTTCTATAGAACTTATCAGAGCCTTTGATATAAGCATGTGTGTTATAAATATCTAAGAAGAAGATATAGTAAGAAATATTTTCTAACAAATTTGACCATAGAACCCTTTTGCTCAGATGTACCTGTTAACTTCTGCAGTGGTGTGCCAGAGAACATTTGTTAAATGCAGATCTAATCAAAACTCTGTATTTACAGATGAAGACAGCAATGCTCAGAAAAGCACAGCTACTTGCTAAATTTCACAAAACAGGCAAATGAGTGCCATAGCTTGACTAGGAACCCTGGTTCCTCATCTCCCTGTTCAATGCTCCTGGAAGCTCCACCCCATTATAATGACTCTAAAACAATTTTAATCTGGCATCTCTTGGTCATTTCCTGAAGCCAAGGCAAAGTAATATTAAAACAAAAGCTTAAGATATTCATATAGAATCCTCAGGCTGTACAGAACCTAATCTGGCTCTGACTTCAGAAACTTACACTCAGGCGGGTGTCAGGGATGTCACTTGAGCTTCTAAATTCCAAGAGAGGACTTCAGCCCTACTTCCTGGTGGGCCAATCGGCTGCCAGGTGTCTCCGTGTTTGAGGGGGGAAGAAAGTAACTCACACACATATGTTTGACAACACAAAATAGGTGAGTACTAATGTACAGAATAAAAGTGAGTTTCTGAGAATAAAAATGTAAATATGTTAAAGGTAGCTTCAATCATACCAACATCTCATTGGGTCAGCTTTACCTTCATTGCCTAAAATGATGATACTTCCGATTTTTTAAACAGATGGAAAAAAAATTTAAAAGATTCAGAATCACAAAGATTCTCGATGACGTATTAATTGACTTTTAATAAAAAAATTGATCTCAGGCTGGGTGTAGTTGCTCACGCCTATAATCCCAGCACTTCGGGAGGCCGAGGCAGGAGGATTGCTTGAGCCTAGGAGTTTGTGGCTGTGGTGAGCTATGATCAAGTCACTGTACTCCAGCCTGAGCGATAAGGTGAGACCCTGTCACCAAAAAAACCTGATTTTAAGAGAAATGTCATATCACACTGTATACTTGAGAGAAGAGACCAAGGCCCCTTCTGGGCCCATGTTCTAGAACTATGCTTTCCGCCACAGCAGCCACTAGCACGTGTGGCTAAATGAATTTAAATCCTAATTTATTAAAATTAAACTAAATTAAAAATTCAGGCCGGGTGCGGTGGCTCACGCCTGTAATCCTAGCACTCTGGGAGGCCGAGGTGGGCGGATCGTTTGAGCTCAGGAGTTCGAGACCAGCCTGAGCAACAGCGAGACCCCATCTCTACTAAAAATAGAAAGAAATTATATGGACAGCTAAAAATATATATAGAAAAAATTAGCCAGGCATGGTGGTGCATGCCTGTAGTCCCAGCTACTCGGGAGGCTGAGACAGGAGGATCGCTTGAGCTCAGGAGTTTGAGGTTGCTGTGAGCTAGGCTGACGCCACGGCACTCACTCTAGCCTGGGCAACAGAGTGAGATTCTGTCTCAAAATAAATAAATTAATTAATTAATTAAAAATTCAGTTCCTTGGAAGCACAAGGCACACTTCAAGTACTCAGTAGCCACGGGTGGCCGATGGCTACCGTGACGGACAGTACCAACGCAGAACAGTTCCATCTAGGTCCTACTGGATGGCACTGCTCTGAGCTCTCTGACACCCTCCCTGGTCACAGCTGGTTGGCCCAGTGCAGGCCTCCTGACCTGGTGTGTCTATAGGATGACTTAAATTGAGGGCTCTGTCCGAGAGGAAAGCAGTGACTAGCTCACCAACCCATTTTTCTCTTTGGGGAGTCTGAACTCTACACGCAGCTAGTAGTAGAATAGAAGAATATAAGAATAGACACATAAAAAGCACAAATTATGAAACAGAAAAGGAAGCCACGGGTGGCAGAGCCGTGTAGGAAGAGGGATGGAAAGCAGATGGAAGGAATGACTAGTACCTGAGGAGCATGCCCCTTCAACGTCCACCTCGGCCAGACTTTCAAACCTGCACCTGAGACTCTGGCTGCCAAAGCCGGTGCTCCCTGCATACAGGGCAGGCTGGGACTGCCAGGGACTTAACAAGACTCTGGCAGTAGCCCTCAGCCAGTGACTGATGGGAGATGGATTCTAGAAACTCCAGCTTCCTGCCTGGAGACACACCCTTCATTAGCCACCTTCCTTTTTTTCCCGTTCTCCACTCCCCTGCTGGTGTTTCCTGGGACCAGCCCCTAAATAACTACTTACACTCAAATCATTGCCTAGTGTCCACTTCTGAGGAACCCAAACTACAACAGGCAAGGGAAGCAGAGATTTTTTTCCTTGCAACTAAAAAGCCAAGCACATATTGGCTCTGATCAAGTTTAGGGAATAGAACATAATGAAAGATAATGAATGCTTATACATCACTGGTGAAAATGCAAGATGGTACAGCTCTTTGGAAAACAGCTTGGAAGTTTCTTATAAAGTTAAATATACACCTACCATGTGACCCAGCAATCCCACTCCTAGATATTTATCTAAGAGAAATGAAAACTGGTGTTCACACAAAAAGCTGTTCGTGAACGTTTATAGTGGCTTTTATTCATAGTCGCCAAAAATTGGAAACAATCCAAATGCCCTTCAACTGGGTAATAAACAAACAATGAACTACTACTCAGAAATAAAAAAGAACTGATATACATAACAACATGGGCAAATCTCAAATGTGTTATGCTCAGTGAACAAAGTCAGATTCAAAAGGCTACATTCTATATGATTCCATTTATATGACATTCTTGAAAAGACAAAGTATGGGGATAGAAAAACAGACCCGTGATTGCAAGGGGCTAGAGGTAAGGGTAGGAGGTCACTGCAGAGGAGTCTGGGGGAATTTCAGGGGGTGACAAAAGTATTCTTAATTGTATGGTGGTTACAGGACACCATATATACTCACTACATGGTATGCATTTGTTAAAACACATACCACTGTGCACTTTAAAAAGGTGAATGCTACTGTATATAAATTACATCTTTACTAAATAAATGGGAAACATAAAAGACAATGAAGACAATAGTCAAGCAATGGCCCCAAAACAGGCTCCTGGACCAGCTGTGCTTTATAAAGCCGGTTCCCGTCACGGCCAGGGCGAGGCTGTGACTAGAGACTGGCACCCAGGTCCGAGCACCCCACGCGCAGCACTGTCTCATCAGTGGGCTCAGCCAGTGCACCCCAGCACCCTTGAAATGTGACATGCTCCCTCCCACCTGGGACAGTGCACCCTCGTTGGCATGTCCCCAGGCAGTTAGATGAGATGTGGGGGGCTAGGAGAAAAGATATTCTCTTTGCCATTTCAGAATCACTGCTTTAGCATCTCCAAAGGTGGAGAATGTGGACCAGTTTCCACTAGAGGTATTGGAGGTAACGTTCAAACACTCATAGAGAACTCAAGGGGACGTCGGGGGCTGCAGTAAATGAGAGGGGCCTCAGCGCACGGACAAAACGTGACACAGCCATGCAGTGGAATGTTGTTCAGCCACACAGAGGAACTGATATGGGCTGTAACACAGACGAACCTTGGCAACACTGTGCTAAGGGAAACAAGAGGACACAAAAGGCCACGGGTTGTACAATTCCATTCACGTGAAATGTCCAGCCAGGGAATCCACAGAGACAGAACATGGACCAGCGGTTGCCAGCGGCTGGGGTGGGGCAAATGCAGAGTGATTGCTAATAGGTACAGGGCTTCTTCCTTGGGGGGCTAGTGAATGAAAGTGTTTTCAAATTTGATAGTGGTGATGGTTGCACAACATTGCAAATCCATAAAAACTACAGAAAAGTATACTTTATTTTTTATTTTTATTTTTTTAAGAGACAGTCTTGCTATGTTGCCCAGGCTGGACTCGAACTTCTGGGTTCAAGTGATCCTATCACCTCAGCCTCCTGAGTAGCTGGGATTACAGGCACGCCACCATGTCCAACTCTGAAATGTATACTTTAAAGTGACAAATTTTATGGTGTGTGAATTATATCTCAATTTAAAAAGCAGGGGAAAGTGCTCAGAGGCAAAACACTCATTACCAGAGACACAGCCACTACCTCAGAGACGAGGAGAGAAGCGGGGTGGGGGGCTGAGCCCAGGGTCATGCACCCAGGGAGCAGCAGAAAACAGGGGCAGGAGGCGGCAGGGCCTGGCTGTCACACTACTGTGTGGCCTCTGTCAAGTTACCTAAATTCTCTGAACCCCAAGGAGCAGAGAGGGCCCAGAGGATGGAGGATGGGCTTCAGGGGGTGGAGAGTGGATAGTAACTCCTGGAGCCAGGACCCCAGACTCCCATCTGCTGGTGTCACGCCCTCATCCCCAGCTCCCAAGCTCCTGCTGCAAGGTGCGTGTGCAGGGGGCACCCAGAGGGAAGAGGCGAGTCTGGCTGAGAATCTCACCTTCGGGGAATCAAGGCCACTAAAGGGCCAGCTCTGCAGGCAGCAGAGTGAGGGGCTCTGGGAGGCTTCCCAGGGATAGCGGGTGGTGGAGGCAGCATGCCAGGCCAAGGCCAGGATCCGCGTCCCAACAGAAGACCGTCAATACCAAGGTTTGGTGTCTTCTATTTGCAAAGAGTTCCAAACTGGTTTGCTTGAATAATTATTTTACACAATGGTTGCAACAACTTCACAACGCACGAGGGCTAATCTCACCACCATCCCTTGAGGAGCTGCTGTCTGGGAGAATGAGTAGAAAACACACAGGGAACAGCAAGCATGGTGGTTAAGGCCAGAAGCTCTGGAGTGGGGCCTGGGTGAAGTCCCACCCTGCCCTGACCTTGGGCAGCCACTCAGCCTCTCTGAGTCTCGGTCCTGGCTCCATGACCATGTGACTAATGAGCTGGCATGGTGTGTACCACAGAGCATGTGCTCAGGAAGAGTCCACACCAATGAAAAGCATGAAGAGCCTTTCCAAATCCCCCACACCATTCAAACAGAAAGAGCACTAAATGCAAAGGGACTAAGAAGGGAGGGGTCATCGGAGTTGGGTAAAGTCAGTCTGAAGAGGCTTCCTGGAAGGGGCGACCTGTGCATTTCACTGCATAGTGAGCCACTTCATCTGCCCAAACCAGAACAGGTCCATGAAGACACTCAGAATCCTGCATGGGAGGGAGGCCCTTCTCAGGGGCACTAAGAGAGAGGGGACAGATGCAGGAAAAGGCGTTCCAAGGTGTGCCAACTATGCCTAAAGCAGAGTGTCAGAAGAAGCTCAAGGGCCTCAGCCCAGCACAGGACGGAGACCTCAGAGCTGGAGCTGGTGCCAGGCCTTTGTGCAGGGGACAGATTTAGATATGCTGGGGCAGCTCCTGATGCCCTGGTTCTCATTTTCCAAAAGATCCCCCCACCAAAGCTCACCTCTTTCTAGAGCATCCCTGCACAAATGGGTCACCCCACAGCACGCGAAATGCTAGGATGGGCCATGTTAGTGTTAATCTTGTTGCCTGTGCGGTCCTTTGTGAGGCCAAAGGGGTAGTGACCCTCAGAAAACGTCCTGTCTGACTGGAGCCCTCACACTGCAAGTCGGCATTAGCTTCCGTCCTGCAGGCCACAAAGGGCCCTGCCATCTTGTGTCTCGAGGACAAGGAGCCAGGGTATGCTCTACCTGAGGAAAAGAGATCCATCTATGGCCACAGTCACTGTCATTCCAGAAGCCTGTGCTGCCGCTTCCCCAGTCCCTTCTCTCCAAGCGGCTCTCAGCTCCTCAGGGCTTTCACCCGGCCCATCTCCCAGCCACCTCCCCCCACCAGCCTTACTGCTCTGCTCTGCTTTTCCTGTTTCTTATAAAACACATCATGCGTCCCGATGGCCCTGCTTTTTCAGTGTCTCTCTGCCTTTGAATCCCACCTCCTCTTGGAGGAGGAATTGTCCAGAGTCAGCACACCCGGATGGCTGGGCTGGGCTGGGCACCTGACCCAGGTCCCAAAGCTGGAATGACATCCTCAGTCCCTCGTCACCAACTGCCACCCCCCTGCCTCCTCACACTGGCCAGGTCAGCCACACCCGCTGGCAATCCCACAGCATCCCCTGCACAGCTTCTTGCTCCACGCTGCCTTCTCCATGAGACTGCAGGCCCCCCAAGCACAAGGACCAGGTCTGCCAGCTTGCCACTATATCCCCAGCCCCCAGAACAGGGTATGACACTCAGAGTTGGATGAGTAAGATTGGAGTGATTATATATATATATATATATATATACGTATATATATATATATATATATATATGTGTATATATATATATATATATATATATATATAAAAACTTGTCACAATACACTGTCTGGAAACTAAAGTAGGGCAGAATAGATACAACCCTTTTCTGAACATCAAGAGATACGACTCAAGTTCTAGCTGTGCAACCTCAGGTAGGTCATGGGTCTTCTCTGGCCCTCAGTTTCCTCTGCCTTTAAAACAGACTGCTTGACCAAGATGACCTTTCGGGCCTCCTCCAACGCAAGCACTGGATGCTTCTGAAAGCATTTTCAAAGGCGCTTAGAATTAACAGAGTGCCACTCAAGGGACAGTCACCAGCCCAGCAGGCCCCATGTGTGGCTCATCTTCTCCCACTGTGGTTTCGTTTGGTTTAAAGGCAAGAGGCAGAGGAGACACATGAGCCCATTGACTAAGGCATAATATTTTCCATCAGGTGTCACAGATCCCTGTACTTTCTCCTTTTCCTCGGTGGATTCTCAGAAAGGACCCACAGGAGGATCTGAGAATAAGTGAGTCCCGTGAAAAAACATGCACGCACACACGCATGCAAGCAAGCACACACACGCATGCAAGCACACACATGCATGCACACACACACCCCAGGGCAAAGAACACCGGGAGCCCACACACTAAACACCCGCCAGGCCCCCCTCTCCCAGGCAAAGCCCCAGAAGCCATATCTGGGAGATGCTGCATTTTTCTGGAATTGTGTCATCACTCACAACAAAGTTCACTCTCAGGCCTCGCATCCACCCGAGAGCTGGGCTGGGCTGCCCTGAGCCACAGTGAAGAAAGAGCTGGCCACTCACATCATTTTTATGATGAGCCGTGACCTCCAAACGAGCTGGGTGTGTGCAGGGATGAAGCCCTGGTCCAGCTGTGGCAGGGGCGCTGGAAAGGACGTCAGGGGCAGGCCCACGCGGGCTTAGACTGTCAAGAGGCATATAAAATAGAGCAGCTACAGGGGGTGTCCAAGCTTCGGGTTTAAAAATAAAAGGGATGGGGGAGAGGCTTGCTTGTCCCTCTTCTTCATAGGCCTGGCAGGGTCCAGGGGGCTGGTGAGACCAGCGAGCTGGGAGAAGAGGACATCTGTGACCTGACATGACTCCTTTTCTGATGCAATGCTGAACGTGAGATAGTTCACAGTTGTTCCAATCCTCCATGCTTGTCCTTGGAATTGGGGACTCTATCAACGGTGACGGTAATCTCAACAGCTCCCCAGACATGAGCTCAGAGGGGCACTGGGTGGTGTGGACCCCACTCTGTCACCCTGGGCTGCCATCCTGAGCCACCTCCAGACTCGGAAGGATGAGGCGGCACTCTCTCACCAGCAGGCTTGTACACCAGGGTTGAAGCCAGCCTTGGGCAGAGGGAGCAGGTGAGGAGAACCAGGCCACCCTCTCACCTGTGTGGGGACAGGGCCTTTGCAGTCCACACCGGCCATGACCCTTGCTCTCCGGTGTCCATCATTTTCCCTAAGAACACCTGGCCTTTGGGACACCTGGTTTACTGGCCCCAGAAGAGTGATTGACCTGATAAATCTGGGCAAGATCCAAAGTTCAAAACTTCCACCATGGCTCATCTCTCAATTTGTTCAGGGAAGAAGAATGCCATTTATTGCGATCTCCTCTAAGTCCCTATAAACATGAGGCAAACACCACTGACACCCCGCCACCCTACCCCAAATCAGGAACTCAGGACTAAAAGCAAATTTAGGAAGGCCATCTCTTAACAGTACCATTTTTGTCTATAAATCAGCAGAAAAAGAGAAAGAATGTTCTAGTTGGAAGGGGGCTTTATGAGAAAATGAGGAGCAGAAGGAGGTCACTATCTACCCAATGTCACGCTGCCACCCAGGGCAGAACTGAAACCATACTCAGGCTCAAGACACCCGGTCCAGTGCCCTTCCCCGCCTCTCCTGTGTGGCCCACGGCATCCAGGGCTTGGGGTTCTGGCGGATCCCCGTGTCCCAGAGATGTTTCTAGAGCCTCCTCCATTCCCAGCCCTGGGAAAGGGCTGCACGCACTCTGGCCACTGGGATCCAGCTGGGAGCCTGTCCTGGCAACTTCACCATCTCTGCCCTTCAAGTTCCAAAAGGGGAAACGACAGGGCAGCTCTCTGCGCATCCCACGCCTGGGCTGCCCGGGGGGTCAGGGCACCGTGATCCATCAGCTGCCGACTCCACCAGGACCAGCGGCCAGGGCTCTGCCCCACCCCGACGGTTTCCCTTCACAGCTGTCTCCACGACAGTCTTGCTACTCACACAGCTGCTCCTGTCGGCACCAGCACCAGTAGACCAGTGGCAACAGGGACCGCCAGGGACAGTGCTTGCTGCACTGCGAGCAGTGTGCTTTGCTCCATTCTTCATTCACCTGAGCCAGAGCTGCCCTGGGCACACTGTCCTGCTGCAGCATAATCTCAAGGCGGTGAGGGTGGGACGCAAAGAAAA
This sequence comes from Eulemur rufifrons, assembly GCF_041146395.1. Taxonomy (NCBI): domain Eukaryota; kingdom Metazoa; phylum Chordata; class Mammalia; order Primates; family Lemuridae; genus Eulemur; species Eulemur rufifrons. The sequence goes on along the minus strand of NC_091010.1, from coordinate 61,423,326 downwards.
AAACAAAGTTCCCATCTCTCAGGGAGGGGCAGAGGATTGCAGATGCCCAGGGCAGAGGAGCAGGTTGCAGATGCCAGACCACCAAAATCCAGGCCAGTGGTCCTCAACCAGGGGAAATTTTACCCCTAAAGGGAAATTTGGCAAAGTCTGGAGACATTTTTGGTTGTCATAACTACGGGGGTGCTGCTGGCATCTAGTGGCTGAAGGCCAGGGGTGCTGCTGAACACCCTGTTGCACGGGCCAGCCTCCGCCACGGCCCAGACGTCAACAGTGTCAAGGCTGACAAACCCTGCCTTAGGCACGTATCTTCTGGAAGCTTGTTTCTTTTATTTTCTTTCTCCCAGACACTTTTCATCATCACTCTATAAGATAACAAGAAAATAACGTGGGAGTATGACAATTACAACTCCAGATAAACGTTCGCAGCCTGTCAGAATGGAGGCTCGGGCTTTTCCTGTTATTCATACGATGACTCAGTAACTGGAGCTGCAGGCCAGCACTTCGGGAAAGCTCTCGGAGCGAAGGCAGGCTGCAGACGAAGTTCCCAGTGTGTTCTTCAAAAGCTCGGGCATCACAGGAAGGCCTAGGTGATGCCTGCAACATCCAACTTGCGCTGCCTTTGAAATCTGATTAAATACGAAGTACTCTTAACAGGGTCTTTTGGATAGAGCCTGCTTTTTGTTTTAACGTGGTTTTAATCATTGGATCTTGGCTCTTTGTTCCTTCAGGAAATTCTGTCAAATGTTTCACATTCCTCATAGAGAACTACTGTCTATGCAAATTAAGATTCCAAGTTTTCAGTTCAGACAGTTTGGGGGCAAGCAGCATTCTGTCGATGTTTCCTAATGTCAGCGTGAGGGAAAAAACAGTGAGGGGAGGAAGGAACGCAGATGTCTGTCGCTTAAAACACACACAAAACCAGAAACATTTTCCCCTCGTGCACAAGGTCAGGAATAACTGGGTAAATTTGCTTCGTGTTTTGCAGAAACACTGATGGAACGTGGAAAATGCTGTTGCAAAGGCCCTCGACAGGAGAGCAGGCAGCTGCCTAGAAATGGGCATTTCGCCCAAAGACGGGTTATCTATCAGAACTGCATTGTTCTGAGCATGACTAGGCTGCAGAAACTACAATATCAGGAGACAGAAAAATATAGTAACAGACATCATTACAAATTCTCTATACGTAGAGCAAGAGGAGATAAACACAAGGCATGACTTAGCCACTCCCTTCAAATTCTTCACTTCCAATTTTTGGTGTAGCTATGACCCAGTTATGGAGATGCTGACCTGGAAAGGTGCAGATAGAAGATGTAGCGTGCCTGACATCTCTTTATCCCTTTCTGGAAGCAGGGAGAGTGGAGCAGAAAGCTTTATGGAGGCCCCCACAACCAGGTTCAAACACCAATTCTACGATTAGCTTCAGGACCTTGAGCGAGTTATTGACTTTCTCTGAGGCCCTCAGTTTCTTTGTCTGTAAAATGAGAACTTACAGGTCAAGGCTTAGCACAGAAGAGGCTCTCACTCAACAAACGATGTGCACTTTCTCATTTGAGGAGCCACCTTTCCAGGGAGAGTCCCCCCAGGGGTCCGGGCACGGCACTCCCAGGGAGGTCTGACTCTGAAGAGCCTCTTTGGGGATCAGGACCCAGCTGTTCAAAGAACCGGCTTTCTTAGCTAAGCCCTGAGTCCCTACCCAGAGTTGCCAAGAATGTGGGAAAGCAGAGACTCCATTGTTGGGATCATAAATTGGTGAAGCATTCTGGAAGGTGATTTGGTAGCACTTACAAGGGTGTATTGGTATATACCCTTCACCATCAAGCCCAATTCCAGGTATCTGTGACGTCTTCACACATGTGCACAAAGAGTTCTGATAGTAATAATAACAATAATGTGATAATAGTCGCTGGACTTTATTGAGCATCTAAAAAGTTCAAAGTGTTTTATGTATAATTTACATACATATATTTGATAAATGATACATCTGGTATGTTCTACATATGATATTCATTTGAGATATATATAGTCATTTTCACTTAACCCCACACAGTGGGTATTATCATTGTCTCCATTTTACAGAAAAAAAAGTTGAGACAAGGAGAGATTAGTAACTTGCCCTAGGTCAGGGGTCAGCAAATGTTTTCTGCAAAAGGCCAGATGGTAAATATTTTAGGTGGGCCATATGGTCTGTGTCACAACTACTCAATTCTGCGGTTGTAGCATGAAAACAGCTCTAAACAACAGGTCAACAAATGAGCATGGCTGCGTTCCAACAAAATCTAACTATGGACACTGAATTTTGAATTTCATATAATTTTCATATATTGGGAAATATTTATGCTTTGATTTTTTTCCCAACCATTTAAAAATGAAAAAAGAATCATTCTTGGCTCATGGGCCCTACAAAAACATGAGGAGAGTGGATTTGGCCCAAGAGCTGTAGTTTGCCAACCCCTGCCCTAGGTCCTTCACATTTAATAGCAAAAAGAAAGAGTAGGGAAAATGGCTCAATAAATTATGAATGGAATTCCTATTATAGACTGCTCTGCAGGATTAAAAAGCGTCACATGCAAACAGGACATGTTCACTTCTGAACATATAAGTGAAAAAAAGCAAGCTGAGCAGCAACACGCACACTACTTGTGTATTTAAAATAAAACTAATTATGCGTGTGTGTGTGTGTGTGTGTGTGTGTGTGTATCTACACTCTTGTTCACACATATATAGTCAACATTTAGAAAGATGCCTGGAAAGATGGCCACCAAATGTCATCAGCCAGGGGGAGCAGAGGAGACTTTCATGCTTGCCTATGTATGTATGCAGCTCTATAATTTGAAACTTTTACATCCCAAATGCATCCTTCTATCACTTGTGTAATAAAAGGGAAAAAACTCGAGGTCCTAGTTACAAGTTGCCACTTGCCAACATACTTTGAGCACTCTGAGCAGTTTCCATACACCCCAACCTAAACAAAAGCTGGTTACAATTAATTATGGCAGGACAAAGACATTCTTTCCAGAGGGAAAAACAAACAAATAAAGGTGGCATAAACTATAGGAAGTACACATAGCTATGTCTCTCTTGATTACCAACAGTGATTTTTTTTTTTAATTGCATATGTGCCTGACCTAACCTTCTGCAGACACTATTAACCTTCAAACCAAGGATGTCATTGTAAGCAAAGCCTTCAAGGTTTTCATCTGGTGTGTGATAGTCCAGGCGTAGCTTTCCTGACTGCATAAACTTTAATTTATGAAGTTATTTTGGTTTGCTCCACTGGCATGAACATAGCTGAAGGGGGAGTCATCGACTGTGGAAATGAGATTTCCCTCAGTGCCAATTTTTAAATCCAGCCTCCAGGTCATCTTATTTTTTTGGATGCTTCCCACAGTCACATTTTTTGTTTGTTTTACATGAAAGAGCACATTCCCTTTCCCCAAGCCAGGTTGACCATTTTCCATTGCTCTTATTAAATGCAACTTATTCAAATGGAATGTTCTCAGAGTTTCCGCCCTTAGCTGGCCTGGGTAGGAGGCCTGGAGGTAGACGCCCTAGGACGGACACCCAAACCCCGAGCTCCAGGCCGTCTCCATGCACCACCTGATCACATCAGCAGAAAACAAGAGGGTCCAAAATCCCCTCTCCTTGGGCCAGGACCAGTGCATGGATCTGTACCCAAGATCCCAGATTCATTCTCAGATCTGGACAGACCCCAGGGGGGCTCTCAGCCTGTCCCTCTATGCCAATTAAAACAGCAGCTGGCTGAAGCACAGTCTGAAGGTGCTGACATGCAAATCCGTGAGGAAACCGGCCCTTCTCAGGTGACCCTGCCATCAAAGCTGTGAGGGCTTCTGTTGACCAAACAATGAACATTTTCAATCCCAAGCAACACCTGGTTTGGAGGGTGCAGGGGGGACATAATTGTATGTACTGCCAAAACTGGCCAGACACAACTATCCCAGGTGATGTTTGAACTGGGCCATCTCACCACGGCCTCCAGATGCCACTTCTCAGCTGTGGCCATGACTGACATCCTCAACTAGATTGATTTGTGATGGAACATTACTTAGCCCTTTGGACGGGGCAATCTTAATTCCTCATTTTTGTGATGGGATCAGTTTCATGTTTTTCAAATGTGTCCCACCACACTAGGAACAAAAAATAAGCTGTTATAAAATTTACCTTATTTTAGATACATAAACAGTTATCCCCCTGTATCTGCAGGTTCCACATCCGTGTATTCAACCAACTGCGGATGGAAAATATTCGGGGGGAAAGAAGCATTTGTACTGAACATGTGCAGAGTTTTTTCTTGTCATTATTCCGTATACATAGTGTTTACATTGTATTAGGTATTATAAGCAATCTACAGATGATTTCGAGTATATAGGAGATTGTGTATAGGTTATATGCAAACACTACACTACACCGGAGCATTTGAGGATTTGGTATCCAAGGAGGGTCCTGAAAATAATCCCTCATTATAGTGAGGGACAACCATATATATTTATTATGGGTAAAAAAAAACATCGCATGAGGTCTATCCTCTTAAATTTTTACATGTACAGTACAGTATTACTAACTATAAGCACAGTATTACACAGCAGACCCCTGTAGCTTTTCCGTCCCGTATAACTGAAACTTTACAACCACTGAATAATAATTCCCCATTTGTCCCTCCCCCCAAACCTGGCAACTACCATTCTACTATAAGTTTGACTACTTTAAAGTCCGCACATGAATGGAATCAGACAGTATTTGTCCTTCTGTGACTGGCTTATTTCACTTAGCAGAAGTCTTCAAGGTTCATCCATGTTGCAGCTATGGCAGGATTTCCTTCCTTCTTAAGGCTGGAAAGTATTCCACTGCAGGTATATATCACATTTTCTTTATCCATTCACCCACTGATAGGCGTTTAAGTTGTTTCCACCTCTTGGCTATTGTGAATAATGTTGCAATGAACATGAGAGTGCAAATATCTCTTCGAGATCCGGATTTGAATTCTTCTGGATAAATACCCAGAAGTGGGATTTCTGGATCATATGGTAATTCTATTTTTAATTTTTTGAGGAATCTCCACACCATTTTCCATAGCAGCTGTACCATTTCACATTCCCATCAACAGTACACAAGGGTTCTAATTTCTCCACATCTTCACCAATATTTGTTATTTTTTTATAGTAGCCACCCCAAGAGGTATAAGGCGATATCTAATTGTGGTTTTAATTTGCATTTTCCTAATGATCAGAGATGTTGAGCATCTGTCCATATACTTGTTGGTCACTTGTATGTTTTCTTTGGAGAAATGTCTGTTCGAGTCCTTTGCCCATTTTTCAATTAGGTTATTTGGTTTCCGGTTATCGAATCGTAAGAGTTCCTCATGTATTTTGGATATTTACCCCTTATCAGATCCATGGTTGGCAAACATACAATTCACTGTAGAGCAGTGTCTTACAGCCTATGAGAATATAAAATTTTCAGTCACATCTCTATGAAGGGATGGACAAGATAAGGCCTAGGGGCCAAATCTGGCCCAATGCCTAGTTCTGTAAATAAATTTTCATGGCACACAGCCACACCCATTTGTTTGGGTATAGCCTATGGCAGAGTTGAGTAGCTGCAACAGAGACATTATGGCCCACAAGCCTAAAACATTTATTATCTGCCCTTTACAGAGACAGTGTGCCAAACTCTTGTGTACGTTATATAATCAAGGCCTTTTTGGCCCAATCATAATGTAACAGAAAGAACACCTTTAGGTCAGATTATTCTCTTTTAAGCACTATGATTTTTGTCACTGGAAACAACTTTAAAATCCAATCTCCTATCACTCAGGCAGTTAAGTTTAGTGAGTCCTCGGGTGCTACAAAGAGGCGCCTTGTTCTTACATGGTTGTGGTGTGTCCCCACCTGGCATTCCTTCATCCGCTTCTTCAGTAACGGCCCTTCCATGTGATCCCCACCATTCTTCCCAAAAGAGTCCTTTCCAGGATTTTCCTGCTGGTTTTTAGAAAAGATGCTCTATTTGCCTTGAGGTTGTTAGGGAGCTGTTTTTTGACCCCCGACTCAGCCAAGAATTAAGCAGAGACAAGCAGAACTGAGAGATGGGGACAGAAAGAACCCCAGGGATACTGTTTGAATCCCTGGATCCAGAAATCCAGGAATATACCTAGATTCCCAGACACATGAGTCCATAAATTCCCATTTTTGCTTAAATTAACTAGATCTGAGTTTCTATCACTTGCTGCTAAAGGGTTTCTGAGTACAACAGTTGGGATTTTTTAATGTTCTACTCCTTGCATTTAAGAGTTCATGTATTATTTTTCACATTTTTACATTATTTTAATAACTCTCATTTTTAATGGGTACATAACCATCAGATGGGGCAAACCTGGCCTGGCCACCTCGCCTGCTGACGCCAGTGCAGACCTCACTGGGTGCCGCATCCTGACTCGGCATATTATGTGTTCAACAGACATACTGGGTGCCACGATGACAGGGCAGCCAGTGTACGCAGGACACCACCTCCAGCCAGCCTGGCGCCCAGCTCACTGACAAGCCTGGGTGTCGCCAGCCAGGCACCAATGCTCCGCGAGACTGCCTTCCCAGTGTCAATGAGACATAGCTCGTGGGCTCTTAGCTATGAAAGACTCACACCATTTCTCCCCCTGCCCCGGCTTCATTCCTCAGAGTCGAGACTATACTACCTGGCAGTAAAACTTTTCCACTCAGTGCTCAATCTTGGTCTTTAGTCTTTATTCTTCTTTAATAGAGAGTTATTAATGAAGGGGACCAGAACATGCCACTCCAAAATATACCACTTTGGCATAAGGATTGTTTTGAGCTGAAGGCAATTAGCTCTCAGCCCTCCTGCTTTCTGTCTAAAAGCAGGGCATAAATTTCCATTTGTAAAGATGTCTCCCTCCTCTCCCATACCAGGAAGAAAACTAGACAACTCCTAGCACCTGAGATAGTTCTTACTCCTAAACAACCCTATTTACCATACATTTCCTTCCCTCCCCTTCCCATAATTTACCTACCTCCCAGAAGCCCAAAACCTTCTTCCTTTGTTTAGCTTAAAATGGTAGACAGCCCCAAATTCTTACTGCATCCTTGAGCCACATTTCTTTGTAAACTCCAGTGCCTAAGTATGTAATTTGAAATTTTTCTCCTGTTACTCTGTCTTTTCTGAACTTAATTTGTAGCCCCCAGCCACAGAACCTAAGAGAGTGGAGGAAGAAGTTTCTCTCTCCCCTGCACCTGTGTTATCTGCAGGCCATTCCCCCAAGGAGGCAAGTTATGATCAAGGCAGAGACTGTGTCTGCCCAGCCACCCTAACTGTCCCCGGGCCCGGGTACACTGACAGACTCAAGCCCTATTCACTGAGTGAATGAACGAACATCCCCTATGTGCCAGCCACTATGCCATTTTTCACAATTACACATAACACTGCTATAAAATCTCTTTCCACAGCTACACCAGCTTCATTTTGGTGAAAGATACGTGTTCCGAGAGAAGTCTGTGGTTAGCGGCGTGGGACAGAACTTGAAGAAAGACCTGTGTCAGGAAAACCTAGCTGGATATTTTGGCAAAACCTCACTAAACCTGTCAGATGCTGGCAGGGCTGGGAAGAGAGTGCACTAAAGGCCATTTGTCATTCGTTCCCTTACACGAAGGTGTTCGAGGTTCACTTCCCCCTTTTGCCCACAGGAAATGGCAGTCCCATGAGCACACAGAGGCCACAGGGTCAACCCCTTGCATTGGCACGGCTCATCCCAGCTCACTCACACCCGTGCCCTCCTCCACGTTTCTCACAGAAGCCCTGGGGGTGGGTGACGGCACCCTCCCCACTTAGAATGAGGAAGCCGAGGCCAGAGGAGGAGGGCTCTCTGCCACAGGTCACTCCAACAGGAAGCAAAGAATGAGGGACTAGAGCACAGATTTTTTCCAGTCCCTTATCTCCACCTTTTGCAATCAACAGTGGTCAAGGACAAACCAAGTGGCCCCCAGGAAGGACGGGGAGCCCAGGCACAATCCTCCTCCCCCTCCCCTAACTGCAGGGCCCTTTGGCCTGGGCATCTGCATTTCTGGATGTTTTGGATGTGCAGTATCAAGTCATGGTACTTTTGTCTTTCAAAACTGTGTTCCTGCCCAGGTGTGGTGGCGCAACTATAATCCCAGCTGCTCAAGAGGCTAAGACAGGAGGATTGATCATTTGAGCCCAGGAGTTTGAGTCCAGCCTGGGCAACACAGTAAGACCCTATCTCTTAAAAACAAAACAAAACAAAAAACCGTGTTACTAGGCTGAGTGAGGTGGCTCCCCTAGCACTCTGGGAGGCCGAGGCAGGAGGATGGCTTGAGGTCAGGAGTTTGAGACCAGCCTGAGCAAGAGCGAGACCCCATCTCTACTAAAAATAAAAAAAAAATAGCTGGGTGTGGTGGGGTGTGCCTATAGTCCCTGCTACTCAGGAGGCAGGAGGATTGCTTGAGCCCAGGAGTTTGAGGTTGCTGTGAGCTAGGCTGATGCCACGGCACTCTAGCCGGGGTGATAGAGTGAAACTCTGTCTCATAAAAAAAACCAAAACTGTGTTACTTAGGGGCCTGCCCCACAGGACAGTGACAGAAGGCAGTCAGAGCTCTTATCAGCCCTGCAGTCCCAGCATGGGAAGGTCTCTGCCTCGGGAGCTCCTGCTTCTTTTATTGCACTCTACTTTTTTTTTTTAAAAATGAGCTTCTCAATAAAACTTCCTTCCTCTCTTTGCAGCAAGAAGTCAGGCTCTGAAGGTTGTACATGTCATTTAGATTACAAAAAAGAAAAATATATGTTTATTTAAATGAAAAATCATGTTTTTCAAATGTCTTGGTTTCCAGGTCCCTCTTCCAAAACAAAATTTTCTACTGAGTTCTTTCTGCTCTTTCATGGTAGAGTGACCATGTAATTTATTGTCCAAACAGGGACCCTTTCAAGAAAAAAGGGGACGCTATTAATCCTGACACTGACCATATGATCACCCTTCTTTGGGGTCATCATTTCTCATCGGAGCCCAGAAGAATGTGGCTAACCATTTCCAGACAGCAAGTTAGGATGTATTCATCTCAGGCCTTGAAAGAGTCAACAGCCATGCAGTTCACTTTTAAGTAAGTGGAAGATTCTCTTTGCTGCACTGTCCGACCCTGAAGACAAGCCAGTGGTGCTCACTCCACATGTTTAACAGAAGGTGAGTGTTTTCCTGCTGTTGCCCAAGAAGCCAAAGGATCCAGGGAGGCTTTCTTTTCTAGCGGTAATCCTAATGTGCTGAGACTAAACCCTTCTAGTCCCAGAAATTTCTCAGGCAGGCAAGGGGTGGGGTGTCTGGTATCAGAACAAAGAAGGCTGGGGAGATGGCTGGGCCCATCCCAGTGCCAGGCAGGGCCACACCCTCCATTCCAGATGGAACAGAATCTCTGCTCTTTATTTTAAACCTCCAGAGGAAATCGCACCACCTCCCTGGGTGAGCCAGTCCAAAGTTTAATTGAGATCTTCAGGGCAAGGCCCCCCACTTCCTGTCCATCCTCCACCCAGGACCAATAAAGTCTGACCCTCCGCCTGTCATCAGTACAGCAGAGGAAAAGAACTATCGGCCCCAACCACTCTCCTTCATCTCTGGGCCGAGGAAATCGAACATGAAACACACACATGCACACACACAGAAATCTCCTTCCTCCCTAGGTCAGCACTCCTCACCGCCCAAGCCCTTTAATCCCCAAGCAGATTATAAACAGAAAGACAGGAAATGCAAGAAGCAAAGTTTAGAGACATTTCCATCTGTTAACTTGAGCCCCCTCCCCCGCCACAGCCTCTCTTGACAGACAACCCATTAAGAGCTGGCCCATAATAGTCTTTCCTGTAAGAACATGTAAATAGCATCATTTGAGTTTATGTTTGGGTATTTCCCAGCTCACAGGCTTCTGTTTCCTTTGTCCTGTAATGTTCCGGTGGGGAGTGAGTAAGGTTGATGGGAGGGTCTCTCTCCCCCTATCCTACCCTACCCCCCACACCCCACCTACTCTCCTTGGATCCCGCCTCCCTCCAGCTCCCCAAGTTGAAAGGCCTTCCCTTGAGCACCGCTTCTGTCACTTGGCTTTGTGTATCATTGTTCGTTTCTATGAAGGAAGCCCTTCCATTCAGTGCCTGCCATCTCCTTCATTCCAACATATTCCTGCCACTAAGCATCCACACAGCGTTCTTGCCTGTTTTCAGCATTAAGTGAGCAAAATTGGTGCCTACTGAAATTATGTTTTACGTCAATCCTATGCCTATCAAACTGCTTTTTTTTTTTAAAGGAGAATTTGTTCTTTTTACATAACTTGCATAGTTTGCAAGGCAAATACAGTACAGAAGAAGACAGGGGCCCCCAAACCAGAGGCTGGTCAGGTGACATAAATGAGTCAAAGGGATTTGGTATGAGGCAACAGGGAATAGTGGGATCTATGATAAAATGAAAAGAACCTGGCCCCCAAAGAGATAACCAATATTCAATTGTAGACAAATGTTGCCACACAAAAATTGCCAAAACTTCCAATTTTCTAAGAGAAGTCTTAAATCAGGAAGGTTATATAAAATTTTCTGATTTTAAAATATCATTGTGGGCCAGTTTGCAAGCTCAGAGCCAGATGATAAGCAGCCCCCCTGCACCCTGGGCCTAGCACTGTCAGGCACTGCTAACAGCCACACGAAAGAGCACAGTCTAGGAGCAGCACCCAGGACCGAGGGGGTGGGTGACAGCCAGGCATGAGGAGAGTGGTGGCCAAAGGTAGATCCTAGACCCCCATTCCTCAAAGCCCAGCTCCTCTGAAGGCTGTGGGCTTCTTGGACACTTTCTGGGAGCAATCTTAATTTTTAGGAAGAAAGTAATCAGGAAATAGGATTCACTTTACTGTAATTCACTTAACTCAAATTCACATTACAGAAATTCACATTACAGTCGGCTTTGTTGAAACCGATCAATGGGAGCCACAATGGGTGGTGGCCCTTTCCCAATAAAAATATACAAGATAGACTGAGCATAAAACCCTTAACTAGCTCACAGGCCCCTGTGATTGAGCAAAAACCAGTAACTCAAATAAACAGGCAACCTTCCTTCCCAAACTCACGGCAGGCGAGTGAGTCCTAGACACAGCAGAGACAAAAAGGGAGTTTGTCACATTCCTTTGCTTGTTTGGGACAACTGAGAAGATACATGATACTGGGCAAGTTACTGAACCTCTCTAAGCCTCAGTTTCCTCACCTGTAAAATAGGGACACTAGGGATAATAATGGCACAATCCTAATAGGATCCCTGAAAAGATAGAGATAAAGCATTCTATGCTACAGGACGGCGGTTGAGGTGTCAACATTACATGTGTAGCAGAAAGGGAAACTGTAAAATACAAGTTGTAAAGAAAAAAGCCAGTGAGAATGTAAACTCAATACAGTGTACGGCACACCTTAAGTAACCAGTAAAAAGTCAGGTCTTAATTAAAGACAGTCCCCGCACGGCTGAGGCCAAAGGCGACTTCATGGTCCCAATGAGTGGAAGGCCCAGCCCCAAACCCCTGGGGAGGAGCCAGGCCCTGCACCACCATGTGGCTGAGGCTCCTGCCAGCCCCAGGCCAGGCCTTGAGCCCTCCTGAGTCTCCTGCCTGCATCTCCCTGGTGCCACCTCCTCCTGTCCTGGTGGAGAGGGACTTTCAGCCTCTCTGGCAGGATGGTAACAGCTGAGACTGAGGCAGAGGCTGAAGGCGAAGGGGCCCTCTGGCCTCCCTCACACACTGGGCCCCCTAATCGAGCTGACCAGAGCTCCAGCCTGGACTTTGGGCCCCCAAACCAGCTGGGGATTTGCTGTCAACTTCATTAGCTTTTAACCACCCGCCAGTCCCTCAGGAATCTCCTGCAGAGCAGTGAGCCTGGTATGGGGCAGAACCCAGGTGCTCCTGGCTTCATCATTCATTCAAAAAGTATCTATTGAGCACCTACCATATACAGACACACTACAAAGAGCAATAAATAAACACAGGCCCTGTCCTCACAAAGCTTATAGGCAACCAGTCACCAAATCCACTCTGTTTCTAACAGTAAATCCCAAATGTAACACATTTTCAAAAAGAAAAAAAAAAAGTGTCAGAAATTACTCAAGCAGATGTCCCTGCATCTTCATGTTAAAATGATTCACGCTTTTTCTCATGGAACCAATTCATGAGCTTCAGAGGTTTAAACAGCCCGAGTGTCTTGTAATGGGCCCTGAGTGAAAAAAAAAAAATTGTCACATCCGCCCACTCCAGGCATTTGTAACACGGCCAGCCAGCCCACAAACAGTAGTACATTTGGTTTTTTCTTCACCAAGGAACTAATTTGCATAGACTTGATGGTATGTTTCTGTTTTTTAAACCTTGCTCTTTTGCTTTAACGTTTTCTAATTACTTACACGTTGGTGAATGCCAGGATATGGTTTTCTAATGGTAACAGACAAATCAAGGTGCCATTATTCTCTGTCCACCGTGTTCCCTCTCCTGATTGGTCTCCTTAATATAAATCCACACATGAAGAACATCACAGCTGAGGAAAGCCAGAGTTAGAAATCACAGTTATCACCCGTCCTGAGCTGTCACATCAAATTTAAGGCTCGTCATCATCTCAAATCCGTCTGAAAAAATAAATAACCCCAAAATACACTTTTGCCTCCTACTGACAGTGGAACTTGGACAAGATTCCTAAATCCTCTGTGCCTCGGTTTCCTCATTTACAAAATAGGATTAACCAGTTGTACCTACCTCATAGGTGTGTGTGTGGCAAGGATGAAATGAAATAGACACGTAAAGTAAGAATGAACTACTTTTATTAATACTTTTTTCAACACCAACGTGAGGCAGTGGGTGATGGTGGTTAAAAGGACACAGGTTCAAGGGCCTGGGTTCAAATCCCACCTCTTGTATTAAGAACTGTGACCTTGGGAAAGTTAAGGGATCTCTCTGAGCCTCCATTTTCTCATCTGTGGAACTGAGATAAAAATCGTATCTGCCTCAAAGGGAGGTTGTGAGGAGGCCCCGACACACAGCAGGTTTTGGTGACGATGAAACCAAGGCTGATGGGAGTAACCCAGCTCTGGAGGAGCTGGCTATATAATGAGTTTATAGACATGTCCAGGCTCCCACAAGGAAATAGACTTGGGATCAAACCAATGTGTGTGTGGACAGAATCCACTTCTGGACTCACACACAGCTATTGTTCCTAACACCTTGTGTTCACATTTCCATGGTGACAAATGTTTATTTCCTGATTTTTATTTATTTTTTTTTTTGCTACAACTAGAGTCCCACAAGGGCAGCCAGGTTGGGGATTGTATTGTTTATGGCAAACATCAAGTGCACCTGCCCCCGTGCTCAGGCAAAGCCTAGCACAAATGCACACTTCCAGCCTTCCTGGCCTCAGGGGACCTTCTCCTCCTGTCCCAGGCCCCATCTATCTGGGCCTGTTGTCTTGGGCCCTTTGAGGCAGGTATCCCCTAATGATGTGACTTCCAACCCTGAGTGAGTCAGGACCCTTTAACTCTAAGTGTCAAGTCATCAGTTCATCCAAACAGGAAGCCAGGCGGGTACATCTGGCTCCTGGGCTGGCTGGATACCAAAATTAAATAATATAATGAGGCATCTCTCTCTCTCTCTCTCTGTCTCTCTCTCTCCCCACCTCATCCCCCCTCCCCCCATTTTAGGAAGGAAATACTTAGCATCAGCCTTTGATTCAACATTGTACCATGCTGCCTTTATTCTCAGGCAGGCTATGGCAATGGTCACCAGCCCCTCCAGGCTTTCCTTCCACTGGGTCAGCAACCCCAGCAGCAGAAGAGCAGCTCTTTCTGGACCAAGAATCACATTCTCACCCCTGAACCTGTGCCTGTGGTCAGAGAATCAGGGCTCTGCTTGGCCAGGGCTGGGTCACCTGCTCACCAATGAAGCCAATGGGAAGTCATCCCCACTCAAGCATGTGGATCAAATATGGGGAGTGGTTCCCCAAGAAAAATGCAGGTGCTGTTACCAGAAGAAAAAGGAGTGGGTGCTGGGCAGGGAAAACTACAGGTACCATCTGCTCCCACATTTCCTCAAAGCTGCTGCCAAGTCCTCACCTCTGGCCTGGAGGAGCCCTACATCCTCCAAGGCTCCATGCTGGCCATTCCACCACTCAGGGATGCCCAAACCAAGCCTACACTTTTCCCCAGAGCCAGCGGCGTCTCCTGACTGCCCTATAGCACTGCCTGACACAACCTTACAGTTTTGTCCTTCCACTCACCTCCACGTCCCATCGGGTGCCAAGTTCTACAGATTTGGCCTCTCCAAAGCTGCTCCCACCCACCCCACCCCTCTTTTTTGCAGGGCCCTGGGGACCCCCACATACTTCTCAGAGCTACTGCCCATTTGATCTCAGAGCCAGCCTCTGCTGCCAGATCTGGTGTCCTCAAGCACAGCCAAGATCAGCTTCCTCTGCTCAAAAGTTCTCAGTTGCTCCCCATTACCTAAAACTTAACTCCCACCTTCTCAGCCTGGCATGCAAAGACTTCCCCACAGGACCCTCTACTTCTGCAGCCTTCCTGCTCCTGCTCCTTGCAACCACTCCACACCACTGGCAAACAGCCACCTCCAGCTGCTCCACCAGCTACCACCACTTGGCCCTCACCACTGCCAAGGACCTTTGTCTCTACCACACTCTACCCCATAACCTCATGTGGTGGGATTCTCCCCACCGCATAGGCTGGAGGGTCAAATACAAGCTCCAACACTTAACCTGCCATGAGTCCTTGGACAAGCACTTTAGCCTTTCAGTCGGATTTGTCACGTGCAAAAGACAATGATACCTAACCGGATTGTAGTGAAAAATACATCGATCTCCATAAAGCCCCCTTCATAGAGCCTAGCACCTGGTGGGGCTGTGTTAGCGGTGACTTCATGCTATCAGCCACCTGTTTTCAAGGCCCAGCCCAACCCCCTGCACCCCCCATCAAGACTGCCTTTGTACTTGGATTCTGCTGTTTATCAGAGCTGATCACCTGTCCTTCCCCCAACCAGGCTGGAAAGCCCTCAAGGGGAAGAGCACTATCTCTGATCTTCGCATTCCCGAAGTACCTTGCCCAGTAGTATATACCCAGGAAGTCTTGAATTTTACCAGCTCAATTGACTCCAACTTTGCACATCCTAAAGCACCCCTGCTCATTAGTTGGTCGTTTGTTCACTAACCAGAGATAACAGGAAGGCAGCCTCCACTGGCATGTCCCTGGTTACAGGATTCCAGACAGAGTCTCTCTTCATCAACTTCCCAGCTTGTTAAACAAGGATCAAAGTGCTCACCTCCCACCAACTGTCATTTTATTACAAAATAAAGTGAATGATGGAGGTTACTGTTAAAGCAAACACAGCAGCTGCAAACCCAGAAAAGCCGAGTCCAGCAAGCCGAGTGCCCTGGAGGGTTTTTGATAGCTCCATCCCTGTGCAGGGCACTGGGAAGGGTCCTGTCCTTCCTCAAATTCTTCATTCTTGCCTCTTGCTCCACAGCTCCAAAACTGCCACGTTATGCATCAAGCCTAACAATAAAGGAATGTGTTCACACTTGAAAGACAAAGATGTGTCACCACCTAGCAGAGTCAGAAAAAAAAAATGTGCTAGATGCACTAAGACATGTGTTCACACAGCCAAACTAGTCAGTCGACAAATGGCTCCAAGAAGAGATTTCAAGAACCACTGGAGTAACACGGCTGGAATAATCTTATGACTTCCCGTGGAGAAATGCTAAGGAGAACAGCCCTGCTGAGATCCAGAAGACTTGGCAAGTTTACTTTTTCTAAGGATTTTTTTCTGTATGGTCCCATCAAGTGGCCTTACAGTTACAAGGCACAAATTGTCATTTCTCCTTCCAAATGGGAATATCTCTGTTCTTCTAATTATAAGTATAATTCATGCTCATTATACAAATTCCAGGATTTCCTAACTCCTGCTCACTATGTCATGATCATCCCTCCATGTCAGTAAGAATAAAGCTCCATAATTCTTAATGAGTCCTTTATCTGAATATGCCAAGATTCACTGTATCAATCCTCTACTGATGGTCGTTGAAATTGTTTCTAATTTCTCTCTGTTATAAACACCCTCCACTGAATAAACTCCTGCATATCATTTGTATGCTGATTTTTCCTTAAGATAAAATCTTAGAAATGGAATTTCAAGGTCAAAGTTTACACAGTTTTAAGCCTTTTGATGTCTATATTGCCAAACTGTCCTTGAGAAAGACTATTTACACTCCTACCAGCAATGGGAGTGCAATGTTTGAAAGAACCTATTTACCTCTACTTTGCTAATGAGGCATTATCCATGTTTTAAATTTTTGCCAAACTAAGGTTCTGCCTCTGCCTCATTTGATTACTAATGAGATCAAGCATCTTTTCATGTACAGTAGATCCTTACATACCACCTGTCTGACCAGTAATCTTTTTTTTCCCCTAGAAGCTACCTCCCCACTTACTATCTCCACGCTCTCTTGCTATATATAACAGGAGCTACCAGGTTCTTATACGACTTTTCCCCTACGGCCTGCAACCTAAGTTAATTGTTCCAGAGTGACCCACTGACACAGACAGGCCAATCAGAGTCATTTCTTAGGATTTTTCAAATCAGAATTGGAAACGGATATGCCTGCCTCTGTCCACTGGTGGAAGTCATAAGATGTGAAGTCAGGACATGTTTTCCACCATATGAAGAAAGCGGCGAGAAACCATGAATCTGGGAGACGGAGAGATGCAGAAGAGAGAGACGAGGAGTGCCATGAAAGTTCAAGTTCCAGTTTACAGGGGTTCCCAGGCAAGCTAGTCTTGAGGTTCCCACCCTTCCTTTGAAATGCAAGACACCCCAGTATCCTCTCAGGTGAGCTCTCACTTGTCTATACTACTTCAATTGAATTTCTGTCACCTGCAATCAAGACTCCTACCTAATATATCTTGTCTACTAGCTATTTCTTCTTGCATGAATTACTTCCTTATGTCCTTTGCTCATTTCTCTATTGAATATTTCCTCCTTCTGATATAGTTTTGTAAAAGTATCTTCTATATTAAAGCTATTTTCCCAGCTTGTCACTTGACCTTTAGCTTTCGTTATGATCTTGTTTGTCACACAGAGATTTTTTTGCACTGTCAAGTTGCACCCCAAATCTATAAGAAATATTCATCTACATTTTCTTATAAAATGTTTATAGTTTCATTTTTTTAATATAAATCTTCAATGCATCTATAATTTATCTTAATTAGTATAAGGTAGGAATCTAACATTATGTCTTTCCCAATAATTAGTTAGCTAGTTATCTCAACACCATTTCCTG
The DNA here is from genome assembly GCF_041146395.1 of Eulemur rufifrons. NCBI lineage: Eukaryota > Metazoa > Chordata > Mammalia > Primates > Lemuridae > Eulemur > Eulemur rufifrons. The sequence goes on along the minus strand of NC_091010.1, from coordinate 61,405,959 downwards.
AATAAGCCATTCTTTTCACATCGATTTGAAATGCTTCCATTATTATATAGTAAATTTTTACATACACTGGCTCTACATCTGGGCTTTCTGTTTTGTTTCCATTCTCTATTTGGTCTCTGTGATCAATAAGGCATTATCCCTGTGCGATGATAAAGATAGAGAGGCTAAGGATTTACCAGCATCAGGCAAGTTAGCAACAAAGCTAAGACAGAACCTAAATCACCAGTCTCTACCTTTTGCCGCTTTCAGCTGTAGAAAAATTAAGCAGAAGAGAGCAGGCAGTCCTCTCGGCATCACCCTAGACTGTGAAATCTGTGCATCACCTGTCCAGATAAGGTGGACATCCTGACCAAATGTTGCAGGAGAATGAAGAAGTGGGTGAGGATTTGCCAGGAGCCCACAAGAGTGGTTGGCAGTGTCCACTCCCTCCTCCAACCTCTTCCTCTGTCCGTGACAACAGTGTCCCCAACCGCAAGCCTTGAGAAGTAGGTGATGCCTACCAATCTCTGATTCCTTGTGGGATGTCTTCAAGTCCACGTGGCATTGTTTCCATCACTCATGTCTAGATGGAAGATTCTTACATTTTTCTCAACAACATTTACTTATTGTTTTCTTTGGCCCGGCAGGGTACTGCATATTTTTAAACTTTCCCGGAAGACTGCTTATTAAGATAATATAACGTAAAGCAATCCAACTGTTTATTTTTGACTTTTAATTTTGCTCTCTATAATCGACTAGAGAAAATACTAGAATCATGCATTTGCCTTTCTTTTTTTCTTTTTTAATTTATTTTTGTTTTCCAGATAATTTCTTTCTATTTTTAGTAGAGACGGGGTCTCGCTCTTGCTCAGGCTGGTCTCGAACTCCTGACCTCGAGTGATCCTCCCGCCTCGGCCTCCCAGAGTGCTAGGGTTACAGGCGTGAGCCACCATGCCCGGCCGCATTTGCCTTTCTTGGATTAGTTACCAGTTAAATTAGCAGTGGTGGGTTTGGATTTTGTTTGTTTGTTTTTCTGTTTGTTTCTATTACACATGTAGCCCCTCTGGGCTCTAATTCTTTCCTTGGGGGTAACTTTCATTTTAACATGTAATGCCTGCTCTTCAAATTAACACCAAATTTTATTATGAGAACCTACCCACAGCTGAATTATCATCAGTGGAAAATACACCACCCCATTCTCAAGATTTGAAGGGTAAAAAGAGCCCAGTAGATCACCTGGGCCAAGCTGCACGTTTACACAGCTCAGGAAGGCTTGGCTAAGAGAGGTGCCTCACGGGGTGCTGACGGCACTGCTCCCTTCCCTTCAAGCTTTCCACAGAGCCCTTGGTAGAACTTTCAATGGGAATTAAAACACCACAGCACATAACAGCTAGAAAAGATACCCCATTACCCTGAAAATATAAAAAGTAGATGACTGGATCCCATTTCTGCCAGGTTATTAAACCTTGAGCTTTGCCAGATGTTAACATCACCACTACTCCCACCTGCTAACTGATTTCGACCCAAGGCTGATTGTGTCTGTTCCCCGACTGTGATGCGCAAGGAAAGCATGGCCTGGGAATCTGGAGGCCAGGACTCCAGTTCTGTTTTTGCTTTTTTTAGAGACAGTGTCAACTATGTTGCCCAGGCTAGAGTGCAGTGGCTATTCACAGGCATGATCATAGCTCACTGCAACCTTGAACTCCTGGGGTCAAGTGATCCTCTCATCTCAGCCTCCCAAGTGGCTGGGACTACAAGGCGCACACCACCATCCTGGCTCAGGGTTCTGGTTTTAGTTTTACGGTGGGCATCTCAGCTGTCTTCTAATATTAGAATGGCCTCCTCAGCAATGAGTACATTTATCTTGGATATCTCCAAAAAGCAGAACCAAGACCTAATGGGTTAACACTGCACCAGACTTACTTGAACTTGACAGGCAGACTTGGGTTTACCTTTAGCATCTGGTGATGCCCAGGGCGCTACAGAGAAAGAGCTCTAGAGCCAGCCCTCAGGGAGTTTGCCATTTCAAGGGTGAGGCAAGAAGCCTCTAATTTTTTTTTTTCCAATCCAGTGGTTCAAAACGGGATGGGCCGCTTGGGAGAAGATATGAGTCCCCATTACTAAAACGATTTGAGCAGAAGACAGAAGCCAACTACCAGGGAAGCTGCAGAGCAAAGTCCTATTTGAGGTGCCCGGTTAGAGTCGTGTCTCTAAGATAGTCTCAGGAGACGCTCAGAAACCCAACTAGCTGTGATGTTTTACAAAGCAGCGGTTCCCACACCTGGCTCGTCCTCAGAATCTCCTAGAAAGTTTTTAAATACAGACTCTGCCCATGAGCTTCTGATTCAGTGCATCAGGGCAGGGCTTGTGTTACAGGTTTAACTGTGTCCCCCAAAGAAGATATGCTGAAGTCCTAACCCCCAGCACCTCAGAATATGACTTTATTTGGAAATAGGATCTTTTTTTTTTATATCATCTTATTGTTATGGGGGATACAGAATTGCAGGTTACATACGTTGCCCGTGTACCGCCCTTTCCCCCCAAGTCAGAGCTCCTGGAAATAGGATCTTTACAGAGGTGATCAAGTTAAAATAAGGTCATTAGGGTGGGCCCCGATCCAGTACGACTGGTGTCTTTATAAAAAGGGGAAATCTGGACACAGAGACAGACACACACAGAGGAAAGACAGTGTGAAGGACACAGGGACAGCCATCTACAAGCCAAGGAGAGAAGCCTGGAACAGATCCTTCCGTGGTACCTTCAGAGGGAGCACAGCCCTGCCTGTACCTTGATTTCAGACTTCCGGCCTCCAGAACCGGGAGACAATACATTTCTGTTGTTCTAGGCTGCCCGCTTTGTGGTACTTGGTTATGGTAGCCCTAGGAAACTCATACATCCTGGGCATCAGTATTATTAGAGCTACAGGGCTGCCTGGGAGGGAAATCCAGGCCAGGGCCCCATCCTACTCTGGAGACTGTTTGTGCTCTGGCGTGGCCGCCCACATGGGCTTCCTTTGGCCCTCAGATCCCTCCTCTGGGGAAGGAAGGGGCTGGCTTCATTGTGGGGAGCTCCTTCCTGCACTCTGAGATGTCACTCAGTCTACAGCTATGTTCAGACTCATCATACAATTAAGGGGTGGCCTTTCTCCATTTAGTCACTGTGCTGTTTCTGGGCAGCCATGAGCCACCAGCGTGTGCAAGATTACACATCTATACACATTTCCAGGAAGAAAATGCCACTCTCTCATCCAATAGTTACAAACTCATTGAAGACCCTGGGCTTTGGACCATGCCCTCATGCCAAGGTTATTTCAGAGGCAGTAGAGGAGGGAGGATGGGCCAGTGACCTGTGTGTTGTACTATTTCTACTGGTGCTTTCTATACTCCAAGTGGGAATCCCTAAGGCCTCATCCAGGTAAATCACATGCAAACCTTTAGTCAAAGTAGTTACCAATGGAAGAGCCACGGAATTCCACAGAGGAGACTACTGTACCAGATAAAAGACAGAAGCAAGAGACATTAGTAGAACTAACACCAGCACACACAGCACCTTTGAGAGGATTAGGAAAGACGCCTCTAGGTTTCTAAAAGGTGATGTTAAAAAAAAAAAAAAAGAAAGAAAGAAAGAAAGACACCTCTTCCTCAAGACACTTTCTGACCCCTGTCCTGATACATTTGCAAACCCACTATCTCTATGGGAACAATGTCTCTCTAGAGTTGTGCAATGTATAACCAAACACAAAAGCCCTTAGACGTGGAAAATGGTGCAATGAGTTGGCACCAAGGAAGAAGGGGTGATCTTGGAAAATCTCTTCACCTCTCTGGGTTTTATTTCTTTCTTTCTCAAACTGGAATAATAACAACAACAAAAAGCAACTCCCAGGTCTACCCCACAGGGTTGTGGTAATGATCAAAAGTGAAAACTACGGGATGGCTTTGTACAAAGCCCTGGGCTTGTTTTCCGAGCCTGTAGGCTCTGCCTGATTTACACATCCAAAACCCCAGGGCAATAAAAAAAATCATGGACAAGTAAATTCTTTGACTGAACTCAATCTTGATTTCCCTACTCCAAGCTTTGAATGCCATAGAAAAGATGACTGATTGCTCAGAGGTGAGGGATGTTAAATCCCAAAGGTCTCAAAAATGTCACGTCACATGTATCATGCTCCTTTCTCATAAGAAAATCTACTTCGTACATCCCTAGGGTCACTTAACTCTATTTCAGAAATTATAACTATTCTTGCCAAAGGGGAGGGGTTATTAGGCAGATACTCCCATAGGAAAGAAAAATTAAAAATCTTTAAAATAAGTGCATAAAGATGAATATATAACGAGTACAATATTCCTACACTGTTTATAATCTACTTGAAAATTGGAAAATCTAAATGACCCACTACAGGGGCTTGATAAAACCGGTTGAAGACAATCAAGTCACAGACCCCTTTAGAACCGGATAACCCCTAAGCGTCTCCTAGAAAATACCCAGCATTCCACTGAAACAACGTGCGGCTTCCAAAGTCTTTCACAATTTTTCCTGACACCCGTCTGTTTCGTGGGAAACTTTAAACACAGATATGGAAAAGCACTACAACCTACTGTTGACGGGAAACAGCTGCAGAACAGCGTGTCTGCGAGGATCCCATTTGTGTAAAATTATATCTAGATGTTCCTATGTGCATGTATACACACAGATCTGGAAGAACATCCTTCTAAATGCTGACAGCAATTATCCCTGAGTGGTGGGACTGGCAGCAGGGGCATGCGGGAGGGGAGAGATTTTGAGCTCTTGATGCTTTGTGTCATCGTTAGGACTTTCCTTCAGCAAGCAAGTAGGATCTGTGCAAATTTTTTAAAATATCAAAAATGAGATAGAATGACTCCTATTTATCTAACTGTGAGTCACAGCTGCACACTTGATTCATCTTTAAATGTCTCACATATGCTAGTACTGATGTTCCAAATGGCTGGCGAGACTGCCGAGGACGGCAGCTGTGACGGAGCAGAAGGAATATCAGACGTGGGGACTGAGGTTGGAGCTGAGTCCCGGCTCTGGCACTAGCAGGGTGCTCTAGCATAAGTTATTTACCTCTCTGAGCCTCAGATTCTTCATCTGCAAGAATGGAGAATTTTTTAAAAATCACAGGATTGGAAAGATCAAATAAAATGACAGTCCCTAAGGGCTTCATACTTTTTAAATTATTGTTTTAAAGAAGATGCCCATTGCCCACCCTACCCCCCTCTCAGAGCCTAGCATGGTTCCAAGTATACAGTAAGTGCCAACTAAATACTGGATTTATGGCACTAGAGAAGAGGCAGAGGCCAATCCTGGGCTATTCCCATCAGAATTCTGCTTCCGTTGAACCTCCACGGTCTTATTTCTAGGCAGATATTTAGACCACACAGGCCCACAGTAGGTGACAGAAATTACAAGCAGACACAGGTTCACTTCTCAGCGCTTGCCCAAGAAGAACTCGACTCTGAACAGGCCTCTCAAATCCTCTACCCACTCACGATCATCCCTGAAATGTTTTTAAGCTACCAAAAGGACTAGTGAGAATACCAGGGATCATGCTATAAAACAGTCACCCAATCGTCACCAAAGTGTAAACTACGAAATATACCCAAAGACTAACCTTCACCTTGGTAACCCATTGAACCATGCAAGGATATCCGGTTTTCCTTCCTTAATTTATATTTTGCTATATGTTATAGAGAATTAAACTTTAATTTTTAAAAATCCCTCTAATTGGATACTACTGATGGGAAGACATCTGGGGCAAATATCTAGGCCCGGTGCATTCCATCCCAAGCAATGGTTAGTGGTTTGGAGAATGAGTGTGCGGCAGAATAACCAGTGGTTACTAATTATTATATATCACAGGGTTTGGCATCATCCATAAAGCCCCATCATGTTGGCCTCTTCCTCTTTAGAGAGGATTACAGAATTGACTGTTTAGAAATTTTTCCTCCAAGTTAACAGACGTTTTCCTTGTCTTAATTGGATCCAGCCTCCCTGCCCATGAGCAGAAAGGCAATTTTTCTTTAACGATTGCATCCTTCAGATGCCAGGTCATCGGCCATCCCTGGGTCTGGAGGGATTATTCCTTGGCTTCCTATTTTCTTTCCATTTGCTCAGCCTCATTCTAGTAATGATGTGAAAAGCATGTGAAGATTGTGCCCTAAGCTACCTTCGATTTAGCCAAAAAAAGGATGAGTGTTATCAGCAAGGAACATCTCCTCCGACTCACACAGAGCCTCAGTATTGGGGAGAACTGTTTGCCCCAAATGTTTGGTCTAGCACAAATATTTATTTCTTCCAAAACAACTAAAACAAACCACTTCCAAATTAGGGGGGAGGGGGAGTTTGCCAAACATTTTTCACAGTTAAGACAAACATTTGGAAAACATTTTCCAATTTGCCCTCTACCCTTAGTTAACCTTTCTTAACCATGTTGAATCATTTCCTAATTTACCATCTACTGTGACGTTAAAGCCAATTTCTTGAGGATCTCATTTTCTCTGGAGTATCCCTTATCTGAATGCTTGGGACCAGAAGTGTTTTGGATTTAGGCTTTTTCCAGATTTTGGAATATTTGCATTATACTTACCAGTTGAGCATCCCAAATCTAAAAATCCAAAATCTGAAATGTTCCAATGATGATTTCCTTTGAGTGTCATGTAAGCATTCAAAAAGTTTCAGATTTTGGATTTCAGATTTTCAGATTAGGGACAGTCAACATGTATAGCATCATTCATTCTAGAAACATTTTTGAACACCTACTATGTTCCAGGTACATACTTATCTGACATACACCCTCCCTGATCTGTGACTACAGGCTTAGTGGCATCAACCCATGATAGCATTTGGCTTGAGAAAAGGTGGATGTTGAGACATCCTTTGCCATTCAAGTTGACAGCCCAATTCTTTGTCTTCACTCCAGCCCCTATTCTCCCTAGAGCTCTGAGTTCCTTCTCCTGGGATGTTATCTGCACATCCCATCAGGCTTCCTGAGTGTACTGACAGACAACATTAAGACCAGACAGAACACATTTCTGCATCAGCCATTTAAAGCTGTTTTTCCTGGACCATTTCTTGACCCTTCTCCAGCCTGTTTCCATTTCAGAAGTGGCGCTAAGACCCATGCTAGGATGGAACTCCATTTTCAAATGAGGTTCCACAGACTTTTATCAGATTTGCAGACCAATTACACTGGCTGGGTTCTCTCCATCCTGTAGTTGGGTAATTCTACCCTCACCCCTCCTTCCGTTCCTGAAGTGGTTAAACTCAGAGCTACACCTTCTCTGCAGCAACACATCAAAGGCATGACTTCCTGTTCCCTCATTATCAGGCAGTGACATCATGCTGCCTCCTTGCCAGTATCTCGAGTCTGACAGTGGAACCCCAAGGCAGTCCACGGCTCTTAGAGACTGCCTTGCCTCACAGAGATCCTTGAAAAGTAAAGTTGCTAAATCAATGCAAAACACACACACACACACACACACACACACACTCCACACACACAGGTTGACATGGTTTCTAAATGCAAATGCTCATAAGGTTACCACTGAAAAATGGAAAGGGTTAACCCTGAGAGAGCTTTTCTGGGGGAAAGGGCCCCTTCATACCCTCTCTTTGGGAAGGAGGGGGCACGCCCTGCAATCTGGCAGAGGAACCCTCCCCTCACCTCCCCTACTCCAGCCCCCTACTTTTTTATTAAGTAAAGAAAGCTGCAGACTTGAGCACACACCGTCAGGCAGAGGTACCTGAGGGCAAGGGTCTCCTAAGGAGTAGCAAGCACCCAAGGGGTGTGGGGCAGATGTGACTTGCATGTGGTAAGCCAGCGCCAGCAGGAACTGGAGAGCCCACTGCCCCTTCTTGGCTCTGCTGTCGATGATGTGGCCCGCACCCAAACTCCCATCTCTGTCCCCACCATCACCACCCATCTGGTTTAAAACCCTGTCCCTTAGGGGCAAATCCTTGGCCACTAGCCCTGCTAAAAGGAAGAAGAATAACAAGAGGCTGACCTTGCTGGTTTGTAGTGTTGGCAGGAGGGGCACAGGCAGAAGGACAATACAGGTAAGGAGGCTCCAGAAAGGAGCATAACCATGTATGTAAGTGTGTTTATGCATGTACAGACATTTATGTATTGTATGTATACTACCCACTCTCTCCTCAATCACAGATCCATGTGAGTTGATACACAGCTCTAATAGAAACACCCACTTCAAGGCTTTACCTACCAGTCATTCCCAACCTAGTAGGTATTACGTTACCCAACAGCACTCAAATCGGGATCTGAGGGGGAAATTATATTCCCTGTTTGCCCCTTTTTCTGGGGAACCTGACAGAGAACCCCCTTCTCTTCCACAGTCACAACCTTGTGGACATCTACAGTTAAAAATCTACCCTAAGAAATGAGTTTTTTTTTTTTTGGCTTATGTTATTACGAGGGGAAGAAAGATTTACTTTAGAACATGAAAGCACTTTGGAGGGTAGAAGAGATCTACCTGCAATTGCTCCCCAGAAGTCCACAGCTCAAGTGACCCTGGACAAGTGACTCCATTTCTTTTATCTCAGTGTCCCCAACTGTTAAACCAGGGCTAAGCTCTCTTCTGGAAAGGGAGGACAGGGCAGTAGACCGACTAAGGCGGCTCAGGGCAGACAAGGCATCGGTGGCCCTGTGGCCTCTGTCACTTCAGGACAGAGGAATATACTTATCTGTTTATCTTAGCTTCTTTTGCTTTCTGCATAAGCTGCAGAAGTTGTCCTTTGGGGTCATTTCATTGTTGCCTTTTCAAAAAAGTATTGATACTCCACAGATTACAAGTTCCTAGAGACACAGCAGGCCCTATCAAAATCGGCCTAATTTATTCCTACCTTCTGTCAGGAGGATGTCACCAGGTGACTCTTTGGTACAACTTCAGACAGAGTCCCCAGCTTCAGACACCAGAGTACAAGCAACTAACTGTTTTATTGTTTCAAGTGCTAGGATTACAGACGTGAGCTACCACACCCAGCCCAATTGCAGCTTTTAACCCATCTCTTGCTGCATTTATCCAAGGCTGACATCCAAATGTCATCTCTGCACAGGGTCCCTCAACAACCACATGTCAAACGAATGAATACATGAATTTTAACCTTGCAAGAATTTCAGAAGACAATTCAAGAATGGTTTCTTCAAATTGAGAAATGGGGGTTGGGGAAGGGTCCGGTCAGGAAGTAACTGCTTTTTCTTTAAAAAGTAGCATGATTTATACAAAATGGAATGCTTCCTCCAGTGTTTGAATAGTAGTAAAGGAACAACCTTTGTCTTTGCCCTCCCAAAATAAATCTTTTTAATATTTAAGACATTTTTAAATAAAATTTTCTACCAAAATATAACAGGATGTGTTTTAAAGTAAAAATCATCCCTATTATTTAAGATCATATATATATAACCCATTTTAATCATTTAAAAATCACATCTTAAAGCTCTTTGTCTTCACTATTTTATTTTGATGTGAGGTGTGGGGGCCGAGGGTAGTATGATTAAAGGCATTCCTAATTTTCTTCCCAGTGTGTCAACTGTTGGTAGTCACTTTCTGTTGTTTTTCCAAGTTTCACCTCTGAGTTGTATGAGCTATGGCAATGAAACCTTTTTGTAACTGTAAGACTTTTTTTATTTCAAAAATAAAATTCAAAATTTTAAAAATGTCTAGATATTATAGTACTTTATCTTGAGACACAAATATTAACTTTAAATAATGCCTGCAGTCCTGGATGGTTTTATAAAAACATTGAAAGTTCCCAGGTATGGGTTGCACAGCCCTTGGTAAAGGTGAATTTGGTTCTATATTGGGCCCGTTCCTGAAATTCACTTGGGCATCTTGCAATCTTCAGCCCAGACCCAAAGGGTATCATTTAGCAAGCCACTACGAGAGTTACAGCTTCTGAAGACATAATTTAAACAAAGATTAGTTTGGGCACTGGAAGAATCAAGCTCTTTAGAGGTTAGAATCTGACAAGAAGCAGCTAAGCTACTGAAAGATGAGAGTTGTGTGGGCATTTATCTGATGATTTTTTTTTTAAGGCAGCCAGATTAACTACAATCATCATTTGAAATCTTTCTTTAAGAAAGGGAGGCCTTCTGAAAACATTGCTTTTGGTTTCGCTCCCTTCAAGCTGTCAGCACTGAAAAGGAAACTTACAAAAAGTAAAAGGCAGTTTCATTTAACGGCATTGTGTTTAACAGGCCAGCCTGCTTTTTACACACTGAGCTGCCTTCACCAGGATGAAAGCAGTTGCTCTTCTGTACGCTGAGACTGAGAAGCTACAGGGTGGAGTAAGTATGCCTCCTCATAGCCTTAACAGGGCTTCGAGCTTCAGAGACATTCCGATGTTCATGTTTCGGTTTTGTCATTAGAACTAGTGGTGCAGGGGAAAGAGGTTGGGAGCGGGGTGGGGGGTCACAGGCATTCAGCCCTGCTGTGGAATGCTGAGTCTGTCCAAGGCAGGGCCTGCCCAGCACAGGGCTGGATACCGATTCACTCCTCCTCCTGCCCTTCCTAAACTCTCCCAGCTTCACCTTTCCCCAGGTCCCTAATCTCAATCATCAGGAAGATCCAGGCCAACAAGTCACAGAGTTATCTGAGAAAATAGTTCTTGCATATTCTGGTTTTCAGCAATTGTGACAAATGGCAAAGTTATTATGTTCCTGTAGTCAATTCCTGTTTCAAGCTCAGGAAAATGTGATCAATACTCCTTCAGATGTCTTTATGGATCAGATAAGGCCATTGCCCGCCTGTGAAGGAAAGGTGGGCCCTTACAAAATTTTTTCTCACCGCTACTCACTAAAAAGTGAGGTAACAGATCTAGAATATGAGAAAAACACAAAAAACCTTTACTGCAACAGTAAAACCAAAAAGAAACACACAAAAAGCATCCTCCAAACACTCTGTCTCACTATTATTTCAACACTAGCTCGCTTGCCAATTTTCTGAGATTTTGAAATGTAAATAGATAGAGTTATTCTGGGTCTCTTTTTCATTAAATGCTTAATCACTTAGCTCATTTCCATAAATTGGCATGAATTCAGTCTCCCTTCTTTCTTTTTTCCTTAACCACTTTTTAGGTGAGTAATCTAAAGTTCCTAAGAACGATCAAGTTGATGTTTTCTCATGAGACCAGGCCAAACAGCCCCAAAAATACATTTCAGTGGTTTAAAATTTTGAACCCAGATCTCTATCTTTTCTTATTTCAAAAAAATTGTCACAAGGGTGTAACTTGCTTGCTATAATTTCTAATTACTAATAATGAATCATTTTTACTCTAATCCACTTGTAGCTTTACTATTTTATTGCTACGTTAACATTTGCCACTTTATATATACCTTATTATGGCAAGAATTTGAATGCACAATGAATTAGAAGCCATCTGCATTTAAGAATGCACAATACTAACAAAGGATAGGCCCCAGTGTTACCCACCAACATGGCCAGCTACAAATTTCTTTACGGCATTTGCAAAGTGTGTCTGTCTTTCTTCAAGGTCTGTTTCTTTATTGTTTGGGACAAATGGGACTTTTGCTTGAAAGCCACATTTTAAATTGTTTACAATGTATTTTGTTAAGTGAAGTAAATTAAATTTCACATTCACCAATTATATCTGTAACCATTCACAAAAATCTTTAAGTAAAAAGTGTTTTTAAGTGTTGTAAACTCAGATTTTTTTCATGTACTATAAATTTTATGTTAGATATTTCACTAAACTGATTGAAACTTTCATTTCTGAAAACTTAGATAAAATGGTTATTTGGAGAATTACTCAATAGAATGAATTCAAGTATATGAGAACTGAGAAGAGAAAAATAAATTGCTTTAATCTCTAAAACTTCCCACATTCATTAGGCTATATGGGCTCAAATCTTTAATCAAAGCCCAGCCAAAAGAAAGTAAAAGCACTTAATATCATGGATTTTTCTCTCAGCATAAGAGAGAAAGAGGAGGAGAAATGCAAATCTTAAAATGAAGTTTCCGTGTAAATGATTAATATTTCTCGCAGGCCCTCTCCATTTCAAAGGCATCATCAAGAGCTATTTTCTCACCATGAGATGACTACCAAACCCTTGCAGCGAGACTGAAAAAGACTTTAAAAGGAAAAAAAGGAAAAGGCACATTCTTGAGCACTTTTAATCACTGTAATTCTGCCCCAATGGGAGTCGGTCACTCCACACAAGCTTCCAGCCTGCAGCTCTCTTCCCTAAAGCTCTGAAATAAAAACCTCCAATTTGTTAGCCTGACAAAATAAAAATATCAGAAAATAAATTCATTTTGGTGAAAAAAAAACTGGGGAGAACAACTGGAGGAGGGGGAATAGAACCGATTTCACTTTCCCCACTCTAAGCAAAACATTACAAAAGAAGCAACCAAATGCTGAAGGAAGAAAAAAGCATCTCTCAGGCAAACAAATGTCTACAGCACCAAATCTGGAGAGCAGATTCCCTGGGCAACAGGAGGAACCAGTGAAACTTGCAAGGCCTCTAGTACCATCATATCCAGTGATTTCTCAAGAAATAATTTCAGAATAGAGGGAGGGTGAAAACTTTCCCAGCCCCTGAGCCCTGAGATGTACAACTGTGTCCCACCACTAGGTGGCTGGCTGCAAAGGCTGCAAGAGGGGGCTGTTTTCTCTTTCAGGAACACTGCCCAGCCTAGAGGAGAGCCCACCAGCCCTCACCTTGATTCAGTTCACTAAAAATGTCAGGACAGGGGGAAAAAATAATTCAGACCTTAGAACCTGAGATCATTGAGTAACAGCCTCTCCTAAAAATCTGTTCACACCAGAGCTGAGCAATAGGGGAGTTGCAAGGGGAGATGAACCTGCGTATTTTATACTCTGCTGGGGTTTTCAAAGTACTGGCTCCCTTCGGGGCTTTCAAAGCAAACCTTCTGGGTGGCTTCTTTAGAGTAACAAGTAACCATGAAAGTAGTATATGAATGCCAGGTTGAGTTGCTGAAAGCCAGCCCAAGGTGGGCTGTGTGTCACCTACCGGAGCAGTGTGTACAGAGCCACAAGGTGATGGAACAGGCTGGACAAACATGAATCATTTTATAGCTGGCCAGAAATTCTTCCTTCATTCATCAAAGTGGGTGAATGAAAATATTAAGTAGGTAAGGCATTTTCGTCAGCTGCTCCCCGAATATCCTTCTAAAAAGTCAAGCCCTTACTTAGTCTGCCTTCCACCCTGGGTAGCAAATAAAGCCTCCTCCCATGAAAGGGAAAAACCTCTTCCCCTTTTATAAAAAGGTTGCACACCAGAACTCAAATCTTGGCAAAAAAGATGTTACATAAATTCCAGGTATTTCTAAATACATATGTTTACACGCACACAACACAATCACTTTAGGAAGCATCTAAGTTTCTGGGCCCCTTTTTTCTTTCCTTTTTTTTTTTTTTTTTTTAATCTCAAAGAAGAGTCAAAATATGAGTTTATAGGGTTTGACTTAGGATCTTACCCACTCCATTTAGATGATATTTCCTGCCAGCTAAATGCAGGAAATCTAATGATTTGCATCCAAAACACATCTAAGCACCAGCACACTTATCTTTCTTTTCTTAACGGAGCCAAAATAAAACCATTTCAGTTATCACCGCTCCCCCCCCCCCCCGGAAGAAAAAAAAAAACCTGAAATCTTGAATTATTTTCTAGGTGACTTGATTATTTGATTACTCTATGAACAGCCTAATTCCTCAACATCTTACTTTGCCTTAAAAAGGCTTCCTTCCACACAACGGGATTTCCCTAAGAAACATCCCAGCGGATGGTTTCCAGCAATAGTCTGTATCAACTCACCCTGCGCAAAGACTTTGCTTCTGCTAATTCCACCCCCGCCCCCCCAACACACACACCAATTCACACTCAAAGAACCATCCCGGGCCGACTGGGAAAGCTATTTTATTTGCATGTTTGCCCGTCTCTCCCTGAATGAATGCTTTTCCAACTGACCTTTCAACAGCTGCCGAGATGGCACGATCTGTAGGGTTAGAGCTGGAAACTAGGAGATATTTTAGCATACCAGTGCCCGCAACCTTCTCTGCCCAAGTCCAGATTCTCTAAGCCCAAGGGCAGGACCCCTGAAGGGTTTGCAGAGCAGCTCTCCGAAGTGTCCAGCTCGCAACCAACTCACTGACTGCGGGCATCCTGCACGGGCACAGCCCACACGCCGCCCGACACCGCACCCTGGCCCGCGGCGAACGCGCCAGGCACGCACCAGCCCTGCCTCTTACCTTCCCTGGCTTTCAGCAAGACCGTGTTGGCCACGATGTTTTCCAGCTCCATTGACAGTCGGCGGTCAGCGAGGGAGCCGGCCGGCGGGGCTGTCAGCGCCTGGGGTGCTGCCGCTGCTGCTGCCGCTGCTCGGGCTGCCGCCGCTGCTGCCGGAGCCGGGAGCGAGCAGCCCGCCGTGCTACCGCATTATTCCTGCTCCGAGCCCTCGGAGTTTTCCCCTCTGCAAAGAGGAGCCGCCGCCGCCGCTTCTTCCTCCCTCTGTGTCCCCCCTCCCCCCCTCCCTCAACAGTCTCCCCCCCACCCCCCACCCTCCGCGAGTCTCTGTCACTCCATTCTCCTCCCCTCCGGCTCCCTCAGATGCTTTAATGCTTCGGATGCTTCTGCCTCCCCTCCGTCCCTCCCGGGGGTGTGGTACTAGCAGGCTGGGCGGCCGCACTGCGCAGGCGCCGGCCGGGCCTCGCCTCCTGCCTCGGCGCTCACGGCGCGGGGCCTGCTGGGATTTGCAGTCCTCGGGGCCGCGCCGGGCGGGGGCTGGGCAGCTGGCGCACGGCCGCCGGAGCGCTCGACCCACGCGGGACGGCTCCGGGAGCGAAGGCGGGCACGGCCCGGCTGCCGGGCAAATCACAGGCGGCCTAGCCGAGCCGGAGCGCCCGGGCCCGGTTACCCACGCCCCGGGCTCCCGCTCGCCCCCTTCCCGCCCCGCCGACGGTCCGGGAGGCGGAGTGCACAGGCCACGGCCCGGCGGGAGCCGGTGCGGCTCGGGGCTAGAGGACCGTCAGCTCGGCCACGCGCCGCAGCCGCTTCCTTGGGGCCACGCCGGGCCCACGAGGGGGCAGAGCC
This sequence comes from Eulemur rufifrons, assembly GCF_041146395.1. Classification (NCBI taxonomy): domain Eukaryota; kingdom Metazoa; phylum Chordata; class Mammalia; order Primates; family Lemuridae; genus Eulemur; species Eulemur rufifrons. The sequence continues at coordinate 61,390,874 of NC_091010.1, read as the reverse complement.
CCAGACGGCGACGCGCGCCCAACACTGGGCGCCGTCCCCCTCGCGCGCGCGCCAGGCTGCTGACAAAGGTGTACTTTGTCTCAGAGGGCGCGAAGAGGTCTGCGTGTCGGCGGCGACCCGGCGCAGGCGGCCGCGGAACCCGAGCGCCCCCCGGCGGCCGCGGGATGTGGGGTGCGGCAACGGGTCCACGCGGACGGTGCCCTCAACGCCCGGGACTCGGGTCCCGTCGTGGGAAGTAGCTCGCTCTGTCACTAAACTGCCTTCCAGCACGCCGGGCCGGCACATCAGCGATCCTCACTGCACCCAAACTCACTCAGATCAAGAGATAAAAACGCAGATGGAATCGCCCCAGTCTGCTGCGGGGAGCGTTAATGAGTAACAGCCCAGCCACCCCCGAGCCCGCGTGGAACTGCGTTTTCAAATTACGTTCTTATCCTATCTTGGGGCTCTTAGCTCTTCTGTTAATGCTCAGAACATCGGACTCCAGAGCTGTGCTCAGACCCGCTTCCTTGCTTCCTCCGAAAGCCCCACTCCTGGGAAATAAGCTCTCTTCGGTCACCCGAGGTCTGGACGAGTGTCCTACGAGCCGGGGGCGGGGCAGGCTGGCCCTAAGGAACAATGAGGCCTTTGCCTCCTCTGCATCCTGCCGGCCGGATATCCGTTCTGAAGCCGGCTCTGGGCCTTCTCTGTCCAAAAGGAGGAAACCTTCTGTCCCCAGGCCTGCCAGGAAGTAGCAGGGAGGTGCCGAGAGAAACAGAACAATTATTATGCATTGTAGGATATAAAGAAATTAATAAACTTTCCAGGCCTTGGAAACTGGAATGATCACTGATTCTAACAGCCCAGGATTGCCTTCTTTCCTGGTGGAGTATACCCACTACCACCACTTCCTAGTGTCTGGATTTGGATCAGTGGATCTCCCTGGGCCTCACTTACCTGCAAAGTGGGGACAATAACAGTTCACCTGTCAGAAGGCAAAGAGCTGTGCAGGTAACTCCTTAGGCACCTTCCACTCCTGGAAGTATTGTTCTCAACAACCCAGGCTTGGTCTTTGCTACATACCCACATGCCTAGAGCCCTAACTTGTGATGAAAAGGTTTCTCTCAGAGAGAAAGAGGGAGACTCCTAAAGCTGGCAGCATCTCAGAACCCACCAACTACAAATGGTTACTTGCCGCAGCCTAGAGCCCGGTACAGCCCAAAGTTTATTTGGCTAACATTAAAAAAAAATAAACTAACAAAATTTGAATGCCTTTAGAAGGCTTGTGCTTCATAACAACCTCAAACTTTTCATGAGTATACACATCACCTGTGGATCTTGTTAAAATGCAAGTTCTGTTTTGATAGGTCTGAGATGGGTCCTGAGATTCTGCTATTTCTAACAAACTCCAGGAGTCTGTCAATCCTACTGGTCAGTAGACCACACTCTTGAGTTGGGAAACTCTACAGTTAACCATAACCCCAGCAACTCTCTATTGTCTTATATTCAGCCCGAGTCACCAGTGATTTTATCTGTCAGGTCTCTGTAGACATTTACGTTTGCAATCCTGGAAACCTCTGCTTGTCCCTCTCATTTTACAGATGTAAAACAGACCCAGAATAAGTGCGTTGGTGTGGTCACTTAGCAAGTGAGTGTTGGCCTATCTAGTTTTTTCTCCACTATGGAGTGATGCATCCTGCCTACAAAATAAGTTGCGGTACATCAGGTATTTGTGCCTCTATGAGGAAATTCAGACATTCCAAAGCAAGAATGGAATGATAATGGCTAGTGTTTACTCAACACCAACTGTGGGCCAGGCCCTGTGCTAAGTGTTATTACGTGGATTATCTCCTTGAACACAACATCCGGATGAGGTGGGGAACACAGGCCTGTTTTATAGATAAAGTCACCAGGTTAAGAGAGGTTTTATAACTTGCCTTGGATCACATAACTAATAAGTAGAAGACCTGGTATTTGGAGCTAGCAGTCTGACTCAGAGTCTGTGCACTTCATTTCTGGCTAGCTCAAGCTGGACAGCACAATTGGTTGTAACTGTTCTGTTCGGCTGCCAGAGTGAATTTGTATTGTAAGAAGGTAAAGCAGGCGGTTGAGTAAATGATTGAGACTTAAAAAGTTTTTGTATTCAAGCCTGTAATTCCACCATTATAAATCATTCCTTTCAATTAACTACACTAACAACTCACAGTCCTCTTGAAAAATGGGTTGCTTCAAGGAAGAATAGTCTATTAAATATCAACAGCTAAGCAGGGGATCGTTGACAGCCAGCTGAGAGCAAGAATGGAAATCCAAACAGAGGAGTGGGTGAAGATGAGTGGGATAGCAATACACTAAAGACAAACGCTGACTTCCAGCTCCTCTCAGGATCAGCTCAGCCAAAAATGCAGAAGAAACACAGAATCTTCTCACTCTTCTGTCAGCACCTGTACCGCCCATGGTTAAAGCTGTTGGGTCAGAGTTCTTGTAAACAGAAATCTATTCTGGAAAGCCACAAACCTATCTTCATTCTAAAATATGGATTCTTTTTGCCTGAATAATCAAATTAGATTTCAGGATGGTTCGGGAATTGGAGTTTCCATCCCATTCCTTGCCTCACAACTTTCGAAATCCTCAGGAAGCTGGAGATAGAGCTTTCATTCTGTCATTTATTCTCTCTTCCTTCAAAGTGTATCCTTCTGTGCCAGGCAGTGCAGGGAGTACAAGGCCATTTTCCAGGGAGTGCACCTCTAGGAAGGAAAGCAAACCGGAGGCAAACCACCTCCACACAATGGAATAAGGGCCATTGTAGAGATATGCACAAAGGACTTTGCAAACAGAGAGGAAGAAGTGATTTCAGGCACCTAGGAAGATTCCAAAAGAGGAAAAAAATGTGAGGGTTGGAGGCCTGAGGTTTCCAGCTAACATTCCGTTTTCACTGAAAAATCCCTTCATCAGTGGACCCCAGTGGTTAACAAATTTGACATTAAAAATTTTGCCATGCTGTAGACCACCTATCACTCTTCTGTTGACTTAATATATACATATTTTTTTAAGTCAACTCACTTTCAAAACTTTTTATTCAGGCTAGGTGTAGTGGCTCACAGTACTTTGGGAGGCTGAGGTGGGAGGATTGCTAGAGGCCAGGAGTTCAAGACCAGTCTGGGCAACATAGTGAGACCCCTGTCTCTACAAAAAATAAAAATAAAAAATTAGTCAGATGTGATGGTGCAGTCCCAGCTATTTGGAAGGCTCAGCTGGGAAGATGTCTTTAGCTCAGGAGATTGAGGTTACAGTGAGCCATGATCACTCCACTGCACTCCAGCCTGGGTGACAGAGCAAGACCCTGTCTCTAAAACAAAAAGAAAAAAAAAAACGTTTTCATTCATCCTAACCAATAATATTTGTGAAGTGTGAGGAGTGGTAGAGGTGTCACACTTGAAAAAAACTGACCTTCAAACAACACATGGAGCTTTTGCAGCCTTTGGCTTCCAGATGTGCTGGCTGATGTTAACAAATCGGTTGGAAGGCTTCACTCTGGTATTGCCAGAGGATTGTTACCTATAGACATCTAAACCCCCAGCTTAGTAACAAGACTTTCCAGGATCATCTGTCTTACATCAGTTCTCAACTATAATACGAGTTCAGAAAAGAGATTCCTGTTGAAATGCACGTGCCTGCTGAGTGTCCCAGCCACATATGGTCACCAAGCTCCCAGCACCACAGCAATTTATCATGGTCTTCTTTAGGGAAAAGGAAAGTCCCCCTTGCCTGGTGCCATGTTCAGTTAGGAGAGTCCCCTCGGTAGACTTACTGGGGCCCTGAATTGTTACAGAATTTAATGAGACAGCTTTTTCAGTCCATACACAGGCCTTTCTCCAGTACAAGACAGCTACTGTCTAAAGACATTGTCGCCTGCATTGTATATACAGAAAACTGAGTCTCAGAGAATTAGGTCTGTTGCTCAACGTCAACTGATAGGTGAGTAGTGAGGCTAGTTATTTAGGTAAGTGTCTGCTTTCCCTACTCAAAGGCCTAAAATGTCATTTTCATCTTTTGATTCTCTTCTCTGTAGTGTGTGCCTTATACATAGTGGGCATTTGGCAATATTTGCTGACTTGGACCATGTATGGCATGACTCAGCCCCACCTGGGCTTCTGAGGTGCTAGTTATACCATACTAGTTAACTCTCAAAATTCCCACATCCTTGCCAGGTCAGAGTTTAAAAGGGTAAATTAGGGGAGTCTGGCCTCCTGGTGTCAGAGGTCAACACATATAGAGAGCCAAGGGTGTCTTTCAGTCCCTGGAGCTTCCGGCTCTCTGTTTCCCTATCCTCAGATCTGGCTGTCTCCTACAGTCAACCCAGTAGCTACACTGATCACACAATTTTAAAGGAAACTAGGCAGACCAATTTCAATTCCATTTCAGGCTGAGTAAAACACAAGATATTTACCCCAAAAATGGCACACAGAAAGTTGGGCATTTTTTGTTTGGTTCGGTGCTGAATAATCAATAGATTTAGATGGAGGAAAAAATGTTCAAATTGGCAAGGAAATTACACAGTAAAAGTGTAAAAATTAATTCCCTACTTCCAGAGTGGAGCAAGGAAAAATAGCCTCTTCTCCAGTAATTTACTTAAAACCTAATGATTTTCCATTAATATATAATAGATAAGAAAGAGTCCAAACCATCATTCTTGCGTTTTATGTGACCAGCATCTATCAAGCGATGACATGACTAAAGCCAGTCATTCGTTTTGCACTTTGCCATGGTAGCCTAAAACGGAAATGTGGATACAATGTTAACGTAGGTAGAACTGCATCTTAACAGGAAAGGAGGAGGTGAGCTGGACTGAGTGTGACATCAAGAGCCCTTATAACCAGGTGACTCATAGGTGAGGTGGGCTCGCAGGGTTTCAACCCTACTGCTGCAATAACATAAGCTCTCTTTTGCCCCAGACACTCTGAGCCTAATTGTTTTTGAGACTTGAGAATGAGCCTTTTACTGTATGTGAATATTTAATTGACCCTATAAAAGGAGGACATATTTTCTCCCGCCTTGAAGTCTCAGCTAGCCAGTTATATGCTAAATGAAATCTAACAAATACTTGAAAAACATAGTGCTTTGCACAGACTCATTTCTTTGACAATTACATAAAGGAGAATGTAGTATATAACTTTCCCCGTTGATTTGGAGCAGCTTAATGCCCTCCTGTAGTAGCATCTCAGAGCAAAGGTGTGGGTTGACGCACTCATTCCATGCAGCTGTCGTAGCCTCCTCCGTGGAGAGAGGATGCCATCTAGCATGGACTCCGGAGAGCTGCAGCCGGCCCCCAGATGGTAAAAGCAAGCCTCAAGCTCCACATTTTGTGGTCTAAAATGGGTCCATGAGTGCGTTAGGCCAGTTCGTGTACAACACAAACAGTTCCCACTTACTACAAAGGGAATTCTGCTCATGAAGTGGTTATTGGGTCACAGAATATATCCATTACTTACATCTCAAGCTCCATAACCCTCGTGTGCTTCAGGGTCTGACTGGGATACCAATGAATCCCCTCCTCTCTAGACCGTATCTGACCTCTCTGTGTTTCGGGGGAGATAGGAGGAAGGTTAGCCTGGAGAGAGACACTAGTTATTATTTGTCCTAGTCCATTAGGGCTACTATAGCAAAATACCTTAGACTGGGTAATTTATAAATAATAGAAAGTTATTGCTCGAAGTTCTGGAGTCTGGGGAGTCCAAGATCAAGGTGTCAGCAGATTCAGTGTCTGATGAGAGCTCTCTGCTTCATAAATGGCGCCCTGTTGCTTACATGGCAGAAAGAGCAAAGGGGCTCCCTCAGGCCCACTTTATAAGGCCACTAACCCATTCATGAGTGCTCCAACCTCATGACCTAGTCACCTCCCAAAGGCCCTGCCTCTTAATACTCCAAGAGGGCCTGAATGGGGAAAAAGAGGCAAGATCAAGGGCACTCCATGTGGTGTCCTCCCAGGTGAGTGGACCCTGCAATGCAGGGAAGGGAGAAGTCTTGCAAAGGACAGAAATGGTTCCTAAGAGGTCCCTGTGGAGCTAGGAAAGTGATAGAATCCATGAACAGAACAGCTCACATCCTGCTTTATGTTTGCCTTATCTACATTGTGACTCCTGTCTGTTACTCCTAAGCTTTTAGTTTAAAACAATTGCCTGTCTTAGCTGGTGTTGGGGCACTGAGAGAAAGGCACGTGACCATCCTGGGACCCAGAGATATGTATAAGAAGATCAGCAGCAGCCCAGAGAAGCTCCTGGAGCAAGGACAAGAGAAGCCCAGAGCAGTCGTCTGCAGTGGGGTGGATATCCAAGGTGAAGAGCATGTCCAGAGTCCATCAGGACAAAATGGAAACATTCTTTGGGGCTTCCAAGAGGTCCTGGGAATGGAGACTGGTGAAAGACTGGCCCACTTGCTAATCTGGGCAAATAGTAGCTTTAGTTGTTGACTTTGGGATACCATGTTAGTGACATTTTTGGTAGCTGCAATGGACTCAATGTTTGTGTCTCCCCCAAAATTCTTATTAAAATGCTAACCCCCAATGTGATGGTGTTAGGAGGTGGGACCTTTGAGAGGTAATTAAGCCATGATGAGCATAGAGCTGTCATGAGTGGGATTAGTGCTCTTATAAAACGGATGCCAGGGAGCTCTCCTGACCTCTTCCCACCATATGGGGATACAACAAGAAGTTGGCAATCTGCAACCCAGAGGAGGGCCCTCACCAGAACTTGACCATGTGGTCTCCCTGAACTCAGACCCCCAGCCTCCAGAACTATGAGAAACAAATTTCTGTCGTTTATAAGTCACCCAGTCTATGGTACTTTGTCATAGCAGCCCAAACTAAGACAGTAGCCCAGCATGTCAAAGCAGAATCTAATTATGGAAGGTGCCGGTATTCAATCATTTGTTACCTCCTTCCTTTGACATTTTTTGAGTGACTGTTAAGTAGAAAGCATAGTTAGGCATCATGGGAAACCACAAAGATGAGTAAGATATGGAAGCCCTTTTTTATTTTATTTTATTTTATTTTTTAAAATTTTTTTGTAGAGATGAAATCTCGCTATGTTGCCCAGGTTGGTCTCAAACTCCTGGCCTGAAGCGATATTCCCACTTTAGCCTCTCAAAGTATCAGGATTAGAGGTATGAGCCACCGCACCCAGCTAAGCTCTTTCTTTAAACCGCTTCTAGATGCTCAAGACCAAAAAGTCACACAGAAGAAACTTGAATAGAAGACAGATGAACATGAGAAAGACTGCTGTAAGGAGGATGTTTTAAACTGTTTGGATCCAGTGTTGGCAAAATCTCCTAGAAACTCCACTTTCATTCATTGCGGAAGAAGTACAAACCAGCACAGCCTTTCTAGAAAGCAGTTTAGCAATATGTATCAAAAATCACAAAAACACATATAACTCTTTGTCATAGCAGTTTCCACTTCTAGAAAAACACCCTAAAGAACTAGATAAAAAAAAGTATGCAAAGATTTCACTACAAGGATGTATAAAGATTACATTATTGGTTATAATATGAAGAAAAGCTGAAACAACATAAATTTCTAAGAACAACAGATTGGCTAAGTAAATTACGAAACAACACTTCAGTGGTATTCCTGCCAAAAATATTTAACCTGAATCTAATCATGAGGAAATATCAGACAAACCAACTGGGGGACATTCTACAAAAGAGCTAGATTGTGTTGCTTAAAAATGTCAAGGTCGGGGAAGATAAAGAATGACTGAGGAACTGTTCCAGATTAAAAGAGAATAAGGGACAAGACAACTAAATGCCATGTGTGATTTTGGATTGGATCATGGTAGGGTGGTTGGCAGCTACTATAAACAACATTGTTGGGACATTTGATGAAATTTGAGTATGGGCTGAACATTAGATAATAGTATAATCATTGTTAAAATTCCTGTTATTATATAAGAGAATGTCCTTGTTCTTAGAAAATATACTATGAAGTATTGAGGAGCTTTTAAAAAGTGAATTAGACAGCTATTCATCTGCAAACTAGGATAGGCATCAGAGATGACTAAGAAACAAAACACGATTTAAATAATAGTTCAAGGCAACAGTAGAAGTTTTGTGATAAAACACACAGGATTGATCACCAAAAGAATGATGCCGATGATAACTGCCATAGGCTTTCAGGGAAAGGCGGTGTCACGTAGGGGTGTCAGAAGTGGCTACACATGCTGAGTTTTTGCTGGGTCTTCAGCCAGATTTATCTGAATTCGCTAGGAATCTGCCATGTGCCAGGGACTGTGCCAGGTGCTGGGAATATAACAGTGAGCAAAATGGGCATGGTCCTGCCTTGCTGGGGCTTCTCTTCTAGGGGTGAGCTCAACCAATACTCAGTAAATAGATAAAGTAATTATAATTGTAAGTTTCCAATCAAAGGAAACAAGGGCCAAGACAGAGACTAGCAGACACAGTCATTGGGAAAGTCCTCTTGGTGAGGATGACAGCAAAGCCATGATGAGGAAAGTGATGAGGAAGAGCTAGCCGGCTATGAGTGGAGTGTGAGAACATTTTAATCAAAAGGACTGCATGTGCCCGAGTGAGGGGCAGGTGTTGGGAAGTGGAAGTAGACCTATGTGGCTGGAGCAGGACTAGGGTGAAGGGCCCTAAAAGGAGATGTTTGGAAGGAGGCAGGGGTGCAGGCCTTTAGGGGCTTGGGCCAGGTAGGGCCTTGTATAAATTTGTATAAATTACTTGTATAAATTACTCCACTCATGTATTGATAGGCACTTGGGTTGTTTCCACATCTTTGAGATTGTGAACTGTGCTGCTATAAACATTCCAGTGCAGGTGTCTTTTTTATAGAATGTCTTTTTTCCTTTGGGTAAATACCCAGTAGCAGTATTGCTGGATCAAATGGTAGTTCTACTTTTAGTTCTTTGAGGTATCTCTATACTACTTTCCATGGAGGTTGAACTAGTTTGCAGTCCCACCAACAGTCTGTGAGTGTTTCTAACTCTCTGCATCTATGCCAGCATTTGTTGTTTTGCGACTTCTTTTTTGTATAAAAGCCATTCTCACTGGAGTTAAGTGATGTTTCATTATGGTTTTGATTTGCATTTCCCTGATGATTAGAGATGTTGAGTATTTTGTCATATGTTTGTCGGTCATTAGGTCTATCTTCTCTTGAAAAGTTTCTGTTCATTTCTTTTGCCCACTTTTTTTTTTGGAGACAGAGTCTCACTCTGTTGCCTGGGCTAGAGTGCTGTGGCATCAGCCTAGCTCACAGCAACCTCAAACTCCTGGGCTCAAGCGATCCTCCTGCCTCAGCCTCCTGAGTAGCTGGAATTACAGGCATGCGCCACCATGCCCGGCTAATTTTTTCTATATATTTTTAGGTGTGCAGCTAATTTCTTTCTATTTTTAGTAGAGACGGGATCTCGCTCTTGCTCAGGCTGGTCTCGAACTCCTAACCTCAAGTGATCCTCCTGTCTTGGCCTCCCAGAGTGCTAGGATTACAGGCGTGAGCCACCACGCCGGGCCTCTTTTGCTCACTTTTTAATGAAGTTGTTTGATTTTTTTCTTGCTGATTTGCTTGAGTTCTTTATAGATACCAGTTATCAGCCCTTTATTAGATGTATAGCATGCAAATATTTTCTCCCATTCTGTAGGTTGTCTATTTCCTCTAGTGATAGTTTCTTTGGCTGTGCAGAAGCTTTTTAATTTGATCGGGTCCCATTTATTTATTTTTGTTGTTGCTGTGATTACTTTTGGGATCTTCTTCATAAATTCCTTGCCTAGGCCAATATCTATAAGAGTTTTTCGAACATTTTCTTCTAGAATTCTTATAGTTTCATGCCTTAGGTTTGAGTATATTGCCCATAGTAAGTTGATTTTTGTGAGCTGTGAGAGGTGTGAATCCTGTTTCAGTCTTCTACATGTGGCTATCCAACTTTCTAAGCACCATTTATTGAATAGGGATTCTTTTCCCCGGTGTATGTTTTGTCTGCTTTGTCAAAGATCAGATGGCAATATGAGGATGGTTTCATATCTGGGTTTTCCATTCTGATCCTAGGTCTATGTCTCTGTTTTTGTGCCAGTATCATGCTGCTTTGGTTACTATAGCCTTGTAGTATAGCTTGAAGTCTGGTAAAGTGATGTCTCCCAATTTGTTCTTATCTAAACCTTTTTGACAGCCACCAGACTCTCAGAAGCTGTGAAAGAGATGCAGGGGAGAAATGGCAGTGGCTTGGACAGAGGTGGTGGCAAGTGGAGGTGAAGAGAAGACAGGATATCCTTTGGGTGCTGGTGGGCCAGAGGTGGGGAGGGAAAGGTAGGAACTATAGGGGGGAGAAGATTTCTTTTTTGACCCATCTCTAGGTCGTGGCTGAGACCCTTTATATAATAACAAAAGACAGATTAACAAGAGAAAAGCATACATATTTATTTAATGTGAGTTAAGTTTCTGGAGCCTCCAGAAATGAAGACCCAAACAGAGAGAGCTGTGTATTGTCATGCTTAGGTTAGATGAAGAGTGGACAGTTGTGCAGAAGTATGATTGGACAAAGGGGATGTGATCCAATGGAAATGAAGTTGGGAGAACTTAGCAAGGCCTGTTCGTTCAGATTCTTCTCTCCAGAGATAAGGACATTCCTTTCCTCTGGGTACAAGGTGGGTGCCTCTGGAATGAAGGTCCTCTTCAGAGGAAGGTCAGAGGATTCTTTTAGGGCCTGCTTCAGGGAGAAGGGTGGGAGAAGGTCAGAAAGTGACCTTCCTGTTTTTACCGTTTTCCAGATGCCTTGGTGCCATATTTTGGGGTAGGGCATTCCGAATCCCAAGAGAACCAAGAAAATTCCTAGTTTCTGGCTTGAATGGTGGTATGGACTGGGAGGCTGTTTACTGACCTGGAAATGTTTGGGGAAGGGTGCAGCGAGGAACAGATTTGAGGAGAGAAAGCAAGAGTTTGGTTTTGTGCTGGTTAAGTATGAGGTCTGTAAAAGGCATCTGTGTGGCGATGTTGGCAGGCTGGCATTCAGGGGACACGCCTGGGCTAGAGACAGAGGATAGGTTGCCAAGGTTAGGGGGAAGGGGGCTGAACAGGCAGAGCACAGAGGATTTTTAGGGCAGTGAAACTGTTAGGTATGAGGCTATAGTAGTGGATACATGTCCTTATACATTTGTCAAAACCCATAGAATGTGAAACACTCAGTAAACCCTAATGTAAAGCATGGACTTTGGGAGATAATGACCTATCAGTATAGATTCGCTGATCATAACAAATACACCATTTTGGTGTGGGGTGTTGATGGTAGGAGGAGGCCTGAGGGGAAGGGCTATAGGAGAATTCCCTGTACTTTGTTCAATTTTGCTATGAACCTAAAACTGCTCTAAAAAATAGTCTATTTAAAAGGGACAGGGGAATAGGCAACAAGGAGAGGGAGGAGAAAGGCCCAGAAGTAAGAAAGCCAAGATAGGGGAGGCAGAGGAGGGAACTCGGGTGGAGTAAAAGAACACTAACAGGCCTGACGGGGCAGGTGCTTCACAATAAGCCTGTGCGGCGAGTGTTTTTACCTGGAGACACTCAGACTCTGAAAGGTGAAAGAATCCATGGGTGTTTGAATCAAGGACAACTCAACTCCTTCTGTTACTCTGCTGCCTGCCTTTGAGAAGATCAGTCTGGAGCAGCACAAGGTCGTGCTGGAGAATGCTGGGGGTAAGGTTTGAAAGAGAAGCCTTGGCTAAGAGACAGGGCTCAGTTCTAAGACATCGTCTTCCCTGAAACCAGGAGAGAGGACTGTGGGGCTCCTCTTCAATGGGGGGGAAAAAAAAAAAAGAATGCATTTTGCCATGGAAAGAGGAAGAACTCAGCAAAACCCAGAGTGATGCTTGCCATCTCTAATTGTAGCCCCGGCTACCAGAACGTTAACTTGTGGTTCCAGGGAGGTATTTTCCTAATCATCATAAAAAGGAGCATATATCTTTTCATTTGCCTTCCCCTCAACTGGGTCCAAATTTTGTTCTCCCAAACTCAAAAGGGAGAATTTCAATTATTTTCTACTCTTTCGGCAATGAGGACAAGGCCAGTTTGTCTTTTTCTTTTAGGGGAACAATTTATGTCCTTGTTGTGACAGCTCAAGAAAGCTGAATAAAAAGATGTTTCTTTCTCAGAATGCATGTGGAAAGAACATTTTGGCTGTCCTGCCAGCGGCTGCTTATTCATTCATTTGACAAAGTTCTGAGCAGTCACTATGTGCCAGGAGCCAGCCTAGACATTGGGACCACAGAGATGAGTAAGACATAAGTTCTACCCTCAAGAAGTTCACGGTATGGTTAAGACCCAGACAAGGCAATAGAAGATTCCAGCGCCATAGGACAGGAGCCAGGAGCAGTGAGAATGAGAAGGGCAAGTGCACGGTGCTTTCTAGGCAGCTGGGAGGGGTGTCTCACCAGGATGGATGGGGGAGGTGGTCAGGGGAGACTCTGCAGAATGGCTGCCCATTCCTCCTAAGGCTAACATTGGTGACCAGAACCCAATCATGGTTGTCTTTTGTAGGAATGAGCAAATGGGGAACTCTGCGAGTCCTTCCAGAGGATATCACTCACCAGAGCTGGAGACCACTCACTTTGTAAATCTTAGCAAGCCATTGGAAAGCTCTTGTGTGAAATTCCTTCTGGGTCTCTGGGCCAGAGATTCTAGGGCATTTCATTCCTTTTAAGAAAAGTAGCAGAGATCAGCAGACCAGCAGAACTGCTCATGCAAGGGAGGGCCCCGAGCCAATGAACCTCTGTCCAACGTGAGGTAAGTATTTAACCACAGGCAACTGTTCCAGCTTCCTGTTTGGTCAAGAAGTGATAAGTAGTGAAACTTCATCTCCAGTAGCCCAAAGCCCTGAGAATTGGGCTCTCTGCTTGGTGCGAGGCAGACAGTAAAGCTCTGTTGAGCGTGTCTAAAATGTCCACTTGAAGAATGACTGTTGAATGCTTGAGATTTATGGAGGAAAAAATTACAAAATGTCCTAGCTTGATTTACATCACGGGAAAAAGCAAAAAGATACTTACGAGGCAGTGTATTTTTAAGAGCAAAATTAAACTATGTATTTAAAAATATATTAAAAATGTCAGGCACAAGTTAATATAGTGGAAGTTAACTCTTTGCATCTGACAAGGAGAACTTTTTTCAAAATCCTGCCAAATTATTGGATGCCCACCAGGTAGGAAACTAAAATCTGCATCAATTTTAGGAATGGTCAAGATGTCTTTTCCTCATAGATAGCTTTAAAAGAAAAAACAAAGGCCTAGGTTTCCTGAGTTAGAGCACAGTCCAGGAGCAGGAGGCTTGAGGCAGAGAAGATTAAAGATCACTGCAGCGAGCAGGTAGATACCTGGTGTCTTCATTTCCTCGCCTGTATGTCCCTTTAGCTTCCAGAAGAGCCTAATTTGAGCCTATTTGGGGATCAGTGTTTGCCCAAAGCCTTACTCCTTCCTCCTGAATGAAAGGAGGAAAAAGAACTTCAGCACTTTGAGAAAGTGTATCCAGACCCTGTGCTGGTGGTTTGTGAATGTGGTATGTCTGCTTATGGACAAAATCATAACATTTATTTGCCATTTTCTCTGTGCCTTGTATCCCCTAAGCATTTGGCATGATTATCTCACTCCCCACAGCTGACGCTGTGAAGCAGATGCCATCATTATTCTCATTTTACGCCAATGGAAACTGAGGTGTAGAAAAGTTAGGTAACTGGTCTAGCCACAAGGGATTCCATGATGCCTGAGACACATGTCCTACCCTCTAAGACCATAAGTGACAGACCAGGAATTTGATCTCATGTCCTGCTGGCTCCAGAGCCTGTGCCGTTACCATTAGAGCAGTGGTTTCCCACTGGGGGTGATTCTGTCTCCAGGGGACATTTAGTAATATCTGGAGACATTTTTGGTTGTCACAACTAAGCGAGTGCCTTCCTCCTAAGCTCAGCGGGAAGACAGGAGCAGACAGACCCTTGAGAGAGAAAAGAGGGCTGAGAGTAGAGTGGACACAGTCAGGCAAGTCCCCAGGATGGTGAACATCACTTGCAAGGGCAGAACCCACTAGAACTGCTCAGTCAAAGGAGCAGAGGATACTGCATCAAAGGAGTGCACCCCTGTCAGGTGTTTCACTGAAGGACAGATGGCCAATGCTCCCCATGTTCTGACCCAGCCCCCCTTTTTAGCACCCTCTCCTATTACACCCCATCAGGCACCTTATGCTCCAACAAATAATGCAGGAGGTGGTGCAGCGTCTCATTAGGAACGGGGCCCTGCAACCAGCTTTCACAGTTTTAATCTTGGCTGCCTCCTTTTCCAGCCCTGGGACTTTGGGCAATAAGCAAACTCCCCAAGGCTCGGTATCCTTACCTATGCAATGAGGATGATGGATTTAAAACAGTACCCGTGTTACAGGGTTGTGTGAAGATTAAATAAGATACTACATTCAACCCAGAGCTTGGCCCATGGTATGTTCTCCATACATGTTCACCAAAGATAGTAAGCCAAAGGGACAAAGGTCACTGATCACTTCTACCTGCCATCTTCCCCCTCGTCTTCCCCTGTCCTCCCTCCACAAGCAGAATAGATGGTTTCTCTATAAGCCCTACTTGGTCTCTTTCTCTAATTTCTCATAGCACTTTACTTGCCCTTCCCTTTTATTTAATGTAACAAACACTATGCGTCTGCTGACTGTGCCAAATGCCTTTAAAATATTAATGCACTTATTCCTCACAATAACCCTTAGGGGAAGTATTAACATCATTTCCATTTTACAGATGAGAAAACGTGCGGAGTTAAGTAACTTGCCCTAGGCCTCATGCCCATAAGTGGCAGAGCTGGTGTTTGAACCCAGGCGAACCGCACTCAACCATTGTGCTTCTTTCATGCCCCTTAAAATGCTGAATCTTGAGCTTTGGGCTTTTTTTTTTTTAACAATCCTGTCAGTACTCCCTGCATACACACAGAGTCCCTCGGGAGCGGGGCCTGAGTGATCTGCTCAATACATGTTTATTGTGGCTGGGCACGGTGGCTCATGCCTGTAATCCTGACACTCTGGGAGGCCAAGGCGGGAGGATCACTTGAGTTCAGGAGTTCAAGACCAACCTGAACAAGAGTGAGATCCAGTTTCTACTAAAAAATAGAAAAAAAAAATTAGCTGGACAACTAAAAATAAAAAAAATTAGCCGGGTGTGGTGGCATGTGCCTGTCGTCCCAGCTACTTGGGAGGCTGAGGCAGGAGGATCGCTTGAGCCCAGGGGTTGGAGGTTGCAGTGAGCTATGATGACACCACTGCAGTCTAGCCTGGACAACAGCGAGACTCTCAAAAAAAGAAAAAAAAAAGGTTATTAACTGATTAATCACACTGTTAATTGATGTAATTTTCATCAAACAGCAGAGAGCTCTACCTGGGACCTAAATAGGAAAAGAAATGTATTACTCCAGAGGCTAAAATGGGCTGGAGGCAGGGAGGATGCAAGAAATGCACGCCAGACTGAAGGTGGCAGGAGGAGGGTGGGCTTCATGGAAGACAGCAAGCGATGTTACCTCTAAGCATAAATAGGCCCCAGCCAATGACCCGGGACTAATTGATGCATCTGAACTTTAAAACTGAAACCAAGATGAGTGGGGTTAAATCACGAGGGAACTCCACTCTGCTCTGCTGCCTTGGCCTGGACCATACTTTACATCTTCACTAGGTGATGTGCTTGCTCCAAAGTACCGTGCTCACCACGGAGCACTTGGCTTTACTAATCAACAAACTGCGTGTGTATTTGGACTGCACAATACGTGCCTACAATGGGAGAGGTTCCCTCCAGAATGCTAGGAGGAAAGGAGAGCTGGGCAGCAAAGGACTGTGGGCATAAGGACAAGAGAAAGCTACCCCCTTGGCTTGGCTTTGCCCCCCTGCCATCCTCCCCACCTTTTTGACTTGAGCTACGACAGCTAAGTATTTAAAGATGGCAGCTAAGTATGAGGGAGAAGACAAGGCTGGAGTGTGGATGATGTTATCTCATAAGACAGCTGGTGAAATGGTGCTGAGCCTGAACTCTAAGCCAGCCACACACGCTGCTGGTCAGGGTTGAGAAAGTTCTGGGTTCTAGTCCTACCTCTGCTTCTAGCCAGCTATGTGACTTTGAGAAGGTCTCTCCGCCTCCCAGAGTCTCAGTTTTCTTGTCTATTAAATCACTGGGCTAGACTATAGCACATAATTTTGTTATTGTTAGTCCTTATTTCTTCTTTTTTAAGAAATTGAAATGAAATTCACATAACATAAAATTAACCATTTTAAAGTATGCGATTCGGTAGTATTTAGTAAATTCACAATGTTGTACAACCACCATCTAGTTTCAAAACATTTTGATCACCCCAAAAGAAAATCTCATACCTATTAAACAGTCAGTCCCCATCTCCCCCTCCTCCGAGCCCCGGGGACGGTTCCCAATTTATTATACTTTCTGAAGTTTATTTGGATTTACCTATGCTAGATATTTCATATAAAAGGAAACACACAATATGTGTCTTTTGTGTTTGGCTTTTTTCACTTAGCATAACATTTTCAAGGTTCATCCATATTGTAGCATGTTCATTCCTTTTTATGGCTGAATAAGATTCCATTATGAACTACAGTATGATTTTGAGCCCCAAAATTATGATCCCCTTTTCTTTTCAATCATCTGCTCAACACACACACACATAATGAAAACCAGCTAAACACAAGGCAGGTGCTGAGGGGAAATGGTTGAGAGATATGTGTCCCCTCACATCCAACGCAGTCCTTTCCAAAGCAGGGGACTAGCACCCAGAGTGGCACCTAGTGGTATCTGTGATGATTTCAGGAAGTACACTGCTGGGGAAGTGGGGAGCAAAAAGAAAAAATAGCATCAAATCTCAATGCGAGATAAGTATTGTCTTTTAAATTCTGAGTCCTTCTGATCACAGCCGGGATGTATCTGACCACCACTCTCATTCTCCCCTTTTAACAAAAAGGCTCAGACTTTCAGCAGACAACCGTATCTAGCTGGAGCTTAATAGCATTTTGTTTTAACGTGTTTCAAATTACCTTATATTTGCAGCAAGTTATAAGGTTGTTTTCATTTATATTATTTAACATTTTGTTTCAAATAAATTCATTTAAGTTTTTTAAAAGTGAGTCAATTTAACAAAATAGTAAATAATATTTAGGTGATATGCAGACTTGAGACACTAAGTTGGTAATGGAATGACTAGTGTTTGGAAAATACCTGCTTAGAGATTTGTCCCATTTACTGTAAAGCCACCATGTGATTTTTACCTATGTTTGATGTGCTTGCTTCAAAGTACAGTGCTTACCACTCAGCACTTGGATTTACTAATTGACAAAAACCAAATTTTACATTTGTCACTCTTCTCCCAATTTTGGAAAGAGTCCAAAATGGAAGCCCACACCGAATCCCAAAGGTTTCCAGGCCAATAAAGCCTTGATGTGTCTGACCCAATTAGCTTATTAACGGACTAAAACTATGTTAATAATTAATTCTCTGTCTTGCAGAAGCCAGAAGGCCCTACCTAAGGGCCCAAATAGGAAAAGGATCCTTTCACATAAATGGTAAAAACAGGAATCTATACCAAGGTAACAAAAAAATCAGTAGGAAATATGGAAATAAATACTTAGCTCCCCTCCTGGATTAGTTCTTTTTAGGTTGGGACAAGTAGGAAGACAAAGTGTCGCCTTCCCAGGTATTCAGCCCTAAAGGAAATTTCTCTCTTAGGGGCCCCAAAAGGCAGGGGGCTCCTCCTGGCCCCGCCCCGGTCAGCAGAGGCCCCGCCCCCTCTCCATAGGCCCCGCCCCCCGCGTCTCCGCCCGCCCTGTGACTCTCGCGCACACTGAAGATGGCGGCCGCTGTGTGCAGGTTGCTCCGGGGTTCGGTGAGTGGCTGTCGTGTGGGTAAGGCGTGTAGGCACCGTGGTGGCTCCAGGAACTTGCTTCCCAGACAGATCCGCTCTCCTGGGTCTGGGGGCCACTCCCCCTTCGTGGAGGTGTCAGTGGGTAACGGACCTGGAGGCCTCCTCCCGGGCAAGCTCCTTGCGCCTGCGCAGAACCGCCCTTCTCCCGCTCCCTTCTCCGGCTCCCTTCTCCCGTTCCTTCCTAGCGGCCGGGTCTCTGAGTCCCTCTTGGCTGTGAGTCCCCGGTCCCCATCCCTTCTCCACCTAAGTAAGCATCTGGTTCTGGGCCTGGAGACATCCTGGCCCCGCTCTGTGACCGACTCTATGACCTTGGACAAGTGACTTCGCTTTTCTGAACGTTTTTATTTTCCTTAAGTTGAAAGAATGATGCCTGTATCAAGGCGTTGCTGTGAACAGCCGGTTAAATAGTGGGTGGAAACACGCAAAGTGCTAAAGTAACAAAAGGCGCCCGCCCTCTTCGGCCCCCTCCCGCCCCGCCTTCCCCGTGTCTCTGCGGTTGTTTGCCCTTCTTTCCTGCTTTTCTCCTGGCAAAGCCCAGTGCTATCTTGCTACCCGCCTTTCTCATGGTGGGGTTCAACGCAGGCCCTTCTTCCTGAGTCATTAAAGTTGAGCAAACATTTCCCTTGAGCTTTGTCCAAACTTTCCCGGAGGCTGAACCTTGCTCTACTTATTTACTTGGTGGGGCTGGAGACCTTGTATTTTGTAAGGAAAGCCTTGGCATGGTAGCACTTGCTCAACAGATATTGCTGGGAAAGGGCTTAAATACACAAGGTCTGGCCAAGTCGCCTGGGTTTTGAAGCCTCTGTGTTGCTTTTAAGAGCATGGAGTTTTTAATTGTTCAGTCTTCAAGTTCTTATAGTTACCCTCCACCTTCCGGTTGCCAAAGGAGTGAGAAGCAGAAGGGAATGTTAAGAACATGGAGACCCAATCGATGCTCTTAGAGTTTTGGGTTTGGTGTGTGGTTCACAGGGACAAGGACAGCTGAGGCCACCATTGGCATGATGCCCTTTCGGCAGGGCCAGCTTCAGTCACCAGTGTGGAAAAACTTTCTAATATAAAGTGTTTTTCTTTCCAGGTTGCTCGACATGTGAGCGCCATCCCTTGGGGCATTTCTGCTTCTGCATCCCTTAGGCCTGCTGCTGCTAGAAGAACGGGCTTGACAAATGTATTGTGGTCTGGTTCTGGCCAAGCCTTTAGCACCAGTAAGTGTTGTTATGCTTTACTGCTGAAGTAACAGGGAAAGGAAACTCAAATCATCATCTCTGGATAGGGGCTCTGAACCCTGGCTTTACATTAGATTCACCTTGGGAGCTTTTTTTTTTTTTTTTTTTTGTTGAGACAGAGTCTCACTTTGTTGCCCAGGCTAGAGTGAGTGCCGTGGCGTCAGCTTAGCTCACAGCAACCTCAGACTCCTGGGCTAGCGATCCTCCTGCCTCAGCCTCCCGAGTAGCTGGGACTACAGGCATGCGCCACCATGCCCGGCTAATTTTTTCTATATAGATTTTTAGTTGTCCATATAATGTCTTTCTATTTTTTTAGTAGAGATGGGGTCTCGCTCAGGCTGGTCTCGAACTCCTGACCTTGAGCGATCCACCCACCTCGGCCTCCCAGAGTGCTAGGATTACAGGCGTGAGCCACCGCGCCCGGCCACCTTGGGAGCTTTTAAAACCACAGCACTGCCCCAGATACAATACAGTACCCCCCAGACAAATTAAATCCATCTCAGGGGTGAGACCAGGATGTCAGTATTTTTTAAAAGCTCACTGGGTAATTCTAATGTGCAGCCAGGGTTGAGGATCACGGAGGCAAACTGCCCTTGTCACATTTCTGTTTTAGTTGCCAGAGCTTTTAATCCTCTATTTTGAGGGGCATGGGGTGGGGAGAACTCAGATGCCTTCCTGGCATTCTGTGAATGAAGGGATGTCAGTGTTGAACAGCCTGTAAGGACCTGAAACTGCAGCTGCTCTACGATTCAAACTTGTCTGCTGGCTCCAACTAGCCACTTAGGAACCAGACCTATATAATGGAATATGTGACCTGAGTGAAACTTAGCTATTTTTTGAGATTTACACTGCATTCTCTATGATACAAGCTTTGCCGAGCTCATCCTTAGATAATGATTGGCATTTTGAAAATACCTCCTTTAGATTTGTCTAGGCTTTGAAAAATCCTAAATGGTTTAGGAGATATACTTTAGCAAAGCCTTTATTTGTGGGTGAAATGTTCTAAGAAGTTTCACATTTTTACTACTCTGGGTCTTTACAATATTTCTAGTAGTGATTTGATGCTACAGGTTAAAACTTTCCTCCTCTAGTCCCAAATCCTCATCCCAGCAATTCCTCCTGTTTCTGTTCGTGGCAGTCCCAGGCATTTTGACACTGGATCTCCTTTGTCCCTCATTCCCAGGTAGAAGCAAGTCCTCTCCAGTTTTGACACAAGCCTTGCATCCATTCCTGTCCTTCCTGCCACGGCCCTCCCCTCAATACTTCTTACTGAGATCACTGAAATCACCTCCTAATGTGTCTCCCCTCTTCTTGCTCCTCTTACCCTCCTCCCAAACTATCTTCCTAAAATAGCAGTCTCCTCGTGTATCTCCTACATAAAAACCTCCCATGACTCCCTGTTAACTCTCCTATTAAGAACTGACTCAGCAGCCTGGTGTTTAAGGACCCTTGAATAATGGCCTTCAGCCCTTCCTGCTTGCTTTGTCCTCATCAGACTATGCCACAGG
Organism: Eulemur rufifrons; assembly: GCF_041146395.1. NCBI lineage: Eukaryota > Metazoa > Chordata > Mammalia > Primates > Lemuridae > Eulemur > Eulemur rufifrons. The sequence continues at coordinate 61,370,218 of NC_091010.1, read as the reverse complement.
CAGTTCCCTGCATGTGCCCTGTTCCGTCCCCCCTTCCTGCCACTTCCTCCATCCCATCTGCCCTGTCCCATCTAGACTGGACAAAATCTCAACCATATTTAGAATTCATCTCTTGTCTCATGTCTTCCTTAATTCCATCCTTACTATCTTCATCTTCCTCTGTTTAGTTTCCATAGCACTTAGAATTGGATTTGTGTACAGTCTAGAACCATAGAAGGAGAAATTACTGTAAGTCGTTCCTTCATCTCTGTCTTGGGTTTAACCAACCACGGATCAAAAATATTCTGCGAGGCTGGGCCTCACGCCTGTAATCCTAGCACTCTGGAAGGCCAAGGCGGGAGCATCGCTTGAACTCAGGAGTTCGAGACCAGTCTGAGCAAAGAGTGAGACCCCATCCCTACTAAAAATAGAAAAAATTAGCCGGGTTTGGTGACACTTGCCTGTAGTCCAGCTACTGGGGAAGCTGAAGCAGGAGGATCGCTTGAGCCCAGGAGTTTGAAGTTGCTGTGAGGTAGGCAGATGTCACGCTACTCTAGCCCGGGCAACAGAGTGAGACTCTGTCTCAAAAAAAAAAAAAAAAAAAAAAAAAGTATTCTGGGGGAAAAAATGGATGATTACGTCTGTACTGAATATGTACAGATTTTTTTCTTGTCATTGCCAAAGCAGTGCAGTGTAACAATTGTTTATGTAGCATTTACATTGTATTAGGTATTATAAATAATCTAGAGATGATTTCAAGTATACAGGAGGATGTACATAGGTTATATGCAAATACTACTCCATTTTTTATAGGGGACTTGAACATCTGTGGATTTTGGCATCGGCAGGGCTCTTGAAAACAACCCTCATGGATACCAAGGGACAACTGTACCTAAGACGTACAGTTGAACTGAATCTTTTAATTGATTTATACTACTAATTAATTATAGTGAGAAGTTTAAATAAAATCAAATACATGCTTGCTGTGGCAAATGATGAACTACATACGTGTGTGGGTTTTTTTCAGGTTCCTCGTACCATGCCCCTGCTGTCACTCAGCATGCACCCTATTTTAAGGGTACAGCCGTTGTCAATGGGGAGTTCAAAGACCTAAGCCTTGATGACTTTAAGGGGAAATATTTGGTGCTTTTCTTCTATCCTTTGGATTTGTAAGTGTATTTTCTATGATGTTTTCATGTGATTCTGAGAGCTTCTATGCTGAAATTGTCTACCTCTAGTTACTCTCCTTGTCAAGGGAAGGTTTCTTTCTGACCGACCCTTTATTGCTGATGGCCTTGTTGATTACAGCTTGCATCTGTGGCTGGTTTATAAGTGGTGAACTTACAGAGTGGAGTGTTATTCCTTTTAATGGTAGGTTTATAATATGGTTCTATTTTATGTGCCCTGGAGCAGTGGTTCCTTAAGTTAGCCTATGAAGACGTTTTCACTGTTCTGGGAGTAAATGAGAAAAGTGATGATAATAAAATGAATTTTTCATAAAGATACTTTATTTAAATACAACCTTTTTATTCTTAAAACGTGTCCCCTCCCCCATGTTTGATACAATTCTTTCAATAAAAAGGCGTAAGGAGATAGTGGTTCTTTAACCAGTGTAACACTGGAGTCCAGTGAGGATGTTAATCATTTCGCCTATTTCACTCTTCAGTAAAAAGTGAACTAGTTTTTGGATTACTTATTGTTAAAATCCTTGTTTTTAAATTCTCTGATGAAAACGTCTATGCTTTTCCCCCAGCACCTTTGTGTGTCCTACAGAAATTGTTGCTTTTAGTGACAAAGCCAATGAATTTCGTGATGTGAACTGTGAAGTTGTTGCAGTCTCAGTGGATTCCCACTTCAGTCATCTTGCCTGGATAAATACACCAAGGAAGGTATAGCATCGCTCACCTTGCCTTTGCACTTGCAATATTAAAAACAGAAAAGATCCCAGGAAAGACCAACCTAGAATTTATCAAAGCATGACTGGTCTGAAATGGGCTATTTGTAGTCCTCACTTCCTGGCAACGTGTGTTAAACTCTGTCCATATCTCTTTGACGTTGCATATATATTTACTGCCCACTACACTTGTATTTTCTAAGGTATGAGCAGTATTTCCCCTGCCGGCTCCGTGGGCAGGGGAAACAGCTGGGATCCATTGCCTCCCACTTTGCCTGTACTCTCTGTAGGTCCGATGCACCCTGCCGGCTTGTGAGATGGTGGTTAGGTTCTCTGATTTCACTATTCTGTGTGGTCAGTATTCTTGCCTAGAAACTTGCTTGGAAGAATCAGAATTTCTAGCTATGCTACTGGACTAGTAAGATCAAATTATTCAAATTTCTTTTTTATTACTCTGCCTTTTTTTTTTTTTGTTTGAGAAACTTGTCTTCAACTAAAAGAATGCTTTAAGAATTGGGCCAGGCATGGTGGCTCACGCCTGTAATTTCAGTACTTTGGGAGGCCTCCAGGAAGAGTGCTTGAGGCAAGAGTTTGAGACCAGCCTGGGCAACATAGCCAGATCCTATCTCTACAAACAGTAAAAAAAAAATCAGTCAAGCATGGTGGTGCACACCTATAGTCCCAGCTACTGGGGAGGCTGAGGCAAGAGGATCACTTGAGCTCAAAAGTTCAAAGCTGTAGTGAGCTATGATGATGCCACTGCACTCTAACCTGGGCAACAGCGTGAGACCCTCTCTTTAAAAAAAAAAAAAAAGAATTAGAACAAGGTCTGTAGTATTCTCTGGGTTTAAATTCTGCCTCTGTCCTTTTCTAGCTGTGACCTGGATCAAGTTACTTAACCTTTGTGTGCCCCAGTTTTCTCATCTTGATAAAAGTAACTATTTCAGGATGCTTGCAAGGAAGAAGTGAGTTAATGGAAAGATTACAGAATAGTGTTTGGCCCATTGTTCATGCTCAGTTACTTTTACCTATTGTCATTATTGTTGGTCTCAAACATTGTAGTACGTGATCTAGAACGTTGTGAGACTATACAGGATAACAGCCAGTCATGTTTGCATTTTTATCAGAATGGTGGTTTGGGCCACATGAACATCGCACTCTTGTCAGATTTAAAGAAACAAATTTCCCAAGACTACGGTGTGCTGTTAGAAGGTCCTGGTATTGCACTCAGGTAGGATCCTGTTCCTTATAAACTTAAAATCATTTTCATGTTTAGTATTATCCTGTTTCTTAGGGGATTTATATAGACCTTGGTAAAGCATTTTTTTTTTTAAATCCTTAATTTTAGTCTTTTAATAAGCCTCAGTAAGGGGTGGGCAGTCTTTCAGAAATGGCTGTATGCTCCCTCTACCTATGGCAGGAGAAAGACCCACCCTGGGTCTCTTTCTGAAGAAGGGTGTCTGTGTCTTGATGGTCACACTGCTCCGTACTCCTTAACCATCCTGGTAGTGAAGCCATCCGACTGTTTGGAAGGGGGAGGAGCAGCTGTGTAAAAGGCAGTCTCCGGGGATGGTCATGATCTTGCCCAGCCCCTGGAATCAAACAGACCTGGGTTTCATTTTTCTTTTTTTTTTTTTTTAACTCAGCTACTTAATTAGGCTGTGTGACTTTGGGCAAGTGATTTAACCTCTTCGAGCCCCAGTTTTCCCATAACTAAAATGAGGATGTACCTCCTGGGTTAGGTGTAAGAATGAAATGAGAGGGGCAGCTAGAGTTTTTAGCGCAGCTCCTGGCAGCTGTTGTTCCGACCTCTGTCCCAGATTGTCTTTTCTGTCGGCATCAGTCTCTGGTTAAACTTTTACTCCTTTGAGTGTGAAAAGCTTTCAGTCTTCCACAGTCGCACAATCACACACAACCTTTCTGGGAGGGATGAGAACTTAGGCCTTAGAGCTGGCATCTTGAAGTCTGCTGAGAACAGGAGTGAAGGAGGGATTGGGCAGAATTTGACCTTCAGGAAGGTGGAGAGGGCCCCACCTTGGTTTGCTGGGCCTCGCAGTTTTGCAGGACCCAGCTCGCCAGTTCTCTCTGTAGCTGACCTCTGGCCTGCTCTCCTCGTGGGTTACACCCAGGATTTTAGAGTGGCATCTTGGCGTTTGGGCCTTTTTGACTTCTTCCTTTAATAACCTAAAGTCTAGCTCTTTCACAATTGGCAATGGCAAGAGAAAGTGCCAGCTGTTTTCATCCCGGAGTCCCCTTCTCTGTGGGGAGTTGCTAATTTTGCAGTTATGTCCCTTCTGGTTTTAATATCAGGATTAACAAGGGAGAGAAGCCGAGTGTGGCTAGTAAGATGTGACTTTCTTTCTGGAGTCTGTGGGCCCTGCTCCGTCCCAGCTCTGCCTCTGCTTTCACCAGTGGACTCCAGCTGGCTCCACCTCTGGGGACCACCAGGACCAGTTAAGCCTCAAAGCCCAGACCCCGAGTGCCAGGCCCAGGGAGGGAGAGCACCTTTTTACCTTGAGTTTTGTAACTTGCATTTTGCCTAAGTGATCAACACTGGGAATTCCCACATTCTTTTAATATGGACTGTTAAAACCTCTGGGTTAAACAGCTGGGTGCGGTGGTGTGCACATGTCCCATTTATTCAGGAGGCCGAGGTGGGAGGATCACTTACGTGAGCCCAGGAGTTCGAGGCTGCGGTGAGCTATGATTGTGCCTGAGAATAGCCATTGCACTCCAGCCTGGGCAACAGAGACCCCAGTCTCAAACAAAACAAAAAACCAAAAACTTCTAGGTTAAACATACCTGCATATATCACAGTAACACTAACAAAGAAGGTGAACACAGACCACTGGTAGGCTGAGTCATCTCATTGCATTGCTGCTAAGTGATAAAAAGTGATGGGCTTGGTTTTCTGCTCTGCATAGCTTAGGGCTAAATTCTTTCTGCAAAGATTTTCCTATGGGATTTTCCCCTATTTACCCAAGTATTCACTCATTTAATAAATATTTATTGAACATAGATAATATACATCTCTGTCCCTTCCCATTTGCTTATGATTTCTTGCCAAGATTTGATACAGCAGCCCAAAGAATGCTTGCCAGATCACCAATGGGTAAAAAACTAGTTCATTGACTTTCAGATACTGTGTGGCACAATTTAGGGCACAATTTTGAATTTGTAAATATGACCATATTGCCATGTTTTCAACAGTGCCCTGGTCCAGTCCTGCCTTTATTAAACATCTGTCATCAATAAGATAGTAAGCTTTTTGTACAACAATGAAAATCCCATTTTAAAGCATATTATAGAGCTTCATAAATTTTATTGCATGGAAAACTAAAAACATAAAAGGGCAGAAGTTAGACTGTTTCTAGTTCCAGTGCTGTTGAGGTACTAATGGGTTTAAATTCTGATGCAGAGGTCTCTTCATAATTGACCCCAATGGAGTCATCAAACATTTGAGTGTCAATGATCTCCCAGTGGGCCGAAGTGTGGAAGAGACCCTCCGCTTGGTGAAGGCATTCCAGTTTGTGGAAGCTCATGGAGAAGTCTGCCCAGCAAACTGGACACCGGATTCTCCTACGGTAGGTTTTTTTCCCCAAAAACAGTGGGATCCCAGCAGTGTCCCAGGTCCTTTCTGCCTCAAGGGCTGTTGGCTGGGAATATCCACAAAAGGGAGCCTGCCCTTGAAGCGGGATGTAGATGGGGGTGGGTAGAAGGGGTGGGGGTGGGGCGGGGCAGGGTACCAGGGACTCCCGCAGGCTGTTAATGTAACTTTCCCCCATGTGTTTTAAAGGAAACAGACCAATCTTAAAAAATTTGAAGAACTTTAGGTTGAAAATTAGTAGCTTTCAATTCACTTTTGAGACTATTATCATAAACTCAGTTACCCAATTAAATATTTTTGTGTTTTCAGATCAAGCCTAATCCAACTGCTTCCAAAGAGTACTTTCAGAAGGTAAATCAGTAGATCTCCCTGTGTGTCCCTGCACCTTCTCACACCAGAGTAGAACCACAGTTGGAACCTGCTTTTAGCATTTCAGTGATGATTATTTGTGGAAGGCAAACAATGAATTATGCTTGTATTCATAAACATTACTCTATTTTGTTTTTATAACACTGGCTAAGGCTTTTTAAATGTGGTTAGTTGCTAGTATAAAGAGTTCTTTATTGGTAATATATTGATGGCTAACCAGCTAGTTCCTACAGAATGCCTTGTTCACCTATTTCTTAGATCATGTCTTCAATGGGCAAAAGAAACACTCTTTTTTCTTAGCCTTACTTAAACCTTTGTGTATACGGAAGTAGTACAGCAAGCATCGAAAGCCTCTGATCAAGGGTCCTGAAATTTTCCTTTTGAATTTCTTTGTATTACACTGAATATTCTTTTAAGGTGACAAAGATCACAGTTTAAGTTGTTAGCATCAGCGGTCTAACTTAACTCTTGCCATGGATATATGTGTGATTGAAGAAAATGTGAATCATGTTATAAAAAAGCACGGCAAAGTGACTTAACTGATCATGCATGGTCCTCATCCCTGAGATTTATAGTTTACATAGTCATTTTACTGACTGTGTTTACTGTTTGTATTCATCAGCTAACTTAGTGTCTACATGTCTCTAGACATTGATTAGGTATAATTATAAAGGATATTTATTGAATCCAGGGATTGCATTTTGAAATTATTATAATTATTTTCTTTCTTGAAGTGTTCATTATAAAATATATAAAAAAACATATTTTAAAATACTTGCATTTTGAAACCATTAACTGTTGAATCAGCTTATTCTGGGGCTCTGCTTTTCCTTCTCTGATTGTATCAACATTTATTGGGCATTTATCACAAAGATGGGCCACAAAGATGAATGCGATGTTGGCTTCACACTCAAGGAACTCAGTTTAGGGGGAAGACAGATATGAAACATTATTCATTGTTCAGTAAATCCTTGAGTGCCTACGACATGCCATGTGCTGTTCAGGAGGTATAAGAGCGAACAAAAAAAGTCAAGCCCCTGTCCTTATGCTCATATTCTAGAAGGGAAACACAATAAAATTACATAGAGTGTGTGGGAGGAAAGTAAGGTAGAACGAGTTGGGGGCCAGAGCAGAGAGCTGTCGGTGTTGTTCTAGATCGGGTTGTCAAGGGGAGCCTTAAGGGAAAGTCCCTCTGGGTCTATTTTCTCAACTGTAAAATGAGGACAGTCGTACCTGTCTTACGGTTTTGATGAGGACCAAATAGAAGAAAACATGTAGAAAGTGAGGGAATTAGAGGGATAAAAAACCTCCCGGCAGAGGGCATGGCAAGTGCAAAGGGCCTGAGGCTAACGTGGGCTTGGGGTAGATGGAGAATTGCAAGGAGGCCATGTGAATGCAGTAGCACAGGAGGAGGATGCTGGTGGGGGCGTCCAGAATGCCTTATGGGCAAGCTAAGGACTGGGTTCTGTTCTGGGATGGGAAATATCAGGAAGGTTTTGAAAAGAACAGTGACATCAACTTGTTCTAAGATCACTCTGGCTACTTCCTTAAGACTGGACTGTTGGGGTCCCAAGTGGGGAAGCAGAGGCCAGCTCGGCTGACTGTGTGACATACTTCAGGATAGAACCAACAGAATAAGACTGTGGTGCCACAGCTGGATTCCTGGGGCATCATGTGGACACAGCAGAGGGCATCTTACTCAGTTACGGAAGTCAGGAAGGCTTCCTAGAAAAGGAGATGGACTCAGAGGTTACAGAAAAGTGAACCCGGGGAGCTGAGCAAATGTAGGAACGAAGTCACACAGGCCGGAAGAAAACTATGCCCTGGTTTCCTGTTTCTGGAGAGGCAAGGAAAGGGAGGGGATTGGCCAGCTGGGTGCTAATCCACTGGGCCAGCGGCTGTTATTAGGCGTTTACATGTTTAGCTCCTTTAATCTAAACAAACCCCTGAGATAGGTACAATTCTTATCCTCCTTTTACAGATGAGAAATAGACTTCGAGATACTGACTTGACCAGGGTCACACACTAAATGGTGTGCTGGGTCCCCTAGCCCAGGCCTCTTCGGGACCCCTGGACATGCTAAACACTCCGCTGGCTTCCATGCATTGAAGTGCATACGCACGACACCCATCCCAGTGCTGGGGAAGGACGTGGGAGGAGGAAGGGAACGCATGTATTCAATAAAGAAACTGGACTTGCCCCAACACTGGGAAAAACTCGGGCTGAGGGATAGTGTGCACTGTGCTCGGGGCCCAGGCTTGGAGTAATGCTCTGTTGCCTTTTTGAAATTCGCAATTTTTGAACAAACAGTGCCGCATATTCAGTTTTCGCTGGGCCGTGCAAATTACGCAGCCGGCCCCGACTGTGCCCAATACCGTGTACACTGGACTTCATGGTCAACTGAAGGGATTTGCGAGGGTCATGGCCACGGGGCGAGGTTGCGGGGTGTCCACAGGGTCTTGGCAGTAGGTGCCGTGATGTGAGAGCACGGCCGGGAGGTCTTCACTCGCCAGAACAGCGGGCGCGCAGCGACTCGGGGCGGGAACGCGGGTGCGCGCGGCCCGGGGCGGGGCACCGAGCCCAGCTCCTCCTCCGCGCCCGGCCTGGCGGCGGCGGCCACTCCACCCACCACGTAGGTCGCGGGAAGGAGGAAGCGCAGGGCCAGGCGGCTTCCTGGGTGAGGGGCGCGGCCGCCCACATGGAGCCCAACGTGCGCTTCTGGATCGCGGAACGCCAAGTACGGCCCGGGCCCCCCGTGCGGCTAGGGGCGGGGAGGGCGTGGGCCAGGCAGCGCGGAGTCAGGCCGGGAGACATTGGGCAGGCCACGTGGTCGCCCCACGCCTCCCTTTCCTCGTCCCGGAGAGGGGCTTGGAGCGCGAACCACCCGCGTTCCTAGCGCAGGCCGCGAGAGGGCACGGAGGGGAAATTCAAGGTTGCAGATGGCCACAAGGTCACCATGCAGATCTCCTGGAGGAATCCAGTTCTCACAGGTGTCTGCTCTCTGCTGCCTAAGCTGTGGCTGAGCAGGAGATTGGAGAGAAACAGGGCTTGCCACCTTGGTAGGCGCAGTCACTCGTGGTGAGACCCTGAGGCTTTGGGAAGCCACCCTTAGACAGGAAGTAACGCAGGCCTCACCTCCTTGCAGCGTCCAGGGCGAAGCTGTCCAATAGAAATATGATGTCAGTCATCTAGGTAATTTAAAATTGTCTAGTAGCCACATTTAAAAAGTAAAAAGAAACACTGAAATTAATTTTAATAGAGTGCGTTCCACCCAACAGGTGCAAGATATTAACATTTCAACATATAATCAGTAAGGGCAAAGCTTGGGGCTTATTGAAGCAAACCATGCCTGATTTCTGCACGTGGGAACCCAGATGCATTTATTGAGCCCTACAGGGGCACCCAATTCCGTATTGCTAGAGTTCAACCTTACCACACCCTGAGAGTGAGGAAGCAGATTCAGAGACCTTTCCAGGTGGTTGCTTCGAAGTCATATGTAGGATATGAACGTAGGCCCATTTGAACCCCAAAATCTGGGCTTTTAACCCTCAGGAGCAATCTGCCATTGAGGGGTGAAGAGCACAGACTGCTGCTGAGCCATTTCCTGGCAGTGTTGCCCTGAGCTCATCACACTCACTAGCCCTTCTAAGCCTCAGCTTCCTCACCTGTGAAATGGGGAGATTGGAAGGTTCCCAGGAGGTGATGTTGGTTAAAGGCAGGTCACAGGACAGGGCCCTAGTAGTTTTTCCAAAAAAAGTGTCAACGGTCATTATTACCATATGTCTTTGGTTTTCTGCTGTTGTTAACCTTTCTGGTACTTTTCTCTCTCCTAAGTCTTTTGTTCGACGATTTCTTCAGTGGACAGAATTATTAGATCCTTTGAATTTGTTTGTTTCAGTTGTAAGTATTTTCTTGTTTTCGGAGATAATCAATTTCACATTTTATTTTCAAACTTGAAAACCATGTGTTCCTTTTACAAGCAGTTGAAGTAACAGAATCTATATGTTATTTTGTTTTTGTTCCTTCTGAATGAGCTTGTTAGATCATAAGGTGATAAATAGAGGGGTGTGTGGCTGCACCTGCGGGGAAGCTAATGGGGCTGTCTAGGAAACGGGAGGCCTAAATCTGAGTGACACACAGGACTGTCCTCGTGGAACCTCTCAGGGAGTAGAGATCTAAGGCTCCATGTGGCACTGAAATCAGGTATACATTTGAAATACATTGTATGCTGGTGAGTGAGCTTGTGATTCCTAAATGTGTGGACATAATACGAACAATGTCGACATCATTGCTTGATTTCTTGGTGTCTGATTATAGGAAAAAATAGAAAAAGCAAGGGAGCTGTTATTCACCAATGAAGATGCATCCAGACACGCCTTGGAGGACCAAAAGGTATGTCTGTGTGCCCAGGTGTGCCTGGTTCAAGACTGGGCGTATTTGCCTTCAGATGTGTCTGCTTGCGTGGTCTGAAATCGGGTGGAATTTTGGTGGTCAATCTTGTGGTCGTTATACACCACCCAGGGGACCAGCTTTTCAAAACTGGGTTAGTTTTTTAAATGTAGTTAGAATTCCATCCCATAAACCAGACAGAGCAGTGTTCCTCATGGATACTAGTGGGAATTCTCTGTAGTTGATTCCTGGAGCCCCTTGGCAAACTCCAGAATTCAGGCAGGCCTCTGAAGTCAGAATCTGGTTTCCGTTCCAGCAAGCGTGCCTGCCCACAGGCTCAAACCGAGTTCTCCTCATCTGCCTTGCAGTGTGCAGGGCTTTCCTTAGCTCACAACCACCAGTCCCGCAAGGCAAACTGGAAAGCTCGCATGTTCAACTTGGCTTTCTAAGAACTTGTTGGGGCCTCTGGGCTGACAGCTTGGCTGTGTCACAGGCCACCTGGCTAATGGCATAGTGGCATTGTCTACATACAGCCTGCTCCGAGCAGGGGTAAGGAACTCATGTGAGGGTTAAGTTGGTCCTCTCCAAGGCTAATTCCTTAGATTCATTCGTTTTGATTTGTTCCATCCATGTGGTAGAAAACAGCTCTGGCGCTCAGTCTCTGAAGGGCTGGGCACAGATGACCCCAGAAATGACACTGGCAAGATGCTTTGCTACTGAGCCACCTTTAAAAGCTATTGCTGGCTGGGCGAGGTGGCTCACGCCTGTAATCCCAGCACTCTGGGAGGCCGAGGCAGGCGGATCACTCGAGGTCAGGAGTTCGAGACCAGCCTGAGCAAGAGTGAGACCCCATCTGTACTAAAAATAGAAAGAAAGTAACCGGACAACTAAAAATATATATATATATAAAAATTAGCCAGGCATGGTGGCACATGCCTGTAGTCCCAGCTACTCAGGAGGCTGAGGCAGGAGGATCGCTTGAGCCCGGGAGTTTGAGGTTGCTGTGAGCTAGGCTAATGCCACGGCACTCTAGCCTGGGCAACAGAGTGAGACTCTGTCTCAAAAAAAAAAAAAAAAAAAGCCATTGCTTTGTTATTGTTGTTTTTATATTTTTATGTTTTTCATTTTTAGATACAAGAAGCTTGGACGAGGAGTCTTGTAAGTTTCAGCCCCGTCCTAATTTTTGACCTCCTAAAATAACAAAACCAAACATCTGGCTAACCTTGCGTCTCCCCTCTAAGTCAACAGTGCATCCCGACAGCGGCAAACCGCTCCCCACTCTCTTTCGACCTGCGGGTGAGTTGGTTCTAATTTTTAGAAGCGGGTTGGGAAGATGTGGTTTGTAACACTGAGAAACCTCTGCCTGCCTTATTTTAATTTTTCCCCCCTAGCAGGATTTCTGACGGTGAGTCTGACACCACAGCTTAAAAAGAATGCTTGTGGAGTCCGGGGTTTTTGGTGGAGAAGAACAGGCTCAGGGCCCAGAGCTTTGTCCAGTGCTGTGGAAAGCTCTGGGCTTTCGGAGTGAGGGGACAGGCCTGCGGGTGGGTCCCACCCTGCTCCATCAGGCCCCATGAACATAACGATTATTTCCTGGTTCCAGAACTTGTAGCTCATAAGTGCTAGTATTAAGGAGACCATTTAGTATTCACTGTCATTTTCACCGTATCTAAGATGAGAGGAATAAAATCCATGATCCTTCCAACTATAATTTTGTATATATTATAAACAAGGCACTGGAAACAACATAAATATCCAACAATTCAAACTCTAAATAATTCATTAAAAAGAATTAGGATGGTAGATGGAACACAGACCCCCCAAAAAAAAAAAGGCCTTGGGTTAGGTCTTTCTGCGTACTGTGCTGTTTTGGCTTTGCCATAGGTATAGTAATTTTATGCACAGAGTTCATATTTTTATTAGGAAAAAAGGAATGAGTAAAAAAATGTCCTTTGAGGTCTGTGCCTTCAGGAGGCCGGGGAAGTGGCTTTCTGGTGGGTGGCGCCCTTGCTCCTCCTGCCTGGGCAGCTGCAGGCGCTGACGGCTCTTCTCTCCTCTGCCAGCGTTCCTGTTTTTCACGACACCCACGGTGAGTACGCTGCCGCCCACTGTTAGGAGACCAGGGGGTGGGGAAGATGCCCACCCGTATCCTAGCCTCAACTGTCCCTCCAGCTCTGGACCCGTGTCCCATGACTGCCTGATAGATGGCTCTGGGCCCCCACCCATGACCCTTGGCTGCTGTTCATGTATATATGCATTCCCCCAGCCCCCACCTCGCCCCACTTACCCGGTGGGTGACCTCTCGAAGGTCCACAGCGTCACAAGGTCATCCTTTTTTTTTGAATACCTACCACAGGTTGAGCATAGCTAATCTGAAAATCAGACATGCTCTAAAATCCAAAATGTTGTTTGAGCACTGATATGACACCACAAGTAGAAAATTCCATGGCAGTCAAAGCTTTGTTTCATGTACAAAATTAATAAAAATTTTGTATAAATGACCTTCAGTTTGTATGTATAAGGTATATACAAAACATAAATGAATTTTGTGTTTAGACTTGAGCCTCCTCCCCAAGGTATCTCATTATGTATAAGCAAATAATTCAAAATTCAAAAAATTTCAAAATCTGAAACCCCTCTGGTCCCAAGCATTTTGGGTAAGGGATCCTCAGCCTGTATGCCCAGAGCTCTGTAGAAGAGGTCAGTGAGTTAGGAGGTGCTTCCTGCCGCAAGCCCCATGTAATCCTCTGTTTCCTTCCCTCCCTAAGTCCTCCCTCGATACAGCCCCTCGCCTGGGACCTGGAGTTGCCCGGCAGCGAGGTTGCCCCACCTTGGCTCTCAGATGTGCTTTTTGCTCACATCACTGGCCCGTGTCTGCCTCCCCTGGCAAATGCCTACCCCTTGGCTGCCAGGCGGGCTGCAGGCCTTGGAGACAGGGCCCACTGAGCTCCTGGGTGTCCTCAGAGCTGCCACTTCGGTGCCTGGCAGGTGCTCACTCGACCTTGGCTTGTCCTCTGCGTGGCAGCCCCCTGCACCCGCCACCTTCCTCTCCTGCCCCAGCTCCTAGGGGGCTCACTCCTGCCTCTCCCCTGGAAAGTTCTTTGCTCCCGAAAGCCCTCCCTCCCCCAAAGCACGTGTAACTCTGCTCTACTTTCTTCTTAAAAGGTATTTTTGTCGATGATGCCAGCAAAAGGGATGATGTCTGCTGTTTTACCTCAGGTAGCAATTGTTTCTGTCTCATGATTGCCGAATTCCATTATGCTTGAAACCAGAATGTGCCACCTCTGCCTCTCCTGCAGGTTTCCTTGTATGCTTACACGACGGCATTCAACATTCTCAACGGCAACGCGAGTTACGTGAGTATTCTGAGACCCAGATGGCATGCAGTGTTCTGTTATATTATTTCTTTTGGGGTTTTTTGTAGTTTTTTAAATTATCCTTGGCCGGGCGCGGTGGCTCACGCCTGTAATCCTAGCACTCTGGGAGGCCGAGGCGGGTGGATCACTCAAGGTCAGGAGTTCGAGACCAGCCTGAGCAAGAGTGAGACCCCGTCTCTACTAAAAATAGAAAGAAATTATATGGACAACTAAAATATATATATACAAAAAATAAGCCGGGCATGGTGGCGCATGCCTGTAGTCCCAGCTACTCGGGAGGCTGAGGCAGTAGGATCGCTTGAGCCCAGGAGTTTGAGGTTGCTGTGAGCTAGACTGACGCCACGGCACTCACTCTAGCCCAGGTAACAGAGTGAGACTCTGTCTCAAAAAAAAAAAAAAAAAAGAAGTAAAAAAAAAAATAAATAAAAATAAATTATCCTTGCTATGTAAAACTGTGATATTTGCTAAATATGTGCTCTTCTCTTTCCCTAGAGTCGTCATACACCAGAAAGTATAATACTAGGGGCAGGAGTAATTGCTTCTTCAACCTTCTTTGGGGTAAGTATTTTTAACATCTGTCAAATCTTCTTTATTCCTTAGAATAAAAAAAAAGCTTTATTTATTCTGATTACAAATTTATGTAACTTAACAATTTAGAACATATGACTAGGAAATAAGTCACCTGTAATCCTGTCACCCCAATATAATCACATTAACATTCTAAGTTTCTAGGCATGTGCTCAGTACTGATGTCTTTTAAAGAATTAATTTATGCTACACAAACATGTTGTATGAATTATGTATTGCTTCTGATGTCAAGACATAGTAATGGTTAAAAGCGAAGACTTTAGTGTCAGACAAGTCTGGGTTCCCACGCTGGCTTAAACCCTTAATGACCCTGTGACTCTGGACAAGTTTACATAACCTCTCAAAGCCCCTGTTTACTCCTGCGATGAGCAGGGAGAGCACCTCAATGTTGTAAGAATTAAAACACAAACATACGTGGAGAGCACTGGCAATGGTGCAGCCTGTTACAGGCACTCGGCCAGGGTGAGCTCTCTGCTGTTGAGTATGTGTAGCGTATTTCTGGTCCCATGCAATAATGGTTCTTTCTTATTTTCTAGGTTATTCCTTATTTGGTCCAAATGAAATATTCCCTGGATAACCCTTGGATCAGAAGAGCCTTACCTGTCGCCGTTCTTGGTGAGCAGGAAGGGCTGGGAACATGCAGTCTAGGGCTTGTCTTTGTGGTCTGCAAGTCTTCCTCTGTCTCCAGAGATACCTGGGTCCCTTGGCCACATTGTGACCGATGATAGGAACCATTTGCGGCCTGCTGGGGCCCCCTACCCAAGCCCAAATTAGGTCTTTGGTTTGAGAGGTGACACTTTCTGTAGATACTCCATTAATTGCCAAAGAATGCATACAAGCCTGGAAACTCAACTTATGTTTTGAAGACTATTGGTATAAATGCTCTATGTGCATGAGTTCACTTAATCCTGACAACAGCTTACCTGGAGGAAGTATTATTATTCCCATGTGCAGATGAGGAGAAGGAGGCACAGGGATGTTAAGTAACTTGCCCAGAGTTGCACAGCGAGCAAGCGGTAGCACAGAGATCCAGCCTGGTAGTTGAACTCCAGGCAGAGTAGCAGAGATATTAGCTGAATATTTTGAGTTTGCCAACCTGCAAGCTCACTACGCCATGCTCCAAATTTGGGTTTAGGAATCAGAGCAGCTTGAAGAGTTGGCAGACCAACTTTAGTAGGGACATTGGGGAAATTACTAGTATGTTAGACAAACCTGGTCCAGCCAGCTTAAGCAAAGATGAGGGGTGTGTTCCAAGGATCCTGGGGTTTCTTCTGGAATCCTGTCGGGGAGTTGGGCTGGGCCTTGAGGGTGCTGGAAGCTGTTCCGAAGGCTGAGTGGGCAGCTGTGCTGAGCCTTCTGCACCGCCCAGGTGAGCGCTTGGTTGGCCCAGCCTGTGGCAGGTGACCACCCAAGGGTCAGGAAAAGGGCAGCCTTCAGAGAAAGAGGCTTGAAGCAGACAGAAACCTGCAAAGACGTTCCTTGGCTGGACCGGGTCTCATCCCTCTGCTGCATCCTCCTCTCGTCTTTACACCTACAGCGCACGTCAGCGCCATGAATGTCTTTGCATCCCGGGGTTTTGAGCCCGTTCGAGGTATTGAGGTCATGGACAAAGAAGGCAATGTCATAGGCCATTCCAGAAGAGCCGGGAGAAAGGTAAGGGGCACGATGGAGCTATAGCTTCTTGCCCTTTGGGCAAAGAATTGATGTTTCCATTTGAGAGCTGGTGACAAATTCACGTCAGCCTTCAACCCTTCCTCACCCCGTCCTCCCTCAGTGTGCTGAGAGAGAGATTTTGTCCCCTGATGTGTGGAGGATGGGGCATGAGTCTGGGTTCGCCAGAGACACAGAACCAATAGGGTGGTTGGCCAGGCACGGTGGCTCACGCCTGTAATCCTAGCACTCTGGGAGGCCGAGGCGGGTGGATCGCTCGAGGTCAGGAGTTCGAGACCAGCCTGAGCAAGAGCGAGACCCTGTCTCTACTAAAAATAGAAAGAAATTAGCTCGACAACTAGAAAAGTATAGAAAACATTAGCCAGGGATGGTGGTGTGTGCCTGTAGTCCCAGCTACTCGGGAGGCTGAGGCAGAAGGATTGCTTAAGCATAGGAGTTTGAGGTTGCTGTGAGCTAGGCTGACGGTACAGCACTCTAGCCCAGGCAACAGAGCAAGACTCTGTCTCCAGAAAAAAAAAAAAAAAAAAAGGTGTTCTCAAGCACCTCCTGCCTGCCAGGCACATGCTAGGCTCTGGAGACCCAGACACTGATGAGCGAGAGCCGCCAGTCCCCGGAGCACCAGTCTCCCAGCTGTCTCTCTGGGGCCCTTCTCACCAGGGGAACTTCTTTGCATGAGAGCCAGGTTACCGTAAAAGAAAAGGTTTAATGGCATGCTTTAAAAAAAAAAAAAAAAAATGTTTATCTTTCTCTAAGGAAGAGTGTCTGCGACTGTGCGTAAGCGTTAAGCGTTCTTTTATCATTTCCCTGTCACTGGAAGGTTTATTATCATTTCCCTGTCACTGGAAGGTTTATTTTCTTTGACTAAAATTTCAGAAACTGCGTAACCAGCAATATCTGATTGTAATAGGGCACCTTTGATCAGATTTCAGGCGACTAGTTGATGTTGTTTTCCCCTGACTGGCCTCCTAAGCCACTCAGTCGCAGACGGTGCCTCCTAATGACAGGTATCCCGTTTGACCATCTTCCCCTTCCACTGGAGACAAACAAGGAGAGGGCAGGACTCGCCCCACTGACGTGGAAACAGCAGCCACTTTCCTCCTGATGTTGAGCGATTTTACTTTACATTCCTGAAACCTTATTTGTAAAACAACCCTCCTCAGCTTCCCCTGCCCTGTGGGGGGAAGACATTCCCTTCAGGGGCAGCAGCACCCGTCCAGCGCGTGTGTTGCCAGTTGGGCAGAGGTGTGAGCAGAGAGCAGGGCTGGGAAGGTCGTAGCCAAGTCATGGGAAGCTGGAAGTGGAAGGAAGGGAGTTCAGGGAAGGGTGGGGGTGGGGTGCGGGTTCCTCCTGAGCACAGGAGTGTGCGACTGTGGAGTTCTGTCTTCCCCGGGGACTGGGTTCTAAAGCTAACATGTGAGCCATCTTATAGTCACAACTTCCCTTATCTGTCTTTAGGATTCCTGGGGCTAAAAAAATTTTTTTTTCCCTTAAAAGTCCTTTAAAGTGTCCTCAAACATACATAGTTTTGTGCATATAACCCATACAGTAAATTATATGTTTAAATGTTTAATATAATGGAGTTTAATGTTCAATATATGGAGTAATGTACATTATAGAAAAGATGACAAAATATTAGAAACTATAGATAGATATCTGCAAAATAAAATTTTACAGAACAACACTTTTGATTACACAGGTGAAGGATGGGTACGGACAGTGGCCATGTGGGTATGATGTCACACTGTTGTACTTAGAGCTGGGCTTTTGGAGGGTGCCTCCCCGGCAGGGAATCAGTGAGAAGCCGGTTCAGGACAGGAGGCCAGTGGCAGAGTCTTGGGTTGAAGGGAAAATACGGAACAAACTTCAATGGCAAATCCAGTGTTTCCACCAATGGGGCTGCCATTGAGTTCTAAGTGAGGATTTGTCTGGAAGCTGCCTTTGCTTGTACTTAGTGGGTAGTTTATTTGGGGTGGTTTGGCAGACAGATAGAGGCCATTGCGGAGCAAGGGGGAGGTACCAACCCCAGCTGACCTCCACACACCTGCACCTGGAAAGGCATACACAAGGTGTGAATGTCACCTCTTTCCGAGTGCGTTATTTTTCTAATTGAGAAAGGGGAGTTGCTGTTGGCCCATCTCTGGCACGAGTTGTAGGATCCCTGGAAATCATCCTGTGCCCCATGCTAAGCTCTCTTTCCATTTGCGCTAGGCTGTCCACGAAACAGCCATATCCAGGGCAGTGCTGTTTGGGACCTCAGCTCTTATTCCTGAAGTCTTCACTTACTTTTTTAAAAGGTAAGAGATACACTCCTCTCCCTGGGTAGCAGTCAAAATCCTTCTAAAACTTGTCAGATCCTGACCCTGCTCGGAGGGGTGGGAAGAGGTCGCCTCAGTAATCTTCCCACAAGCACTGTCACCGCAGTTCCGACAGTAGGACTGATTTGGGCAGGCGTGGCAGTTCCGATGTACGTCTTCCATCAAACCTGGACGCCGGCCAAGGCTCTGTCCTCGATTAGCTCTGTCCTTGGCGTGTCCAGGGACCTGCCGAGGCACATTTCCTCACTTCTAGAATGATGGGTTTGGATGGTTTGCAGGTCCTCCCAGCTCGCATGTGCTGTGAATATTGCTCAAGTCTTCTCCCCACCCCCATTCTCAGCGTGTTTTAAATTAGGTTAAGTGGCCCCAGATTCAGTAGACTGTCATCCCTTTTGTGAAGCAAGAAATGACCTGAGAGGCGGCGGGCCGGGGGCTCAGTCAGGGCTGCTGTGGTCGCCAGTGGGAGAAACCGAGCCATGAGAGCCTAGGCCGGAGGGAGGGGGTTTAGGTACCGGAACAGGCAAGGAGCGGAGCCTGCAGCGGCTTGAACAGAGGCTCCACTGCTGCACACTCTTCCTCTCCCTCGTGGATCTAGGCTTCCTTCTTTCCTGTCGGATTCGCTGCTTCATGGTGAGGAGGGACACAACTGCTGGTAACTCCCAGCTCATATCCTCACAGCCTCCTGATCAGAGACAAAACACAGCAGGCCCCAGGGGAGGCAGGAGTGTCATCCCCTCAGTTCAGAGACTCCCAGGGAAGGAATCTGTTGGCCCGAGTTGGGTCACATGCCCGTTGCTGCTCCCCCTGACCCTCTCCAGTGTGGTGAGTCCAGGAAGCCCCCTCTGGAACCACACGTGGAGCACATGTCCAGGAAGCAGGGGCAGGGGCCTGGGCGGAGCCCCCTGTTCCTTCCGAAGGTTGACCCTGCTGGATGGGTGCAGAGACTTCTGCTCTGTCAGGTGCTTCCCGGGCTGCTCTGGCTGGCCTTGAAGTTGGAGCTCCTTTTACATGAATGGCACAGGCTGCCTGGTGGGGAAAGATGGTCCTCATTTCCCCAAAGACATGGGGGTGTCTGGAAGGACCTAGCCATCAAGCGACCTCCCAGAAACACCATCCCAGAGCCAGGAGAGTAGATAGTATCCAAGCTGGAGTGACCTTCGTGGGTCTTCCAACTCAATGCCCTCATTTTGCATCTGAAAAAACCCTCGGGCTCCTTGGGGGAAAGTGGCTCCCCCGAGGGCACAGGGTCTGTCAGTGGTAGAGCCTCAACCAGACCCTGATCTGTGTCTCTTATGCTCTCCAAAGGTCAAGGTCAGAATGTCACATCCATGTCAGGATAGCCCAGGTCAAGTGCAACAGCTCTAGAATCTGACCTATCATTTTGGGCTATGGGATTCTGAACAAGTTCCCAACTTCACAAGTCTGTGCCTCCGTTCTTTGTATGGAGGGGATGACGATGATGGCACAAAGCTCGTAGGCGTGGGGGGAGCAGGTGAGCAAATGCAGGTGACGCGTTGAACGCCGCGCCCGATGCAGACCAAGCACTCGGTCAGTGCAGCGGCTTTTATGGCCTGCTGGTGAGTTGAGTAGGAGCCAGGTGGGGCCTGCCTCCTCGAGCGCAGACGGCCACCCTCTGAAATGGCCCTGAGAGTTTAGTGTCATCTGGGAGCTGTGCCTTATCTCTTACAGGACCCGGTTTTTCCTGAAAAATCCACGGTCGTTATGGGCTGTAAAACTGTCTTGCACTACCCTGGTGATGGGACTGATGGTGCCAGTGTCCTTTAGCATGTTTCCGCAGATCGGGCGGGTAAGTGCCCTCATTTGGCTTTCGCTCAGAGGTTTTTTATTTCATGGTTATGAGAGTAAAATTAAATAAATTATTCTCCTTCCAAAAAAATCTACAAAGTTTACAAAAGTATAAAACAAAATACAGTTGACCCTTGAACAACATCGGGGTTAGGGGCACCAGCCCCCTATGTGGTCAGAAATCTGAGTATAATTTTTGACTCCCCAAAAACCGAAGTACTAACAGCCTACTGTTGACCTGAAGCCGTACCAAACACATGAACAGTTGATTAATGTATCTTATACATGTGTTATTATACTGTATTCTTATAATAAAGTAAGTTAGAGAAAAAAAAATGTTATTAAGAAAATCCCAAGGAGAGAAAATATATTTAGGGTTCAGTAAGTGGAAGTGGGTAGTGATAAAGGTCTTCATCCTCATCTTCACGTTTGAGTAGGCTGAGGAGGAGGAGGATAAGGAGGGGTTGGCCTTGCTGTCTCAGGTGTGGCAGAGGTGGAAGGAAATCTGCAGGTGAGTGGACCCACGCAGTTCAAACCTGTGGTGTTCAAGGGTGAACTGTAACGGTATTCACACGTATTAATAACTCTATCCCCTACATCTCGTGCGGTTTTGGATTCTACTTTTCTTAACAATATCTCATAAACATTTTTCTGGGGCATAAAAAAACCTTGTAAAGATATTTTATTAAAGAAACTTTACTCCATGATATTCTATACCCTTGCCCCCTCCAGTGGAGCTTTCTGCAGTGATGGAAATGTTCTAGATCTGTGCTACCCAACATGGGGGGTGGCTGTTGAGCACTTGAGATGAGGCTGGTGTGATGAGGAACTGAATTTTAAATTTAATTTTAACTTAAGCACTCACATGTGGCCAGTGGCCATCGCATTGGACAGCTCAGTTCTGCAGATAATTTATGACATAGTATAATTTATGACGAGTCAGACTGCCTGGATTCAAAGTCCCGGTTCTTCTGTGACCTTGCTCAGTTAGCTCAACTTCCTTATCTGTTAAAGAGAGGTGAAGATAATAGTATCTCTGCAAAGAGTTGTTGCTTACTAGGTATCAAGGACTTTTTCTTTTTAAGTCAGAAAGCCAGTTTTGTTTTTTTTTTTCCTAAAGCTCTGCCATAAATTTCTAGGGGCTGTCAAGGACATTATTGATGTTAGCAGATATTAGCAATTTCTTGGCTGAAAATTTCGAGTGCTCGTTTCACTGATGTTAACAGAAATGCCTTCAAAAGCATTTATGTTTATGGATCTTGTTCAGAACTGAAATTCTATAGATTTAGGTTTATAGGATCATTAATTCAGGCAACCTTGCCAGCATGTAATGTATAAGTTTTAAATTAATTTAAATAGTTATACTTGCTCTGGGGGTAGGGGAACAGAGCAGCATCTCATGGAATTTTAGAAGGAAAAAATATATTTAATCCTCACAGGCCCACCTATTTGAACACTCTTTGTCAAAATTGCAATACAGATGAATCCTTTTGGACACGTTACTTCTGACTGCGTGGGCGCTGCACCAGCGCAGAGCGGCCGGCCGGCTGCCGGGGGCCTGTAGACCTCGGTGACGTCCAGCCCTGTGCCCTGGCTCCTCCCACGCCGGTGCTCACTCCACAAACGCTGACGGAGGGCCTGCCCAGCAGACTGGGCGCCGGGTGCCGGGACACAGTGGTGGGTGGCCCCTGCCCTTGCGTCTGCCGTTGAGGGGGCAGCTGTGAAAGAAGTGGTGCCATCTGGGCCACCGGGGGCTCTGCTCAATGGGAGCCACAGAGCCCGGGCCCGTGACCTGGGCAGGAGCCGGAATCTAGATTCTGCGGTGTGTGGCACTAGCTGGCCCCGGCTCTTTCCAGTTTTCTACAGATTTGAGTCATTACAGGCAGCGGGATTCATTTTCCAGCGTCAGGAGTACTTAGATTCTACTTCACGCTGTCATTTTGGCCCTCACATTTTGTGTGTTCTTTCTAATGTGGCCTCTTTCTGCGGCTCGGGCCCTGGCAGGCACGCGGGCTCCTTTCCGGAGAGGATGGGCCCAGGACATGCTGTCGGTGGCCGGGACGAGAGGCAGCCCTCCCGCTTCCCCACCGCCATCCTCTGTTCCCCTCTGTGGGCTGATGCCGCTTACCGGCCTTCTGGAGCCAGCGGCCACCTGGCTTACAGTTACGGGGCTGCATGAGCTGCGCTTGGTTCCTCAGGCCACCGAGGGAGAGCTGTGTACAGGACAGACCGCAGCTGCAGCAGGACTGTGGCGGAATAGAGACACGCCAGGTAGCACTGTGGGGCCCTGGGGCCACGGGGAAGGGAACAGCCTGTGCGAAGGCATGGAGAGAGGTTCTCAGTGTCCCCATGTGGCTGGAGTGTGGGAGAGGGGATGCCACCACGCGCTCCCACTTCCACCGAGAGTGGCTTCCGTTTATCCAGCACCTTCTGTGTCCTGGGGACTGTGCCAGTCTCTTGTCTTCAGGGTGGCTCTTCAAAGTAGGATTTGTTAGTCCCATTTTGCAGAGGGAGAAGCTGAGGCTCAGGGGAGGCATGTGATCCCCCGTGCGTTATTCGGCTATGACGTGGCAGGCTCTGGCGCCGGAGCCCGGGCCCAGGCCAGTTGGTGAAGGGCTTCCCAGGTCCCATCCCGTGGTAGGACTTTGTGGTGGAGGCAGGGAGGGAAGTGTTTCCAGAGGCGAGTGCCTTCTTCAGGTTGTGTTCGAGAAAGGTCCCTCTTTGGATCCTGGATGGCAGTGGGGCCGTTGGGGGGCTATGGAAGTAACTCAGGCTGGAGGGGACGGAGCTTGGACTGGTCCATGTTGATGGCTTAGAGAGAAATACTTGAACTGGATGAGCCAGAACTTGGGAGCGCTCGGGTTGGGAGTTTCAGGGCAGTGATGCAGAGGAAGGGTCAGGGGCACTCAGGTTTCTGGCTCAGGGTGATGCCCATAGCCAGGACGAGAACCCAGGAAGGAAGGGCTCTGTGTTAGCTAGGATTACGTTTGGTCTTAACTGAGATCTAAGCACAAGTGCCTTGAACAAGGTAGAAGTTGATTTCTTATTTCCATAAAGTGTGAGGTCCAGGTAAGGTGTCTTTGTGTCATGGAGTCCTCAGGGACCTGGCTCCTTCCAACTCAGCACGCTGCCATCGTCCTTAGGGCACAAGATGCGCCATCCGCAGCCCACACTGCCATACCCTTCCACTTCCATCACAATGGCCAGAACTTGGTCCTGTGCTGAGCCTCACTGCAGGGGAGGCTGGGAAGCGAGGTGTTTACTCTGGATCTGTTTAAAGTTCTGCTGTGGAAGAAGAGAAACATATAGGGAGGAGGTGGCAGTCTCTGAGACTGCCACAGGCGAGACTGCCACAGGCGTTTGCAGGAACAGTAGTGTGTCATATATGCAAACAATTGTTACCTAATAGTAAACATGACTGAAATGCTATGGGGAGATTAGAGAAAAAGGAATTTCCAGCTGACTCAGGAAGGCTTCATGGAGGAGGTAGCCTTTAGAAATGGATGGGTTTTAACAGGCAGAGATGGGAGAGGGAAGAGGGCATTCCCTGTGGAGGGTGCAGGATGGCTGAAAGGGCACGTGGGGCTGCACGGGCTGGCAGGATGGCGGGGCCTGCACTGCCAGGCCCAGGAGGTAGGCAGTGGGTGAGTCAGGCACAGCTTGAAGGGGACACAACTCCCAGAGGCTAGAGTAGAGGCAGGAATTATGGAGTCAGTCTCGCCATAACAACCCCAAATACCAAGACTTGCTGGACCTTGAAAATACTCTGTTGATCCAAGGTGGGCATGGAGGTGCCTGATTGGTGGTCTGGGCTGGTGGGGGCTCCGCCTCCTGGTCCCAGCTGGGGTGGCCAAGGCCACTTGCAGAGCCCAAGGCCAAGAGGGGCTCTGCTAGGCCCCTGCCCAGAGCATCTCCTCAGACACACCACGGGCTGCCGTGCCCTGCAGGTCCGGAACCTCGAGGACTGTGATGGGGCCAGCTAGTACATCTACAGCCCTGCTAGACGGGAAAGGTGGCTGGGTGCTAGATGATATTAGGGGATTGTTGCTAATTTTGTTAGGTATGATAGTGGCATAGTAGTTATATAACTATATTTCTATATAAATCTTAAAATCTTTATCATTTGGAATTTCATATGGAAGTATTTAGGTGAAATCACACATCTAAAAATTGCCTTAAAATACTCAAGAAAAAACTCCCATTACTGGGTATGGGAAGTGCTTGATGAGATAAGATTGCAGATTGTTAAGTTACTGCTGAGTGATGAGGGTCCGTTACGTTCTTTCTACATTTGTTTGTAATTGAATTTTCCATTAAAAAGTTTTTAAGAAGTTAGGTTATGTTTTTTTGCTATACATTAAACACCATTGAAAAAGATAACTGTGAAATGGTTGCTTTCAGAAAATGAGTTGTTTTTTAACTTAGCTTCTAAGGCAAGAAAAATTAATATAAATATTAAGAATTTAACTGTTTTTCAGATACAATGCAGTAATCTTGAAAAGGCAATTCGGTCTTCAACGGAAGAAACAGAACTGTTCTATAACAGAGGGGTGTAGGGTAAGTTTTAGGTGAATTTGTTCCTGCTTGAAAACCTTTCAGGGTTTTGAGGACTCTGCCAAAGGTCCCCTGGAGACCCCGGAGGTGTCTGCACTGACAAGATGACTTAAGATTGCACGTGCTGAGACTGTTTCCTGGCTGGTGTGTCTTTAAGGCTGGCCAGAGAAGACAGTGGGAGAGTGTCCTGTCTTGACACCCCCACAGGGCTGCTGAGGCCACGGGTGCAGTGAGGACCAGCCTATGAAATCACTAATAAACTGGTCTCCAGTTGAGTATTTGAAGAAGTAAAGGCAAAGGGTCCACTGTGCCCAGGACACAGGCATGAAGTTGCTAGCCTGGCTCAGGATAAACATGCATGACCCGTCTGGGGAGCCATTTAAGGCCTCCAACCCCCAAAGCAATCCTGTTTCCCTACTTGGCTTACTGAATTCTAGACAACTACTTAAAATCTTTGCCACCCTCCACCCTGCGCCTTCCCCTCACTGGCAAAGGACCCTGCCTCCTCCTTCACTGGGAAAACCAGGGCTATCGACTGGCCAGCAGTGGAACCTCCTAGCAGGCACCAAACCTGCAAACCGCCCTCCCCTGTCCCCATCCTGTCCTCTATGTGAGATTAACTGTCCCTCTGGCTCCAGCCTCTCTGCGGGTTCCTTCTCAGTAGCATGTAAACTGCATTAATGAGTCACTTGCCTCATTAAAAAAGCAAACCCCCTTCATAGCCAGACTTCTTTTTTTTTTTATTTTTGACTGACCAAATCATTTCTTTCTATTTTTTTAGTAGAAATGGGGGTCTCGCTCTTGCTCAGGCTGGTCTCGAACTCCTGACCTCGAGCAATCCTCCCGCCTCGGCCTCCCAGAGTGCTAGGATTACAGGCGTGAGCCACCGCGCCCAGCCTGCCAGACTTCTTAAAAGCGTTGTCTGCCCTCACGGTCTCTGCCCGGCTTCCCATTCTGTTAAGACTTCTCTCATCCATGTCATCCGTGCCCCACTAACACTGCACTGCCACACTGCTGGGAGCCCAGGCCGGTCACTGAGCTGCCCGTTGCACTTTGCCGCTTGGATGTCCCACAGACGCCTCACACTCAACCTGTTCAGACCTGAGATCAGCTCTCCCCCTCAATCTTAGGAAATGACGCTAGTTGTGTCAGACAGGATCGTTGGTGGCACCCTTACCTAGCCCTCCCTGCACCCCATTCAGTAGATGGGGCCCAATATAGTCGTCTTCTGAAGCCACTTCTTCATGTCCATTGTTGCGGCTCCAGTGCAGCCCAGCAGCAACCCCGGCTGCTACTGCCTGGCCAGCGGCTGTCTCCTGCCGGCTCCCTGCAGTCTGGGCTCCCGCCTGCTCTTAGGAACCACACCTGCTGAATGGTCTTAAACGCTGGAGATCAAGTCCAGCAAGAGCTTTTCCCTTTACCTCTGGCCACTCCCTTCCCTCACTCTGGACCCACACCCAGTCCCTCCCACAGGCTGTGGGCTCTTTTCTGGGCATTTGCTGGAACAGGCTGATCCCTCTGCTCCGGCAAATGCCTGCTTATGCTTCAGGTCTGACTTTGACGTTGATTGCTCCCTCCAGGAGGCCTTCCAGGATCCACAACTGAATTGGGTAACCTGATACTGGCCACATCTCAGTGCAATGCCTGTTTGGAATCCTGTTCCCATAGTAGACTGTGCACGGTGCATGCTTGAGAACAGAGACTGTCTTGCCCATCAGAGTAGCACTGGGCATGGCACAGAGCAGGTACCCAAACATATGTGGCCTAGAGGAATGTCTCCAACACATCCTACCCTGAATCACCAAAAAATATATCTGTGGCTTTTAGCTTTCCCTAGGCCAGAACGACGGTTATTTCCACATTTGGTAAGAAAAGTTTCACAACATCCTAAAAGGAAAAAAATCAATAAAAATTATCTGCCAGATGACTCAGTCTGGCCACAGGCTTACACCAAACAAAATTAAAGATGGGCGAAGGCTCCAGGTGGAGGTTTAGCCATTAACAGATAACTGAGTATAAATGTAAAGGCACATTCCAAGGAGAGGAAACTGAAGTTACAGAGGCCTCTCCAGGAAGCAGATGGTGGCAGGCTCCAGTAGGAGGGAAGGGGCACAGCCAAGTTGTGGCTTTAACTTTCAATAGGTATTTTATGGATTCCCTAGAGCTTTCACCATTGAAAAAAAGTTTGTTTTGTTTGCTTGGAGTGGGGAGAATTAGAGAAAATGGGCACAGTTCTTCACCTACCTAAAAGTTTGTTGGGTATCAAAATATTTCCATTTTATTTCTGCATCATAAATTTGTAATTTTTAACAACTTTGATCATTATATGGTAACATAAAAAATGAAAAAGATGTTAGTATTCATTTTCATAAAGTGCAGATTTAATTTTCAATTGCTTGCCTCAGTAAACATCATCTCATTTCACGTCTTCCCCTTTCCCCACCAAAAGAGGGGGGGAAAAGGCTATTTTTAATTTTTATTTAACAAATGTCTAATACTAAGAAAAAATGAAAGATCCAGTAAAGAAAATTTTTACAAACATGTTTCCAGGTAAGATTTCTAAGGACATCAGTACTGAGTGAAAAATCATCTTTCATAATTAAAATGAATACACATAAAATAAGGAGTACATAATTTAGACCTCCATGCCTATTTGGCAATTTTAAGGTCTCCAATTATGAAAAAGGTACATAACTGCAAAAGAACAGTTACCTTGATATGTCGCCACGTTACTTTCACCAAAGTTGTTTGAAGACATTCTCTGGTTTTGGCCCCTGTAAGGAGTTAATTCTCATACTCCCTTACCAACTATATAAAGTCACTGTTTTAGTCCTACAGATGTTTCTATTCAAAATGGGCTTCTTATTTTACCTTATAAGGACTGGCATTTTTTTCAAAAGAATATTGTTAGCAACTAGATTAACTAAAGAGTACTAATGGCTTAAGTTTGCCAAATGCTTGCTTCTGCAACAGTATAAATATGGATTATTAAAGTTGTCTACTCAAGTATAAAATGTATGCACAATATAGGCAAAATGTTCAAAGGCCAGGTAAAAAGCTTTTTTTTTTCTTTTACATGAAAGTGCAACTGCAGGGTCTTTTGAATGATCTTCTAGACAGTTCTGCAGAAAACGTAGTAGTTTGGCTCAGAAAGTAGAGTTCCTCAGTTGGGATTAAAGTTCTTCCTAGAAGAATGCAAAGCAAAATTTCAGGCAGCTTTCTGAAAGTAAACCATTAGTTTATGGCTACACTATGAGACAGACTGGAACTTATAATAACGAAGGCTTTTGCATTCTTTGTGATTTGCACAAGAACCTGACAGCTTTTTTTCTCTTACTCCAGGATATCGGGCCATTTTATAACGTTATATATAGTAGTTACAGCACTTTGTCTAACACTGACCATAGGCAGGAGACTAATCAGCTAGGAGAAAATCAGAAGTGTTTTCATGTGCTTCAGTGTTTTTAAGGAAAAGTCAATCTCAATCAGTCAAATCTCAATACTTTCAAATAAATCATTAAAAATATAACATTTTCTCTGTTATTTTCAATATTTTACACAGTTAATGCATAATCAGAGTGAAAGTTTTCTATCAGTCATCAGTGACACATCTGTCAGAGTCAGATTTTCAGCATCTGTTCAGCTGCTGCTAGATGGTAAAGGAAGTTTTCCGTTGCTGGTGGAAACCGTTTCTGCTTTAGGGCCTCCAAATTGAGGACTCGCTTTTCTCCATCATCCGAAACTTCTGAAAATGGTGCCAGGTTGGTGAAGATTTCTCTGGTTTTTAGGGCAATGTCCTTTAATTGAAAAGGAAAATATGCAACATGTTAGTATTCAAAAATTTGAATATTCTCTAGAATTCTTCCTGCTATTTGTAAGTTGTTTAGACTAACTTCATAAAAAATGAAACAAACTTTAAAAAAAATCACAGATTTTTTTTTTTACCACATTAACCATTTTTAAGTGTATAATTCAGTGGTCTGCAACTATCACCACTATTTCCAGAATTTGTTCACCATCCCAAAGGTAAACTCTATACCCATTAAACGGTAGCTTCCCGTTCCCCCACCCTCAGCCCTTGGTAACCTCTTCTACTTTCTATCTCTGTGAGTCTGCCTCCTCTAGGTACTTCATGTAAGTGGAATCATACATTTGTCCTTCTGTGTCTGGCTTCTTTCATTAACATGTTTTCTAGGTTCATCCATGTTGTAGTATGTATCAGATCTTCATTACTTTTTAAGGCTGAACAATATCCCATTGTATGGATAGACCACATTTTGCTTACCCATTCATGTGTTGAAGGACACTTGGGTTGCTTCTACTTTTTGGCTATTATGAATAATGCTGCTATGAGCATTTCCACACAAGTATAGTCATGTGCTGCATAATGACGTTTTGTATGACAGACTGCATATACACAGGGTGGTGCCGTAAGATTATGACATTGTATTTTTATTGTACCTTTTCTGTGTTTAGATATGTTCAGATACACAAATACTATGTTACATCTGCCTACCGTGTCCAGTACAGCCACATGCTGGCTAAGTTTGTAGCCTGGGAGCAACAGGCTACACCATGTAGCCTAGGTGTGTGGTAGGCTACATCGTCTACATTTGTGTGAGTACACACTATGAGTCTGCACAACAAAATTGTCTAATGACACATTTCTCAAAAGTATCCCTGTCATTAAGCAACACAATTATCTGTTTGAGTCCCTGCTCCCAATTCTTTTGGTTACAGACCCAGATACAGAATTGCTGATTCATAGGGTAATAATTCTATGTTTTAACTTTTTGAGAAACGCTGCTATTGTTTTTTGAATTCTCTTCCCAAAAGTCCTCTTCTACCTGAAATAACTAACCTAGCACCTGGAACAAAGGTTTTATTCCTTTTGGGCACCTGAGGACTCACTAAAACTTACATTAAAATCATGAGTTTTTCCTGATTTGCTGATACCATTAATTCATTCAGATATTTTTGAACCCCTATAATATACCGAGGACTTTTACTTGCTCTCCCCAAGGTCTCATATAATATACTGAGTCATCTATGTACAATATACTGAGTCATGTACTTTTAGTCCATGAACAACATAATGATTCAAAACTCAATATATTTTACCTACATTGTAAGAATAAGTGTTTTTTTTTTTCTAGAGATAGGGTCTCACTCTGTCACCCTGGCTAAAGTACCGTGGCAGAAGCATAGCTCACTGCAACCTCCTACTCCCAAGCTCAAGCAATCCGCCTACCTCAGCCTCCCAAGTAGCTGGGACTACAGGTGCACACCACAATGCCCAGCTAATTTTTGAATTTTTTGTAGAGATGGGGTCTCACCGTGTTGCCCAAATTGGTCTTGAACTCCTGGCCTCAAGCGATCCTCCTGTCTTGGCCTCCTGATGTGCTGGGATTACAGGCGTGAGCCACCGTGCCCAGCCAGAATAAATGTTTTTACTGTAATGACGGGGGGACGGGTGGGCAGTGACGATTCACATGGCAGGAAAGAAGCATCCTCAGAGTCTGTGTTCAGGTCCTTAGGATAAGACCCGTCTACTTCTAGCCACAGCAGGCCAGGCCACCAGCACTGACACGTCCCCTTTCTCCTCAGAGAGCTGTCTCCCCGCTCCCCCATGTTCTCAATCTCAGCCCCTTGTTCCTGCCAAGGCATTTATCACGGCTCATAATTATCTTGTCATTTGTTATTGCTGTTCATCTACTTCACTGAAGCACAGGCTCCGTGGGGGCAGCGACTTTGCTCCCACTGCATCCCCCTGCCCAGTGCGATGCCCGACACGTGGTCAGACCTCAGTGAACACTGCCTAAAATAAACGCACCGCTTGGACCAGGTGAGTACAGCCTGCTTATCAGAGGGCCCCAGGTGGCACAGGTGCAGATGGGGCAGACAGTCCTTCCAGGCCTCAGGGTATGAGACGGGGGTCTCGCCGAGGCAGGACCTGGGAGAGGTGAGGCTGCAGGTACATCCCTCAGGAGAGGAGCAAGGAGCTGGGAACAGGGCAAATGCAGAGGGGCAACAGACAGGAGTGGAGAGGCTGGGCAGGCCGTGGTCACCATGTGAGGGGCATAGGAAATGAAACCTATTTGCCATCCCAGTCTGGCAAGGGCAGAGGTAGCAGCACCAACTGGTCTACACAGACTCTGGTCAGCCTGACAGGTGGACCCCCTAGAGGAACCAGTCTCCAGTGTGTGATCGCAGAGCCTGCTACGTGGGCCAGGGCCTGATGACGTGATTTCTGTTGTCCTGGAGATAACATAACAAAACTAAATTTCAACAATCTATTTAGCTCCCTGTGCTCCGCAGCAACCTTCTCCTTACAGTTTGTTCCTCTGTGAAAATTCTCCCAGGTGGAAAGGATGCACTAGCTGGTGCAGAAAAGCATTCCAGACCTCCTGGCAGTTACATTTCTCACTGTTAGCGGCTGGCTTCAGTGCCAGCCCCTGCATATACCTGCCCTGGAGCTTGACTGGGACAGGGCAACCCACACCAGCTGGTCTGTCATCGCTTTGGCCACCTGCAGGCCCTCATCTGTGCACCTGCTTGCTGGCCTTTCCCACACCCCCCACTCTGCTAAGGTGCACAGCTCCAGCGACAGCGTTGCAGGACTCCTAGTAATTTGGAAGATTAGTTACCTGTATAACCTGGCTGTCTGATTTCTCTGGATCTTCTGCAGACTGAACAATTAGGTGACCAATTTCTTTGTGCAGTTTGCCCATTGTCATGGCCTCTGATGAGATCAAGAACAACAGGTGTAAATACTTAGAGGTTTACATAATAAAAAATAATCATGCCATCTATCTGAAAACTTGAAAGACCACACTGAGGGAATTTTCAAAAAGCAGCTGAGAATCCCCTACATTTCTATTTTGTCACTAAACACAAACATGACCACACGTTAGGAGATAAGGCATAATGTAATCATGATTTCTACATCATGGCCAACATAAAAACATCAATACCAAATCAAATTTCCCCTTCACACCCACCTGGCAAGAATTTTTTTGTTTTTCTTCCCAGACAAAAGCGAATGAAAAATTCTGACTACAACTAAGTTGTGACTGTAAGCCAAGAGCCTGACTTTCTCATTCAGGTCTTCACAGTTAGGAAATTTATCTTTCTGTCGGGAATGTTGTGCAAGAAGAGCTTCGTGTCAGTTCTGCAAAAGCCAGCCAAGCATTTGGTGGGTTACGGTCCTTAGAAATGAGCAAAGGAAACAACCTAAGTAACATTAATTACATATATTGCTACAGTCTGCGGCAAGGAGGTTAACAGAAATTTCTGCAAGAGACAGACTGTATCAAGTGGCCCTGACTGGGATGAGCCCATTTTGTAGCCTCAGAGCAACACAGGGCAGTGGGCGAGGGCCACCTTCTCCAGTCCTAACACTTCAGCTGCTTAAGTGACCCTGGCCACAGCCAGTTCTCATCAGTTTGGCTTTACAAAAGGCAGTATCTCCTAAAGATCTGATTCCATGGTTTGAATTTTTCACCATGATCAAGAATATATTTGTCATTTTAAACAAATTAAAACCAGTTATGGGACTATTAATTTGAGGTTGCTTGATAAAACCTCACATAATCAGAATCTATCTAACAAAAATCCCTAATGAGCGAGCACTCAGCTGTCCCCACTTTTAGGAGAAAGTATGTGACAACACTAAAGCTATTGTCAGTAATCCCACCTGAAACCAGTATCTGGTAGTGCCCTGGGCTCAACACACATGTAACCCAGTCTTTTCTACCTCACGTAGCTATAATTTAGGACAATTTAAAATTTCTAGGATGACACTAGAACACCCTTTCTTAATCATTAGCTCCAAGAACACTTTCATTCCCTTGTGCTTACTAAGACATCCTGCAAAAAGATTTTCCATACATGACTCGTATTTCACCCTTGTGTACATACTCTTTTAATACTCCTTCCTTCGAGAGGTAGAGACTTATTCCTCTCCCCTTAAGTGTCAACTGGACTTAGTGACTTGCTTCTAACACAGAGCACCTGGAGGAAGAAACAGTGTGGGACTTCTAAGACTAGGTTATAAAAAGCACGGTGGCCTCCTTCTCTCACGGATCACTCACTCTTGAGGAAGCCAGCTGCCCTATGGAGAGGCCCATGTGGCAAGGAACTGAGGCCACCTGCCAACAGCCATGTGAGTTAGCTTGCAAGTGGACTTCTAGCCTCAGGTGAGCCTTCAGATGACTCTGGTGATATCTTTTTTTTTTTTTTAAGAGATGGGGTCTCTGTTGCCTAGGCTGGAGTGCAGTGGCATGATCAAGTTCACCTCCCACCTCAGCCTCCCGAGTAGCTGGGACTACAGGTGCGCCACCATGTTAGTAAATTTTTTTCATTTTTTGTAGAAACAGGGTCTTGCTATGTTGCCCAGGCTAGTCTCAAACTCCTGGCCTCAAGCGATCCTCCTGGCTCAGCCTCCCAAGAAGATGGAATTATAGGCTCTCACCACGATGCCCACCTCTGACAACATCTTGACTGAAACCTCATGAGAGATCCTGAGCCAGAACCACCCAGCTAAGTCACTCCTCATCCACCAAAATTGTGAGATAATAAATATTTGTTGTTTTAAACCACTAAGTTCTGAAGTGATCTATTATATAGCAATAGATAACACACCTTGTTTAAAGAGAAAAGTGGAAAAACAAGATGAGTGGACTATTTAACTTGTTAACATATATTATGCAGCATAAGCACCCAGGATGTACTGCTAACGTGTCTACATCTATAAGAATAAATGCTTGTGTTAGACACAGAAAAAATCCCTCTGGCTTCAGCAGAGTGGGTAAGCAGGCCCTCAAAACAATGGTTTTAGAGAATCAGCCTAAGAAATACAACTGCTTGGCCTGTATCTTGTGTCAATAACAGAAGAGAACAGAGAACTAACCTTTTGCAAGTGGAGCAATGGTAATCTCACTGTCTGCCAGATTCACAAACACATCGTAGAGGTCTGATCTATTGCTCACCTCCAAGTCTACAAACCCAGCGACATAACCTGCATTGCAAAGATGAACATCATTACTGGAGTAGGAAGAAATACTGTGAACGTATCAAAAGAGAACTGAGTCTAAAAGCTCATCAGCTACTTTTCTTCACTGCTTTATTTATTTGGAACATTAGCTATACCCTATGGCATTTATTAAAACTATCTTATTGTCAGCTGCTTGAAGAAATTCACACAACCTAGACCCACTCATGTATGAGAAAATGTGACATAACGGAATGATATCCCTGATACTGAAGAGAGGAAGAGACTCTTCAATAAGTAGCCCCAGGAGTAACCATTTTTCTCCACGGAGAAACCATTTTTCACATGGAGAAAAAATTAAACCAGATACTAAACTCTCACACTATACAAAAAAATAATCCCAAGTAAAGACTTGGACTGGAAAACAACAAACATTTAAAATATAGAAGAATATCTTTCTATTCTTGGGATAGAGAAGATTTTCTAAAATATAAAAACCTAAATTCATAAATGTTTAATAAATTCTAATACATTAAAATGAAGAATTCAGTTCGTCAAGACCATGAGGAGAATGAAAAAAAAATCCACAAACTTGGAGATTTTTGAAGCACGTATAACCAATAATAGATTCATATCCTAAATATATAAAAACTTGTAGCAAAAGAAACAGTCATTTTGTAGAAGAAAAAAGACAAATGGCAAAAATATGTAGAAATATGTTTAACCTCATTAGAAGTCAGCAAAATGCAAATTAAAATTACAATGGAGTATCATTGTACACCCACCAATTGGCAAACTTTTTCATTTTATTTTAAGAGACAGGGTCTTGCTCTGTCACCCAGGCTGGAGTACAGTGGCACAATCATATCTCACTGTAACTTTGAATTCCTGGGCTCAAACAATCCTCCCACTTCAGCCTCTTGAGTAGCTAAGACTATAGCTAGGACTACAGGTGTGTGCCACCACACCTGGCTAATTTTTTTATTTTTGGTAGAGAGGGGGTCTAGCTATGTTGCTGGTCTTTAACTCCTAGACTCAAAGGATTCTCCTGCCTCAGATTCCCAAGGTGCTGGGATTACAGGCATGAGCTACCACACTAGGCTCCAACAGTTTGAAGTTTAATAATACCAAGTGCTGTTGAGGATATAAAGCAATGGGACCTCTCCTGTATTGCTAGTGGGAGGGTAAATTGGTACAATCCCTGAGGAAAACATTTGGCATTACCCAGCAACTTGTGGATTTGCATACCTCATAGTTCAGAAATTCTAATTCCCAATAAATTACCTAGAGAAAGTATTACACTTCAAAGTACTGACAATATTTTACTTTTTCATTTGTCTTGTGGGTCTGTGAGTGTTCCTTTAATTTTGTATAACTTGCATAAACATTATATATTGTTTTATATGTAACAAATATTTCATAACTTAAAAAGCAACAGCAAAAGTCTCTACCATTTGTTATCATTGTCATTTTACGAAAGGATCTTTTGATACCATAAAAGTATAAAGAACACAATAACCTTAAATTTTAAAAAAAAGTGCCACTAGAAAGCCAGCATTCTTATAGCATAAGTAATAACGTATTATTAAATTATTCCTAGAATCCTATTATTATTAGACATAACATTATTTTAAAATAATTGTAATTTTCCTTTGAGAAAAAAATATGGAAAGGATCAAAGTCTAAATATTCAAATCAAATCACTGGTAGGAAACTTTTAGGATTAGAACTTTACAAGTTAAAAATAGGTTGCATTTTGGTGATGGTTGCACAACAATATGAATGTACTTAATGCCACTGAACTATATACTTAAAAATGGTTAAAATGGGGCTGGGAGTAGTGGCTGTAATCCTAGCACTTTGGATGGCCAAGGCAGGGGGCTTGCTTGAGCCCACAAGTTCAAGACCAGCCTGAGCAACAGAGCAAGACCCCATCTCTATAAAAAATTTAAAAATTAGCTGAGCGTAGCGACATGTACCCAATAGCCCTAGCTACTCAGGAGGATGTGGTGGGAGGTTGCAGTGAGGTATGATTGTGCCACTTCACTCCAGCCTGGGCAACAGAGTGAGACCCTGCCTCTAAAAACATTTTTTAATGGTTATGATGGTAAATTTTATGTTATGTGTATTTATCACAATTTTTTTAATTAAAAAAAAATTTTTTCGTTCAAAACCAAATGTGAACAAATAATTTGAAAAAATTTTTAAAGGGCAAAAAATTTATTGCATTTGCCAAATAAATAACAAAAGATGACTATTCTCCTTAGGAATGCACACAAGCACACAAAAAAAACCCCTTCTTAAAGCAGAGTATGTCCTCCCCTTGGGTCCTCTTGTCTACCTGTGCACATCTGCAGGGCTTCCAACTCATCTGCGTTGAGGTGCACGTAAGAATGAAGAATGGTCCAGTCCTGTCGATGCCACACCAGGGCAGGCAGAGTCCTGGGGAATCAAGGCAAGAATCAAGTGGCTGCTGGCCCACGCTGTAAAGATTCAGCCTGCCCCTTCTCCTCTTCCCGAGGAAGAAATGAAGAGGGTAGGGTCGTGCAGCTAATCAGGGGCACAGGTGAGACCAAGCCCCCAAAATGCTAACAAACACCTCAGGGCTTCAAATTAAAGCAGTGCGATGTTCTGAACTCTGCATTTTGGGTTAGATCAGCAACAAAAAGTTCAAGCTGAAGTTTCAAAAGATCTCCGTGGTTGCAAGGAGTGATACTTCCAAGGTCTTCTCCAAAATGCCACTCTGCAGACTGCCATGGAGAAGGAGCCTGGAGGTAAAATACAAAGTAGCCCCTGCATGCAAGAAATCTAGAGGTCTCCCATTTATATTTAAAATTCTAGTCAAACTTGCAAACCACCTGTGTATGTTTTCATCTAGCACAGGTATCCTTGAGAAAAACTTGTGGTAAATTAAAACTACTGCAGGAAGATGTGTCCAATTAACCTATAGTTTCGTGGACCCCTTAGTGCCCTGCTAAATATCTCAGAAGCTTTGGACACTCCAGGGTAAAGTGGCATACATATAGGGGGAAAAGGTGATGGGGTAGAAAAGTATCAGGTTTTGGAGGCAGAGAGAGCAGAGTAAAAGTTCTGGCCCTCCAACTTAAGATCTGCGGCAATCATGATCATTTCTAAAGCATGTATTAATGCACTAAGCACTTGACATGAATTATTTCCAGTCCTAAAAACAAACTTATGAGGTAGGTATTATGATCCTTTTACAAATAAAGAAACTGAGCTCAGAAATATTCAGTATCTTTTATGTAGTCACAGAACAAATAGGTCACCCTCCCAGGATTTAACCCAGCTTTTGCTGACTATGAAGACTTTCTTCTTTTCATTACCTTACCGCTTAGCCTCAGCCAGCCTCCATTTTCTCATTCATAAAACAGGGTAATAATACTTCCTTGCAGGGTTCTCATCATAAGTAAATTTAATAATTTAAGTTGTC
This sequence comes from Eulemur rufifrons, assembly GCF_041146395.1. NCBI lineage: Eukaryota > Metazoa > Chordata > Mammalia > Primates > Lemuridae > Eulemur > Eulemur rufifrons. The sequence continues at coordinate 61,333,226 of NC_091010.1, read as the reverse complement.
TTATACAATTCCTGGCATACAGTAAACCCAGCACAAATCCTAAGTTCCCCTGCTTTTAAAAAAGGATCTTAAGAACAACTTAGATTTAATAAACAAAAACTCTTAAAAAAAAAACCCCAAACCTATGTATTATAAAAATAACAGAGTCAGCTGGGGTTGGTGGCTCACGCCTGTAATCCTAGCACTCTGGGAAGGCAAGGCGGGAGGATCGCTTGAGGTTAGGAGCTCGAGACCAACCTGAGCAAGATTGAGACCCCGTCTCTACCAAAAATAGAAAAAATTAGCCAGGCATGGTGGCACTCGCCTGTAGTCCCGGCTACTCAGGAGGCTGAGGCAGGAGGATCACTTGAGCCTAGGAGTTAGTTTGAGGTTGCTGTGAGCTAGGCTGATGCCACGGCACTCTAGCCATGGTGACAGAGCAAGACTCTAGCTCAAAAAAAATGAAAAAATAAAAATAAGAGAGTAACAAGCCTAAAATACGTATTCCTTGGCAAGAAAAAGTTTGCTACCTCTCTGCCTTAAAATATTCATATTTCTAAAATTGAAGAACAATCTGTCCAAATTCAGTAAACTTCAACTATTAGATCTAAACTGAAACATTAGACCCACATGGTATTTTACCCCCAAATGCACGCTATTTATACCAAATGTACAACAGAACACAGCGCACGGTAATACCTATTCCCCCAAACTGTCTGCCAACAAAGCTCACACTTTTAAATAATTAGAGATGATACCTGGTAAACTCCTGGACAGCTTCTATTTTGGGGTGATAGACGACAATTCTTTTCTTTAGCATCAGTGCTGTATGTAAGATAACAGTTTCCATTCCAAACTGAGATACAATGTCTTCCAAAAAAGAAATTATAACGTTACTGTATTACATATTATATAAGGAAATAGTTTTTATCAGAAAGCATTCTTGTCACATGATTACAAAATTATTTTTACTACAGAGAATAAACTAGGCATACAAACACCTTATTTGGTGGAGACGTGTACCTATCCTGCATCTGCTCACCAGAATGTGTGTTCTAGCTGCCTACAGCCGTGCCCCCCACGGGACTCTGCTGGATGCACAGATGAAGTGACTCACAAAAAAGTGCCACAAATGCTATGAAGGGGAACCCCAATCTTTCTGTATCTGAATACTTCCTGATTTAAAAAAAAATTTCCATTAATCCCATCGTCCTCTGACATCATTACTTAGGTTCTTTTCAGCTAGCTTGACAAATACCTAACATCTTAACACGGATGCTTAGAAACCACAAAGGACAGCAGGATCAAGAGCAAAGACAGGTACTGTGAGAGGTCTTCAAAGTCCCCTCTCCTCCCTCTCAAGGACCCTGAAGTCTGTGCCTTAGCCCTGGGGAGTCTCTGGCATTTTGGATTTCCTTGCTAGGAGCTGAATTAGGGCCTCCAAGTCAGGGGCTTGAGGTCTTCAGATAAAAGAAGTACCTGCTAAGATCTAAGGAAAGAACTACAAAAGTCGGTGGAGACCTTGAGCCATGAAATTTAGCTACTGGTTGAGAGAACATTTCTATAACAGAATAATATGGAAAGAAATCCCACAAAAAAATCTGTTTTCCTCTGAGAGAATTATAATCCAGTATGGAATATAAGAGTTGGAGTACTCTCCTGCGTAGAAGGCAAATATTATGTAGATAAAAATAATGTATGGAAAGATGGCACAATGGAATCTAATGAGAGATTGTCCTTGGCTTGGGATTTTGTTATTGGGATGGGTTTTTGTTCTTTCTTTCTTTTCTTTCTCTTTTCCTATTTCTCTCTTTCTTTCTCTCTCTTTCCTTCCTTCTTCCCTCCCTCTCTCCCCTGCCCCCTTCTCTCTCTCTCTTTTACCTTTGATGGAGCCAGCAAGGTACGCCTTTCGGGCATCAAAGTCCTTGCTAAGGAAAGAGCCATTTTCTTCACTCTGGCATATCCCCTTTGTGAGAACTGCAATATAACTCTCCATCATTTTAACTGGGCTCCCGTGTTTCAGGTACATTCTGTAAGGAAGGACAAAAAAGCAACCATGCTTTTATTTGGCACGAATCACATGGAGAAATGCACCAAGGCTAGGCACAGGCACTATCTAAAGAATCTAAAGCCAACTTGCTAATACACTTCTGAATGCTTGAATCTTTTCATGACATGTGTTACTTCTCTAATTCAAAAATATATTTCAAAGAAAAAAACCTCAAGAGATCTGCAACAATTCTTTGAAATCAGCTCTATTTTTAATCTGGGGTAGCTTGCCACAGTCACTAAGACAGGAGAATGAACTATGGACTTTCTGAGGCCCCATGATTCTCAAGAATATCGTATACTTAGCTCTTTTTATATCTTACATTCATGACTGGTGTTCTGTTCTTAGTCATACAACAGTTTTATTGCTGGGATTTCCTTTGACAAGAAAGGAGTTTTATGCATTGTTCACAGAGAAAGCAGTAATTAGCTGTAGAACCCATACTTATCATCAGAGTTCCCAGAGGTAGCTATATTTAGATAATTAAGAAATCAAAACTCTTTTAAGTTGCTGGTGATAAATGCACATTAGACATTTATCATCAAGTTAAAGCTTCCAGAAAATGCTGACAGGAAACTGGCTGCATTTACAGCTCACATGTGGAGTCAGTCTCTTCCCCTTAAAATGTCTTCCTGTGAGCAATAAAACTAAATTTTGCTAGAGAACCATCACTGGGTCTACTTGGGCCTCTCAGCAGCTGATGAGATAGAAAATCGGGAAGAAAATAAAACTGGTGTTTAAGACAGATCGCTTGAAAATTACATTTGTTGTAGATTGAGTGAAAAAAGCAAGTGTTTTAACTGCTTACCAAATTTTGTCAATCAGTGGGGTTTTTTTATTATTATTTCAATCCACAAATTGAGAAAAAAAAAGGTAGAGAACAATGAATATGGTAAGTTCTCATATATGTAAAATACATTCAAAGCCATGAACTCACATGTATGCTTCCATAGGGAGAAACATCTCTGGTAGGACATAAAGGATGTAAACATCACAGGAGTTGCGTGAGGGTGGGGTCTGGAGGCAGAACTAGAGGCTGGGGAAGGTGGGGAGGGGACTTTGTTGTCACTGTATACTCTTCTGTATTTTTTTATGATTATTATATGCTTTATTACCACCAAGAAAAAAATAAAAATGCCACTAACATTATAAAATAGAAACAATATGCAGTATGGAGAAGGGAAACACGAGAAGGTGTGTGCATAGGATGACCTCCTACATGGCAACCCTGGGCCCTGAGAGGTGGAACAGAGGGAGGGATTCCCCCAAACCACTCCACAGGAAAACCCCAAAACTCAGAGACCTTGTTCAGACAGACACCTGCAGGCTTCCACATCTGGCCTGAACAGCTGATTCCAAGTGTGCATGAAACCCTGGTTGTCTGCCAAGGCCACTAGCTACACGGACTAGAGAATGAAGGGGGTCATGGCAGTGAACCTAGAAGCCGCATGGGGAATGAAGCCTTCTTATGCAGGTTTCCACAGCCACCTGGAAGGCACGTCTGCCTGCCTCTCTCACCAGAAATGGAAGGGGGCAACTCCATGTTAACCTCAGCATCACGAATAAGTGTTTAGCTATGAATGTGCCCACGGGGTGTGCATGCCTGTGCATGAGCAAATGGGTGTGCATACAGGCAAGGGTGAGCGTGCAAGTACAGTAAGGGTAGGATGCAGAGGAGGTGGCTGGCAATAGCTCTGAGTCCTCACCTCCCTTGCAGTGCAACTGAAGAGGAGCATACAGAATGCTACAATGCCATGGCCCTGCAGGTTCCAAGAAACCTTCTGGACTTCCTTCTGGGCAGGAAGTGGGGTCTGAAGCAACCTTGCCTTCTGGACCCCAGAATATTTCCTAGTGAATTCAGTTGAGTAATCTAACCCTGACTCAGTCAAATAAAATGGGGGTCCAATGTTTATTTAAAAACACCTCCGTAGTGTTTTTAGTTTATAGCTTCTGGATAGCGTCTCTTCTGGCAATAATTATCTCCTTTGTGTCAGTGCCACATTAGCAGACAATTGTTTATATTCCACAGTGAGGCATACACCTGGAATTTATCATGACAGTAAGAAAACTATTTTTAAAATGTAGCTGCCTGCAAAAAACAGTAAAACCTCATTTAGTCAAAATATAATCTAACTGAAACCCTTAGCTAATGAGTAGATACTCTTATGCTAGGTCTGTGTGTGTGTGTGTGTGTGTGTGCACAAAAATGGCAAAAAAGGCAACCATTTACCAGGCTTATAATGGGAAAAACTAAAACAATTCCCTTCACCACCACCCCCACCCCAAAAATGACTTACTGGGTAAAAGCCTGAAGGCTGACAGTAATATATAACACATAGAATTATAATTCTAGCTAGTAACAATGATAGTTAAGAAAAAAAAAAAAAACTAAAATACTACAAAAGTGTTCATCATTAAAGGAAGAGCCAATGTCCCTAACATATAAGAAAATTTCATTAAGTCCACTAGGTAGATATACTTAATAAGGCCAGAAAGTGGATTGGTATATTTTAGATAAATGTTTTCAACAGTTGGGATGAAACTAAAGGAGTCTACTTGAATCATGATTAACCAATTAATCATAATTCCCCAGCCTCTCAGCATTCCAGCTAAGAAATGTTTTTCTGTATTTTAGTGTAATTCAGAATGTCCATCAGCTTTCCAAAATGACTGCTACACACAAACACATATGAACCAGCATAGCACTTCATAAAGCACTGAACATATCCGTCTTGCTGAGGAAATTCAAGATTGGAAATGAAAAGAAGTAACAGACCAAAAGTAGCAAGTGATTCAAAACACCCAGGAACTATAGTAGCTGTGCAAACTTTTTCTCATTCCCCAGACCATCGTCCCCAATAAGAGGAGTAGTATCAACTAAGCAGAAAACAAAGTCCTTCTTTAAAAAATAGTCTCGGAAGGGTCACTAAAGACTAAGGTGGGGAGACAGGGGACTGAAATTTGCTTTCTCAGTGTAGAATTCTTGCTATGTAACTATTGAGTAAGATCTTCATTTTTGTACATTAGCATTTAATACAGTTTTTATACAGACCTACACAATATCCTAGTGAAGGCGGCATATTTCTCTGGGTTAAAATCTTTGGCGGTCAGAACAATAGAAAAATGAGTCACCTGTCCAAAAGAAACAAAAAAAAAGTATACTTTTTAAAGATACTTTAATAGAAATAATTTTTATTACTATATTTTAACAAATTTCTTGTATAAAACATATCAGTATTAAAAGGAAAAGACCAAAACGTAACAAGTCCTCACTTGCTTCCACATGTGCACTATGTGTTTATTTATATATAAAAATATATTTAATTTTCTAATAAGAAAGCAATACTTTTAGAAAAAAATGTCTTAAAACACAAAAATACTTCAGTCAAATATAAAAAATGTGTTTCTACTAAATGTCCCCTAACCTCATCAAAGCAGAACTAGGATTGCTAAATCTGACCTACTAACTTAGCAATTCTAAATACTGTTTATCTTTTTTTTTTACAGTTTGACTGTTTTATTTATTTATTTTTATTGCTACGTAACAGATGTACATATTTTCAAGGAACATGTGATAAATTTGACACATTCATATAATAATGTGTAAGGATCAAATCAGGGTAATTGGGATACCCATCCCCTTAAATATTTATCTTTTCTTTATGCTAGGAACATTCAAATTATTCTTTTAGCTATTTCGAATTATATAGTAGATTATTGTTAACTTATAGTCACCCTGCTGATCTATTGAATAACAACAATTTTTCATTAATGAGATAAGGATGGAAAACAACAAAATACATCTCAGTGACAATCATATAGTTCCTGAATGATCAACTCTCTGTAGAGGCCGGGCGCGGTGGCTCACGCCTGTAATCCTAGCACTCTGGGAGGCCGAGGTGGGCGGATTGTTTGAGCTCAGGAGTTCGAGACCAGCCTGAGCAAGAGCAAGACCCCATCTCTACTAAAAATAGAAAGAAATTATATGGACAGCTAAAAATATATATAGAAAAAATTAGCCGGGCATGGTGGTGCATGCCTGTAGTCCCAGCTACTCGGGAGGCTGAGGCAAGAGGATCGCTTGAGCCCAGGAGTTTGAGGTTGCTGTGAGCTAGGCTGACGCCACGGCACTCACTCTAGCCCGGGCAACAGAGTGAGACTCTGTCTCAAAAAAAAAAAAAAAAAAAAAAAAAAAAAAACTCTCTGTAGAGTGCCACAAACTAAAAGGTAATGTTAAAATAAGCCTCATTTATTTATATGTTTCTATTTTTTTTTTCTTTTTTGGAGACAGAATCTCACTCTGTTGCCTGGGCTAGAGTGCAGTGGCGTCATTCTAGCTCACTGTAACCTCAATACTCTTGGGCTCAAGTGATCCTCCTGCCTCAGCCTCCCAAGTAGCTGGGACTACAGGTGCATATCACCATGCCCAGCTAATTTTTCTATTTTTTTGTAATGACAGGGCCTCGATATGTTGCTCAGGCTGGTCTCAACCTCCTGGCTTCAAGCCATCCTCCTGCCTTAGCCTCCCAAAGTGCTAGGATTACAGGCATGAGCCACCATGCCTGGCTGAAGAAATACATTTAAAGAAAAACATATTTTGAAGTAAAATAACTATCTCTAAATCTTGCTAATTTGGAAAACATAGCTGTGATATTGATGTTGCTATAACTTGGTAGTCTATAATAAAAAAAACATGGGATAAATCTACTTGAGGCTGCATCAAGAATTTTCCACAAGAACTTACTGAACATAAACCAAAGATTTCATAACATACTGAAACCTACCTTCTTACACACTTACACTTTCTAATTATGAATCTCTCTTTTGTTTTAAACCTGCAACAGTTTCTAAACTGTTGCCTTCCTATTATTTTAAATGTAATTTCTTAAATTTAAGCTGGTATTCTAGTTATGCGTCATATGGTCCCATTGTTGGCTATAAATTAGCCCTGAAAAGAGAAAAGAAGTTCCCAACCAGGTACACGCCACAGGCTCAGCCACTTTGTTCCAATATTCTTTTCTCTGGAAAAACAAAACAAAACTGTAGATTGCTTGAGACTAGGAAAGTTTACAATGACCATGTACTGGTTTTCCACATGTCACATTGATAGTGTTCGTATCAAACAACACAGCAAAAAAAGCCTATTTAATACATGAGTTTCCTTAATTACCCTTTCTAAATTCTTAATATATCGTTACCATCCACATGTAAATTAAAAAAAAATTTCTTAACTATACAAAGAATTATCATAATCTTTATAATGGTTTTAATTTATGGAAAGTACTTCTTCCCACTTTTATCAGAGCCATGGCTTTGAAACTATTACATTTCTATTCCCTCAGACTGTAACTTCAATAAACCACATATTGCTATATTGCTCACCACTATATCAACCACAGGGTCTACCATATAATATATAGCAATACATATTTATAGAATGAATGAGAATGAAGTGTGAAAGAGAACATTCCCAATGAAAATAATGTTTAATATTTTTGAAAGGGTATCGTGAATGATAAGGTCTAAAGCTAATAAGCATTACTAGAATAGTCTTTTATCACTTGGAATATTTTTGGTTTTTTGACCTTAATGAACTCATACCTTTTTCAAAACTGAAGAATCTGGAACTTCAATTGTTGTGATATAAAACCATGTTCTTCTGTACTGACCAAAGACAAAGGGATGGAGAAGTTTGTTTTCATCCGTAAGGCAGCATTTTCTCAGCAGCAGATTTCTTAACGTGGCTGTCGTGGAAGGATAACACCACACCCATAGAACTTCTCCATTTGTGTCCTTTTCTACGGTGGAAAGATGGTCACTGTGAGAATGTCAAACAGCAGCAAGGAAGTGAATTGATTGGTTACTCAGAAGCACTTAGTGGAATCAGTTTTAACACCCCATTTTACAAAGCAACCCAGAATACATGAGACCCAAATTCCAACCTACTTCTACTGTTCAAATTGTCTAGTTCTCATGGGTCTTGAGTTTTAGGCCACCTGAGTAACAAGCTCTTTATAACAAAATCATGAATGAAAATTTGGCCTGAGAGATTTGGTAGAGTTTCCCCCTATTTCTTCCCAAACAAATGCTTATAAACTTGTAAGTACATTAAGTTTTTATCTAGTTGGAATCTTTAATAAATACATAGAAAAGTTTTGTTGAATATAAGACTGGAGAAGAATGGTTTAATCTCCTTCAACCATGTTACATACCAACTGTGTGAATTCTGTATTTAAAAATTTTTAAATAATAGTCATATGTGTAGTTTATCGCCAAAATAAACACCTCAGTTGCAAAAAAGGAACAATTTGCTAATAGTAAAAACTTGAGGCAAATCATACCTAATCTTTAGAGCATTACCAAACATATAGCAGAAAGAATCCAATTTTTAATATATTTTTTATTGATAGATATTAGTTGTACATATTTTTGAGTACATGTGATATTTTGATACCTGTGTATAACGTGTGATGATCAAATCAGGATAATTGGAATATCAAACATTTATCTTTTCTTTGTGTTGGGAGCATTATAAATCTTCATTTCTAGCTATTTTAAATATACAATTATTGTTAAGAATCCAATTTTTGATCTATAGATTTAAAAAAAACCTTTTATTTTGGAAAATATATAGCATATTAGAAAAAAGTAGGGAGAATAATAAAATGAACTCCATCTCCATCACTCAGTTTCAGCAGTTATCAACACCTGGCCTTTCTTTCATATGGGGGAAGGGGTACCCCTCCGTCTATTATTTTGAAGCAAATCCCTTTTAAATTCATGTCAATATGAAACATAAAAAAACCTGCTGAATTGAAGATACGATCATAAGTCATCTTTTTCTTTACTGTTACTAAATAAAATCAGAGTTTAACTCAGCCTTCATTCAGAAGTACCTTCTGGCAGGACTAAGATGCCTGAGGTACTTAGATTTGGCATTGAAGCAGTTTTAAAATCACATGAGACATGAATACAGGAAGCCATTTCCACATAAATGTACTCCTTTGAGATACTGAAAAATAATCAACACATTTCTCCAGTTTTGCTAAGCCTAAGCAATGTTCTTGTACACTGGGGGAACAGAGAAAGTTTTTAGGGTGTGCAAAAACCTCGGGAGAATAGCAATTTGTCAAAAGGAACCGACAGGGGCTCTTTCAAGCAACCTGGTGCTCACTGTCACCTATTGGATGAATGGTTCCACCACTCAAACATTGCACGCGGCTCAGGCACATTCTGGGTTGCCCAAAGATCCCAATGTGTGATCTTTTAATTATGGAAAGATAATTAAATTCCCTGAAACGAACCGAGATTACACCCCATGTGATTATGTAGAAACTCCTGCTATATGCACGAGCTCGATCACATGACGCGGGAGTTCTCCACTGGTGCGAGTGGGGACTCTGGGGTTACACTGCAAGGGTACCGATCCCTGCTCTGCCACTCCCCAGCGTGTGTCCGTGCACAAAACACACCCTGGGCCTCCGCTTGCTCCTCCATAAAGTGGGCAGCAGACGTTCCCACCCGCCCGGAGTGGAACGGGAGGCAATCCGTGTATAATGCGCAGCACCCGGGCCTGGCAGTTAGCCACCAGGTCTCGAGCCGCTCGATCCCAAGACTGGGGCTGGCCGGGCGCCGAGCCGGCGGTCATGCGTGGCTCCCCCACCATCCGAAGCAGCCGCCTGACCAGCTCCGCTCGACCTGGCCCTGCCACCTCCCCGCCGCCCGGCCCGGCCCAGCCTGCGAAGCGGCCCCTCGCTGCCGCCCGAGCCTGGCACCCTCGACGTCCGGGCTCCGCGGGGCAACCCGGGGTGTGCAGGAGGAGCCCCACTCCGGGATCTGGCGGGTCCCAAGGGTCCTCCGGCCGGGCAGGACCCAAGCGCGGCCGCGGGCGGACGGGCAAGGGCGGCGGGCCGGGTCCCCACGCCGAGGCCGAGCCCCGCAGCCCCCAGCCCAGGCCCAACATGAAGGGGGCCGCGCCCTCCCGGTGAGGGCGGCGCCGTGGGCCGCGGGAGCGGGGGCTGACCCGGGCCGAGGCGGAGCAGAGGCGGAACTGGGGTGCGGGCCTGCCGGGCAGGGCGCCTGCGTCCTCACCGATCAGCCCGACTCCGAGCATCAGCTGAGTATCCGCCGCCGCCTCAGTAGCAGCCATCTTCCGCCGCAGCCGCGCGCCGCCTCGGCCCCGCTCCGCCCTCCCACCGCCCCAGGCCCCGCCCACAGCACCTCACCGCATCCCACCGCCCCAGGCCCCGCCCCCTGCAGCCTCCACCCTGGCTGGCGCCGGCCCTGCCCGCGGGCCCCGCCTCCCTTTCCCAAGCTCCGCCCACCCTGGCCCCGCCTCAGCCCGCCCCGACTTCCTCGGTTTAGTTCGGTTCCTGTGCCCTTGGTCCTTCCCGTTTGGAAACCTCCCTTGGCCTCTGCAGCCTCCCTCAGTTTCTCTAATCCAGATCTTCATCTTCCTTCTCCTCAACCCACTCCAATCTTCCTTCTCCTTCTTAGGCTTTCCTTATTCTACCTTCGTCCTCCAATCTGGCTCAAAAGAACAGGTCACCTTGTTCCTAAAAATTGAGGTGTCCTACGGATGGAGGAAGAGTCTCCATTCATTCATTCATCCAGTCATCCCCGAAACAAAACAAAACAACAAAACAAAATAATTGAGGATCTAATAAGGCACAGTGTTGACCAGGACATTGCATTCCAGTGAGGGAGACAAGCAATTAGCGAGTAAAGTATTATAAATACTAAAACAGCCCAGAATGGTAAGTGCCCTGGAGGCAACGAAATAGTGCAGTGTGTTAGTGAATGGGGGTGTGCTGCTTTAAAACGGGTACCAAGGAAGGCTTCTCTGAGGAGGAGAGGGATATGTGACCCGAGCTTTGAATGATGAGAAAGAACCAGACAGTAAAAGATTTGGGTGGCTCCGGGACCCTCCTCTAGATCTGCTGCTTCTCTCCAACCCCCAATCACACAGAACTAATTAGGGAGGGTCCTTGGTGCGTACAGGAATACAATCCCATCCCTATCTCATTCGATCTTTCTAAAAACATTGACTATGAAATACATCATAAGTGCATACCAACTATTAAAAGACAAAATTACAACAAATTTAGTTTAAAGATCTAATTAGCTAAGTGATTCTAGAATCTGGCAACATCTTCCAATGAGCTGAGCAGAAGAGGGCAGAAAAGGGCTGAAGAAAGCAAAAACAGAACAAAAAGTGGATTGGTTGTTTCAAAGTTACCTTTCTTATGGAGTTAAAATAGAGGGGACTTCCTTATCATGCCAGTTCCTATCATGTAAACCGGGCCTCTTCTGGTGGGTTCATGTGAACCTCCTGTTTTTTTTAAAAACTGGCCTGTTTCAAAGTTCACTTTGGTTACGTGGCACTTAGTACAAGTGATTCCATTCTGGTTTGGATCCATCTGTTGGGCCTAGTTCAGTAACTTAGTTCAAAACAATGGCCTCCCATAAATTTCATGTAACACGTCCTAAGGAAAACATGTAGCCCTCACCCAGTTTAAGACATCAAGCATCACAAATGAAGTTAAGTGACCCCCTAGTCTTCCTCAACCTCCATCCCCTTTCCACACCACAGAGGTTACTGCTATTCTAGATTTGTGATTGTCATTTTCGTTTTTAAACTTTATATTACTCAACAAAATATTATACTCCTTATTTTGAAACTTTAGACCAATTAAACAATAGCTAACATTTATTGGGTGTCCGACTCTAAGTGTTTTACTCATGTTACTTCCTTAAATCCTCACAGTACCCCTATGTATTATGCTATGACCCCCAATTTACAGGTAAGAAAACGGCAAGGCAATCACACAACTTGCAAGTCACAGAGCCAGGCCGTGGCCCCCAGCAATGGGACTCCAGCCGCATCCCATCACTATTCCATGTAGCCTCCCATTCTGAAGAATGCTGCTTTGTATTCATTTGCAACTTGTTTCTTTTGTTCGTTTTGCTCAACAGACTGCAGCACAGGCTGAGGGCTGGAGAGATGGATACAGAGATCACCAAAGCACAGTGCCTGCCTGTGACCTCCTGACACTCAGGCATAGAAACGGGGAAGGTGACGGCAGAACCAGATTCATTGCTTCCGGGACTTCAGGTCTAGAGATCCAAACTTGAGGAAAATGGAGAAAAGTCTCAAAGGTGGAAGAGAATAAAACTGTCTTAGGTTTTTTTGTGTCTCCTCGCTCCTTGTCCCTGACCCATGGCAAGGACTCAAAATATTTCCTCAATGAATGAATTAGGGAGCAGCTCCATGTGGCCAAGGCCCATGGGAGCCATCTTTGACTCTGGCACATAGGAAGAATTTAGAAAATAATTGAAGATGAAGATAATGACGAATAGATAATAAAACAAAGGATTCGAGGCAGATGGTGGGTGCAGGGAGGGGAAGGATAATGAAGGCTGAGTCCAGGCTGTGATGGGGTGGGACACAGGGCCAGGGGTGGAGAAGCCGTTTATGGGAAGGTGGGAGGATGACTGCAATTGAGGACTTCCTCATATTTCACCACTTGTGCTGTCTGACCTGCCAGACAGGTTCCCCAGAGTTAAGGGGAGAGGAGCAGAGAGGGAGAGGGGAGGCATTCCTAACCTTTAGCAAGGAGGCCAACCTCTGTGCTGCCACAGACAGATGGAGCTGGGGTGTGGAAACAGACAACCTGAGTTCAAATCCCACCTCTGCCCATCTTAGCTGTGGGACCTCAGGCATGTTGCCTATCTTCTGTGTGCTTGTTTTCTCCGTAATCAAATGGAGCTAACCATACTTTCCTTTGTGCCTCTCCCAATAAAGGTTTGAATCAGGGGAAATCTTCATGCTAATTTTATAGATAAGGATAGCCTTGTAGAGGTGGTCCCCAAGGCCACCCCCAGATTCAATGATTTGTTAGAAGGACCCACAGGATTCCACATACAGCTATATTCGTGGCTATGATGTATTACAGACAGAGGATACACAGCAAAATTAGCAAAGGGTAAAGGTACATGGAGTGATATCTGGAGGAAACAATGGCCAAACTTCCAAGAGTTTTCTCCCAGTGGAGTCACACAGGACACACTTAATTCCTCCAGGAACAAGTTGTGACGATACTTGTGAAATATATTGACCAGGGAAGCCCGTTAGGACTCAGTACCCAAGGTTTTTACTGGGGGCCAGTCACATGGGCACACTCTGTCTGTAGGTCTGCAGTACAGGTACAGCATGACTGGATTCTCTGCTTAGGGTCTTCCCAGGCCGGAGTCCAGGTGTTGCGGGGCTGCGTTCCTTTCTAGGTGCTCTGGGAAGACTCTGCTTTCAACCTCATACAGATTGCGGACAGCATTCAGTTCCTTGCAGTGGTAGGACTGAGGTCCCTGCTCTCTGGCTGGCTGTTGGCTGGGGCTCCTCTCAGCTCTTAGAGGCTCCCTGCAGTCCCTTGCCACGCAGATCCCTCCTTGTGCTTTAAAACTCTTACTTCCTTTGCTTATGACATCCAGGCCCAGATTTAAAGGGCTATATGATTGGTTAGGCCTACCCAGACAATCCCCCCTTCATAAAGACAACTGTGACATATAATATTACCTAACCACGGGGGTGATATCCCATATTTACAGCCCCAGGGATTACATAGGGCATATCTATCAGGGGATGGGAATTTGGGGATATCTTAGAATTTTACCTATGACAGTCTCCATTCCTTTATCTATTCACACATGACATATTAATGCAGTGTGTGCTCTGTGCCAGGCACGGTTCCAGGAGCTGGAGATACAATAGTGAACAAGACACCCTTGGCCTTTAAAGCTTACCATCTAGTGCAGTGAGACAGACAGTGGCCAAGGAAACAAAGACAACCATCAGTCAATGATGAGTGCTCTGCAGAGAATTAAGACAGGGTGGCCTTTAGATTTAGAGTAGGTGGTCAGGAGAGGGTTCTCTGAGGGGTGCCGTTTAAGCTGATCCATAAGAAGATAATACAATGAAAAGGTCCACATTTAGATTCTCTAGTACCCACATCCCCATCAAGAAAACCTGTGGTTCCAGGTTTCCTTCTAATCATGTTTAACATATTTAACAGAGAAGCCTATTTTCAAACCACACCCAAAACCACTATGCAGCGTCTTACTCACTCTACTTTCTTGGCCCTGGTTGTTTTTTGTGTATTTGGGCATAAGCTCCTCAATCCCCAAGCAGAACTGGGTTTCTTGGCATGCCACAATGGCATGAGCGAGTGTGTGCACAGATTCCCACAAACATGCCCCTCAGCCTTCTCCTGGAGTCTGGCAGAACACTAGTGGGTGAAGATAGCTGAGTACAAGTATTTCTCCCAGTATATAACAAATACTGCCAAGACATGTTCCTGCTCAATATATGCTCAGCTGAATCTGCATTCCAATTATCCTGCTTTAAATTTGCTGAAACTAGAGGGCCAATGAGAACCGCCTGGCACAGGCACAATTGCACCCCACATCTGCACTTGGTACACCACTGTGGAAAAGATTTCCAAGCCCAGTTGGACACTTTCATGGTTAAAAATGCAAGGCTGTAAGGTTTCAGACCTTGTTGTTATCACCGTTGAAACTATCCAGGTGCTCTGAAATATACAATGAACAACCACTTTCTGGGTGTTGACCGTGTGCCAGTACTGTCTACACGCAAAGATGAACTGTCTCAGACACTTCTTTCAAGGGACTCCCAGGATCACACAGGAGACCAGCATGCAAATAAGCAATCATGATATAATAGGCTTGCTTTAATCAACTCATTTAGTTAACAAGTATTTATTGAGTACTTAGTATGTGCCAGGCACTGTTACAGGTGCTAGACATACAGCAGTGAACAAAACAGACACAAAATCCCTGCCCTCATCAAGATTATTGTATGTTAGAGGAGTTGACAATAAAGAAATAAACTCATAAAATGTATTGGGAATCAGGTGGTGATAAATGCTATGGAGGGAGATCAAGAAGAGAAGGTTTTGAGGAATTATGGGCAGAGGCAAGTTATTACTACTTTAAAGAGGCAAGGGAGGATGTCACTGAAGAGGTGACATTGGTGGTAGAGGGGAAGTGATAAAGGGAAGGCGGAATTGTGTAGGCCCTTGTAGGCCATGGTAAGGACTCTGACTTTTACGGAGTTTGCTGGAAAGTCACAAGAAGGTCTTGTTCAGGACACTGACATTATCTTACTTTTGTTAAATTTCTTTTAGAGGCAGGGCTTCACTATGTTGCCCAGGTTGGTCTTGAACTCTGGGCCTCAAGTGATCCTCCCGCTTCAGCCTCCCTAAGTGCTAGGATTACAGGCGTGAGCCACCATGCCTGGCCCTTACTTTTGTTTTAAAAGGATTCCTCTGGGGAGATAACTTGGCCCAGTGGTTTAAAAGGATTACTATGTTTGCAATCTGCAGAGTAAAGAGAAGGGACCCAAGGTAAAAAGTGAAAGACAAGTTAGCAGGTTATGGCCAGGCGTGGTGGCTCACGCCTGGTAATCTTAGCACTCTGGAAGGCCAAGGCAGGAGGATCGCTTGAGGTCAGGAGTTCGAGACCAGCCTGAGCAAGAGAGAGACCCCGTCTCTACTAAAAGTAGAAATAAATGATCTAGACAACTAAAAATATATAGAAAAAATTAGCCAAGCACAGTGGCACATGCCTGTAGTCCCAGCTACTCAGGAGGCTGAGGCAGAAGGATTGCTTGAGCCCAGGAGTTTGAGGTTGCTGTGAGCTAGGCTGACGCCATGACATTCTAGCCTGGGCAACAGAGCAAGACTGTCTCAAAAAAAAAAGTTAGCGGGTTACTATATACTCCAGAGGAGAAATGACAGTAACTTGGACCAGGTGGTTAGCCATGGAGGTGGTAGATAAGAGATTTGTTGATGGACTGATTAGATCTGGGGAAGTGACAGAAAAAGGAGAGTCAAAGATATCGCTAACATTTTTCACCTGAGAGAATGGAAGAATGGGATTGGCATTTTTTTAGAGACAGGGTCTTGCTCTCTTGCCCAGGCTGGAGTGCAGTGGCATGATCACAGCTCACTGAAGTCTCAAAGTCCTGGGCTCAAGGGATCCACCTGCTTCAGCCTCCCTAGCAGTTGAAACTACAGGCATGCACCATGTAGTCTGGCTAATTTTTTGTTTGTTTTTTGTAGCTATGGGACTTGCTATGGTGCCCAGGCTGGTCTTGAAATCCTGATTTCAAGCAATCCTCCTGTGTTGGCCTCCCAAAATGCTGAGATTGCAGGCATGAGGTTGCCATTATTAACATGGAGACGGTTACAGGAGAAGATTGGAGGCAGAGGAAACCGGGGGTTTGGTTTTGGGCAGGTTGGATGTATGCAGTGTGTTAAACATTTAATAGATGTGTCAAATAGGCATCTCAGTGTGAGAGTTTTGGCTTTCAGGAGAGAAGTCAAGGGCTAGTGATGCAATTTTGTAACTTATAAGCCTGGAAATATTTCTAAAGCCACAAGCTAGAACCAAGAGATGAGCAAGGTTAGAAGACATAGGAGACTCAGGAGGTGAGCCCTGGGCTATTTCAACTGCGGAGGTCAGAGAGATGAGGAAACACAGCGAGGGGTAGTCCGCAAGGCATTAAGAAAATCAGGAATGGGTGATCCTGGAGGCCAAGTGAAGAAAGTGTTTCAAGGAGATGGAGTGATGAACTCTGCATGTGAGATGAGGTGGCATCAAATGTGCCAGTGCACAGGAGTGGGCTTGAGATTGGAGCCTGAGACCAAAGAGTAGGAGAAAGAAAGGCAGAGGGTATGAGCACAGCTGCAGGCGGGGGATAGAGGGCAGAGTGCCAAAGTTCTCTTCTAACTGCTTCACTGTTTTCAGTGCTACAGAGCAGGAGGACATCAGCCAAGACAAGAGTAAAGCAGAGCAAGGAGGTGTTAGAGGATTGAAGAGCGAGAAGAAAAAAGTAAGAAACAGTCATCCAGGAGCATGGGCTAGGGCCTAGAGAAGTGTAGGATGGCTGGGCAGCAACAAGGTGCTTGTCGGGGCTTGTGGTCTTGAATTTAATGTACATGCTTGTATATTCTTCTTTGGCCAAAGGAGTAGGTGGAGGGTTGGATTCGACCAGGAATGGGGTTTTGCCAGGTGAGTAGGATAAAGGCAGAGATGAGTAAGAAAAGAATGAAATGATGGAATCTAAGTTGGGCAAAGAGGAAACAGAGGACATGGGGGGATGAGGGGCAGTGAAAAGACTGTAGGTCAGAAGCGTGTTTAGAGCTGGGGCACAATAGAGTTAATGATATGAGGTGGTGATTGGAAAATGAGGTCTGATATTTAGGCCAGGTTTCCTTTTATTTTATTCTGTTTGCATCTCTCTACGGTCTACTAAATAGTCTTCTACCTATACCACTTAAGAGTAATATTTGTTCATGTTTAGCTCTTTAATTTTGACTTAATTATTATATACACAAACAAGTCTCTTAATCCTGCCCATAAAACAGTTCCTATAGCTTCTTAGTAGTTTTTATTGTTTTTATAACAACTTTGTCTCGCTTTTATTTATTTATTTTTTTTGGAGTAAGCTCAGACATATAGAATGGTTTAAGTGTTTTGTAGGAAGAACTCTCTGAAATTAATTAAAATTTCTTTCTTTCCTTTTTTTTGAGACAAGGTCTCACCCTATTGCCCAGGCAGGCAAAATAAGCTCTCCTAATGTAAAACTGGGTGCAGTGGTGCAACCATAGTTCACTGCAACCTCAGACTCCTGGGCCCAAGCAATCTTCCTGCCTCAGCCTCCCAAGTAGCTGGGACTACAGATGTGAGCCACCACACTTGGCTCTAAATTTTCTTTCTTTATAGTAGTAAACTTAAGAATAAAGAAAAAAATTAAAAAAATTTAAAATTTAAAAAAAAGTACTAAATTTACATAGGAAAATCTCTTTGTGGAGGCAGAAGTAATGAGGAACACTTTTTGTGTGTTCCTATGGTGGTTTCCTCATTCATTAATGTAGTACCCCCTCATCAATTCACATAGCCCATCTGTTATTACAAAATGTGTAATACATTTACAATGATTTATTCCATTGGTGCTTTCTAAATTTTCCTTCTGAACTCATCTTTATTTCGTACCAAAGGCTTGCGAATTAGATTCAGTTTAAATGGCTTTCAAGTTCTAGGCATAGTAATTAATCTGTGAACATTAAAACTATTAGTCAACAATAAGACAAGGCCTGTTATAAATTGATTTTTTTCACTAACATTCATTTTTCTTAATTTATGTTTGTGCCGCGTGCTGTATGTAGAAGCGACGACAGTCCCATGTATTTTCAAACATTATGCAAGTCTGTTCTGCTCCAGGACTTTTTGCCCTATGCGGATTGCTGTTCTCCCTCACCTTCTCTAAAAGTCTTCATTCCCCAGACAATCCCTGTGACACCAACTTTTTATTTTACGAAGTGATAAAATAACCTTGCCTGTTTGTTTATTTATTTATTGCATCCCCCTCCCCACGCTTGTCCATCGTGGTCGAGCGGCGCTGGCCTAATTGTACCTGCTTAATACATTCCCGTTAAATAAGTTCACCATTTTCATTTAGCCAGAGACAGGCTATTCCCTAGCCGGATGGGACCTTATTGTAATGCCGCATAACTCCACCAGACAGAAACTCTGACCCCAAACTCACCTTTCCCACCCGGATTCTCGCCAAAGGAGTGCAGGGACTGAGAACCGTCTCACTAAAGCTACCCCACGAACCCCCAAGACCGTATTAAACCCCGCGCGCCTGCGCCCCCAGCACACGCCGAGGACGCCGGAGCCGCCACGTCAGCCTGCGTGCGTGACGCCAGCGCGCCTGCGCGCGGGGAGGGGCGGGGCGCACGCAGAGGCCCGCCTCTACATCCGGGGCCTGGGCGGCGGCAGTGTCGCCGCGCGGCGGTCACGTGTCTCCTTCCTTTCCGTCTCTGGCCGGCTGGGCGCGGGCGATTGCTGGCGAGGCGCGTGGAACCTCGCGCTGGTTCCCCTTCGTCTCCTCTCCCGGCCCGGGCCACTAGGGAGTTCGCTGACGCCGGGTGAGCTGCGCCTGCCGCCAAGATGCCGGCCTATTTCCAGAGGCCGGAAAATGCCCTCAAACGCGCCAACGGTGAGTGGGGGATCGGGGCACGCCAGGCTGGAGCGGCCCGAGGCCTCGGAGGTCGAGGGCCTGGGCCTGTTTCCAGCTGCTCCGCCGCCCGGACTGCGGCCGGAGAGGAGGCCGATGCGGCCTGCCTGCCGCCGTCCCAGCCCGTGGTTGGGCATGGTTTCCTTTCCGACTCCAACCGACTGGGGGCTGGGAGGCGCGGAGCCGGGAACCGTCGCTTCTGGGGCTTGTCCTTTCCCCGCCGTCTCTTGGTGCGTCGCGGGGGCCACGGCCCAAGAGACGGGCCCTACACGGGGAGGAACGTCTTCCCCCCTGTCCACCTCCAGCTAGCTTTCTAGACCACCGGACTTTAGTGTGCTTAGGCCCCGCGCCCCGGGCCGCCATCTGGGAGTGCCGGGGAGTAAGAAATATGGCTCCCTCCCGGGGACAATGCACGCGAGAACCTCGGCTCCACCTCCCGCCAGGGCCGGGAGCCGGGCAGAGCCACCTCCGGCCCTCCTACGTCGCCTCCGCCCTCCAGGACCTGCTCGGTGCTTTGCTGGGTCAGGGTCCACTTACCCTTCACCCAGCCACTTTGTGTCTACTTTTAGAGGCCTCTGATCCATTTAACTTGTTTCTTGTTTTTTTTCCTGGCATTGATTAGGGGGCATTCCGAAAGCTATATGTGAATCACTGGAAGTTTGAACAGTTAATATTATATTGTAAAGGGACTTCAGGTCCTCTCTTAAAAATAAGAAAACAGGCCTAGAGAGAGAGAATGATTTCCCCAAGGTCACTCTGGGAGTTAGTTGTTCAGCCAGGAAACTAAAACCAGGTCTCTTGATATACAGATCTGCCTTTTTTCCCCCCCACCCCCCCGCACAGCGCTGCTCCCTGCGATTTCTGTTTCCGTGTGTATACTTAATAAGCTATTGGCGCTTGCGGGAAGAACTTCTCTTCAAGAGACATTTATTGCGTTGGCAGTATGGAGATGCAAATGTTTTTGCATGTCTCTGGACTTTAAAAACTTTATTGTTCACGGTTTTTTGTTTTTTTTTTTTTTAAACCGGTAGTTTTTAGCTGTTAATGCTAAACCAGCTCGTACTTTCACCCTTTCTCTACTAAAACAGAAGTTTTGAGTCTTATCCATGTTGTAGATGGATATACCGTGTCTGTTACAGTTTTACATTAGGAGAGCTTATTTTGTTAGCTTGTTTGAAAGTTCAGCTTGTGAAATGGTTAGTTTGAGTATATAAAATTGATACTGCTGATTATCTGTCAGAACCAGAGAGATGTGTTGGTAACAAAGTTTTGTTTTTTGTTTTTTTTTAAACTAAAATGTAACAATTTGGGGAAAGAGGGAACTGGTCTGTGGAATAGAGTAATTGTTTTGAAAACCTATTAAAACTGCAATATAGAGTTGATAACTGCTCTAAAAGCATAACCAATGATCTAATGGTTAGAGCAGGCAAGATGTTTTTAATTGATTGGAAAGAAAATGGAACTTTATTACTACAGACTAAACTATAGCAAAGTTATGACTTTTGACATTTTGAAACAACTATATTATGGTATACAAAATGACTTGCATCAGATTACTGCTTTGCATAGCTATGTAGATCTGTTTTTATAGTCATTTGTATGCTTTACTAACAGGTATTTGTTTCCCATGTTAGGAGGCTGAATCACTGTAATCTTGGTGGCTTCAATATTACATATTTGGTGTGTTCAGGCCTTGTTTCCTTTATCACTTCTCCCTTTGGAATCTTCATGTGAACTTAGTATTTCAGTAACTTTTTAAAATTATAAAGGATATGTAATGCTTATCAAATCTTTTTTCCCATCTCTAAGTTGACATAGGCGCGATTCATGAAGAACAAGTTGATGAAAGCATCTGAAATTAAACTAGACAAGATGAGGAAGGGATACTGTGGTGGGGGTGGAAACTTGAACTTTGTGTAGTTTTTAAAAAAGGCTCTATTGACTCCTGGCTTGCAGCCCTTTTAAGCTGTAGGATGGGGGTTTCTGTGGTAGAGGTGTCTCACCTTCCAAGTAGTAATGTCTATGCCTTTGGTTTTATGAGTGAGGAATCCCTTGTCAAAGTGAGCATATTGTGGATGGCACAGGACACTGGTTACAGAACATGAAAGAGGAAAATCAAGGGGCAGTTCCCTCAGTGGAAATAATATTTTATCTAAATGTTTTATCTGTAACATTTGAAACCCCAAACATTTAGACCTAATCAACTGCATTGTCTGAGTAAAATGTAAATAAATTTAAGTAGAATAGTCCTCAGGTCACTCTAAGCATGTATATCACAGCAGTATTTTTAGAAAAAAATTGTAATAATCATTCAGGAAGATAAGAATTTGGCCCAGCTGTTACATTCAAGAAATTCATATCCCATAATCATTTGAAGAAGGCCCTTTTCCCATATTATATTAGTAGTGCCAAACCAGCTGCTTCTCACCTTATAGCAGCCTTTTAGTTTACACTCTACAACCAGTGGCGTAAAAAACAAAGTTGTTATTAAGCCCACAAACTGAGTAACGTACCTTATCTATTTGGTCTGTTGCACAAATAAACTAGTAAAAATGAAGGTCTGACCTAACTTTTTCCTTTATAGATACAAACTTTTAATCAAGTGTCTGAAAGATAAACTCAAGATGCCCATCCTCCTAGTAATAGTTTTTAATCGCATATTTTAGGTTTTCTATAATATTAATCTGGAAATCGGCATTTCCTTAAGTATTGGAATAGAGCCTTTAGTGTATGGGATTTCTTTCGAGCCTCAAAAGCTTCCCTCACCCCATTAGATAATTCGGAGGAGCTGAATCCTCCTTTTAGTTAGGTAAAGACTGAAGACTCAGTATCATGGGTGATCATGAAAAATCTTATTCCTGCTTTTTCATTTAAAAACATCCTTGTCGGTTATCCATGTTTTCTTTTTTTTATTTGGTGGAGGGGGTGTCTGTCCTATAAAAAATAAGCATTTTTTAATATGTTTGCTTTGGCTTGAGACTTTCAGAGTTAGAAAGAATGGGAATTGGAATCATAAATTTTGTTTGGCTTTTGAGGAAGTAAGAAATGCTTTTGGTTCTATCCCTACAACAAGACTTATTTTTTAGAATGACATTAAGAAACCATACTCTTTCATTTCAAAATAAGAGATGGGGAAAGTGAATTATTTCTATACGGTTTTATATTTTGTCTTCACTCCATGCTGGGAACGCCTCTCAACTTTAACTTGATTTGTGCCTATTCTATGTTATAAACATAAAATGATGCCTATATATAGTAGTTTAAGATTTAAATCCTCAATATGAAATTGGGAGTTCTATATAGCTGGTCATTTTAGTGACGCTGCTGTGATTTTCTTAACGTAAAGTATAAATTTGATTAAAGACATTTACTCTAGTTTTGGCTAAGAGACTTTTGTTAAATGGCTGTGAAAAACACCGAGAGTACTGTTGGATTTTGGAAAATAACCTTATGTGCACCTTAGGTAGAAGATAGGGAGCCCCCTCCCTCTTGAAACAGGAAAGGCTTATTCCAACAATGTATTTAGTTGTATTACATCTTTGTTTCATTTAGTAAGATTTTTTTGGTAATAGCCTAACTCAGTTGAAGATAGACTTTCTCCAATAATGGTGAAGGGCTTTGTATTTATTTGCATGTAAAGAAAGATTTGACATAGTGTAAAGATATTTATTTCAGTATACTGTTTTGTGATTTATCCCGTTGCAAACTTTTTACTATATTGGAGGGTTGGAATATTGTTTGTGGTTTTCCTGGAGGAAAGAATGTTGGGAAGCACTATATTTGGAAGTTCTGATGGTTAAAAGAAGACATGGTAGAAAGGCAAATATTGAATCTGTAGATCTACTAAGACCCCAAATAAGGAACATTTTTGTCTGTTCTTTGTCTAGTACAGCGTTACATGGCAGACAGTGCTATACATTGTTAGGTTAACTCTTTAAAAGAATTCTTTGGCCGGGCGCGGTGGCTCATACCTGTAATCCTAGCACTCTGGGAGGCCAAGGCGGGAGGATCGCTTGAGGTCAGGAGTGCGAGACCAGCCTGAGCAAGAGTGAGACCCCATCTCTACTAAAAAAAAGTAGAAAGAAATTATATGGACAACTAAAAATATATAGAAAAAATTAGCCGAGCATGGTGGCGCATGCCTGTAGTCCCAGCTACTGGGGAGGCTGAGGCAGGAGGATTGCTTGAGCCAGCCCCCAGGAGTTTGAGGTTGCTGTGAGCTAGGCTGATGCCATGGCACTCTAGCCTGGGCAACAGAGTGAGAGACTGTCTCAAAAAAAAAAAAAAAAAAAAAAAAGAATTCTTTGTCCAAGATTATTTTCTTCTTAGGAAAATAAATAATGATTTTTAAAAATAGAGATGTAGTACTTTGAGACTTTTTAAATAGTGTAAATTGGTGTTTTATTTCCCCCGAATTATTTTTCAGATGTTTGGTGGGGAAGATTTGTGTGTGTGTGTGTGTGTGTGTATGTGTGTGTGTGTGTGTGTAATGTGACAGTTAATGAATTTTAAGTTGAATTTAACCGGTTGACTTAGATTGAGAAACTTTTTCCTTCCTATCTATTAAATGTGCAAAAGAAAAAAAAGGTGAGGAAAAATTTTTGACTTGATTGAAAGTAATGTGATAGGAGTGCTTTTTGCTTTTGACTGAATTTCAAAATGTGAAATGTACATAAAACTTAAGATTGGAACTGGATTTTGAAATGTTGCCACCTAGAATGTGTTTAGGCTTAGGTAATAGTAAATTCTAAGTTACTTTGCTCTATACTATTTAAGTTTTTTTCCAGTTTTTAAAAATAACAACTTAGAACAGTTTGAGATTTACAGAATTACTGTGAGGGTAATACAGAGTTCCATTTATGCCACATCTTGTTTCCCCTGTTAGCAGCTTACATCGATATAGTACATTTGTAACAACTTAATGAACCAGTACTGACACATTATTGTTAAAGTCTATGCTTTTTCAGATTTCCTCAGCTTTCCCTAATGCCCTTTCTGTCCTGGGATCCCATCCAGGAGTACCACATTACATTTAGTTGTCACGTCCCTTAAGGCTCTTCCTCTTGGTTGTGACAGTTTCTCAGTCTTTCCTTGTGTTTTTTTCTTTTCAAATGGTGGGTACTTAAAGTCTTTCCTTGTTTTTGATGACCTTGACAATTTTGAGGAGTGCTGGTCAGGTATTTTGTAGAATGTCCTTTGTCTTAGTCTGCTTGTGCTATTAACAGAATACCACAGCCTGGGTAGTTTACAAACAGCAGAAATTTATTTCTCAAAATTCTGGAGGCGAGGCAGTCGCAGGGTCAGCATGCCCACGGATGCAGTGTCTAGTGAGAGCTGGCTGTCTCTGCTTCCCAGATGGCACCTTGTTACTGCCTCCTGGAGTGGACGAACACTGCCCTCACATGATGGAAGGGATGGAGAGCAAAAAAGGGACTAGCTATTTCTTCAAGACCTATAAGGGCACTCATCCATTCATGAGGGCTCCGCCAGTTTAGACTGGGGTAAATAAGTGGAAAGATACTCTCCGAGTTCATGGATTAGAAGACTCAATGTTATCAGTTCCTCCAAACTTGAGCTGTAGGTTCATTGCAATCCCAGTCAAAATCTCAGTGAGTTATCTTACAGATACCTACAAACTGATTGTAAATTTTTATGGAAAACAAAAGCCCTGGTATAGTCAGCACAATACTGAAGAACAAGGTTGGAGCACTTATTCCCTGATTTTAAGACTTTACTATAAGGCGATAGTAATCAAGACAGCATGTTATTGGCAAAAACTAGACATATTGATTAATAGAGAATGATCAGAGTTGAAAGCCCATTTAGAAGTAGTCCCACTTAAATAAATACGGTCAGCTGATCTTAAAGTAGTCAAGGCAATCTAACATGTTTTTCTGCCTCAAGTTGTACCATGAACTAGCAGAAATTTCATCAGACAGATCAGTATGATTCTGAAGTCATACAACTTTTCTGTGTTTGCAGGAGATTTTTCCCTAATCACCTCAATTTCTAGAACTTACAATGAAAGAGTAAAATTCAGTTTTACTTGTAGACCATATTTTGAGATAGTACCAACCTTCTTATTGTTTTACCTTGGTTAATTATGGCACAGCTTTAGAAGTAAAAAATGATGTGACCTGAAGAAAGTTGGTAATGAGTTAAGAAATTAAAACAGCCAGTTAAAGTAAGGTTTATACTTTTGTGTAGTGTACATAACTGATTTTAATTCTCCTGAATTACTTTTTTAGAATTTCTTGAGGTTGGCAAAAAGCAACCTGCTCTGGACGTTCTTTATGATGTTATGAAAAGTAAGAAACATAGAACATGGCAAAAGATACATGAGCCAATTATGTTGAAATACTTGGAACTTTGCGTGGATCTTCGCAAGAGCCACTTGGCTAAGGAAGGATTATACCAGTATAAGAACATTTGTCAACAGGTACAAACAGAACTGGGTTTTAATTTTTAGTAAGTGCTTTTAGTAGTTTGCAGAAAAGCTTTTCAAAGTTAACATATTTTATATCTCATAAAATTTGCTTTTAAAACATTTCATGGTTTGTTGGAAAAAATAAGTTCTGAGATTTTTTTTTTTAATTGTTAGGTGAACATCAAATCTCTAGAGGATGTCGTTAGGGCATATTTGAAACTGGCAGAAGAAAAAACTGAAGCTGCTAAAGAAGAATCTCAGCAGATGGTCTTAGACATAGAGGATCTGGATAATATTCAAACTCCTGAGAGGTATGTGTATTAAACCTCTAATCAATATTTTGATAGTTAACTCTTTTATTTTTACATGTGTCTCTATCTCCATTTGAAGATGTTTATCAGAAAGAGTGCTTATCTTTGAAATTTTAAATGTATAGCAACCAAAAAAATTAAGTAGTGTTCAAAATTCGTAAGAGTAGAAAATTATAACCTTAAAATAGAAGGGCATACATGAATTTAAATGGTTTGTATTATAATATAGATGGTGAATTCAGAGAGTAGATAGTAAGTGACAATATACAGTGTGTACAGAGTTGTAGGAAGAATTTGCACTATTTTATGATCATTGGTGATTTTGTTTTTTAATCACATGGAAAAGTAGAAAACTGTGTCTAAAATAATTTTCAACATGTTTCTGTCTTTGCAGTGTGCTCCTAAGTGCTGTAAGTGGTGAAGACACTCAGGATCGTACTGACAGATTACTTTTAACTCCATGGGTTAAATTCCTGTGGGAATCATATAGACAGTGTTTGGACCTTCTTCGAAACAATTCTAGAGTAGAGCGCCTTTACCATGATATTGCCCAACAAGGTAAAATAAGAACATCAAATTTTAAGTAAATTGATTTGAAAAGTTGCCTTAAGATTGGATTTTGCACAAAGAGGATTAACTTTGTTTTCTCCATAGTACTTAAAAATGAACTAAGTTTTTAAATTTTGAAATATTAGTATTCATATGAGTGTTAAATAAATTTCTACATAAGAAATTAGTTTTACTAAAGGAGTTTCATACGAAATATATTCCATTGTCTGAAAGACTTTAAAGTTGTTTTGCGATTCTCCATGTGACTGAAAAAATTAACTTTTCCACTGCTTTCTGGTAAACTGAGTTTCACTTTTGACTCCACTACTGGATATTCTTGGGTAAGCTATTTAACTGTTCACTGGGATTCAAAGGTCTCCTTAAGCTCTGGATTTAAAGGATTCTATGAAAGATGTGTATTTTTCCTTTCTTACTCAATATAGAGTTAAACTTTTTGATGACTAAGGATCATCTTAATAAATATCCAGTTGTTGGTGGCACGTGCTTGTAGTCCCAGCTACTGGGAGGTTGGCTGAGGTGGGAGGATTGCTTGAGTCCAGGAGTTCGAGGCTGCAGTGAGCTATGATTGTGCCATTGCATTCCAGCCTGGGCAGTAGAGCAAGACCTCATCTTAGAAAAAGAAAACAAAAAGAAGATATCTTTTTTCCTTATTCTCCCTTGTTATTCTTTACTGCTGTGAATGCAGTCTTTTTACTGTATGTGATGGGGTCACCACTTACAAGTGGCTCTTGGGCTTTTTCTCTTTTGCTCCCCTTCCTCCGCCCAAAGAGACTGGGTCTCCTTCTTTTTCTCCCAGGCTGAAGTGCATTTACATGATCAAAGCTCACTGCAACCTTGAACTCCTGGGGTTATGTGATCCTTCTACCTCAGCCATGCAATTAGCTAGGACCACTACTGGCCTATGCTACCACATTTGCCAAATTTTTTTTTTCTTTTTTTTAAGAGACGGGGCTGCTGTATCTCCTTTGCTGTTAACACAAGCTTGTGTTGCTAGACCTACAGGGATGATTAGCACTTGTTTATTCAAGTGTTAATTGGCTTTATGCCTAAGCATGTTTCCCTAGGAATATTGGAACCTGTGTTCTGTTTTGCTTACATGGCTAATATATGTAAATTTTCACTTAGCATAACTAAACTTGGGCTTTTTCATAACTATTGATATACTAACTTGAAGTTGAACTGCATCTGTTTGTTTTAGGCCTGTTGAAATAGAAATATTATTTTTAAGGGCAAAAGAAATTTAAAAAATTCTAGTATTGCATATATGACAGTAGAAAACTACTGCGTATTTTAATGATGGAGCAAGTAGATCACATACATATGTATATATACAGTTGAAATTAGGTTACTGTAAGCTCCCCCAATTGGTATTATATAGTTTTAATTAGTACAAAAGCATATTGCTTTCTATGTAAGTTATTGTATTTCAGACTAGGATTTTTTTACTCTTTTAGGATTTGAAGGGATGGGTCTTTGAAAGGTGACTCTTTCCTAGATCTAAATTCCAATTTCCTGTCATTTATAAACTCTCCCAGAATCATTCCTAGGGAAGAACTGATGATTATGTCTTTGATTTTTGTTAGGGTTCAGTCAGAAAGATAGAACACAAGAAATGAGTTGATTCTCCTCACATCACACATTAAAAGAGTAATGATGAGTTTGTTGAATCTTGTTAAAATAACTGATCTTAATATGTGAAATAAAACCTATTCAAGTATTTGACAGTGGAAAGTACCTAATATATTTTACAATTATGTTTATAGCTTTCAAATTCTGCCTCCAATATACCCGTAAGGCTGAATTCCGTAAGCTATGTGACAATTTGAGAATGCACTTAGCGCAGATTCAGCGCCACCATAACCAAAGTACAGCAATCAATCTTAACAATCCAGAGAGCCAGTCCATGCATCTGGAAACCAGGCTTGTTCAGTTGGACAGTGCTATCAGCATGGAATTGTGGCAGGTATGTTATGAGCTACATTACCAGCTTTTCTTTCTGGTAATAATCTGTATTGCTTTTTTCCTACTTGTAATGAATATCATCATCTTGATATGCATTGGTTAATTTCAGTTGATAAGGTGAGGAATTTAAGGATGTCTAATGGATTAGGGAAAGTTGTAGATAAGAAATCTCAGAATATTTTGGTTTTAGTTGCCTTCTATGAAATCTGGGCCAAATCATGTAATCTCTTTTAGACCCAGTCTCATTTTATATAAAACAGTAAGTCAGTGCTGCTCAAAGTGTTGTTTTGTGATTGGTGCCAGTCTGTGAACTATTTAGTCCATAATGAAATGAGTATAGAGGAGAAAAGCATTTACAAAGGTTTTTAGTAGCAATTTTATTGTAAGTTTTGTCTGTTTACTCTTATAATAAAAATTGAGCTTTTTAAATTTAATTTTTGTAGTAATTTTATATTTCATAAAAGTATTCGTTGGTGACAGATTAGAAATTTAAAAAAACAAATTTATCCTTTAATACAGATAACAGTTGGAGAAGTGCTGCTCTAGATTATTTCGTAGATTTCTTAGCGCTACTTTAGCTTAGTAAATGTATATGTTGGATATGATACATTGGAGATCTCAGTGGTGGTGGGACGCTTGTCCTCTATTGGCCTTTATTCTCTAAGAATCCTGCACAGGCATTTCCACAGGATGTTTAAGCCATATAACTTTGAAGGCTTTTGTATATTTGATGAAAAATGTGTAATTGAAATTATGGAGGAAGAAACTAAAAATTGGGAGTTGTTCAGCCAAGTGAAAATGTGATTTGATTTTCTACTCTTTCCTATAATATTTTCCTTTTCTGTAGGGGCACCCATCCTAAAAAACAACCTGTAGAAGACAAATAAGCTCATTAAAGAAATAATGGATAAATTAAAAGAAGAAATATTCATTATCTTATCTTTCATAAATAGCCTGTTCTGTATAAATGCTTCCAGATTCTTTTCTTTATATTCCTTCAGATGCTAGGATGATACGCAAATATTTTCTTTTTTAGTCTGTTCTACTTTATTTTCTAAAGAACTTTTAAAAGTTTGAGTTAGTATTTTTATAATTATGGCAGTTTTCTCAAATATATCTGATATTAAGTTGTAGGTGAATATAAAGAACCACACATGAGGACATTTTATTTGTTGCTTTTATTTTTGTGTGTTCTGTGTTGGAGCTTTCATAAAGAGACTTAGATTTATTTCAGAATGCAATGACTAATTTATACTACTAATTTTAGGAAGCATTCAAAGCTGTGGAAGATATTCATGGGCTGTTTTCCTTGTCTAAAAAACCACCTAAACCTCAGTTGATGGCAAATTACTATAACAAAGTCTCAACTGTGTTTTGGAAATCTGGAAATGCTCTTTTTCATGCATCTACACTCCATCGTCTTTACCATCTGTCTCGAGAAATGAGAAAGAATCTTACACAAGATGAGATGCAAAGGTAAGAATGTTATAGTTGGATAATGTTGAAATTCTGAAACAATTATCTTTTACCAGATGGTAGAACGATATTATGTTCTAGGTCAGAGTTTCTCAACTTTTGCACTATTGACATTTTGGGTTAGATAATTCTCTGCTGTGGGGCACTATCCTATGCATTTTAGGATGTTTAGCAGTATCCCTAGCCTTTACCCATTAGTTTTTACTACTAAAAGTGTCTCCAGACATTGCTTTTCTTAGTATTTGTGGTCTTCGGTAGCTACCTCTTTTCTGATAACCAACTCTACTGAAAGCCGATTTGAGAAAATTGAATATTAGGAAAGACAGTGTCAGCAGATGAGCCTTCTATCCATGTACAGATATTTAGAGTCTATTCTTAGAACAAATTAGACAGGAAGATAGATACTTCCATCTAGTCATTTTTTTCATGATTAAAAAATGTTAACTGTGGAATACTTGGATGATATAGTCACGTACAAATAAATACCAATATGAAAGACAACAACCTGTCAGGACCATTTTAAAAAATATTCTATGTAGTCTGTTTTCTTTTACTTTGAAAATACATTTCAGTTGGACTTAGGCAACTCACGTACCACTTTTTTCCTGTATTGGTAAACCATATTATTTTGGCATTGAGTAGAATTGTGTATAGCAAATTGTTTCTCTTTCAGTTTTATAGCAGTACATAGAACAGACTAAATGAATTATGCTAGTATATTTTCTTTAAAACTTTTTTTTTTTTTTTTTTTTTGAGACAGGGTCAGGCTGGAGTGCAGTGGTATCATCATAGCTAACTGCAACCTCAACCCATCCTCCTGCACAGCCTCCTGAGTAGCTGGAACTAAAGGCACAGGCCACCATACCCAGCTAATTATTTTTTTCTTGGTAGAGACAGGAGTCTTACTATGTTGCTCAGGCTGGTCTCGAACTTCTGGAGTTAGGTGATCATCTCACCTTGGCCTCTTAAAGTGCTAGGATTATAGGCGTGAGCCACCATGCCTGGCCTCTGAAACTTTTGAGGACAGCATGAAAAGAGATGACTGTCTCTTACGTAATCCACATCTGTTTGATATAAGGGAAAACTTTTACCCTACCTTCAAAGAGTACTATAATAATAATGAGCACTAGGTGTGTTATTTGGTTTAATCTTCACAATGGCTTTCTCACTCAGAAAATTAGGCATCTTGCCTAAGGTCACAGTTTTGGAAATGGTGAAGCTGAGATTCCAGCCCTGACTGTTGGACTCTGGAGACTATAATTCTTAGTATCCCCACAGTGTGCTGAATTCAACCTGACTTTCTTCTTGTCTTGCAGAGAAGTGATAATTTAGCTTTTGGCTCCTGTCTCCCCCTCACTACCATAGTTATGTTCACTTTGGTTTCTTACAATTTTTTCTCTTATTGCCATTCATTTCCTTAGTTTTTTTTTAGCACGTTGACTGCCACACTAGAAAAAATTTTTTTTCCCATGGGGACACAGTGTTTTTATTACAAAAATAGAATAAAAACTTCAAAAACAATGATCCTTTATAATTTAATGAAAAATTTCCTATTATTTTCTGTGCGTGAGTTATATGAAATTGTCAATACTAATTGTAACAATAAGAACATCAACAAGTAAGATTTTGATGAACCAACTGCAGGGTTTTGCCCAGGGAGCTACCCATCATGTAACATGTATGCTGTAGCATGGCAGCGCCTGTGCACCAGACGGCTCCCAAGGTAAAGACATATGAGTTACATAGACTTCACGAGGCCCCGGGCTCAAAACTAGCTGGGAGTTAAATACAACTCACATGGAAGTTAATGCGTTAAGCTACCGTAGTTATTTTTGTAAGGAAGTGTGGGGATACGACGAATGTGCCTTTTCTGCTATTTAACCATAATCTTTTTCTGTAGCTAGAAAACATTGACAGTACTGGGTGTATAAAGTTTTGATTCTCCAGGTATTCATTTAAGCACAGTTCATATCTCCCTTAATCCCATGCTGTGTTGGAATAATATTTGTGAATGTGGTTCACCGTGGTGTTGTACATACTCTGTCACTAGCATGTCTTACCAGATGACTTTTTTGCTTAACAAGTACCATTTATAGATTTAACAAATTTAACTTTATTCTCTGCAGAATGTCTACAAGAGTCCTTTTGGCCACTCTTTCCATCCCTATTACACCTGAGCGTACCGATATTGCTCGACTTCTGGATATGGATGGCATTATAGTTGAGAAACAACGTCGCCTTGCCACATTACTAGGTCTTCAAGCCCCACCGACACGAATTGGCCTTATTAATGATATGGTTGGTATAAGTTTGAGCATTTTTATAGCATTGGACAGAAAGCTTTGGTCAGGTTTAACAATTAATGATTAAATACCAGGAATTCTGATTCATTGCCCGGAGTTATGATTCATGGACAGGCAACCACTGGTACAAATCAGCGCTGTGTTCAGTTAAGGCAGTTCCACCCTAGTGGGTGAGCTGGGTTAAATTGGTGGGAGCTTTGATGTAGCAGGACTTGGACTAGCCCTGAGGAATACTGTGGACCACTCAGTGAGAGAAAAAGTTATGGTGGGCAAGAAGGCTCATGGCATGTTTCAGGGAGCTGCAGGAAAACTAATTAAGTTGATACGTGTGGGAAATATGATGAGGCTAGGAGAGAAGGCAGGGTAGATTTAGGCCTGATTTTGGATGACTAAAATATTTCTGACTTTTTCCTCTTTCATGTTATTAAAGCAGTGATGTTTAATCAGGGTTATGCAGCGAAATTTTATGTTAAATACTTTTTAAAATTCAAATTTCCAGATTTTACCCCACAGATGTATTACATCAGTTTCAGAGTGTTAGAGCCTAAGGTTTGTGTATCTTCACAATGTTTCACTTTGTTGGTATCTTTCATTCAGTGGAAATTCATTGAGTTCCTATTGTGTGCTGGCATGTGATACTTACGATGGAAGTTGTATTCCAGGAGAGTTTAGATTCTAGAGTGTCTCGTTCATAACAGTCACTGAGTGGTTATTGTGGTAGTCACCTCTGGCACATTAGTTTGGGATAAGGGGAAAAGAGGGACAAGTGCTAAAGGAAAGTATTAAGGAAAAATCATTATGGCTGTATGTTTACAAAAACTGGGGCTTAAACCGTTAATAGTCCCTACTTTGTGAATAGAGCAGAGAAATGCCAAAGAAATAATGGCATGTACAGCTCTCTTAGGTATTGTTAAAATGCATTACAAGGAAGCACTATAGTCATTCTGGTAAAATGACTTCATTTTCTAGATAAAAGGCCTTCATTTTCTAGAAGAATCAAGTTAGGTAAGTACTAGTAAGCTTTCTAGATAGTGGCA
This sequence comes from Eulemur rufifrons, assembly GCF_041146395.1. Lineage (NCBI taxonomy): Eukaryota > Metazoa > Chordata > Mammalia > Primates > Lemuridae > Eulemur > Eulemur rufifrons. Next base: position 61,300,013 of record NC_091010.1, on the reverse strand, counting down.
TTTTTCTCTTGTGACATTTCTCTGTTACAGAAGGGATGCAGATTCCTTTGCAGTTAACTTCTGAAAAGAACTTACTGTAGAGCAGTATTTCTCTACTTTGTATGCCTCCTGCTGCCACTGCCCACAAAGTTTAACTTTGTTCTGGACAAGTTTTTATGGGACTGATAACAGGGTTCAGTGTAATAAAGCACCAGCAGTGTCATTAGGAAGAGGTTTATTAGCAAATATGCTTTTAAAATTTATGTTTTTTAAAACTGAAGAAATGTGCCACAAAGTATAATCTATGTCTTTTGAGCCCATGTCTGTACACATCACACCGTGATGGTAAAGGTGGTATCTTATGGTACTGATACAGAGATCAGTGATGAGAAGCATTTGGCCAGCGCTGCCATGAGAAGTTTGGGTCCTCATTGTGCCCACAGAGTGTGTAGGAGTTTAAAAGAAAGAAGGGTACCAGTTGGTGTCAAGTGAATGGATTAGCTGGCTGCCAGGTGGCATTTATAAATTTTAGTGAGTTCACCGTACATCTGAGGTCAGTACCTGAGCTTTGGCTCTTATAACTGAATTTGAAAAAGAGTGATTACGTTATCTCAGGAAAAGACTCAAATCAATGAAGTTTTTAAGAGTGATTTTTTAAGTCAGAAAGGCAGTTATTTATTTTAGTGAGAAATGTAATTTAGTAGATTGTGATAACTTTTCATATTCCCTATTAGAAAGCGAGCCAAATGAGTAATCTAAAGTATTTCTTTTTTTTTTTTTTCCTTTCCTTATTTTTTTTGAGACAGTCTTACTCTGTTGCCCTGAGTAGAGTGCTGTGGCAACAGCCTAGCTCACAGCAACCTCAAACTCCTTGGTCAAGTGATACTTCTGCCTCAGCTTCCCAAGTAGCTGGGACTACAGGCAGGCGCCATCATGCTGGGCTAATTTTTATATATATTTTTTAGTAGAGATGGTGTGTCACTCTTGCTCAGGCTGGTCTTGAACTCCTGAGCTCAAGCAGTCCTTCCACCTCGGCCTCCCAGAGTGCTAGGATTACAGACAGGTGTGAGCCACTGTGCACCTGGCCCTAAAGTATTTCTTGATAGGAATGAAATTAGAGCTGGGGAATTTTATTTGAATGCGTTTAGTGCACCTTACTGTAGTATAGATATAAGGATGCTTACAAGAGAAAGCATTAGAATGTTTGAGGACATTGGTCGTGAACCCGTTTTACGTTGTAGTTAAACTTACACCAGAGCGCTCAAGTGTGTGGATACTCTCCTCTCTTGGGATGGGCTCTGCCAACATTTCCCTCAGTCTTGTGAACCACTGTGCATGGGTAGGGTGCATGCTCCTGTGTGTTCATGTCTGGCTCTGTCCCAGCAGTTATTCTGTCCTTGGGTTAGCAAGTCCCAACGTGTGACATACTGTAGGGTGTAAAACATGGGATTTGATAATAGGTAGTTTTTGGCATTATAAAATTAATGGCACTCTTGTCTCTTTTGTAAAAAGGGTTATGCAAGCAGTATTAATACTTTGAAGGGAAGTTGAATTCAAATGTAAATTGAAAACTATTAAACTGTAACATTAAAGTACAAATCATAAATGTATTTGGGTGAATTCTCCAAAGGTTTCTTGCAGTCACCACTGTCTTATATTTCCCAGAAGTAGCCAGTGTCCTGACTTAAAAGACCACAGATTGGTTTTGGCTGTTTGTGTATTTTGTATTAGACTTACAAGTTTATGCAAATAGGATGATATATGAAGTTCTTTTTCTTACCATTGTTTCTGATATTTATTCATGTTTTATTTAGCTGTTCTCTTTTTGACCATTTCTATGTATTATATGAACATCTTACTATCCTGTTGATGGATATTTGAATTTTTTTTCAGTTTGGAACTACTAGGAGTAGTGCTGTCATGGTAATTTTTATGTGATAATTTATGTAAAGTTATTTGTAATCTCTGCAGTTTTACTTGTTATTGGTAATAACATAATAAGTTGGTCACAGTAGTTACCTTTGTAAATATTTTGTTGATTGTGTTTTCTTTAGAGTTTATATTTCCTTCTTAAGTTCTTACGGGGCTTTTTACTATAGGTAGGTGTAAACAATGTGGAGCAAGAGACTCAACATATTTAGTAGTTGTACTTTGGATTCCTCTTTGGTAAATTTAAAAGGGGTTGAGGCCAGATAATCTTTAAATCATTTTCCAAATTTCTAATCCTGTAGTTTAATTTATACTCACTTCAGAATCTCACTTGGAAAATGTCCTTTAGCAGTTACACCTTTCATTTTGCATACTATAGGTCAGATTCAATGTACTACAATATGTTGTCCCAGAAGTGAAAGACCTTTACAATTGGCTGGAAGTAGAATTTAACCCACTAAAACTCTGTGAGAGAGTTACAAAGGTAAGCCCTTGTGGGGTTTTTTTGGTTATGTTACCATGGAGCTGGTCTAATTGCAATTTTGGGGTTGTATTTATACTTGTAAAGAGAGAAGTATTGTACTTCGTGTTTGAATTCAGTGCACATTTCATTGTCTTTTTTCTTTATGTCGAGAGAAAAGATATTTCCGATGTGCTAAACAAACCTTTGGAGGTAAATTAGCAGCATGACTAATTTAGCCGTTGCTGTCAGTCACCTTCAGACATACATCAATATCTTCATGATACATTTTATATTTCTTTGTGTTGTATGATGTTTTTGTATGCTAAAAAAAACCCAATTTTAGATGTTTTAGTGTCTGCTATGTAGAAAGTACAATTCTTTTTCAATTCAATGAATTTTATAGGTTCTAAATTGGGTTAGGGATCAACCTGAAAAGGAACCAGAATTGCAACAGTATGTGCCACAGCTGCAAAACAACACCATACTCCGCCTTCTGCAACAGGTAAAAATAAATGTTTTATGGAAGAACTTGAATTTCTTTGATTATATGTTTTGATCATGAAACTAAAAACTGGAAAAATCTAGAATTATTCAGTAAGTGAAAACCTCCCTAAATTTTCCCCTTGCAAGAATTAATCTTATTATTTACTGATTTGAAAAACAGAATTATTTATGTATTTTCATAGCTGCCTCTTTTTTTTTTTTTTTTTTTTGCTGAGCACTGTCTTTGTGCATTTTTATTAGTCATGAAGGGCTGCCTTATTCCCTTTAACACCTACATGCTTTTTTAATAGTCTTAAGGTACCATGGTGTTTTTATTCAGACTCTATTGATGGAAACACATTTCTAGGTAAATTTGAGTGTTACGGTTTAAATGTTACTGTTCTGGTTTTCATTTGTTTCATTTGGAAAGGAGGTGCTTTTATATGTTTGCCTGAGTATTTGTGCACATTTCATTGACCTGCTTTCTTTTGTATATGTGAGCAGTGTTATTTCTTATGTGCTATACAAATAGTTGAAGGCTAATTAGCAGTATAACTATAAATAGTAATGCTGCCAGTCTCCTTCAGACAAAACATTTTATAAAAAGTGTTTAAATGTATTAGGTAAGTAGTAGGTCCTTATCTACAAAAGATGTGACCATTTAGGGGTTTTTTTTGTTTTATGAAACTAGGATTTGAAAAGATTGTACGTTTGAGGGATAATTTAATAGTGATGGTTTAAAGCATAGAATCTGGAGCTGATAGCCTGGAATTGTCCAGCTTAAGCATGCACTGTTAACATAAATTCTCTTCAGTTTTTTTTTCTCTGAAAAAAAAAAAGGGCATAATTTTTGCTTCCCATGGCTGTCATGAGATTGCATATAAAAACCGCTGAGTAAATGGTGTGTATATTATTATTAACCCTGTGTTTTCCATGCAGGTGGCACAAATTTATCAGAGCATTGAGTTTTCTCGTTTGACTTCTCTGGTTCCTTTTGTTGATGCTTTCCAACTGGAACGGGCCATAGTAGATGCAGCCAGGCACTGTGACCTGCAGGTAGGTGCTGTAAGAGGACACTGAGGCAGAAGTCCTTTTAGGACTAGAAAGACATGTATTCTTTGTTTCTCAGCTTTTGGTACAGTGGCACCAGTTTAAAGCTTTACTGGGTGATTCTTTTCTAGCTTTTGTATGTAACATTCTTTTGTTTTTTTTTTTTCCTCAAATTTAGTTGAAATTTTTAACTAAAGACATTTATTTGTAGAATGACTTCATGTTTATGTATAGATTTAGCCATTAATAATTTAATTTTCAAAGGTTCGTATTGACCACACTTCTCGGACCTTGAGTTTTGGATCTGATTTGAATTATGCTACTCGAGAAGATGCTCCAATTGGTCCACATTTGCAGAGCATGCCTTCAGAGCAGATAAGAAATCAGCTGACAGCCATGTCCTCAGTACTTGCAAAAGCACTTGAAGTCATTAAGCCAGCTCATATATTGGTAAGCATCTTTAGGGTGAAATTAATCACCAAATTTTTGAGGGATTCTTATGCCTTGTCTTTAACAAGGTTTGAGGTGGTATCAAAGAAAAGTTTATTATATGTTTCTTACAGTAATACTTAGGCAGTGTATTATTTTATTAAACGTATATCAGATACACAAATCGTTGAGCTGCTTTCCATGGAATAAAGTATTACACTACACAAGTGTGGTAATAATATGGATCGTGTTGCAGAAAACAATAGACTGAACAGAGACATAGCTTGACACCCAGAATACGGGAGTACAATGATTGGGTTTTTCCTTCCTGCTTAAGTTATTTCTTGTTTGTATTCCTTCTTGGCTTGAACACTTAAGGTAGATTTAGTGCAGAGAAAAGTTGACTTAGCAAATAGAGCTTCTTCATCTATGTCATGGCTATTAAAAGACTGAACAGGAGTAGTGTCACAGCATTTGGTACTGGAAATGAATAGCTTGGATAATGTCATCATCCATTATTAATAACAGGGCACTGTATCAGGATTATTTTGTAATTTTTTTGATATAGAGAATGTTACTTTCAGTCATTTTTTGAAATACATTTGTTTTTGAAGCAAGAGAAAGAAGAACAACATCAATTGGCTGTTACTGCATACCTTAAAAATTCACGAAAAGAGCATCAACGTATCCTGGCTCGCCGTCAGACAATTGAGGAAAGAAAAGAGCGGCTTGAGAGTTTAAATATTCAGCGTGAGAAAGAAGAATTGGAGCAGAGGGAAGCTGAACTCCAGAAAGTACGGAAGGCTGAGGAAGAGAGGCTGCGCCAGGAGGCAAAGGAGAGAGAGAAGGAGCGTATCTTACAGGAACATGAACAAATCAAAAAGAAAACTGTTCGTGAGCGCTTGGAACAGATCAAGAAAACAGAACTGGGTGCCAAAGCATTCAAGGATATCGATATTGAAGTATGTAATGTATCACCCGTTAGAGACGTAGTTCTATCTGGGTCTTCTGTGCTCTTAGAACCACAGACCTTTATCATTTATTGGTTTATTTCACTCATTTTGGTACATTGGGTTGTGACAAAATCTGTGAGTAAGCATTTGTTTTTAATTGTTCTGTGCAATTTTCAGCTACCATGTATTCATCACACAGTACAGGTTGACTATCCCTTATCTGAAATGCTTGGGACCAGAAGTGTGGATATTTTGGGATTTTGGAATATTTGTATACACATAATGAAATATTTTGGGAATGAGACCAAAATCTAAACACGAAATTAATTTGTTTCATGTATATCTTATACATGTAGCCTGAAGATAATTTTATACAATATTTTAGATAATTTTTTGCATGAAGCAGTTTTGACTGCAGCTCATCACATGAAGTCAGGTGTGGAATTTTCCACTTGTGGGGTAATGTAGGCACTCAAAATGTTCGGATTTGGAAGCATTTCAGATTTTGGATTTTCAGATTGGGATGCTCAACCTGTAGTAGCATGTGGGTAGATGTAGATGTAGATTGGAAGAGAGAGAAATAGATGTTAAGAATATATGTATTTTTCCCTACAATCAAGTGGAAATAAGGCTAACTGTACAGTATTTTTACATTTCCTAAATTAACTCCATTGTTTAAAAAAAAGGCAATTTAGGATTTGATTCTACAAAGCAGCTATATTGACTGGTTAGGCATTTCTTTTATATTCTAATTAACAGTGGTATATTTATATTACCTTTCAGGACCTTGAAGAATTAGATCCAGATTTTATCATGGCTAAACAAGTTGAACAACTAGAGAAAGAAAAGAAGGAACTTCAGGAACGCCTGAAGAATCAAGAAAAGAAGGTAAATGAAAAGAACTGGTAAACTTGTAATGTACCAAATTAAAAGAGATATTTTGAAAAACAACATCTGTTTTCAATTTCAGATTGACTATTTTGAAAGAGCCAAACGTTTGGAAGAAATTCCATTGATAAAGAGTGCCTATGAGGAACAGAGAATTAAAGACATGGATCTGTGGGAACAACAGGAAGAAGAAAGAGTAATTTTTTTTTGTTTAATTGTATTTTTTAGACTATACGCTATAATTAAATCCTTTGCTAGTAATGGAACCATGGTTTCAAAATTGCTTTTATTTTGTATTTGTTAGAAATGGTGCTTTAACGGCTGCCTACTATTAATAAGAGATTGGTGGAAAGATGGAAATTTTTACTATAGAAATTAAAAATGAAACTTGTAAAACACAAAGGACAACTGAATATCTCATTTTTTCTTTCTTTTTTTTTTTTTTGAGACAGAGTCTCACTCTGTTGCCCAGGCTAGAGTGAGTGCCGTGGCGTCAGCCTAGCTCACAGCAACCTTAAACTCCTGAGCTCAAGGGATCCTCCTGTCTCAGCCTCCCGAGTAGCTGGGACTACAGGCATGTGCCACCATGCCTGGCTAATTTTTTCTATATATATTTTTAGCTGTCTATATAATTTCTTTCTATTTTTTTTTTTTTTAGTAGAGATGGGGTCTCGCTCTTGCTCAGGCTGGTCTCAAACTCCTGAGCTCAAACGATCCGCCCACCTTGGCCTCCCAGAGTGCTAGGATTATAGGCGTGAGCCACCGCGCCCGGCCTGAATATCTCATTTTAAAAAACAGCTTTATGTATACTTTAAATGGGTAAATTGAATGGCATGTGTTTATAATTCATAGTTCTTAGTTTATTTACAGAATTGTGAAACTGTTACCATAATCTAATTTTAGAACATGCCTCAAAAAGAAGTCATTCTTTTTTTACTCGCCATTGTCTCCTCGCTGCCTCAGCCCTAGACAACCACTAATTTACTTTCTGTCTCTAGATTTGCCTAATCTGGGTATTTCATTTAAAGGAATCATGCACTATATGGTCTTTTGTAACTAAATAGATCATTCTGTAGTCTGTTACATCTATCCAGTGATACAAAAGCGAGATTTCCACGCAAATAACTATAGGGACCAAATGTGTAAAAAAACATGAACAAACTGATTCTAGATAAAAAAAAAAAAAGCGATAAGCAAGAGGCTGCACACTTCTGTGTATACTGTGGGGTATACACCCATTTCTTGCTTTCATTTGATTGTTGTCACCTGGAGATTGTGTGCCAATATTGTATTGTCACTTTTTCTAATTTTTAAGGGAAAAGTTGGAATTTTTGTGATAATTCCCTTAATATGTAAATTTGTGAAACTAGTTAAGAAAAGTGCTGTAGGCCAACTTGGGATGATCCAAAGCCTGACGCTTTTTCACTTAGGGCACAAGGGAAAAAGCCTTATCATCTTGCCTTCGTGTCCAGTTGTTTTTGAGCATGAATATACCTTTAAAAATAAAACCATGGTGCTTATTACTGTGGTGTTTATTATTTTACCATATACAGGCATACCTTGTTTTATTGCACTTTGCTTTACTGTGCTTTGTAGATACTAGGTTTTTTACAAATTGAAGGGTTTTAGCAACCCTGTGTCAAGCAAGTGTATAGTTGCCATTTATCTAACAGCATGTGCTCCATTTGTGTCTCTGTCACATTTTGGTAATTCTTTCGCTATTTCAAACTTTTCATTATTACATCTGTTACAGTAATCAGTGATCTTTGACATTATTGTTTTGGGGTGGCACGAACCGCCGACTGGCTTTTCCCAATCTCTGTCTCCTTGGGCCTTCATATTGGCTGAGACAGGATAATATTGAAATTAAGCCAGCGAATTACCCTAAAATGGCTTCTAAGAGTTCCAGTGAAAGGAAGAAAATCACACGTCTCACTTTAAATCAAAAGCTAGAAATGATTAAGCTTAGTGAGAAAGGCATGTCCTAAGCCGAGATAGGCCAAGAGCTAGGCTTCTTGAACCCTATGGTTAACCAAGTGGTGAATGCAAAGGAAAAGTTTTTAGAGGAAATTAAAAGTGTTTCCAATAAACACATGAATGATAAGAAAGGGAAACAGCCTTACAGCTGATACGGAGAAAGTTAGTGGTCTGGATAGAAGATCAAACTAGCTGCTACATTCCCTTAAGCCAAAACCTAATCCTAACTCTTCAATCTATGTGAAGGCTGAGAGATGGAAGGAAGCTACAGAAAAAAAAGAGTTTGAACTTAGCAGAAGTTGGTTCGTGAACGTTAAGGAAAGACAACATCTCCAGAATGTAAAAGTGCAAGGTGAAGCAGCAAGTTATGGTGGAGAAGCTGCAGCAAGTTATCCAGAAGACCATAGCTGAAGATGACTACAGTAAACAACAGATTTTCATGGTAGACGAAGTAGCCTTCTTTTGGAAGAAGATGCCGTCTAGGACTTGCATTGTTAGAAAGGAGAAGTCAGTGCCTGGCTTCTTAGCTTCAAAGGACAGGCTGACTCTCTTGTTAGGGACTAATGCAACTGGTGACTGTAAGTTGCAGAAGCCAAGGGTCATTTTACCATTTTGAAAATCCTAGAGGCCCTAAGAATTACGCTAAATGTACCCTGCCTGTGTTCTTATAGGTGGAACAACAAAGCCTGGATGTGAGAGCACATTTGTACGTAGTACGCTTTATTAAATATTTTAAGTACACTGTTATGACCTACTGCTCAGATAAAAAGATCCTTTGAGAATATTACTGCTTATTGACAATGTGCCTGATAACCCAAGATATCTGATGGAGATGTACAAGGAGATTAATGTTTTCATGCCTGTTAACACGACATCCATTCTGCAGCCAGCCCATGGATCAAGGAGTGATTTTGACTTTCAAGTCTTACTTGAGAAATACGTTTTATAAGGCTTTAAGTGCCATAAATAGTGATTTTCTCTGATAGATCTAGGCAAAGTAAATTAAAAACCTGGAAAAAATTCCCCATTCTAGATGCCATTAAGAACATTCGTGATTTCATGGGAGTAGGTAAAAATGCAACATTAACAGGAGTTTGGAAGAAGTTGATTTCAACCCAGATGAACGACTTGGAAGGCTTCAAGACTTCAGTGCAGGAAGTAACTGCAAAAGTGGTGCTAATAGCAAGAGGTAAAGAATTAGAAGTGGAATCTGATGATGTGACTAAATTGCTGCAATCTCATGATAAAACTTGAACAGATGAGGACTTGGCTCTTATGGATGAGCAAAGAAAGTTTTTTGAGATGGAATCTCCTGGTGAAAGAAGTATATTGTGGGTAAAATGCTATCAAACAGCATCACAAACGGAAATCTTTTGTGAAAGGAAGAATTAATTGATGTGGCAAACTTTATTAATATCTTATTTGAAGAAATTGCCACAGCCACCCCAACCTTCAGGAACCACCACCTGATCAGTCAGCAGCCATCAAAATGGGGGCAAGACCCTTTGTCAGCAAAAGATTATGACTCCCTGAAAGCTCAGATGATCGTTAGCATTTTTTTAGCAATAAAGTATTTTTAAATTAGAATATATACATTATTTTTTAGACATGTTATTGTACACCTAAATAGAGTATAGTATAGTATAAAGGTAACTTTTGTATGCATTGGATAACGAAAAAATTTCTGTTACTCGCTTTATTGCAATGATCTGGAACTGAATCTGTAATATTTCTGAGATATGCCTGTACATTACAGTTTTCCTTCATAAAAATTTCTAGTACCATGGTGCTAAATAAAAATGGTCTCTTATAGATGCCCCCAAGAGTACTTTATCCACGTCCTGTTTCTAATTGGCTTCTGGGGGACCTGTTGGCATGAATATTTCATTTTTATGAAATGTTTATGGCAAGATGGAAGGGACAAAGGAGCTGCTTTTAGTTTTTCAAGAGTATCAGTAATTTTGTTTGGGGTAAATTAGACAAATAAGGAATGCTTTGAAATTTAACTGTATTATTTAATTAACTTGCAGATTACTACCATGCAGCTAGAACGTGAAAAGGCTCTTGAACATAAGAACCGAATGTCACGAATGCTTGAAGACAGAGATTTATTTGTAATGCGACTTAAAGCAGCCCGGCAGTCTGTTTATGAGGTGAACTTACTGATTTTAGGGAGACATTTATTCATCAGCTTTTTTTAGTGTTGCCTTAAGAATTTTCCTTTAACATAGTGGTATATTGTGTCTTGAGTTAACATCTATAATGGTCATTCCACTAATATTTTAATAGAAATTTTTGGAAAATATTTCATGAGTAGTCAACCACCTGAAGAAATTTTTCTAAAGGTAAAAGTTGATCGCATAGCTTCCTTTTTTGATACAAGTATTTGTTTACTATTTGGTTCAGAAATGAAAACACTAGGTCAAAGAGTGTCATGATCTCAAGTTCTAGTTTAATCATTCAATTTATTTTGTATAAAGATGAACCCACTGGATATAGATAATATCAACCATTTAAATTAAAAAAAATTTGTCATACTGATAAAACTTCAACAGTGATTTGGAAATTCTAGTTTTTGTGCTTAGGGGTTGCTTTCTATGATTCCAAGAAATTTGTGAATCTTTTGTAAACTTAATCGTTTTCTGCTAGTTTGTTGCTCTTGACACAATTTAATTTTTTTTGGCGGGTTGGGGGGTAACTATTCAATTGCAGGAAAAACTTAAACAGTTTGAAGAGCGATTAGCAGAAGAAAGGCATAATCGCTTGGAAGAACGGAAAAGGCAACGTAAAGAAGAACGCAGAATAACTTACTATAGAGAAAAAGAGGAGGAGGAACAGAGGAGGGCAGAAGAACAAATGCTAAAAGGTAGCCATATAACCAAGATTGGAGGCATGGTAATGCAAGGTTGTTGTTAGATCCGGCTTTTAGTAACCTTACTTAGAAAACATAGGAGTCATGGTAATTGGCCTATTAGTACTGTCATATTGTATTTAACCAGTTCTCAGAACCCTATTTGCTGTATGTGAAAATAGTATATCCTCTACCAACTTATTTCCACATATTTGATGTTCTTTTAGAAATTAATTTTTTGTATTTTATCACTGTATCCTGTGTAGGTATTAACATTTATTATTGAGGAACACATGCCACATGAAGGTTGTCGAATGATTCTGTATATGGAATCCTAGGTGCACAGGAATGGGGGAGGGATCCTAGTATCTTAAGTCATTACAAAACCATTGTTGAGTAGCTTAGTATTAAATATTTGTTTTCTTGACTATCTTCTGCCATTTAGCTGATTGCAAACTATTTTCAAATTTACTTCTACACTCTGCTAGCTGTTTAATACCAGAAAAGTAGACACAACACTAGGGGAATATTGGGACTAGGAGGCACACTGAGTAACCCAATAAATTCCACAGAGCGTGAAGAGAGAGAGCGTGCTGAGCGAGCAAAGCGGGAGGAAGAGCTACGAGAATATCAGGAGCGGGTCAAGAAGTTAGAAGAAGTAGAAAGAAAAAAACGCCAGAGAGAGTTGGAAATTGAAGAAAGAGAACGTCGTAGAGAGGAAGAGAGAAGACTTGGTGATGATCCACTTTCTAGAAAGGTGAGTTTAGAAATTCATGAATTTATTTTGTTTTAAAGTGATGTATTTTATCAGCCATTTGTCTTGAATGATACCAATGTAAATGTTTGGGCTTGGTGTTTTAAGTCAGTTATTTTCATGTCTCTTTCAAATTAGGTATTGTTTTGTCCAAAGAACAAAAGGTTCCTCAGGCGGGAAAAATTAGACCTGTTTAGCAAAGATGGAATTCTGTAGGCTTTAGAATAGTTGTCAAGAATACTTGTCAGCAAGAATGAATGTCATGAATGCATTTTGTCAATAGCTAGCACTCTTTAGTGTGGTACAGAAGAGGGACTATTCATGAGTTCTTTGAAAGAAGTTGCTGGGAATTTAGAGGATGATATGAATTCTTTAACTCCTTAGTACTCAAAAATCTTTGTTTCTGGTGGACCAGCAGTGTCGCATCCTTGGGAACTTGTTAGAAATGCAGACTATCAGGCCCAACTCCAAACCTGAATCAGAATCTGCGTTTTAACAAGATTCCTGTGTGATTCAGTCGCTGCTCTAAATATTAATTTTTAATATGCACATAGGTTCACAACTGACTTGCGTTCCCCTCTATCTTATCTCTGGAATTCCTCCTTCCAATTGGCATACTGTTGCCCCCTTCGTCAGTCTAACCCTCCTTTCTGTCCCTACATTACTGCCTTAATTCAAGTTTTTGTTTGCCTATACTACTTACTGGTCTACTTCCTAGTCTCTGATCATAATCTTTCCCCAGCTTCAGACTTTCTCTATATTGTGACATGCTTGATTTTTAATAATATAGCATGTTTGATTGCTACATCTGCTTTTGGATTTCAAACCTTCCTTTGGTTGGTCCTCATTGCTGACAGCCACAGGTAAAACATGCCTTAGCATCAGGGCCTTTTCATGTTTACTGCCCTTTTCATCAGTTTCATCTGACAGTGTTTTCTCCTTCCTAGTCACCTGTGCCTGAGCCCTTCTGAGTTAGTTTTCTGCCTTATTATGTGTGTATGTGACATCTATCTGCATGCCCTTCGTTTTGCTTGGGATGTGCCTACTTTGCCCCTTAAAGGGAAGATTACTTATTTTTTAAAGTAAGAGATAGATAGCTCAAGTATTTCTGGCATCCTTTTTCTCTGTTTCCTTATCCGTGCCACATCTGTATCGAGTGCTTATCTTTATGGGTAGACCTGATACTAGTTTTCTGTGTAGTCTTCAATTTCTGTTTGGTAGTATTTGTGGATAGGTTTTTAATTTTGTTACTCTTGTTGCTAATTTCTAGTTTAATTCCTTGTTGGTAAGTGTGGCCTGTATGATTTACAATTTTTTGGAATTTAATATATTTTCCTTTGTGTCCTTATAACACGGTCAGATTTTTATGAATGTTCTATTTCTATTGGGCACAAAGTTCCATATGTCTGTGAAATCAGAGCTATTGTGTTGTTTTTAAGTCTGCTGCATCATGTTAACTGGTGGGAACTTCATCTCCTGAAGCAAGTGAGGAAATTTTCCTGCTATGATTATGGATTTCTAATGTTTCAATTACCTTTTGCAAATCTGTTTTGTTCATTTTCAAACTCTTGTTTCTGTTTTGTGGTCCCCTCTTCACCTTTAAATTAGAGAGTTAGTTTGATCTATTTACATGTAACGTGCTATTTGGTTTTATTCTTTTCTTTTTTTTTTTTTTTTCTATATATATTTTTAGCTGTCCATATAATTCTTTCTATTTTTAGTAGAGATGGGGTCTCGCTCTTGCTCAGGCTGGTCTCGAACTCCTGAGCTCAAACGATCCGCCCACCTCGGCCTCCCAGAGAGCTAGGATTACAGGCGTGAGCCACCGCGCCCGGCCTGGTTTTATTCTTAATGTTTGTTTTGGAGCTTTTTATTTGCTTTTAGGCACCGTTGAGCCAAACTGAAAAACTTTTTTTGGTTCATTTTTCTTTTCTCTATTCTATTAGTGATTATCATTAATTTTCCCCCAAATCTATCTTAAGCTTTCCCAGTATAGATTGAGAACTCTGCTTTGCCTCTTCATAACAAAACAAAATTCTGAGCATACCTTTGCTTATGTTTTATTTCAGTAAGCTGGATATTTTGCCTCCAAATCATTACAACATGTTATCTCTTTGCTTAGGACTCACTTAATAGTTGCTTTTTATATCCGTACTAGCAAACATAATTTAGTTTCAAGTATGTTTACACTGTATCATGTTTTCCCCTTTGTAGATACTTTTGGTTTTATCAATCTTAATTTTTAAGACTGTCTTTGTGTATGTCTCAAAGGAAGTTTTGTTTTTCTCTCACAGTTGAACAATGATTTCATTGGTTTGGCTGATTCAAAATCTCAGAAATTTAGAGACCTTTGCTTCTCTTTTTAGTACACAGTGTTACAGAAGGGAGGTTTTTTGACACCAGTCTTGGTCTTATTACTTCTGCAGATACTGTTTTATGCCTTGGAAACTTAGAATTCTCTCTATCTTTGCTGGAAAAGGATTTTTGAAATTTTACTAAGAGTATGTTCAGGCTCACGAGTGTGATCTTTTTTATTTCTCCTTTTTGGCACTTTTGCCCTTTCAGTCAGAGGATTCATTCTCCTTAGAGCAGACATAATTTCCTTTACTTAAGGAAATTTTTCCTCTTTTTTTCTCTATTGGCTTTTCAGAGTCCTCTTATCTTTTTTAATGTTTCTTTTACTCTTTTCATCTCTTTATTCTTTTGTACCAGGATCTCTGACATCCCTGTTACAGTTTATTTGCTCATCAGCTAGACCCATTCTTTTCTTGGATCTCCTGACTTGAAAAAAAACTTTTTGGCAATCATGTTAATTTTTTTAGAATTGTTTTTCTTTGTTAATGGTTGTCATAGCCCTCCTTAAAAATCTCTTTTGCGATTCTATGTGTACTGTGTCCTCTAAGACTGTGAATTCTTTGAGTATAATTTTCAAGGCAAGTGTGAGGGGTGGGAGAAAGTTGGTCTTCTGGCTGTGGACGTTCATTCATTTCATTGTAGTGACCATAGTCACGTTGACTGGTTAAGGTCTATGTCCTCTCAGTGTTCACTGGGGAAAGTCTCTTGGAACAACCTTCACCTTAAGAGAGAGCCCAGAGTCATTAGCTGTGATGACAGGGGACCACCTTATTATCTGGCCACTCTTGTCCTTCATTGCTTTTTATGTCTAGTTATTGGAGGGTTTCATTGCCAGGACATTTTTTTAAAAATTTAAATAAAAGAAATCAAGGTCCTCTTGTTCATGAACTGTTTGAAGTTGTGGGTTATTCTTAGCTTTGTAGGTTTTTATTTTAGTCTTCCCACCCTACCACTAGATCTTGTTTTAAACTATCTTCTAGAGTTCTGATTTGTCTGATTATGGCCTAAGGTTACATTTGTAGGAGCGAACTGTGTCATTTGTTTTTGTTTTTTTTTTTTTTTTTTTTTGAGCCAGTCTCACCCTGTTGCCTGGGCTAGTGTGCCGTGTCAGCCTACCTCACAGCAACCTCAAACTCCTGGGCTCAAGTGATCTTCCTGCCTCAGCCTCCCAAGTAGCTGAGACTACAGGGAATCACTACCACACCTGGCTAATTTTTCTATTTTTTGTAGAGACGGGGTCTCACTCTTGCTCTGGCTGGTCTCGAACCCCTCCTGCCTGGGCCTCCCAGAGTGCTAGGATTATAGGCGTAAGCCACTGTGCCCGGCCTGTCAGAGGGTATTTGTGATTAAAATTATATGCTTTGACCTGTAGAAAGGTTGTGCCAGATTTATGTTTTCACTGTAAGGTAACATCCTTTTTAGAATTTTTAGTGATGGCACAATACTTGGAAGAGAGAAATATTGTTAATTTAACCACCCCCATTAGACATTTTATTTATTTCACTATTCTTTGCTTAGTAGGCACTGTACTGTCCATTACAGGGCACTTGGCTTTTTTCGTAGTCTTAAAAGTGAATTTCTAGGTTGAAGTAAAGAAATCTTTATAGACATTTTAATGGCTCTAGGTGGTGCTCCCAGATTGTTTCCTGTGGTGTTTTATCAGTTAATAAAGCTACCCACAGTATATGAGAATACCAGTTTCACTGGACTGTCAGTCTCCTCTCAGATTAAGAATGAAATGAAATCCGCTAAGGAGTAACAACTCACCTGCCGAATCAACTAGCCCTGGGGGGGGAAAAAAAAAGAATGAAATGAAATTTTAAAACTTGCTTATATTTAAGGGTTTGAGATTGTTTCGTATAAGTACAAAAGTGATTGAATGGTAATACCAGTAGTTGTTGTCATTGTAGTATCTCTTGTTAACTTTTGTATTGTAGGACTCTCGTTGGGGAGATAGAGATTCAGAAGGCACGTGGAGAAAAGGCCCTGAAGCGGATTCCGAGTGGAGAAGAGGCCCGCCAGAGAAGTAAGTAGAATCCAGGAAAATAGTACCACCTAATCACAGTCCTGTTAATATCTTACCAATGGTTTTTTAAATTTATTTCGTAGAGCTAGGGAAAGGAGAGCCATGAGGAATTGTATGCATGTCTAATTGTTACTGTAATGTTTTTTATGGTTTACTACAACATTGCTCTAAATACTTGGTTTCTAAAGGATTCCCAGTAAAGGGCAGATACAACTTTTTCAGGTAGTTGTCTGCTTATTGGTCTATTTGTTCACGAAAGGTAGTGGATTCTGCATTATTTTTTATTAGGAAAACATATTTCTTTAGGATCAGGATGAATGAATTTAGACTGAAGCTGATTTAAAAAAAATGGGTGAAATAAAAAATAACTCTCCCAAAAACCATCATATACTTCTTAAAAAGATTGTTCTTGTTGCCCTGTAGGGAGTGGAGACGGGGAGAAGGCCGGGATGAGGAGAGGCCTCACAGAAGAGATGAAGAGCGACCACGGCGTCTGGGGGATGATGAAGACAGAGAGTCTTCTCTTAGACCAGATGATGATCGGATCCCCCGGCGTGGCATGGACGATGACAGAGGCCCCAGACGTGGTCCTGATGAAGATCGATTCTCTCGCCGTGCGGCAGACGACGACAGACCTTCCTGGCGTAATGCAGATGACGACAGGCCTCCCAGACGAATTGGAGATGAAGACAGGGGGAGCTGGCGGCATGCAGATGATGACAGACCACCTAGACGGGGACTGGATGAGGACAGAGGAAGTTGGCGAACAGCTGATGAGGACAGAGGACCCAGACGTGGGATGGATGAGGACCGGGGGCCAAGGCGAGGAGGAGGTGTTGATGATGACCGACCATCCTGGCGGAATACCGATGATGACCGGGGGCCTCGGCGGGGCATGGATGATGACCGGGGGCCCAGGCGGGGCTTGGATGATGATCGAGGACCTTGGAGGAATGCTGACGATGATAGAATTTCCAGGCGTGGTGCAGATGATGATAGGGGGCCTTGGAGAAACATGGATGATGATCGGCTCTCAAGACGGGCTGATGATGATCGCCTTCCTAGACGGGGTGATGACTCAAGGCCTGGTCCCTGGAGACCATTTGTCAAGCCAGGTAAAAGTCTAATATGCAGAAACTAGATTGGATGCTTTATAGAATCTACTTGATGTGTTTATGTGCTACCCTAATGGAGGGCAGATTGGGCTTCATTATTGTTTTTTAGATAAACCAGTCTTCTATCTTTCCTTTTATATCTATGCAGGGACTTTTCTGTCAAAAATTTGCCTTTGCTATTTCACACTCCAAAACGATTAAAATAAATTCACCCCTCTTCTTTAGTCATCTTATGCTCCTTATTTTCCTTCTGTCTTGCTGGCTGCTTCCTGGAAGACTCTTTCTGTACCCATGCTATCAGTAATGGTGTGTTCCTAAAGTTCTATCTTGGAACAGCCTCCTCTTACAAATAAATAATTAAAACTGAAGTGTACTAAATAGTCACAGTCCTGACAGCCCTGGGGTTACACCTGGAAGAGCTCATTTTCTTCCTCAGTCTTCGGCCTGCTCATCTCTCCACACTTTATTATTACTGTTTTTTTTTTTGGTAGAGACAGAGTCTCGCTATGTTTCCCAGGCTGGTCTCAAACTTCCGGCCTCAAGCATTCCTCCTGCGTCAGCCTCCCAAAATGCTGGGATTCAAGGCATGAGCCACCTCACCACACTTTATTCTTGTGTAGTTGTAGAGTATACACGTCTGTGACGGACGTCTCTTATCATCCTCTCCAGGCGATTTCCACATATTGCATGCAGCGTATCTCCACCTGGAAGTCTCAGTGACTTCAAACACAGCCTACCCAAAACTCCACTCACCACCACCCCCCAACGCTCCCCCTTCTTTTCAGGGGCCTACTGTCCATCAAACTATGAGCTAGGAATCTGAGAGTTCCCCTTTACTGTGGTCCTTCCTCCTTTATGTTAAATCTTTCATTTACTTTAGTTCTGCGTTTTTAATGTTCCTTAAATTCACCTACTTCTCTATTCCTCCTGCTTGGACTTGGTTCTGGGTCACCATCATTTTTGTCACCCTCCAACTGGTCTTTGTTGGTCTTCCTGCCCCCAGCTCCATTTTTGCGTTAGGGAGGTGGAGTAACCAGGGCAATCTGTTGTAAGTGCGGATGTTAGCAAGCAGCTTCC
This sequence comes from Eulemur rufifrons, assembly GCF_041146395.1. Lineage (NCBI taxonomy): Eukaryota > Metazoa > Chordata > Mammalia > Primates > Lemuridae > Eulemur > Eulemur rufifrons. The sequence continues at coordinate 61,281,684 of NC_091010.1, read as the reverse complement.
TTGCCTTTACCCTTAGTGGTTTCTGTTGCTTACTTCTGCCCCTTCTAGTCTCACTTCATTCCACTGTTGTGCTGTGTGACCTTGGGCAAGCCAGTTTAATTTTGCCTCATTTAAAACGGGGTGGGGGGTGGTTAACAGTACAGTAGATTTTGTGATAATTTGCTGTAGTTGTATTTTGTAATGTTGCCATGAATACTGAACCATTCATTGCTCCTAGAGGACATGCAAGGTTAGGTTCCTGTGAGCCTTTGGTCACAATGTTTTTGTCAGCTAATCAATATATAATCATGTTTTATATCTTTTTGCTTATAGACCCTTTATTTAGTACATAGTATTGATTCATTAACGTTGAACTCATGGCCAACAGTATTGTAACTCATGCCTAAACAGAGCTTATCTAATTAATGCATGTATTTGTTTCCTAAGACACATCACGGCCACCTTGTGCTTGGGGACACTAGATAGCATTTTACCACTATGGTTGGGAGCCATTTTACACAGTGAAATCACCAGCAACAATCACAAAGATGTGAAAAACACAGCACTAAATAGACCTTGAAGAAGGACCCTTGTTTACAATGTGAAAGCTGAAATAAGAGGGGTGTTGTTTTCAGCTGACAATGTGTGTGTCAAACGATTCCAATTTTTGCTACTCTGAACATGTCTGAGTGACTGTATAAATGCCATGAAGATTAATCTTGGGGTTACACATAATTTATAGCAAGTAGGCAAATTCACAAGTAAAGAATACACATCATGAGGATCAACTATACTTAACCTCAGCTATGGATAGGATTGAACAGGTTAATATAGGCAGAGGGTTTAGGATAGTCCCTTGGCACATGGTAGTAGCAATGTTGGTGACAATTGTTAGCTTTGCAGCTATAATAAACTTTCATTGAAATCTCTGCTTTCTTTGTACCTACATATAAATAATTTTCTTAGATTCTGACATCCCATGGCTAAATGTGATCAAAAGATTTATCCTTATTTAATGACCAGATGATGCTCAGTGGTAAATGGTGGAGAATAGGATAGGAAAGTCTTTTTTGTCTGTGAAGCCTTTGAAAATGTTGCAAGGCATAAACAAACTAAAAATTGGGGCTTGATCTGTCAGAGAAAACTAAGTTTTCTGCTTAAGTGAGTGACCTGTCAGAACAGATTTTATACCTGAAATCTCTGTATACAATATGAAAAGTTATATACGTTTTTCAATGATATTTTTGTTTCATGTAACACTCAACCCAGACTTCAAGTTTCCTATAGATATGTAAGTTAGAAAATCGATTAATGATGATAGGTAGTGGTAGTCTGCAGTGATGTGTATACAGTGTTAGTTTACTGTTTTTTAAAATGAAGTTTGAATGTTAGCATTTAGAATGGTGACAAATTAAGGCCAACATTAAGATCTCTATTCATGATTGCCAGCCTGTTTCTTGACTAGAAAAAATATTTTTGCTTCTTTAAAAAAAATAGGTGGATGGAGAGAGAAAGAAAAAGCCAGAGAAGAGAGCTGGGGTCCACCCCGAGAATCAAGACCATCAGAAGACCGTGAATGGGACAGAGAAAAAGAAAGGGACAGAGACAATCAAGATCGTGAGGAGAATGACAAGGAGCCTGAGAGAGAAAGAGACAGGGAGAGAGATGGGGAGCGAGAGGATCGCTTCAGAAGACCTAGGTTTGATGTTCTAATTAAACTATTTGTATATTTGCAGTTGGGATTGTCTTAAGTGCTTTCATGTATTCCAAACTATTTTTGAGAAATGGTGCTTCTCACCCTCACCACTTTATCTTTTAGAATCATAGCACATATTTTAAAAAAATTTTAGAGGTCATTTAATCGAATATTCCCTCTTTACTCCTTAGTAAGAAAATGGAGGCCTAACCTATGGCTGTCTACAAGTTGTAGACAAGTCCATGACTGTTTGGCAGTGGAGCCAGTCCATGTGTCTTTGTCAGCCCATTGCTTTTCACCCTGTGGTTTTGGGTAATCAGTTTTACTGCCCTTAAATTATCAAAAGCCCTTTTGTTTTTACTAGTGGTCATAATTTTACCTTGCTCCCTCTGCCAAAGTGGCTACACACTGATAAATGTAGACCAGCACTGTTCGATGTTCGATGCAATTTTCTGCAAGGATGAAAATGTGCTGTATCTGTACTGTCCAGTATAGTACCCAGCAGTCACATTTGGCTATTGAGCACTTGGAATGTGGTCAGTGCTACTAAGGAAATGTCTTCAGTTTATTTTAGATCAACTTAAGTAGCCACACGTGGGCAGTGGCCATGCTGTGGAACAGCACAGATCTAGGTGTTCTCCTTTGCTCTCCATGCTTGAGGTGTCAGGTTGAGGCCAAGTTAGAAGTTTAAATTTTGTCCCTGTTACATTTGTAAATTCAGCATCATCATCAACTCGGATAGGATATATTCACTTACAATTACCATGTCACCTAACAATAGCAAGAACTTGTCATTTTAAATGGCTACAGGGATGAAGGTGGCTGGAGAAGAGGACCAGCGGAGGAATCTTCAAGCTGGAGAGATTCAAGTCGCCGGGATGATAGGGATAGGGACGACCGTCGTCGTGAGAGAGATGATCGACGTGATCTAAGAGAAAGACGAGATCTAAGAGACGACAGAGACCGGAGAGGACCTCCTCTCAGATCAGAGCGTGAAGAAGGTATAGAGGCTTCATGCAGCCGAACTATTGGAGAACCATCATTTCTGGGGAATTTTGGGTTTTATTTAATTATCTCATAAATTTGTATGAACACCAAAAATAAATGGTTGATATTTATTGAGCTTAGAATTCACGATTTTCGTACACTTAACTCCATGGTCAAGCTGTGAAGGGAGCTGATCTCTACAGTGGTAGACTGAATTGGATAGTAAGCAGTATATATGTTGATAAAATTTATTTAATGAGTAAACAGTTTGTCAGTTATTTAAAAGTAAGGTCCTGGCAGATAAGCACAAAGTGTACACGTTCTTTCTTTGAAATTTATCTATTAGAGCATTGAAACTGAGGTTAAAAAATACTTTTTAAGGTTCTTAAAATTTCACATTTTTGCACTTAAGTGCTTGTCTTACAAGCTTGCAATATTTTGTCTGCACAATAGGATCATAAGAGTATTTTTTTTTTTTTTTTTTTTGAGACAGAGTCTCACTCTGTTGCCCAGGCTAGAGTGAGTGCCGTGGCGTCAGCCTAGCTCACAGCAACCTCAAACTCCTGAGCTCAAGGGATCCTCCTGTCTCAGCCTCCCAAGTAGCTGGGACTACAGGCATGCACCACCATGCCCGGCTAATTTTTTCTCTATATATTTTTAGCTGTCCATATAATTTCTTTCTATTTTTAGTAGAGATGGGGTCTCGCTCTTGCTCAGGCTGGTCTCGAACTCCTGAGCTCAAACGATCCGCCCACCTCGGCCTCCCAGAGTGCTAGGATTACAGGCATGAGCCACCGCGCCCGGCCAAGTATTTCTTCTCTTACAGCCACAATATAAAACTTTAATATTTATATGGCTAATTTGCTGTTAAAATTCTCCAACTAGAGCTAAAGATCCTCTTAATTTTAAAATTTTCATTCAGCCAGATTTTTGCCACCTTGTATGATAGGTTTATACCAATTAGGACATTTCCCAGGCATGATTTCCTTTTGTTTTCAAATTTTGAGTTATACTTGCAAATCTGTTATGTTATTTTAAAGATTTTGTCAGAAATTACATGAGTTTTTAATTGTGATTCTTTATTGCTAATCTTTAGTACAGGATTTTTGAGTAATTTGAGGCATTCCTTTCGCGTAAGTTATGTTTAGTTTGAGCCAACAAAATATAGTACAAACTTAGTCTTTCTTTCCTTTTTTTTTTAAACTAAACTTTTTAGTAAGTTCCTGGAGACGTGCTGATGACAGAAAAGATGACCGGGCAGAAGAACGGGATACTCCTCGTCGTGTTCCTCCCCCAGCTCTTTCAAGAGACCGAGAAAGAGACAGAGACCGAGACCGAGACCGAGACCGAGAAAGAGAAGGTGAAAAGGAGAAGGCCTCATGGAGAGCTGAGAAAGACAGGGAATCTCTTCGTCGTACTAAAAATGAGACTGATGAAGATGGTTGGACCACAGTACGACGTTAAGTCTCAAGATAATGGATTCAAATTGGTGTCTTACATAGGTTTGATCACATTCAAGGATTATTATACTTGTGCTTCAACCAATCTAAATTGGATTCTTTAATGTTGTTTCACCATAACACAAAAAGCATGAACTTGTATTAATCCTATATAATAGATTGATCATGCACCACATCCACAGAAGGTTGGAAATCCATGCCATTTTCTGGAATTTAAGGTGTTGCATTATTTCATCAATCATTTGTTTACAAAAAAGAAAAACTAAAAAATAAATTTAAAATGTGAACCCTTCAGGTATTGAGTAACACCTGTTCCTTGGTATAGAACTGATCTTCTTTTCTTTTGATTTTGAAATATCCGATATTAATTGGAATGAGGTAAGGTTCTGTTAAAGAAAACATGTTTGAAGACCCTTTAAAGCAGTGGATCTGAAACAGTTTTCACACCATTAGCTGTTGAAACATACCTCTTTAGATATTTTGAGGTATTTACTATTAACTAAATTTAGGAAGTTTTTAGATTCACTATAAGTGCAGTAAACATTACGAACATTGGATACAGTGGGATTTTTCTGTAGATTTTACTTGAAAGAAGGTGAGTATAAAACAATTTGCAGTCGTTACTGTAATGACAAAAATACTGCTCAAGTGTGAATCCAAAAAACAGTACAGCTTTTAAATTTTAAAGCATTTGGTAAACTATTGCTGAGTTTTTTCTGTTGCCAATAGCAAACTGCTTTTCCATTAATGGAGAATTCATGCCTTTCAAGCATTTTAAATATGACAATATTTATAAATGTGTTGTTTGGAGGAATTGTTTAAATTCTCTTTCCTAATTTTCTCTTCAGGATAGATTCTTTCAAGTAATTTGTAGTAATGACTGTGTTGACTTCAATTTTGGAGTGTAGTAGCTATGTTAAAGATTAACTATTTGGTCTCATTGAAGCCAACACAGAACTTGCTGCTGTGTTTTTTCTTCAGTGATAAATAAAATACTTACAGAATTTGTTTTAGTGTTGATTTGTGGTTGTAGTTAGCGTTCTAATGGTAAGTTTGCATATTCAGTTGTTTGTTATTTTACTTGAATTTTTATCAGTGCCATTAAATGTCTCTCAGTGTTTAGTATCAAAGAAAGAAAATACAAAATAACTTTAAACATATAAAGCAAATGGGGCTAGGATGTTTCCCGTAAAATGTCCTTTTCTGTTAATGTGAGAATTAGTTTCCTTGTAATGTTGTCCTTTGAGTTTATATGCATGTTGTATCTGTGAAGTACCACCTTGGATTTTCACCTGAAATTTTAAAAATCAGTTAATTTCAGAAAATGTTAATTACAAATTCACTGTGGCTGTAGGCACTTAAGTTATTTCTGTTAGTAGTCTACTGTTGAGAATCCCTGTTGGTACAGCTATAAGGCCAGAAGAGGGAGTATTGATGCTTTTTTACCTAATCAGATGTACCATTTTCTTTTTGATGTTACCAATGTTGGAAATCACTTTTTCAACACTTACCTTTTGTATTTGGCATTTCAAACACATGGAGGTCTTAAAAGGTCTTTTGTGGGGAGAGGACCTTTTCTAAGAAGAGAATTTAGGAGCAATAATTATATTTGGGGCAGTAACCTGCTGTGAGTTTTATGTTACTAGACAGCAGGCCTGTACTTGTGACATCACAGAGAAGTCACAACGGATAATTTATTTAATCAGGTTTAGGTGAGTTACAGATGCATGTGTAAAGGTTAGATTTCAAGGCTAGTCTGCAAAGCCATCGTTTCTGCCCAAACTATTTCTCATACTGTTCTCCCTAGTTTTGTCTTGGTAGTCAGAATTGAGCACAGGAGGAGGGTAGAGGAGTCTCATGCTGTTGCTTTGTGATCCTGCTGTTAGATTTCCACTATCCTGGCCTCACATCCTACTCCCCTGCCCCCGCCCCAGTATTTATCAACAGGTATTAAAAGAAGGCTGACCAACCAACTTACTCCTTCATGTGCTACCGGTATTCTTCCATGTTCCCAGTGGCTTTTGCATTTTTAAATGAGAATAACATTGCTGTTAGCACAGATCTGAGGGTAGAGACATCATCAGCTCAAAGACTTCTGTATCCCATCAGTTGTCCATAGTGCCTACCAGGAGGAGGCTGGCATCTATATGCATGGGATGTTTTTGTGTCAAGAACTGCCTGTGTTTCGTTCTTTAACCAAAGACATTTTGACTGTAGGTTGATTTATGATTTTATAAATCTAATTGAAATATGTGGGGCACAATGGAAGGAATGTTCCATAATGTTCTAGTGGCTAAGAACAAACTAGAAAATTAGGACTAAGACAGTCTTTCCTTTTCTTTCCCTTTAAATATGTATATTTGTGATATACTTTTAAAATGTATAATTTTGGTTTAATAAATCTATGACAAAAGTTCTAATCAAAGCTAATAATTCTGCAACTTCCAAAAAGGACTTGTTAGGAAAATTAAAATACACAAAAAAAGAAAAAAAGCCACCGGAAATACGTGTACAGAAAAGAACAGTTTAAGGCAATTTGTGTCTGCACAGTTGGTAAAACCCTTTTGAAGGTTCCCTATGCTGGTTTGCTACTTAGCCAAATATGCAGCATATGAAAATTGTCACAAATTACTTTGTATATTTTTTAAACTTTGAAAAGGGGGGTTTCTTTACCCTAAACAGTTTTGCAAAGTGTTTAGTTTGTTTCACATTGAGTTCCAAGGATTGTTTTTAAGTGAATGTCTTTAAGTATACTTTTCATAAGAGAATTCTAGAAAATGAACTGTAGTGATATTCTGTTTTAATTCCCAGTATTTCAATGTTAGGTGGAAAACTGAGGCTAATTTGGCAACGGGGGGGGGGGGAGTGGTTCTGATGGAAGTACTTTTTAAGTGGATTAGTATAATGAATAATTGACTTGAGCATTTTCTGGATACTTCTCCCAACACTCTCCCAACTTGAGGACTTAAGCTCGCTCTCTGCTCAACATGTTCCCAGTTCTGGCAAAATAGTGTAATGGTTTCAGAGTATCAAATTAGTATTACATATATCCCATCACAGTGATTCCCATATATCGAGGATATATCATAAGCCACATACCCAGGCCTTGGAAACATTGTCTATAATTTGACTCTTTAAAATTACAAAGTAGCTAAACTGGTCCTGCCACCTTGCTAGTCCTTTTGGCCTGGAGAATCTACTGATCTGTTTATAGTGGCCCTTTTGAAAAGGTAGAACACAGCAGTGGGAGAGGTAACAGGAATTCTTGTTGACCTGAAAGTTTACCCAAAAAGCAAAGTTAACTTAAACTGGTACCTTTTCTAGCAAAAGAAAACAAAGTAATCGCATGGTTTTTATTAAGCTTCGGCCCAGTCAAATATGCAGTTGTCTGGGGTTAAGACTTGGAGGGGTAGATTTTTTTTCCCTTGGCTAAGAAACTCTGCCTGTCCCTTATCCCTCTCAATCCTGAGACACCTTCCTTTGACCAATAGGACTCACAGCTACCTAGTAGTATTTACCCCAGCCTGTAATATTCCCCTCAACTGAGTGTTCCAGATGAAGTCAATTTGCTGTGGGGAAGTTAGCTGTTTAATAGGAAAGGAGGAAACTTGTAATATCCTACTAAATCCTACTGGGAGCTTTATACACTTTGACTAACATCTCCTGCTGGTATCTGCAGATAGCCATGCTTTGTTCATCTTAGTTCACCTGTTTTTGCCTCCTGCGTCTGTCTCAATGGTAGCTAGCGGCGTGCCATAACGTGGCATTTAGCATGGTGGATTTAAAAGTGAGGGTGGGAGGTAAATAAAGTGGGGGTTGGGAACCAGTGCCTAAGATCAGGTTTAATCTCACTTACAGATAATTGGTGGGGTTCCAGAAACAGACTAGGGTCTTCCAGTAAGAATGGGAACATGAGGCACCCCTGGCAATTCCTTTAATTAGTGCTTACTCTGGTTTAAGGACTGCCTATGTGCCTAAAGCCAAACAGCCTAGAATAGAACCTTCTTGAACACAGGTTATTACATTAACATCCTAGAGCTCAAGGGATCCAACTTCCATTTAGCTTGAGAGGCAACAGCTGGAGTGAGCTTTCCTTCACTGAGGCCCTGAAATTGAGCAATCGAGGGTGAATACCGATCTTTTGCCTTTCTCCCATTTGATCTTAGTATCATAAATGTTTTTAAAGAACTGGAAGTGGATGGGTGTGTAGAGAAGAGGCCAAGTAGGAAAGGTATAGGTGAGGTTAATGAATTCATATACTGTTAACTGTACAAATACACGTCTTTTTTTAACAGCACCATTTCCAAGTTATACACAATATGATTGACTTGGCACAATTTTTAAAGGTGGAAAAGGCTAGTTGCTAGTTCAGTAATAAAAGATCTGGTACATAAGAAGATAAGGAGCTGTATTCTACCTGCTACAGATTGTGCATTTTACTAGGACGTAAACAAGCCACAAGGAGGAATACCCGCCCAAATTAATACTGGAAGGTTTACAAAACCTTCACTTCTCATAACGGTGATGCACTAGGGGTTTGCCTCACCTGGAATTAGAATAACTGATTAAGGTCAACTAAGAATATTACTTGCTTCAAACAATAAAATAGTCATTTTGCCAACATTCCATAAAATCGCCAGTTTTAAGCTCAGTTCAGAGGCTTTTAAAAAAATATTCTAGACCTAGTAAAGTGCCTCCATTCATAAAATGAAACATTCAAGGTTAGACTGAGACAATTTCATACTGATGCTCATCTAAAATAGGTCGACGTATACAGCAAATAAACAGCGCCTGTAAGTTGCCATATTTCAGTTAGTGGAATACACACCCAGCCTCCTAGGTTCTGGATGTGGGCAAACTAGAAACTGTAGAGACAAATGGAGATTTTAGCGTCTAGTCCCAAACGCTCGGCAGGGAAGTACTCCACACGGTCGGCTTTTGAAAAACCACCAAGACGATGTCCCAGGTTGAGCCAACTGCTGAGCTCCAGGCCTCCCCGACAGCGAGGGAGAGATGCTGCGCAGACTAAGAGTGAGACGGCGGCGGCAACCCCGGTGGCGTCAGGTGCCAGCAGTCCGAGCCCAGGCCCTCAGCGCAGCTTCTTGCCCGGCAGGCCGTCCCTGGCGCTGCGCGGCGGCGGCGGCGGGCGGGCAGCGGGCGGCGGCGGCACTTTGGAGAGCGGGCAATACTTGATGGTGTGCGCGTTGTCGCCGCTGGCGCCGCACAAGGGGCACGTGTAGCGGCGCAGCACTGGGCACAGCACTCGCCCGTCGGGGCCCTTCAGGATGTGGGTGGTGTAGAGCGCCACCGCCTCCTTGTTGTTCCGGCAGAACACGCACACCTGCAGCTCGGGCTTCAGCAGCCGGGCGGCCGCCGCCCCGGAGGCCCTGTGCAGCCGGGGCTCGGCCGCCCACGCCTGGGCCCGCTCCTCGCGCGGCGTCACTTCGGCGGCGGCGGGCGCGCAGCCCAGCAGAACCGCGGCGGCGCGACCCGCGAACGGGCTCAGCTCGGCGAAGCGCTCCTCCAGCAGCCCGGCCTCGGCGGGGCCCGCGCACAGCTCCAGCGCGCGCAGCTCCAGCGCGCCCCCCAGGTAGCGGCTCCGGGATCCCGGGTCGTCGCTGTCGTCGTCGTCGTCCTCATCGTAGTCTGGTGGCCCGGGCGCGGGCCCCAGCGCCCCCGGCCCGGCCCCTGCGTGGGGGGAGCAACAGGACGAGGAGGAGGAGGAGGAGGGCGGGGAACCGCCGCCGCCGTCCGCACCGCGGGCGCAGCTGAAGCCGGGCTCGCCGTCCACTGCCTTCGTGATGAGCGTGGCGAGCCCCAGATAGTCGTTCCACGAGCTGAAGGGCTGCGGGTGCGCCGGGCCCTGGGCGCTCACGTAGCGGGCGCTGGGCACGAGCGCCATGGGCGGGGGGGCGCGGCCGCGGCGGGGCGAGCGGGGCGCCCAGGGGAAAGCCTCCATGGGCGGGCCGCGCACGCCGCCTCCCCGCCGCCGGCGCTGGCCGGACGGAAACAACGCGCGGAGCCTGCCCGCCGGCCTGCCGCGGGGTGGGGCCGCCTCGCCGCCTTTTATCGGGCCCCGCTCCTCCCCGCCCCCCGGCCTTGCTGCCGCGGCCCTGCCCCCTGCGCTCCCCGGCCCCGGCCACCTCGCCCGCGCCCCGGACGGAGGCGGAGCGGAGGCGGGCGCGCCGGGGGCGGGCGGGCAGTGCGCGCGCTCCGCTCCGGCCCGCGCGGCTCCCGCGCCCAGCGCTGCGCGGGCCTCGCCAGCTGCCCAGCGCTTTCATTCTGGGAAGGGGGCGGGCGAGGCGCCGCCTCGGGCCACCGCGCTAATTGGCTGCCGACCAGAGCCCCTGCGCCACGCGCGTCGCTCCGGATGCTGATTGGTGCAGTCCGGGCGGGGGGCGTGCCCTTCCCGCACAGCTGGGAGGTGCGGGGAAAGTAGGGGAGAGAAGGGCCGGGTAGGGGCGGTTGCTGGAGCCCTCCTGCGTCAGAGCGTGGAGCCCTGGCTTTGGAACAGGTGACTGGGCCCGGGTCTCCTTCGGCCTGCTGGTGAGGTTCAGCGAGGACAGGGGCTGGGATGGCGACGGGTACATGCCCCCACCTCCCAGTCCTTAATGCCTCAGGCCCACATTCCGAGAAGCCCCTTCTCTCCTCCCCTTCTCATCGACATCAGCAGGAAAAGCCGTGGGGGAAGCAGGACTGCGTACGGTGGAAGGATGCAGTTCGCACATCACAGCCGCCCAGCGATCAAGGAACTTCCGTTTGCACGGCGCGCTGGAGCACTTTCCACTGGGTGAAATGCTTACGAACCCTGAGATTTGGAGAGGTTATGGTTCTTGTAGTAAGTAGTGGAGGGACGCAGGCCTTTCCCAAGGCGCACAGCAGCCTCCAACAGGTGCTCAGAGACTGAGTGGCCATTAGCCGGCGCCTTAGGCAGGACTGGGCCTGAGCCAGGAGAGCCTAGGACCGTCATTGAGGCCGGTGTGTTTAGCCTCTCACCCTCAGGGTCCTGGATCGAAATCTGGGGTGTGTGCCGTTTGAAAAACAAAGCATATTCAACATCATAACTTAACACTTTGAAATGAATGAAATATTTGTTGTAAGAACTGAAGAATAAAAGTCAAAAAATGAGTTTTGATTAGGAAATTAGAGGTGGTCTTGTGCTTCCCAGGAAAAGGCACTTTTTCTTTAATTGAAAGTAGGAAAGGTTTTAGGTACTGAGGGCTCTTCTAGGATGGGGCCTAAGACCAGGACCAGGAAAATGCCTCCGCGGTAGCTGGGTGGGCGGCAGGGTGGGCCTCTTGGTTCGTGGTGGGGTCTTTCCTCCCCCACGCCGGACTTGTGGGTACCGAAACAATGATGGGGCAGCCCTCATTAGGCCTGAGGCCATGCTCACGGGTCTGGCTGTGCCCAGCAGGTGGAGAATGGCCCAGCAGGGGATGCCCAGAACCTGGTACTGGCATCGGTTAATATTAGAACAAATGAGTGATTTCATCAGAATGTCAGCAGCGGACGGGATCTGTGGGATCATTCAGTCCAATCTTACTTACAGATGAAGAAAATAAGACCTGGAGAAGGACTTCTTTAAGGCCACACAGTGACTATTTGACAACCAGGACGAGGACTGAGGTCCCGTCACTCCTGGCCAGGTGGCCTTTCCACTACACCACAGAGTCAGAAGGTATTTCTGACTGGCTGTGTGCATGTGTCAGCAGAAATCAAATACAGAACACAGGGGAAGTTGGAAAGAAGAGAGGCAGGGTGGGAGATGTACCTTTGGTTGGGACCCTGCCCTCAGGGAGCAGGGCTGGGCTGGCAGGCACAGGGGAGGGTGAGGCAGCAAAGGGGGCCTGTTCGGACCACCTGACGGGTTTGGGGTTGAAGACACATTTTTCAGCCTCTTCCTCCCCTCCTACCCCCTGAGGGTTGATAGGAGCCCGGAAACCAGGCAGTAATACTCTGCACTTGCCAACCCGTTCCTTTTCCAAGTTTGTGTTGGCACTCAAGTTAGAAAGTCATTCCTTTATTTCCTCCCCCTCTCCCACCAAAAATACACAAAAGCCTCAATGCCGTGGGGCTCCTTCAGAAGCCTGGCAGGTTTGCTGACACTGAACTCTGAGCTCTTACCGCGAGAATGCTGGCCCCCAGAGTGGTAAGAAGATGATTATTCTATAAATGGAAAATTCCGCTCGGTTCACGCAGCCCTGCAGCCTGCACACTTGCAAGGTATGCAGACTTTCCAAGCCCTGAAGAGGGGGAGCCCACTCTGAGAAAGCTCCGGCAGGGCAGGTTTACGACTGCCGGCTGCTGTGTCCGATCCCCTGGGTCAGGCCAGAGACGACGGCGACTGAGCCGCGCCCACCTTCCTCCCCCACACGGCCCTGGTGTTATGGGAGGAGCATAAAAACTTTGAAGTGAACGTGGATAAGAACAAATGCCTTGACTGGGAGCTGCCGCCTGGGTGTGTGGGCAGCTGTGATCGTGTGGGGATGGGCTGGAAGGACGAGGACGGGAATGAGTGTGTCCTGGGATCTAGCCACGTGCGGTTTCCCCAGGGCTCCCTGTCTGCCATAAAATGTAAGTAGGAGTTTGACCCAGAAGGGAAGTCTGGGTGTGAAGGCCAAGTGTGTAAAGGCTTTTGTCTTTGGGCACATGCTGGGCCTCGGCTCCCCTGGGAGCCTTTGCTGTTGGGGACCACTGAAAGGCCAGAGCAGGTGCCTGGCCCACCTCTGGGTTAAATAAAGTTACTTTGTCACCAGGCACAGGCCTCCTCCTGGCCGTGAGCGCTCCAGCTCTCTTTGAGGTGGTGGGACTGACTTCAGGGATGTTCTTAAGGCCTCTGATGAAGTCTGATTGCCTTTTGTTCACTTTCCAGGAGTCTGGGACGAAACAGACGGAAGTAGCCAGAATGTGAAAGTTTCTTCAGGGGACATCCTCAGACTGGCCGAGGCAGGAAGCTAGAGGGTTGCTTCTGGAGTAGGGCCTGCCTGGCCGGGGCTGAAGGCTTTGGCGGGCAGGGTGGCCGGTTGTGAGGGCATCCTCGGCTCTGTGTTCCCACCGGCCTGGCCCCGGCCCCGGCCCTTTCCTTTGCTGGCAGCAGAAGGCAACCATGAGGCATCCTGAGGCTCTTCAGAGCCGTGGGTCAGCCCTGGGGAGTGCGGCAGCCTGGCCAGCGTCCAGGCAGCTACTGGGATGCTGTTTGCCGGCCCAGGCTGCTGCTGACCACCCGCCGAGCTCCTGCAAGGGGCGGGAAGTGCTCTGGCTCCCCCAGCCGTGGGCTTGGACGCAGGTGAGGCACAGCTGGGCACGTTGAGGGCTCTCTCCTCTAATGGTGTTGACTTTGTCCATGTCATGTCTCTGTCAAGCTCAGACCGTCTCGGGGACAGGGACTTGGCTGGGTTTGCATCCTGGTCCTTATGTGAAGTCACATGTGGCCTTGGACAAGGGACGGAACCTCCTCTCTGGGCCCCAGTGCCTTCCTCTGGTTAGCAAAGGGCCTCGGCTCATGTAAAGTGGCACCACGTGTGGTTGCCAGCTGACAGCCACTCCCCGCCTTTCTTAGCCTTGTTCCGAGTCCCTCCCTCAGCCTCAGCGGATGAGCTGTGACAGCTTTAAGCCACTCAGAAACTTCCCATTTCCGCTGGTACAATTGGGTAAGGAGAGGGCTGGTGACCCAGTTCTGGCCCTTGAAATGTAAGCGGATGTCTGATGTCTGCCGGGGGGTCTGCGGAGAAGTCTGCTCCCTCCATAAAGAGGGGCAGGGAGGGCCAGGACCTCACCTGCTTCCTCCCAGGTAATGGAGCTGCTGCAGGCCTGAGGTGACAAGTCTTAAGGACAAAAGGCTGGCACAGGGGCGATGGCTTACCAGAAAAGTTAAACCCTGGTGACAGTTTTGTGGGTGACTTGCTACACAAGGTAATTAAACATCTTTATGGTTTCAGCCACTTCCAGTGAGGTATCCTTTTACTTGCATTCATTTTAAACTAAACGTGTAGTAATATGCAAAATGCATTTGATAATCCCATCAAAAGGTAGGGTCCCCTCCACTGGCCAGACGGAGGTGACAGCCGTGTCAGAATTCCGTGTGTGTGGACAGGGGCTGCTGGAACGGGTGCGGAGAACCGAGAACAGGTGCTTCTGCTCTTCTCCCACCCGCCCTGCCTCGGGCCAAAGCCTCCTGGCTGGTGGGAATAATAACCCCGCCAGCAGCACCAGGTGCTTTGCACACACCGTCTCGTGTGACTCCCCCTGCCCCCCAAATGCCACAGGCACTGTGACCACCCTCCAGGGGCATGTCGCTAAGGAGTAGCAGGGCCGAGATTTGCACCTGTGGCCCTCTCGCTCTGAAGCTGGGTTTGTGCCTCTTCAGATGCACCTGGTCATTCTCGAGGCTTCTGGGGTCCAGATTTGGGGGAGTCTGGCCCGCAACACGCAGCGGCAGGGGCAAGAGGGGACAGCGCTAGGAGCCGCCTGGGGCAAAACCGGGCAGATTTTCCATTCTGTGTCAGAGATGTCCCCCAAACAAAACCACTCCCATTGAAAGCAGTCTGCGTGTTTCTGTTTACCCAGTAGTAGGTACTTTGGTAAAGTGAGTAATCCTTTCTCTCTGCGACACCCTCGCTCCTCCCTGCCGTGTGGTTTTCTTTTAGAAATCTGGAGTGTCCCAATTTTATTTAAAGCAGGAGCTGCCTGGAGGCTTCAGGCAGAAGGGCAGAGGCCCGGGCGGAGGATGCTGCTAACAGTAATGACAGTGGCTCACGGGCTGAGCCCTTACAGTGCACTGAGCGTTCGCTCAGATCAGTTCTGAGATCCTCCCAGCAGCCCTGCAGTGATTCCCTTTCACAGAAAGGAAAGTGAGGTTTGGGGAGGCTAAAAGCCTGTCTGGCCTCTCACAGCTGGTTGGTGGCTGGGATTTCTCCAAAGCTTGTGCTGTTAGCTCTCATACCTCCTGGCCCGTGGACATGCATTCATTTAAAGTTCACTACATCCTGCCTCCCTGCCCACTCCATGTGTCCCTAAATGGGACCATCAGCCTTCTGTCCCTCATCTTCAATCCCTGCTGTCTGCAGGGGAGTCAGGTAAAAAGCTGGGGCCCCTAGTCAGGAAGGGAGGAGTTATACATAAAATGGTAAACTGTAAGGTCAAGGTTGCTCTCCAGTGGGCCTGAGAGCTCTGGGCAAAGGGAGGGGAAGCAGAAAGATGAGGGCAGGGAAGGGGATGGGACTAGGCTGCCAAGCAGGGCTGCTGTGTATGGTTCTGCAGGTTGTGCACTGCACAAGGGCTTCCCATCTAAGGGGGCACCTTTTACATGATAGACACAGTCACACATTTGAGTGAATCTATGATAGTTTTCTGAGTAGAAGGCCTGAGATAACAATCTCAGTGTTCTACTACAGCTGTGCAGAACAGGCAGCTCCTCTCTAGGGGCCTATTAACTCTTACTTTACATACATTTATAACACACTCTTTGGTTTCTCAGCTCTGACCATGAGCTGGGGGCGATAGAGGACATGGTGATGTGATGGACATGCACACAGCCACCTCTGTGGACAGTACTGTATGATGCCAGAATATAATAACTTGGTAATGTTAATTCTGAGTTATTGGGAACATGTTAAATGTCATTTACTCTGTTTAAAAAGGCAGGCAATGTCTAATACATTTAGTTTAGAAAATGATTAACACACCATTAGGTGTTTTGAGTGTCTATTTTATGGCTACATTCATTTGTGTGATCTCTCTTTTCTCAGCACCACAAGGTAAGGAATAAAAACCGTGGGTACCATATCCACTGATGTGCTAGGAGCTCTCCCCATCTCCTTATTTAGCACCTCATTATCTACCAGCAAGGTAGATAATATGGGCAATCCCATTTTATGGATGTGGAGGGTGAGGCTCAGAGAGGGAATGCAACACACCCAAGGGCACACAGCCAGCAAGAGCTGGAAGGGAATTTGAACCTAGGCTAATAGACTCCAGTCCTGTGCTCTCAACCCATCTGCTCTCAGTCTCTGCTGTGCTTTTCCTCTCCTGTCTCAGCAGGCGGCAGCTGTCCTTTAATCTCCCCATTACCCCCAGTTCCCTGGGAAGGTTCAGGGTAATGGAGTTGCCTTTCGGGATGGCTTTCATTGTCAGGGCCCCTGGTGTCCACTGCTGTGACATTTGCTGATGAATAGCTCCCTTTCTCGAGCCGAGCATTCATTGTCTGGCCCTAGGAAAAATGTACCACGTGTCCCCTGATGGCCTGGATATGCTTGGGATGTGTCCATGGCCTCTGATTGAACCAACCACACCTTGTCTCTTGGCCAGAGGTAAAGTCTAGACCCATCTCTCTGTGTAGTGACTGGGCCCAGCTGGAGGGCAGGAGGTGACAGCTCCTGGGAGGCAGGGTCCAGGGTCTTGGCCAGGCCACCTGGCTGGCTGCTCTGCAGGCTGCCCGGAGGTTGGGGGTTGTGTGAGTCCTGGGGTCTGCTGGGAGTGGGGTCCAAGGCATGACGGCACCACCTGCCCCTGGCTGTTGCCTGCAAATGGAGGCCACAGACCTCCCATGTTGGACACAAGTGTCACCTTCAGAAGGGAGGTCACCATGCTGCAGCATCATGGTTGGAAAGCGCCTGAGTGGACCAAAGCCAGGGTCCTTGTTCCTGGTGCACCAGGAACTTGCTATGTGAAAACAGCAAAGCGTTTCCCTCCTCTGCGCCTCAGATTCCTCACCATTAAACCAGAGGGCAGGCAATGGCACAGAAAAATGCTGATACATACAGCGTGAAACAGGTCACCAAACAGTAGGCCCCCAGCTTTTTTTGTTAAATGAAACAGTTGGTATGTACCTTCTGCGTCTATATATTTTGTGTAAAAATTATAGAAACATAGAAGAAAATATATGTGAACATATAGAAGGATATATAAAAAATCGCTAACAGTGGTCTTCTCCAGGTGGTGGAATTATGGGTAGTTTTATTTCATAGCTATATATTTACTCACTTTATAAAAAGACAAAAATTTGAATGCAGGATGTTAGATTCCAAATCCTGAGCACTGTCTCATCCTTGCTATTGCCCCTGCCAGTAAAGCCCAGCAGTGATCGCCTCCTTGTCCCTGCAGACTGCAGCTGGCACACGGCAGGGACCAGGTCCACCTGCCAGAAGGGTCTTGGTAGCTGCACCTGCCTATTTAGCCTCCTCGCTTCCCAGTGGTTTGCAGCGTTGCACACCTGAGCGTGCTTTCAGCTAGGATTTGGTGGTGCCAAACTCCATTTTCAGACAGCCCAACCAGAAGTCAGAGTCCTATCTGCTTCGTCACCTCTCTCCACGCCACCCACTCACTGCCCCACCGCCAGACTCGGGCGGCAGACAGGCCAGGAGCAGGGAGGCTGGAGCAGAGGGAGGCAGTGGCGCGAGGCTCTGGGCTGCCTCTGCTTTCTTTCCTTCTCCAGCTGTTCTCTGGGATCATTCCTGTCTCATGCCTGTTCCCTCTGCTGTCCTTACTGTCCCCCAGTAAATCCCAGCCAGCCGTCCAGACCAGCTCACGTGCAGTCTCAAGCCTTTAGAGGTTGAAGCAAGACTTTGTGTACTTCATTAGGTTCCTCTGGACAGCACGTCCCTTGTGCCCTAGGGTCCTGGTAGGGCTGTCAGTCACAGCCCTGCTCCTGCCACAGGTGGGCATATGACACAGACTGTCCAGTCCAAAGGTCCTCTCCCCTGGCCACAGAGATGGTTCAGGCATGGGCATGTGACCCAGACAGAACCAGTGAGACTCTTCCCTGAGACTGGTGGGAGAATGTTGTGAGAGAGAAGTGTTCTTTTGGCTGTCACTGCTCACGGGGGATATTGTGAGTGTGTGACTGCTGGTGGCCATCTTGCCCACACAGGAAGAGCACCTCCCTGCAGAAGAAAGCCACATGCAGACGGAGCCCTGCTGACATCATTGCTTCAGCCCCTGGATCCAGCTGTGCCTGAAGCAAGATAACCCTGCACTTCCCAGTTAGGTGAGTCAATAAATCTCCTTTTCGTTTGAGCTGATTTAAAAAAAAAATTTTTTTTTTTTTTTTTTGAGACAGGGTCTCACTATGTCACCCAGGCTGGAGAGCAGCGGTCTGATCATAGCTCACTGCAGCCTCCAACTCCTGGGTTCAAGTGATCCTCCTGCCTCAGCCTCCCCGGTAGCTGGGAGAGGCAATGTGTCATATGGAGAAGGGTCTCAGAGTCGGGAAACCTCAGTTCTGCTCTCGGTCCTCAAGCAAGTCACCACTGCCCCCATGCCCTAGCATGTGTCCTTTATGAAGGTGCTCAGCAATCAGGGGAAGTTAGGGATCTGGGGGTCTTAGCTAGGACTCTGAGCCTATCTCAGACTGGCTCAAACAAAAAGGGAATTGATTGGCTGCTGAAACTCAGAAGCTCACGAGTGACACTAGCTTCTGTCATGGCTGGAACCAGACCCTCAAACAAGACCATCATTCGGACTTTGCCCTCTGTCCATTTTCACCACTGCTGTCCTCTGAGTCATCTTCCACCCAAGGCTCATGCTCCCCTCCTCAGCAGAGATGGCGTTTGCACGTCCAGGCTTCCATCCAATCAGCTTTGGAGCCCCAGTGGAAAGGCAATGCCTCTTTTCTGACAGTTTCAGTAAAAATCCCAGGATTACATTTCATTGGCTTAACTGAGGTCATGTGTCTGTCCCTGAACCGATCACATTGGCCAAGGATTGGAATGGTCAGACTGGCCAGGGCTTGGTCACGAGCTCACCCCTGGAGCTGAGGGGAGCAATTTCCCGAGACTCCCAGGATATCGGGGAAGCAGCAGGCAGGAGCCCAGGGGTGGCTGCTGATACTCTCCTCCCGTCCACACCGTGGTTACCAAGCATCTGGCCTGGGATGCAGGGATGAATTTGGATCTTAAGTTCCTCACGCTCTGGGGGAGGCAGAGAATACACGAGGAACTATAACACCAGCCAGGTCATTTTGCAGCCTGGAACGGCAGCCCACCGAGGTGCTGTCAAAGCTCCAAGGAGACAGTGATGACTATTACCGGGGGTCAGGGAGGGCTTCTCAGAGGACGTGACTTCTCATCCAATCCTTCTGATTGTTCTGTCTATTATTGAGAAGGGGGTATTGAAGTCTTCACCTATTATTGTAGAACTGTTTATTTTTCCCTTCAATTCTGTCAGTTTTTGCCTCCTGTATTTTGATGGTCTGTTACTGGGAGGGTAAATGTTTATAATAGTTATATTTTCTTGCTGTATTGAACCTTTTATTAATATGTAATATCCTTCTTTGTCTCATGTAAATTTTTTTGAGGAGACAGGGCAGCATGTGGCCCTGCAAGACCTGCCCTGGGAGCCGTGGCATTGGGCCTTCCCAGGTTGTGTGGCTGGCGGCTGTTTGTGGTCTGACTGTGTTATATCTGTGGGGTCCATAGTGGGGGTGTCGATCTGTGCTTTGTCCATAGCACTGGTTGCTCCTTGGAGTCATTGTGAAGTCAGAGAGCCCTTGAAAACTCGCTTTTCCCGAGTCCATCTTTGTGCTCCTGGGTCCTGCCTGTGGCTCAGGTGAATCCTAGGATACCCAGGTCTGTTCTCAGGGGGTGGGGAGGAAGGAACTCCGAACTTAGCAGTCGGGGTGCGTGGAAGGTTCAGTTACTTGTCTGAGAATGTGGGCCAAGACAAGGCCTCGGTCATCTTAAGGCTCCCCAGCTACCCCTGGCCACCCTCGGACTCGGTTGGGAGAACAGACTTGCCCTTTGCTGTGTGGGATTAGGAGCTGCCCTTAAGAGAAAATTCTCCTTGAGGATAAAGAGGCAAAACATATTTTAATTCAAACAGATTTCCCTAAGTCAGTTGCTACATCAATCCTTGTTTGGTTTCTTATGCTTAAGAATGTCTGTGACTTCATGAGGCTGTTCTCCCGTGGGACTCAGTTCAGGAAGACTTTTGGGGGAGCAATAGTGAAGTTGGGGTAATAGGGTGTTTTTTGTTCTTTAGTCTTCTTTTTAATGGTGCTTCAAGTGTATGGAAGGCAAATGACTCCAAAGCGTTGACTTCGGTCACCTGGACTCCCTGGCTGCTGGAGGAGGCTGTGGGCAGGAGCTCAGTGTCACAATAACAGCAGTAGCAACAACAATGGCTGCTGGGACTTATAATGTGCCAAGAATTATGCTAAGTGCTGTAGGAACATGAATGGCATTGAATTCTCTTAATGGTCCCATGAAGTAGAGACAACTTTTGTGATTCTTTATTTTTTTTTATCTTTCCTTTTTCAGTTTGTAGAGAAGAAGAGATTATTATTGTCATCCCTATGTCATCAGTGAGGAAACTGAAGCACAGAGACGTAACTTGCCGCGGGGCAGGGGGAACTGGCCCTTAGGCCAGGCCGGGGGGCTTCAGAAAAGGCACAGACCCTTTAAGGCCACCTCAGAGGCCCAGGAGTGCGTCCTGTGTCTGATGGTTCTGACCATGCAACCTGGGCCCTCAGAAGAGTCACTTCATTTTCTGTCACATGGGGACCCCGACTCCTCTCTGATTCAAGGCTGTGAGAGGATTCCGTGAGGTCGTGGGTATGACGTGTCTCACTCTGTCATGGCAACTAGTGTGGTTGTCAAGGACAAATGACCGCAGGGTGGCAGCTGGGTCTGGCTCTGGTGAGCTTGTCCTCTTCTGGACTCAGCCAGGGAAGGAACTGGAAGGAACGCTGGTGACATGGTTGGGCTCTGTGTGTCACGGTGGGAACACAGCGGCAGTGGAGGGAGGAGAGCACCAAGGTGTGAGCCCTCGAGCAGCGCGGGGCACAGCATGGCTGCCGCGTGGGTCAGGGCCGAGATCGCGGGGCAGGTGGGGAGGCTGACGGTGGAGCCCGTCCCCTGCTGGGTGGGGGCCCCTCCTCCTCATCTGGAGGCCCCCTGGGGACACCACTGCTCACCTTCCTCCTGCAGCTGGGGGCCCGTGTCCTCACAGAGCCCTAGAGTCTCCGGGCTGCTCAGGGAATGTGTGAGACTGGAGCGGCCAGAGCAGAAGCGCTGGTCGGGTGGGGTCAGGCCCCTGCACCCCGGTGTAGACGGGGAGCAGGAGCTGCCACGTGGCCCGGGACGGAGGTTCCCAACTGGGGACGATTTTGCCCCCTCCAGGGGACATTTGACAATGTTGGTTGTCACAACTGGCGTGGGGGGATGTGTTGCTACTGGCATGTAGTAGGTCAAGGCCAGGAATACTATTAAAAATCCCACATTGGACAGGACATCCCCCCACAGCAAAAGAATTATCTGGCCCCAAATGTCATTAGTGACAAGGGTGGGAGACCCTGGCCAGGGTGAGCACTGATCACCTGAAGGGCCTTGGTGTGTGGGGGGGAAGTGGACACAGAAGGGTCCTTTGTGACCCAGGGACCAGAGTGAGGATCCCTCGGAAGACGTCACTGGACAGAGGACAGCGGGGCCCATCACTGCACATTGCCCCCTCCCCCCTGGCTTTAGTTCCACATGGAATTTAGAAGCCAACCCAGAGAGAACTGAGGGGCTGGGGACCCTCAATTAAGTTCCTACCATCCAGTGGAAGGAGGGCTTGCAAGAGAAATGAAGTTAAACAAAAATTGCAGTTAACCCTGGTGGAACACTAACTATGTGCATCATCCCACTTCATCTCGGGTTGGATTATTATTCCCTTTTTATATGGTGGGCAGCTGAGGCTCAGAGAAGGGAAATAATGTGCCCGAGCTGGTTAGTGGTGATGCCGGGATTTGAACCCAGCTCTGCCTGAGTACAGGGGCGGCACCCACCCCAGTGCAGGTGTCTCCAGCCCGGGTGGAGTCCTGCGGGGCCTCCCATGGAAGCGCCAGCCCCGACCTCTGAGCTCGAGCTTATCCAGGTCGGTCCTGGGCAAGCTGGTCAGGACCCCACAGCTCGTGGTCCTCACTTGAAAAGCGCAGGGGTGTCCCCAAGGGCAGCAGGCCAGGGGCTCCTCAGCCACTTGCTGGGAGGCCTCAGCAAGTCATTTCAGTGACACAGGGGAAGTAGCTCCCCGCCAGGCTGGTGTGAGGATAGAATGACAGTGGAGATGAAGGCAGTTGTAACCCACAGAGCAATGTGGGGGTGCAGCAGCCCCCTGGACTTTTCCTAGTTGCTGACCCCTCTAGGAAATTCTGATTCCTTGTCAGCCCCACTGTCAAGAGACCAGCCACGGCAGGGACTGCAGGGAAACAGACGGCCTGATTCACTGCAGCCGGGGCTGGGGCCAGGGGTGCCCGCCACCCCCGATCATCAGCCTTGCTTGGGGTTGGCGTGGCGAGGGTTCCCCTTCCCTGCGCTTACAGCCATCTCTTCTCCAAATGCAGTTCCACACTGAAGTGGGAGCGGGGACTTCATGTGCTGAGACAGCCCTGGTGCAGCACCTGCTGCTTTTCTGTGTGCCAGGATGGAACACGCGCAGGAGTAAAGAGGTGAACAACAGTGCTCGCTCCAAGGCCGGGAAGCTTATACTTCCTGCGCTTTCTTTATGAAATCTTTGCCTATCCCAAGGTCAGGAAGATACTCTCTTACGTTACCTTCTAGAAGCTTTTATTTTATTTCTCATGGTGTATATGTAAAAACACACGCTAAAATTTGTTTACAGATTGGTTGCTGTAGAGTGAAATTCAGTTTGGGGCAAAAATAGGTAATAGCAGCTAAGCTTTGGTTTCCTCAGCTAGCAAATGTGGATAATCATTGTCCCTTCATCACATTTAATGTTATGACATTAAATGAAATAATACATGTAAAGTGCTCAGAGTAGGGACGCACAGATACTATGTAAAACTCAGTGTAGGCTCTTACTGTTCTGGAACATCCCAGCTGTTTCTCCAGCCACCTGGTGTTCTGTTTGACAGACAGGGTGTGGTGGGTCACCCCTTTTCCCCACTCTTGCAATCCGAGCTGCACAAACGTGCCTGCAAGCACAGGCACTTGCCCATTGTTCCTGCAGGACAAACTGTGTTGATTCTCGATGGTTCCTCGTGTCCCCACACAAGTGAAATGGAGGAAAGGATGAGGAAGACTCCTCCAGGGATCCTTCAGCAATGAGCTGTCAGCTGAGAAGCCGCTGGAGGAAGAGGAGGAGGAAGAAGGCCATTCAGTAAGATTTGCCCTCAGAAGGAGGGCGGAGCAGCCGCTGCAGGTTCTGAAGGCGTTTGCTATGAGCGTTGAGAAAAACAGCTTGTGGGAGCCTTTGTGCCTCCGGAGGAGTAATTGCCTTTGATGGTCTGTTAATAGGAGTCATTATGTGGTTATTAAGAAGGGACTGCGATGAGCCCAGCTCAGGCTTGCTAAGTTCAGGGGTCTCTAGGCTTAATGTTGTTTCTGCCTTGCAGATAAGGAGCCGGGCACCTTCCCTGGAGCCCCCTAGAATGGGGGGCGGGGTAGGCCTTTTAGCCCAGCAAGGTGGGGCAATGCTTGAGGGTGCCAATTAACGCCTCACCTCCAGTGGCTGGCGGGAGGGCAAGGGCAGAGGTGGGAACAGAGAGCTCCTGAGCAAAATGGGGAGAGGAAGGAGAGAGAGAGAGAGAGAGAGAGAGTGAGAGAGAAAGAAATTGGAAAGAATACTAGCCTTAGGGCTAAATTCTAGAGCCTGAATCGCCAGGGAGCCATTACCACTGGCAGTTCTCGGGCCTCTCCAGCCCTGTGGGTTTAAGTTCTGCGTTGAACAAGACCCCAGGGCGACTGCTCTGCATTTTCAAGAAACACTGGTTTGGCTCTCACCAGGGTGAGGGACCCCTAGGGAATGCAAGGGGAGAACTTCCGTTCCTTATGGGGGGGCATCCCAAGAACTGGCTGTTTGACAAGAATTCATTATAGCAGCTGTTCTGGCCCAGTCACTCTACTTCCCCTGGAAAAACCCTCTGTAAAGCCCAAGGCTCTCCCCTTTCTTGCATGGATGCTCTTTTCGGTGTTCACCCATCTGCACCCAGATGCTCAAATAAACAGCATTTTGCTACACCTGAGCCTTCGTGTGTCTCCCTCTCGGCTCCGGACCTAACAGGGTGCAACGTGGCCAACAGGCTGCAGCACTGTGCGGAGGGGCTGGCAGGGTTTGACCTTGCTGAGAAGACAGCTGAGAAGGATGTGATGGAGAAAAGTGCTTGGGAGATAAAGCAGAAGAGGGTGTGTCGACTCTGGAGCAGGTGGCCAGCGGTGTCACTAAGGTGACCTGTGCGGAATGACCTGAAGGAGGTGAGGGAGCGAGGCTGCCATACCTGGGAAGGGGTCCTCGAGGCTCTACGGACTGGTTCTGCCCCAAGAAAGACTCTTCTCCCTGGTCCCCTTGCGTGCTCGGCCCCAGCTCACACTGAATTCAAAGCCAGGAGGGATGTGAGCAGTTTTGGGCGAGAGTCACCTACTGCACCTGGAAAGAACCATCTCTGTCCTCTCCTGGCTCTGTCCTCTGATGCTTTCCAGCCGTCACCCAGGAGGCATCTGCCTGACGCCCAGCTCTGGGAAGTCTGGTTTTCTTCCCAAAGCCAGAGAGCCTATGCTTCATCTAGGAGGTTGGCTACAATGCCGTCAGTTTGGGGACTGGGTGGGTGGTAGAGAGGCTAGAAGGAGGACGAAAGTCTGGGGGTTGTAAACTGCCTCCTGTATGGTCCCTCCCCTCATGGAGCGATGGCCAGGAGGGGTGACCTGCTGTAGGGCCCTCGGAGGACTGGTCGAGATGGGGTGAGGCTCATGACCCCTGGTTGTGCAGCCAGAGCCTAAAGTGTCCAGGGATGCACGGGCTGCCTGGAGATTTGTGACACCAGGCAATGAAAGGAGACACACCCTGGGGTCAGGATCAGGGCACTGGAGTCCTAGTTCCCACCAATGCCACTGACGAGCTGTGTGACCTTGGACAAGTCACTTTACCTTTCTGGGCATCAGTTTCCTTATCTGCAAAATGGAGATAAAAAGTAGTATCTACCTGTAAGGCTGTTTTGACCATCAATGTTATCAGCTGTCAACACTAATAAAATTATTAGTAATAGTAATGCAATTTATCAGAATCATTTTGCTCTTATGGCCTCCCTGGCGTCACTTGCGGCCGGAGAGCGTTTCCTGCATGAGGAACACTGTGGAGAGAGTGCACGGATGGTCACCCACCAGCCTGGGTGGGCCTGGGCAAGCGCTGAGCGGAGCACCGCCTGTGCCTCAGGCCGGGAAGCCCTGAGCTCCGTGGAGCCACCAGCATCGCCTTACCTGGGTCTGAGGAGTTTGCAGCCACCTCTGGGGACAGCAGGAGGACCTTGGACTCCTGCATGTTACAAACTTCCCAAACACTCACCTGGACGGACTTTTCTACTGGCCCAGCCGGGGCGTTTGCTCCTTCTCCGGGGAAACAGATGGTGGTGGGCTTCAGGAAGGACTGTGGCGAGCCCGAAGGGAACCTTTGCTTTCTTCGTGCCTTCCAATCCGGCGCCACATCAATGAGTGCAGACGACGGTCAGCGGGGACTGGCCCGGACGCTCAGTCCAAAACGGTTTTAAATATGCTCAAGATGTCGTCTTGGACCTGTGCTTGGGCTCGAGGATGGCTCAGAGCCTCAGCCACCTGTCGGGGAGTGGTTCTCAGGCCCGCACGGTCCAACTGGCACAGGCAAAGTCTCCTCCATGCGGTGCCCACAGCCTGGCAGGGCCTGGGCTGGGCCTGGCTCTCGGACCTCCTGTCCCCGCCCCACCGAGGCAGTCCTGGTGGCCAGCGTGTGCCGCGCTCCCTGTATGTGCTGGTCTCTCTGCCCAGCCACCCCCCTCCCACCCCCTTCCCTCCCTGCTCACTCCTCCCGAGTCCACGCCAGGCCCACGGCTCTCAGGCGAGTCTCCCCTCCCTGCCTTCACCCCTCCCTGCCTCCGCCCCTCCCTGCCTTTGCGGGTGCTGCCCACATCCTTCCTCCTCAAGCCCGGGGCTCTGCGTCTCTCACTCCCCAAATGCCCGGTGAGTCGGTGAGTGGAGGAATGCTCCGCTTTCTCCCAAAGCCTGGGGGCGCCTTACTTTTCCTTCTAGAATGAAGTCTTCTCGTTACAGCCTCTGCTCCTGCTTCCCACCAAAATGTCAGAGTCCCGTTTCCTCAGGTGAGTAGGAAGGGGAAGGAATAGCATGAATATGCATGAATAGCATAGTCAGAGCCAGGCTTTGTCAGACCAGCCTTGTCAAATGAGACCTGGCTGAGGTGCTACTTTCCTCTTCTTGCCCTTTCTCTTCTCCCCGACCCTCCCATGGCTGCTCCATCCCAGATCAAGTGAACTGGAATCTCGGGGGGATGGGACCAGGCCTGGAATTCTTTTTTATGGTATCCCAGGTGATTCTCATAGGTAGCCAGGACTGAAAACTGCTGCTTCAGGGTAATTGTTGTCATTAGAACCAGAAATTCCACAGAGGCCACAGACACGGAAGGGGAATAGCTCTTAGCTACAGTGATATCACTGGAACATGGCACGTCTCTCCTTTTTCCAACTTTCTTCCATGTTGGTTCCTATCTCGAGCCCTAACCACAGAGTCCCAGAATGGCTGCAGTAGCTCCAGCCTTCACATCCCCTCAGCTTCAAGTCTTCTGAAAGGAGGGGGAGGTTCTATCCTAGAATGTCCAGCTGATGATCTCATTGGTGCTTGCTCTCTGTCTCTGGTTGGCGTGTTGATGCTTATTTCCATTCTGCACAGAAGCTTTCTCCAGCAGGTGGACTGGTGCAATTCCAATTTGGAAAGGAGTTATAATGGGGGACATGTGAGGTGCTGTGGGAGCACAGAGTGGGGTTACTAGCTGGGGGAAGGGTCACTGATAGCTAAGAGGCAGCCCAGGGGAAAGAGTGTTCCCAGTGGAGGAACTAGAATGTACAAAGGCTGCAGGTGAGAACTGGAAGGATTCAGGAGCCCCGTAGATCCCGTGGTCAGGAGCAGGGCCTGGGGAGGTAATCCACATACAAGTTAAAAATGAAATCGTGTCCTGCAAGGGTTATAATGTAAAAACTGCCAAACCACGTCCCCCACCCTCCAGCCCACTGCACGGTGTTAGTCACTTTTCTGCTTTTTTGGAAATGTCTTCTGGTTTCTACTTCCATATACTGATGTTTATGCTGCTCTTTCTTGAAGTTTCTATTTTGGACACTGTCTGATGACTTCCTACTCTGGAAAATGGGGATATCACATTCTTACACCTCCCTTCCCCCGATAGGCCGAATAATGCACCCCCCGCCCCAAAGACGTCCATGCCCGAATCCCTTGAACTAGTGAATATGTTACTGTGGGACAACGCAGCAAATGGAAAAAGCCATGTTCGCTCACTTCTGTGTGCCAGCGTCATTTTGCGAAGCCCTGACTCAAATGACATGCAGCTCTCCAGAAGAATGCTTTGAAGACAAAACAGGATGGAGCACATGGCCCCCAGTGTCTCTTGCCTGGGTCACTACATCCCTTAAAAGATCAATGACCCCAGTCCTTGCCTTTTTCTATGCATAAGATGACATCTGACAGGGTTAGTGATGGTGCCTCTGTAATCTATGACCAGATGTGCGCTTACACCCAAACTTCCCTGTGATTTTGCACACACGGAACCTCTGCTACCTGTATATACACTGTGAGTTGAAATGCTGTTTCAGAGCAGAGTGATGGAACCTCTTTGAAAGACCTCTCCCGGCTGTAGCCCTCAGTCTACAGTCCTCAGTAAGACTTCTGAATACAACTAACTTTAACTCTTTAAAAGCTTGACTTTGTTCTCTAGTCAGCGTTACCTCAGATGGCAAAAGAGACTTGACAGATGTGATTAAAGTTAAGGACCTTGAAAGGGAGAGATTATTCCTAGATTATCTAAATGGGCTCAATCTAATCACACGAGTGATTTTAGCCACCTGAGACCCTTGTCTGACTTCTGACCTGTAAGATAATAAATTTGTGTTATTTTAAATCATCAAGTGTGTGGTAATTCGTTATAGCAGCCATAGAAAATGAATACACCTCCTACCCTGACATATACACTTCCCCTGTCCCCTCTCCTGATATATTTGTAACTTTAAATCGAATGTTTACATTAATAAGGTTAAACAAATATTGTTCCCAACTGATTCATGTAGTATATGTACTATGATTATGCTTCCTTGTTTTATAGTTTTTTTTTTTTGTCTAAGAGTTGATAATTGCTTTTTTGTTTACTTTATTTTCTGTATACTTTTGTTTTTTGTTTTTTTTTTTTTTTTTTTTGTTGAGACAGAGTCTCACTTTTGTTGCCCAGGCTAGAGTGAGTGCTGTGGCGTCAGCTTAGCTCACAGCAACCTCAAACTCCTGGGCTTAAGCGATCCTACTGCCTCAGCCTCCCGAGTAGCTGGGACTACAGGCATGCGCCACTATGCCCGGCTAATTTTTTCTATATAGATTTTTAGGTGTCCATATAATGTCTTTCT
Source organism: Eulemur rufifrons (assembly GCF_041146395.1). NCBI lineage: Eukaryota > Metazoa > Chordata > Mammalia > Primates > Lemuridae > Eulemur > Eulemur rufifrons. The sequence continues at coordinate 61,253,189 of NC_091010.1, read as the reverse complement.
ATTTTTAGTAGAGACGGGGTCTCGCTCAGGCTGGTCTCGAACTCCTGACCTTGAGCAATCCACCCGCCTCGGCCTCCCAGAGTGCTAGGATTACAGGCGTGAGCCACCGCGCCCGGCCAATTTTCTGTATACTTTTGAATGCAGCTCTAAATATTCAGTCACGCTCTATCCATCAGGTGCTTAGTTGCAGAAAACCAGGATGCACTCTCGCTAGCAGGGGATTCGTTACAAGATGTCCACCAGCTCCGGAATTCCCAGGAGGAAGGAGAGGCAGGCTTGGAGATGGCATGACCAGGGACAGTGCTCAGGCCAAAAGGCTGGATGTCAGGGATGCCAATACCTTCACCCTTGCTGTCCCTGAAGGGTAGGTACCTCCCCCTCTATCTTTTCTTGAAAATGGCTTCCTCCTGACAGCTGTTTCTTTATATGGTTTTCTCCAGAAATGAAATCTCAGGTGGATGCAACTGATTGGTGGAGCTAAGGTCACATGTTCACACTCTAGCTGCAAGGGAGGTTGGGAAAGCTCCAATTCATCTGCATTAGTTGGTCTCTAGTTCTGTTGCACAGAGATCATCCTGGGATCTCCCTTCAACATCTCTCTGGATTTTTCCTTTGCCTCTCTTCTGTGCTGGACTCTTTTGCTGACTCCTTGTCATCTTCATTTTGGTAGAACATCTTCTGAGACAATATTCTGAGAAAGGTAACATTTTTGATTTTTACAGTTAATAATGCAGTTTATCTAGATAAATGGCTCTAGGTTGAACATACTTTCCCTTCAGAATTTTGAATTGTTCCATTGTCTTCTGGTTTCTAATGGGGAGATACTTGATGCCATTATAGTTTTTGATTCTTTGTGTGTAGATGTTTTCCTCCTCTTTTTCTGTGGAAGCTTATAGAATCTTCTCTCTGTCTGAAATTTAATCCTCACATACCTTCATGTAGCTCTGCTTTCACCCATTATGCTGGTACCCGGTAAACTTTTTCAATCTGGAAACTCAAAGGCCTTCATCTTTAGTTATTTCTTCGATGTTTTCTTCACCTCTGTTTTTTCTTTTCTCTCTTTCTGGGCTGCCTGTTATTTTGATGCTGGATTCTTGAAGTTATCCTCTCATTTTCTCTTCTTTTTTTCTTTATTTGCCATTTGCTCTCCTTTAGGGGAGATTTTCTCATATTTAACTTCCAAGGCTTCTATTGGGTTTTAAAATTTATGCTATCTTAAGGTTATCTTTGGTTCTCTAAATGTTTCTTTTTTTAAAAAAAGGGTGCCTTGTTCTGATTTCATGGATTTAATATTTTTGCTAATCTCTTTGAGAATCCAAGATCTAACCGAGAAATTAATGATACCTCCTCCTCTAAAGATGTTCTCTTCCTGCATAGTTTCTGTTTCCTCCAAGTTGCTTTTTATAACTTGATTATTTTGGTCTGTCTTTCATGTTAACAATTTTCCTTAGGTATATGGCAACCCAGCCATCACAGTCATATTTAAAAGTATTAAATGGGTCCTAAAATGCTGATTGGTTGCTCAGATTGCATGAGTGGGCTTGTCCAGTGCGGGCTTCCCTGGAAGGCAGTGGTTTGCAACTTCGGCTGCACATTAGAATCACCTGGGGAGCTTTTATTTTGTTTTTGTGGGGAGGGAGCTTTTAAAACCAGATGTCTGCCCCCCCCTTAATTAAATCAGAACCTCTAGAGGGTGGAGCTCTGGGATTGGGGTTTTTTAAAGCTCCCCAGGTGGTTCTAATTGTAGTCAGCGATGAGAACCTTGCTCTAGGGTGATTGAGTTCAGCTGTCTTGAGAAACAATCATAGCAGAAACGTAAGTAGATTCTGGAAACTTGTAATCATACATGTCAAGTACAGTGTACCATCACCCCCCAACACAGAACGGTGGGAAATTATACAGAGTAGATGTAGGAAATTGTGTTTTCTCTGACAGGGTTAATTCTAAATTAAGTATTCCCCAAAAGAATAGCAAAGTGTTTTTTTTTTTTTTCACGTCTATCATTCATTGTTAGAGGACACAAAACAAATATGTCAGCACCTGTAGCTCTTTTCTCTCGAGTTAGTTGGATTCCCCCATGAAGAATTTTCCAAACTCCTGCTTTTTTGGCCAGCATTCTGAGATCTGAGTGGGGGAAAGAATCTGTGGGTCTCGATATCCAATATGTAAGCTTTAATTTAATTTCCTGTTTTCGGTACGGTTCCTCCCTCCCCATAGGTCCCTGGCGTCCCCCAGTGCAGAGATGGCCATGTAACTTTCTCTAGAGAATCAGCGTCCCATCCTCCATCCTCCGCTGGGGCGGGAGGGGCGTTGGGCCAGCTCTAGGGAGGGGGGAAGCAGTTAGGGTCTGACTGCTTCTTCAGTTGACCTTCAGCTACGTCTCTTGTTTTCAACCCACCTTCACGGCACCCCCAGTCCCTCCACGCTGGGGGATTTCTGAGCCTCAGCATCCCCACCCAGCTCTCTTGGTTCATCAGTTACCAACTTCCAAAGTGTTCCTGCTGTTTCTCATTCTGTTTGTTCCTGTGTGTTTATTCCTTTAAAGAATCCTTTTATTGTTTTAATGGGATTCGGGGAGGAATCAGAGGTGAATGTGTGCACCATTACCATATGAAGAATTTGTCCTGTCACTCTGTATGGACGTGTGAGTTATTTTAATTTTGGGAAAAGGCTTATTTAACAATTGCAAAGTTAACTGCCCAGGTATAATTTGTTTTCTGTGCAATACAGATACAGATTACACCGGGAACCTTCCACCAGGGTGATGGCTGGTGTCTGAGGAAAGACTCTTGAACATTGACAGGGCAATTTTTTTGTTTTTTTTAGGGACAAGGTCTCTCTGTGTGGCTCAGGCTGGTCTTGAACTCCTGCCTCAGCCTTCCAAAGTGCTGGGATTACAGGCATGAGCCACCACGCCTGGCTTTTTTTTTTTTTTTTTTTTAAGAGCCAACTTGGTTTCCATTTAGCTCAGAAATGTGATGGAATGTCTCTCAGATGCCACTGAGTAGTGAGCTCAGGGATTTCTGCCACACTTCTTTCTCTGTGTGGGCTTCCATTCACAATTGCTGCTGCAAAGTGTTGAGGTATGGACTTTCTTTCTGGGAGAGCTAGAGTTGTGTATTGGATTTTGTTTGGACATAAACATTTCTTCCCTTGTTGCCCAATGCCAGGATTTATAAAGTTAGACGCTGAGCCATGGACTGAGAAATTTATCTGACTGAAATAAAAGAAGGCAGAGTATCGGGTAGCAGATGTCAGGGAGGTGTCTCGAAACAGGGATCCACATGGTTCTGTTTTTGAGCCAGTGGTTCAGGCAGGGCGGTCAGAGGTCCACGGGGAAGCTGTTGCCTGTGTGACTCCCTGATCTGCCAGTCGGGGAGGGGGTTGGCACAGCTGTGGCCAGGTTGGGGACCAGGTTTCTTGAGTAAGACCCCAGACAGCAGGTGGGGAATGAGATGCCCGGAAATCCAGACTCTTGGTACGTGGCCAAGTGCAGTGAACTTTTGACGAACCATTTCAATGTTTCATCCTCCCTAAGGTAGGAGCAGCTCTGAGGAAGGAGAGAGAAACCACGTGACAAGGCAGGCACCCAGACCTTGCTAGTTAAGAGAGCTTTCTTTTTCTATAAAGGGCTAGATAGCAAATATTTTAGATTTTGTGGGCCTTAAGGTCTCTGTTGCATTTTCTCTCTCTCTCTCTTTTTTTTTTTTTTTGTTGTTGTTCTTTACAACCCTTTAAAAATGTAAACCTGTATTCACTTTCTGGCCATGTAAAGGGGCTGCAGGCTGGATCTGGCCCGAGGACCACAGTTTGCCAACCCCTCCATCACAACGCCCTGTTTATTTTCCTCCTAGAGCCTCTCACAGGCTGAACTATCATCCTGTTTATTTTCTGTTTCCCCTGCTGTAATGTGAACTCCACGAGGGCTGAGGCGTGGGCTGCTTTATTCTCTGCTGTGTCCTCGAGCCTAGGGCAGTGGCAGGCAGAGGGGTCACTCTGGTATTGGCTGGATGGATGAACGCATCGCCAGTAACTCATGTGCGAAACAAGGGACCTTCCAGAAGTCCTGTTCTGAGATTCTAGCTCACAGAGCAAGGTGGGGCCTGGGCCACCAATAGCTGCGCGTGGGTTCCCGGGGCGTCCCGCCCCTCCTGTGCGTGCTGCAGAGGAAGCAGACACGCTCTCGCCCCTCACCTGCTTCCTACCGCAGCATGGGGTCTTCCTGTCACACTCAGAGAGGGATTTTTCTGTAAAAGTGAATCTGGAATATCCGTCTTCTGTTGATAGTTTCCTGGCTCAGCCACTGTCCACGCAGATATGATAGTCAAATGACTTAAAAACCAGTGTAAGCACAGGAGCTGCCGTGTGACACCGGTAGCTGCTCTCCCCGCCCACTTCTGCAGCCTTGTCCCAGGCTATCCCCTCCACCTGGGCTTTGGCCACGACAAACTTCCACTTTCCATGACCCCTTTTTTGTTCATGCTGTTTCTCCCCCCGGAATGTCCTTCTCCAAGCTTCTTTTCTTTCACCTGGCAAACTCCTATGCATCCTTTAGGGCCCAACTCAACTGTCAGCTCCTCTGTTCCCCGGGCACACCTGGCTGACCCCTGGTCTGCATGCTCCTGGAAGGTCAACCCTCTTGGTCAGCATGCTTCCGTGGTATCATCGTCATTGACTTGCGTTCATCTCTCCCCTGGACTCCGACCTCGGTGTCGGCTCCTGACAGTACTCGATACATGTTCACAGAGAGAATGGAAGGGATTTAAATCAGAAGAGCGACACTCACGTGGCAGCTTTCAGAAAGCGCGCGTCTGGGCTCCATCTGACATTTTCTCTCTTGGGTTTTGACACTTGGCTTCATCACAGTTGCAAGTGGGCATTTTTGTGAGAGTCTCACATGTTGGAAAAATTGGATGGCAGAACTGGGCAGCTGGTTTTTTAAGAACTGGCACAGGGTCCTGACGTGCCCCGGGCCCACTGCAGCCATCTGGAGGAGGTGGAGCTGTGAGGCTGAGGGCAGGACAAGGGCCAGTCCTGGTGGGGTGGTGGGGGGCAGCTTCAGCGTCAGGAGACCCACCTTGGTGGCAAGGCACGCCGTGGGTGAGCCACCTCACTGCTGTGTGCCCTGCTCCTTGACTTTCCCACGGAAATGCTCCACCCTGAGATTCCCTCTGAGACGCCCTTCCAGAGCTACAGCACCAGCGATTCCACGAAAGAAGTGTTTGGTTATCAGATTGGATCCTTTGCTGATCAAAAACCACCACCCATTCTTTAAATGCCTCCTCCCCTGGGAGGTCTCCAAGTCAGAATTCCTCCCGGGGACCTCTGAGCTCCGAGACATGTTGTGCACATGGCATTTCTGTAATTCTGGAATAGCAACGCTGCCACTCGGAGCAGAGGCTGAGCGCGGGCAGAGGGCTGAGCGTGCACCGTGGGCTGAGCCCAGCCAGGACTGAGGCTGGGGGTAGGTCAGCCCCAGGGCCCAGGGCTGGGTCGGAAAGGGTGGGGAAGCCTCGGAGGACATCTAGGGGTGTCTGGCCTGTATTTCCACCTGGCAATGTCCAGTACAAGGGGCAGCAGCCTGTTTTGCAACCATACTGCCTCCTGTTTAATCAGAAAACGTGCCAGTCCCCGTACTCGGTGTGTGGCTTTATGTTTGACTGGCTGCCTTGCTTTCTCTAAACCTAAAGCAGCCGAATAGCCTCGCATTTGGAACACTCGCTCCGTTTGCTCCTTTGCTTGCATTTCCCTGACCTTGAAAGAGCCATTTTCCAGGATCGTCACTAATGGACCTTTACACGATGACAATAAAATATCCCTGCGCTCAGGGAAGAGAAAGGAGAGGCACCTTGAGTGATGCGGCATCGGTCGTCTTACGAAATAGCCGACAGTACTCGCTCCCCAGCGCCTGGGGCCCCTTGTCTCGGTCCCTCCGATGCTGGGTACGAGGCTGCATTTATAAATCCTTTAACTTGTGTGCAAAACTCACCTTCCCCCATCGAGTAACAGCATGGCCGACTGCCGACCCTCATCTTTACTGCCTGTCCCAGCTGGACACTCAGTGACAAGAGCCGAGGGCGAGTTGGCCTCGTCCATCCGCTGAGTGGGAAGGATCCTGCCAGTGGATGCGCCTGGAATGTTCAGTGAGTTTCCTGAGACCTGAGAGATGCCTTTAACGGGGGAGCCGGAGCTCCGGGCTCTAAATAAGATTCGTTCTTTCCCTCCGCATGCAGCACGCAGCCCACCTCAGGGCTCTGCCTGTCCAGATGGCCTGACACTCAGATCCCCATCTGGGCCCGCCTGTTCCCTCCTGGCCGGAGGGTGGAAATGAATCCTTGTGCGGAAAAGCCTCCCGAACCGCCCTGGGAACGCAGTTGTCTCACCGCTGTTGGGCAGCTGCAGGCGGCTTGGTTGGGACGGGGCAGCCCATGGGGGGGCCTGGCGGGGGTCCTGCTGCTCTGCGCCAGGCCTCCAGAAGGTGCAGGACACAGAGTTCTTGTGTGGTCTGAGATCTGCGCTTAGGCAGAAAACCTTGTCCAGAAAGTCGGGGTGCCCTGCGGGGAGCCTCCCGTGAGGGCTGAGCACCCCCCTGCAGACCCCTAGCTTCCAGGCTTGGTGTTAGAAGACCTTAGTTCTCACCCTGGCTCTGGCCTCTCACTCCGGGCAGGGCCCCAGGTAAGTCTTGCTCCTCCAGTTTTCTCTTCGGCAACGCCAAGTGTCCGGGAGTGACGTGAGGTGCCTTCTGGCTCTGACAGCCCAGTGTCACTGACACCCTGGGGTCCCTTTGCTTATGTCCCAGCCCCTGACCATGGCTCAGAGCACCTGAGGCTTCTAGGCTCTTCCCAAGGCTGCCCTGGGCCTCACCCATCATGCCCTCCGACTCCTCCGGAAATCCTGTAGCGTGTTAGGATGTGGAGACCGCTGAAGCAATTTGTCTGGTGTTGCTGATAAGTAAGGTCCAGTGTCCCTGCTGTTACTAATAACTTCTGGGCTGTGTCACTTCCTCAGACCCCTGCCTGAGCCCGTCCCCTTCCGGGGGACCAAAGTGTGTACCCTACCTGTGCTGGCTTTCTCTTTCTGTTGCTCCACAAACTCAGTGGCCTAAAGCACCACGATGGATTATCTTACAGTTCTGCAGCTCAGAAGTTTGACACGAGTCTCACTGGGTTAAACCCAAGGTGTCTGGAGGCTCCAGGGGAGAGTCCACTTCCTGCCCTTCCCAGCTGCTGTCGGCCCCTCCTTTCCTTGTCTTGTGGCCCTTCCTCCATCTGCAAAGCCAGCGGGTTGCGTGTCTCACACCGTGTGTCTCTCCTGACCCTTCTTCCTGTATTGTCTCTCTAGCCCGCGCTGCCTCCTCCTCCACTTTTAAGGATTTGGGATTAGATTTGGCCCAAATTAGATTAGATCTGGACAATCCAAAATAATCTCCCCATCTCAGCACCTCAGCCTTATTCACACCTGCAAGTCCCATGGCCATGTGAGGGGACAATTGCAGGGATTAGTGTGTGGACGTCCTTATGGGCTATTCTTCTTCCTACCACCCCAGCCCATTCTGACGCTTGGGGCTTGGGCTGGGAGCCAGGACAGTTTTCCTTTGGGGTCTTGGCTCAGTTGCTAGAGCAGCACCTCCTCTCTGGGGCCCTCCAGGATTGGGTCAGAGGTGACCACCCTGTCCTCTGGCTGCCACAGTCCCTGGCACACTTTGCCATGCTTTGTGTGCCAGTACTCATGGGTAGGTCTCCCTCCCTAAGTGGGAACGTGTGGGCAGAGACCTTGCCTTCTTCTCTCCAGATGCCCAGGGTCTCGGGGTGGCAAGTGAGCACATAGGCTGACCTTGGGGACAAGCTCAGGGGCTCGGGAGGAGCAGAGAGGGCCTGCCCCAAGCACACGCACGTGGATCCTTTTCTTTGATTCTTAGTCTTTCTTAGCAGTGAGTTGAAGCACCAATCACATTCCCTATTCTACAGGTGACAGATTAGAGGCTCCGGGAGGTTAAGTGGCTTCTTGGCTCCCAGGGGAAGGGACAGCAGGACTCTGCCTCAGGCCTCCTCACCTGCCTCTTCCCCTCCCTCCCCACCTAATTCAATTCTTTAATCCACAACCTGCCTGTCAAGGGTTGAACTGCATTCCCCACCCACCCCAAATTCGGATAGTCAAGTCCTAACTCTCAGTACCTCCTAACACGACTTCATTTGGAACCAGGGTCATGGCAGACGTAGTTAGTTAAGATGGACCTTATCAATAGGGGAAATTTGGATAAAGACACCCACAGGGAAAAGGCCACATGGAGATGGAGGCAGAGATCAGGGCGATGCTTCTTCCAGCCCAGGAATGCCAGACGTCACCCGCAAACCCCGAGAAGCTGGGAGAGAGGCCTGGACTGGATTCTCCCTCATACCCCTCAGGCGGAAGCTGCATTTCAGATTTCTGGCCTCCTGTACTGAGACAATAAACCTCTGTTGTTTAAGCCACACAGTTAATGCTCATTTTTACCACATCCCTAGAAAACTAAAGCACTGCCCATAATGCCCGGTCACCCGGGGCGTATAAAGCCCACCTGACCAGAGTTCCTGTTCCTTCGGCCCCATCCCATCCCCCCTCCCCTTGGTGGTGCCAGCCGCGCCGCCCTCTGCACGCTCACCTTTTAAACAGCTTTATTGGGGTATGATGGACTTACAGTAAACTGCGTGTAAAGTGTGTAATTTGATGAGTTTTGACACATGTATCACCCGTGCAACCCTCCCGGCTGCCAAGATAATGAACAGATCCGTCCCCGAAGTCTGTCTCCTCACCGCCCCACCTCCCATCCCGAGCAACTGCCATAGATTAGTTTGCATTTTCTAGATTGTTATAAAAATGGAATCTTCCAGTCAGTACCCTTTTTGGTTTGTACGCTGGACTTTTTTCAGTGTCTTGGAACTTCCCCCCGCCCTCCCGTCACAGGCTGCTGAGAGCCCCACTGGGCCTGAGGACTGGGTGTCGCTCCCTGTGCGTCGGGGCTTTTGGGGACCCCAGCATCGTGTTGGGCCCCGGGAGCAGATGCCGGGAGTGCCAGCATGAGGCCAGAGCTGGTGTGGGGAGCGTCCCCGCACTTTGGAGGGATTGCTCTCAGTGACGGATTGGACACGGCCAGGCAGAGAGCAAGGGAGCCGCCTGCTGCACCGGGCCAGGTGGGGGCCGGGAGGCAGACAGAAGGGGACTCGTCTTAGGGTCCCTCAAGGCCAAGGGGAGGCAGGGCCTGGGAGGTGAGTGAGCGTTCAGTGAGCTGATTCAGCTTGGATGGGACAGATGCCTCAAGGCAGGAATGACCCATGTTGGGGGCCTAGTCCTCACGTCCTTCACTGGACATTTGTCACCTTTCCCCTCAGCCTCCCCCTCCTCTGACAGGTGAGGCACAACTCTGGAATGTGGTGCTACTAAGTGGGGTTGGTGGCATTCACGAGTCAGTGAGTCTTTTTTTTTTAAGTAAATGAGATTAAACCTTTTTTTTTTTTTTTTTGCAAAGCACAAAGTTTCTTCTGTATGATTTGTTGTAATCAGGGTCATTTTAAAGGATGGGTGCTCAGAAGCCGAAGCAGCGGAGTGTTTTACAAATCAGAATAATGCGCACTTCCTCCCCACGGCTGCCGCTTACCTGAAAGCCACGAGTGTGGGAAGCCAAGAGCACACCAGAGCCAGGGCCTGGGGCTGTCACTTAACCTGAAGCCACTGGTGACAAGCTCCCCGAATCAGACCTGCTTCTCACCCAGGGTGGTGGGTAATCAGCTCTAGATACCGTTTAAGGGATGCACCTGCTTGGGATAGTCAAATGTTCACCTGGAATCTTCCTTGGGAAGTTTTCCGCGACTCTTCACGGGGAGGCCTCATGGGAAATGACGCAGGCGTGGGTGGCCCCAGCGCAAGGGTCTGTCAGGATGTTCTCTGTGGGCTGAATCACCTGCATCCCTTCCCAATCCCCAAGGCTTGGGAGCAGATACCCCTGTCCCGGCTCCTTCTGCCTACTCCCAACACGAGATGATGTCCCCATGGCTGGGGGACAAGATGGATTTTGTGTCCACCTCCTGCTGCCTTTCCAGGGCCACACGAGCCTGATGCAGAGGCAAGTGTTGCGATGTTTTTCGAGGCCAGGCGGCTCCATGGTGGGAGAACATAAAGAAGTCCAGGCTTCCCCTGTGCTCTGTGTGTGTTTCTATTTAGGATTGTGTGAAACGCAAAGTGACCTTTCTTGGAATTTCGCTGGAATTTCTTGGCAGAGCCTTATCTTAGGAAGGAGGAGGCAACCTGGACGCTTGGAGACAGGGCTGGGAGGGTGGGAGTCCCTGTAGGCCCACTGGCTTCTCTCCTTTCCTGGAAGCCCGAGCCCGCTGGCAATGAGGACACCACGCAGTGAGTGCTTCCTTATGCCCAGGCCAAGTGCTTGACACACAGTATGTTATTTGCCCCCCACAACAGCCCTATGTGGCAGGTACTACTCCTGCATTTTCCAGGTATGGCAGCTGAGGCCCAGAGAGGTTGTTTAATAACCTAAGGTCACAGGAATCCAGACTTTCCAACTGAGAATGTGGCTGTGGGTCCGAGAGCTTGCTAGGAGCGGCTGGCTTCCGCCTCTTGCTGCCCTGCCTCCCCTGCAAGTGCTCCACAGGCCCTTCTCTCTCCTGGCTTCTAAGTGGCTGCAATGCCCTTCCTCCTGGCTAACTTCCGCTCATTCTCAGCATCTCGCTCAGTGAATGCCTCCTCCAAGAAGCCCTCCCTGGGCACCCCCACTCCCAAAGTCCAGGCTGCTGCCTCTGCTGGCGCTCCCATGGCATCCTGGGGGTCCTCCCAGCGCACTGCTGACCAAAGCTGTTGTAACTGGGGCTCTGCTTATCCATCTCCTCCACCAATGCAACTATCTTGGAGGTAGGGCTTGCTCCTATGTTTGATGAATGAATGAATCAGTGTCTGGTTAATGTGTGTCTCTTGTGCAGTGTCTGGGGATTATGAACCCTTTGTTTCTGGTTAGCAATGCGGCCTGCTTGCTGGGGTTTCATCTCTTCTTGCCTCCCTGTGCCTCAGTTTCTCATCTGGAATTTGAGGAGACTCACAGTTCATCCCTGCTGCATTGTCATGAGGCTTAAAGGAGTGAATCCAGGTCAAGCCCACTGAGCAGCCCTGGCCACGTGTGAGCTGCCATTATTTTATGCTGAGGAGGGCTGGGCAGGCTCTGCCCTGGGCTGACCTACTTCTCCTCGGGCACTACTCTCGCGGTGGATGACTCAGCATTTTAAAATCTGACTTCTTTTTTAAGGAGCCAGATCATTCTCTCGCCATACCAGAGATATTCAGCAAGATCAAATGCCAGCTGACTATGTGATGGGGGAGGGGAGCCGAGGAGGAAGTGGGAACACAGGACGTGCCTGGAATTTGGTACAATGTGGGGCCGGAAGTAACACTCCTGCTGCAGGTCTGTGCATGCACCAGCTTGCAGTCCCATGAATCCAAAGTGGCCCTGAGATTGTCCCCCCAGGGAGGCAATTGTATCTTCTGTGGGGGGCTGTAGACGCCTGGAAGGCAAGGCCCTTTTCTCCGTTAATGCTTGTTCTCTCTTGCAGGGCTTTTCAAACTCTACCCTGCAGAATCTAATCCCACCAGAGGCTCTGAGACGAGGTTTCTGTGGTCACATAAACGTGGGATAGCCACTCCTGTATCCCCTCACGGGCACTCACAAGGCACATTGGCATGTTAAAGGCCCTGAGAAGTCCTGCAAGAAAGAAGTACATGTAACTGTTTAAGCCAGTGTTTCCCTGATTGCTTGATGATGGGACCCCTTTTCACATAATATTTTTACAGGTCGCAACCATCAACATCTGGTAGTTCCAGAACATACTTTGGGAAACCCCTCAAAAGTGACTGGCACATGGTTTGTACTCATTATGGTTGAATTTACTTTTTGAAACTTAAAAAAAAAAACCAACCCAGTCAAAATCTGTATTCTGTATTCGTGTCCTAGAGCTGCTACATAGCAAAGTTCTACAAAGTGGGTGGCTTACTCTTGTCTCACACGTCTGGGGGCTACAGGTCCAAATCAAGGTGTCCGTAGGGCCGTGAGGATCCTGCCTTGCTCTTCCAGCTCCTGGCGGATGTCAGCGGTCCTTCGTGTGTCTTGGTGGGTGGATGCGTCACCCTGTCTCTGCCTCTGTCTGCACCTGGCTGTCCTGCCTCTGTGTGTCTGTCTCTGTGTCTCTTCTCTTCTTATAAGGACACCAGTCATTTTGGGTTAGGGGCCCACCCGACTCCAGGATGACTGCTTATTCCACCTGCAATGTCCCTATTTTCAAATAAGGTCATATTTTGAGGCAGTGGAGGCTAAAACGTCAACATATCTTTGGGGGGAACATAATTCAATCCATAACGAATGCCCCTCCATGGCAGGTGATTGTGGGTTGAGAGTTCACTGTAACCATCCAGAAAGGGGCTTTCTGCACCTACTACGACCTGGCAGTGGTGCCATCGGGTGCAGTAACTGGCATTTATGGAGTGTCCACTGCATGCCAGTCCCTGTGCTGGGTGTTTTACAAACATCATCTCATGGAACCTTCCTGCAGCCCTGAGAGCTGGGTTCTGCTATGATCACCAGCTACTCAGGGGTGAGCTGGGGTTTAACCCCAGGTCTGTGTCCCGCGCTGTCCTGGTTTTTGCGGCTTCAGGTGGAGACAGGTGGTCCAATGCCTCGGCCAGGTGTCTAGTCCACTTGCTCACTTTACCTTGGTCTTCATATATTTATGGGCCATTTGGTTTTGATCTTCGGTGAATGTATGTCTATATCCTTTGCCTACTTTTCTGTTGTCTTCCTATTATCAATTTGTGAGAACTCTTTTTTTTTTTTTTTTTTTGAGACAGAGTCTCACTCTGTTGCCCAGGCTAGAGTGAGTGCCGTGGCGTCAGCCTAGCTCACAGCAACCTCAAACTCCTGAGCTCAAGCGATCCTCCTGTCTCAGCCTCCCGAGTAGCTGGGACTACAGGCATGCACCACCATGCCCGGCTAATTTTTTCTATATATATTTTTTAGCTGTCCATATAATTTCTTTCTATTTTTAGTAGAGATGGGGTCTCGCTCTTGCTCAGGCTGGTCTCGAACTCCTGAGCTCAAACGATCCGCCCACCTCGGCCTCCCAGAGTGCTAGGATTACAGGCGTGAGCCACCGCGCCCGGCCAATTTGTGAGAACTCTTTACATAGGACAGATGTGAACTCATCTCTCAAATCTGTTGTAACTATTTTCCCACTCAACAGTTTGTCAGTTTACTTAACATATTATATCTTTTGCATTCAAAAATGTTTGATATTTTTGGTTTGAATATGTCTCTTTTATATTATAGATCTTGAATTTCCTATCTCCGTTAAAAAAGTTTCCCCAATGCCTATGTTATGTTTTAGGTCTTCTAAATTATGTGATTTTCATTGTCTTACTTTTTACATATAAACATTCAATCTAGAACTTATTTTTGTGAATAGTTTGAGGTAGGGGTCCAATGGTACTATCTTTCAGAAAGATAAGCACTTGGACTAGCACCATTTGTTTAACTGCCCTTGCCCATGGAATTACTCACCTTTATCAAGAGGGGATAAAGCCAGGAAGGCACCACGCAGGAGGCTGCAGGATTTTGGGGGCTGCAGGAATGTTGGGCGGGGGCTCTGGTGAGGGAGGGGCCTCCAGGAGGAGGGAAGGGAGTCGGGACAGAAGCGTGTGACTGAGGAAAAGGGGCAGGGGTGAGGGGGACAGAGAGCAGGTAACATCAGGTAACCCCTGCAGGATGGGGCACACCCGAGGGGCCACCCCAGAACTAGAGCTTCTAGCTGGGGTGGGGCCAGAGCCGCTGGGACAGGGAGCCCAGTTCTAAGAGTGTGCCCATGTCCATAGCACATGGTCCCAAACACCCTCGCTGCCCTCCCTGCTGCTGTTCTTCTCAGGGACTGGGCTCCGGTTGTATCTGCTGCCAAGTGTTGGAGCAGACACTAGCCTTGTGTTCTCTGTCACTTTCCAGGGAGGCCGGCTGTGGCTTCTTGGCAGTAAAGGGTTCTGAATCTCGGGTCCGTCCTTTTTCCGTAGCTGGGATATTGGGCTGCACCGTCTGCCCTTTAACAGAACCGGTGTGTTCCGGACGCAGCCTGTGAGGGGCTCGGGCTGTGCACGTCTGGCTTCTAATTGGGAAACCTGGGCCGAAACCAGATGTGGTTCCGCCCGGGCTTCCTGGAGAAAGTGGTGTTTTCTCAGTGACAAAGAGGGTTTGCTCACAGGAGCTGGGATTAACAGAGTCACTTAGGAGGACAGCTGGTGGCCTCTCACTTGCTGGGAGGATTTGGATGCCTCTATGGAAGTGAGGAGGTGGCGTGGGGTGGGGGTACTTCTGGGGACTTCAGTGAGCAGCTCACAGTTCAGCCACAGGGATCAGGGCCCAGGACACCAGCCCTGGCCCAACTTGGAAGCTGGCTGTGACGGCCTGTTTGTCAGGTTATCCGCTGGCTTGCGGCTGCTCTGGAAGTGACACAATTTGCAGGTTCGGTCATGCAGGTCCCGTTTGCAGTTATGTTCGGAAGGGTAAGCAGTTGTCAGAGAAGTAAGATCCTGTGCTGTTAAAAGAAACCAAGCCTGTAGAAATAACTGTGGTTAATGACCCTGAAAAATCGGGGGTTTGTACAAGCCCTGAACTCTTAGGGAACTCAGGCACTTTAGTTCTTACCAGCACTGAGGAACAGGCTGGGAAGACAGCATGGGATTTGGGTGTGCAGTCAGCCCTGCTAGATTCAGGCCTTGCCTAAACCCTTTATTAGCTTGGCGTGACCACTAGCAAGTCACCTGACCTCCTGCGCCTAGCGTCTCCTCTTAGAAATGGGGATGACAGTGCAGCCATATAGCCCTGTAGCTCTGGGGCTGTTTGGCTTTGAGGTCGTCAGGCAGGAAATTAAAAAACAATTACGCATGAAGGAGATTTTCTGTTTGGCGAAAGGAGGAGGAGCCAAGTAGCTGGAAGTGTGCCTGGGGCAGAGATGGACGCTGGCAGGGATCATGGTCCCTGTCTCCCCCAACCCTTGGCTCCAAGGACTGGCTTTGAGCCCTTCTAATAGCAGGAAACAGAAGTAACTGCTTTGGTGAAACATTGTGAGCCTTGGGGCTCAGGCAGCTGCTTGGGGACAGTGTGGGACCCTGACTGAGAACCCCATGTGCCTCTGGAGCCTGGCATGCAGAGAGGGCCACGGAAGCACGGGCTGGCTGGCGCCTCGCAAGCGTTGTGCTCTGGACGCATTGGGAGATGGTGTCCTGAGCACCACTGTAAGGGGTGGGTGAATCCTGTCCCCAGAGTGGCCTGTGGGCAGCAGTGAGGAGGCCAAAGTGGAGAAAGGTGACAGATTGTGCCGGAGCCAATGGGAGCCCCAGGAGTGCCTGGGAGCACCAAGGGCCGAGGTTCAAAGTGAGGCCGAGCCTTTGAGGTGGTCTCAGGTCATTGTGGGCTCAGTGGCCATACCCACCTGGAAGGGCAGCCGGGGACACTTGGGTCACTCTGCGACCTGCCTGGTTAGGCTGGGATCCAAGTGACAGGGTGTGTGGGAAGGCATCTGACCGCGCGAAAGGGCCATGACAAGCTCCAGTGCATCCCACTCAGCCACCTCTTCATGACTCCAAGCCTCAGTTTCCCCAGTGGGAACATGGGGATGAGAAGAACGATCTCCTTCAACCTGGTTTGTTCTGAGGATCAAATGACATAAATATTTCTTCTCAGAGATTGAAAGACATGCACAAAGTCACACGGTGAGAGTGCTGGTGGCGGCTCCTGCCGGCCTCGCTGTACTCGGTGCTGTCTGTGCTCCTCCGGAGCGCGGCTCAGGAAACGTGGTGGAGGGAACAAGCGAGTGCTGCTTCCATTATTCCGTATTGGCTTGTTAGTGCCCCTGAGGACATCTGGAGACGTCTGTTGTGAACACGCTCCCGTGGAGGTAGCCGACACGCCCTGAACCCTGGGCAGTGGAGGCAGCAATGGTCACTGAGGGCTCTGCCAGCTCTTGGGCATCGCTGCCTTTAATCCTCACAACGATCCTATGAAGTGGGTCCTATTACTCTTATTCCCAAGGTGTAGACAAGGAAACCAGGTCTTGGGGAGGCTGGGTAGTATTGTCCTCAGAGGGTTAGAGGCAAAGCTAGGATTTGAACCAGGTGGTTACAGCAGAGCCTGACGCTGCAGCCTTTCTTTCTGTGGTTGAACCTGGGCCCAGTTATCCAGTGGGTGGACCACGGGCTAGACCCCACCTCTGGTTAACCAGCCCAGGACCCCCGCTGCACCACGCCACTAACAGGCGGTTTCCAGGCGGTAGCTGCCAGGATACGCCAGACCCTAGGCTTCCTCCAGGAATTACATTAGGGGATTAAGAGGCAGAGATTGTTTCAGAATACCTATTGGAGCCAACAATTATTATTTTTTTGTACAATGGGTAAAATTTTCCTCTCCTTCCTTGCTCCCCTGCTAAAAGCCTCAATTGGATAAGTAAGAGAAACAGCAGCATGTGTTATTTGAAAACTGTTTAGTGCAATTACTGCTGCAGATTTTACTGAATTTGAAAATGATAGATGGCAAATCTTAATTTCCCAAGCTCTCTATCCTGGCAAGCAGTTTGTTAAAGACTAGCAGTGCGACTAACCGCTGGTGCATGATGCCCACGAACACACGTTTTCCCTTTTTATATAACACATTATGCTAATCACCCTGTATTCCATTTTTCAATAAAAGGTCAGCAGAGCACTGTTTGTTCAGAATGTGCAATTTAAACTTCATGTCTGTCATTAGAGATAATCTAGGTTTGCTGTATCAAGTGGGGTTGTCATAGAAACTAGACCCGCAAGCTCTGTTTACGGCCTTTGGAGAATAAACACTTTGCATTTATTTCTCTGGAAAGGAAAAAAGAAACCCCAAAACATCAAAAATCATCGGACAATTAAGTAAGGTTTGAAAACAAAGCAGTAATAGCCCAGAAGAGAGAGCTATGTCATTCATCAAAAATCAATAACTGTCACGCAGTTGGTATAGCACGCGTTCAAGCAGGTGACTGATGGAAGTGATCAAACATTTCCCCTGGGAAGAGCAGGGAAGGGAGAGAGGAGGTGTTACTATGCTGAGTACAGAATTCATTTAAGTGTGCTAATGGGCTTTATCGAAGCTATTATACCCTTGAAAAATATTTTGCGTAGATTGCATTGAGGGTCTGATCATGCTTTTATGCCATGTGTTTGGACATCCATTTGTGAACCCCAAATTGCCCAGATGATTCCATGTTATGGTCTCTCTGATCTTCCTTCTGGCATCTGTAAGAACCTCCCTGGAAGCAGTCCAGGAATCCTGCACTTCAGCATTTTAAGACCTGCCGGAGTAGCATTTTTGTATTTATCAAATAAAAATAGAGAATGTTCGGTTCAATTTGGAAAATTTTTAGTGTAAGTATGTCCCAAATATTGCATGGGACATACTTATGCTGAAATTAGTCATTGATTATCTGAAATTCCAATGTACCCGGGTGTCCTGGATTTAATCTGTGGCTCTGTGCCCGACGGTCTGAGGAGGTGGGAGGTCATTCTCTGCCCTCCCCCGCCGGCCCCAGGCTTTTGCTTCCTTCAAAAGGGGAATGAAGTGTGCACGCAGGATGTGCGTGCATGACTAATCCTGTTAGGTTACAGTCTAATCGTGGCTCTAATTTGTTGAAGGCACCCACAAAGTCAAGTTCAAAAAAGTCACTGGCTTAGAAATGGCCAAACACCCACTTGGCACAGCCGCTGGATAGGGGAAAACATTTGGGTTTTTTATTCTCCACTGGAAGAGGGTTGTTGGGGTGCCCTTTCTGGGGAGGGAGCTAACCATCCCCAGTTATTTGTGGTGCTGTTCCCTGGTCATTTTTTGGAGCTGGAGGAAGGGCCTGAGGCTTCTCTGTGGGGTGTGATGTTTAATCTGGGGCAAAAAAGGTGGGGTACTGTGAACCAGCTGGTAGATACCAGCACGCATGTTCAATTCAGCATTCGCTGCCCTGGGTCGGGTGCCCTGCGGACCCAAAGCCAGGTGACCGTCAGTCCTCTGAGCATAGCTCCGCCAGTTGGGAGAGAGTCGAGCACAGATGTTATCCTGAAACCAGCAGACACGGCCAAGTGCCCGAGCAGAGGCAGAAACAAAGTGCCGCGGGGAATATGGGGGAAAGAGGAGAGGAATTTCACCTGGAGAGTCCAGGGAGTATTCTTGGAGGACGGGCATTCTCAGCTGACCTTTGAGGTGGCTGTGTATTAAATCGGATAGTTAATGTTAGGAAAGTTGCCCGGAGGCAGAGACATAAGGGGTGTCTGGAGGTGGAGTTAGCAGAGGCTTGCCTTCCGCTAAGGTCTGGGAAGTGGGGAAGTCCGACCCCATCCTGGGCAACAACAGTGGTTAAGGATGGGCTCTGGAGTAGGGGAGGCCTGGACTTTCGTTCCTGCCCTGCTGGTCACCAGCTGAGTGGCCCTGGGGAGCCAAGCCACCTCTTTGTGCCTCAGTTATTTAATGCCACGATAATGCTATGTAATGAGCGACCACAAAACCTCAGTGGCATACAACAATGGAAATTTACATAACTCCCAAGTCTGTGGGGCTCAGCTGATCTTGGCTGAGCATTGGCTGCATGTCTGCTGATGTACACTGGCTGTGGCAGCCCAGCCCAGCTCCACGGGCATCACCCTCAGTGGGCTAGCCCAGGCACGCTCTGACGGAGCAAGTGGAAGTGCACAGGTGCTTTTTCAAGGCTCGCGTGCATCACAGTTGCTAGCATCCTATTGCCCAAAGCAAGTCACGTGGCTAAACTCAGCATGAAGGAATCCACCCCCTTAGTAAGAGGAACTGCGAAGCACATGAATAAGGCATTGATTTAGGAGGGTTGAAAGATTGGGAAGATGAAGGCAATCACTCTATGACACTATGCTGAGCTAGGAGGATGTGATTCAGGGTAGCTGCTGGCCATTTTGCCTCCTGGGAGGAGAGACCATATCTGAGAATGAAACCAGGCAAAGAGAGCCTGAGCCAAGTAGTGGG
Organism: Eulemur rufifrons; assembly: GCF_041146395.1. NCBI lineage: Eukaryota > Metazoa > Chordata > Mammalia > Primates > Lemuridae > Eulemur > Eulemur rufifrons. The sequence goes on along the minus strand of NC_091010.1, from coordinate 61,234,117 downwards.
GAAAAAGCCAGAGCCCTGATCCAGCTATACCTGCAGCCTCATTCCCCATGGACTTCGTAGTTATATGAATAAGCAGGTTCCCTTTTGGATTCAGCTTGTGTGAGTTGGGTTTTTGCGAGCTGCAGTGGAGAGAAGCCTAACTCACACTCTGAACGCCAAGCAAAGGCATTTGGATGTTAAAAATGTCCGAGGAGAGAACCAATATGATCTAACTCTTTGTTTGAGGAACGGTGACTGGGGGTACGGTGAAATTATGAAAACCTTGCAGTCATTCAAATGCAAGAATGATGAGGTCTGAATTAGGACCAGGGCAGTGGAAGGGTAGAAGGATACAGGTGACACTTTGCAGAGAGAGAATTTACGGGGTTTGCGGGCTGGGTGTGAGGTATGGTGGGAGAGTGTGAAATAAGATAGAAGCGGGCTTTCTCTCCTGGAAGATGGGGTGGAGGCTTCAGCGATCTGTTGGTAAACTGGCTTTCCCCCCAAATGAGGCCCCCTTTGTAGTGTTTGCCTATCTCTGTGGTACAAATACTGCTATCAAGGCTGATTTCAAGGGACCAACAGTTTAATCATCAGCAGGGAAAATTCCTAATATTTAAAAATTGACTCTTGGGAGCCAGCACGAGCAGTTCTAGCACAGCAGTGGGCCAAGGTGCAGTTAATTCCACGTAACGAGGAACGCAGCCAGGTTCTGTGTACCTTAAATTGCAGTTGTCTGCAGCTGTTGCCAGTGAAGATGCCCAGACAGTGTTGGAAACACAATTCTGGGGCTCAGCAGAGAGGTTCAGTCTCCGTAGAGCTGTGGGGGAGGTGGCATCGTCATTGCTGGAGGATTTGCCCTTTGACTGGAACTGGGGTGACTGGTGACTCGCAGACCTAATCTGGCTCACAGATAGATTTTTTTGGCTCACCTGGTATTATTAAAAATTAAAGTTCACTGTTGTATTGGATTCCTAGGCTGCTGTAACAAATGACCACAAACTGAGTGGCTTAAAACAACAGAAACTTATTCTTGTATGGTGCTGGAGGCCAGATATCTGAGATGTCAGAATCAATCAGCAGGGTTGGTTCCTTCTGGAGGTTCCTAGGGAGAGGCCATCCCATGCCCCCTGCTAGCTCCTGGTGGCTGCCAGCAGTCCTTGGTGTTCCTGGATTTATACGTGTGTTACTCTCATCTTTGCCTCTGTCTTTTTGTTGACTTGTGTGTGTCTCTGTGTGTCCTTTTCTGCTCTTCTAAGGACACTCATTGGATTTGGGGCCCATCCCAAGCCAGTATGATCTCACCTCCATCCTCACCTCAATTACATTTATTTGCAAGGGCTCTATTTCCAAATAGGGTCATATTCTGAGTTTCCAGGTGGAAGTGAATTTTTGGAGGACATTATTCAACCCACTATAGTTGCCAGTGATTAAAACTTAATGGATTTCACAAAAAATAGAGATTCCTAATTTCTCTTGAACAATGCATCTGGCCCAGTGAGCCTGCCATAGGCTGGGGGCGGGGGACAGGGAGCTGTCCCCTCTCCCCAGGCACCTGGGTGCTTCGCTCAGTTCTTCACCTGAGCAGTGCCGGCCTTAGCTCAGGAGCTCAGTCCTGGAGCCTCTGGGAGGCTGGAATCTGTCTCCTGCTCTTCCATCTCCTTCCTGATGTCTCCTTAGCAACAGACATTCATTTATTCTGTGCACGAGCCACTGTTTAACAGTATTTATTTCCAGAGTCAGAAATATTTGATTCCAATTAGGGACACCAAATTGAAACCCATGCAGCATCAAAGATGTAGGTCAGGTGATAATTGAGAGCCCTGTGACACAGGACAGGGAGGGAGAATGCAGGCCTTGGAGCTGCCAAGCCTTGCAGCTCCTGTCCTCGTCCCTGTGTGCTCTTGGAGTAGCAACTCAGTCTCAGCTGGTTTAAATTTTGCTCCTGTGAAATGGGTATAACAACAGTTCCTTTTAGTGTCGTGAGAACTTGAAATACTATGCTGTAAGTGGCTAGCACAGTCCCGGCATGTGGTAGAGGCCTAATAAGTGTACGGCGCACACGTGATGGATGAATTAGTTGTTTGAACTTTGCATCACTTCCAGCTGAAACAGGAGAACCAGTTCAGATGCAAGCGATAGTCCCCACACCACACCGGCACAATCAGAAAAGAAGGTGATGGAATGTTCCCAGAAAGATCATCCCTGGCCCTGCAATCGCATAAACTGTACATTTTTCAGTCAAAAGAAATTTACTCTAAGATGAAGAGGTGGTACTTCCAAAAGTAGCAATAATGACATATCAATACTGAACAGATATAAAATTTACATAGAAAGCAAAATAAGATGTTTTTCAAACATCTAGGATAGCGTTTCCAATTGTATGTATTCTAAAAGAAGTTAATAGGTGCTCTTTGCAAAAAAGGTGCCTGGTTACATAATCTGGGAAAATACTCAGGTATAAATGTTTTCTTTACTACAGGACTTTTCAAAACCTTTAATATGTTAATGTGCAGTATGAGTTTCCTAAATGGAAATAAACCATAAAGTGTTTTCCAAACATATTTGGCTGGAAGAACCCTCCCATTCCGGTTTTTGTGTGTGTGTGGGGGGGGAGTGGATAACTAACATTGCATGGAACATCGCACTGGGTAACACACCATGATTTTTGATGAATACTGTCCACCACCAAATACCAGACATTCTTATAGGTGTCAGGAGGGCTCTAATCCTGGATAAAACTGTCTGTACAGTCCTGCGATTTTGGTTATTAAATGAAAGGCTGATCAAAGGGCTTTTAGTATGGGAGGCAAGACACCAGGCACCAAGCCTATCTGGGAGATGTCATCTGCAAGGCAACTGGTGAGAGATTCCTGCAGGCAGCCTAGACTGCCCCAATAGGAGGGGTTGGGGAGGGTCCCCAGAGGGCTCGGCTGCCCACGCAGGCTCTGCTCTCTCTCTGCTTCCAGGTCCTCCAAGACCAAATCTAATCAGCAGAGGAGCTTCCAGCAGCACCTCCTGAAGTGCTTGAGCTTGGTTGGGCTCCTTGGGTCCAGGGGTCACCTTTGATCTCCTTATCCCTGTGCCACGAAAACCCACCAGCTGATTCTGCCCAGCAATCTGCCTCCCACTCAGACCTGAGGACCCAGGCAAAACTCATAGGCTTTAAACCCCTTTACCTACAGGCTCGTGTAGGTTGGTAATTCAGTCACATTACTCTCCCAGCTGCAAGGGAGGCAGGGAAATGAGTCTTCTACCTGGGTGTTCTTGTGCCCACCTGAACAGGGCTCTCAGGTAGCTAGCAGTCTGCCACAATGTCCTTCACTTTACTTTGGGTAAGACACTCTTTCTTTTGTTTATTTTTTGAAAATTTGAAAGATTACACGTGCTCACTGATGAAAATACAAACTGTTGACAATTTTTAGAAGAAAAGAGCAATGATCACGAATTTTGTTTCCTAGAGATAACCATTATTAGCACTGTAGACAAACATTTTCCACCCCCCAATTTTGAGGTCATCTCTTAAATTTGATTTTACGTCTTTTTCACATTGGAAACTCTTCACAAATATTTTTAATGATGACATAAGATTCTGTCATATGGCTATAATTATATGTACCATAATTTACTTAGTCATTGGTCTAATAGATGTTTAAACTGTTAGTGATTTTTCATTATTAGCAATAAAGAACATTTCCTGGGCTTTGACCTCATTTTGGGTTATTTCCTCAGGTTTGGTTGCTAGGAGTGAAATGACTAGTTTACATGAGCTGAAATGTTATTGTTTCTTGACATACAATTGCCAAATTGCTTTCCTGCAAGTGGACTCACTCTGTCCAGGACCGAGAAGAAATAGAGGTTTGAAAGCCATCACGTTTGCCTTCATTTTGGAGGTGGTGGTGGTGAACATTTGTTGGGACATTCTCCCCTGTGCCTCAGCTAAGTGATGTTCTGCCACATGGCTGATGTCATTGTGCTGTTGAGAGGATGCGGCCATGGGCGTCATAGCCCACAGATTGGCCACCCACTCCCACCCCTGGATCTTGTCAATGTTCTGGAGAGCTCTGCACCCAAAGCTCTGTGCCTCGTGTGTTGGGTGATGCTGGCCATCTTCTTAATAGTAACATTTCCACCTTTTCAGCATTTTCCTGCTTCTCTCTGTCCCTGGCTGCTTCCTTGAGGGCTTTGATGGTCAGAAAAGAGTCAAAAACTACCACCTGAGTCCTGGCTTATCTATTCTGAAGGATTAACTGCATGGCTGTCCTTGGTTACTTTTCTGTTGCCAGTTGCCATGGTGGGCCACCAACCCTTTTTGGAGAAGGACTAGGAGGTATAATCTTTGGGGCCAGACAAACATGGGTCAGTTCCTCATGCACTGTGGCAGCGGCTGGCGTGGAATGAACTGGATGTGGGACGACTCTTCTGGACTGAAAGTTTGTGTCCCCTCAGAATTCGTACGTTGAAATCCTGATCCCTAATGTGATGCTATTTGGAGATGAGACTTTGGGAGATCACTGGGTCATGAGGGTGGAGTCCTTATGCTGGGACTGGTGCCCTTATAGGAAGAGATCAGACAGACACCCGCCCCCAGCCACAGGAGGACATAACCAGGATGAAGGCCCCCACCAGGAACTGAATCTGCTGCTGCCTTGATCTTAGACCCCCCAGCCTCCAGAACTGTAGAGAGAAATTTTATTGCTTAAGCCACCTGGTCTATGGCAATTTGCTATGGTAGCCTGAACTAAGATAGACAACCAAAGAAAGTTGAAACTTTGCTTTCTGTGAGCCTAAAGAGGAGAGCTCTCTGTCTTGCCTTTGTAAAAAAAAAAAAAAAAAAAAAAAATTAAAACTAAAAGGACTTTTATTTTGGAATATTTTAAGACATACAGAAAAATTTCAAAGATGGTATAGAGCTGTGGTCCCCAACCCCTGGGCCGTGGCCGGGTTCTGGTCCAGGGCCTGTTGGGAAACGGGCAGCATGTCACTGCCTGAGCTCCACGCCACACTGTGCCCCCGACTCTCACTCATGACACCGCTCCCCTCCGCTACCTCCCACCCTGTCTGTGGAAAAATTGTCTTCTGTGAAACTGGTCTCTGGTGCCAAAAACGCTGGGGACCCCTGGATAGAGGATTCTCATATACTTCACCCCCAGTTTCCCCTATTATAAATGTCACACTATGGCACCTTTGTCACAATTAATAAACAAATATTGATACATTATTATTAACTAAAATCTATACATTATTCAGATTCCCGTAGCTTTTGCCAAATGTCCTTTCTGTTCCAGGGTCCCATAGAGAACACCGTAGTGTGTTAGTCGTCACGTCTCCTTAGACTCCTCTCGGCTGTGATAATTTTGCAGACTCTCCTTGTTTTTGATGACTTTGGCAGCTTTGAGTACTGACTAGATACATTGTAGAATGTCCCTCAGTTGGAATTTGTCTAACTTTTCTTTTCCTAACTAGACTGAGGTTATGCATTCTGGGGAGAAAGGCCACCGAGGTAAGTGATCATTCTCATTATATCAAGGTACTTGCTGTCAACACGACTGTCACTGCTGGTGTCGGTGAGGTAGTGCTTGCCGAGTTTCTCCACTGTAAAGTTGCTTTTTCCTTCTTCTTTACAAACTCTTGGGGTGGAAGTCAGTACGTGCAGTCTGTGCTCAAGGAATGGAGAGTTCTGCTCCATTTCCTTGCGGGCAAGTGTCTGCATAAATTATATGGAATTCTTCTGCATGGAAAATTTTTTCTTCCTCATTCATTCTATCATTTGTTTGTATCAGTACGAACTCATTGAGTTTTGGGGCACAAATTATACATAAATATTTTTATAACAGCTTTATTGAGATATAATGCACATACCATACAATTTATCCATTTAAAGCCTACAATTCAGCGGTTTTTAGTATATTCACAGAGTTGTGCAACCATCACCACAATCAATTTTAGAACATTTCATCACCCCAGGGAGATTGCTAATGAGAAGTCACCCCCTGTTTCTTCCCCACCCCACTGGCCTTAGGCAACTGCTGATCTACTTCCTGTTTCAGTAGAGTTGCCTATTCTGGACATTTCATATGATGCACACAGTATGTGGTCTTTTGTGATTGGCTTCTTTCATTTAGCATAATGTTTAAGATTCATCCATATTGCAGCATGTATCAGTACTTCATTTCTTTTCTTTTTCTTTTTATTTTGAGACAGGGTCTTACTCTGTTGCCCACACTGGGGTGCAGTGACACAATCGTAGCTCACTGTAATGTCAAACTCCTGGGCTCAAGAGATCCTCCTGCCTCAGCCTTCTGAGTAGCTGGGACTACGAGCATACACCACCATGGCTGGCTAATTTTTAAAAAGATTTTTTGTGGAGATGGGGTCTTGCTGTGTTGCCCAGGCTAGTCTCAAAGTGCTAACCTCAAGTGATTCTCTTATCTTGGCCTCCCAAAGTTCTGGAATTACAGGCATGAGCCACTGTACCTGGCCTCATTTCTTTTTATTGCCAAATAATATGCCACTATATAGGTATGATATATTTTATTTATCCATTTGAGTTGTTGCTACTTTTTAGCTATTGTGAATAATACTGCTATGAATAACCATGTATAAAATTTTGGGGGAACACATGCTTTTAATTTCCCTTGAATATATACCTAGGAGTAAAATTGCTGAGTAGTACGCTAACTTTATACTTAACTTTTTGAGAAACTGCCAGACTATTTTTCAAAGTGGCTGTACCATTTTATATTCTCACCAGCAGTTTATGAATGTTCCGATTTCTCCATATCGTCACTAAGACTTGTTATTTCTGATTTTTTTTAATTGTAGCCATCCTTTCTCCCTTCCTTCCTTTCTTCCTCCCTCCATCCCTCCCTCCTCCCTCCCTCTTTCCTTCCTTATGTTTCAAAGTTTCTTCTTGTTTTCTTTCTTTGTAGATAATCATTCATTTAACCATTTAACCATTCATTTTGGGTAGGTCTGCTGGGGACAAATTCTTAGTTTTCCTTTTTCTGAGAATGTCTTGATTTTCTCTTCATTCTGGAAGGATATTTTTGCCAGTTATGGGATCCTGGATTAATGATTCTTTCATGATCTAAAAAATATTATGCCACCCCCGTCTGACCTTTATGGTTTCTAATGAGAAGTCCACTGTCATTATAATTGTTTTTCCTCTGAAGGTAAGGTGGCATTTGTGGCATTTATCTCTGGCTGCTTTCAAGATTTTTTTCTTTGTCTGTAGTTTCAAGAAGTTTAATTATGATGTGTCCTCATGTGGATTTCTTTGGGCTTATTCTGTTTGGAATTCACTCAACTTCTTAAATCTGTAGTTTATGCCTCTTGCTAAACTTGGAAAGTTTTCATCCATTATTTCTTTGAGTACTTGTTCAGCCCCACCCTCTTTCTCCTCTCTTCAGGGACTCTAATGAAATGGATGTTGGATTCATTATAGTATCGTAAGACCCTGAGGCTCTGTTCCTGATTTTTTTTAAATTCTATTTTCTTTTTGTTGTTAAGGTTGGGTAATTTCTGTTGTTCTATTATTTAGTTCACTATTTCTTTCCTCTGTCTCCTCCACATGGCTTTTGAGTCCATCCACTGAGCTTTTTATTTCAGTTATTGTATTTTTTAATTCCAAGATTTTTGTTTGGTTATTTTTTTATATGTTCTATTTATTTGGTGAGACTTCCTGTTTTTTCTTTTCTTTTCTCCAGCTTTTCTATGATGTGATGTTTTGATATATGTGTATATTGTGAAATGATTACCACAATCAGAGACTTTCTAGTTTTTCATTTGCTTCAAGCACATCTGTATTAATAGCTGCTTGCTGAAACATTTTCATCACGGCTGCTTTTAAAATTTTGTCACGTAATTCTTAACATCTCTGTCGTCTTGGTGTTGGCATCTATTGGTTGTCTTTTCTCATTTAGTTTGAGCTCTTCCTGGTTCATGGCATGATGAGTGATTTTTGACTGAAACCTTGACATTTTTGCGCTGTTATGAGACTGTGTCTTATTTAAACCTTTTGTTTTAGCTGGATTTCTCTGATGCTGCTTTAGAGGGGAAGCTGCGGCACTGCCTTATTGCTAGGCGGAGGTGGAAGTCCAAGGCTCCCACTTTGCATCCACTGACATCTGAGGTGGAGGCCTTATCACTGGTGGGAGGGAGTTCTGGTACCCCGTCTGTTCTTTACTGATACTGCAGCGGTGGGGGTGAGGGCTCATTCCCACCTGGCAAGGATGGGATAAAAGTCCTGGCTTCCTGCTTGGCCTTCTCTGACAACACCTGGGCTGGGGTGTTGGAGAACCTCATTATAGCCTCATGGAGGTGGAAATCTAGACGCCTCACTTGGCCTTTGCTGATATTGCAGGGGTGGGAGCACAGTTTTTTATGTGTGGTGTTTGACTGGAGAAGAATGATTATTGGCTAAAAGATTTTTTTGTCTCGTTAGATGTTTTTTTTCACAGCCTTTGGGTTAGAGAGAGATGAATTTTGTTGGTGCTTTTTCCCTTTCTTTCTTTCTTTTCTTTCTTTCTTTCTTTCCTTCCTCCTTTCCTCCCTTCTCTCTCTCCTTACTTCCTTTCTATTCTATTCTTTCACATGATTTCCTCCCTTCTCTCTCTCCTTACTTCCTTTCTATTCTATTCTTTCACATGATGGCATTCCTATGTTGTTGGCTTTTTCCACTCCATGTGTGGGATATATGAGGCAAAAAGAAAACCCAGGGAACTCACCGCTATTTCATTTCTTTAATCCCAAGGTCCCTAACTTTCATAATCTCCACCTTTCATAATCTTCTTATATGTGCTTTATATATAATGTTTAGGGTTTTTAGTTGTATGTAGTGGAAAAAATAGAGAAAAGTATGTCTCCTTTATCTTCCCAGAAGTGGAATTCTTCTCTGGACTCATGGATATTTATTTACACTTTGGGTTCTAATCCAATGCTACTTAATTTTTTTGCTAAAATTTTTCCAGCTATGGTCATTGGAAATGTCTATTCTCCTCCCTCTGTGCTGCTTCAAGGGCCAGGGACGGCAGGAACCTCATGGGGCGGGCCAGGCCTCCCTGTCAGCGGAGAGGGAAAGGCTCAGCTTCCTTCATTGGGCTTCCACGCCCTTTCTCCATCTGACAGCTTGAGTAAAGGTCTAACTTGAAGCTGTTTCTGTGGTTCTTCCAATGGCTGTCAGACATAAATTGGAGGTGGGCTAATTACCTGATTGCAGGGCAGCAAAGCCTCAGTTCCCTGCCTCTCCTCCCTTGGGCCTTGATCTTGTCTATTTGATTGTGACAATTCTTCCTCCCACCTTAGCATGTGAGGCAATGGGATTCAGCCACAAGGTGATCTCTTATCTGGGGTGACAGCAAGTAAACATGAAAAATGTGCTGGGGAACACAAAAGGACAGTGATCAGAAAGGCTTTTTCTTTCAACCTAAATCATAGTGTTTTGGGCATCAGCTAGAGTTTTCCAAGTTATTTATAACTGTCCATCCCTGTTAGGAGATATATGTTTTATCTAAAAATAGGTAATCTTTCCTAATCAAATGATAAATGTGTGTGTTCCAAATGGAAGGCCCATAGTTAGCCACCTCATTAGGAGAAGTTCAGGTAAATAATGGAAATATTACCAGCATGACACAGGATCCGGTGCCTCAAGATGTTCGGTGTCTGGACATTAGGGCTCTTTGAATTTTCTTGGTGGAAGACCCTTCACGTTGGCAGAGGTCGTCTTCATAAGCCAAGCCTTTGAGAAGGATGTTCGAGGTACTTCTTACTCCTGGCAGCTAATTATCGTGGATGTAGGGCGTTGTGGTGTGTGTTCCTCCTTGGAGTTTATGTTGTGTAGACTCAGCATCTGGCTGTTTCTCTCCAATCCTTCTTGAAGGATCCCAATGGGGCACCTAGGCCCCAGACTTTGTGGGTGCCCAGTACTCATTTCCGCTTCCCACTTAGGGAAATTCTCGGAGTGCTAGAGCTGACAGGAACCTACATCTCAATCCTGGCTGCTCTTCAGCAACAGCTGGAAAGACAAAAAGTGCTAATGCCTGGGGCCCCCCTCTAGAGAGTCTGACTTTTTTACATCAACCCAATATGTCCATTGTTTTTGTTTTTGTCTCCATTTAATAGATAGAGACCTGGAGGCCCAGGTTAAGTTTTTCCCAGATGCCATAGCTGCCTGTGGTGGAGAAGATTTGAACCCCGGTTGCCTGAGTTTAGAGTCCTGGATCTGAATCAACCTGGAGATAGGCCTTGACACGTGTTGATTTCCTTCCTCTTCACCGGTGGTTCTCCGGCCTGATTGAGTGTTAGAATCAACTGGGGAGATTTTTACAAACACGGACACCTGGGCCTCGTAGTCCCTGAGCTTCTGGCTTAATTGGTCTGGGGTGGGGTGAGTGCACTGATGAGCTTTTGATATCTCCAGGTGATTCGAATGGGCATCCCGGGGGTAGCACCACTGTTTAAGAGCAAACATATGGACCCCCGCTCACTTTCCAGGAGCGGACCCCAACGCCCAGAGGCGGGAGGTAAGCTGATGGGAATGCCAGGGCTCCTCTCCTGCTGCCTGATTTTTGACACGGAAGGGGCATCTGGTTGAAGGGGGCCCTCGTTTTTATTTATTTATTTGTTTTTTGTTTACATCATGTTTAAAATATTTCTTTTTTTTTTTTTTTAGACAGAGTCTCACTCTGTTGCCCGGGCTAGAGTGAGTGCCGTGGCGTCAGTCTAGCTCACAGCAACCTCAAACTCCTGGGCTCAAGCAATCCTTCTGCCTCAGCCTCCCGAGTAGCTGGGACTACAGGCATGTGCCACCATGCCCGGCTAATTTTTTGTATATATATATTTTAGTTGTCCATATAATTTCTTTCTATTTTTTTAGTAGAGACGGGGTCTCACTCTTGCTCAGGCTGGTCTCGAACTCCTGACCTCGAGCGATCCACCCGCCTCGGCCTCCCAGAGTGCTAGGATTACAGGCGTGAGCCACCGCGCCCGGCCTTAAAATATTTCTTAAGGTTGAGAAATTTAGAAACTGGGAGACTTTCACGGAGAAGTCCAGATTTCAGAATTCACTTGAAATATAGCGTATGGTAACACTTGACTGGATGGAGCTGGCGACAGAATTGTCCTTTCCAGTTAGACATGTCCTCGCTGCCTTCCTGATGGCATTTCCATCTCTGGCCCCGAGGGCACGGGAGTTTGCAGCCAGCACGTTGCCTTCCTTATTGCCTCGTGGTAGCCTCCATCATAGAGACCCGTGAACTTGTCTTAGCTGCTCTTCCAGATTGCAAACACTTTAGGGCTGTGGTTTTTAACCTGAGAGTAATCTGCCCTGTAGGGCTATCTGGCAATGTCTGAAGATAAGTTTGGTTGTCGCAACTGGCAACTCGGGGTGGGGTGAGGGACAGTGGTCCCGGCATCTAGTGGGTAGAGGCTAGAGATGCTGCTAAACGTCCTACAACACACAGGACAGGCCCCATAAATGAGAATTACCCTGCCTCGAAGGTCAATAGTGCTAGGAGCTCTGCCTTAAGGTAGTATCTGTGTCCTTAGCTTATCTTTGAATCCCCTAGTCCCCCAGCTGGTTTGTGGTACATAGTAGATGGTCAATTAAATGCCAGTTGGCTGCCTGACTCGTGTCAGACTGTGTTGGCTTTTCCCCACATCCCTCCTGAGTTTAGGCCTAATGCATGGTTGCTTTGCTCTGAGTGCACCATATGGTCCCACAATAAATGAGCAAGTCAATAAAAAGCCTGCCATATTCAAAGTAAGTGATCTTATGAATGAAATCCAGAGCAGGGACACGGTTATTTCATCTGAAGAAAGAGACTAATTAAACACAAGATTGCCTCACATTTGTTGGGAGACCGGAGGCATTGTGCTGTGGGAGGACTCATTGCTCATTCCCAGAGAAGGGGAGCAGAGAGGAAGTCTTAATCATGCTCTTAATGATCAAAGGTGTTCCTAAGATCAATCCTTTCATTAACTGGGTGAAGAACGATACTGACCTACTGGGACGTTTCAGGCGGCATAAATTAATTATGAATTGCTACAAATGATCTGCCTGGTATCTGGCGCCCATGCCTTTGCAGGAAAGGGCCAGACGAAATTCATTTAATGCTCCGAGAGAGCTGATGTTAAGGAACAAAAGCTGGGGCATGCTGAATTCAGGCTCCGTGTCACCTTTTCGGTGACCATTTGGGAATGGGGACCATGCTGTGTCTGGCCTTGCAGCTAATTTCAGGATGAAATGGCAAACCTGGTGTAGCGGGGACTAGCTCAATTTTAGTGCTGAAAATCCTGTGTCCTGGGAAACCCCTTCCTGGGATGTGAAAAGTCCTGGTTTTCAGTGATGGGCATAGAAGCTCGTGGGAAAAGTATAAAACCCCTACTGTAGCTCAAAATATGGGGCTGAACGCAACACTGACAGCGTCAAATGGTATCAAGTAGGTTATTTGCCTTCTGTGGTTGTGGTTGCTGTTTTTGCCCTTGACTGCTGATGATGGGTGGCCTTTTGAAGGTGCCCTTTGCTCACTCTTGTTCTGTATCCAGCCTGAAATGAATGGGAACAAAGTGTGGCCCCAGGGTCAGGTGTCTGGCTGAGTATATTCTCTCGCCTGAGCTTGTATGAGCCACGTGGCCTGGGGGAAGCTATCTAACTCCTCTGAGACTCGGTTTCCCATCTGTATAATGCAGAGAATAAGAGCAGTCCCAGAGATTTGTTATGAGTATCAAATGAGACAATTCCGTAAAATGCCTACTGAAAGGCTTGGTTCAGAGTAAGTGATCCGTATACATTAATTGTCATTAATGTGTACACTAATGTATACATGCATTGCTCTGTTCCCCCTGGATTCTCAGCTCTGTCCTTCAACTCTGGGGATTCTCCCAGGCGCCGCCCGGATTCTCCCTCTTTGTGCTACAGTCTGGAGACTCTCCCGAGGCAACACAGTGGGGCGATTGTAAGGTTTGTCTGGTCTGTTTCCTGACTCTCTGGGATCACTGTCTTTTATTGTCTGATGTTCAGCCTCTTGAAAACTATTGTTTCAAATATTTTTATCCAGTTTTTTTGTTGTTGTCAGAGACAGGGTCTCACTCTGTTGCCCAGGCTAGAGTGCTTTGTCCAGTTTTTTACTAGTTTCAGGCAAGAGCGTTATGTGGTCAGATTCTACCTGAATTCTCCTTTAAACTCACTGTTGTGATTGCAAGAATCAGAACACTTTGCTATCGCCTTATCTAATCTGCTTTTACATAATGTTTTGGTGACCTCCATGCTTTCCTCTGAATTCTGTGACTTAATACATTCTATTTTTACTCACTAATCTTGTCTGACTTTCATCCTCTAATGCGATAGATTTCTCTTCTGACCAATACTATGTGATATACATACAATGCATTTTTTTTTCATCCTCAAACCCATTAACTAAGGAACTGGGAGAACTGCTTTGCTGTCTTCATGCTCACATTTGCTCTCTCTCTCCGTCTTCCTACAAGGCTGCCATCATGGCGTGTTTCTCCCTTTCAAGCTCTTCTCTAACCTTCACTCCAGCATATTCTTTCCTCTCCTTCTTTTCCTGCACTGTTCTAGACCAAAACTTCCTCATCACTGGCCTGTCATGTTCTTTCTAGGCCTTCACTGTATACATGATGCCATGGCAGCTATTTCTATAAAGCACAGTTTGATCATAGCACACCTCATACATCTTCAGTGACTCCCATTATCCTCAGAAATTATGCCCAAGATTTTTGAGTTCTTTCCTCCATAAAGCCTTTCTCCATCTACCAGTTGGACATATTAATATTTTTCTCTCCTGTGCCTCCGTGTGGGGTTTCTTTTGTCCTCTAATCATTGTACACATCACTTTATTCCTTGCAGAGAGCTGTGGACTTCTGCAACCTCCTTGACAGTGCACCAGGATCAGAGCACCTCAGAGAGCCTTGCACGTCAGGTGCTCGCAGAATGTCCCGCAGGCCGTCTTATCTCAGGTTGTCATATTCCGTCCTACTGAAATAGGCCCTTGTCTCCATGTTTCAGGGTAGGTAGCCACTGACAGGCTGACCTGTGTTCTTCCAGCACCAGGTCTTATGGCTCCAAATCAGTAAGTATCAGGGGGTATGGATTGGTCCAGCCTGGGCAGCATGGCCTCTTCTGGACCAACCCCGTCCTGGAGAATTGGATACTCCGATTGGTCACAAGTCCCAGATGTGGGGGAAATGACGGAAGAGGGAGGGCTGGAAAGCTTGCACCTCAGACTGACAAGGTGACAGCACCTGGGGCCGCTTCTTCCCGCACCCAGGAAATGGCTGTCAGATCAGCAGCTCAGCTTTGACTTGATGTCTCCATGGACTCTACACCTGATTCTGGATCCTTAAAGCCCACCTACCTTGTGTAAACTCAGGTGTGATTTTAACCATTTTGAAACTCTTCTACAAATCATATTGCAATAAATGTGGTCACATGATCCATTAAACATGAACACAGATTAGCACATTTCTACTTCCTTTGAACTACTTGTGGGAAGGGCAGTCTGGATTAGAGAAATATCTGAAGTCTGATATGTATTTCAAATAATTCATTTTTCCTTATTACTGATGATGAGTGTTCTTAACTACAGACAAACAAAATCCACCCTGGCCTGTTCGAGTAGAAATGATTTATAAGGAAATGTAGTCACCACAGAAAGGTTGGGATGGCTGAAGAGACAAACTTGAGGCTACGCTCCAGGAATGACTCCCCAAGCCCACATTGCAGTGCTGGGCCAGCAAGGGACCTGCCGCCTCTCCGTGGTCAGAAAGTTGCTGAATGAGGAAGCTGCCTGCCAGAACTCTACCACCTCTGCCAGGGGCCATGCCAGGACCTCTCTCTCCCCATGTAATTCCTTCCTAAGTCAAAGTCTTGTGAAAGCCCCTCTCTCTGTGCAACTTAGTTCTGAATCAAGGTCATGTGCAAATATATGTGACTATTTGACCTGAATCACCTCGGAAGCTTTAGCTGCAAGGGAGTGTAGGAAACCAGTGCATGAACTTTCCAGCAGAAGGAGACGGTGGGAACAGATGTTGAATGGGCAGCTTCCGTGTTTTTGCTACCCAGGATGCCTCACATAGAGAAGGTGCCCGGGGAGACGCTGGTTTAAGTGTGTGTATGTGTGCATGTGTGTGAGTGACATCAGAAAGCACTGGACCCTAATTCATGACTAGCAGGTCATTCTAAGTCTCCTTGTATATCTGGGCATCACTTTCTTTATCTGTCAGATTATGGGGTTTGATTAAAGGGCCTTGAAGGTCCCTTCCAGTGTGAATAGTTCATGACCCTCTGAATTTTCTCATGATAACAGATGCAGAGAAGGAAATCAATGAGTCAACAGAAGAAGCTTTCATTTTTGATTTATTGATGGCTATGTCCCTAAAAGGATCTGAAGAGATGATTGCTCTAGACATTACACATACGCCCATACACATCTCTGCCTAAGGGAAAGTGGTTGTTATTTTTAAAATGTAAACTTGTTAGTGCCTTAGAAAAGCCAGAGAAATTCCCTTCTGTTACTTCTGCTACCTATTGCAGAGCAGTTCTGGTTTTGGGGCCCAAAATATCTTGTGCCTTTTAGCTGGATAAAATACGTAAAGAAAATAAGACTTAGGGGGCATGGTGCAACACGTGCCCTGAATGATCTCACGGTAGAAATCTAATTTTGCTTCTAGTTATTTGGGGTTATAGATAGGATTATATCTCTCAGGCAGAGAAAGTCGTTAATCAAGAAAGGGGCCTCTTAATCCTTCTCCCAATTTTAATGAGACACTGTAAAATGCCTTTTGCTGGTGAATGGCAAGTATCAGCTGGGTGTGATTAGCTGGCTTTTGTGGCAGGTTTGCTGTGGTACTGCGTCCGCAGTTGTTCACCAGCCTAATCCTGCCTGCCTGTCACGGGACAGAAATTGACAAAGATGGCTTTATGGCCTCCCTCAAATTGCAGGCTGATGAGTGAGCTTTTGAGACCCTTGGTGCCACAGCCCGGACAATGGCATATGGGATAGGTTCTTAGAAATCCGCCCCCAAATATTGGTGTATTCCCTAAGCAGAATCTCTAAAGTATATATTGCGTACAGAAATAGAGAGTTTCACTATCAGTGTGAGGGTAGGTCCCCCTTTGTTGAAATCAGAACTTCAAACCTGGTAGAATGATATAAGACACCTTAGAGTCCTCCTCCCCCCACCCTCTCCTCCTTCCAGGTGCCAGTACCTGCTCTGGTCACTGAGGGGGACAGCAGTGTATAAGGGGTAGTTCCTGTTTGCAAGGAGCCCAAGGAGTAGGAGTAACAGATTCATTATACCGATCAGTTATTGTGGCCTAGCAAATGGCCTCAAGATGAAGTTTATTTTGTTCATGCATCTGTGAGTTGGCTGGAGGTTGGCTGATCTGAGCTGGGTGCAGCTGGGTGGCTTGGCCGAGACATGTCTTCTCCACATGCCTTTTGTTCTCCTCCGAGGACCAGCAAGCCTGGCAGAGCGTGTCCTCATGGGGAGGGTAGAAGTTCACCAGTGCAAGCAGAAACAAGCCAGGCTTCCTAAGGCCTCGGCATGGATGGGGCGTGCTGTCATTCTGCCTCATTCCATTGGCCAAAGTCAGTCACATGACTCAGCTCAAAAACTCAAAGGGTGGGTCAATATGCTCCTCTCCAATGGGAAGAATTTCAAAGCCATATGACAGAGGGTGGCAATATGGGAAAGGGTAAAGAATTGGAGGCAATAATGCAATTGGTCGAGTATATTAAGGAATTAGAGCAATAACATGTTGTATTAGAACTCTTTCAGATGTAAATATCAGAAACTCTTCTCAAACAAGCCCAAGTTAAAGCAGAGGCCCTGGGGCCATTGGACGATGTGTGGCTGGGTCCAGAGGCTCCGATGATGTTGTTGTCAGGGCTGTTTCTCTCTTTTGTCTTGGCCTGGCTTTTTGGTGTGTTGGCTTTAACCTGTAGATGACTTTTTAAATGCATTTAACTAAGATGACTCTAGCAGTTCTAGGCTTTCCCAGTTTATTGCTGTACTAAGGAAGAGAGACCCTCTCTCACACCTAGTAAGCATATATCAGTCTTAGAAAAGTCTTTGATTGGCCCAGGTTAGGCCAGTGTCCATCTCTGATCCAATCATGCTACCAAGACAGACGGAGTATTCTGATTGGCTAGTCTGTCACGTGTCCAGCCCTGTGTTAAAGATGCTGAAGGACCCGAAATAGGCAAACCAGGCACAAATAAAGTGGGGAAGGCAGTTCTCTTAAAGGAACAGCGGCATGTTTTCACCAGATGACACACATAAGCACCAGATGTCCACTTCAGTGCAAGGTCCAGTGGGGAAAAAGACAGGAGTGGAAAGATCCTACTATATGCCCACCATGGCAGACACACCCCATTGTTGGCCCCATACAGCCTTTAGTGCCAACATGAGGGCCAGTGACGTGTTTGGGGCCATAGGCCAGCACAAGGCAAGAGCGCTGGCCTGGCAGGCACAAGACAGGGCTACAAGGTCCCACCCAAAGTAGGGCTAATAATGGGCTGTGCCAGCCGGGACAAAGCAGAGGCCAAACTGGGTCACTAGATGATCTGTAAGGCCCCTTCTAGCTCTCGTGTTTTGTGACTCTGTCTTTGACCTTGATCATGGGATGAGCTGGAACATCTGAAGTGTAACAATCTCACCCCAACCATGTTGCTAAGACACTTATATGGGGCTGAGGTCAGGCAGGGAGCTGCCAAGGCTACCAGTGGCATTTGTATCGGTGCATTTGCTGACTTAGCCTTTTGGCTTTCAGAGGAGGCAGGAGCTTTGGTGGGGGAGTATAGGATGTGAATATTTAAATCCAATTTTATTGAGCACCAGCCCTGGGCCTGGTGACGGCATTATAATCGCACAAGCCAGACACAGGTCCTGCTCTCAGAAAGAAGTCCTGGGTTTCAGTCTTGAGCAAGTCACTCAGCCTCTTTGAGCCTCAGTTTCTACATCTGTAAAATGGGGATGGTATCTGCCCTGCTTACATCATAGGGTTGTTTATGAGGGTCAGTTTATAGAAAGGCAAATGCATGGCAGTATTTTGTAAGGCCTCACGCACCTGTGTGGGATCATATTCAGACAGGATCCCTGTCTAACTGACAGCAGTGATGGCATCCGTTCTGTAGTGACAGCTGTGCACTCTCGGGAGTCCCAGAAGGCGCCCACCTGACGACTGACTGACTTTTCCCATGGGGAATCTGCGGCACAGAGGAGCAGCATGACAGGCAGGCCCTGAGGCATGATGGAGAGAGGCCTCGTGAGCTCATCTCTGGTCCTTGTCTGTGACGGCTGTATTGTGAGGCCTGAGTCTTGGACGTGCAGGTTAGATGCATTCCTGGCACCTGCTGGGCCTCAGCTACCTCAGCCTCTCTGCTGGGAGTGTGAGACGAAGGCAAGAGAGACCATGGCACGAGGACGAGTCTCTCCTAGGGGCTGCCTTCCCTGAGCCCCCTCTGCCCAGGCCTGTCCCTTGTGGCTTATCTCATTCTGCTTTCTGTTAAGGCATTGAAGGGCTGTCCCCTTTAAGTATCACATCTGCCTCATGCGAGGGGCACATAGCCACCACCACCGCCCCACCTGCCCCAGGAACACCAGACTAAAGGCTCGTGTCCTTGAACTCTGTTTCTGGCTGGGGTGGGGGCAGGAGGAGGCTTCAGCCTTCAGGCCCAGGGTAGGACAAGGTCGTCTGCTGGGGCCAGGCTGGAACAAGCCACTCTGCTGGAGCCCACGTTCCTCCTGCTTCCGCACGGGACTGGCAGGGGTTACCGTACAGATGCATACGTAGGTGTGCGGGGGCGTGCGAATTAAAGATAAAAGAGAAACTAGATGGATAAGCAGAGATGGTGGCAGAAGCCAGAAATTAAGTAATTACTTGTGATTGAGGTCTAAATTTGGCTCTAAACTTTCTGGCAGACAGGACAAAAAGAGCAATATGACAGGTTTCTTAGTCTCTTTGTCTAATTGAAAGAAGCAGGTGTTCAGAGAAGGCAATTTTTTCCCCTCTGGCACAAAGTTCTAGAAGGAATTTATCACCTGGATCCTTATATAAAGAACACTGGTTAATAGAAGTTCATTCATTCAACAATAGGGGACGTAGACATGGCCTTGGCCTCATCACTGACACCTTATGAGCATTTGTGGCCTTTGCTGTTTCTTCTTTGTTCTTTTACATCTCTCCTCCTCCCTCCCCCACTCTCCTCCTTCTTCCCTCCTCCTCCTCCTCCTCCTCCTCCTCCTGTCTTTGCTGTTCTAATGTCTGTGTTTCCTGCTAGACTATAGGTTCTGTGTACACAGGGGTCTGGTTTGTCCTGCTGATTCCTGGGTCTCCACATATCAAAGAGATCTCTCGTCCAAAAGTGTTTGTTAAGAGAATGTAATAATTAGTATTTTGGTGGAAAAACAAGTATTTTGTAGGTAACTGGAGGGATATCTAACCCAGACCTGGGAGTCCGTTGAGAGGGCAGATGGTTTTCTGGGGAAAGTGACATCTCAGCCAAGACTTGAAGGACAAAGAGGAGCGAGGCAGGGGTTGAGGGTGGTGAAGACTGTTCAGGGAGAGAGAACGTCACAGGGCAAGAGAGGGAGATGTGCCCCTGCACAGAGGGCAGGGAGAGCGGGAGGGAGCAGGTGGGAGAGGTGAGCAGGAGCTTTAGACAGCAGGCAGGAGCTGGACTTCACCCCGAAGACAGCGGGATCCCTGAAGAGTCGTACATGATCAGCTGGGCTCTGGAAGGGTGGCTCTGGCTTGAACTGGAGGGAAACCAAGGAACCTGGGTGAGGAACGATGGTGACATAGACTAGGGTGAGGAGAGGGCTTGGAGAAAAGTGGGCAGACTGAGAGAAAGAGAGAGAGCAAGAGCGAGAGAATAAACGAGTTCAGCTTCTAGCAATTGCTGGGATGTGAGGGATGAGGAAGGCATGAGTCTAGAGTCATTCCCAGGCTCGTGCTTGGACGACTGGGTGGGTGACATGTCTCATCAGATGGGAACCCAGGAGGAGAGGCAGGGTTTACTGGGGAAAACAATGAGTTCAATTTGGATGGCTGCTTCTGAGATCCTGTAGGGTCCCCTGGAAGCAATGTCTGGCAGCACGTGGGTGGGCTACTCAGGAGAGAGCTGGTGATTGAGGTGGGGTTTTGAAGTCATCAGTGTATAGAATGTAGGTGAACTCAGGGGGCTGCATGAAATCTGCAGGGAGAAGGATGGGGATGGGGAGAGGACCCAAGCTGGACCCCAAGAATGCAAACATTTAAGGGCTTGGTGGTGGCCGGGCGTGGTGGCTCACGCCTGTAAGCCTAGCACTCTGGGAGGCCGAGGTGGGCGGATCGTTTGAGCTCAGGAGTTCGAGACCAGCCTGAGCAAGAGCGAGACCCCATCTCTACTAAAAATAGAAAGAAATTATATGGACAGCTAAAAATATATAGAGAAAAAATTAGCCAGGCATGGTGGTGCATGCCTGTAGTCCCACCTACTCGGGAGGCTGAGACAGGAGGATCCCTTGAGCTCAGGAGTCTGAGGTTGCTGTGAGCTAGGCTGATGCCAAGGCACTCACTCTAGCCTGGGCAACAGAGTGAGACTCTGTCTCAAAAAAAAAAAAAAAGGGCTTGGTGGAGGAAGAATAACCAGTAAAGGGAGGTAGATATAAAAATGAGCAAGTGCGGTGTCGAAACTGGACTTTAGGATTTGAAGAAAGCTGAAATGGTCACCTGGGCCAAATGCCACTAAAAGGGCAGAAAAGATAAGGATAGAAAAATGCCTTTGACATTTAGCAACAAACAAGTCACTGATGACTCTTGCAAGAACGATTGTTGTGGGAGGTGGTGGCGGTGGCGGTGGCCGTGGTGTTGTAGTGGGTTTAAGAATCGGAGGGAAGGTGAGGAGAGAGAGAGGAGGCCAGCTCCTTAAAAGAGATTTGGCTGTGGAAGGGAGAAGAAAGAAAGGGACGTGGTTGGAGAGAGGTGGGGCAAGGAGGAAGAATTATTTATGTTGCTTTTTTAAAGATGGGAGAACATTTTATGGACAATGTTTTCAGCTGCAGTTCTGCCCAAGATAGAGAAATGGTCTTTGTGTAGTTGTTTCATCTGTCAGTTCAACAAAAATTCCAAGGGGATACTTCTGGATAAAGAAATGTGGTTTAAGAATTTTGTGAGACTCTCACCCAACCGAAGACAGAGCTCTGTATACCCAGAGTGGGGCGTGGGGCCCTTCCAAGGTCAGCTTGGGTGTGTCTAGGCTCTCAGTGCTCGGAGCAGGATGGCGGAGTACCCCCCGCCCCCCAGCTCTGGAGTTCTTCGACCTCTGGCCGTCAGGCTGCATGGGTTCCACTGCCCAGCCTGAATCCCTGGTGTGACTCTGGAGTCACCTGCCTTGTCATCCCGTAGGGGTGTGTGTGCTCAGGGCAGCCAGTGATCAAAACTGGCCATTGGGATCCAGGTGGAGCTGATGGGAAGGAAAAATATCTCATGGTGAGTAGATGTGTAGCAGGAGGCAGGGGAATCATCAATATACATGTCCTTGAACTTAATCCCTGAACTGATTCTAAAGTTTTTGTTTCCAATCTCCCAAAAACAGGTGGGCGGGTAGGGGGAGAGAAGAAAAATCAAACAACCCCATTATAGAGTAGGCAAAAGAAATGAACAAAAGTTTTTCAAAAGAAGATAGACAAATTGCCAAAAAAAAAAAAAAAAAGAAAGAAAAGAAAAGAAAAAATGGTCAACATCTCTAACCATCAGGGAAATGCAAATTAAAACCATCATGAGACATCACCTTACCCCTGTTACAATGGCTTTTACTAAAAAGTCCAAAACCAATAGATGCTGGTGGGGATGCAGAGAGAAAGGAATCCTTATACACTGTTGGTGGGACTGCAAATTAGTACAACCTCTATGGAAAACAGTATGGAGATTCCTCAAAGAACCAAAAGTAGACCTACCGTTTGATCCAGCAATCCCACTACTGGGTATCTATCTACAGGAAAGAAGTCATTTTATCAAAAAGATACCTGAAGTGGAATGTTCATTGCAGCACAATTCACAGTTGCAAAGATCTGGAATCAACCCGAGTGCCCATCAATTCATGAGTGGATGAACAAAATATGGTATGTGTACACCATGGAGTACTACTCAGCCATAAAAAGGATGAATTAATGCCTTTTGCAGCAACTTGGAAGGAATTGGAGACCATTGTCCTAAGCAAAGTATCTCAAGAATGGAAAAACAAGCACTACATGTGCTCTTTAATAAACTGAAACTAACCAATGGGCACACAAGTGCACCGAGGATAGTAAAGGTCATCGGAAATCAAGCAGCAGAGAGGAGTGAGGAGGGGAGGGGCAAAATCGTACCCGGTGGGTACAATGAACACTATTCAGGCGATAGGCACATTCATAGCCCTGACTCAAGCCATGTAACAAAAACATTTCTACCCCCTTAATATTTTAGAAAAAAAGAGAGAAATCAATAAACCAGTAAGTGAGGACTAAACCCTGGGGGTGGGGACACAAAGCTCTTGTGTCCCAGGGGCCTCTACTTTTGGGGCCAGGGACTTGGGAGGACCAGCGGGTGGCAAGTTTCCTTCCTGAGTCAGCGACGTGCTGAGAGGCCCTTGGCTCTCTCTGGGCCCGGCTTCCGCAGGACTTGCCTGCTCAGCAATTCCTGGCCAGCTCCAATAGCTTCTGATGCCACCTTTCCTATCTTTTGGCCAGAGGCGGAGGAGCAGGCTGAGGCCGAGGGAGATTTCCTCCAGTCCTCTCCCTACAGGATTATAGAACGTGGGTACACGAGCTTCCTACACTATTGTAATAAATTGCCACGAATTAGTGGCTTTAAGCAACATAAACTTAAGAGGTTGTAGTTCTGCAAGTCAGAAGCCCAAAAGCCAAGGTGTCAGCGGGCTGCTTCCTTCCGCAGGCTCTTGGGGAAAACATGTTTCCTGGCCTCTCCCTGCGTGGAGAGGCCGCCTGCGCCCCTTGGCACCTGGCCCTGTCTCCATCCCCAAAGCCAGCAGTGGGGCATCCTCCCTCCTCCTCTCCGTTTCCATTGTCACATCCCCTTCTCTTCTCTCATGCTCCTCCCTCCACCTTGTAGGGACCCTGGGATTACACCGGGCTCGTGAGAATCTCCCCCTGTAAAGACTCTTGACATAATCACACCTTCAAAGTCCCTCTTGCCATGTAGGTAACATAGTCACAGCTTCTGGGGAGTAGGACGCGGACATCTTTGGAGGCCACTATTCTGCCTGCCACAGCGGGTATCTGCTCAGCGTTATTTCCAAGTGACCTGTGGCATCTTGACGTTCTGTGATGGTTTGCAGGGTGGGCGGGCGGCGGGGGGCAGCCCTGAAGCCCACCTGCCTCCAACCTGAGCAGCCGCATTTTTATCTCTGTGATATTCTGGGTCCTCCAGAAGGTTCCATTTGAAGAAAAAGTTTGAAAACCACTGATTTAGTGCAGTCCCTACAGAATGAGGCCTAGAGAGGGAAGGTGGTTCACCCAACGATGAACAGCTAACAACGGCAGACCTGGCGCCAAACTCTGGGCTCCTGTCTCCGAGCCAAGGCCTTTTTCTACTGGCTCCTCTTGGGGACAAAGCAATGACCACATTAAGGAAGGGATGTGTCCTCATTTATTGTTGCAATCATCCTGAGCAAGAGCAGAGGGTAATTTTTCTTTTTTCCCTTTTCTTTCCTTTCTTTGGGTCCCATTTATGCTGAGAAAGGCCCTGTCTGGTGAGGACGGGTGAAATTCCTGGTGTGTCACCCAGACACACCTCCTGTCTGTCCTTCCTTGGGCCCTGGCTAGTTGCAGTGGGTACTGAGTCACACTCAGTCTCACTCCTGCTGGGGCTTCTGGGCTGCAGATTGTCATTAAATTAGCTGCGAAGGTTTCTGGCGGGCGGGAGGCAGTGGAGCAGGGGACGTGGTGGGACTTGGGAGCTGTCGTTTGCTGCCCTGAGTGCCTGGAGATGTGATAATTCAATCAGGGCGTGCACTGCCTCCCCCAGCTTGGGTTGGGCCTAGACACGCGGTCCACCTGCCTGGCAGCCAGACAGATTCTCGAAATGGAACAATTAGATCTAAAGCGAGCTGTCTGAACTGATTTTCCCTTCATCCTCAACCGGTTCTGCAAATCCTCTTCCCAGCACTGCCTTCATTAGCAGCTGAGACAGCCAGGACAGGACCCAAAGGGCTGGCTCCAAACTGTGTCCCCTGCGCCCTGAAACACCAGCTCCCGTTCCAGCCACCACTTGCCTGTGCTGTTTGCGTGTCACTGTCCTGGCTTCCCCAGGTCACAACCTCTGGGCATGCCCTCTGATTTCAGGGGCTGGGCAGCCACACCCAGCCACGCCACTGTGCAGGGCCCGGCTCTGGGGGCAGCGTTTACTTCAGCCCCATGTGAGTGGCGCCCCCTGGAGTTGTGTGGACAGTGCTCGGTTCAAGGCTGCCCTTGGGCCACAAGGAAGGGATTGTTCCTGAGGCTGCTGCTCACGCCTTTGTGTCCGGCCCACGTGGCGATGGGGGAGGGAGGGAGGGCTTCTCCCTCCAGGAGCTGGAGAAGCTCTGTTTCATCAGTCACTTCTGTCTGACCCGATAAATGGACACGAGGTTGGTGGCCCTCTCATCAAGTCCCATCACCTTTGTCTGCGTGGAACGCCCGGAAGCAGGAAGAACATGGCAAAGAGAGGAGTCTGGAAGGGCTCTGGGCACTGTTCTGATGGAGCGTCCCAGAATGTCAGGACTCAAGATGGGGAAACCGAGGCTCAGTGGGGCAGGGGACTCGTGAGCAGACCACAGAGGGAGTGGGTCAGGCCTTGCCTCTGTTGTTCGTCAGGCCCTGGACACAGTCTTGGGCCTGAGCGCAAAGGTGAGGCCGTTGTCCTCATCTCTGTCTCCCAGAGCCTAGCATGGGGCCAGTGTGCCGCCGCTGTTCGATACAGACGTGTTGCACAGGTCGGTGCTACTGGGGCCAGATGGCTGGGTCCCGAGACGGAGTCGCCCTCCCCAATCGTAGCAATTTGGGGGATTAGAGGGAGCCATTGTCCCCAGGACCTTCGGCCGGGGCTGAGGGGAGTTCTGGGAGTGAGGAGTCTACACCAGCACTGGGGTGGGTGTCAGGATATTGGGTTCCAGCTCCTGTCATGGGTTGTGGGTCGAGTCCCTTCTCTTACCTGGGCTTCAGTTTCTCCTTCTGTAAGAGGAGGGGGTTGGGCTAGGTGGTCTCCGCGGTCCCTCCAGCTCCAAAATGTTGAGCAAGCCTAGGGGACTCCAGTGAAGCCCGGGAATCACGGGCCTGTGGTACGAGCTTCTCGACCTGATGGATGTAGGGAAGGTGGAGAGTGTCCCTTTTCTTCCCAGAGACCTTTAGGCAATAGAGTCTGGAGCAGTCAGTGTCTCAGGGACAGGAGCCTAGAAGGAAGGTGGTAACTCGGGCCTGGTCTTTGGAGAAGCTAGGGATGGCTCCCCGCTGCCCTCTGTAGAGGGGCAGGACTAAGTCATTAACTGGACCTTGCTGGCCCCGGGGCAGATGACATCCCAGCTCCATCTGGGTCATGTCGCTGGCCTTGGGACACCAAGTGCCATTTCAAATGCCACTATTGCTGGTCCTACGGCAGGGGGCACATCTGGGGAGAGGGACTGGGCCCTATGGGACATTAATAGGCTGATTAATGTCCACAATGGCTCTTAGGAAGGCTTTGGTTGCTTGGAGTTTCAGGGTTAACCCAAAACTGCTCCGCAAGTGCTGAAGGAGGGTGACCTAAAGGCTTATCTCTGGAATTGCAGAGTGACCCACGTGACCTGGCGATGTGGCGTCAGATAGCGCTGCTTCCAGGATCTGGGAGGGCAGGGACTTCATCTGTTTCTTTCCCTCTTGGTCCTGAGCACCCGGCACAGGATGGGGCCAGCTTTGGAGGGAGCAGAGGAACCAGCCAGATCTCAGCACAGGGGTCAGAGAGCAGAAACCCAGGGCTAGGAGTTGCCCATACTCAGGGGAAGAGGGGAGGAGAGGGTGCTGGGACTTGGAACCCAGGAATGGTCCTGTCCCAGCTCCTGGCTCCGGCAGGCTTACAGGCTGCCCTTCCAGGCCACGCTGGCTGGTGGCCTGGAATCACCCCTAGCCACGGTTCGTGTTGTTCTGGCTTTGACCCTTGGTGCAGGTGGTAGTGGCGATGGCTGGAGAAGGTGAAGGCCCCCGGGTGGTCAACATCTGTGGTGGGCATGACTGTTGCCCCACAAGCTTGGATGTGTAAGAACTGCCCAATGCCTCATCGAAACCATATTAACTCTGATGCTAAGGCCCTGGTCCTGCCAGGCTTAGGGGGACTTCTGTTCTCACTGGGGGTCCTTCCCTTGGCCCAGGGCCGTGTGCAGCAGGTCCCAGGAGCCTTGTGCTGAGCAAAGGCTCCTGCAGCTTTCACAGCTGCCCACACTTGGCCCTGCAATTCCTGGTGCCCCAGCAAGCCCCTGGGCCAGCTGCCAGGTGCTCTTTACAGCAACTTCCCCCCGAGGTCCCTCCCCTCTCCGAGCTGCTTAGGGTCTCCATGCAGAACCCGTAGACCTTCCACCTAGGCTTGGAGAATCTCCTCCCTCCACCCCCATTTCCTGCTGCTCTTGTTCTCTTCGAAGATACTCAGCTTTCTCTTCTACTTTCTGGGTTATCTAGCATCAGCCTCTTTCACAGAAGCAGGAAGAGAAGTTTTCTGCAAGCAACCTCTGTCTCAGGCCCTGGGTACGAAAGCTTCCTTTGAACCAATGGGGCACTCAGGCTCTGACCACCTTCTTGGAGAGGCGAATGCGGGTGGGGGGGGGGGGACGGTCCATGAGAAAAATGCAGATTAATATCTCAATAAATGACCCGCCACTCCAGCATCAGTCATTCTGGGCATATGATAGGAGTTTCATAAATTCAAGCCAGTTGGTTGGTTACTCAGGCTGGGTGGAACAAACAAAACAAACCCAAACTCCTGACATGACATTACCAGAAAAAAAAAAAAAAAAGGCAGGGGAGACTTTTGTGGGGTTTTTTTTGTTTGTTTCGGTGAGCAGAAGACCTGAGAGAGATTGAAGTGCTATTTGCAGAGATTGAATTCAACTTGTGCTGCCCAGAAATGCCTTGGAGTCTGCAGGTTGGTTAAAAGGTTTATAATTAATATTGCATTGTTGTTTCGGGTTCCCAAACGGAGAGATCTGTAGCCCCTCTCCCCTCAGAATACCCCTCAAATCCACCACTAAATTACAGTCGGCACAGTATTGATTTAAAAGAACAGCATGAAATCATTCATCAGGCATCGGGCCCAACGAATCGGAGTCGTTTATTCCTAAGTCGTTTAATAGCTAATTACATGCTGCGTAATGTAAAAATGCAGCAAGGCCCCATTAAGAATAAATCCGATTGTTTGCAAGGCGCATTATAGAAATTCAGGTCTGGCAGGCTTCCACTGTCAGTGACTGGGTATTGAGGCTTTTGGCAAGTGAAAGACCCGGAAATAGAACCACTATTTTTATAACAACCCTGTTATACTTAATGCCCATTTTCTTCTTTTAAGTGCAGCAAAATATGGAAATATTGTCATGCTTTTTGGGGCAATTTTCCTACTGTGATTTTGTGTGTTTTTTTTCTTGTTGTTTCTTTGCTGTTAAAAGCCCCAAGAGAGTGCATTTACTACCTACTTAATGCTACTGTCAAAAGATAGCAAAATTCATAAAAACTCAACTGTCAATTCAATCCCCAACAAATATGCAATTATTTCAGGCTGGTGTTTTAAGCAAAAATGGTTTTGGTGGCAGACACTGGCTTCTATTTTCTGAACAGGGGTGGAGGGAGGTTCTTGCTTCTAGCTGTTGTGGTTTCTCTAAGGATCTCACAGGAACACCTGTTCTAACACGCAGAAGTGAATTTCCACTAGCAGGGCCCTGACATTTGGCTGAATTAAATGCTGGCTTTGGTGCCCTTTTGTGTATCCCTTGGTAAGTGGGGAGCACAAAGTAATTTTTCTTCCAGCCTCACGAAGCCCATCATTCCGGGGCATTGCACTGGGATGCTGGGCAGCAAGTAACAGAAAGGCCGGGAAGGGAGGAGAAAATAGATGATCTTGCCCCATAATAATACAGGGAGATATATAAAGGGAAGTGAGTGGTAATGCTCTTGAAAGATAAACAATTGACTGCCTGTCACAAATAATTGATGACCGAGATCCTGAAGAATGTGGCTATGATAAAAAAATACATACAGAAGAGTACACACGACACATTCTCCTGACATCTCGTTGCTTTCTTCTTTGCAGGAATCTTTGCAGGATCAAATTAGAAGTACTGTTTGCTGAAAGGCAATATTCTGTGCTCTCGGCTTGTGAAAGCAGAGCTCCTTGTCTCCCAGGGAGCCTTGGTTTGACTTTCATCTTGATATTGAATTTAAGCCTCGTATTTTATGATAAATGCATGTAGCCCTTGGCCCACCTGATAATGACAACTGTACCTAAAGTGGAAGTTCCTTTCGGCGGAAGGGCTGGGAGTGGACGTGTCTGATTATTGGAATCTGGTGTTAATTAACTAAAACCTCTCTCTGGTTTGAACAGTCTTTGGAGGATTCTTTCTAAAACGCATCTGCTTGCTTTGCTGTCTTGCCTGAGTGAGGAACACCATCGTGAACAGAATTGGATTCCCGGGGCAGGCGGCTTCCTGCGGTTCTGCACAGCCTACTGGGCGATGCCACGACCAGCAGGTGGAAGCTGCAGGGAGGCTCATATCAGTTCAGCGAGGGAAGGACTGTCTGCCACCGAGAGCTCTCTGAGCATAGAAATGCTAGACTGCCCTGGGAGGTGGGTAACGAGTCTCCTAGAATTGGGGGAGACCGTTGAGGGAGCTGGGTGAATTCTCAGAAGGGCTTACTTACTGGTTCGCATCACTGAGTCAGACAACCTTTAAATGTGGCGACACTGGTGATGACCTGCTCGAATCCCCCCATCCTTACCACTTTAGTGCAGGAAGATCCAACTTCCAGCCGTCCGCACCTGAGGGCATTGTGGCACCGAGACCGCTTTGCTTGCTCTTGCTGCTCATGCTGCAAGTGCTGGGGTATAAATGCCCTCGACCCACGTGGCCCTCAGCCGTAACTGGTGGGTATATACGCCCCAGCCCTCTCACTTCTCAGAGGGGTTGGCTCCGTTTGTGTCTACACTGCCTTTCAGAGTTTTCCCAGGGGGATTAAGCATCAGTTGCCTGTGGTAGTAATGGGCTTGCTCAAACACCATTTATTGGGTTAAGGTTAGAGTTGGGGTTAGGGTTGCTTTTCCTTCTCTGCTTCACATCTCAACTCTTCTACTCGTTCGTTCTTCACCTCCCAGATAAATCATACGTCCTTATCTCAGGGTCTGCCCTAGGGGAGCCCAAGTAAGACAACGGCCATCTTCCCAAACAACAAAGGGCCCACGGCCAACAATGGGCATATCTGAAATCAGGGCTGGTGAACGTGGGCCAGACCTCCCGGGCACCATGTTGTGAAGGGCCTCTCAGCCCCGATGGGAACAGAAATAACTCTCTGACAATCTCATGCCTGCTGTCCCCATACCCTCTCCTGTCACAGAGGCCCCATCGGCCCTGTCACTGGCCTGCGCCCGGCTACCCTCTGCCATTGTGCCCGTGCTCCAAGACATGCTGTTCTGGCTTTGTTTCGTGTGCTCTGTCTCCACCTTGCACCCCCGCTGCTTCAGAGCCGAAGGTCCCAGTTTTGTTACCACAATCCTTCCAGGTGCCTTGGCCAACTTCCTGCTCCTGGACCCTGCTGAGAATGGTTCTCTGCCCACCCAGGCTTGCCCTTGTCTACTCCTGAGACTGTTGTCAGGTCTGGCCGTCCCTTGTCACATCCCTGCCTGGGTGTGATACTGAGGAGATCGCAAGGCCGAAGAGGCACCACTCTGAATATTGAATTTATTATAGATGTAGAGGTAGAAGCACCAGGAGATTGGGCCGAGTGTGCCCCGGCCTCAGCCGGGTCTGAACGCATTCAGAGCCCATCGTGTTTTCCTCCTTATCTTGAGTCTTAGTACTCTGGTTAATTGATGCCGCCAGTGCCCAACATCTGGTTAGCGTCCCCAAGTCCTAAGTTTGAGAGGGTTTCTATGTTCATAAATTTGGGTAATGCCTGTTTCTGGGTGTTTGCATAGAGTGAACATCCTGAATCAGCTGCTTGTCCAAGGACCAGGGGAGAAACACTTGAATCAATGCTGCAACTCAACCATAAATGCCAAGTATAAATGCTGTCGAGCTGCAGATGGCTTTCAGAGCCTCACCACCAAGACGTTCTGTTTGGGTGGCACCTTTGTGGCCGTTTCTGCCTCCTCTCCATGGCACCCAAGCAAGGCTTCTCCACTTCTCATGTGTCAGAATGGGAGGACTTGGCCTGTTTGTCTCATCCTGAGTCTTTACAACTCACTTAAAGAGTTTATGGCCCTTTAAATGACATTAACGGTTCCTCCTTGTTCTAGGCTGGAAGAGGTTTGGTTTCCCCACTAACTAGTCGGTCTCTCCAACATTACTTGCCTGATCCCGGAGAACCTTATCTGAAGCATGGACTTAAGCACATCCAACTGCTCTACTGAGGAAGGACACTTTGAGTTTCATCAGTTAAGACCGAGGTCTCCTTAGGCGCCTGGTCGCCTGCGGGCAGGTGCCCGGTCAGCTGGTCATTTGACACCTATGAAAACAGCATCGCATTAAAGTGAACATGAAAGAACATTTTCTAAAACACCCTCAGGCTTCCCCCTTCCCAGCTGCTTCCACTTCTCGTGTCCCCTTTCTGCCCCCGTGTCGTCGGGCAGACCCCAAGCGGGACCCGGCATTTGCTCTTCACATCCCAGCAGAAACAGTTTGTCTCGTTTCCGCACAGGCCTCACAGCGAATCTCTGAGTGGCTGCAAAATCCCAGTGTGCCGGGTGGAGTGAGCATCTTCACAGGAAGGCCTGTGGCTTTCACTGAATTACGTCTTTAGCATGTAGTGGAATTATTGGGTCAAAAGGTAGGGATTTTTCCTCTGGATGTGATAAATATCTCCACATTGCTTTCTGAAAGGGCACGTCAGTACCCTCTGCCATCCCGGCGGGCTCTGCGAAGCCCGTTAGATCCACGTGTGGAGAATGCAGAAGGAGTCCTACCTCTTGTCCAGAGCCTCTAAAGTCCATCCCCTTCTTTCTGGGGGGGGAGTTAGATGTGACGTCTTCAGCCACAGAACCCGACATGCCATGCTACCTAACAAAGACCCCAAGGCCCTCCTCCAAACGATGATGATGGTCATAACTATGCCTGGGTGCCAGGCAATGGCTTGCTCTTCACTTGATTTATTTTGCTTAGTTCTTATCATAATTCTCCAAGATTGGTATTTATTATTCCTGTTTAAAGATAAGAAAAATAAGGCTGGGAAAGATAAAGTGACTTGCCTCAGGTGATAGGACTAGTGAGTATCAGAGCCCAGATTGGAACTTAGGTCTGCCTGACACCAAAGCCCAGGTCTGCAACTGCCTTGCTTGTGTTGCGGTGAGGCCTAAACATACCTTAGCGGTAGCATATTTACAGAACTCAAATTGTGGTGTCGGGGTATTTCACTGTATAGATGACGCGAGCACAAGGAAGACCACCCAGCTTCAGCACATCTTCAAGAACAAGGACTGTGGCTGTGGCTGTCGGAGTGAGACAGTTTAAGGGTCAGGCTGGACCAGATTTAGTCTAGACCTACAAGCCAAGGGGACACAGACACTCACAGGCACACTGTCATGATGTGTGGCTGTCCAGGGGAGCTTGATATCAGTTAATAATCTACAAATACCGTACTATTAATACTAAGTGAGCATCTAATAGTGGAAGTTGTTCTAATCTGGGGAGCCAGGGCAGGCTTCCTGGAGCAGGGATTGTTTGAGCTGCAATTCAAAGGATAACATTACCTAGAAGAGAGCAGCGGGTGAAGTAGGGAGACCATTCTAGCATAGGGGAATAGTATGTGCAAAGGCCCTGTGGCTGGGGAGGGCTGGAGCTTTTGAGAAACTGAGAGAAGGCTTATATGGCAGCAGTGCAAAGTGGCAGCCCCACGTTGTCTTGTCCTCACTGATGCTAGCTTCCATGGGTCGGCAGGGCAGAGGCCATAGGTGTGTGCCCCCCTCAGGGAGGGGCTCAGGACGGTGATGGATGCACAGGGTGAGGGCGAGTGGCTAGAGAGTATGGCAGCACAGCACATCAGCTTCCTCAAACTTGCTCCACCCTCCTGGTTAGGGCTGTTGGAAAGCTAAACACCCCATTTCCCAGACCCCCTTATAGCTAGTGTCCTAGATGCAAATTAGGTTGTGTCAGTTAGATGCAGGTGTACAAGGCCGGGATAGGGGAAAGTGTGGTGAAGGCCTTCTTCCTGCCCCTTTAGGCTGTTTTCGGATGCTGAGCAAGGTCATGGAAATGTGAAGATTTTCTGCAACCATGTTGCAAAGCCCAATCTCTAGCCTCCTGGCTGAGGAGAGAGAGTTGTGGTAGCAATAGCAGCAGCAGTGGTGGCCTCAGAGGTCAAAGGTTCCCCAGTGGGTCAGTTCTATTTGTTCTGGGAGTCATTCCTGGAGGCCAGCATAGGACAACTGCTCCAGCCCTTCCAATACTGTTTTGAGCATCCAGTTCCCTGTATTCAATTCCTTCCTGTTAAAATGCTGCTGGTGTGGTGCTGTGGATGCCGCACCCCTATCCTCCCCACGGCTTTAGCCCACCTGGTTCATCTGCAGCTGTGTTGACATTTCCCTGCTTGTCTCCTGAAGTGCCCAAGCCAACCTGGTTCTCTGGTTGAGGGCTTTTTCCCAGCTCCTGGAATTTACTTGGCTAAATGCAGAGGCAATGGGAGGGGGAAGGTGTTAATGTCCTGGGGCAACTTCCAGCCCACGGGGGATGGAATTTGGTAGGTAAGTGCTCAGCTTTCTGTCCTGGTGGGACAATTTGGGACATGGTTTCTCAGAGGCTCCCCAGGGAGATTGAGCCCCAGTTGCCCACAGTGGTAACCCACTTGTTATTACAAATGTTACTGATTTCTCTCCCTTCTTGTCTCACTTCCCTGCTTCTTCACTTGCACTTCCTGGGCTCACCTCCAAATAAACACCTGCACTTCAACCCTGTCCCAGGGTCTGCTTTGGGGGAACTCAAGCTAAGGCAGAGAAATACCTATAGAGGTTTCTATTTTTTGCATTCTAAATCTGACCAGGACAGAGAGGCACAAAAGATTGATTTACAGACGCAGGTATTAATATTTTTTAACCAAGCCAAACATATTTCAAGCAATCACATTACAGTGTTTCAAATTTATATCCTTAGCCTTTCAGCCTCTTTGTAACAACATTGTTTTCCTAACACATTAAAATAAACCACTAAAGTTGTATCTCCATGTGTCCATCGATTGATCCAACCATCCATTCGTCTATCCAGCCAGCAACTGTTTATCAACCCTCTGCTTGTACCCAGCATCGTGCCAGGAGCTGGAGATAGAGAGGAGCTAATAAGACAGACTTCCTGCTTGCAAGTTACTCATGTGTGATTAGATCCTGTGCAAATGTGGTTCTGTCATTTTGAGTGTCATTCCGATTTCTGCACTGAATGCAGTTAGCATGGCCATGCAAATTCAACACTAATGCCAACTAGTGCTCTTATCATATAAACATACTAATCATAACATTTCCATCCACCCTGAAAAGTATCTTCAATATTCAAACTGTATCTCCATTTTAGTACAATGCCCTGTATTAAGACAGTGCTTCTAAGGAACTAAATTTAGTTTGAGAAACTGCACTGAACTTTGGAGTCATTAAATTGTAGTCTTTTTGTATGTGCACATATGACAGAGAAAAATTACAGCCAGCAGCATCTATATTGAAAATCCTGCATTAGATTCCCATCAGTTGCTAATAATACATCATAATTATTCTTACAGGGTTAAGCTTTTCTCTTTCCTCTTCCACCTGCCTTGCTGAGATAACCTCTAAGGATGTCCTGGAGGATGGTAGGGCTGGAATTCTAAAGCTTTCATGACAGCTGAGCTCTCCATGCAATTCATTATATGAAAAGATGGGGAAGGGGGGTTGTCAGCGAAGATAATAGCTGTGCAATTTCCAGCCCATTCTCCTTGCAGCCAGATCTTGGAGGCAGCCCATAGACCAATTTCATCAAGCAGACCCTGCTCAGCTCTCATCCATCTATATTGGGAAAGAGGCCGTGTCTGGCTCCTGCAGGAGCAGACTGGTAGCAGGGGCTGGTGTGGGGGAGTGGGGTAGGGAGGTGGTTGGGAAAACAGATCTAGGCTTGTTCCCAGAGTGCTTTGTTCTGGGGTTCTTGGGCATGGTTCTGGCTTAATATGGAGGGTGGGCTTGGAACAGGGGGTTAACCCCCAGCCCAGGCCACAGTTCTGTGCTTTCCATATATATTCCCAGCTTTGAGCCTAGCTCCAGGCAAAGCAGGAGCTCAATAAATGTTTGCCAGTTGACTGAATGCGAGGGAGACTGAGGGAGCACAGGTGTAGGGTGACTTGCAGCAACGAAATCAGCTGTGCATGGCTCCCATGGGAATGAAAGTCATGCTTTTCCCCAGGTTCTGCGTAGGGAACAAGATTCTTTGTAGGAAAATTCTAGTCTGGTAGCAGCGTCCACATTGGATTATCTATGGAGAGGAATATATCCTGTGTTTGTGGCAGATATCCCCAGCACTGTCTTTGCAGGGACCAAAGACTTCGAGGGACTGGGAGCGCTACCTCTACTGAGTCTATCAATACTGGCTAAAAACAACACAATCCTGCAAAAGGAAGCCAAGTTAAGCTTTAAACACAAAGGAGGTGGCTCCTTCTAACTGGAGGTGGCAAATGTCACACATGCCATGTTTCCTGTGCAGGTTTTCATTCACACTTTCGAGGCTGTTTCATTTTCCTTCCCAGCCCTGCTACCCTCTTTCCTTTATGTCCCTTTCCACTTGTCACCCAGCGTGCCCTTGGCAGATTCTCAAGGTTATGGTCAATGCAGAAATAGTGGTCTTGCCTGATTACAGTGAGGAAAAGGAAACACTGAAAAATTACAGAAAGTAGCATGACAGTGAGAATTAGAAGAATTATTAAACTAAATTATAAGTATTTGAAATCTTCTTTGAACACACTTCCCTCAAAAGAAGGATCATTTACTTCCTTGGCTAATGACAGGCACTGTTAATTATCCTTCTAAATCAAGTCTCTGCTTCTTCTATAGTAAAAATACCTCCAAATTTTAATCAGGCACGAAGCCACTTGGAATAAAGACCGATTTCCAGTCTCTCTTATGGCTAAGTGTGGCCATATGACCAAATTCTGGTCTTTGAGATCCATGAAGAAGTGATGTGGTGATGTGTTCAACTTCCTTTGTTCTTTCTTCTTTCGTTATTTTAAAAAAATTGAAGTATAATTTACATACAGATCTTAGCTGTGTAGTTTGATGGCATTTGACAAATGTACACACTCCAGTAGAGATGAAGAACATTTTCATTACCCCAGAAAGTTCCCTACATCTCTGTTTCCAATTTATCGTCCTCCATGCCCTAGTCCGGATAACCCCCTAACCCCGGGCCAATCATCATCCTGTTTTCTAGCATATAGGTTAGTTTTGCCTGTTCTTGAACTTCATAGAAACGGAATTTTACAGCATGTACCCTTTTGTATCTGGCTTCTTTCAATGAGCACAATGTGAGACTGATCCATATTGTTGCTCGAATCTATGGTTTATTCCTTTTCATCACTGAGTAGTGCCCCTTTGCATGGATGTATCACATTTCATCCATTCTCCTGTGGATGGGCATTTGGGATGTTTCTGGTTTAGGACTGTCAGAAGAAGGCTGTTATGAACATTTTTGTACAAGTCTTTTTGTGGACATGTTTTTTCGTTTCTCTTAGGAATGGAATTGCTGGATCAGTGGGTAGAGGTATGTTTAACTTTATAAGAAATTGCCAAAGAGTTTTTCCCAGTATTTGTCCTGTTTCACATTCTACCAGCAACATATGAGAGTTTCAGTTGCTTCCTGTCCTCACCAGCATTTCGTATTTTCAGTCTTTTTAACTTCAGTCATTCTAGTAGGTATATATTCATATCTTGTGTTAATAGTGTTCATTTGCGTTTCCCTGCTGACTGTGGACTAGTAATGTTGAACATTTTCTTGTGCTTATTACTTATCATATCCTTTCATGAGGTGTCTATTTAAGTGTTTTGCCCATTGTAAAATTGGGCTGCTTGTATTTTTCAAAGATTTACTTTACTGAAGCATAATTTTCATATAATAAGATGCATCCCTTTCTTAGTGTAGAGTTCAAAGAGTTTTCACAAATGCATATATCTGTATAACTACCACCACAAGCAAGATATAGAACATTTCCATCATCTCAAAAGTTCTCTAAATGCCTCTTTGCAGCCAGTCTTCATCCTTCCTCCCCATTCGTGGCCCTGGCCAGCCACTGATCTGCTTTTGTGACTGCAGATCAGTTTTGCCTTTTGTAGAATTTCAAATAAATAGAATCATATAGTATATACTTTTTTGTACCTGGCTTTTCCCATTCAGCATGTTTTTTCTGAGTTTTATCCATGTAATTACATGTTTTAGCTTCCCCCCTCTTTTTATAGCTGGATAACATTCCATTGTATGGAAGTGCCACGATTTGTTTATGTAATGAATGGCACATCAACTGGTGGGTTGGTTCCACTTTTGGGCTATTATGCATGATGCTTCTGTGAACATTTGTGTACAATGTGAACATATTATTTAATTTTTCTTGTATAAAAACTTAGAAATTGAATCACTAGATGGTATGTTTAACTTTACAAGAAACTGCCAGACTATTTTCCAAAGTGATTGTACCATTTTACATCCCCACCATCAATGTGTGAGTTCTAATTGCTCCATATTCTCACTCACACTTAGTATCATCAATCATTTTAATTTTAGCCATTCTAATGGGTGTGTAGTGGCATCTAAGTGTGGATTTAATTTGCATTTTCCTGTGACTAATATCATTGAGCATATTTTCATGTGATTAATTCATCCGTATATCTTATTGGTGAAATATCTGTTCAAATCTTTGTTCCTCCTTTTTTATTAGGGTGTCTTCTTCTGATTGAGTTGTAAGACTTATTTATATGTTCTGGAAACAAGTTCTTTATCAGATTTATATTTTGCATGTATTTTCTTCCAGTCAGTGGCTTGCTCAACAGTGTTTTTCCAGCAAGCACAAGTTTTTAATTTTGATAAAATGCACATTATTGATTTTCTTTTTTATGGTTTATGCTTCTTTGCTCTTTAAGACATCTTTAACTCAAAGTTTTGAAATTATTTTCAAATAATTTCTCTTAGAAACTCTATAGTTTTAGCTTTTACATGAAGGTCTATTTTCTATCTCAAATTAATTTTGGGGTATGGGATGAGGTAGGAGTGGAGGTTCATTTTATTCCCCCTGCATGGATGTCTAGTTGTTCCAGCCTCATTTGTTGAAAAGACTCCTCCCCGCAAAACCACCTTACTGTTTCCTCAAAAATAAGTTGACAGTATATATTTGGGTTTACTTCTGGACTCGCTATTCTATTCCATTTATAGTTTTGTCTTTATGCCAATACCACACTGTTTTGATTAGTGTGGGTTTGTTGTAAGTTTTGGAATCAAATGGTGTGAGTTTTCTTTTCCAAAATTGATTTGGCTAATTTAGGTCCTTTGCATTTATTTCCATATAAATTGTAGAGTCAGTATTTCAATTTCTGTAGAAAGTAGGATTTTTATTGGGGCTGTTTTGAATCTGGGAAGAATTATTATCCTAAGAATATTGAGTCTTCATAATCCAAAAAAATGGTATATCATTTCATTTTTCAGGTCTCTTAATTCTTCTCAGCAATGTTTGTGGTTTTCAGTCTAGAAGGTTTGCATGTTATTTTGTTAAATTTTCCCATAAGTATTTTCTAAATGCTATTGTAGGTGCTATTCTTTTAAAAATTCCAGTGTGTAATTATTTGCTGCTTGTAGGTAGAAATTCAACTGTTTTATATATTGCCTGTTTATCCTAAATGTTGCTAAATTAACTTATTAGTTTAAGTAGCTTTTCAGAGATTTCTTTGGTGTTTTTAGGTAAACAATCATCATCTGCAAATAACAATAATTTTACTTCTTTCTTTGTAAACCTAATACTATTTATTTCTTTTTCTTGCATGATTTCACTGTGTCTCCAGCACAACATTGAACAGATGTGGTGATAGCAAAGATCCTTACCTTGTTTCTGATCTTGAAAAGCATTCAATATGTCATCATTAAGTATGATGTTCACAGTACAATTTTCATAACTACACTTGAGAATATCGAGAAAGTTTCCTTCCGTTTATATTTTCTTAGAGGTGTTTTTTGTTTGTTTTTGTTGCTGCTTTAAAAGATGAATGAATGTTGAATTTTGCTCATGCTTTGTCTGGTACTACTGCAATGACTATTTGATTTTTCTCCTTTATTCTGTTAATGGGGTACATTGCATTAATTATTTTACATGTTAAATTAATCCTGTGCACCTGAAATAAATCCTACTTAGTCATAATGTGTTATCCCTTTTATATATTGCTAAAATTTTGTTAAGGATCTTTGTGTCTATATTTATGAGGGATATTAGTCTGTAATATCTTGTCTTGTGGGATCTTTATTTTAGTAATAAGGTTATACAGACCCCGTAAAAACATATTGGCAAATGCTCCTCCTTCTATTTCATGGAAGAGTTTTTGTAAGATTAATATTATCTCTTCCTTAAATATTTCTTCCTTGACTAGAATTCATCAGGAAACCCATCTGGGCCTGGTGTTTTCTTTGTGGGAAGGTTTTCAATTATAACTTCATATTTTTTTTTGACAGATATATGGCTCTTCAGATTTCCCATTTTTACTTATGTCAATTTTGATAAGTTGCAGTTTACAAGGAATTTTTTATTTAATCTAAGAAAAATTTATTGATATGAAGTTATTAATATTATTACCTTATCCTTTTGGCATACATAAGACTGACAGTGATGTGCTTTTATTCATAATATTGGAAATTTCTCTCTTTTTTTTTCGTTGATTAGCTTTGCTAAAGTTTATCAATTTTATTAATTTAGACAAAGAATCAACTTTTAATCTTACTGATATTTTCTATTGTTCATGTGTTTTATATTTCATTGATTTCTACTCTTTATTATTTTCTTCCTATTACTTGTTTCACAATTTTTGCTCTTATTTTTCTAGCTTCTTAAAGTAGAGGCATAGATTACTGATTTTAAACCTTTCTTCTCTAATATAAACACTTAAGAATGTAAATTTCCATCTAAGTATGCTTCAGCTGCATTCTATAAAGTTTGATAAGTTGTGTTTTCATTATCATCCAATTGGAAATATTTTCAGTTTCTCATGTGATTTCTTCATTGACCCATGGATTGCCTAGAAGAGTGTTGCTTAATTTCCAAATACTTAGGAATTTTCTTGATTTTTAAATTATTGATTTATAATTTAACTACATTTGACTAGAGAATTATGCTATGAATTATTTTCATCACTTAATGTTTTTTGAGATATATCATGGCTTAGTATATTGTAAACATCAATTAGGTCCAGCTGGTTAATAGTGTTATTCAGATTTTCTATATTCCTACCAATATTTTGTTTATTCTATGAATTTCTGAGAATGTGGTGTTGAAATATACTTTTATGGTTTTGGATTTGTCTATTTCTCCCTTTTATTTCTGTTGATTTCTGACACATGCATTTTGAAGTTATATTATTATATATGTATGCATTGAAAATTATTATATCTTTTATAAATTATTTATTTATTTTATTGATATATAGTAATTGTACATATTTTTTGGGTACATGTGATATTTTGATATCTCTATACAATATGTAATGATCAAATCAGGGTAATGGAATATTCATCACTGTTAAATCTTTTAAATGAATTGGCCCTTTTATCATTAATTCTTCCTGTTAATATTTTTTATTATAAAGTCTACTTTGTCTGATATGATAGCCACTCCAACATCTTTAGGATTAGTTTTTGGATGGTATTTTTTTCCTATCCTTTCACATTTACGTTTGTATTTCTAATGTGGCTCTTGTAGGCAGCATATAGTTTGGCCTTGCCTTTGTGTCTAGTCCGACAAGCTCTACTTTTTAATAGGAGTGTTCAATCCATTTACATGTAATGCAGTTATTGATATGGTTGTGTTTAAGTCTACCACCCTGTTATTTTATTTTATGTTCCATCTGTTCTTTGTTCTTTCTTTTCTGTCTTCTTTTTGATTAACCAGGTATATTTCATATTTTATTTCATATATTCCATTGGGCCGTTAGCTATATCTCTTAATACTTTTGTAATGGTTTCTCCAGGGATTAAATAGGTATCTTTAACTTACCATAGTCTACCTTGAATTCATGAATAATGTAAGACCATGTACTACCTTCCCATCCTTTGTGCTATTGTTGTCATATTTTATTTTTACATATGTTATAAATCCCACAATATATTGTTTTTATTTTTCAGTTGTAGAATTTCTACTTGGTTCTTTTTTTTAATTTTTATTTTCCTTTCTATTTTTATCTTGAAATAACCTATCTATTCATCCATTATAGTCATCTTTTTATATAACTTATTTAACATATTTCTAACAGTTGATTTAAATTTCTTGTCTGTCAGTTCTAACAATTAGACAGTCTGTGGATCTGCTTCTATTGACTGTTGATTTTCCTGACTTTTGGTTACATGTTCTCGCTTCTTTGCATGTTTCATAATTTTTTATTGTGGAGATTGAAGTATAATT
The DNA here is from genome assembly GCF_041146395.1 of Eulemur rufifrons. Lineage (NCBI taxonomy): Eukaryota > Metazoa > Chordata > Mammalia > Primates > Lemuridae > Eulemur > Eulemur rufifrons. Next base: position 61,193,284 of record NC_091010.1, on the reverse strand, counting down.
TTTTGTTTGTTTGTTTTGTTTGTTTTCCAGACAGTGCACCATCTGTCCACTCCTCTGTCTTGAAGATAGGATGAGGTGCTAATCATTCAAATTCCTCCTAGAGTCTGGTTGGCCTGCAGCCTTAATAAGTTCGTCTGCTATTAGTTCATCCTGACTTCCTGCCTTTTTATCTGGCTAGTATTTGAGTGAGGCAGATTGGATTGCAGTTTCAGATATTTTTGGTTCACTTTGCATTCCATTCTTCAGGGCCCCCAAATCTAATCACCATGAAGTCAAGTGGAACTAAGTCATTTGTCTCTGCTTACCTGATCATAATTCATGACTCCTTTCTTGGCAAAAGTTTTGGCAGTGGGAGAATTGTTGGTCAGAGTAATTTGTTTTTATATTTGGGTCTCTTCTAGATTCCACCCTCTCCTGCCAGCCTACACAGTTTGTGGTAGCTCTCTCTATATTTCATCCATTTGGCTGGAGCTATGCTTCCCAGAATTTCCTTTCCTGTGCTTCTGGATTAGTTTAGGCCACAGGAGACATTTTTTGCACAAGACTTAGATGTGAAGCTGCAGCTATATTGTTTTACATTCTGAAGGTGAGCAAGGGCACCAGGAATGCTAGTTGATGTGGGCAGCACCTGACCTCTGGCTTCTCTAGCTCCCATGAGATCTCTTCCATCTTCTCTGAGTTGTGGGTCAACTGCACGTGCACCTCTAAGGTGAAGGGTATTAGCTCTTCCAGTAGATCATCCAGAGCATTAAGCTTGGAAAGAGCGAGTGAGCAATGGTAGATTCCAGTTTGTCCTTGTGGGTTTCAGTTGTCTTTTTAGGCCCCAGTTCATCCTTTTAATTCCAGTTTGTCCTTGCCTTTGTCCTCATTCCGCTTTTCTTTCTGACTGCCGGTCTGACTGACCTCTAGTGACTTCAGGCTGAACACTAGTTTCAGAGGCAGTAGTTAGTGTGGACTGTTCTACCAGCTCCCCTCATTGCCTAAGGTCAAACCCATGAGAAATATCCCTGGTTCTATATCACAGGCAGTATCTTTGGTTGGCCCTTATGGGTACAGCCAGCTAAGGCTAGGTTGATTCCTCCTCATCGCTGGAAATCTCTCCTCTCCTAACATACCGAGTGTACCCAGACCAGCTCCCTACCCCTTCTCTGGTGGGAAAGCTGCAATGACCCTCTGCTCACCTATGAAGGGCTCATTTCCTTCTGGAATTCAGTTTGTCAAGGTTTCCTTGCATCCTTCGCTCTTTGCTAGACCCATGGAAAAGTATGGGTTTTATTTTGTGCATGTTTTTCTTGGTGTTAATACAAGATCAAAAGCCTTTTCATCCTTCTAAATCCTAAATCTCAGCAAAACTTTGGGACGTATCCTTAAAGGTGGACGTGTACCCTTCTCATCTCTTTTCTCCTCTCTGAGGCTGGAAACATATATGGTGACTGCTTGCTATAGCAGCCTTCTTAGACCTGGCAACAAAGGCCACTACCAGATGCGGCAGAGGTGAGAGTGGAAGGTCTAAGGGAACTAGTATACAAGCCCTCGATAGATGACTTCCAGAATTCTGATATGTAAGACTAAGACCTTGAGTGTTTAAGCCACTGATAATTTTAGTTTTCTGATTCATGCAGCCAAATGTGTTTCCAATGGCTGGAGCCAGTTGCTGGGATTTTGTGGTGCTATTCAGGGTAAGTGGTGGAGAGGAGAATGATAGAAGCTGGGGGCCAGCCAGAAGCCCTTACATAAGACAGGCTAGTTGGGGAGGGGACAGGAAGTGCAGATAACTAGGGTTAAGGCCAGCTTGGCTGTGGTAGAAGGGAGGCTAGACAGTGTGTGGAGAAGATGTAAATTATTTTGCGGCAGCCTTGATATGTGTCATGTGATGTAACCTCCCTTTTGCTGCTTCATCAAGAGAGCTTCTGGAAGGACTTGTTTCTTTCTAAAGCTTTAAGGAATTGGATTTGGGTTTCTCTGGATGCCGCCCTGTACTGGGACAGGCCTGGAAGAGGCCCAGTCTTATTTAAGTTCCAGCAAATAATTTGAAGAGAACCCTAGGACTGGGGATGGTTCTGTTACTGAGATTCAAAGTTTCCCAAATGAGTGTCCCCTGCAGGTGGTTTCAGCAGCCTCAGAGAGTCACAGAATAGCCAGTCTGCACTGGTCTTGGGCAACCATCCATCCACATTCCCCTGCTCCAGATGAAGGCAATGTCTGCTTGGACTGAGACTTGCTTTTGTTGCCCATTGTCTCCTCTGGACCAGGTGATTTAATGGCGGGACTTCCCTCCTGGGCTGCTTGATCCTCCTGGGGACTTGTCTCTTCTCAGTCTGACTGGGAGCAGATGATCAAGAGACCTTATCTGGTCTATGTCTATGTTTCCCAATTGGGAATTCAGCTATGTGAAGTTGATGAATGTGACTCGTATTATATCTAGGATCTTCATTGAATGATCAAACTGGAAAGGAAATATTTTGGCCAACCTAGAAGAAGAAAATGAGGCTCATGGAAGGGAAGTGACTCATTCAAAGGCAAATAGCTTACAGGGACTGAGCTGGCATTGGCACCTACATCTCATGGCTTACAGTCTAGAGCACTTCCCACCACCCCTGACTTGAAGTGGCTTGTGCAGTGGGAATCACATGGGCTCAGAGGCCAGACAGATGACGTCTTATCCTGGCTTCCCCCTATATTATTGTTGACTGACCTTTCATCCCTTTAGGGTTCTCCTCTGTTTGGTGGCAGCTGAGAGCTGAAATGCAATTGAGCAGCAAGTTCACACCCTGACCACAAATCCAAACTCCACCATCTTGGGGTTTCCTCCATGTACTGATGGTCCCAGGTAGAACAGGTGAGGCAATGGGAATTCATGACACTTGCTTTATCTAACTCAGTGGTTCTCAATTAGGGGTGATTTTGTGCGCACACATCCCCTCCTCTGCCTGCCCTGGAACATTTGGCGATGTCTGGAGATAATTTTGGTTGTCACTATTGGGGGTAGAGTGGAAAGAGGAGGGAGAGAATGGAGAACACTTACTGGCATCTAGAGGGTGGAGAACAGGGATATTATTAAACCTCCTCCAGTGCATAGGACAGCTCCCATGACAAAGAACTATCCAGCACAAACTGGCAATACTCTGATGACCTAACTACGACCCAAGCAGTGACAGCTGCATCAGTTTATGGTACCCAAGGAGTACCAAGTGTGCAGGCTCAGTACAAGCCTTTAGTTTATAGTGTAAGTTCATCCTGCCTTATCTCATCCTTCACCACCATCCGAATCATTTCCTCAACTTCCCCCTGTTCCCAAGGATGGGATTACAAAGACCCAGAGCTTTTCAAACTGTAACAGGTATGTGAATCCTCCAGGGATCTTGTTAACATGCTGGAGTAGGTCTGGGCTGGAGTCTGAGATTCTGCATTTCTATCGAGCTCCCAGGCGAGGCCAGAGCTGCTGGTCCACAGGCCAGACTTTGAGTGGCAGCAAGGAAACTACATGTTGCTCTTCCCCTAATTATATTTACTTCTTGCATGTGGCTTTCCTCATTATATCATTAACATGCTGAGGGCGGCATGTTTTGAATCTGGGATACCCTGGAGAGGCGGCTGCGGACTTCAGTCTCAGAAGGACTCTGCCCCACTGGGCTGCGTTCCACCTTGGCTCACCTACTCTTGAAGATGTAGGAACGTAAACAAAAAGCTCAAGAGATTTGATGTGGTAGCACCGTCAGGTATTGCCTATTTTGTCAGGTTTCCCTAATATCTCCTTTGGATATACTCATGATGTATTTCATTTCCACAAACTAAGCCTAATACATTTCCCTCCTAAAATAAAAATTATTTTACTTTTGGTTAAGGGTATCTAACTCTCCCACCACATACCAATATCTTGAAAATATATCTGTATAAAAAGAAGTCTGCTGTGGCATCCTCAGCCCACGATCAGTATTTCCTGTCAAACAACATCAGCAAGTTACTCAACCCATTGAGATTTACTTTTTCTCACATGTAAAGTGGAGCTAATAATTCCTCCTTTGCAATGCAGTAGGCATTGCCTGTGATTTTGTTTTAATGGGTACGGTAAGGTGACAGAGACAAAGGCCTCAAAAAGAAGAGTTTATTACTTACAGCCCCCAGGAGGACTGGCATGCCATGCCATGCAGGGCCACATGGGGGCGCACCAGAGTCAGGCAGGAGGCAGAAGAGTGAGGGGAGAGCATGGCCCAGAGCCCTTATTGGGGTTTCATGGGAAGGAATGGGTGAGGCAAGGTAGGCAAGTTTAAGAAAGCTTAGGATTGGACAGTTTGAATAATGTCAGTGGGCTCTGAGCTGTAGAGATGGTCTCTAGTGGCCTGGTACCTGGTCCTGGGGTGATTTAGGGCAGGGGAAACACGGGTTTGGTGTGTGAGAGTTAGATAAAGAAGGTGGTTAGGGATATGGGCTTTGGGCTGGTTGGTTTGTATATGAAGAGTGTGTTTGCAGGCAAGTTATTTACCATTCCTAGGAGTTAGCTCGCCCTGGGAGGGGAGTCTCTCCAGGATTAGCAAGGCCTTGGGATATCAAAGCCTCATAAAATACAGAAGGTAAAAAACATGATTAATGCATGGTGTCTAGCATAGCTTAGGGTCCATTAACACCCCCTCCCTTGCATCCTGCCTGCCCTTTGCTACCTCAAGTGAAGAGACACCTTGTAGAAATGCAGTGACTTCGTACCAGATGGCTGCCCCTGTGTCCCTCCTCTGGAAGACTTCTCCTGCTGCCTCTTCATTACAGGAAGTTGATGGCAGTGCTGCTTCCAACCCACAGAATTTCCAAATGACTGTGTAATCACAGACCCATGTAACCCCGAGCTCTGCTGTTCAGAGAAAGACCAGAAGAATCCTAGATTCTTACCTCCCTGAAGCCAAGGGACTGCCTCTGTGTTTCTATTTCATGCTGGTAGAATGAGGCTAATTTTGACTTCCCAGCAGATCTGATTCCAACTGAATAACTAGAAGCAGCAAGCAACAGGATTGGAACCTGCTGGAGCAGTTAGAAATAAATTGCATGTGCGCGGATTCCAGAGGAAAGCTGCCCTTGGCGGGGGCGGCGGGGACAGGGAACAGACTAATGTGCATCCTGCCTTAGCACCATGGCTGCTGTTTCCAAGGATGACTCACAGCACCACGGAGCAGCCTTCCCTGTGAAGCTAAAACAACTCAATAGATTTGATGCAATAAAGCCAGCAAACAAACCATTTGTGAAAGATGGGGGGATGCAGGGCTTCGGTGAGGCAGGTTTTATTATTTCCTTGGAGCTCAGCGGGACACTCAGGGTGTTGGGTTCCCTGCTGCCAGGCTGCCTCTGGGGAGAGGGCGCCTGCACCCAGTAGGATGCTTTTAGCTGTAATTAACAAGCTGACTTAACTCAGGTTAACGCTTAAGGAATTTTATGGCCTTACCTGGGTAGACATTCTCAGGTAGGACGGGCTTCAGGGTTGTGTGACGCTGAGCTTCATGAGGTCATCAGAGACACCCAGTTCTTTCTATCTTTTCACCAGAGCATCAGCTTCATTTAGGACTGATTCCCGTCTTTGTAGGTTTGCTGCCAGCAGCATATGGGGCTACCTTCTTCCGCATTTATTCTAGGAAGAGGGAGAAACTTCCTAATGTTACTCTTAAAAGTAGGGAAACATTTTCTAAAATCCCTCGGCAGACTTAATATCTTCTTGCCTAGGACCAAGCCCTGGGACCAGGGGAATGGGACATGCTGACTGGCTTAGGCCTGGGCCCTTGATCCAACCACTGATGAAGGGGAATGGGATTCCATAGTTCATATTGACCAAGTCTCCGAAACCACTGTGGCCACTCAGTGGGAGAGGGGTGGGGCAGATGTTGCAGAGTCAGCTATGGTGTCTACTGAAGCATGTTGTTGGAGCCAAGAGATCTGGGCTTAAGTCTGGGCTTGAGCTCTTGTTAGCTGTGTGACTTTGGGCAAGTGACTCCACCTCTCTGAGACTTTGTTTTTGTATTTGTAAAATTGGGAGAAAAACCTGTTTGACTTAACTTTCAGGTTGTGAAGGTCAAATGAGGGATGGGATGTAAAAGCCCTTCTAAGGTGCACATGTAAAGAAGGATCAGGAACTTCTGTCTCTTACCGGCTCCTTCTGGATAAACTAGGCCAACCAATCCCTGTCTCCTAAAAGCAACAGTCCAGACAGGGCAGAAACAGAGCAGATGAGTTTACAGAGCCTGGGCTGATGGCAAAGTAAGAAGCCTAGAGCAGTGGGAAGAGTCACATAGTGATGCCGTGTGCCGTTATTTCCAGGGTTAACCTTGATGACTTGGGTAAGGTGGCACCCGCTGGGCTTCGTCACTTTCACGGCCAATATTCTCCCCTTTGTATGTAATTAGTATGTTGTGGGGAGGTATTTTGAGACTATAAAAATATCTTGTTCATCCTGAAATTTTCACATGCAAATTTTAGAATCCATTAATGATCCTTGCCTGAATCAATGATCATTATGATTGTTGCAAATTGTCATTGTCTAATTGTACCACTCCTTCTACACATATTCATTGGCATTCTACTGAAGAAAGTATTTTATTTTCAAATTCAATGACTGAAGCAGGACATGCCTTAATACTGACTATTCAATATCATTTTTATTACATGTATGTCCTTTCAGTAGCCAGATTTAGTGATTCCTTCAATTTTCGGGAGTCTTCCCTGAATGATACTTCTGAATATACTTTCTTTTTATTTCTATGAGTTCTTGTATTATTTATTTCCATGAGTTCTTATATTAGTCAGGGTCCTCCAGACAAGGAGAACCAAATCTATATCTATATATCTATATATATCCGTGTATCTATATATACGTCTACATCTCTCTCTCTCTCTCTATATATATATATATATATACACACACACTTTGGATAGTATATATATATATACATAGAGAGAGGGAGAGAGAGCTATTTTAAGGAATTGGCTTATGCAATGGTGGGAATTTGCAAGTCCAAAATCTGCAGGGCAGGCAGGAGACCCAGGGAAGAGTCGATGTTGCAGCCTCAGTTTTGCAGGCCGTCTGGAGGCAGAATTCCTTCTTCCTCAAAGTCTTTTTCTCTTAAGGTCTTCAACTGATTGGGTGAGGCCCACCCACACTGAATTACAGAGAAGGGCACTGTGGTGTGAAGCCCTCCCTATAGGTACTTGAATGACTAGATTTTATAAAAAAGAGAGAAGTGGTGGCTTCCCAGAAGGAGGAGGTTTGGCCAATAAAAAAAAAATGTCCTAATTTAGCCAGACATGCCAGGGTGGCAGTAGAACGAGAAAGGCCATTGGCTGGGGGTTCAAGAATCCTGGGTCTCACTTCCTGTAATACCCTCTAGCTGCTAACTTGCTCTGTGACTTTGGACAAATGACTTAACCTTGGTGGGCTTCAGGGCCCTCCCTTGTAAAATGAGGAACTGGCCCTCTAAGGTCCTTGCCGGCGCCAGAGTTCCCGAGGTCTGCAGGGGGATTGTTTAAAACACTGTTCTCTGTTACAGTCGGCAGGACTTTGGAGAGTATTTGCTCAGTTCAGGCAAATGGTAAATGTGTCGGCCATCTAATGAAATGAGTACATTTTTGCTCTAAATGTCATGGATGTTTATTATCAGATTAAACTACAGCAGGCCTAATTTTAGCTCTTCCAATTCAAGTGGAGCAATGAAGATTAAATGTTAGGCATAATTAAAGATGCAGATGTAGTTACATTGAATTATAAACCTCATTAAGTGCAACGTCCCAGGAAGGCCCCTGAGACCAGCTACAAAGGACTTCCAGTCACAATGCTGCAGTTATTAAAATATTATAAAGTAAATCTCACTCCCAAAATATTATGACTTGGATGGAAGGATGTTTTAAAAGCATGGTCGGAGTTGGTTTCACGGGTAATTTCCTTGCTGTGTTCGTAGACGGTTGGGAAGGGAAACTTACTCCTTGGCATCTGCACAGGAGGCTTCCCAGGGGCCTGGCACCCCCAGCCCCTCCACACACACACAACAGGGTTTGATTCTCCTGGGCCGGGGAGAAGAGCAATCTCAAGGTCAGTGAGATTCTGTTTCCAGAGCTGGTAGCAGGGGACCTGGGTAGGGGGGAGGGGTTTCCGAGGACTGGAAGGCTGTGTTTTTATATATAGAGAGAGATAATTTTCCTTGGTGACATTTCCATCTTTTTCCCATCTATAAAGATATTACATAGTCATTTTAAAAATTCACGTGATACGGAATAGGATAAAGAAGTAAAAAAATCCAGCTACTCCAAGCTAATTACTGCTAATATTTTGGTGCATGTATCTCTCTCTCTCTCTCTCAAGTTTGACGAAAATAGATTATACCTTAAAAGCTGTTTTGCAATCTATTTTTTAAATTTACATGGAGTAAATAGCTTTCCATGTCAATAAATATTGATAAGGATTGCCTTTTTAATGGTTGACATTCCTTTGTATGGACTTAATTTTTTTAAAATCTACCCCCCATTATTGAGCGTTTAGATTGTTTAAAAAAAAGTGTTTTTTTCAAGAAACTATTGTAAACAGCACTGTCTTTATTCACACATCTTTGCATGTCTGTTTGAACTCCATATAATAAGTTCCTAGAAAAGGATTAGGCAAGGCCAGGAACTCGGTGGTTGATACCTGTAATCCCAGCACTTTGGGAGGCTGAGGCAGGCAGGAGGATTGCTTGAGGCCAGGAGTTTGAAACCAGCCTGAGCAACACAGTAAGACCCTATCTCTACAAAAAATAGAAAAATTAACCAGGTGTGGCAGCACACCTCTGTAGTGCTAGCTACTAGGGAGGCTGAAGCAGGAGTATGGCTTGAGCCCAGGAGTTGAAAGCTGCAATGAGCTGTGATCATGCCACTGCTCTCCAGCTTGGGCAACAGAAGCAAGACTGTGTCCAAAAAATTAAATAAATAAATAAATAAATAAATAAAAGGATTAGACAATGTCAGTTACCTACTTGCACAATAATGCCATGTAACAAACAACCCCCCAACTCAGTAACTTAAAACAGTAAGTACAGGCATACCTTGAAGATATTGATATTGCAGGTTCAGTTCCAGACCACTGCAATAAAGTGAGTGTCACAAATTTTTTTGGTTTCCAAGTGCATATAAAAGTTACGTTTACCAGGCTGGGCATGGTGGCTCATGCCTGTAATCCCAGCACTCTGGGAGGCTGAGGTAGGAGGATGGCTTGAGGTCAGGAGTTCGAGACCAGCCTGAGCAAGAGTGAGACCCCATCTCTACTAAAAATAGAAAAAATTAGCCAGGTGTGGTGGCACACGCCTGTAGTCCCAGCTACTCGGGAGGCTGAGGCAGGAGGATCGCCTGAGCCCAGGAGTTTGAGGCTGCTGTGAGCTAGGCTGACACCACGGTACTCTAGTCCAGGTGACAGAGTGAGTCTGTCTCAACAAAAAGAAAAAGTTGTATTTACTCTATGCTGTAGTCTATTAAGTGATGTGCAATAGCATTAGGTCTAAAAAAACAATGTATTATATACACCTTAAGTAAAAAAATGCTAATGATCATCTGAGCCTTCAGCCAGTTGTGATCTTTCTGTTGGTAGAAGGTCTTGCCTCAAGGTTGCCGGCCGTTGACTAACAGGGCAGGGTGGTGGTTGCTGAAGGGTGGGTGTCTGTGGCAATTTCTTAAGATATGACAAACATGAAATTTGCCACGTCAATTGACTCTTCCTTTCACGAAAAGATTTTTCTGTAGCATGTGATGCTGTTTAATAGCATTTGACCTACAGTAGAACTTTCCAAATTGAAGTCAATCCTCTCAAGCCCTGCTGCTACTTTATCAACTAAATTTATGAACTATTTTAAATCTTTTGTTGTCATTTCAACAATGTTCATGGCATCTTCACCAGGAGTAGATTCCATTTCAAGAAACCTCTTTCTTTGTTTATCCATAGGAAGCAATCCCTCATCTGTTAAAATCTGATCATGAGATCGCAGCAATTCAGTCACATCTTCAGGCTCCACTTCTGACTCTAGTTCTCTTGCTGTTTCCACCACATCTGCAGTGACTTCCTCCACTGAAGTCTTGAACCCTTTCAAGTCATCCCTGAGGGTTGGAGTCAACTTCTTCCAAACTCCTGTGAATGTTGATGTTTTGACCTCCTCCCATGAATCACAAATGTTCTTAATGGCATCTAGAATGGGGAATCCTTTCCAAAAGGTTTTCAATGTACTTTGCCCAGATCCATCAGAGAACTCGCTATCTGTGGCAGTTATTGTAAAATGTATTTTTTAAATAACAAGACCTGAAATTTGAAATTACTCCTTGATCCACGGGTTGCAGAATGTATGCTGTATTAATAGGCATGAAGACAACATTAACCTCTTTGTACATCTCCATCAGAGTTCTCAGGTGACTAAGAGCATTGTCAATAAGCAGTAATATTTTGAAAGGAAACTTTTTTTTTTTTCTGAGCAGTAGGTCACAACAGTTGGCTTAAAATATTCAGTAAACCTTGCTATAAACAGATGAACTGACATCCAGGCTTTGCTATTCCATTTATTCAGCATAGACAGAGTAAATTTAGCATAATTCTTAAAGGCCCTAAGATTTTCAGAATGGTGAATGAGCATTGGCTTCAACTTCAAGTCACTATCTGCCATGGCCCCTAACAAGAGAGTCAGGCTGTGCTTTGAAGCTTTGAAGTCAGGCATTGACTTCTCCTCTCTAGCTATGAGAGTCCTAGTTGGCATCTTCTTCCAATAGAAGGCTGTTTCATCTACACTAAAAATCTGTGGTTTAGTGTGGCCTCCATCAATGATCTTAGCCAGATTTTCTGGATAACTTGCTGTAGCTTTTACATCAGCACTTGCTGCTTCACCTTGCACTTTTGTGTAATGGAGATGGCTTCTTTCCTTAAACCTCATGAACTAACCTCTGCTAGCTTCAGACTTTTCTTCCGCAGCTTCCTCACCTCTCTAAGCTTCATAGAATTAAGCAGAATTAGAATTAGGCTCTGGCTTAAGGAAATGTTGTGATGGTTTGATTTTCTATCCAGGCCACTCAGACTTTCTCCCTATCAGCAGGAAGGCTGTTTTGCTCTCTTATCATTCATGTGTTCACTGGAAACACTGTTAGTTTCCTTCAAGAACTTTCCTTTGAATTCACAATTTGGCTGACTGGGTGCAGGAGGCCTATCTTGGCTTTCAACATGCCTTCCTCACTAAGCTCAGTCGTTTCCAGCTTTTGATTTAAAGTGAAAGACATGTGACTCTTTCTCTCACTTGAACGTTTAGAGGCCATTACAGGGTTATTAATTGGCCTAATTTCAGTATTGTTGTGTCTCAGGGAATAGGGAGGCCCAAGGAGAGGGAAAGCGACAGAGACCAGCCGGTAGGTGGAATAGTCAGAACATACACGACATTTATCAATTAAGTTCGTCCTATGTGGGTATGGTTCATGGTACCCCAAAACAAATACAATAGTAACATCAAAGATCACTGATCACAGATCACCATCACAGATAGAATACTAATGAAAAAGTTTTAAATATTGTGAGAATTACCAAAATGTGACACAGAGGCATGAATTGAGCACATGCCGTTGGATAAATGGAGCCCACGCACTTGCTTGCCACAAACCTTCAATGTGTAATAAGCACAATATCTGTGAAGTGCACTAAAGCCAAGTGCAATAAAATGAGATATGTTTATGTAGCTAACAAGCCTGCTAGTTGGCAATTTAGGCTGGCCTCAACTGGGCTGTTCTTCTGGGCCTGGCTGGGCTCACTCACATGTCTGTGGGTCGACTGCAGGTTGGCGACCTCAGGTAGCCTCAGCTGGGACAACTGGTGTGGTTTGGATTTGCTCCATGGCCCAGATATGTTCTCAGTTCAGAAGCAGAACAAGAAGAAGAAACATGCACGGCCTTTTCCAATCTCTGCTTGAGTCGAGTCTGCTGACATCCCAATGGCCGAAGCGAGGCATGTGGCTGAACTGGAAATCAAGAGGTAAAGATGGGAACAGTTGCCGAGTCACATTTCAAAGGGCCCGAGTGTGGATTTGGGATCTTAATGCAGTCACCCTCCCACAGGCAGTCAAAGCACACGCACATTTAACTTTCTCGTACATATTTGCAAACTGTCCAGCAGATGGGACCAGTTTACACTGCCAGTGACAATGCAACGCATTAACGTGTCTTCAGTGGAGTTTTCGGTTCATGAATCCTCTTCTGCTTCCCAGTAGACACTCTCTGCTCGAGGGCACCCATCTCCTCACTTTCCCTGAACGTCCTATGCTGGTCTCCTCGGCTCCTGCTGGCCCCTTCTGTTTTGAATGTCCCACCCACCATATATGCAAATCCTGCTCTTTTCTAAGGCCCACCTCTGTCACCTCTTTGACTCCAGTGGATTTGGCCTTCCTCCAAGCCTCTCTAAAGCAGGTATGGTGACCAACTTGTCACAGTTTGCCCAGGACTTTACTGGTTTTAAAATGTGAAGTCCTGCATCTCCAGTCCTGGGCAAACTCAGCCAGCTGGTCATGATAAGAGAAGGGGTTGGTAAACTTTATGGGTCATATAGTAAATATTTTAGGCTTTGTGGGCCATATAGCCTCTGTCGCAACAAGTGAATTCTGCCCATACAGTATGAAAGCAGCCATCGACAATACATAACAAATCAATGTGGCTGTGTTCCAGTACAACTTTATTTACAAAAGCAGGCAATGGGCTGGTTTTGGTCCACATGCTGTAGTTTCCTGACTCGTTCTCTAGAGCTTAGCATTCGTACTGCACAATTGAACCCTATGCCATATTTTTTCCCATTGTTACATGTGGATTAGTCTTGTCTCCACAGTTGGAATATACGGGAAGTTTAATTTCTGGATGTTATGCTCTGTCACTTCACAGCTGTGTAAACTTGGGTGAGTTACTTAACCTCTCTGGCCTTCATTTCCTCATCTGTCAAATGGGATAATAATGGTACTGACCCTCTAGGCATCTGTGAAGATTAAATGAGTTCCTCTTTGCACAGTGAGTGGCACAGAGTGCTCAATAAATGTTAGCTGCTGTCCTCCTCCTCCTCCTCCCTTGTGTCTTCTTCAGTAGGTAGCTCAGTTCTCAGTAAGTTGAATCATAGAGACAGATGGTGTTAAAGTGGGAAGGGACCCTGAAGAGTGTTTAATTCAACACTCTAATTAGAGATGAGTGTACGGGAGCCACCCCTATGTTCAGGAGCATTGGGTGCTATAGATCACACTGACAGAGACCTCCCTCAGATGCCGCCCCCTGTCGTTTCCATGGTGATTTAGTCTATTTGTGTTACTCTAAAGGAATACCTGAGCCTGGGCAATGTATATAGAGAATAGGCTTATTTGGCTCAGGTCCAATACTGCACAGTTCTGCGGGCTGGACAAGAGGCAAGGCACCAGCATCTGCCTCTGGTGAGGGCCTCGAGCTGCTTCCACTCGTGGAGGGTGAAGGGGAGCTGGCGGGTACAGAGATCACACGGTGAGAGAGGAAGCAAGAGAGAGGGAGGAGGGAGCACCAGGCTCCTTTTACTAATAACAACCAGCTCTAGCAAGAACTCACTCACCCCTCCCACACAGGGAGGGCATTAATCTACTGAGGGGGCGTCCACCCCCATGACCCAAATACTTCCCATTAGGCCCCACCTCCCACTCTGGGGATGAAATTTCAACATGAGGCTTGGAGGGGACAAACATCCACGCAGCGGGCATTTGTAGCCTCCAGCCTTAAGCCCAGGGGGATAGGCCAGCTCCCTTGGATTCGTGGCCATAGGGACGGGGTCTTTACTGAGCCATCCCTTACAAAGAAAACAGCAGATCTCAAAGGGCATTTTCAGGAGCACAACCAAGACAGCGTGGGGCTCTCTGCCTGGGATTCTGCTTGCAGGACCCCAAGAGCCATTTAGACACTGGCTTCAGAAGCCCTTGCACCTGCCCAGCAGAGGGAAGTTCTTGATCAATGTGCCAGTGGTTAAGGTGTGTGTGTCCACAGCTCTGACCCATTGGTGTCTTTCTTTACTGTTTTTGTCTTCGGATTTGGCCTCTGCAATCCCCTCAACTTAGCCATATACATATATATATATAGGATAAAAATCGGCGTGGAATAACCAAGGTGGTCAGATCAGACATCTTATCTGCAGTGACCTTGAACTCGTCCATAGTCTTCAAAGTAAGGAGAAGACATTTCACGTGTCACTTTTAATGAAAAAGAAAAAAAGCTACTGCTGGAACTATTTACCTTCATCTCCTACGCCGAGAGATGGGGGCGATTTGTTGGCTTTGATCTCCGCTTGTTTAATTACCGGGAAATGAACTGTGCTCGAGCCAGCGGGACCGTGAAGTCTCACTCTTGCTGCAAAAGTTGGCAGCAGGAGAGGGAGCCGCCTGGCCTTTCATTTCCCAGATCAAAGCTGAGCCAGCACCAGACGGAGAAGGTATCCTGATGAGATGCGCCTGAAGAAGAACCAGCGGTGGGGTCCTGACCGGAGAGGTCGCTGAGCCGGCATCTCCCAGGGGGTCCGCCCTCCCCGCTCCCTCCCCAGGGAAGGGCAGGGCAGAGTGCAGGGCCCCGCGTGGCCTGCCTGGGCCAAGTGCCTGCCCGCACACCACACGCCAGGCTCCAACTCCAGGTTCTGACACTGGTCCTTTCCTGAGCCTCCCCTCACAGCCCGGGCAGGTGGACACCATCCCAAGGAAAAGACCAGGAGGTGGTCTGAGGAGTCTGGGGACCAGTCTCCTGCTGGTGACAAGGAGTCTGGTTTGACCTTTCAGGCAGCCCCTGAGTGCCTGAAAAGAACCTGCAAACCACAGACCCAACTCAGCTCGCCCAAATGAAGGGCAGGTGTCACTGTAAAGACATCGTGGGAATCCCAGAGCAGGAATTCTAGCACAACTGGTCTCACAGAGCCCTTGGAGCCATGAGAGAGAGAGAAGAAAGAAAGCGCTGACTGACCTAGTCCACCATCCTGAAGTCACAGGTTTCCGGCTAGCCTGTGGGTGTTCCAGGGACCCACCCTTGATCCAGTCAGCTGTGGGGATGGGGCCTCCTCCCTCAGCCGCTCAGCAGCAGATGGGGGCAGTGAAGTTCCCCGCAGGCTGGGATCAGCATTGGGAGTGGTGCGGGGCGCTAGAGGCGGACTGCTTGGGGTGGACACTTGGCTGGTTTTTTATCCGCTGGGTTTTGTTTTTTGAGATGCAATTCAAATACTATAACATCCACCCTTTTACAGTGCATGATTCAGTAGTTCTTAGTATACTCACCAGGTTGTGTACCCACTACTTCTATCTAATTCCAGAACATTTTCATCACCCCTAAAAAGAAACTCCATTACCAGTCACCTCCCATTCTCCCTCCCCCGGCCCCTGGCAACCACTGGTCTATTTTCTGTCTCTGTGGATTTGCCTATTCCTGGACGTTTTATATCAACAGAATCCTACAACGTGTGGCCTTTTGTGTTTGTCTTCTTTCACTTAGCATAATGTTTTCAAGGTTTGTCCTCATGAACCTGAATCAATACTTTATTTTTAATTGCCTAATATTCCATTTTTGGATATGCCACATTTATTTCACCCATTCATCAGGGTGATGGACGTTGTGTTGTTTCTGGTTTTGGGCTGTGATGAGGAATGCTGCTGCGAACATTTGTGTACCAGTTTTTGTGTGGACACGCTTCAATTCTCTTGCATATATCCTTAGATACGGAGTTAGTCATGTGACAATTTTAAGTACAACTTTTTGAGGAATTGCCAAACTGTTTTCCAAAGTGGCTGCGTCATTTTATAGTCCCACCAGCACAAGGGTTTCAATTTTTCCACATCCTCAGCAACACATTAACTGTCTTTCAGATTGTAGCCATCCTGGCGGGTGTGAAGTGGTATCTCATTGTGGTTTTCATTTGCACTTCTGAAAAATGACTGACGATTTGAGTATCTTTTCATGTGTACATTGGCTGTTTGATGTCTTCTTTGGAGAGACGTCTATTCAAATCCTTGTCCATTTAAAAAAAATTGGGCTGTGTGTTATTGTCGATTTACTGGCTGTTTGACCTTGGATTAGTTGCTCAGTCTCTCTGGGACTAAATTTTCTCATTGTCACAGCGGGGACACCTACCTAACAAGGTTGGTGGGAGGCAATACATGAGGTAGTGCATGTCAGTGCCCAACACAGCACCTGATTCATGGAAGAAACTCAAATAACTTATTGTACCACTGTCAAGACTAGCTCATTTTCTTGATAGCATCGTCTCTCCTCTGCCAAGAAACCTTTTGTGGGGGACTCAGGGTATTATGATAAGCAGCCTAGGGTAGGGATGGAGGACGAGGACCCACATCCCACCAGAGGACAAATGTCAGTTACAGTAGATGGTTGGTGCCCTTTTTGCTCAATAGAGTTTTAGGGAAAGGCCAGAGCTGGGAAGAATTTGGGAAAGGACAAAAGAAGACAAGGGGGCTCATGCCTGGGAGGACATTTGTAGGGAAGAGGGGATTTTTAAAGGTGATTTTTATGACGCTTCCCCTTGTGGTGTGTGATATGAAATGTCTTCCCTGTCTTCCCACCGAGGTGTTAGTGAAATCTGTCTCACCAAGCATCGTGGAACTGGGTCTTTTTTGAGCAAATGTGTGAAGTGGTTCTGGCTGGAAGCAGTGCGGAATGGGTCAACCACATGGAGTTATGCTAGGATTAGTGGAAGGTGCAGACTGTGGTGGGCAGAGGCCAGGACCTTTTTCCTGGCTGCTCTCGGTGTTGTTTGGGGTGGGAAAGGTGGGCTTGGTCTCCCTCAGGATTCAGAGTGGGTATAACCAGGGCAGAGACCTCCTCATCCCGCTGTCTGCAGGCTCAGCATCTGGCCCCACCTAGACTAATAAGCGTGGAGGTTGTACTTCTGCCCCAAGGGTACAGCTGAGGCTGGTCTGCAGCCAGCGCAGCTCCTTGGAAAGTGCTCTGAAAACACCATCCTCTGGGGCCACAGGGGGGATTCTTAGTGGGGAGGAGGCTCTTTTTGGCTGGGCACTAGTTGGAAGATTCCTGTGGGCCACCACAGATGCTCCCCATCTGTATGGACTGAACGTTTGCATGCCTCCCCCCCCAATTCATATGCTGAAATCCTAACCCTTGAGGTGATGGTATTCGGGGACTTAGGTCACAGGGGTGTTGGGGGGAGCCCTCATGAATGGGATTAGTGCCTTTAGAAAAGCAACCCCAGAGAGCTCTCACCCTCTCTCTGTTATGTGAGGATACAGAGAGAAGTCTGCAGTCTGCAACCCAGAAGAGAGGGCCTTTGGCAGAACCAGCCATGCTGGTGTCCTGATTTTGGACCTCCAGCCTCCAGAACTGCGAGAAATAAATTCTGCTGTTTGTAAGTCACGCACCCTACGGCAATTTGTTATAGCGGCCCAAACTGACCGAGACGCCGTCCCCTTACCAAGAAAGCACTGCCTTGCTGGGGCCTAACTGTTTCATGCCCCCAATTTGGGGATTCCATCTCAACTCTCGATCATCCGTTCTGGGCACCCGTGGTGGCTGGCATGCGTGCAGGCACCACCTGGAGAAGACTTAGAGATCAAACTCTCCTTTTCCAGACACCGGGGAAGACAATCTGTTTGGTCATGACAAGCACCCACCACATAACACACACTGAGCCAGGCGTCGTGGAAGGGACAGAGATGAACTGAAAGAGACTCGCCACTTTCCGAAAGAAGCTTCCGTCCAGTGGGAGGGATAGAATGAGACCAACATGCAAACAACACCCAGGTTTTATGATGGAATGAAATAAACCCCATATTCAGCTAGAAGGAGCCCGCTGTGGATATAGAGAGCAGCTTATTTTGACTGGGGCCCCTGGGACAGTTTGGGGCAGAGGGAGGGTGCTCCTGGCTGAGGGTCCAGTGGGAGCAAAGGTGAGAGGAGCAGATGGTGTGTGGGGTGCTCAGGGCAGGGTGTGTGGACGGTGGGCTGGGTGCTGGGTGTCAGGTCAGGAGGTCTGAGCTTTACTCTGGAGGCAAAGAAGAGCCCAAGGAGGGCTGTGGCACGGACCCCTCGTTTTAGGAAGAAAGTGAGACAGGAGAGAGCTCGGAGAGAGGAGAGGCTGGGAAGAACAGAGTGGAGGTTATTGGGATGGCCCAGGGCAGGGCCAGGAGAGCGGGGGAGGGGAGGGGAGGGTAGAGGAGAGGGCTGGGGAGACTCAGTCCCTCAGGGACAGGGGCCGGGTCTTCTCTGGAGTTGGTGTTTCCCGCAGAAGGTCTCAGGCACACAGAGGGGGCCGGCTGATCAGCCACCCCCTCCCTAAGTCACCTTTCTGCAGGGAGATCCCTCCTTCCTCTTGGATCCACGGGAAGGGAGAGCAGCTGGGTAGTCTGGAAATCTCTGAATCAGATGGTCAGGAGAGCAGGGAAAGGGTCCAAGCTGTGGTTTCCCTGCGATGACCATCACCCGGCCTGGGCGTGCACTGCTGGGAGGCTCCAGCGCCATCAGGACAGAGTGAGCATTTGCCTAACCGGACAGAGGCGCGGTGGCCTCACATGTCCTGAGTTGGAACCAATGGGAAGGTCTCATTTTTCTTTTTTGCTTTGAGCCAGAGAACAGCCTGTCCTGGAGGCCTGAGGGTTTGTTAAGGGCCCTGGTTGTCTTAGGCCCACTCACAAAGGTCTGGGCTTGCGGAGGGCCCAGAACCTGTAATTTTAACAAGCAGTTCTGATGTCCTCCAAAGTTTGAGCACTACTAGCTTGAGAAATGTTTGTTCAGAAAAAGGAAGGGGCCCTGTTCTGTGGATCCCTGAGCTTTACTCAGGGGCCAACCATCCATATACACCAGTGTCTAAATGACCTTGAATAGAGGAAGCCACTGAGTTCTCTCTCCCTACAGGAGACTGCCAAGTTGAATACCTAGAAAATGTCCTTCCAAGTTTGTGCCAGAAACTTTTACCTTTTTATAAGGAATAAGCCACCTGACTTTCTGTAGACCTTGCCAGCCTGTGCATCTAGCAGAGTCATGTTACAGGTAATAATCCCCATTCGCCTGGCTCTGCCCCAGCTGTACGCAGAATCTCTAGCTCCCTTACAAAACCATCCAAGCAATTTAGGAGGTTCCCCGAAAATAAACATGCTAAAGATCAAGTCCTCTGCCACCAGGTGGCGCCACGGGCTGCCCCATGTTCTGCTACACATCTGCCATCTTGGCCAGGCATCCCCTGGGTACCACATCACCCCTCCCTGGAGGCCAGGCCCTGAGGTCTTCCAGGGGTCAATACATTCAGGATTCAACTGCAGAATCAGGGGCAGAGGAGTCCCAAAACCTCGTGCTGAGGGCTTGATGGAGTTTTCTCAAGAGTTCATGGGCTATTTCTTCCAATAGCTAATGGTTTTGGGGACTGTCTGCCAGTCATTGTTCTAATTGCTCTGCATGTCTGATCATGTATGATACCTTATTGTCTCTCTCTCCTCCCCTTTTGTAATGGAAAATTGAACATATAAACAAGTAAGTAGAATAATATAATGAATTCCATGTTTCTATCATCCAACTTTAACAATGATCAATTCATACCAATCCTGTTTTCTCCCATACTGTTTATTTTTTGAGTAATATTTATATCTCATACTTTCAAAATTTTAAATTTTTAATTGAAAAATAACAATTCCATATATTTATGGGGTACAATGTGATGTTTTGATATATGGTTACAATGTGGAATGATTAAATCAGTCTAATTAACAAATCCATCACCTCACAGACTTATTTTTTTGTGGTCAAAATATTTAAAAATCTATTCTTTTAGCAATTTTGAAATATACAATGCGTTATTATTTATCATAGTCACCATTCTGTACAAGAGATCACTAAATCTTATTCCTCCTAACTGAAACTTTGTACCCTTTGATCGACATCTCCCCTTTCCCCATCCACCCACTTCCTCATCCCCTCCCCCCCCTCCAGCCTCCAGTAACTACCATTCTCCTCTCTACTTCCATGAATTCAACTTTTGTAGATTCCACATACAAGGAGATCATGTGGTAAATTTGTCTTTCTAAGCCTGGCTTATTTCCCTTAGCCTAATGTCCTCCAGTTTCACCCATATTGTTGCAAATGACAGCATTTCTCTCATTTTAAAGGCTGAATGGTATTCCATTGTGTATAGATACCACGTTTTCTTTATCTACTAATCTGACGATGGACACCTTGGTCGCTTCCATAGCCTGGCTATGGTGAGCAGTGCTGCAGTGAACACGGGACTGCAGGTATCTCTTCAGCACGCTGCTTTCAATTCCTTTGGACACATACCCAGAGGCAGGATTGCTGGATCATACGGTAATTCTATTTTTAGTTTTCTAAGGAACCTTCACACTGTTTTCCATAATGGCTGTATTAATATACATTCCAACAGTGTAGAAGGATTCCCTTTTTCCCACACTTTCACTGAAATTTACTTTTCATCTTTTTGATAGTAACCATTCTAATAGGTGTGAAGTGGTATCTCATTGTGGTTTTCATTTGCATTTCCTTGGTGCTCAGTGATGATGAGCATTTGTTCATGCACCTGTTGGCCATTTGTATGTCCTCCTTGGAGGAGTGTCTATTTAGGTCCTTTGCCCATTTTTTGACTGGATTCTCCCATATTTTATTTTGAAGCAAATCCTTAACATCCTATTTTATTTCTAAATATTTTAGCATGCATCTGATACAATGATGCATCAGATAAGGACTCTATTTATAAAAAACATATCCATAATAGCATTATCACCCCTAAAAGTGATTAATAATTTCTTAATATCACCAGATTTCTAGCTGTTTCACAGATGTCATACTTTTTCAACAGTTTGTTTATTTGAATCAGGATCCATGAAAAATCCAAACAATGCGATTGGTTAATTTGTCTCTTAAATCTTTTTTTTCCTCTAGGTTCCCTCCTCTGTCCCCCTTTTCCCTCTTGCAATTTAATTGTGGAGGAAACCAGGTTGTTTGTCTTGTGGGGCTTCCTGCTTTGCTGTTGCATCCCCTCATGTCCTCTAACTTGCTCTTCAGTCTGTTGTATTTCCTGTAAGTTGGTACTTGAATCTAGACGCTTCATCAGATTCAGGTTCATTTGTTTTGATCAATACTATTTCATAGGTGGTAGCGTATTCTTCTGCCACGAGGCACGTAATGTCTCGTTCTCTCTCTGTTTGTCTCCCTCTCGGTGACATTAGCAGCCATTGAGGAGCAATGCTTCTCAGTTAATGAATCAGTCGTTAATTCATTAGGGATTGCAAAATGGTGACATTCTGATTCTGTTACTCCTTCTTTATTTATTAGCTAGGATACTCCTATAAAGAGAAATCCCCACCTCCCCCCACCTCCATCAACTCTTATTTCCCCGAGGCACAGTCCTTATTGGAAAGACAGGTTAAATGTTTGATTCTTTTGCTATAATTTTATCAGTTTTCAAAATAATGAATGGGTTCTCTCGTGTTCCCCAATGGTAACCAATTAGTTTGTTTTAGTATGGACCTATGGATTTAAATATGTTTGCATTTTCCCAACTTTGGCCAGTGGCATCTTCTTCAGGTTGGCCTCTGAGTCTTTTTGTCATGACTCAAAGAGTCTTTGATAGTGTCCTTGCTAGTCTCATCTTGTATATTTCCTGCACCAGCCCTTGAACAAATCATTTCCTGGTTCCTTTTGGTAGGAAATGGTATTTCAAATGCACCATCTGAGTGTGAAGAATGCTTCTTTCTCCTGGATTGGTGATTGTTTCTAGGCCTTTCTCGGAAATAGTTCTTTTCTTTTTTAAAAAGATAAAATACATCATAAATGCTTACTGATATTTCTTATTCAAATTCAATGACAGGGTCTTTACTAGATTTCTTCTATCTCCCGTCTCTTTTCTCCCATGCCAAGGATCTGAGAATGATAGAATTAGAAAATCATGAAATCATCCTTTTTTTTTTTTTAAATACCACACTACAAGTTGAGCATCCCAAATCAGAAAATCTGAAAGCCAAAATCTGAAACTTTTTGAGCGCCAACACGACACTTAAAGGAAATACCCATTGGAGCATTTTGGATTTTTGGATTTGAGATGCTCAACTGATAAGTGTAATGGAAATATTCCAAAATCTGAAACACTTCTAATCCCAAGCATTTCAGATAAGGGATACTGACCTGTACACACGGGTAAGTTAAGTAACTATGCCAGGTCACATGGGCATTAAGAAGGGCAGCAGGGCCAGGCTTAGGCTGCCTGGCCTCAGACCCTGACTGTTACTGGGTGGGCACTCAGCTACCTTTGTCTTACCAGCTCTGCACTCTGTACGATGCCATCATGAGTCCACGGGGGCCGGCTAGGGAGCCAACAGACACAAACAACAAATAGCACATCGAACTCTCTGCCCTCCAATGAATCTGTCTCCTGAGCCAGTAGCTTCCACCTAGACTTCCTTTCTCCATGGGACGTGTTGTCTTGGGATGCGGCTTGGCCTTCACGCAAACGCAGATCTAGGGGAAGCACCTGTGGGTCTCCCGGATGTGCCGGCGCAGGTCTGTTCTCACAGGTCCCAGAGGGACTCCCATTGCTTCTGCATCCCTTCCTTCCCATGTTCCTTTTCTCCTTTTTCAAGACCAGGGTCATCCACATCCCCATCCCCAGCGGGTCTTTGCTTGACCTCAAAGCTCACTGGGTTTGATTTGAGGACTGAGGCACGAGAGCATCTCGCATCTCGGGATATGGAGGGTCCTATCACTGTGGCCTAATGAAGAGAGCACAGGATTCAGAGGTAGCCGACTCAATTTCTAGCCCTAGCTCTGCCTTGGTAACTTCCCCAAGCCTCAATTTTCCCAACTGTAAAATGGGATTCTCATGTGTAAAAGGTGGGATGACGATAACAGCACCTCATTGGGTGACCGTGAGGAGTAAATGGGCTCAGGGACATGGAGAGGGCCAGGCCTTGGATCTGTTGACAGGCCATTTCCCTCAGGGTTTTTGCACCCTGGGACAGCAGGGGTGGCTGAGAGGGGTTTGAGTCTCAACCATCATTTGTTGCTGGTGGCAAAATCAGGACTGGAGCATCTGGCTCGCGAAGGCTGTCAGAAAATTTATTTTTCCTGTAACAGCCTGGGTAACCCAGCAGCCTGCTTGGTCCCCTGCGTGGTGGGTGGGCTGAGATAATTGCTCAAGTACTTTGTTAAAAGAAAAAAGCTCTCCACGTTTCCATTAACTCCCTGCGTGGGGCAGTTCCAGCCGGCTGCTTGAGGTACCGTTTACAGTTCAATTTCACAGTGGAGATGGACTGAAATACCTGGAACTCCCTTAGAGCCACGTGCATTCACCGGCAGGCAAGACTCATCACCCGCCCTTTCTTGTTAATCATCTCTTCCTCCCGATCAGTCCCCACTCCTCCTCTTCAACTGAGAGAGCCAGGACTCTGAATTTTAAATGTCTCAAGAAGAGCTTTCATCTGCATTGGGGACTGATGAGTTAATTTCTTAGAAAATAAACTGAGCGCACAGGAGCCATTAAAATTCCCTGCCTCCAATGCCAACATCACAAAGAATAGCACAGTAGCACATAAATCTACTACTTGCGTATGTTTACTTAATCACATTGGAATTCTCTTTGAACTTGACCCCAGGGATGGAGATTACAGAACTCGCTGGTAACTAAAATAATCCACTGAAAAAAAGAGTTCTGTGTCACGAGAACTTCAGGATAAAATGCAGGAGGGGCTGTTTGTGAAAAGCACCAAACCGGTGTGACTTCTAAACCGTTCAGTTTTGACAAGCTTACCCAGGGCTGGGTGTGCCTCCTCCAGCTTAGGCTGTGGGTTGCAAACTGGCCGTGAGGCTACGGTTCTCTTTGAAAACACTTGCCCCTACCTCAACTTCCAAAGTGTCTGATCTCTGGGAAGGGCCTGGGGCTCCTTAGGGCAGGGTAGTGCACTGGATAGCGCTGCCTCTGTCTTCAGGTCTGGGGAGCGAGTGTAATCTGGGAATCAAAGAGGTCGTGGCTGGGCAGGCCCAAGGACAAGCAAAGAGGGGTGAATGATGGGTCCAAGACTGTCAGTGCCAGCGGGGGCGGCTCCCCGAGCTCCTGGGGATTGAGAGTTGCTTGCCTGATGTGTGGGCGGCTTAAAGCACCAGTCAGCACATCAGGGCCTGTGGCCCAAGTCTGGTCTGATGCCTGTTTTTGTGTTGCCTGTGAGCTAAGATTTTTTTTTTTTTTTTTACATTTTTAAATGATTGGAAAAAAATCAAAGGAAGGATAATATTTTGTGATGTGCAAAACATATGAACTTCAAATTTCGGTGTCTATAACGTTTTATCTGAACCCAGCCACACTCGTGTACATAATGTCTAAGGCTGCTTTCGGGCTGCAATGGCAGAGTGAAGCAGCTGCCACAGAGGTCTGTGCAGACCGTGGATGCTAAAATATTTGCTCTCTGGCCCTTTACAGAAAAAATTTGCTGGTCTGTGAATCAGGGTCCTTTAGAAGCCTGGGTTTGAGACAATTTGGCTCTGGATGGAATTAAGCTTGATTGAAATGAGCCACCAACTAGTCTATCTCAGTTAGGAGCAGTTTCCCAATCTGCGAAATGGATCTATTAGTATCACCCAGGGGCTGGGGCCACTCCCTGCCCCTGGCAAGTTTCTGATTCAGTAGGTCTGAGGTGGGCCCAAGAATCTGCATTCCAGCAAGTTCCCAGGTGATGTTGTTCAGTGACTTCACTCTGAGCACCACTGGCGTGGTCTAACTTGGTTGTTTCTCCTCAGGATCGAAGAGAACACGATCTGGCTGTACCTTCGAATCCCCTGGGGAATTCTTCAAACTCCATGGTCACCGAGGCTCCAGCCCAAGCCAACTGGGCCGGACCTTTGCAGTGCGGCTCGGGTAGAGTTTCAGAAGCTCCCCGGGTGATTCCAACGTGTGTGTATCCAAGGTGGGTAACTGATTTGAACGCTTGAGTTAAAATTCCTCTTCGGGTAGGTGCATGACCCTGGCTCTGATGTTTAAGGCTCTAGGACACCGAGCCTTTGTACACGGCTTCCTCTGACTTTTTATTAAAAGCAAAACAAAAACCTTCAGGTGACAGCCCAATTCAATGGCTACATCTTTATAAGCCTAGCCACGTTGCCTCTCCCCCAGCAGAACGAATTCTTCCTCTGTGTACACGTCCTGCGTTGAGTCCCCTCTATCAGCCCTTATTTTGATTTTTCTTAAGAGTTAGTTGTTTATATATCTGTGTCCCCCTTCCCACCAGGCTGTGAGCTACCTAAGGTCAGGGACTGGGTCCTGGGTCTTTTTTTTTTTGGAGACAGAGTCTCGCTCTATGGATGGTCCTGGGTAGAGTGCAGTGGCATCATAGCCACTGCAACTTCAAACTCCTGGGCCCAAGCGATCCTCCTGCCTCAGCCTCCTGAGTAGCTGGGACTACAGGCTTGCGACATGACCCCAGGCTAATTTTTCTATTTTTAGTAGAGACAGGTCTTACTCTTGCTCAGGCTGGTCTCAAACTCCTGACCTCAAGTGATCCTCCTGCCTCAGCCTCCCAGAGTGTTAGGATCATAGGCATGAGCCATGGCACCCGGCCAGGACTGGGTCTTACTTCAACTTTATGGTTTCCCCAAAGAGCCTACCTTGGCACCGACTCATGTTCAGTTTTTGTTTCAAAGAAATAAATTCAATTGAATGATGGTCCTTTTCAATCTTTGGTTATATAGCTATACCAAAATAAAATGGAGAATTATAAACAAATAGCTAAATAATCCAGGCTACCTAATTGAAATGTGAATACATGTCTAATCTATCTGGAGTTTTGCTTCAAATCCCTGCTTTTGTTGTCTAACTGCACCTCACTGCTAACCAGGGAGCTTGAGCCCTGCATCTTATTATGGTAACTGAAGCCACTTAGAAATAACTCCACCGTGATATTTAGCAAATTATTTTTAATCTGATGGGTAAACTCACATTAGTGCAGCTGTTCATGTCAAAGAGAAGGGAACAGAGCGAGGGGTATTTTGGATGCCTGCTGGGCTTGCTTCATAAGGGAAGGCTTGTTGTCTTGTATTCTGTCTCCGGTCATGCTATTTCTGCTGGGTTTAGCTGTCACCGACTTGTCGCTGGTGGCAATAATAAAACTTGAAGAATGGGAAAATAGCCTAATTCAGTTAGAAGGCCCTGACTACACAAGCGAGGGCACTGGAGGAGGATCCCAGCCTCAATCTCCTTCCCGAGCCGTGTGTGCGCTAGGCAGGCTTCCTGCACAGCCCCTTGGGTATTGCATTTCCATTTGCTTCTGCGGAGCTCACTCCCCAGGCAGAGAGCACCAGCTGCTTCGCTCGCTGGCCAGTTTGGGTCACCTGTCCGAGGGACTTAGATCTCCCAGCAGAGCCACCTTGTGTGTCCTCACCATTCAGCTCGAATGTCACCTCCTCAGAGAAGACGTCCCTGACTTCTCTGTCCCTCCCAGCCGTCCCATCCACTGTCGGCCACATGAGTGAGCCATTTCAGACGTTGGGCTCAGTGAAGCCTTCAGATGGCCGCAGCTCCAGCTGATACCTGGTTCCAAGGACATGAACAACTCCAAGTGAGAACGGCCCAGCTGAGCCCAGTCAACTCTCAGACCCAAGAGAGACGCTGTGAGCTGTTGTTGCAAGCCGCTGAGTGTTAGCTGACTAGATCCTCACAGCAACCCAGTGAGGAAGTGACTCTTATCCCCTTTAGAGGGTGGAAACAAGGGCACAGAGAGGCATTTAGGCCCCACAACTGTGCTGTGAGGCATTCATAGCCCCATTTTACAGAGTTGGTAAACTGAGGTTCTGAGGGATTAGCAAATCTACCTGGCGTTCCTCCCTCGCGGCTGTGGGGTTGGCAGGAGGCCCCACAGGCTCTGGCTTGAGCTCTCTGCAGCTCCTGCCCTCGGCCAAGCCCGGCTCTCTCCCAGCTGTGCTTCTGCATTTCACGCCCAACGGGCCCTTCCAGGGAGCTCCTCGCTCCCAGGCAAGCACAGGAACTAGCTTTTTGTAAGCTAAGAACAATGCTGGGCAAAAATAAATTCCAGATGGAGCAAAGAGCTAAACAAACAAACAAAAACTAGAATAGAATAATATTTGCAGAAAATATAGAAGAGTATTTTTGTCATCTCGGGGGAGTGTAAGCCTTCTGCAACAAGTCACGGAACCCAGCTGCCATACAGGAAAAGACCGATATACGTGGCGTGTGACATGCATTTATTTCTGGTGGACGGCGTGTTCTAGAACATGGCTGAGTTCACACTCCTTGCAGGCCATGCAGAGCTGTGGTTCCGCTCAGCCTGGGCCTGATTCTCCCCAACCTTTCATGAATGGGGCCGATGACTAAAGGTTTTCAGGTTCACATCCTGGAATAAGGGCTTTGTTGGAGGGGCTGGAGGAGCCGAGGATGGCCGCTGTCCCTGTTTAGCTGGAGATTGGGCACATCCCTACCTGTCTCAGCCTTGGTTTCCTCCTTGTACATGACAAGGAGTAGTGAGGTCACCTCCAAAGCCTCTGCTGCCCCAAGGGAGGGAGACCGGGTGCTTTCCTGGCCTTCCATTCCAGCGGTGGATGAAGGGTCTCCGGACAGCACCCATTCCTGGCCTGACTCTCAGAGACAGACGGACAGACTTATGGGACTTACAAGGAGGTCGCCTCAATGGTCAGTGGCCTTAAAGGAGGAGCTGCCAATCAGAGCTGGACAAGGATGGGGCCCAGGACGCCAAAGGCCCTGCAGCCCAGCTCCCAGCCAAACCCCCCAGGCTATGTGGGTCCTGTCTACCTGAGCACAAAGGTGGGCTTGAACCTCAGAGGGGCTAGAATGTTCTGAGCCAGTAGGAAGAAGAGCAGGCCAGTGTGTCTAGAAATCACCATGGCCAGATTTCTGTTCCCCCCTTTCATAGGGGGGTTCCCTCTCTAAAATAGTTGTTTCTGCTTCCCAGTCTGGCAAACTTTGAGAGAACCAGGTCTTTGGAGCTACTTATTGCTGCTGATGAGATGGTCATGTTCCTGCCTTATTGCATGACTTAGAAATAGTATTCAACTCTGAACAAAGAGACAGCCTCTCCACATGGCCCAATTAAAACCACTGCACAGACATCACATCAGGTGTTTTGTTTTTCCTCTCATGTAGAAGCCCAGGGGAAGGAGGTCCAGGGGTGGACAGGGCTCCACAGTGATCAGGAACACAGGCTCCTTCTGCCTTTCTGCTCTACCATTGTTAGTATGTGGCCTTCATCATTAAGGTTGCCCCTGCTCCAGCCATCACATCTGCATTCCAGGCCAAAGGAAAAACAAAAATCAGCTTTCTAGTCTCCTCAGAAATCATACCCAGCAACGTTTGCTTGCATTTCACTGACCAGAATTTAGCTATTCAGGTGCAGGGAAGGCTGGGAAATGGAATTTTCTAGCTGGTGGATTAAATGAGAACTGTTTCTGAGAATGGGAGAACGGATATTGGTGGGTGAGTAGCAGTTTCTGCCACCTTTCGCCTGGCAGTGAAGGCCTTAAACGAACTTTCACGCCAGTGAGCTCCTGCTCTTCCTTCTTCCTGCCTCGCAGGCCCGGCTCCCGGGACGTGCAGACGGGGAAGGACGGTCGTTCAGCCCTGACTCTGATCACCGGCTCCTGACCAAGCATTCCGCCTTCCGGCTCGGCCTTCCTGCTCCTCCAAGGCAGCGTCTGGAAACCCACATGAAGGGCAGAGCTGCTAACGGTCTCACTCTGCTCCTCAGGCAGTTTGAGCAGGTTCCATTCGGCCTCCTTGCAGTTGCCCACTGGGAAGCGACGCTGCCTTCGGGCCACGGGCTGGCACCTGCCACGTGCTTGCACGTGTATGCGCATACACACCGCCCACGTCCCCCCTTGACTCTGTCTCTGACACACACACACACACACACACACACAAGGAAAGACAACCTCTTCCAGCGTTACTGTCTCTTAACCCGGAGCAGGTTGAACAGGTAGACGGTCTCCCATGGTATGGAGGGTTCGGGTGATGGTAGCCTGTGAGCTGTGAACGCTTTATTATTTATCCTCTCAGCTAGGCAACCTCACAAATCAAATAACGGGTCTCATTTTTAAAGCCGTTTTCATGACAGTGGTTTTCCATTTAATCCCCCAGAGCTAACAATATGTAATCAGTTTTCCTTAACAAATGACCTCCTTTAACTTCATTAGTTCATAATTAATTTGCTAGCATGTAACCAAGATAATTAACACTCCTGATTAGAGACAGGAAAAAGAGGAACCTCTGTTTTCATGGTCAAGGCAAACATTGATTAAAATACGAGCTGTTTCCTAATTTTCCTTGCAATTTAATTCAGTGAAAGTGGCGATTGGTGATTTGTGGTTGTTTAAAAAATTAAATTGGAGGCGAGACAAATGAATCTTGCTACAGAGCACTTTATTACCAACTTGTGTTCTGGATAATTTTGCTTTCTTTTCCTCAGATACAGAGATAGGAAGCAAGAGAATCCAGTGGTAACTGAATGTGTTTCATGGAGACTTTAAATACCAAGAGAGACTTTCCACTTGTTAGGAACAGGGCGGGCTGGGGTGGGGAGAACAAGCTAACGCTAGTGACCACTATCATGAGTGTCATCTTCCGAGCGGTCCAGCCCCTTGCAGCCTGCAAAGCCCTCCACGCCCCTGCTTGGTCCCCACGCAGCTCTGTGATGGAGATGGCAGGAGGGACCAACCCAGGGAGCCTTTCGGATGAGAACACAGCCCCGGAAAAGTGACAGCCTTCGTGGAAGGCTGTGCTGGAGCCAGGACCTGCGCCTCCTGCAGGCTGAGCCTGTTTCTTCCTGTTCCCCCTGGAGGCTCACAGGACACCAATGTCAGATGCATCAGCGCCTTTTGCATCTCTCAGTGTCACCTGCACACATTATCAGAGCAAGGCCAGCATCAGGTTGAGGTAAGCAAGGTGTCTAGGGCGCAGAATTGAAGGAAGCCCTCACTCTCAGTCTCTTCTCTCTTGTGCCCTGGGAAGGCCATCGGCCTCCCCCGAGCCCAGGCCGTGCGGCACAGCTGGCTGACATCTGTTTCCTGAGGACCCCCCACCAGGCCCTGTGCTACGAATTTTAATGCATTAACTCATTTAATCCTCACAACAGCCCTGGTGACGTGGGTATTAGTGGTACCTCCATGTCTACTGTTGAGGAAAACTAAGCTTAGGGAGAAGGAGTGACTTGTCCAAAGTCACGGACGAGGAAGTGGCGGCTTGGTTGGCACGCTGGCCGTCTGCTCCAGGGCTGGTGCCTCTGCTCTGCAGCTGAGCCCAGGTTTCCCAGGTAAAGAAATGCTTGCACCTGGACATCACCTGCCCGGGGCTGCTTCCTCAGGCCTGCCATGAATGCGGTTCCTTGGAGAGGTGTTGGGGAAGGGGGAGAAAGCCAGTGCCTCATGGCCTTGGGGAATGGTGTGTGAGTGGTGGCAGGGAGGGCGGGCCCCAGGGAGGGAGCCAGGGCATCTGGCCCAGGCCCCTCAGGCAGGCAGGACCTGGCTGATGAAGATAGGGCCACGTCAGGCTAGCCTCTTGCAGCTTCCCGATCTTAATCTCCCCAAAATTCCCTTGGGGATTCTACTCCCTTCCTGTTCCCCAGGGATGGAGATGGGGTGCGCATGCTCAGTGGGGCTGGGATTTGGGGCCCAGGTGTGGCCAGCTTTAAGCCTTGGAGACCTGTGGGAGGGATGCTTTCTAGGAGTCCTTCCAGAGCATCCCCCTAATGCCAGCCCAAGGAGCATTTGCTCTCTGGGGGAAGGAAGGCTGGGGGCAAGAGGCAGGCACCGCAGGGGTGGGAGAGCTCCCGGGGCCATGAGCAGCGCTCTGAGGCCAGCGGCTCAGATCCCACACGCAGGGGGGCAGGAACCAGAGTAGCAGCTGATCCAAGAGACTGTGATCTATAATTTATGCCCAGCTCCTTCCAGAAAGGGCCGGCGGCTGCCTGCCAGGGGATTTGTAACTGCAGGTTTTGCTTTGATGAAACTAAGGGGGATTTCAGGTGGTCCCTTGGGTTAGGGGTTCCTGGATTAAAACCATCTGTGAAGACGTTGCCCACGGGTTAAACAGCCCTGCTGCAGTCAGGGTGATTGTTCCCGTGTGACAGATGGGGAAACTGAGGTTTAGAGGGTGAAGTGACTTGTCCATGGTCCCACACCTGGGGAAAGGCAGGGTGTAAATCCAGGTCTGTTTGGTTTGGGCAGCATCCAAGACTATTCCCTGGGAAGCAGATGGTGATATCGTTTTAAATCTCTTACCCAAATCTCTCTGATGCCTACAACCATTTTAGGCAGGACCTAGCTCTGCAAATTGCCCAGATGGTTCTAGCCACCCACTGATACTGGCCCATATTTCTCTGGGAACATTTCCATCCAAAACATGGGTCTTGGCTAGTTCCGAATGGATCGTCTTTTCTTACGGGGAGTAAGGAGAGAAGGGGTGAGATCTGACCATCTGCACACACAGACCCAGCTGTCAGGATACCTTCTACCCATCTCTCTAAGCAAAGGGTCCAGTTGTAGACGGTGAGGTCCTTCAGAACATGGCTCTGGAGTCAGATTGTCTGGTTCGAAGACTGGCTCTGCCTTTGGGTGATGTATTATTAGTCAACCTGGGCCTCCATGACAAATATCACAGGCTGGGGGGCTTAAACAGCAGACATTTATCTTCTCACAGTTCTGGAGTCAAGGTCAAGTGTGGGCAGGGCTGGTTTCTCCCGAGGCCTCCCCTTGGCTTACAGATGGCGCCTTCTTGCTGGTACTCACGTGGCCTTTCCTTTATGAGTGCGCCCTGTTGTTTCTTCCTTTTCTTCTGAGGACACCAGTCACGTTGGATCAGGGTCCCACCCTCATGACCTCATTTACCCTAATGACCTCTGAAGGCCCTGTCTCCAAATACAGTCACCTTGGGGGCTATGGCTTCAACGTATGAATTAGGGGTTGGGGGAACACGATTTTAGTCCATAACAGGTAACTTTAGCCAAGAGCCTCCATCAGCCTCAGTTGCCTCATCTGTTACATGGGGATAACAAAAGTAGCTATTCCATAGTCTTGGAGGGGATTAAATGAGATAATACATAGAAAAGGGCTCAGTCTACTGGGTATCACCATCATCATCATCACTACTACATTATTTCTAACAGTCTGAAGGGAATGACCAAGACCCAGAGGGTTGCTGGTTTCACATCTCTGGCTCCTGCTTGTCACTTGTGGTGCAGGGTTGCAGTCACAGATCAGGGCTGCAAGGACCTTGACCTTGACCGCAAATGCTGACTCTGTAAGTGAGGTCCAGAGCTAGTGGCTCAGCTAGAGTCAGAACGGTAGCATCCTGCTCCCTGGCCGGGCGTTCCCATGGCCTCTTGAACCATTTCAGTGACCACTAGGTGGCAGCAGAGGCTCCCCTCCCTGTTTGGGGCACGCATAGAGTATTTGGACAATTCGATTAGTTTTTTCCCCTTAATGTTCTATAGACTGTTTCCCTCCTGTCTTAGCGGAGCGCCTGTCACACAGCGAATGAACCGAAGTCATTAGTTTCCAAATCGCTACACGTGGGTCCCCTCCCCCCTGCCCCCCCAGCCCCTCTCCATAAACACAGCGTTCCAGCTCCCGCTGTGATGACATCAAACCTTCCAAGGGCAGCCATTTCCTTGCCTTATCCCATCCATGCATCTGTGTCTCCCTGGGAATTTGGACGGAAGTATTAGAAATCCACCAGGCTTCAGTCAGAAGGGCATGATGACTCACTTGTTTTGACAGTATAATGTCTCTAGTTAAAAATAATGCAGAAGCTAAAAAACAAAAACCCCAACAGGGCCTGGCAGCTCAGCTGGTTTCCAACCCAACCTCCACTCCCTCCGTCTTCCTTCCAGAAGAACCCCAGCTGGGCTCAGGTGTGGGGCGCCATGTGCTGGGGGTGGGGTGAGCCTCTGACTCAGCCCTCTTCCCCTTGCCAATGATTGCTTTGGGGCTGTGTGTGTGTGTGTGTGTGTGTGACCAGTTCTGGCCAATTGGACTAGAGGGATGTCTCCTGGGGACTTGATTTAGATGAAAAGCTCCTTCCCCCCAACTTTGGGTCTTGGAATGCACTTTTTTGGGAAGCAGTGCTGCAGCAGCTGTCTTGCAACAAGAAAGGTAAGGCCAACACAGTTGACTCAAAGAATGTGACCTGGAAGCTTGATGCTGCAGAGTCGTGAACATGCCCTTGAACCTCCTACCTCCAGACATCTTGTTATGAGAGGTGAAAACCTCTAGTGTTTGGGCCAGGTTTATTCAGGTGTGACTTGCAGCCAAAGCCATCCCAATTGAGGCCATCCTAACAAAGACAAGGAACAAGGAACAAAAGGTACCCCCCACACCCCAGGAATTATATTAATCACGAACCAGTAAGCAGTAACCAAGGGGACCAGGGGGAAGCTGATCTCACGGTCCTGCACTCACCTGGCCAGTCCTACTGGAGACCGGCGCCATGATAGGGATGTTCCTTGGGTTGTCCTCATCCAAGCTCTTTCTTTAACGACTCTCAAAGGATTTATTTTGGAGAATAATATATTCTTAATTGAGGTTTAACTTGAAAGTGAAGTGAACTTGGAGAGTGAAGTGCTCAAATCTTAAGCTGTATCTTAGCATAGAGCTAGATAAATCTTTGCACGTGTATACACCCGTGTAACCACTGCTCTTATCAAGATCTAGAACATTCCCAGCACTTCAGTAGGCTCCCTTGTGCCTCTTACGAGCCAGTGCCCCACAGAGGTTGAACACTGGTCGGCCCTCTGTCACCATAGACGAGCTTTCCCTCTGTCTGCGTCGGTGAGATTCACCCATGCTGTTGTACGTAGCAGAGATTCTTTTCTTAGCACTGAGTAGTATTCCATTGTGGGAATATTCCACAGATTTATTTATTTACTCCAACTGTTGATGGACTTTTGGGTTGCTTCCCAGTTTAAGCTATTATACATAACGCTGCTTTGAACATTCTTGTACAAGTCTTGGGTGCTTTTCGTAATGCTGCTTTTAACATGAGGGTTTACACAGACACCAGAACCGGTTAAGAATAACTGAATCTGCATTTCAGAATCAAATACATGTAGTCTAGTTTACAAATAGGGTAACTCAGGCGTGCCACAGTCGTTCCAGTCGACAACAGGTATGTCTCCAGAATGGTCTGGAATTAGCCACCAACTCCTCCCGCTAGCTTGGTGGTGAGGCCCTTGGCCAGGAGCAGCGAAGGGCAGACGTCTGTTCCCAGTCAGAGATGGAGGAGGTCGCAAGGACGCTTGGATTCAGTTCCCAGTCTTGATGGCTCACCTGGTGACAGGTGGTCAGATGGTTCTCCCACCCCACCCCCGCCTGTCGCCACCCTCCCCGTCTTCTCTACCTTTGTGCCACAGCCCAATGGCACTGCCCTGAGCAACGAGATGCAGGTGCTCAGGTGCCAGCCTCGTCTTGCACGCCCTCCTCTTCAGCTCTGACTGTCACCTCCCTCTGCCTCACCCGTCCCCCGGCTGTTTTTCCACCCGAATCTCCACGTCTCACCCTGTTTCTGGACTTCCATTTCAGAAGCAGACCCCATAAGCAGCCACCGAGGACTAAACGAGTGCCAACCGTATACGCCCTATGCTGGACGCTTCCCGGGACAGCAGATGCTGAATGGCACCGAGCTGGGGACGGCGGTCACCACATTTTGCAGATGGGGAAGGGGGAGCTGCACGGGGCCGAGCGGCCGGCTCTGAGGTCCCAGGTGCCCGGCCTCACACTCAGGCCCCTTTCTGCTATTTGCTCCCTATGAGATGTGGGTGGGCAGGTAACAGTGTTGTAGATGAGGGTCCCAGCTAGGCGGACTCAGATGTGCCTGGGCTTGGGCACTGGGGCCCACCCCGCAGTGTATGTGCCTGCTGGACTAAGGAGTTTGCTGGGAGAGAAGTGGCCCTACAGTAGAGGGAGTCGGGAAGACAAGCTCAGCCCAGCACTGGCCATGGCACAGGAGAGGGTAGTGAGGGCACAGCCAGCCGGAGCCCAGCTTGGGGTCTCCAGGCACAGCTCCCTCTGGACTCATCTTTGCAAACTGCAGGGCTGATGATACCCTGAGATGTCAGGATGGCTGCAGTGCAGCCTGGAGCCTGTGGGACCAGCTGAGGGTCCTGGGTGGGGAGGAGGCCTCAGCATGGCACGGGGTGGCAGTGGGACTCTGGGGAGGACAGAGCCTCTCCTGCTTCTGGAGCTGGGCCAGTGACATGCATGGGCAAGTCCAGTCTCCCAGGTATGACGTCGTGACAGAGGTAGGTGTATGCAAGCCCCACCAGGCACTAACCCTTCTGCGGCACCTGCCCTGGAGGGCTGTGCCGTGGAGGAGCGCTTGCAGGCTCCTCGTCTGTGACTGCCCTACCCGGGGACTGGAGTCCAGGGCTCAGCAAACTGTGGCCCAAGGGCCAAATCTGGCCCACCACCTGTGAACTGAGAATGGTTTTTACGTTTCCAAATGGTTAAATTTTAAATATTTGTGAAAGGACCTACATAATATCCTCAGTTTTGGCTCTTTGCCTGCAAGGCCTAAAATAATTACCATCTGGGCTTTCACAAAGTTTGCAGGTTCCTGGTGTGGCCTGTCATGGGAGTCTGGCCTTGAGGGCAGCTGACTGCCAGCAGAGGTGCCTGGCGGCCCCTCTGCCACCTTCCCTGAGGGGGCTGGGATGCAGGGTTCCCTGGCCACAGCACAGTGTGCCACTACGTCCTTTAGGTCCCCCTGCACAGAGGGGGCCTCTGAGATCTGGGAGGGGGTGCCCAGCCCCCAGAGCAAACCCACCACTCCAGCCTCCCCCCCAGAGTTGTCCCAGGGCTGCTGGCGCTTCTGTCGGCGCTCCTGCTGGAGGCAGGTGTGTTCCTGCCAACTGAGCAGCATCTTGCTGATAAAACCTAATGAGCTGCGTTTAACAACAACACGGCCCTGCCATGTGGCTTCCTCCAGGGGCTGCCCATCTGTCGGCCCTGGGAGACCACGCTCCGTGCAGCTAGAACCCTCCCCGATCACCGAATCAGGAGAGAGCTCTGGTCCCCCAAGCCAGGCCCAGCACACGGGCCAGCAATCTCTACGCTAAGCCTGAGCCAGCTCCTGGCCACCCTCCAGGCTTCCGATGACACTGGCAGATGGTGGCTAACGGAGGGTGAAAAAGCTCCCGGGAAGGCCTGGGCCTGGAGCAGCAGGGAGAGGCCGGCCAGACAAAAGGCACCTGACCATGGCCGTGGGGAGGGCTCCAGGTGTGGCCTGCCTTTGCTTGGGCCAACCAGCTTTCATTCTTGACCCCTTGCCAGCCGTCCTTCCTTTCCACTCCTTGTCACTTGTCTGCAGGGACCTGCCAACTGGACACTTATATGTTGCAAAGGACTGGCAAGGTGGAGGCTCGGGTAGGTGTGTGCAGTGCCCAGGCCCGTGCCAGGGTGTTCTGGGAGGGCGGCTGCTCTGCGGCCATCTTGCCTGCAGATGTCCCAGCAGAGGTAGACTTTAGGCTGGGTCAACCTTTTCCCATTTCCTGGAGTGAAGGAACAGGGATGATGTCACAGGTCCAGGAACCCTGTAGCCCATCCTGTACCCCCTGAGCCACAGGCTGGGCTGTTCAGATCAAACAGTTGCCCTGTCGGGACTGTGATTAATGTCCTCTTATCCCTGATGGTCCCCAGCATAGTGCTAGAGAGGCCAGGTTCACAAACAAGTCCAGTCCCCACCTGGGCCAGCTGTCTCCTCCTCTTCCAGACCCACCCCAGCCTGTCTGGCTGGAGGAACAAGTGGGTGAGGCCAGATAAGAGAGCCAGGCCGGGCCAGGGCAGATCCAGCTCCATATACTGCAAAAATATCATCATAAAAGACCCAGCCGGGCACGGTGGCTCACGACTGTAATCCTAGCACTCTGGGGGGCCGAGGTGGGAGGATTGATTGAGGTCATGAGTTTGGGACCAGCCTGAGCAAGAGTGAGACCCCATCTCTATTAAAAATAGAAAAAATTAACCAGGTGTGGTGGCACGTGCCTATAGTCCCAGCTACTCGGGATGCTGAGGCAGGAGGATCGCTGAGCCCAGGTATTGGAGGTTGCAGTGAGCTGTGATAATGACACCACTGCAGAGGTCCCCAAACTATGGTGAGTTATATAATTATTTTATTATATATTACAACGTAATAATAATAGAAATAAAGTGCACAAAAACTGTAATGCACTTGACTCATCCTGAAACCATCTCCCCCCACCCCACCCCATCCATGGAAAAATTGTCTTCTATGAAAACGGTCCCTGGTGCCAAAACTGTTGGGGACGGCTGCGCCACTGCACTCTAGCCCGAGTGAGACAGAGTGAGACTCTATCTCAATAAATAAATAAATAAATGAGATCCAAGGTGACCCTAGGGAGAGGGGGTGGCTCCTTCCTATCAGCGCGAGGAAGTCACTGTGCACGTCCCTGGGCCGCAGCACATGCAGCGCTGTCATGAGAACACGCCACTGCGGACACGCAAGGGGGCTCCGGCCATTCGGTGTTTGGAGCTGGAGAAAGCTGAGGTAGGCACCGTGCACAATACAGTGGGGGAGTTTCTGAAGTTGCAGGGGGGCCTGGAACGAAAGACAAGGCCTGGTAGGAGCTGGCACCCAGGCTGTGAAATGGCTGATGGGCTCTTTGAGAGCAGGTGCGTCCAAGATTTAATTTCAAAGTGTTTTGCAGCTCCTTCTGCCCTTTGTGTTTCCAAATCACCAGCGCAATTTCCTGCTCTGGCGTGGGGTGGGTGGTGGGGCGTGTGCCCTGTGGTTGGGTGGAGACCACGTGAACACAAACAAGCAACCCCAGAACTGCTGGGCAGGAAGCAGGATTCAGGCGAATGGGCAGCTTTGGGGACGCCCAGGGCTGGGATGCGGGAGGGGGATTGAGGCAGTGGTGTCTAGATCTTAAGGGGCAGGGAGACCTCAGGTGACACTTAGGTTATATGCACGCTAGAAAAGTGACCTGCGCCACTTGAGCCCACGGTGGGTGCACCTCGGCTTTGCTCTGCTGGCTGCTGGCCAACCCCTCTGTCCACACCTCCCTGGCCTTTACAGCACGGAGATGAGTGTGCAGAGCAGTCTCTGGTGAGGCAGAGGGCTTTACGTGGCCACAGCCATCCCTCCTGGGCATCGGGAAGGAGCTGGGGCACTTGAGTCTGTCTTTTATTCTCTTGTTTTATCTCAACTGACAGGGAGTAAATGACAGGCATTAAAAACCCAAAGGACTGCTGTGCAATTGTTCAGGACTGGGATATACATCTGCCTCTCGGGGCTCCAGCCCCTCCTGGGGCCTGAGACCCAGCCCAGGTGCACGTGGTTCTGGCAAAAGCCTTCCTGGAGGGTTCTGGAAGCCAGCCTAGCCCTGCTCAGGTGGAGGGTGAGGTGTGGCCTGTAGGCCCAAGGGCAAGAGGTGGGCCCCAGGGATTCTCAGGGAAGATGACGCTTGGCAGAGCCAAAGAGCTAAAGAAGGTGGCACCCAAGACACAGATGTGTCCTTTTCATTCCAGCTAGAGAAGGAGCCAGGCCCTGTGGGGGGCCCACATTGGGGCAGCACTTGTCTGCCCTGGCTCCTGCCTGGGCCTCCGGGGAGGGTGGCAGGCTTAGCACAGGCCTGTGCTCGGCGGGGTGTGGGGCAGATGTACCAATATGTACCCCACCCCACGTTCTTCTCACAGCACCGCACTGCTACTCCCCCACGGGAAGAGGAGCCTACGTTCCCTCCCCTTGAAACTGGGCGGGCATTTGTAACTGCCTCGACCAATCAGGTATGGCAAAATGACTTCCGGGCTAGGTCATAAAAGGCAATCCAGTTTCTGCCTGCTTCTCTCCCCCTTGGGACATGTACCAGTGGTGCCCTGAGCCTCCAGGTAAGGAGTTTAGCTCCCCCGAAGCCGCCATGCTGGGGAGACCTTACAGAGATCGAGCAGCCTGAGCTACTGCAGAGGTCCCAGCCCAGACAATGGCAAGGGAGGGAGCGAGACTTCAGATGATTCCGGCTCCCAGCGTTCAAGCTGCCCAGCTGACGAGTGGAGCCAAGTGGGGCTGCCCTCACTGAGCCCTGCGGCTCACATGCAGAAGAAAACATAGCAGCTTCACATGCAAAAGATGGGCTGCTGTTTTAAGCCATGAAGTCTGGGAGCGTTGGCTACGCAGCCGTAACTCGCTGATACAGGGTGGGTGGAAGACATGACTACCTATTCTCCAGCCATCTGGCCAGATATTTGACAGGCATGAGCTCATTCAATTCTTACAGCAGAAAGGTAGGCACCTCCACTAGCCATGCATGGAGACGCAGACACCAGGCATCACAGAACTAAGTAACTGGATCGTCACACACCTATGGGTGGCAGGCTCAGAACTGAAATCCACAGCTGACCCAGAACCTCAGCTTTTTCCCATGGGGCTGCGTCCCTGCCTGGAATTCTCGCCCAGCTGTCGCGAGCTGACCAGGCCTGGGACAGGTCCTGCTCCCTGATCTGTCCCCAGTCCTGCCCTTGTACCTGTGGCCTCGACTGAACCCTTTCTCCTCGGGCACATGAGGCTGGCCCCTATGGGCCTGCAAACTAGGCCTTTTGAGGCCGGGGCAGCCAGGATACATACACGTGCACAGGAGGCAGCTCCCCCAGGGACAGCGGCAATGGGTGAAAACTGCTCTGGAGCACAGAGCTTTTCTGGGGTGGGGGGGGCTAGGAAATAATATTATCTTATTATTTTTAGCATTTCCCATGTATCAGGCACTGCTCTAAGTATTAACTCATTTAATTGTCACAACAGCCCTATGAGATAGAGACTATTTTTATTACCCCTATAGTGCAGATGGGGAAACTGAGGCACAGAGCAGCGTTAATGAAATTGCCCAGAGTTTCATGGCCAGTGAGGGATGGAACTGGGATTTGAACCTAGAAGAATCCCAGGTGGAGGCTCTTGAGCAGTCAGCTCCATGAAGCCTGAGGCTGCTCTTGGTCCTATAACACCTGCGGGGGGCAGGGAAGGGAAGGAAGCAGGGCTGGGCGAGGGAGGAGCTGAGCTTTGTTGCAATCCTGAGGGAAGCCTCAGCCGGCCCTGCAGGGAGTTCTGAGCTGGGGTGATCCTTGAGGGCCTGCTATGGCCTGAATGTTTATGTGCCCCCCAATTTATATGTTGAAATCCTCACCCCTTAGGTGATGGTACTAGACGGTGGGGCTTTTGGGTGGTGATTATTAGGTCATGGGGGTGGAGCCCTTAGGAATGAGGTTAGCATCCTTATAAAAGAGGCTCTAGAGACATCTCTCTGCCATGTGAGGACACACAGAAGGTGCCATTCATGAGGAACAGGCTCTCATCAGACACAGAATCTGCTGGTGCCTTGATCTTGGATTTCCCAGCATCCAGAACTGTGACCAACAAATTTCTGTGGCTTATAAGCTCCCCAGTTTATGGTATTCTGTTACGGCAGCCCAAAGGGACTAAGACAGGTGGCAGGTGAATGCTCACGGAGGGGCTGGTCCCGGCCAGATTCTGTGCCGCGTTTCTCTCCTGTCCACATCCATTGTCCGTTGATCCAAGACTGTTGGAGAAAGGACAACAGGGAGAGGTGGGAGCGCCAGGCTTCTCTCAGGGAAGAGCTTTGAAATGTCCCCGGAGAGCAGATTCCCATCTGAGCAGGCTGAGTTTCTGCCAGGCCCGTTGCCATGGCAAATAGCCATTCGCAGAGAGCCAAGCAGATTCCAGAACCCCAGCCCCGCCGGTTACCCTGTGACCCAGCACAGCAAAGAAGCTGAGTCTGTACCCAAAATCTGGCCTCCCCTTTTGGCTGGCGCCGGCCTGTGCTCCTGCTTGCCTGAGAGTGCGCTGTCCTGACGCTACAACAGGTCAGCCTCAGGGAAGAGCGATTCCTCTCCCGGCTGCTCGGCCTGGGCCCTGCGTCTGGGCCTCACTGAAAGCCAATCCTGGCTGTGTGTGCCTCGGGGTTTCCCTGCTGGGCCTTGCAGGTTGCAACCTCAAACACTCAGGAGCAACTCATGGGCCAGTGACTGAGGCTGAGTTATTGTTTTGTTGGGTCAATCAGAATGTGTCCGTTTTGGGCTGCTGGGAGGGGAGAGTGAAGTCTAGTATATCAAGGGCTAACACAGGGCTTGGCCCCAGGTAGGTGCAAAATGCATGCTTGTTCCTGTTCCTTATCTTTATCTCCACCCCCCCCACCCCCCTGCTACATACCCTCTCTGTTCTCTCTTTCCCCTAAAAGTGCTCAAGAAGCCTGAAGGTCTAGAGGGCTTCCTGGAGGTGGTGCTTCTATACCCAAAGCAGGATGTATCTATTTTCTAACAAAATAATGGCCCCTATTTCTAGAGTGTCTGCTAATGCCAGGCATGGTTTATATACCATATCGTGTAATTCTTATTGCAATCCTTTAGCGTTTCATTATTCCTGTTTTTCAGATGAGGAAACTCAGATGAAGCTCAGTAATTAAGT
The DNA here is from genome assembly GCF_041146395.1 of Eulemur rufifrons. Taxonomy (NCBI): domain Eukaryota; kingdom Metazoa; phylum Chordata; class Mammalia; order Primates; family Lemuridae; genus Eulemur; species Eulemur rufifrons. The sequence goes on along the minus strand of NC_091010.1, from coordinate 61,151,835 downwards.
AATTTGCCCAAGATCACCCAAGGTCGTTTGAACCTGGGCAGTCTGACTCCGGAGCATTTAAGCAGCATGTAGTACTTTCTTGTATGATGTCTGTGTTTGTATTTGCGGTGGGCCTCCTCCCAGCTCCCCTCCCACCCCGCTCCCTTTGCTGCTCTGGCTCCTCTGAGAGCAGCACCCGTCTCCTTGGGAGACGCTGGGCTCTTCCTGCCTCTGCTCCCTCCTAGCTCTTCTCCGCTTTCGATAAGGCAGTGGCCACGTTAGCCAGCCACTGAACCACACTGTCCCGTCAGCTAGTGAACATGGGATGAGAAAGGAGACAAGCTCGAGTGTGACAGGCTCACGGGAGGGGATAAGGCCCCAGGACCAGAGGGAATGGGGCAGGTGTGGTCCTGGCAAGGCCGATTGAATGGCCCAGGGTCCAACAGTGTGGCACGCTCCAGCTTCCAGGGAAGGGGCTGGAAAAACTCAAGCAGGGTGTTAGGTCCCCAGCTAAGTAGGCAGGGGAGTCAGAGCTGAGCTCAGGGTCTGTGGGGGGATGGAGTGCTGGGAGGGAAACTGAGGCAGGAACCTTGTCCTCCTTTCTGGGCCAAGCTGGGGGTCAACATGCAGGCTCATGACCCTAAGGGTGACCTGGACATAAAGCCTTAGGCCTGTGGACAGTAGGGTATCATCCCTGGGGCTGGCATTACTGAGCCTACTGAGATACTTGTGGCCTGTTAGGATGGTCTCACACCTAGGTAGTGCTGGGTCTGCAGGTGGGCGTGGGCGTTCTAGCTTGGGGAGCAGGGAAGGAAGTCCAGGGAGAAGAGGTGATGAAGGTACCCTTTGGCACCCATCTGTCCCACCGCAGGATCCTGGCTGCTCAGAGCTCCCCCAAGGCCTGCTCTCCAAGGACATCTAAGAGTTGGTGTTGCCTGGGGTTTAGGAGGGAAGGACCTGATAACCTGCTTGTAGGACTTTATACGAAAGTGTCAATGACTACTTTTTTTTAAAGGGTCTGAGGACCTCAAAGCAGCCTCTGTTGGTATGATTTCAGTGGATGGAGGTATTGATTAAGCTGGGGATGCCACCCACACTGGTAGCCTAATCAGAAGCTACTTGCCTTCCTCCACGCCTGAAAACCAGAGGCTAAGGCTTCAGTTCCCACCAGGGGAGTTTTCAGTGGTGGCGTCATCCTCAAACTGTGTACCTGCTATGAGCCAGGCTCTGGAGAGAGTGCTTTGCCTATGTGTTGTCAGCTGATATAATATCTGGTGAGTTTCACGTCTCATTTTTATAGGTGAAAAGTCCTAGGTTCAGGGGGATGAACTCACTTGCCCAGAGTCATACGGCAAGAAAGTGGCAGAACCTGGCTCCAACCCCGACATGAGACAAGACTCCCAGGGCTGGGCTCTTTCCGTGTTGTCCCAAGGAGCTCGCCGTGGGGCTGGCTGTGCTCACATGTCAGGAGCATCCTGCTGCAGGACCGTGTCAGGACTGACCTCACGTCTGACCAGTTCTGGAGACCTGCTCTGAACACCCTCGCCTCCGGCTGCCCCTTCTCTGCTCCTTCTCGGCCCCCCTGGCCCTCGGCTCTCCCTGCCTCACTCCTGTTTTGACCCCGTCTTCTCATTCCTGCCTCCGTCTCACTTGACCACAGTGGGAAGCGACTGCCCATCTTGTCACTGGCACCCTGCCCGGGGCATGACGTCTGGCATTTTCTCTCCACCACAACCTCATGTCAGGAGCACCGGTAAGAGAGGCCCCATCTGGGGCCCACGGCGCCAACCAGCTGCACCCAATGTGTCCAGCCTCCCCTCCTGGGCCACTGCAGGGCAGGAGGGACGGAGGAGGAAGTGACAAAGTCTGCACGCCCTTTGGGAGCCAGGAAGCTTCCTCTTCCTCCTGCCTGAGCCTCCTTCTGAGGGAGAGGTGAGGATGCCACCCCGTAGTACAAGACGAGCCACAGAGGTGGCCTCGATGCTCTGCGGTGGGTGCTTGTCCCCGTCAGCTCTGGCCTACTGTGAGTTCACGCGCTGTGACCCATCACTTCCAGGTGGAGAGGCTGGCCACTGGGAGAGTGGCAGAGGCCACGCGTTGCCACTCGCCGGCGGCTCTGTGTCGTCTGGCTCCCGAGCGAGGTGTTCATTATTCCCAGTCCCACGGCTCTGCTGCAGCTGTGGCCACCTCGCTCCACTCCACCAGCCTCATCCCACGTAATGACCGTTGGCCACCTGCACGGGAAGATGGATGATTGCTGTCACCCGGGCAGGTGTGTGACACGGAGGCCCAAACTGGGGGTGACAAGGACAAGCATGGCCGGTTGTGGATGGGCTGGGAGCTGGTTGGGTCTCTGGGGGAGGACAGATGTCCAGGTCCCCTCGTGGAGCACAGGTGCCATTCCGGCCTCCCTGCCTTTCCTCATCACCTTGTTCTCGGGGTGCAGCCAGCTCTCCCCCTTCAGGACCTGCTGGTGGACGGTGGAGGGCACCATGGGCAGCTCCCGGATCCCTCACTCGCTGCACCCGTGGGTGCAGGGGGAGGCTCCCAGTCCTGCAGTGACCCCAAGTGCTCACTGCCTGGCCCCCGCCTCTGTCTTTGCCTGTCACTGTCAGTACCATTTCCCCAACTGTCTGTCACCTTGTTGGAGGAGGAGGAGGAACAGGAGGCGGGGTGGGGAGTCGCTGACTCCCATGGGACGCTGTGGTGGGAGGACTCCCCTCCCATTGAGCTGTGCAACTAGAGGGGCCAACTGCTCAGTTTGCCTGGACCAACAGGGTCCCTGAGAGGTGGCCCAGAGGTGGAGCCTTGCTGTCCTTCCTCCCCTCCTGCCCCAGAGCCTCTCCAGGAAGGCAGCTGTGTGGTCACCATACAGCTTGGAGTGAGCCTGGGTCTGGCCCTGGGGCACAAGGTCTGCTCTTCATTTGTTTCCCCACTTGGAGTCCTCCTACGAATCCCATATTCCAAGAACCAGTGCACTTGGAGCCCTGGCGAGTGAGGTGGTCCCATTTCACTGGCACCGTCCCAACCCCAGGTGAGGTGGGGGGACAGAGCCTGCCCAGAAGAGCTGAAGGTCCAACCTGGAGATGCAGATGCATTGTCAAGTCCAAGGGTGGTGGGAGGGGAGGGGGTCAAGACGTTTCAGAACATGAGACAGAGTCGGGTGTCCAGGAGCTGAGAAAATCCAGAAGCAAACCTGGTGCCAACGAGCATTCAGTGGCCTGCGAGGAAGCTCGGTTAGATGGCAAGTCAGCCATGGGGACTGCGAGAGCTTGAGCCTTGTTGAGGGACAAGAAGGGCCAGACAGAGCCTTGACCAGATGTGACAAGTCACATCTCCACACGGAGTGACAGGGCTGCACTTTAGAGAACACAGATGGTCTAGCAGACAATGCGGGGGCAGCCAGGTGCCAGCTCCATGCCAGGCAGAGCATGGGATGCAGAGAAGTCTCCGAACGCAACTTCCTGAGCACAGAACCAGCTGTCTGTCCACGTGGGCAGCTGTAACCAGCACCATAAACTGGGTGCTTTATAAGCACTACGCTGCGTTGCCCGGAAGACTGCCTGGCACTCTCAGAACTTACAGGGCGAGAGGCTGAGCTAGACGGGGGCCCTGCCCCCGAGAGACTCATGCGGCTGCCCGCTTGCAGCCAGCTTCTCTCTAATTAATCTCCACGGTGCTCTCGGGGCTGGAAACGGGGAGAGGAGAAGGCTGGCTGTGGGCAGCTGTTCAGAAGTTCCATGTGTTTCGTGTCGGCTGTGGGAAGGGACGCTTTCAGCTGGGGAGGTGGCTGCAGGTTCCTGAGGGAGAGAGGAGCTCACATTGGGGCCTGAAAAATTCGAGAAGTTACAGAAAACTTCCTCTTCAGAGAGGCAAATGGGAAATCTACTTAAAGTTTTTTTTTTTTTTTTTTTAATTTAAAGTGAGTGACACAGCTCATTTGTGTGTCCTGTAACCTCTCTGCCTGAGGTCGAGGACTGCCTTGTCCATATTACCTGTTACACAAAGACCAGGGTGGCTGACTCTGGGCTGGGGTTCTGGGTACAGCTGAGCCGAGTCTAGAACAACAACTAGACTGGCACGGGTGGAGGGTGCAGGCTCGGGAGGTGGAAACCCTCATCCCGGCCACTGCTCAGGGACAAAGCCCCCCGCAGACCCCAGACCCACTCCCAGAGCCCGGCCTGCTGCCCTGCTGGTCAGCGTGGGGACAGACTTTGCTCACAGTGCTCATCCCTGCCCTTCCTGCCAGCACCTGCTCCGGAGGCACTTCCATGATTTCGGGAGGCGACACTGACTTTTACAAAGCAGACAGTCATCCACATGAGCCTCAACCCCAAAAACTTCTCTCTGGCCAGCTCCTGCCTCCACTGGCAGATCTAACCTTTGGCTCTCCTGCCCGCCTCTCCCTCCCCCGCCCAGCCTCTCCTCCTCCTCCCCTGCACAAGCCCATTTCTCTTTTGCTTCCCAATCTCTGCTCAAGCTGTTCTCCCAGCCTGGGACCCCCAGATCAACTCCCGCGTCCTTCAGGAAGACTTCCCGGTCCCTCTGGCCAGAGGGACTCTCTCCCTTCCCCCTGGGTCCCCTTCCCCCCACGGCTTGCAGCACTTCCCCTCATCTGCAGTTGTGTTATTTATGTTTGTCCTGTTCCTGGGGGCGGGGACTCAATTGCGTTTGTGTCTGCTCTTTCCCTGGGCCTGGCACAGTGCTGGCACATAGTAGGTGTTCGATAGATGGGTTGCTGGATTGAGCTGGAAATCTCTAGTGGAAAGAATTTGGCTTCATGTGTCCTGAGTCACATGGCCACAGACAGCCAGGTATCCTAATGCCTTTTGTGCTAATTCTGGTGCAAAGACGCTTTCTCCCACGGAGAAACTTCCAGCCCCCGTGGCCTCTCCACGTGAGCAGTGAGCTGAGAGTGAGGAGGGCTCCTGAGTGACCCTCCCTCAGTGGCATCAGCTGCTGGCAGCCAGGGCCTAGGGGGACTTAACCGGTTGTACCAATGTAGAGGTTGGCGTCTCGTCTTTCCTCCTTTACTGTTACTCTTTAAATAAAAGCAATGCCTGTGAATGATTTTAAAAAATTGAGCAGTACAGAAAGATCTAGAAGAAAAACTAAGTGTCCTTCCCCTTTCCTGATCCCTAATCCCTGTCCCCAAAGTTTCCTGTGTATCTCATCAGAAAAAAGTATGTATACATCTGCATATAAATACACACCGTTTTAACGATTACATAGGGGAGCACAGTATGCAAACACCGTTCCACATCTGGCTTTGGGTTTTCATTTACACCTTCAAGGTCATTTACTCTTGATCCACAGAGATCAGCCTCCTTGTTTGTCATCACTGCACAGTAGTCTGTTAGATGCATGGACCAAAATCAACTGGGCAGATCTGATCAGCTGAGTCATTTGGGATGTTTCCAACTCTTTGGGGTTACAAACACTTGGGCACATCTTGATGTTCTTTTGTGAGTGCATCCACAGGGGGGACCTAGGAGTAGAAATGCAGGGTCAAAGGGCATGCCACCAGAGTCACCAGAAAGGTTGCACCTGTTACTCTCCCACCAGCAGGGTAGAAGGGCACAGCTGGTTTCCCAGCCGGGGACAGTATCCGAGACTCCTTGGCCCGTTGTCCTGGGCTGATGGGGAGCTGTCCTCCACTGCTCCCTATCCCTCCTGCTGTCCTGCCCCAGGCCCCCTCTCTGGCCAGGTCTTAGGGCTGCCAATCTGCCAAGCTAAAGGTGATGCATCAGGCGAGTTTGTTGTTTGGCATCAAATGAGCCAAAAGATGCTCAGAATTAAATCAATCTGGAATTTGCTTGAGTTCAAGTGCTCCTTTTAAGGTGCTGTAGTCAAGTTGATGTGGTGGAATTTATTCAGATTTCCATGCCTTCCTAATCTCTCTGCAGAAAAGAGGCAGAGGTATTCATTTGGAGTAATTTACATGATTTTGGTGGAAGGGGCTTTGTGTCTCTGAGAGTGGCAAGACTGGACCATGGGAGGTGAGGCAGGTGGGGCCGGGGTCCGGGGACCGCGTGGGCACAGAGGCCCCTGCAGGCCCCACAAGGATAAGGGGCCCCGTGGACAGAGGCTGTGACTGTGCGAGAGGCCCCACCTGCCTCCCACCGTGCTCCAGACCCAGGGACATTCTTCTAGGCCTTGCTTAGGCCTGTGACTGTCCCCTACGCTCTGCCTCTCCCTGCGCCCTCTTTCCTGCTGTCCACATGGCCAGCGCCTTCTTACCCTCCAGGTCTTGGCCTACAGGTCAGCCTCCCTCGCTCTGTTCAAGCGTATACACTTCTGCAGGACACTCTGCACAGTCCCTTTGTAGCACCAGTTATTATTTTTACATATTTGCTTGTTGTGTACTTTCCCCAGCACGAGGGTGTCAGCTCCAAGTTTTGTTTGTTGGTGCACCATGCAGTGCCCAGCTCAGAACCTCATGCAAGGAATCGCTCAGTGTTTGTGGGGTAGATGACTGCGTCTAGCAGTGAATGAACAAAGCAAGAAAAGGGAGTGGGGGATGGAAAAATCAGTGGGGGCCTTCGGTGAGCGTGAGCGAGTCCCTTCGCCCGGCAGCAACAGAAGGGAGCGTCTACTTCGGGTGGAGAACAGGCTTGTGTCGGCAACTGCCCTTCGCGACCTAGGAGTTCCTAGTCCCTCTGCGGACGCAGGGCCGGCACGAGGGCCGTTCCTATGGAAATGGAGCTGAGAGGTGACTCCTGGCAGCTTCAAACCATGCCAGAGAGGCAGAGAGACATGCCAAGTACAGGAGGAAGGCCAAGAGTTTATGGGAGCCAAGGACTCTCTGACCGCCCCGAGAAAAAAGCATTAGGGGTTGTACCTGGGGAGAGGTTGCCGGGAACTGTCAGCGCGGAGCAGGAGCCTACCCACCTAACGTTTGGGACAGCTGATAACGGTTGTATGGTCAGAGAAGCACGTATGCACGGACACGCCTACTCTGTCTTCCCCATAACAAATCTGGACTGTCACATACCAGCTACTGAGAAAAATAATTTGAGCTGCCCCAAGGTGGTGCTGCCTGCCAGCCAACAGTTCGCTGTGGGCGGTTGCTTTCTTTGTTCAGTAGTATACATGCAGCTGTTTCAAAATTTTATTGCATATGGCCATGTTGTTTTACAAAAACAAGTGGAAAGTAGGAAAAAAGTGCTAATATTAAAGGTAAACAACATAATTTTTCTATGCTAATGTATTTGCTTCAAAGATAGAAATCAGTGGCCAATCTTTGGCCTCAGTTGGATGCTCATTGGACTTACATGAGTCTCCTATAGACTTAATGGTAAAGGAAGAAAACAACATGAAAGAAAATGCCATAAATATTTGATTAGAATTTAAAACTATTTTTGACCTCTCAGAATCAGGGCCGCTATTAGCTAAATGGTGTCTTGTGCAAATTAGAAATAGGGACTCCTTTTTCTGGATAAATACAACCCTGCATCAGGGTACATAGCTGGATTTCAATCTCCACTTAACTCTTGGCCAGATACTCTTGTGCAGTGCACAACCTGCCCAACTCTACAGTGTTGACATGATGGAACAGCCACTTATAATATGTAAATCTCTTGTTGTGCTTCTAGACAGTGAATTTTATACACATTTTCATGTTTACGAAAGCGGAGGACTGCTGATATACAGTATTTTCTGTTCATTTACTCTTTAAATTAGAAGAGTATTTAAGACATCCACATAAAATTTGAGAATGCAGGACTGTTAAACTAACTATGAAAAATTGCCTGAAGGGCAAGACCAGAGTTTAGCAATCTTTCTGCCCTTTTTAGGGTGGCAGCTACTCTCCACCTTGTTTCCTAGCTATTTGTATCACTGCTGCTTCCTCCACTAGATTGTCAACCCTCTGAGGCAAGGGCTGTTTGTCTCGTTTGTCTCCTGACTCCCAGCAAACAGCACAGAGGCTTGTGGGAGTTTGCCGGCTCCACTTTAATGAAAAATGGCAAGAATTACCGGACTAATTGTTGTTGTAATGCAGAAGAGTCAATACATTTTCTCCAGGTACTTGCAGCTCTGGGCTCCTGTAGCCTTTGAGGCATAAGCGATGCCCAGATGAATTTGCTTCCGATTCCAGAGGTCGGTGGGGAAACCTTTGCTGACACCAACAGGGCTTGGTGGAAGCTCATGGAAGCTTGTTAAGTATCAGATCTTACTTGGGATTGAGCTGTGCCTTTGCAAAAGGACTGTATTCGGGGGCTAGTGAATTCTAGCACTTTCCTTCAATAGTGAGTTTTTTAGTGGATTCTTATCTAGCTACCCCTAGGAGCCTGGGCTGACCTTTGGGAGCAGCCAAATGGGACAAAGGGTGACATGTGGGCAAGGAAGTAGAGCCCATGGTGGTGGTAACCATAATAGGATGGAATTTCGGGCAGTGCTACAGGCCACAGACGGTGGAATGGAACGGCTTAATCCTCTCAAGGAATACGTCTGGGAAACATGTAGGAAAACTGCAAGAGGCGTCTCAGTTCTCCACGGAGTGGAGCTTCATCAGCCCGGCTGCCTCCTCAGAGAGTGGCGAGCTGTGTTCACTACCCCAGTGTTGGAAAGCTGGAAGTTATCTCACGCTGGAAAAGCAATAACTATTCGCACACTGTCCCTCGATTTCCTGAAAACTTTGATTTTTTAGGTATTCTAAGAAGAATAAAAACCCACTGCTGTTCCTTCTAAGCAACGTTTTATGCCACAGACCCGGGGTAACGTGTTTCCACTTCTCTCATTTTAGCTGAGTGCTTTTGTTCTCGGACTTGTCCATCTCATGGGACCTTCCTCCCACGGCAGAGTCGGGATAAAGCTCACCTTGTTATGCAAATGGAGCACTGGCTCTGGGTGGGGGAAATGTAGTCACAATCTACAGATAAACCTTGCAGGGTTGTTTTTGAGCAGCAATTGCTTCAAAAATGAATCTCTTGTTGAACTCCACTGGGCAGACTGTGTCCCGCGTCGCCTTCCTCAGCAGCTTTCTGGCTCTCCTTGAGCTAGGAACAGCTCCTCTCAGGCTTCATGCAATCCTTTTTTCTTTTTCTTTTCTTTTTCTGAGTAGGGTCTTGCTCTGTTGCCGGAGCTGGAGTGCAGTGGCATCATCATAGCTCACTGCAACTTGCAACTCTTGGGCTCAAATGAGCCACCTGCTTCAGCCTCCCCAGTAGCTGGGACTGCAGGTTTGTACCACCACAGCTGGCTAATTTTCTTATATTTTGTAGAGATGGGGTCTCATATGTTGCTCAGGCTGTTCTTGACCTCCTGGGCTCAAGCAATCCTCCCACCTTGGCCTCCCAAAGTGCTAGGATTATAGGCATGAGCCACCGTGTCAGCCATTCATACTGTTTTCTGTAAAGCAGATATGAAGTCATTGTCTCCTGAAGTCTTGCCATTCCAAGTGTGGTCCTGGGGAGAGGCGCATCTGCAACACCCTGGAACCTGTAAGAAATGCCAAAGAAATTTCAGGCACCACCCGAGAACTTCTGAATCCAACCTGTATTTTGACGGTATCCCCAGGTGGTTCATTGGTACGCGGATGATTGAGAAGAGCTACTCGGACGTCCCTTATGGCTGTGAAGCTCTGTGATCCCGCGGGAAGGCATCCTGTAGCAATAACCAAAATATGCTGAGCCCTTGACTCTGAGCCAGGGCCTCTTACGTGAGCTCATCTCATCCTGAGCACCAGCCCGAGGCAGGCGCAACCACGATTCATACTTCCGAGGTGAGAAAGCTGACACTCGGCTCAGGAAAGTCCAGTTCCGTGGCAGGGGTCACGCAGCTAATTGGAGACAGAGCTGGAGCCACAGTCAGGTCAGCCTGACCTCCCCCACCGGCCACGCAGTGTCACCTCAGGATCTAAGGCCAGGTTTCGGAGAGGAATTGATGTTTGAACTTGCCTTGCCAGATGATGAGGGGTTTGCCGGGCTGTGAGTGGGAAACACATTCCAGGGGAGAAAAGAACAAGGCCAGTGGCCCTGAGGTGGGAGAAAGTTTGGCAAGTTCAGACCGGGGCCTGAGGTTTAGTTTTTACAAGAGGAATTCTAATTCCGCACGAGTTGTTTCTGTTTAGCGCAGGGTGGGAGGAGGGGAAACGGTCGAGTTACCTAAATTATCAGCAAGTTTGCATGAGGTCTAATGACATTTTAATGTGTTTTCCGAAGGTGCTGCCTGTCGAAGTCAAATATATCATACCAGGGGAGTATGCTCATCGTACTGGAGAAAGATCATGCCTGTGCATTTAATTTGCTTTTCATAATTTAGCTACCTCTATGTAAAAAGGACCAACTTCACCCTTCACACTTAAAGCACCGCAAGGGTAAGAGAGCCCGGGAGTCTCTCTTTGGCAGGACGGACTGTTTACCAAGGAACCTTATCGTTGACCTTCTTCCTGTATTTGCCAGTCTGTCCAAGGTTCTGAAGTTGTCCTCAAGGGGTCCCCACATCACTGGGCAAAGCATCCCAGAGTCACCAGAAGTGAATGTGGAGAGGCCAGAAGTTACTTCATGACATATAACCATGGTAAAACCCTCCGAATAAAATCTCAGAGGCATCCATTGGAGTGAACATTCTTTAAGCCCATCTTCAAAGATTTTGTTAGAGGGCCTGACCTCAGGATGAATCACTTGGATAAAAACATGAGAAAAAAAAAAAACCAACACCTCCTTCTCTCTAACTTGGCTTTTCCTCTGCTGAGCAGGTGTCTGAACCTGCTGGGAAGAATGGAAATGCAAGGAATGGAAGCTGCGAGGAAAGCTGGCCTGAACAATGAGGATATGTACCCCGGAGCCCCGAGTTAGGGCAGCTCGAAGGCTTGCTAATCGAGTGGCTCCTCAATGGCATTTTGACGTTGGGCTCTTCCCAATCTGTCTTCTTCAGCACGCTGGTCTATCCCACTGTCAGCTTCCCTCGTGGTCCCAAGATGGTGACAGCAGTTCCAAAAGTCACTGACATAAAAAAGGGAAGATTCACCACATGAGTTTCTTTCTTTCTCTTTTCTTAAAGACAGGGTCTCACTCTGTCATCCAGGCTGAAGACCAATGGCGCCATCAGAGCTCACTGCAACCTCGAATTCCTGGGCCCCGGTAATCCTCCTGTCTCAGCCTCCTGAATAGACTATAGGTGCCACCATGCCTGGCTATTTTTTCCTCCATTATTATTTTTTGTACTGATGAGGTCTCACTATGTTACCCAGCTGGTCTTGAACTCCTGGCCTCAAGCAAGCGTCTCAGCCCAGCCTCCCAAAGTTCTGGGATTATAGGTTTGAGCCACACGCCCAGCTTCATGGGTTTCTTTTAAAAAGGAGAAAAGCTTTTCCAGAAAGCCCCTCAGCAGACTCCTCACGTCCCATTGGCCATACATGTGCTATATGCTCTCTCTTAAATGAATTGGCAACAAATTACACTTGGCTTAGATTAATTAACATTTGCCCCCTGGGGTCGAAGAGGGTACCTTCTCTGAGTGCCTGTCCTGGTGGGGCAGAGGGTGAACTCCCGAAAAAAATCAAACCTCTGTCAACAAGAAAGAATGGATTTGGGTAGGCAACCAATAAGATCTGCTATTCATAATCACTTAATAATAAAACATTTCTTGCAATTCTGAAATCAAGGGATGTAATAGTCAACTGTCGGTACAGAAGTGCTGCGTAACAAACACCCACAGAAGTCTCAGAGGGATAGAACAATAGCCATTTACTCAGCCCATGAGTCTGTGGGTCAGTTGGAGGTTGTCTGGCATAGACCCTGCTTGCCTGGAGGCGGCTCCTCCTGACTCTCACCCTCCTCCGGTGACCAGCAGACCAGCCTGGGCATGTTCTTCACCAAGACGGTGGAGGTACGAGAGCCCAAGCCCAGCGTATATGCCTGTTTCGAGCCTCACTTGCATCATGTCTGCCAACATCCCATTCGCCAAAGCAGGTCTCACTGCCAACCTCAGCAGCAAGGGGCAGGAACCCGCGCTCTGCCCAGTTAGTGGACGGTGCCACAGAGTCAAATGGCCGAAGGTGTGGATACAGGCAAGGGTGACAAGCTGGAGTCAGTGGTGCAATCCACCACAAGCGGAAACAAAATATTACATCAAAAAGAAAATTAAGCGCTGGGCGTGGTGGCTCACGCCTGTAATCCTAGCACTCTGGGAGGCCGAGGCAGGAGGATCACTTGAGCCCAGAAGTTTGAGACCAGCCTGGGCAACAGAGTGAGACCCTGTCTCTACAAAAAAATTTAAAAATTAGCTGGGTGTAGTGGAGTGTGCCTGTAGTCTCAGCTACTCCGGAGGCTGAGGCAGAAGGATCCCTCCAGCCCAGAAGTTCGCGATTGCAGTGAGCTACAAACATGCCACTGCACTCCAGCCTAGGTGACAATAATTTTTTTTTTTAAAACTGCACTTTAAAGATTCAAAGCCTTTCTTTAAAATATAAAAGAATTTGGGGCTGTTCAGGTATACATAAATATGAAAAAATTGTGTGTGTAGACTGAAAAGGGTCTCAAAAGCAGGTTTTTCTGCTTTTGAGAAAAGCTCTGAATGTCACCACTATCTAGTTACATTACACTATATATTAGGGTGTCAGTTTCCACAGCGCTAACTACTCCCATTGCCCACTCTTCCCCTCTTAAAAGGCAAGACCTACAGTCTGTATTGAGGCCATAAATGACAACCACTCAGATGAGAGCAAGTAGGCTATTTATTTGGAGCAGAAACTCAAAAGCAGGCAGGGCCATGGGGAGGCTTCATAGCAAAGGTAAGGGAAGACGTCACGCGTGCTCTGACCATGGGCCGCGGGCATAGGAAGCTGAGGCAGACTGATTAGAAATAGGGTGTTTTATGTGACTGGTCCTGAGTTGGAAGCAGGGGCAAAAAATAGGGGCGCTGGCAGTTGTGGGTGGGCCCGACCGTTCTGGCCGGCTGCTGCAGAGTCTGTGGCTTGGCTTCCCGCAGGCTGCTGCTGATGTTGTGGATCAGAGGTGTGTCGTCCCCTGGGGTCTGGCCATTGTCTGTTTGTATACTCAGTCTCTCCAGAGCCGTTGTAGAAAGCCCTCCTCAGCGTGGCATAAAGACCTGTGGTCCTGAAACTATTTGTGTGGACTTTATTGGGATGAGGGAGGGACCACATTGTGCTAAAGGTACTTGCCACCCGTTTTCCCTCCGTTATGCATGATGCTTTCTTTGTGCCCAGTATAGGACTTTGCAGATGGTAGTCTCACAGCAAAGGCTTTTCTGGAGGAAGAAAAGAAGAAGGAAGGAAAGAAGGAAGTGACTGTCAATGGAAAAGAAGACAAACCGTAAAATAATTTAAGGAGGTTTATTCTGAGCCAAATTTGAGGACCATGGCCCGGAGCCACACCCAAGAAGCCTTGAGCAAGTGGGCTCCCTGTGGCTGGGTTACAGTTTGGTTGTATACATTTTGGGGAGACAGGAATTACAAGTAAAGTCACAAATCAATACACAGAAGGCATACGTTGGTTTGGCCCCCAAAGGTGGGACATCTCAAATCGGGAACTTACAAATTATGGGTGGATTTAGGGATTCTTTAGTTGACAATTGGCTGAAAGAGTTAGGCTTTGTCCAAAAGACTAGGAATCAGCGGAAAGGAATGCTCAAGTTAAGATAAGGGTCTTCCATCTTTTATGTGCTGCCACGCCAGAATCAGGTAGGGAAGCAAACCACATCATAAAAACCTGTTTACTGAGATTTTATCATTTGTAGGCATGACTCACCAGGCCCCCTTAGAGAGAAATTTTTTGGGCAAAGAAAAAGATCAGAGTTCAGTCCTCAGAAGGAAGGGAGGGAGGAAGGGAAGGTCCTAGGTAGGGTTGGCAGATAAAATGCAGGACACCAGTTAAATTTGAATTTCAGATGAATGAATAATTTTTTTGTATGTTTCAAATATTGTAGGTAGATTTAAAAATACTGCGTGGGACGTACTTACACTAAAATACTTCTCATCCTCTCTCCAAAACAAATTCGACTGGACCTCCTGCATTCCTGTTACGAAATACAGCAACTCTGGTTATAGGGCAAAAACCTAACCAAACTTGAAGTTAGTCTGACTGTGAGGCGCAGAGAAAAATCTCCCTGGTCCGCTCTTCCCTTCCCCGTTTGCAAGAACTCTGCCCCTGGGGCTGCACAAGCTTTGCTGCCCTTGGGCTGACATGATAAAATCCCAAAGGCTGGCTCCTTCCCTGGAAGTCTGAAAGCAGGCTGGCGGTTGCCTAGAGGACCTTGGACGCCTCTAGGGGAGGAGAAATGCATGGAATGTTCGTGGGAAGACCGGGAGAAGGAGTCCTTAAAGGGCCCTTTCCTAACTCCCAGGCATTTTCTCCTCATCGGAAGATATGTGGTAACTGTGAAATACAACAAGGATGTGTTCCTCTGTATCAGGGAGGCCTTCCCTGATAACGCGTGGTGTGCAGAGAAGCCCTGCACGGTCAGGCGAGAGGAAAAGACAAAGACTGGTCCACACTGTGCGCCAACTCCCTTCTGGATCCCACTTCACCCTTGAAATCGTGGGGAGGACGTGTGCAGTGGGCTGGATGATGACCCTCAAAACCTGAGAATGTGACCTTATTTGGAAAGGGGGTCTTTGCAGGTGTCATGAAAGATCTTGAGATGAAGAGATCACCCTGCAGTATTCGGGTGGGCCTGAATAGGGACACATGGAGGAGGAGACAGACACTCGGAGGAAAAGGCAACATGAAGACGGAGCAACGCAAGCCAAGGAGCGCTGGAGGCATCAGAAGGTGGAAGATGCTGGAAGGATCCTCCCCTTGAGACTTCAGAGGGCGTGTGGCCCTGCTGACACCTCAACTTCAGACTTCTGACCTCCAGAACTGCGAGAGAATAGGTCACTGTGGTTTTTAGCCACTGAGTTTGTGATCATTTGTTGGGAAAGCTACAGGAAACTAATAGGACATAGGGCTAGAGTCCTAAAGCAGAAGGCACTGTTTCACATTTTAATATCATGTGCACAACCACAAACCAGTGGTCTCCAAATGGTGTGTTCGACACAATCCACTGGGTTGTGTGAAGAATACTGGAACTTTGGGGCTAAGGAAACAAGAAAGCAATTATACTTTTCTAATCTTTTAAGATTCAGATCGGCACTAGTAGCTTCCGTCAGTGGGTGAGTCAGAGGGTCCTCTGTTACCCACGCTCAGAGGCTCTGCAGTATGGGGGCCAGCGGTGGTTACCCACCACCTGCAATCCGTGCTGGGGGAATTTGAGATGTCACAGTCTACGTGCACTTGGGTAAGCAGATTTACAAATAGCATGATCTCGTTTTAACTAATCTTTATGAAATGAAAAAATGGTTTTAATAGATTATTATAGAGAGACCGAGGATTAAAGGAAATATGAATAGTACAAGTCCAGAAAATAAGAAATTAGCAGAGCGTATGTGGCTAGTATGAACTTTCTATTAGCACATTATGAGGGAAAAATGAGATCTGACAAGAATTCAGCCTTCTTGTTCCCCCAAATTAAAATTATCAAGAAGGTCCCTTGAAAGACGGATGTCGTTCAACAATAAAGCTCACCCTTAGTGTATATTGTGTCTTGGAGTATTAGTTATTACTGGTAAAAAAACCATCAAAAGGGCCGGGCGCGGTGGCTCACGCCTGTAATCCTAGCACTCTGGGAGGCCGAGGCGGGTGGATTGCTCAAGGTCAGGAGTTCGAGACCAGCCTGAGCGAGACCCCGTCTCTACTAAAAATAGAAAAGACATTATATGGACAACTAAAAATCTATATAGAAAAAATTAGCCGGGCATAGTGGCGCATGCCTGTAGTCCCAGCTACTTGGGAGGCTGAGGCAGTAGGATCACTTAAGCCGAGGAATCTGAGGTTGCTGTGAGCTAAGCTGACGCCACGGCACTCACTCTAGCCTGGGCAACAAAGTGAGACTCTGTCTCAACAAAAAAAAAAAAAAAAAAAAAAAAACCATCAAAAGTAACATTTAAAATATTTCTTTTCATCTTTAACTCATCTATTTAAAATTTCTATCTAATGGAATGTGTATGTAATATATACATAAACATGCATACATTGTGGATGCAGAATTTTAAAAGTTAGAGATTTCTATGGACTGAATTGTGTTCCCCCCAAATTCATATGTTGAAGCCCTAATCCCCGGCATGACTGTATTTGGGCATAGGGCTTTTGGGAGGTAATTAAGGTTAAATGCGTTCATAAGGGTGGGGTCCTAATCCAATAGAATTGGCAGCCCTACAGGAAGAGGAAGAGAGAGCTTGCTCTCTGCACGTAGTGCACGGAGGCGAGGCTGTGTGAGGGCACAGTGAGAAGGTGGTCCTTCTCCAAGCTAGAAAGAGGGGCCTCACCAGAGCCTGACCATGCTGGCACCCTGATCTTGGACTTCCAGCCTCCAAAACTGTGAGCAACTACATTTCTGTCGTTTCAGCCACTCAGTCTGTTATTTTGTTACGTCAGTCTAGGGGGACTAGTACAGGGACATATGATCAAAAACATTTGGGGACCACTGAGAAGTGGGTCAGTGTGGTTGATCGTGACAGTAATAACCCTGTTTGTTCTCAATTCCCTTCTTCCAGCCCTTGGTGGTTTCTTCCCACAGGACTCTGGCCTTGGCCTTGTGATTTGCTTTGGCCAAAGCAAAAATGGCTAATGTGTTGTAAGAAGAGGTTTAGAAAGTGCTTTTGGGTTGGAGCTTGCCTTCTTTCTTACTGTGGGACCTTTTGGCACCTACTGAATAGCCCACCATAGCCTCCTGAAGGTTGAGAGACCATGGCAGGGGCAGCTGCAGACATCCCAGCTGAGACCCAGGACCCACGTGTGAGGCCATCCTGGACCATTCGGCTCTGGCTGGTCTGGTCCAGACCACAAGAACTGACCAGATCACCCACAGAGTCATGAGAAAGTAGAAACATTTATTGCTTGAAGCCACTAAGTTTTGGGATGGTTTGTTATATAGCAAATGCTACGTAGTGCAGTAGGGTGGGTGCATTATAAGATCTTTTGCCCAGTTTAAATGCATTGCAATCTACAAAATAGATGATCATCAGATGAGAAGACTTTGAACAGTCCTTCCAGTTTTGTCTTTGCATTGCCAGAGCCTAGAATAGGACCTAGCACATATTAGATGCTCAAAAACATTTGTTGAGTGAGTGAATAAAGAAGATGAATCATAGCAAACATACATTGAGCGTTTTTAAAATGCTTAATCCTTCACCTAAAATATGAGGTAGGTACTATGATTATCATGCCCATTTTAAATGGGGCAACCAAGGCTTGGAGAAGTCACCTGTTCAAGATCAGATCATTGGGAATAGCTGAGTAGGGACTGGAACTCTCCCTTCATAGTAGCCGCTCAGGTACTGTGCAATACTACCGACTCTAGACTGCCTATCCTTCTATACGGAATGAAATTCTAAGAATAAAAGCTAGAAACAGTCTTTAGAGAGTCCCTCTGTTGCTTCAGTTGTCCTTAGCTCGGCAGATTCCTGCGCGCATACAGTGATGGTTGGTGTCTGATCACTTAGCTCTGAGAACCAGCTTTCTCATGACAGTGGCAGCTGTGGGCCTGGCGGGCCCTGCTTGATTGGGAAGAGGTCACCAGTGGAGGTCATTAGGAGTAAAAGACACACGGCCCAGGAGCTGGCTGCCTTGATGCCAGTACCTGGGAGGAGAGCCAGGCTGCTGCTCCAGCTTGGGCTCAATGAGAACTAATTGATGCCAGTTGCATTCCCTAGCACCCAGGTGGTGCCCATTATGCAAAGGAACAAAGCCAGCTCAGGGGAGAGTCTGTGCTAGGCAGGGCCTCTGCAGCCAACAGCTTCCCCTGGTAGCAGTCTGTGGGAGGCCTTCTGTCTGTCCATCCTGACGTCCATTCATCCTCAGATAGACAGAAGAAGCACAAATTGGATTAGCCTGGTAGGGTCTGTGCACAAACCGCATGCTGGTGCCACTGGGGCTTTGTTCATGGCAAGCTCCTATTTAAGGGGAGCAGGTCTGGCAGCTTCCAGAAACTTCCAGAAGAGGACTCTAATAGTAACTGGTGCGTGTGCTCAGAGTGTTACATCAGGTTATTCTCTCAGTCCTTGAAGGGGATGAGTTCCCAGTTCTTCCATGCTGTTATTCTCCACGACAGTGTACTGTTTTGTGGTTATATTGTTTGCTTATTTATTTGCTTTATTTATCATCTCTCCCCCATTGGACTTCCAGCTCTATGAAGGTCAAAGTCTTGCTTGGACTCTGAATGCCTTTTTTTGCTATGGCATCCTCAGCATAATGTCATGTGAATAGTAGATGTATGATAAAAAATGTGTTAGGTGAATTCTTAAAGACAGATATTATTATTCTTATTTAATAAAATAGGAATCTAAAGTTCAGAAATGTTGGGTGACTTGCCCAAATTTATACAGCTAGTAAATATTAGAAAACCAAATTCTAACCTGGGTTCAACTGACTTCAAAACATATGAGATTTTTCTAAAGCATGAGGCAACTATCACCTGTGGTAGGAGACAGAATTTAAGTCATGCATAAGTACATTTAAAAAATATTATATTATGATGCAAAAGTCATTTCCTTTCCATTTATCTTTCAGTTCTGATTATTTTAAAAAAACAATTTTTTTCCAAAAAAGAGCAGGCTTCAAGCTCAGCACCTGAATATCAGGATGAGGTTTGGGTGTGAGAGGCCGAAAGCCTGGTAAGTGTGGTATAACAGGATAAGGTATGTTTCTCTCTCATGTAAAAGAACCAGAGGCAGGCAGCCCAGGGTTGGATAGGCAGTTCCATGATTGTCAGGAACCCAGACTCCTTTTACTCTGTTGCTCTGGCATCCTTATCATGTAGAGTTGACTTTATGGCCCCAAGATTGCTACTGCAGCTCCAGCCATCATGTCCACCTCCCAGCCATCAGGAAGAAGGGGAAATTTCTGCCTCATTCTTTCAGGACCACTTCATGGAAGTCATATGCAATAATTAGATTTATAGTCCTTTATCCACTAAGAAAATTGAGGAAGAGAGGAAATAATAATTTTATTCCTGTCACTGTGTTAAGAGCCTAGCTTTCACAAGGCCTGTGGGCCCATTGCACTCAGCAGAGCCTCCAACCTGGAAGCTTTGACCAGAAGCTCAAGAAGTGCTTGATTATTGGACAGGCTGTAAAAACAGGATTTGCCCTGTGGCTCTGGGTCCAAGAATGATGAGGACAGGGAGTCACTCGGTACTGGGCCTTGTAGGGGAGAAGCAATGTCCTTTGCTTCCCACAGTGAGTGAGTGTGTGTGGGTGGGAAAGGGCCGCTCCCCTCATTGTGCCACCAAGCCCAATGAAGGGGAAAGATTGCAAAAGAATCCCTTGCAGGGGTTGCGGGTGCTCACAGGAGGTACAGCCTGATAGTCCATCCCGATCAGATAGTGCTCGGGCCCTGGGCACTCTGATCTCTGGATGGGCCTCATTGATCAGGGTAGAATAGGGGTGAAAGAAATGCCAGAGCAGAGAGCAGGCTGGGGTAGGCACCTGTCCACCCATGTCTGGCCCTGAACACCCACGTGTGTGAGTTTCCCAGGCATCCAGAGTTCATGGTGGAAGGTGTCTGCCTCCAGGAAAAAGACCGCCCAGCAGCTAGAGGCTGCCAGCGTAACTGCTCAGGTGGGTGGTGCAGTGGAACCAGACCCTCACATGAGGAAACTAGGCAAGGGGAGGCCCCCTTGGATCCAAGGCACCGGCATCTGCCCCCAGTAAGGGTTAGCCAGGCAAGAAGCACCCACAGCGCACAGAGGACTGCAACGTGACAGCGTCCCCGGGAGACCTCTGCGCTCTGCCCTGAATTTCTGACTCCCGGCATGGCCGCCACCCCTGAGAAGCCGCAGAAGGGGAGGGCAGTCCCAGAGGCAGACCATGCTCCCTTCCACTCCCAGGTCAGAGAGGAGGAAGAAGAGGAAGAAAGCAGACTGCCTGGACCCCCAAGCCCAACCGTAATGGGGAAGGGACCACCTTGGACTCAGATGAGGAATTAGAGTTCTAACCCGGATCGGGCTGAGTTTCAATAGGGAAAGGGATCCAAAAGCTCTGAAATCTGCCCAAGATCTTGTGAAGCGATGGGAAAGGAAGAGTTAACAGAGCCCGGTTCATTCTTTTATTCACCAAGCGGACTTCCCCCCTACTATGTGTCAGGCACTGCCAGGTGCACAGGTCTCCGCCCTCATCAAGGAGTGGGAGAGACATGACGGAAAATAAACACACTCCAGGGTCAGGAAGGGAAGAGTGCTGAGAGGGACTAGGGGGGCAGGGAGGGAGGCAGCCAGCTCTCTGAGGGGGCTGCTGAATGAGGGCTTGAGTGAGGGAGGAATTCCAGTGACTGCTGGGGGAAGACCGGTTTAGGGGGACATCAGCGTTTTCTCCTTACTTCTCACTGTAGGTGGCCCGGCCAGCCTGGTAGGGGCTCCCTGAGCGTGTCAAAGCTGGCTGGTAATTAGAATCTCAGATCCCAAATCCAACCCTGGGATTCTATCCAGTTGCATGAGGAGGGGGGCCAGGAACCTTTCCCAAAACTCCTCATCTGAAAGTCGGAGAGCCGCTGGCTGAGTCAGTGCCCATGGCTGCCACTCACCCAGCACGGGCTGGACTGAGGAGGGAGTTAGAAGCGCGGGCACTGAAAACTCTCACTGTGTATCAGGCACTCCGTGAAGCACTTTACCTGCCTTATCTTAAAAAATATAACCCCCCTTGTAAGAACGCTGAGGTGGTTACTATTATTCCACCCATTTTATAGATGAGGAAAGCGAGGCTCAGAGAGACTAAATAACCTACTTGCGATCACAAGGTGACAGGTGATGAGGCCAGGTTCTGGCCTGGGTGTGAAACTGCAGCCCTTCCCTCTGCCCTGCAGAGACGAGATAGACACCCACTAAGGGGATCCAGCCACTCAGGGCACTAAATTCCAGGTGATGAATGGGAATGGACCACGTGCAGCTTAAGATTTCAGAGGAGAGAAAGAAGCGAGTGAGGCCTTGATGTTCAAGTACAAGGGCTGGCATCTCCCTGGGAGGTGAGCCCAGGAGGGGGCAAGCAAGCAGAAGGTGACAGCTTGGATGCAGCATGAGGGACAGCTGCCCAGAGAGAAGCAGAACGCAGAGCCCACACGGGCTGGTGTGGGGTGGAGATGGTACCAGCCTCGGCTCTTTGTGGCAGGACTGTGGTCCCCGTCCCAGGGCGGAGGGAGACCCATGGAGCCTGGGAACCAGAATTTGCCTGGACACAGATACCAAACCCCTAGCAAACTGGAAGTTCCATGTTCAACATATCTAAGACAGTAACTCAGTGCAAAACCAAAATAGTAACCGTTCTCTACCTCTATCTTTGTGGCTCCCCCCCTTGGCTCATTCAGGGACACTTGTCCCCTCTGTCCTCCCCCTTAGCTGTGCCTCTGATAGTTACAGGAGGCTTGGATGGACTTTGTCTTCTGTCTCCAGCGCTCATGAGATCTTGGTAGTCTTCTAATAAACCCTTCCTGTGTTCCAGTTAGTTCGAGTGGTTTCAGATCCCTGCAGCCAACATATCCCTGTCTAGCAGAGAAATGACGGAATGGTTTCCGATACAGGCAAGTTGAGATGCGGGAGTGGACCATACCTGTAAGCCTACCAGGAAACTGGGAACTGAGAGCTGGAACCTGGGTGATGTATTAGTTAAGATAACGTCAGCTGCTGTGACACATAAATGCTGAAAACCTCGGTGGCCTAATACAAGTTTATTTCTTGTTTGCACCAAGGGTGTGGCTGTGCCTGGTCAGGCAACCTCGTCCAGGGAGCAGGTCCTTCCACCTTGTGGCTCCTCCTGGCCATGTAACCTCGGAGTCCTCTGTAGTCAACCACACATGGGCCAAGCCTGTAGGAAGCACTCCTGCCCAGATGTGACAAAGATGCCCTCACTCACTTGTCATTGGCCAGAACGGGTCATCAGTCACATGATCCCACCAAGATGCAAGGGGTCTGACGCTGTGGAAAGCCGTGTGGCCATCCCTCAAAATGGTAAACACAGAATCACCATCCGACCCAGCAATTCCACTCGGAGGTATAGACCCAACAGAATTAAAAACAGGTGTTCAAACAAATTCTTGTACACAAATGTTTGTAGCATTATTCACAATAGCCCAAAGGTGAAACAGCACAAATGTCCATCAATGGATGAATGAATAAATAAATTGTGGTCAATTCATACAATGGACTATGATTCAGCCATAGAAAGGAATGAAGCGCCGATACCTGCTACGACACAGATGAACCTGGAAAACGTGGTAAGTGAAAGAAGGCAGACACAAAAGGCCGCATATTGAATGATTCCTTTTATAAGAAATATCCAGAATCGGTAAATCCATAGAGACAGAAAGCAGTTTAGTGGTTGCCAGGGTTTAGGGGAAGGGAGGGGTGGGGAGTAATTGCTTAATAGGTACAGGGTTGTCTTTTGGGTGATAAAAGTGGCACTTGGAAATTGGAACTCGATGTAGGAGGTGGCCACACAACGTTGTGAATGTACTAAATGCCACTGAATGATACACTTTAAAATGGTTAATTTTATGTTATGTGAATTTCACCTCAATTTTCTAAAAAGGCAGCAAGGGGGCTGGGAACTGTAGTCCCTGGCTGGGTAGCTGCTCCTTCTGAGTGACAACCACACACTCTAGAAGGGGGTCACGTATGTTTGGTGACCAGGTAAATATCTGCGTGTGTATATCTGCCCGTGCAACACCTCCGGAATTCACATTCACCTCGTCCCCAAGGTAGATAACCCAAAGACCTCTCAGGTCATTGTGTCCAGCTCAAAGCTGAGGATGTGCCGTCCTCTCTCCAGTTTGGATGTGGCTTCTCATGCCTTGGTGATGTATAAACTAAAGGCACGAATTATCTGAATTCACCCCTCTGCCTCCTCGCCCAATACACAGGTGGAGTAGAAACAGCATGACTATGCTACAAACTTATATCCAGAAAGGGGAGAATGGCAGGAAGACAGCAGCCCGGGCTATGGCAATCCTGAGATCCCGCTGGGCAG
The DNA here is from genome assembly GCF_041146395.1 of Eulemur rufifrons. Classification (NCBI taxonomy): domain Eukaryota; kingdom Metazoa; phylum Chordata; class Mammalia; order Primates; family Lemuridae; genus Eulemur; species Eulemur rufifrons. Next base: position 61,128,839 of record NC_091010.1, on the reverse strand, counting down.
GCATTGAAGAGGTGGGACCCACAGTGGCAAGCCCCTCCAGTTAGACCCCATTCTGATTACCAGGAGGAGCACCCTGATCCATTTTTCTTTATGGCCCTGACTCTACCCTTGGAGAGATTTCTCCTTGATCATCATCTCCTGGGCCACATCTAAACTGAGTGTTGGGGATTTACCCCACTTAGAGGATGTGCAGCTTGCCAACTTCCTGCCTGTGCAATCTTGGGGCCCCAAGAGTTGTTTCATGTTTGAACAGTCAACATCTTTCCTAGTTTGGGCTCATCATTTCTTTGGCAATGAAATGCCCTCAAAACTGTAGCAGGCTTTTTACCAGACACAAAAAGTACATACCATATGATTTTAGTTATCATGTTCAAGAACAGGTCAAATTAAATGGTGACACTGTGTAATGGCAAATATTTTCCGAAAAAGAATCCCTTTGATTGGAATAGTACAGAAAAGGAGACAGAAAGAGGCTCAGAGGGACTGAGTGACTTGCCTAAAATCACACAGCCAGGTTGAGCAGAGGCAGGACTAGAGCCCACGTCTCTAAATCCACAGCCCGGGACCTCTTTCACTCTAGTAAGGACCGAACAGACACAGCAGTTACCAAATGCAGCTTTTTCTTTTGGTGGTTTTAATTAGCATATATGAAATACACTGCCAATCTAATTTAATTATAATTAGGTAACCAGAAGGCTGATTATGTTGTAAATTTAGATTAAAGAGCTGTTGTTTTCAATTAGGCTTGATTGTAAAGTGCTTTGACACTCTTCCTGGCCTCAAAGAAAGTTCATTATATAATTTCCCACTTACTTTCATTTTGCCCACAGGTCTAGGGTGGTAGTAACTGGACTACAGTTCCCAGGGTTCCTCCAGTCTGGGACAGATCTGGACCTGGTCCCTATGCTGTTGGTGGCAAGGGCCCCCAGCTGCTGCTGGGCAGTGGTGTTGGGATGCTTTTGGCTGTGTGTAGCGGAGGATCCAACCAAAAATACTCAAACCTCAAGAGGACTTAAAGTCTCACATGGAGGTAAGGCAGTTCTAGGGTTGGTTACTTTGCTTTCAAAACATCCCCAAAGACCCAGATTCATTCCGTCTTCCTGCTGCGCCGACTTCAGCATGTTGGATTCCATGCTCAGGGTAGTCCCTAACTGGTTTTGTGATTGCTGCGGCCCCGAGCTTTCCCATCCACCCAGGGAAGAACATTTCCTTCCTTGTTTCCCTTGGGCCTCCAGTAGACTTCTTCTCATGACTCCTTGGCCAGGATTGCAGCACGGACCTGTTTGTGAGTCAGTCACTATTCCTAAGGAATCACCATCTTGTCGGGTCTTTCCTGGAGACCACGGTTGCCTGTTGCCTGCCAGCAAGTTAGTAGAGGCAATTGGGATAGGGTGTGGCTGTTGGCTGGGTCACCAGCAGTCCATACCTGCAACCAGCGTGGCCACACCCTAGGCAGGCCTGGCTGGGCCCAGCCTGAGTGTCCAGTGTGATGACCGAAGGACTCCAGCTGCAAATAATTGCTTCTTGACTCTATGAGATGTCTGCCGTCTCCTGTGGGATAGGCTTTTGCATGGCTTGTAGGTATCGGCAGTATATGGCACAGTCAGGTAGGGAAAAGGATAGAAAAGAGAGGGGAAGAGAGAGGACCTTCTAGAAGGTGATGAAGGCACCCCCACCAGCCCTGTTGTCTCTGGGGAATGTTGAGAGATCTGCCCCTTGGAAAGAGGGTACCAGAGAGAAGGAAGCTGGCCCTCAGCACCTCGGCAGTCCTCAGAGTATTATCTGCCAGCTTTCTCTCTATTGGTCCCTTGCCCCAGGCTGCCTCTAGATGTGACCATGCTCTTGCTGGCCAGCCACCTGTGACTTCTCCAGGGCCTGTGTCACCCATGGCCAGCTCTGCTTCCCTCTGCTGCTGTGTGTGGCTGCTTCTGGGCAGAGTGTGAGGGACACGGGCAGGGCCCAGGGGGCAGACTCCTGTGCTCACGTTCCAGCTCCTCTTCCCGCTGACCTTGGGAATCTCCTTACATTCTCTTCGCCTCAGCTTCCTTGTCTGTAAAACCTCTACCGCACAGGCTTCTTGTGAGGATTAAATAAAATAATGGCCTCCAAGCTTTTTCGAACATGACCCTTAGTAAGAAATGCACAATTTATATAATGACACTGGAAAACGTATAGCATATAACCACTGAAATTAAGTGTGATCCATTCTGGTGTTTTCTGTTCTATTCCTTTCCATCCTGTTTCATTAATAAAACATGCTGGTTGAGACCCTTTGGAAAAAAAAAAGAAAATGCTTAGCACAGTGTCTGCACATAGTTAACATGCAATGAACATTTGCTATTATTATCATCACTGTTAATAGTAGCCCTAGTGTTACTAATATAGTCAGGCACCACATAATGATGTCTTGGTCAATGACGAGCCTCATGTATGACAGTGGTGCCATAAGATTATCCTGGAGCTGAAAATTCCTATGACCTAGTGATGCCTTAGTGATCCTACCCTTGTGTGGGTCTAGGCTAACGTGTGTTTGTGTCTTAGTTTTTACTTTAGTTTTTTTTAATTTTTATTTTTTAGAGATATGTTGTCCAAGTGGGCCTCAAATTCCTGGGCTCAAAAGATCCGTCTGCCTCAGCCTCCTAAGTAGCTGGGATTATAGGCATGCACCACTGCACCTGGCTGTGTCTTAGTTTTTAACAAAAAAATTTAAAAGTAAAAAAAAAATTGAAAAAAATTTATAGAATTAGGATATAAAGAAAGAAAATATTTTTGTATAGCCGTACAATGTGTTTGTTTTAAGCTAAGTGTTATTACAAAAGGCTCAAAAAGTTGAAAAACATTTAAAAGTTTAGAAAGTAAAAATGTTATAGTAAACTAAGGTTAACTTATTATTGAAGAAAAAAAATATTTTCTTTATAAATTTAGTGTAGCCCAAGTGTATAGTGTTTATAAAACCTACAGCCCCATAGGCCTTCACGTTCACTCACCACTGACTCACCCAGAGCAACTTCCAGTCCTGCAAGCTCCATTCATGGTAAGTGCTCTATACAGGTGCACCATTTTTTATCCTTTATACCATATTTTTAGTGTACCTTAGATATGTTTAGATACTCACCATTGTGTCACAACTGCCTGCAGTATTCAGTACAGTCGCACGCTGTGCAGGTTTGTAGCCTGGGAGCAACAGGCCGTGCGTGCCATGTAGCCAGGTGTGCAGTAGGCCATCTTGCCCAGGTCTGTGCAAGTGCATGCTGTGATGTTTGCACAATGACAAAATCGCCAACGATGCATTTCACAGAATGGATCCCTGTTGTTAAGCCATGCTTGACTGTTACTATCCATGGTGCTCTGGGCCACGTGGAGAAGCTGGCTAATGCTCTGGCCACCATGACCCCCATACTCCTCAGGACTGGTTTTAAGGGCAGTTCTAGTCCAGAGGAAACTCAACCCATGCGCTGGTGTGGGCCTGGCACACAGCTCTGCACAGTAGCTATGAGTTGCCTTCCCTGACTTAGAATTGTGCAGCCACCTTGGTGACATTCCCATTCTCTTTCCCATTCTCAAACCTCAAGAATGATGCTTAAATTCCCACCTTGGAGACACCGTGCCCCCGGAAAGAGGTTTGCATTCAACTCTCTGATGGCTGCACAGGTGGGGCTCTGCTACCTCACACTGTTGGGTCAGCTGAGTGCGTGGAAGTTGACCCACGGAGCCACATCGCTGTGAGAGGCTGGTCCGTTCTCATAAAGCTGAAAACGTTAATATTATAAAATCTTCAATGACAATTGTCCTTTTCGACAGTCCCTGACAGTACTTTGTTGCCTTTTGGATTTAATTTTGTTCTTTACAGTTGAATACGTGAGTGACCTGCTGAAGTCTAGAGAATGCCTGATAGAGATTAGACTCCCTGCTGCCTCGCTCCTAATGGTTTCTCTCTCTGCCTAAACTGGGTTCACTTTATAGCTTTTTAAAAATCGCTGGTATTAGTTCATCCAGTTTTCCATTTTCTACTCATTTTTTATAATGCAATGAGGCAAAAACATGCAATTTTTATCAACATATACTGTCAACCAGATAGAATGTTGCTGACCACACTGAGCTGTGGGCTGGCAGGAAGCACCATTGTGCCAAAGCTGGGAATGTTTGGGCGTGGGGTGTAAGTCTGAGGTACGATGTATGCAAGGGCTGACTGTGTGTGAAAGAAATGAAGTTGAGACTCATTCGTATCTGCTTCATCTTAAATATGACAAGATAGATACCAACTTCTCCTGGATGATCAGTGTGGCCTTTAAAAGGCACTCTGGCCTCTACCCAGGGCTCATCCACTGAGAGTGTTGGTGCCAAATCAGGAAGCATCTTGGTCCAACCACCTGGAATGCCAGTGAGAATCGCCTGGGCTGGCTGGCCATGAAGAACCAGGTGTCTCGTGCTCGCTGCTGCCAACCACGGATCTGCCCATGGCACCTGCCAGTGATGGCTGATGGCAGAGGGCCAGTCCCACATTTCAACCCCAGGAAGGGCCTCCCTTGCAGGCCCCAGCTGAACTGTGTTAGGCCTGAGTACCCTCTTCCTCTAAGACTCCACGGGGATTGTACGCACGGGACCACCCAATGCTGTTTCATCCTCTGAAGTGCAAGCAATAACTTTTAATAAACTTCCGAATTCTCATCTCCAAGCTTCTCTGTAATCCTCTGACATAATCTTTCACTCCTTTCTTCCTGCACGCCCCCTTCATGGTACCTTCTGGAACTCTTGCTCCACAATCAGCACATTCTTTTATGTATTTTTTCTTCAAACACTCCCTCCAAGTCCTTGCCTTAATCTGAATTTAGCTATCCTCTGAGTGCTGCCTCCCTTGTGACCACTCAAGGGGACACTTATTTCTCATGCCCTATATTCCTCGACAGGGAGGTGGGGTTGGCACGTTTGTTCCCATAACTGCACCCATTCCATCTTCCCTTCCCTCTCATGAGCTCCACTGAGGCTCACACCATTGGGGTTTTCCACCCTGCCTCCTCCTAGTCACTATCTCCTGGTCATTGCCATCCCCTCCCATTTGTTCCTGGGTCACCTTCATCTCAGGCTGGTTTTGAGCTCCTGAGCTCAAAGGATCCACCCGCCTTGGCCTCCCAGAGTGCTAGGATTACAGGTGTGAGCCACTGTGCCCAGCCTCCGGTTTTCTTTTGTAAGCAATAGCTCACACCAAATAACTGTGGATAGTGCAAATGCTAAAGTAATTTCATTTTCCACTAAAGACCACAATTCACTCATATTTGAGGATCTTTTATTGTTCCGCTTAACTCTTCAGTGCATCTCATCTATCTTGTCTAAATTAAATTACCTTAACATAGTGAGTAGCTCCAAGACCTTAAATTAGAAAACAAAAATGTACACTTGGCATAACTGGGAAATGATACTTTGTATGCAAGAATCTATTGCATTAATGCCAAGTGGAAAGGATTTGAGAAGTTAATTAATTTGTTTTCTCTCTAGGTTAAGTGCTTCCGTTGCTCAGATATTTTCTGTGCTCTGAAGCAGTCTCTGTCTTGAATGCCGGTGGCAGATACCGCCCAGAAACTTTCATGGCATCCAGATGTGGTTGCTTTTTGTTTTGAAGACGTAGAGTATAGAGAGGCACTTGCTGGGAGCTGCATGGTGAAAATGAATATGCAGGGTTGTGCTTCTGCTATACCGTTTCTGAGCATTGAATCCCAAGTTGCAGAGGTGCACACATGTCCTTTGATTAGCTTAGCACGTGTGTGTATGTGTGCAGTATGCAGAGCCCTCTAAAATGTGGGGCCCAGGGCAGTGGCCATTTTGAGGTGAGGTCTCCCTACCTCTAGAGACTTTTGCTTCCTTTCCATCTTGGCCAGCCTTTCCCACAGTCCCACTGTACCTGTCTGTATTTTTGGTTGCAAACAACAGAAACCAACTCTGTTTAACTAAAGTAGAAGAATTTATTGGAAGGACATTGAGTAGCTCGTGGAATCAACAAGATGTTTGGGGAATCTGGCCTGGACTACAGAAACCAAGTGAGGCCAGGCAGCTGAGGATGCAGCCCAGGTCATGCTAAAGGGCCGTCTGGTTAACGTATTGCCTCTAGTGCTGCCCTTACTGTGAGACTTGGACTCTGCAGATGTCATGAATCATTTCCAGTGACTCCTGTGGTTTTGTGTCACTCTCTTCAGACTTGAGTACCTTGGCAGAAAGGTCTGGTTGGCTGCGCATAGGTTGTGTGCCCTTGCTCTCGGTGGTGGCGTATAGGGAGAGGGAATGTCTGGCACCCTTTGGATTCCTGCATAGCAGTAGGTAGGGACTTGCGTCTCACCAAAGCACACAAAATGTGAATGTATCCAAACGAGAAGGCAGTCAGGTGCATGGTAGCCAAATAAAAAGCCAAATGTCCTCTAGTCCCATTGTAGATCTTGTCATCAGCAGCAACTGCAACACCCTGGAAATCATTAGTACAAGACAGTCTACCTTTGGGTTACGACCTACCCTGCTAGTTTCTTGCTTAAGGACAGACATCCTTGCAATAGTTCTTCAACTCTCATCCATGAATAACCGTGCTTCTCTCTAGCCATCTGCTCCATCTGTCTTTAGTTCCTTATCCAGTTGGAGTCCGTAGCTGATTCATCATTTCCACCGCTCACCAACCTTTCCTTCCATTACATGCATCTGATAAATCCGGCCTTTGGAGAGAATGTGATCACCTATCCGGGTCTATACCAGAGTGAGTTATCCTTGAAAGCTTTCTTTCCCTCACCCTCAATGTCTAACCCACCATCAAGCACTGTCCATTCTAATGCCAAAATCTGCAGCCTTCCAGTTCTTTCTATGTCTACTGCCATTCCCCTAGCCCAAGCCACTGCGATCTTTCCCCTGCCGCAACTCCCTAATTGGTCTCTGTTTTCACTCTTTCCTTTCCCACAGGAGACTCCCCTCAGGGCGGGTAGATGCCCTTGTAAAGTGCAACTCACAGGATGTGCCACTTCTCTGCCTCTTTTCCATTCAAACAAACACAGAATCCTCAGAGGGACTCACAAGGACATGCATAGTCCAGCCGTAGCCTATCTTTCTGCCGTTCCCTCCTCTTCACTCCACTGGGCTCTCATTGTCTTTCTTTCAGTTCATGGATAATGTCAAACACCTTCATCCTGTTGTTTCTTCTGCTTGGAATGTTCTCTCCCTAACTTGTTGTCTGGCATGCTTCTACCCATCCTTTCGTCTTAGCAGAAATATTCTTTTTCAGGGAGGTTCTCTATGATCCCCCAAAGTCAAACAATTTTCTCTCTAATGCCCTCTCATGGCACCTAGTATTTTCCTTCACAGTGCTGGCCATGCTTTGGCTTGTGTGGTTAATTGTTTAATGCTTGGCACTTAAATGGAAAGAAAACTCCATGAGGGGCAGAAGTGTTTTTTTGGCTTATTTACTCTCGTGGCCTCAGCACAGTACCTGAACACAGAAATATTTGTGATGCCTGAATGAAAGGTATAGCTCTGCAACGGGATGCTGGTAGGAACACCTTCCCCCCCCCCCTTTTCCTACAGCCTCTTTCAGCCTAAAGTCATTTTCTTCAGCTCCTAAATTAATTTGGTTTAAGAGAGAATGTGCATCGTTATCTCTGTTTCCCTGCTAGGATGAATTTAGGATTCAGATGCTAAGACATAAAAGGAAGGAATAAAATCGAACATGGAAAGCCATACTGAATAGAGAATACTCCCCCGAGTGGCTACACATTTCCACTGTAAGCAGTCATCTCAGTGTGCTTGAGTTATTTACACATCTCTAATCCTCTTACCTTTTAATCAAGATCATTCCAGTAGCTTTGCATTTAGACTTCTAACTGCATTATACATTCACAAATCATTTCTTTGTCAACACTGCCCAATTATCATCTCCCAGGGATTAAAATGGTATCTATTCTTCTTTATCCTAATATAGTTTATCTCCATCAAAGATGCATTTTTAAGTTTTCCATGCTGATTCTTTCACATCATTAATGAGAAATTTAAAATGAATACCAATGAAAAGAAATCATCTATATGTCTGTATGTTGTCTTCTACAGTCTTCTCTGACTCAATTATTTCCTACTTGACTATTTAAAAGAGGCATGTACAGTTTCTGGATCTTTTTCATATTTTTTTCTCCTTTTATTGCTCACTTTTGAGCAATTTCATCTTTTACTAACAATGCCATAATTAGATGGATAGGATAGATGAAAAGATGTAAAAATAGCAATAATAAACTTTGCTTTCTCTTAGGGAAAAATGTGTCTAATAGTACAGGCTATATTGTAAGATTTGACTAAAGAAAAAAAGACTGTTGATGTGAAATAAGATTTCAATTAGATTTAAGCCAGTCATGCATTTATTCATTAAAAATATTGAGCAATTATAGATAAATATTCTGTGGGAAAGGTGACATGAAGGTATTTAAAACCATAAAAAGACTAATTCTTACTGACATAGTCTCTGTAGTCTCTTGCGTTTTACTATTTTAGACAAGTATGCATTTTGTAATTAAATAAACATGAGTTATGTCTTTCTTGATTCTAACCAGTACATACACAAGTTTGCAAAGATATATTGACTGGGGAGGTATTTATGAAGGGCAGGTAGTGGAGAGGTTGGGATGAGGTTAGGTAATGGATGGGTACCAGGAGATTAGGTGCTTTGGCCTATAATGAACATCGTTGCCTACCAGCACTCATTGAAACCTCCCAATTGACCCCAATATTTGTTCTTAGCCAATGTACTTAAGGAGAAACTGATCCTACTCTGAGTTCTAGGGATGGATCTTATTTTCCAGGAATAAATCCATACTCTTTCCTGCAAAGGGCTCCGGAATCGATGTCCAAGTGCCATGTGGTTAGTTCGAGAATGGGCCAATGAGATATTGAGAGCAAGTTTGCTGAGGGCTTCCGGGAAGAATTTGCTCATAACAGTGAGCTACCAGAACTCATGGGCCCTCTTCATCTTGACATTCTTGTCCATATATGTGAGGACTGGGGCTGTGGCTGCCATTTTGCTGGCAGCCTGAGGGTGAAACCTACACAAGAGGAGAGCAGGACGGAGAACAACTGTAGAGAAGCAGGCTGAGCCTTGCTGAGCCCTGCTCACCTCCGCCCTTCCTAGACCTTCTCAGTCTGTCAGCTAATGAGTAGCCTTGATTTTAAGCAATTTTTACTTGAGATTTCTGCTTCTGGAAGCCAAGAAAAACATTTTAACCTATGGAATCCCAATTTATAGTTCCTTAATGCTGTTTTTTATTTTGTAAAGAAAACATTGAAAGATACAAAGAAGATTAAAACCATCCATAATCCCATTATCCCTAGATAACTGCTATTAATGTTTTGAGTTAGTCTTTTCTTTTCTTTTTCTTTTTGTTAATTTTTTTCCCCCAGGGAGACTCAGGTAAAACAAAGGTGTGTTCCCTAGTCTTTTCTTTATGCATACAAACTTATATAGATATTTTACATATGTTTATTCTGCTTTAATGAGACTCATAGTATAGTGGGCAATAGAGACAAACCAAACCAAAAAAACCAAACAAATGGATTGTTAATGGAAAAAAAAACACACACACACAGACAAACTCTGTAAAATAATTTACAGAGGTTTATTTTGAGCCAAATATGTGTGATCATGGCCCACAGAGCCACGCCCAAGGAGGCTTGAGCAAGTGGTCCTGAGGTGGTCGGGTTACAGTTTGGTTTTATACATTTTAGGGAGACAAGAATTGAAGGTAAAACCATACATAAATCAATACATGAAAAGTGTACATTGTTTTGGCCTGAAAAGGTGGGACACCTTGAAGCCAGGAGTAGGGGTCAGGAGATGAGAAGGTGGGGGTTGCAGGGCCTTACAGGTTATACATAGGTTCAAAGATTCTCTGACTTGTAATTGGTTAAATAAATAAAGCTTTGTCTAAAGGCTTGGAATGTTTTAAGATAAGGGAATCTTAATCAGAGACAAGCCACAATATACTCAATATACTCAAGTGACCTGTTAAGCAAACTGATGGTCTGCAGGTGATTTAACCTCTGCCCTGCATGGCCTTAGGTCCTGTTAATGATTTAGTATCTTACTGTCACAAAGAGTTTGTTTTGTCAGTTTTATGATCTCTGTTTTAACATTAACGCTGGTCAATTTTTGTATCTAAATTCCAAAAGGAAGGGGGTCTAACAAGACATGTCTGACATCCCTTCCCTTCATGTCCAGGAACTCAGTTTTAAGGCTTTTCTGGAGTCACCTTGGCCAAGAGTGTTCAGTGTTTAGTCAGTGGGTGCAGGAGGCTTAGGATTTTATTTTAGTTCACAAGATAAATATCTATGACTAAGGAAGGTTGTGATAATTATTAACCTATGTCCATTTTGGGGTCAGTTTTATTAATAATGTTATATCTCATGTCTGTATCTCAGAACACATCATCAAAGATTTTAAGTTAACAACTATTAAAATAAATATGCTTAAAGTATAATATAACAATGCCTCCTAATGCCTACAAAATCATCCAGTTATCAATATGTTCATTTGGTTTCTCTTCAGTAGGTGGTGCTTCTTACTTATGGCAAGTTGTACCCTGTCAGTGACCACTTTGGTCCAACCCTCGTTTGATTTTGCCTTAATGGTTTGCCCAGTATGTTCAATTTTTGTAAATGTTTCTTGAAAGGAATGTGCATTTTGCAGCTGCTGAGACAATGTTCTACACACATCTATTAGATTAAGCTTGGTAATCGTGTTAATTCAACTCTTTTAGTCCCTTAAAGATTTTTTTGGTCCCCTTGATCTATACATTGACTTCTTATAACTAGCTGCTACAACAAATCATCACAAATGGGTAGCTTAAAACAACAGACGTGTTTTCTCACAATTCTGGGAGCTAGAAGTCTGAAATAAGTGTGTGCAGGGTCACACTCCCTCTGGAGGCTCAAGAGAATTCATTCTTTGCCTCTTCCAGCTTTGAGCGGCTGTGAGCATTCCTTGGGTATGGCACCATCACTCCAATCTCTGCTTTTGTGGTCACATCACCTCCTCCTCCGTGTCTTCTGCTTGTCCCAAATCTCCTTTGCCTTTCTAAGGATACTTGTCATTGTATTTATGACCCATCTCAAAATCCAGGATGATCTCCTCATTTCAATATCTTTAATAACATCTGCAAACATCTTTTTTTTTTTTTCCAGATAAGGGCACATTCACAAGTTCCAGGGATTAGGACATGGACATATTTTGTTGGGGGGGCCTCATGCAACTCATTGCAATTACATATGTGAAAAATCACCTATTCTGATGGTGGATTTCTCCTTCTTGTTCTTCGTCAATTTCTGCTTCATACAGTTTGTAGCCATGTCATTAGAGACACATTTATGACTCCCGTATTTTCCCAGTGTATTGGATCTTTTATTGTGTAGAGACTCTTCTTTATCTCCAGTTACACCCACCCACTCAAACTATCAGTTGTTTGTCTGAAAAAGACGTAATTTGTCTTCTCTTTTCTTTCTTTTGCTGCATATGGAATGCTAAAGTTTTATGTGTTTCCCCTTACCATATCACTTAATTCTGTTTTACTTAAAAAAAATCTTTTTCACATCTCCAAACTTTGAAGGGCCAGAGAATTAAAAACGTGTTGATTCAAAAAATGTATGCCATTGATTAAAATGAGGCAGCATTGTCTAAAATCGAATCACTGAAAGTGACTGGTGAAAACGTTCCGTCAAATATAGTGCAGAATATATTGGGAAAGTATATGTAGAGAAGCTGAGACGAATGTGGGTACTGAAGTACATGGGATGTAACAATTTCTCAAGTGGCTGAAGTGATTTTTCACTTCACACTAATTACATACATACCTTGTGGAAATAAAGAGTCACTATCTGCTGACTTAAATGTAACAGAGGGTTTTTCTAGACAACTTATCACCAGTAGCCAGAAAAAGCTACACAATAAACAATTATATCCTCATATGATATACTACTACTATTGCTATAATTTGAGAATGCAAATTAACTCTGAAGAATGGAGGAAATTATAACAGAATGCACAGTTTTCTTCTTTGGCCTTCGCACACAACCTCCAATTTGTAGTCAGATTGTTGAAATAGTGCAGGCAAGAAGCTTGGCATTTTTTTTTTAAAGCTGCATTTCTGGCCTCAGTGTGTAGAGGAGTTATGGAACTTTAAAAACACCCACGAATATCTCAAACGCATTTATTTTCTCTGCCACCCTGTTATATGTGAATCAGTTTTTATTCTCGGAGGGTTTGGGTCGGGGTGGGGGGGGTGCGGCTGAGGACCCGGCCCAGGAGCAATCCGACTAAAGGCTGCTCAAGGCGGTCCCACCCGTTTACATCTGCGACTCTGGGTCCTACGTCGCTGTCCCAAACAAAGGCCAGGCCTGCGAGGCACTCAGAGGTGAGAAGGCCCGGTAGGCCAGGGGAGCGCGAGAAAAACACCTCCGAAAGACTGGCCAGTGCCACAGCTACCGCCAAGCCCGGCTTTGAGCGCCTGTTCAGGAGCTGGTCGGCTCCTCGTCGTCTTGGTAACCAGCCTGCGAATGCGAATGCGCGTGCGCAAACCAAACTCCTTTATCACGTGAGGCCGGGCAGGGGGCGGGGCCGAAGAATGCCAGTCCGGACCCGTCGCGCCACGCCTCTCTCAACGCCGGGCCGAGGCGGGACGAACCTCTGCCCTATAGCGCGGGGCTGACTCGCAGCTCCCGCCCCTTTTCGATCTGCTTTCTAGCGGCTGGTCTCTCGCACCACGTGTCCTCCTGGCCGCTCCGCCAGCAGCCCGTTCCAACTGCCTGTTGGAAGCCGCTGTAAAATGTCGTGAGGGACGCCCCTGCTTTACGGCTGCCTCTCCCAGACGCGAGCCCCGGAGCGCCCACCGCCGTCAGCGGTGTCTCTAATCGAGTCTGCTCCGCTGAGATCAGGGGAGCCGGCGCGCCGCTGTGGTCTCCGCTTCTCCTGTTCCGGTCCTTGGCGATGTGAGCTCGTGGAGGCAGCGGTGCCCCCTGGCCCGGGGTTGAGACGGGCGGCAGGTGCCTGTGAAGCGGGCGGGTGCCGGGGGCCAGCAGGATGGAGGAAAGCATGGAAGAAGAGGAGGGGGGCAGCTACGAGGCGATGATGGACGACCAGAACCACAACAACTGGGAGGCCGCCGTGGACGGCTTCCGGCAGCCCCCACCACCTCCGCCGCCCCCCTCGTCGATCGCCGCCACGGCCCGAGAGCCTCAGGGGGGGCAGCTGCTGGCGGTGCCCGCGGTCTCCGTGGACAGGAAGGGCCCCAAGGAGGGGCTCCCGATGGGGCCGCCGCCACCGCCGGAGGCCAATGGGGTGCTCATGATGTTGAAGAGCTGCGACGCGGCCGCAGCTGTGGCCAAGGCGGCCCCCGCCCCCACCGCCAGCTCCACCATCAACATCAACACCTCCACCTCCAAGTTCTGTGAGTCCAGCCTTTCCCCAGCAGCCTTGGCTTTTCTCCTCCCAACTCGGACGCCGAATCCGCCCCCTCTTGGAGCAGCCCGGCTTCCTTTGTTTCAGGCCTGGGTCTCTCTTCTCTTCTCTTCCCGCCCCACCTCCCCCCTCCTTTGGTGTCTGCGGCCAGCGCCTAAGTGGCCCTGGCTTCTTGTATTACCTGGCCTAGAGAGGAAGCCTGATACGCACGCAGTCCCAAGTTCTCCTACAAACTCGATTCTTATCACAACTGGCTGTCTCTCAACATTAGGAAGCTCTTTTCTCATCTGTCTCCCCTTAAAGTTTCACCCCTAAAACTGAGGGGAAAAATAAGACTGCCTGAGTTTCGATAGGAAATGTCCTTCAGTCTTTTTTTGCAGCCCGAGAGAAAAGAAATCTGGCAACTTGTGTGCTTGTGTTTTTAGCCAGTCTGTGTTAAATAAGTCAGAACTTTGAAAGTTGGCTCATATCTACCTTGTTCTTTCTCTTTTGTGTACACCTTTGCATCCTGCTAGGGAAATGTGCTAGTTGCTTTCCAGTGCAGTGGCAGCTGCGACGTTTTGAAGCTAATGCATAAAATCACTTTTCGGAGCATACACTTATGAGAATAAGCCATTAAGCACGTGTCCAACCCAAGCTTCTGTTGCACGTTGAACTTTGTTATGTTAGTCACCTGTGTTAACGCTCAATTGCAGGTGGAAAGATTTAAGACCAAAATCTGTTTGTAATCTGAAGTTCCCTCCAACCATGATGTATGCTTCCATAGCTAGGAAAAGAATGTGCTTTTGCTTTGAGTGGGTTTTTTTTTTTTTTTTTTTTTGCTGGTGGGTTGGTGAAAATGAATGTGACTATCACAGCCAGGTTTTTCTCTCCTATTACTAACTGCAAGTTTTGAATGGCATCTGGTAAAGCAACTGGAGATTTCATTTCTAGTTACTAATTTTATCAAGCTGTACCAGTAAGTGTCCAATTAGCTGTGCAGAGAAAATATTTGCCTTGCTAAATAAAGATATAAAGTCACAATTTACACGAATTTTTGTGTGTGAGTAGCACTTAAATCTTATTTGCCTTCAAGATACTGGTTTAGTCAAAGACTGATATGTAGGTATGGTTGGTAAGATTTGTATATGATTTTTTTCTCCCATTATGCAAACGTGGGAATAACGTTTATATTGTAGAGTTTGTGTGTTGAATGCTGTGCCGTGAAACCAGATGTTGTACAAAGTGGCTGGGTGACTTACCTAAATGCTGAAGGAAGCTTGCTTTAGTGCTTAAACAAAGTTCATTTGAAGAGTTCAAAAAGCAGGCTAAAGTTAAGAGCAGAAATCAGTGAAATTGAGAACAAAAGAAGAATTTGCCAAACCAAAAGATTTTTCTTTGAAAAGATTTATAAGCAAGACAGACCTCCGATAAGATTGATCAAAAAGATGCAAATAACTGAAAAATGGAAACCAACTATAGATCAAAAAAGAATATTATGAGAAACTAAGGCCGGGCGCGGTGGCTCACGCCTGTAATCCTAGCACTCTGGGAGGCCGAGGTGGGCGGATCGTTTGAGCTCAGGAGTTCGAGACCGGCCTGAGCAAGAGTGAGACCCCATCTCTACTAAAAAGAGAAAGAAATTATTTGGACAGCTAAAAATATATATAGAAAAAAAATTAGCCGGGCATGGTGGTGCATGCCTGTAGTCCCAGCTACTCGGGAGGCTGAGACAGGAGGATGGCTTGAGCTCAGGAGTTTGAGGTTGCTGTGAGCTAGGCTGACGCCACGGCACTCACTCTAGCCTGGGCAACAGAGTGAGACTCTGTCTCAAAAAAAAAAAAAAAAAAGAAAAGAAAAACTATAGGTTAATACATTTGAAAGCCTAGGTGAAATGTATAATTCTTAGAAAACTATTAACTGAAAATTGGTATCATAAGAAATAGATAGCTTGAATTGACTACTAAACTGAAGTAGTAGAGACCTCCCCTTTTAAAAACTTTTGATCCAGATACTCTTATAATTGACTTCCATCAAACTTTAACACTTAATTCCTTTTTACAAGTTGTGGAAAATGGGGGGTGGGGAGATATTGGGCTCATTTTATAAGGTTAATGAAATCGTGATTCTAAAACTAGATAAAGACAATGTAAGAAGAGAAAATTACAGGTCTGTTTCATTTGTTAGCATAGAAATGAAAATCCTACACAAAATACTAGCTCATCAAATCCAACAGTGTGTTAAAAGAAAAATGATCCATAGTTAGTCCTAGGAATTTAAGCATGGTTCAACATCTATTTATCTATTAATGTAATTTATCTCATTAATAGACTAAAGGAGAAAAATCATGATTATCTCAATTGGTGCCATAAAATCATTCAATAAGATACAGTACCCATTTATGATAAAAACTCTTAGCAAGCTAGGAGTAGATAACTAGATAAAGGTCATTACCAAAACCCTACAGTAAATAATAATACTTAGTGGAGAAATTTTAGATACATTCACTTTAAGATTGGTAACAAGATAAGGATGCTCCCATCACTACTGCTGTTTAATATGGTAAGAAAGGTCCAGGATACTGGATTGTAAGGGAAGCGTTAAAATTCATTATTTGCAGATAATTTGATCACCTACCTAAATGAAACATTAGAATCAAAAGAGAAATTGTTAAAACTATTAAGAATTTAACAGGATTGCTGGATTTAAGATCAATTTACAAAAATTGATAGCATTTACTAAACTAGTGATAAACAACTAGTAAAGGTAATCACAAGTAAATGTATACAATAGTAACAAAACTACAAAATTTCTAGAAATTAACCCAAGATTACACAGTACTTTTAAGGAGAAAACTTTAAAAAGAAATTAGAAGATGATCTAAATAAATGGTACAATTTTTTGTGCTCTTGGATTAAATTATTTATTATCATAAGAATGTCAGTTTTCTCTATTTTAATCCATAAATTAAATTTAAATGCCATGAAAATTACATTTGGTTTGTTTGCCAAACTCAATATATCTAAAATTTATATGGTGGGTGGAATAAAGTTTGTGAATAACTAAATCAATCTTAAAGATTTGTTTTTTTAGAGGGGAGAGGCTTGCCTTATCAGAAGTTAAGATAGCATTTCAAGGCTAGAGTAATAAAAACTGGTATAAGTACAAGCACAGAAAAATAGACCAAGGGACAAAGTAGTGGGCAGAAACTTACCTATATATGTATATTTGGGAACTTAAGGTAAAGGTGGTTGAGCTGGGCACAGTGGCCGTAATTCCAGCTACTTGGGAGGCTAAGGTGGGAGGATCACTTGAGCATAGGAGTTCAAGACCAGCCTGGGCAACATAGCAAGACCCTGTCTCTATATAAGAAGAAAGATAAAGGTGTCATCATAAATCACTGGAGAAAAGAGTCATGTTGTTAGGGAGAGTGGTTCACTATATGGAGAAAAAACAAATTTAACGCCATATACAGGCTGGACTCTGAATGAATTAAGACCTAAATTTGAAAAGAAGAACTATAAAGTTAATAGAAAATGTTAAAGAACCTCTTTCCCTAGAGGCAGGGAAGGACCTATTAAAGCTTTAAAAGCTTTATAAAGGTGAAAAATTAATGATTTTAATTATATAAAAATTAAGGATTTTTATTTAGCAAAGGACAGGTAAAAGAATGAGGAAGATATTTACTATGCCTGAAATTGACAAGGGATTATTACCTGATTAGACAAGAGCCTACTGTTCATCAACAATAAGAGAGCAACAACCTCTGTCGAAAAATAGACAAAGGGGATTCATAAGTAGTTTACAGAATAGGAAATAGTAAGAATAAGTGAGGAAATTGTTAATAATCAGAGACATGCAAATTAAAACAATAGAATGTCTTTTTTCACCTATTAGGTTGACAAAAATTAGAAAGCTGTAATATAATAGTGCCAAGTGTAGGTGGGGATATGGAGCTATAGGAAAACTCACACTTGCTGGTGGGAGTAACAATGTAGTGAGTGGGCTTGTGAGATATTGAGATGCCCAAAGTCTCTGTGGATCAGATAATGAAAGATAGCTGGAGTATTGATAAAGCCCTGAGCTATGACAGCGAAGGTATGCTCAGGACTATGAGGTGAAAACAGCTCTGGTGGTCTCTGTTTTGGGGTAGAGAAAAAAAGCATTTTTTAGCTTGGTTGATATATACTAAGTTACGAGGGCTGGTGTTAATTTGTCCCAGTGAAGAGACCGTGTCTGGAGCAGCAACTAAGATTGGAGTCATCACTGGATGTAATTTACTGTAATCCACAGTCGTTCTCCTTGGAGAATGGACCCATCTTGTCTGGTCTGGCCAAATAGGCTAGTGAAATCAAAATGTTGTAACAATCACCATTCCTCTCTTTCAAGTCTTTGAAGTTGGTAGTGTTTTCTGTGGTTCCTACAAGGATGTGATGTTTGTTGCTTTGTGTTTATGATTTTGGTAGGAAAGGGCACACCTAGAGGATTCCACTTGGCCTTCCCTCACTGACAGTCCTGACTTCATAGGTCAGGGAGCCATTAGCTTGTGTTCAGGAACTGGAGAAATATCAGGGTGTGACCATGGCCCCACTGGCCCCACTGTGAGATGGATTGAGGTCAAAGCACTATTTATCACATGATGTCCATAAGCCCCTAAAGTGCCTATTATCATTTCCACTTTATATCTGAGAGTTGTTTCTACTTATCCTTTGTCACTTTGGAAATTGAACTATCCTGTTGAAATCAGGGAGCCCCTTTTAATGGCAATGTTGTCCTTCTAACTCAGAACTGCAAAGGACAATCTCCACAGCATTTTCTAAGGATATTAGCGCATCCCTCGTCAATATATTTCTCAATTACTTGGTGAGACACCTTCTCAGAGCACAGTTTAGGGTGTGTGTGTCTGGGGGGGGGGGGGTTAGTATATAATAAATCCACTTTATTTTTTTACTTTTTAAAGAGACAGGGTCTTGTGTGTCACCCAGTCTGGCGTGCAGTGGTGTGATCAATTCACTGCAGCTTCCAGCTCCTGGGATCACTTCCAACTCAAGTGATCCTCCTGCCTCAGCCTCCCAAGTAGCAGGGACTATAGGTGTGCATCACCACCTGTGGCTAATTCCCTAATTTTTGTAGAGACAGGGCCTTGCTATGTCGCTCAGGTCGGTCTTGAATTCCTGGCCTCAAGTGATTCTCCTGTCTCAGCCTCCCAAAGTGTTAGGATTACAGGCATGAACCACCGTGCCTGGCTGATAAATCCACTCTTAACATTTCTGTCTTCTAGTCTAGATTCTTTCCTCCACATACTAAGGAATTTCTCTTGTCCTAGACCTCCCTCTCCTATTCCCTCTCTCCTCCTCTAGCTTTTCTTCATTTTCCTCTCTTTCCTCCTCTTTTTCTTCCTTGTTCATTTCCTTCCCTCTACCTCTTCTCCTCCCTCCACTTATATTCAATAAAGTGTACCCATTTTAGGTGTGTAGTTTGAGTTTCAACCCATATAACTGTCTTATCTGGGATTTGATTTTACCCTACTTGTGAGCAAAAAGCTAGCCTAATACTGTTATAGGTTGAGTATCCTTCATCTGAAATACTTGGGACTTTTGTTTCAGATTTTGGATTTTTTTTTTTGATTTTGCAATACTTGTATTATACTTACTGGTTGAGCATCCCAAATCTGAAAATCTGAAATGCCCCATTGAACATTTTCTTTGATCATCGCGGTGGTGCTCAAACTGTTACTGATTTTGGAGCATTTTGGATTTCAGATTTTTGCTCAACTTGTATTACTGGTTGCTAACGGAAGCCAGGAGACTCCTGGGTCAGAGACAAAGGAACATAGCACAGCACACAGCATGAGAATCACCATTATTTGGATAGATTTCCCTTCCCAGGTCCCAAGAGGGTGACACACTAAGGCCAAGATGGATGCTTTATCAGTGGGTTCGTTTTGCAGCTGAAGAATATCAAACTTGAGAAATACCCTGCATTTACAGAAAACTGTAAGCAAGCCTGCTCTTTGTCCAGGGGGAGTACTGCCACATCTTTCAGAATTATCAGGTGTGGAAATGGTCCAGGTTCAAGAGCAGTTGTTCACAGCCTTGCATTCCTGGCACACTCAGTAAGACATGTAGGAGTGCATGAGGCCCAAGGAAGACTGTCTCTCTGACAGTTAACCACCACAACAATCAAGAAATGGAACATTTCCGTCACTCTAAAATACTTTCCTATGTCTCTTTGCAGTCAGTAATTCTGCCCCCAGCCCCAGGCGGCCACTGATCTGCTTTCTGTCTCTGTAGGATTTCATATAAATGGAATTATACAGTCTATATTGTACTGTACTTGGCTTCTTTCCTATTACCCTGTTTTTGATAGTCTTCCATGTTCTTGCATGTACCAGTTACTATTCCTTTTAATGGCTGAGTAATAGAGTAATAGTCTTTTTTTTAATATACCACATGTTGTTTATGTGTTCATCTATTGGTGATCATTTGAATTGTCTCCGGTTTTGACTATGATGAATAAAGCTGCTGTGAACAGCCATGTGCAAGATTTTGTATGGACCTAGGTCTTCATATAGATGGAATTCCTTGGTCATATATTATTTATGTGTTTAACTTTATGGGAAACTGCCAAGGTGTTTGTAAGATAGTTGTACCATTACATGTTCCTACCAGCAATATATAACACCTCCAGTTGCTCCACATACTGATACTTGTACCGCCTAGGTTCTACATTGTTGGTATTGTCAGTATTTTATTAATAAATTTTGGATACATGGTTTGTCAGATAATGTGTATTATGAATGTTTTCTCTTTGTGGCTTTTTTTTTAACAGTGTCTTCTGAAAAACAGATGTTTTTAATTTTGATGACGACTAATTTGTCAGTTTTTTCTTCTCTGGCTTCTGCTTTTTGTATCCTAAGCAATATTAATATTTGTGTACCCAGCAAGATTTTTTTCCTGTGTTTTCTTCTAGAAGTTTTATGGTTTTAGCTTTTATATTTAGACCTGAATTATGAGTTGATATCTGTGTACAGTATGAGATAAGGATTGTGGCTCCTTTTTTTCCATATGGATGTCCAATTGTGTCAGTACTGTTTGTTGAAAAGACTGTCCTTACTGAGTTACTTTAACTTTGTCAGAAAAGAATTGACCATATATGTATGGGTCTCAATTTTGTTCCATTAATCTGTTAGTTGGTGCATTACATTTAGGGTTGTTATGTCTTCTTGATGAATTGGCTGTTTTTTCATGATAGAATGTTTATCTTTATCCTTGGTAATATTTCTTATGCCTAAAGACTGTTTTTTTTCTGATAGTCATTCCAGGATTGTTGTTTGCATGTTATATTTTTTTCCCATCATTTTATTTTTAACCTATTTGTGTAATTAAAATGTATTTCTTGTAGACAGCATATAGTGTTGGATCTTGTTTTTTTTTTTTAAATCAGTCTGAGAACCTCTGCTTTTTAATTGGTGTATTTAGACTCTTTATATTTAATGTAATTACCAGTATGGTAGGGTTTAAATCTGTTTTCTTGCTATTTGTTTTCTCTTTGTCCATCTGTTCTTCTTTTTGAAAAAAATTTCCTCTTTTCCTGTCTTTTTGATTATTTTTATGATTCAGATTTGTCTACAGTTTGTCTTACTAGCATGCTTTTTTTTGCTCTTTTAGTGGTTACTTTAGGATTTACAATATGAAAATTTAATGTATAACAGTCTATCTTCAAATAATATTAAACCACTTCACATGCAATGTAAAAATCTAATAGCAATGTACTATTATTTCTTCCCTACTGTCCTTTATGCTATTGCTGGGATACATCATACTTCTAAATATGTCATAAGCCCCAAAATACGTTATTAATTTTGCTTAAAACAGTCATTTATCTTTTTAAAAAATTGAAATTCACGTAACATAAAATTAACTATTTTAAAGTGAACAATTCAGTGGCATTTAATTCACAGTGTTGTGCAACTACCCCTCTATCTAGTGCTAAAACATTTTCATTATCCCAGAATAAGATCTCATACCCATTAAGCAATTAGTCCCCAATCCTTCCCCCACCCCCACTCCTGGCCTCCACCAATCTAATTTTCTGTCTCTTCTAGATACTTCATATGAATGGAATCATAGTGTGTGAAATTTATCTTTTACATAATCAAAAACTGGAAAATAAGTTTTTGTTACCATTTCTGTCATTCTTTGTGTAGATTGAAGTTTCCATCTCTTATTTTTCTTCCATCTTAAGAATTTCCTTTAGTATTTTTTACAGGGCAGTTCTGTTGGCCTTGAATTTATTCAGCTTTTATTTGTCTTCAGAAGTCTATTTTACCTTCATTTTCTGAGGATATTTTTGCTGGATATAGAATTCTAGATACACATTCTTTTTTTTCCTCTGTCAACTTTAAAGATGTCTTTCCATTGTCTTCTGAACTTTGTTTTTATTTATTTTTATAATAAATGAATAGTCTTATCTTTGTTCTTCTTTATATAATGTACCCTTTTTGGGGGGCCACATTTAAGATTTTCACTTTGTCTTAAGTTTTCATTGATTTGATTTTGATGTTCTTTGGGGTAGGGGTTTTTATGTTTATCGTTTTGGGTGTTTAGTAAGCTTCTTGGATTTGTAGGGTTTTAAAATTTATCGAATTTGGAAAATTATCATTCATTATTTTCTTTTCAGAACCCTCCCCCTCAACACAGTTACACATACGTTAGATCACTTGTTATTGTACTGTCTGCTCCTATTCCAAATACATTAAATGAATACAGTGGTTCCCTCAATGTGTTGGGGAACAGGGCATGTGGGACTGAGGGTATGAGGACAAAAAGCAAAGAATGAGTGGAGGATCTTGCACTCACTGATGATAATGTGCTATGATCTGAGGAGACTTACTAACTCAGCCCAGTGCACCAAAGGTTCTCTCTCCTAGGTGAATAAAAGCTTCACAGTATTTTAAACTGGACTCAGTGAAGTTATTCTATTTTTAAAAATTAACTGGTTCAAAGATGTGTTAAAAATTGACTTCATAATTGAATAAAAGTGTTAAATGATTTTATTAAATCCTAAATAAAGTTGCCTTTAAATTGATCAGGTCCTATCTGCCTATTTGCAGATAGGTTGATTGCTTTATAAGTGGATCATTAAATGTATTCAAGTCTTAAAACATGCACTGTTTGCAGCATCTGTGGGGTGGTTCGGCACTTCTTCCGTCTCACTGGGGTTGTGCTGCAACAAGCATCACTGTGATACTGACTGACTGGCTGAACATCAGGATCTTGTTGCAGATCTTGTCTTGTCATTTTTTGACATGTATTGTGCAAATTGACATTGGTGAAATGCTAAGAGAAAGCCATTTTAATATTTACTTAAGGCCAGTCCCAAATTGCAAAAGAAAATGATACTATTTACATCTTCTGTAAACTATAATTCTGTATACTATAGGTGATCACATGGTAAACTGTTAAACAGTTTATAAAAATTTGATGTCCTTTAATAGTATGTCTTGGCAGGGCAAACTGGCTTTCTATTTTTCCTCCTACATTTTTGGATATTGGGCTGTTAACATCTATAGATAGAGTTGCATAGATCTGTAATATGTAGCTGTAGTTGTGTTAATTAGACATCTGAGTGGTATTTTATTCAACACCTATTCATTTATTTATTGTATGCCAAAGTGTTATTTTAGCTTGTGGCAATGAATGAGACACAGTTTAATATGGAAGATGATGGAAGACAGATGATTATGATACATTACGATTAAATGCTATAGTAAAGTTATATAAAGAGTATGTGGGGTGGCATGGGAGGGGAGCTGGACTTGAAGAGACTTCCTTGCTGGGGGGCAGCCTGTGCCAAAAACCCAGAGTTGATGTTATTTTTTGGAACACAGAATGTGAGGAGGGAGTGGCACAAATTAAATTAAACCTGGGTATATAGAAAGGGTTAGATAGTGAAGGACTCACCATGTTAGAGGAAGGATTTTCTTCTGTAGGATTGAGAGCCACTGAAGGGTACTAAGGGAGTCAGCTTTGTAAAATTTATCTTACTGTGTTGATTTATATTTGAATGGAGAGAGAATAGAGGCTTAGAGACTAGTTAGGGGGTTGTATTTATTGTAGTCTAGACAAGATGAAGGCTTAAACAAATAAAGCTTTGGAAGAGAGGAGGTTTCAGATTTTAGAGATACTTAGAGTGGAGTCTACAAAAGTTGAGGGTCGGGGAGGGTGAATGAAGATTCAGGATTGCTGGTTTAGATGACTGGGTAGCTGGCACTGCCTTTGACCCATATATGGAAGAAGTGGAGGGGTGTGTGTGTGTGTGTGTGTGTGTCTGTCTGTCTCTTTTCAGGTGTCTGTGGAACATTCAGATGAGAGGTACAGAGACAGTTGGTAAATCTTGAGCTTTCTCATTTCCTGTGCCTTAGAATATTGGAAATCCTGAAATAATAATTTAACTTCAATAGATTTGTTTTTCTGTTTCTGAGGATTTGAGATTCACCGAACTCTCTGGACTTCAACAACAACAACAACAACTTTGCTCTTATTAAAATAATACGGGTTTATAATTTAAAAACTCAAATGGTTTGAAAAGATACGTAATGAAAATGAGTGGTTCCCTCCCCTACTCTTTCCCATTCCTTGACCTGTTACCTAAAGTCTGCTGTTTGATTCGTTTAACAGTTAAAAGTCTGCTGTTTCTTCCGGTATTTATGCACACATTTCAGTGTTTTAATGTAGTTATTGCTTAATTTATCACATTTATTTATTGACTTCCTGTTACTGAGTATTTAGCTCTCTTATACCTCTACTTACCTCACCTTTCCAGTTCTTTTAATATCATAATTTTTGGTTTAACCAATAAACCATATTTACATTATAATTGTGCAAATATTCACTGAAGGGCCAAAAGTGTACTCAAGATTACATTTTCTTTCCAATAGTACTTTGTTATTGCATTGTTTGCGCTTGCTTAATTTTTGTTGAACTTAATCTTAAAACTTTTTAACAACTTCATTAGATTGACCAAATAACTGTCACTGGTGTTTTTGAAATGCTGAAGATCTTTTTGTTTTTTGTTTTTGTCTGCCTGTGAAGCTGTTAGTCCTCTTGTTCCTATTTATTCCTTAGGGCCAGTGCATAGTTGCCACTCAGGGATTTCCCAGATAGTTGGAATGATTGCTTCTTTATGTCTTCCTTTTTATTGGGGAATTCGTGTGTGTGTGTGTGTGTGTGTGTGTGTGTGTGTGCGTGTGTAGAACATATCTTCTAGTAGCTTCCTGAGAAAGAATGTGTGGATAGTTTCCAGTCTAAAAATGGCTGCTTTCACACTTGGTTGATAGTTTGGGTATAGAATTCCTAAGATAATTTTTCCCTGGAACTTTTTAAATGTTGCTTCATTAATTTTAAGCTTGCATGTTACAATGGAGAAGTCAGGTGCCATTTTAATTCTTGTTCTTTTGTGTGTGACATTTTTTCCCCCTGAGGAAATTCCTGGGATGTTTTCTTGTATTAATGTGTCAGTATTTCTCTTCCTTTACCTTTTCTCTATTCTCTTTCTTTGGAATTATTGGTAGTCAAATGTTGAATTTTCTGTTTTGATTTTCTAAGTCTGTTAACTATATTTTGCTATATTCCTTTTCTCTTAATGCTCTGGGAGAGTTCCTTGATGTTGGATTTTAAACATTGCTATATTTTTAACTTCAAGAGCATTTAGATTGCTTCTTTTTCATGACAGCATTTTTTTAGTTTTTATTTATTTATTTATTTTTTGATGCAGGGTCTCGCTCTGTTGCTTGGGTTAGAGTGTGGTGACATCGTCATAGCTCACTGCAACCTCAAACTCTTGGGCTCAAGAGATCTTCCTGCCTCAGCCTCCCGAGTAGCTGAGACTACAGGCATGTGTCACCATGCCGGGCTAATTTTTCTATTTTTTGTAGAGCTAGGGTCTCATTCTTGCTCAGGCTGGTCTCAAAGTGCTGGCCTTAAGCAATCCTCCCACCTCGGCCTCCCAAAGTGCTGGGATTACCAGCATGAGCCATTGTGCTGGCCAGCATTTTTAATTTTTATTGCATCTCTCTGAGGATGATAATTATAGTTTTGAAAAAAATTTTCTTCTGTTCTCTGAATTATCTTTGTTTTTAGCTTTTCAAATTTTGTTTGTTTTTAATCTCTCTTATCTGAAACTTTCTATAAATCTTTGGTGATCCTTAGCTGTCTATTCCTATTTAAAGGTGAAAAAGGCTAATTGGTAGTTCTGTGTTTCTAGTGGACCTTGCCAAATTTAAGTGTTGGGCTTCACTTTAGGCTGATTGGATGCAGAACTGCTATTTTGTTGAGGAACTGCCAAATATTAGTACGCGGATGCCTTTTCTCTGGGACTGTTCAGTTTCTCTAGGGAAGGATTTTCCATTCTGAGAGAATGGTAGAGTGGATAGGTGGAGAAGGAAGTAAAGTGCATTTTTCCTGACGATGGCATTCTAGAATTAAAGAGAAGAAGCAGGGCTAAATGTTTGAGCATTTCTTATTTCTTATTTTGACTTTTACTTAATCCATCACTTTTGTGCTTTAAACCCCTCACCCCTGCCCTTGTGTATCGAAGTCTCAGTTTCTCTGCAGAATAACCCTTCTCTTTCTTTTTATTGTTTAGTCTGCAGATTTTTGCAACTAATCTCCACCCCACCTGCTACCTCCCACCCATTTCCAACTCTCCCTGAAACCCACATTCATTGTATCCTATCCTAATTCCTAAATTTCTCAGGGTCTTGCAGGGCAAGATTAGTTTTCCCTTAATATTGATATTCATCTCAGCATCTGCCTTAATGCTACTACTTCAAGGTTCAAACTTTCCTGGTCTTAATGCCAAGGAGAGATTGACTTATTTAAATCTTGGAAGATACCACAGAATTTCAAAAGTATGTCAGACCTGCAGTTAGCATGGTTTATACTTATGTAATCTCTGTTGACCAAATACTTTATATTTTGAATTTTGAATACTTGAATTTTGTGAAATTTTGGATTAGGTAGAGTTGGAGCCATAATGGATGTCTTGATAGTCCTTGACCTTTTCTTCTTTCTTTCTTTTTTTTTTTTTATTTTGAGACAGAGTCTTACTCTTGTCCAGGCTAGAGTGCCGTGGCGTCAGTCTAGCTCACAGCAACCTCAAATTTCTTGGGCTCAAGCAATCCTTCTGCCTCAGCCTCGAGGCCCGAGGAGCTGGGACTACAGGCCTGCACCACCATGCCCGGCTAATTTTTTCTGTATATATTTTTAGTTGTCCAGCTATATTTTTTTAGTAGAGACGGGGTCTCGCTGTTGCTCAGGCTGGTCTCGAACTCCTGAGCTCAAACGATCCTCCCGTCTCGGCTTCCCAGAGTGCTAGGATTACAGGCATGAGCCACCATGCCCGGTCCCTTGACCTTTTCATATATGTATGTATCTCATAACGTGCTCATTTTAGGGACTGTGTCATAGGTGCAAGTGTGATGTTGTAATTGTAAAACAGTGTTGTGCAGTAGATCTCAATCTTGCTGGTAGGCCGCTGCAGCCAAGTTTTGATTTTTTTAAGATAGTAGTGATGATAATAGTGAAATTTCTTCATCACTACTATTTTAAGAAAAAAAAATGTTATTTCATTACATTCTGAAGTTGAAAAATATGTGAATTTTTAAGCTGTAAAGCAGTAACAATGTATTACCTACACACACAGTGCTTTGGGGGAAGAGGCACTTCCTTTGAAGCAAGGCAAAGCAGGTTACATAGTTTCATATAGATGGTATGTTACAAGCCTTATCTGGACCAAAATGTTTTCTTGTTGGGGGATAGGGGACACAGAAGCCTTAAAGAATGTGTTAATGAGGACTTTTATAAATGACAATAAGAGATCAGTGTTATCTGGTTATTTGTTTACATGAATGTAACTTCACCTTTAGGTAAATGTTTACATAATGTAAGGATATTATGAAGAATGACTTTTAAATTGCCTTTGTGTTTAAATTGAATTATGCCACCCATAAACCCTAAAACTTAGAAATGCCCCAAACAAAAACCTAAAGCACGTAACTTTTAAAAGGCTTTTAACCTATCTTAGAAATAGTTGCTTCATTAAGGACTTAATATTTGCTACCCTCTTCTATTGGCAAATCAAAATATACCTGAGTAGGTGGTACAGGTTTTTTTCTTCTCCTAATAAGAAAAAAAAAAAAAAAGATATTTAATGCTTTGCTTAAGGACGGGGATATGTTCTGAGAAATGTGTCATTAGGCAATTTTGTGGTCGTGTACATTTTAGAGTGCACTTATACAACTTAGATGGTATAGCCTACTACACATTTAGGTTGTGTAGTATAGCCTATAGCTCCTAGGCTACAAACCTGTACCTCATTTTACTGTACTGAATACTTGTAATACAATGGTAAGTATTTGTGTATCTAAATATATCTAAACATAGAGAAGGTACAGTAAAAATATGAGATAGAAGATTAAAAAAGGTTCATTTATCTAGGGTACTTACCATAAATGGAGCATCAGGACTGGAAGTTGCTTTGGGTGAGTCAGTGAGTGAGTGGTGAGTGAATGTCCTAAGTCCTAGGACATTACTGTAATCTTTGTAAACACCATACCCTTAGGCTACACTAAATTTATAATTTTTTTCTTTCTTCAATAATAAATTAACCTTAGTTACTGTAACTTTTTTATTTTCTAAATTTTTGAATTTTTAAAAACTTTTAGACTTTTTTGTAATAACACTTAGCTTAAAACACAAACATTGTACAGCTGTACAAAGATATTTATATCCTTAGTCTATAAATGTTTTCTATTAATTTTTTTTTTTTTACTTTTTAAACTTTTTGTTAAAAATGAAGACACAAACACACATTAGCCTAGGCCTGCACAGGGTCAGGATCATCAATATCACTGTCTTCTACCTCCACATCTTGTCCCACTGGAAGGTCTTTAGAGTTGTAATAACATGCATGGAGCTGTCATCTCTTATGATAACAATTCCTTTTTCTGCAGTACCTCCTAAAGGACCTGCTTGAGGCAGGTACAGTTAAATTTTAAAAAAAATAAGTAGAAGAAGTACACTCTAAAATAAATAAAATAAAAAAAAAGTTAATAAACACATAAACCAGTAATGTAAGTCATTTCTTATCATTATTAAGTATTATGCACTATACATGATTGTACGACTGGTAACACGGTATGTTTACACCAGCATCACCACACACACATAGTGTTGTGATACACTTAGGATGGCTACAATGTTACAGTGCCTACCATGTCACTGGGCAATAGGAAGTTTTCAGCTCCATTATAATCTTATGGGACCACTATCATATATGCAGTATATGTAGTCCATCATTGACCCAAACAAACTGGCCAGTTCTCTTAGGAGCAAGTAATTATCACTGTCTCCTTTGATAGTATCAAGTTATTGTATTTTCCTTTTGAGAAAATATTAGCTGGGATTTTCTTTTTTAAAATAAAGATTAACACCTCCCCATTTATTTGTTAGAATACAGTATTTTGTTCTGATTCTGATTCTCTTCTACTGTGACCATTTCTTTATTCCCAAGGGCTTCTTCTTTCCTGTTCCTCAGATTTTATTCTTGGCCCTCAGATTCTCCCTGTCCAGTACTTGAAAGAGTTCAGTCACCCCTTGCGCAGGAGGGAGCAGAACATTTAATCAGATTTACTAGATTATTATTCATAGATGGGCACACTGTGGTAACAAGAAGTCGTATTTTTTCTTTTAGATAACATACACTAGCTAGATTTAAATAGATAACCCAGAGCTCTTTTCTCCTCATCCATTCTGTTTGATTATCTAGTTATAATTATGGTTAATCTAAAAAGTCATTATATTTTAGACATAATTTAGCCTATTTAATTTGTCTCATTTGTTTTATAATTACCATTGCTATATTCTTAAAGTTAATTCTAAATGAAGGTTGCTTTTTTGGTAGGGAGAAGGGATATGGAAGAGTAAAATTTTAGTGAGTCTCTGGTAGAAAAACAGATCTTAGCTGCCCTTTTAACATGTTCTTTTCTATATTCACACCTTTATTTGACCCTCCAGTTCAACTTGTTGAGAACAGACAAAGCATGTGTTAGCAACTGAGAAAAGAGGAGCGACCACCTAAGTGATCCCTGACAGTCCTGAGCTGCTGAAGTAGTAGCCTCAGGTGGTGGTTGTCAAACTTTAGCTGGCCTAAGAATTACATGGAGGGCCTGTTAAACAGCTTCCTGGGTTCCACTCACCCCGAGAATTTCTGATTCAGCAGATCTGAGTTGGAGTCTTACAGTTTGTTTGTATTTGCAGCAAGTTTCCAGGTGATGCTGATGCTGCTCTGGATCTCGCACTTTGAGAACCACTGATAAAAGTTAATGATCAGTCTTTGTAGCAGACCAAGAATGAATTAATAATGCCTACTATGATTTCTGAATTTCTTCTTCCCTTACAAAACAAAGAAATAACAACAACAACAGAACTCAAAAGTATTATCTAGTATGGCTAACCTGATTTGCGTTAGCCTGTGTTAAATTATATCAAATATAATTTAAGCTTTGATTCCAAAACAACTAGTAGGTAGTATGCCTTGGACTGGTTTACTATTAAGTATTTATTTTGACTTATTAATTCACTTTACAGATTTTACTGAGTACCTACCATGTGTAATGCACTATTTAGAGTTGGGACTGTAGCAGTGAATTCCTTCTCTGTGGGGCTTATATATGTAGTTTGAGGGTGATAGACAATAAACAAATAACATGTCAAGTTTTGATAAGTTATTTGGATTAAAAAAAGTATGAGATTGAACATATTTATTCCTGCCTGTTATGAATTATAATCTCTAATGATTTCCTATTTATTTGCAACCTGATAATATTTCTTGTATTTCTTGAACCTAATATTCCTTCTATTCCATGTGTTTCAGACTTTGTTTCATATTATTTTAGTAGTGGTCAGTTAAACTACTTTCCTTTTCTTTTCTTTTTCTTTTTTTTTTTTTTTAGGCAGAGTCTCACTCTGTCGCTCCTCCTAGAGTGCAGTAGCATCATCATAGCTCACTGCAATCTCCAACTCCTGGGCTCAAGTGATCCTCCTGCCTCAGCTCCCTGAGTAGCTGGGACTACAGGCGTGTGCCACCACGCCTGGCTGATTTTTTTCTATTTTTAGTAGATATGGGGTCTTGCTCTTGCTCAGGCTTTTCTTGAACTCCTGGCCCGGAAGTCATTCTCCCGCCCTGGCCTCCCAGATTGCCAGGATTGCAGGCATGAGCTACTGCACCTGGCAGTTAAACTACTTTCTCAGTAGGATTTAGGCTGTATAAGCTTGTTATCTTATAAACGTGTGTTTCTAGGTTTAAGCCTTGTGGCGTGATGTTTTGAAGCTTATCTACATGTTTTAAAATTATTTGAACTTGAATGTCTTTAGAGGGTCTGTGCATTCTGCAATTCATTGAAGCTCTCACCACTCCTCTTTTATTCTTATACTAGGCCTGCTTAACTCATTTATGTTACTGATTTGGCCTTTGTAGGCATTTGAGTTTGTGGTGCCTTCTTTAAACAATTTAAAAAGTACTGTTATTTTCAAGCTGAAAAACCTAACCTAAATGAAATGTAATAATTTAATAGTAATTTAATTTTTGTTTAGATTTCATGCTTTAATTTTTGCTCTTATTTGCTGATATTGCACATTACATACAGAAGAGGAATGTAGTTAACTACCTAAAAAGTAGAATTCAAGGAATTCTTTAGTTCTGCTCTGTATATACCCTTTAATCACATAAAATGTACATTGAGAAAAGACTGGCACTGTACACCAATATATTAGTAGTGGAATCATGAGTGGTTTTTCTTTCTTTCATTTGCTTATCTATTTTCTAATGTATACTTAATACTGAACTACTAAAATCAAGAAACAAAAAGTTGAAAAATATTGTCTAAATTATGCAGCCTTGCAGGTCACCCAAGATTACTTCATGGTGCTCCATCTTGTAGCACTCCATGTAATCTTTTAAAATTAGGAAAATAGCTATTTTCTGCATATAGTACGAATTTTGGCTACTGTTTCTTTTGGTCTAAACTTTTCTATGGGCAAAGTTGAAAGTGAGTAAATTTCTCTGACAGGAGGATCTAGTTTTAAAGTCCAAGACTACACATGCGCACACTCACACACTGAGGCTGTATGTGTCAAATGTTAAATAAACTGAAGAAAAAGCTAATGGTTTTTGTTTTTTTTAACCAGGGATTGGATTGAGATAAGGAAGTAAATAACAAATACCCAGTTAAGTTTACTGGACTGTCCTTTTAAGTATTGATTGCAGATTGTTATGAAGAACTGTCCTAATCTTGGCTAAGAGTGTGTACCAACTAGTGTGTACCAACTTCAGCCTGTCTCTAGTTCTGCAGATGCTTGTCTGTGTTCTGTTATTCTCTTGCCACTGTGGTGAAGATTGGCTGGTCTCCTGAGAAGAAAGTTTTGTTAGCTAGTATGTAAGGTCAGCTGAACTGGCTTCCTGTTTATTGTTCAAGTAAAATCTATGTGGAAATTGATGTATATTATATATAATACATATGTGTGGAAATAGATACAGCTTTTTTTGTATGTGGAAATAGGCTTTAAGATTTTCTACCGTGACTCATGCCTTTTTCAGTTTGCTTTTTAAGTCTCTTTTCAAAGATATTTAAAAGCAGAGTATTCAAAAAGAAATGCCACATGAAAGATACCCGAGAGGCATCAGCAGTCACTGGTTCTGTAGTGAATCTCCATCTGTACTTTAAACCGCAGGACTTACATTTTAGTTTCTTTTCCTCCTCCTGCGTGTCATTGATTTGATTTGCTAAAGTGTGAAGCCTGTGCTTGAGCAGTAGGAGTGCTCCCAGCTGGAGCCATAGGGGATGTTTATTGAACTAAGCAGTGGAGAAGCCCTTGGGATTGGTATGTTACTTATTGGCTTTCCTGCTTGCAGTTTTCTTTGGGAGCATATCACTTACCTTTTTCAAGTCTCAACTTTTGGTATAGAGCAGGTATATGATGTGGTTTAGGTGGTACACTGATAAGGGATTCAGTAACTCAGAATCACACAGTGAGAATGTAATTTCTTTTTCTGTTTTCTTTGAATCCTGATTACATAAGCAGAAAGATAGTATTTTGGAACTAGTGTGTAACACCTTTCGACATCTACCAATCTTCCTTTTTAACAGGGGAAGCAAACTTCAGGCTCCGAATCTTTTAGGACCTAGCTAGAATTTAAGAACACTGCATTTATTTCTATGTTGTCTTCTGTTTAATGGCAAGTGACGCAGCTTTTCTATTTTTGATAGATTCATTTTATTTTTTGAAAGTGCAAGTAGTTTTTCAGTGCAAGAGAGTGACCCTGGGAAGCAGCTATAGGGAAGCTGGGGAAGGGGGAGACAAGGGAGGTAAGGAAGCTGGTAAAGTCAGCTTTTGCCCACCACTGTGGGCAACTAGAGCTTAATCCCTGTGGGGAACTCTGGGAGTCAGTGTAGCACGTGTGCCTTAGAGCTATCTCAGCAAAGGCAGAGGGACACTGAATCCTCAGTCATTGGTTGAAGGCAGCTCTGGGGGTGTTAATTCTCCAGAACTTCCAGCCTGCCTCTCCTGCAGGTCGAGCAAGCTCTGGCAGCCAGACAGAACACTGAGACAAGTAGTCCTAGGTGTGGACAGGGTAAATGGGTGGGGCACCAACAGTATCTGCTACACCCCCAGACAAGCTAAGTTTTTCCTGCAGTCCTCCTCATCTTACTAAACAACAGCTTCATCCTTTGGTGCTCAGGCCAAAAACTTTGGAATCATCCTTGACCTTTCTCTCATGTGTCACATCCAGTCCATCAGCAAATATCATTGGCTCTACCTTTAAAATATATTCAGAATCTGACCTCTCCTTATTATCCTTAGTGCCACCACCTGGCCCAACCCATCTCCCTCCCCATCAACTCACAGCCTCCTAACTTAGTTTACTCTCAACACAGCTGCGGGAATGATCCATATAAAACCTAAGTGAGGTCACATCACTCTGCTCAAAACCCTCCAGAGGCCCTCATCTTACTCAGAGTAGAAGTCAAAGTCTTTACAATGGCCCATAAGACCCTAGGTAATCTGGCTGTGTGTGGTGTGTGTCTGTGGGTTGTTTTCATGTCTGAGCACGTGTGTGAGCATGTACTATGCTTTTTGTCTTTAGTCTTACATCTAGTCAAAACACTCCTCCCCTTACCCTTCCCTTCAGTGTCGGTTATGTGATTCATTTGTGAATTAGATCATTTGTCACAATTTGCATTCCATCTTTACCACTACAGCCTAGTTGATTTTTAAAAAAAAATTTACATACGGTAAATTCACTTTGTGGTGTATAGTTCTGTTGGTTTTGACAAATGCATGGATTGTACCCACTACCACAGTTTGTGTATGACAGTTCATTGCCCTAAAAATTCTCCTGTGTTCCCCCTATATAGGTAAGGTTTGTCCCTACCTTCCGCCCCCTGGTAACCACTGATCTGTTTTCCTCCCTACAGATTTTTCTTTGTTAGTGTCATGTAAGTGGGACTTTTGCAATATGTAGCCCTTTGGGTCTGGCTACTTTCACTAAGCAAAATTCATTTACGGTTATGCCATGTTGTATGCGTATTTCTCAGTAGTTTATTCCTTAATGTGCATTAAAATAAATTTAAAAACAAAAGTGAATTGATTTAAAGAAAATATTGAATAAAAATGGCATAGGTGGTACTGAGATAGAAAAAAATCTTGAGCCTGAATGACTAAGGTTTGGAAATCAGGAATGTGATAGAAAGATGCCTGGAAAGACTTTGCTTTACCTGGCACCTCTGCCAGTAATTAGCCATGTGGTCTTGGGGAAGTCACTTAACTGCTCTGCTTCCGAGTTTCTGGTGTAGAATAAACAGTAAAAACCTGATCTAGAAGTTGTTAGCTCCTATGTCCAGGGCTACTTGTGGTTCATAAGACACAGGTTATTTGAGTAGCTAGTTGTTAACATTAGCATTTCATTGCTCTGAAGCAGCTGGCTCCCCTGGTTTTCAGAGTTATTAGGACCAGCCATTATAAATGGTTTGTAAAACTTAGAGTGAGGGAGTAGGGCCTGTCAGTAGGAATGAAGAAAGCCTTCAGTGTAAGGCTCCAGTTCGTTGACTTTTTTCTGTTGGGCTTATCCAGTTTAAGAGATAGTAAGAGCCTGAGTTAGAGCTGTAGTAGTAGTGTCTGAGAAGTACTGGTGGTACCATAAACTCAGCAAATTTTCTATCAACCTCTTTTGTGACACACATTTGGATCTTAATCCCCATAGTCCTATCCTTAGGTGAGTTTCCCAGGGATGTCTATGAAGTGTGATGGTCAGTGTCCACAGTTTCCCAGAACATTATTGTGGCTCACTAATAAGCCACTTTGTCACATAATTGACAGTGTATGTTTGAGGGTCAGAGCATGTTTGAGATTGATCCACTGATGACAGAAACTTACAGAAAACCAAGAAGGAAACCAATGATGATTGCTTGTTTTGTTATTTTTAAAGATGGATGGATTCATAGCAATTCCTTTTAAACTCATGGCTGCTTAAAATCCCTAACCAGGTTGCCTTTTTTTTTTTTTAATTGAAATGATGTTAGGTGATGGAGTGTCAATGTTAAATCAGAAGTGTAAGTGAAAGGAATTTAAAAGAGCAAGATTGCTATAATTTGTGTTTCCTTTGCATGTAGCACATAGTAATTTATTTTACTTTTTACTTTTAGTAATGAATGTTATAACTATTGAAGATTATAAGAGCACATACTGGCCAAAATTGGACGGTGCCATAGATCAACTTTTAACCCAGAGTCCTGGTGACTATATCCCCATATCCTATGAACAGATATACAGGTAAGTCAAGATTTAATTTGCCTGGGTTTGAAAGGGTATATTGAGTTTTAGGGTAACTTGAACTACGCAGCATGAAAGCATGTAATTAATATATAATACATAAGGTGAGGCTCTGTAAGTATATGTTCCACACTTACTGATTGGAGATTTGATTTATACTTTTTGATCCAGAAGTGGTTTTTAAGTCAAGATGGATTTGAAACCACACTCTGTTAGACTTCCTCCTACCTCAGCCTGCCACCTCTGCCATACATAATGCAGAAACCGGAGGTCAGTGAAAAAAGCAATAATGACTGAAGTATCTGGTGTAAAAATATGTGTTTTTAGTCTCACAGGGAGTCCCTAGTTTAATCTGTTGATGTTTATTGACACACAGTTCTAACTCTCTTTGATTATTTTGTTTCCCAGATCGTGGTAAATAGAAGCAGCAAATTAGGAACTGGGGTGGGATATGAGATCAGCACAGTGCCAGAAGGAGGAAGTGACAACTGTGCTGTTCCACATAGCTGATGTACAAAGGGTTGTATTGCAAACATTTTTCTGAGTTGGAAACTTTCTCTTTACTGATTATCACTCTCCCTTATTTTGACATTCATTTAAAGGAAAGAGAGCAAGAGAGAACCTGTTTTATAAGTAGTTATCATATTCAGACCCTAGCTTATCACCCAATGTTAGATTATCTAGTACTGGTTAAATTTGTAATAGACTACTCAAAAGAGATTATTTGCAGCTGGTGGTACTATCTTTTCCATCTCAACACTGATTGGGGGAGGGTAAATTTTTATTTAAAAACTGTGATTGGTCACTTTTCTTAGATCTGAATTTCACTTTTTTTAGATCTGAATTATTTGATCAGTGGCTGTATATTGAAAGTGTGCTTTAACCTTAGGTTGGGTTAAGTGCTTCATCATTAACTTAGTTTTTTTTTTTTTGTTTTTTTTTCTAACAGTTGTGTGTATAAATGTGTATGTCAGCAGCACTCGGAACAGATGTACAGTGATCTGATTAAAAAGATAACTAATCACTTAGAGAGAGTCTCAAAGGAGCTGCAGGTAAAGAACTGATTGTATTGATTTTTGCTTCCTTGAGTTTTTCTGATTGGAATTAGCCTAAAATACATTTGGAAGCCTGTTAATTTGATTATGATACAAATTTATAAACATTTTCTAGATGAATGTTGACCAAATCATCTAATTTTTGGAATAGATTATTAGTTTGAAAATTTTGACATAAATTGTGGAAATTTTTAGATTGAATATATTTCAGACCTTTTCTGATTCCATTTATTATCATGTCAACATTTCTTTTATTTAAAACCTTATTTTTCACTGTTAACTTTTCATATTTGGTGACTTTTATAATATAAAAACGTGTATATTTTAACTTTTTTTGGTAACTCGTATTATTATCTTTGAAGAGTAGTTTGCCTACTAGTTTCTAATACTTGCCAATATGAACAACTGAAGTCAATACTTTATTGATAAACCTCCTATAGATGGGCATCACCCTAACTCTAAAATCTGGGTCAGGTTGCAGAAAATATTCTAAGAGGGAGCACTTGGCTTGATCCCCTAATTTGCTCTCCCTCCCTGCCTCAGTAAAGCTTCCAGTCCTTGAAGGTCAGGTCCGATCTTTATGTCAGGGCCAGATCCCAGTTTAGTTTTGTTGTAGAACTAACATAATGCCTAGAAAGATCACTCAGGAATAGATCTATATACCACTATTAAGAAATGGTCCAGCATTTTGCAATATTAAATAACTACTGTTTCTAGCAAGTGCTGGGGTGTGCTTTTGGCTCGGATATTGTTCCTCATATACTTTGAGGTCTGAGGTATCTTAGTGTTTGGTTTTTTTTTGTTTTTTTTTTTCCCCCTAAACAGTTGTCCTAAGTAGCTTCTTTATTTTTCCTTTTTCCTTTTTTTTTTTTTTTTTTAAACTTATAGCTAGGGCTGTGTTTTATCATAGTCAAATATATATTTTTCCTGTTAGTGTAAATTGTTTTGTCTTTTTCCACTAAATACAAAATCATTATTCATTAACAAATATATTTAGTGTCTAGGCATTGTATATAAACTGTAGATGAAACCCAAGGTCTGTGCATTATAGCTTTGAATGATTTGCTTTCTAATTCTTGACGCCACTCTCTCCCTGAATTCTCATCTGAATCCAGTTTATTGCCAAATCCTATTTACTCTGGTTTCTCTCTGGACTTTATGCACTTCTTTTCACTTGCTGGTATCGTAGTCAAGGTCACCATCATCCTGCAAGTATTCTGCTAAAATGCTCATTTCAACTGGTTGCTCAGCCTTACTTTATTGATGTGTGCCTTAATTTATTTAACCAGTTTTTGATTGATGAATATTTAGGTTGCTTCCAATCTTTGGCTATTACTAGCAATGCTATAGTGAATAATCAGTCTTGTAAGTAATGTCATTTACTAAGTCCATATTGTGGTTCACAGAAGTTTCAAGTTGTACTCCTACCAGTTATGAATATATCAGAGTGTCTGTTTCCCTCACTGCTAATACAGTCTATTAGGAAACTAATTTTCAGTTTTATATTAATATAGGAACGATTCTTATTAAAGATTAAAACATAGATAAAGGGTGATATCTTTTCTGATGTTAGTATTTTTAAAAGGGATAATATGTATGTAAAACCGGGGAATTTAGTTTATTTGTAGAATCGATACATGTCTCAGTTTCAGTTCAGCAATATAGTCCTATAAAAAATCTTGGTTCAAAATAATCCTTTTTATAGGATTATAAAGTTTATAACACATTATTAAATAGCAGGGTGGAGTGGTTAAAGCCCTGGGGACTGGGGTCCTGTTCTTACTCTGCCACTCAATAGTTGTATGTGTGCCTCTTGATCAAACATGCCAGTGTCATCTTGTAAATTTTCTCCACATTAAAATGAAGTAGATTTATCCTTTACACTAAGTTGTAAGATATTTTTTTCTTCTGCTTCTTGCCTAGCAAATGCTTCTTCATTCTTTTCTCAGGCTTAAACTCATTTGTGCCTGTCTGTGTAAAGCCTTCCTGGAACATCTGCACTCCCCTCAGAACAAAACAGAACAGAATAGACTATTGGCATTTCTTCTTCTGTGGACCCATTGCATCTTGGCAGTAACAAATCTATTAGGGAAATGATTGTGTTACTGTTTCTGCTTGCATGTCTGACTATTAATACTTCACAGGCCCTCCCTTGAGGGCAGGGACTCTGTCTTGTTTGTCTTTTTATCCTTAGTGTCTGGCACAATTACAACTCAGCAAATGTTTGTTGAATGAATGCTCAGTAACTATGACCTAAACCAATGAAAAGAGTAGCATGATTAGCTTCATAGTCTTGTTATTAGCATAAACAGACCATTAATCTTTATGTTCATTAGACTCATAGGCATTTTATTAATTAATTTAGTATTATAAGTATGTGGCCTGGTTTAATCTCTTATTTTATAGAGATCATAAGGCAGTTTTCATGGGGGACAAAACAAGAGTATGTTCCAGGCCTCAGGAGCCAGAGACGTTTTATTTGGGTGGAGCATTTTGTTTGTAGCTCTGGTTTTAATAATGAAATATTGTTGTTAGGAGCCAAAGCAAAAGTGTGGGATGAGTTGCATTTGGCGTATAATCAGAAATTGAGTGTTGGAGTTGATAAATCAATGAGCTGGACCTACGGGGCATCATCCTCTGTCTGTCAAGGGCATCTTAAAATAGCTGTGGGTTTGTAAGTTTATATGTCAGAGTGACTTACTTAATCTCTATCCAAAGGCATATCCTACTGGGGAGAATGAAGAGTATATGAAATAATGTTCCATACTCCCCAGTTATTTTTGATGTTTGCTAAAAAATCTAGAGAATACTGTTTTTGGAGATTTTAAAAGATTAATTTGTTGAATGGAAATATTTTTATATGACAGTATAATCTAACTTGCTGTCTCTTTAAAAAAAAACAACAACACAAATTTCTTTCATTTTCAGAATAACGACTTTTCTACCACTTCAGTAACTTCAAAAAGTTTTTCCTGGCCGGGTGCGGTGGCTCACGCCTGTAATCCTAGCACTCTGGGAGGCCGAGGCGGGTGGATTGTTTGAGCTCAGGAGTTCAAGACCAGCCTGAGCAAGAGCGAGACCCTGTCTCTACTAAAAATAGAAAGAAATTATATGGATAGCTAAAAATATATATAGAAAAATTAGCCGGGCACGGTGGTGCATGCCTGCAGTCCCAGCTACTCGGGAGGCTGAGGCAGAAGGATGGCTTGAGGCCAGGAATTTGAGGTTGCTGTGAGCTAGGCTGATGCCATGGCACTCTAGCCTGGGCAACAGAGTGAGACTCTGTCTCAAAAAAAAAAAAAAAAGTTTTTTCTGTTGTTAAATTAATAATGTTAATAATTAATTAACAAATAGTTAAATACACTTAGTATTCTCCTTACTATTATATTTCACTGCATGTATATCTATACTTTTTTACTTTCTGTTGGATTGTTTGAAATTGTGACAGTGTATTTTGCCTTAGCTATTTTTTTAACCATTCTCCTCCCCGTCCGTATTAACTCCTCTCTTCTTTAAATGTGATAATGAAATTCTATATTTATTTTCCTTTTTCCATATCTCCAAGGCCTCAAGATGTGAATTTCTAATTATGATTTTTTTGATATACCAATGTATGGAAATAGATGACTATATAGGGAAAATTGGTTTACCAGTTTAATAAATAATATCTTGAATAGTTTTGGAAAGTTCTGTTGAAACTTTTAGAAATTACCATACTTTTGGTGAAGGCTCAGACTGGGACCTCTAATTGTCTGTTGTTTTTCTTATAGATAACCTCATATTTATGTCTGAATCTAAATTCCTCTTCACCCAAGTCAGTTTCTTTCTTAGTCTTGAGATTTCATATTCATCTTTGACTCCTTTTTTCCTCTTATTTCAAGGTGATAGTTGATGGAATACTATAATGTCTCTTGCTTCTGTCCTCTTTCATTCCCATTGCTGTCATCCTTTTCCGTGTCATTATTGGCTTGTGCCTGCACTAATGGAGTATTCTCTCAATTGGTTTGCCTTTTTACAGTGTCTTCTTTTGGCTAAGTAATCTTCTAAAAACTCTGATTTCCTAGGCATACTTTCTTGTTCAAAAACCTAAAGATTCCGTGTTGGCTTTCTCAGTCACAGTTCCTTTCTTAATCAATATAAAAAACTGAGCTGGTTGATTGGTTGCAGGGCTTCCTCATGGGAAACCTGATATAGCTAGCACTTTCCTCGCCAAATATGCAGGGTACTCTATTAGGTACAGTAGTGGGTATATAATTGATAAGACTAGAAAATTTGAACCACCTTCCTGCTGAGAACAATTATGAAAACTAGACCAAGAAACTAACAAAAAAGTGACGAATTATAGGGCCAGGATCTGAGACAAGAAGGAAACCCAGACTTGTACTAGGGCCAGCTACTTATTCTGGAAGAGAAGAGGCTAATGGGCTGAGAAACTTAATAAAGCTTTGGTACACTTGTGGGGGTAGGGAGATAAAATTGGAGTTTAAAGCCCACGAAACCTGAAGGACCACATCCCAGGAATAGTAAGAGTAACAGAATATAGACTAGCCTTTTCAGTAGCTAAAGCCTGATTCCTGATAGGATTAAGATTGTCTGAATTTGCCAGAGCCTCTAGTTTCCTACCAGAAGCAAAAATAAATGCTCTCTGGAGAAAGATACATTATCCTAGGCATTAAATTGTTTCTAGAATTTTTCATAAACAGTATCTGGCACTCAATCAGAAATAACTAGTCATAGTAGAAGATGAGGTGACCGTAAAACCAGGACGAATGGTGAAATACATTTTTAGACAAGAATTAAGAATATTCATCACTGGTAGTTTCTCATTTTAAAGAAATAATGAAATGTTTTTCAGATAAAAAATGTTTTGGCTAGGTGCAGTGTGTTATACCTGTAATGCCAGCACTTTGGGAGGCCAGGAGTTCCAGACCAGCATAAGCAACATAGTGAGACCCCATCTCTACAAAAAATAAAAAATATTAGCTGGGTGTAGCCCCACCTAGTTGGAAGACTGAGGCAGGAGGATCACTTGAGCCCAGGAATTTAAGGTTGCAGTGAGTTACGATGACACCACTGCACTCCAGCCTGGGCAACAGAGAGACATCCTGTCTCAAAAAAAAAAAAAAAAAGGAAAAGAAAGAAAATGTTCCTAGATGAAACTTGGAGATTCAGATTCAGGTAGGAATGAAGAACAGAAAAGATAAATTTGTGAGTATAGGTCAATAAAAATGATAATGTCTTGTGGGGGGGGGTGTGCGTGTGTGTGTGTGTATATATATATATATCTATCTCACAAAAACTCATGACAATAATGTGCAAGGTGGAAAGGAGTAGATTGATTTAAAATGTTCTAAATCCCCTGCATTATCTAGGAAGTGATAAAGTACTAATTTATTTTAGACTATGATAAGGCAAGATGTAATCTATTGTATTAGGATAACCACTAAAGGAATAGTCAAAGAAAGTATAATCAACAAGATAGAGGGAAAAAATGGAATGATTTAAAATAATCAAAGAAGTCAAGAACGGATAGAAAAGGGTACAGACAACAGGTGGGACAAATAGAAAACCAATAGTAGTATAATAAATTTAAACTCTAGCATATCTATTACTATGTAAAATGTTAAAGACTTAGTACTGCATTAAAAAAACTAAAATACTTATCAGACTGGATGAAGTTTGAGAACCTTACTAAATGTTGCTGACAAAAGGGACATCTAAAATACAAGGATACAGAAAAACTGAAAGCAAATGATGGAAACAACTATACCATATAAACATTAGCCGAAAGAAAGGTGATACAGCTGCATTGATATCCTAAAAAGTAGGTTCAGAGCAAGTGCTATTATTGAATGTAAAGAGAACTTTTTATAATGACAGGGTTCAATTACTAGGAAGATAACAATTCTAAATTTGTATACACCTAATAACATAGCCACAGAAATTAACAGACCCAAAAGAAGAAACAGATAAATTCATAGTCATGATGAGAAGTTAATACATTTTTCTCGGTAACTAAGTAGACAAAACAAACAAAAAACAGGAATATAGAAGATTTGAACAACATGATAAATAAACTTGACTTAGAGCTCTGCATGCATTAATTGCAGAATACATATTCTGTTCAAGTCAACCCAGATCATTTATGAAAATGACTATGTTGCTCATAAAGTTAGTCCTAACATATTTTAGAAAATTTAAATCATACAGAGTATGTTCTCTGACTTACAACAGAATTAAAATTAGAAATCATTAGCAAAAAGGCAACTAAAAAAAATCTCTGTGATTGAAAATGTATAATAAAAACATACATCCAAAAACTCATATGTGAGAACAGAAATTATAGCGGAAATAAGCACATGTTTTGAACTGATACGTAGTGTTAATACTACATATCAGGCCTTGTGGGATTAAGCCAGAGTCTTTTTGGGGAAATGTAAAGCCCTAAAATGCATATGTTAGAAAATAATATAGTCCGAAAATCAATGGCTTTAATATTTTATCTCAATAAATTAGAAGAAGAGTAACAAATGAAGCCCAAAAAGGATGAAATGACAGTCTCTGCCAGTGGACCACTGGAAGCATAAGAAATATTCAGGGCACTATGGTACAAAGCAGAATAAGGAACGTGCTGTGTCAGAGAAAAGAGGAAATTATCATAGTCAGGTAGAAAAATAAAGAGGAAGGCAGCAGTGGCAATATGTCATGAAGAATGGGTAGGTGTGTGGAGAGCAGGTGTTTGGGCTGAGAGAACTTCATGAGCAAAGGCTGCACTTTGGAGAGGTTTGGGATGTACTCGGTAATAAGGAGTGGTCCTATGAAGATAGATCGCAAAGTATTCTGGGAGATTGGGAAGAGAACAGGCTGAAAAAGGCAGATTGGAGTTGAATTGTAGAAGCCCTTAAATGCCAGAAAGTGCATCTTGGAAGATCAATGTGGTAAGAGAATGGATTAGAGTAGGAAAGAATGAGATATAGGGAAACGGTGATTATGGTAGACTAGGTGAATTGCAGGTCTTCAGTCCTGTATCTGTAACTCCAAAATCCAAAAAATGCTTTGAAAATGGGAAGTTTTAAAATAAATTTGTTGCCAAAACTCATGTGGTAGTAAAATTTGATCTAGACTCATGTGAGGAACTTGAATGGGGACATTCTTTCGTTTTCTGCCAGAAATATTGCTGTATTGTCTCAGTTCCTACTGGGTATTTTGCATAGTATATGGTATATGTATCATAATACTTTCTAAATTTGAAACGTTCTGAATTGTACATATCTGGCGCCTAGGAGTCATGAATAAGAAATTTCATACTTGGTAAGGAAAAGGGAGGAGTAAGTGTCAGGGGATGCATTGTGGAGGTCAAAGAAACAGTATAAGACGTAGTAAGTTACCAAATTAGTAACTTCCATATTTGTAAGAGAGGTAGAGTGAGAAGATTCAAAGATCATTTTAGTTTCAATAGAAATGTTAGGATTTTATTAGAGGGAACTTGAGGTAGGGAAGGAGAATGATAGTGGTTTTAGAATGTTCAATTCAACAAACTTTTTGTGTCCATGTGCAAGGTGTGCTAGATGCTAAGGGTATGGAGCAATTAAAATATGTGTTTATTCTTTAGCACCTTTTAAGTGAAAGACATAATGATACTTTTAATATACTAGAATTTGATGAGTGATAGGATAGGGGAATAAAATGAGTTCTAATTTTCCCCCTTGTGAAATGTCTCAAATTTATCCTCTCCACCTCTCTAGTTTAAGTCCTCATTGGTACTTGACAATAGAAAAAGATACCTAGTTTGTATAATGGCCCTGTATCTTCCCCAAATCCATTTTGTTTATCGTTCTCAGACCTACTACGTCACCTCTTTTCATAAACTCTTGACTCTCCATTTACCTAAAGAGCAAAGATCATACTCCTTAACTGGAATTTAAAGGCTCTTCACACTCTGAACTTAATAAGATAGTGCAATAATATTTTGCTTTTTAAATTTAAAGAGTCTGTGTCTTTTCATCTTTGTGGTCTTTTCTCTTTTGATTTCTTTTGCCACTACTTTGCTCCCTCTCTTTCTGCAAGGGGGGCTTCTTTTTGTCTGTTAGGTTTTGCTCAGCTTTTAATTTCACTATTCTTGGCAGGCTTGATCAAGTTCTCTTCTTTGCTTCTGTAGTACTTTATTTATGTTGCTACTATAATCTTTAGTTTAGCACTTTGATATATATTTAATTACCAGTCAGGATTTCTGCTTTGCAACATTGTGAGCTTCTAAGACAAGGATCCTGATTTACTAAACTATGTTTCTTTTGGCCTATTGTAGTCTTAAGTAATCATTAAATAAATGTGCTAGTCACAGTACTATTGACTAGATGTTTTCAGTTCTCTTCCTTTTGG
Source organism: Eulemur rufifrons (assembly GCF_041146395.1). Classification (NCBI taxonomy): domain Eukaryota; kingdom Metazoa; phylum Chordata; class Mammalia; order Primates; family Lemuridae; genus Eulemur; species Eulemur rufifrons. The sequence goes on along the minus strand of NC_091010.1, from coordinate 61,084,077 downwards.
ATACATGGTAGGATTGTACTTCTCTATCCCATTAAAGTTAGACTTGGTCAGGTGACTTGGTTTGGCCTGTGAATTGTGAGTGAAAATGAAGTTGTGTATGGTGAAGTGTGTACCCAAAGAGCTGAATCCTTTAAGATTGGCTCTGCAATTTTCCTGTTTCCCTTTCCCTGCCACAGTGTTCTAGATGGTAGAGGCTCACTTAACCCTGGGGTCCAAGTAAGGATAACATGGAACAGGCCCTCAAGATAGGCATATAAGTGAATGAGAAAGAAAGCTTTGCTGTATATTTTTTTCTGATTTTTAATCCATTTAAAAAATTCATATTTTATTGAAATATAATTCACATACCCTAACACTCACCTTTTTAAAATGTACAATTCAGTGATTTTTTAGTATAATCACAAAGTTTTGCAACCATCACCACTAATTTCAGAACATTTTAGTCACTCTAAAAAGAAACCGAAGTACCCATTACTTTTTTTTTGACTGATACAATAAGTATTTAAATTGACAACATTTAGAATATTCTGTTTTGCACCACTGCAATTTGGATAATTGACTTTACAGTAGTTTCCCCTCTATATCTGCTGGAGGAATAGTTCCATGACCCCCAGAGGACACTGGAAACCACAAATAGTAATGAACCTGATTGCCATCAACACGTTTCTATTCATGTCTTTAATACCTTTTTCATCTTAACTAAGCCCTTATCATGCACTATGGCTGTAACTTTTGCACTTTGAGGTGCCACAGCAAAACTAGCTTGGTTTTTTTTTTTCCTTCCTCATAATTTCAGTTAGAAGATTTGTTCTTATTGTAGGTCCTAGCAACCTCAGCATACAATTTCTTTTCTTTCCTTATTAAGTGGAGAACTTTTACCTTTTCACTTAAAAGAAGTGCTTTATGGCTTCTCTTTGGCATATCTGAATTGTCAATATCACCCCTTGGCACTTTGGCGCCATTATTAAGTAAAATAAGGGTTTCTTTAACCTAAGCACGCAATACTGGGACAATCCATCTGATAGCTGAGATGGCTACTAAGTGACTAACGGGTGGGTAGCGTGGACAGTGTGGGTACGCTGGACAAAGGGATGATTCATGGCCCAGGCAGGATGGAGCTGGATGGTGTGAGATTTCGTCATGCCACTCAGAATGGCACACAGTTTAAAACTTACAAATTGTTTATTTCTGGAATTTTCTATTTAATATTTTTGGACTGCAGTCAACTGTGGGTAACTGAAACCTCAGAAAGGGAAACCAGAATGGGGGGGGGGGGTTTGCTACTGTAACAGATATGTAATCCTTTACTCTTAAAACTGGCTTAAATGAGACTTCCACATTTTGATTTTTTTGTGTGTGTCTATCAGAATCCAAAATCCATTGGAATAATTGTGAAGCGTTTTCTCCCCAAGTAATGTTGATAAATTTATTGTTTACATTAATGTACTTTATCAAATTGAGAGTATATTTTCAATTTCACCAAATAAAAATACTCTGACATTTTGATGTAGTAGCTTTATACTCAGTAACCCATTAACACGAGTGTTCCTTCCAACAGTTTTGTCACTGGTTTGGAACGTACGCTCTACATTAGCCCTAGTAAACAATGTTTAAACAGATTTGGTTCCCAGGTCAGAATAATAACTTAAAGTGGGAGGAATGGCACCAATAATACTAACCTGAGTTGAGGGCCTTGATGAGGAGAGGCCATAAAGACAAAGAAGGGGAAGGAGGAAAATGTTGCAATTTTTATTCTCAATAGGGCTGAATTTATAATAGTTTAAATGAGTATTTGTCAACTGTTTTAATTAAATGGAAGTTAACTAATTACATTTAAACCATTCATTTTAATAAAATTAGAGTAATTTTGATGTCTTTTAAGCTAAATATATCTTGGTTTTAAACTAAATATATAATTTGACTCTATCCAATTAATAATGGAGATTCACAGAAACTAAACCATAATCAGTCAACAGTACTTAACTTTGATTCACTCTACACAGACACCAGATTGCATGTAAAAGCTTTACTGCCAAACTGCCAATAAAGTGAACCAGAGTCCTTTGGTGTTTAAAATCAGAGCAAAGATTGCTTTGCTATTTGTTTTTTGTCCAGTGGGTGGCAGCATAACTCAACTAGTTGTATGTGGTCATTTGAAATTTTATATATTTTTGAGAGGCTTTAATTTCTATATCTGTTGAACTGCAGAGTGTGTTCCAAGAAAACTTTCCTCCCCCAAATACACTATTTACTCCTTGCTAGAGTGAAGAAAATTTTAGATAATAAGAAAATTGCTTGATATGCTTTCTTCATGGATTTCATGATGTTAAAAATGTGTGTGTAACGGATCCATTTAAAGTAGAAGATAGACCAATGGGTTTCAATGTAATAGAGTGCAAAAAATCCATTAATAGTTTCAGATTTCATATTGCAACTAGCCTTTTAAGAAACTACCACTTACTAGTTTTCAGAGAATACCTACAATTATCTGAAAAGACCATTCACGTATGCCGTCATTTTCCATCTACATATCTGTGTGAGGCTAACTTTTCTTCATATATTAATACTTCAACCAAAACAGCATCACAGCCAATTCAATACAGAAGCAGATAGGAGAATCCAGCTGTTCTAGTAAGCCAGGCTGTAAAGAGACTTGCAAAAATGTAAAAACAATGATACTTTTCTACTAAATTTTTTTTGGTTTTGGAAAATAGTTATTTTTCGTAAAAATATATTAAGATGCAATGGATTTATTATTGTCATTTTAGAATGAATACATATCTTTAAAACCCAGCTTTAATTTCTATTATGATAAATAGTCATAGATATAACCCACATATAAACAAAAGCTTTTTGGAATCTTCAGTTATATTTAAGAATGTAAGGGGTTCCAGAGACCCAAATGTTTGAGAATCACGGAATAAAACTGACTCCAAGGTACATTGTTAGGGAAAGTGCAGATCTGTGTGATTATACTTTATCATTTGTATAAAAAGAACTGTAAATAGGAAATTTATTTTCTAGTGTAGGGATAAAATCCTTCTGGAAGGATATAAAAGAATTAAGTATTGGTTCAGAGAGGAAGGAATGAAAGGTAAACTCTTTTCTCTAAACCCATTTGAACTCATTTGAATTTTAAACCAGATGCGAATGTATTACTCATCAGTGGAAAAAAAGAAAAAGAAAAAACATTCCCACTCAGCTAAATTACAAAATTAAAGGAATCTAGGTTTGTTATGAAAAGTTGGAGCAAGTTTGGAATAATGGATATTGTTCTGGCAGCTTATTTTTTCTTGTTTTGTTTGAAAGAAAGTGAAGCTTGCTTATTTTAAGGTCAAAAAATTTCATATAATATCCAAGGCAAATACCTATCATGTTGAAATAATGTAAATCAAATAGGTAGCATTTTTCCTAGTGGGGCCCAAAGTATACCGAAATTAATTTTTAAGGAGGAAGAGTTTTACTAAATTTTTTAAAATGGCATTTATTTGTAGGTTCCTAGTAAAGAGATTGGGTTTATTTTAGAAGACTGTTATGATTTACCATCCTGTCATTTAAAAGGTTTTGAATAAGTGCTGCATGAAATGTAGCAGTAAAAAGCCTAAGTAAGTGTTCTGCCGTTTGATTCAGGACAAAAAGTACTTTTTAATACTCTTAACCTTTGAGGCTTTGAGAATTCTTGAAAAGAATAGCTAAGGAATTCAATTTTATTTATTCTGTCTACTATTAAATGTGCCTTTTGATCAATGTTCATACTTTTAACTTTTGGATAGATAAAATGTCCTTTTACGAAAAGGGAAAATTATTTTAATGCAATGGCTTTTAAGATTTCCTTTTTTCATATACTTCTACATTTTATTTCTTTGAATGCTGAAATATCATTTCCAGAGTTCTTTGAAACAGTTTGGAAGAAGATATTACATGTGGTTCTGTTCATTAGTTATAGTTAAAAGTTTGCCAATAATGCTCAACCATTTTCCCCTAGTTCTTTAGTAACAAAGAATACTTTTCAAAATGTTAATGGATTTTTTTTTTAAGTACTAGACAAATGGGCAGTTAGAAAGGAGTTTTACTTACTGTTACTTAGTAGCATATACATGTATAATACCTGAGATTTTTGAAAGCACTTACACATTATTTTCTTTGATTCTCAGCACATCCTGGAAGTAGCACAGTATTTTTTCTACTTTAGATGTATGGAAATTGAAATTTAAAGGGCTAAATAAATTGCCTAATGTCATACAGTCTTGTTAAATAATAAAATAGGATTTTAGATTAAAACAAAACTCTGTCCTTGCAAAAAAAAAAAATGCATTTATCTATATCTACTATGTTCTAGGCACTGTGGTTAGCAGTGGAGATATACAGATAGGACACCTCTTGCTCTCCAGGGGCTTGAAGTTAGTGGCAGAGAACACCCAGTGGGAGAAGCTCATAAGTGCGGTGGTGCCCCATTGAAGGGCCATGTAGCTCAGACATTTTTGAGGAAGTGACACAAATCTTGAGGAATGTCTAGAAGTTAACCAGAGTGAGTCTGATTAGGGGCATAGAGAGAGATGTTCAGGTAGAAAGGGCAGCAAAGGAGGCCTTAACGCACTGGTGTCTTTTGAGAAGTACTAGTAGTTCTGTTGTCAGTACTGTGCTTGGCTGCACGTGAGAAGGAGCAGGCTGTGAAAGCAAGAAAGGTAGACAGTGTACTTGAAATTGAGAAGTTTGAGCTTAAAAAAAAAAAAAGGTTCCAGGGTGCCAAAAAGGGAATTTAAATAGGCGTAGATGGACTCAGATTGACCAAAATTTGAGTCTTAGTTCTTGGGTTAATTAGCTGTGGAATTATGCATAGTCAAGTGGCTTTTTCTGAGCCCAGTTGCCTCATATGTAAAATGGAAATAATGTTCAATTTGCAGGTAGTTAGGAGGACTAGAAAAAGAAATGTAAGTAAAGCACCCAGCATGTACCAACCTTGTAAGTACTCAGTAATGGAACATGAATTGGGAGAAATATAGTTCTCCACACATATGCTAAGTAGTAGAACTGAAAAAAAAATGAGTTGAATCTCATTTTAAAATGGTATTGGAACATTTAGACATTTCTAAAATAGCTAAAATGGTTTTATAATTTCACATGTTTAAATTTAATATTTGGAAATCTTTTGGTGTAGCATTTCTTAATATCTTTATTTGAAAGCAAGACATTATGTATAAGATATGGTTGTCAGGTTATAGAGACTTCCACAAATTAGACCTTGTTTAGAATCAATTTTGTTTGCCTTGTTTTGTACCTTGTCCATCCCCCAACACTCTGGCCTAGAAATGAATTCTTAGTTGGAGGATCTGGATCTATCATTTGCTAATAACACTCTAATCTTAGGCAAATTACCGACCCATTTAGGTGGTTCCTTAGTATTAAAATGGTATACCTAATTAATTTAGCTTTAGAGAATAAAATGAAATAGTACATGGATGCCCTTTTGTAAAATACAGTGTCTTAGCTTGGGCTGCCGTAAGAAAATGCAATTGACCCTTGAACAACACGGGTTTGAACTGCATGGATCCACTTACACGTGGATTTTCTTCTACCTCTGCTGCACCTGACACAGCAAGACCAACTCCTCCCCTTCCTCTTCTTCCTCTTCCTCACCCTACTCAACTTGAGGATAAAAACCTTTATGATGATACACTCCAAATAATGAATAGTAACTGTATTTTCTCTTCTTTATAATTTTCCTTAATATTTTCTTTTCTATAGCTTAACTTTATGAATATAGTACATAATGCATATAGAAAATATGTTAATTGACTGTTTATGTTATTGGTAAGGCTTCCTGTCAACAGTAGGCTATTAGTAGTTCAGTTTTGGGAAATGAAAAGTTATACACGAATTTTCAGCTGTTGGGGGTGGGGTCGGTTCCCCATACCCTTGTGTTTAAGGGTCAACTGTACCACTGACTGGGTGACTTAAACAAAGAAATTTTCTCACAATTCTAGATGCTAAGAAGTCCAAGATCAAGGTGCTAGCTGATCCAGTTCCTGGCGAGGGCTCTCTTTCTGGCTTGTAGATGGCTGCCTTCTTACTGCAGTCCTCACATGGCCTTTTCTTTGAGCCATGTGGGGCAGTGGGGAGAAAGCTCTACACTCTGGTGTCTCTTCTTGTAAGGATACTAATCCTATAGGATTAGAGCCCCACCTTTGTGACTTCATGTGGCCTTAATTCCTTTCTTACTCCAAAAAGAGCAGCACTGGGGGTTAGGGCCTCAACATATGAAATTTGGAGGAACATAGGAATTCAGTCCATAACGCAAAATGAAGTGGGAAGTGCTCTCTTTTGATGACTTTATGATTTGGTATTTTGTAACAATGACTTAATACAAGGCATGTATTGTATTTTTACTACTCTCCAGAGTTGCAGATGTATATGGATCATTTGAGTCCATGCTTTCTACCTAATAATATTTATAATTGATTAGCTACAGAAGTGGTTTACAACCAAGTTAGCATAGAACTCAGAATATTAGTGTGCCTAAGGTAATTATAAAAATTCATTAGCCTATTAAATATACTATTAATATACTTAATACTATATTAAGGTAATACCACTTCCTTGAATTTCTCCTCCCCCGACCCCATTGCAGGCTGAAATATAGTTTGGTTTCCGTAGAAAAGGTCTACATATTTCAGTGATAATTTAAAAAGTCATACTGTTCATCTTAATTTTGAATATACCTTTTTACTCATGAAGAGAGTAAGCCTTTTAATTAATGTGTTAGGGTTACACAGTTTTTAAGGATGGCTAAATAAAACCTCAGTTTTACATAGCAGATTTTGGAACAAAGATAGAAGTCTTAACTAAATTTTGGGGTATTACAGGCACCTTCATTTTCTTTATTGTGAATCTCGGTATGAATTTTGAATTCCTTCCAAGTCTATTTTCATTTCAGATTGTGATGGAAGGTCTTTTACCTGGTTTCCCAGAATCATCACATTTATGTTCTTTCTCACAGGCCAGCCCTCCAGATCTCTATATTGAAAGATTTAATATAGCTCTTGGACAATATATGGGAGCATTGCAGAGCATTGTGCCTCTTTTCATATATATGGTAAGTTAGAGCTGTTGCCTCCTTTCCAAATACCTAATTGTATTGCTCTAAGCATGTGTAGATGCAGAGAATTAAGCATGTTCTATTTTTCTTTTCACTATATTTTGTGTTAGAAATGGAAATTAAGTTATTTTGGTGATGTTTGATAGTTGTTGACATAGAAGAATTAGTTATTTTTCCTTTTTCTTTTTAATATTACATAAGTAACAATTGCTGAGTAGAGAAGTAAGAATTAATAAGTAATTACCCAGTGAGCATTTATTTTATTTGTGCCATGTGAAGGCACTGTGCTTGGTCCTGGGAAAATGAAGATACATAAGATTTTTCATCCTCAGAAAGTAGAGAGTTAAGACATGTATCTAAAATACGATGTATTATAAATGCCAGGTAAGTCATTCCATAAAAAATAGAACAATAAAGTATTTCTTCTTTTCTGATGATCTCTTATATTTGGAGTTATGCTTATGGGTATAATTTGTAGACTGTGACTTTATTGATTTGCTTCCTCCCCATTTTAAATATACAAAGTCATAGAATCTTAATGTTATTAGCTCTTGTTGAACAGATGGGCCATTAGAAACCATTACCCCCAATCTTTGTTTATTAGATTAGGGAATAAAATGTTTAGGTGGATCCTACATTCTATAGCATATAGATTATTATATGTGCACACCCATCTTAAAAATGACTTAATCACCATAAAATGCACTTTACTTACAGAAAAAATTTACCTCCACCTTTAATTTAGAAGGCACTTTCCAAAAGATCATGTAGTACTCCATGATTTTTATTTATACTTATTTATTCCTTGGATACTGACAACAATTTTAAAAGTAAATAAGAGTTTTCTAGTTAAAATAATATAGGAGAGGCCAGGCACGGTGGCTCACACTTGTAATCCTAGCACTCTGGGAGGCCAAGGCGGGAGGATCACTTGAGGTCAGGAGTTGGAGAACAGCCTGAGCAAGAGTGAGACCCCATCTCTACCAAAAATAGAAAAAAATTAGCTAGGCGTGGTGATGGGCACCTGTAGTTCTAGCTACTCTTGGGAAGCTGAGGCAGGAGGATCACTGGAGCCCAGGAGTTTGAGGTTGCAGTGAGCTATGATGATGCCACCGCACTCTACCCACTGTACTCTATCCAGGGCGACAGAGCAAAACTCTGTCTCAAAAAAAAAAAAAAACCAAAACCAGAAGAAACTGGTTTTTGCCTTCTCTTTTACCAAGAGTTATCTTAGAAGAAATTGATAATAAGGCTTTTCTTTTGGTTTAAATGCCAGAACTCCTCTATGAATCATGAAAGTAGTGAAAAATATTACTGATGATATTAGAAATAAGTTCATCTGAGTCAGAATTAACTTCTTGGAAAGGGTCAGGAAGCCTGGGAGGTAGCCACCATTGTATCGTTTTGGTGAAATCCTTTCATGGTTTATTCACCAGGAATGTATGTTAGGTCTAAGTATCTTGTACTTATAGACGTAATATTTTATTTCCATTCTAGCAAACTCCTTATTCTTGCTGTTTTAAAGTTTTCAGTGGAGACTGTGAATGGAAGTGGAGCTGAAAGACAGGGCCAATTTGTGGATAAGGGCATTAAGGGAGGGTAAATAGGTTTCCAACTTCCATGTCTACTGTTCTAGTGGCATTTACCAGTAAGCATGTTGGCTAGGTGCATTAGTAATCAAAAAAGGTCTAACTTATCATGACTTGGATTTTGAGTCAAAACATGAATAGCTAATTTGTAAAAAATTAAGACAGGAAAGTGATTTACACTTTTCTGTAGTGCCATTTTTACTTTCTTAAACTTTTTAGTAGGATCTTGGAGTTTTTAAGAAGTCTGTATCATTTAAGAATAAGTGAACTTCAAACTTACCCTTCCAGCTAACAAAATTCAAGTAAGGCATCTTAGGTTGTAAAGTAAAGCTTGTTTTTCTTCTCTCACATTTGTGAGGACAGAGATACTTTTCTTATAGATTAACAGCTTGAATTTGCTTTCTAGTTATTTGTAAAATTTTGCTAGTAAGTTGTTTTTATTGTCCAGAAGATAGAAATTCTTCAAACTTTGGTACTGCTTTGTTGGAAAAGTATTTTACTTAAAGAAAATAGCTTGAAATGTTAACCTATTAGGGCTGTAATTGGCAAAATGTCCTTTCCAACAAAAGCATAGAAACAAATTTTTTTAAACATTACTTATTTAAAATTAGTATCTTTGTTATAAGTCTGTCTATATGAATATTTTAAGAAATCAGTCATTAAACTAGAAAATAAATTGTATCTGAGACCCTAAGTTACCAGAAAAGATTCTTATTAAAAGACACAGAGGTCAAATAAAGACATATATTTTTGTTTAGAATTTTGAAACTTAACATTATTGTACCTGAGAAAAAGTTGAATATCCTCTGTTATTTAAAGAGGTAAAATGAGCGTTTCTAAGTACTTTTGAAGTTTTCAGACTATTTCTATTTAATGAGTTCTGGTTACTTAGTAAAGAGTAGGAAGGGCATGTTACAGTGCTGTGCACGAGAGTCTTAAACGTTAGTAGGACAATATACCAGGAGAGAAACACACTATAAATACAGAAAAATTTCCTTTGGGAGTTAAACAATTATATTACCTTTTATTCTTGTGTATAAACTACAAAGTTTCAAAGAGATGGCTAACTTACTTCAAAGACTTTAAAGTATACTGCCAAATCAACTTTTGCTTTAAATTTTGATTGAAAAATCTCAATTACAAAATTAGCTTTATAGTTGAAATTTTTTATTATTTTAATTAAAAAATAAAATTTCACTAGATATTTCCAAAGAGGAAAAGAAATTCTTAGAAATGAAATATGGCAGACGGTTAACTTAATCTCATGTGATAAAATTCATGTGGGGAGAAAAAAACCCCCAATAGGAAAAGTGCTATAAAAGTTGAAAAAGAAGAGGTGATTCAAGTTCTTTTTTGTCTCTTTGCTGTCCATACATCTGTTTTATCTTGTTCTGTTCACGGTTATAAGATCACTCTAAGAAACTTTTCCCTCAAGCTGAGGTTTGTCTAAGTCCGAGTGGGCTGCCTTGAGTGTCTGCCTCTGAACCAAACAAAGGTGGTCCCTAGGGAATGCCATAAACATTAGATTAGTCATTGAAGTTGAATATGCATTGGTGAGTCAGGCAGTACGTGTTCACTGCCTGCTTTCAGCGTAGACCGTTGATAAGTGGTGAACCTTTCATTAGATGATGGTGTATTTTTAAAGGGCATGCCGCACAGTATGGTTCCATAATGTCTGTACATTCGTCTTGTTAATGTTGGGTATCTCCATTGTTCTTTTGGAGATGTGTGGTTCATAGCAGTTTATCTTTTCATTCTTTCAACTCATGCCAGAAAGACATGTAACTAATAGTAGCAGGGCTTTTGTTGTTCGATGTTGGTTTTTTTTGTTTTAATTGATGCTTTTATTCATTGTTTCCTAAAATAATATTTAGTAATATTTAGTGCTTCAGTTCATTAGACTAATCGTTTCCCCAGTTGATACATGCAAAAGAATTTATTTGCTTTTTCAGAATAAGTTTTACATCGAAACCAAGCTTAACAGAGACTTAAAAGATGACCTTATAAAGCTGTTTACGGAACATGTTGCAGAAAAGCACATTTACAGCCTAATGCGTAAGTAATAGTTCAACTTAGAGGGGCGATGTAATATTATCAGTTATCTTTTCTTTTTTTTTTTTTAAAGTCTAAACACTGTCATGTAAACCCCAATGTTGGCATCTTCTGAACCAGATAGCAGGAAGTGTTGAATCCCACCCTATTCTGTAGGGAGAGACACTGAGGAATTGAAAATGTGACTTGAAGGTCACCCAGTGAGCTAGGAGCAGTTTAGCCAGGTCATTGGACATGCTTTTGTGTCTGGCCGGATGCTGAGTTTATCACATACTTATTGAGCAATTACCAGGCATTATACTTAAGAGTAAGGGATACAAAAAGTGACTGCTAGTCTCGTTGGGTTGGGCTTCAGAACAAGGGGCTCTATAGATGTTTATGCTGTGTGGATGATCATCAAAAGGTTTTTAAACACACACACACACACACACACACACACACAGTTTATATGTGGTAGGACCTGTTCCATATGCTTTACAAATATTAACTTAATTCTCACTACCCTGGAGGGTAGATACAGTCATCACCTCCATTTTATAGATGGAGAAACTGAAACAGAGAGACGTTAAATGAATGAATTTAAACTAGAATAACACAGCTATTAAGGATTGATGTCTTCTCTCTAGTTATACATTTTCCTATCATTTACCCCCTTACTCCAACAAAACAAACAACTGCACTCAGTTCCTGTGATTTTCTAAAATCTGATCAGTAATTTCCTTCTTGTGGCTTCAGATACACTTAGAAATGCTAGTGTTCCGTTTATTATTGCTGGATAACAAAATCATCCAAAAACATAGTGCTTAAAACAACAATAGTTTTTATTTTGCTTTGTGATTTAGGGAGGGTTTGGTGGGGCAGTTTAGCTCTGCTCTGCTCAGCACTGGCTGACGTGGCTCACCGGGAGGCTGGGGCTTTCCTTGTGGCTCATTCACATGGCTGGTAAGTGGTGCTAGCTTTGGTTTCTCTCCTCTTTACTCCAAGAATGATTATTGAAAGATATGGGAAATGGAAACTGCCAGTTTCTTAATTCCTGGACTCAAAAACTGGCACAGTGTCACTTTTGCTGTATTTTACCAGGGAGGTGGTCACAGAGCCCAGATTCCAGGAGAGAAGACATGGATCCCTCCTGTCAGTGGGGGATTCAAAAGAATTTGGGGGCCATGTCTTGAAACCAAATAACAAGGCCAAGTGAACACCCTCTCTGCTAATAAAGAATTGATACTCAAATGCCCCATATTATTCATTAATAGTATGTTTCATGAATGAAGACAATGACTTCTTACTGGAGGTAAAGCTAGTTTTCTATCAGCTCCATGGTATAATCATTTATGTATATATTTGCTTATAAAATAAAGTGGCTTCTGTTTGGGGCTGGTAGTAAAATTGTTTTCCTTTGAAATTAATTTGTAGTTTGAATTAAACTCTGAAAACAGCTGAACTACTAGGATCTACGTTGATCAAGGTATCTACGTAGTATTGTTGTGTTGGTGATTCTAACGAAGGTGACAGAATAAATATGTAGCAATGGGGTCAGCTAATGGTAGAAATTTCCTGAAAAAATGTAATGTGTTGGATTTTGTAGTAGAAGATTTATAGTTCAGTTTGCATAGAGTTTTTAATGATTACATTTTAATAAATTTCCTTAGGAAATTCTGCCTTTTAGTTCAAACACTTGTAGTTTGAAATTTTTTGAAGTCAAGAGTTAGTTTTAGTTATGATTTTAAGAATTGATTCTCAAACTAGTGAAGGACAGGAGCCCCTGAACAAGCCTGTAGCACTCAAGAATAGTTGAATGAACAGAGAAGCTTGGTTCTGTTCTCAATTCAGGTATAAAAAGGTACTTTTAGCAAGGCACTTACTTAACCTGTCTAGACTGGAATATCATAATCTGTGAAGAAAGAGATTAAGATTAGAAGTTATCCAGTTATCTAAAAAACCACAATACTAGTTTTTAAACTGTATGGTTTATTGACATTTATGATCAGTGGGGTTGTTAGAGGACGCTTGTTTCTTTAATATATGATTTTTAGAAGAAAACTGTTACTAAGAGTAACACATTATATATTAGTTGCATATAAAAGCAGCATTTCAGTGGTGGTATGGTAAAGTAGAAAGAGCACAGAATTTAGAGTAAAACACAAGTTCTGGAACCTCTTCTGCCACCAGCTAGCTCTGTTACTTTGTATTTTTCTTCTTCTATTTTTATTACTTCTCCCCCCATCATAGGAAAGCTCTGTGACTTTGGATGACTTACTCAGTGGTTTTTGTTTTGTTTTGTTTTTAGCCTCAGTTTCTTTATCTATTTTATAAAAATAAGGTAGATGATGATAAAATGTGTGAGAAATTCAATTCTAAATTAAATAAACCATGTAAGAATTAAACATATGTAAAGTACCTGGCACCTGCTAAATATTCTTTCCTCTGTCAAGTTATCTCTCCTTCAAATTCCTATTTCTTTTTCCTTAAAAGGGGAAATTAATCAGAAAATCTTTAAATTCCTGAAAGGCGTTTAGGTGGAGAGGATTTTAATGAAATGTTATAACACTTCCTCAACTCTAATAATCTTTTGTTATTGAGTATAATTATTTTCAATTATTTCATTTCAAATTAATTTATATATATTTTTATGTATATCTTTGTAGCATATTTAATTTATCATTTCTTCATAGCTATCAAATTTGACATAGGTGATTATAATTATGGTAGGGGTTGTTTATAAATGTATATACTTGACCACATAAGGAGTATGTGGTTGAATAGTTAGTGGGAACAAGGCTAAAGTCCAAAATGGTGAAAAAGTAGGAAGATGGATAATACAGAGAGCCCTTGGATTTTGGGTACATATTGAAATTAGAACCTTCAGTAGAAGAGACTCTCAGAACCTAATATTTAGAATTTCAATAATTAAACATTGCATTTTAGAGCAAAAGATTTTCTGAAATACTTAACAGTTTTCTTCTTTAAAATTTATCCATGCCATTCAAGATTGTAACTATTAACAGATGATAAAATTGGAAGGACAAATTTGAACAGCACATCTTTGACGATCTTCATCATGTAAATTCAAATGAAACATTGTATGTTTGAAACTATAAAATTCTCATTGGCCTAGCAAAATGACACTTCCATTTTTAGGAAGGCAGGGACAGAGGAAAATAACTTTATATGATTTTGCAAGCCTGGCTTAGTGAAAAATCATGCTGGGTTTTTTCTTGTTAGTAAACTGCAGGTCTTTGAGAGATAAATTAAAAATGAACTATTTTAGGTTAGTAGTATCAGTTGTATCCACTAAATAATGAAATTTGATTATATCTCTTAGTAATGTTATCTAGAGGAATTACTCTTAATCATTTAAAAATTTTTTAAATAAAATGTTTATGTGGCAGTATGACAACCTAAAAGAAAACTAATTCTGTTGTCATGTTTAGAGTCAGGATCATGTGATTACCAAAGTCACGAAAATGAGAAAGATGGGCCATAATCATTTGTAGCCCTTAGCTTTCGTAAGAAAAAAGTAGATGCAGTTATAGCATTTGGAAAAGTAAGTTTCCGTCTCTGATCACAGTTACTAAAATTATTAATACGTGTCTTTTAGAAAAATGGGAAGAGCCTCAAATACGATGACTTAGGGAAGGAGAAATGATTCAGGGGGGTTATTTTATGATATTTTATTCCCCAAATGTAATGGAAGCACTTTCAGTTCACTTACTAAGTACCATGAATACTATTGCTTTTAGATAGCTGTGCTTTACTTCTTCTCAGAATCTCCATGAATTGATTCATTTCTGTTAGTGTTCCAGCAGACCTTCATGTATTTACCTGTTAGATTGAGCTCTGCTATACTGGATTTTTTTTTTAAATTTCCTTAGTATATAATTTTAATTTCCTTAGTATATAAACTCTTGATTTGTCCTCTTGGGCTGTTCTTTCTTACACTTGTTTACCCTTCAGTCTCTGGGTGAAATAGTAATAGAGAAATCTTGACATTCAGATTAAGTTTACATTCTTTTTAACCCACTTTCTCTTATTTCTCTTCTTATTTCAGCTTTACTTCTAGAAGCCCAGTCAACACCATTTCAGGTCACACCTTCAACTATGGCAAATATTGTGAAAGGCCTGTATACTCTCAGACCAGGTAAGTGTTCGTTACTTTTGTTTGTTGGACCTGTTTGTTTATGTTGTAGCCTTACCCAAGAGGGCAGCGGTTCTATGTATTTTTTGTGAGGCCTAATGGTATTTGGATTTGCTAGAACAAATTGAGTAGATACTCATCATTGTGAAATGTAAACTCAGAACTCACCTGGAACTCTTTCTCTACTTGTGAAAACCAACCGGTTTGGTTTTTGCAGGACCTGTGAGGTAAATACAAGAAATAATTTGTAGGCTACACATTGGATAAAACTGAATCTCATGTTTGGTCTGAATCTCTGTGTTTGTTATTAGAGTGTTTCTCCTTCACTTCCTACCCCGTGCTGCAAATATGCACAGACATACACATTCACAACTCCGTCTTCTTGGGCCTATTATGTATCTTGCAAGGAATTGAGAAGTGTTGGTAAAGTTATAGTCATTTCATAAGGATGTTTTGGGGAGAGATACAATCAGAAGAACAGAGTCAAAAACCAAAGATCACTATATTCAAAGGCATGGTTTATGAATTATCTTAGTATATGTATTTTAGAATAACAACATTGTGGATATAAAGGAATCCCAGTGTGCTTTTATATATATTCCTGTTTGTAAGCCAGAATCTCAAACTTGTCGTAGAGTTGTCTAGCCAATTACAAAATGTCTATGGGAGAGAGATTATATAAATTGTCAGGGTAGAACATTATTCTGCAACCCATAAACACAAGGGATGCTTTTTAGACAGTAATTACCTTTTCATGAAATTCTCTTGTTGTATGAGGATTAAATGAAATAAAACATGATATAAAAAGCTTAACACAGTACCTAATAACATAATAAGCATGCAAACATTAACTGCTGTTACTACTATCAATTTGAGTTTAATGGTTATTTTATAGTATTTTAATTAATTGATGCTTGTTTGCCTAAGTAATTTAAAAGATATGTGAGAATTTAGCTAAAATGGAAACCAAGTAAAAACTGTGGTACCAGCAGCATGGACTGTGATTTTAGAAACACCTTCTTAGGCAACTTTAAATGATTAGTGACTTCTGGAGTATTCAGATTTACAGTTATCTAAATTTAGATCTAGGTCTTGAGCTCTATTCTTTATAATTTTTAACAGAAATTACTTGTATAAAGCAATTATTTGTATAACATAGCAAAAATATTTTATCACATATGTCCAATAAACTGTTTCTTTTTCTAGTTTCTCAGAATTTTGAAATTTATTTTACTACAATGTGATGAAAATGGCTCATGATTTTTTTGTATGTGCTAGGTTATGAATGATTTTTTTTTTCTTTTATGTTGGAAGGCATCCAAGTGTAGTATGACAAATTGTACCTCCCAGGTAGACAGCTTTGTCAGCTCTGGCTTTTATCATAAGTAACAAAATTGCAGAATAAAGCTAATCACTAAAGGTAGCAGAAATTGTAGATACATGTTTATCTAAAGCTATTTTATCCAGGTTCAAGCTCTTGTAATAGGATTTATACTACTTGTGAGGAGAATTCTGTTCGAGAATCGTCCTTTTGAAAGGTGAATTTTATCACCAACTAACCTTTTGCTGCCCTAGGCATTTTCTGAGATACCTTTAAACAAACTTTGACATTTACTTGTCTTGCCAGTGCCCATTATGTTCCTGGTTTATTAAAGCACTTTTATTCACCTGGTAGATTAAGCTTAGAATATTTTAAAAGCTGAATTTTGAATGTAGAAGTTTCTTGCATAGCAGTGGTTTTCAAGTGCTGGTCTTCATGTGACTGCATCTGCATCACCTGAGAGTTTTTCAAGCTGTAGATTCCTGGGCTCTAATTCTTAGAGATTCTCATGACTTGCCATTTTTGTTTTGTTTCTGTCTGGTCTTTAGAAGCTCAGTTTAGAAATAGTTTCAGCAATCCTATTCTGCCTTTTTTCATTTAATACACACTCTTTGTTTCTTCATCTTTACTTTAATAATCACCTGGAGTTCCATAAAATATCAGGTAGGTTTTCCTTCTTCCAGCTCTGACTGGTTAGTGGTTCCCGGGAGCATGTTATTGAGACCTTTCTAAAGCCATATATGAGCTGAGCTAGACGGAGAGACACTACTGAAAATGTTTTGCCATGAGTTTGTGCAAGGTGAATGGTTTGGCCCTTGTATTATTGCAGTAGTTATTTGCCATCTTTAACTTACCTATTCTCCTGTTAGACGTTTTTTTACTTGCACTTTTTTTACTTGACCATTGACACAGCATGTCACAGCATCAAATGAGGCTTTTTCTGGTTTAGAATTATTTACTCAGTTTATAGTTTTAAAAGTGGGCTTACTGGATTAAAGAGCACTGACACTTTTATGGTGTGTATATATATGTATATACATGCATATATATATATATGTATATATATCTCTCCAAAATGTTTTCCAAAAGGAACATTTGAAAGGGCTAGATTGCTAGATTAAAACAATTCAAAAGGGATAACAGTGTTAATTGAGGACCACCAAAGAAGGAGAATACTGGTTGCATCATGCCCTTGATGCAGGTGGGTATTATTTATATTTAATGTTCATTGAGTAGAGGGAAGAGAGTATATTTATTTTAGCTTGAATTTTTTGAATATTAACAATTTTTGAATATTCCGTTTATTTTTTCTTGTGAATTATCCGGTCCTGTCTTTATTTGGTCTTACTGATATGTACAGATTATTTATAATAAAGATACTAATTCATCTTTGTCATGTCTATTGCAAATATTTTCCTGTGACTTCTCTTTGCCTTTTTATTTTCTATAGATTAGTCTCTTGATCTTTTTCTTAATAATTTGATAACCACTTAATTCTCTTTACTTTATATATATTTAATCTGTTCTAATTTAACATAGGTGAAAAAAGATTTTTATTTTCAAAGTACTAACCAGTTATCTCCAGCTCACTTATTAAATGTTCAGTCTCTGCGCCCAGCCCTTTTCTGTGTTGCCTCTTTTTTTCCCCAGTATGTTTACTTATTATTACCTGTACTATTCTATTCTGGGGCCAGTATATTGTTTTATGAGGCCATTAAATATGAAATGTCTGATTTCTAATCATAAGTTTAGTTTATTGTATCTCAAACAAGAAGCAGCACAATTAATCAATGTGCCTAAACTGTCAACACAGTTTTGCCATCTTAATGGTAGCTTGCTTATGCCAGCAGTGAAGAAGCCTGGAGAGCAAGTGGTGATGAAATCGTGAAAGGCGTTTTCCACAGCTTGTTGAGAAATGAATGTTTTTCCTTGTAAGAAGTGGTCCAAAGCCTGGAAGAAGTGGTAGTCAGTTGGTGCAAGATATGGTGAATATGGTGGATGACAGAGTTTCCAAGTCCAATTTCTGTGGTTTGAACAGCATTGTTTTTTGCAACATGTGGTCTTGCAAGAGGATTGGCCTGTCTCTATTGACCAGTCTCGGCTGCTTAATCACAAGCATCCTCATCATTTGGTCTAACTGGTTGCAGTGGACGTATGCTGTAATTGATTGACCAGGTTTCATGAAAGCTGTAGTAGATAATACGAGCTCTGGACCACCAAATAGACACCGTTAGCTTTTTCTGATGAATATTTCACTTTGGACTGTGTTTTGGCACTTCATCTTTATCCAACCATTGTACTGAACACTTGCAGTTGTCAAAAAGAATCCATTTTTCATCACATGTCACACAGTGTGGTATAGAAATGGTTCGCCTTTATGTCGTGACAGCAAAGAGAGGCAAGCTTACAGACGATTGCTCTTTTGACACTTGTTTAATACATGCAGAACCCATCTCTCCAGTTTCTTTACCTTGCTGATTTGTTTCAAATGGTCTAATATTGTTGGAATAGTAATGTCAAACCTTGCTGCTAATTCATGTGTAGGTTGAGATGGTTTCACTTCCACTATAGCTTTCAGCTCATCATTTATCCACCTTGATCTCAGGTCACCTGCATGGGTCATTTTCAAGATTAAAATCACCAGAATGGAACTTCTTAAACCACTGATGTACTGTGCATTCATTAGCCACGTCCTTCCCAAACATGTCATTGATATTTCAAGGTCTCTGTGCTGCATTGGTTCCACAATGTAACTCATATTCAACTTTTGACTTACCCATGGTTTCACAAAAATTGCTGTAAAAAATTTTTTTGAAAGATAATCGTAAGCCAAAACATACATTTGAAAGAATGAGGATATACTTTCACAATAAAAAAAAACAAAACAAAACAAGAAGTGTCAAAGTGAAATGTCAGAGATATCGACTGTGTCAAAGTTAGTACTTGAGGAAATCAGACATTCCATACTTAATAACCTAATAATTAATGGCTAATAGGGCTGGTATTTCTACTGAGCCCCTTCCCTCCAAATCCCCTTCCATCCAGAATTCTTTAGTAATCTCATATGTGTTTTCCTCCATATTTAGAATTTTCTATAAGATCAATTAAAAAATTTCCTGGGGATTTTTATTAAATTCTGTTAAATCAGTAAAATGTAAAAAATCTGCTTTCTTCATACTATAAATTATTTTTAGAAAGGAAATTTAACTTCTTTATGTTCTTTACCAGAATGAGATTGCATTAATTTTTTCCCATTTTAAATTTCCCAGTTTAATTTACTCTTTGAACAAAAGAAAACTTTCCCTTTTGCATTTCATTTAGTTTGTCTATATGATTTTCTTCATGAATCTTTTCGTTCCCTCACAGAGTGGGTTCAGATGGCTCCAACTTTATTTTCTAAATTTATTCCAAACATTCTCCCTCCGGCCGTGGAATCTGAACTTTCGGAATATGCTGCTCAAGATCAGAAACTTCAAAGAGAACTTATACAGAATGGTTTTACAAGGCAAGTTGCTTTTTTTCCTTTAGCGACAAAGTATATCCATTTCCCTAGGCCAGTATGGCTTGGCAGGGGAGAGGTGTCAAGGTTCCTGGAATGGGAACTAACTGTCCAGGCGTAAAAGGTGCTGATGCCACTGCAAGAGGTAGTTAGCTCCTTGTCTGTAGAAATTTTAAGCTGGGTTTTGATTTTGTGGAAGTTGCTCTTCATTACATGCATTTTGAAAAAGGGAGTTCTCCTTGGTTGAGCAGTTAGTTGGGCAACCTCCAAGAGCTCTTCCAACTTTGATTTTCTCCTATTAATCCTGAGCATGTGGGAAAACATTGTAGAGATTTTATGATCAGTTACAATGTATTTTTATGACTACACTGGCAAAGAGGCTTTAAATTCTATATTTCATATTTTTACTTTTGCTCTAAATTCTAGTTATTTCTTCAAAATTGGGGTATTTCTTTATACATGTCTAGAAAATTTGCCTCCCTTGGTTTTGATATATATACTTTGCTCATTTTTCTGTATTTTTTGCAACTCATTATCATGGCGATATCCCAGAAAATCTTGCAAAGTATATTTTTCAACTAAAATACATTGATATAAAATTTTTGTGATACCCTATGGGAAAACACCCTGTTACATTGCCAAATCATTTAAGTAATACCTTACATTTTCATAATCTATACTCTTAGCACTTTTGCATGTCTTCTGTTATTTGGATCCCTGACATTCAGGAAGAAAGTTGTAGAAAGGAATATGCCTGGCGTTTCTTATGCATAGTTGTGTCTACACATAGAAGGTTGAGTGTTGGCTCACTCAACTGGCTAGGGCAGGGGTTGGATCTTTCAAAAGTTCTGAGGCCAAACTGAATTTCAGAAAAACCAGCCTTGACTAGAATCACTGTTTCTGAGTCTCCAGTTTCAGCACAGATTAGGAAAGAAAGCAGATAATTTGTTGTTTGTTGGTCCATGGATTGGCATTTACTCCCTTTTTTTGTCCTGTATTTGTGTGGTAGTGGAAGCACTGAGTCATTTCTGATTGTTTATACCCTCACTGGCAGCTTACGCAGGAAAAGCTCAGTGAAGCTGTATAGATAGGCCTGGAACACCCGGCTTACTGTGGCTACGGGGGAAAGAAGGGCCAATAGGAAATCCTGGATGTCCAGAGCTAGTTTCACCTGCATGTGGAGGGGTTGGGTATATTAATTGCAATATTTCTGACATTAATTGCATAATTTCTCAATTATTAATAGAGTGGTATTATTTCCATACACAGAATGAGGCCATTTAATGCCATATTAATTTTACTTAATCTGTTTTGAAGACTAATTGGTATATTTATGTGGTTCAGACATCAAAATGATATAAGAAGTATACATTGAGAAGTTTTGCACCCACCTGTCTGTCTGCTCATCCCATCAAATGTCTATTTTATTAGTTTCTTGTGATTCCTTGTGGTATTTTTTTTTACATACAGATACAAGCAAGCACAATATCTGTCCTTATTTTTATTTCTTACGCGTTCCATTGTGCAGATATAGTATAACTTTTTTTTTTTTTTTTTGAGACAGAGTCTCACTCTGTTGCCCAGGCTAGAGTGAGTGCCGTGGCGTCAGCCTAGCTCACAGCAACCTCAAACTCCTGAGCTCAAGCGATCCTCCTGTCTCAGCCTCCCGAGTAGCTGGGACTACAGGCATGCGCCACCATGCCCGGCTAATTTTTTCTATATATATTTTTAGCTGTCCATATAATTTCTTTCTATTTTTAGTAGAGATGGGGTCTCGCTCTTGCTCAGGCTGGTCTCGAACTCCTGAGCTCAAACGATCCGCCCACCTCGGCCTCCCAGAGTGCTAGGATTACAGGCGTGAGCCACCGCGCCCGGCCAGATATAGTATAACTTATTTAACCCATCTCCAGTAACTGGCTAGTTGAATTATTTCTAGTCTTTTGCTATTACAGGCAGTGCCACAGTGAATAATCTTGTATGTGGATAATTTTGGGCCTGTTGCAGGTATATCTGGAGGGTAAATTCCCAGAAGTGGGAAAGCTGGGTCAAGAGTACGTGTGGTTGTAATTTTGATTAAGATTACCAAATTGCCCTTCGTAGGGGATTCTGCCATTTTGCATATTCACCAGCAAAGTTTCAAAGTGCCTGTTCTTTGTGGCCTTGCTTGTACAGTATGTTGTTATGCTTTTGGATTTTTACCAAGGCAGCAGGTAAAAATTACTTACTTGGAATTGTTTTAATTTGCATTTTTCTTACCATAAGTAAAGTGGAGCATACTTTCCTGTTTGTATTTCTTTTTCTGTAAACTGCCCGTTAAAGTCCTTTGCTCGTTTTTCTATTTGTTAGTCTTTTTTTTCTTGATTTCTAAGAACTCTTTCTATAGTAAAGAAATTCTTTGTCCAAGACAAATATTTTTCTCGATTTGTCTTTGCTTTTAGGTGACTTTTTGTTTTGTTATTCAGAAGTCATACAAAAGTATTTATTTTTGTCTAACTATATCAGATTTTCAGGTTTTTTTGTGGCTTACGTATTTTGAATTATAGTTAAAATTTTTTCCTTAAATGTTTTTAAATAAATGCAAAATCTGAGCATAATTTTGTTTTTTTTCTAAGCTCACCGTAATTTTGAAGTCTTTTTATGGTCTTATTCATGGTTTTATTTTTTATTGTAGCTGCCTTTTACTTTTGACTTTCATTCATGTTGTATTTGAATGTTTGCTTTTAATTTGGGATGAGCTTATTAATACCTTAAAAAAAAAAAAGTCTTCTGAAAACTTTTATTTGTGTGAAGCAGTGTAGGAATATAGCTCTCATGGCCTTCTGAGCACCTTGAGTTTGCTCTCTGGTACAATGTGTGGACTGTTTCAATATGTCCAGAGACACTTCCCTAATCCTAATTTTGAAACCGGAATAAGAGAACAAGGTGTAGGACTGCTTGGCATATAGTGGGTCTTGTGTCAGATTTGCTTGGGATGAGATAAATAGGTAACTGAGTTGTTAAATAGCCTCAGGTAACATCACCTTGAAGGACTCGCATGGCATTGTTCAGCTAAGGCCCAGTTGGTTCCATTCAGGGAAATACCTTGGATTTTTGGTGTAAGGTGGAATTCTTGTATACAGCTTCTGGCTGAGATTTAAATGTTAGGCAGTATTTGAAGAGGTGATAAAATTAAAATGTTTTAGTTTACAAACTGAATTGTGCCATTTTATAATTAAAACTTTATTATACATTTACTATAAGGATTAAACTCTGCCTCATAAATTATTCTGACAGGTACTTTGCACAGAGTAGGCCCTGCCAAAGCTGACCTGCCCAAGCTTCCCAGCTTCCCAAAGCTGCTGCTGAGCTTATTCGTACTGGCCAGAAAGGTCATGCACACGCCATACTTAGTAGCTGATGGAAAGGCTGTCTCTACTCTTTTGTATGGATCTTCCACATTGTCTTCTTTGATCACTGTTTGGCTAGGATTATTTTGGAAGAAGTGGTGTATAGTGATGCAAAAAAATTTGAGAATATAGTATAGGCTATCTAATAAGAATTCTGTTGCTGGCTATTCTGATATGAGCAGTCATTTTATGGTTTATGCCTAACCAGCCCATGATTCCTGTCCGGTGTTGTAAACTACTTTTCCATGTAAGATGATGTTCTACTTATGATGTGGGGGTCCTAAATAGGTAGCACACAGCTTTAATGTGGAGGGTGCAGAGTAAGTCTTTGGAATAATATGTGGATGTTGTCAAATTTATCTTCTTTTGCAGTTAATGGATTGATTCTCATTTGAGCTGGAATTTTTGTGAAACATATTGTTTAGGTGCCTGGAAATATAGAGTAGACTTATTTCAAAGCTAGAATTATCATATAAAAGCAATATTTTCTTTTTATCTCAAGACATAATTGAATTGATTGGGGAGGGGCTGGTGTCTGTTGTCAGAGATCACTGTGGAAGATGATCACTAGATCTAAGTCACCTAGGTAAGAAGAACCTATGTGTTTTAGCTGAGAGGGTCACCCCAAAATTTGGGTTTTTTCATTTAGTAATGGGTCTAGTTTTGAGATAGCTTTCCAGACTTCTGGAATTAGATAACATCTTTGGCAGCACTTTGGTACATCATATTTATATTCTTTCTTCCTGCCTCCTGTTGTTTTCACATCTGCATTTTTCTCCTGTTATGTTTGCATGTTCACTTTTTATTTAACCTTAGAGGGGTGGTAATGAAGGTTGTGTCTAAAAGTTGAGGTTGCAGATACAAAATTCTCTTCTTTTTTGATCATTAACTTATTTGTTACAGAATATTTGGTGACTGCTACTGTGATAATACTAGCATAAATATAACAATGTAAGACACTCAGTTGGCTTTGGCTAGGTGTAGTGTCAATGATAGAGGTATTTAAAGAGTGGCATGAGGGCCGATCTGTTTAGAGCTCTTTAGCCTGCCAAAGGCTAGCTCATGCTAAATGTTGTGCCTGGAGGAAAACCTTTCAGAGGTCAAGTGTCCTCTTTCTGCCAGTCAGAAGGCTCTTCACCCAGCCTAGCAAGAGGTTTCTGCCCTGGTCCTAAACGTGACCAGAGAAAGAAAGTGGGGAACTTTGGTTATCTGGAAGATTACTCAAAAGTAGGAAATAATGATCTGGGATAGCATTTTAATCTATCTGTGGGAATGTTTATGAATTATTCACTGATTTGTTAATTCAACAAATATTTATTGTGCCTTCTGTGCTAGACAGTACTCTACATGCTGGGTTGAACAAGACAGGCAAAGTTCCTGTTTTCGTGGAACTTATGTTGGAAGACAAATAATTACATGTAAAAAATAATTTCAAGTAATAATAAGTACTATGAAGAAAATAAAACAGAATAGGATAGAGAGCGAGTGACGAGCACATGTGGAGGCTATTCCAGCCAGTGTGTAAGGTAATGCCTTCTGAGGAGGCGACAGTCCAGCCAGCGCATAGACAGTGGGGAGACAGTGTGCAGCTGCCTGGGGTGGGGACAGTGTTGCGGGCAGAGATGTTAGTAAGTACAAAGGTGCTGACATGTCCTAGGGATGGAGAGCCAGGCTAGCTGAAGCGAAATGAACAGAGATGGAAGATGAGGTTGGAGAGGTAGGCAGGAGCCATGTCACAGGGCTGGGAAAATGAATTGGCATTGATTTTTAACTGTAAGGGGGGAAGCCCCTGAAGGACTTTAATCAGAGGCGTAAACTAATCTTATTTATGCCTTTACGTAAGATCACTCTGGCTCTTGTTTGGACTAACAATAAGGCTTGTGCAGTTGTGTAGAGAAGCGATGATAGTGGCTTGGATTGGGATTGTAGCAGTGCAGTTGGTGAGGAGTGGTTGACTTTGGATAATGTTTTAGGTCAGAACGCTCCAGAGTGAGGGGAAGGGGGCAATCAAGGATGACAGGGGACTTTGGCCCTAGTGGTTGGATGGATGGGGGTGCTGTTCATCGAGGTGGAGCACTGAGAAAGGAGTGGGGATGGGGTGGAGCCAGCATCATATTCTGGCTGTGGCAAACTGGCAGTATATCTAGTCACCTGGGGACATGGTGACAAGGCAGTGGGACCTACAAATCTGGAGTTTAGGGAGGAAATCAGAGTTGGGTATAGAAATCCGGGAGACTCTGGCATGTGGAAAGTATTTAAACTATGGGGCTTTTATGATCACTATCCTAGACTAAGAAGAATGTCCATGGAGAAGAAAAGATGGCCAAGGACAGACTAGAAAGGGAGGGTGGAAGGAAGGTCGGGAGTCTGTGAAGCCTAAAGGAAACAATGTTTCAAGAAGGAAGAGATCAACTGTAAAAATTCTGCTAAGAGACTGAGGAAAAAGCTAGTGAGTTTGGTCATTATTACTCACTACTTAAGCATTTTAGTCATTTGTCTGGATTATTGTCTGAGAAGCTGGAGAGACAAAAATAGGATTGATAGGTAGGACGGGAGCCTACTCAGAACTTCTATTGTCTGAACTCTAAAGTGGAACTAGAACTTCTTCTGTGTGTATTTGAGGATGAACTGGTTAATGTACATAAAGGTTCATGTTCTTCCACCTGCAAAAAGGGTATTAAGATACATTAAGATTGTGGGATTTTTTTCCAAGGCTTTAAGCAGTTTTTGGTTTCCAAATAGGGATTTTAGGGGAAGATTTTTAGTTACCCTCTCTGTTTTGTATTGGAAATTTGCCTTAATATGTTCAGGTAAGGACGTTGACAGCAGAACCCAGGTTTGTCTTCAAAGATGTATTTTAGTCTGAACCCATTTCCAGAACTCAGTGTAAACCATCTTTATAGATGATCTTTCCTTCATTTATATAGCTTCCTATATTGAAAAGACAGCTCTCTTTAGCTAAGAACATTCAGGTTATAAATGACTCAGTTTATGTTTAAGTTTAATGTCTATTATAAAATATGTTGTTGGGTTAGAACTGAAATATCTGCTATATTTCCATTATCAAATATGTCAATTCGTTTCTCCTGTTTTGGTGTGTGAAGTCAGTTGTTGACTGCGTCTTCTTTTCTTATCCCTAGAGGTGACCAGTCCCGGAAGAGAGCTGGGGATGAGTTGGCTTATAGTAAGTAATGATGTTCCTTCTCATTTTGATAGTTTTGTGATATAAGGCACACAGTGGTGATAACTGTGCAGTGATTGTGAACATAACCATGGTGTTCTCGTAAGGCATGATGTGTGATCAAGGTCAGGCTGTTCTGCAAGCTGTGGCAGCTCTGAAGGCCAGTCGGTGGTGGGGTTCTCAGGCAGTTGTCAAGAGGCCACCAGATTCTTCAGTGGCTATTAGGATAAGATAACGATGATCGGCCCCCTTGTGCTGCCCTCCAAGCCACATGGTTTTAGGGGGTTGGGGAAGAGGTGAGAAAAGTGTGTTGAATAAACAGATTTCTGCCATTATCAAATGCTGTCTGCAATTCACACTATTTCCTCTTCTGATGTGTTCTCAGACAGCTCATCAGCATGTGCAAGTTCCAGAGGGTACAGATAGTGAATGTAGTGAAAGTACTTTCCTTCCTGAAAAGAGGACACACTGGAGCTGCAGAGACTGTATTCAGAGCACAGCGGGGGCCTGCAGACACTCAGGAGCTCTGTCACAAAGCTATTCTTAGAAGAGGATGTTGGACTTCTTACTTTGGTTTGTAATTTTAAAAAACAAAAAACTAACAAAAAAAAAAAAACCCGATAAAAACAGTTGCTGCTAGACTTGGGGGTGATTTTGAAATGGGACAATCTTTTAATGAGTTTATATATAGATTCTGTGCGGAACAAGCATCTTGGAAAGTGACCATTGCTAAGTGAAATTCAACAGCCAAAATCAGCAGTTTCCTCCAAAAATATAAAAGCAGAAGAAGTTGTTTTTTTTTTTTTTTTTGGAAGCACTTGTTTTGTTCATTGGTGTACTTGGCACTTCGGCATATTGGTTTCACATGTCAAGATATCTTTTGCTTTAAAACCAAGCAGATCATTACAATACAGTATTTTTCACCCATAATCAAAACAACCCCCTTTAAAAGAGTTGGTCTTTGTTTAGCATTAGAAAGTCTTGTTAAAGGAAAATGCTAACTCTGCTTTTGCTAAAATGTTATCCCCTGTCAGTTCACAACTTTTTCCTACTCTGTGCCTTGAGCTTTGTGCACTTTGCAACTGCGTAACCATGTTGTCAAACTCACAAATGCCTCCTGGAGAAGTTTATGGTATCCCAAACTAACCCACAAGGATGGCAGGTGTGACTTTGTAGCAGGATGCTGATTAACTGGGAAAATAGAAACCTGTTGCACATTGGTCAGATTTGCCCCTGCTTCGCCAGAGCGTGTTCATATTAATGTTGGGGACCAACTCTTGTAGAGCATTTCCATTCTCTGTCACTTACCACGATTTCACCAGCTGCTGTAGGATTGGCCGTAGTCCAGTTTAGGGGTGGGTGGTACTTTAGCATTAAAACTCCCCTTTGAACGTTGTTGAGAGGCTGCTTCCTGTGATGCTTTAGGAAGCAGATACAGTTATTAAATCCAAATATAATCAATGGCATGGAGTTTCTGATCCATTTCATTTTAAATGAGTGAGATAATTACTTTTAAAAAGTCTGCAGTCTGCATCTTTTAAACATTGTATTTGAGTGTAGAGAAGTGGCCCTGCTGTTTGAAGACTCCCTTCCAGCTGTGGCAAAGCAGTATTTTGTTTCTCCCCACCCACACTGCTATTTAGTTCTTCATAAAAGTCTCTGAAGCTTATTCTAGCTGTTTTTGAAAGACAAAAATAGAAAGATATGGCAAGGGAAAAATACTTTTTCTTCTCATTTTGCTTGAATCTAAATTGAGCATAGACTTCACTCTATTGGGCTATGTCAGACTAATAGTATTTACCTCTTCAGAGAACTTGAGGGGAAAAATGATATACCAGGGACACTGTCACACTTCTGATTTGCGGATCTTTCATACAGCTGCCTCTGTATGAGTCCAGTTTGTCATTTTGGGGGTATGGGGCGGGTGGGAGATTAGAAGTGTGATATTGGGAGCAAGTCAGTCATCTATTAGAAGTCCTTGATTTGTAAAATTATTATGCAGAGAAGTAAAAGTAAAGGTTGTCAGTTTTTTTTTTTTTTAATTAAGTACTTATCGACCAGAGTTGGTGGATTTTGTGGAGGACTTTAACTGGACTCATTTAACTCCGTAAATATCTTGGATTGCATTGATGAACACCAAATTACTGTAAGAATTTATATAGGCTCTCACCATGACCTGTACAGTTTGATTGCTACCCCAGTAACATTTTAGTATCACAGAAGAATTCCATTTTATCATGGTGATCAAATTTTACTTTTCTCAATGGAATGCTTGCTGCAGGTTTATAAATAACACCTGGAATGGAAATCTCTCTTGAGTGGTTTTAATAATTCTGCAAGGAGTAAAATTGGAACATTTCTTTAAATGTGGATGAATTCTTCAGGATCCTAATAATACACCCAGGTGCTTTTTGTGGGAGAGAGCATTCTTTTTTGGCCAAAAACAGAAGAACTTTCCCTACAAAAGCATTGCATTATGATGTGGATTAGCATTAAAATTTTTGGATGCTTTTGCGTTAAGTTAATGGAGAAATATTTTATAATTCTTTTAATTATTGTGTATACTAACAAAAGGCTAAGTAAAGTTTGCAAAATTTAATTTCTCTAAATTTTTGCACAGTGACTGCAGCCGGCTATATGGGTCAGGGCTTGGTACTTACAGAGCCATGGTTAGAAGGCACTCTAGAAAGGTGTACACATTCTCCCTGTGCGTGTGTCCTGCTCGTTACTCATCTTGACCCCTGAGGTACATTGCAGTATGAAGAACCTATTTCTTTTAAGTTGAAATTAACTTTGCTTATTTATTAGGATTCTTGACAAAATTCTTAGTTTGCAGCATGAGAGGAAATAAGATTTTCCATCCCTTCCCCCACCATCTTGTATTGACTAAACACTATTTGCCAAAAAGTATTTTCTTCTTATGTTTTCTTGTATTCATCTTGCCAGTACAGTATACAGTTTTTCTGCCCCAGTGAAATCCTGGCTTTTGTACCAAATCGTTGAAGACAGAAAATTATACATGTAGATTCATTGTCAGGTTAGTCAACACATGCAATTGATTTGGCTAAACTGAGGAGTATGTCTGTGCCGCCTGAAACTAAAAAGAAAGGTCAGTCATCTTGAAATAATAACATGTGAAAGTAAATAGATCATAATTGTTTTGAGAGATGGTACATATTTTAAAGGTAAGCCTTAAGCTTCAGTAACAGTGTCAATTTCATGACCTTTGTTATCACAGCTGTACCCTAACCCGACAGGAATTACTATTTCTTTTCTGGGGGGCAGAAAGCAAAACCTGGTATTGTGACTATTAGCCTAATATAGTTCTTATAAGAAGAAACACAAACCTGGATACACGAGTTATGCATTGTTAAATTTTGTAGAAATGTTACTTTTTTTCCTGCCCCTTTTGTAAGTTTGCAGCAGTTACCCTTCACTTTCCTTGAGGTCTAGGATGAAAGCTAATTTGTGGGTAGATGAGACTGCAGAAGAATGGATGCTCAGCCCTGTACAGCTGCCACTCCCTTGCTGTATGCCATGCTTTCTGTTGGGTTGCAAATTTGCACACATGAATAATTCCTCAGGAAGAGTTTGCACGTGTATCACCTCGCAATATTCTGTACTGACCAAATAAGGGATTTGAATGTTTTTCAGAATGAAAGTGTAACTTCTAAGTGGTGGTCCGTACAAAGGTAATGGTGATCTAGCAAACAAAATTGGTTTCTGCAGTTATAAAGTGAGCAGGCACACTTGTATCATAGTATTTAAATAATCCTGCTTAATCTCCCTTTAAACAGAGTAACCCTTCCAGATTTTGTCTTATTATTGAGGTTAGCTGTATTTTCTTCCATTTTTTTTCTGATTTATAGCAGTTAATTATTTCCGTGATCATTATGCAAAAGCATTGCCCTTGAGCTAAAATTTAATTGTTTAATAAGCAGCTTTTATTAAAATAACTGAGCATTGTTTTATGAATGTACACTAATCTGAGATACTGAAAAGCTTTACAACTAAAAAGCAAAACAAAAAACCTACATTAGCTATCCAGCCATTGTTTGGATGTTTTGAGTTGATTTTTTACGGTGTCTCATTGGGTTTTTTAGCTTGGAATATTATGTTTATTTTAATCCAAGTCTAGGCCTCTTAAGGGAACATAAAAATTAAAGGTCAGAATGTCAGTCCCTTGACTGACACCTATAAGAGGTTTATAGGACCTTTTTGGTTGTGATTACTGTTTTCAATAAGACTGTATAAGATGAAGTTCACTTTTATCAGAAGTTAAAATGGAGGTCATAGGAATTCATGAGAAATTGCTCTCCTGTTATTTTCATTACCTTGTTGAAATTCACCCTAGTTCTGGCCATCTGAATATATGAAAGGAACCCTGTTCTTTTCTAAGTGAAATGATTACTCTTCTGTCTCTCTGGTTGATGAACCGAAGTCATCACTGACACCTTCCCTCCTCCACTGGCCAAGACCCTACTTTGCACCTCTCTTTAGAGCCCAGTGGAATGAGTTACATATACTGTTTCTGCTTATGTTGATGGAGGGGCTGTGGGAGAATTAAAGAAAATGCTAATTGGAGACCTATTCTTATGGGAACCTAGTATATATTGCACCCCTGCTGGTTGAAAATTACCTTCATTTCTGGTTGGACTGCATTGTTCAGAAAAATGTTAATGGCTTACAATTCTGGGAAATTTATAGTGTGACTCTGGGGTTAAGAATTCTATGGTTTGGAAAAAAATAAATATTTTGTATTGATTCTCACATGTCATTTCAATGTTGTGACTATGTACCAAATGCAATAAGACTGTGGATAATCTCTTAGAAGGGTGTGTTTTGTTAAACAGACGGCAATTTACTTGCTCTCATTAGTCCTATTTGTCAATATTACAGCCATGCACTTCAGGAGAAATTATTCAAATGTGAAGTTGTGGGGAGCTATGGCTAGAAACAGGAATCCATATGAATAATTTGGAGGTCAAGTACAAGCAAAAGGCTTTTGCCACCCACCAGCACAGCCAGAGCAAGGATGAAGCAATGAAGTCTAGTCCCTGGTGGTGCTTGTTTGTCAGAAGTCATGGTGAGCTCAGAACAGAGTGTTCTGTACATCAATTCTTCTATTAATCCAAGAAAAACAAAATGGTGGATGACACTCCTATTGACCTGGAATACAAAGCCACTGACTTTGGCTCTTGACCTTTAACTCTTGGTGGATTTTGAATCACTCCTTTTGTATTAGGGTGTGTGCTATCACTCTAAAACATTGTGGTTAATGAAATAAATCTTGTACAGATGTCATTGGCCTTGTTATGTTATATTATGAGCCTTGTACAGATGTTCTTGGCCTTGATATGTGGTTCACTGGAACTTTGTTATTAATAGAGAACATTTGATTTTGCTTACAGTATATTCATAGTGCCTCCAAAATGATAACCACACTCAGCACATCTGTTGCCATAGTTAATTAGCCAGCAGGGTGAGTGTCGATCTTGACCTCTGTACCAGTGACAAAAAAACAAACTGTGTGGGTGGGGTGTGTGTGTAAACACACACATATATGTTACATATTCTATATACATATATAATATATATGTATATGTAGTTTTTGTTTTGTTTTGTTTTGTTTTTTTTCCTAACACTGGTACAGTGTCTTTCTTTGTGGGCTTTTAATCAAAACTTTCAGACTTTGGGGGTTTTTTGCATGTGTTGTACCATGCTTTTTCTATACTCCTTTGTGTTTTCTTGCTATGAAATTAATAATATCCCCTAGGGTTTTTTGTAACGTTACTTTATGATTTTAGTTTTTCTTGCTGTCTCTTTAGAAGTGTCCTTTCTTACAGTGTTCTCAGAATTCCAATTCTCATCCCCCTCTTTTTTTTAACCTTAGCTCTATTGTAATGTTATCTCCTTTTTGCCCACCACATATAGAATTCAGTGACTATCTTTTCCTTTGCATTTAAATCATCTGACAGCTTCCCTTTTCACTCTCCCCCAACTCCCCAAATAAGGTGCTATTTAAACCCTCTCCCTTTGTTTAACAGATTTTTTAACTGAAACAAAAAACAAAAACTTTTTTATTAGAACCAGTTCTATATGTTTATATGTATTTAATTTATTTCCTCTATTTGCCTGTTTCTCAATCATACAAAACTCTAAAACATCTGGAATTTCAAAAACATGATAGTAGAAAGAATATAACCCAGAGAATCTGAGAGCAAAGGTTTGTCTCAGCTTAACTAGAACTGCTTCCCCATATTAATATTAAGCCCTCCTCCCTCCTTAAATTATGAGTGGTAGAGAGCCAGTAAGGTGTAGCAATTCTAAACTTTCTAATAATGCTCTTAAGTGTCTAATAATATACCTCAAAATATATAAAGAAAAAATGGATACAACTCCAAGGAGAAATAGATCAATCTACCAATATAATGGGCACAGAAGACCAAATTATTAAGATTATGAAGAATATAGATTTAAATAGCATAGCTAGTAAATTTGATCTGATGGATATACAGTCCTTCTGTATCCTTGGGGGATTAGTTCCAGGACCTCTGCCCACAGATACCAAGATCCACCCATATTCAAGTCCCATAGTCAGCCCTCTGTATATGTGGTTTTCGTATACTTGTGAATACTGCATTTTTGATCCACCTTTGGTTGTGGACGCAGAACCACAGATGTAGAGGGCTGACTGCATTGATTGAAAAAAAATCTGTGTATAAGTGGACCGACAAAGTTCAAACCATGTTGTTCAAGGGTCAACTGTATGTACATACACACACACACACACACACATACATATATTTAAAAAATTGCACTTTTCAGTAGGAAAATAAGCATTTTTTGCAAACCAAAACTAACAATGTATTTAAAGTATAATAAATCATGACCAAGTTGGATTTATCTTAGGAATGCAAGATTGTTTCAATATTAGAAAATCAATTAATGGGACTCATATTACTGGATTACAGTTTTGTGATCAGATTGTCTATGAAAATTCAAAGAATCTACAAGGCAATTTAGAAGACTTAAGAGTTTATCAAGGTTTCTGGGACAAAATCAATATGCACATACATGTCAATTTCATCTTTTTATGTAACAGCTACAAGCAGTAATGGGTTTTGTATTTCTTAATTTACTTAAATAATTTAATTTATATTTGGAATAAGAAATATAAAATACCTAAGAATAAATCTTAATAAAAAAGTATGTAGCCCTTAACGAGAAAACAATTTAAAAAAAATCAAAACTTAGTGGACCTTAATAAATAGAGGGATGTGATGGATAAGAACACACCCAATGTTATCTAGATCTCAACTCTTTCTCCAAATTGGTTAATAGATTCGATATAATTCCAATAAAAATCCCAATGGGTTTCATTATGAAAGTTGACAAACTGATCCCAAAATATAAGTGGAAGAGCAGAGGGCCAAGGGTATACAAGACATTCATAAACAGAGTATGAAGAAAATTAGCAATACAGGATTATAAAACTTACTATCAAATGTAGCGATTAAAACGGTGGCTGTGGGGTATGGAAAGATTTTATAAATAAGATAGAAAATTCAAACCATGAGCTGGGTGTGGTGTCCTGTAATCCCAGCTGCTGGGAGGCTGAGGCTTATAGGATCATTTGAGGCCAGGAGTTCAAGACCAGCCTGGCCAACAGAGCAAGACCCCGTCTCTTAAAAATCAAAAAAATTAGCTGGGCGAGGTGGCTTACCTGTAGTCCCAACTGCTTGGAAGGCCGAGGTGGGAGGATCACTTGAGTCCAGGAGTTCGAGGCTGAAGTGGGCTATGGTTGTGCCATTGCACTCTTGTGGGTGACAAGGCAAGACTCTCATATCTTAAAAAAAAATACAAGCCGTCAATTAAAAAATAATTTGGCTACATTTATAGTAAGTACTTTTGTTTACCAAATATGCCATAGAGTGAAAAAATGAGGCCAATCTGGAATAGTATACAGATATTCACAATATATACATAACTATATTACTGTTAAAGAGCACCTGAATGCAAATTAGTAATACAAACAACTCAGGAGAGTTGAACACGAAACACAGGCATTTCATAGAAGAAACAAATGGCCTATAAAGATGAAAAGACATTCAGCCTTATTAGTAATCAGGAAATGCACATTAAAACCATAAATACCATTTCCTAGCCACCAAATTTGCAAAAGTTATAAAAAGTCCTGTGACGACAGGAGCCTTCATCTTATACATTGGTACCACAGCTTTGGAAAACAGCATTATGTATTATCTATAAGCATCTCTTATAGCCCACTATTTATATTTGGAACTCATGCATGTGTACCCAGAAACATGCACAGGAATGTTCATAACAGCATTATCTGTAATAACCGCAAGGAAGAAAGGGAAAGAGGGAGCCAAATGCCCATCTACACTGTACAATGACTAAATGAGGTGTATTTGTGCAGTGGAATTCTGTGGAGTGGTAGGATCATCATACCACCACAGGAGTCAACATGGATGCATCTCAGAAATCACATGGAGTGAAAGAAGCAAGTCAGAAGAATAGAGCCAGTTCTTTTATATAAAGTTCACAAACAGGAAAAACTAAGCATATTGCTTAGGGATTCACCTACAAGTAGTAAAACTACAAAGAAAAGAATTATTAATCTAGCATTCAGGGTCCTGCTCTCCTTGAGGGGTGGGGGGTAGCGGGGAATGGAACAGGGAAGGGCACAGGGGCTCGTAAGCACTTGATAACAAGAACATTCAGACCACGGGAGACATGTCAGGTCTCTTTGAATTAATACAAAAATTCAGTGCAAAGCCAATCCAAATACCAAACAGTATTTATTTTTAATATAGTTTAAAAAGTTACATGCAAGTACAAACAGATAAGAACAGGAAAATCTTTATTGAAAGAGGAAAAATAAAAGGAACTTGCTGTACCAAAAAATTCACCACTTTAAAAAATATGCAATTAAAATGGTTATACTGGTGTGCACATAGATAAATTAATGGAAAGTAGTTTAAAAAATAAAAACAAACTCAAATACTTTTAAGAATTTAGAGTATGTTAAAGGTGGCTTTTTGAAATTCTGGCTATGATGGAGTATTTAATGAAAGGTACTGGTGTAAATGGAGAGAGACCCTGAGAGACCTGAAACAGAGAATTTATCTAAGCTGTGCCCAGATTGCTGAGCCAGGGAAACCCTGAAAGAATGTGTGTTGTTTTAAGCTACTAAAGTTTGAGGTGATTTGTTACACAGCAATGGATAACTATTACATACCTGGCAGGTATGATTCCTTTCATACCATTCACCAACAGAAATTCCATGTGGACTAAAAATTAAAGAAAAATTGTAAAACTAGAAGGTAATGTTGAGGGGGTTGGAGAAGTTTGTTCTAAGGATACAAGCAATGGCATGAAACAGTAAACCGTGTGTAAAAGCCGCTCACCTGCCTTTGAACTCCATAGAGTGCTCACCCCCAGCATGTGTGTATATGTATATATACATATATATTTTTAAATGTTTAAATTTGAACATATGCTACTATACTAATACACATAAGACAGAAGAAATAGAAAATAAAAAGATGAGGTAAAAATGTTTTAAAATATTGTTTGTGGTATTTGTGGTTAAGCAAAACTTTGCTCTTTATAAAATTTTGCTTTCTTTTAGTAAGAACCATATGATTAAAAATGCTTTGTTTTTGAAACTCCTAGCTTTAACACTTTATAAAAAAAAATGTTCTGGTCTTAAGTTTATTTTAATATTTGGTTTTAATGGCTATTATAACTGAAAAAGCCACTTCATTAAGACCTGTGGCTCTGAATAAGGCTATGCTTACTGAAAAAATTTTCCAATTCCATCCACAAAAAGGTATTTGTGAGATTTTTATAATACATTTCCATCTTCCTCCATGTCAGTTGGGAATGACATTTCCCAGTGTTGTTCCTGCTGAATAACTAGAAGTGTTGCATTTTTATTATTGCTAACAAATGCGTTCAAACTCTACTGAAACTTATTTTTGAATCTTGTTTCCCCAAATTTAAGTGTGCACTTTTAAGAGTTTTTTAGGTGACAGTTTTGGGCAACATGTTTTCATCAGGCTGGAAACATTTCTAACCACTTCAAAATGCTCTTAACATGAATCTCTTTTGGAAAAATAACTACTTTCTTGCTTATGGTTAGTAGGTCATCTTTACCTTGAAGGGTTGGATAAAGCCTTCTAGAGTACATACTACTTACAGACAGCTGTCGCCATAGAAAAGGTTGGCAGATTCAAACATTTTCTTTTCATCAATAAACAATATATAACACCTTTAAGTTTGACAGTCTTTAAATGTTACTGTGAGATAACCAGCAAACCTCTTGGGGGGTTTAAATTTGTTCATGTCATTATAAACTATTATAAGGGTGTTCTTATACAAGATGGTAAGTGCTGTGGTCCAGCTGGCTGGAAGAGCATACAAGTACAAGGTCTGGAAGGGAGTGTGCCTGTCGCTCACGCTGCACCGTGGAGCTCTCACCACTCCTTGGAGGGTCCCTCACTCTTTCGCGCTGCCTGACCGCTTGCCATGTGGACTGTGCGTATTAGGTATCTGTAAGGCTTCTTTACTCTTAAAAACATGTTTTCTTCCTGCACCTCAGTGTATCGCCTTGTTCACTTTGAAGACCACTGGCTTAAACCATAAGGGGATTTATTCCCCCACGGAAGCCCCAAGGTTGGGCAGTTCCAGGGTCACTAAATACAGCAGCTAGTTGACATCACCAGGTCCTGGGTTGTTCCCAAGTGTCTGCTCTGCCAGCCTCATTATTTTAGCTGTCTTCACATTGCTTCCCTCAGGGTTGTCATTTGGCTGCTTTAATGTGACAACAGCCGGTCGAAGAAGAGGGCTTTTGTTCCTCAGCATGTGTTTTTAAGAGCAGTGGAGCTTTATGGGAGCACACCAGCCTGTCTCTTGGCCTTCCCCAGCTACTGGCCAGGGAAGCCATGGTGCAGAATCCGGGCCTCGCCGCAAACGGACCTGCACATCCACTTTCTTCCCCGAGGCCTTGCTGCTGCCTCACCTCAGAAGTCCTGGGTTTGACAAGTCTGTCTCTCTGGGGAAGGTTTCTCTCCATGTGGTTGCTGCCTTGTTTCCAAACCTCCTAGACCAGGACATCCTAACCCTAGTAGCCCTGGCTAGCCACTGTGGCAGCACTACCAATTAGCGTGAAGTCAAATGGAGCTCTTGGAAAGACTGTATAGGTAGTGTGTTTTAGCCAAGAGGGTGCTTTCAATGTGACTGTGCTGTGCTGTCCATATAACTGAGAACGCTTCTCAGAACATTT
Organism: Eulemur rufifrons; assembly: GCF_041146395.1. Lineage (NCBI taxonomy): Eukaryota > Metazoa > Chordata > Mammalia > Primates > Lemuridae > Eulemur > Eulemur rufifrons. The sequence continues at coordinate 61,046,504 of NC_091010.1, read as the reverse complement.
GTACTTCCTGTTTCCCCAGGCCTTCATCTGTCCTCTGGCCCTTGAAGTCAGGAAGGCAGAAGTCATGATCTCTGTTTGGGTGTAGTGGCAAAACTTGGGCTTTGGATTATAAATGAGCAGGGTTCAGCCTCAGCTCTGTTCTCTCCTAGTGATGTGCTTTGGGCAGGTTACTTGTGTGAGCCTCAGTTTCCCTTGTGTGAAGCAGGGATAATTCCACCCAGCTTATGGAGTGGTTGTGAAGGTGAAAGGAGAAACTGCATGGAAGTTGCCCAGCACAGAGCTGGGTGCTGAGCTGCACCCAGTAACAGCCAGCTCTCTCCCAAGCCCAAGCCACACACCTGTTACAGTCCAGTCAAGCCCAAGTGGGGTCTCCACGGTACAAAAGAGGCCTGGGTGAGTTAGTAGAATCCTTTCTCTAATCCTGAAGACCATTTGCCAGATAAAATGACTCCTTTTAAGGAAGTTGCTCCCCCAGTTCTCTCTGCCTGTAACCTGTCACCAAGACCAGTCAAGTTTTGGGGCTGCTATTTTGTGAAGATAAAGTCACATCCTAAGAGGGAAGGTGCTCGGCTCCCTGTGTGCCATGGCTGTTGGATGTGTCTCAAGTTTGCCCAACAGCTAAACCACAAGAGGTTTAACAGAAGCCAAGGCTGGAACTGAATTTTACTCAACATCATTCGAGTTTGATTTTTTATTTTATCAAAAGTCTGTTGCAGTCCCTCCGATTTGGACAGTGGTACCTCGCACAGGCTTTGAGAAGCATTATGGCCCGGGGAATAGACGACTTGGTGAACAGATGGGTTCTCACTTTGGGACCAAAGGCTGAAAAATAACACAATGTATTGTTGAAACCAACTGTCTTCTCCATGAGATGAAACGCATTAAAGCAGCAAGCGGTAGTAGTTGGGCCTAAACATTGCTTCCCCTTCCTACAAGGCAATGGAAGGGACATTCAGGCCTGCAACATTTGGAGAAAGAAACTGGAGATTTGAAGACATGTCAAGCAGACCAAAGAAAGAGGAGCTTGATCACCTCCTGAGTGCAGGGAATTCCCATGGTGGGAATGTGTCTGCCTGTCTGAGTAAACAAATAAAGAGTGAGTGAAGAGTCACTATTTGTGGTTCCACGGCTACGAAACCTGAGTGGGTCCTCACCTGGAGTTCTGTGGCAGCGTCGTACGGCATAACGGTGATTCACTCTCCTAAAAGGAGTGACCAGGCCCGGGGTTTATATGGGCACACCTTAGCCAAGACGTGCCTAAGTTCCCACGAGGGACACAGCCAGGTGGACACCTGAGAGGAACCCCCATTTGTGAAGAGTGACTATTTATGGTTGCACGGCTACGACTACAGAACTTGAGTAGGTCCTCACCTGCGGTTCTATGGTGATGTCATACGACATAACGGTAATTCACTCCCCTAGAAGGAACAACCAGGCCCGGGGTTTATAGGAACACACCTTAGCCAAGTCGCGCCTAAGTTCCCACAAGGAACACAACCAGACAGACACCTGAACCGCCCCCCCGTTTGTTAAACTATGACACTGTTCAAGGGTCTACGATGGGTAACATAAAATCTAAACCTACAGTCCTTAAATACATGTTAAAAAACTTTAAAAAAGATTTCACGGGAGATTATGACATCACACTGAGTCCCAACAGACTTAGGGCCCTCTGTAAACACAAATGGCCCACACTTGGGGTTGACTGGCCTACAACAGGAACCTTAGACCTCCCCACCGTGCGAGCAGTTTAAAAAATTGTGACCTCCACCCCAACCAATTCCCTTACATAAATTCCTGACTAAAAATTACTCAGACCCTGCCCCCTTGGGTCCACTTCTGTGCTAATAAGAGACAGAGCAAGATTTTTGTGGTCCAAAGGACCAGAGACTCCAAACTGTCCAAGCCCATCTATCAGAAAACTGAAGAAAAGCCACCACCACCGCCCTACAACCCTACCTTGACACCTCCTGAAGTACCCTCAAATCCACCAGACACCCTGCCACCGTCAGTCTCCCCGCTGCCAGTTCCAGACCAACCAGGTGCCGACACTCCCATCACCTGCCAGCTACGGTCAGCTTAGGCCCCAGCTTCAGCCCTCCAGATGCCCCTGTGTGAGGTGCGAGGTCCGATGCAGGTTACAGACGATGGATCCGTTCAGCCAGGGCTGCCAGTCTTGTACTACCAGCCCTTCTCCACCACTAACCTTCTGAACTAAAAACACCACACTCCATCTTACTACAAAAAACCTCAGACCCTCATTAACCTCCTAAAATCCATTTTTCAAACCCACCATCCCACTTGGGAAGACTGCCGCCAACTCCTTCTGACCCTTTTTAACACAGAACAACAACGCCAGATTATAACTGGGACCCGGAGGTAACTCCAGGACCAGGCTCTAACAGGGACCTTGGACATAAAACAGCGGACACAGACCAGCACCCAAGACCAACCCAGATTAAGATTTCAACTCCCCGAGTAGACAAGAGACACTCAAAAAATATCAGGAAACTCTCCTCTACAAAGTCCGGGAGGGAGCCAAAAAACCAACCAACATAAACAAAGTCACTCTAATCACCCAGAAGCTGGAGAAATCACCAAACAAATTCTACGAGCGCCTTTGTGAGGCCTACCAAGTCTACACACCCTTCGACCCAGAAGCGGCCGAAAATCAGCTGATGGTAAATACTACATTTATTAGACAGTCCTATACTGACACCCGACAAAAGCTCCAGAAACTTGACAAATTTACAAAAATGAACATCACACAGCTAATAGAAGTGGCCCAGAAGGTCTACATTAAGTGAGACCAAACCTCCCGGAGGGAGAAAAACCAAAAAATTAAACAAAAAGCCACTCTCCTGGCCACTACCCTCAGAAGACCTGACCCAACCAAGAGACCTGGCCTGCCATGGGAAAAAAGACCCAGTAGACGAGAGACCCTAAAGCCTGACCAGTGCACCTATTATAAAAAATTGGGTCACTAAAAACATAAATGCCCCAACAAAAGAAACCACCCACCGCCAAACAGGAACCTGCCCAGGGACTTCCAACAGGAGCCAAAGACCCAGGACCTCATCGATCTCACTGGGGTCAACTCAAAATAAGACCGACTGGGTTCCCTGACTCTTGACCCCCCAAAAGCCACAGTGGTAATAGAAGTGGGGGGGGGGCCAACCAATAACGTTCATGGTAGACACTGAGACAAAACATTCTGTAGTAACAACCCCCATAACTCCACTTACAAAACAAAAAACCACCATTATAAAAACCACTAAAACTCAAATAACTCAACCCTTCTACCAATCCCAAATATACCAGATGGGGGACCACCAGATAAGACATAAATTCCTATACATACCAGACTGCCCCATGCCCCTCCTAGGTCAAGATCTCCTAAACAAACTAAAAACCCAGATCACCTTCCACCCGGAAGGGACCATGAGCCTCACACTCGGTACTCCAGAGACTCTCACAACGACGGTCACCCTACCTCAGAAATCAGAGTAAAAACTATATGATGAGGCCAAAGAGAAACAAAACCCACCTAACTTCCGACAAAATTTTCCATTAATATGGACAAAAGACAACCCTCCCGGTCTTACACACCAACATACACCCCTAATAATAGAGATAAAACTGGGCACCCAACCGACCAGGAGACGACAATACCCTGTCCCCAAGGAGACTAAAAAAAAAATTCAAGAACACATCAGCAGACTTAAGCGGGAGGGAATTTTAGTAGAGTGCCAATCTCCATAAAACACTCCACTCCTGCCAGTCAAAAAACCCAACGGAGGTAGATACCGGCCCGTCCAAGACCTGCGACTGATTAATGAGACCACAGTGACTCTCCACCCAATAGTACCAAACCCATACACCCTCCTAGGCCTCATTCCTCCTAATACTACCTGGTTCTATCTAGACTTAAAAGATACTTTCTTCTACATGTGACTCACTCCAAAGAGCCAACCCCTATTCATGTTTGAGTGGGAGGATCCTCAGACTAGAAGAAAAACCCAACTCACCTGGACGCGCCTACCACAGAGATTCACAAATTCACCCACTCTGTTCGGAGAGACTCTGACCACTGACCTCATCTCCTTTCCACGAAAAAGAAACCCGCTACACACTTCCACAGTACATTAATGACCTCCTAACAAACCCAACCAAGAAAAACTATCAAGGGGAAACCCAGTACCTACTCCAACTACTCACTGACAAAAAATACAAAGTCTCCTAAAAAAAGACACAGATCTACAGACAACAGGTAAAATACCTCAGTTTCCACATCACTCAGGGACGCCAAACACTGGGACATAAACATAAACACACCATCTATACAATTCCCAGGCCGACCAATCAGAGACAACTCAGGAAATTCCTCGACACAGCCAGATTCTGCCACATCTAAATCCCAAGTTTCTCCCTAAAGGCCAAGGCCTAAAAACAAAAAATTACAATGGGCCAAAAGTCAAAAAAAGACTTTCCAAAAAATAAAAAATTTACTAAAATAAAACCCCACACTAAGATTACTGGACCTCACCAAAAACTTAAAACTGTTTATACACACACACACACACACACACACACACACACAAAACAAGTAACTCTGAGAATTTTAACTCAAACTATGGGCTCATGACAAAGACCAGTGACCAACTTGTCAAAACAATTAAATCCGATAGCGGCAAGATGGCCACCTTACCTCCACACACTAATGGCCACCGTCCTACTAGTCAAAAAAACAGACAAACTCACACTGGGACAAAACCTCCGTGTATGAGTCCCTCATACAGTCATATCTCTAATAAACACCTCAGGACACCAGTGACTCTCAAACAACCAGTTAACACAATATCAAAGACTACTATACAAAAATCCATGGGTCACCCTAGAGACTACACAGACCCTAAATCCTGCCACCCTCTACCCACTGAGCCAAGGCCCCCAGACCATGACTACACCAAGGTGGTAAAAAAAGTTTATACCAGCCGGCCAAATCTAAAAAATAATCCTCTATCAACACCAGACTTAAAACTTTAAACAAATGACAATAATTTTATCCAAAATAGAAAACGAGTGGCGGACTTCACTGTCACCACAGTCAATAGAGTCATCATATCAGCCCCTTTACCCCAAAGATAGTCAACACAAAAGACAAAACTATAGACCCTCATCCAAGCCCTCAGACATACATACCTGGGATAAAAAAACAAACATATACACAGACTCTAAATATGCCTTTGCACAATACATATCCACAGGACAATATGCAGGCAAAAAAACCCAAAAAACAAAAACTGACTACAAATAAAAAAAAAATAAAATCCTCCAACTGCTAGAGACAGTTTAAAAACCAAAAAAATTATGGTCTTCCACTGTTAAAGACACCAAAAAGACACAGATCCAATTACCACCGACAATCACCTGACAGACCAAACAACCAAAAATACAGCCACCCAAAATGTTCAAAAAACAACACTACAACCCAATGGCAAATCTTGTTGACACCTGAGTAGCCTAAAAAAACCAAAATATACTCCAAAGAAAACCCAATAAACAGAGCAGGAGAAGGCCAAAAAAACCACAGATGTTTTTGTAGGTAACACCTATAAAACCATAACATCTTTATCCCCAATAAATTAACATACTCTATTGTCCCCCGACATCACAACCTAACTCACTTAAAAAAAAGCAGCCCTCACACAACTACTCGCCCAATACTACGACATCACCAGACTTCCATCCATTGCGGCAGCAGTCCGTGCCCACTGCCAGACCTACAGTAAAAACAATACAACAGCCACGCCGAGACCCACCCCAAAAATTCTATACACCGAAACCTCTTCATTCAAAAATATGAAAGTTAATTTCACAAAAATAAAACCATGTCAAGACTATAAATACCTACTAATAGTAATGTACACCTTCTCAGACTGAGTCAAGACAGTCCCTACCCAGACCAAAAAGACTAAAAAAAACAAAGTTTCTATTAAAAAAATCATCCCCCAATATAGTCTACCACTCTCATTTAACAGTGATAACAGACCAAACTTCACTACAGAGGTCATACAAACCCTCACCAAGACACTAAAAAATCAAATAAAAACTACATACAGCCTACAGGCCACAGAACTCAAAAAAAATAAAACACATAAACCAGACCCTCAAGACCACTCTAACAAAACTATGTCAAAAAACACAATTACCCTGGATAGACATACTAACCCTAGCCCTATTCAAAGTCAGATACACACCGGGGGCCACAAAATATTCACCCTTTAAAATTCTGTTTGGTAAACCTCCCCCCGCTACTCATTAAACAATTAAAAAAAGACATCAGACAACTAAAAAAATTAAATATAAACATACACCTCCAAACCTTAGCCAAAACTATATGCCATATCCACCATGTCTTAAAAAAAAAAAAAAAAACCCTATCACCCTGAATCTCCCTGTCCATCCCCACCATCCTAAAAATCTAGTCTAAATAAAAGACTAAAAAAAAAAAAATACCCCTAAAACCCACCTAAAAAAGTCCCCATACTATAATACTAATTACTCCCACTACTGTTAAAGTTACAAATATCATTCCGTAAATCCACCACTCCAGGGTAAAAAAGGCCAAACCAAACAACAAAACTAATCTCTAAACTACGCATCAAAACCCACTAAAAATCCAACTTAACCATCTACCAACAAAGACAGCCACACCCAAGACTAAACAAAAATAAATGAAACCACAGGCCCTGGCCCTCATTAAAATTATAATAACTTTACTAAAAATTAAACTCTTCTCAATAACTCCAAAAAATTAGACTATACTACAAAAGACATGTCTAACTATAATCTTTTGACTCATTATAAAATGTCTACTCCTACTTCAGTCCCTACCCTCCTCCTAATTAAGACACCCTAACAACTATGACAATAAAAGCCTGCCCTGAGACTTACTATACTAAAACTTAAATTCCCTCCACTAACAAAATTACTCAAAACTTCTAGACCACGAGAAGTTTCACAGTCAACACCTACATGCCAGACATGTTATAATAAAACTCAGGTGTGCCACAATAAAAAAAAAAATACTAAACTAACACCATTACAGGTAATATTCAAACCTATATAACCCCAAGGGACAAACCAACTTATTAAACTTACTACACCCACTAAAAAATATCTAATAAAAACAAAATCCAAAACCAGACTAAAATCCAACAAGTCAAAAACACAAAAACTCAACTAATTAAAATAACCTCAATAACAAAATCAACTTATAAAAGACCAGATCTTACTAACATACAAAAAAATCACTAAACCCCTAAACCTATCCCCTAATAACCCGGTTCCTCAATATGACCCTCCAGGCCCTACCCAACCATACTTCATGTTGGGTCTCTTTACCCCTCCAAAAACAAGTCTATATTAAAGTCCCTATACCTCCAGACTAAAACTCCAGTATCTTAAACCCAGGCCCAAACAAAACATCCCTGGTGGGCCCAATAACATACAGTGTCCATTTAACCATAACTTCCCACATACATATCACTTACATTACTAACACGCACAAAAATAAAATATTAAAATTCATACCAGGTAAACTCTACACAAATAACCAAAACTTACCCAATAATACCACTACCACCTACTCTCAAAATAACATATTCTTTCTTTATAGAAACATTGCCTACCTCTATCTCCCAAAAAAACTAGACCAAGACCTACACCTAAGTCTTCCTCACCCCAAATGTTTCTATCTGTAAAACTCAACAACTAAAAACTACACTAAGCCCCCACCCAAACACCCAAAAACGTCAGGCCTTACTAACATCAGTCCTCATAACAAAAAAAATTACTACTGGGATAAAAACAGGAATAAGAGACATAAAAACAGGAATAAGAGACATAAAAACATCCCTAAACATCTACCACAAATTATCCCAAAAACTAAATAAAAACAGAAAACAAATAAATTCCCTACTGTCCCTCCAAAGTCAACTAAAGTCACTAACAACAATAACCTTACAAAACAGATGAGCCTTAAACCTACTCACTACTGGAAAAAAAAAAAAAAAGACCTATATATTCCTAAAAAAAAAAACATACTACTACTACTATATAAACCAGACAAAAATAACCACCACAAAAGTCAGGAAACTAAAAAAAAAAATCCAAAAAAAGAAACCCACAAAAAATTAAAACAAACCTGGGGTTTCAACTTAAAACAATAGACTTCATAACTACTACCTCTGACTAAACCACTAATAACTATTCTTCTCCTTATCACTATAAACCCCTACATACTCAACATGGTTATAAAATGTATAAAAACAACTATAACCCAAAAAACAACTCACATAATGACCTTACAAGACTATCACCCACTAAAAAATAATACCCTATAATAGACATATAAAAACATCAAAGGGGGGATGATAAGGAAAACCCCCATCTATTACTTAACACAACAGCCACCTGAGACCCCCACCCCTCACGAAAGACCCACATCAATATAATACTAACCTAACACCTGGCCCATCAACTAATCCATTACCTGACACATCAACATAACACTAAATCTATTACCTGGTACAGCAACTACCCTATTACCTGGCGCATCAACATAATACCTATTACCTGACACATCAACTAACCTATTACCTGGCAGGCATTAGTCACCTGGGACGCCACCCCTTGGGTCACCCCAACTTAATCAAAGTGGGAAAAATTGAGTAGACGGGGCTCAGAATTTAATAACAAGACCCGTCTGAGCCTGCCGACAAATAAACCTTGATTCTCCGACTCTCCGTGTGCCACTCAGTTTGTCCTCGGGACCACTCACTGTAACACTTACTGTAACACAGCAAGACGTAACTGTAACACACAGCCTGGCACAGGGCAGGCACCCGGTAAGTGCCCACTTCCTCCCTGTGGCTGCAGATCAAGTTGTGCTCCACCTAGATGGCAGAGGAGCCCAAGGGCCACGAACTCAGCTTCCGTGACCTGCAGCCATCTCTGTGTCAGCAGCATTCTCTGTTGGGCAGTGTCCCCAAAGCCGAGTGACCTCTGGGCCTGCAGACAGAACCCTAGCATGTGGGAGGTGCAAGACCAGGCTTTTGGGACACATGGAGGGAGAGGTGCCCTACAGGGCTGTTAAAAGCAGGATGTCGCAGCAGGGTCCGAGACTCCCTAAGCTACAATGACACAGTTGAGTGGCTAATCAGTATTTGCTGTGGGGAAGGAGAGAGATGTAAGCCAAGGTCAAACATACTCAGGGAGAGCTCAGCCTAGAATCTGGGTCAGACTAGGAATTAATTCACTAGGCCAGTCACTGAGCCACTCTGACCTCCAGTCTCTTCATCTATAAAACAAAGAATTTGGCCCATGGTTGTAGACACTGTTGTTTGGGTCTGCTCAGCTTCCACTTGCTGTTCTTGTAATTTGCCTGGGGGAACAAACTATTTCTCTCCGGTCAGCACAGTTTTGCAGGGGCTGCTGGTGAAGGGGTTCTTCCTCCCTCAGCCAGCAGTTGGGCAGGTAACGCAAGTCATTCAGGCCCTTTCTCCTGGAGTTGGGGTTGTGTTTGGGGCAATCTGAAGTCTGCAAAAGGGAAGAGCCAGCTCTTCTCGAGAACAGAGACACCCAGAGACCGTGCTGGGGCCCCTGCTGCCGCCCCCGGAGCTGTCTGATGCTTGCCACCACAATGGCCTTTTCTTCACCTTGAAGGGCAGGGTCAGCGTGCTGCTTGCAGGCCGTGTACAGGATCTCCTGGGTGCTCTTGCTTTCCATGTAACCCCCTCCCTAAAAGCGGGGTCTTCGTTATCCGCTTTGGAGCAGTTATTCGCGAACAAATAAATGAATACTTTTAAAAGGTGGTGGCTTGCCAGTTTCTTCCCTCCTCTGCATTTTCTCTCTCTAAAGAAAGGGGAGACTGGGTTGATCCCCGAACCAGGGATCTGGGGTGGAATGCCCAGGGACACAGTCCCTAAGAGCCCCCGATCCTGGTCACCCACTGGCAGAGAAACCCAGGTGTCCCTTCACCCTGGTGTCTCAGGGGCACCTGCCCAGCTCCAAGCGAGCAAGGGGAGCGTGCTCGGGTGAGCGAATGCCGCGCACGGTGATGGCACGTCTCTCGAAGCCCTGGTCCCCACTGTTTAATGAACTGCAAAACACGTCCAGCCGCGTCTCCTCCAGCTGACCATCTGTAAATTGCCTTCGCCCTGGTGCCTGGCAGGATGGAAAACGCGTGTCCGTCTCCAGGCTGCAGTGCGTGTATTTGCGCCTCCGCAGCGGGAGCTCCGAGCTGCGTCCCCCGGGCTGCGAGGGACCAGTGTCCCCCAGGAAGGAGTGGGCAGACAACGGGCCCCATTCAGGGACCCTTGCCCACACACGGCAGGCTCCAGGGGCGGGGGGGGGGGGTGTGCAGTCAGGGGTGAGGGCAGCCTCAGTTTCTCTTCTCTAAACAAGGTGCCCGTTGAGTGAGCCCTGGCCGCATGCACTTCTCGCACTTTCTTTCGCCCATGGGGCGGCGCTACCGCTCTTCCCTCCATTTTCCACATGAGCTTCGTTGCTGGGTCCTGAGCAGGGCTGTCTGACTCCAGGGCCTCTTCCCGTGGCACTGTGAGGCCAGCCACCCTGTTGTCCTTGAGGCCCTGCCCTCTGACAATGCTGCTCCGCACACTGGGCCCAGCCACACTGGTCACGGTGGCCGTAGGTTCCACCTACTTGGAGGGCTGCTGGGGCCTCCTCGTTGGTCTGTGGCTTCTACCGAGTGAGACCGAGAGGAGCGAGAACTGGACGCTGGTCACCTGCCCGGTGTGCAGTCCGTGTGCCAGTTAGGGGCACAGGCTGCTACGCTCTGCCCCTGCAGCCGTGTGACTCTGCTCTCTGTCCCCCCCACTACCCTGGGGGGTGCCTGCTACTAGAAACGAGGCTAGTGCTAGCATTGGGGAAAATTACAGTAGCTACAATTACAGTGAGTTTAGAGGACTTTTTTCTTTAAAGGAAAGCAGTTATCACTTAGCGTTGAAAAACCAGCAGCAATTACTATCATACTGTCTAGCCAAAGCCCATTATTCAAGTTGCCTTTTAACTTTCTCTTCTTGGGGCTAAAATTAGATTCTTGTTTTCTTTTTAACTCGATAAGCAGTCACTGAGCGGCCTCCACGTATTAGATTAGACGATCTCCATGGTAATCTGGAGCGCCCACATCTGATTAAATCTGCACCCGGCCTCCGTCCAAGGCTGCAGTCCCTGCAAGGTGTCCTTGTGTAGAAACACGGAGGCTTTCAATTATCGAGGGCTTCTGTTGGCGGGCTACGCGCTGAGCACTTTGTGTACAGGCGGGCATTGAATGACCGAGACAGCCCCACAAGGCAGCTACTTCCATTTCCAACCGCATTTTGTAGATGGGGTAAGTGGGGTTCAGAGGAACTCAGTGACTTATCCAAAGCCTCTCAGATACAGGAAACAGTGGTTTCAACTCAGGTCTGACCCGGGGGGTGGCACAGCGGGCACGAGGCTCTGAGCCACCTCTGCATGTCAGCGCATTAACAGGAGCCAAACGTTCACCCCCCAGATGCTGCTCAGACTGGCTCACTTGGCAGCTTCCTCGGACTGGAGCTGAAATGCTGTTAACTCAGCGTGGCAGCCCTGGGTGCCTAATTCTGGTCTAATTGGCCCTGATGGGCAGTTAGAGATGTGATTAGTAAAGCAGGGGATGAGTTAGCACCTGACTGCTAAGTGGGCAGGCAGCCTCTTCCCAGGCAAGGAGTCGGTGGGGACTGGGAGCTTGGGAGCTCTGTGATCGATGGCTCTGTCCCCCGCGGCAGGGCAGGGCGGCTTAGGTCTGGGTGCAGAGGTGGAGCTCAAGTTTCTCCCTCCGCCCCCTCGTCTGCCCAGAAACGGAGTGAGGTGGGGTGGGGAACATAAATTCAGCCCAAGGAGTCAGGAAGGACTCGAGCAGGACACACACTGAGCAGCCTGCACCACCCCATGTCCCCCACAGCTAGCCTGGGAAGTAGGTGCCCTGATTATTCCCAGTTTTCAGATGACGACTAAGGCTCAGAGAGGTACCCGGGGTCACACAGCCAGTAGGTGGCAGAGCCAAGATGGCCAGACCCAAATCAGAGCCCCACCTGAAACTAGACCCCAGCCCAGGAGCCATGCTTCTTCCTAAAGACTCCACGGGGCTGAGACCCCACCACCTGGCCTGCCCAAAGTCTGGGTTCCCTTGAGGGCAACTGAGCTTCATCTTGCTGCAAGAGTCCAGAGCCTTATGTCACCAGTGCCCCTCACCCACTCGCAGCCAGGGCAGCATTTCCTAGAGCTGTGCCCAGGTCCTGGCATCCCCTGGCCAGCCGGCTGCCCTTCTGTTTCTTCTCTGGCAAGAAAAGGGGGCTCCTAAGCTTCAGTGTGCAGAACTGCCACCAAGGGAGCTCATAAGTAATGCAGCTTTTCTCCGCACCCCATCCCTCCCCACCTCCCCGAGATTCTGACTCTGTAGGTCTGGAGCAGGGCCCAGAAACCCGCATTTCAGCCTCATGCTCCAGGTGACTCGGACTTGCGTGGCGGGTCCACCATACAAGGGACGAATAGGCTAGATCAGGTCTCGGGTTCTAACTTCTATATTGTGTGCAAGTTGTCAGAATCAGAATGGAGTCAATAATGTCAAACAAAACCCTGACAAACAGAGCCCAGGCAGGCTAGGAAGTGAGACGTTCTCACACGTGTATGCCTCACGACAAAAACCAGCACAAAAGACTCTGCAAAAACCACAACCTTGCACAAAGGCCATTGCAACCTTACACAAAAAATTCTTCTGCAAAGACATCCGCCCAGCAACTGCCTGTCCAACCTTGGACTGGTATCACCCTTGTTATTGATCTTTATAGCTAAGGATAATTATAATATTTCAAAACAATCACGTGATCCTCATTTCTTCCCTTTAAAACCCTCCCTGAATATGTGTATTCCCATTGCAATGCTCTATTCCCACATAACATCGTTACGGAGTCTCCCTGTTTGTTATTTAGGTTGACAGTTGTCTAACAGAAGACTAACTCTTAAGTCACATTTGTACTTTTCAACTGGAATTCACGCTGTCTCCCTGCCCCAGTGCTCCCGGCCTCCCCCACAGGGATTTCATCCAGGCTCCCCGTCCCCTCGCCACAGCTCTGGCAGGGACGCCACATCTTGGTGGCTGGTCAGTCCTGGTGAGCTTGCTGTCTATCTGCCGGCACAGTCAGGGTGTGGTGATTACCCAGCTAGCTGGCGACGGGGTGGGGGCTTTGGAATGGGGCTCCCCAGAGCCCTGTGCAATCAAGGGCTTAGGTTAATGGGCATACACAGGATTCTTGATTTCCTCCAATAAATGGATTTTGAAAGATGACGTGGGTAACCAGGCCCAGCCCATTCATCTCCCAGGGAAAGAGGCTGGATGGGAGGGTGAGGCTCACCACCACGGGCCTTGAATGCCAGAGCAGGGACTCTCGGTCATTCAAGGACAACATGAGCATTGCCTGTGGACCTCTGACCAAAGTGCCCTGTTGAGAGGGTTTGAGGACCTCGCGTAGACTTTGGGCAGGGCTTGAACCTTGCTGGGTGGAGTCTCCCGTGTGCCACCCTCTACCTGGCCTCCCTGGGGCTCCCTACTGTGAGGCTCCTGGGAGGGTGCAGCAAGGGCTAGAAGAGTGGACAACACTCTGGGGACAGGCTAGATCGGCCCAAGGAGCACCAGGAAGGGGCAGTCTGGCAAGTGTAGCCCAGGTGGGCACCAAGCCACATTGCCAGCTGCTCAGAATTCTCTCCGCAGACGCACGACTGACCTGGCATGGACAATGACAGCTGACTGACGCCAAAGGCGGGTCCCAGGGACAGCAGTTGTCCAGAGTCAGGAGGCGTCCTCATCCTCAACTTGCGCCAGCAGCGTCTGCTTCTTGAGCGCTGAGTTAAGCGCTCTCTTTGCACACCTGATCTCATTTCACCCTCCCAGTAGCTCTGTGAGGCTCAGAGAGGTTTGGCACTAGTCCAGCGTCACAAGCACAGGTCTAGGGCTCCAGCATCAGTCCCATGTCATCCTTCCGGCCCTAGTCCCTGGGGAGGCTGAGGGAATCTGTTTGTTGCCAGAGAGACAAATGCCCCCACTTCAGCTTGTGGAACACGGCAGAGGAACGGTCTTCCGGTACCTCCCGTCAGGCTCAGGCAGGTACATTTGCCAGGTGCGAGCTAATCCCCGCCCGCAGCTGCCCTCTGAGCGAGGCTGCCAGCGTCAGGAAAACCAGCAGGGCGGGTCTGGCACTTACTTGCAGGGGGTGGACGCAGGTCTCAGCCTCTCCTGGAGAGGATCCTAAGTCTCTCTGGATGGTGTTCCGGCTCTTGCTTAGTGGGGCCACCTAGGACTCTCATTGCCTTTATCTGACACCTGCTTCCACTCTCCCCAGAACCGCAGAATCCCCGCCCTCTCGCCACGCTCAAAAGGCACACCTGGTGTGCGGGGAGACACGCTCCCCAGAGCAGACTTTTCCAGTTAACTCGTGCTCAGCCCCCACCCTTCTGCCCAGTGATTCTGAGCTTCCACTCAGGGCAGGGATGACTGTGGAGCCATGACGAGAGCCTCGCCGTCCAAATCAGTAGCCACGAGGCACGTGGGGCTCGCTAATTAAATTTAAATGTTGACTCCATGAAACTCCCACCGAGTGCTCAGGACGGCATCTGGTCATTTCCACTTCTCCATCTCTTTTCCAGGAGGTCAAGGGCTCATGAACTTCCTCTCATGAAAATTGGCATGTGTGTTTGTGTGCGTGTGTGTGTGTGTGTGTGTGTGTGCACATATTTTTAACTTTTTAGGAAGACCACCCTATATAGATGGATCCTTCCTTTAGTTTACTAGGCCTGTAGAAGAATCTCAAAGTGAGATCCTTTCACATACAGCTGGGGAAACTGAAGCCCAGAGGGGGAAAGTGACTAGCCCAGAGTCACACAGCAGCCTAGTGTCAGGATCAGGCTTCCTGATTCCTTGTCTAGAATGATTCTCTGGAACTCAAGGTAGCAATGATCTGAGGTTTGAGCTATGGTCTGCGCCTGGGAGAGTGAGAGGGCTGTTGAGAAGTCTGCAGAACCTTGACATTGGAGAAAGTGGAGGAAGTTGATCAATAGCAATCAATTTCTACTGCTCAGCAGTCAAAGGGCAACTGTCAGGGGGACGAGGCTGCTGCCTGCAAATCTGCGGGTAGCCAAACACCACCTCTCTAGCGCAGTTTGCTACATTTATTATTCTTGATTTAATCTTTTGTGTAGAAATCACTCACATGGTTCCAAAATTTTAAAATATAAAAAAGCATATAGTGAAAATGTTTATCCTGCATCTCTCATCTGCCCAGAATCTCTTTTGTGCACAGGTAAGCAATCGTGTTAAATAGCTTCTCGTACCCTTCCAGATTATCTCTGTGTAAATGCATTGTGCAAATACAAATGTGTATTCTAAGTCCTCCCTCTCTGTCCACTGTCCTTCACTTTTGCTGGGACAGCTCCTCCCTGCAGTGCAGTGAGCCTGCCCCCATTCTTTTGTCCCTGCTGCATGACATTCCATGACACTGATGTATCCAGCTAGTCCTGTATGGATAACTGTTTAGGCTGTTTCAAATCTTTGGCTAATGTAGGTATCCTGGAAGAGAATCCGGTGGAACACGAGCATGTTCATCTCTGGGATTAATCCCCAGAAGTGGAATCACTGGATAAAATAACATATGCATCTAAAATCTGGCTTGCGATTGCCAAATCAGTCTCCTTTGAGGTGATACCAATCAATTTAGACTCCTGCGACTATGTATGAGAAGCCACAGAGTGTGTTTTAATAACACTTTTGGATTACTCCCAATCATATAGGCAAACTATGGTATCCCAGGAGAGTTTAATTTGCATTTCTCTAATTTTTTTAAGAGACAGGGGTCTTCCTCTGTCACCCCAGCAGGAGTGCAATGGTCACAGCTCGTTGCAGCCTTACTTGGGCTCAAGCGATCCTCCCACCCCAGCCTCCCAAGTAGCTGGGTCTACAGGTGTGCACCACCATGCCCAGCTATTGTGTTTTCCTCTTTGTAGACACGGGTCTCACTATGTTGCCCAGATTGGTGTCAAACTCCTAGCCTGAAACAATTCTCTCACCCCAGCCTCCCAAAATGCTGGAATTACAGGAGTGAGCCACTGCACCCTGCTTGTATTTCTCTAATATTGGTTAAGGCTGAGTCCTTTTTCACATGTTTCGGGGACATTATGTTCACTGCATTTAATCAGCCCTGCATTCTTCTTGATAATGGACCAAATCTCTCTTTTCCCTTCTAATCTGTAAAAAATTTAAAATACAGAAAAGAACAGAGAACAATTGGATCAAGGCTCTAGAGTGGTGCTCCCTAAAAGAACTTCATGTGAAGATGGGAATGTTCTTGTTCTGCACTTTCCAATCTGGTAGCCACTGGCCACACGTGGCCATTGAGCTCTTGAAATGTGGTTAGTGCAACTGAGGAACTGAGTTTTGAATTTTATTTAATTTTAATTGCCAATAGTCACATGTGGCTGGTGGCTACTGCATCATATAGCACAGCTCTAGAGGCAATAAAACTGATAGCGAGAGGGTCCCACATTCTAGGAGACTGAACCATTTGTTCACTAAATAACGGAGCGAGGCTCTCTGAAAGAAAATGCTGTTTATTAGTGAATGGGACATTGCAACAGGAATACGTGGGCCGTAGTAACCTGTGTGTGTATTCAGGGAGGTAAAGGAAGACACGGGTTTTGAAAAGAAAAATGAGGAGGGCACATGACTGTTTGAGATGATTATCCTTGGCTATAAGGATCAGTAACAAGGATGATGGCAGTCCGAGGTTGGACAGGCAGTTGCTGGGCAGGTGTCCTTGCAGAGGTATTTTCTGTGTAAGGTTGCCATGGCCTTTGTGTAGGGGGGCGGTTTTGGCAGAGTCTATTGTGATAGGAATTTATGCATAAGAACCCTTCTCTTCATGACTTCTCCTGGCTCTATTTGTCAGGATTTTTTTTTTTTTTTAACCGAAGCAACTCCATCCTGATTCTGATAACTTTCACACATTCTTAGTACAAGACTCTACTGGGCACGAACAGGTTGTGCCCAGTAAAGCTGAGGTCGTAGCAGTTCAGTGGCTATGAATAGGGTGTCAGGACGGCAACTGAGTAACCAGCCAGGGTTCAAATCCCACCCCTTCACTTCCTAGCTGTGTGACCTTGGACAAGTTACTCAGCCACTCTGAGTGGGTTTTCTCATATGTAAAATGGGGGTATTGTTGCCTTCTGCTCCAAAGTGTTGTTTTGAGGATTCGAAGGGGTAACTTGGTAAAGAGCACTGGAACCCTGGGAGGGGGCGGGCCCACAGACACACTCTTCCAGGTTAGTGCTGAGCTAGGTCATGAGCACTTAGGGTTTTCCCGATGCTCCAGGAACCGTGTAGGTACTCCCTCACTCCACACTCCAACCCCAAGGCATAGCTACTGTACTGTCCTTAGCACCACTTGGCAGGTGAGGGATGTACGCACAGAGAGGTTAAGTGACTTGCCCCAGGTCACACAGTGAGGAAGCAGAAGTGCTGGGTTCAGACCCACATTTGGCTGATTGCTGAGTCTGCTCCAGTGACCATCCTACTAAACAGTCTCTGACTGGGTGGCTGGATTCTCAAAGGCAGTTGTTCTCAAAGTATGTCCCTTGGACCACCAACAGCAGCATCTCAGAACGTGGCAGAAATGCAATTTGGGGGGCCCCACAACTGAGCCAGAAGCTCTGGGTGCAGGGCCAACCATCTGCACTTCAGCAAGCCCTCCAGGTAATTCTGGGTGCTGCCAGCTAGAGCTTGAGAAGCATAGCGGTGGTATATGGCCTTCAGACCCTTGGCTTCGAGTCCCTGGTCGGGGAGGGGCAGGGGGTGGGGGCAGCAAATCCCAGGACCTCATCACAGCCCCTCCCCCAACCCCCGCAGCCTCCCTCTTGCCCCCGGCTGCCCTATGGTCTGTGCCTGGACGGGGCTCTCCAGACCTGCCCATGATCTGAGATTGTCCAAGTATGTGGTCAGTGAGGGCTGACCCAGCCTCTGTCCCCCCAGGTGACCGTTTTCCTCCCAGTAACCAGCCCCACGCAAAGTGGTGTGGACCAGGACGCCACTCAGTTTTTAAAGAGATGCACCTCTCTGGCTGACAGCTTGCTGCGAATGACTGTCAGCATCAGATAACAGAAATCAGGCCCCAGTGAGAGCATCTGCCAGAGCATGGAGCGTCAAGGTCCCCCAGGGAAGAAAGGGGAGGGAGAAGACAGGAAACGTAAGGCAAGCAGTGGCGCTGGCACGCTGACCTGCAAGCACTCAGGCACATCACCTGGGCAGCGTCACAATACCCGGCACCTGGACCTCACCCCAGGGCAGCGAACCGAGACCCTCTGGAGAGGGCCCATTTATTAAGATCATTTTAAAGATCAGATGGCATCCCCTGGAGATCTCGTTAAAATGCAGGTTCTGATCCAGTGGGCCCGGGGTGTAGCCCGAGTTTCTGCATTCTAACAAAACTCATCAATCACTTTTCCAAATGACCAATTTGTCTGTGTAACTGGGTTTCCTATTTGATTTGGTGAGTACACTGTTTAGTAGCTTGTTAAAGTTCATTCTTGCTCAAGAAATTTTATCAGCAGAAAGCCAATTGTCGGCAATTCCTTTGAGAATTTTAGAGTTTATGCTAATTTTTCATGTAAGATATTTCAATTCACTTGGATAATTTTATAATTAGCAAAATGATTCTTGGTGAATGGGCTGCTTTTGGTGTCCCTGGAGATGTCCTCTCAGCCAGCCCTTGGGGGAGCATGTCCATATAGGCAGGTCTGTGGGTGAGACTCTAGCTGCCCTTGGGCCCCCCAAATGCACGAGACTCTGCCTTCTCCTATTTTATATTGGGGGAACCTGCTGCTAAAAGTGTTTGGGAATGAGATCTTTTTATCCAAAGGCTGCATGTGACATTTGAGAAACATGAGGCTCAGAGAAGTCAAGCAACTTGCCTGAAGTTGCACAGCCCACGCCATCAGCCCAGATGGATGCTGGAGGCCCTGCAGTGCCAACTCACGGGCAGAGCCAGGCCCAGGGCTCAGCAGCCCCTGGTGCCCCAGGCTCACCTTCCTGGTGGGGCGTCCCTCAGCTGACACACAGCCAAAGAGGCCGAGGGTAGGAGCCTGGGGCAGTTTGGATTCTGCATCCTCCCTCCCCTCCACCCAGTGGCCTTGACAGTCTCTCTCTCAGGGTTTCCTGGCCCATCTCCCTCACTCTTGGCAGTGGCAAGAAAGGCCACCTCTTAAACTTGGTCCCACTGAAGGTTTCGGAAGCCAGAGAACAGGTGCCTGTGCCTGCCATCCTCTGCTACCCTGTTCCCAAAGGGGACGGTCCTCCCCCCGTTATGAATGACTATTGTGCTGGACCAAAGTAGCAGCAACAACATCAAAGCTACAATAGAGGCAGCGGCCGAGGAGGCCGGGTGCTGGCACCTCGGCCCTTAGCTGGAGGACAAGCGCAGGCTCTGGTGGGGCTGGGCTGCCCCCACCTCGTCACAGGGGGAGCCTTGCTAGCAGGGGCAGAAGCATCCTGCAGCGGGGAGGGAGCAGACAGGGGTGAAACGCTGGTCCCAGAGCCACTTGCAGTGACTGGCAGGACTGGAGCCCTGCCCCACAAACCAGAGGAGGAGGAGGATTAGTTCTGCAGCCTTTGCTGAATAGGCACCTGCAGTCCCCAGTGCTGCTTCTGACCCGGAGGTCAACCCATTAGAGAGCTTGGGGCCAGGACACACCTTCAGTTCATCTGGCCCAGGCCTCTGCCTTCGGGCGGGTGAGTAACCTCCATGGCCGTCACACAGAGGAGGAACTGAGCCGCAAGAGGAGTCAGTAGAGGAGGAAGACAGCCTTGAACCGGCCCCCCACTTCTGACTTAGGGCTGGACTAGCGTCTCCAGGTGTCGTTCCCATCTTCCCCCCCCCTCCTCGTCTCCCAGTGGGAACAGGCTGGACAGGGCAGGCCTCAAGGGCTAAACAAAGCCGGGGACATTGGAGTGGAAATGATGGGGAACCTTCTGCAGGCGATTTTGGGGCTGGAGCAGCTGCTGGGGACAGGGCTGGGCCTGCAGCCCTGGCTGAGCCCAGACCCACGGGCGGGAGGCTCCTGCAGAGGCCCCTGCAG
Organism: Eulemur rufifrons; assembly: GCF_041146395.1. Taxonomy (NCBI): domain Eukaryota; kingdom Metazoa; phylum Chordata; class Mammalia; order Primates; family Lemuridae; genus Eulemur; species Eulemur rufifrons. The sequence continues at coordinate 61,026,281 of NC_091010.1, read as the reverse complement.
GGACCGAAGGGACAGAAGGGCTCTGCTGGGGTGGGGGTGAGGGTGCCCCGCAGGGTGGCAGGCGGTTTGCCTCACGGTTTTCTGGGAAGCCCTGCCCACCCATCTCGTGACACCCCCCCATCCCATATGGACTGCTGTAGGGTCCCTGTCCCCAGGCAGGGCCAGGCACAGGCGCCCGGACGTTGAAAGCACGTGGGCTGGAGAGCTGAGCAGACCGGCCTCAGCATCTGGCTGATTTTTGTCAACAGCTCTAGTGAGTGGAGCTGTGCCTCTCTCATCCCCTAATTGGAGGTGGGATTTTTCTATTTCCGAGAGGCCTGTGCTGGGGAGGAAGGTAGGCGGCGTAGACTGCAAGTGGCCAGCCTGGGTGGAATGTTTTCCCAGCCCTAATTTGAAAACGGAGCTGAAAAACAGACCTCCCGACTGACTCAGCGCCATTATCCCTAATTACATTCATGATGCACCAACCTCTGCCTTGAAAAGTTCCTATGGCAGCGACTCGAGCGTCATGTGCACGTTGGGGGAGGGAGAGAAGCGGTCTCGTGGCCGGCCGCTTGCTCCCAGCGCCTGCAGTGTTCTGGCAGGGAACACAGGCTCGGGGAAGGAAGCCCCTGGCAGGAGGCGCTGTGAGAGGGGCCTTATCCCAGGGCGCGGAGGGGCGCAGGACGGACTTCATTTCGGCCCCAAGGAGCCTGCAGGATGTGGGCTCTGCTCCGTGGGACCTTCGCAGGCTGGTCCCAGCCATTTCTGAGTCCTGCCTCAGCCAATCTCAGGTTGCTGCCCTCAGGGAGTTTCTGTTCTGAGGCAGAACATACCGATTTAGAAGCACACGAAAAGCCTCCATTTCAGAAACATTCAGTATAAGCTGAAGGTAGGCATGAAAAATGACAAGGTAGCTCTTATAGGAAAGAACCCCAAAACATACCTACCGTACCCTATTTGAAGAACAGGAATTGATAGTAGGAAAATGTGTGCTCTCTTTGATTCTAACTGATGCTATTCGCTTCTGTGACTCTGCTTGCTTTTAGTTGTTTAATAAATATAGTTAATCAGAATGAAAAACAGAGATAAGAACAAAGGTAACTCCATGATAGGCTAGGCTTCCTGGATGTGAGAAGCCTAGTTCTGCTTCTGTATATATGGCTTGCTGGCTTGGTGCTTAGCGTAAGTGGAGCCATGGCAGGCTTCACTAAAGTAAAGGAAAACAAAGCCCCGGGGAGGTAACTGCAAGTTGCTTTCTGATAAAGGGCTGGAGAATCCAGGTGCCCTCCAACCAACTAAGTAAATAAGAAGAGCAAGACATGATCAGCGCATGAATGGCTTGTGCAGGGCGTGTGTTCCCAGTACCGCTTGTAACCAAAAACTAGAAGGTATGCAACAACAGCTCCCCCTCCCCCGTCGGAGACCCTCCTCTTCCCCTGGATGATGTTAACTACAACTGGCGCCAGTGCAAAAAGCCCGAAACTTAGAGTCAACAAACCTGAAGCCAATGCGATCAGCCACTTCTAAACAAAAGGAACAAATAAACTGAAGGGGAATAAAGTACAGACTAGTGTGTCGTGTGCAGACTAGTGTGTCGTGTACAGACTAGTATGTCATGTGCAGACTAACGTGTTGTGTGCAGAATAACGTGTCGTGTGAAAACTAGCATACAGAAAAGTATAAAAGCCTAATCTTTACCCCAGGGCGGGGTCCTAGTTCCTGGAGAGGCCACTGCGTTGGTGCTCTGGAATTTGGACCCTGGCCCGGGGCTAGTTAATAAACTCCTTTGCCTTTTTGCAGCCTCAGTGACTCTGCCTCTCTGTTCCTGGGGCCAAGGGGAACCGGATCTAACATATTAAGTAGAAAAAGCAGTTTATAAAACTGTGTGTTGAGTATGTCTTGACTACTCAGGATGCTCTAAGAGAGTATCACAGACCGGGGGGCTTAAACAACAGAAACCTATTTTCTCACAGTTCTGGAGGCCAAGATCAAGGTGCCAACAGGGTTGTTTCTGGGAAGGGCTCTCTTTCTAGCTTGCAGACAGCCGCCTTCTTGCTGTATTCTCAGACGGCCTTTTCTCTGTGCCTGTGTGCGGAGAGTGAGACCTCGGATGTCTCTTCCTCTTTTTATAGAGACACCAGTCCTACCAGATTAGGGCCCAACCCCATGACTTTATGGCCTCATTTAACCTTAATTATGTCCCTAAAGGCCCTATCTCCAAATAGAGTTAGGGCTTCAACATATGACTTGGAGAAGTGGGTACATAATTTAGTTCATAGTAGAGTATGATCTTGTTTGGGTCAACAATCATTTATACGTGCAACAGATTTGTTGTTGTCATTGCTTTTTATAACAACTGTGTTCTCAGCAGGGTGGATCTGATCAGATGGACCCCCCTTTGGTCTGCTGATCCTTGGAGGGAGCTCCAGGTGTGGGGTGGAGCTGGGAAGTGCCAACTCACTTCATCTGGTGGGAGGTGGGCCAGCTTGGGGCTCCCAGGGCAGTTCTGGGAGTCAGGACTGAGGGAGGCCACCACATGGGCAGGGGACTCCCACTTGTTCAGGAAAGCCGAAATGCCTGAGAGGATTTTCCACGGAAACTGGCAGAGCAGCTGGGTTCCGTGCATGGGTGCGTGGGGCTAGAAGCAGAGATGGTACACGGGGTGTGGGGGTCACAGTCGAGGGGGCCAGGAGCAGAGGAAGCCCTGGGAACAAGCATGGGTGGGGGCTGTGGCTGTGAGGGACTATGAGTTGGCGTGGGCTTACCAAACACACCTGCATCTCTAAGGGGCAAGGGGCCCAGTGCATATTAAATATTTTGATATTAAAAAAAGATCTAAGAGAAGGAAGCACATAAATATTTTAGCATGTGCTTTGATGTATGTGGGGTGGGCATGAGTGTGGGAGAGATAGGAGTAAGAATTATTTCCTTCTTTGTAAGTTGATGTGTTATCTGATTTTTTATGCGCATGCATTTCTTATGTAATAAAAACAATAGCTTAATTTTCATTTAAGAAGTACATAAGCTGAGAAGTGAATTCAAAATTACCTATTGCTGTGGTATAAATGTTTGTGTCCCCCCCAAATTCATATGTTGCAATACTCCCGAGGTGATGGTGTTGGGTGGTGGAGCCTTGGGAGGTGAGTAGGTCATAAGGGTGGACCGCTTGTATCAGCCTGTTTTGCACTGCTGTAAAGAAATGCCTCATGTTGGGTGATTTATAAAGAAAAGAGAGTTATTTAGCTCACAGCTCTGCATCTGCTTCTGGTGAGGGCTTCAGGGAGCTTCTAATCAAGGCTGACGGTGGGGGGGGGCAGGGGTGTCACATGCAGAGCCAGAGCGAGGTGTGGGGGGGTGAGCCCACGCTCCCTTAAACAACCAGCTGTCACATGAACTAATAAAGCGAGAACACACTCATTACCTCAGTGAGGGCACCAAGCCATTCATGAGGGATCTGTCCCCACGACCCAAACACCTCCCACCATGCCCCACCTCCAACACTGGGGATCCAATTTCATCATGAGATGTGAAGGGGCCAAACATCCAAACCATATCGCCCCTCATGAATGGGACCCATGCCCCAGTGAAAGAGGTCCCCGAGAGCCGTCCTTCCACCATGTGGGGACGCAGAGAGAAGCGCCGTCTGTAATCCAGAAAGCAGGCCCTCACCAGACACTGAACCTGCTGGCAACTTGATCTGAGACTTCCTGGTCTCCAGAGCTGTAAGAAAGGAGCTTCTGCTGTCTATAATCTGCCCAGGTGACGGTGTTTTACTATAGCAGGCCGAGCAGACCAAGATAACTATTGAGCACTCACTCTGTGCTAGGGACTGTGGTAGACACAGAGATAAACCAGATAGATGACTTTATTCTTCTAGCAGCTGATTAAAGAATGTAAAACACTAGCAAACCAAACAAAACAGGCCCAATTTGGCCCACAGCCCAGCAGGTTCTAACCTAGGCTGCCCAGTGTTGTGGGTGGGGTGGGCAGGGCATGGCTTGGGAAGGAGAAAGGAGCTGGAAGGAGATTGGGTCGGGTGCTCCTGGCAGGAGGTGGATGGAGGCTTGAGATGCTGCTAAATGTCCTACTGTGCACAGGACGCCCCACCACAAAGAACGAACCAGCCCAAACTGTCAACAGTGCTGAGGGTGGGAAACCCTGGCGTATGTTGGGCTGGATGATTCTTGCTTGTTCAAGATTGTTCTGTGTATTGTAGGACACACGCGCGCACACACACACACACACACACACACGCACATACACACACCTCCTTAACTCAGAGCTAGCCAGCAGGAGATTGTCCCTTAATGTTTAGCCTGGTGTCACCTCCTCATCTGAAACACATTCAAGGCAGCTCTAAGCTGCCTGTTCCTTGTTCAGAAAACAATTTTTGGAACAAAGATGTTTCTACAAGTGTCACCCCCTCTCTCCCCACTTCCTCCCACCCCCTCTCTCCCCACTTCCTCCCACCCCCTCTCTCCCCACTTCCTCCCACCCCCTCTCTCCCCACTTCCTCCCACCCCCTCTCTCCCCACTTCCTCCCACCCCCTCTCTCCCCACTTCCTCCCACCCCCTCTCTCCCCACTTCCTCCCACCCCCTCTCTCCCCACTTCCTCCCACCCCCTCTCTCCCCACTTCCTCCCACCCCCTCTCTCCCCACTTCCTCCCACCCCCTCTCTCCCCACTTCCTCCCACCCCCTCTCTCCCCACTTCCTCCCACCCCCTCTCTCCCCACTTCCTCCCACCCCCTCTCTCCCCACTTCCTCCCACCCCCTCTCTCCCCACTTCTTCCCACCCCCTCTCTCCCCACTTTGTTCCCAGCCTCTCTGGGAGAAAAGTGCAACCTAAATGTTGGTTATTATGATGGTGACCAGATTTCCAGGGGATTGTATCTGAAATGTTTCATCTCAAGTACCATCAACTGGGCTCTTCAGGAGAGAAGCAAACAGGCTCACTTCCTTTGCGCTGAACACTATTCAGAACCCAGGTTCCTGCCCCCTTCTCCTCCCCGCTCACCACCAGGGCAGCAGGACAGAGGGAGAGCCCGCTCTCTCTGAGAAGGGAGGACACGCAGCCTGGCTGTCCTGGGCTCAGGGTCCTTAACAGTTTCCAGGGCTACTTCTCCATGAACCGGCACTCGCAGGAGTGCGTCTGCCGTATATTATTTGATTAGTCTCTCCAAGGGTATCTTAATTTCTCCTTTCCAGGCACGTACTCCAGCCAGATGGCTTGAGAAATTACATCTCTGGGCCTGCTCTAATAGGGCAATTATTCCAGCAGCACAGCAACAAGTACTGAGTGTGGTCACGGCCTTAATTTCCATCTGGGGTGAGAAAACACGGACATTTTGAGAAGCTGCAGCTTTCACATGCCCCGTGCACAGAGAGAAGATCCAGACAGGGCCCTGACTCCCAGGTGCTGTTTGTTCTGTTCCCCTTCTTGTCGTCTGTGGAGATTTGGGAATGGTGAATGGGAATGAGCAACGGATGGAGCTGGAATCCCAGTTCTGCATGAAGTGTGTAACCCTGAGAAAATTATTTCACCTCTCCGGACTCAGTCTCCTCTTCTGTAAAATGGGTGTGATTAGAACCACCCTAAGGGTTTGGTGGACATTTGCTGTTTATTGGCTGCTCAATGGCTCTTCTCCCTCTTTAGAGGACAATTCCTTGACTTACTTTTGGGGAATTACCTCTCCACCGTGTCCAACCCCAGAGGGATATAAACCAAAGTGTCCTGCCCGCTCCTGGCCAGGGTGGTCATATAAGAGTGATCATATAAGAGTGATTCTAGGGACATCCTCAGACTGGCCAGTGCTGCTTGTCCTGACAGGCAGTCCTGACTGGACTCCTGGGTGGTGCTGGTGCATAGATCTAGGGGTCTGCCGGCTTCCAGGTCCAATTCTGATCCCATGTCTCCAGCCTTCTTGTCACGTCCGTGAGCTAACCAGTATCCTTCTAATAGACGCTTCTTTTCTTACGTTCTCCACAGTTAGTTTCTCTTGCTTGCAAGCAAAGAATCCTAAGTCATCCACAGGCTTGCTGGGAGATGGGAGAGAGCGAATCTGTCGTATAAGTGGCTGCTCCAGAGCCCGGCAAACACGGCACACAGCCAACAGGGTTCTCTCCCAATCTCTGCCCAGGAGAGCAGAGTTGATTAAGGTAGAGGAGATCACCCGAGACAAGCGACCACTGGCAAGGTGAGGCACACTCCAGAGAGCCGAGGCTCTGTCTGGGTGAGGACTCTCCACTTTCTTGCTTTGCTTCACCTGTTCTGGGAGACGACAACTGCCTTTCTCTCTGGGATCCTTTTCTGACTCCTTAGGGTGGTGGTGGGGACGCTCAGGGGAGGGGCTGGAATGGGCCCTGGGAGTCGGGGCAGCTGGGCCCCAAAGGGGTGCCTGTCCACCTGCCCACCAGTTTGCCAAGCCTGCCCACCTGCCCTCCTCTGGCGGCCGCAGAGCCAGGGGCATTTGGGATTGCAGCTCTGTACGCCGAGATGAGCTGCCTGAAACCTCATCGATTTGCCTAAAACTCAGAGAGGCAGGATTTGCCGGGGCCTGCCTGACAGCAGTCATAACATCCAAATGTGTCAGCAAGAAACAAACGTTCATTGAGTTGCATTAAATGTGCAAAACCACTTCAGAATCACTCACCTTTTTTTCTTTAAAAAAAAAAAATCTTGTGAGAAATTAAATTGCACAGAAAAGTACTGTGTTAGTCCATTTGCTGTTGCTATAAAAGAATACCTGAGGCTGGGAAATTTACGGCACTGCAGGCTGTACCAGAGACACGGGCCTGGATCTGGTTCTGGCGAGGGCCTGGGGCGGCGCCCACTCACGGCGGAAGGCAGGGGAGCTGGTGCGTGCAGAGATCACATGGCGGGGCAGGAAGCAGGAGAGAGAAGAGGGAGGGGCCAGGCTCTTTTTAACAACCCGCTCTCATGGAAACTAACAGGGAGAATTCACTCCCCCTGAGGGACGACATTAATCCATTCATGAGGGATCTGCCCCCATGACCCAAACACCTCCCACCAAGCCCCACCTCCAACACTAGGGATCAAATATCAACATGAGTTTGGGGGACAAACATCCACACTCTATTAAGTACAAGAAGGATATAACCAATACTTGTATTTTCACCACTTAAATTAAAAGCAGTTAACATCTTATCCTATTTTCTTCCACACTTTGAAAAAAAATAAGCATGAGCAATGGAGGTGGAGTCCTGTTGGACTATGCTGGCCAGTCCCATTTCACTGCCCCACGCTCCCGAGTTAACCATGAGCCATGGATGCTTCCAGGCTGTGATGAGCATCCAACGTTGTGCTTTTGAAATCAATGTTGATATATATGATCTAGATTCATACACCGACTTGCTTTTAGCTTCGCTGAAGTATTCCGTGCTGTGGACATACCACTTTGTGACGACGCTGGGCATCCAGGTGGTAATTCCCCCCAGCCCTGTGTGGCTGTGCCTGCACCTGCCTCCCTGAGCACATGCGTGAGTCTCTCTCAGGAGGGGACTGAGTGTATTTTCAGCTTTATGGGGTCCTGCCAGCATCTGCCACTGTTTTACTGCCTGGCTCTCCCCTGCTGCCCTCTGTATCTTACAGGGGCATCTTCCTTTCTGATGATTGGTGGCCACTTCCACCTTTCCGGTTTCTCTCCCTCCCCCCTCACTCTTGCCTCTCCTGTGGCCTTTACTGGCTTGTCTTCTTCTCCTCCCCACTTGGGGTACCCATCCAAGGCTCTGCTCAGGCCTCTGTAGTCTTGGTTTATTCCAGGGGCCTCATGCTCCCAGAGCGAGGCAGACGTGGCTGAGCTGTGTCTCATCTGGTCAGCATGATGTTCTCGAAGCATTTTGAACCCAAATCTCACTCCCCTGGGTAATACCTCCGTTGTCTAACACCAACCACACTGTTACCTGCTTGGTGCCTGTAGCAGAGACGGTAGGTTGGCTCACTTAGCCTCTGTTCCTTCCCCTTCTAGGATAACTTCCTCTCTGGTGGAGGTGAAAAAGCTGAGCTCTGCATGTCCCCAACCCCTGCAGGTGTGGTTCTGATTTACTATCAGAGTCACTTCCTTGGAACTTGAATTCAGACCTGATTTCAGTGGGGAGAGTCGCAGTATCTATTTTCAGTGGTGGATTCCAGCAGGCACAGCGTGGCCTGGAGCCAACAGCTCTAGGCACAGCTCCCTGACCCTGGCCACCAGTGGTGCAGCCCTCCAGCCGGTGGCTCCTTCCCGCACCCTTGGCTTCCTGATTACAGCAGAAGTGACAAGTCCCTTCCCTCGGTGGAGTGGTTCTGTGGTGTTTGGGGTAACTTCTTCTCAGCCTAGAGATTATTTGTTCCTCCGTCCCTTCCAATGCTTCTGTAAGTACCCCATCCCCTGACTTGAGTTCACGTCTACTTACACTAGCTAGAGTGGTTACTGTTATCTGCAACAGAAACCTGACTAAGAGAGTCCCTGAGCGAGTGGGGTGTTTGACCCCCGATTTAATCCCTTCCTGGCTCTGAGAGCACATCTGACTTCAATTTCATTCGCCTATTTATTGAATCATCCAAAAATATGTATTAAGCATCTACTAGGTGCTTATCACTGTGCTGAACATGGGGGATTCAATGACGAAAGAAGCTGGTACCAACCAGCACCCCTGCTGCGGTCTTGGGGAGCACATTCGCCCTGTCTTCTAAACTATTTATTAATAATACAAACCACACACATGCCTTTGGCTCCTCACACCCTCATGGCCCCTCTGTAAGTTCTGGCATCCCAGTCAGCCTCAATAAATCAATGACTTGATTCCACAGGTTCAAGAATCCCAAGGCCCCACCTTATCCAAGCTTATCCCTGTGTAGACGAAATGACAGACAAGCCACAAAGGAGGAGGCAGTTACCCGAGAAGGTCACCTGTGTTCTTGAGGTTTCCAAAGGGCAGCATTAGCATCTGCCTCGCCAGTGCAGTCAATTTGGGAGCCGGGCCACTTGGGTCTAAGACAGCTGATAAATTGCTGCTTCTCCCCAAGACAAAGTGCCTCGTTAACTCGGCTGACAGAAAGAGCTGCTTCCCCTGTAGCTGAGTTGGAATCACATCTGGGTGGGTTTTAACCAAACAGACCATTTGTTTTTGTATAAAAGGATGCTCTTAACATTGAGATCTGTCATGCCCCAAGAGAGGGAGTGAAAAAAAAAAAAAAAAACCCATGAATACCTTTTACTTTAAATGAATCAGGGCAGTTGCAGGGACATACATACTTTCTTTTCTTTTCCTCTTTTAGAGTTAGAAAGAAGCTTATGAATTAATTAATCTAGACTTGAAGATAAAGACTATTGCCAGAGATAAAAAGGGACCTTTCATAATGATAAAAAGGCCAATTCATCAGAAGACATAACATTCCTAAATGTGCATGCACCTAGCAACAGAGCTTCAAAATATAAGAAGCAAAAATTGACAGCACTAAAGGGAGAAGCAGAAAAATCTACTCTCACAGTAGGAAATCTTACTACCTTGCTCTCAGTAATTGGCAGGGCAAAGGATCTTCGGCAGACAAAGGATATGGGAGGTCTGAACAACACTGTCAATTCACTCAACCTGGTTGGCATTTATAGACCCCTGCACCCGGCAACAGCAGAACACATTCTTTCCCCATGCAAGTGGAACATTCACCAAGGTAGACCATGTGCTGGAGCACAAAATAGATCTTAACAAATTTCAAAAGGTTAAAATCACATAAAGTATGTTCCCCAACCAAAATGAAATTACTCTGGAAATAAAAAACAAGATATCTAGAAAATCCCCAAATATTTGGAAATTAAGCAACATAATTTTAAATAATCTATTGGTCAAAGGAGAAATTACCACATGAATCAGAATTATTCAAACTGAATGATAACGGTGTTCTCTTTCACTCAGAAGTACAGTGACCAGCCGTCCCTGTCTGCCCAGGGCTACTCCAGTTTTGTTACGAAAAGTCCCTTGTCCTGAGAAGTCCCTCAGTTCTGGGCAAACCAGGACAGCTGGTCACCCTATGAAATGTTTCAGTGTGGACTATAAGTTGTCCACAGGGCTTCTCTCTTTTTTGCGGAGATAGCATCAATGGTACAATGAAAAACTTTGGGCTTCAAGTCAAGCTCTGCTGTTTATTAACTGTGTGACCTTGGGCAAGTTACTTCACCTCTCTGGGCCCCAACTGTGCCATCTTCCAAATAGGAGCTCATATTATTTACCTTGCAAGGCTTTTTATGAGAAGTAAAGGAAATGATGTGACCATAGTGCCTGGCCTAAAAGTGCTTAGGAGACAATGTCTATGATGGTTATTACATCAGCTTGTTGAAAACAGAAGTTTTGCTTGTTCAGCTACAAGACAGGAAAGGGCCTTGGACATGGGTCAGTCCAAATGTCCCATTTAACATTATCATAATAATGGCTAATATTGATGGAGCATTTGCCATGAGCCTCTTACTGTTCTAACTGCACCTTATAAGGCAACTAAGTCCCAGAGAAGGGTAGTGATTTCCCTACAGTCACACAGCAAGAAAGAAGTGGATGTGGCATCAGCTTCCAGGTCTCTTTAACTCAGGGATCTTTCCATAATATCTTGCAGGGGTCTCCCAGTTTTGAGGGGCATCAGAAAGCACAGGGCTGAGGGGGTCGGGCAGGTCTCAGAGACCTTGCACAGGCCCCAGCCCTCCCTGAGCTTTCCCTGGTGAATGTTCAAGAGTGACCACGGGACTAGGCTGGCTTGGGCAGCCATTCCCACATGCCCTGCAAAGCCTGGGGAGGCCCAGGGGTGGGAGGGGGCTGCATTGATCACAGGCTGCTGTCACCAGCAGGAGACTCTCTTCCTGATTCAGTGCAGCCCATCTGTGAGCCAGCTCTGAGCCCTGCTCCTCTCTGAGCTGTGGCACTATTGCTCAGAGCTTCTTTCTTACTGCAGCCGCATTGACCTCCAGCTGTGTCTTTTGTCAACTCCTTGCTTTCTCCCATATTGCACTTTGTGTGGGTCTCCATTCAGCTGACTTGGTCAAAGCTCAGTGCTGACTGTGACAAGTATATTTCCAGAGTATGTTATTGTGGTGGGGTTTAAAAAAGTCAGTGTGAGGCCACTCTGACCTCGCAGAGGTGGTGGCGCCCTGGATGCAGGGCTCTAATTTCCTGCTTTATTTCCCCACTGAAAGGGCACACATTTTTCTGGGTGGCAAAATGCTTTGTTAGCAACTCTTTTATCATTAATTTTTGGAATTATCTGATCCCTGAGGCTCATCTACTCTAAGTGCTCCCAGGGAGCAGAAGTCCCTGGGACGGCGTGCTCGGCAGAGGACCCACACCCAAGGCTTCCTCCTCCACTTGCACAGGAAAGTGCCCAGTGACCCAAGTCATAAATCCATACTGGCATCTCCACCTGGATGGCAACACCCCAAACACAGGCGGTCCCAAAGGGAACCCTAATGAGTTTCTCTTTGCTTATACAAGCCAGAGCCCTGGAATCTGCCTCTCAACCTTTCCCCTCCCTCCTGGCCATAACCTATTTTCTAAACATGCTTGAGTGTGGCTGTTGATCAGGAGGATGTCCACGATTTTGGGTGAGTGGAAGGGCATCCACATCTGGGAACAGAAACTCCAGGAGCTCAACTGATAAATTCAGGAGAAACTTGGTGGTCCAGCCAGGCCACCAAGAAGAGAAGGAATTGGAGAGGGAAAGGAACACACACAAACACACACACACACAGACAAGAAAAAGGCAGAACTGGGCATTAGCACCAACCTGCATTTGAGTGTGAGTTTCTGGGCTTGCTTGAGTGGGAGCCACTGAGACAAACTCTGCAGTTAAGAACTGTTGAGCTGCCAGTTGGCATGGTGGTCAGTTAGGACGAAGAGCAATGGTGAAAGCAGTGGTCCAGCCCTTCTTTGCTTGCTGTGGCAAAGCAGCGCCAAGCCAAGGAGGTGGGGGTGGGGGGCGCCTGCTCCTCGGGTTCCATTTTCCCGGCAGATGGTGAGGATTGGATGGCCTGCAGGGTGGATGGGGAACTGTCTCACCGCCGAGGAGCTCCTAACAAAAGGCTGCTGCCTTCATGCACCTGCGGGGGCTTGGAGAGAAAGAGTATCGAGTCAGAGTGGAGAAAATGTCCCAGCAAAGGCCCCCTGGCAAGGAGCCCTCCGAAGGGAGGCGCGTCAGGGGTGTAGGCATGGCGTGTGCTCATCCACGCAAAAATCTAGATTTTGCACCAAAACTTCCTGTGGTGGTGATGGTGAATTTTGTTTTATATATATATATGTGTGTGTGTATATATATATATATATATATATATATATATATGTGGTGTGGCCCCCAAAACACCTGGAGATGAGATAAAAAATATGGTAATTATTTGATACTGGGAAATAGGTAAACGTAAGATGATCATGGAATTGAAACTGAAATGTCATAATAGGATTGTACCTTTGCCTTTTTGGATTGATTCGCCAGGAACACGGTATACATATGGCGGAAGATAGGTAAGCGAAGGCATTCAGGTGGTAATTCCCCCCCAGCCCTGTGCGGCTGTGCCCGCACCTGCCTCCCTGGGCGCTCGCGTGAGTCTCTCTCGGAAGGGCACACCCTGTGCGCTCCCATCTCCCGCCGGAAGGAGCTTCCCTCCGCTATGTGAGACCTACCACTGGGCCCCAGTTCTTGGCGAATAAAGCTGGAACTGCTAAGCCGGGTTACAGGCTCCTTCCAGACCCGGCCCGGCCGTCGCCACCTGCCTTCTCCCGGCGCCCGGCTCTCCTCACTGCGCCGCCCGCGCTCAGCGGCCTGCACCCCTGCACCGCAGGCACTTCCGGCCCGGGCGGCTCCGCTTCCGCTTCCGGGTCTTAGTGTTTTTCTTTCTCAGACTCCGTCCAAGTATAACCCCCGTCCTCTCAGGCTGGAACTGGCCGTCTCCTCCTCTGGGCAGGGCAAGGACACAGCTGGCCTTCAGGAAGAGCAGGAGCCAGGTGCCTGGCCCCTGTCAGGACTCTCTCCGTCCGGCTGCACGTCCTTGCTGCCCTCTGCCAGGCCGGCCATTCTCTCCCTGCAGGCGGGGCTCATCTCACCTGGTGGGAAACAAGCCCGTCACAGCAGCTTCTGTCTTAGGGAAGCCTCACTCTCTGCACCACCTCTGGCTCCATCAACCACGGTCAAGGGCAAGGGTCGTAACTGTTAATGGTGTTGTCGAAGCTAACGAGTTAGCTTTCCTATTAACCACCCCTCACAGAGAGTTCATGCCCGACTAACAGCCAGCTGAAACCCTCATGCCACTGCACCTTTCCACGCAACTTGCCTCCGGGTCAATTCATAGAAAATCAAGTTTGCCCAATGCTCCATTGCCGGCTCACCACATTTACTGATAAATAAAATAAAATTAAATAAAATTAAAAACTGAGTCGTTTTAATTTACTGGTTTTCCCTTTGTCTTCATAGAAGTGTTTTAAGGAATGTTCTATTGGTCTCTGCCCTAGCTCCCAGAGACTGAATAACAGAGAACGGCCCCCGGTACAGAGAACGGGGCCTCCCAGAGGAAGAGCAGGGAAGGCTGGGGGACACGCATATATTCACAGGGACTTGTAAATAAGACTACCGCCTTGAGATGATACACACCCTGAATATAATTAATTCATTCAAAAATACAGTCAAGAAAAATATATTCATAAAGACCATTTCTGAATGTATAAAGAATTCTTTTGGCTATATTCTTCTTATGAATAAATAAATATTAAGAAGAATGTGGTTGTAGGAATCTTCATATTCAAGATACTCTTTTTTTTTTTTTTGAGACAGAGTCTTGCTTTGTTGCCCGGGCTAGAGTGAGTGCCATGGCATCGCGTCAGCCTAGCTCACAGCAACCTCAAACTCCTGGGCTTAAGTGATCCTACTGCCTCAGCCTCCCGAGTAGCTGGGATGACAGGCATGTGCCACCATGCCCGGCTAATTTTTTTCTATATATATTTTAGTTGGCCAGATAATTTCTTTCTATTTTTAGTAGAGACGGGGGTCTCGCTCTCACTCAGGCTGATCTCGAACTCCTGATCTTGAGCAATCCACCTGCCTCGGCCTCCCAGAGTGCTAGGATTACAGGTATGAGCCACCGCGCCCGGCCCACCAAGATACTCTTAATTGATGCATATTTTCTTGGGCCTCTGGGTCTTTTCTTCTCTGCACCTAAGTCTTATTAACGGCTATTCTTTTGTTTCTTTAACCTAAACAGCCTCAGTGCCTTCAACTTTTCCTCCTAGATGTGTCTTCTTGGCATGTATTTTATATATATATATATATATATATATATGTATATATTAGTTGTCCACATCTTTCTTCCAGACTGGCTCCAGGTCAGGCTGAGTCCTATGTAAGTGAGATAATGGAACAGTCATCTCCTTAAACTCATAACCTACACTTCTACTCATCCTCCTCCTCCTCCTCCTCCTCACTATTAATAATGTCGCCTAAACATGTGCTAGTTTTCTTTCTTTTTTTTTTTTTTGAGACAGAGTCTCACTCTGTTGCCCAGGCTAGAGTGAGTGCCGTGGCGTCAGCCTTGCTCACAGCAACCTCAAACTCCTGAGCTCAAGGGATCCTCCTGTCTCAGCCTCCCGAGTAGCTGGGACTACAGGCATGCGCCACCATGCCCGGCTAATTTTTTCTATATATATTTTTAGCTGTCCATATAATTTCTTTCTATTTTTAGTAGAGATGGGGTCTCGCTCTTGCTTAGGCTGGTCTCGAACTCCTGAGCTCAAACGATCCGCCCACCTCGGCCTCCCAGAGTGCTAGGATTACAGGCGTGAGCCACCGCACCCGGCCTAGTTTTCTTAATAATAACCTCTCATGGTGAGTTCATGCTGAGCTTGCAGCCAGATAAAACCCCTCACACCTCATCCACACAACTTGCCCCTAGGCTGGGGGAAAGATTCTTGAACAATAAAAATGAGACCACATCTTTGTAGTCTAAGCCCTTATCTTTGAGTGGGAAACAAGGACCTGGGACCTGCCATCATTTAAAAATGAGAATTTGTACTCCTGATGTTTTAAAATTGTTTCAGCAGCATTGGGTAGTTTTACGTGGTTTGGCAGTAGTTGCAATATTTGTAGCACATGCTTGATACCAATTTTCTATAAACCGCAGCAACGTGGCGTCTTGATGGCTTGAATCTATCTATTCGTGTGTGATCATTTGCCACACTCGTGCAATTCCCTTGTTTATTAAATCATACCATGGCTTCAGCAGAGTCTTCTCTGGCAAATTCTGTGACTTAATCAGATTTTTATTTAAGAATAGAAAAAGAAAGCATATTATATTTCCAGACAGTGTTTCCACCTGACTTGAAAGCGTTTCCCAACAGCAACTAGGATTGGAGGGCGGTTTCACTGACGCTTTCAACCTGCTTAATTCATTCTGACTTTTGTTGCTCAAGGCACATGTCAAAATTAGCCTTCAAATACTGATTTAATCTCTGGCATACTTACATTGCTCTTAACCCCTGAGGATTTTAATTCTTGATCATGTGCTAAAAAGTAACAAATCTTCCGGAAATAAAAAATATATATCTATTTAATATTTTAAAAGAAGCCGGCTGATATTAGGAGGAATTATGCATGGATTAAGTTACACGGAGGTGGCTCATCATTTAGGCAGGTGGCTGACACATGACTTAGCAACCAAAGAGCCTCCAGTGTCCCCAATTCTGCGGATCTGGTCCTGCACAGATGGGCCGGACTCTTACGGGAGGATGGGAAGAACACTAGAAACCAACACTAGGTTCTACATCTGTAAATGTGGTAATAACAGCTAATATGTCCTGAGAGCTCACTCTGTGTCAGCTGTTATTCTAAGCACTATTTAGTCATTTGATCTTTGAGGTAGGTGTAAAGACTAGTATGCCCATTTTAGAGATGGGGAAACTGAGGCCACCAAGAGGTTAAGTAGCAGCTCAAGGCCACACATCTGGAAAGTGGCCATCTCGGATTTGAACCCAGCCATCTGGCTCCATAATCCACACTCTTAACCCCACGCTATATGGCATGGGAGCAGTTGCTGCCCCCTCCGTCTTAGGCAGGGATCAAATGTGTGACTCTATCCACGCTGGGCGAACTGCTTTGCAAGCTCAGAAGCTCCACGGTGTGCTTAGAACCACCCAACGCCCTGATGTCTGGCGCCCTCATGTGCCGGGTTGGGTGAGGAGGCTGATGGATCCAGGTGTGCAGCCAGGTTCCACCCCTCCAGCCATAGGATCTCTGGGATGTCATTCAATCTCACTAAGCCCCAGCAACTAAGTCTGTAAAATGGGCATAACCATCTCATCTACTCAGGGCAGCTATGAGGTACAAGGCCACAAATGTTGGGAGCACCAAGAAAAACTGTAACAGGTCGATAATGGTTGCTAACATTTCCTGAGCATTAATTGTGTGCAGGGACCTGCACGGAGCGCTTTATACAGGGTGTCTCACTGAGGCTCATGGGAGCGCGCGACAAGGGTACTGTTAGGAACCCGATTTTACAGATGAGGAAACAGGCTCAGAGAGGTAAGTTATTCACCCACCACTGCACAGCCAGGAAGGGTTAGAATGTTTGAGCCCATGTTCTAGCCCCCTGGAGTGCTGCTCCCACTGCAGAACCCACATGAAGGGGGTCTCTGCTCCCCCGTCCATGAAGCCTTCTCAGCGGCTACCTTTTGGTGCCCACCCAGTGCCCCCAACGCGTCCTTACGCTTGTGTCGAGCTTGTTTCCGCGTGCACCGTGTCTCCTTAGGCATCCTCCTCCCTGGCCGGCCCCGAGTCTCCATTAGCCTTCCACTTTCAGAGCCACTGCTTTCAAGGGGGTGGCAGTGAGAGTATTTTTCCTGCCCTTTCCACATCCCCTATTCCTCCCTCTGGGTTTGCTCCTGGAACTCTGCATGGGGTTGGGTGTTTGAGGCCTCTGGTCTGAGCGACTGAGCTTAGGGAGAGCAGCTTAGGAGACCAGACCTCTGTCGGCACAAAGAACAATTCACACAGGCAGGCCACAGGATTCTGTGGGTTACGCTCGTGGAATTAATTCAGAGGATGTGGCTGCGTTAATTCTGCTAGACCACGACTCCTGGGATGGCAGGAGGGGCGGGGCTTAATGTGGGGGGGTCACCTGCTGGCCGTGGGCTCGTTCACTCCTCTTAGGCCCCATCTCAGTCTTCACGTCTCAGGGAAACCAAAACCCACCCTCTCTGCTCTAAGTCCAGCTCCTCCGCAGCCGTGTCGGTTTCAGTCCAAAGGCCATTCTGCGCAAAAAAGTGGAAGGAGAACAACATTGTACAAATCAATTCTTTCTCCTATAACGTCAGTGCTCCGCCTTCAAGGAATCAAAGGAGAAATCAAAGGTTTGAATTTATGAAGCAGACATGATACTGTCTCACTCTAGCTCCGGGGAAAACTTTCTTGTCTCATCCCAACCGGCTGGAATAAACACCGTGTCTTACGGGCACACTCTTGCTCACAGCGGGCTTCAGCCAGTTCTGGAAGTTGTCAAGTCTCCTTCATCTAAATTGAATTTAAGCAGAACCTGCAAATGCTGTGGGGAGCAGGAGAGAGAGAAATTGCGTCCCTGGCTGGTCTCACGGGGGCAATTAAGCCAAACAAACAAAACCCAAGAGGAGGAGAGACACCAAGCGCAAGTGAGAGCTGGACCAAGGGGAGGAGAGCCGCAGGCTTGGGGGAGTTGGGAGGAGGGAGAAGCCAATGTGAGCTGGAAATGGTCCATTGTTTTCTTGATTTTATTAAGAAAACCGGGATTTTAAAAGATAGAAATGATGGAGGATGCCCTTGTTGCAGGGGCGAGCAGAGCCTAGACAGAGGCGCGCATCGGCAGTAAACACGCTGACCCCTGGCGGGGAGCCCTTTTCTCTTTTGCTTCCTGTGTGTTCACAGCCAGAGTGGACAGAATGAGACATGTCGTGAGGGGCAGGGATCCCAAGTGGAATCTGCTCCCCTTGCAGGTGGCCATTAGTGACACAGGAACACCCTGAACACAGATGAAAGGACCCTGGAGTGCAAGTTCCAGGGGACTGGGGCCATGGCCTTGCTTGGCTCATGAATAGCTGGGTGACCTTGGCTTGTCCTCCAGCTCAGCCTCAGCCTCCTCCTCTGTAAGACTTCCTTTGCCTTCCAGTTCTGTGGTTGTCTTCCTCCAGGGGCTCCTTGGGAAGCGCCTGGGGGCTGTGGATGAATTCTGCAGTAGCCATCACACCAAGGCATCCATGCATGGTTAAATGGAACCAGGGACCCAAGGGTATCATGTTGTCAACAGTTATCCCTTCGCAACCTCCTCCAACCATAAGGACGTGGGCTGTCTATGACATGCAGACTTTCAACCTAAAAGCATCAGGTCCCCAGCCTCTGCTGTCACCCAGGCCCCCCTAGATTCTGGCTCGGCACTGGTTGCTCCCCCATAGCAAACGCAGAGGTACTGGTAAGAGGTACAGGCTTCACCAAGGCTTGGTGGGAGGTGGAAGAAGGGTTTGCTTCTTACGAACTTCCCTCGTGACATCTCCGTTCTTTCCCTGCAGGGCTTCATCCATCTGTCCATCTGTCTGTCTCTTCCTGTGTCCTCATCCTATTCCCTGTGCGAGGCAACTTCTCTCCCTCCCTCCTTCCCTCTCTGTCTCTTTCTCTCCCCATTGAGTAGACAAAGACTTCTTTTGGGGGAAGTCTCTCTCCTTAAAATGCGGACAGATTATAAATAAGTCATTTCCCCCATGACACAAAAATTAGGTGAGAAAAGCAGGTGGAAGTGAACCGAGACTAGAGAAACAACAGGAAGGCGCGAGTGCACCTTGTGCCCAAATATGTGCCTTGAAGCCCTGGGCACTCACAGGGAAGGGCCCCAGATGGGGCTCTGGGGGCCTCAGCACTAAGCAGGAGGTGTAGTCCGTTGCACGAGTCCCAGCCTGTGCATTAGCTTAGGGGAAGTGCAATGCAGCAGACTGCTAGCTGTCCCCAGTGGCCACTGTCTCCTTCTTCTATAAGCAACAGAACTGGAGCTGGGTATCTGGCTGCATTCCCAAGCCTCCCTTGCAGTAAGGGACAGCTGTGTGGGTTGGAGGCAGAAGGGGTGTCTAACTTCTGGGTCTTTCCATGGTAAGGATTAGGCACGTATTCCCTGGTCTTCTAATTCCTTCATTCTGGCAAAGGAGCGATGAGACCTAGACCCAAGATGGAAACTACGTGTTGAGGATGGCACAGCCTCTGCCACCCCTGGACGTCTACCTCTCGGCTGTTTTGAGAAGAAAATAAACTTCTCTAATCGAAGCGACTGTGTATTTGGGGCCTCGTAGAAAAGCAGCTTAGCCTGGATTCAAATGCCATGACTACTTTTGCACTGAGACAAGGAGATGCTAGCTATTCAATTCATCCTCTTCACACTGATTGAAAGTGTCACCTTTATTCTAGGCTGTGCTCTTTTCTCTGGAATGCAAAGCGTCAGTTAGAAGCAATGAACTAGAAATATATGTTGCGAAATGGAGAGACTTTAAAAGCATAGTATCGAATAAAAACATGATTACTCAGAACAAGATTTATGGCACAATATCACTTATGTAAGTTAAGCTTCTCTCCAAGCCCACACTATTTTATCTCAAGGATATACAGGATATTCAAGGCTGTGTATGAAATCGAGTCAATGTCCAACGAGGGGAATAAAGGAGGGAAAATAATAGATGTTCCCAGGACAGGGGCCTTGTTTGGACAGATGCTGATAATGGACGTGAACTGCGGAGGCGGCTAACTCCCCACCTGACGTTACACACAGGCACACACACGTGCACACGCATGCGCACCACACGCCCCAAATGCACGCACACCCCTGCTGTGGGGAACAGAAATAAGGGCAGATTTGGGTGACCAAAACGCTTCCTGTAATCTGCGGCGTGGGTGAGACACTTCCACTGGACAAACCAGAGGCGGAGGCGGCAAACCCTAAACAGGTCTTCTCAGGGCCTGTTTTTTGGCCCGAGCTTCATAGAGTGGTTTTCTCAGATGACACTGGGGTGCCTGATCGGATGCAGAGTGAAGGATGCAATTCTGACCCAGCGGAAAGCAAGGGGGAGAAGCTTCTAGCACAGCACTTACCGAACTGGAACGTGGCACCAGCCACCTGGGACCTTGCTGGAGACCTCCTGACTCGGGAGGTCTCACTGGGGCCTGAGGGTCTCGTTTCCAGCTGAAGCCCAGATGCCGCAATGCTGCTGCTGGCCCCGGATCATACCTCAAGCAGCGAGCCCCTGACATAGTTGAACCCATTTTTGGTAGGCCAGGAAATAGGATTTAAAAAATAAAAGGAAGTAATGGAAGCAAGAAGGTCTTGAGCCCTAGCATTTTCCCCGGACTGTCAGCTGATTTATGACTGGCCAGACTTCTACTGCCTTGTATCCTGTGTTTTCTTTTTCATTAATGAGATACTTGCATAAGAAACATCTCCGGCAGGGAGGTGAGGTGGCTTGTGTCTGTAATCCTGGTACTTTGAGAGGCTGAGGTAGGAGGATCACTTGAGGCCAGGAGTTTGAGATCAGCCTGGGCAACATAGTGAGACCCCACCTCTACAAAAAATCCAAAAATTAGCCAAGCGTGGTGGTGTGCACCTGTAGTTCCAGCTACTCGGGAGGCTGAGGCAGGAGGATCACTTGAGCTCAGGAGTTTGAGGTTGCTGTGAACTATAATTGCACCATTGCACTCCAGCTGGGTGACAGGGTGAGACCCTGTCTCAAAAAAAAAAAAAAAAGAAAAAAAAGAAAAAGAAAAAAGAAACATCTCAGGGAACTTCCTAGCTATGCTGCTGTACTTTACTTTGTGAATTTGATGTAAGAAAAAACCCCACCAAAATCCATTAATTATGTTCATGAAATTTGTGATATAACAGGAAAATAGCCGGGGAAACCACAGAAAGACTATTATACATTATTTTTAAAAAAATCTTACATGTAAAAGCCTCATCACAACCAGCAGAGCCTTCCCGTGACTGGAAAACGCCTGAAGAGTGTGAGTTAGTAATTATTTTGATCAGATCTGGTGAATCACAGGATCGACCAAAATACCACTTCCTACAGCCTGAAGACTGCCAGCAATTGCTCAGGCTGCCTTGCCCTGCAGTTCGTAAAGCCTGAGAGCATAAACATTGCTAGGGGCACGCAGGGAGGGGCTGCTTCCCTCTGGGGTCCTTCCCTCAGCAAATCATGAATCCAAGGGCCTAAGGTTATTTCCTGGACATGTAGGAAGGCCAGACTTGTGCGGAGAAAAAGCTAAAGTGAGTCTCAAAAGGATGTCCAGGTACGTCAGATAGAAAGCAGAGCACCTTTTTGAGAGGTGGACCTGTGGACAGGTGTGTGCAGAGAAGTAGTGTCACCCAGCTGTGAGGATAGTTGACAGGAATATCTCAGGACCACACCGTCTGACTCCCGGACTCTCAGAGCTTGTAGAGGCCTTAGGGATTGTCTCGCTCTCTTTCCCCAGCCTGCTCTGCAGATGAAGACATGGAGATGCTGAGCTGGGCGGGGCTTGCTCTGGGTGACGCAGACGGTTTTTGTCCATGTGGGGTTCATGCCCAGGTGTCCCAGTTTGCAGGCCTGGGAACGTTACTGTCCACCCTTAGGTCTCTTCAGGCTGTCTTCTCTTCCCCCACACCCGCCCAGCCTCCAGCTCACTCTGCAGGGCCCTGGCTGGGGGGCCCCTGTCGGACTGAGCCCAGCTGAGCTCGGCGTCCAGTGACTTAGATTTTGGCCTCACATTTTATTAGCTGTGGAATTATGAGCTTAAGTGAAGTCTCCCATGGGCATTTACATCTAAAAACAGATTAAATAGAGGTCACTCTGCTGAGCCCACAGCCAGGTGGATGGCGGTGCTTAGGGCGATGCACGCACCTTACACCGGCTCTGCTGGGCGAGCCAACGCCCCTCCCGGGAGAATTCGTCCTTCCCAGCAGGTTGCACAAGGCCTCGGTTGGCCCTGGATTGTATAAGGACAATGGCAGCTGGCTGTGCCCGTGGGAGCTCTGGACAAGGAGGAGGGCTCGCCAGGAGAAAGGGGAACATGCAGGGAAGACCACTTTTGGGGAGACGTGGGGGTCTTTCCCGGCGTCCACGAAGAACACCAGCATTCCTTCCTTTCCACACTCACCGGACCCTCATAAGCCCTCACGCGATACATAAAGAGCTCCTACAATTCATGAAGCAAGAGTCCCCTGCAGTGCTAGTGAGGGTGAATGGGGTCATACCTTGTGCCTCCTGGTTTCCCTTTGCTGAGTGTCCCCTGGAGAAGCCCTCCCCAAGGAGGCATGTGGCAACGTGTCTGTTGTAGTGAGGGTTGTCACAGCAGAGTGTTGCAAACAACCTAAATGTCCATCAACACCACTTCTTTTCCATAGGTTCAGACAGACGTACGTAAATGCACAGGGAAAGGTCTAGAAGGACAAGTGTACCCTCTACAGGAGGGATGGGGATTGAGGGTGGAGGTCAAAGGGGACTTTAGGCTTCCCTGCTTTGTATAAACACGAGAATGTGTTCAGGTGCTACTTATGCCACTAACAATCGGTTAAGAAGGAAAGGATGGCACACAGGGACAGCGCTAAGCTGGTGCCGCTCATCTGTCTTCCGGTATCTACCATGCAAGGAGCGGGTACGGCTGGAACTGGCTGTCGGGCTGTCCAGGCAGGAGGGCAGGCTGGCATGTGGACCGTTCGGGAAGGAGGGAGCCAGGCTCACGGATTCACCGTCAGACTGTGGGTTAGTGGTTATCACCCCCAGGTGTGTGTCAGAGTAACCTGCAGTCCTCGCTGGAAATTCGCTTTCCCAGGCCTCACCTTCAGTGGTTCTGATTTAATGAGTCTGTCTCGTGGTCCAGCCAGCTGCATTTTTTAATAAGCTCCAGAGCTGATTGTGATGATGGTGGTCCTTGGGCCGCACTGAGAGGAAAATAGTACTTTCCTGTTATTTACCCTTTACCGAGATAGTGCCTCATGATCTCTTTAAGGATGAAAGGCAGGGCTGTTTCCTTGGTGACAAAGGCCTACTTGCCAAGATAGAACACAGGGAGGATCCACTCTCCGATACATTTAGACCACCACACTGCCATCCCCGATGTGTGATGCAACTGAAAAACACCCTGAGGACCATTCTAGCTCTGTATTTTGTCTAAACAAACAAACAAACAAACAAAAAACAGGAAAAGGTCCCCTCATGCTACATAATGAACCAGAATGAACTTGGATGTGTCTAGATAATAATTCGGAGGCAGGCATAATGAGATGCGGTTTGGATTCATCACCGTGTTTTGTTGGGAGACATATATTAATGGAAACCCAAATAAGGGGCTTCTGCAAGGTCAAGGTCCTCATCTAAATGTGACTACAAAGAGCCCTTCACCGCTACATACCACGATGCAGATGCCAGATGATTTCCACCATCCATAAAAGCCATTTCCGGTTGATAATGAAGGAGGGTTGAATCAAAATGCGAAGGCAAATTGCCTTGTCCCTGCCTCTGAACAAGAGCGTCACAGAAATGGCTTTCAAGTGTTCTGTTTTGGTCTCCGCATTTATTTATTTAATTCTGTATTTGTGTATGTTGTCTACTCCTCCCAGGCTAAGCTGAGATACACGTTCATGCTGCTGACATCTGAGGATTGACAAAAAGACCAATCAAAATTAGAAAATGGAGACCTGCTGAGATCCTGAATTGGGCAGGCTGCTCAAGGCTGTGTCTTGTGTGTGTGGAGGGGGGTCTTTGCACAGAGTGTCACCAGAGAAGGTGCCCTGGCTGGGGCCTGGACCTTCAGGAATACAGTGAGGTCCAGGGATGGTGGCAGAGGGCTTCCTGTGACCAGAGAACCCAGATAAGCCGAGGGCAGGGGCTGGCGCTGCGGTAAAATCTGTTAGGGGCCCCAGCAACTCAGCCTGCTTTGGCCTCCCCCAGCCCTGGATAATCACATCCAAAATAGGCTTCATTGTTGGCATCATTCGTGGGCCACTTGGAATATTGCTAAAGACATACATTTCAAAATTAAATGAAATGATTGGAAAAGAGGGGAAAGGGGCAGTGATCTGCAGCAATTTGACCCTGTTGCTCTACGCCAGGGCCTGGCAGGGATAGAGGGGATGACTGGGAGCCCCTCCCCGAGAGAGAAATGACGCTGAGGAAGTGGCTGGGGGAGCCGAGGGATGGTCTGACACAGCGCCAGCCGCAGAGCACGTCAGTGATTCAAAACACAGGAGGAGCACCCCCTCCTCATTCATTTTATACCATCTAAGCACTTAAACTCATGGAGATTCATAATGGGCCCAAATTGTTGTGTATGTTATGTACAAACAGAAAGAGAGACATAGTTAAGCAACAGGTGCGATGTTGATATGGTTAAGCAAACAAATGTTATGAACACTTTAAAGTGCATTTAGGTAAATAAGCAAGAATTCCCTATAAGAGGGAACACAAGTGTAATCTACTAAAGCAAGTAGTAAATTCCCCAGTGATCATTACTATCTCTCTTTCATAGCATGTGGTAGTAACATTTCTCATGGTTCGTACATCACAGTGATTTTTGTAGGCTTCTTTCTCACTCACTAGACTGAAAATTTTTAGACAATAATATCTCTCTCTCTTTTTTTTTTGTCTCTGAATTTTTTCTACAATATCTGGCCCTGGGCTTTGCATGCCTGGTAAACAATGATTGAGTGAAGTAGACTGAAACACAGCGAATTCTTCTGACTGCAGTTTGTCTTGTGGAGTGACGTTCAAGGGGAAGAATTGGGAATTGCACCCCAAAACCTCCTTGGCAAGAGGCAGTGCTATAAGGCGGACAAAACAGTTATCCAAGCGTGGCCACCACTACTATGTGCTAGCTGTGTTCCTTCCTGCGTGTAATAACACTGGGTCTTCTCAACACCCCCCAGAGGTAGGCATTTTATATTAATATTTTCCCAAACTGAGGTTTTCCCAGTGTAAAGAACTTGCCCAATGACTCCCAATAGTGACAGAGCTGTTACTCAAGCTCGAGAACTGTGTGTTCCCCCTTATTTTGGTTTAGGGATTGGTGATGAATTCTCTTTTCCCTTTGGTAATCGACTTTGGCTATTTTTGAGTTTTCTTCTTTTTTAAAACATCATACTTCTCCATTTTCCCTGCTGCTATTTCAGGAAAAGTGGTAAAACAGACCAGGAAATGAAACGATTTCAAACTCCACTCTGGGCTCAAGGTGTCTGAAGAGGGCTGGCGGTGGAGGCTGTTAGCGCTCTCACGTCCAAGGAGAACACTGGGTGAAACTGAAAGTGCCCTGTTAGTGTCAGGCAGTGTTCTCAGCCAGGGCGATGTTGCCCCTCACCCGCTCAGGGATACTTGACAATGTCTGCAGACTTTTTTTTTTTTTTTTTTTTTTAGTCTAGTCAAGTGCAGTAGTGAGAAGAGGGGAAGAGTAGAACAAGGAGTTCCATCTGTAACTGTGAACAGTGAGATAACTCGCTACCTTCAGACCAGCCATGGAGACGGTTTTGATGGTCACAACTGGTGTGCCTGCTACTGGCTTCTAGAGGGTAGAGGCCAGGGCTGCTGCTAAACATCCTACAACCCACAGTCCACAGGACACAGAATTCTATGGCCCAAAACGTCAAGTGCGCAGCATAAGAAACCCTGGTGTACAGTATCTATATTTCTGCATCTTTGGAAGCTCGTTTCATTTCTCATAAAGGGGAGCACATGTAATTACATATATTAGGGAAAACTAAATTAATAAATACAAAAGGTCCATAATACTTTTGCATCCATGACTCTCCCGTGTTTTTCTCTGCCATTTTCACTCAAAATCATGGAGAAGCAAGTAGCAAGTTCAGAGAGTACGTGGGTCTCTCAATAGCGTTTGCTCTTTAAAATTGGTGTCCCTGCCATTAAAGACTGATGACAGAGGATAGTGGACATTTGTCATGACTCATAGTTACCCGTCATCTGCTTATATTTTTGGGGAAATTCCTCACTGTTTTCGCAAAGTGGAAGCCAGAACCCGGGATAGGAAGTCTGGCTTTTGGGAACGGGGGTGCCTGCCAGCTGGAGTTTCCAAGTCATAAATGGCGTCGGTGTGGGCAGCGGTGGCAGTGGGAGTGTGTGGATGGACGTTTCTTCATCAAGGGGTGGTTCGGGAGGCCTGGCCTTGGTGCTGGTCCCCCAGGCTTCCCAGCAATGATGTGGGCACTTTCCCCACCCCCAGCCAATAGCAAGGAGATTAACTCTTTGTCTGCTATGACACAACCTTTGCTTAGAGAAGCTTTTTATATTTTATTTTATTTTTATTTTACATATTGATCCCCTTTTCAATGTGTGTTGGGGGAAAAGTTTTGTGTTTGTGTGAAAAAAAATCCCTTGATTTCTTTGAGTATTTAGGTAACAAAGAAACATGTCCAGAGGTGGGTGTAGGGATAGTCACCCAGGGGTCACGCAAGTGTGCCAGTCAGCATGAGGGTGGGCATCCCTATGTTCTCAATGTCCTGAATGCTAACCCGAGGTAGGTAATTCAAGTACAACCATTAAGCTAAAGAAATAAGAAGTGATTGAAAAAAAAACAGCTATAATGAGATATGCAAGTCTGAGAAGAATTGGAAATCAAGAGTCTCAGAGATTGTTAATTCACTAAAGCCACAGGGCTTTTCAGTTTTAAGACTGGGTTTTCTAGAAATTGTTTCCACAGTCCCTCCAGCTAGCTGACTCTGTCTCTGGCAAATTCTGCACCAGCCAGTGAGCTCTTTGAGGGCAGGGAGTGTGTCTTACTTGCTCATATTTCTCTTAGGGTCCTTTGTCCAGGGCTGTCAAATAACAGAGATATTTCAAATACATATGTTACATATACTTATGTTGAATTAGCAGGTTTCATCGTTCCCTTTCATCCTGTGGCAGGGAAGAATTTTCTACCCCACCGCAACTCCCCTGTTCCCCTGGGGGGCTTACCCACCCCTCTTGTGGGGAGGTAGCCCACACTCAGGACAACTGAAGGCAGAGAAGAGACAAGACTTTGCTAGTCTAGTCACAAAATTATGCTACTGCAGGGAGTCCGCACTATAAAATAAAGATGTTTTTGTCTTGCAGATTTTCTACTCTGAGGCCATGTCAGGAATAGTCACCTCTGTCCCCTAGAGATTCCCTGGAGTCCATGCAAAGTCTGCCTGAAACAAGTACAGCTTGACTGGCGACGCGTGTGAAAAATAAAGGGCCGCTTTATTCCATCCTCTTAACTTCCTGTGGGCAAGACCATCTGGGACTAAATTTTCTTTCTAGAAAAGTCCTGTGCCTCCTACCTTCCAGAATTAAGGGAATAGTCAAGAGCTTTCACACAAGCTTGGCTAGAGAAAGCACAGAGTTTGCCTAGGCTTCCAGCCCCAAAGGTCAGGACCCAATACGGACCCCAATGGAAATGGGGCAAAAGCAAGCTGGACAGCCCCAGCCACCACGTAGGGGATGCCTCTGGGTTAGAGCACACAAGGCCACTTGGGACTCACTTTTTATTTTTACAGGATAGAAAGAAAAGCCCAGCCAAAGAAAGACCATTTCTGGTCAGAATAATAGATTTTAAGGTTTCACTCCGTGTTTGGAAAAAGCTAGGTGGGAAAGTTAAGACATGAGCAGTGTGTGCATAACTGAGCTGGAAGTGATAATCAGTATGTCTGGAGTCTGTGATGAAAAGTGCTTGCTCACAGTCATCTAGTGGAAACACATGGGGTTTCCAACACTTTTGTATGAGATGTCACGTCTGTTCTTATATTATGTTGCCTGTCACAGGCTGCTCTGCCTGAGGTGGCCACCTGTGCCATGGCCAGGCGGTGAGTTGGAGAGGCTTCTAGGGCTGGTGCATTGCTCAGCCTGAGATGCCAAGGGGGTGTCTGGCTCTTGGAACACCCAGGACAGGCTTAGAAGACAAAACTCACTTCTGGGGGAGCTTCTGTCCTGTTACTGCCTGGACTTAAACAAGTTTCAGACAATTGTTCCCTTTCTACTAGGAATTAAAAACCATCTCTAGTGGTTTCCCCTATGTTTGGGCTAACTACAGCGTATCAACATGAACTTAGTCGGCATCAAATCTTCAAATCCCTTTAACCAAGTTTCCTAGACCCTAACTGCATGCAGCTCTTACTTCTGTTGTCTCTGTCTTCTGGTTTCCACACCATGTCACCAATTGTCGTCATTAGCAAAGACCATCCCCTGAAGTTCATACAGCCCAACATTTTGTCTCCAACGTGGGAAAGTAGCAAGGAACATTTTGAGTGAAGCATAAAGATCTGTTTAACTTAAATATGATAAGGTTAAAGTTATAATACAACCAAAATTTTTAGAGCTTTCTTTAATAAACCATTGGGAGGGTCCCTATATTTATTCAATCCCAGTTGAACCTGCTTGCATTTTCAGTCCGTGCCGGTGCATCTGTCATTCATTCCTAGGCAGTAAAGCATGAAAGGTCGAACAGTTTGGCTCCAGAATCAGACAGATCTAAGCTGAAATTTCAGCCCTCCCCTTGCTTATTAGCTGTGCCATTGTGGTTAGTTACTTAGCCTTGATGAGCCAGTTTCCTGATCTGTAAGATGGGTATAATAGTTTTGAGGGCATCAAATGAGACAATCCATGTGAAGTACTTAGCACAATGCCTGACATGCATAAAGTCTTAATAAATGTAGGCCATTTTTATTAATTCAATAAAAAAACAGGTATTGGGCATCTGCTTGGTTCACGGCATATCACAGATACAAAAATGCTTCAAGACATTGGCCCCTGCACATAAAGAGTTTAAAGTCAGGGTTGATGGAGGCAGGGAAGTTAAGCACTTTTGCAATTTGAAAGGTAGAAAGTAATAAGAGACAGAAAGATTATAAAATGGAGAAGTCTTTGAGAACAGAGTAATATTTTAGCTGGGTTTTGTAGGATGTGAAGAATGTAGACATGAAGAGGTGAGTGGGGATGAAGCAACTGACTTTCTGGAGGAAGAAAAAAAACACTAAGAGAGGAATTGGACAAGAATGGTGGGGATATGTCAGTATGCAGAAAAGGTTGGCTTGAGATAGGGAATAAAATGGACAGAGGTGGGAAGCCAGGCCACAAAAATGAAGGAGCATCAGAATGGGAGTGCAGGCTGGTTGGAAATGCCATGCTGAAGGGTGTGGCCTTGGGTTGATGGGCCATTGAAGGCCTTTGGGGAGTGGGAGGTAATAAAATCCCTTAGTTTGCTATCTACTGTACGAAATACTACCTTTCTTTCATTTGCCCCAAAACCTTTTTGTTTATTTATGGTCTTTCAAGTTTCTGGAGCACTGTTAGTACAGGAAAGTCTGAACATTAGTGTGGTTTAATCGTGATGTGCTGGCTGGGAGAGGGACTAGCCTTAACTCCGGTGAGGACAAGAGGGAATGAAGATCTAATGTGGGCTGTTCTATTCTAAGATGTTCCTTTTCTTTCCACCTTGCAAATATTGATAACACCAAAACCCTTGCTAGACTTTATTTGGAAATTGGCAAATGATCACCTCTCTTCTCTGGAATATCGAACCCAATATTGAACCATCAAATACTGATATTTGCACGACCTTTAGTTATTGACAAGGTTGTCTTATTATTACTTTTACTATTATATGTGATAATCGATCAATATAATGATATTGACCAGATTAATGGCTCTGGCTGTAAGGCCTAAGAACATCCCAAGTCCTTTTTTAACCTACTTTACCACAATTTTCCTCTGCTTAACATATTTAGAAGCAAAACAGTGCCTCTGCTCTTGGGTATACACAACCCTGCTGCTGAATGTGATGAGAAAAATTACTGGGTAAGGGGTTAGACAGGCACAGATTGTATCTTATCTGGAGCTTTGTAGTTTTAAAAAAATATATCATACTGCTTTTAGTGAAATTGATTGTAACTCAGGGAGTGTAAGTTTAGGATAGATATCGGTGCATAAAATTGATTGCTTTTGTTCCAGTGTTGACTTTTCTTCTTGTATGAGTGATTCATTTGAATTTGGAGGGTAGAATATATTACTTCTTTACAGTCTGACAGGATATCTGTAGCCACAGAGGACAAAGTACAAGGACGTCCTTACCAGAGAGGGGACAATGAAGCTCCATCCTCTAGAAAAAGGAAAGAAGAGGCTGAGGGATGAGATAGCATTAAGGAGGGAGGTTAGGAAGCCCCCTCCCCTCTAGCTGCCGCCTCTCCTGCCCAGGTTAATTTGCATTTCAATCCGGACTTCATACTTCTAAAGATTTTATGAAACTTCCAAGCTCAAATGTTTGTTATCTTTGTCATCCTAGCTGAAACACTGCAGTTACTAGTATATATATTGCAATCCTAAAATGAGGTGACGAGGCCTGTGGGTGTTTATTAAAGGAGGGAGCCGGCAGAGTCCCAGCCGGAGAACTTAGATTCTGTGCCGGGAGAGTCAGGCAGGTGCCGCCGAGGGATTGGCAGCTGAGAAAGAAAGTGCAAGACGGGTGAGCAGGGGAGCGTGGGGGCCAGATGGTGAAGTGCGTCTGTATAGGATGACTGGCAGGAGGGCTGCATTTTCTGACCCAGGGAGGTAAAGTCCTTGGCACTATGGTGACCCGCAAGAGGAGCAAAAGTCACGACCCTCCTACCCGCAGAGACTCCGACTCATCTGCCTCCACTCCACCCTACTCCTCTCGGAGTCGGCAGCCTCAGCCCAGAAAGCAGGCGGAGAGTCAGCCCTTTGAACCAGGCCAGGTCCCTTCCCCAAATGCCTCGGACCCAGAGACGGGCAGGAATTCCTTAACTGTTGTCCTCTGCCCCTCCCCACGGCAGCCACGCGCCACGCAGCAGGACCCGCGGGAGCTGTCCGTGGTGCCGCACCCTTCCTTCCTTTGGCTAGGCCGGCCCCGCCGGCTGCGAGGGGCACCGCAGCCTCAGCAAAGGTCTTTGTGTGGCCGCGGGGGGGTGAGGGCACGAAGGCCCGGGACGGGCTCCAGGCTGTACATTTTAAATCCCTGCCCGAACCCTCTAGTGACTCTGTCCGCCGTAGCCCCTAGAGATCCAGCGCCTAAAGGCGGGTCCGTCCGTCTCCCCTACACTTCTTGGTGCATCTCGAACCCCCACTCCTACTTTCTCCCCTGCTCCTGCCCTCTGCAGACCGCACCCGGTCGTCGCGACAGCTTTGCGCTTCATGCCTGTCCTCCGCCCTCCTCCACTGCGCTCCTCGGGAGCTGGACTCCCCGGGGCGCGGCAGGCTCCCGCGGTGAGACTCTCCCCCTCGCTACTCTGGCCCAGGTTCGCCAGCCCCTCCTCCCTGTTTTGGTCCCATCCTCCCCACATTGGCCTCCGCACTAGTTCTCTGAGCACCGCGGCGCGCTCCGCCCCCACTCTCCATACAAGGGAGCGCTGGAGTGGGGGGCGGGGCGGAGGGGAGGCGCTCCCCGTCTTTCTCAAAGGCTGCCAGCCCACTGGGAACCTTGCATCCGTTCAGCTCCCGCGGACAAGCCAGAAGCCTGGGCCGCCGTCGCGGGCGGAGGGACAGCTCGGGGACAGAAGGAATTCTGCCCTTTCCTCCCACCCGGGCGCTTTCCAGCCGGCCAAAGCCCGCTCGCAGGTAGGACCGCGCTCCTGGGTCTGGCCCGTGTGGACTGCGAGGGCTGTAAACTCAGCAGGAGGTGTTTAAATAGCCCGTGCGTGTCTAACCATGCTTAGGTTTATTTTACGGAGGTGGGAGGTCAGCACTTTTTCTTGCTTTTGCTGTTGTTCTGTGGCCCGTTATTCCAAAGGGAGGACTAGGGTGACGGGGGAGGGGCGCGGGTGGTGTAGGAGGGCGGACAGAGAATGGGAAGTGATGGACTTTGATTGTCTTTGGACAGGTGGCCATGGCCTCACGGTCCACTCGGGGCCCCGGGGTCCCCGACTTATTTTCCGGGCTGCCGCCAGCGGTCACAGCTGCGGCCAACCAGAGCGCAGAGGCGTCGGTGGGCAACGGGTCGGCGCCTGGCCCCGACGCTCAGGCCCTCACGCCCTTCCAGAGCCTGCAGCTGGTGCACCAGCTGAAGGGGCTGATCGTGCTGCTCTACAGCGTCGTGGTGGTCGTGGGGCTGGTGGGCAACTGCCTGCTGGTGCTGGTGATCGCCCGGGTGCGCCGGCTGCACAACGTGACCAACTTCCTCATCGGCAACCTGGCCTTGTCCGACGTGCTGATGTGCGCCGCCTGCGTGCCACTCACGCTGGCCTACGCCTTCGAGCCGCGCGGCTGGGTGTTCGGCGGCGGCCTGTGCCACCTGGTCTTCTTCCTGCAGCCAGTCACCGTGTACGTGTCGGTGTTCACGCTCACCACCATCGCCGTGGACCGCTACGTCGTGCTGGTGCACCCGCTGCGCCGGCGCATCTCGCTGCGCCTCAGCGCCTACGCAGTGCTGGCCATCTGGGCGCTGTCCGCGGTGCTGGCGCTGCCCGCCGCCGTGCACACCTACCACGTCGAGCTCAAGCCGCACGACGTGCACCTCTGCGAGGAGTTCTGGGGCTCCCAGGAGCGCCAGCGCCAGCTCTACGCCTGGGGGCTGCTGCTCTTCACCTACCTGCTCCCTCTGCTGGTCATCCTCCTGTCCTACGTCCGCGTGTCGGTCAAGCTCCGGAACCGCGTGGTGCCCGGCTGCGTGACCCAGAGCCAGGCCGACTGGGACCGGGCGCGGCGCCGCCGCACCTTCTGCTTGCTGGTGGTGGTCGTGGTGGTGTTCGCCGTCTGCTGGCTGCCGCTGCACGTCTTTAACCTGCTGCGGGACCTCGACCCGCGCGCCATCGACCCGTACGCCTTCGGGCTGGTGCAGCTGCTCTGCCACTGGCTCGCCATGAGCTCGGCCTGCTACAACCCCTTCATCTACGCCTGGCTGCACGACAGCTTCCGCGAGGAGCTGCGCAAGCTACTGCTCGCTTGGCCCCGCAAGATCGTGCCGCACGGCCAGAGCGTGACTGTCAGCGTGGTCATCTGATGCCCCCGAGCCAGGCCTCGGCTGAGCAGCTCCATGTCCACTGGCCTCCGCGCGTGCCACCCGAGGTCGGACTGGGGAGCAGGTTCCCAGCACCAGAGCTAAGCCTACACAGGGCAAAATTCTCAGCCCAGCCTCTTGTCCAGCTGTCTACCTTGTCTTGTGTGTTTGTACAATGTTAAGTGGGCTTTGCTGAGAGTCTTATTCTTTTTTGGAGGAGGCCAGGGAGAGGGAAGAGGATTTATTGTTTCTTCCTTATGCCCTTGAAGGCCAAACGAAACTCTTCCTCTTGATTCAGGAAAGTGTGAGAGCCGTTGTTCTCTTCGCTTCCCTTTCTTCTTGCTCAGCGGTGAGATGAAAGACTGGTGTGAGATTTCAAATGATTGTGTCGGTCTTGGCATAGCTTTTCAGTTTGCCTTTTTACAAGGATCCAGGTGAGATATAATACCTGATATTGCATAGTCAATTTGAACCCTTGAATTTCTAGGATTTCAGGTAAATGTGTTTTACAAATCTACATCTAGGATTCCAGCATTTCCCGAATGAGACCTTTATACACCAAAGAGTTTTAGTTTTAAAACCGCTTGAATTTATAGTACAAAACCACCTACAAGCCATCTTTCAAAAGGTCTTGCTTTTGTTTTTCCTCCTCCCTACTCCCCAACTACTATTAATATTTTAAAATGGTGTGAGAAGAATTAGTCAATGAAGAGACAGATAAGTAGAAATAGATAAAAAGGTCCAATTCACTTAAGAGTGCATATAACTGTACATAAGGACAGACATCGTGTGTGTGTGTGTGTGTGTGTGTGTACACATCCAGTGTTTGCCACAAGGCAGGCACTCAAATATTTGATTTTCTGAATACTCAATGTAAACCGTGTGCCATTCTCTTGCATTCCCCAATTGCTCAGTTGCAACAGAGCAACAGCTGTCATCTGACTGCTCAGCACCTGCTCTGTAGTGATACTTGGAATATGATCAACCCAGAATTCAAGGACTGGGAGAAGGTTACTTAAGGACAGAACAGAAACTGCCACCCACAAGATGTGTAGATCAAACACTAATTACTTCTAGGGTTAAGGGAACAGGTGAAGACTGTTGAGCATGACACCAGGCTGATAATCATCACTTTAACCTCCTGAGAGTTCTGTAATTGAGGACAAGTGCACTGGGACAAGGGTCTCCACACTGCATGTTGGAACAACCACTGGGGCAGTGAGGTCAGGAGTCGTGGGAAATGATACACAATGTGCAGCTGTCAGATCAGCCCCTGTGTCTGTGGCGACTCAATCACCATCTGTGCTGTTCTAGTACTTCTTCCCCAGCTCCCTAAACACAAGAATCACTGTTTCCCCTCCTCCTGCTTCTCTTACTCTCAGACATGAGCTCTTTCACTCATCAAAGTGTGCCCTAAAAGGAAAGGAAAGAGAGATGATATGGAGAAGACAAGGGTTAAATCCTATTACACTCATGTCAACAACCACGGTGGGGGCATGAATGATCTTGGGCGGGCTAGTTAGCAGTAGGATTCTGTAGTAGTTGTAGGCCTAGACTTTTAGCACGTGAGGAGGGGCTGGAAACGCCTGGCTTGGGAAAAAGGAAAAAGCAGGTGAAGATGGGAGATGCAAATTACCCCTGGCAATGGCGCTAAATTGACTTTGAGCTTCATGGATGGATTGGAGAACAAAGAGCCTGTGCACTTATAATGCAGCCAACCCCAGCAGCATTGTGTTATAGCATTATGGCCCCTGCCCCAAGTGAGTTCATCTTCCAGGGACCCCGGGACTGGTGCTTGTGCTCCCAGCAGCTCTATTACTTAGGAGGCTCAAGGCCAGACAGTTCTCACTTCCTTAGAGCATTTTTTGATGGGTATGTGTGGAGATGGCTTAGTCGGGGAGGAGTCTGATTCATTGTGGTCTCTTTTTGGGAAGATTTACATCACTGGTTATCAGCCCTGGCTGCTCCTAGAATCACCTGGGGAACTTTAAAAAAAAAAAAAAGGATATCTAGGCCCTCCACCTGGAGAGTCTAATTGAGTTGAGATGGCCTGGGTACCAGCATTTTTCAAAGTGCTTCAGGTGACTTTAATGTGCACCCAGGGCTAAGCACCTTAAGAATTATCCTCTTTCTAATGAATCTCAGAAACATCTGAATAAAGCTTCAATTGTACCTGTCAAAGGTGTTAAGAATTTGGAGTTGAATTTGACAGTGAGTTACATGTTATACTCTAGTCTTCAGATAATACTTGATCAATCACATAGAGACAAATCATTGTAATCAGAATATACAGGGATTTATTCCAGTTTCCTTACACATTTCCTATGTCTCTGTGAATATGAGTTCAATCAGTTTAGAAGAAACATAGTCCAACTTTAGGTCAATTGCATTATAAAGTTATACACCATGAAATATTTTAAATCCTGGTTGTCAAGGTGTTTGAAAAATTAAAGTGTTCCCTGATTAGCTTGATTTATGTCTGTATCAATTGTGAGAAAAAAGTATCCCCATTAATAACTAGAAAAGCTGCCACCAGTTTCTGTCATGCCTACCTTTAAAATTAAGTTATTTTATTTTATTTTATTTTTTATTTTTTTGAGGCAGAGTCTCACTCTGTTGCCTGGTAGAGTGCCGTGGCATCAGCCTAGCTCACAGCAACCTCAAACTCCTGGGCTCAAGCAATCCTTCTGCCTCAGCCTCCCGAGTAGCTGGGACTACAGGCATGTGCCACCATGCCTGGCTAATTTTTTTCTATATATATTTTTAGTTGTCCAGATAATTTCTTTCTGTTTTTAGTAGAGACGGGGGTCTCACTCTTGCTCAGGCTGGTCTCGAACTCCTGACCTCGAGCAATCCTCCCACCTCGGAAAATTAAGGTTTTAAACATTTATGTGGACTTTATAAAGAACATAAAGAGGTCATAGAATTAGGTTATGCTTATAAACATCTTTGCAAATTATGAAAACTGGCAATTAAACAGCAATTGATTCTTACGACATCTGAAATCCTTTTGGGGCTAGTTTATAAATCAAACTAGGTTTAAAAAATTCAGAAGTGAGTCCCAGAGAAATACACATTGGATTGTAGGTAGAAAATTTATTTACTATTTCATTTTGGTGAACATGAAGCAGCTAAGATGTGTTCCCAGGCCTCTTGCTGCAAGGAGCCACACAGGCAGTAGAGCTGGGAACTGAGCCAACCTAGTACTTGGCAGCAGCCCTTCCCAAGGCTGACGGGAGCTTCTGTCATCCTCTTTGCAAGCATTGGCACCAGGTCTCACTTTTGGCAGCTGATCAATACATTTATCTTACTAATTCGGCAGAGGAGTGTTTCAATGCGTGGTAGCAATAGTTACCTACCTGGAAATAGCAACTGTGAGAGACGCTAAGGTAACAATGTTCCAATTGACATAACCTTTCTGATTTTTTGTTCTTGGGAATTTTCACTCTGCTCTTTTACCAGGATAGCCAAGTTCCAGGTTTATTTTCCCAGGTAGGCCCGTCAACCACCTCTGTCCTGTGGTTTGCATTCCTGAATGTCTAGTAATCTTTTAAATGCAAGGCACAAAATTGACTTCAAGGAGACCCAGGCAAGAGTGTGGCTAGATCTGGCAGTGAACACAGGACCCATCCCTCAGAGATGAGAGGTCAGGAGCATCTTTGTTTCTCAAGGCAGGTCCTTGAATGAGTTACCTCCCTGCGGTGGTGTCTTTGCTATAAGTGTAAGATGCATAAGTTGCTGCATCACCATGCAAAACCCCTCAGGCTGGGGCTTGTACTATGTTTGACACAGTGCGTGTTCAATGAATATTAAATCAGTTGCACAGTCTTCAACCATGGGATTAATAAACCAAGCCAGTTACTCATGTGGGGTAACTATACAATTTTAGGATGACCAGGGTCAAAGCAAAGATAAATCCTATCAAAGACAACATGCTACTCAACCTAGATTTGTCAATTTCAACTAATTCCAGAAATGAACTATTTATTTTGGGTCTTCTGTGACCCCCTGCCCCAACCTCACTAGTGCCAGCATTTCAATATATGGCACCAAGCTCTGTGCTGCCAAGACTGCATGTGCCTAAGTCCCCAGGTCCGTCACAGTGAGAGCAGAGAACGTTCTGCTTAATTCCTGTACAATCATGAATCCACATAATTATTTAATGTTAGCATTCTATCCCTCATTTCTCATATATACCTTGGGAAGTTCTAAAAACATTCAACACGTGGGTCTATAAATAAAATAAAGAGGATTCTAAAATATTCATGACAGTCATCAACATGATTTTCTGATACATCTAAAGTATCACTTAAAAATCGATTTACGTTCACCTTTTCAGGGACCCATTTATCCTGTAAAGTGAGATACACTAATATATAGATGTTAGAAATGTAAAATATTTATTTGGATTGCATGAGGGTTGCAATCTTGATTTGTTGAAAGACTGTGCATTCCCAATCAGTCTTGGAAGCAGAAAGCCTTATTTTTGAAAACTGAGTGTGCACACTTCTAACGGGTTTTGATTTGTTTTTCTCTGCTTTTCAACTCCATTCTCATTTCCCTCTCTATTGCTCTGTTACACATTTTTCCATATTATCTACAAAATATCTCCTCTCTGAAGCCCCTTTGGCACCAATGAAGGGGAGGTGGTGGGATCCGAGCACCCATCTTCTGGCCGGTCTTTACAAGGTGGAGAACAGTGAAGAGCAACCTGTCCAGCTGTGTGGCGGGGGCAGGCTGCACCAGCTTGGGGGGGCTGCAGCTCACTGTATTTCCTGCCCTGGGGGGTCTTGGCGCTCACACAATTAGTGTTTAGCAGACAAGCTCCAGGCATAGGTGGATCTAGAAGTTTGCGCAGAATCTCCGAGGGGCCCTTAACCTGATAAATCTCAAGGAGAGCTCTCAAGAGGGACCTAACAACGAAAGGTCAAATGTGTTTCATTTTGATGTTTGTTGCTGGAGTAAAGAAACCTGAGCCAGAAAAAGCAAAGGACAAACAGTCTCTGCCTTTAAGCACGCCCTGCCTCCCTCCCGCCTCCCTCAGCTCTCACAAAATCCTCTTCCTGACTTGCTGACGACTAAGTCCCCTAGTCCCAGAACTCATCTCCTCACCCTGGAAAGACATCCAATGAGGAATGGAAAGCTATTCCTACACCCCCCACCCACCCCTGTTACTGCAATGAAAAAATCCTTTTGAGCTGGAAAAATTAAATAACGACTCCAGGTTTGAGCTCTAGGTTAGAAGTCAGGCACTGGGCTTTTCTCCCTAGCCCAGAACACCACAAGGACCCCTGGGTCTTCACCCTAGAAGGTCAGCCTGGTCCCCTGGGTAGGAGGCCCAGTGCTGCAGCATAATATGTTCTAGGGCAGACACATAAGGTGGCCTGGCCACAAATAGGTTCCTGCAAGGAGACCGTCTTTCTGCAGTCCCTGCCCTTCGCAGGGCAAATGCTGGGGCACACTGACCTCTTCATTATTAGAAAGAAGACTCAAGAGCAGTCACAGCTGGAAAACTGGAGCACTTACAGTTTTGCCATCTTAACAGTAGCTAGCGTATGCCAGCAGCAAAGACGCCTGGAGAACAAGTGGCGATAAGATTGCTAAAGGCATTTTCCACACCTTGTTGAGAATTGAATGTTTTTCTTTGCAAGAAGTGGTCCAAAGCCTAGAAGAAGTGGTAGTCATTTGTTGTAAGGTCTGGTGAATACAGTGGATGACAGAAAGTTTCCAAGTCCAGCTTCTGTAGTTTGAGCAGTGTTGTTTGTGGGACATGCAGTTGAGCTTTGTCTTGCAAGAGGATTGGCCTGTCTCTATTGATCAATCTTGGCTGCATAATCACAAGCATCGTCATCATTTTGTCCAGCTGTTTGCAGTAGACATCTGCTGCAATCGATTGACCAGGGTTCCTGAAGCTGTAGTGGATAATACCAACCCTGGACCACCAAACAGACACCATTTGATTTTTTGATGAATATTCAGTTTTGCACTGTGTTTCAGCACTTCATCCATATCCAAACATTGTGTCATATGCTTGCAATTGTCCAAACGAATCCATTTTTCATCACATGTCACAGTATGGTATAGAAATGGTTCGCCTTTATGTCGTGACAGCAAAGAAAGGCAAGCTTCGAGACAATTTCTCTTCTGACACTCATTTAATTCATGCAGAACCCATCTATCCAGCTTCTTAACCTTGCTGATTTGTTTTAAATGGTCTAATATTGGTGGAATAGTAAGATCAAACCGTGCTGCTAATTCACATGTAGGTTGAGAGGGTTTGCTTCCACTCCCAGCTTTCAGCTCATCATATCCACCTTGGTCTCAGGTTGCCTACGTGGCTCATTTTCTTTTCAAGATTAAAATCACCAGAATGGAACTTCTCAAACCATCAACGTGCTATGTGTTCATTAGCCACATCCTTTCCAGACACTTTGCTGATATTTCAAGCTGTCTGTGTAGCATTTGTTCCATGACAGAACTCATATTCAAAAATAACATGAATTTTTGACCTATTCATGGTTTCACACAAGTTGCTCTAAAAATGTGAAAGATAATCACAAGTCAAAACATGCATTTGAAAGACTGAGGATGTACCTTCACAATAAAAATAAAACAAGAAGTGTCAAAAGCGAAACATCAGCGATATCAGCTGTCACACTTAGTACTTAAGGAAATCAGACATTTCATATTAATAACCTTAATACGTCACCTTATGTAACCACAGGTGAGGAGGGTTTCCTAACAAAGGGAGGCTTACAAAGGTGAGGGTGAGGTGCAGAGAAATACGAGGGATGGCACAGCAACCAATAGCTACTAGAAGCAGAGGAGCTGTTACCATCTCTCAGTCTGGATCAGTCTAGAGGCAGGAGTGGGGGAGGAGTTGCTGAAACTTCAGCAGCAGAGTCACTTAGAGAAGACACTTCCAGAAGAGCAATGGCCTCAGGCGGAGGGACAGAGCCAGCTGATTCTGTACTTGGCTGTAGTCTGTCACTCTGGGATAGCCCCAGGTGTCTCCAGAGAGAGGGAGCCGGTGGAAAAAGTAAGTTTACGAGAAACTCCCAGACACACCTGTCAGTAAAGAAGTGCCATGCTAAGGCCTATTCGCGCATGACCTTGGTGATCAGACAAGCCTTCGTGGATGAAGCCTTCTGGATGACATTTGGGCCAGGCTTAGAAGGATGTCTGGGATTTTAAATGATGAAGAGGTAGGGCAGGAAAGCAGGCTGTGGGCAGGGAAGGCTGGAGAAAAGGTAGGCAAGGGTGCTGCCCCCTGGACAAAGTGCAGGCTGTGCTTACGAGGGAGGGTAGTGAAAGGCTGGCTGAAGCTAGATTTGGGAAGATTAATAACGCCAGTTAAGGCTGGGCACAGTGGCTCACGCCTGTAATCCCAGCACCTTGGGAGGCCGAGGCAAGAGGATTGATTGAGCCCAGGAGTTCAGGACCAGCCTGTGCAACAAAGTGAGACCCTGTTGCTACAAAAAATTAAAAAAAAAAAAAAAATAGCCGGGCGTGGTGGCACACACCTATATATCAGCTACTTGGGAGGCTGAGGTGGAGGATCCCTTGAGCCCAGGAGTTTGAAGCTGTAGTGAGCTGTGATCATGCACTCTAGCCTGGGCGACAGAATGAGATCCTGGCTCTAGAATAATAATACCAGTTAAATTTGTTGAATTCCTACTGTACGTTAAGTATGGTGATAAGTACCTTGCATCATTTATTTCTCAACACATTAGAAAGTAGGCATTCCCAGTATTATTCTTATTTTATAGATAGGAAAACAGACATTTAGGGAAGTCAAGTAAATGTGTGACAAATGGTAGGTGGTCGAGCTGGGAATTGGACCCTAAAGCCTGCATCCCTAACCACTGCACTATCCTACCCACATTCGATCTAAGGAGTCTGGCCCTTTCTGGGAGGCAGTAAGGAGCCACTGAAGGTTTACAATGAGTGAGAGATAAAGGAAGGACTTGCTCAGGAATTTCTAGGACCTAACTCTGGCAACAGGACAGTGTGGAATGGGGTGACAGGAAGCAGGGGGATAAGTTAGAGAATCATTGCCATGGTCCAGAAGAGAGAGAATAAGGACCAGAACTGGGACAGTTAAAGTGAGAATGGAGAAGAGACAGGTAGGAAAGACCCTAGAGAAAAATTAGCATCAGATACCTGAATGTCTTATCTGGTTAAAGTTTTCCTATTTACATTAGGAAGGGACGGTTTCATAAGGGATCTATGCCACAGGTGCTAAACATCTACGTCAATCAGGAGGGCTTTCAGCGGAAGTGACAGAAAACCCAACTAACCACAAGGCACAAATCCTAAGGACCTTAATTATCTGACTTAAAAAGAAGTGTGGAGGTGGGTGGTTTTCAGGTTGGTCCAGTAGCTCAGTGACGTCATTGGGGACTTAGGACTTTTCTGTCTTTTGCCTCCATCCATCTTTTGCCTGTTCACCTTCATCCCTAGGCTGTTACCTCATGTCTTCAAAATGGCTGCTGAAACCCCAGACTCATCCACATCCAAGGCAAGAAGCAGGGGGAAGCGGAAGGAGCATCGGCCCTCCCTCAGTGCAGGAAAGCAGAGGCCTTCTCAGAAGCCCCTTTCATGCCTCATTGGCCAGAATTGGGCGACATACCCCTAACTGCAGGGGAGGCTGGCGAAGAAACCCTTTGACATCTCTAAAATGGGAGATTTATAAAGGCCATTGGGTCATCCAGCCCGTAGTGACTACAAGTCCATGGACAGCATCGTCTGCAGGTCTCGTTCCATATTCGAGGGAGAAATGAAATGTGACCGGGGCCTGAGCGAGTGCTGCCCGCTGATGGCTTCCGCCCATGCCTGCCAGTGTGATTCACTCGGACTTTTGTGAGTCATCGCCTGTGTCTCAGCAGATACTGCCACAAAGTTGAAGTTAATTTATTTTTTTAAATGTCATAAAGTAGTCATAACGTGCGGAGGCTCAAAGGCCATGAATATGGATGCGAAATAACGTAAAGATACTTGGTATTGAAGCACGATGGTCCTAACTGCTCTAAGTTTTTTCTTTTTATCATGTTAATTCTTTCAGTTGATGACAGGAGGGGGAGTCAAAGTTACCTGCATTGTCCCCAAACTCCCCAGTGCAGACCACTGGCCATGGCTTGGGGCCCTGCGCAGCTATTGGCATTTGCTACTGCACGTTTGGTCAAGGTTCCCCGAAGGCCAGGGGTTAGCCTGTGTGCCTGCTGTGTACTCTTTGTGGCTTAAGGTGTCTGAACCTGAAGTTTTTTGAGGAGAAGCCACCAAAGTCAAGCTCCTTCCTTTTGAGGCATAATCATGTTGGAGTCTCACCAGGCCCAGGACTGTGGCTAAGTCCCCATCCGGAGCAGGCCTCGGGAGGGTGTGGTCATTCCCTGAGGTGACCGCTGGCTCTCCTCTTCCTAGGAGCCCCGGAAGCTTAGTCAGTCCTAAATTTGGCCTGGTGCTTCCGGAATACTGTTTATGGTCACACCCAGGTGCCTGCTCGGTGCCTTCTGCCTGTGCTCCTCCTCCCTGGCTCTTCTCCTGGAGGGAGAGAGCTCTTCCTTCAGGTCTCAGCTACAAAGTCACCTCCTCAGGGAAGCCCCCTCTGCCTGCCTCATTTAGAGTGGCCTGGCCTCTGTTCTTCATCCTAGCCCTTCGCACTCTCCTCAGGGCACTGCTCACGGTTTGTCACCACACGTTTGTTTGTTCGTCCTTCTCCGTGACATGTGAGCTGTGTGGGGGTACAGGCCACACCTGCTTTCTTCACCAATGCGTCGCAGAGTCTAGTGTGGTGCCTGGCACTTCCCAGACATTTTTGTTGAACAAACGAATGTATCTGATCCTCACACGATGCTGGAGGTAAGCAGGGCAGGTGTTCTCCCTGTGGGGTCATGGGTAGGGTGAGGGGAGTGGCTTACTCAAGGGG
Source organism: Eulemur rufifrons (assembly GCF_041146395.1). Classification (NCBI taxonomy): domain Eukaryota; kingdom Metazoa; phylum Chordata; class Mammalia; order Primates; family Lemuridae; genus Eulemur; species Eulemur rufifrons. Next base: position 60,983,407 of record NC_091010.1, on the reverse strand, counting down.
CAATGCTAGTGGCTGGGGGGCCTGGGATTCCCACCCGGGTCCTCTGGCTCCAGGTCAGGCTGCCCCTGGCTGTGCTTTGGGGTTACAGGCCCGGGGAGGACTCTCCTCTCTCTTTGTCTCCACCCTGCGGTGAGCCGGGCTGCGCCAAGGGGGCTGTGACAGCAAGGGCAGTGCCTCCTGGCACCGCCTGTGCTTTTGCGGGGGGTGGGGGGAGAGTCCTACTATGTCCCCAGCGTTGCCTCTGAAAGTCCTCACGGTACTGTCCGGGTTTCCCTTCTAGTTTTTCTGACAGAACGTCCCTTTATGACCTGGTTGTGAAGTTAGGGATTGCATCACCTTTCAAATAGCAGAAACAAATGAGTTAAGCAACTTGCTTCAAAATGTAGATACCATTGTCCAGTTAGAATAAATTGAGGGGCACCGAGCCTGGCCGTGTGTTAGAATTATGTACACGGCCTCTTAGAAATCTGGGTTTCTACCCAGTCCCTACCCGAGACCTGCTAGATGAGAAACTCTTGGTGTGGAATTGTACATTTTTAAAATGGTGTTTGGAAATGGGAGGTATTAATTTACCAGACTTCAAACTATACTACAAGGCTGTGATTATGAAAACAGCCTGGTATTGGCACAAGAACAGGGACACGACCAGTGGAACAGAATCAAGAATCCAGATATGAAACCATCCTCATATCACCACCTAATCTTTGACAAAGCAGACAAAAACATACTCTGGGGAGAAGAATCCTTATTCAATAAATGGTGCTGGGAAAACTGGATAGCCACATGCAGAAGACTGAAACAGGACCCACACCTTTCACCTCTCACAAAAATCAAGTCACAGTGGATAACAAACTTAAACCTTAGGAGTGAAACTATTAGAATTCTAGAAGAAAATGTGGGAAAGACTCTTATAGACATTGGCCTAGGCAAAGAATTTATGAAGAAGACCCCAAAGGCAATCACAGCAACAACAAAAATAAATGGGACCTGATTAAATTAAAAAGCTTCTGCAAAGCCAAAGAAACTGTCACGAGAGTAAATAGACAACCAACAGAATGGGAAAAATTTTTGCATGCTACATATCTGATAAAGGACTGATAACCAGAATCTGTTTAGAACTCAGGAAAATCAGCAAGAAAAAAATCAACCCTATCAAAAAGTGGGCAAAGGACATGAACAGAAATTTTTCAAAAGAAGACAGAAGAATGGCCAACAAACATATGAAAAAATGCTCTACATCTCTAATCATCAGGGAAATGCAAATCAAAACCACAATGAGATATCACTTAACTCCAGTGAGAATGGCCTTTATCAAAAAGTCCCATAACAACAAATGTTGGCATGGATGTGGAGAGACAGGAACACTCATACACTGCTGGTGGGACTGCAAACTAGTGCAACCTCTGTGGAAAGCGATATGGAGATACCTTAAACAGATACAAGTAGACCTACCATTTGATCTAGCAATCCCATTATTGGGCATCTACCCAAAAGAACAAAAGACATTCTATAACAAAGATATCTGCACCCATATGTTTATAGCAGTACAATTCACAATTGCGAAGATGTGGAAACAACCCAAGTGCCCATCAGTACATGAGTGGATTAATAAAATGTGGCATATGTATACCATGGAGTAACTACTCAGCTATAAGAAACAATGGTGATATAGCACCTCTAGTATTTTTCTGGAAAGAGCTGGAACCCATTCTACTAAATGAAGTATCCCAAGAATGGAAAAATAAGCACCACATGTACTCACCATCAAATTGGTTTTACTGATCATCACCTAAGAGCACATTTAGGAATAACATTGATTGGGTGTCAGGCAGATGTGGGTGGGGGAGGGGATGGGTGTATACGTACATAATGAGTGCGATGCGCACTGTCTAGGGGATGGACACGTTTGAAGCTCTGACTCGGGGAGGGGAGCAAGGGCAATATATGTAACCTAAACTTTTGTACCCCCATAATACGCTGAAATAAGAATAAAAAAAAAAAAAAGAAAAGAAATGGTGTTTGGGAACCATTTCAAAAACAGTGTTGATACAGTGGACGTGTTAAACTAACAGTCTTGCTAGGAGACAGCTGCCTGTGCTGATGAACCGGAATTCCAGCACGGAATCAGCTGGGGTCAGGGGAGGAGGCTTCTCAGGTGCCTCAAATGTGTAAAATACGGTCTCCTTTGCAGCCTTCCCCAGTCCAGCTTCTGGCGAGAGGTGCGAACACCTGCGGGGAGAAGCGAGCTCTGCAGGCCCCCCCCACCCCGTGCCTCCTGCTCTCCAGGTCCTGGGGAGCACCTTGGGGGGCTTGGGGCGGTGCACACAGCAGGCGCTCAGGGTCCTGCTGCCCTTGGTATGTGAAGGCAGCGTGAGGGTGGCAGCAGTGTCCCTTCCTACTCTGTGCCACGCTCACGCATCTTCAATGCCCACAGCAGCACTGCGGGGCCAACACTGTGCCCCAGTTTTACCGAGGAAGAAACCGAAGCTCAGAGAAGCGATTTACCCAGAGTCAGTGAGTGGCGCTGGGATGTGAATCCAGACCTGGCTGCTTCCAAAGCCCCTTCAAGTCACGTTGTCCTGCACCACATAATGGACATGATAATAATGACCAATAATAATGTTTAACAGTAATAACAACTATTGCATGACAAACCACCCCAAAGCATAGTGGCTTAAAACAACAAAAATATGATTCCTTACAGTTCTGCAGGTCAGCTGGGTCCTGGCTGGCTCAGCTGGTGTCCATCTGCTGGCGGGCCGGCTGGGGCTGGTCGCGTAGGGTGACCTCACTTCACAAGTCTAGTGCTGCTGCTTTAGGGACCTTCGGCTAGAACCGCTCACCTCTCCTCCTCCTGCAGGCTAAGTTGGTGGTTCCCGTGGTGGCAACATGCCAAGACAGGCAGGGGAAGCGACTCAATCTCTCACGGCCTAGGCTGAGGACTCATACGGCATCCCCTCCGCCGTGTTCTATTGGTCAAAATGAGCCATACGGCAGCCCAGATTCAAGGGACAGGGAAATAGGCTGACCTCTTAATGACAGGAGCTATTAACACAAGATATTTATGGCCATTTGCAATCTACGTGTCCTGCTCTTTGGAGGTCAGGAAGCGAAGTCACAGAGAGATTAGGTAGCTTGCCCAAGACCACACAGCTTGTGAGTCAGTGGCGAAGTCGGGAATCAAACTCAGGCTGCCCTAAAGCCCAGGTCCTTTCCCGATCACACTGGGCTACCTCTCAAGAGCATGCTGTTTCCTAACGTGGGACGGTGGGCGGGTCCTAAACCGTTCTTTCTCTTTGTCCCTGTTACTCTGTGTCTGCCACTATTCTTTGATGCCCAGACAGCTGGTCTCCTGGCACATGTTGTACAAAGGCTGGCTCTCAAAGCTAAACCCTCAGGTGGGTCTCCCAAGCAAACCCACGCCCTCCGTGCACGCTGACCAAGGGAGGTCTGACATTCAATCATCAGACGGACTTCCCCCCTTCCTCCCCTCCTTCCTTCTCTCCTTGTTTCCTTCCTTTCTTTTCCTTTCCCCTCCCTTCCTCCCTCCCCTCCTTCTTTCCTTCCTTCTTTCAGATATTTACGACCCATGTCTTTCCGCCTTTGCTACTGATTCTTTCTCTCTTGAGTGGAAGGATCGAGAGTGCGTTGGCTGTTTGAATGAATGCCCTACTTACACCAGTGCATGAGCAATTTATCAGGCCATTACTGCTCAGGTGCTCATTATGCTAATCAGCAGGTAATGATCCTCTGGGGCAGCAGCTGAAGCCTGAATAGAAATCAGCCTGCCTGGACCAAGAAAAGAGAGATCATGGTAAGAATGTGTTTATGTGCCAATTTCTCATGCTCATCGTCAAGGCATTTAGGATGTGTGTCTTAATGAATCCATTCATTATGGGTGATTTGGTTTTGAGTTCATTTAAGGCTCAAAGGACACTCATAATCCTTACCCTGTGGTCAGCACCTGCTCTGAGAGCAGCAATTCACCAGCAAACCAGACTCACAGTGAGCAGGCCAACTCCCTGATACTCGCAGCTGATGGAACCGATCCTAAGAGGGGCAGACAAGCCTCACGCGGTGGCTGGGCACGTGGCTCATGCCTGCAGTCCCAGCTCCTCGGGAGGCTGAGGCAGGAGGATTGCTTGAGCCCAGGAGTTTGAGGTTGCAGTGAACTAAGCTGATGCCACGGCACTCGCTGGGGTGACAGAGTGAGACACTGTCTTTAAAAAAAGAAAAAAAAAAAAAGCCTGTCACAGCAGTAAGGCTGATTTCTATATTTGATTGTAGTCTGTCACTTTAGGCCAGGACAGGCACAGCCTCCATTACAGAATTCTGGCTGCAGCTGTGCCTGCGGGGACTTGGAAAAGATTGAGAGTTTCCCACTGGCTGGTCGTGCTGCTGTTCCTGTGGGTGAGAAACTCTGAAATACACGCCGAGTTGAAGACCTTCAGAAGGAGCCCCAGAGAGAATCTGGTCCAATCCCCTCATTTAATAGATTAAGGGACTGAGGCCCAGAGAGGGTGTGAGGCTTATCCCAGGGCACACAGCCTGTGTTAGTGGCACAGTAGGAACACACAGCAGTAATTTTGTTTCAATTCTTAGTTTGATTGTTTTTCCGATTTTATAAATCATTAATCTTATTGTTAAAAAACAATCTATAGAAGTATAAGGAAATATAAAGTATAAGGAAGCACACTATACATGGAAAAATATAAGTGATTTCTTAAGCTCTACAGGCATGTCATTGTGAGTTCAAGCAGGGTGAGGCTTATTTCAGGCACCATTAAGAATAAAGTAGCTAACGAGAATAGCAAATACCCACTGATTGATGGGTTTTCTTTCAAAACAATTTATTGAACCCCCCCCCCCCGATTTTACAATGCCAGGCAGCCACGGGATTCACTTCCAGGTAAAGCTTATTTAGGGCAAAGATGCTTATTTCTATTTATATTTCTATTTCATGGCTCCACCATGGAGCACCACGCTGCACTGCCAGGTACAGTGGGACTCACAGATGTCCATTCCCCACTGTGCCAGAGTTCCCGGGAGAGCTTTACAGTTATTTCTTTTATCAATACCCACCTTTAAGAGATGGGTATCGGTGTATGTGTTTAACATGAAGAAACTTAGGTGCCGAGAGGTGAGATTATCTTGCCCAAGAATTATAGCAATAACCTTGAAGCAGGATTGGTCCAGTGGGGTGCACTGTGGGGGTGAGAGAATGCCACCTCCTCCTATTTTTTGTGGCCTTCAGATCAAGCTTAAAATTATAGGGAAGGGACATCTGATGGACCTGATTTTGTTTCCTTGGCCAATTTTTGTTGAAATCTCAAAGGACGCTGACTTCTGTTGGCAACTGGATGACAGCTGCTCCAGTCTTTGGGCCATACTACGTCCTGTCTGGTTTTACCATGTTCTCATGCCTGTCTTCTGACCCTAGGACAACTGTAAGTTCTCAGAGACGGAGACCATATTCCATCTCTTGCACCACCCAGAGAATCTAGCTAGTGTCGAAAAGCATAAATGGGCAGGTGAGCGTGTGAGTGAGTGAATACGGGAATAAAGCGTCTGAAAGAGACAAGACTCTCTTTTCCTTGTAGTGAGGTCATTCTGGGGACATTTGTGTTTGGGACTACTCAGCGCCCGCTCCCCCTCTCTGGTGGCACTCCCATTTTCTTTGGAGGAATTAGCTCTTTCTCTCGGTTCCAGACTGATGGGGCTGCAATCAGTTCCCTGCCCTCTGTGGCCAAGGGAACAAAATCAGGTCAACCTCTTTGGACCGTATTAAGCTAGAGAGCTGGAGAATTAACATAGATCTGGAACAAGGCTATAAATGTATCTTGCATGCAAATGGATTCTTTTATTTTAATAGGGATGGAAAGGAATGCATTTGTTTGATCCAAGGCTATATGTCACACACTGGAGGCCATATTAATATTTTATAGCAAAGACACCACAACCAGCACAGCAGCTGCAACTGAAGCCACCGCTAGGTTGGGTCTGTAGCAGTACACCGCTGTCTCCTAGCATCCGCCTGGTTTTTGCAGGGCTCAGACTTGTGAATAAAATGGAGATAATGAATAATCACAGCTCTGCGTCCTGTAGGTCTATATGGGTGGCACTAATTTGTGCTGTTCCCTCTAGCACACAGTACTGTTTTTGATTTGCTGTTCTGGTTGGGAGAGGCTGTATTAGAGCTCTCCTCACGGCCTTCCCTATTCTGATAGCTCTTCCCCCACAGGCCATGAAGCCAATGTGGAGGTTACACTATCAAGTGAGTTTATTCTAAGTATTTGGGGATTACAAAAATGAACAAATCCATGGGCCCCGTGGGCCGACTGGGAGTCAGATCTGGCCAGAGGTTCATTTCTTACCTGGTTCCCACATGCCCCCAACTATAACTGGGGGCATGATGAAGCCCGGGGTCTCTAAAAGGTATCGTGCCGACTTGGATCCTGTGTCTGACAGTCCGAACTGTTTGGCTGTTCCTGTCCCCTCAGTGCACAGTTGGTTGAGTCAATGGCGGTGGGACCCTTGAGGAGGAGGATGAGCAAATTGCAGCCACGTACACTCGCTCTGGTGTTGCGAGTCCTTCCTCCTGAGACCTACGCTCGGCTTTATTCCATGGATTCTGGGTCTGAAAACTGACCTGGGTCCAAAAACTGGACACCAGATCATGGCTTTTATTGGGATGACAATGCTCAACCTCTGGATCAAAATTTTGGGTCCACCATCCCAGATGTCCCTGTCCCATTCTTTCCCAAGGGCTTTGACCTTGGTACGCTTAGGTTAAGAGCTTGGTTACTTTTGCAGTTAAATCTGGGTTTCTCTGCTCTTTGGCAGCAGATGAGAGCCTTCTTATATTTTCCCAGGAAGGCTTTTACATACAGCTTTAAATTGACAATCACTCTCAGCTTTTTGTTATTTTTTTAAAGTGCCAATCAAGCTAAGCAACAGCCAACAGTCTTCCAGTATCTTCACAGTGGCCATTTCTCCCATGTTTCGTGAATACCTTACACGTGGCCCCAGCTGGCACCTCCCTTCCATCGGTTCACCACTCCAGTTTGCACAGGTGCACTGCTGCCCATGCCGGGAGCTGTCCGAGCTTCACCTGCCACTAGTGATGGCGTCCGCATGCCAGTTGCACGATTCCATGCCACTGTCTACTTTCTTGGCCCATTCTTGGCACCAACGGTTTCAAGTTAGGTTACCCAGGAGGCAGACTGGAGATTAGCACATGAAGTGTTTATCAGGAAGTGCTCCTGGGACCACTAGCTGTGCCGGGGAAGGGAAGGAGCAGGAGTGGGTAGAGGGAGGTGTTGATTTTCAGTGCAATAGAGGCCCCAGCTGGTCCTGCCAGTTGCTCTCAAGCTGGTGGCTCTTCAGCTGTCCCAAGTTGGGGCAAGGGGCTGGGCCTTTATACCCCAGCACCAATCAGTTGTTGGATACAGGCTGTGTCTCGTAGGGACGGGGGAGGCAGTCCTCTTTCCAGCTGGAGCAATCCTGGAAGGAGGCTGACAGCTGGGGAATACCTCCTTTTCCCCTCAAGGCAGATCTGGTGACATGCCACAGTGCTCCGTGTCTTCGTGTATTCTCCTGAATGAAGGGACTCTGCCCATCTTCAGGTCCCTCCGCCAGCACCATGGGCGAATCAGGAGAGGCGTGGAAATTCCAGGGTTTCCTTTGCTTCTCACCCTCTTCACTATACTGTGAGTGAAAGGAAGAAGCAAAGTGGGATTCATTTTCTTGCCTTCTCTCATAATTGAAGGAATTGACAAATTTTAGCTATAGATGAGTCAAAAGTAGAGGTTAATTATTTTCTGATCCCAGTTCCCAGACACACTGAATTCTTAACCCTGATTAACAACCCCTGCTGCTAAGGATAAAATTGGATATATTCCTAACCTCAAACCCAGAGCAATAACAGTTAACCTCACAGGCAGAGATTTCTGGCAGAGACACACACACATACACACACACACACACACAAAAGTCATTTGAGACCAAGAGCCCACAGTGATCAATAAATAAGATGAGAGGCAAGGGCAGCCAAGAGCACAGCTGGATCTGATTAGGGGATGACAAGAAGCCAAGTTTCTGGGCCAGACACGGGATCTCAGGGATTCCTGCTACCCAGGGCCATGGACACCGAGTCGGTCCGTTGGGCAAGCTCCGTGCAGTCTTAGCCTTTGCTGGTCACTCCGGAGAGACTGCATGTGAGAAGGGGATTGGCCTTTGGCAGTTTGACTGGGCAGAGTCTATGAAGACAACGGCTTTCCCACCCCTTCCAGCAGCCAGCCAGTGACACGCTCTGTGCCTGTTCCTGCTGCACAAAAGTGATTTTCCTCCAAGGACATTGTGTTCTGCATTCCAGCGTTCAGGCCCTGACTCCTGAACAATGACTATCCAGGCAGCCCCCGAGTGGTTTGGCAAATGCGCTGCATTTTCATAAAAGGCAGGGCTGCACTGGGAAGCCTGTGGAGGGCCCCAAAAGCTACATCTGCAGGGAAATGAAATGAGCTCCCCAATTTACAAGTTGCCAATTCGGTCCTATTGGTCTGGGGCAGGCCGATGGGATTTGAAGGGTGGTTAGAAGTCTCTTTTGCCTCATTCCTTGCTTTTCTATCCTTTTCATTAAATTAATAAATGATGGTGCCTCGAATTTTAATGGAAGGGGGCGGTGTGAACAACCAGCGGCTTCGGAAGGAATATTATTATTTCTGAAATAATAGTGCAGTTGCTAAGGAACACGGCTGGACAAGTTAATTTTGTTGGCATAACATGTCCTCGTTATTTAATCTTGTAGCACGTACTCATTTCATCCGTCTGTCGCCATGCCACTGAAGCCAGGAGGAGCTGCTAATTGCAGCACCGAGGTTGAAGACAGACCTGTCCAAACCTTGTGTCAATTTCAACCGTCAAGTGAGGCCCCGAGCTTTGACTTTCCTGCTGGAGAGACCACCCCTTTCTATTTCAGGAAGAAAGCTGGCAAGGGCCACCACTCAGTTCTGCCAGACCAAACTCTCGTGCGCCCCAGGAGGGGCTCTGTATCCCGGATGAACACTAGTCACCCCGGGCACTTTTAAAAAAGACCAGTGTCTGAACCCCACCCCCAGGGATTCTGATTTGACTGCTCTGGGGATGGGGTCCAGGCTTGGGGATTTTTTAAAAAAGCACCCACTCCCCCAGTGATTCTAAAGGGCTGTGCAGGCTGAATTGCTACCCTCCCACTGCTCTGTCTCATTTTCAAAGTCCCAGAGCCTCTCAGAATTTTTTTTTTTTTGGTAGTTTTCTCATTGCTTTCTCCCTATCTCATAGAAAATGGTAAGTATGACAATGTGCTTTAATGAGAGCTCACTGGGCACCAGGCACAGTGTACAATCTCTTGGAATCCTTACAACGATCTTGTAAAGTGGGCAATTTTGTTATTTCAGTTTTACAGACAGGGAGACTAATGCTCGGGCAGTGCCCAGCTGGTAAGTGATAAATCCAGGATTCGGACATAGGTCCAACTCCAACGTTTGACTACTTGTGCCAGTGACTTCTGTCCCCGCAGAGAACCCACCGGCCCACAGACACGAGCTCAGCTTCCACCCCTGCTTAGGCCCCGCGCTGGTCCTGCAGAGGGTGGACAGCCTGCGACGTGGTTCAGATGACGGCAGCTTGGACCCTGGGTCCCGCTCTGAGGACGAGGTTCTCGTTGGCGCCTCACCTCAATCTCCTGGATTTAATTCCAGCCTCCTTCTTACCAGCGAGTGACCTTGGCCAAGGGTCTTAGCTTCTTTCAGATCCAATTTCCCCCCCTGTTTTTGGGGGTGACAAATACGCCTGCTGCCTGGGACTGTCGTGAGGAGGATTACATGGAATAATACACGAAAGCACTTGGAATAGGGTCTGGCACGCGTCACTCACGGAAGGTTAGGTATTTCCGCCATCATTATTACCCCAGAGTGACAACTTGGAGGCTGCATTTCTCCTCCGGTCTCCTAAGGCCCAGAGACGTCCAGTGCCCAGCGCAGTGTCTGGTTCCACATGCTGGACAGCTCCCAGGCTGTCCCTGGGCTTCCCGAGGCCGCTTCCTGGATTCCCCGGTCACACACAAGCAGATAACCCCAGAGGCCGAAGCTTTGCCTCTGCCCTTGAGGTATAAAACCACATCAGGTGAACAAGGACCTTTCCCCAAATGTATTAAGTAGAAGCTCTTTCAGTGTCAAGAAAGAAACCCAACTTAAACTGGCTTTGGGACGAAAGGAAAAGTGTTGGCTGGTGCACCGACACACCCAGGCCTGGCTTCAGGCATCCTGGATCCGGGGGCTCAAAGGAGGCCCCCAGGCTTCACGTCTCTCTCTCCAGCTCTCAGCTTTCCTTTCGCTCGCGGCAGCCCCCTGGCAGCGCAGGCTCCCACTAATCAGCAACCCCGGTGTACAGGAGTTTCTTGACTCCACTAATCCCAACAGAAGTCGTGGGACGGGCGCGGAGCAGACCCACTTGTTCAAGGCCAGCGGGGCAGCAGCGTCCAGCGGGCGCTCAGACCGAGCACGCGCTTCCCGGGAGGCAGCAGGCGGCGCTCACAAGTCCGTCCTGCGGCTCGTTCCCGCAGCCAAGAGTCTGGTCGGAAGAAAAACTAGATTATGATGGGGGGAGCCGCTTAGGAACACTTCGCTTCTCTTCCAGATGTTAAAAACCAAAACCAAAACCAAACCGCAAACCCTCAGGGGAGCTAGACGATCAAGAGCACTTCACGCACGCAAGGTCTAGTCGGAAACTATGTGAGCCTTGGTCGCCACCTTGTGGCAAGGAGTGGAATTTTCTTAGGACGAACTTTTCCCTGGGAAAAGTTTCAGCCTGGGAAAGGGGGCAGGGAGGGAGGAGGGGAAGGAGCACCGGAGGGAGGGAGGAAGGAAGAAAGGGGGAAGGCCTCAGATGTCACCTCACTGCCTGTCCTATGGACTACTGCTCCGTGTCCTGGACCGTGGCAGGAACATAGCAAGAATGACTCATGAGTTAGTAGATAGCACTGAGCAATGCAGGCCTCAATGCGAGGGACACAGTGGCCACCATGGGGAGCCCCTTACCCAGAACGCACATGACGCGGTAAGCACTGTTTCAGAATGTGGGAGCTGTTCCGCGGGGGCCCCGGGGAGGGAGGCACCGTCTCTCCCCGGACACCCAGCCTGAGATGCCGGATGCAGGACAATGAGTGGCTCCTTCCCGACTCCCCATTCTCTGCTCTGTTTTTGCCTATGGACATAAACCCAGGGCTAAAATCAGTCTCTGGCACAGTCCCAGCTTTGTGGACATCTCTTCTCTCACTGCTGACCTACAATTTGTCTTCTGACCCAGGATTTTAGGATCAATACTTCCCCTTGCCAATGACAAAGATTCTTTGCGTGGCCAAACTTTAGTGAGGCTCCTGAACCTTCCCCTAGGCCCGTCTGTGCACTTCCTTGTAAAATCCAGTTTTAGCAAGAACCCTGTTACGTCTTTCTAGCCGGAACCCCCATCCTCCATGTCTGATCACCCTCGACATCCGATCAGGTTCCTCATCCCCACCAGCCCCCGGTGATGTCTGGTCACCCTGGCCTGTCTTCAGCAAGAATCCTGTTAGGTCGGTTTAGCCAGAATCGTCCTCATCCGTGATGTTTCCTCCTAGTAATTTTCCATCCCCTGACCCCACCCTGCTCCTTGACCAGAAGTTCCCACGTGCCCATCCTGCATTTGGAGCTGAGCCCTGCTCCATACTAAAGTCTCTTTCTCCCTATTACAATAGTCCTGAATAAAATCTGTTCTTATGAATTTAACTACTACTGTCTGGCTCGGGTTTTTCTTTGACACCAACCACTCCCCACCAATCGAGAGTTCATTGCATATACAGCGCGCGGCTGCACAGCAGAAACTCTGAGCACTCACAGCTTAAAATCGGCACCTTCATCCTGAATCTGCATCCTGGGAACTGACGTCGTTCCTGGCGCATCATCTTACACATGCGAGCTGGGGGGCAAATTGGCCAGGCAGAGCCGGGTGCTCTGGAGCCCTGGAAAGCCCACAGACACCCAGAGTGCTGCAGGGGTGACTTCACGTCATCCTTACCCTGTTCCACAAAGGGGCAGGACTCCAGCACCCCGAGGGCCCGAGCTTGTCCGTGATCTCATAAGCTCTGCCAGGCCCTCGTGCTCTCTCAGCTGGGAGAGACCTGACCAAATTAAGGGCCCAGGGCTTCAGGCTTCTCCCGTGTGGAGACACACCTGTTCCCACCCTCATTTACCTCGTGCCACCCTGCTTTGGGGCATTAGAGTCCTTCAGGGTCACAATTTGCCAGCTGTTTTCAATTGTGTAAGATACAACAGGGAACAGCCTGGGCCATCGTAAGGGAATAATTAATTACACAAACAGCTACACGTTTATGAGCCAGCACCAGATTCTGTTGCAGGTCTGGGGGTAGAGCAGTGAACTGGCTGAAAATGTTCCTTCCCCTCACAGAGAGAATATTCTAGAAAGAAATCAGGATTTTATTTTTGTTGCAATGGGTCACCATGAAGAGTTTTAAGCAGGGCCTGGTGTGATTTCCTCTTAAAAAGGCTCACTTGGGCAACTGACGTGGGGGCTGAGAGAGAAGGTGGTGGGGGGAGGTTTGGAGGCTCCTGCTGGCCCCACCTGACAAGGACAGAGGCTGGGGCCGGGCTGGGGCTGGGGTGCAGCACAGGGGACGGATGTGGCAAACTTGCCAGAACTTTGGGGATGGCAAGAGAAAGAGGACATAGGACGATCCCATGTCTTTGGCCTGGGCAGCTGGCGGATGCTGGTGCCAGTGACTCAGATGGGACAGCTGAAGGAGTAGCAAGTCCAGCGTGAAAATAGGAGTTCTAGTTTGGCTATGTTGGGTTAGAGAAACCCCCCAGATGACGGTTCTAGGGCACCAAGTGGCACCTGACACTCTGGGGGAGCACCCTGGGCTCACTTCTTGGACTGGGCTCTCTGGTGTCAGGAGAGCAGCCCCTGGTGACCAGGGCTCAAGCCACTGTTAAGGAGGCCAGACCCGCCGCACCTGGGCAGGAAAGAGCAGACCTGTGTTTTCCCAAATTAACCCAAAGGCGGCGATCTCCTGCAATGCTGGTTAAAATGCAGAGTCCCAGGCCCTCCCTGGAGGAGGGCGCAAGGAGCCTGGGGTGGGGCCCAGAATGTGTGTGTTTCACAGGAGCCCCCATGTCTGTCGTCGGGCTGGTCTGGGAAGCCTGCCAGGGTCGGCTGCCCCAGCTTTTGTTCAGAACGCAGGTCCTCTGCTCAGTGAGTGTCTGTCAGCCCAGGGAATTGAACTGCCAGGGCCCTGGAGTGTCCCCATGAGACCCTTCCCCTGCACACCTTGGTCAACTCACTGGGAGACAAGAGGGCACAGCCATCAAGATCACGGCTGTGAGGTCAGATAACCTGGGTCCCATCAGCCTCCTGCATGTCCCAGCCGCCTGCCCGGGAGGATGGAACCTTCCTTGCGGGTCCCTTTCCTCATCTGAGGAAGGTCGGATACCTCATGGCAACATGCTAAGGCTTCTGTGGGTGAATGTAGGTGAAGCGCCTGGCACAAGACACGGGGGCCCTTAGCCATCCAAGGGACAGTCCCTGAGTCGTGGAAGCTTCCAGGCCACTCCTTGGATACCCTTTCAGTCCAGGGAAGACCCTGCCTGCCCAGGGCTCCAGCCACCCTCCTTCGTCGTTTGACTAAAGTGCCAGTTCACGTCTCTCCACCAGGTGTCAGGCCAGCGCTGTGGAATGGAGGCGACTCCAGGGCCCGGCAGCACCCCAGCCTGGAAAGCCAACCTCCCATGGGTTCCCCGTTTGGAGGGGAGGAGAGGGGACGCGGGAGGGTCCTGGCACCCACACCGGGGCTGGATTCCTGCAGTCCTGGGCTGAAGCCGTTCTTCCCGACCACAGAGGAGGGTTCCTGAGGGATGTGGGCCCCTCTCCTGGCCGTGAGGGCTCAGAGCACATGACCAGCAGGGATGAATGCAGATTCCCAGGCCCTGTCGGCTCTCCTGTTTTGGTCGTGGGGACAGGGGGATATATCTGGAACCTGTCTCTTTCTATCAGTTGAATTAAAGGGGACAATGGCCATGTTTCATATATTCCCTTTTCCCATTTGGGGGGACCCTTTTCGGGAAATGGCCACATGAGTTCATCTGCCCCAGGCTTGTCTGGACTCCTGAGTGTGAGAGTAGGAAGAGAACCTGCCTGAATCCTGGAATTCTGCTCTAGAAAGGACTGCAGGGGCCCTTGGTCCCGCCTCCCAGTGATACGATGCTGTTTGTTCGCTTTCAGGCAGGAACCACACCTGCCTCGCTCACGATGGTGTCTCTAGACCTAACAGGTTATTTGTTGGATAACGGAATAACTGGAGGAATGAATGCATCTGGGGACATGGAACGCAGCAGGATGTTCTGGTGTCAGTGTTTGCTTCCATGAAAAAAAATCTTAGTTTCGTAACCTACCCAGCTCTGTGGCCCTGGGCAAATTATTCAAACACTTAGGGCCTCAGTTTCTTCATCTGTAAGATGGGAAAAATCACGGTGTCTGCTATGTAGGGTTGTGGAAAGGAGCGCTGGTCGGTGCTGTATCAGCGTTAGCTGTTTGTCCTGATTACGTATTGCTGTGTAACTAACCACCCCCAAAGCAAGGGCATATGGCAACAAGAATTTTGTTATGCACACAGATTTTGTGGACCAGGAATTTGGAAGGGATCAGAGGGAGATCTCTTTTCTATTCCATGATGCCTGTCAGAGGGACCTGACACTCTTGTCTATCTGTCTATCTGTCCATCCATCCATCCATCCATCCTACTGGTTCTGTCTCTCCAGAGAGCCCTGACTAATACACTGGGGTTAGAAGGAGGTACTTTTCGTAGGAGAGGACAGTGGGATAAACAGGGGAGGAAGAAGGGTTAATAAGATTTGCTACTCAGCTAGCCCCTGGGTGGGAGCTATCGTGGATGGAGGAATGAGAGTTGAAACAGACAGAATTGTTTCCATGAGAGAACTTGTTAGATTCTGGGCAAAGTCATAGCTGATTTGGGGCTTAGGTGACAAAAGAAGGAGACAATAAGGGGTCTGTCACCTTTTGACCAGAAGACTTGGAACACATTGATGTCCTGCAGATGCCCCTGGGGTTCTGATGGCGGGAGTGGCCTCGAGAGGCTTCTCATGAGGTGGTAGGGACCAGATGAGAACAAGTGGAGCTGCGGCAGGAGGGGAAAGGGGACAAATGCCACAAGGTGACTGCCCCTGGGTGACTGTGAGCTCTCCTTAATGACTTCTGGGATTGTACCATTGTCACTTTGGTATAAAGAGGAGCAATGAAGTGAGTAGTACACAGAATTTTAGAGTTAAAGGAGCTCATTTTAATATGATCTTCCCCCTTTTCAGTTGAGAATCAAAACTCAACTAAGCAAAATGATTCAGTTTTTTCCTCTCCAGCCCATTGCCATCCTCAAGACTATTAAAATATTCCCAACACTGGTTCCTGCCTCTTGCTCTGGCCTCCTGTGACTCTGGGCTCCGCCCAGCGACTTTCAGACACCCTCCCCCATCCTGAAGCCAGCTGGCCTTGGGCTGCAGCCTCCCGCCGCCAAAGCAGTCCTGGAAGGTGCGCGGGGACCGCCAGAACCCTGAAAAGCAGCGACCGCGGGGCTGGGGCAGTGACCAAGCAGTGCATCCTGGGCATCACAGCGCCAGGACAACCCTCTAGCTTTGTTTCACTCAGGTTGATGGAAAACAGCAGAAAAACGGGCTCAGCCTTCCAGAGGTTTCTACTGGCTATACCCCCAATCTACTTCTCCATTTATAATTACATGTATTAACAAGTTCATGGCGCTGATACGTGAAGCAGCATATTATGTAATCAGACTGTCTTTGATGGTATAGTTAATGCTAATGTGATGATTATGTGTGAACATTTAAATATATGACACTCATTATCAAAAATTGATTCAAGGACCAGACACCAGGTTTTTTTTTTTTCCCCTCCAGATTCTTTCATGTTCTTTGTCTGTAAGTTCTTACTAATTCAAAAGGATGGCACGTGTCTAACTCTTTCTTTCATGAGAGGGCCTGGCTGGCGCTCTGTTCGCTGTGGCTACCAGTTGCCCTCGGTTCTTCTCTGGACTCTCTGGGACAAAGCTGGCCCGTGAGTTCTCCAGGATGGGCCCTGCTCCTGCCCCGGGAACTGGGATAAGAAATGGAAATGCCGGGGGCTGCTGTAACAAATTCCTACAGATTGGGTGGCTTATAAATAACAGAAATTTATTCTCACAGTCCTGGAGAGGCTGGAAGTTTGACATCATGGTACTAGTATGGTCAGGTTCTGGTGAGGGCCCTTCTCAGACATGCAGACTGCTGACTTCTCATTGTAGCCTCACATGTTGGAAAAAAGGTGGGAAAGCTCTCTGGGTTCCCTTTATAAGGGCACTAATCCCATTCACGAGAGCTCCACTCTCGTGACCTAATCACCTCCCAAAGGCCCCAACTCCTAATATCATCAAATTGGGGTGAGGATTTTGACATAGGAATTTTGGTGGGACGCAAACATTCAGTTCATTGTGCATGCCCTTGATAAAAATGCTAGTAAATGCACAAGGAAGTAGTATGAAGCAGTTAATTCAGAGTTGTTTCAATCAGAAGAAATTAGAAACAACCTAAAAAATTCACCTGCAGGGGATGAATTAAAGAAATCACAGTATATCCGTACCAGTTAGTACCAGACAGCAGGCAGAGAGAATGAGCCAGCTCTGTATTGGCTAATGGGGATACGTCTGCCAGACACATTCTTGCATAAAAGAGAGTAGATGGAGAACAACATGTTTTATATGACACCATGTATGTGAAATGAAGAGAAACTGCTCTCTCTGCTTTCTATGTAGACCTATGCGTATGTTATTGCACAGGAGAGGGGCTGGGAGGAGACACAGTTGCTAACAGTTTTCACCTCTGGTATTTGTGGGAGGTCTGTTGGAATTAACGGCATGTATTAGAATGGGATAGGCTGAACCAGTGGCTTTCAAAGTGTGATCCCAGACCGCCAGCCTTAGCATCACCTCAGAACTTACTAGACATGGAAATTTTGGGTCCTGCCCAGACCTGTGATCAGAAACTCTGGGGGTGGAATCTAGCAATCTACATTTTAACAAGCCCTCCAGGTGATTCTGGTACATGCTCAAGTTTGAGAATCCCTGGCTAGACTATCCAGTGCCTTCGTGTAACAAAAAGGACAGGCAGGGCACCCCTCCTCCGTGTTGAATCTGCGCCATTCAGAACGTGGTCTCCACTGAGACAGAGGAAGTCAGTGTGGCCTACTTCTGCTTACAGCCCATTGGCCAGAACTAGTCACATGACCCAAACCTAACTGCAAAGGGTGCTGGGAAATGGGGGCTCCATGGATATTTAGCGAGCACCCCACCACAGGGTGGTGGTCCAAGGAGACAATCTGATTTGTTGAGCTTTAATTTAAATTTATGTATTTACTTATTTTATAAAAAGCAGTATTCATGTATTACCTTTGTGACTTTAAAAAACCTAAGGTTGACAAAAAACTAGAGGCTGCACACGGTATGTGTGCACTGCCAGGGCATGGGGTTGTTGGTGCTAGAAGTGTGTGGGTTGGGGGGAAGGTGTGTCTCAGAGCCAGGAAATGGTAATGATCTTGGATTCTCCTGCTTTTCACCTCCCAACAGTCCTCTTAGGTGGGTACTTCTATGAGCTCCATTTTATGAAGGTGGATTCTGCGTGTTAAAGAGGTTCCATGACTTGTCCAGTGTCTCACGGGGAGCAAGAGAAGCGCTGAGAATTGAACCCAGGGTTTTCTAACACGAAAGCCCTCCCTTTCCTTCTCCGTGATTCCCTGCCACAATTTCTTTAATGCTTTCATATCTGCATGGGTGTCTTAAATAGCAAATAGAAAAAAATGTTACTTGCATATTTACGTGTATAAACACACACATATGTAACTATCTCTATATATATCAGGTAAGTTGCCCATCCGTGTGTCCCTGTGGACCTCCTTGCAGCTTCCACCCTCACCCCGCCCACCCTCAGCCCCCCTGCAGCCTCAGCACATCCTCCCAGCCCCAACACAACACACACACAGCTCCCAAACTATCCTCAGAGGGTGGACTTTACCCAAGGCTTGGCGGGGAAGGCAGGGGATATCACCTACCCGACAAACAACCTTCTTTCAAATCGCTGCAAAGTGTCAGTTCTTTCCCGACTTCCTCTCGTTAAGGCAGCTGCCTCACCCCTTCTTCTCTTTTGCCTCCACAAACTCTTTTCAGCTCCTCTAGCTACTGGTACCAGGAGAGTAGCCTCCGCCCCGCCACACTCTCTCCATATCCCCTGATTCACATAATTCCCTCAGCAAAGCAAATGCCTTGGGGGTGGCTGGTCTGTTGGTATCTCCTCCTACTACATGTAATAAATACCCAACGGATTTCTCATCCTGTCAAAGCCATGGCCATGCTTAACACAGCCTTGCAAATAGCTACCTGCCTGGTCACACTGAGAAAATAATATTTAACAATGCGAGCTCCATCCTTAGCTGATGAGCGGGGGATAGGTACTAGGGAAACAATTTCTTTGCAGGAAAATATGTGTGTGCATATTTCCAAAAGAGAATGACTGAGAAGAGCCAGTGCACAGAAACCCGGTGACCAAGGTCAGGGCATTCCAGGGTGTGTACTCTCAACGAAAACATTCCTTAAAATCATGAATGTTGGAGGATAAAAGAGGTCAAATTCAACCAATCGTAAATCGTTCTCCTACCGACCCAAGCTCTCTCTACTGGTATGAGAGTTGGGGCTCACCATCACATGAAACATAGAAAAATGCTTCCTTTCTTCCTTTGTACAGAAATGGGGTGAGAGGAGCCTTTCTCTGGCCATGTTACACCAGGAGAGGAGAACAAGGAAGGACTGGAAGGGGCTGGATGAAAGCACAGGGCGTTTGCCTCTATTACCCAGAGGTGGCATCTGTTTGCAATAACCCTAATGCCAGCAAAGCCAGCAGTTTCTGTCAATGCCCTTGTTTCCTGGTGCCAGGAAGTGGTGACATGGGGCTGCGTTCTCTCTGGCTGGCAGGTGCCTTTCACCTTGAGCTTTTGTCACAGGTGTCTTCCAGCCTCTGACAGCAGCACACAGGGGCAAGAATGCTCGGATGTCAGTGACATCATGCTACAACTGACAGGGCTGAAGATTGCTTCCTCTTCTTCCCTTACCCTTTCCAGGCCAGAAATGGTCCTTTCCAATTTGAAATCAGCCACATAATGTCCCTTCCGAGGCCTTTTGTGCAGGGACAACTTCCACTTAGAAACCCTGGGTTCCAGGGGGTGGTGCGTGAGTGTCCCAAAAAGGGCTGCTGCAAGTGGAAAATGTCCTTGCAGTCTACTATTTGGTCTTAAAAATTGTAAGAATTTTGCATTCTACTAGATAACACATATGTATTTGTTTTCATTTAAACTATCTTTAAAATTCCTACCATTTTCTTCCGAAATCTTTAAGTCAATGTGCCATGTTTCTCCTTTGGTTTTGCATATCCCTGGCCCACTGCTGGGCACACTCTGGGGCACACCAGCAGGCCGATGCCCCAAATTGTTGGCCTGTCATTCAAAGCCCTTCTCAAGTTGTTCTGATCCACATTTCCACTGCTTTCCCCGCTACCCGCCCCCCGTCCCCCCCGCGATGCAGTGGGAAGGGCTCTTCCTTGATCTAGAATGAAGGTGGGCATAATCCAGGCTTCCTGCCTTGGCTCTTGCTGTTTGCTGGCCCTTGGATGCCATATCCCTCTGGTCCATGTCTCCCAGGACCAGCTCTCCCGGCTCCTCTGGGATGCCCTACTGGCTTCCATCCTCGTGAACCAGAAAGCACGTGCTTGCGTCTGTCTCCTTTTGGTACATGCCCTGATCTTCCAGAAGGCCTGTGAGGCAGGGACCTCTTCTAGTCCTCTGTCCATCCCGAGGGCCCACACAGCACCTTCCCCAGAGCAGGTGACATGTGCATCCAGCCACCTCCCCTCACCGGCCCGCTTAGCGTCCCAGGGCGCCACACTCAGCATGGCCAGCAGATGGCACCCGGGGTTCTGCCCGGCAGGTGTGCTTGTGGCGCCGGGTCGAGGAAGGACAGAAACCTTCCGAGCAAGCGGTGGCAGCCCTCTCCTCAAGCCAGGCAGGCATATATCCCTCTGTGATTCCTGCCTGTCTGGGGAGGAGGTGGATGCTGGCTGATTCAAGTTTCCAGAAGAGTCTCAGAGAGGCTCCAGGGAAAGAAGAGAAGGGGTTGGGCGTCAGGCAGCGGGAGAAATCCTATCAGCATAAAGCGACCTGTCTGACCTGGGCGAGCCCCATCGCCGTCGGCCTCCTGAGGAGGCGCTTCCTAAACTGCAACCTCCCCACCTCAGTCCAGACACCGCCCAGTCTGGGCAGGACAACGCCTGACGGGCACTGTTTGCCCAAAAGGAGGCAGCCTGTGAGGCCGAGAGAGAGCCGCAGGGTCAGGCCTGAGACTGAACCCTAACTCCGAAGGCAAGCGGCCGCCTGAGGGTCCAGCCTCCTTCCGGTGTTGAGCTTTGGGCAGTCTTAGTGCTCCTGTCTGTCAATGGGGAGGGGGACATGGAATGAGAGGTCACGGACACATGCCTGGCACATGCCTCGCACGTTGCGCAATAGCGGCTGCTCCCATTCCCATCCTGCACGCATGGGTGACAGAGTTGTGTTGCTGGTGTAGATAAGGGACATCTACATGCAGCCCGATGTTTCTGGTACAGATAATGGAACAACTATGGCATCTGTGGTTAACAAATACCATAGAATAAATGAATAAATTACATACAGAGATATGAAAAATTCATGATTTAATTACATACTTAAATTTAAAAATATTTTTAATGTTAGACCTGGAAGAGATCATAGAGATTATGTATTATAAAGCATAAAACAAATATTTCCTCTTAACTAATACTTTGCATTTGTCCAGCACTTTATGTAATATAAAGTGCTTTTATTTCCCTGCACTCAAGCAGGGAAATAAACCAAGCAGGGCTTGCGTTATTCTCCTCACCTTAAAGATGAGGGAATGGAGGCCCAGAGCACGCCGGTCAGATTCCTGCCACTGTACCGTCATCGAGTTTGACAATCACTTGCTGGTCTCCTCTTCTGCACAGGGCACTGTACGGAGGAGGGGAGGGGGCTTGGTGAAAGTGAGATGTGGCCCAGACTTTGGGAGACGCACCAGCAGCAGAGCTGGCACAAGAGGGTCCAGGCTCCTTCTACCAACCACATCAGGCTCCTGATCACAGTGACTGGCCAGGAAGCTTTCACTTCCCCATGGTAGAAGGCCAGCTCCGAAGAACTTAAACATAATAGGAACTTTATTGGATTTTAAGTCCTTTGAAATTGAGAAATAGAGTTCGCTCAGGCATAGCTGGATCTAGCAGCTCAGCAGGATGCTTTTTTCTCATTTCCATCTCTTGGCTATTTTTCTCTGTATTTTTTTTTTTTTTTTAATTTCTCTGACAGCAACAGACTTGCTCCAGGGGGGCCACAGAAGATGGCCAGCAGCAAGCCTGACACACGCACAGCAGTACTTGACCTTGAAAGCAACAGCCTTCTCCACTAGGGAAAGACTGTTTTGTGGTCATGCTCATGTGCCCATTCCTGGACTAAAGTCTATGGCCAGGGAATGGGGCACTCTGATTAGCCAGCCTCTGTGGCAGGGGTGCAGAGAGCACCATGGCTGGGACCACATGGAATGGGAAGGGAGGTTGCCTACAGGAGGGGATAGTGGGGAGACAGCAAATAACTGCCGATCACACATAGCAGTCCATTCTCATTAACTGGGTGGCTAAAGTCAACTCCTGCATTGGCCAGTGGCTCTTTAGAGACAAAAATGGTCCCAGCTAATAAGAAGGATAGTAAATGGCCAGACATGGAAACATTTTCCTTGGGATGGTGGAGTGCTGGCCCTGTGCCTGTGTGGGGAAATCCCAAGGGGACACTGTGGGCAGCATTAGGGGGGCGCTGACCCAGGGAGGGATGCCCCAAGGAACCGCAAAGTGGGTGGGAAAGATGCTCCTCGCTTTGGTCTGACCACACCTGCTAGAACCTGCATCCGTAATTGCCTTAGAAACACAGACGTCAGAATTTTTGGAACATCACCCGATAAGGCTAGCAGAGATTATCTAAGCCAATGGTGTGAATTTTTTTTTTTTTTTTTTTTTTTTTTTTTAGCAGCTGTATTAGTTGGCCATTGCTGCAAAACCAAAACAAAAACCAAAACAAAACTCCAAACCTTGGTGGCTTAAACCAAAAGCATTGACTTAGTTCATAAATGCTCATGTTGGTTGAGCTGTTCTCATCTGGGCTGGGTTCACTCATGTGAGGTCAGCTGCCCATCTGCTTCTGTAGGGGGCCCGCTGGCCATCAGCTGGGTCATTCACATGCATAGGGCCTCAGCGGGGACGCTGGAATGGATCATCATTGCTGTGGTCTTTCATCTTCTTCCAGCAGGTTAGCCTGGGCTTCCTCATGTTGTAACTGGCTTTCACGAGCAGCCAGAGAGCAAACCCCAGTGTGTAAGCACCTTTAAAGTCTCTGTGTCATGTTTTCTAATGTCCTATTGTCCAAAGCAAGTCACATGGCAAGTTCAGACAAGATTGGGTGTGTTCAGGGTGGTGTAGACATAGACACATGATCAATTCAGAGTCAGTATGAAAGGAAAAAAATTATGGCCATTTTGGAATCTATTACAGTAATGAAACCATTCTTCAAATGAAATCTCTTACTTGGAACTCCATTTCCTAAAACAGATATTCTCTGGATAGTGCAGGGGTGCAGTCTCCAGGCACCCCCAGAAAACCCTAGTGTTCTGAAGAATGGAGTTTGAGATCCAAAAGTTCAGAATGACATATGTGTATTTTGAGTTCAAGAATGAGAGACAAGAGAATGGGGTAAAATATTTATTTGAAAAAGAATGATCCCATATTTTCCAAAATTAATGAAAGACATAGATTTATAGATTCAACTAGTTCAATGAACCCCAAGTTGGGTAAGCACAAATAAAGGCATGCCTAGATGCCTCACAGTCAAACTTTTGAAAGCCAAAGAACCCTTGAAAACAGGAAAGAAGAAAAATGACATACTATATGTAGAATAGAAATGATTTGAGTAACGGTAACTTCTCATCATAAATTGTGAAAGCAAGAATAAAATGAAATATCTTTAAAAGGCTGAATTAAAAAAAAAGTCCAGAATTCTATATCCAATGAAAGTATATTTCTGGAGCAGAAATGAAATAAAGCCATTTTTATTTATAAGAAAACTAACTTCATCACCAGCAAATCTCAACCACAATAAATGCTACATTAGACCTTCAGAAAGGAGTAAAAAGCATTGGAAATAATAAATGTTTCAGTAAATATTAATAATTACTATTCTTCTTTTCCCAGGCATTAATTTTTAAATAATACATATGATTATTGAAAGCAAAAATTGTGACACTATCTATAACATATGTAAATGTAATATATGTAAAACAGCTATGGCATAACAGACAGGTAAGTTAACTGAACTTCTATGATTGCAAGTTTTCTACAATTTAAAGTGCAGTGGAATAGCACTAACTGTAAGTAGACTAAAAAAGCTAAGGATTTATATTATAATCTCTAGAGCAGTCACCAATAACACAAAATAATATGCCTAAAAAGCCAATTGAGAGTGTGAATGGAATCCTATGAAATATTCAAATAATCTTCCTTAAAAAAACAGGATAGGAGGAACAGAGGAGCTAATAAAAAAGTGGACATTTAGAAAACAAATAAAAAAAATGATAGCACAAACCCAATCATATTAATAATCACATTAAATATTAATGAAATAAACACTCCAATTAAAAGGCAAAGTTCATCAGAATGAATAAAAAAGCAAGACTCAACTACATAATGTCTACAAAAGATGCACTTTAAGTATAATGACAGATAGTTTGAGAGTCAGTGGATGGAAAAGATGTATCATGAGGACAGTAGATACCAGGCTGAAGGGAATAGACTGCGATCAGACTAACACAAAAGGAGAATTACCAGTGATAGAGAAGGACATTTCATAGTCAAAAAAGGGTCCATTCATCAGAAGACATAATAATAGCAAACATGTATGCATCTAAGAACAGACCTTCAAAATATATGGAGCAAAAGAAAGGAAGAGAATTCGAGGGAGAAATAGACAACTGCATAATCATATCTGACGATTACAACACACTTTCACAGCAATTGGTAGAACAACAGTAGAGAATCAGTAAAGGCAAAGAAAATCTGAAAAACACTAATCAAACTTTTTCACATAATCGATATTTATTCAACCAAATAACTTACCATATGACCCAGCAATTCCACTGCTAGGTATAAAACTTTTTATGTTCTAACAAAGATGTGAATGTTTATAGTAGCATCATTTGCTTGTAAAAATATGAAAGATGCATATATACAGTCATTCATTGCAGCTGCATTTATAATATCAAAAATCAGTAAGTATCACAATGCCCGTTAATAGGACTGGTTGAATAAACCCTGAAACATTCAAATAATGGAGTACTATGCATGCATAAAAAGGAAATAGAAATGTTTCTACATATGCATGCATTATACATGTATTTAAAAAATAATAGAAGAAGAAATAAAAAACTTAAAAAAAATCAGCAATAACACAGGGCTCTTTGGAGAAAGGGTTGATTCCAAGTGTGTGGCAGGAAATGAAGAGAAAAATGTGGAACGTTTTGTTATACTAGACAGCAAGGACACTACCAAATCTTACTGAAGGTGTGTCAAAAAGATTCAGGAGCCTTTTGTCTGGTCAAAGATGAGGCAATTTGAATCATTTAAGAACAAAATCTGCATTTGTTTGAAATACATCAACTATGTTTAAATCTGTGAGTAGCTCATGATTAAAAAAACCAACATGGGTCAGCTTTGGCATAAACAACTCATTATTAAATAAAAGAACAAAACCAAGATTTTTTCCTGTCTTTCTTATCCTACAGTATCTCAGGGTATACTCAGGGTAACAAAATAGTTGACAAAATAAACTTTTTCTTTATAGTTTCCCTTTATATGTTATTTTATAATACATTGGAAAGAATGTAAAACTAGAATACCCTCATTTTGTAACCTCTAATGATGTAGTGATCCAGGCAACCTCAGCAAGGGCTATTAGCATAATAAAAAGGGGGACATCCAGATGTTATATATCTCCAGATAGAACACATCACCACCCCCATCTGATTAAACCCCCAGATCTAATTATGGATTTGCAGAACGTACAGGGGACACAGGGACATGTTAAATGACAACAAACGTTGCTAACAAGGTTACCCGACCCCTAAGGAGGGGAGATGGGCATTGGGTCCAGGACTGTTAGGCCCAAAGTCCAGGTTTTTTCCAGCAAGCATGGGAACAGCAAACCAAAAGAGCTTCTTGACCATTCCCTATAGCGGCAGCTCATTTTCCCGAAGTTTCAAGCCAGTTAAGAACAATTAATCCAGGGGAAAGGCACAGATACTAAACATCAGGCTGATTCATTTCTTTTTAGAGACATCTTGCTGCCTGAGACTTCTCTGGAGAAAAACCATTGCCAGTTTCTGGGCCAAGCACCTGTGCAGTTCAGCTTGCTTCAGTTGAAATTTACGTGAGTGAGGGATGAATCAAAATTTCTGCTACGCAATAGGATACGCTATCAGAGGGGCATGGGACTAAGTTTAGGAATAATAATATATGGAAATGCTACCCCTGTGCCACTACCACTGCCACTACCGGCCTCAGCACCGTCACCACGATAATCCCCACCACCACATGATAAGAGCTTTGCAGACTGGAGACTGTCTTGCACTGTTATCTTACGGGGGTTATAAACTTTCGAGCACCTGATCTTTACTGTGGTTTCTGTCCGCACTGCGTGTTTGTCCCTTTTCACGTCTTCTGGTTTCTTTGGGAGACGCCCAGCAGATCAGAAGGGGAGTGACTGGGTGGGTGCCCCTCACGGGAGAAGAAAAGGCCCCCTGTGCATCGGCAGGACAGGGCAGAGCAGCTAAGCCTGGCAGAGCGGCCACAGCTGCCCTCCCACCCACGGAGGGCTCAGCAAGCGACTTGCGCTTGAAGGACGGACAGCTTTGCTCCTCCTGGGCACTGTGTACATGACTGACTGCCAGCAAGACCTGTGAAGCTTCCTCGTTGGTCCTCCATTTGATATTTAGGATACGATAATGGGCTCCACAAAGACCCCAACACACAAACCTACTGAAATGCTCATGATGGCAAAGGACACGAGAGGGGTCACTACAGCTTCTCCCAGGGCAACATAAAAAGGCCTGGTGCCTCCAGGCTTCCAGAAGGATCCCATGCAAGGAGAGTTTTATCTGAACATTCATGGAAAATGATTGCAGGTCCCTTATTGCTGAAAGACCTGCGACATGCTGACCGCTGGCCACCCCTGCCCTCAGGCCTCTGAACATGACGGTAAGGAACATCCCAGACTCCGCAGGAAGCTCTGCGAGCCTTGTCTGGAAGGCCATCTTTCTCTGGGGAAAACTTATAAAAAGGAGGTTTTTTTTTTTTTTTTTTTTTCTTTCACACCATCTGCTGGTGTGGGTGGCTAGAGGACTGTCTTTATTTGAGGTCATATATGTGTGTATATGTGAGCACAGCTGCCGTATGAATCAGTCTGTGTAAGACTCTGCTGCGAGTGTGCCCAGGGGAGAGGTACAGTTCAAGGAGGAAAAAAGAAAAATATATGTCTGTTATTACAGTTTTATGCATCTAATATCTCAGGCAAATATGGTCACCTGGAGACTATCAAACCAAAATTAAAAACTCATTGAAAGGAATGGACAGTATTTGCACAGATTGCCTATAAATCTTCAATAACTAACTCTCTTTGGGCATAACATCAAATGTTCACTTTCTTTTTGGTGTCTCATTAGGAAGGAAATTTATTGCCCAACTCCTGAACTATGTCAATTTTTTAAAAACATTGTGTGAATATTTCCAGGAACCACATGCCTGATTTTATATTAGCTTTACGCCACTGAACAGGAAAACGCTTGGTCTTCTCATTGATGAAATGACACTAATAATGAAATTAAAGGAGATAGCATGTACTCTGTTGGAAGTGACAGCAGTTTCCCATAAATGTATCATAACCCTGGATCCCTTTGATAAGCTACAATGACGTCACTCTCCCCATCCCAGGCCAGTACACAATCTACTTCCCTGCTACCCTGCCCCCGTCCCCCGCACCCTCTTCCCCTAGCTAAACGTGGATCCACAGAGAAGCCTTCAGAGGAACCAGAGTCTTATGGTGGGCGGGGTGTGTTCCCCAGCTGTGCTGGCTTGCCTGCTATGGTGGGAATGGTTTGCAAAGGACCAGGAAGGAAAAGAAAAACGTTCAACAAAAATCAATGAATTGCATATGGTGCCCGTTAAAAGTAATAAACACACAGAAGATGAAGGGCTGAGCTTGCACATGTGAACCTGTCTCTGAGAAGGCCCTGGCATGGTGAGAGGGTGGGAGTGGCACTTCCCGTTCCTATTGTCCTGCTTGGTCCACACCCTGTGGCCAGGGCTTCCCAGAGACGGCAGAGACTCGAAGCAAGGAGACTGGAGGTTGACCTGGGCCTGGTCCCCATCTTCTCTGTGGGGTCTTCGAATGGGAGGCTGCCTTGGGCGGGGAGCAGAAACTCCCATCAAACAAGGGGGAAATATTTCAGTTGCTGCGAATACTTTGGAAAGTCAGGGGAACATGGAAGGTGGGCTTCCGGAACGCTGAAACCAAGTCTCTGCTCACAGTGGGAAATGAGATTGGTTGAGCTTATTTTATGGCCCAACGTGTGGTTCTCCTGCTGAGTTTATTGCGTTAAAGCTGCTGCCATCCAAGCTTCATCGCTGGATCTTAGTAAGACCAGCTGTGAATTCTCTTTCTCTAGAGACTTTAAAGAATGGAGATAGAAAAAGGGCATATAGAGTTTTAAAATAAAAAAAAAAACAAATAAAGTGAGATACAAAACAAAACTGCAGACTCATTCAATTTTTGGTAAAAATTCAGGGGGGGAGAGAGAGAGAGAGAGAGAGAGAGAGAGAGTGAGCCCCCAATACCCATTTAGACTAGAATGAGGAAGACTCTCCTCAAATGACTTGCAGAATAGGAGGTGTAATAACTAGACATAGGGCCTCATTTCCCCTCTGGCTCTCTGATTTATGATTGGCGTCTTTAATTAAGGGATCCTTGGATGAACACCATTTTCCCTACAAAAATTGTTTGCCTTGGTTAATATATCACTAATATTGACTTTCATTTGAAGACACTAAGAGGTACAAAAAAGAAAAGGAGTCACTCACAAATAACTAGTATTTGAATAAATAGATGCATGATACTATTTTGAAACTATAGTATGCAACTATATATATGTTTTTATGTATATGTGTGTGTGTGTATATATGCATTTGTAAATGTGCTTTTTAATTTTTAAAAACATGCACTAGTTTTTTTTTTTAATGCAGCAAAGCCCCAAAAGGCTCAAAATATGGCTGCCCAGATAACCTCGAAGACTTTTCTAAGAAATAAAAATTTCATATGCACACAGTTGGAAAGGACTGAAAGGTGTGCTTTTAAACACCTTAAATATATATTCCCAAATCCACATTTGGAGTCGTGGCAAAAACTCACAATTTGTTTCAATTTTTAAAACCCCAGTGTAGATTTCTTTCCTAGGGCTGCTACAACAAAGTCGCAAGCTAGGTGGCTCAGGACAACAGAAATTTACTCTGTCACAGTTCTGGAGGCCAGAGGTCAGAAATCGAGTGTTGGCAGGCCTTGCTCTCTCGGCTGCTGGTGGATGCTGGCAGTTCCTGCAGCGGCATCTCTCCAATCTCTGCCTCCGTGTCACATGGGGTCGTTATTCCTATGTCTCTCTGTGTCTTCCCGTCGTGTAAGGACGCTACATCTGTCATATTGGAATAAAGATCCACTCTACTCCAGTGTCCCTCATCTCAACTTACATATTAATGACATCTGCAAAGACCCTATTTCCAAAGAAGGTCACATTCATAAGTACCAGGGCTTTGACTTCAATATATCTTTTTGTGGGATGCAAATTTAACCCACAATACTCATTTTAAGAATACTCATTTTTCTTCTAGGATTCATTAGAATTACCTAACACTTTATTGTTTCAGAAAAGCTGGCTGAAGAACCGCAACATAACATGCTTCCCTGTGGGATTTTTCCTACATGTCCACGTATGTGTAATAATACAATTTGGGGGCATCTCTAAAGCTGCTTTCTCAAACAATGCCCCTCTCACCCCCTTCATGGAACCCAAGAAGAGCGAGCTTGGGGATAACAGCAGACAGTGCTCTTCGCCACATGGGGGCAGATGGCAGATGCCTAAACTGTGCTCACTTTTGCAAAATCCTCTTTGAGTCAATGCACTTGCTGCTACTTCCTGGATGAGGCCAAGGACATCTCTTCAGTTATTTTCATCGGGGAAAACGTGTGCCAAGGTGATCATCCCCACATGAATCTGTCTGGGAGAGAGTAGGGAGACTATTGGCTTGAACTGCAAAATCTATTTCCAAACTATCCACTTCTCTCCATTCCACTGGTCCAAACACCATCTTGCTTCCTTCTTCACACAGCAGCGGATAGCTCTCCTGGCAGCCTCAATCAAATATGTCACTTTCTGGTTTAAACGTTCGATAATTCTCTCTCTTCCCTGGGCCTTTAGAATGAAATCCACAGGGCCTGGTCTATGTGTCTCTTTTCTACAGGGGTACAGACATCTTGGAATTGAGTCAATACTTTTGGGCTGGCTTGGGTTATACACCTATCCCTAAATCCATCTCCATAGCCGGGATGATATGACCCCTCTCTTCAGCCAGGTTCCTGGAGTTGAGAAAGGGGTCAGCCCCATGCAGACCACGTGCACTGACACGGGGGAGCATTGGGACTTCAAGGCTAAGCAGGCAGCTGTCACTAGAAGAAAGGATATTGGGCAGGCTATAAAGATAAATGTCCACCCCTGTGACAAGGGGTATTATGCTTCCTTCTGCTACTGTGGCACTCTCTGGCAGCAATCTGGTAAGACCGGTATGAATATAGGAGCCACAGCTTTATGGGGTAGTGGCTGGATATAAAAGATGGAAATTTGAGGAAAATGTTTCTTTAGGAGTAAACCACAAGGAAGACTGAGAATAAAGAAGAGAAGAAAATGGCTATTAACGACCCAAGAAAGTGATATAATTTCAACTTCCTGGAGATTCTGCAGTCAGAGTTCTTGAAAGGTCAGTCATATCTTGTTCTTGAACACTTTGAGGGCCACTCAGATGGATGTCAGGACCACAGTCCAACCATGTGGGTGGAAACCCCCTGGCTTTCTTTCCACTTCGCTCACTGTATTCATTTTTTGGTGGGTGGTAGTGAGAGAGGGTCAGGCTGTTCTTTAGGTGGAAAGAAAGACAGACTTGGACACTCAGAGGATGGTTGCCAACTGGATAGGACACTGGAGTGTTGACTGTCCCTCAGAGAGCGTGGTGGCAGAAGAGAGGGGCCACGCTGGGTGCAGGGACACAGACGTGCCCATTCATGGTCGTCTATGTTGCTTGATGCCCCTGTTAATGCAGCAGCTTGCTCAGAGCACTGTGCTGTCCTTCTGTGGCTCTGATGCTCATTCTGGAATTCTTTATCATTATCAGAATTTACTTGCACAGGGTCAAGGCTAAGTAAATATTTTGCTAGGCAAATTGGTATCCTACTGGAACTGAATACACATGTGACAATGCTTTCAAGCTGGCAGTGGGGCCTTTGATGAAGAAATTGATGACAGAGTGCATGCAGAGCATCTTGTGAGGACTGGCCTGGGAAAGGGGACCCCTGGCTCCACCCCAAACTTGGCCATGGTCCCGCACAGTCACAAAAGTCAAGCTGGAGAAAGCCCTGGCATTCAATGCCACAGACTGGGTAATTTATTAAGAATAGACGTTTATTCAGCTCACAGTTCTGGAGGTTGAGAAGTCCAAGAGCATGGCACCAGCATCTGGCAAAGGTCATAACATGGCAGAAGGGCAGGTGGAAGGCAGAAGTGATCAGGACAGAGAGAGAGAGAGAGAGAGAGAGAGAAAGAGAGGCTGAGCTTTCCATCTGGCATCACCAGGGCACCCTTCTTGGCTGGCTTCCTTTAGGGTTTGGCCAGTGAGATGTTCTGGCTAAAAATCAGAGGGTGGGAAGAGAGGGGTTGGGGTACTTCTGCACCCTCTCTGCTCTGGTGCCACATTTCTAAAAATGGCAGTGTTGCACACGACTATATTTCCCTGGGAAGCCCCTTCTCCCAGCACCAGCATGCACCGGCCTTCACTAACATGACTTCTTGCCACTTAGGCTGAGTGGGGTAACAGTGTCCCTTAGATGTTAGGATCATGGAATGACTATGATTGGATCTGGTTCACAGGTGGGGCCCCTCAGTCCTGCTGCAGATTGAAGCAAACAGCTCTGTGCTCCCCTGAAGGTGGCAGGCAGCTCCAAGAGCACCTCACATGGAATTTGTATAATGTGCACCTGGCAGGTGGTAATGCATGCAGGAGTTTGCATGTTAGCCAGCGTCACCTGCTCACCGGGGAAGCCACACCTGCTCCATGGAAAGAAGCCATGAGGGTGGGTCTTGGTCTGGGAAAGCCACTGTGGCAGGAGGGCTGTGGTGATAGGGGCATTTGACCTGTCCCTCAGTGAGCTCTGTCTTGGAGGCAGGAATGGAGGGGTGCTCAGAGGGTTTGGCTTTGGTCTCATTTTTAATGAAAATGGTGACTTTCTGTTGGAAAGTGGAAAATGGAACATGCTCTTTCCATTGTTTTTAAATGGCTTTGGGAGGCTGCCAGGCTTCCACTATCCAGGTAGAAAGGCAACACACAGCCTAATTCACAATCGGTGGTGTGGCTGCTGGACACTGGCATGCAAACAATTTAATCATGTGCTGAATTTTGAACTTGGCGACATGACCACAACCTCTGCCTATTGGAATAGGGAATGCTTATAAAAAACCTAAGAAAAGGATCGATTAGGAGCACGGTAAAAATAATCAGAGGGTACTGAGTTTTTGTGTTGTTATTGTTTTTGGCTGGCACTGTGTGAAGAAGACTTGGAAATGAATAAAAAATTCCCTCCGGATCAATCTGGGCAGACGGTACCTTCTGTGTCTCTGATTCCCTTTTCTGGCTCTGGAGCTTGTACTGATGTATTTGGCCTTGGTGGTGCTGGTGGCCTTTGGAGATGTGGGCTCTGAGTACACAAAGAGAGTAAGTTAGATGACCTCACGCTGCTCCTTCTTCCACAAAAGGAGGTGTACAAGAAGGTCATTTCTTTTGGCTCAAATGCACCAATAAATCCAAATGGCTAGATAATCATTTCTCTCTCCTCCTCTCCCAGGCGCCACTGCAGGGAATACACAGTAGTTAGCATTACACTTTGAACTTCTTCTTAGTCAACAAAAAAGTCAATTGTTCTCTTCAGCCAGTGCTGGAGCCCTCCATTGGTCTGATTAAGGTCCTCCCGCTGCTATTTAAATGCCAAGGCAGAGACCCGGCATTTACCAAAAATAAATGTTGAGATAAAGACTTGACATTTATTTTCAAAGAGGGAGGCCATCTTTCTATCACAGCACTCAGTTTGTTAGATGTTATTTTTATTAGACCAAATGATTCATGTTAGCAAATAAATATAAATCAGCTTATTAAGCCAGCAAGCTAACATGACCTCTGTTCACCAGGCTTTTATTGAGAAGGCGGGTTGTGATTTTTCAGAGCAGGCGTGAGCTGGCTCAGGGATGGCCTACCGGAATGCAGTGAGGTCGTCGCCTCCTGGATCTGATAGGTGAAGTCTGCCACATCTCTCCTGCAGGTTTAGTTTGTAAAGCTCAGGGCAGGATGAGACCCAAGGAAGGTAATAGAAAATGGAATAGAGCACTTCAAGGTAATGGACCCAAATCCAGGTCTGGGCTGTAAGAGCCTCCCCCAGATGGCTTGCTAACCAGTTCAGTGGTGGAGGTTTGGAGACCGTTTTGTTAGCTGAGCATAAGAACAGACCGGTGTTTGGTCTGGAGCGTTCAGATACTGAGAGGCATTCTGGTTCTGCTTTTAGTGGCTGTGCTTCTGCTGAACCATTTCTCTGTAATTTCACACAACCAAAGCACCCAGCTTCTCACCCTTCTCGACAACATTTGTGCTACTTATCCCTTTCTTCCTGTCCACTGTCCACTTAACGGAGTTGGTAGGGCATGACCAGGATTGGAAGGTCTGTGGCCAGGTTTGGCAGAGGGTCACTGTTATGCCACAAACCTCAGGGAATAACTTCTGGCCAGTACCAGCTGCATAATTTGCAGGGTCCAGTGAAAAATGAAAATGCAGGGTCCTGATTCAAAAATTATTAAGAGTTTCAAGATGGCAGCAGCAGGACCAAGGACAGGGCCCTTCTGGGTGTGGGGCTGTGTGCTGTTACAAAGGTTGCACACCCATGAGACCGGGCTTGCCTTAGGGGTAGCAAGCATGTAATTAGGATGAGGGAGATAGATCACCCTTCCTTAAATGGAAAGGGACCTGGGCCTGACTTGGTGGGCAGATGTTCCAGGAAGTGCATCTCCCCAGAGATACTCATATTAGGCTCCTGTAGAGAGTCAGATACAGAAAGCTGGCTCCTGTGTATAGTTACAGCAGACTGCTCAGGGACAAAGAGAATAGCTACTCAAGGACAAAGCTCCCTGCTGAGGGGCCCCAGCCCTTAGCCTCCTGCCTGCTCCTTTATCCCTTCAACACCCCCAGGGACTGATGAATACTGAAATGGTACTAGAAATCCATGGCATCCAGCTTTCTGTCTTAAACACTAAGACAATTCTAACAGTGCTCAGGGAAACTGGGAGGAGATCCAAGGAATGTATTTCATCCTCATCCCCACTTGTTAGAGATGAACTACAGGGGAGAGCTCTCAAAACAGGAAACTAACACAGGGGAAGTCATGAAAAGCTTCCATGCCATAAACGGTGATATATATCAGCCAAATAATGAAAAACATATACTTGAAGAGATAGTAAATTTCAAATCCTTGTAAGAATATAACAAGAAAAATATTTATGTGAAATAAGAGATGCTAATTAGATAATTATATCTAAATGAAAGAGATCTTGTCATAAGAAAAATTTTGTGGAAACAGATAATGCCATAATAGAATTTAAGATAATATTAAAATCACTTAAGAGCAGAACTGACATTGTTGAAAATTTCTATAAAATATGGAAAACAGGCATGAGAAAATCATCCCAAAATGCAGAGGAAAAGGTCAAAGAGAAGAAATCAATTAGAGTGTTGATAATTGGCATGGAGGTGAGATTACAGAGCTATAGGTGTCTGAGCAGTTACTAAAGAAGAGGAAAATATTCAAAGATATAATAGAAGAAAACTTTCCTGAACTGGAGAAAGATCAGGATTCATGGGTTGAAAGTTATACTATATATAGGTAAAATTAATGAAAAAGTGCCCAAGATCTGGAGAAATATCTACATTTTTAGTTTTAAAAACATCTTGGCTACCCAAAGTAGAAAAAGATACAAGGCTGGGTCCAGACCTTTCTGCAGTGTTAGATTCCATAGCACACGGAGCCACATTCATGAAAATTTGAGAGTAAAAATGGCTGTGGTGCAAGAATTCTGTGGTCAGCTGTAGCAGATGCTTTTTGTGTCCCATACCACATCTCCCAGGCTGCTTGTGATTTTATTTTAT
Organism: Eulemur rufifrons; assembly: GCF_041146395.1. Taxonomy (NCBI): domain Eukaryota; kingdom Metazoa; phylum Chordata; class Mammalia; order Primates; family Lemuridae; genus Eulemur; species Eulemur rufifrons. The sequence continues at coordinate 60,948,581 of NC_091010.1, read as the reverse complement.
TTTATTTTTATTTTTGTTCCTTGTCACAGCTGAGACAACACTTGTGATTTTAACTGCCTGTGATGGCAGCTGTGGTGGCAGTTCCCAGAGCGGCTGTCAGCTTCTCATTTCAAGCCTCTCTGGGGGCTCTTCTGCCGAAGGATGTTTTCCAAAGCTGTAGAAGCCAGAAGCAAAAGGAAGCTAATATTCCCGAGGCATTTCTTGACCAACTGGAGAGAGAAGTTGGTGGATAAATTCCCTGACCTCCCAGTCTTTGTGGAACAATTTTGAGGCACATTCTGCAGAGTTCCTCTGAGGTTCCCAGTGGCAGCGAGCACCAGTTGCCCAAAGTGGTGATCAGCTCAATCCTACACCCATTATTGATTTTTTCATCTTCTCTGTCTCTCCCTGCTCCCTCACCACTGCTTTTTAGGAACAGCTCCAAAATAAACTACTTGTACCCAAGTCTTTGTCTTAGGCTCTGTTTTTGGCAGAGCCTAAACTAAGATGCCTACCAAACTGTGTTTTAGTATGAAAGCAATAGAAAGGAATTTTCACACACTTTGAGACTCAGAAAATATACATCCATGTACTCTTTGTGATAAAATTACCTGAATATATACTGCAGCCAAATGAGATGTAAACAAAGCAAAGACTTCATCAAGATGAAATGAGGGGTAAAAATTTATGCTCAGCAGTGAGCATAGAAGCCAATTAAGCACAGAATTATCCAAATGACTGTGTTAAATGTGATCTTAAAGCACTGTAAATACTATAACTCTTGGAAACGAGAGACAATGAAAAACAACATAACATCAAGAAATAATATTTCTTGATGTTGATTAATCAAAGTACATAGCATAAAATGTAAATTTTAAAGTCTTAAAGACTGTGCCACTGAGATTAAAAGCAGTCTATCCCTTCTACCCCTGTTTCTGAGCCATTCAGTTGCCTTTCCTACATGTAACCATCTTATTTATATCTTTCAGAAATATTTAATACTTATTCCAGTATTTTATGTATACCTGCCCCCGCCTTCTTTTTTTGCACATTAATATACTAAATAACTTTGTTTTTTTTCACCTGAGAGTGAATTTTGTAACCACACATTTTGGAAATTATTTTGCCTTTTTCTTTTCTACAACTACAAAGTATTCCTTTGTATGCATGGGCCTTAAGTTACTTCTTTAGTCTCCCATTTTGGGTCTTTAGGTTGTTTCTAATCTGTGCTATTATAATAATGCCTCAATGAATAACTTTAGCACAGGTACAGGGTTACTTGTCCATTTCCCTTGTAACTCTCTCCTCTATTGGCTTCCAGGATACTATGCTTTCCAGATTGTCCTACGAACTTCTCTGGTTGCATCTTCTTAGTCTCTTTTGCCAACTCTTCTTCCTCCACCTTGTCCCAAGAATGTTGGAATTACTGGGATTTCTCTTCTCTCCATGCTTCCTTTCTAGGTATGCTCATCCATCCCAGGGCTTCAGAACCATCTACATACTGATGATTGCCCAAATGCTATCTCCAACCAAACCTCACCTCTGACTTCCAGTGCCTTCATGATACTCCCTTCACATCTCCTGTAGATACTGCAATCTTAACAAACCCCAAGCAGAGCTCTCGAGCTTTCCCTCCAACCTGCTTCTTCCCCTAGTTTTCCCCAAATCAGGTAACAATAGCACCTTCTCTCCAGTTTTTCAAGCCAAAGCAATTTTACCTCCAAAACATGTTTACAATCTCTCCATCCTCTTCCTTTCACCAGTGTCACCACCACCATACAGACCACTGTCTTAGTCTTTCACAAAAACCACAGCCATGCATGGGCTGGTCTCCCTGTTCCCACTCTTGCCTCCCACAAGGTACTCTCTGTTCAGCAGCCAGAGGGACTTTGTAGGCTGTAAGTCATTCTTTTTTCTCTATACCATAGCAGTTATTACGTTGTAATATAATGACTTATTTTTGTGTTTCACCCCCTGCAAGACTGGGGTCTCCTTGAGACATGACTTGTCACTGACTCCTCAGTACCTATAACAGTAGGGGCACCTATTTTAGTAGGAAATTCATGCGAAACTGAGTTTCCAAATTACAAAGGGGACTATATTTAGGTCAAGTTAAGAAGACATTTTCTAAACCAATATTAAGATATTAAGGGTCCATTAGAGCAAATGTAGGATATCCCAACCCATCTTCCCTCTCAATGCCCTTCCCTCTCATCTCATTCTTTGATCTTTAGATGACTTCAAAGAATGCCTTAAGGAAAGCAAAGATCTGTATGGCTACTATATTTCTGACTCTTTGGGAAGCTTCCCTGTCTAATAATCTAACAATAAAATGATAGTCCTTGTAGACTTTCAAGATTTCATGTTATTATTCTATTAGTGAACAATAATGATTATTATGATCTATTCCTCCTTATAGATGTAGACATCCGTATAGACTGGTTAAGCAACTGAGCATTAATTTATTGGTAATGAACATTTTCAACTTCATTAGATACTCAGAAGCCTACTACATTATCATTATCTGGATGCTAAATTTTAATTGCATGCAGCCTGGTCCCTCAATAATTAACACATTGTATATCCCACCTAATTCACAAACTAATTGTCATTTCTTAGATCTTAATATTACTTGCTAATTTTGCCAAGGATTAAAAAAAAATCTGACTGTCAAAACTCCAGAGTAAATGACATTATACAGGCACAATAGTGACAAAACAAGTTAATTTACTGCAAAGTCACAGAGAGAAGGAGTTTTTAATTGCATATTTGTTACCTTCATAAAAGACATAAATGGCTTTTTAGTTACATATTTGCTTATTTCTTACATATTAAAAAAGTGTTAACAAGCCTGATTAAAATTAATTGCAAAGGTCCAAGATCTGAGTGGAGATTCTCCCGTTAGCAAACTTCTAATTGAAGCTGAAAGAGGAAGAACGAAAGGAGATGTTGGTGGAACGGGAATCGGAACAGATGTTTAACTGTGGAGCTAGGAAATAATTAAATGACCCACCAAGAAAAAGAGAATCTGAAGGGAAAATCAAACTAGATAATAATAGGAAAATTTTTATCCTAATAATATTAACTGTTGGTAACAATGATTTGTTTCTAAAGGCTCAAGATAGAACAATAACCAATGTTTATTAAACAACTTCCAAGGAAGCACACTCTATTGTTATGCTATGAAAAACCACAATAACGAAAATGTCTCTCATATCACGGAATCACTTGGTAGTTTTCCAGATCAATGTTGCTTCCATCTATATGGAGCCAGGGCCATATACGCTTGTCTTGCCAAAACATGGCATCTTTAATGAGCTGGGGCTGCCGTACCATTTAGAAAGACTGGCAGATTGGAAATATTCTTACCTTTTATTTTCATGATTGGCTGATTCTAACATCAGAAAGACTACTACCCTCCCTCATGTGACATTTCCCCAGTCCTGCTTACATTAAATGTCCTTCAGTACAGCCATTATCTGCACAAACGGAAGATGGCTTGGATCATTAACACATAAGATATAGCTCCAAAAATAAGAATTAGCTTTCCTAACTACAGATAATGACATGCCTTATAAAACAGGGCTTCCCCAGGAAAGGGACATTGAATAAGGAGAAAAATTGCCATTTATATCACGTATAAAAGGTAAAGTAGAAAATAACCACATATCCCATAAACCACTTTATTTACATTCAATTTTTTTCATGGTGCATTTGGGCCAACATGGCTTTTCATTGTTTTAGCAACAAATTAATAACACCATCCATCCTATTAATAAAGATTTTTTCCAGAGTGTTATCCATTGATTGTCAATCCTCTTCTCTGATGCAATTAAAAATGGCTATCAATTGTTTCATTGAAAAAAATAAGTTAAAGCAGAGAATTATAAAATATGACATATGCATATTATACTCAAAATATTTTATTTTTACTTAAAACATATATTTGCCTAATTTACCAATATTTTAATATGAGGCCAGGGCTTTTTCTGTGAGTGTGGGACTGTCAATTAGGTTTCATACTGTTTTCCTTGCATTCAACAAACCCATATGGCATTGTCTATCATTTCCAAAGTCAATTTCTTTAAACTGGAACAAGAATTTAAAAGTATTTGTGAAATAATTTAGGTGCAAAATTATTCTAGATTTAATTTTTGCCCACATTTCAGAGAATTTTCTCTTCCACAACTAACTGAAAAAATTTTTAAATGTCTCACTCTTTTCAAAGGATCCAACCTTTTCAAAGGATGCTAGGGTTAGTGCATGGGCCATTCCATGCGCCTAGGGCATTTGGTGCATGTTATGCAGACGGGTAAGAGAGCTCCTACTTTAATATTAGTAGATATATTTGAAAATAAATATTGGGGGTTGATTTTTTTGAAAAGCTACACCTATGTGACAGAATACTATGAAGGCATCAAAGACATTTTTGTCCCTTATTTGATGACCTGAAAACAGTTTATGATATATTAAGTAAAAGAGCAGGTTACAGCACAGATAGTATCCCATATTTACAAAATAAGAATATGACTATACACAGATAATTGGATGTTGGTTACCAAAAACATATGAAATATTAACAGAAGTTATCTCTGAATGGTAGAATTAAAGGCAATATTTATTTTCTTTGTTCTTTTCTGTACATTCATCTATGTTGAATAAGTATTACTTCCATATTATCATAAAGATGTACATTTTGGTTTTAACCGAAAAACAGATTAGAGTCATTTCTGAAAAGTGTCCCAAGGGGGTTATATCCAAGGTACTCTGCTGGTCTGTCGCACCTTCCAAATGGGATGATCTGAGGAGGCGACAGACTAGTTAAAGGAAGCAAGGCCTCTTAGTGAACAAGATGACCCTTTGGAAGTTGAATTCCTAGAGGATGTGCATGACCCTTAATCATAAATTCTCTCTTTGTGCAAAAGACAGAAGACTTGGGTGATGGATTTACAAGACTTCCTGCTTTGTGCTTCACAAAGCACTTTCAGCTTTCAAGGCAGAGAACCAGTTCTTGGCATTTGAGAGAGAAGTTTAGAATCTACCCCACTTCATTGGAAGCCTTGAAGGGAAATCTGTATTTTGTAGAATTAACTATGACAGCATCTCTACAACACCCAAATTTTGGAATAAAATCTTTCCAAAAATTCCTATTTTGATTTGAAAATTTCAGTAGACCCAATCTATATGCACACATTCCTCAAATGTCTCTCCCCTGTATAGGGAGGGTGCCCTGTGAAGGGCATCCCCATGTACTGTTACAAGAATGTAAACCAATAATCTCTTCCTAGAGGAAATTTTGGCAATATGTACCAAAAGCTCTAAAGTGTTTTTCTGTTTGATTCACTAATTCAACTCCTATGAAATATAACTTATGAAAATACAGTTGACCCTTGAACAACATGGGTTAGAACTGCGTGGGTCCATTTATATTTGGATTTTCTTCTGTCTCTGCCACTCCTGAGATAAAACCAACCACTCTTGTTCCTCCTCCTCCACTGCCTACTCAATGTGAAGATGATGAGGATGAGGCCTTTATGATGATCTACTTCCACCTAATGAATAGAAAATATATTTTCTCTTATGATTTTCTTAATAACATTTTTGTTTAGCTTACTTTATTGTAAGGATTCAGTAACATACAAAATACATATAACATACAAAATATATGTTAATCAACTGTTTATGTGATCAATAAGGCTTCTGGTAAACAGTAGGCTAATAATAGTTAAGTTTCTAGGAAGTCAAGAGTTGTTTGCAGATTTTTGACTGCATGAGGAGACAGTGGCCCTAACGCCTGCATTGTTCAAGGGTCAGCTGTAATCAGGAGAGTGTAGAAAGGGTTACGTACTAATACAAGGATGTTTACTTTAGAGCTATTTACATCAATGGAAAATGAAAGGGAATCTATATGCCCAACAACAGAGGATTTAGTTAAATAAATGATTCACCCACAAATGAACACTATTAACTTATTAATAGTCCAGCTTCAGAAGAATGTTTAATAACACAGGAAAAACTCAGAATGTAGTAGGTTATAAAATCTACAATAATCCCAATTTTGTAAAAGAGAAAAAGTATGTTAGTCTATAGAAAATTTTGGAAGTATACCTCAATTTTTTTTAATTGTTTGAATTGGTTTTATTTATTTATTTTTTGATTACAGTATAATTTTTTTTATTTTAACATATTATGGGGGTACAAATGTTTAGATTACATATATTGCCTTTGCCCCACCTGAGTCAGAGCTTCAAGCATGTCCATCCCCCAATGTTAACAGTCTAATTTTTGATTGATGAGATTATGGGTAATTTCCTAAAGACTTAATTTCATTTCATTTTTAAGACTAACACTCTAACATAATAAAATGTATTGAGTAAAACTAAGACTCCCTCCAACCCGTAACCCCCACACAATCAGCCCCCTTCCCCAGGTGCAACCATTACAAGTTTCCTGTGTTTCCTTCTAGAGACATTCTGCACATTTTAGGGTGAATTTTTATTTTCTTCATCATACTTTTCTGTATTTTCCAAATTAAAAAAATAAAACAAATATTTTAAAAACATATTTTACTTTACTTGTTCTAATTCTCCATAAATAATTTCCACTAGATCTTGAATTACCATTATATCACATAAGTGAAAAGATGGAACAGAAGTTATTCAACATTTCATTTAGTTTCCATTTATACTTCGAAATGAAAAACAGCTTCTTGTAATTTTACTTAAATAACCAATTTTGATCCTGTTCTATTAGCCTTCTAATAGCATGAAGGCCCAGAAATTAAATTGTTCCACTTCCTTATCCATAATTATGTGCAATTAAAATGGTTATAGACCCTAAAGTTTTTTTCCAAGCTCCAGACCCTTCAACTGTCATTCTTTATTATCTTGAAGCCCAACACTTTTTAGAAACACATTGTATACAGCAAGCTAAGTGAAAGAGGAAGTATTATATTTAACTGATGTGGGTGCTCTTTAATTAATCTGAATTAGCTTTTTTGATATGGGTACTAATTGTTTTCTTTGAAAAAAAATCACCATAGATGTGTGATTCTTCTATGCCTGTTGCTCTTCAAGAAAATAGTTAATTGCAGAAAACAGGAATGTTACCTTTCTCAAATAAATAATCAGCTTCGCATCAAAAGAGTCACTCTTAATCCAACTTTCTGACTTGTGTTAACAGGAAATCTGTAGTGTTTGTGAGCAGTAGGGTCTCCTCTGACTTTTGATGTTCTCTTTACATTTATTCATAAGGCAGGAGGAATAATTACAGCACAAAGTTGGAATAACAAGGGTTTCATTTGTTTATCTTTAATAACATCTAACAGTTAGACATCAAAATATCTCACTCTTTCTAAGGCAGCTAGGTAAGAATCAAGTCCGTATCTGAAAGGACAGAGATAACTAAGTAAAATTGTATCCTTCTTTCAAGATCGCTTACTTCCGTTTATTTCCAAAATGTAAATAGCTTACACTAAAGAGATAGATTTAACTACAATTACCATACTCCCCCCTCATTAAGGCACCCTTTTCAAGATCTAAGTGTTCTGAGTGTTTATAAAGAAGTGTTACCCTAACAAGAGTGATAATGAGTTAAGTGCACTTGAGAGTCAAGGTATGGCTGAATAACTAAACTTTAAAGAGATCGTTACAACAATATTCCCTTTTTTAAATTTTTTCACAGTATTTTCAGATCAATTTTTAATGAATATAGAGCCTTATCCAGAGTCCTGCAAAAAAAAAAAAAAAAGAGAACCTTTAAAAAACAATTTTTAAAACTTGATGGTAATCTATGACACTCTCTATTTACTTGATATTTTTTTCCATTAGGGAGCATAGCAGGATAACATCTTTGAACCTAGTCACTTGTAGCATGTGTCGGTGTTTTATCTGTATTTTTCATCCTAGTAAGAAGGACTCTGAGTAGAATGAATAGCCATGTGGAACACTGGTGAATTATGCGTGTTCCCCCTGCCCCCAAACAGCTCATGTATTTTACTCATTAGAGCTCAGAATATCTTCTTGTGCTTGACTTCATCATTTTGGACTTCAGTGTGCAGCAGGCTCTCCCACAGGCCACAGAGCTATTCCTTCACACATGGTGAGCAGAGGTAGAACCCTCTGGGAAAAACCACGATACAGTTTAAGTGATAAAAGCATGCCATAAGCCATTTCCACTAGAAACACAGAAAATGATTTTCTCAACACTCAGTATCACATGAACTTGATTTTAGCCCTAAATCTCCTTTGAGCATCACTGGGTGATTTCATCACCCACTGAATCTTATCTTTGAGCCTACACATATGTATGACGGGGCTGCCATATTTGCAGCATGGCGTTAGAAGGATAACACTTAGCGCTGTGCTGGAGCAGCTCTCCTCTGCGCGGGATGCAGGGCACAGATGTGAGGAGTTGCAGAGCCACGCTGGCCAGGTGCCTGCTGGGAATTTCAGAACAGCCAGAGGAGGGGGTGAAACGCCAGTGACCTGAACTGAGCTATGGAGAATGGAAAAGGCCTGTGAAGTCGGAATGAAGCAAGAAGGGCCTCCCAGGCAAGGGCTAGGCACGAGCAAAGGCCCGGGGGAGGGGTCCACAGTGAATGCCTGGGAGCAGGTCACCAGCCTGACTGAGAAAGGAGTTGCTGTTTCTTAGGCCTGGAATGATATTACTGAAGACTAATGGAAGGGACGTCTTTGGTCTTGGCTTTCAGCAGCAGTGGTGGATTTGGCCTGTCTGCTATGACTGACAGTGGTCTTATAGAATGGCTAACAGTGCTTGGGGACTCCCTGGGGCCTCTGCCCAGAGCACAGCAGTGTGGCCCAGGCGGCTCAGCCCAGGCTCTCTCCTCACCACCCACTGGCCTCTCCAGCTTTGGACGAGAGGAAGGATTCCACAGTGGAAAGGACAGCATCAGAGGAGCAGGCCCCACCCAGATTCGTGCCCTTCCAGTGGCCCTGTGGCCTGTCATTCCTTGGTCACCCCAGAGCCCTTCTGGACAGGCCAGCCAAAAGGTGGAGATGGACTCTGCTATTTCTTTTCCGTGGTACCATCAAGAGCAGATTCAAACTTTTTTCAAGTTCAGTTTTGTAAATTTGAATTTTCACAGTGTTTTGAGTTATTTATTTTTTTTTCTTACAATTTTGATGACTTTTTTTCCCCCTAAGTAAGGCGAGTGTGTGGACTTTAAGGTGGGAGAACCCCGGGCTTTGGGAAGCCTTGCCTGGTACAGCTCTGATGATGAGGATAATGATAATGTATAGCAATAATCACGACTCCTCATTGGTCTCTTGCTACATGCCAGGCACTGCTCTAAAAAGTCTACAATAATTAACTCATTTACTGCTCATAACAGCCCAAGGGGGCAGTTGCCATCATCTCCATTTTCTAGATGATGAAAATGGGGCCCAGAGGCGTTAAGCTGCTTGTCAAGGAACACACTGCTAGCATAGAGGGGGAGCCAGATACGCACCAGGCAGTCTGCTTGCACGTTCATGCTTTACCACCGTGGTGTATGACCTCCATATGACCTTGGGATGCATTTGTTCATTCATTTATTCATTCCTGGATGCCCTGTTAGGGACCGCATGTACGCTAGAGCTTCAAGTCCGGCAGGAAAGCCAGGCAAGGGTATCTGTGATTCTAACACAGGGTGATATGCGCTGTAGGAGCCGTGACCAGCCCCGGTGCCGTGCAAGCCCAGAAACAGGCATCCAAACAGACTGCATTGGGGAGAGGAATGGAATGTCATGGAAAACCTCCCCGAGTAGGTGATCCTTAAGTGGTGGTTAGACCAAAGGGAGGAGAAAGGCATGAGATGCAAAATGAGGGAGTTATTTCAACCCTCTGCGTCTTAGCTTCCTCTTCGTAAAGTGGAGAGGATGATGTTAGGGTTGCTGTGAGAATTAAATGACATCATATGTGTCAGTTGCCTGAAATGGCATCTGGCACACAGTAGGACCTCGACAAATGGAAGGCCAGATTGCCAGGGCAGAGAAGCATTAAATGAATAGGCGTATAGCCGTGTAACCCTCTCGGGGCTCAGACACCAAAAGGAGTAGCAGAAAGATGGGGAGGGGGGTGGCACCTGGATGTCACCAGGGAGACCCGGGCTGTGGGGATGAGTGAGATGCTGGGGAAAGTTCCCATCAGAGCTGTTTGGACTTTGAGGCACATTGTCCAGCAAACCCTGAGCAGTCTCCGGAAGTTTCTTTTCCTTTGAAGAGGGGGTTGGCAGGCAGAGCTCAATGAGAGAGAAAAATAAAGTATCCCCTTGAGGTGAGCTAATAAGCTCAGGAAAAGGTAATTTACTGACAAACTCTGGTGACCTGGGTGAAATTTATGTCACATGGGAAAGATCTTACCATAATCAGTGCTCCATAGCACTTTTTGCTTTGTTTTGGCTGTGCAGACTTCGGCTAGAAAATTATGTGTTCTTTTTGCCCCCTTAGTAATTGGGAATAAATAACAACAATCATAATCGTAATAACTATGTAGTTGAGGAACGAGATAGGACTCCAGTTCTGACAGTTGAAGTCTGGCAAGTTGCTGATCTCCCTGTGCCTCAGTTTCTGCATGTGTAAAATAGAAATGGTAATGAATAAATGATATTTTATGTACGATCCACGTAAACACTCAGTAAGTGCCCACTGAATGTGAGCTCTTGGTCTGTTTACTGAGTGCTGCGCAGTGCCAGGCATTGTGTGAGTAACAGACTTGGGCTGGCTCAAAGTTCTCATTGCAACCTTGAGAGGTAAGGAGATGGAGGCTCAGAGAGGTGAAGTCACGTGGCCAAGGTCACACAGTGAGGGAGTGCCTGGACTGGAGTCTTTTTTGCTTCCCTTTTACCACCTACAACCAGGTAGGTGGTAACAATCAGGCCAGGTATCCCTACTGAGATTTGACACAGATCCATGGGAATGGTGTGTATATGATTTGAACGAGAACTCAATGGAAACTTAAAAAACAAATCTCTTTTGCATTATTCACTTCTCATGGTAAGAGGCCAGAAAATAGTCCATAGCCTAAAAGATCCTTGCACAGCATCAGTAAAAATGTGTTCATTTGTCATTTATAGGTTGTTTTATTTTTAGATTAATGAAGATCCAAATTAAACCATCGGAGTGCAATCATCCTGATAGTCCTTAACACGTTTTGCTCATTATCACTTCATTTATATTTATGATGAAGAACAGATGGTACCAATGTCATATTTCAATGTGTATCACATCCAGCTACGAGGAAATATCTCATATTAGCTGCACTTATCAAAATATTTGTACTTAACAACAACAGAAATCTGAGCTTATGTACTGTCTTGTCACCATGTCGGAGCTACCATTTAGAAAAGACCATTTAAATTAGATATGCTAGGGAAAGAATGCATCGTTCATCATTATTTGAACGAATGCACTGAACTCTGAACAGTAATTATGGGTTAGTTGTAAGGAGAGAATCATTAGGCTTGAATGAAAAACAGCAATTAGAGCCTGTTGTTTTTGTGGCGTGCTCAGATTTTTTGATTTGAGCTGCTTGCCGAGTGCACTGAGCAGGAAAGGGAAAGATTAGTGATGGTGAGAGAAGGGACGCTAAGCAGACAGTGGGCACGGCCACCAAATTGATGAACCCGCCTCTGTCTCTCTGAGTGGTAGCCCTAAGGAGAAGAAGGCCAGGAAAAGCCCGCTCTCAGCGGTGAGTTCGAATGCGCTGCTGCATGCTGCATGTTGCAGAGAGTCTCGAAGGGGTGAGGAAGTGTAAGGGCCCTGTGTGCTCCCAAATAATGGTCCGATGTTTATTTGTGATCCTTCTCTTCAAATAAGTGGTGGATCAAGATGTACCAGACTTCTGTTATGTGCCAGGGATCTGAGGGATACCGAGAAGCATGAGACATACTCCCTGTCGTCAAGGAATTTATTGTCTGGTGTGAAGGCCTGACATGGTGACAATTCTGACGACAAGAAAAAATGAAACAAAAGAAGACCGTGTGAACACAGTGCCCACGTGGCCCAGAGGAAGAGGTTACCTTTGCCTGTGGGAGCCAAGCAGGGATTCGTAAAGGAGGTGACTCTGCATGAGTGTTCTGAAGGCTGAATAGAAGTTCAATGGTTATATAAGGGATTGGGCTGGAAGAACCTTCTGTTGGGCAGTTGTTTTTCAGAAAGGTCAAGAGCTCAGTTTTGGTGTCAGGCAGATGGACTTAAGTTTCAGTTCTAACTACTTACTAGTTATGTGAATTTGGGCAAGTCATTCATTACTCCATGCCTCAGTTTCCCCAAACTACATTAGGCTAATATTATTATCTATGGCATAAGGATATTGTGACACACTTAGCATAGTGCCTGGCACATAGTGTGTGCTCAGCTAATGCTAGCTCTTATTAGCCTTCCAGGCAGAGGGGAAGGTGCGAGCAAAGTCTCAGAGCATGAAACAGCATGGCGTTTGTGTACTTTCCCAGGGCATAAACCTCTAGCAATTGCTTATAATTATGTAACCAGAAATTCACCTAGAAAAGGTGAAAAAGTCAATGATATTATAAAATCTTTCAAGTCTTCAGATGACATTAAAGCCAACTGCATTTGATGAAGTAATTTACCAGCAATGTGTTTAGAAAACAAAAAGACTAGGAATTGTATTTAATCTGAATGAGGTTATTGGAGCCTTTTACAAGGGGACAAGCCTCTTGGAAGTGGGCAACTGGTGCAGCCACTTGAAGACCAGGGGTTTGGAGGAGGGTTGGGCCTGGCATTGGCCTCAAAGAGCCACTGGCCAAGTGGCCGTCTGAGCTCCTTGTGGAATGACAAGTGCCCATCATTCTGGGCTGGCCACTCTCTAAAAAGGACTGATGGTGGGTGGGCAAGCTCCACATATAAAAATCAACAAGAATTTTGCAAAAATTTGGTTTGAGAAAAATATAACATGTTAAGCATAAAAAATGAATTTGACACCAAGATGAGAAAGGGTGGTGGTGGTAGTTTGCCCTTTAATCAGGAGACATTTGTAGATGCAGACATACTCTGCTGGGTGCATTCTATTTGCGACTGGATCAGAGGCTCTAGGTTATCTGTTGCCCAAGCTGGCTGTGCTGTTCTGTGACAGTGAAGCGGCAATGCCGCCCTGGAGGGGTGAGTGGAAGAGCAAGGTACCATCTTGAGCCCTCCACCACCCACAGACAGTTTAGTGAACGAGCTCTTCTTGCTTTCATTTGCACTTTTACTGAAGGGCCTTTTCCCTTGAACTCAGGGTGGGAGGAAAGCAGAAGGACATCTATCACACAGGGCTGCACCGAGGTTTCCCTCTCCCTTGGAACCTAAGTTCGTGTGCCTGGACTGTCTCTGCCTTAGGGTGAGTCCTTTCCCAACAGGCTCCTGGTACCTTGTGCAAATAGACCCCTGGCAGGCCTGCCTCACAGCCCTTCCCCAATGCCCGGACATGCCTGAATCCTACAGAGCCCAGCTTAGGCTGCCAAAATGGGACTCATGCGACTCAGTGGCCCCAAACACTCCAAAAATAATTTGATGCAACAGGGGAATCTTCAGAGCACAAAGGCGGTGAAATCTCAGTGGCTCATGCCCTTAGCACACCACTCTATGCTCTCAGCCAACAGACACATTGCTGTGGGCTTTGGCTTTAGGTTTGCATTTTTCCTCCTATAAGGTAATAGGATCGTAGCCATTCCCAGAAGGACCAAATGTAGGCTTATCCGTGCAGAGCAAATACCCTACTAAGTTACACATGAACCTCAGTTCCCAAGCTCGGGTAAGCCACGACTTCAGGAACAAGAATCTTTAAGGTGTTTGACCGAAGCCGAGCTGTGTCTTGAGAGAGATGATGATCACAGGCTCTGGTGTCAGACCAAGCTGGGCTGACACTTGTTTGGGTACTTACTAGTTGTGCCAACTTTGGTAATTTACTTAACTAATCTCTGCCTCAGTTTTCTCATCTGTAAAAGGGGTAAAATAATATGTATTTATGGATAACCATAGGAGGTAATGAGTGAAAAGTGCCTTGCATGGTCTGGCAGCCAGGAGACTAGTGGCTCAGAAGCTGTGGCTGTGTCTAGACTTCCAGGGACAGCAGGGCTGCCTCTGGAGGTCTTGACACGCAGAGAAGATGAGGTGGGAAAACCAGGTGGGTGTGGGAGGAAAAGGGAAATAGAGCATTTCTGGTAGATGGAACAGAAAAGCAAAAGCATGGATAAATATTAATATGAGGTGTTCCAACAGAGGGTTGGAAGAACTCCTTGTAGAAGTTCTTCCCTTTCAAGGAATTTTCTAGATCTCAAGAAGGGGCCCAGGTTTAGAAGCCTCCCTATACTCTCCAGTCTCTGCAGAAAGCCTGATTAAATCCAGGCCCAGTCGTAATGTGGACATAGCCGCGTCTAGAATGGGTGGAACCACTGCTGGCCCTTGTGCATTTCATGCAGGGCTGTGCCACCTACGTTATCTCATGACTGAGATGGCAACAGACACCGTATTCTCATGGCAAATCACCAATTGTGTGAAAAAGCAATTGCAGGCTAAACTCCAACTCACCTCATACCAGCAAGGATCTGTCAAGCGTCTACTATGTGCTTAGCACTGTGCCTTAGGCAATGATGGATATACAAACTTAATTCATCTGTGCCTCAGTTTACTCATCTGTTAAATCAAGCTTGAACTAAATGACCTCTAAGTTTTTTGGTGTTTCTTTTTTTTTTTTTTTTCTAGTTCTAAATTAAGAGGAACTCCTCAAGGAACTTAGACATTTACTGGGAGGATAATTGTACTTACACCATGAGAAAAATTATATAAACAAAATATTAACCAAGTATCTGTGTTGTACTAGCAATCAGCTTAATTCTGAGTTCAAAATAATAGCAGTTAAGAGTAGGTCAGTAAGTCTGGTCCCAATATGCATCTGAGTGTCTAGCACAAGGAAAGCATTTCGGATTTGGGCTACAGAGAATGCAGTCGCAAAGCAAACCTCAAATCACACACGACTGTGAATTATGAGAGGAAACTGGAGAGAACGTTCAGATGCCACTTTCCCTCTGAGAGTCTGTGAACACAGAGTTTGCTCGACATGCAGTTATTAAAGGCGAGGCTTTTTTAATTTCAGGTCTGATGGGAAGATTTCTACCTTTGGTGACTGTAACCACAGATGGATTGAAACGATTCGTTCTCATTCAGCTGATTATGAACAAGCACAATTAGAAGCTGACAGCAAACACCCTTCACAAAAATTATCACATTTAGTGTGATTCCCATAATAAAAGCAGGAGCTCGCTCAGGAGTCTTTTCAATTTACACAAAGAGCCCTGGGGTCTCTCGGCAGTCGCTGCCGATCCAATGTTTCTGAGTAAACTTTATTAGGAAAACAGATTGAAAACTCCTGAGGTTTGGTTAAATCTTGGTTTAGAACACACACACACATGCCCCCCGCCCCACATACATACACACATTGCATGAACTCACACCTTATTACTCTCTTTCTTCAGCCAGAGTGTCTGTAGGAAGCAGGGAGGGTCTTACTGCCACCACATTGTATGTGATGTGCCAAGTATGGAAGGAACTTCCTAGATAGAGAAGATATTGTGACTCTAAACCTTAGATGGCTGCCAGTCTCACTGTTATTAGTAGCACCTATTTGTGTACTATTTTACTTTAAGAGGCCTTTTACGTATGCCATCTGATAGCATCCTAGTAACAAACCTGAGAGATGTACAGAGAGGTAGTATTTTCTATTGTGGTTTATAGGGGAGAACCGAGGTCCAGAGGGGATAAAATAACTTGCCCCCAGTCACCCTGCTACTGGGTGCTGGAGTGAGCCTTGAATGCTGGGATGGACTGACTGTGCCTCAGTTTTCATGCCCTTGTCTCTGTACGCACCAGGGAGGCAAGAAATGGACACATGCATTTTACTTATTCATTTTGAAAATACTGATTGAGCACTGAATGCTCCCTGCTAGGCATTGTGTACACGGTGCTTACTGTTGTTTTTTTGTCTGCTCATTATTCTTTGGGAAACTATCCCTCACCCCTTCCTTATTCCAAAATATTCCTATTACTTCTACTTGATTTGGTCAAGGCTGACTCTAAGGGTGGAGTCTGTGCCTCAGTGGCCAATTAGAATACTCCTCACACTCACAGACACTTGTGATTGGTTCAAGTATAAGCATGCAACTTCAAATGGCCCAATCAGAGTGTGCTCTTGGACTTTTCACCAGAGATTGCATCAAAAATATTTCTTTCTTTCTCTGGAACTGCAGGGGACCACACTGTCTCCACGAAGAGAAAAAGTATCTGATGATGGAGCAAAGCAGGGTACCATCTTGAGCCCTCCACCACTCACACACATTTTAGTGAGCGACCAGAGCTGAGAGCGAAAGAGTGCAAGAGCCCAGATGTCTTCATCTGAACTCTGGATCCGGTGATGCCACCTTGGACTTGCCAGTTATCTGAGCAATAGAGGCTCTTTTCTAAAATTTAATGTATTGCAAGTGATTCAAGACACGAACAAGACATATGGGACTCTTCTATTGAATAGAGACAAGGCAGACAATAAACCAGTAAATTAATATGTATGTCTCAAATTTCAAACTGTGATATGCATTATGAAGGTAAACACAGGGACAAAAGGTTTGATTCAGACAGAAATGTTCTGGTCAGAAGAGGGAACTTTAAGTGTGGTCCAGGAGAGATAGGACTGATTCATTAGAGCAGACACCATTTATGTTGGATTTTGGATGGGAATAGTAATAGTTATAATGATCTTGACAATAACAACAACAACCACCTCCAAAACTGCAGCAGCTAGTATTCATTGTGTTAAGTGCTATCTTAACATTTAATTTTCATTTAATTTCCACAAAACCTATGAGGTAGAAATTATTCTATCTGTGTTTTGCTGATGAGATGAGTTCAAGAACCATGAAGTCACTTGCCCAAGGGCCATAGCTGGTAAATTACACAGCCTGGCTTGAACCAAAGACTGGCTCCAAAACCCATGCTCTTTAATTTCTAGGGTGTGTTGCCAGCAAAGAGGGGAGTCACGTTCCAGATGGCAGGTACCATCCAGAAATTTTCCATAAGAGGAACAAAAGGGGAAATCTGGGAGTGTCCTGGGGCTTATATCAATGCTATTCTTTAATGTCTTAGTACACATCTGTTGACACAAAGCATTTATGGACTCCTGGCACAAGCCTGGCACTGGGATACAGACATGTGCAAGCCCCGGCCCCTGCCCACAGGTCCCCACCCCTCACCATCTGGAGATAACACAAACAATTGAACACACGTGCAACCCTGCACTGAACAGAAGTTTAATTTCCCCATTGCTCCTTGTTCAGTCTTCCCCTCCACTCTTCCCTTCTCTTCATCACCCCTTATTTCTCATTTCTTACGTCTTATTTCTCTTCCCAACTGGAGCTAAGTTGGAAATGGAACCTTTAGTGGTGGACAATTAGACGGTAAATCCCTTGGCTTATGCGCCACTCCAGCCGTCACCTGCTAGTTTGCCTTCTGTGAGTTACTACGTGTGAATTACATACGAGCTGGATGTGAAAATCCAGCCCCATCAAACGCAGGCCTTTCCCCGTTGGCTGCCCCTCACCCCCGTGCTCCCTCGCTCTTATTCATGGCTGTCCTCTCCCCTCCCCCCAGGCTTGACAAAAGCAGAATCTTCAAAATTATCCTTCTGGGACTGTCTATTTCATTTTGAACTTGACGCAAAATTACTATTTTTGACAGTTGAACTTTTCAGCATGCTTGAAACAAATATTTTAATATCCTGTTACTTGAGCTGAGGGAGAGATAAAGTTTTACACCAGACACCTACAATGGCAAGGGAATAAGTTTCTGGTGACTGATTTAAAGGTACAGTAATAGCAAAATGGTTAATGAGCTAACCATGCTTGGTAGGGCAAAGGTCGGCAGGGAAAGCAAACCCCATAACTCAGCCAGAGCTCCGCGACTCCCGCAAACCGAGAAACGCTGCCTGTCGACACTAGAGCAGCTTTACCTCAAGTACGTTTCCAAGAGTCTAAAAAGGAGAAAAAAAATCAGTTGCCATCTGGGACATCTCCTGACTTGCTCTAAGGGATGGAGGGCAGGTGGGAAGACGTGAGAGTAGCCTGCGGGACAAGAAAGGAAGTCTGGCCAGCGCTGGTGTGTTGGGCGAGGTGCGATGGCGACTGCCCTCTCTGAGGGAGCGTGGTGTGGGCGGTCACCTGAGCAGAGGAATAGGTATCAAAGTATTGGATGGGACCTCAAGTCTACATGCGCAGCGTACCAGGAGAAGACGGAGTGTCAGGCCTGGGAGGCAGCAAAGGTGGCAGAGCTGAGTCCGTCAGGAACTGGAACTGACCAAAGCAGCCCCCCACCCCCAGCATCTCAAGCAGCACTGGCCAACAGAACTTTCTGGAATGATGGAAATTTTCTCTTTTACACTAATTTGGTAGCCACTAGCCACAGTGGTTATTGAGCACTTGGAATGTAGCTAATTTGTCTGAGGACCTGAGTTTTAATCTTTATTTTTAATTAATTAAAATTAATTAGTCAATTTTTAATTAATGTAACAGCCACACATGGCTAGTGGTTACTGTGTTGGGCAGCACAGCTCTGAATCCTGAGAACCTCAGCAGTCCTTGGAGGCCGGCTCAAGGGCTCCACCAGAAACAGAACTCGGCTTCTCACAGGTTCTTTCTCTCTTTCTGCCAACTGGTGTCTTCACCCTCTACTCTGCGATTCTTTTTTTTGACCCTAAGTTTCTGTTCACTCCTACTTTCTGCACCTTCATGACTGTGGCTTCTGTGGACCATCTTCTTTTTATATCTATGGTGTTAATTCTCTATTGCTGCATAACAATATTACCAACAACTTACTGGCTAGAAATAACACATATTTATGACCTTAGAATTTCCATGGGTCAGGGGTCTGTGGGCCAGGCTTAGCTACGTTGTTTGCTTTAAGATTTCACAAAACTGCAATCGAAATATCAGCTGTGACTGTAGTTTCATCTGGGGAAGGGCCTGCTTCCAAATCTCATGTGCTTGTTGGAAGGATCTGGCTGAGGGGTTGAGAACCTCAGTCTCTTGCTGGCTGTTGGCGGCCCTCAGCTCCTTGCCCCATGGGCCTTCCCAAAAGGGTTGCTTGTTTCTTTCAAGTCTCAAGAGACATAGTCTCCTCCTCAGATGGGCAGTGCAATCTTCCGTAACCAATTATAATCATGTAACCACAGCCACGTAATCCCACAGGTCCCATCACCTTTGCTGTATTCTATTGATTAGAAGCAAGTCATAGATCCTGCCCAGGCTTCAGGGGAGGGGACTACACAGAGGCACGAACACCAGGGGGTGGGGGCATGGGGACACCCTGGGGTTGGTCCTCTACACCAATATTCCCATGGCCATTGACACTGAAAATATCCATTTTCTGGATATTTTTGTGTTCAAATTTCAGAATGAAAGAAATAATTGGCCTATCTTACTCCTTTGTACCTGGCTGCTTCACACATCCCAGCTTTGGGTCATGGGAGCCACCTTTCTGGGTTGATCGGCCTTAGCAGGGGTGGGGCCACATGGCGCAGTGTGGCTGGGTCGGGCTATGACTGGCTCCCTTGTACACAAAGGCAACATTGGTCTATGGTCAGGTCCTGCCCTGCATGTATATAATGCATAGAAAATTCTACTCCTAAACCCTGGAAGAGGCAAAGAGGTTTTCTTTCTTCTCTGGCCTTTGCTCACAGTCTTTATCTGAGGCCCACGGAGAAGAGGAGAGCTGGAAGGAAGCAGCCCTTTGAAACCGGATCCAGTTACCTTTTAGACAAATTAGAGGAAATGTTACTTTACAGAGTAGAAAGCAACCTCACAGAATGCTTCATTCCAAAGCAAAGAGGGCTCGGAATATAAATGGACTAAAAAATATAAATGACATAGTCATAAATTATGTCTATGAAAATAATCCAAATGATTAGCAATATGGGAACAGTTAAACAAATTATGGTAAATTAACATCATCGAGTGTTATATAGCTTTTAAGAATGATTATATGAAAACTAAAACAATGGAGAAGTATTTTTGATCCAAAGCTATAAGAAAAAGAAACCCAAAATGCAAACATTCAAATATGATAATATTATATTATAAAATTACACAGGCATGGAAGCAGAACGTGGAAAATGTTTGATTATGAGAGTATGAGTAATTTTTTCTTTGAATGTCTTTTATTGTTATAAAGCTTATTATGTAAAAAACATAAAAGTTAAAAATAGATGACGAAGAATAATAGCTAATGGTATTTGAGCGCTTGCTGCAATGCTGATCCTGCACTAAATGTTTTCCATGCTTCTACCAGGGTGGTCCTGGCTATTATCCTTAATTTGCAGATGAGGAAACTGAGGCTCCAATAGGTGAAATAATCTGCTCAACCAAATAGAGGGATTTGAACCCAGGCTGTTTGGCTCGCACTAAGGGCTGTTTTCATCAATTTTAGGCACTGTGGGTAAAGAACATGAGAACTGCAAGCTCCTCAGTGACTTGTGTAAAACTGGAAACCTAAATAACAAACAAAAAACCCCCACAATGCATTCAGTCTAAATTCAAAGTCAGGCTTGAGAGAGGTAGGGTGAAATACCCATAGAATGTGACATTATGTTAACTCTATCGTCAAGTGTAGGACTCACAACAATTAAAGTTTCTCATTTTGCAGAATTCCTGATTGCCTATGGTGATTTCTGCAAAATCATGGCCAAGTACAAATCAAATGGGTTGCTTTTAGACAAGTAATTTCACAAGTCACATTAGGGAAAACATTCCAAAAACTTTTGTAGCAAAAATTTTAGTTAGTATAAGAAGTGGATGCAATTAAAATATTTGATATGGTTGTAAGATCTAAAGCCTATACAGTTCTTAAAATAGCCCTGCCCAGATTTCATCATTTCAGCTGATATCTATTCTACTTCTTCCCTACAAAGAGAAGCTGTTGTGTACCTCAGTGGGGTGCTGCCCTTTGGGGCAGTCATGAGAAAGGAGAGAACAGAGGTGGGACTAGGTTCACTGTCCTCTTGGCCAAAGGATAGTGAACTCCATGGATCATGAAGCTGACCCTGTGTGGTCTAATACCTGAGTTCCTATTCTTATGCTCCCATGAGTGTGTAAGCTTTGCGTGTGTGCCTGTGCACATATGTGAGCACCCACACATGCACGTATGGTGTGTAAGTGTGTTGCCCGGTGTCTGTGCTTATGGTAGAAACGCTCAAGGCAGGTAGGGTGCCCTTATCTTTCTTTACCATTAAAACTTGTGGGTCCACATTTTTCAACAGGTTGTAAACCTAAACTGCACCAATCTCTGGATCCAATCCTATGCTTTAGGGCTAACCGAATTGAGGGTTGTCTTTAAATAATGAGATGGTGATTGTTAAACAGTGAACTCAGTCAACTTTGCCAGGGTGAGTGCTTAGTAGATTATGGGAACTTGCTTTATTCTTTGCAGATTTTCACACCCTTTAAAGCAAGTTTTAACCTAGCTTGTGCTCTCTATGGGAGGCGGGATCAGGGGATTTTAAGGGTCCATCCCATCGGCACCTTCAGTTTTAGGGGCACCTATCAGGGCAATTATGCTGTTTCCTGGAGTAAGTGAACCAGAATGCTTCGAATGCTGAGTTGCTTGAAAATTCATTAATAGGTGTTTCTATCCTCCTTCTATCCTTCTCCCAGACCTCTTTTCTACCAAAAGATCATTCTTGATTTACAGGTAGTTTTCGAATATAACTTTTCATTCAGTTACTCAAAACAAGTTTATAAGAGGAGGCCTCTATACACCAACTGTGAGGCATTTACAAGATAGGAGTCTAAGATAACATCTTGGGACTAGGACCTCTTACATTTCTAGCCTTGAAAACTCATTTTTGATGACACCCTTTGAATGACATTCATGGTCATTTTTTTTTTCCATCCTGCCCAAGCACTGTGATCTCATTGTGATAACTGCAGGCCGTATGTTACTTGATCAGGGTAATGTTGAATAATTACCGTCCCATTGCACTTCATTACACCACCGTAATCGGTGGCGGGTCAATGTTTCAGCTACAGCTGCTCTGAAAATTGAGCTGACATGGATACTGCGATAGGAATGATAGCACGGGGTCCCCATGCAAATGGCAGAAATTAGCATTCAATCAATGGGTTCTGAAATGCAATATGCGACTCAGCCCAGGACACCTGCTTTGGGTCTCTAGTTTTCTCTTAGATACAATATGATGATCGTGGAATAAATGAGTCCTTCCACTTGTGTTATGCCTCATAAAAGGTCACTGAAATGCCAAAGAGTGTTAAATACCACGGAAATGTTCAGAGAATAACATTCCATAACACATCATCTAATTGTTTCTAATGGTCAGTTTCACTGGTGCAGCTGACACCCTGCGTCGGTCTAGATCCAGTCTGTAGATAGCTTTTATTGTATTTTAAAACATTTGCACATTATAAAACATTGATAAATGGGCCAGAGTTGTAAAGGGTTATGAGATGAGCACATAATTTATCCGAAATAGGACATTTTATAGAGTAAAAGGGAGCAATATTAATAATTACACTGGGAGAAGAGACACAAATTCAGATTGTTCCTCACAAAATGGAATGGATGGCACCCAAGGCACAAAGCACAGCTATGATCTTTGTTTTCTATCCTTTCATCGCAGCCAAAGCTAGCGTCAGCAGGAGATGACCAAGGTCATGGCTTGGCCCTTCTCCCCTTAGGACAGGTGAAATGCGTTCCCCTGGCCCTTCTAGTCCAGAAACAGTTGTTAACACAGGCCTGGAGCTTCTAGGATAAATATAGAAGTTAGGCATCATCCCTGCATATGCTATATATGTATACACTCACGAGAAAGCCCCAGTTTGGAAAATGCCATTATGGAAGCCTTAGGCAGAATAAGAGGAGCCAGAGAAGCAGGAGAAGGAAGAGTCCAGAGGGAGGAGGTGGAGAATTAGGAGAGGATGGCATCGTGGGGAGGGAGAGAAGGACCCACATTCACTAGCTCTGGCAATGGAAGGTGTGGCGGTCAGTCTCCCAGACAGTTCCCATTGGTTCTGCCTCCTGGTACCCAGCCAATGCCCTGTGTGGTTAGATCAACAGCAGGACATCATGGAAATGATAGACTGTGTCTTTTGGAGCTAGGTCAGAGAAGACATCATGGCTTCCACTATGCTTTCCCTTTGCTCACTCACTCTGAGGAAGATGGCAGACATGTAAGGAGGACACTCAAGCAGCCCTGTGGAGAGTGCCACCTGGTGAGGAACTGAAGCCCCCTGGCAAGAGGCATGGGAGTGAGCCCTCCCACAAGAAATGTCCACTAGCTTTTCAAGGGAAATGATATTATAAGATGTGACAAACATTAAGATTTAAGGCACTGTATGCAAAAGCTTGACTTATTACTTTACAGCCACACTTCTCAACTTTTTCTGAAAAATAGTCTGAGTCTCCAACCATTTTTTCATGCATTTTTCCTATAAATAAAGTTTTATGGCATAGGGAACCCATATAAAATGGATTCATAATAATTCTAAGTGGTGAACTTATAGTACAGGCCACCTGGAATTACTAGATTATGTCCAAATGGCATAAACATTTTCTGAAAGACAACTGCAGTGTCATGACATAATTTGAATGTGTTTGATTGAAAAAAAAAAAAAATGGAGACACGGCCACATGGCCTTGCTGAAGTTTATTGACATTCACTTCCTTGGAAGAACTCAAACTGCAGGTGACATTTGCAGGGTGAGCGGAGTTTTCTCTATTAGCTTCAGCCAGACCCAGACCCTCCCTTTGCCCTGTATTTCCTTAGCTAAATCACATCCCCTGATCCACTTGAAGTCATGAATTAGTAAAGAACCAACCGACTGCCCTATCTGGAGAAGCATGTTTAATCTTTCATGGCCGGGCTCTAGGAAGGATGCCCTTTGAATGGCTGTGTCTTTCCTTTTTTCCCTATTCCCCTCAAGAGTTGACCAAGACAAATGCTGTCTTGATATTTTCAGATAAGTTTTCTTTCAGTGCTTGAGCTCACAGAATGAGAAAGGAAGAAAGGAAAATTGACACCCAGGGCTGTCATGAACAATGGTATAGGCTGTGCACTTTATGAGGCTTGCAGCAAAAGAGGGGTGTGTGGCTGAAATGCAGACCACTTGCCCACGTGGCCTGGTAGAGGACAGTGACATTGTCACACAAAGGCCCTGACTCTGCTAACACTGGTCCCACCAACATGGTTTCTTTCCTGCCTCTTACCTTTGACTTGCCTTCTCTTTTCACCTTAGCAAAAAATCTTACATGAAATCTTCTGTAATTTGTTTTCCTGCCCAAGGAAAGGTTAATTCTTGTAATAATTCATTTACAGGAAATTAGACACAGGAGCAGTTGGACACCTGAGATAATTTGAAAGGCCCCCTTTGGAGCTCTCTTCCTTCAGGTTCATGTAAACAGGCCGTTTCCCCATCCTGAATTCTCAACAGGGCCTCAGGCATCACCCAGGTGGGCTCCCTGTGGAGAAACTGGTGTCCCGAGTGGGGTCGACTGAGGCAGAGCACCCATACTGGGCCATGCGGGGGGCACTAGACTACACTGGAGTGTAGCACTGACTGAACTGAACCCCAGGATTCCCTGAACTCCCCCTCCTCAAATGCTTCCTTCCAGGGTTTTTGTCAAGCTTTTCCATGTTTGTATCAAAAAGTGCAAGATGATGGGTCTTCTTCATGTCCATACAGAATCACCACTTCCGTTTTATCTGTCACAGCAAAGTCAGATTTCAGAGGACTGAAATCCATGGACAATTCAGAAGTATCAGATGAAGGAAAGTTTTAATCTTCCTTTCTAGTCTTTTAGCCAGAGCAGGTACAAGTGATAGAAATGACAGATTTGAGTCCTGTCCTGGTCTGTTCCCATCCCCTGGCGTGGTGATGAGATCTAAAGACTTATTTAGGAAGGTTGCTGTCTTTTATCGTCTTCATGACTCCATCTTTTCTTTTATTAAGGGCGGTCTTAAGTAGACTGATCTGGAGTCAGTTCCTGGCCCTGCCACTCCAGCTGGGTGACTTTGAGCCAAGTCTCCATCTCACGGAGACTCAGCTTCCTCCTGCGGGTACATGTAATGGTAGCACCTGCGGCTTAGGGAGGTTGTGGAGTCAAATGAGGACAACTCGGTAAAGAGCACACCACCCAGTAGGTGCTTAGTGGACACGAGCTGTTAACTTTTTATTGTGACCAAAGCCTTTTAGGATGTCTAATAAAAAGGAAGCTGGGGGGGAGGGGGAGGCAGTTTACAGTGGCCAGGGCACTCCTCAGAGAGCCAGTATATCTGGGTTCTAGTCTTTTATCTACAAATAAATAGCTGATAGTCTGAAGTTTCTCATCCATAAGGGTAAATATGGGTTAAAAATCTCTAAATTTCCCTTCAGTTCTAAGAATCTAAAGATAGGGGAATGGCCCTTTAGTATGATGAAGTATCCAATACAAATATGCCAGTAAGGTTGTAAACTGACCAAGTTGAAGGACAAACCCGTTTCAGTTCTCCCTGTGGCTCTCAGGTCCTGTGCATGGGAGAGCCTCTGACAGTGGGCAGGGATGTCAGGTGCACAGGAACACATTTCCAATGTGGGGTGCCCTGTGCCTTCATGGGGGACGGGTTTATTTCAATGTGCCTGTCTCTCTTTTCATGCACATCTTGCTTGGAAAGTCCCAGGAAGGTCATGGTGGGGATGGGACAGCTGGGCCACTCTCCTGCAGGCTGTGGGAGGAGGGGAGCGAGTTCTCCCAGGGCCAGTGAGGGGCTGGCCTCTCTCCCCACAGCTACTGAGGGTTCAATCACCAGTTCATGAGTCAGAAAACCAGGCTGATAAGATCCTGTAGTTACGTTTTCACAAGACAACTTTAAACAATCATAAAACCAACCTTCCTACAATTAAGAGCTTAATACGTGAACATTTGTAGAGAACTTTGCTGTTTGGACTACGTAAGGTAGATGGTCCTCCCCAGTATGAGTAGCATCACCCAATCCACTGAGAGCCTGAGTAGAACAAATAAAAGAAAATTCACTCTGCCTGACACCTGAACTGGGACATCAGTCCTCCTGGACTCTTTGCTCCTGGTTCTTAGGCCTTTAGCCTGAGACTGGAATCTATACCATTAGCTTTCCTGGTTCTCCAGCTTGAAGACAGCAGATCATGGAACTTCTCAGCCTCCATAATCACATGAGCCAGTGCCTTATAATAAATATCTCTCTCTCTCTCTCTCTCTCTCTCTGAGTATATATATCTCCCATTGGTTCTATTTCTCTGGAGAGCTGATTACTACAGTGATCAAATACCCACTGAACCCGGATCCTTCGCCCTCGAATAGGATTCCTCACCTTAAGGAGAGAGGATTCTCAACACTGGACTGAACAAAGCCAACCAGACGGCTTGTTGAGAAGAACCAACGCACTGTGACATGAGCTATGCAAAAAGGACTCATCCTGGCCCTGTGGGTTATACACTGCATGGTCTGAGAAATGTTACTAAACCTCAGTCTTCTCATTTGTAAAACATGTGGGGTGATTGGTACCAATGTTATAAAAATAAATAAATAAATAAAAATACAAAAATTAAAACAAACAAAAAATATGTGGGGTGACAAGATGACCTCTAGGTGCCCTTTAGCTCAAACATGCTATGAGTCTGAGTCAATTTTTTATTTGTTAAAATAATCATTATTTAGAGTCACAAAATTATCACTGATTATATTATTAATAAAAATAGGTACTGTTTAAATGCCTATTATGTACCAAGCACTATGGTAAATATTTAGCAACCACTGTCTGATTTGATCCTTAAAACATCCAAATGAGATAGGACTATTATCCTCATTTTACTAATGGGCTCGGAAGCAGTAAGTGGCTCTACGGTGACGAGTGCTGGAAACAGGTAGCACCAGGACAGATGCCAAGTTCTGCCTCTCTCCTGAGTCTAACCCCAAACCTCTGCAGTACTTGGCGGGGCAGAATTGCAGACTCCACCCCATGCAATGTTGCTGCATTGTGTTTGTTTATTCAGCTCTGCTCTATTTTTCTCTTGCAGCCACTGCTACTCTGAGCACAGGAATTGCCTTCACGAAGTGCCTTCTGTCTTATACAACATGACGTAGCAGCAGTGATGGTTTACTTTAGAAGCCAGTATCTAGGCTTTAAAACACGCTTTGTGGGTGAGTTAGTCTTACGAGTTTCTCATCTCTTTTCTAAACTGACGAGTGGGAAAATTATTCTTAAAAGTCCTCAAAGGACTAAAGCTAAATGGCATATACCCTATGACTCAGCAATCCATACCCAGATGTATGGCAATAGAAATGAGTGCTATGTCCACCAAAAGACATACACAGGAATGTTCACAGAAGCTTTCATCAGTGCCCAAATCTGGAAACAACCCAAATGTCCACTGACAGCAAGAAGTTGTGCTAGAGTTATATGATGGGGCACTGACTAGCAGTGAAAACGACAAATTGCAGCAACATGCAGTGGCATGGAAGAGTCTCCTAGGCATGATATCAAGCAAAAGAAGGCAGACACTAACAAGTATATACTGTATGATTCTACTTATATAAAATTCAAAAACAGATCAAACTAACGTATGATGATAGAAGTCAAAATGGTGGTTATTGACCAGGAAGGGATATGAGGAAAATTTCTGGATGCTGGGAATATTCTGTCCGTATCTTGATCTGAGTGGTGGTTACCTGGGTGTATGCATGTTGTGAAAACATATCACTTGAAATTTGTGTACTTTACTGTGTGTAGGATCTATTTCAATAAAAGAGGAAAAAGAAAGAACAACATTCGAGGACATGGAGATGTTGGGGATTGATGTTGGCCCCTGCCAGTGGACCCAAGAGCTCTGAGGTCGCCCCCTTGCAGACACTCCCACAAGATTGTTCTGAAGTCAGTTCTGACCCAGTGGGTGACCTTGATGTAACAGGAATGTATGGAATTCCTTATACTGCTAGGGATGCTGTATCTGGGGTGCCTCATGTTGTATTTTGTTGTGAGCAGATTCCCGGTGGGCTTGTAGCTTTGCCTTGAACCCAGGCCCACTGCTGGGGACACTGATGCCATCCGCGCCTTTCTCATACCCAGGTGCCTGAATCCCATTTTTCACACTCCCAGTCATAGGGTATAGGATGGATTGATCTTGAGGAACCATGTTGGTGTGACCTGCCTATGAGAGAATCCCTATTACTTGGAGCCTTTTGCTGACAAGTCCATGGTCTGGGTGGACCCCTGGATTACTGACAGGCCACTCTCAGATCATATATTGGACTTCTAGGCTCCAGAGAAGCAGCCGTGTATGTGGGTCAGTTCACCTGCCTACTGGTCCTGGCTTTCTCTCACTCCCCCGGGTCATGTTGATGAGCCTGAAACACATAACACACTGCCCCAACCCAGGGAGGGACAATTAACCCCACAAGCTGCTATATTTCTGATCTGCTCATATCAGAGAGAATACTAAAGAGAACACAGATCTTTCTTTAAACACCATAAAACCTAGAGGGTACAATGAAACCTACATATCAACACTTTCTTTTGAGCTCTTTCTTGCAGCATTTCTCCAGAGAGGAAAAGCTGTTTTGTAACTGCCCATTAACCATTAATGTTTTGAGGCACAGTGGGAAAAGGAGAAAAGATAAAGGGATGATGCCTGGGAGACAGTCAACCCAAAAGGTTCACCACAACGTGAATTATTTCAAACATGTTCTATCTGTTTCTATAATTTTGTTATTCATGAGACATAAAGGGAATGAGAGAGCAAAGTAAACACAGCCACTTACGAGACGGATGGAGCACACAAAGAGAAACTCAGCCACAAATACAGCGAGAGAGCAGAGCATCATAGGCAGAAAAATTACATCTGGATTATTCTACTTAAATAGAAGGAACATAAATCACACCGAGGGGCTTGTAGCAATGTGCATGTGAGTGATAATGAAGAGACCAGCCCGCTCTGCCCTCTCCCTTCCTCCCTGAGCCAAATCCTTTGCCTCCTATGTGATTCGGCAGAAGTCCCGGGAGCCAGACAAGGTCCCCATTCTCCCACTCAGTCCTGCTCAGCCCTGTCCAGCCGAGCCCAGCCCACTGCGGTCTTGCCCCCTCTGTACTCTCTGAGCAGTCCCCAACTCTGCTCTGCCCTTGCGATTATACTTCCCTACTCAGTTCATTCATTATCTTTGAATATGCCTGTCTTATCTTCTCTGTCAGATGTGAGCTTCTTGAAGGTCCTTGTGTCTTCCATGTCTTTGTACCTTTCTTCAGGGCCTTAGGCAAAATTCCTTACACATAGCAGGTACATGATATATTTGTACACTCAAATATACCCATGTATTTGTTGGTAGATCAATTTCAAATCCTGTGCTTAAGTTTTCTTTGCAATTTGGAATGTAATCAGAAATTCTGCATGCCTGGCACTTTGGAGTGGGGGTGGCAGATGGCAAGTTACCATGAAGCCACCCAGTATAGGATCCCATTTGGACAAACTCACCCATTAAGTAGCAGTTTTTTTTTTTTTAAATAGTTGTAATTGATTGATAAAAACAATACAAGTTCACACATTTTAAATATTAATAGTAAATTTTTTGATCTAGATTTCTCCAATTGGTATATTTAGAGAGTCACTGAGATTTGAGAATTGATGCCCACGTTATACCCAATAAGAACATCACAAAGTCAATGATCAGTCTATTCACTCATCAACTATTCTTTTCAAATGTCTCCATTTCCTTTGAATGAGAAATAGCGGAAAGACTGAACTAGATGTCTACCCTATTCTACTTGGATTCTAAAATCGTTGTAAATCAGGAATCTCCCATTTTTCTTCTAGGCCTACAAATGTTCAAGTTACATTCATCCACTCATCAATGTGGATAATCAGTATGACCCAGGAGGAAATGGTTTGTAGCATTTGTTGAGCTCCAGGCATGAGCCACACAGTGTGTACCTCTCCCACGTATGGGGCAGTGAGTGCAGGACCTTTCTGTGTCTGCGGTTCCTCATTCATAAAATGAGGGTGTTGAACAAACATCAAATTGTGGTTGTAAGGATTATTAATAGATTTGTTAATATATGTAATATGTTTAGCCTTAGATTAATGACTGGCACATGGTATGCACTATATAAGTATTTGTTGAAGAAATAAAGATAAATTTAATTTAATTCTCACAATGATGTACGTGTTTTCAAAAGTCCTTCTACCAAAAATAGTTCAAAAACCAGCTGATTTATTTGTTTTCTATCCTTAGGTTCACAAACAGTGAATATCACCAAACAATCTTCCTAACCCTTGGTGGCAATTATTTAAACAGTCTTGCAGTCTCAACTTGATTTGTTTTGAATAAACAAATATAATTATATCCATTTTCAAGGACCCAAGAAGCATTTTCTCAACACCAAGAGTGAAAAGATACACCACCATCTTTTTTGTAACATGACTAAGTCAGTCTCACACTTGGCAAAAGAGAAGCTTAGCAGACTGGGAGAATGTCTTAAAATATTAATTATGTATTACTGAGTTTCATAAATTTTTTAATTTTCCAAAAGGCGCTAATAACAAGAACCTGTAATGACTCAAGGGAAACAATGACACACTTGCATTTTATTAGTTAAAACAAGTACGGTAACACTTCAGTTATCTGATAGTCACTAGAAATGACCGTTTGATGTGCATACATTTTTTTTTTTTTGAGACAGAGTCTCACTTTGTTGCCCAGGCTAGAGTGAGTGCCGTGGCGTCAGCCTAGCTCACAGCAACCTCAAACTCCTGGGCTCAAGTGATCCTCCTGCCTCAGCCTCCCGAGTAGCTGGGACTACAGGCATGCACCACTATGCCTGGCTAATTTTTCTATATATATATTTTTAGTTGTCCATATAATTTTTTTCTATTTTTAGTAGAGACGGGGTCTCGCTCTTGCTCAGGCTGGTCTCGAACTCCTGACCTTGAGCGATCCACCCGCCTCGGCCTCCCAGAGTGCTAGGATTACAGGCGTGAGCCACCGCGCCCGGCCATGTGCATACATTTTTCAGACAACTAAATCTTGGTCCTTTAGTCATAAAAACTTTGAATGTTTTAGTTTTTTTTTTTTAAATGATGGGATTATATAAGCATTCACTATCTTTTATTGACACCATGCTAGAGAATACAAAAAATGTTAGCTTTTTTGTACATAAAGCAAGGGCCACCATTTGCTTCACTAAAGAGTGTTACAGTAACATGTTCAGAGATTTCAAGGCACAAAAAAACTGTTTGCTCCCCTGCCCCCCCGAATGGCCCCACTGCTGATGACTTATTAACTATTGTGTTGGGATTTTATATTTTTATTAGCTCATAGGGCACCATGGGACTTCTGGGTTACACTTGTGAGGTACCAGCTATTGAAAACAATTAGAGGATTAAAAAAAGAAAAAGTAGATCAAACAGGCATTATAAGAGTATATATCTATAACCATCTCAACAACAAGAGGAAGTGTTACTGGTGATTAGAAAGATGGGGGAAGGGAGAAGAAGAGGACAAAGAAGGAGATGGGGAGAGGAAGAACATTCAAGAACTTTTTCTTTTCTACTTGAGATTGGTATGAAAGGGAGATTGCGCCTGCTCGAGAGCTGGGGGGTCGATGGATCCAATGGTGGGGTCCTAGAGAGAGTAGAGCCAGAGGGGACGTCACAGCATAGACTCATTTCTGGGGAACACACTCTGGCTGCTGGTGGGTACACACATGGAGAACCCTCCCTGGTGACCCCACCCGTATTAGGAAGGTGAAGTTGCCTTGTACCTCCATCTGGAGGGAAGTCCAAGCCATGTTAAACATTTAAGACATTTTCACCAAAAAGAATAGTCTAAAAGTCAAATTCTGCCAATCCTTATAACATGGTTGCTCACAAAAGCTGTT
Source organism: Eulemur rufifrons (assembly GCF_041146395.1). Classification (NCBI taxonomy): domain Eukaryota; kingdom Metazoa; phylum Chordata; class Mammalia; order Primates; family Lemuridae; genus Eulemur; species Eulemur rufifrons. Next base: position 60,916,673 of record NC_091010.1, on the reverse strand, counting down.
TGCTGATCAGGCTGAGGTTTAAAAGTTAAGAGCAGCAAAGCCTTTGAATTAGAGAAGAAACAAAAATTATGCATAAATGGCAAAGGGCTGAAAACACTGTAAGAAAAATTCTGAGCAACTAACAATGCTGTGTCCGTTTATAGTGTTAGTTAGCAACACCAGCCTGCCAAGGCCTGTGTTTCTTCGTGTGTCATGAAAATGTCCCTGGCTTTTCCCAGGCCTTAGAACTGAACTTGCCAATTCAGGAGCCCACAGTGGTTACTGGTGCCTGGGAAGAGGTCTTGCATTGAGTGACAATTGCAGACAGCTCTTGGCAGAAAGGTAAACATATAAAGTTGATTCTAATGTATATTTTTATTAGTATTGTGATTATTATTATGGTTGATCTAGTAACTTCCAGAGCCCTCTCTGAGTGCTCATCTCAGTGTGAGGCATCTGCGTGGGCAGGAAGTAGCCCAAAGTCTTCCCTTCAACCCATTGTCCCCTCTTCCCTTCAAGGAGAAGGAGGCAGGATATTTCCATCAGAGATTTCACTAAATCTATTGCAGGCAACTGATCCAGCAACCGTATCAGAGCTTCATGATAAAGTAACTTTGCCAGGTACTGAAATCCAATTAACCGTCGTACTAATGCTAACAGCTAACATGTGCTGAGCGTTTATGTGGTGGTGGGCATTGCTCTGAGCAGTGGGTGTGCATTAATTCCCTGGGTTCTCCAACAACTCTGTGGTGCTGGTGTTACCTGGTCCCAGAGAGGGACAGGGATCCACAGCAAGCACGCGGCTCGCCTGGGGTCACAGAGTGAGTGAGTGGCAGGGTCCTGGCTGCCCTTTCACCAAAGAGTTAGACTGCGTCTTCATCACGTCTATCAGGAAGTGCGTCTCAAAATTAAACTAGTCCAAAATAGAGCTGAGAACCCAACTGTGGGCGGAAACTACCTGGGGTGAAGGGAGGAGTGACACACAGAGTGTATTAAACCTATTATTGTATAAAAACAATGCGCTAAGTTAAAGGAGCCAGTCACAAAGGATCACATATTGCATGATTCCATTTATACGAAGTGTCTAGAGTAGGCAAATCCAGAGGAACAGGAAATATATTAGTGGTTGCAGGGGCTGGGGGAGGTGGATGGGGGGACATGGGAGTGACTGCTGGTGGGGGGGGGTGATAAAGGGTTTCTTTTTAATGATGAATATTCCAAATTTTGGCTATTATAAATAATGTTGCAAAGATCATCCTTATACTATCCTTGTGCACTTACTTAATTATTTCCTCGGATATGTCTGGGAAGTGTATTTGCTGGGTCAGAGTTTAAGGCTTTAGATACTTACTTCCAAATTGCTTTCCAAAAGACCATAATTTATATTCTTACCTACAATATCTGAGAATGCCTATATGTTGCCTCACATTTTTGGCAATTCTGGATATTATTTTTTTAATCTATGATAATACAATAGGGTGGACCATTATGTTTACCTTCTATTTCTTTGATTACTAGTGATCTTGAACATTTGTATATGGTTATTGACTATTTATTTGTTTCTTCATTTGTGTATATTTTGTTCGTGCCTTTTACCCACATTTCTACCAGATTTTTAATATATATATATACACACACACACACACACACACACATACACATATATATTTATATTTATATTTATGGTGGAATTTATCTTTAAGTAGTAAGGATACTAACTCCTTAAATACCATGTATATTGAAAATACGGTTTCTGGAGTATTTGCCTTTAACTTTATTGGTTTGTTTTTCATTTAGAAGTTTTAAATTTTAACTTCATAAATTTTGCTTTGGTGCTATTCTTAAAAAGTCAATTCCCTTTTTAATATAATTATATAAATGCTTACATATCTTTTGTTGGTACTTTATTAAATTTTTTAATGCATATGAAATTTATGTTAAAGTTGTCTAAGTTTTTCCCCAAATGGCTATCCCTAGATTCTTTACTGAATAGTCTCAGCTTTCCTGCTTGACGTGAAATCCCAGACTTATTCTACATCAAAATTTCTTATATGCTGGGGTCTGCTTCTGAATTTCCTAGTCTATTTTATTAATTTGTCTTTTTTGGATTTAGTTTTAATTATCAGGGTTTTAATATATTTTAAGAGTTGGAAAGGCAAATTCCCTCTCATTAGTCTTTTTTCTTCCAGATATTATTTCTGGTTATGCTTACAGGTACATATAGTCTACAAATAAGCTTTAGTCAAATTTGAAAAAAATGTATTGGAATCTTAATGGGGATTGCATTCAATTCGTGGCATGATTTGTCAGTATTAACATCTTTAAATGCCAAATCTTTCCATCCTGGAACATGATATGGTTTTATAATTATTCAGCTATCCTTTTGTATTTCTGAGGAGAGTTTTGTGGTTCTTATCATCTAGGTTTTAGTCATTTATTGAGAAGTTCCATCCTAGGCGTTAAATTTTTATGGCTGTTAAAAAGCACATATTTTCTAAATGGTTATAAACATATTATTAATTTTTGTGAACTGATTTTGTAATCATCCATATCACGAAGCTTCTTATCAATTTCTAATATTTCCTCATGAGTTTTCCAAGTAGACAGTTATATCATCTAAACATGGTGATGATTTTTGTCTGCAGTTTCCAACATTTATTACTGTTATTTCATATTCTTTTCTGTTGTATTAGCTGGTATTTCTAGAACAATGTTAAACTCAAATGTCAAATGAGTAGGCAGCCTTGTTTTGTCCCTGCCTTTTAATGGAACTGTCTTTCATATTTTTATGGTTAATCATGATGCTATTGGTTTAAAAAATTATGTGTGTGTCTATATACACATATATGTACACACTCATATATATACACACATATACATAATCCACACATCCATGTCAGTTAGTAGCTTACGTTCTTGGTTTTTTTTTTTTTTTTAACACGGACACTTATCAAATGTCCTTTTAGGATCTATCAAGATGATAACGTGTTTTTCTTTTATTGCCCTATTTAACAATTATTTTCAATTCAACATTTATTGACCATCTATTATGTTACTAGTCATTTTACTAAAAAACAGAGACACGAAGATAAACTGAAAAAGTGAAGTTATTTTGTATCGCAGCTCTTAGCAAATTAGAAACCACCAAAGAGTAAGGTGTGTGGCTGGACAGAGGCAGGGGCTGTCATTCGGCTGCGGCCAGGAAGTGCCAAAGGAACCACACAGAACATGGATCTCCAAGGCTCACACCCTGCCACTCTCTGGGATCATTTGGGGGAGCTCCTAAAAAGGAAACAACAAAAACCTCTGCCCAAGCCCATTAAGTCAGCGTGTGTGTGTGTGTGTGTGTGTGTGTGTATGGGGAAAAGGGAGTATAAATCTGGCGGCCAAGTCTGGGTTTGTTTGAACTCAGCTCTGACAACAGGGTCAATAGTTTTAACCACCATGCTCAGTTGCACTCAGCTGGTCCTTGTTGAGAAGTGCTGATGTCTCCTCCTCTGCAGAGTGTCTCTGATAAAGGATGGATGGAGGAGAGATGGTACCGAGGTAGGACAGGGCTTTGGAGAAGCAGCAGTAGCTCATCTGGCACTGGCCTTCTTAGGGCCAGAAAGAAAGGCAGCTGCAGTTTTGGTACAAAGGTCCCCGTTTAGGGGGCTGGGGAGTTCCAGATAAGGTGCCCTTGTTTTCTTTCCCACAGGCCAGATGCCTTTATTCAGACACTTTGCAGTGACTGCACTTCACCCCGTAGAATGCCCAGTGTGAGTCGGGGGCTTTGTATGTCGAGGGTCTTACTGGGGATTATCGTAAGGCAAGAAGAATGGTGATATTGTTTGCAGAGCCAAGGTCGAAAATCAGACCCGAGTGGAGGATTTATTTTCCTGCCATAAAGCTGATGGGGGGCTCTTCAAAAGTTCACTGACTGTGGCGCTAAGTCTCTCCGTTTGGAAACACTCCTGGATGACATGGGCAGATTCCCGGCTAATACTGTGCACACCCCTCTATCACCAGACATCCAATTCCCAGCGAATTTTGCAATATAGTGACAGTAATGGAAAGCAAAATGATCTCTAAATAATGGTTTAAGATGGCTACTTGATAAAGGGCCCTGCAATAATTATGATCAATGGAGCATGGATTCAATATATATTGCCCATTTAGATGCACCAGATTAGCTTAACAGCTTTCTTTAATGTTCTGAGTATTTTGCGTGTGCACGTGTGTGTGTGTGTGTGTGTGTGTGTGCGTGCGCAAGAGAGGGAAGAAGGAGAGGGAGCAGAGGGAAGAAGGGAGGGAAAGAGGGGGCAGCCTGCAAACTGCTATGAGCATTACTCTGCTTCCTATTGATCAATGTGGTTGAGGTGACGCAGAGCTGAGAAGGAAAGGAAATTGAGCTTCAGAAGTTGTATGATCCATTACCGAGAGAAAGCGCTCACGTGTCATGTGCTGCAGACAGGGCCTTTGCAGAGCGAGGTGCAGGCAGGGGAAGAAGTGGAGGAGAGACACCTGATATGAGTTTAGTCATTTTGCAGAGGGCACTTTCTGAATGACGATTTGGTGTAATCACGGAAATTAGGCATACAGGCAGCCAGCCAAAAGAATCCCTCCACATCCCAGGGCACAAGCCCATAAACTAAGTGGGCTGGACAGCACTCGTTTCAGAAAGCTGGGCTGACCATGGAAATGTGTTTTACCAGGAGGGGGGAAATGATTTACTTGACATCAGTCCTAATCCTCCCCTCTCCAGCCCCCCAAGGAAGGAAATTTTCCGTGACAGCCTGTCTAGAAATCTGGGTCCGTTCCCTACCTTTTATGTTTCTGGGCTGATCCCAGGTAACGCACAGGGTCTGTGATCAGCGTGTAATGATGAGGGCAGCGTGCCACATGGGCTGAAATTCCTTGGGATAATGAGGATAAAATGATTGCAGTCCTAGTCCTGACTTGCTTTGATTTGTCAGTTAAAATAACAGCCCCCTCTCCACCCTTTCATGAAAGGACATCAGGAGGAAGTGTCACTGTTCCACATGACAAGAATCCGGACCTCTAAACCTGCTAATCTCTGCTGATGTTCCTGCTGATTGTGAGTGGCTAATTGACTCAGTGATTTCCAGGCCTGGAAAGGCAGCTAGAGTTTAGATGATAATAGTGACAGCGAAGGTTCACCGGGCATTCACTATGTGCTGGGGCTTTAGGGAGGTGCTTCTCCAGCTGCATCGTGCACACGGATCAGAGGAGCTGGGTGATTCTGATTCTGATTCAGTAGTCAGGGGAGGGGCCTGAGGGTCCACGGTTCTGGTGGGGTCCCAGGCGGTGCCAATGCTACTGGCCAGCAGACCACACTTTAAGTAGCAAGGGTCCAGTGTCAAATCTCACTTGATTCTCACATGTACCCCATGGGGGGGTCTATTATTAATCCTGTTCCACAGAAGAAATGAGTAGAAGCTTAAAGAGGGCAAGTGGCTTGCAGAATGTTTCACAACTCTTTAAATGACAGGTCTGAGATTCAAAACTGGGCATTTCATCCTTCCACTCTTTCTGTTCCCCCCAGCAGCAACCATGGAGATATGCGTAGTAAGATGCACTACACAGTCATCTGGGAGCAGCCTGGATTCCTGAGTGACTGTGTGGAGCAGAGATGTCTGGCAGAGTCATCCAACCCAGATGGCATGAGCAAGAAGTAAACTTAGCTGGGTAAAGCCACTGAGATGCCAGAACTTGCCGTTGCAGCAGCTAGCTCTGTTATCCTGACAGTGCGATGAGACCCTTGCCGCTGTGCCCAGCCTGCAGGGCATTCCCCACAATCTCCAGGCATCAGATTTGTCTTGAGCATCGGATTGTGAGCAAGTTGTCCAAAGAGGGCCAGGAAGAAGATGGATGTAAGTTAGGACCCTCCAGGCATCCTGGGAGAAGGGAAAGTGATGCCCATGTGACTTCTGAGCCTTGCAAAGTGGTAAAGCTGGGTCTTAGGACTTTACCCAGAGCTCATCAACACCTCAGACTGATTTTCAAGTGCTCCAGGCTTGATTAAACCCAAAGGGCAGTTTTCCAAGTGCTTCTTCCCCCACCTAATTGTTTAGATTGTGTTGAATTTGAGCAAAATTTAATCCAGATGTTTCTGATTCGTTTAAGTTGAAATCACCAGAAAATGCTCTTAAGTTGCTATTTGATGTTGAAGAGGTTTTTCAAGCACTTTCCCCTTCCTAATAGGAGAGGTCACATTGGGGTAGGGATAAACGAGTCCCATGCACCTAGAGGTTTCATCTGATTTGATTTGAAAACCGATTTTTGTGAAAGCTGAGTCAGAACTCAATTGACCTCCTTTTCAAATCCCTACCAGGACCATCTCAAAGAAAGAGCTGGAGTAATTTACATGCAGTACATATCAGGGATTCTTGTTTGAAAAAATAATATCCCCAGATCTGGCCTTCTCTGTCCCTGTGGTCTGACTGGAGCTAGCAAGTGGCCACTCCCTTCTTTAACTGCAGGAGAAGCAATTTAGGCCAGGTGAGCATGCAGATTTCACTTTATTTTGCTACCTGGGTATTTCTTTGCTCAGCTGAAGCAAGTCAGTCTGGCACCACGTGTCTGATGACTGATAAATGAGTTCTTATGAAAGGTTAGCATCGATAGTCTGGGGCAGTGATCTTCAAAGTGTGGTCCCCAGACCAGCAATATCATCACCTGGAAACTTGCACATCAATTTAAAAAAAAAAAAACCATACACACAGAAGAAGTGCATATTCAAGAGCCTAGGCCTACTGAATCAGGAACTCCAGAGGTGGGGCCCAGCAGTCAGTGTTAGCAAAAGCCCTCTAGGTGATTTTGGTGTACCCTGAAATTTGAGAATCACTGGCCTGGGCCCTTGGGTAATACTTATTATCTTAGTAATACTTGTTATCTGCTTTGAAGGACTTAATGAGATAACATCGTCACATGATTCAAGACACTCAGACCCAGGCCGTATTTACACAAGGCTATAAGAGGTGACCTTTTTTGATTGGATTGGAAGGCCAAAGAAATTAAATGACACTTTGGTTGACTTTTCCTGCCTTTGAATTGACTTTTTTTTCCTTTTCCAATGTCTGCATTGAATGATTATTTAGAGGCAGGGGATATACAGTCAAAAGGCCTATTTTAAACAGCAAGACACTTGAAGTAAAAATTCTTCTGACTGTCAGTTTCTGGAGCTTGGAAATATAACTTCCTCAATAGGCTTTTATGACGTGCACCTGGAGAGAGCACTGGATTCAGTACGCTATGTGATGGGATCCCGCTCTTCTCTCTGGATTCATCCACCCAGCCTCACGTTTGTCACATGTTAACTGAGCTGCCACCACATCCTGGTGCTGTCCTAAAAGGGCTTGAGGATTCAAACCAGAGACCAAGCTTGTAACCCCTGTGCTTAACCAAAAAGTTCCTAGACTAGAGGTTGACAAGGTCAAGTGAACAAATGGTCACTAAGCCAAAGTTCTGTATGAGTGTTTCCCAGCAATGGTGGGAGTGGAGAGCAGGGGGTGGCAGGTGCAGGGGAGGGGGTGGAAGGTGCAGGGCCTCCCACAGAAGGTGCTGCCTGGGGCTCAGAGCAGGAAAAATGTTCCCTGGGTAGGCAGGGGCGGCACAGGAAGTGGCGTGGAGCCAGGAGCCAGGACTGCAAGTGTTTCCGAATGTCTTGGATTCAGGGAGCACAAAGCAGGGGATGTGGTTGGGGCCAGTTCACAAATGGTCTTGTATGACAATGCTAAGTTCCATCCATGCCTTGAAATCCTATTTAAACTTACATTCCTCAAGGAGCATCCTGTGGTCCGTATCACCTGTCACTCATTCCTCTCCTGCTTTCCTGGTACTCTTGGTACGTGAAAGGCAGTAGAAAGGAAAAAGGCCACCCAGAGTCAGAAGACCTAAGGTTGAGTCCCAGCTCAGAGCAGTGAAGATGAGGAGTGCCCGCTAAACACCATCCACTGCGGTGCTGGTGGTGACGGTGATGATGTCTTCATCATCCTATGTAGTCACCCACAAGATGGAGTCCAGAATCCTTTGTTTTGCATCTGACATGCTTATCCTCTCATGTCAACCCCCTCCCCTTGCTGCTATCCTTCTCTACGATGAGACAGCTTGACTGTGCTTCTGTGTCCATACCCACCTTGCCCTCTGTTCAGGTCATTTGACCTTCCCATCTCAGAACATGCCACCTCCATGAATCTTCTCTGGCCAGCTCCGTCCACAGCAAGCCATCCCAGGAACTTTCAGGGCTCCCTGTTGTCTGTCCTTTAATTGCACAGGACCTCAGGGGTCTTGTGCTCATTTGGCTCTTATTGGGGCTTATGTTTTCTCTCCTCTCCTTGGGGGAAGGGTCCTTCACGCAGATTCACTGAATGAGCTGATGAATGGATGAATGGGAACCTGGGAGGTTGGCGCCTGGCTGCTGCTTCAGAAAGAATAGTGCTAATGGCTCAGTCTTATTTTTCACAGGGAAAATAAGCCATCAGTCGTGGGGCTGCACTACCATATTAACCATAGACCATCAGGACTTTTTTTGCAGGAGGGTTATAGGAGAAAGGAGCTTCCTGAAGGTGTAGGTGTATATTTCCAAAACATAAATCTGATCACATGACTCCCTGCTTAGAAGTGTCAATGGTGCCATGTTCCTCCCAGGATGATGTTCAAACTGCTCATTGTGACCCCAGCCCTGTGCAGTGCGGGCTGGTTCATCCCTTAGCATCTTCTTCTATTCCTCGGCACTCATGGTCCAGGCTTCCACCATGCTACAGGACTCCTGGGGCCTTGAATGGGCATTTGCTCTCACCACTGCACGTTCAAGCACCTACCAGGCTCTGTCCTCTCCCCTGTGCCTTGGTTAACTCCATTCCCTATTGTAAGAGATTTGGGGTCACCTCCTGCAGAAAATGGCTTTCCTGATCTTCTTGGTTTAAGTTTAGTGGTCTCTGGTGTCTTGTAGTGCCATGAACCACCTCTCTCATTGCCTCTATTTGTATTGCACTTGCCCTTATTCTCCCTAGATGATGTGCTCCACAGGGGCAGGGGCCACTTCTAGTTTATGATGGGTAGGTTGGAGGCTCTTGATGTTTGGTTCCCCGAACAAGCAAGGGAATGCTTTGCTGAAAAGGTGAAGCCAATGGCTTGCAGGTTAGAATAACATTCAGCATGCAATACTAGTAAGTGAAATCTTGGTTGAGATCATCAGTTTTTGGGCGCTAGAGCAGGGAGTGCATTTGTACCCATAATAAAAATATCTTTTACTGAGGGTCCCAGCAAATCCTCTTAAGTGACTCCATTTCTGTGCTTTTATTGACATATATTCTTGCTCTTGAAAACCTGTCATGACAATTTCACATTTCAGAGTGCTGAAAGAATGTGCCTAGGTTGAAACTTTCTACTGTTTGCCAGGATGTCAAGTGTTATTTCTGGATGCATTTTTTCCCCAGCCGGCTTTTCTCTATTCAATAATGGAGGGTTATAATGGAAATGCTGCCGGATCCATCAGCTGCAATGTGCTGAACATCACTGTTATAATACAGCCGGTGATAGGTGCCTCAAGTCCACGGAATGACTCTTGACTGAACAGAAGCAGCAATTTTGAGGGGTGATAAAGCCTGCCATGCTCGGGGACTGCATTGTTCCCCTCCAGAATAGTTGAAGAATCACAATAAGGACGCAGGGCCACTTGCTTTCAAAGTGGCTCTAAACAGCCATAATAATGTGGTATCTGAACTTTTAATGACATGGAAAAAGAGGGCTTTCTGTTGTTGCAAGTGTTCACAAAAGCACCTCGAGAGAAAAATCCCAAAGAATTTGCTTCAAAATAACCTGCCAGCCAAACATTTGCCAAATATACTAATTAGTCACATTTACAACAACACTGTCAGGGTAAGAAATGGGATGAGGACTTTTGAGACGATAGAATGGGTGATATACAAATATTTTGGGTGAGACATAATCAGTTAATTGGTTTATTAAATTATAAAACCATTGTTTGCCCGAAAGAGCAATAAAACTAACTAAATGAATAGTCACCCCTTTGAAGACTTCTTACATTAATTATGTTTATGCATCGCTTGCAGCAGCCGTGTTAGACAAAGGGCTCTTTATCTTTACATGCCATAGCTACAATGTATTGTGGCACAAATGATGGCACCGACTTTATGTCTACATAATTACAGAAATCTTATCCCTTTTGTGTTTGCACATCATTTTCGGTTTTTTGGAATAGTTAAACTCCATTTTACTTTTTAATAACATTTTAGAAATCATTGTGATTCAGGTAAACAGAATTTGATTGCTTTGATGGATTGAAAATGGTTAGCTCAGCCTGAGTTTATTTGATTTGTTTCTTCAGGGATTACAAAGAATAGGATTTTATCTCTAGACTGACAAAAGAGACAAACTCTGCATTTTTGCCTATGCAGTGGCAGAGCCGCTAAGCCACGGCTCCCCCACAGGGAAATATATTAGGTAGGGGCTGGATTTTTATTCACAATCTGAGTTTTCATTCCATCATATGTTGGGTGGGTGGGGACGAGGCATACTTCACTCCGATTTTGCTTAGCAGATTTTTTAGTGAGAGAAAACATGGGTTATTGCATGGCACTAAATACAACAGATCCCAGGGAGATAATTTGATGAAAGAAACGCCTGTCCTGCTTACTAATAGTCACTTTAGGCAAAGGCCCATCTGCTAATTGAATGGCTTTCAAGAGGCGACGTGCTGATTGCTTGCCAGGGCTCACCCAGAGACGCACGTCCCTGTGGGTTTCCTGAAAGCTCTGTTCCAAGACCCGGGCAGATTGAGAGGTGTTTCTCATACTGCTCTCTGTGTTATCCGCTGTGACCTGACATCTGTGTGGCAGGAAGAGATCAAGAACATGGCTACGTACAACGCAGAGAAAAGCTATAACACATTGCAGATACCCTTGCTTGATAAAGCCTTCTTGGCCCAGGAAGGGTGAGTCCCCTTACTTCTTGGTTCTTTAGGAAAATGTCTCTAAATCCTGACTTCTTGTGTGATGGGAGCCACTGTTAGCCAACTTTGAGTTGTTGGGTCACAGAGATGTGAACTAACCCCCTTGTGAACTTGTGCATAGGGATTTAGAGAGAAAACCTGGATCCAGAATCCTGTCCTGTGCCAGCACTTGTGCCACCCAGACAAGTTGTTGAACCTCACTTATCTCAGTTTTCCCCTGGGGTCCTGGAAAGATTCAATTGGTCTACATAAACGCCCACATAAACCCCCACAGTGCCTGGCATGGAGTGTCTGTCCAATGTATGCTTGCTGAGGCTACTATCCACTGAGGGTGTGGTCATTTCCCCAAGGAATCTACCATCCATGGTGAGAAGGCTGTACATAGACGAGGGGCAAATGTTTGAAATAAACTTGCACCTTTCTGTACTAACAGTCCCTAAGAGGGATAACGTTTTAATACAACCTATATAGGGTTACAGGAAATCTTGTTATATCATGATGGGGTCTTTTGATTGCAACTGAAACAGACCAATTTCATATAGATTCCGTGCTAGAAATAATTGCAAATGTTCAGCAAATAACCACATGCAAATATCCACTAGGTCAAATCTCATTACAACAAATCCAGTTTATAAAAAGCAAAAACCAATCACCTAATATCCCTAATGGCACGAAAATGTTCCCCAGTCTTATTTGTGGGCTAATTGATTTAAAAAAGGAACTGATGCAATAAAAATCATAGTTTGGGCAATCCTTTGAAATTTTATACAATGCCATTTGGTTTTCATATAAACCTAATCCTGGAAACATGCAGAGTAAACTCATAATCAGAGTTAGGAGATGTTAATCAAAGAAGGCTCTCAGGTAGAGGTGATTTTTTTTTTTCTTTTTTCTAGGCAGGGAGGAAAATTGAGGCTGGGATAATTGTCTATCACAAAGGCAGGGATAATGCAAGTCATGGTGGAATGAGAGGGCAGCAATCTGATAGGGGAGAGAGAAAAGCTGGAAGAGGGTTAAAGGCCTCCAAGAGACTGGGTTAGTTCTTGGGCTGAGGAATAAGAATGACATCTGAGGAAGAACAGTTCTTACTCAGGAAGGATTTACTGAACACTGAAGAAACTGGCCACTTAAATAATTTTCTATGGCCTCCAAAGCTTCAAATAGGTCCCAGGTGCCCTGAATCTCCTAGCTAAAATGGTTTCTTTTAGCATCACTCGCAAGGAGTTAAAACCATCTTGCAGCTCTTGGCACATAGAACCCAATTCTCTTTCTCTAACTATTTACCCCAGGATGGGTCTGCCCAGTGGTTGTAACCATGCATTTGGATGAGTTCAGCCTTGCCTGCCTCCCTGGAAGCCATTTCTCTCTCTTCCAATCTCCTTTCCTCCACTGGGAGTTCTTTGGGAAGATTAAGAAGAAACAGGACCCATCGTGCAGGCAGAACTGACTGCTCAGAGGATGGGAGAGTGGTGGGGGGTTGATGGAAGGGGTGAGGGGTGTGGGGAGTAGCTAGGGGGTGGCCCACATCTAGGGGCAGTGGAGTTGACAGCAGAGCTTTCTAGTATACTTGGCCACAAAGGGTGTACAAGAATGTGTCTCCCAGGCATTAATGTGACAATCATAAGTTTTAGAAAGTTGAGTTGTCTTCTAGGCTGGAAGTCAAGAGAGAGTCTACAGACAATGACCAGAAGCAAGTCAGAGCCCTGGGTAGGCAGATTTGTAAGGCTGAGGCTGGCAGGGGTCTGTATTGACGACGATATGTGTGACAGACAGGAAGATACACTACCCGGACGCCCTGCCCAGGAAGGATCTGCTGCCCAGTTGCAGGAGTGGGAGCAGCAGGCAGCCTCTGCCTCGGCTGTAGACAGCCACCTTGCCCAGGTCACACCTTTCCTTGCGGAAACCCACACCCAGTGACTGACTGAGTATGGAGGATAAAGGCCCGGCCATTTCGCCTCAAGAGGGGACAACTGTAATAGGCAATATTCATTCTAGAGCTCCCTGCCAAGTTGCCAGACTTCTCTCTGCCCAATCCCAAATTCTTCCCCTTCCTTTCACAGTAGACCCCTGATAAACATCTTGCTGCTCAAACTCCATCACAGCATCAGCTTCCAGAAAACTCAACCTACTCTGGTAGGAAAGGTGAACATGGTGCCCAGAGGGAGAGTGAGACAGGTTTGCAGACAGCAGGTGCTCAGTTTGGTGGCGGCAGAATTACGGAGCCTACAGGCTTCTGTTGGGCAGTAGAGCAGATGGAATTCTGCAGAGTCAGGAGGTCAGGGCAAGGGGTGTGTCACCAGGAGAGGGGGTGATTAGCCTTGATGCAAGTCACAGGCGCTCCCAGTGCTCCCTGGTAGGGCAGTGTCCTCATGCGTTGGGGCGCCATAACAAAGCACTGTAGACTGGCGGCTTACAGACAACAGGCGTGTATTTCTCATGGTTCTGGAGGCTGGGAAGTCTAAGACCAAAGTGCCATCAGATTCCATGTCTGGTGAGGGTCTGCTTCCTGATTTGTTGACCTCCCTTTTTTTGCTGTGTCCTCACATGGTAGAAGGGGTGAGGGGTCTCTTTGGGTCTCTATGATAAGGGCACTAATCCCATTCATGAGCACTCCACCCCTATGACCTAACCACCTCCCAAAGGCCTCACCTACCATGACCTTGGGGGTGAGGATTTCAACATATACATTTTCGAGGTAGGGGTGAGAGGACACAAACATTCAGATCATTGTGTGCAGGCTGTCACATTAGGGTCTGGGCAGCCTGGAACCAATAGGTGAGAGAGCAGATAAATAATTTCACTTGGCTAGAAAGAGGGATGATTAAAGAACTGAAGGTAGATCCTGGTGACAACCTGAATATTCCCTTCCCTCTGAAGCCAAAGCACCCCATGGCAGGTCCCATACCTACTGTTTGCATGTAGGAGGTGCTCAGTTAACAACTGAAATATAAACACATGGACAAATAAACGTGGAAGAGTGCTTGTGGCCTCACCCAGGGAGTAGTGGATGCTGGCACAGCCCTGGCCCTGGGGCAAGGTGGGTGCTGGCTGCTGTGAGCACTTTTCCTAGGGCTGTTGAAGAACTGAACTTGTTTTGGTGTCTGTGGCTCTGAATACCTTTCAGCATTCAGGCCTCTGGTACACAAAGTGATGGCTGACAGGCACGATTCCAGCCAATTTACATATATGTACAGTTATTTGACTGGGTACTGATTTCTGTGCTTGACAAACAATTCCCTGTTACAGTTGGCATGCCATGTAAAATTCTACATTCTTTTCCTCAATCTGCTCTTATAATCTACTTCACCAACTGTCCTGCAAATGAATTTCAGAAACAATGACCAACAGTACATAAAGTGTCTTTGTTTGCAGAGGGATGGATATCTTGAGAATCTTTCCTCCACCAGGATAATCTTGCATCTATATCTTGCTGGAAGAGGAAAATGTGCATCTAGGTTTTGGGGAAGAAAAATAACCACAAGGACAAAGTTATGGGGATTATAAGTCTTAGCATCCAAGGAAATCACAGCTGATGATTAATTCCTAATGAAAGTTAAATGTAGAGCAATTTTACTTGATGTTTCCATTTCTAATTTGCCTTAACCATAATTTAAAGGACATTGTGGACATTTTGGAGACCTGGAGAAAGTATCTTACATAAAATATTATTAGGTTCAGTTTATGCCCTAAATGAAAATTTCTGGTAAAGATAAGTGAAAGGGTATTTTAATTTGCATTTATTATGTAAATATATTTGTGATTACTGGAGGGAAAAATTCTTTTTTTTTTTGAAGAGATAATCTGCACTCTTAGGTTTATTTCAGCATTATCCACGATAGCAAAGATCTGGAAACAATCCAAACGTCCATCAGTGGACAAATGGATGAAAAATGTGGTACACCTACACATATATGTGATGGAATATTATCCAGCCCCCAAAAGAAGGAAATCCCTGATTCTGCTGGTTTTGTGTATCACATTTTTTGATTTGCATATAGTGAACCATCCTTTCATTCCTGGGATGAGTCCCATTTGATCATTGTGAGTGAGCTTTATAATGTGTTGTTAAATTCCTTTTTTTTTAAAATTTCAGAATATTACAGGAGTATAAATGTTTTGGTTGGGAAAAATTCTTTATAGAGTCTAAAGTATAGTTCATTATGCTACTTCTATGTGGCTTCAAATTCTGAGAGGCCTTTGAGCTATGACTTCAGAGGATGGCCATGGATAAGCAAAACAAAGATGGTGGCATAATGGCTTTTGTTTGTTTGTTTGTTTGTAAAATCAGTTTAGCAAACTGACTTCTAACGAGGCTTAGCTCACAGGAAACAATGTGAACCAAGTGAATTTCACTCACCTTTCCACTCACACTGTCCTGCTTCTTAACTACAGGGATGTGGCTGATGGTGGGGAAGCCTCAGTCTCTAGTTTACACAAAGCCCTTTCCTGACTTCAGTCTTGTTTTTTTTTTTTTTTTTTTTTTTTTTTAAATCTGGCCTGACATCCTTGAGGTCTCAATCCTGCGGGCATGTCCCAATCCAACTACTTCGTTAGGTACATTTGACTTCTTGGTCTTCCCCGTGGCCAGGTTAGGAGTTGAGCATCAAGACAATATAAGTGTCTTTGGTGAATAATAGGACATCCCACAAACTCAGTACATCAGAAACCAAGGGTTTCCTCTTATTGACGAACAGAAAGCAAGGGTGTCAAGCTGAGTGAGAAACTGGTGTGTTACCATGTTCCTCCAATCTCCACTGCCAGTGAGAGGGAACCAACCACAATTGCTCTGGGAGGATGATGACATGGGGTTGACGAGACTCTGGTTTGCAATCCAGTGGATGGTAAGACTGTTCATTCACGTCTGGCTGTTTCTCCATTGGAACCCTCTGACTGCTATTCTTGCTATCCTAAGAATGTATCATTGAACATTCCTTCTTGATATCTATCTTCCTAGTCAAAAAAGATAATTTCTCCTGAGTCATAAATTATTATTAATACCCAGTGAAGACAGTTATAATAATGATGACGATAGCAATAGCAACCATCTATTGAGCATCTACTATGTGCCAGGCACTGTGAAGACCACTTTATAGCTCTGCCATTTAATTTTACCAATATTTTTAGGACAGAGACATCACTATCCCCACTGACAAATGACCAAATGGGGACCCAGGGAAGTGATGCAATTGCCAGAGGTTACACAGCTACAAAGTGTAAGAGCCCCGACATCTGTGTGACCCCAAAGCCCATGCTTGTAACCACTGTGCTGAGCTCTGCCAGAAGCATGACAGGGGCTCCAGGGTACCTGAGGGTGGTTGTGCAACAATGTCCCATAGATCCCAGCACATCTCCTGGTGCACACTTGCAAACAATTCCCTAGATCCAGAAGAACTTGGCTGTACAGAATGTGTGTCATCAGTTTCATAGGTATTACTTAGATGTTAATTATATATCATATACTTATTAAGCATTCACCACTTATTAAATATCAGTTAGATGTTAATTAGAATTCATTGGTTATTTATGACTAGTTATTTATCAATATAATTATTTATTAAATATTAAATAGTGACTGTGATAATTTAAACTTCCACTGGCAATGAAGACAAATTCTACTTTCTCCACATCCTTATCTTTATCTGGATCTGGTATTGCCAGATTTTTTTTAATGGACAATATGATGGGAGCTGAATGCTATCTCACTGAGGGTTTGATGTGCATTTCCTTTATTACTGATAGATTGTGCAATATATTGACCATTTGAGTTTCCTCTTCTGTGCATTTCCTGGTCATGCTTTTTTTTCTCTTGTTTTCTGTTGGGTATTTGCCTTTTTAAAAATTGATTTATAGGAATTCCTTATACAGCTTGGATACTAAGAGGATACTAAGGTTTCATTGATCATTTGTGCTGCAAATATTTTCCTCTAGTCTTAGCTGGTATCACTGTAAGGTGACTTTTACAAAGGTTTTATACAGTATAATTGTATACATCTATTCTTAATTTTTTTCTACGTATTTTTGCATCTCATTTTATAGAGATCTCCTATATTTTCTTCTAAACTTTTAAGTTTTGGTTTTCATACTTAGGCCTATGGTTCATCTGAAATATATTATTATTTTTTTCTGTGCCTTGAGGTATGATCTAAAATCATTTTTTCACAGAATAACCAATTCCCCCAGTACCATTTATTATGAGTGCCTCCTTTCTACTCTCACTTATAATGCCCATCTCTCCTATGTCAAGTTTCCATGCATATGTCAGTTTTTCCCTGAACTTTGTCTATTCTTGTGCCAATACCGATTTAATTAATGTTTATTTATAATAAGCAACTCATGCTTCTTAATTCTCCTTCAGATGGCTTTTGTTATTCTTAGTCATATAGATTTCGGCCTCAGAGGGTCAATGAACTTGTCTGATGAATCACATTCACTGATGTTGAAATGCTCAAGGGTTTGAGCATACAGTGTACTGGGTTTCACCCACCAGGTGAATTCATTCATTAATAACATTCATCTGCAGCTCACCTGAACTAGCTGAAAGCTGACCCTTGAGACACATTTTTAATCCTCATTCTGTGTTTAATTAAATAAAAGGCAGGATTTCAGTCAATTTGATTAGTAAACGGAATCTAAGGTCTACAGGTCAGAGATAGTGGTTTGGAAGCACTGTACTAGCAGATATGAATCACACGAAGTCATATGAATCCTATGAAAAAAGTTCATCTCTGTTTAGAATGTAGCCGTCCATTTGCATTTTACAAAAGCAGCCACCAGAGGGCAGAATGAGCACGAGAGTCCGCTGGCTTTCCTGGGCAAAGGAAGGTAAATGAGACCTAAATTCGGACTATGGCAGGTTCAGTGTGTTGAGTTGGTACAGGTGTTTTTTGGGGGAGAGATGTTTTTCAGCTGCTATTCGGTATGCTGTTAGCTGCTGGCCTTATCTCAGCTGAAATATTTTTACCCCCATCACACTGAGAGAGAAGCTCACTTCCTAATTGTTGAGATCAAACCTTTGACTTTTGTCACAAGTAAATGCTGTTTAGTAAGATTAAAAAGGAAAAACAAACAAACAAACAAACAAACATGCCACCACTTATCAGAATCTCAAACACTCTGATGCGAAGTCGAGTGACTCACCAAATGATGTAGGGTAATATTTCCAATGAGGCTGCTTCTTACCTGACCACACTATTTTGTTTCTACTGATAAAGGATTTCATTTATTTAATTGAAAGTTACTGGGTGTCTATTTCACGGCCTGGGCATTGCATGGTGGCAAGCAGTCCACCTTTGCTTGTATTGCCAACACAAATAGCATGATTTTCTAGAGTACTGATTGTTCACAAATAGAAAGAAAAGCACATTTTATAATTTTCTTTGCCAAAGGAAACAAGCCAAGCTATAATGCAGTAGTTCCTTTCAGGCTATGTAGAAGAAAAGAGGTGCTTAACCCTCTGTGGGAGTGGAGCTTCAGTTAACTAAATCTCATTGAGAGAGATGTCTTCACATTGGGGAAGTCATGCAGAGCAGCTCAAAGTCTTTTAAATGAAAAAAAAAAAATGTTTGACACGGATCTTGAATTGGACTAAATCTACAGTATCTGTGATTATTATTATTATTGTTATTTAGTTCAAAACATTAGAGGCTTCCTTTGGTTCCCCATGAAATTCTTCCTTCTTTGTCCTCATGGCAAACACTATCTGGAACCTCAGCCCAGATGTTTCCTTCTCTGGGATGGCTCCCTAGACATGACCAAGAAACACCAGCCACTCCTTCCTTCAGTTGCTCTTGCCCTGATCACTAGTACGGCCAATGCTGGTTTGAATATTCATGTCCCTGTTGGAACATGAGATCATTGTGTACAGACACCAGGGGTTGCTGCTCACCTCTGGGTTTCCAGCACCATCACAGAGCTGGGCACACAGCATAACTCAACTGATACCTGCTGAATTGAAGTGAAGGTCATCCCTGTCTCCCAGCCCTTGTACGTGATCTTTGGAAGGCACCTCCAAGCTTTCGCATAACCATGTCAGTGTAGCCCAACATGCTCCTTTGATGCAAGGAGCTTCAGCTCTGTGCTGACACTTCGGTGTGTGTTCTCTAGAACTCTGGAAGATCTGAAAATTGATTTACACTAGCTTAAATCTAAGACTTTTGACACTTCAAAACGTTGAATTTCTCTCATTTGACATAATAAATGGCTTTCCTGTGCCTAGGAGTTCAAAGTTTATGTTCTGGGAGGGTGAGGGAGGGTAATGAAAAGAACATGGCCTCCTGAGTCAGTCATAGGTGCTCAAATATTTGCTGCATAAATGATTGAATGATTCACAGGGTTGGACACATTAAATACACAACAAATAATACATGCATAGAGTGCTTTGTGGAGTGATTGAGAGCTCTGCCAAGGTCTTGCTTTAAAGTTTTCTCTCATTTTAATCTTCGACACTCTTTGAGGTGGCTGCTCTTCTTAGTCCCACTTTACAGATGAGAAAACTGAAGCTCAGAGAGGTGAAGTCTCTGGATGCCAGACAGCTAGTAAGATCTGAGCCATGATTTGAACCTGCCCTTTTGACTCTGGATCCTGCACGTCCAGCAGGGTTCCTGGCACAAGGGATGCGTTAGATAAATAATAGATGTGTTCCCCTTCCCTGATCTTGCCACGCAGCCTCCTAAGGCATTTTTAAACATAATACTTTAATGGAACAATGTAGGCCTAAAAAATGTTGTGTGTGTGTATATGTATGTATATATTTCCATTCAATATATATATATTTCTATTCAATTCCTGGCCCTTCTGATCTTTCAGAAGGAAAGTCCGAAGGACATTTCAGTGAGGATATGTCTAAAAGCTACTGTATTAGATGAAGACAGGACCCCAAGTCTCCAAGGGGTGTAGGCTTCCTGAAGCCACAAAGAGACCTCACAGCAAACTGGTCTTTCAAGGAGAGCAGAGTTTGGTCATCACAATGACTTTCCTCTCATCTCCTCCCAACAGTGTTAGACTTGCCTCTAAGATCCTCAGTTGGGGACAACTTCAACTGGAGGGTGGGATGGGAGCCAGAATTTGCCCTCCTAAATCTGGCCAGAGTGATAGAAGGCATCTTTGGCCTGAAGAAGTGTAATACAAAGAAAATCCTAATTGCTACAGCTAAGTAATTAGAAGATCCAACCTGTAAATCATAGTGCGGCAACCCCTTTAATTATGTGCACAATTCAGTAGGTGACTAACGCATATTCTTCCCTAGATGAGCACATTTAATATCCCTGTGATGGCAACAAGTTTCAAGCTGATTTATCGTTATTTTGTTTGGTCAGATGATTTTTCTGCATTTTAATGTGTTTTGTGGTTACATATTTGCTGTGAACAAACAATGCTTTTCCCAGGTAGTGTGCTGTAAAGGGCTGGCTTGCGGGATTTGTTTACTATTCTTTCAGGCCTCTCGGAAATCAAACAACATTATGTACTTATTTTTAAGTAGCTGCACTAAAATCTTAAACAGTCTCCTTAGAGCCCTTCTTTCTCTGTCGGTATGTACACACACAATAAAATATTTGAAATATTATCAATTTTCTGAAGTCTCATTTTGACACCTGGATAGGAAGTTCTGATATGAAACTCTAATAACTATACAATCAGAAGCATCTACTTACTCTGAGATGGTATCTTAATTCACAGGAGCTAAGGACAATACATTCTAGCATGCATATGGTATTACATTAGGCACACCACCAAAATTTAAAATAGTAGTAATAAGAATACATGAAAAATTTTACACACACATTCTGAAAGCTTATGTTCAGATTCAGTGGCGTAGTGGAAAGATTCCAGGTGTGAGAATCAGATAGACTTGAGTTCGAATCCCAGCTCTGCCTCTTATTAGCTATGTTGTTTAACTTTATGGGGACTAAATTCCAGCAAAAAAGGAATAAGCTCACCTACTTCGCAGAGTTGCTGTGGGGATTAGAGACATTGCGTATGCATCTCCCAGCCTAGTGCCTGGGATACGGTAGGTACACAGCTAAGTCCTAGCTGCCATTACAATTGTAGCCTGAATAAACGTGGGGCTTCCTGCTCACAGAATCCAAAAGAAACACAAATCAGATTCCAAAAGCCTGGATGATAATTTGTACATCCCTACAGAACCCTTTCTAGAAAGGACAGCAGAGGGAAAAGCGCACACACAACACACAGCCAAACTTCTTAAATGTTCTCTTTTCATCTTTCTCTCCAAAGTGCTCCAACTCATTCTTATCCCATTTTTTTCAAAACTCCAGCCCACACAGTTGCTCACTGCGCCTCTGCTCCCTGCGGCCCCTTCTGTGCTCTGGCCCTCCCTGCCGCAGGGCGATTCTCCTGTTCTCAGCTTCCTCCGACCTGCATCTCCATCCGTCCATGGCCTCACAGCAGCAAATGCGAGGCCAGGAGCCAAGTGTTGAGGGAACTCTCCTCTTTAGGAGAGAGGGGCAAGGTCTCATGCTGTAATACATGTGGTGTCCGTGAAACACTGTCCATGAAACACTGTGGTGTCCATAAAACATGTCATGTTGGACAGACATTTTTAAAAAGTAGCTTAGGCAATTAGGGGATGATTGGGACGTATAAGCAAATAGAAGTTGAGGAGGGAGCTGAGGATGATAATAGAAGGGTTAGGGGCAGCAAAGGGCAGCAGAGAGGACAGGGGTGTGCTAGAGGGGGCCTGAGTATCACCAGCCACCTGGGATCCCTGAGCTGTGTCTTCCGCATTCCTAACAAATAGCTGATGGCTCTGGAACCTTTATCACTCTTCGAGGCACTTTTATGTGGATTGATTTATTCTCACACCAACCCTAGGAGATAGGAACTTTGGTATCCCCATACTACAGATGAGTCAACTGAGGCATAGCAGATCTCAGTGACTTGTCTGAGGTCACAAAGCCAGAACTCAAAGGCACGCAGCCTGGCCCCAGACCCTACATTCTTACCCACGGTATTATCCAGCCCCCAGTCACACAGAGGGGGACCCAGGGACTACTTCAGCACTGTAGATTAGTCTGCACCAAATGAAGCCTTTTAGAGGAAAAGAAAGGAGGCCTTTGGCTGCACAACTGTTCCCCTGAGCCTAAAACTGTGCTGGAGCACGGTCAGTCCTTGAGAGACATCTGGTGACAGATAGACAGATAAGGGTGTCTCGTGGGAAGGGGATACATTTTAGCATGAGAGGAGAAAGGGAGAGATCTCTCTACAGCCATGCAATGGAGAATTTTCCCACAAATCCTATATTAGATGGGCCAATACTTAGGGTTTCATGTTGAAAAATAACCAGCCATCCAGGAAGACGCAAAGCTATCAGAGTGGTTTGGGGTGAGTGGAAATTGCTTTTTTGTTTTTCCTTAGAAAAATATGGCCTGGAAGCATAAGGGATGTATCCTTAGAATAAACGTTCTTAAGAATTACACAAATATGCCAACATCAAAGGATGTGAGTGGAAGCATCAGGAACGTGGCCTGGCATAGGAACAATATGTCCCAGCAGGACATCACAGAGAAAAGAACAGAGAATGTCCAGACACTATAATTTTGCTTTCGTTTTAAAACAGTTTATAAAGATAAGGAGGACTCTTCTAAGGTGCTGGCTCAGGGGCCCAGTTTAAACAAATGCCATTGAGACCCACTAATACAAACTCTAAGTCCATTGTAGCTTCAGGGGACTTCTTCAGGGGACATCAGAATTGTCCCTGTGCTTCTTGATGGGACTTGCAATAAAAGCAGAGGAATCACTGCAGAAGGTCAATTTTTAAAAAAGATTTTCTAGTGCAGTTTTTCCTACCCAATGTTAAGCTTTGGATTAGCATCCAAAAATGAAGGTTATTTCTTTCTATCCAGCTCTAATTCTGAATCTGTGGAGGGCTACCCGTCCTATTTAGTACAGAGAATTTCACAGGCGGTAAACAGCATCTGGGCATCGCTTACCTCCTTTGATGTTTAACACAATTTACAATGAAAGCTTTGGGAGACATTTAAAACCGTGCAGGGTCCTAAATCATTAAAGGAATGTGGTGCTAGACTTAAAAAATGATAATTGAATGCATTCAACAATAAAGCTGCCAAATCTTAGTGGCCTGTTTGCTAGAGGCTCTTTTGGAGAAACTGAGCTAGACTAAAAAAAAAAAAAAGAAAAAAGAAAAGCACATGGCAGAACTTCTCAAATAAGAAATTGTTATTACACAATTGAAACATGGATTGAGGTAGGTAAAAAGAAAAAGAAAAATAGATTATCTAATAAAATAAAAAATAATAAATGGTGAGAACATAATCATACTAGACACTTTTTGGCACGTTTGACCCAGATACCCTCCTACTTCTCTGAGCCTCTGTAATTGTTCAGACCATATACCTATAATCCCTTTTCACTAGGGCCTGGGACAGTCCTAATTGATGTCTGTTATCATGATGAAAATTTAAAAAAATTTTATTATGGGAAACTTCTAAAATATATAGAAATACACAGAATAGAATAACAAAGCTCCATGTATCCTTGTTTCTTCTCCTGTACTATTTTAAAACAAATCCCAGGCATCATAATTATAAAAAAAAAGAATTTTTTTAAAAAAAAAGTATAACCATAATACCATTATCACACCTAAAATAATGAACAATAATTCTAATACAATCAAATATCAAGTAAGTCTAAACTTTTTACTTTTCTCAAACATGTTGTAAATGTGTTCTTTTTAAAGTTTTTGGTTTGAATTAGGATTCAAATAAGGGCACACATTGATGTGTTTATTAAATCTCTTTTCATCAATAGGTTTCCTCTCTCTCTTTTTTTTCCTTTCAATTTACTATTTTGGCATCATTATTAGTTCATGGATTTAATAATATTTTACGTTTTAATTCATTACAGTTATTATCCTTATTGATGTTCACATTATCTCATGTTTGGCCAGTGGGAACTCCTTCAAGTTAGCTCTTGAGTTCTTTGACATGATCCCAATAGTCTTTGTTAGCTTCCTTGCTTCTAATATAACAAGCTGGCCCTCGTTCATCTTGTACATTTCCTGCATCAATGCTGGAGTCAACTATTGCTCCAAGAAACTCTGTTTTCTTTTAATGAGACAGTATTTAAAGACCACAATCTGGGCACTTAGGCTGCTCATTACTGTTGGTTTCATGGTTTCTTGGTGGATATAGCTAGGAAAATTTTAAAGATAAAACATAGCATGAGTTTATGCTGATACTTCCAATTCAAGTTCAGAATCACAGGGGTTTCATTTAAAACCTTTATCTTGCATTTGCATCTTCATTTTCTCACACTGAGGATACTGAATCACCAGTCCTTATGTCAATGCCTTTGCCACCATTCTGATCTCACAAAGCTTGTTATCAAATAGATTCCTCAGGAAGAGCTCATGAGAAAAATATCTGGAGTTCTTTTATGTTCATAACAGTTGATCTTCAGTATTTGTACTTTGATGTAAATTTGGCTGGATAAAAAATATAGTATTAAATTTTCTTTCCTTGATTATCTTAAAGATATCATTCCATTTTCTTTTGGCATAAAGCACTATAATGCAACAGTCTGATGGTAATCTTATTAATGGTTTATTTCTAAATGTCTTGGTCTTTCTTGTTTGGATACCTAAAAGATTTTCTTCTTCTTAAAGTCCAGTAGTTTTTCTTTTCTTTCCCTTTCCCTTTCCCTTTCTTTTTTTCTTTCTTTCTTTCTTTCCTTCCTTCTTTTTTTTTTATTTTGAGGCAGGGTCTCCCTCTGTGTCCCAGGCTAGAGCATAGTGGTGTCATCAGAGCTCACAGCAACCTCACACTCCTGGGCTCAAGCAATCCTCCTGCCTCAGTCTCCTGAGTAGCAAGGACTCCAGGCATGCGCCACCATTCCTGGATAATTTTTCTATTTCTTTGTAGAGACAGAGTCTTGCTCTTGCT
Source organism: Eulemur rufifrons (assembly GCF_041146395.1). Classification (NCBI taxonomy): domain Eukaryota; kingdom Metazoa; phylum Chordata; class Mammalia; order Primates; family Lemuridae; genus Eulemur; species Eulemur rufifrons. The sequence continues at coordinate 60,891,800 of NC_091010.1, read as the reverse complement.
CAGGCTGGTCTCAAACTTCTGGCCTCAAGCAATCCTCCCACCTCAAGCCTTCCAAAGTGCTGAGATTATAGGCATGAGCCATATCACCCAGCCTAGTTTTTCAAGACTAAATTTCAGTGTTAGTTTTTCTGAGCTTTTTCCCCTCCTTTCATTCCTTTCCCTCCCTTCCTTCCTTTTTAGATCCACGCTGTGTCCTTTCAATATGTAGTTTCAAATGACTTTTTATTTCAGGAGAGTTTTCTTCAATTGTAGTTTTCAGTATTTGATCTATTCCATTGCTTTGGTTTTCTTGAGGTGGGGGACTCCCATTATACATATGTTGCTTTATTAAAAAATTTTTGGCCTATCTCCTATATTTGCCATTTTCTTTTGAATCCTTTTTATATCTTTATTTTTTCTAATTAAAATTTTTTTCTTTTTTGCCTTATAGCTCATAAGGCATTATGTTTTGCATTTACTCACATATATTTCTTATAATTTATTCTTAATTTATGATATGATTTATTTTATTTCTAAATTTTTCCTGAGTCCTATGACCTCATTTCTGAATTTTTAAAGTTCTGATCTATGATTTCATTTTATATTTTCCATAATTTTATATCATTTTGTTTCTTTTAGCTCATTTTGAAATATTAGTTACACTTCTTATCAATTTTATGGGCATCTTTTCTGACATACTACTTATTCTCTTCTTTATTCTCTTTTTTAAAATAATAACTTTGTATGGGATTCAATCGCAGTCGTATTTTGTTGGTCATTGTTATGTAAAGCTAGCTTTCTTTTACTTTTAGGTGGGAAGGGTAGAGTTAGAGCATTTTTTTTCTCATTTCATAGTTTTAGAGCTCCCTTTTCTGAATTTTTCCCATAGAGTCATAAAAAAAAAATGAGGCTTCATACTTCAGAAAATGGCCCCCTATGTTGCCTAACCACGGTTTTATCTGGATCTTATTTTTTTCCTGATGTCCCTGTCCTATTCTGGATTCTACTCCCAACATTTCTCCTTAGTGAGGACCTATGTTCTTGAAGCAAATTTTACTTTGTTTGTTTTGAGAGTTCATAAGGCCCAGACCACTGTAGCCCCTCCAGACTCTTCCACGGGCTTTTGTGCTCCCTGAGAATTGGAGTATGCAAAAATCACTCTCACTTTTAGTTGTTGCCTTCAAGTTGACCTGTCACATTTCCAGAATGTACCTGTTGGGGATCTGGGGCATTCTGTTCTCAGGGCCATTTTATGCCCCACAGCTTCCTTTTGCTTCCACCCACACAGAGACCACATAGATCTTGTAGCTCTTAAAGATTTATTTGCTTTTGGAATTTATAGGGATGCCTGTCACTTAGGCTTTTTGGGTAGATACTGCTCATGGGTTTTGGTTTTGCTTTCCTATTTGCTCTAACTGTAATTAGGGAAGGGTTAGGGAGATTAAAAAACTATACTGCTACTACTGCATTTTCTAAACATTTCTTCCCAATGTAATTTTTATTTTGGTTTGTTTGCTTTTTTTTTGATTTTTTTGTTTGTTTCTTTTTTTAATTTCAGAATATTATGAGGGTGCAAACGTTTTGGTTACATGGATTGCCTTTGTACAGTCTGAGTCAAAGTTATAAGTGTGCCCATCACTCAGACAGTGTGCATTGTACTCATTAGGTGTAAATTTACCCATCGTTTTCTCTCCCCTCCCACCTGCTTGATTTTCATTGAATTTTACTTCCATATGTGCATATAAGTGTTGATCAATTAGTTCCAGTTTAGTATTGAGTGCATGTGGTGTTTGTTTTTCCATTCTGGCAATACTTCACTTAGAAGAATGGTGTCCAGTTCCACCCAGGTTGTTACAAAAGGTATTAGTTCACCATTTTTTATGGCTGAGTAGTACTCCATGGTACATATACCACATTTTATTAATCCACTCATGTCTTAATGGGCACTTGGGTTGTTTCCACATCTTTGTGGTTGTGAATTGTGCTTCAGTAAACATTTGAGTGAAAGTATCTTTATGATAAAATCACTTTTTTCCCTTTGAGTAGATACTCAATAGTGGGATTGCTGGATCAAATGGTAGGTCTACTTTTAATTCTTTGAGATATTTCCATACTGCTTTCAATAGATGTTGTACTAGTTTGCAGTCCTACCAACAGTGTATAGGTGTTCCTTTCTCTCTGCATCTAATGCCAGCATCTGTTGTTTTGGGATTTTTTGATAAAAGCTATTCTCACTGGAGTTAGGTGATATCTCATTGTGGGTTTGATTTGCATTTCCCTGATGATTAGAGATGTCAAGCATTTTTTCATACATTTGTTGACCATTTGTCTATCTTCTTTTGAAATGCTTCTGTTCATGTCTTTTGCCCACTTTTTAATGGGGTTGTTTGGTTTTTCCTTGCTGATTTGCTTGAGTTCTGTAGATTCTGATTGTTAGCCCTTTATCAGATGTATAGCATGCAAATATTTTCTCCCCTTCTGTAGGTTGTCTATTTGCTACATCATACCAAACAGGGAAAAATTGAGAGCATTCCCACTTAGAACTGGAACCAGACAAAGTTGCCCACTGTCACCACTTCTATTCAACATAGTGCTGGAAGTCCTAGCCAGAGCAATCAGGAAAGAGAAGGAAATTGAGAGTATCCAAATGGGGAAAGAGGAGGTCAAACTATCATTCTTTGTTGATGATATGATCTTATATCTAGAAAAACCCAAATTTTTGTCAAGAGACTCCTGGAATTGACAAATAAATTCAGCAAAGTCTCAGGTTACAAAATCAATGTACACAAATCAGTAGCATTTCTATACACCAATGACAGTAAAGTTGAGAACCTAATCAAAGACTCAATACCTTTCACAATAGCAACAAAGAAAATAAAACATCTAGGAGTATCTTTAACCGAGAAGCAAAAGACTTCTTCCTGGAGAACTACAAAACATTGAGGAAGGAAACTGCAGAGGATGTAAACAAATGGAAAAACATATCATACTCATGGATTGGCAGAATCAACATTGTTAAAATGTCTATACTACCCAAAGTGATTTAAGATTTAATGCAATCCCCATTAAAATACCAATGTCATTTTTTGCAGATCTAGAAAAAATAATTCTATGCTTCATATGGAACCAGAGAAGACTGCATATAACTAAAGCAACCTTAAGCAAAAAGAACAAATTGGGAGGCATGAATTTACCAGACTTCAAGCTATATTACAAGGCTATAGTAATCAAAACAGCATGGTACTGGCACAAGAACAGAGACATAGACCAATGGATCAGTACAGAGAACCCAGATATAAAACCATCCTCATACTGCCATCTGATCTTTGAAAAAGCAGACAAAAACATACACCGGGGAAAAGAATCCCTATTTAGTAAATGGTGCTTGGAAAATTGGATAACCACATGTAGAAGACTGAAACAGGATCCGCTCCTCTCACCACTCACAAAAATGAATTCATAATGGGTAACTGACTTAAACCTAAGGCATGAAAGTATAAGAATTCTAGAAGAGGTAATAAAAACTCTTACAGATATCAGCCTAGGCAAAGTATTTATGAAGAAGACCCCAAAAGCAATCACAGCAACAACAAAAATAAATAAATGGGACCTGATCAAATTAAAAAGCTTCTGCACAGCCAAGGAAACAATCAATCAATCAATAGAGCAAATAGACAACCTCCCAATGTAATTCTTAATAGCATCTTTTTTTTTTCTTTTTACTTTCAGAAGTGAAGTTTGGATGATAAATGACATGGTTAATTTACTTATCCTCAATCAGAAATCCAAACAACTCTGAAAACCAAAAGATTTTTAACTCATCTGGGGTAAATTCAAGCCTGATCTGAATTTACTTGACAGCAAAACCTTACCTGGCCTGACTTCAAGGTATTTATAAATTTTATTTGTTCCATTTATTATGAATATTCATACATTTTCCTGCAGAGATGTTCATGTCTTTAATTTTAGAATGTGGCCCCAGATCCAGTGATGATGTTATATAATATACAGTATATGAAACACATTTCCATTATGAAATATGAAAAGCTGTAAAAAATGAAAGGCATTTGGATCCAAAAATTTCAGATAAGGAATTGCAGACGTATAAAAGACCTCACCCTCATTGCCACTGAAAATTATAGCAGGATGGACATGTATCCGAAGCCAGTACATGAGATCTTCTCTCCCTGGAATCGGAAATAGGGACTGTGGGATGCTGGTGAGGCTGTGTATATCCAAGGTTGAACTGAAAGGACCATAGAATCTCCTGGGGCAGCAACATCTAATTCACATGTGCAGATAGACAGAAAATGTTAACTAAAGACACAGAGAGGTGCATAGAACAGGTTTCAAAAGGTCAGCTGTGAAGAGAAGCCACAGAACTGGAAGCAGAGAGTAAATGTTGCTTATTTCAGATTTCCAGTCCATGATTTCAATCACTCATGAGGCCCTCCCTCCCTAAGGTTCCTTGAGTTCACCCCTGTGTCCTTCTAATCAAACCCACTGTATTGCCTTAGCCAGCTGGGATGGATCTCTGCTATTTGCAGCCAGAGTGCCTTTAATAAGACACACATACGGATATGAATCTTCTTCCCCAGTGCCATCTCACACAGCGTCTCCACTAGATCTCAACACAAAATGGTGCAAAGTCAGAGTCTAACCACTTACCCACTAGCTCATTTATTTATCAGGGAAGCTCTGAACTAGCACCCAGGGCAGTAGCACAGATATGGCATAAAGAAATGAGATGTAAGGGAATGGAAGGCATTGTCCCCACCTTCGAGGAACAGCTTGAGAGTTCATTCAGTGAGATTTTTCTTGTGGCTGCCCCTACCTCTACCAGATGCTTTCCTCTAAGGCAGATGTGAACATCTAAAAATAGTGTAAAGGTCACAGCTGCGGAAATAAGAGGAGGGTCTGACCAGGATCATCTCATGCAAAGCACAAAAAGCCCTTAGATTTGGAAGAATTTGGAATTCGCTCATTCAGCCAACAATCTTCCATGTGTCAGACACTGTGCTAGGCTCTGGGGAGATGGCAAGAAGTAGAACAGAACAAAATCCTGGTCTTTATAGAGCTGACATTGCCCTGGCAGAAGATAGATGGCAAGCAAACAAATGAATTGTCAGATGGATGAGAATTATGAAGAAGAGCACATCAGGAAAAGGGAAGAGGGAATCACATGTGGGGTGAGGGTTGCGCTGTTACATGAGATGCTCAGGGAAGGGGAGGGCAGTAGAGCATCAGGTGAGACACGTAGTGGGGCTGGTCAGGTAAGACTCAGGTAACGGTTCTCCCAGGCCACTGCAGGGACTTGGGCTTTTAATCTGAGTGTGGTGGGAGGTGACTGGAGGGTTCTGAGCCCAAGAGTGCCATGGTCACTCCACCTGCTGGGCAGGGAACAGACTGCAGGAGGCAGGGCAGGAGCAGGGAGACCTGGGGGCTGCTGCAAAGCTCCAGGGAGAGGTGGTGGCGACGGGTCCTGGGAGGCGGAGTGGAGGTGGGATTCTGTGCTCAGGACCATGTGTGCTCCTCTTCCAACTCTGGAGTCAAATTTGCCTGACTCTTCCTGGGAGTTTTAACAGTGTGTTATTTTTATGATAATTATGTGTTGCAGGTTTATTGGCGTCCATGTTTGATGTAGCAATTTATGAAACAATGACACCATTTCATTCCTTTCATCTTAGGGTTTGAAGAGGATGACACATTTTCTGCTCTGAGGAAGCCAATTAATTAACCTGATTCCAACCCTTCTGCAGAGGAGGGTGCTACTATGCCCATTTCAGAGCCAGTAGACTAGGGCCTTGCATTGCTCATAAAGCCCATTTAGCCCTCAGTTATTCCCTCTGCACTTCATGAGCAGAATTTTGATTTCATAATATCCTCATCCAATTTTTTTTGAACTTTTGGAACTTACATGTAGGTAGAAATGGGAAATATTTAGTCTGGAATCTTTATGGTAGAAAAAGGGGTAGGAATTCTAAATAAGAAGTTGACTTCCCTTCCCAGCTATATTCGGGAATGAAGATTCTAGAAACCCTGTACAGTGGAGCTACTTCTCATGTACATTTAACATGGGCAAATTTCAACTCTTAAGTTTAGAGAGAAAAGGCAGAAGAGACGTGGCCAGGCGGGAGAGTGTTCCATGGAAGGTGAGTCATGTATGTGTTCGCCTGGCTTGGCAATTCCATGTGTCATCCACTGGTGGACATCAGCCAGAGTGACCCCGTGTCCTTAGTAGGTCCCAGTTCTAATTTCGAGCTTATTGCTTCTCTTAGCATGGCCTTGATTTGAAAGATTTGCATTTTGGCTTCCTAAGTCTAAGCCAACTATTTGATCTGGTGCTCAATCAAAGAAACTGATTTGCTCCCATGCTGGAGGAAAAACCGTCTGTGCTAAATGGTCTGATAAATCCGTATTTCCCCAGGAGAGGCATGGTACAGTCTTGTGCTCTATGGGCGACGGGAGGCATTTTTAAGAGTAAGATGACTTTGCACTGTGTGCCCTCTTGTTCCTACCTCTGCTGTGGGGTCTTAGGCTGGGGGTCAGGGATCTTCCAAGCAGATCTAAGAAGTGTAGGCACTCCAGGAGAGAGTGGCCCCTTGTGCGTAATTGGAACTGACGTGCACTTGTTTGCCAAAAGGCCGTCAAGTTTATCTTGGAATTTTTTTGCCAAAGGCATGGTCATATGTAACTACGTGGGCTGATACACCTCTGGGGACTTAGGAGAGCAGAGTAGTCAAGGATTCTTTGGATTTAGGACAGATTGAATAATCTTTTTGAGAGTGAGAAGCTGCTGCCTCCAGGCCCACTCCGTTCCTCTGCTTTCTCTGTGGAGGAGAAAACCAGGCAGTACCAGTCACACATACATGTGTGTCTTTTCTGATTGGTCTTGGTTGCAGCAATAGGCCAGCTGGCTGTTTCAGAAAAAAATAAAGAGCTCATTGCACATTGCCTGTGTTGGCCCGAATTCTACCACTCTGCCAAGGATGTCAGAGGGGCAGCATCTGCACCCATGGCTGTCATGGGCATTCAGGCTCTTGAATAACAAGATAAAGGGCAAAAGCTGAATTTTCTTGTGCCAAGAGGAGGAAGAGTATCAGAGCCAAGAAGATCAAACCACTGCTGCCGAGAGTGGTTAAATGGTACCCATTAACCTCTGTCAGAGCTGGAGCCCTGGAGCGGGAATTTTGCCAGAAATCAGCCCTGAATGAAAAATAAGGTTTGGCTGAGTCAGTACAACCATGGGATGGGGGCATGGGAATTTATAGTGAAAGGAGCTAAGCTGTTCCATCCCCAGTCTGTAAGGACAAACCCCAGGGTTGGAATCATGCATTTTGTGAACCGATGGGAGGCAGGTCCATCCCTTGTCCCATGGAGGAAGTGGACAAAGGGGGTTCCTGCTTGTTGCGGTCATGCTCCTGGCAAGCGCCACTTCAGATGGGGAGTGTGCATATCATTCCGGGCCAGGAGTTGGCCCATGTTGAGTGTCTGTCTTCTGAGAACTGTTTCTCTGCTTCCTGTTCCTGGCATCTGGGGGACTTGCAGTTTCCTACCACTGCTTGGATTTGTTGGCTCTTTTTTTTGCCCTGGAGAGAAAAGAATACTCGCCACATGTTAACGATGGTTACATTGAAACGAGGATTTCAAGTGCTTTGCTAGAGAGAGGATTGGAGACACTGATCACCTGAGGGTGTCATTTGAAAGCCCACAAGCAAATACCCAAACACCACTCCGGAAGAGATTTCTCATTCCTCATTCTTTGATAGCTGATGAGCCTGGCTTAGCTTCTTAGCAAAAACCACCTTTCCCCCCACTAATGAATTTGGGTGTTCACCGCAGCCAGGCACATCAGCTAAACACTGCACTGAGCTTTATGGGACAGTCATTAACAAAAGCCATTTATCCCAAAGCAAAGAGCCCTAAAATGAGGCCAAGAGCAGCACACTCCTGTTGTCTGAACAACTCACTGCTTAGTAGAGTTGTTGTTTCTGATTTGTTGTGGATCTTGTACTATTTGGGTTTTATTTTTCCAGTCACTTAAACTTTCCCAGTCATTTAATGTTAAGGAAAACTGATCACTTCTTTCAGGAGTCAATTCCGCTTTTTTCAAGTGAAGCAGGTCTGCAGAACCTGAGGTTAGATGAGGTTCCGTCCCAGGTCACCCTGCCTCTCTGACGGGGAAGCAAAGTAGGAGCTCATTTTTAGAGGGTCTTTATTAAAGGAAATTTAGTAAGCAATTTTTGAGCAAATGTACTTTAGAATAGTATTTCTAAAACTGTAGATGATAACCACGAGTAGTTTAGGACCAGCCCAGCATTAAAAAAAAAAAAAAAAAGAGTGAACTGAAACAGAGCAGAGCAGGACTGAGCAGAGCATGCCACCTACAATAAAGGTAAGACTCACGTCTTGAAATTTTGTTCCAGTTGCATGTATGTAAGTGTGACTGGGTCATGACGGAAAATACATTTCTTATAGCGGATCATAGTCAAGAAGGCTGGAAGGTCACGGTGTATTAGTGACTTGGGTTCTAGTCTCAGTTCTGCCACTGCCTCTATGACCTTGGGCAAGACATTTTCCTCCTATGAGTCTTGGTTTCTCATCTGTAAAATGAAGCAATTCTCCATATAGTTTCTTCAGTTCTAAAATGCAATGATTAAAATTCCGAAAGGAATCAATTTCAGCATTTTACAATTATCAATCACACAAACATAAAAATTCTTCTGCATCGTAGACCTCTGTCTTCTGTGTTTTGGAAAGAAATTCTTCCCAAGGGACTCTGAAGTATGCAGACCATATAGATGGGCAAAGCCCAAGAGGGTAGAAGCCACTTTATTAAACCAACTTGGCTCAGGGACAATCCCTTTGGGTTTCCAATGGAAATTTTATACCATATTTCTCTGGTTACACTACAATTATATTTTGGTTATATTTGAAAATATACACTCATCCTCTTTTGGATGGTGGGGAAAGGCAAGTGATTGCTCAGGAAATGCTGAACTTGATTTGTGTTATGCCTGGTGGGGTATCAAAGCAGCATTGATCTAATAAGAGCAACTAAGAAGACCAAGAGTAAGTCCGGCCCCTGGGTGGACAGCGATTGAGGGCTGCTTATTGCTAGGCTGAGGTTCTTTTCCAAGACAGTCTTTAAAACTCTTGATTCTTTCCTTTCTAAATTCAGAAGCACAGAAGAGCAAAATTTGGATGGACCACATGCTATTACTTGGATCTCATTGTGGCTGCTGGGTATCATCTTCCAAATTAATATCTCCCCAAGTTCACACAGAGAAAAACCGAGGCATCTCAGGCACAGCCAGGAGTCAGCTGTGTTCTGGGAGTTAAAAAGTCTCTCTTTAGGAATGGGTTCTGCTATACAGCTGGAGTGCGGATGAAAGTGGGTTCCTGTTCTTCAATCTCAGGTCTGAATATAAACTTGAGCTTTGCAACAATCAAAAAGCATATGTTCATTACTACCATCTGAGTTCATTGTCTAACTTTACCAGTGAAATTCTGTAGCCACCAAAATGTCAGAATGGGAAAGACGCATACAAAACCATCTCATTCAATGCTCGTATTTTCAGAAGAGGAAAATGAGGCACCCACTTCTAGCCACCTTTTCAATGTGTGGATGCATCAAATGCTTGGGTCTCTTTCCATAAATTTTACGGAGATATTATTTTGCTCTTGAAGGCTGAATGTTGGTAACTGGTTGGCTAATTGTAAATGGAGCTTTGCTTTACCTTGGCTTTTGCAATATTGAATTTCAGTATTGGTAAACACAGTGCTTACCAATGCCATACAAAAATCTGACATCTCCTATCCGTGACAAAGTCCTCTCAAAACTCAAAGCCTGAGATGCCTCGACATATACAAGAAAAGTAGTGGGTGGGGGGAGGGGACTTTATTAGCTTTGATTTTGACCCCATTCTCATAAATGATGCAAAATGTGTCATTTATATTAATAGCCCAGAAGAGCAGTTGCCAGTTGTAATATAAAAAATGATACCACAGAAACTGAGACCTGGTTGTGGCAGATACTCTGTCAAAGGAATGATTTATAATCTGGAAATACAAGCGGCAAGAGAGGCCCACCAGCTAGGGCTGTATCATCTAAAGCAATCAAATCCCACAAATATAAAGCAATTTTGCATTACCATTTCCAAGTGCTCCCACAATAAGGACTCTTGTATGCCCAAGTTTAATATTCAGAGCAGAAACCACAAACTCTAACAGCCGCTCCTGGTCAAGATAGTTAATAACAGTTCCCAGGCAAAGGCAGCTGTAATAGCATTGCTCCAAGCAGCTAGGGATTTGCTTGTATGTCAGCTTCTCTCTCTCTCTCTGAGAACTAGAAAATGATGGCGGGTCAGACATCCATTTGCTTTATATATTGATATAATTTCATCAGAATTTATGATGTGGGAATTATTGCACAGGCAAGAAATGTAATCTAACCTTCATCTCACACAATGCAGGAAAGGATTCTATGTTTTTGAGAAAAATACATGGACTTGTTGAATAAGATTACGCACATGCAATCCTAATGGATTTCAATATTTCCTTGGACAAGTCATTGCTATTTGCATCGTATGTATTAAATTGGCTTGTATATAAGACATTTTTACAAATAATAAAGAATTATAATGCCATTTCTTCTTTCATTTTCTCAAGTTCTGGCATGTGTGTTCATTCTGGTAAATTTTAAACATCTGTGTGTGTGTAATAGTTTATCCTAATTTCTGCAGCCCATATTTAGACTCTTAATATCCAAATATTGCAATAACTTATATAATTCTCTTTCATCCTTACAAAGAGTTTGTGGAACTTCAAATGTCAAGTGGAGTAAATGCTGACAGCCTTCGAGGATCATTTCATAGACGATCGTCACAGTGAGTCCATAAGTCCTCCTGTTATTTGGCCTTTGGAGCCATTTTTATTTCCTTAAGTTCTATAGCCTCCTTCCACTGGGAATCTGCATATAAAATATGTTTTAAAATTAAGGGCTTTAAGATGGCACTTGTTTCACCTAGAACTAAATGTTCTTCAAATCAAAAATTCTTTTCATGTATTTTAAGAAAGAAATGACATCTTATAAATTCAGAACAGTGCCCCAAACTTGTATGTCTACACAAGCATCTTTTTGTAATAATTTTTGATTTCTGCTACTGACATGGTTATGTAGATCAATGACCATGGTTAATCTAGGCAACCAAAAGTCACTGTCAAAATTGTTCTATAAACGGTTCTCTTGCATTGCAAATATGTAGTCCAGGTAAGATGTACATAATCTGGAACTTAGTTTTTGAAAATATGTACCTAAAACAAGGTGTCTTTAATCCCAATAGGAAAAACTCATGTTAAATTGCCTGATGTCTCTAAATGATAATAGCTGCTCTTCATTTTGTACCTAGGGCCACATACTCTACCAGGTGCCTAATGTACATCATCTCCTGTCCTTACCTCCCCTCTACTTCGAGGTCACCATTATTGCCCTCCTTTCACAAATGAGGAAGTGAGTGCTCAGAAAGGTTAAGTGCCTTGCTCAAGGACACATGAGTATAGGAGGCAGAGCCTGCATTTGCATCAAGAAGTGCTGGATTTCAGAGCTTGGCTTCTTTTTAGTGCTTCCTGTGGCTGCTCCTTCCCAAAGGCTGGCCAGGTTAGGGCTCCTTTCCACTGTTTTTTGACCCTCCAAAGCCATTCCCACCTCCTTGTTCCTAGTTATCTCCTGCTATAGAAGTTCCAAAGTACTTTCTGAGCCATAAGCAGAGGTATACGGAGGTGGGTGGCTTCAGGCAGCCATTTGTTTCCTTGAGGAAAGATGAACAGGATCAGAAGCAGCCGAACAAACAGCCCTACCCCTTCTCCCTCCTGCCTTGCAAGGGATGTAGTAGCTGGTGTTGCAGCAGCCAATTTGCAACCGTGAGGAGAAACTGAGAGCATTTCAGGCATTGCCGAGCAACCGAACCAGTGCTAGCGGCTTCCCACCTCCACATGTCTTATTACGTAAGAAAAACAAACTCCTAAAATGTTTTAAGTTGGGGTTTTGCAGCCAAATGTCCCCTACAGTACACCCATCACCCACCGTATAGAAAATTCATTCAGTCCCTTGTTTTTCACAGGAGAGCCTGAGGAAGGGCTTTCTTATCCCTGAGCCTCTGGAGGGTAGAATCTGGTGAGGAGGGGCTGGGTGACTGGCTCCTGGACAGAAGCCATGTATGGGACGTTTAAAAGTTCAGGTGACCCTAAGCTCAGATGTGAGAGTCTCAGGAGAGGCGTAAACCCAACAACATTTGCTATCACTTGAGAATTACTTTATTATCTTACTCACTAAATCCACTCTTCTCTTTTGAGAGGGTTCTTGATCGCCGAATAATAACATGTTTGAATAAAGTTGCTGAGTTGTGAAGCCACATGGGATTTAACTTTCCGTAATTTCCTTCCACCAGTCTTGTCCATCCTTATTTCTATCCTGGTTGTTCCATTACAACAGGGTTGTCAGATTTAACAAATAAAAATACAACACATCTGGATTTCAGATAAGCAATGAATAAGTTTTTTAGAGTAAGTATGTCCTATGGAGTATTTGGGGTATGACCCATGGCATATTTGGGACATATTTTATCTGGCAACTCTCCTTGAAAACTCTGTCTTCAGCCCAAAGAGTTCACACCAGGCCACCCACAAAGCACATCTCCTGTACTCGACCACTCCGTGTCCTCTGCTTGAGATACTTTACTTTCTCATCTGCACTAATTCTTAGGGTTTTTTTTTTTTTTTTTTAAATCCCCACTTCTGCTCAATCCCTTTGATTCCAGTGTCTGACGGGTGATTTCTAACTCCAACTTTTGGCTCTTTGCTGTGGGTGGATCCACCAGAAGCTCCTTCTTCGCACAAGCACACCTATCGAACCCTCCCCTCAGCAGCACCGCCCTCACAGACAGTCCCCCCAGCATGGGGGCAGGAAGACAATCTCTCCTGTGTTAATGGTGATAGTAGCTTTATTTCCACTTTGATGATGACATGTTGTTCATCCATTTATTTATTGGACAAACAGTGATTTACTTATTTATTTATTTATTGGACAAATATACTGTAATTTATGCCAGGCAGTGTGGGGAAAAAGTGAGTAAGACATGGTGCATGACTTTGAGGAGCCCACAGTGAGTTGCAGAGATGACCTAACAGCAGCAAATGATTGTGATACGGTGCTTGCAATGCTGACACACAAATAGACAATGCTCACAGGATCAGAGAAGAAAAGGGCTTTCTGCATTTACCAGGGGCATAAATGTGGCACCTCTAGCCTGGCTGCTCTTCCTGTCCCTTATCCAAATCCAATCCTGCCTATCGGCTCGGTTTTATAGAATTTCCCACTGATCTATCACTTGCTTTATTGATTTCATGGTGTCAGTCTGGCACCTACTCTGGAAATTCCAGAGGGCAGGCACGCCGCCCTTCAGGACTGCCTGCCTGCCTCGGTGCAATGAAGGTCCTCAACAATATTTGTAGAGTGAGACATTGATGTGCCTTTTAAAGCAAGGCTTTTAAAAAATGGAGGAAACGAGAGGATTATGTGGCTTTTTAAAGGCTACGGCACAAGTAAGCTGCTGAGCAGCAATTAGAGGTCACAGCTTTGGAATTTATGGTTACTTGTTGAACGGGTAGAGTCAGGCAAGGGTGGTATACACATAATTCCCAGCTCCATCCAAAGTAGACTATCTCTGGGCCATTTCCTGTTAGTTACCTCAAAACAGACCTGATGTGTTGTTTTTAAGCATTCCTAAACTACACAATATTTACACAAACACTGGCAACATGGAAAGCCTTCTTCTTGTCTGCAGTGTGTCATCACATAGCTTTAGGGGTCCCTGTTGGATCCTTTTAGCTGGCCAGGGTCTCCGCACACTATATGTATTTAGAGAATCACTTCTTCCTGTTGGACTATTCTGTAGGTCTGTTTTTACTTAAGAGCATACAGAATGGAAATGCGGCTGTTAAATTAATCAGGCCTTGGTGAAATATGTCTACTAGTAAGATTACTGAAATTTACATTTTTGTTACTCTTCGATGCAGGCAGGCCTTTAACTCCTCTTTGCAAGATCTTTCCAGAACACATCTCAGGAGATCCAACTACTCCAATAATAATGTTGGTAATGTCGGGGCAATGTGAAAGGGGAAACTAACTGTATTACTGTGGTTTACTTTTAACGCTCACGTAGGGATAAGGGGCTAAGCGTGGGCTTACACTAGACCAGGCAGGGCTGGAAAGTGTGGTTACCCGCTCCAGCAGCACGAGGCCCTAATCAGACTGTCTTGTTGAGTTGCGCTGCCTGGAAGGCAGGGGTGCTTGCGCACAGAAAGCTGATGAAAAGGCAGCTCTTATTATAGATTTTCATTGGGAAAATGTGCTCTACTTACATCAAGAATGCTCAAAAATAATACTGATTATCATTACTGCCTGAGAAAAGTGACAGCTGTTAGCATTTTGAATTTGTACAATGTCAAATGGGTTAAATGACAGAATGACCCCATTGATCTAGTTCATGCTGCAGAACATCTGATTTGGATGATGTCAATTAAACATACCTTGTGGCCAATCTTGTTTGTTTGCTTATTTTTCATTCCACTGTGATCCTCACCTAAGCTCGTATTGCTGCAGACACAGTTCACTGCAAAGCCTCCTAACAGCTCTGTTGCCTCCAGTGCTCCTTAACTCCTATTAACTCCCAACCGGTCCTTTAAAAATATCTCCTCTAGAGGGATCAAACTAGAACCACAGGAACCACCTCCTTTTAAATTCTTTCAATCATCTTTAACATTATCTGAAACATAGGCCACTTCCAGAAGTTTCAGCAAAGATTGGAAAATGAAATTTAAGAATGCATGAATAAACAGAATTATTCGTAGTTTTGAAAATTGGTTTGAAATGTGAGAAAAGACTCCTTCTGAAATGAGTATTTACCAAAATACCCAAAATATTTCTGAGGATGGCTGCAATTTATATTCAAAGAGATAACCAAAGATGCATAATTATTAAACATGCGCATCCTGATATGGGAAGAAAGAAAGAGAGACAGGGAGGGAAGGAGGGAAGGAGAGAAGAAAAGATGGGGGGAGAGAGAAAAAAAGGAAGAGAGAGAGAAAGAAAGAAGGAAGGAAGGAAAGACTGAGTAAAAAAGAAAACAGAATTAGCTCAAAATTGGAAGTAATAAAAATCAGAATTAAAATACTGAAATTATATCAGTAAGATGGAAGGTAAACTAGAGTCATATAAGCCAAATATACAGCAAAAACAAACAAACAAAAAAAATAGAGAATAGATCCAAGGTGAGTAATAGGAACCCCTGAAGAAGAGAAGAATATGTGTACATGAGGCTGCAAACTGAGAAGGCTCATAAAGTCAATGTGAGTCAGACAGAGACCAGCACCAGAAGAGAGCCTCACGAAAAGAAAAAGGATGTTGCTAGTTTACAAGTGAAAAAATTGAGGTTACTTGTAAGGGAAAACAAACTGGAGAGGCTTTTTATTCTTTCTCACTTAAATGATCAAAGTTAGAAACAGTGGAATAACATTTTGAGAAGAAAGAATGTGGCTAAAGAATGCTTTTCAGGCACATAGTAGGCCCTCAAATGAACATATTTCAAATGACTGGCTTATTTAATTAATTAGCTAATTAATTAAAACAGTGTAAATGCTCAAAAGTGCTTCCACTAAAAGGTAAACTATCAAAATCAATTACATAATTCAATAGAAGAGACACACTTAAAACGAATATATTTATACAAATATAGTAAAACAAAAGCACGAGGAAGAGGTATTAAAATGGAAAAAAAGAAAGCAGGATCTAGATTATTAATAGCAGTAACATACTTTCATATAACAAAGTATGATAAGGATAAGCCAATGACAAAAGACTAACAAAGGCACAAGAATTCTGAACAAAACACTTTAAAAAAAATCTCTAAAATTCCAGGTGGAAAAGATGAAGTGCCATTAGAGTAGGAGATTTAAACCTCATATTATCTCCCTACATATCAAATAAGTAGACAAAAAGACATTGAGAATGTTGAAAAGATATATAATGATGGAATTAATAAATATGTGCTAGATTTTTATCCTGTAACATGGAACAGTCCTTGTTTATGTATTCTCAGAATATTTAGAAACTGAACACAAAATAATTCCACAAGGAAAATCTCAATAAACTTTAAATCCCCAAACTACAATTTGTTAAAACTATGCTAAATGGACCCCAAATTACTAAATATGTCAGAATTTACATATGCATTAAACACAATACAATTGTTTTAAGAGCAGACAAGTAAGAAAATAATGATAATTTTAAAACCTATATAGACATCTAATTTTAAAAAGTCTAAGTTATGCTTTCAGAACTTACATATGTTCATGTCTTATTCTAAAAAAGATAAAGTGACATAATATCCACTTTTAGGATTGTAGAAAAGAGAGAAAACAATAAGCTGAAGCAAATAAGTAGACGATAATAACAAAGATACAAGCAGGAATAAGTAAATTATGAATATGAAATTAAATAATTGATAAATAAATTTAAGCACTAATTCTTTTAAAACATTAATATATTAGCAAAACCTCTGGAAAATGTAATTGGGAAGAAAAATCAAGAAATAAAATTATAAATAAAACTATCAAATAATATTACCACTTTTCTCACCAACACCAAAAGGCCAAAAGAACCAATAGATTAATATAAGGAATAGAAAATTCCTATCATATTAAATTGTCTTGAACATAGAAAAATATGACATATTACCTAATTCAGTCTCCATGAAAATATAGTTTAATCAATATAATTCTCATTCAAGATGAAAATAACAGAAAACAGGATTGGAAAGACCTATTAATATATATGTAAAATTTTGAAATAAAATGTAGTAAGAATCATTCAGTAATACTTTAAAAAAATAATAGCCCAGAGCACTGAGTTTATTTCTAGAATGCACAAAAAGTTCAAACTAAAACTAAGAATAAAATAACTGAAAAATAATTTGTGAAATAATTTATACTTGCAGATTAAATAAGAAAAAATCATATAATAAATATAGCAAAAAAAGAATTGGACAAACATTTTTATTTCTAACCTTAAAAATTTAATTAGAATAGAATATTCTTAATATGCTAATGAGAACCAATTTAAAATACAAATAACTAATGTTGATAGACATTGTGAGGAGTGACTTTAAAATCATAAGCTCTAAAAAGTACCTATGGTCATGTAGTCTGTGGTATTGGTTAAATACTTTTAATGATCAGCTCTGCTGGGGGAAGACTGACATCTTCTAATAAAGACTGATAAGCTTAGAAAGCATATGTGCTCAAATAGAAAGGTGCTCACTTGCTTCAGGCCAAAGAATTATGTTGGGTCAGTGACAAGATTCCATGGCACAGACAGTTACCTACCAAATAGCTATTTTTGCCCCTTCTCTCTCAAAAGGACAAAAGTTTTACTTAGGCACATTGTGCTGAGTAAAAAGATGACATCTTTACCTGGCTCCATTACAGTAGCTAGATGTGATCATGTGTCTCAGTTATGGCCAATGAGCTGTGGAACTTCTGGGAAGTCTTGTTAAAATGTAGGAAGTGTACCTTTCTTTCCTCCTCCTTCCTTCTTCCTGCTGTGTGGAATGAGGATATGATGACTGGTGCTGCAACAGCCATTTTGGAGCATGCAGGTGAAGGCCCTTGTGGGTCAGAGCAGAAAGCGCTTCCATCAGAGACTCAGCTTGAAGGAGCCTGAGCCTTAATGACTGTGAATCTGTGAGACTAACTCATTTGAGCCATGGTTTCATGAATCCCTATTACTTACACCTGAATTTTATCCTAAGTCATAAAATTCATAAGAAATAATTTTGAATTGACTCTAATATACAGATAAATGTGAGCTAGTTTCCAAAGTCCATGATAATTTTAGCTTAGTTTTTAAGAGCAGTAACGTAACACATTGACTACTGAAAACTAATCTTCTATATATTTTTAAAAAAAAAAAAAACCCAACAATTTCCACAATCAGATGATTAAGTAAGTTATTTCACTTTGGAAGACTTTTGACTATAAATAAATTAAAGACGAGGAATGTCCATCAAGGTGATGGCTAAGGTTCGGGTTTTATAACAGTTAATGTACAGTCTTTCTTTCTAGCAATAAATAAATATATATAATAAACATATATGATATATATTGCTCCATATAAATTGTGTTTAGCTAAATATATGTATACTTATTGCTATAAATATACATTTATTTTATATTTATTGCTAGAAAATATATAATTTCTGTAATTTGTTAGCAATATGCGTAGTTTTAGCCAAATACAAATTAAACGTACAAAATAAATTACATTCTTTTATACCAACAAAAAGTAATTAGAAATTACACAAGGGCCTTGTTTACAGTAACATTCAAAAATATAAAAACCTAAGAAATAGCATAATAAAAGATATCAATGACTTATGTAAAGAAATCTTTATTGGAAAATAGAAAAGCTTAGAATAAAAGAAGCATATGATACTATTGATTTGTCCTAAGATTACATATAGGCTAAAGCAATCCAGAAGTTTGAAATTCCAGAAGTTTATTTTGGAAAAAACAAAAATAATTTATGACTTCATTTGGAAAAGTAAATGGGTATGATTCTCAAAAATGTTTTTTTTTAAAAAGCCAGTCCTATCAAATATAATACCATACTATAAAACAACAGCAATAAAAAAGACAAGACTAGAATGCTAACAAGTATAATATATCAGTGAAACAAGATAGATACCCATAAATTAAATAGAAAAATTAATACATAATAAAGCATCATAAGCAATAAGAAAATGAAGAGGGTGAGAAAAAAATACTTTATTCCTTACTTCCTATATACTAAAAATAATCTGCATGGAAAGCTGAAAAAAATCAAAATCAGTGAAAATCAGCCAAAAGTAAAATAGAATCTCAGATATTTGGAGGGATGAGAACTTTCTAAAGATTGAAGCAACTGAAGGAATCACGAAGTAATAAATTGCAAACAAATTTCAAAATGTCTCTACAGCAAAAATATAGAACATAAAAATAAATTGCAGCAGCCTATTAGAAAATATATTTATATAAAAAATGACAAACTGTAGTACTTTTTATAGTATAATAAAGATCTTAATCACCTTTGTAAGAATAATATTAAGATTTATTATAATAAACAAATGGACCAAAGATTTGCCCAATTTAAGTATGAAGAAATACATATAATTTGTTTTAATGTTTAAATTAGCTAGTAATAAAAATACAGATAAAAAGTACCATCTATCTCTATTAAATAAAAACTAAACTACCTAATACCTAATGATTATGAGATTTTTTTACTAAAATTGGCAAATAATAATTGTTGGAATTAGTAGAAGTTAGCATAATCCTCTTGGAAAAAATTTTAGTAATATAATTCAGGATCTATGAAATGTTCCTACTCTCTGACACAG
Source organism: Eulemur rufifrons (assembly GCF_041146395.1). Lineage (NCBI taxonomy): Eukaryota > Metazoa > Chordata > Mammalia > Primates > Lemuridae > Eulemur > Eulemur rufifrons. Next base: position 60,872,328 of record NC_091010.1, on the reverse strand, counting down.
CACAAACACTCTTGGGAATTAATTCAAAGGAAATAATTAGGAAGTAAAATATGGTATACGGAGGAACATATTTACTGAAGCATCATTTGTAACAGCAAAAATTTTTTTAAAAAACTCAAAAAGGATAAAAAGGAACTAAAAAACAACCATTACAAATTATAATTATAAATATTATGCAACAATAGAGTTTTACATAACATTAAGTAAAAAAAAGCATACCATAAAATGGTATAATCACTGTAGTACAATTGTAGAAAATGTGTGTAACAGTCTGAAAGAAAGAATGAAGAAATTCTAAGAGTAGTATCATGCGAAATTATGGGTAATTTTCCTTGTTAAAGTGTTATGTATTTTGGTTAGGAAAACCATTTTGATCAGTGTGTGTGTGTGTGTGTGTGTGTGTGCATGTGCATATGGTGTGGTGGTTGGGAATTATGTGACCTTGAACAGGTTTCTGGAGATCTTTAAGGTTCAGTTTGCCCATTTGTAAAAAGGAGATAATAAGAGGAGCCACTTCATTGAGCTGTTACAGGGACTTAATGAGGTAATACACATCAACACAAAGTACCAATGCCTGGCACTAAGTAAAAGTTCATCAAGGTTATGGAAGGAACAATGACTTTGGGAATGATGGTGATGATCCTACTGTTGTTGCTGTATCCCTGTTTGTATGTTTCCACCAGTTCTCCACTGTTCACAGAAAATTGTTCAAATTTCGAATCTTGACATTTAAAGGTCGCCATCATTGTGCCCATCCTATCTACCTAATTTCATTTTCAACTCCCTAAGATGAGTTTTCTGCTCTAGTCAAGCCAATCTGAGATTTTTGTGTACAGTTTTGTAAACATTTGGCCACTGAACAAATACTGAGAAACAGTCATACTCAGGCAGTTCTTCACATGCTGCAGGTACATTTATAGTCTAGAGGAGGGAGACAGAAAACAGGTGAACAAACAGAACAAGAAAATTTCAGTACCAGGCCAGGCTGCTATTGCACTGTTCTGCACTGTTCTGGTTGTGTTGGTTAAGGGCAGATTGCATCCACTCTGATTGGTGGGTACCTGTCCCATACCTGTTATTAAATATTTAATATCACATCTGTTGTTAAGTATTTTAAATATTACACAGGAAAATCAGCATCATGTCCATTTGTTTGCTTGGTTATTATTACTTTTAATAATAAAAATAAGTCCTCTTCACCAACCCAAACTCTTACCATTTTTCAAAGCTCAACTCACAGTCAACCCTCTGCAACTCAGTCCTCTGCAAGATGCCTCCTCCCAGTGTTCTGTTCCGCTCACTTCTCCTTTCTCTGAACATTGTTATCTGTTCCCATTTTTTTCTAACTGGACAGGAAGATCCTCAGGGCTGAAAACATGCTGCTGTTGATTGGTTGGGTTTGCTTTTTGTTTTTTTTAATTCTTAAGAATTTCTCACAATTTCTATCCCAATGCTGAACATAATATATGCACCCTATAAATATGTATTTAAATAAATGGAACATTTTAACTAAGAAAAGATCATTTATGCATCATAATACTGGTTTACCTCAAGAGGAGGCATCAAAATTGACCCATCAATAACTCCAAAAGGAGATTTTCTGAAATTATTTTCCCTAGGCCTGCTTCTGTAAGAGAGCAGTTCTGAGAGCAAATGGGTGCCTTGATCTATGGCCTGGCCGGGAACAGTGTCAGATGTACAGTTATGCCACACTAGGTGATTTCCTTACAACAAGGCCCTTTAACCAATATGTGAGCAATAGCTAAAATCTTGGGGCTGTCTTGCTTAATTGAAGTTCCTTCTTTCTAAGATGGTACCTTGTTGCCAATACCTAGACATCCAACTCAGAGGAGGAAACACAAGACGTAAAGATGATAGCTTCGTGATCAACTTGGATTGAGAGTATAACTTAGAGCAAAGGCTCTATCCTCACCTTGAAAGTGCCCAGTTATAAAGAAATCAGTCAGCTTTATGCTGGCAATGCCCCAGCTCTGTATTAACTTCCAGATTAATGTCAGATCATACCCCAGGAATTATTCATGAAGCCCCTCTGTACAATGTGATTGCAGATTTTGGCATCCAGAGTGAAGTCTCATTGTTTTATAGATTAGCTTCTCTTCCTGTACTACGGAAGAGACAATGATCTGACACAACTTAGTCTAGGGGGAAAAGGAGTTCATGTTTTTCACATGAAAAAGCATTTGTCAAGTGAGAGATCCCAGGTCTCACTTACACTCCACCTTGAGAATGGAGACCCGCAGCAACACTGAGAAGGCGCTGGCTCCAGACCCATGAATGGCGACTTTCATTGTGGATCTTTCCCAAGTGAATGGAAATGGCTCTTTATCTACGCTTAGGAATTAGTTTTACCAAACTGTAGCTCTGCTAATCTCTACTACATCACCAAATGTCACTTCTGTGTGTGGATGAGGAAGCCTACCTGTTTCCAGGGAAGAGTACCAATCAGCAAACTAACTGCTATGAATCATTAAAGACTATTCAATGTAACCCAAATATTAATGCACACTCAGAAGAGGTTTAATATTTTACTGCGAATGTCGTTACTTTAGTAATCAGCACGTCTTCATTATGAGACTTTAGATTGTTCAGACTGTGACTTTTAAAGGTGAAGAATGGCAGCTTGTTTCTTGTTTAAGTGGAGTTTGCTTATTTTACTATGTTTACAACAAAGATAATGGTCTTGAGCCATTTTACATGGGTCAATCTGGTACATGAGTTCTTTACTTTCTATGAGATAAATGTATGTGTGTTCATGAATGTGTATCTAGAGATATATATGTGTGTATGTATACATATATATGCACACACATGAATATATGCATATATAACTTTTATATACAAATAAATATATTCTTATGGTTCTAATTAAAATTTCTTATGGAAAAATTTAACAGAACATTTATCAAAACGGGTGATATACTAACCTAATAAGAACTTATAATTTTCTCCTCAATAAATTACATTAAATTAAAGCCATCAATCCTTATATCCTAGGTTCTTGGTCAGTATTAGCAGGTTAACAGGTTTGCCTAACAGATTTTTCAGTTTGTGAAATTTTTCTGGAAGAATAAGTCTGTGAGAACTACAATTTCTTTGAATTTGAATCAACTTTTTCCCTGTTGTCTCTGTTCCCCAATTATCAGATCAACCATTTTTTATTCAGCTGTTTGTCCGAGATCTATATCTATATCTATATCTATCTACATATATATCAGCAGAGTATTGGGAAATCATCTGGATCATTTAATTCAATGATTTAGATACCTGAGCAATAATATTCTCATATGTGTCTCATCTCTACTTGACTATATGTTTATAGATTTGACCTGAAAATGATTAGTTACTGAGAAAGGAGATTAAGGAAGTCAGACAAATCAGCAAGAGGTTTGGTAAATCCATTATGGAAAACTGCATAGAGTTTTCTCAAAAAATTAGAAATAAAATTACCATATGATCCAGCAATCCCACTTTTGGGTTTTTACCCAAAAGATTTGAAATTAGTCTGTTGAAGAAATGTCTGCACTCCCATTCACAATAGCCATGTTACAGAATCATCTAGGTGGCCATCAACAAGTAAATGGATAAAGAAAATGTGGTACGTACACACAATGGGACGCTATTCAGCCTTAAAAAAGGAGATTCTGTCATTAGTGACAGCATGGATGCAATAGTGACAGCATGGATGCAACTGGAGAACCTCATGCCAAGTGAAATAAGCCAGCCATAGAAAGACAAACACAGCATGTTCTCACTTATAGGTGGAATCTAAAACAATTGAACTCATAGAACAGGGAGGAGAATGGTGGTTACAGAGGCTGGGGGCTGGGGGAAAGGGGAGATGATGATCAAAAGGTACAAGATCTCAACTGGACAGGAGGAATATTTTTTTTTTTGAGTTCCATTGCATAGCATGGTGAATATAGTTAATAGAGTATTGTACATTTAAAAATTGCTAAGAGAGTATATATCAAATGTTCTCACCACAAAAAATGTTTAAGTATTTGAGGTGATGGGTATGTTAACTAGTTTGATTTAATTATTTCCCATTGTATTCATAAATCATAATACCTCTTTGAACCCCAGAAATTAATACAATTATAAATTGTCAATTTATAATTTTAAAGGGAGTAGAAGGTATGTTACTAAAAATAGAAGTTTCACCCACACTGGTAAAAAAGAGGCCACCACCATGGGCTCATTCTGTGACCCAAGAATGTTAACCTCAATTTGTTTTCCTCATTGGAAATTCATTAAATAAAGAAAAACATAATTTAATATACTGTAGATTCTAATAATAATTTCACTTGAAGTTTTATACAGATATGGTTTATCTTGACCTAGTGAATTATATGCAATTATTTCCCTCTTACATCATTTTAGCTATTTGGAAAATTTGATAAGAGGGGGATTCATTATACACTGTATACACTATATATATATATCTGTGTCTTATACCTACAAATGCTGCACTTCATAGCAGATAAAAAATATCTTCTGGCAGATCTGCAATATCCCCAGTTCCTCTTCAGCAACTCTTAAGAGTATTTGAGTTAGCACCCGTGGAAGCCTACCAACCCACTTTAATTCTGAGAACCCTTCAAGAATATTCTGTACCACAGTAGTATAGAATTTTTATCAAGCACTGAAAATGCAATTCTATTTCTTACAGATGAAACCTTGAGTATAAGGATGTAATGTTTTGCCCTGGTGTATTACTACTGAATTTATGTTGCAAATCCCATGTTATTTTTTGTGGGCAAATATGTCCCTTCTACTTCTCTGTTTTCCTAAACATGAAGTCTCCCTACCCTAGATAAGGAGGACTTTATAGCTCTTCTATCATTCTTTTAGAACATTATGATATTTTCCAGCACAGAGATCTCTCAAAACAAAGGAATCTCTTGGAAAATTAGAAAGTAGGACCTCCGGATGAGGTTTTGTGTTCCATGATGGTCTTTTTAGACCATTCTTCACCTTTAATTACTTGTTTACTGTCTGTGTGTCCCATCTGTCTTTAAGCTCCAGATTGTAGGGACTGTGTCTGTCTTGTTCCTATCTCTGTTCTCTCTAGCCTCAGATCCATCTGTAGGCACAGAGAGGGCACACACCAAATATCTGTTGAATGAGTGAATGGATAGTCTCCTCCTTAATGTGTGCCTAATCCATAAAGCCATTTCAACTCTTAGCCTTCCTTTGTAAAGTCCTACAAAGAAGATCAACAATTCCTGTGAAGTTAGCTCTTTTTCTCAAGAATTGTGATATAAAGAGTATTATCAAGTGCAGACTTCAACATCTTGCTGCCAGAGAAAGCCAAGAAGACGCTTCTCTGAGTAAGATTTCACTGAAAGTTCTCCATTTCCTGGAGATGCGTCCATTCTCAATTTAGAAGCTCTACTACTCAATCCCTTTGAGTAAATGTTAAAAACCCTTAAAACAAAGATCTGGAAAATCTGTACTCCTGTCTGTTCTACCAGGGGCATTTACCTTAGATCTCTTATATTGTGCCATTATATGATACTACCCAGCATAGCACTTATGGAGTGCTTTCTATGTGCTAAGCATATATATAATATGCATATGGGTTTTAACCCCTTACAACAGCTGTGGGAGGCAAATAGTATTATAACTTCATATTACAAAAAGGTAAACTCAAGCTTGGAGAGGTTATTTTCCTTGTCCAAGGTCACACAGTTACTAAGAGTCAGATTTGCACCCAGGCAGTCTGGTTTCGTGGCCTTAACCTTCGTGATATTCTGTTTCTTAATGCCGTGAGAATATTATGAGAGCGGTCCTGATTTTGTATTATTTTTTCCTTGTTGCCAGATCCTTGGTGCCAGGGAAGGGGCACATATAGCACTTAAGTGTCAGAGAGAGATGTTAGAATTTTTCATGGTTTTCACTCTGACAAATTCTCTCCACGTTTAAAAAGAAACAAAACATAACTATGCTTAAAAACAGAAGAGGCAGAATAAACTGTTGTGCCTGTATATATGAAGAGAGAAAAATGCATTTCTAAGAAGCTCTGGTAGAAAAGGAAAAATTTATTTCTTAAAACACCAAAATGCTTTGCTGTGGCTGGGTGAAAAACCTACCTACCCATTTTAAGGGGAAATCTTCCGGCTATTTCTGTCTTGTAAGCAGCTGTCGATCCATCCAGCAGAGGGCAGACGAGGTAGCAAAAATCTCCAGGTTTCCTCCAATTGTGCTGCCTGGGCTCTTAGGCAGCTCTGGGGACTTAAGCCAGAGGCTGAGGATACAGGGTAAGATGGCTGTTGCCAGGCCCTTAGTACAGGGATAAACATTACTGTTTCTATGGGAGGATAAATGGACAATAAAAAGCCCTCGACAGAAGGACCTGGCATGTCTCTAGTTTGGATATTGTGTGTGTGAGAAAATTTGATGCTTGTGTGTTAAATTTGGCATCAAAACACAGTTGACTCCAAACACTCTGGCAGGGACCTCGATTCTGTTTTCATTAAGGAAAATGAAAATGGGAGTGGGAAGGAAACTGATGGGAAATCACAGAGCTTAGAGGAAGTTTAAACTCTTCAGCAATAAACTTAAGTTGTCTGAGATGAAAAAGAATTTTTGTTGTTGTTTTATTTTATCAGCATTTTCACAATACATGGTGGTGGTAAGGCCAGGAGGTTCCGAATTAGGGGACCAAGGGTTGCACCTGTCTCTGCCATTTTTACATTTGTGACCTGTCACTCTCCTGATGTTCTTGTCCCATGACAGTGTTGTGAGGATTCACGAGGGGCTGGGTCATTGAAGTCAGCATCTTAATATTTTCATAGAAAATGGTCTTCAAAATCACGAATTCTATGCTGGGGTTTATACAGTGTTATCATTTGGGAACTCTTTTGAACTCAAAGTTATTTTGAAAACATGTGGTGTGTGTCCTGTAGTATGAGACAAAACTAGGAATTCAAAATATTCTGGTGAGCTCTCAAGGATGATCTGTGACAGCCATGATAACTTCACGCAGATATGGACTGGCTGACTCCTCAGCACAGCATCAAGTGCCCTTTCTTCCAGAGCGTTCCGTGGAATACGTTGTGGATCATACTGACTACCAGGCCTTCAGAAAGGGGTGATGATGCGACAGCACATTCTGTGGCCTTTCCCCTCACTGTATTTTATTTTTGCAGTTGAACAACATGGAATGGACAAAAGACTGTTGTCTTCTCATTTTGACAATAACGTAGCAATAAAACAATAATAAATAAATGAAATACGCACTTGGCACGGAATCAGTGGGCTGAATTTCAGAGCAACACCAGTTTCCACGGCTGGGTTATCGGCACTGCTTCTTTATAATGGAATTACCAGCAGCCTGCTCAGCAGTGGTGGGTGAGGGGCCTGACACTCAGGGGTCTACCAGCAGCTCCTGATATCATGGTTTGTGCTTTCCTGGCTGAGGCAGGTGAACTCTTCATCTGTAAGTCATCAGGTTGAGCCCCCACTGGGACAGACGCAGCCAGGAGCGGGTCTGTCCTTCAAAGGGCACAATTCCTTTCTGTGCAGAAAAATAGGAGCAGCAGCCAGAAACTTCAATCAGCGCTTTCAGATACCAAAACTATGACACTGCCACACTGGTGTCATTAAAGCTAACTAACCATATTAAACGAATATTAAAATATGGGCTCCTTTGCATAACATAATGAGCAAAACCGCTTTTAAGTTTCTCCCGGTGCTTTGAGGTGAGGTGGCATTTACATTCCCAAACTTTGAAGTCGGAACAAAATGTACAGGTAGAGGGTACTAGATCAAATAATAACCAACTTCAAAAAGCATTTTGGCTGTTGGATGTCCCAGGGCTAATTTCCTCTAGACATTTTAAATGTAAATGTCTAAACTCATTTAAAAATTGTAAATTGGTCTAGGTTCAATCAAAAAGCATCCTGACGCAGAACAGGGAGACTAGGCTAATTGTCATTTGTTTGTCAAATGAATTCCATTTGGAAAGCAATGAAACCTCCAAGCTAATTCTTTCAAGGTGAGCTGGTAGTTGTATTATCAGTTAAATGCAGTAAAATGCATAATCATATGATGATAATGAAAACTGAACCTGTGTTAGCGCTGGGGCTCTGCTTGCCACGGGGCATAGAGTGATGAAACTTAAGTACTATAATGTTGCCTCGGCCACAATGGTACCAAGTCTGGTCTTTAGCCTTACAGACACTTTCTTTGCATTTTAAAAAACTTTATCAAAGCACCGTGGCAATATAGAAAATGTCAAAGTGAAATGCACTGTAGGCAAATTGAGATTTCATTAAGTTTAAATTTATTGCTTTTGACTGATGTATTACCATGCTTGTTAAGAACCAGTAATTTGGAATATCTGTCTGCCTGGTAAAATAGCTTTGTCTCCTTGCATATTACTTTGTATAGACTTTGAAAGGCCACAATAACTCAGAGTGAGCATGGGATGTTTTTTAGCAGTGTTTGAAAAATTGTTAGGCATCCAGTCTCGCATTCTGATAAACTTTCACACATTTCGCCAAGGTATTGGAGGTTAATTGTAGAACTCACATTTAAAGGACTTTTGTGAATCTTACCAAATGGTATGATGTGTCCAAAAGTGGAGGATTGAAAATGTCTCTTCTGCTGGTCTGTTTCTTCTTCATACTCATGATAGTGGGCATAGATGAGTGATGAATGACAAATGATGATCAGGCAACGGAGAAACAGAACGATAGTGATTTAGGGAAGGCAGATGGTATAGTTCAACCTAGATATTTTACGAACAAGGAAAGGGAGACCCAGAGGTTACACAGCTCTGGCAGAAGTAGATGAGATCCCAGGGTGCCCTTGTGGTCATTAGGGTCTCAGCCTCAGTGTCAGCTCCTCTGAGAAAGGCCTCCCCTCCCAGGTCTAGCCTTGAGGCCCTGCCCCAGCAGCATTATGGGTCTCTAATACAGCAGTTGGCAAACGTTTTACTCAAAGGGACACCCAGTAGGCTAAGCGGCAAAATTGATAATGTTGTGTAGGTACTTAAATGACAGCAGAGAAAAATTTGCACAATATTTTTATGAAGAAATTCAGAATAATTGAGTACAATGTTTTGTAATGTAGGTCTACGAATGAGAAGAAAGGAATTCTTTTTTGGGAGGATAATATTTTACCCATTGGGGTCCAAATGTAGAGACCATTCTTAGCTCATGGGCCATATAAAAACAGGCAGTGGGACGGCACTGGCCACGGGGCATAGTTTGCAGCCCCTGCTCCAGCACATCACACTAATGGAGTTTTCTCCACGGGACACAACACTCTCTGGAATTACCTCCTGATTGTTCTCTGTTTAATTATCCATCTGCCCTCACTAGAAATCAAGGTCCGTGAGAACAGAGGCCTTGTCTGTTCGGGCTGCCTCTGTTATCTCCAGCTCCATGAATAGTATTTATTATTTGTGTGCCTGGTACATGGTGGTTACTCGATTTATGTTAGGTAAATATAGAGTGAATTCAGAGTTTACCACCAAACCAAATATTTAAGAATATATGTAACCTACCAAAGGGATAGGAGACGCTCATTGATTCTATAGTACATCTTATCTGCCTTACAGCAGTAGTATTATTTGGAATGAGAAATAAATAACTCAAACTTCAGGTTATTTCTGATTTATATCAAATTTTAGTCCCTAAATTCCTTTCTGATTTTACTATCACAAGGAAATGATAATTAACCACAACATGGCATATTTAATTACATCCTAACTATATCTTGGTCATGATCATAAATGAGTTGCACTCCATCCAGCAGCCATGTCACTTCTCAACCTCCAAGTCTGAGCTTTCTGTAGGGGAAAGCAGGACCCATGCAGCCACGTTCATGGGGTCAGGTTAACACCCTTGTGAAACCTTTCCTGAGGACCCCAACCCCATGCAGCCCCCTTCTCTGAATACTGTGTACTCTGCATCACGCACTCAGCTTGCTCTATTCTGTTTCATGGCAGCACTTGATTCTCATTCTTTCGTGGGTGTCAGTGTTATCTGCCCACATGGACTGGGTGAGTCCAGGAGGGCAGAGCCCCTCTCCTGTTTTATGGATATGCCATACAATTCCTATTTTAGGCATGAATTTGCATTTCTTTATTAGAAGAACAAGATAAAAATCATTAAAAAGCTCATATCAAGAATTTTGTCTTAAAACACACATGTCCATACAAAAAGTGAAGAACTTTTCAAGATATTTATAGCCAGCTCAATTTCTTACATCACTAATTTACAGTGAAGATTCGTAATCAAAATTGAGACCTTGAGTCACTTCAAATGTGCAACCCATAAATAATTTTTTCATTATTATCAGTACAAAAAGCATTTTATAAAGGTGTTTCACATCTAGGTTTTTGGTAAGGTTTTCTTGTTGGCTTCCAATTAATAAAGGAATTCAAGGAACCAACAGAATCAGGTTTGCCTAGACTATACTTAGCAGAAATATGAACCCTTCAGGAATCTGTTGTGTGTATATATATATATATCTCCTGAGTGACTACTTCTAAAATCCCTCCCAGAATCTCTGATACAAGCAGTCTATTCCATAAGAATCTGTTGGAATGAAGAAATCTCTGTTTTGCTAGCCTAATGAAAAGAATTAGTAGGAAGAGAGAAAGGGCCAGATTTCCAGGGGAGGCACCAGTCATTTCCACACTGATTAACGTTAGAGGGTCTAGCAGGGAGACACGTCCCATTGGTGTTCTGACCCAGGCCAGTCCACAGAACCACAGCAGTGGTTCTTAACTGGGGGAGGAGAGGTCAATTTTGCCCCTCCGGGACATTTGGCAATGTCTGGAGACATTTTTGATTATCTCAACTTGGGAAGAGGAATGTTACATCCTCTTGTGGGTAAAAGCCAGGGTTACTGCTAAACTTCCTTCAATGCATAGCACAACCCCCACAAGAAAGAATTATCTGGCCCAAAATGTCTATAGAGCCACTGTTGAGAAACTCTCTCTCTTTTTTTTTTTTTTTAAGGCAAGCTTTCTTCATTCCTTAGCTTCCACAGTGCAGATAGGGAGCTGGGCTTTTTTTGTCTTGACATTTGGATCATACATAATGGGACCAAATAATCCCAGTGATCATGAGATCAATGGAATCTGAAATTTGACATGGAGAGGTGCACCAGAGAGTGTCAGTCCTCTGAAGCACATTAGGTCAATGAATTTGGAGGAAGAGGTACACCAAAATACCACTTCCCCCATGGTCAGCATGACCATCCGTTGCCTGAACAACTCACATATCCCAGTTGAACTGTACCTTTTGTAGTCCTCCAGCACCCTTTGAAATCTCACTGCATTATCAATTTACTAAGCCCTAACTAACCAAATCATTTATTTACTACAGAATCTAATTTATAATGGGAATTATATATATTTTTAAACTCTAGATCATAGTCTAGAATCACAACTCACTCACAAATCACAACTCAATATACGTTCCATTACCTTCTGCAACCATAACAACTAGATCTAAATGATGACTCTGAAGCAGTATATGACCCTGACTCAGCAATGAAAGATGATTTGGAGACACACATTATTTCATAAGGCAGGGGAGTTAAAAGGAATTTCAGCCAGGGTTGAATGAAGAAAGGAGTTTCTTAGAACTGCTAATCAGAAAATTAAGTCAATTTTCATATTTTAATTTATCAACATTTTATGGTATGTTATAATATTACATATTGAGCAGCTGCATCTTTATAAAAAACACTATGGCTTTCTCTGAGTTATCTATAATTCTTTGAGTTATCTATTTTTGAGTTATCCATAGTTCCTTATCTACAGTTCTTTATAGTTACTAGAACTTTACTGGATTGAATCTCTTGAAACAAGTACATAATATTATGGTCCAACTATACTAGGTACATTTAATTGGGGCTATATATTTACAATCCTCACAACAATCCACTGGAGTTTGTATTATTAGCGGCATTTCATAGATCTCAGTATTGAGGTTTAGAGCTACTAAATCAGTGGTCCCCAACCTTTTTGGCACCAGGGACCAGTTTCATGGAAGACAATTTTTCCACAGATGGGGGAAGGAGGGAGGCAGAGCTCAGGCGGTGATGCAAGTGATGGGGAGTGGCTGTAAATACAGATGAAGCTTTGCTCCCCCACCTGCCGCTCACCTCCTGGTATGCACACACACCCCTCTTGCTAAGTTTCATGGAAGACAATTTTTCCACAGGGGTTGGGAGGGTTGAGGGGTAGCAGTGGAACTCTGTGGCCCAATCCCTAACAGGCCATGGACTGGTACTGGTCTGAAGACTGGGGGTTGGGGGCCGCAGTACTAAATGACTTGTCCAAGGTCACATAGTTGGAAAGGACATAGCTATCTATGAACCCAAGTTTATAAAGCTTAACCACTGCATGCATATATTGAAATGCTTAAATACTCTTTGTGGTTGTTGGGTGAAATTTTTATGACTCCATATCAAACTGGTAAAAAATACAGTAAAAATCTGTTAAGTATTTGATTAATCTGATCAGTCTGGGTAATCTATATCTCTAATTTCTGAGGACACAAAACAGAGTTTTATGGAGAGAATTATTTGAGTTTACATCACCCTAATCAAGTTGACTGGGAAAGAAACAAACAAATCAACAAACAAACAAATAAACCAACCTCCATTTGACTCTAGAGGAAGAGTTTTCAAAATGTGGTACCCAAACCAGCAACATCAGCATCCCCTGGGAACTCGTTATCAATGCAAATGATAAGACCTCATCCCAAACCTACTAAATCAGAATCCCTGAGGGTGGAGCCAACATTCTATTTAAACAAACTGTCCATTATTCTGTTGGACATGCATATTTGAGAACCTCTGTCCTAGATATAACCTATATGTTACCCACTGGTGCACTTATGCTCATAAACTCCATGCTATTATATCTCCAGCACTTTAATTGAATTTTTTCACATTCTTTGCCCTGCTTTTATTGGTAAGAAACAGTTGACTATAATAAGCTGAAATCTCAGACTTGTTTAAAAAGCCAGCTTCCCCAGGTGTATCCTAATAAATTCAACATGTGGTCAGCTCAATCTCACACCTTTTCTACAACTATAGAATTATAGGATGCTAACTGATAGACTCAGCGTGAATTTGGCAGTGCTGCAACTTCCTGAATTTAGGTGGATTTTATTCAGGATAGTTTTAGAATTTGGTGTAACTTAGATTTGATAAAGTTATTTTAAAAATTGGTAATGCATATTGGATGTGAATGATAGCTCTTAATTATATGAAATAGTTAAGTATTTTTAAACCATTCTGAGTCAATGGGAGATTGCTGTTTACTTCTTTTCACTCTGGAGTCAGCTAGCCAAATTTTTAATAGAAAACAAAGTGCTTTCTTTGGGTGGTCATTATAAAACAGAAAAACTTGCTGATTCTTAGAAAATTCCTACTTCATACACACAACTTCCAAATTCAAAAAATTATAGAACCATAAGTGGCTCACAAAAAAATAATTAGAGTGCCTGTTTTTGGAGGAGAGTCCTCATTTTGATCCTTCTCTTCTGTTCTATGATGTCTCTTGGGAACTAGCCCAGGTTGGGAGGTTGGTGAAAGAAAACTAATGTTCTACTCAGCAGGCTACTGCCATCCCCCCTGCAGGGACATTAGACACTTGCCTTGAATGCATCTGCCAAAGATCATACTTATTAACTTAATTCTGCTGGACTTGTAAGATCCAACATGCAAATGCATGTATGTCAATACACTCATTTATGGAAATGAGGCAAGAACTAGTCAAGATAGTGGAGAAAAGAAGTGGAAGTCCTGTTCTAAGTTATCCGTCTGCCATCCTATCCTCTGGATCCCATTGAGATGATCTTAATTCAGGCATAGATACAAGTTTCAATAAATACTCTCTATAAAGGGAGATTGTTTAATTCCATATTAGAACATACAAAACTGTGCAGCATAAAAATATATTTACTGGAGTTGCTATTAATGTTGCTATAGGAGGGAGGCAGGACAAACACATCACCTTGAATAAGTTTTACCTTTTTCCACCTTATCTCTTAATGTGTTATTGAGTAATGAATGGTTTGTGGACCATGTTTATTTCAGCTCTGGAAATAGGGTCTGCCACTCAGGAGGAAAAAGATAGATGTTTCAAACCTCTAGCAGTGGTAAGTGGCCCTGTGTGAATAAATTTGAAAAAGGGAGGCTCTATAAATCTTCTCTATTAGCATTATGACGCCTTGCAAGAGGAAACTTGTGCTAGAGAAAAGTTGGAAGCCGTGCTACACATAAGAAACGGAAAAAAACCCTAACCAACTGCCCCTACCCCTGAGACACATACCCCCACCGTTCCCCGCTCGCCCCCATACACACAACAGTTCAGCCTCCAGGCCCTTCAGTGTCTGAAAGCAACAGAAGCAAAGGCCCCATTTGGCTCAGGGTCTCCAAGTCCTGTTAAACGTAAGTGTCAGACAGCCGTGAAAGTCCAGTCTGCAGGACAGTATCCCGTGGATCTGTAAAATAGCACCTAGCGGACAAAGATATTGGAGCCATCTGCATAGCTGCCTCACGAGTGTAAAATCACTCCTGGTGGAGGCAGACATTTGGAAACAGATAAAACCCATGAAGAATGCCTTTTTTTGACTTCAGAGATTAATGTAGATGTGAACACATTACTGCTGTTTTAGGGAGACTCTTCTCTGTTACAGATAACCGGGGCTAGGAATATTGGATTACCTAATAATGGCTCGGTTTAGTTCTGCCATCAGCACTTATCAGGTACATTAGTTTAAAACCTGCAATTTTGAACTTAGCATTATTGAGCTTTCCAAAGATTAAATTACTGAACTTTTGTTGGTGAGTGTCTCTGCGAAATTTCCTGAAAAGGATAGTCCTCCTTCTTTGTATGAAAGTGAAGCCAAATCACATACTTTATTGATATTTATAGACATACAAATGATAGTGCTAATGTACTTTAATGTCTGTCTACTTGATGGAAAGGCTATGGGCTGTGTTTTTGGGCTTTTGTTTTTCTTAAGATAATGTGGAGTACTGTAGTCTCTTTGTGAGCTTAATCAGAGTAGGTAGCTTTTTTTTCCCGCTTTTTGTTTCCCCAAAGCCTTATTTCAAAAGAAGGCTTACACTAAAAATGTTTTTCAAAAAAAGGCTCCATGTTTGCCCCTGATATGGGTACAGTCTTTGCAGTGTTCTAGCACCTAAAATACATTCCTACGTCTGTCTCCTTAGTGGCTTAGGTGGAAAATTTAGGAGCATGGATGCTTTAACAACAGCAAGTCGATTTTAACACTCTGTACTAGAAAATACCTGCACTGAGGGAGAGACTCTTAATCTCCAAGCCATGAAGATTTAATGTTTTCAGAGTAATTTTACAGACATTCTGCCTGCCAATGCCCAGTAGGGTTTAGAGTTCTCGAGTCACCATAGGCTTAAGCATCCAGGCATGAACTAACTTTGTAATTCTGAGCAAGAGTAATAAATGTTGATCCGTGGTGACTGGGCAGAATTAAGAGATAATTTACCTGCCCTCTCTTTAGGGAGTTTGCATACAACTTCTGCTCATTACAGGTGATTTAAAAGCCAACTTATGGCAAAGACAGAAAGGAAACCAGAATATCCCAGCCAAAATGGTTAATAAAGTCTGGAATTTCTCTGGGAAAGGAAGGAATATGCAAAGATAATGCTTACGTTGCCTGAACATATTGTTGAGATGCTGAGGAAAGAGGTGGGATTTGTTAGAACAAAAACAAAAATAAAAATTCAGTGTACACCAAAGACCATTTCTATTCTGGTCATTCTGAACATTCTGAAGGCTTAGGTTTCTGACAGTCATTGGCAAGATGGATTTTTGATCACTGGTGTGTCCATGATGTTCATAGTTAAAATGCATTTTTGATCTGAACAACATCTAGGGCTTGGTAATATTATGATTAAAAACTAGACTGACTGAAAAGTTTGTAGGAAATATAAACAGCAGGCCAAGATGAGTAAGATGCTTTATACTTAATTTTTTATATTGCTAAAATAGCAAAGCTCAAGCTATTTCATGTCATTATCATAATCCATAAGCATTTAGCAACCTATGTAAATGGTATTTGCCACTCAAGTAACACAAAGAACTCTATCTTAGTAAGTCAGAAAACTGTAATCTGTTCCCATATCATTTCTAATGTCCTGGTAGAGGGCTCAGTTTCATTTAATCAGAAGATATTTTTAGTGGTGAGTTGCTCTAAGTGGCGAATCTAAAAGTAATGCTCTTAGAATCCCACTGATATTAGACAGAAAATTCTCAATTATCTCTCTCTACTGCACTGGTTCTGAATCCTAAATTTGGACATCAAGGAATCTTTCCAGGGGACTCTGTTTTCCTAGCATGAATTAGAATACAGAGTGGGCTGAGATTTCTCCCCATCCTTCTTTCTAGACACCCCTAGCTTGTATTTCTCACTGGTATATATCCATGTGTTTATTACACAGATTCACTCCCAGGTGTGGGAACGTATGCAAATACAATTATCTGCAATCTTTTAAATGATTCTTCGAGTCTGGCCAAACTCTCCAAAGGGTCTCTGGCTTCAAATAGAGCTTTAAGTAAATAGTTGATTTTATTTTTTATTCAAGTGTCAGGAGACCATCTACTTAGGCTTTTTCCCTGGCCATTTAAATCACCTATGCATGAAGTCAGTGAGAGGAATGCAGTAATTTCTCTTTAAACAAGACATACCATCATCAACTGCAGGGTAAAGCCAGGAGTTAGATTCTGCCTGGGACGCCGAATTCTCCCGGAGCACAAAGGGAGTGCAGAAGACAAACAGGTGAGGGGCACACTAATGGCACATAAGGTTCCACAGTTCCTTCTCAGAGACGGTGACTCCAGAGAGGCAAAGAAAGGAAAAGCCAAGAGCGAGAGGTCACCCCGATAAGTACAAAGAAGTCGCTCCCAGTGCTTTATCCCATTGTGCCAGTTACACTTATTGGTGTGAATAATGTTGTTTTGTTTTCAGAAAGACAGTCATGAGCGAAAAAAAGAGCGGTGAGTGATAAGCCGAGCTCAGGAAATTTGAGAATGACACATTTGTGATAATATATGTTAATTTAGTTGGAGAGATGTGAATATTTTCATAAAGAACAAAGAGAAAGACGGACTACAGCTTAGATTCACTCGTTTAGACTTTTATATAAGCATTACCCATGTTCAAAATGCACAAATCTCCTGGAAACAGTTTTTTTTTTTAAATACATCTTGTTGTGGTGGCTTATTTATTAAAATTACCATATTTTTCTTGCTTTGGAGATAAAAACTCTAGTGGAGCCAGACTTCAAATAGATGATGTTCTGCGCACATCAAAACAAAGAAAGTGTTTCTGAAACCAAATGAAAGCATTTTTTGAATGACTCCCTCATCCATTCACGGCTCCTTTCAGCTTAGCGGCTCTGGCTCAGATAAAGTCCCAAACACCTCACAGCCTATTCAAAAGTATCAGATTCAACTGGAGGTGAAGAAAATGGGCTATCTGCAATATTCATGAGTTGGGAACTTCCCAAGTTTGACCATTGTCTCAATGACTTTACAACTGCTTGGGGTATGCATTACATAACAGATAGTCACAGGCACCCAGCACTTCTATCAAGCCAAGCCTTGTAAGTGAGTCCAAAGGATGCCCTCACCCTGCCCTGCCCCAGCCCCATTCTTTCCTAATTCACGTCCCAAGAAAAATACTGCCCAGTCTTTGAAGTCTGCTATCCTACTCCTTGGTTTACCAGACTAAACTAAAGGCCTTGATAACACTTCTTCAAGTTCGTGAACTAAAATGTTTTGTTTCCACAGCATTTGGGGTAGTTTTTTTCTCTAATTGGAACAAAGCGCAGTTTAATACATCAACACTTTCTGAAATAAACAGACAGATTCATTTATTGGGACAAGGTGAGACCTAAGCAAGAAAGTATTAAACGGTCTGGGTAGCCCTGGTTCTGTTCTGCCCCTCAGGAGCAGAATTTTCAAGGTCCTACTATTGGATAAGGAGTTGCAAGATGAAAGTGCTGCCACTTTTAATATTTCCTCTTCAAAATAACTGTCTTCTGCCTAACACTCAACTGTAACTGAGGTCAAACACAAGTACCTAGAATCTTATACACAGGGTTATGGAAAGGACCCCTGGATTGGAGCACCAGCTCTGTGTTTAAATTGTGACCTTGGGCAAGCAACCAGATTTTTTTTTGGCCATTTTCTCCATCTAAATAATGAGGGTTCTGAATTTCATCTCTAAAGCCACACCATTTTATCTCTGCTGTTCTCCTTCTACCCCAAACAACATCTTAGCGGATGGTAAGCCAAGTGTAAAGTCTAAGACGTCTGACCCTGAACCTGGTGGAGAAAATTGAGAGCAAAGGCCTTAGAAATACCAACAAAGCTGGATAAGTATCTGTAGAGGGTTGAATTATGTCCCCCGAAAAGATATGTGCACATTCTAACCCCCGGAACCTATGAATGTGACCTCATTTGGAAAAGGGGTCTTTGCAGATGTAATTAATTAAGTTAAAGATCTCAAGATGAGATCATCCTGGATTACCTGAGTGGGCCCTAAATCCAAAGACATGGCGCCCCTAAAAGAGACATAAAAGGTGAAGACACAGACACAGAGGGGAAGGCAAAGTGAAGACAGAGGGAGAGACTGCAGTGATGCAGCCACAAGCCAAGGAACGCCTGAGGCCGCCAAAAGCTGGAAGACAGAAGGAGTAAGTCTCTCCTCCAGCCTTCAGAGGGCGCACAACCCTGCTGTTCCCTTGATTTCAGACTTCTAGACTCCAGAACTTTAAGGGAATAAAATTCTGCTACTTTTTTTTTTTTCTTTTGAGACAGAGTCTCAGTTTGTCACCCAGGCTAGAGTGCAGTGGCGTCATGATAGCTCACTGCAACCTCCAACTCCTGGCCTCAAGCGACCCTCCTGCCTCAGCCTCCTGAGTAGCTGGGACTATAGGCACATACCACCACACCCAGCTAATTTTTCTACTTTTAGTAGAGTCAGGGTCTCGCTCTTGCTCAGGCTGGTCTCAAACTCCTGACCTCAAGCAATCCTCCCTCCTCAGCCTCCCAGAGTGCTAGGAAAATTCTGCCATTTTAAGCCATCCAGTTTGTGGCAACCCTAGGAAACTAATTCAGTGCCAGTGTGGCTGCCGCACATTTTTCCCTGAGAGGCCACAGGCACACTCTGTCCACAGGGTGCATGGGGCTATGCCAGGCCCAGCTGCCATGTCTCTTCTTCTCACACGCCAGTGTTGACTCAGGAAAGACAACCTATAAGACACACTGGAAAGCTGCAGTGCTATTGGCCACGTCTGAGCTGCTCCCTCAGGGGAAGGCAGCTTGCTTCTTCTGGCTTCACCATATGTCTCTCCTCTGCCTGCCATGGTAGCATGGAAAGTCCAGCCACTTAACTTCAAGTCTGTGCTCCTTGAAGGAGTGACTGGCCCACTTGTACGTTTTCAGAAAGATTTCAGGAGGTAAAATTTTTCCAGGCAAGGTTTATTAGCAGTCATTGGCTGATCTCAGGGGAAGGCAAAGGATGAAGAAAGGAGTGTCTGCTCTGCTGTCCTTACCTGAATCTTCCTGACCACCTGCAGAGAGCATCTGGGTACCCGTTTGGGTGGGAAAGAAAGAAGGAAGATTTCACGGGGATGGCCAACAGGTAGGACTGTAAGGGAGGAACTCTAGCTGGTAACCCAACCCTCAGACAGGTCATCTCAGTCACTTCCATGCAATTCTGTGGTTCTCTCAGCGTCTTCTTGCAGGAAGGGAGGCTGACAGAGATGAACTCGTTGGAGATGTAGCTTCCCCCTGCAGCTCTCGCCCTTAGGTCTGGAGCTCCAACATACCACGTTCCCAAGTGAGAGGTCCAGGAGGGAGGTGGGATGCCTTGGCACGGCTCACAAGGACCTCCACAGTCCACTGGGTCCCTTCTCATCCCTGTCCAGGCTCATCTGTCATGTCCACCTCAAACTGAACGCCTTGGCTTTGCTGGACGGCTCCCTGCTTCCCGTCCTCCACTTTCCCATCCATCTGACCAGTGCTAGTCTCCCTTCAGAGTTCAGCTTAGAAGTCACTGCTTCGAGGAAGTCCTTGGAAGTCTAGATTGGGTTATGAGCCTTTTTGAGGCACTAAGCCACCTTGACAGAACTCTGCCTGTTTCACTGAATTGCCAACAACATTTTCCCTACCTGCCTTTATCTCCCACATACACTCTTCAGGGAGGAGTAGCATGCCTGCTTTTGCCATGTTCGTTGTGCTTTATGTATCTGTAATCACATATATGGCACATTCATATGGCCTCATAAGAATTTCAGGCATGACATAAGCATGAAAATAAAAAGCGTATGCCCCCCTCACCCTAACTAGACCCTCAATGTCCAAATGGTGACGTCTGACAACTGTTTGGCAAAATTCCTTCTATTCCTAGTTCTGAATCTTTGCATTCATAAACATGTGTACACACACTCCATCTATCTATCTACCTATCTCTTCACGTTACTGTATTTTTTTTTTTTTTTTTTTACAGATTATTGTTTTCCTTTCACATCATGTGTTGGAGATCTTGTCATGTCAATACGTAGTGATCTACATAATTTCATAGTAACTTACTTGCCGAGAGATAGACAATCAGGTCATTGTCACTGTTATGGGTCAGGCAGCAAGGCTCATCCTCGTTCATACTTACTGGTGCACAAATACAACTATTTCTTTTGGACAAATATAACTGCTGAGTTAAATTTTTAGCCACTCTGACGATTTCCACAGGGAGCCTTTCTCCCCCCTTTTCCTTTGCCTCTGCCCTTGGAGCTTTCCCAGAATTGGTCCTGTTCTAAGGGGCATTCTACCTCATTTTTTGAGCTGTAGTTTCTGCTAGACTCTAGGTTTATTTTTCCATAGATTTGATCCCTTCTATCTTTCAGAAATTTCCCAAATCTCTGGCTAGTCTTTCATATTTTCCAGCACTGTTATGAAGAGGCACAAACACTCACACCCCCGTTCTGACGATTTGTGGGATGTGGAATGTGGGAGGAGGTTAGATCCTTGGGCTTAGCCTGCTCTCTTAAGCCAAGTTGTGACAACTACTCCACATCCAGTGCCCAGCATCAGTACTTGACAACTGTGTTGCATGGAATAAGTATTTTTTGAGAAAATAAATAAATTTTTGCTTTAGGCAGCTACCAACATTTGATCAAGGACAAAAGTTCCCTTAAAGGGACTGATTAGGGGCTGAGTGTGGTGGCTCACACCTGTAATCCTAGCACTCTGAGAGACCGAGGATTGCTTGAGGTCAGGAGTTTGAGATTGGCCTGAGCAAAGGTGAGACCTTGCTGTCTCTACTAAAAATAGAAAAATTAGCTGGGCGTGGTGGTGCACACCTATAGTCCCAGCTACTTGGGAGGCTGAGGCAGGAAGATCACTTGAGCCCAGGAGTTGGAGGTTGCAGTGAGCTATGATGATGCCATTGTACTCTAGCCAGGACAACAGAACAAGACTCTGTCTCAAAAAAAAAAAAAAAAAAAAAAAAGGGACTGATTTGGTACTGATTTCTGTATTAATGGATTATTCTATAATTATGGACTCAGAACTATAAGACATTATGCAGCTAACTAGCTATGCAGGAGTAAAAGTGGAATTGGTTTGAGGGAAAACATTTGCATCCTTAACTTCCATGTAAATTCAATATAAAAGACTATTCCTCCTTGTTCACACAGGCCTTGAAAGTGCCTACCAGACAGCAACAAGTAAATTTAGTGAAACTCCATTTGATGACTTGTGTCTGATAAAAAGACGTGTTGGCATACATGTCAGGCACTCAGCTGCTTTTTAAATTTCCTTTAGAGATGTGATACCACTTAGATTTAAAGGGATACGTGGCTGCTAATGGGGCAGCATCAAAGGACGCTTAAAAACAAGAACATGCCCAGAATGCTTAGCTTAAATTTGCCAAGTTCCACTTGAGATTCACGGAAACACTCTAGCAACCTGGATTCCATTTATTGGACCCAAACGGGCCCTCCTCTCCAGCCCCGTGCTCGCTCCTGTGTGCCTGCTGACAGGTGCTGCAGATGTGAGGCCTGCCGGGCCTTCCTTGGCAGCCATCTGTCGGCGAGGCCTTCGCTCCTCCAGGCAACAGGCGTGTTGATAAGAATATACACTTTCTGCAGTTGACAGACTTTGCTATTCAAAACACTGTTAAAAAAATGGCTATAGGAATTTAATTAGCAACTTCCATTAAGAGATTAGATGAGAAGAACAAAGAGAAACCAAGGGAAAGGCTTCTTAATAAAACCGGAGAAGCCGCAGAATTATTCATAGCATAACAAAGGAAATGGAGAATCTGCTCCATGAATTGTTAGAGGTGACAGATATATTCTGATGTTTTCTCACGGCCCGGTTGGTCTGTGACTAAGGAGGCACAGCATGAAGGGAGGAACTTTAAAGAGCACCTCTTAGTGGCTCTAAAAAGTAGCAGGTGTGGCAGTGAGCAGTGCTGCAATGCGGAGGAACCTGTGCAATTTCAGGTGCAGATGTGTGGCCCCTGCAGTCTGTGGCTAGCTGACGTAGCTCCAACGTTCAGAGACGGACCCAAGTGAGTCAGCTGGCCTATCACTGTGCCATGGCCTCTGTCTGCCTCCAGCAGCTGACTCACGGGTGTGTGTTGCATCCACAGGGGCAAGAGACTATAAATGGGCCAGAACAAATCCATTCCTTCTACTAAGAAAACACAGCAGTATCATTGCTATGGGTAATGGGCAAGGGCAGATATTTGGTTTTTAAGGTAAGATCAGGGGAATTGCAGACTTCATTTTGTTTATACCCCTTGTGTTGGCTAACAAAACAAATGCTTGGCTCAAGATCCGATGATTGAAGACCCAGTTTCTGTGATTCCTATGATTTCTTAATGCCAACACTCTTCCTAAAGAATGCATAGCAAAGGAAGCAGGTAAAGAAATAGGCCAAGTAGAAGTGCATTCTGGAAAGCAGGCTACAGCCCCAAATGCTAACAACCATTCCTCACCAGTAGCCAATTCCATCAGAATGAACTGTTTCCTCAAGCCTCTGAGACAAAATGGTTTCTGTGTTACAAAGCATCTTCTGATTTTGATCTTGTTTAAGGGGTTAATAGATTCACACGGGAATCCCCAGTGCCATATCAAATAGTATCAATGGAAACACCTAGCTCATTATTCTCAGCTTTTAATTGACATAAACTCAGATATAGTAAGATTATCTTTATACTTTCCAGAGGAAGTCCTGGTATCCACAGGAAATCTGAAAATATAAAGATTTACATAAATTTGGGTTTGCAGAAAAACTGACTGATGCTGTAAGTCTGTCAAACGCGTGTGTGCATACATTTTAATAGACATGTATATTTAGTAAAGTTAAAATGAAATTCTTATGAGATTAACTATCCTTAGCTCCAAAGTCAAAATTAGGTAAAAAATTGCATTAATTAATAATTGAGTTATAGCCTACATACTGTCAATACAAGATATCTCTGTAATGGGTTGCAGTTACTAAAAGGTTAACTATTTTTATTTCCAAGAAAAAAAAATAAGGCTAATTCAAGATAATGAGATAGATGGGTGGATTTAAGGTGGGGTGGGGGGAGCTAGAAAATTGCTGATGGCTTGGCAAAAAAGCCAAAGGAAATTAGCATCGTTGTCTTTTGTTCTTGTGAACTCAAAAGCCGTTTCTTGTAGTTGTTAGTGTAAAATGAACTAAATTAGAGAATGTGTGATTTCGGTGGTTGCTAAATGTAGCCTGGCCTACTTTTTGTGGTCATACGGGCTGTTCTCATGCCTTTGTAGGTTGACACAATGATGGCCTCGACCCCTTCTGGAGCTCAGACGTCCTGGTGGGCTTTCCGATGCCACCGCTCCCTCCTGCTCACCTCCTGCGGACCAACCCCTTTCTTCATCCACCCTGAACAAAGGTCACCTATGATGCACGGCTTATAGTTAAACAGTCTTTATAATGAAGATGGAGAGTCACTGATCTGTGTTTCCACAGAAAGAAAGGGCTAGAAAGGGCCACTGGCGACAAACATGATTGCTTGACACTGTTGGTAAACGAGGCCCCCATTCCCACCCCATAGTTCCCTTTCCCCCTCTGCAATGCTCCAGGAGACCCGTAAAACATACTTTTCTCTGGATCTGCTTCTTCTAAGCCCAAATTTCGAATTGAACAAATTTCTCTCTTTCCTTCACGTACCTAGGAAGTAATGGGGCTTTTGTGGTCACTTCTGGTGTCCTGCAGGGTCCCTTGGCTACCAGCCTGGCTGAGCCCCTTGAGCTCTGTGCTACAATCCTGTGGAGCTCTCCCAGGCCTCAGCTCCAGGTAAGAATACATCCGTTCCTCAAATACCTCTTGAGCACTTGCCACATGTCAGGCTCTGTTCTAGGCACTGGAGATAATGAGGAAGGAAAGAAGGAAGGAAGGGAGGGAGAGAAGGAGGGAAGGAGGACTATTCGCCCTCACTGAGCTTACACTATGGTGGAGAGAGCCAGGCAATAAACAAGTAAAGAATGATGTTAAGCACCATGGAGTTTCCATCAGCTGAGAGGAAAGATTGGAAATTCATTTTAAATGTGCTAACTTCAGGGGAGAGAGGAGATTTACATGTGGGTCTCTGAGTAGGAGTTAGAAGGTGATTCTCCCATAGGGCAGGGGCCATCTCTGGCTTGTGTACTTTAGGGGTTCAATGAGAAAAATGAATATCAAACATATCCAATAGCTCCCTTATAAGGGGGCCCTGTGATTTCTTTTTTTTTTAACCAACCAAGAGAAGCTCACAGAGCTAAGACTTAAACCTATAGTCAGTTCAAGAAGAAGCGTGCACATGAAAATTAAACACCTCCTTAGATTTTTATTTTAAACAAACACAGAACAGAAAATCTTAGAATGAGGAGGCATGCTTGGCTCCTGATCTTGAGAAGTCAGAGGTGGCCAAAGCTATTTGGAGATGGAGGGGGCTATCTGATCTTTAGGGAACAGCCATCCAGCTGTCCCCAAGATTATCCTTAGAAGAGAGACACTGTCCCTCCATCCTGCAGTATCTCTTTTAAACTTATGTTTAAATAGCTATACTTAAATGATAAGGCACTAGCCTTTCACCTCCAGGATCCTAACTGGATTCAAACTCTAGTCTTCTGGAAAATGAATTTGGTCCTCCGAAGCTAAGCCTCGTAGACAAAAGTCCTTATCTCTAAACTCCAAGCATAATTCAGCCCATCATGGCAGGACTGGAAGTCTGCTCTTGGGGAAAGAAAGGGAATGAGCTGGGGTTGAAAGTAAATTATTGAAGTAGTTAAATCAATCCTGAATTCAAATCCCAACTATTTAAATGATAGCACCTCTCTGTCCAGACTACAAAACTGCTTTTTAGCACCAGGCTTTCTAGCTGTATTCCAAAAGGGGAGGAAAGTCACTTAGAGCAGTTAAGCCTCCAAAAATGAGGTCAAAGCTACAAAGAAGCACAAGCTTGAGCACCTTAATAAATTTAAATTTTCTTTGAATAGTTTCCTTATCTACCTTGGAAGAATATTGCACGTCTTTGCCCCATATGTGCTGCAAGCAACGGCCACGACTTTTATCTCTAATATACTTGAAGATGTCTAAACATGTCAGGAAATATCATGTGCAAAGATTGTGTGTTCTAAAGCAAATTCAGTCAGTTTAGAATAACAAAACCAATGTTGTCCCCAAACACTCTAAAAAATAAAAATAGAATAGAATCAAAAAGGGACGACAGAAGACCTTGTCTCCAGTTTCCCCTGCTTGACTCAGAAAGGAATAATTGCAGGGAAGGAGCTTTGACGACTTAGCCTATTGATGAGGAATATGCTATTGAGGGATACTTTGACTGTTCTGAATAGTTTGCTTTCCAGGTATTCGGAGTCAGGCATGTATTTCCCCCTGCTTTTGGCTGGCTCCCACCCCTCCACATTCCGTTTATCAAGTTAGCATTTTGCTCACAATAAAATGGATGACAGTTTCATTACAGAATGGCATCACTTGTCAAACTTTGAATTACTGATCATAAAAATATCTGTTATGCTTTGAAGGATTGTTGGAGGACTTCCATTTTTATACATATATATTTTTATCAGTAGGACTGTTTAGTGCAACAAGGGAAGAGCAGAAGTGGGGCGGGGGGCAGAAATCCAACCTGGCTGAGGAGCCCAGGGTTTGCTGTATCCTACCCATACAAACAAGCCTCTATCACAGCTCTAGACAGCAGAAATAAAAGGGAGCTTTTTGGCTCACAGCTATAAAAAAAATTATCATAGTGATGAAGTTCCTCAGCCATCAACAGAGCTGTGATAACGCTGTTTGATGATGATTTTCCCATGAATGTTAAACAGCCGCCACTGCGGAGGCAAAGGAGCTTATCTGCACCTAATACTGATCTCTAATTCCTGCCCTTCTTGAACCATCCATTTTCTAACAGCATTAACTGGCAAATTTACATCCCATCTTAATGCTGCTAAAGAGGACAGGAGATGAAGAGTAAATGACAGCAGTGTAATGAGGGTGGCTTTTTTCTCCTTTCTCTTTAATGGCTGAAGATTTACACAATTGTCTGTAAGCTTATATAGAGAGCTTACCTGAACCTTTTCCCAGCATGGATTCAACTTACAGGAGCTTTTGTTAACTAAACACACATAAATATTTTTAAGGAGGTTTAATAATGTGACTTCAAAAGAAAGCCAAATGATGGAAAAAGAAAAAAAAATTTTAAATGTCATAAATAATATAAATGTCTTAAAGGGCTAATGATTTCTGAACAAACAAGGTTGTAAAAATAATGTTCTATTAGGTAACTGCAAAACTAAAAAGATTTCAAATATTAAGGAATGATTAACTAAAATAAGGATTTAAAGAGAGCTATGTTCCCTATGCCACCAAGACCCGGGATTTCTCTGATCATATAACATCCATCAAAATACTACCTGTTCACTAACAGGGTGTGAAGAGATAGAAGGTAATTTCAATGGTAAATCTGCATGTACGGAGCTAGATGTGGGAAAATCCCATTTGTGCATCCTGATGATAAAAGTAAACCAAATAAGAATCACCATGCACGAGCCATTTAACTAACATCACAGGCTGCAAACCTTGAAGTTGTCTTTGACTTTTCCCTCTCTTTCATCCTCTTTATCCAATCCATTACCAATCTTGCTTTTTCTTCCTTTGAAATGTTTTTAAAATGTGTTCCCTTTTTTCTCCCACCACCCCAACCCTTGTCTCTAGCACCTCTCAATTTAAATACTATAGATTCCCCCTGTTTTCCCTGCTTCTAGCCTCTGTGGGTCCATCCAAAGTATTATTAAAATAATACTGTGGTATTTTCACCATATAATCTGACTTAAAAAAAATATTAGCGTCCCTTGCCCCAACTGCTTTCAGCAACGGTTCTCAAAATGTGGTCCACAATAATAAATACTTAGGCATGAAATTAATAAAAGATGTGTAAGACCTGTGCATTGAAAACTATAAAACATTGCAAAGGGAAATCAAAGACCTAAATAGATGGAGAGCTGTACCATATTCAAAGATCAGAACAGAGATTGGCAAACTTTTTCTGTGAAAGACCAGATAGTAAATATTGTTAGCTTGTGGAATATTCTTCTTTGTTTTATTTTTATTTCCCTTTCAAAATGTAAAACTCACTCTTAGCTTGGGAGCATACAAAAATAGGCTATATTTGGCCCACAAACCAGAGTTTGCTAATTCCTGGGTTAGAAGATTCAATACTGTTAAGATGACAGTAAGATGGCAGTCCTCCCAAATTGATCCATGGCTTGAGTGCAATACCAACCAAATATCCTCACAGGCTTTTTTGAAGAAATTAATAAGTTGGTTTTTAAAATTTATATGGAAAAGCAAAGGACCTACAAGAGCCAAAACAATTTAGAAAAAGAAGATCAGAATTGGAGGACTCAGACTACCCGATTTGGTGACTTACCATAAAGCTATAATAATCAAGACGATGACGCACTAAAATAGATCAAGGAACAGAATACAGAGTCCAGAAATAGACTTGCAATTAAATGGTCAATTGATTTTGATCAAAGATACCAAGGTAATTCAATGGAACAAAGATAGTCTTTTTAACAAATGGTGCTGGAACAACTGGATATCTGTATATTAAAAAAGGAACCTAACCATTACCTCACACCATACACAAAAATTAACTCAAAATAGATAATTTTTTAAAAATAAAAATTGATGAGTTTCATCAAGACTAAAAATTTCTTTTCTTTGAAAGATGTAATTAAGAAAACAAAAAGTCAAGTGACAGACTGGGAGAAAATTTTGCAAACATAAATCCTACATAAGGTCTGTACCCAGAATATCTAAAAAATGTTTACAATTTAATAAGACAAAAAAAAAAACAATTAAAAAATGGGCAATTGACTAGAAACTTCACAAAAGAAGATAGCCAATAAGCATATGAAAACATGTTCAACATCACTAGTCATAAAAGAAATGCAGATTAAAACTACAATGAGAAACAACTACACACTCACTAGAAAAGATCAAGTATAAAGATTGACAATACCAGCTACTGGCAAGGATGTGGAATAATTGGAGCTCTCATGCATGGTAGGTTGGCATGCTAAATGGTGCAGCCACCTTGGAAAACACTATTTCAGAACCATATAAAATTAAACACGTACTTACAAAATGATCCAGCAATTCCATCCACAGGTATTTACCTAGGAGAAATGAAAATATACATCCATATAAAAAATGTGTAGGTTAATGTGATAGCATTATTGTTTATAGCCAAGAACTGGAAGCAGCCCAAATATCTAATAGCTGCTCAATGTAATAAATAAATTGTGGTATAATTCATGCAATGGAATTCTACTTAGCAATAAAAAGGAACAAAATATTAATATATGCAGCATAGATAAATTTTTAAAATATCATGCTAAATGAAAGAAGACAAACATAAGACTATGAATGATTCCATTTATATGAAATTCTAGAAAAGATAAAACTACAGTGATGGAAATCAGATCGCTAGTGGCCTGGAGCTAGCAGGGAGGGGAGAGAAATGAGTGCCAAGTGGCACAAAGGCATTTGAGAACTGTTCCATACTTTGAGACTGGTATTAAATTTCATTACACTGTACATTTAAAACTGCTGAATTTTTTTGTGTATAAATAATACCTTAACAAATGAAAAAGAGAGAAACAAACTACAAAACTTCAAGTTTTGGTGTAGTATATGTAATAATAAGGTTATCCACAATTATCTGAAAGGAGTATTAAAATACTCCTCCCTTTTCCAACTACATATCTGTGTTAGAGTAGACTTTCTTCATGTGCTCCAACCAAAGAAACATACCAAATCGAATTAAAGGCAGAAGCAGATATGAGAATCCAGCTGCCTTCTATTAAGCTAGACATGAAAGAAATTTTCAAATATGTAATAATAACATCATTCTTCTAATTTTTTGTTTTGGAAAATACAGTTATTCCTAAAAGTGTTATTTATGTTAACATATAATAGGTTTATCACAGTCATTTAATATGTTAATGTTAAAAATTTTAAGGTTTAAAAAATTTTTGTTTCAATTTCTGTACGGTAAATACCAACAGATAAAACCTATGTAAACAAAAGCTCGTTGGGGTTCTCAATAATTGTTAAGAGCATGAAGGGGTCCTAAACCCTTTAAGAACTGCTGCCTTATAGGACTGAACCCAAACCAAGTTTCAAAGTTCTGTATAACTGGGATGCTCTTATCCTTCTGGCTTTATCCTCAGTACCTTAACTGGAACTTTCCAGCTGTATGAGGCTTCTCTCCAGTTCTGACTTCCAGGCCAGTCTCATGACTAGCTTATGTCATTCTCCACCTTAAAGTTCTCCCTAATCCTACCAACTATGTGACTTGGGCAACCTTTTTTTTTTTTTATCCTGCAGTTTCCTCATTTGTGGGGATCATAATAGGATGAACTTCATAGAATTATTGTGAAGAATAAATGCATTTATGCAAAGCACTTAGAACATTACCTGGTAGATAGCAAGCTCTCAGTCCTTGTGAGATTGTAGTGTACTTGTCATCGCTATTGTTACCTTCTCTGCCTCTCATCTTTGCAAATGCTCCTTCTCCATGTTGCCTAGACCAACCTCGCCTAGCCTAAAACTCTGACATCCATAATGAATGAGTGCCACCCAGTTTCGCTCTTTTTTTTTCCCCATTGCTCAAAACATTTTCATTTTACCTCTCAAACTATGTCTAAAGCCCCTTTAAACCAAACTTTTTCTTAGGCATATTTTACTTAACACAGAACTGGGCAAGCAATATCTAACTTACTTAAATATTGACTGCACTGTTTTTATAGTTTCCAACCCTGTAGCATGGGAACAATAATAGTGTCTTTATTATCTACCTCATGGATATGTTGTGATAATATATGCAAAGAAATCTAATTTCCTTTAATGATGAAAAGATCCATAAGCCAAACCAGGCCCTCTTCTTTGTGTCCCAGTTTGTCCTAGGGCCATGATAAGGAATCTTTTCAGACACCAATTATTGTTAAAAGGATACCCTATTTATATTTTCCCTTAGTACTCTGTATTCCTTTGGTGTATTGAATTTTTAATACCTCACAATGCTGTTCTGTCAAATAAGCATTAGGGAACTAGCAAAACTTTGGCATCACATGAAGATGACATTTTCTATTGACCCTGTTAAATATGTTTTCACTTAAAATTTGCATCGTCAAGTTTCTGCCCATGATATTCCCAGGAGGAATAGGGTTAATTCATTAAAGTCCAAAATGAATATGACCTCACTGGCATTTTCAAATCATTTTTGCAACATTATTATAACTACCTTATTATGTACAGAATTTTTTCAGATATGGTGGTCACTAAATTTTAGCCAAAATTTCCATTTTTCTCAATGTTGAGCCTAAGAAATCGTGAGTAAAATAATTTCAAGATGTTGTGCCTACACTCAAGACATATGTGGGAAGGTATCACACTGAATTAATCGCAATGACTCTATGCACACTAGAGGGAGAATATTAATTCATTTAAGAAACATTTACTGAGCATAAACTGTGTACCTGGCATTGGGGAGATAGGGGAGGGGCTGATTCTAGTAGCAGGACACAGAGCACAAATGAAAGCTAAATAAATGAGATAATTTCAGATAGTGATAAGTGCAATGACTGCAATAAAATTGGACAACAGGACACAGAATGATTGGGCCCGGATGTTATTTGGATAGAACAAGCAGAAATTGCAGCTAGTTATTTCACAGCTGTTCAAAATATACATCTAATGGTTGTTTCCTTAGTGTAGTGGTTATCATGTTCGCCTCAGAATATACATCTAATGAAAAAATGCTAAGAGGGATTACCTCTGTGCGGGGTGATTTTATTGTCTTTGCACTGTTCTGTGTTTTCCTAATTTTTTACATGAGCATGCACTACTTTCATAATCAAAGCAAAATTATATGTACAAGACTTTACTCTGATAGCAACCAAATTCAGACTGTGTTGACCCTATGAGTAAAGAGACCATAGAGATCTAAAATTCTAAACAGAAACTATTATCTGTGATTTTTATATTCATTATTCAGCTGCCTATTAAATGAATTATTATCCTTAAAGCACCTAGAAGAGTGCTTAGCACCTAGTTAGTGTTTGTTTATGTGTTTGCTAAATTAATAAATAGGTAAATATGGTGAAATGATGTCTAATTTAGTTTAACAAACAACTTTGGGGCAAACTACCATGTACAAATCTATTTTCTAAGCAATTGTGGAGTATAAAATAATGAACACAACATGGTCTGAGATTCTAATTTAACTAGGTGTCCTGTACTAGGATGAATTGAATTACTTCCCCTTTGTGATTGCACTACTTCCTCCTGTGGATAAGAAATCTAAACACCCTCTGAAGGATGTTCATTACAGTTTATACACAGGCGCCATAAAAAAACTGTGGTTATTTGTGCGGATGAAGTGTGGCAAGTGATAGAAACATCCCCCAAGAAGAGATGACCTGAACCCAGGCATGGTGAGTTGTTGGCAAACACAACGTAGCCCTTGACATTTCTGGGAATGATCATCCATATGTTTACATTTGCTTCACATCGTCATGTAGAAACAACCCAATACAAACTTTCTGCCAGAAGACAGCAGCTAGTGACATTAAACAAAATATGTACATTTAGCCCTTGTTTTGTGAAGGTATTTCTCATATGAGAGCCTGGAATTAATGGGTTTCCATTGTGGATACAGTCACGGTGGACAGCTGTGAGCCAGTTCCGAGGACAGCCTTGGAACCCCTTCTCTTTAGCAGACAGAAGGAGAATTTTTATAACATAAGAGAGTTTCTTCCTGCTCTAACTTCTTGTCAACTCTCAGCCCCCAAAAATGTCCTAAAAAGCCCATCTTGAAAGTACTTTTGGGAGGCAAAAAAAAAAAAAAAAAATCACAGACAATTTTAATCTGGCTAATACAGGCAGTTTTCACTTTTCAGCCCCTCATTCTTCATATTTCTGCTTATTCAGCACTGCTTAATATATATCTAAACAGGAAGTTTCCAACTTACAGATGTGCTTGATTCTAAAATTTACCATTAGGTTGATTATGTGGATTTGAGAACAGTTTCCCTCAGGAAAAAGAAATGTTTTGAATGATTGTCAGGCTCCCAGGCAAGACCAAAAGCAAATTTAACTCAATGTTCCTTAAACATGATAGCCTACGGGAAGAAGAGAGTTGGTGTGGAAATGTGTACTGGTTTGGATATGGAGTATTCGTCTCCAGAATGGTCCCCAATCAACTGGATGTTGCTTTCTGGAGGAACCTTTTGTAACTTTTGAATTTTGAACCAATGGAAATGTTATCTATTCCAACATTTTAAATTTTTTTAAAAAGGACCACTTATAAATTGATATAATATGAGGCTCTGGTCTCGGGAACAGGAAGTAAACTCAGAGGAAGACAGAATTTTACTTTCCTTCTTGATTCATAGCTGGTCCTATGTAAAATTTGGGAAAGCAGCAACAAGAGAAAGAAACTATTTTTCTCTTTCTTATATCTCTCTTCTGCCTCCCAGTGACCTTAACCTCTGCCTCAGATGTCCTTACGACTCCACCAACCTCCCTCCTCTCTCCCTGCAGCACCATCTATTTTAAGAATGCTTCCCCTCATCTCCAAAGTCTTTAGTTATTTTACTTATTTTTCCTCCTCCCCATATCCCATCAGACTTCATATTCACCCCTTAAAACTTATTGGGAGGTAAGCAGCTGTATTAAACTGCTTTACAGTGATTGTGAATGAAAATTTCCCAACTTTCAATGAATTATTTGCATAGTTCAAAGGAATAGTTTTTAAAGGAAAACAAGAAACGTAGGTATTGCAGGGTAGGTACATTTTGGACCTGGTGGACGGTTCCTGGATCAGCCTGCTCTAAACTCGCTGTGTTCTTCCACATCTCCATGGACAACTCCACTAAAAGCTTTGGGTTCCTCCCGCCCCCGCAAGGTCTTTCATGGAGGTAGCTGGAGGGACCCCAGCCTGTGTTCCCCCATTGGGGTGGCTGGAGTGGGCCCAGCTGGGTGCTGTTCAGGCTGATGGGGGCTGTGTGTGACCCCAGGGTCAGAGCTCGAGCAAAGCACTCCACCCAAGATGTCGAGAGTGGCTGGAACTAGACAACTGAGGAAGTCAGAGACCTTGGAGTGCACTGAGGCCAAGCTGGGAGAGCTTCAGTAAGTTTCAACACCGAAGGACAAAATAGAGACATGAAATAGGAAATAAAGTCACCCGTCAGGATCCTAGCAGACCTGGAAAGGGTGAGAATGATGAAAAGGAGGTTTTGGGTAACAGCCATGGGCCAGACTTGACTGTCCCTGGCTTCCCATGATGACCATCAGCTGAGTGGTCTGTGGAATACCTTATAGGTACGGGGCTGAACAATGTGTACAAACAAGTATTGTTCTTTGGTCTGCAACTATGGCCCTGACTTCCTGATGTTGTTTTCTGAATAAACACTTGGAAAATTCTGAGTATGCATTCAAGATTTTGCTTTGTAATGCCATGCGTTAAGATGTCATAAAGTAGCATCTGTGGTTTGTCCACAACTGTTGTTTCCTATCACCCCCTAGCAAAGATATCTTTTGAAGTTTTTTTTTTTTAATTGCTTTCTTGCTGTCAGTACTAGTTCTAAGATCAGAGAAACCAGACCTTTCCACCTAAGCTGCCAATAAGAGTGTTTGGTCCCTGTAGGCTTAGCCTTGCCTAGGTCTGCTCATACACTAGAAATCACTCCCCGAGATCTAGTAGGCTTTGAAATCCTAACGTTTGATGTTTAGGCACCTGGAGTGGACAAAGCTCTGGCTGTCTCATGAGTCCTGAGCCATGGTCTCTTTCCTCTACCCAAGTGCAAGACAAGCCTGCCCTCTGGCCCTTCTATCCCAGCCTCTGCTACCTGCCGTCTCCCTGGCACCCAGCAGAGCCCTATGTCCAGCTCCCTCTCCTAGGATCTGCCAGCTCCCTTCTCTTAGAGCTAGACTAGTTTCCAGGTGCCTATGCCTAGTCCTGAGAATGGATTTGTCATCCAGTCACCTAGGGTTGTCTGGATATTGAAAACTAAGTCCACCCAGAATACTCAACAATCTACTCTTTCTATTACCTAGACTACTTATCGTAAATGTATCCTCTATGTCTCACATTAACTTGCACCTCTGCCTGGTCCTGGCTGCTTCTTAACTGCTTCCTCCCATCCCTCCAGCCCTTGCACTTCATTATGGGGCACAATAGTTTCCCTAGCTTCTGTTGGAGCTGGTTCCAGCTCACAAACAGCCCGTGGCATGGCTTCTAGCATGTCCCTTGGCCAAGGTCTTTCATCACAGGGTTCCTGCCCAGGCTTTCTGCAGCCAATGCCTTGATTATTCAAATGGCTGCATCTCAGAGTCTATTTGCTGATAGTAACAACATTGCTACAGCACTGTAGAATTTGTCGTACAATATCTAATTTGATATGCATAAAACCCTATGAAACAGGTACAGAGAAGAAAGCTAAGGCTCTGAGTCATTTGCTCTAAATTACTTGGCTGAAGTAACTAAGTGGCTGAGTCAAGAGCTAGATCTAGGTGCTCTTTCCTCTTAACACATGCTGCCACCCCTGGTGATGTAGGTCACACAAGAAAGTCTAGTCTGATTGGTTTATGATCTTGATCAAGAAGCTGCGAGTTACATTCCTTCATTCAATAAATGTTCACTGAGTGCCCATTATGTGCCAAGCACTCTTCCTAAGCACTGCTTACGACACATCAGTCAACAAAAGGGGACCAAAAAACCAGTTCTCACAGCACTTGCACTTAGTGGTCTATTCCTCAGGAATGCTAAACTGTTAGTCCTGAGTTCAGACATGACTCTGCCCCTAGCTTATCCTCAACAAATGGAGATAACTGTACTAGTGACTTCAGGCCTTGTCCAGCCTTGGATTTGGGGGTCAGTGGTTTGGCCCTCGAGGAAGCCTTTCAGTCAGGAGCTGTCAGTCTCCCATGGAGTCCCTGATTTGCTCACTACCTCTTGGCAGCAAAACAATGAAAGCAAATCTGGACAATACTGTTGAAAATTATCTCAGAGAAGAAGCAAGAAATAAGATAACACTATTATTCCTTAGTGCAGCTGTTGAAAAGTGTTGGTGATTCAATAGACAGGGCACATTTTAATGTCAATATTTCCAGCGAGGCCGAATGAAAGCAACTCTACTATACAGCTTGATTTTCAGCTGGTAATACAAAAAAAACTATTTCACTGATAAAAATCATTTTAGGGGAAAAACACACAAACTAAATCTGGGCTAAAAATCTAGCATTTTTGTGGTGCATATTGAGATTTAGAACAGGAAATAATACATAGTTGATTGGATTCACAAAATAAGGCTAAAAGATCTGATACATGCTGTAATTATCTTAGAATCTTTTGTACCACAGGAGCATGAAAACCCAACTCCCTATGCTGTCAGAAATGTTTTCTTTCATTCCTTTTTTTTCTCTTTTTCTAATCTTCCTTAAAATATTGGTGTGAATTAAACTCACCGAGGAGGAAACCAGTGAACATCTTTTATAATGCAGTTATGAAAATAAAAGCGGAGTTGTTATTACTTCCATCTGCGATGCCAGATGTTTGCAGACTGGTGTGGGAGTTGCGGCACATTTCTGACCCCAAACTCAAGACCTGGTTAAATGTGTTTAAAATATCCTCTTTCCTGCTCCAAACATGAAAATGCAATGGAGGAACAGCAAAAACAAAAACATTAATACCTACAGGCTGCTAAGAGGGCATGGGAGATAATCACAGGCAATGCTAAGTGGCTTAATTGGAATTTGGTGGTACGCATTGTTTATAACACAGAAGGAGGGCAGAAAGATTGGATCGCACCATGCAGGCTTTTGTTATTTTAATAAAACCACACCCTGTCTGACTACTGCCGAAAGCAGGAAGTCCAGTATAGGAAGTTTCCTCAGAACTTCTATCTTGAAATGTCAGAGATAATATAAATTTTCCTTTATTCATACATCCAGAGGGTCAAGAGTGGACACATATAACAAAACTGAAAATACTCTGTAATCAGTTGTAATATTTCTTTGTCATTTGTTTAAGGCCAAATGGTCTGCCCATTTATCATCTTAACACGAAGGTCTGAGGAAATGCTCTCATCTGGGATCAGTTCCGCTGCCCATCACTTTGTTCATCCATAATCTTCGGAGAGTGGGGCTCCCTTTGCAGGCTCTAATGAGAGAGCATGGGGAAATGAGATGTCTGGCAGAGTACTGAACTTTTGCTAACAGCCTCTAGACTTCTAGAAGTTTCTTTTAAGTACGAAACATTTGAGAAGTGCCCTTGATAATATACGTGCAATTTGATAGGCCTATAACACGATTAGTTTTTCAAAGTTCAGAACAAACATATAATAATTGTATTGACCCGCAATGGCATGAAATAGTTTTCATGACAGTTTGATGACAAGGATATGAGGAAAGAGTTTCTACACAGGAAAGATCATGCATCTCCTTAACTCTGTTGACAGTAAAATATGGATTTCAGCTTAGTCTGTGGCTCAGGAATACACTATTGAAATAGTAGTTTTATGTCTTTCTTTTCTAAGACCAAACAGGATTATAGGTATGACTCACTGAACAAAAACCTCAAGGATTTCAAAAAAATAATTGAACTTTATGAAAACATAAATTAATTAGATGATAAGAATTTGTATCATATTAAGGCTAATGAATTTCTTAAAGTTTATATTTATAAACAGTTGCTAGTGTACTTTCCTTCTAAATTTAGTCATGAAGCCTACATACATTTTTTGATGTGAATAATTTTTATATATTCTAGTTATATTAAAAAACCTGGAATGATTAATTCCAGATAATTTATTTGTACTGTACAGAATAATCCCTTAATGTATCTGTTTTGAAAGTCTGGACTTTCATGTGTCATTTTTTTTTAGATGACCCAAATGTGTCACATATCTTCAATTTTCTATTCCCTGTGATTTATAATCAATAATTAAACAGAGATGGAGGGAAAGGATGAAATATCTTTGTCTCCTTGCCTAACACTATAGAGAAAACTACAGATTACTCTAGATCCCATTTAATCCAAAGGTTTTATAATAAAGTTTTATTAGAAACCAATGTTTATTAAGACTTTTAAAAGACTAAATAATTCTTCTAAGCCACAAGGTTTTCCATCTTGCATACACAGATTTTTATGAAATCTTCATATAATGTATACACAATAGCAAAGCAGTTGTCTACCTCAGTTTTCTCACCTTCAAAATGAAGAGTTTTAAAATTTGCCTCTATTAAATAACTCTAAAATCTCACAGTAGTAAATAATTCCCAGCAAGTAGAAGAAAACTGGTTATAAGAAGATTTGTGTGTATGCACTTTACAATGGGCTTGGGGCCTCAGAACTGAAATTTTTACCCCTTTGTATATGTTTTCTGCATACGGACATGCTGTCATGTCAGTATTATGAAATGCTAATGGATCTCTACTTATTCATAATCAATGGGAGTCATTACTCTGGCTTCTTGCATGCTCTGCCCAACATACTATTATTTGCATCTCACATTTAAGACAGAG
Organism: Eulemur rufifrons; assembly: GCF_041146395.1. Classification (NCBI taxonomy): domain Eukaryota; kingdom Metazoa; phylum Chordata; class Mammalia; order Primates; family Lemuridae; genus Eulemur; species Eulemur rufifrons. Next base: position 60,834,155 of record NC_091010.1, on the reverse strand, counting down.
AGGCCTGTTCTTCACTTGCCTTGTGGATAGAGCTGGGAATGAGAGCATGATATCCAAGAGCTTAACAGCAAAATCTGAAACACATTCAGAGGGCTGTCCTCAACAGATGTCTTAGTGAGAGCTCCAAAGTGGAGCCAGGGGAGGGTGGAAAGTTAGGTCACACTGTGAGGAGAGAAGTAACTTGCCAAGGAGTCAGTGCAAAAAGCAAGAAAACGGCTCTTGAATTTATTGCTTGGGTGTGGGATCTGGTTCTCTCTCTGGGATCTGGGGAACAAGTGTTCCCTCTGGCTTTATCATAGAGGAAACTACTGAATCTTGGTCTATCAGAATGCAAAGGAGTTGTATGACCTTTTGGACACTGCATTTAGAAGTTTCAAAGGCTAACAGGCCTTGAAGGGACAAGGAGCAGCAGGGGGTGGGGATCAGCTCAATCCTAGCTCTGAGTTTACCAGCAGTGGGGTCTTACACAACTTTACCTAACATATGAGCCTTAATGTTTTCATATGTGAAATGAGCATACAGTTCACCCCTCATAAGCTTTAGGGAGGAAAGGGGCTATCACAGATGGGCCAACTAGCCCCCATCAGACCTCTCTTCCCTAAGGGGGTCAGCCCTTGCCCTTTCCAAACCCATCCAATTATTGGCTGATTTGTTTTAAGTCTCCTGCTCAACTTGTCTCCTTTCTTCTACCCACAAACAGGGCTAGTTTTACTGATCCTAGAACCACTTCCTTGGCTCTGCTGCCTCCTCATACTATTATTCCCACTTGCAACCTTTCCTTCAGAACTGAAACTCTTAGGAGAGAAATAATCTACATCTTCCACATCTACCAAGCCCCTCTTCAGCTCACTGCAACCTGGCTTCAGCCCCATAACGCTAACAAAACCAGTAGTCAGGCTACCTTAGCATCTGCAGGTCATTGTGATGCAAATGGCTACACACAGAAGTATTTATACATGTACTATACACACACACACACACACACACACACGCACACACACACACACACACACACACGGTTCAGTACATCATATATTTCATTGCTCCAGCAACTGAGAGGTTCTAGAAGCAGTGACACTCCAGTAGCAAAGCACTTAGTGTCCAGATCTTGGTTTCCAATACCATTCTCTAATAAAAGGAACCAGAGCTCCTTAGAGAAACAGCTGATTTTAGAACTGGGGAAAGAAGCAGACAAGGTGATTCTGGAGCATACTGTAATGCCAGAAAGCAAGTGTCTTAGTGTCTTAGTGAGTTCAGGCTGCTGTAACAAAAATACCCTAGACTGCGTGGTTTAAACAATAGAAATTGAGGCTGAGAAGTCCAAGATCAGAATACCAGCATGGCAGGGTTCTGCTGAGGGCCTTCCTCTGGGTTTGTAGACAGATGTCTTTTCTTTAAGTCCTCACATGGCAGAGACAGAGAGAGAGAGAAGAAGAAGAAACAAGCTCCCTCCTGTCTCTTCTTATTAGGGTTCTTATTCCATCATGAGGGCTCCATTTTTGTGACTTAATTACTTCCCAAAGGTCCTATCTCCAAATACCATCACATTGGAAATCAGAGTTTCAACACATGAATTTTGAGGGGACAAAAACATTCAGTGTGTGGCAGTAAGGAAGTTTAATTAAAAAACTCACAATAATAGGGATATGTCAAAAAGACACAGGAGTCAACCAAAAAAACTCCTAAAGGCCAAAGCTGGAAAACTTTAAGCAAAAAAATAACAATAAATTAGTATTGGATTACAACTCACAGTATAAATAAATATCCATGGTGATATAAATAAATGATTGCATATATAAATAAGTGGGAGAGAACAGAGAAATCTCACATGCATAAGAATTCCAAATTATTTAATTGGAATTCTCTACCCTCAACAAGGTGGAGCATAACTTCCCATTCCTTTAGTGTGGATTGTGCATAGTGACTTGGTTCCAAAGAGTATAGTATGAAAATGGGAAAAAAAGATTTACTTTATAGAGGACAAACCTGACAACCACTATCTTAGCCAGGCGATGGAAGTTAATATCTGCAGTAAAAATTTCTGTTGATAGTATGTACCTTTCATATGATGAAAATGGCAGTTTACCTCTGTCAGTTTTTCTCCCAAAAGTCCATATCCCCTCAGATATGGAAATCATGAAGAAAAACCTCAGATAAATCTCAACTGAGAGACATGCTACAAAATACCTGACCAGTACTCCTCAAAACTGTTGAGGTCATCAAAAACAAGAAAAATCTGACAAACTGTCATAGCCAAGAATAGCTTATGGAAATACAATGACTAATCACAGCATGGCATCCTGGATAAGACCTTAGAACAGGAAAAGGACATTAGGTAAAAGCTAAGAGAATCTAAATAAAGCATGGACTTCAGTTAATGATAACATAAAAGCACAAACAAAAGAAAAAACAGATACATTGGACTTAGCCAGAAAGTATATAGATGATCTACAGAATGGGAGAAAGTATTTGCAAATTATATATATGATAAGGATTTAATATCCAAATATATAAAGAACTTCTAAAGTCAACAACAACACAAGAAATCCAACTGAAAAATGGGCATTTCTCCAAAGAAGATATAAAATGGCAAATAAGCACATAAAAAGAGCTCAACATTATTAGTCATTAGGGAAATGCAAATAAAAATCACAGTAAGATATTAATTCACACCTACTAGAACAGCTAAAAAAAAAAAAAAAAAACCCAGAAAATATCAAATGTCGTCAGGATGTAGAAAAATTGGAACCCTCCCTTGTACATTGCTTGAGGGAATGTAAAATGGTGAAATGTAGCTGTTGTGGAAAATGACTTGGTGGTTCCTCAAAAGCTAAGCAAAGAGTTACCATATGTATTTGTTTGCTTGGGTTGCCATGTGAAATACCATAGACTGGGTGGCTTAAATAAGAGGAATTTATTTCTTATAGTTCTGGAGGCTGGTAAGTCCAAGATCAAGGTGCCAGCTGCTTTAGTTCTTGGTGAGAACTCTCTTGCTTGTGGAAAGAGAACTCTGGTGTATCTTCCTCTTCTTATAAGAGCACTAATCCCATTATGGGGGCCTCATTCTTACAACCTTGTTTAAACCTAATTACTTGCCAAAGGCCTCATTTCCAAATACCATCACATTGAGTATTAGAGTTTCAACATATGGATTTGGGGGTGACACATTTCCCTAGCATCATACGACCCAATAATTCTACTCCTGGATATATACACAAAAGAATTGAAAGCAGGGATTCAAACAGGTAGTTGTACATCCTATTCATTGCAGCATTATTCATAATGGCCAAAAGATGGAAACATCTCAAGTGTTCATCAACAAATGAACAGATAAACAAAATGTTATATACATACAAGGGAATAATCTTCAACTATAAAAATGGAGTTCTGATACAAGGCTCAACATGAATGAATCTTGAAGCCATTATGCCAAATGAAGTAAACTAGACACAAAAGGATAAATAATGTATGACTCCACTTACATGAAATATCTAGAACAGGTAAATGCATAGAGACAGGAAACAGATTAGAGGTTATCAGAAGTTGGTGGGAGGGGGAAATGGGGAGTTATTGTTTAATAGATACAGTTTCTGTTTGGGGTGATGAAAAGTTCTGGAAAAAGATAATGGCAATGGTTATACAACACTGTGTATGTAATTAATACCACTGGATGTACACTTAAAAATAGTTAAAATGACAAATTTTATGTTATATATATATTACCACAATAAAAATTTCAAAAAAAGTTAGTGTACATAAGAACCGTAGAGAGAGAGAGAGAGAAAGTAAATTATCCATTATGAACTTTTATTCAATTTTGGGTACAACCTGTTGCTACACTGTATGATAGAGTAAATATTTATATATTTGTATTTTCCCCCTTCCTCTCCATTCACACAACTACACCTCTGGTCCAGATCTAGTTTTTCCTCCCCTGTATTACTGCACTAGCTGATCTTAGGGGTCCACTCCAAAGATTTTATCTATCTATCTATCTAATGGTGATGGTTGTACAACACTGTGCATTTAAATAAAGCTCCTGAGTTGTACACTTTAAAGGGGTTAAAATGGCACATTTTATATTATACATATTTTACCACAATAAAAAGCAAAAATAAAAAATTTAAAGATCAGGGAGATTAGAGAAGTTGCAATTAAGTAACTGGTAGAGATTAGATCCAAATGCAGTTCCTTCTGATTCTATGGTCTACATATTGCTAGACACATAAGAATTAAAACTGAGCAGAACTATGTATCACTTAGGATTTTTGAGCCAAGAGGTAATAGAGCAAAAGAGACCTTTACCTATGATCACCCTAGTGGAAAGGATAAGCATGGAGAAAAAGTAGACTCCAAGAAGACAAGAGTGGTACACCACTCCTAGCAGAAATGAGGTAGTTGAAGAAGGCCTCTCATTATCCTAACACATTCAGAAATGTGTCCTCATCTCCTAACCAGATGAATGTTAGAATCACCAACAAAATTGTGCTCATTATAATTGGCCCTTGGGCACTAGATGTCTGAGAATACAAACCCCTCTACAGACTGTCTGCCTTCTATGGAGACAATGATTAAGTTAATGTATGATCAATGGGGACAGAGGAAGGACAGAAGACAAGGTAAGATATAAAGGATATATTTTTTCTATCTTTTACCCAAATTAAATCATAACTGACATTAACACCTAATTTTATTTGTCTTATCTCCCTAGGTACAAATTTCAAAGTTCTACCTGCCTTTTTGCCAAGGGACCCAGGTTTTATTGTTGTCTTTACATATGGACTATAACATAAATATAGCTAAATATAGCGGCACCTATCAGTACATGTGATTACTGATGAGGAAGGAAGGAACATAAGGCCAGGACAGGGTGTCAATACAGGCGGGAGGGTTAAATTCCCACCTGCCTACATTCTCTGGCTTTAAATGCTGTTTCCGCACATCTATGGTTAGAAGAGAGGCCACAGTCTTCTATTGCTGTTGCAGCTGAAGCTAAGTTGACAAGTCATCTTTTGCAGCTCGTGGAGACCCAGCAGAACTATCTGGAGACACAAAAACTACTGACACTTATGCTCTACTCCTTGGTTCTCACATTTTCCCCCAAGAGACCTAAGCGATAGAGTTTTAGAGAACTTGCCAGATTTTTATATTCTAACAAGGCAAAAAAAAAAAAAAAAAACAAAAAAAAAACAAAACCCAAAGCATGTCTATTAATTCAATGAGAATTTTACATACTTATGTGTTCAATTGCCATCCCTTAGGATGCTCAGGGCTTTCCACTACAGGAAGGAGTATATTGAAGCTGAAAGAAGATATTCCTAAAAATATAGCACAGAAGAGGTTTCATCATGTTGGTATATAGCAAAACAACAGACACGCAAATCTAAAGGTCTCTTGGGCTACCACATAGCAATATAAAAATGAAATAAGAGTTTAAATGTTAATAACACTGAGGAAAGTAGCTAGCAATGTGAGGATTGCATTTAATCTCATAGACTTGAAGTGCCTTGAGAGCAGTGACCACATCAAGTGAGCAGTCATGTTCACTGCTCCATCTCCAGTGTCTAGCACAGACACAGAGTAGGTGCTCAATGTGTATTTGCTGAATGGATGGATAGTAATACCACTTAAGTTGACTTCAGCAATGTCTTATAATCATTCTAATTGCAATACAAGTAAAAGAGACTCTAAATGGTGACATTGGAGTAATACAGCAGGATTTTCATACACTGTTGGAAAAAAACATCGCTTCAGTGCACAGTTGCTGCAGATGTGAATTTAAATCTAAAATAATTATACTTGTAAATGTTTTAAGGTTGCATGGTAATTTGAGGCTGATTCAACTGGCTACTCATTTATCATAATTTGAAGTGAGTGGAAAGAAATCAGAAATTACAACTCTTAACTATTTTTCAAGGCTGCATCTCTCCTTCTACCTCATTCCGTCTCATTTTTTAAAAATTGGTTTTGTCCTGCTGTTGTACCTACCCAGTCTGACTCATAGGAGGACTCCCATACCCCTAGTTATCTTGGGCTAGATGTGGCAAATCTCTTCTGTCTTTGGTTTGCCTGAAGTGAGTTGGAATATTTCAAAAACTTCACATACTCCATTATAGAGCGTCCCCTCTCCTGGGTCACAAATCCCACATCTTCAGTCGCATTTGGCTTAGGTGCCACAATCTGTGACAAAGTTTGAATGGTCAGGAGCTAGAACAACATACTCCTCTGAGCTTTCCTTTCCTAGTTTGCATTTGGGGCTAATACTACTTACCTTGCAATATTAAAATAAGAATAAAAGAATGTATATAAAGTACCTAGTACTGTGATTGGAACACATTAGGGATTCAATTAATGGTTTGGTTGCTTTTCCCATTTTATTTTTCTAAACATAAGTCAATATCAAATCTGTAAAGACTTTATCACCTGATACTATAATATTTCCACTGGGAAATTAAAACACATACACACACAGAGCTCTTGGATCATTTTTAAAAAAGGAATCCAATCAATGCATTTAAAATATCCATCTAACGTTATGTAGTATAAAAAAAGTAGTCATATTCACTCCTTTGAAACTTAAATTCGCTCTCTAACCACCTAACTTCTGGAAGTTCTCTGCCTGACTATTAAAAGCAGATGATGAATCACACTAAGAAGAAACTCTTATTGCTTCTGGGTTCTTACCATTACTGCAAATCCGTAAATTGACCATAACTACAGCTTTGAAGGCTGTTAGCTACTAAGATTTATATTATGAATTTGCACTTAATCTTTGATCCTGACATATCTTTTAAGCTTCCTATTTAATTATTTACTAGATATACCTTTAAAAGCCCCTTTGAACCAGCCCTCCCCATGGCTGCAGTGCACCGCTCTTACCTCTGCGCAGGTGTTGTAGATCCTGTCTTCCTAGGACCTGTGCTGCACCTGCCTGTCAGTGTCTGGGGGACTCTCCTAAAGGACTGATCAAGGAACTTGTCTTGGTCTGGAACTCAGTCACTGACATTTTGACTGACATCGAGCATGAAAATCACATTACCCTGGTTGTATAAAACCTTCACTGGCTACCTGTAAAGTACAGGATTATGTGTAAAGTCCTAGTTATTAACTTACAAGTCCTTAAATTGACTTGGGTTTGAATACCTCAGAGACATTCTGGAACCATACATCCCCAGTCGTTTTCTTTGGTCTCACTCAATTGGATTAGTTCTTTTTGGCTGAAGACATCGAGCTACAGGGCATTTTTAATGTTTGCTCTCTACTTACAGAATTTATTAACCATGGAGGTCAGGCTGTCTTACTCTTTGTCAAGCTTTCAGTCCAAATTTAAGAGGTACCTTTTCCAGATTGCTGATTTGGTTAAATAAGCCATAAATCGATCCACTGTTGTTTAGTTTTTGAATCACTGTTCCTCTTTGGTATTTTCATGAATCTGCTCTAAGAGTTTGTTTGACATGTCACAATTACATTTTATATTATGCCACTTAATATCTTTTTTCCCCCATATGCTGGCTTGAAACACTGTCAAAGTGAATTTACTAATTAAATGCTTTGCATGACATATTACCTTTTCCCATCTGCTTCAGAGGATGTCACAAGGACAATGAGATGTTACATGCAAAAGTACTTGGATTGTGAAACATCAGGTTTTAAATTCAATTATGTACATATATTCACCTTATTTTGGTTATTAATCAGTCACTCCACTGTTATGGTGCTCAAAAATTAATTGTTGAATGATGAGTGAATGCCAGACACAAAGGGGAACACAGGTATAGGTCATGGATTTCTTCAGCAAACTTTAATCTAGTTTCTTTTGATAAGGCATAAATATGTCTAAAGTTAGCTAACAATAAGACAGTTAAATAGCAGTCAGAGACAACAAAGAAAAATATGGCACAGGATACCACAAAATTAATGGCCAAATGTATTCCACATATAATTATACCTCTGTAATTTCTTTCTTTTTTTATTTCAGAGTATTACGGGGGTACAAACGTTTTGGTTACATGAATTGCTTTTGTGCCATTTGAGTCAAAGTTATAAGTGTGCTCAGCATGAAGGTAGTGTGCACTGTACCGGTTAGGTGTAAATTTATCTGTCCATCCCCCCACCTGCTTGGTTTCCCCTGAGTTTTGTGAAGCCTCCTCAGGCTGGTGCAGAGAGGGGGAAATCTGATTGTGAGAAGTTAGATTTGCACTGGACTCATGTGTGTATGTAGGAATGGAGCAGGCAAAAAAGTGGTGGGGAAGTTGTAGGGTATTCCAAGAAGATGTAATAATGGCAGGAAAGAATAATTCACCATGGTTTTATTTAATTTGGAAGAGGGACATATAAATTAAATCCATATCCTGGAAGACGATTTAGGGGAACAAAGATAGTAAGTAGGGCTTTAGGACACATTTATCAAATTAAGAGGTTCCTCATTTTTTTAAATGAGGAGAAAATATTTATTTCATTTTTCTTAAACTCTCAAGACACTTGGTTGGGGTTGGAGTGATGGGCTAGGCAAGGATGGGGATATCGGGAAAGTTCTTTAGGGAAGTGAAAATAGACTCAGTGGCTGGCTGTATTCTCCTTTTTGCTTTGGCTTCTCCGTTTGAGGACTGGTTGGTGGGACTGCGGAGACGAAGTGTGAGAGCTAATGTTAGAACTTGATTGCTTATTTGAGCATCACTGCTGCAAACATTTAAACATGAAAACTCCATTAAAGCTCTCCCATATCAGTCTTTGAATCCTGTTTGGAAAGAAATGTATTCTCAACATGGCACAAGAAAGCACAGTCAGTTCAATCCAATCCAACTCAATTCAGGTCAGCAAGTAACTACCATAGCCTTCTGTGCCATGTTATCATTGTTGCTACCATCAGGAGGCAAAGGGAAGTAGCAGAGCTCAGAATCTACTTGCAAAGATAAGCTTCACATGTGGGAAACTTTTATCCATCTGGTGGGACAGAGACTAAGTACTAAGATTAGTACTGAGCATTGTCCATCTGTAGTGCCAGAATTCAGAGGGAGGAAGAGAAAGGATTTATTCTGGCTCAGTGGGTTAGGAGACTCATTCCTTAAAGTGTGATCCACAGACCAGCAGTGCTAGCATCACGTGGAAGCTTGATAAAAATTCAGAACCTCAGACCTCATCTCAGACCTGCTGAGTCAGAATCTTCATTTTAATGAGACCCCAGGTGGTTCATGCACATCCCAGTTTAGGAAGCTCTGTGTCAGAAGACACTAACCAACCTGTGCGAGATTGAAAACATTCAACAGACACTCTGAGGAAAAGAAACCTAGGCCTGTGGAGTGCTTTGTACTCCAATTTTAGTTTAGTACTCCCTAAATCTCTCCTTCTGGCATATCTCCTGGACTTTAATGGACCTTGCACAGAGTAGCCAAGGACATGGTTGGCTTTAAGTATAAGGAAAGTGCCACTTAATGGCCAACCCTGTTGAAATGTACTCCTGAGTTCTGAGAGGAAAGTAGGAACATTTGGAAGGTGGGCACAGACTTGGGAATAGGCAAGGACTGAAAATGCCCTTCGAGCATGTCTGGCTCCATGCATAAGTGCCTGCAGCTATGGATTTGAGCCATTGCTTTCAATAGTTAAAAGAACTATACATGCGCCAAAAAAGAAAAAAAGAAAGAAAGAAGAAGAAGAAAAAAAAAAAAAAGAAAACAACCAAAAAACCCACCAACTTGTTTCTGTCATATGAGTTCATGCTTGTCTAGTTTGAATTAATTAGAGTAGTTTATTATGAGGCAGGAAGAGAATAGACATTTTAATGGAATTGGCAAAACCCAAGCCACAATGCCCAACAGAATAAACTAGAAGTAAACAGTTATGCCATGACTTTCTTCATATGAAAAGAGTTCCTCACGCCTAGAATTAATAGTGATTAAACAGCTACACAGAACATCTTATAGTTATTACAATGCCTGCCTTCCTTCCTTCTTTCCTTTCTATCTTTCTATTAATATAACCTTTAAAAATAATGTGGTACTCATGCAAATCAAAACCAGCGGAAAGCTTGCCAAGGCCAAGATGTAATTGAAGATGGCATTTAAGCCTTGTGTCTCCTTTGTCTCCAGAGATATCATCATAAGATAAAAGACTTCATCAGGTAATGTTTTCTTCATTATTCAACATCACAATTCTGAAGCGAAAAAAGATAATTAGCCATACGGTACTGTCGACACATAGTTTATGAGGAGCTTCTAGTTAATTAGTTATGGTAAAAGGTTTTCATATAGTCATAATTACTTTATATTTCAGAGGAAAAGAAGCAAACATACATGTATTTTATTTTACCTGGTGACAAGTTTATCAAAGTGATGCTGATGTTTTGATGATCCTTTGGCACCTTCTTCAGACTTCCCAGGATATAATGCAAAGTGTCAGAAGGGGATTTTAACAGCACGAGTCTTGTTAACTTTAATAGGAGCTACACATCTAAAATCTTTACACATCATCTTGCTAGATTCTATAAGAAAATATCATGTTCTTGGTGTCCTGAATTTCTTTTGTCATAGATGCAAGGATTACCTATGAACTAATTCAGAGAATGGTCACAGTAATTTTGTTTAACGTGTGAAACAAGCCACCTTCATGAGAATACTTTCTCTATTCTAATTTCTAGGGTCAGGTGCTGAACTAAAAATGATGACAAAAATAATATACTGGGAAATGTAGCATTCTATATTTGTTTAAAACAATTTTAATTTATAAAAACTCTTCTTTTTTCACTGTTTGTACTAAATTGGTTATGCAAGACTGCAATCTAATTAAGAAATGAAGAGAACTTGAAAATAAAATCAATCTTCTTGGTTTTCCTGTTTGTGTCTGTACCAGTTCCAATAATGTCTTAGCTGAGGGAACAGCCCAATGACCTCTGTCATGTCCTATGCCCACCTGGGTGCTCTGGAGCACAGGTTGTCTAATCTCTAGTGATTCCCACCCCTCAGAGAGAAAATTAACCAGGTAGCAACATGCCCTTGATTGTTAATCTCTGAAGATGCCACATGGCTGATGTATGCATAGGTGTACAATTAAGGTATACTCAACCATGGCGGTAGAACACAATTTTTCTCAATCCCAGTTGAATTCTTTATTTATTAGAACAGAAGATGGAAACCTGAGATATGTGCTAAGAAGGCAAATGGACTGCTTTTCCGCAGCACCATGCAAAATGCTAGTGTCACCTTATCTACTGCAAGTTGCCAGTTGGTCAGCTTCAAGAGTTGGTAGCAGGGCTCATGCTCTCTACTCCTGTCATATTGCCTGATAGTATAATACTTGTAGATAGCTATATGGGAGTAATAATTGTCATTTCTTGAGTGCTTAGTGATGTTTGCACTATATTGCATACTATATGGATTTTTTCACTTAGTTAAGGCCTTGCTACCTCTTAGATGAGTGACTTGGGGGCAAGGTACTTAAACTTTCCAAGCCTTGGTTTCCTCATTTATACAATGAGACTAATAAGAGGATTAAGACAGATAACAATGCAAGGAGAATAGCACAATGCCAGACACACAGAAAATGCTAAGTAAATATCAGCTACTGTTATTTTTATTCTGAGAATAACTCAAGACTTAAGTACTTTTTATTATACTCATTTAACAGATGATGAAACTCAAATTTAAGGAGGTTAAATCATATAGTTAATATGTAGCAGAGCTGGAATCCAAAGCCAGGTCCCAAACCCAAGCTATTAGCCTTATCAGAAATAACTGTCGTAACCCTGAACCATTATCTTCTCCCTTCACTTTGTCCCTGGACTCTCCATCCTCTAGACATACTGGAAAATAGGATCTAAAGCTTTAGATCTTAGGATTTAACATTGTTGCCTGGCTTTTGTGTGCATCTGGGGGACCTAGGAGCCTGATCTGTGCGTCCCTACATTGCTTGCTTCAACTTGCCAGGCTTTAAATGCCTTCTATTCATAATTTATTTACTTCTATTTGAAGGTGGTGGGGGGAGAAGAAGCACCCAGCTAGAACTTCCCAGACACACTTGTTATCCTAGTCTGCTTGACTGGTCTCTTGTGACGAATGGCACAGCTCTCACTGCTCTGGGCTTTTTCTCTATAATCCTCCTGGCATGGTTTCTGTTTCCAACATTCTTCTCCAGGATGCTAACATATTTTTCTTGGATAAGTCAGGAAGAGACCTCCTCATTTCCCTAGCCAGAGAAAAATAAGTTTCAACATTCAGCACCTCCAACATCCCTTCCACCTTTTCAAGTGAACCAAAAAAGGCAATGTATTCTTAGCATAGGTTTCAAGTTTGCTAAATGCAATCCTACTGTGTGCTGATATATTGATTACATAGGAAGCATGCTAATAAACTATGGTTTTCATAGCCTAACTGAAGAAAGTGACTAAGTAAATTATATTTGATTGGGGGCATGAAGAGCCTGAATAAGCAAGATCAAAGAGTTACCGTGTTGTCATTAATGTGATTCATATTCAGCATCCTTATTTCCACCCTAAATGTAAACATATGAGTTATGCTCCAGACATGAAATTATGATACAGAGTAATGCCCCAGTAAAGAAGAGCCACCTTGAATCTTATTTCCTTGAGATAATTAAGATAGTATTTACTATTTCTATGTATTTTTAATGGGAATATTTTTAGCTACGATTGTAATCACTAATAATCATCCTTCAACCTAGGAAACAAATATAGATTTAGAATGACAAAATAATGCTTGGAAGTAATCTTTGTTTCTTCTTAAAGGAAGAAAAATGTTTTAGTATTTTTAAAGTGAATGGTTTCTAAAATTTGTGATAATTCAGGTCCAATTAACATTTTAAGCTTGTTTATACAGAACACCACAATATTCAAAGTTCCTGAATAAATAATTCTCAATTAAGTGTGTTAATTAATTCTCAATTAATCATGCTAACTTACACTAATTTCTAATATAATTACAAAATTGAAGATTAACCTGGAAATTTGGAGGAGCAATGTTTCTGTTAACTAAATAGGAATAAATTATACAGGCAAGAGCAGAGGAAGGGTTCTTTTTATTTTGTTTGGCTAGCTCGATGCCTATGAAGTACAACAATGAAATCTGGGGACATCGGCCTTTAGTATCTAATCCACTTGCAAAATTGTGGAGTCAACTGTATCTTCCATTTCACTCCCACCTGTGTCCTTTGTCTTCAACATTCCTTAAGTTTTCAAAAGCTGCAACTAACAATGAGATCAACTCTAGCCATAAAACGAAAAATAAGATCAGGTCCTTCTAAAGCATTTTGTTAGTATCTGCCAAGACTGTTGAAAAGCCACAAAATTGCTAGACTTGTTGACTATTTAAAGAGACTAAAAAAGTGTGAGAAATCTTTGTTTGCTGAACCGAAATTAAAGACTCTCCAGGATATGCTCATTATGACTGTGGCTTGAATTACAAGGATCACTGTCTTGTGAAGGTTCAAATACATGTAAGAGAAAATCAGAGTAGAGTGGCTGCTCGTGGTGACAAAGAATGCCATGCCTTAACCATTGTAAGAATGGGCATGTCTAGCCCTGATTTCATGAAGTGCTGCACTTTGCACACTAAAGGATATTTATAGAGTTTGAGGGGCTAAATTTCTCTATGACTTACTGATATTCAATCAGTTAATAACCACGGGGTGTGTGTGTGTGTGTGTGTGTGTGTACACGCGCGCGCGCGCGCATGCATTCCCCGGTGCCAGGCTCTGTGCTAAATCTCCAGTATAGAAAGATGAAAAAGTAAAGCCCTAGCCCTTAAGAAGCTCTCAGCCCAGCAGAGGTGATGGATGCTTCATACTTTTCTCAGCAGAAGATTGCTGCTTAGAGAACACAAGTTTATCAGTAGGAAAAAAAAAAAGAAAGAAAGAAAGAAAGAAAAAGAAAAAGACAAGACTACTACAGAGAATTTGGGGAATCAAAAAGACAGAGCACTTTGAGAATATGACTCATTGAGCAACAATTTCCATCTAACAGTTCACATTACTGACCTATCCCAGACTCATGGATGGAAGTATTTTGAAGGTTTACACAGAATGGAATAATTCATCTCATTGCAAAGCTGTAAGGAAAAGGTCATCCTTGCTTCCTTCACCTAGAGGCTCCAGGAGAGGTATTTTCCCATGAGCTAGTAATGAAGAATCCACTGGAATCTGATATAATCCTTATTTCCCCTCCACAAAGCTTGCTGACTTATGTTAGGTCCTAAACCCACTTTTAACTCCTAATGAAAACAAATGTTCTTCTTCTGAGGCAGAGCATCTGTGGACCTGGAGTGCTGCGAAAAATAACAAACAAATGTTTCTCAAGTACTTTAAATATCCAAAATGAATTTGCCACATTAGAGCCAAGTATTATTAATGACAGGAATTGCTAACGTGCTAAGAACAAAGAAAAGCGCCAAGCACTTAATCATTCATCTTACACTTTTTAATTTATTGTGCGTTTCTTTAACAGCAAAACTGATCTTGTTATAAATTATTAGTCATAAATCATTTGGTTAAAATCTTCTGACTGTTCATTTGAGTAAACCATAAGGTATATTTCTGCTATAACTTAAAAAGCTACCAAATGAGCTATAATTCATTTACTATTAACATCCAAATAAGAGCTATAAACCAAAAGAAGAAAATGAGTCATGGTTGCATTGCAAGAATTCACTTCAGAGAAATATTAAGGAAGTAAATATTATTTTCAGTACATTGGGATTAGCTATTATTTGCAACTCAATCACTTGTAGCACTCTGTTTCATGATAGAAAGTGCAAGACACATGATTAATCCTGACATGTTATCTATTAACATTAATCTAGATTACTGTCTTCCAACACTAGTTTGTTTCAACTCCAGGGTATTTCCAACTACCTTAAGAGATTTTACAGAATTCTTCCAAATTCCCCAAACAAAATTAATTTTAATTCACATTAATGTTAAAAATAAATATATGCCATATGGGAGACTAAGAGACAGAAAACAGAAAATTAAACTAATAACTTAGAACAAGATTCCAAGTCATGTGCCAACAAGAGGATTTAGACAACACTTTTTAAACCATAAACTCTCAGTAAATAGGAGTATCATTCTGAAAACCGAGAAAAATATTACTGAATTTTAAGCCCTCAAACTACATTTTGAGGTCTCTTGATGGAACACTTTTCTTTACGATGCACTGATTCTAGCTTCAAAATCATTTACAGACTTCCTTGTTCTTTCTAAGTTTAGGTGAGGATAATGTTTCACCCCTACACACTGCTGCATGGTTTATAACACACTTTCACATGCAGTATCTCACCTGGTAAGCAATGCTGGTGACATGTTTGGCCATGGAGAAAGAGAAACTGAAGAGGCTATCTCAGTGAATGATCTTCACTAGACATAATCTCAGGTGGAATACAGGTTACTCTACACCGCTGAGAGTTTGATAGTAGCCTTGGGGCACACTTGGGGAGCAATGGGGGATAGAGAAAGCTGCTGCTTTGCTTTCACCCCCCCAGCTCCAACACCACCTGTAGAAGCTAAATGATGCACGAATTTGGCTTCCCTCTATCCCACTCCCAAATAAATCAGAGGGAGGGATGGTTGGGAGCCAGTGGCAGGGGGGATAAAAGAAAATGGTGGGTTTAGCATAAACTGAATTTAAAGTAGGCAGTGTGGGTAGGGATCATGTGGAGAAACCAGGTGAGCAGGCAGGTAGACCATGTGGATGGCAAGTGGACAGCTCAGAATGGGGCCATTTGAAATGACACCTACTGATGAAAGCACTTGATATGCAAAAGGAGAGCCAGAGAGAGGCTCACTTACTCTTTTAAAAAGACCAACCCTGATACACAACTTACAAAGATGTTGTGCTTGTTATAACACTCAGGGTATCAGGGGTGTTTTTTAAGCCAAAATTTCATCCCCGTTTGTGATAATATGAACCTAACCCATATTCTGATTTTAATACTTACTCAGAAGAACAAACTTAGAAATAATACCTAGTTTTAATGTTTTGAGCATGAATATAATTTTTAATATACCTAAAATCAATTTACTGATGATATCATTATAAGAAGGAAAATACTAAGGAAGCTATTAATAATCTGGGAATTCTGGTTCACCTAGGTAATGTTAGATCTACCTACTGAAGAATTACATTAGACCCTGATATTAGTAAAATGCAAAGCAGGGTGGATATGACTTTTCATGCTATTAGGCTATTCTCTGAATCTCTCCCTGCAGGTGGTGGACACAGAAAAATATAAACAGACTTTGAAGGAGTTTCTGGCCCCTGTATGACAGCCAAAACTCATAAAACTAATTATCTTTAGTTGTTTTAGTAACAGTTGTTCATCCAACAACTTTTTGAAAACTCTTCAGCAGTCTATGATTCTGGCTTCAAGAAGTACAGTTCAGCATAATAAACAGATATACCAACAAATAAGATTAACATAGTAAGGTAAAGGCTGCAAAAGAGGTATGCACAAAAAATTCTAGAAGCTCATAGAAGGGAATGATAAGCTCCTTCTAGGGGAGGTAGGAAAACTCTTCCAGAAAAGGCAGAATTTAGATTCCCAAATGAAGAAGAGGAGTTACCAAGTATAAGAGAAGGGCATTCAAGGCAGAGGCAAGAGCAAATGAAAAGGCATGAAGGTATATTAATAAAATGCATGTTCCAGGGAAGAGGGAGATGCGTTGTATGCCCGGGGCATGGAGTGCATGGCAGACAAACAGAGAATAAGGGCAAGTGTACAACATAGCAGGAGGGTAGATGTAAAGGGGGAAAGTTCTGGAAATCAAGGCACTTATAATACAAAAATCTCCAGGAAAACAATATTGGACTTGGAAATCACTTTAGCTTTGTACTTTCCCCCAATTCTGAACCTTCTAGTAGTTGATTCAAGAGAATACCAACCTAAAGATAGAAATCAACAAGAAAACATAACTTTATCTCTAGAAATATGCTTTACAATTTATTTGCTGGAACACACTTACTTTATACTGAACTCATGGCTTATTTTTAGTATTTGAAAATACTAAAAAAAATCTAGAAAGGATTTGTGCCTTGATAGTTAAGAAGTGCCAGATCCCTACAATTCTATTGGAAAAGTAAACGACTTCATGTGTACAAACATAAAACCACAATCCACATTTACTACTGAACACTTACAAATGAGACCAAATTTTCACCTCCTGTGTGTTTCCTCTAGCTATAATCTTCCCAACTCTACTAAGAAGCTGCTGGGAAGTATGCCTATCATGAAAATTGCTCAGTTTTCAAAATGATCTATGAATCATAATGGGAATCTTGGTAGTTAAGTGCCTACAATAACATAAAAATGCCTCCCAGTCCTTAAACAGGTGGTAGAAAGAAGTCAGAAATGACCCTTACAAGGGTTTTTTAAAAAATCCATTTAAATCTCAGTATCCCAGATAGCATTAAATGTTTAAAAAATAGAGGATGGTTATAATAAGATATATAAGCTTACGGTATGATAATATGATGAGAAACATAGCCAAGTTCCTGGGTTAAAATCCTGGGTCCATCACTTATGAGCTGTGTGACCTTGGGCAAGTTATTTACCCTCTCTGTGCATCAGTTTCTATAAAATGCATGCAATAATAGTACCTACTATAATAGGGTTATTATAAGTGTGCTGAGTATCTTCTCTTTGCCCCTCTAGTTCCACCTCTAACTTCTCTCCACCCTGCTTCTGTACCCTGGAAGACCAGCTCATACAGGTGGCATCAATGAGCTCTTTGCTCTTGGCTGTCTGTTGGGTTTGGCTGATGGGAGGCACTGGCAGGAGAGTGGAGGCAGGAGGAGAGTGGGGATGGGGTGTTTATCCCTCTTGCTCCTTTGCTGCCACGTTGCCATGGGTTGTCTGCAACCCAATGCTCCTGTCAAGCGGCCTCTGGGAAGAAACTCTCTCTGGGTACATCTAACCATTCCCTCTCTGTGACCCTTCAGAAAGGCCAGGGGATGGTAAAGGCTCCCTGCTGCTGTGAGCCAGGGTGTTGCACAATCCCCTAGCGCATTTTCTAAATCCCACTCACACGTTTGTAAATATTCCTTTTATTCAATTCGCTTCAATTTATCCAATTTGAGCATGCCATCTGTTTCCTGCCAGGATCCTGGCTAATAGAATGAGTTCCCCTTTGTAAAGCATTTAGAATAAGAGTTGGCCCATGGTAAGCACTATATAAGTATTTAATAAACAAATAAAATAAATGAGATTTAGGAACTTTTTCGTAGTCGACATTAAACATATCTTTCTGTACCCTGCCATACAAAGCAAAATCTTCAGATGCTTTTTCCCAAATAAAACTGTTCTTTTCAATAGACTTTTTGTGTATGGAATAACCATCATTCTATTTTTAATCATGTTTGTAGTGCTTTGGTTAAAAAGTTCTGTTAAGTAAAATATTATTAAAGTTGTTTTTTATTTGACATGAGCCTATGGAGAATTTATATAACTATATTCTTTATAATCATTACATACATTATTTTTCCCTTTTTAATATTATACTTTGTTGTCCTTTATATACCTTTTATCATATGTGCAAGATTGTCTCCTTTGGTGTTTTAAAACAATTTGGAATGTAAATATCTATATTTTTTCTTCAAATCATCAAAGAGAACAGTATTTCACAGATGTTTCTAAAATTTTAAATGTATCTGATAAAAACTAAAGGCTTGTTTTGTGCACTAAAGACAAGAGATTTTTGCATGTCGGATTCCACCTTTTCCATCCTTCATTTCTTGAATCTAAAGTTCTGAGACCTCTTTCTCCTCACCCCTATTTTATTCCAGGATATTTATCTATTTTGTATACTACTACTTTTTCAAAATCACTTAAATCAGATAGCAGGATCAGCCTTCTAGTTTGAGGTCTTGTTTACTGATTTCCGTTTTGACAAGTGGTTACCTCAGATTCATCTTAGTGGTAACATCTCCAGTATTTTTAAATTCTAATTCATTTCCTAATATTCTGCAGTATGGCCTCGAGCAAACTGCAAAAAAGAAAAAGTCTGAGACTTCATGGATCTGAGGGTATCCTTTCTTTTGTACTTACACATGGATGACTGGCCTAAATGGGATATTTCAAGGTCCCCAGTTTTTTTCCTAAGGGTTCTATAGATGTTACACCAGCATCTTGCAATAATTGCTATAGTAGAGAAATATGAAGATAATCAGGATTTTATCATTTTGAAATTAAGCAAGTTTGCTAGCTAGAAGACCAAAAAAATTAATTATGTTTTTTACTCCAGCAACAAACATTTGGGAAATATGAATCTATTTTTAAAAGACACTATTTACAAAGCAACTAAAAGTATATGGTATCTAGGAATAAACTTGCCAAAAATTATGAAACTTTATTGAAATACATTTAAAAAGATCTAAATGAATAGATATATTACACTCATGAATAAGAATAGGAAGACTTAGTACTATAAAGATGTCAATTCTCCTCCCTAAAATCTACATATTCACTGTAACTAGGACTATTGGTTATATTATGAAAAAGACGTGTTTCTATCTCACACCATACAAAATAAAGTCAATGTAGACCTAAATATGAAGGCAAAATGTTAAGACTTTTGGAAGAAAAGAAAGTAGAATATCTTTATTATCTCATGGTATGGAAGGGTTTCTTAAGTAAGATGAAAAACCACAAGCCACATAGAAAAATGATTACTATCACACTTTAAAGACTTTTATTCATCAAGAAACACCATTTAAAAGTTAAAAAAAAGGGGGGGGGAATAAAGAAAGCCACAGACTGGGAGAAGGTATTTGCAAAACATCTAACCGACAAGGATGAATATAGAACTCAGTAAGAAAAAAGACAAACAATTCAATAGAAAAATGGTCAAAAGACAGCAACAGATATTTCACAGAAAACTATGGATTACTAACAAATGAATAGAAAGGTGATCAATCTTAATAGAATCAAGAAGGACTAAAATAAGATCACAGAAGATACCATTTTGTAACAGCTGTATTGGCCAAAAAATTAAAAGTTCTGAGAATATGAACTATTGATAAGGATGTGAAACAGTAGAAACTCATAGAATGATAGGCTGGAGTGTAAGTTGTTACAATTACTTTGGACAGGCATTTAATGTTATCCAACCAACATGCACATATCCTCCTATGACCCACTAGTTCCACTTTTAGAGTAGTGGCTCTCAAACTTGACAGTGCATCACAATCTCCTGGAGGGTTCATTAAAACACAGATTGCTGTCTGCACCCTCAGAGTTTCTGATTCAGCAGGTCTGTGGTGGAGTCCCATTACAGTATTTGTAATGCCAACAAGATCCCAGGTGCCACTCAGGCTGCTGGTACAGGACCACACTTTGAAAACCACTATGCTAGAGAAACTCCCAAACATATACTTATGAATTCACATACAAGAAAGTTCGCAGTATCATTCTTGGTAATAACAAAAAATTGCTTATTGCAAAGTCAAATATAGCAAGAAAAAAATTATAACTACCCAAATATTCATGGAAGGGAGGATGAAAAAATAAATTGCAATTTTTTCATTAAATATTGTGAAGTGGTAAAAATGAATGAACAGCAGCTATGTGCATCAACCTAAATGAATATCGGAAGATACAATGTTAAATACAAAAAACAAGTTTCAGAAGAAAACAGAGTATAGTATCATTTATTTTGAGTTTAAAAGCATGCACAATTAAATTATGTATTGTTTAACAGTAAGTGTGCTTATATTAAAAAGTTAAGGTAAGGATAAAACTCAATGTAATGGTTACTATGTGGAGGTGAGTGGAGAGAGGGAAAATCAGAGAAGGGAAAATAGTGGACTGTCCAACAATATTTGGCTATGTTTTTTTTTTTTTTATTTTTTTTCTTTTTAGAGATGGGGTCTTGCTGTGTTGCCCAGGCTAGAGTGCAGTGGTGCAGTGGCTATTCACAGGCGTGATCATAGCGCAAGACAGCCTCAAATTCCTGAGCTCAAGAGATCCTCCCACCTCATCCTCCTCCTGAGTAGCTAGCTTGTCTTATTTCTTAAACTAGATGGAAAGTACACAAATGTTTGACATATTATTTTTAGGTTGCTCGTGATATATGAAATATACAAAAAATAAATTTAAAATAACTCTATGAAATTGAAAATGGACTCTGAGCTTTCACTTTGAAAGTTGAAAACTCTCAGGGTGGGGAAAAAAAGAAAGTTGAAAACTCTCATGTCTCCGTTTTAAGTGGCTAAGGATATTTCTTGGTTTATGATATTACTTTTTTTCAGTTCTGAAAAATGTTACTCTGGTGTGACTTTTTTTCGTGCCTTTACTATTTGTTTGATCTTGAGGATATTTTTTCACACAATTTAGATATTCCTGTTATTATCCTTTTTATCAGTCATCTTTTCTTGAATTTTTCATTTCTACCACATTCCAAACATACTTCTTACATTTATCATCTGTTTCATTGTTTTACTTTCTAGCATCATCCATCTCATGAGAACGTTTTCTTTTTAAAAAAAAATTTAATAGAATATTTTATTTAACCCAATATATCCAAATTACAATAGTTTCAACATGTAACTGATATTTTAAAACTTATTAATGGGATATCTTACATTCCTTTTTCCTACTAAGTCTTTTTTTTTTTTTAATTTCAGAATATTACGGGGGTGCAAATGTTTAGGTTACATATATTGCCATCTTTCATGATGACTTTCATTTACAGCTAGATTCCATCCATTTAAATTTTGTTTTGCCATGGGAAAAAAACTATAAATTTTTTAGGTTTATCTCCAGCCAAGGATTCTTGACTGAGATCCATGAAATCTCTGAAATCATATGTAAAATTTATGTTTCTGATTTTTTTTAATCTGGGGAAGCAATCCATATTTTTACCAGACTCCTTAAAGTGTTTAATTCTGAGAACCATTCTGTTCTTTTTATGTTGGGGGAAATCTGCCTCAAATTATTTTTCTGTTAATTTATTCTCCATTAAGTTTTCCTTATTGGTAAAAATCTTTTTTTATTTTACAGTTATCTTAACATGGTATCACAGATCAGTATCTTAATTTACCTTTTGATTAATAATCCAGATATTTTCCTGGATCTAAACCAAAAACTTAAAGGCTAAAATTTTAATTCCTGACCATAGTACTATACATTCTAGGAATCAGGTTATGAATTAGAGGCATGATAAGATATCAAATCTTCTCCATTTTTATTGTATAAAAAGTCATGAAAGTGAACACAGAAATCTTTGACGAGAAGGGGTTGTTTATAGCTGGCAGAATTTTGGAAAATGTGTTGGAGGAATTGGCATTTCCCCTGAGCCTGTAGATGGGTAGGGACAGGAGGAAAAAGTAGGGGAGGGGAAAGAGGAATGAGGTAGGGGAGCAGCTAAAGGCAAGGTATCAGAAAAGTGCACGAGAGTTTGGTAAAATGAGGCATTTAAAAGGTTGAAAGTATGTATATGGTGGCAGCATGAGATGTGTTTTGCCCTTTGTTTCCTTTTTGGTAATATTTACAAACAGTGAAATGCACAGATCTTTAGAAATGAGTTTTGACAAATGCATGCAGTTGTATAATATGTTCCCAAACTCTATGAATACAGAATATTATCATCATCCCAGGAAGTTTCCACATGCCCCTTTCCAGTTATTTCCAGCCCTTACTACCCACTCCCTCAAAGGCAATCACTGTTTTGATCTTTCAACATAGATTAGTATAGCCTGTTCTCAAACTTCACATAAACAGAATTATATGGTGTAATAAGTCCTGTTTTTGAAAGACTTCTTTCACATAACATAATGTTTTTGAGATTCATTTATGTTGTTGCCTGTATTGGTAGCTTGTTTCTCTTTATAGCAGAGTAATATTCAATTGTATGAATATACCATGGTTTAACCATTCTGTTGATGGGATGTTTGTAAGTTTCAACCATTATGAATAAAGCTGTTATGAATATTCTTGTAGACATTTATTTTTTGCGGATATATGCTTTCACGTCTCTTGGAGAAATAACTCTAAGTGGGATTGCTGGATCATAGGATAAGTGAATGTTTGCGTTAAAAACAACTGCCAGGTTGTTTCCTATTTTACGCGCCCATAACGATGTATTAGAGTTCTGGTAGTTCCATATCCTCACCAATGTATGGGGTTGTCAGTCTTCTCAATTTCAGTGGTCATACAATTATTTCTCATTATGGTTTTAATTTGTATTTTCCTTATGATTTGATGTTGAGCATCTTTTTATAAACTTATTGGATACACACACATATATCTCCAATACATATACTATACTATACATATGTATGTGTGTGTATATATATGTGCACATACATCTTTATAAAGTGTGTCCAAATTTTTCCCATTTTTCATTGGATTATTTGCTTTAGTCTCTTTACTATTGACTTATAGGAGTTCTTTATATATTTTGGATACAAACTCTTTCTTAGATATATTTTTTGTGAATATTTTCTCCCAGTCTGTGATTTACCTATTCATTTTAGCAAGGGTATCTTTCAATTAGCAGAAATTTCTAATTTTGTTTATGTCTAATTTATTAATTTTTTTGTGTTAAGATTATTGTTTTCTATATGTGGTCTAAGGAAGTTTGGTTTACTGCTAAGTCTTGAAGATATTCTCTCATTTTCTTCCAAAAGTTTATACTTTAAGCCGTTGTGGTTAGGTCTATGATCCATCTCAAACCAATTTTCATGTATGGTGTGAAGTAGAAGCTGAGGTTCCTATTTTTCCATATGTGTATTGAGTTGTTCTGGCACCATTTGTTGAACTGACCTCTCCATTGGATTTATTTCATTAATTTCTGTTCTTTATTTTTTCCTTTTCCTTTCTTTTAACTAATTCTGATTTACTTTGTTCTTATTTTTACAGGCCAAATCCTAGGCCATTAATTTTATGCCATTCTTTTATTTTCTATTATAAGCATTTTAAGCTATAAATTTCTTTCTAAGCACTGCTTTAGCTGCATCCTAAAACTTTTGATATGTTGTTTTCACTATCATTCAGGTCAAAATATTTTCTAATTTCCCTTATGTTTTCTTCTTTAACCTATGAGTTATATATAATTTGTCATTTAGTTTTTAAATATTAGGGAGGATATATTTTTACTATTGATTTCTAATTTAATTTCCTTGTGCTCAGAGGACATACACTGCTTTCAATCTTTTCGCATTTGCTTAGAATTGTTGTATGACCCAAATATAGTCTGTCTTGCTGAACGTTCTACGTGCGCTTGAAAAAATGTGCATGTTGCTGATATTGGGTATGATATTCTATAACTATCAATTAGGTTAAGATGGTTGATAATGTTCTTTAAATTACCCATATTTTTATTCATTTATTTTGCTTAATTTTTAAAAATCAAATGTTAAGAATGGAGGGTTAAAATCTCCAACTATGAATGTGGATTTGTCTATTTTCCTTTTTTAATTGTCAGTTTTTATAAAAATGCATTTTGAAATTCTGTTGTAGGACACATATATTTAGAATTGTTATGTCTTTCTGATGCAATATATTATATATGTGAAACCTAAAACTACATTTTAGAATAGACCCATCCCTCCATGACATTTATCGTGTATATTACATCTACATACATTAAATTTCCTCAATACTCTTTCTATTCCATTTTCTTTCTGAGACTTAATTATTATGTATGCTAGATCTTTTTATATTGTTCCACAGGTCCCTGAAGCTCTGTTCATTTTTCCCCAGTATTTTTTCATATGTTCTCCAGACAGAATTATGTTTATTGATCTGTCTTCAAGTGCTCTGACTTTTTCTTCAGTAATTTTCATTTGTTGTCAGGCCCATAATACAAAATTTATTTCAAGCATTGTACTTTTGGTTTTAGAATTTCCATTCGGTCCTTTTCTATGGTTTTTAGTTCTCTACTGAGATTTTGTCTTCATTAATTCTTTACAAACATATTTTCCTTTACATTCATGAACATAATTAAAATAGCTGATTTAAAATCCTTGTCTTGCTGGAAGCAGTGGCACGTGCCTGTAGTCTCAGCTACTCGGGAGGCTGATGTGGGAGGATCACTTGAGCCCAGGAGTTCTGCGATGTAGTGTGCTATGCCAATCAGGTGTCCACACTAAGTCTGGCATCAATATGGTGACCTCCCAGGAGTAGAAGACCACCAGTTTGCCTAAGGAGGGGTGACCTGGCCCAGGTTGGAAATGGAGCAGGTCAAAACTCTTGTGCTGATCAGTAGTGGGATTGTGCCTGTGAACAGTCACTGCACTCCAGCCTGGACAACATAGTGAGATCCCATTTCTTAAGAAAAATAAAATAAAATCCTTGTCTGCTAATTACTTATCTTAGTGTCAGGCTCCATGGATTGCCTTTGGCTTAAAGTTTTGTTTTTTCTTCATATATCTAGCATTTTGGATAGTATCCAGGAAATTGTGAATGATATGTTATAGAGCCTCTGGATTCTGTTATATTCCTCTGAAGAGTACTGATTTGTTTTAAGCAGATAGCTAACTTGACTGACTTCAAACTCCAAAGTGTCTCCCTTGCAGTGAATAGTAACAGAAATCTCTGTTTAGTTCTCCTAACCTTAGCTGGGCTACTTAAACACATGGTTCAGGGATCAGCCAATGACTTGTGCAGAGATTATACCTAGAACATGTTACTTCCCCAATTTGGCTCTCTTCTTTCCAGGATTCCTCCCTCACTTTCTGATTACTGTAATCATCCTGAACTCTATATCTCCTGGCTCTTCATTCCAGTAAGTCTACAGTTTTTCTATTCAAGTTCTAGTCACCTTTATTTGGCATCGGTTGGGTCTTGCTTTCCAGCAAAGAGTTGTAATAATGGGAAATTTTCCCATTGCCATTCTATTCTTCCAAATGCAGATTCCCCTCCCTTGTCCACCTGCTTTGTTGCTCTTAATTGGCTCTGCATAGCTGCTTTTTATATTTTGCCCAAAACTCATAATTGTTATATTTAGGAGGATTACAGAAGCCAGAAGTCCATTTCGTTTCTATTTCGAGTTTGTATCCTGTGGTTATTCTTCTTCTCCAGTATTTATTACTTTTTCCTCTTTGGGTCCCAGGGCTTCTGCTGCCCAGAGTCTCACAGCCTCTCCTGAAAACATTCCCAACAGGCCTCATCTTTGTAATTACAGAGGCCCAAATAAAGTCCAAGGAGCCAGACAGGGTATAAGGATGTGCTATCAATTACCTTGTCTTAGTTCATACCTTGGCATTTTCTTTGAAGCAGTATAGTTTATAGATCAAGTCAGAAAATATTTACTGAGTGTGTACAAGGTACAGGCTCTGTGATAGGCCTTTTGGATACATTGATAAACAAAACAGTCAGGTATCTTTGCCCCTGGGGAGTTAACATTATGAAGTAGGACATAGACAATAATTAGAAACTTCTGCTAATCAAAATATGCCATTGAGAAAGTGAATAGGTAAATCACAGTCTGGGAGAAAATATTTGCAAAACATATATATAACAAAGGGTTGGTATCTAAAATATATAAAGAACTCCTACAAGTCAATAATAAAGAGATGAAGGCAAATAACTCAATGAAAAATGGGGAAAATTTGGACACACTTTATGAAGATGTGTGTGCATATATATGTCTATACACACATATACATATATATGGTGTATGTATTGGAGATTATAGACATAACGTTATAGTATGTATTAATAGTATAGAAGGTGGTAACTTACCACCTTCATCCTCATTTCCAAAGCAGTTTTGGTTGTTTGAAATTACAGTCATTCCAATATCTTTATTTCCCTTAACTTTATTGACTTGTTAGAGTTGTTTTGTTTTTCAGAACTAAGAAACAGGCAGCGAGCCCTGAAGGAAAAGCACTTAGCATTAGCTGCTGCAGTGACTCAATTTCACCACTGAGTGGGAAAAAATGGAAGGATCTAAAGAGTAATCACAAAGGGATAGACAGCAAAGGAAAAGCACAGTTCAGTTTTTGCTAAATTCAACCTAATCTTAACTCTCCATGTGACCTCTATTCTACCTTTAGTGCAAGGATCACACAATCAGGTGAAATAATTTCATCACGGAATAGTTGTATTGTACACAGAAACTAAGAAAATATTTATTTGGCACAGGATTGTGTGTGTGTGTGTGTGTGTGTGTGCGTATTCCACGTTCCTCAATATCTGGATTTTTCATATATTATATATAATATATATGTGTGTATGCATATGTATTCTACTTGCATTAATACATATGTATTTCATATATTACATATGCATGCATATGTAATATATGTGTATAAATTATATTATAGGCCTTCAACAAGCCACTTTGTTTTCATTATGTTTCTTATTTTCTGTATTTCCTGCTGCTTTGACGTCTTGAGGTCCTGCTGATCCTGCAGAGACTGCCCCTCCTGGGGTTAGTCAGTTCCTAGAAACAGTAAACACCTCCCCAGGAGTACCTTTCATATACAAACCAACCAATCCAAAGCACATCCCCCCAGCCACCTCCTTTATCAGGCTCTTGTGCTCAGGGACACAATCCCTTTGTCCTAATTACTCTAGGGCTGGGTACCAGAAGTCTCAGACTAGTCCCTGTACCCCTAGCCCGCTGAAATTTCTCAAACTAGCCACTCCTAAACCTGCTTACCCTGCTGCCTTTCCCTCAGGAACTTCAATAAAGGCTGCTGCCCAAGTTTCCACTTACTCCCTCTGCCTCCTGCCTGGCCTTCCTGCTTTTTCCATGTGGTCCCGCATGTGTGTGCCCTGCCTCCTGTGCCCCACCTCCTGTTTCTAGGGACCTGTGAATATAAGAACTTCCTCCTTCCTAGCAGTTATTTCTGTGTCCACATAGGTCAGTATACCTGATTAAAACAAATCCCAGGTACATTTTAAAATATACTTTTAAAGCTCTTTTGAGGTATGGTGTTCCCTGTATGAAAAATTTTTTGTATATGTGCACCATCATCATCATCATTGCTCACATTTCATAAGCTATGATCTAAGTGTTGTGCTAGTTACTTTGGGGTATTTAATCTTCACAATAACCCTACAAAGTAGAAACTATCATTATTCCCATCTTACAGATGAAGAAACTGAGGTATAAAGAGGTTAACTCACCCAAGTTGGAACTAGGATTTAAACTCAGTTCTGCCTGATAAAGCCATTATTCTTAACCAGGGGTCAGCAAATATTTTGCAAAGGGACACATAGTAAATATTTTAGGCTTTGCAGGACTTATGATTTCTGTTGTGCCTACTCATCTCTGTTTTTGTAGTATGAAAGCAGCCATAGGCAACAATTAATGAGCATGGCTCCGTTCCAGTACAACCTGATTTATAAAAATAGGTGGTGGGCTTGATTTGGCTCATGTGTCAGTTGTACTTTCCCTGCTCTCACTAGTCTCCACTGCCTCCATGATGGCAAAGATTCTGATTAAGACTGAAAACTCTTCCTCTTTACCACTTATAACAGTGCTTGTCAGAGGCACGTCACTTGACCACTCTGGCTCTCAGTCCTTCACTGCTCTGGACTTCAATCTCTTAGATCTTGGTGGGAACAGAAAATTGACTTACGTTGCAGCTATGAACTCTATAATTCTGGGTTTTGAAGAATCGAGCTTAGCCACAAGGAGCTGTGCATGGTCATAGAAAAGGAAAGAGTGTGTCAAGGTCCATGAGGGTGGCTGAATCCATCTAAAGGAGACATTCAGATGTAAATTGCCAAAGAACCTTATTTCTTTTACCTCCAAAACAGTATGTGGAATGGTGTACCATGTCATAGCCACTAGGTGGACAAGCTGGCAATTCTGTTTAGAGCAAAGAGCACGGTTGGTGAATTTTCATATGCATCAAGCACAATGCTAGGCACTTGCTAACCCTTATTTCACTCACAATACTCATATGCGGGCAGCTGTGGCCATTTGAGGGTGAAGGAGAATGGAAAGGATGTCAATATCCAGAGGGTTGTAGGCAAGGGCCCCTCAGAACAATGCCTCATTTGTGAACCTGGCAGATCCAGAAACTATTATTTTTATGCCTAGTGATGACACACTCAGTTACTATATTAATGGCTGTATGCTCTGACGCATAGGCCAGAGTATCAATTTATTCATTTATCCAGGCGTATTCACACTTAATGGGCAGTTGGTTCAATAATATGTGCTAAGACCTTGGGAACAAAGATAGAGAAGAGGACACAGTCTTTGCAATGAAGGAACTTTTGGAGGGTCACTGCACGTCTCTGAGGGATATGATGGGTGCTGGGTGGAGATGGATTAGGGACAATCTGAAAGTGGGTCGGGGGCACACGCACCTAGAGCCTACCTATGGGACAGAAGGAAGAACACAGAACTGGCCACCCAGGAGATCTTTAATCCTTGCTCTGCTCCATCTCCTTTTGAGACCTTGAACAATGATAATGGCGAATATATACTGAGCTCTTACAATACACCTGGTACTGTTTGCTAAATGCCTTACATATATGACCTGACAAACCGAATCTGAATTTCCAAGTGTGATAGTGTAGTCCTCTCGTGATTGAGCCCCGGCATCTCATGCTAGTTTTTTCTGCTGTACATGCACCCTACCCTGCAGCCATACTGCATTGCTGTCATCACTTTCACTTTCCAACTTTAGTTGACATGATCTCTTCCACCTGAATTGCTTTCTCCAACTCAGTCGTTAATAAAGCTGGCCATCTTTCCAGGCCCAGCACACAAGCTAACACTTCTCTGAAAATTGTCCTTGGCAGGGACCTCTTTTCTGAATACCTATAAAACTTTGCACCTCACTCAATGGCACTTAGGTATCTTTTTTAAAAAAAGTCCATCTTAACACACTTGGTTCTGATTATAAAAGTAAAACATTGCTCATTGTAAATAACTCAAACAATAATGGTGAAGTTTTTGTAAAAACACATCACACTCCACTCGTGATTTAAGTTACTCAAGGACAAGACTGTGTTTTATTCATCTTTATATCCCCTCAGAATCTGCCCCCTTTAGTGCCAGATGTCTATCTACTACATGCTTGGTTCACAGTGAGAACAAAATAAGTATTTATTTGCATGAATGAATGAATTTTGCTTAGGACTTTTATTGCTAAACCTAGAGCTGATTTTTAAAATGTATGTGTGATTTGTGGTTAATATCATTAACATGTCTTTATTTCTAGTATTATGATAACTCTCTAAAAATTACTAATAAAATTATTTTATTGCTAGATTAATAAAATGCCTGTGCTTTTTTGAAGTGTTGGGCTAAATCTATCTAGGATCATTTGGTATTACTGGAAATTCTATTGCCTCTATCTTTAGACCACTTTAGAGATGAATTATAATATTTAATCCATGCTGAGAACATTTCAGTACTTCAGGTTGTTCACCTTTCAAAGTTCCTCAGGTATCTGCAAGAATTTGTAGTTAAAATATTCCTGGGCTGTAGGTCTTAACTTCATTGAAAATTGACTGCACATTTTTATCATTAAATCATGAGCATCAGGTGACTTTCACATTTCTGCCAAAAGCATGTTTCTTATTAGGCTAAAGCTTTTCAGTCTGTACAATTAATGGTTCATAGCACACTAGGGAACATTTATTAATTTTCATTTTACTTGTTTTTTGAAGGTTATGGGGGTTAAGGGTTCTAAGTTGGAGTTATTGAAATTTTAAAAGGTGTAAATAGGTAAATATTATGGTTCCTGGAAAAGTGAGATATTTTTCCCTTTAAGTATGTGATTAATATTACTAATAAAAATGTCATCAGCCTTCCCTGCCAGGGTGATGCAGTTAGAAAGACATTTTGTATGTATGTGTGTGGTTTACTTTCCATATCTAATATGACATTTTGAGAGACTGTTTAATATAAGAAAATTACTTTTAAAAGTAGATTCTTGATGCTTTGTTAGTCTTATGCAATAATTCTAAATGAAAAATAGTATCTTCCTGTGCATTTATTAAAGATTTTGCTTGACTATATTCGATAGCTTATATCAGTGCTTGAGACATACGAATTTTTTCTCTCTCATCACATTATGCAACACGAATACCATTCTTGTTGAAGGCTAAATTTCTGGAAATAGGCCTTCCTATACTTTTGAGGATAGATCACTTATTTTATTAATATATTTCAATTTAGTTTCATTCGTAAGCAAGTTTCTTTAGTAGTTATTTCCTTATGCTACCATTCATAGTACATGGTGTTGATTATAGTAATATATAATAAAATATTTAATTTTGACATCAAGCAGTACTTTTTAAACAGCTGTATTGAGATATAATTCACATATCATATAGTTTACCCATTTAAAGCATAGAATTTAATGGTTTTTAGTCTATCCACAGAGTTGTGCAACCATCATCACAATCTGATTTTAAAACCTCTTAGTCACCCCAAAAAGAACTCCTATGCCCATTAGTAGTCACTCCCCATTTTCTTCACCTTACCAGCCCTAGGTAATCACTAATTTACTTTCTGTCTCCAGGAAAAAAAAAAAAAAAGCAGCATGTTACAAACAAATTTTAATTATCTCAAAGTTTTGGTAATCTTATAACCTTATTAAAACTAATAATTCAATATAATACTCAGGTTACATAATGGAATTTTTCATCTTCCTACAGTTTTTATCTTTAAAATGAAGCATTAGGTTTGTAATAATTTCAAATCCATTGTTAAATTGCTAGTGTTATGCTTGCCTGTGCTGCCCTTCCAGTTGGTTGATACTACAAGAGTTTTATATTTAAACCTACACAAATGCTAAGTCAGAAATATGGTGAATATTTAAACGGTTAGCATGAAACACACTCAGAACAGAATAACTTAGGCAACTATATTGTCTCTCCTATTTATTCTTCAGTTCCTTCTCCCTCACCAACACATAAACACACACAGAGACACACACCCACTCACACAGTAGTCATGGCCACATATAGTGAGCAGACTTTGTGCAGGGACAAGAAGAAGTAGCAGTACATGTCCAGTATTGGTATTTTCTTATGTACGTTATAAAAATAACATGCATTGTGTATTTTGATTGCATATGCATACGGTTTATTTCTAAATCACAGTGGGAGTCACAGAACATTAGAAGGCTAGAAGTGCTAAAGCAGAAAGCAGAAATATATAAAATAGTACTCTAGGTAAATGCTTGATTCTACTGATTTTATTCACAGCATTATCAGAAAACCTGGGGATTATTCATCTGGTTACTCATTTGTTCAACACCCAGTTATTGACTGATGACAATGAAAAGGGCACAGTGCAAGACCCCATGTAACAATAAACAGCTAAAATTCAGCTTCCTTAGGAAGTGTCATCCAACTTCAGCACATAAAAGGGTGGGCTTTCTTTTCACAAGGAAAGTGCTCAATGAATCATGCATCTTTTCCTTTTTCTTGAAAAACTGCAGCCTATATTTTGCAGGAAGATTCAACATAATTGGTAAATACCCATCTTTTTAGGTGAATTAGGCCTTAACTGACAGATAACCCATTTTGTTCTAAAATTCAACAAACTCTCAGAAAATCTTATTCCACACAATCTTTTGAATATGTCATTTGCCATTTATATTTGATGGCCTTAAGAAAAAAAGTTATAAAAAGGTATTAATGCAAGTAGATAATAAAGCTGCATTCTATAAATCTATAGCAGCTTACAGTAATCATTAAAGCATGCAAAAGCCTTTCATCTATTCAAAAATATGCAGTGCACAGAATGTCTGCTAAGGTGCATGACAAGTCAGAGTTAAATATATATTAATAAATGAATTAGCTTCATAAATAATAGCCATAATGACATTTTAGGAGACAATAAGTCTGAGGATTGTCAGAAAACGGTTGATGTATGAGCTTCACGTCTCAGTGATTCTTCAAAATGAATAGGCTTTGCGAGATAGTTCAGACCCGCGACCAGCCTATTTCCTTGAATAATTTACTTGTTGTCAATTTGTACAGCCACATTACACATGCAAATTGTGCTGCCTGTGCAAACACCACTTGGAGATGATAAAAACAAATTTACGAAGGCTATAGAAGAAGGATTTATTTCACTTTCTCACCCAGGTCAAGCAATACATGTATCTGACGATTGTGTGTACCCAATTTTGTTGTAATTATATCAGCAAATTATTCCTTATAATCTTATTATTTTTAGCAGTCTCCTTGTGCTTGGGATAATTAGCTTTCTTCACTCAGTGTAAAAACAATTCAACTTGCCAGCCAGGTAGGGCATAGCTCCATTATCTGTTTTGGGTTTAAATTTATTCCCTATATTCTTGGACACTTTGTGTAAATTAAAAATTTCATAGTCCCTAATACTGTACACGCTGTTCATTCAGTGATGAATTAAGGCCCCTAAACCTCTCCGTTTGCTATTAGATATCTCACCCACTTTATATGTTAATCTGTGCTAATGAATTCCACAACCCCTAGCCACAGTGAGATGACTAAAATTATTACCACTTACAGAGATATGCCTTTTTCATTTAAAGTTCAATTCAAATTGCTCGCATAAACAGTCTGCCACACAAAGATACCTCCTATAAAGGAGAGTTACTTACCTATAAGTAGAGTTCTCTGAAGGTAGTATTATCTTTGGATGCACATTCCTAGGTCACATGCCCTGAGGTCTGTGGCATGGGGGGAGAGAATTCCTAGCTGATGGGTAGGTCTTTCTTTCCTTGGGGCTCTTCATTAGCTCCCTGGCCTGTATTCCTGAGGGTTACTTGTGCCACACCCCTTCACACAACCAATCCAGTTCTTAGTAAAACAAGCCCCAGGGCTGAAGGCCTGGTTACCATGAACAATTGCTGATGCTCAAGAAACACAGTTTCCACCTTAATGAAGTTACCTATAAAATAATGTGCCTATTAACTGAAAAAAAAAAGCTAGTTTTTTAAAACATATAATATGTAATTTAAAATCTATACAATACTTATTTACTTTTTATATAAGTAACATTTTTATTATGGAAATAATACCCTCTCATTATGGAAAACTTAGAAAATATAGATTAAAAAAAGAATAAAAATCACACCAATAGTCCTACCACCCAGTGATAGGTATCTGCTATCTGTTCTTACAGACTAGTTTTTTACTTAGATACCCCCTTAAAATGACAACAAAATCACCTTATCATGTCTCAGTCTTATCATGTCCCTCTTCAACCCATTCCAACCAGAGGTTCCAGGACAGGGTGCCTGCCCCATTTGCCGCTGTCTTCAACTTAACCCATTTTAAGAATGTTGTTTGCTGTCTTCCTCTAAAATCGAGTGATTCCCAGAGTTTCAGGTGCTGAGCCCTTTCCTCCTTCCCCTTCTCTCTCCTCAACAAAACATTCAAGCAAGTTCTCATCCTGCTTTAGCTCTAATGTTCTCTGTGATTGCCACCTTCCAAAATAATCTTTCATAAATGATACCGCAGGCCCAAAGTGTAAGGCGCAGTCTTAAGGTAGGTCCTTGTGCAAGACTTCATTGTCCCCTGTACACATGGAGTTTCTCAGGGATGTGGGGGGTGGTTCACTTTCGCTGCTGCCTCTGCGTTTGTGTCTCACAACCACTGTGGAAGCAGTCAGAGTGAGTGCTGTTATTCTTGTTTTGCAGATGAAAACATCTAAAGTCTGGGAGGCTAAGTCACTTGCCTAGGAGAAAAGAATTAGTATCCAGGTCTTTGTGACTCCTGAACACGGGACTCCCCATTTTAATTCTTGCCCTTAATTGTCACTTATGACTTTGGACCTTAGGGCACTTGGTGTGTTTTCAGTATTTCTCCTTAAAGACAGATCATTTTCAAAGGTAAATCTTTGGACACCTTTTAGATTCAGAGATTCATACATTATTTTATTTTTAGGTTCCTTAATTATTTATTACCTTGAGAAGGCTATTTACATTAAGCAAATATTTTGCTTCAGGAGAGTCTATAATAGTCTACCTTTTATAGTATTCTCTGCTTAAAAGTCAAAACAACTTCTTGGAATGAGATTTTTCAGTCTGTAGTTAAGATATACCCACAGATGAACTTAATTCGATATCACACCTGGATGCAGTATGATTAGAATCCAGCCTAAGCCCTTCCCACTCTGTTTGCTCTTCTCTTTTTGCCACAGGGTCACTCACAGCATTATGTGCCTATGCAGTTAGGATGGCAAATCACATGTGACATATGGTATGGGAGTAACATCAACTTAAAGGAACAATTTAATACATCATTTTACAATTTGAAACCATCACATGGATGATAGATTGAGCCTCCTACAATTAACCTGCATTAATATTTGGCAGATTCAGATGCATAGCTTTTAACATCTAATCTCACACAAAGTGCTTTATGTTCTTCAGTAATACAACCCAAATGTATTACTGTAATTCAGCAACTTCTCTGGAACACAGTGTGTTCACCTAATTATCTTATCTCCATTTATGAATCACAAATGGTAGTCTGGTTCTAGCAAGACCAAGCCTAGAAAAATGTGAAGTAGGCGAGGGTGGCTTTCTGCATCTCGACCATCCTCAGGAGGGGCTCCTTCCTTCCTCCTCCCAGTCTTCCCCAACCCCTTCTGGGTGCCCTGTGGCCTGCTGGTCTTCCTGTCCCTCATTAAAACCACCTCTCCTGAACCCAGATAGTCATCAGTCACATTGCCGAGCAGTTGACTACTAAAGCTTATTGTGTTTTCACTCCCAGGATAATTTTTGCTTTGACAGGGACAAATTCTGGAGAAAATATTTAGGGACCAGGAAAATGTCCCAATTACCATCAAATGATGTGACTTGGCTCAATGTTCTCCATTGTTGTACACATTTTAGTTGTAGAATTGTTGAATGACATTTGGAAGATCTGAGTTCCTTTCCGGGTCCATGTGACAACGTACTTTCTTTTTCTTTTTTTTCTTTTTTTTGGTATCTCCATATACAAAACTGGGATAATAAGAAACCTCTCATATGATTATTGTGAGGAATAAATTAGTTAATATGCATAAAAGCACTTGGAATAGTACTGGCATTTAGGAGGTACTCAGTTCATTTTTTAGATGCTCTTCTTTCCCTTCCTCATCATCCTTTTATTTCTTGAGGGAGGCACTGTGGTACAGAAGAAAGCACATGGGCCTGGAGTCAGGTGATCTCGGGCTCAGAGCCACACTCTGCCATTTGCTAGCTATGTGATCATAAGCATATGACCTTTCCAAACTTTAATTTCCTTTAGTATAACACAGTGATAATAAGAGTAACTCATATGGTTTTCATGAAAATTAAGTGAGATAACAAATATCTTATGCTTAGTAAGGTGTTTTGTACCTAGCAAACACACATTAGTGAATTATTATTATTAATGCTAATAAAGACAAAAGACATACAGATATTTAAATTCAACAACACAATTTAAAAAATATAAATCGTCTCTTACAGTCAATTAAATATGAATGTCAGCTTGTTTGCATTTAAATAGTGTTTTCAGGTTTATGAACCATAGACGCCATTTTCTTTCTGTGAATATTTTCCTACTATCCAAAGCAAACAAACAACTGAAAAACACAATGGTATTACTTGGAGAAACCATTTCAGTGAAATAATAAGGAGATGCTAGTGACTGAACTATTGGTATAAAGAAAGGTTTAATATATGGGAAAATATGAGGTATATGTTAATAAGACTTCAATGAACAAAAAAAGTAAAAAAGAAAATACAGAAATTCTGTTAAGCAAAATTATGGATAAAGGTTCTTGAATTTCTATTTAATTGAAAAATTAATAAACTTGGAAAACTATTTTTTCTCTCAG
This sequence comes from Eulemur rufifrons, assembly GCF_041146395.1. Lineage (NCBI taxonomy): Eukaryota > Metazoa > Chordata > Mammalia > Primates > Lemuridae > Eulemur > Eulemur rufifrons. Next base: position 60,797,432 of record NC_091010.1, on the reverse strand, counting down.
CATTTTTCAAGTCCCTTTACTAGTTAAAAATAGTTTATGATTATATTAAAATAAATAGAATGTAAAATAATTATCTTTATATCAGAAAAAAATGAATCCTATATATACCATATTAAAATAATAATATATAATCTACTTTATAATTTCAGGGTACTTTTTTTAAAGAAAAGAAATTGGTTCTAGCTGTTTCCATTAAACTCCCTGAATTTTACTTCTTTCCTTCCTCCATAGAAATAATTGCTAAATTCTTTATATTTATTCCCTCTTTTTCTTTCTTTCTTTTTTTTTTCAGAGCCTATGCCTGAAATAGAAAACACAATCTTTTGTTTGGGGTTCAGTCCTATCAATACTTTTTACCCAGATTATTGCTATAGCCAACTAATAGGCTTCCCTAACTACAGTATACATGTCTCTATTAACCTGTCTTTTAAGAATCTCTACAATTTCATCTGTACTCAATTTTTCCATTTTTCTGATGGTGAAACTGAGGTTCAGGAAGTTTAGATAGTTGAATATGGTCACACATCTTTGTGACTTCACAGTCCAGGGTCTTATCAAACCATGCTACTCTTCTCTAAATATGGCCTATAATTTCCCAAGTTTTCTTAAAATGCATTTTCCTATCATACACACCTGTTAAGCTATTTATGTCCTTCCTAAGGCCAATATATATCCTACCTTTATCAAGAAACTCTCCTGGAATCCCAGTCTGACTTCATTGCTTCCTACTTACTGCAATCATGATACTTCACTCAAATTTCAACATAGCACTTAAAATTTTCTGCTTTATATTAGGGTTATTTACATCTGTCTGTCTCCCCAACTAGATTTTGGATTCTTGGATGGCAGGCACCATGTCTTGACTGTCTATTTAATCATCCTTCCCTTTCATCCAGTGTTTCCCACATTCAGTGTTTCCCACAGTGCTTTGCATCTAACAGATATTATATCGATGTTAAATAAATTGAATTAAAATTCCATTTTAAAGAGAAGAGAGTGGGGTTCTGTGTTTTGTAGGAAATTTGAGTGTGTGTTTTCAGTTATAATGGCAATTTTTAAGAAAAATAGCAATTATTAATTGGGTATTCTTGCACAGAATACTTTTTCTCAACAAGGATACATTCTGTATAGGTGAAGAAAATTTGTGCCAAGTTTATTCATTATTTATCATTTAAATATTTACCAAGTTCCCAGTGTCTAGCACTGTAGATAAATGATGCAACTGTCAAGGTGGTACTGCACCTAAGTAGTATCAGTCCTTGATCTTAAAAAACATAAGCTAAAATGAATAAACTCTAACAACAAAAAGATTTCGTGAGAAACAAAAAGATTGTTTAAGAAGATATGCACATCTGTCTGAATTGCAAACACTTCTACTTCCCAAGTAAGCTCCTGTCTGACAAAACTTTCTGCAGATAGTAACTATAAACTCTGAAAGAAGCAAAATAACTGCCTGAAGGCATTGAAGAAGAAATAAAAGTAGGCAGATACTGGAGAGGTCAGATACTTGGAAGAAGAGGAAGGCAAAGGGTGCATTTACCATTGTTTTGCAGCTTTATAAAATTTATTTTTATTTTTATTTTTTTAGAGACAGGGTCTCACTATGTTACCTAGGCTGGTGTGCAATGGCACAATCATACCTCACTGTAAACTTGAACTCCTGGGCTTAAGGGATTCTCCTGCCTCAGCTTCCCAAGTAGTTAGGACTACAGGTGGGGCCATCTCATCCAGCTAATTTTTTAATTTTTAGTGGAGATGGGGATCTTGCTATGTTGCCCAGCTGATCTTAGGCTCCTGGCCTCAAGTGATCCTCCTGCCTTGGCCTCCCAAAGTGCTAGGATCAAGCCACTGCATCCAGCCTATTTTCCAGTTTTTATTGTGAGAGCAGGCCGTAGCCAGAGCTGGGTAGGAAGGCTAGAACTTGAATAGAAATCTGGTCTTACATGGGAAAGAGTTTGGGTCAATAATAGCTGCTAGACAGCGAAGGGGAATATTGGAAAGAAGAGAGACAGAGGGTGATCCTAAAGTCTACTTATAAACTATGCCCTAATCTCTGGATGACCCTTGAACTATGCAAGTGAAGCACAGACTTTAAGGAGCCCAGCTAAGGCTAAAATAACTGAACTTAAATTTGAATTGCACCTATTACCAGGGAGACAAAGCTTGCACTTTGGGCTTAACCAAGTTAACTGTCTGCTTTTTTTTTTTAAAAAAAAAAAAAACAACTAATATTCTTTGGAGAAGCATAATAGACTCCAGAGTGTCTACAACATATCCTTCATAATTTCCAGGATAAAATCCAAAGTTACTTGTTATATAGAGATACAGGAAAACACGAACCAGTTACAAGAAAAAAGAAAGTCAATGGAGACTAACTCTGAGATGACAACAAGGTTGGAATCAAAAGATTAGAATTTTAAAGTATTAGTAATTACGCTTAAGGGCTTAAAGGAAAATACATTATAATAATGAAAAGATATGAAACCTCAGTTGAGAAATATAAACTATAAAAAAGAACTAAATAGAAATTCCAGATCAGAAAAAATATATAAAATAAAAATTTACTGGATGGCTTAAACACAGAATGGATATGATAGAAAAATCAAGAGAACTTGAAGACAGATCAATAGAAATGATATACTCTGAATAACAGAGGAAAAAATATTTTAAAAAATGCTCAGAGCCTCAGAATCCTGTAAACAAATATCAAAATATCTAATATTGGAGTAAAGTAATGAGAGAATGAATTAGAGAAAATATTTGAAGATCAAAAATTCCCCATATTTGGCTAAAGACATAAATTTTATAGTTTGAGAAGCTCAGTGAACTTCAAGCAAAATGTATAAAACATAAAAAGCACATCTAGAAACATAGTCAAACTGTTAAAACCAAAGATAAAGAGACAGTCTTGCAAGCAGCCAGAGAAAAATGACCAATTTTCTACTTGGGAGCAATGATTTGAAGGACTTTCAACATCACATCAGGAACAACAGAGGCTAAAAGTGGAACAACAGCTTTAAAATAATAAAAGACAAAATCGTCAACCTAGAATTCTATATCTAGAAAAATATCCTTCAAGAATGAAGGTGAGTTTCACTTCTACCTAGGATGTAGAAAGCTGCGAAGAGCATTGATCTTATCCTAAAAATAAAAAAGTGCTATGTAAATAACAAAATTATAAATTGCCTTGAATCCACAGGACTCTAAGTTTACAGGGCAAATAAGTAACTGGAAACCCAAGGAATGACAGTTTCCTTCAGGAAGCAATGAGATAAGAGTACTATCTTCTGAGAAAAACACAGAAAAAAGGAACAAGGATGAAATGGCATAAATAGAAAATATCTAGAAAGATGGTACATTTAAACCTCACTATATCAATAATTACATTAAATATAAACGCTCCACCTATAATTAAAAGAGATTGACAGGATAAAAATGCAAGACCCAAGTATGAATTGTCTATAAAAAACATACTTTAAATGTAAATGCATAGATATGTTAAGAATAAAATAATGAAAGATATGTCACACAAAAACTAATTTTAAAAAAGCTAGAGTGTCTATATTGATATCAAACAAAATAGACTTCAGAACAAGGACTATTACCAAGGAGAAAGATGGCTATTACATAATGACAAAAAGGATAATTCACAAGGAAGTCATAAAACCCCTAAATATATATACACCTAAAAACATAGCTTCAAATACCAGAAGCAAAACATCTAAATGAGAGATAGACATATCCATAATAATGGTTGGAAAATTCAATATTCCTCTCTTAGTAATCAGTTGAACAAGTTGACAGAAAATCAGTAAGGAAATACAAAACCTTAACAATGCTAGCAACTAACTTGACCTAATTGATGTTCATAGAACAATCTACTCAACAACAACAAAACGTCTGATCAAAAATTTTAAATTATTTTTATATAATACCAATGAACAGTTGGAAATTGAAATTAAATATAGTGCCAATATGGTTTGCAATAACAATTTACAATATGGCATAAAACTATTAAATAGTTAGGTACAAATCTAAAAAAAAGTGTGTGATCTACATGCTAGAAACCACAAATTATTCATGAGAGAAATTTAGAAAGACTTAAATAAATAAAGACGTAAACTGCTCATGAGTTAGAAGACTTAATAATGTTAAGATAGCAATTCTCTCCAAATTGATTTATAGATTCAATGCATTCCCAATAAAAATCTTGGCAGTATTTTTTGTAGAAATTAACAAACTAATTTTAAAATTTGTATCCATAAGAAAACAAACTAGAATAGTCAAAACAATTTTGAAAAAAAAGAATGTAGTTGGAAGACTCACACTACTTGATTTCAAAACTCATCATAAGCCACTGTAATTAAAACAGTGTGGTATTAGAGAACGGATACACACATGGACCAGTGGAACAGAATTGAGAGTCCAGCACAAAGATCTACACATACATGATTAATTTGATTTTTAACAAAGGTGCAAAGGCAATGGATGAGGAGTTTCAACAAATCATGCTGGAACAATTGGATATCTAGGTGCCAAAAAATAAACCTTGACTTATACTTTGCACCACATATATAACTGATGCAAAATGGATCACAAACCTTTCTAGAATAAAACAGAGAGAATAATATTTGTGATCTTCAATAAAGCAAGGATTTCTTAGACGTAATGAAAAGCACAAACCATAAAAAAATTGATTAATTGAACTGCATCAAAACTGAAAACTTTTGCTCTTTGAAGCACACTGTTAAGAAAGTCAAAAGACGAGCCAGAGACATCATAATTCATTAGAGAAATTAAAATTGATACCACAATGAGATAACACTACACACTTATTTGAACAGCTAAATTTTTTTTAATGTCCATACCAAAGAATGTGGAGCAACAGGAATTCTCATACATTGCTGATGGGAATACACAATGGTACGGCCCCTTTGGAAAACAGCTTGCAGTTTCTTGCATGGTTAAACATAAACTTATCATGCAACTCAGCAATCCCATGCCAAGATAATACCCAAGAGAAATGAAAAGCTTTTTTTTTTCCTCCACAAAACCTATATGTCGGTGTTTTTAGCATCTTTAGTCATAACTCATAATTCCTCAAATTATGAAACTGAAAACAATCCAAATATCCTTCAAGTGATGAATAAATTGTATTAGAGCTAAACAATGGAATATATTACTTAGTAATAAAAAGGAACAAACTGCTGACACATGCAACAACACGCATGATTCTCACATGCTTTAACACATTGACTGCCACACTGGAAAAAAAACTTTTTCCCTGGGGCCATGGTGTTTTATTAAAACAAAACAATCCTTTCTAATTTGTTATTTTTTATTGTTTTCTGTGTGTGAGTTATATGCAGCACAATCCATGTTTTTAGAATTAAATTGTCAATATTAATTGTAACAATAAGAACATCAACAAGTAAGATTTTCATGAACCAATTGCAGGGTTTTGTTTCATGTGGCCCTGGGCTCAAAACTAGCCTGAGTTAAATGCAACTCACATGGCAGTCAATGTGTTCAACTATGTGAACTAGGTCTGACTCAAAAGACTACATAATATTTGATTTCATTTATATGACTCCATTACGGAAATGGCAAAATCATGAGCATAGAGAACCTTTCAGTGGTTTACAGGAGCTGGGGGTGGGAGAAGTGGTTGACTACGAAGTGGCATGAGGGAACTTGAGTTGATGGCAATATTCTGTATATTGATTGTGGTCATGTTTAAATGACTATATGCATTTGTCAAATCTCATGGTGTACACATTATAAGGGGTGAATTTATATTGTATGTAAATTATATTGTATGTAAATTATACCTCAATAAACTTCACTTGAAACAAAAAAGAATGAAGGTAAAGATAAAAGAAAATTAAGAAAATCTGTCGCCAGCAAACTTATACTACAAGACATGCTAAAGGAAATTCTTTAGAATGAAGGTAAATGAAAACAGATGTAAGCTCAGACTTATAGGATGGGATGAAGAATATCGGAAATAGTAAATATATGGAAGAAATAGTCTTTTTTCCCTTTATTCTTTTAAAATACATATATAGTTATATAGTTTAAAGCAAAAATGATTCACTTAAGTGTGAGATTTACAATTTATGTAGATATAGTATATATGACAACAACAAGAATGGGTCAAGAGCATTAAATGAACCTGTAAAGTTCCAAGGTTTCTACATATTAAATGAACTGTTAAAATATTAACTTTAAATGGCCTGTGAAAAGTTAAGAATGGATACTGTAATCCCTAGAATGACCATTAAAAATAAAACAAGGAGGTGTAGATAAAAAGCAAATGTATGAATTAGAATGCAATTCTAGAAAGGATCTGGAAGTAGCCTGGGAAGAAGCAAGCCCTTGCTCTAGGGGTGGGGAAAGGCTCAGAGCTGAGAGGGCAGGAAGTTAAGGTCTATGTGGCTCAGCAGCTGATGTGGTCGGTAGGCTGAAAATATGTCTATAATTCAAGACCACAGAGTGCAGCATGCTTTTCTTAACTGAAATTAAATGGGTATAAACTTACCCAAAGTTTATAGAAAGCAATTTGAATAAGTTTCAAAGACAGAATATAGTAAGATGAAGATTATGTGAGGCAGATCATTAAGGACGTTATCAATTTGCAAATACATGGTTTCAAGTATTTATTTCTAAATAGCAATAGGAAATTCAGAATAGTTATTTCTTTAGAGGCAATGTTCTGAGTGGTGATTAGATTCCTAGGCCATAGAAGATAATGCCACATTGCAATACAAACCAAACGAAATATTTAAATAATAACACTGAATAAGAAATGACTTCCCCTTACTTTGAATGGTAGAAACTTTGGAAATGATTCCGAAGGGTTCTTCTGGGCACATTCAAGGTGAGATGTTTTAATTAGGTTTTTCACTTTAAACTTACAGCTTTCTTTTTCTTCACAAGCACATTGTTGCCTTGTGCTCAGAAGTTATGATTACTGTGGTGGGTAGTGGTGTTTTGTGGGTTACAAAAAAGAGGATGGGGAAGAAGACACTGAAGTTACTGGACTAAAACTGGTGAAGAGGTTTCTAGATGATGTACCTGTTCCTGTTGTCCCTGTATTTGTGTGGAAGAGATTAGCTGATGTGGAATTTTCATGCCCCTTTGACCTTTAAAAATCAAAGGAGAGGCAGAGAGAACTTTTTAGGCTCTCTCTACACCAAAAGGAAAATGTGCTGGGTCATCCCCCAAGAGGACTACCAGGAGGCCACCTACATGATCACCAATCTCCTGGAACAGCTTCGTTGTTGTTTAGAATAAGCTGAAAATGTGGTGCTGAAGGTGGAAAGGAGGTTGTTTGTAGGGGGTGTTTGAAAGTCAGATTTAATTAAACATGTGAAAATTTTAGTAAAAGAAATTTACTGAAATTTACTTTACATTCTGAAAATTTTAGTAAAAGAAGTATCCCCAAGGGCTGGGTTGAATTCATAAAACTGAACACAGAATGTAGGGAGCCATAAGAAGAGTAAAGTCATAAAAGCAAGAATGGGAGGGAATGAATAAATGAATGGGGAAAATATTAGACTTGATGCTCAGAATTGCCTCTTATACTCCCATTGCTTTGGCCAGATGCTGATTATTTTTTCTATAAGGCCTTCTAGCTAGGTGCCTTTCATGTTGGTTCAGCTACCTCCAAATCCACCTTTCATAATCACCAGACTATAGCATCAGTCTCACTGGAGCACCTACTTCGACTTGTCACTCTCTCGACTGGGATCCTATCCTTCTCTCTACTGTATCAAGTTAGAACTTATCTGTTTGCCTTAGGGGAGGCTCCATAGTCTGGCCCAAGCTGGTTTCTTATGTCTTCCCTAAATGATGGCATTCTTGTCACTCTGCATTTGTTCATATGATGTTCCTAAGCCACCTTCCCCATATTCCTTTTCATACCATGCACTGACATCTCCACTTCTGCCATCCATCCATCCTCTCCACAAACATTTACTGAATACCTACTGCCTGACAAGCACTGTCATGCAGGAGCTCGCAACCTATCAGAGGAGATGACCCATGACAACTAATCGTATTTCAATCTGATAAAACCCTAGCTATGCTAAGTACCAACTATCTTTAAGACATAGAGAAAAAAGGTGTGAACTGCATGAGTCAGGAAAGGTTTAACTCAGGAGGTAATATTTGATCTAGGTTTTGAAGGATGAAAAGAAGTTTAACAGACATAAAAGACAAAGGTATTTCAGATAAAGGAAACAGTATATGCTAAATTCCATCTAGCTTATGTTTCCATTCTTAGGACTTCCATAGTTTGTACTTACATCACGAACCTCATGATTTTAGTACTTACTATATAAAATACATCATTTATAACCATATTACATGTCTCAGACTCTAAACTTCTTGACAGGCCAGTTCCTATACAGTACTTCTTATGAATTCTCAACCTTAGCACAGTGCTGAGCATTGGGCACAAAGTAAGGACCACAAAGGTATTGACAAATTAATACGATACTATATCAACATTTATGGGCTTCACAGTTTTTACATGTAAGGGAAAGAAGCTAATATTTACCGGCCATTGACTACAAGCCAGGCTCTATGTGAAAGTTTTACATGCCTTCCTCCATTTAGAGAGATTAATCAGGCGGTGAGGTATTTTGAGAGATGAGGGTATTTGGAAAAGGGAGACTAACAGCAACTTCAATGCAGTAAACCAAGAATGACTGAAGAGGATGCCTTGACAGGCATCACTCACTAGGTACTGAGGGGGAAGGAAAAAGAGGAGACATTTTGCTCCCAAAGCCTCTCTCTTCATGATCTCCCAGTGGATGAAAGATTTCACTGTGTAGTAATGAGGCCTAGACTTTATTGATGACATTGTGCTGGGATTCATCAGGAACCTCCTCTTAAAAGAGGCAGTATGCAACAGTGGGGAGAGTGTGAGCTTTAGAGTCCAGTGCAACTTCCTCACTCTGGTTCTGCATGTTACTAGCTGCGTAGCATTAAGTAAGTTTCTTAAATTCTTGAAGTCTTAAATTTCCTTATCTATAAAATAGATACAATAATAGCTATGTCACAAAACTACATAAGATATTAGATATAAAATACCTAGCATACAGAAATGCTCAATAAGCTTCCTTCTCCTGTTGTGCCTCTCTCCCTGTGTACAACCTGTTGGACCTGAAGAATTTAAAAGTCCTAGATACAGCCAATAAAGAAAAAATGGTTTTCTTTGGCAACCTCCTATACAATAGAAATTTTGTTTCCTTAAATGTCAACTCTCATTGATGTTATAGTGTTAGTTGTTCAACATATTCTTGGAATAATAACATTATTTATAGATGCTTCAGTTTTCAAACTTAAAAAGTAAATCCAGATATAGAAATTGTCATTCCTTAGTCATGAAGGATATCAACACAATCCTTAAATTCAGAACTCTCTGGTTTCAATTCTTTTGCTTAAGTCACTAGACCATTTTTTTCCTTCAATGTCAAAAACAGGCATTTTATACAGAAGGAAATTAATTATTTTCATTCTCAGTTTCAGCAAGAAGCACATTTATTATATGTTAACAAAGTTGTATTCACTTTTGCCAACTGACAAATATTTAAGGCATTTCATTATATTTGGAGAAATTCATCAATCAGAGATTTAGCAGCCACCATAAAGAACTTCACAATTAGTCTTTTGTATCATGGGTGTGACTGATAATCTCTACACTAAAAAATTATTAAATATAAGGAAAAACTGTTCATAAACTGTGATATTTCTTGGCAAAGAAAAACTGCTTTGTATTTTTAAAGATATGGTTGAGAATTTAAATGAAACTTACATGTTTGAAATTAGTGCCAGATGCAACACAATTCAAGCACAATTCACTAGCTGCCTCAAGTATTTCACTGTGATTTAGTAAAAGGTATTCAACAATTCTATGTTTCATAGAAATCTCACTAATACAAGTATTTCATTCACAAAATGCATGGCTTGGCAGGTTTCCAGGACAGGAATTTGCTGAAGGGAAGGTAAATTTATTGATTAAAATAAATCAAAGGACTGACATTTCCCCTAAAAAACCGTCCAAACAATAATACTCAGAAATTGACAGTCTTACAACCAGAACCAGAAGAAAATTCTGAGCTATTATTTATATTTATCATAGGAATCCAACAGTGTCATAGAGTAAACAATCTGATATTTGAGAATTCTCAAATTAACATTGAGAAACTTAATTTTAAAATGCTAGATATTTTTGAATTAGGACTTTCCAAAAGCCTTTGATATGAAATATGGTATTTGTAAGTCTTCAGAGTAGTTATAATTATATATTACCTGTATTCCTTGCACATTTATATGCACTAAATAATAAGCATTCTTTGAAGGAATACATATAGACACAATCCAGATAGTTCTTTTTTTTTTATCATTAATAACAATTTAATTTTATAGGATTAAAGAGTCTAACAGTATATCTTGTTAGATACAGTATGTCCTCATAATGTATACATTATTTCTTGTACAATGATATGAAATAATATGGGAAATATTCATGATAAAATATTAAGTGAACAATGCAAGTTAAAAACAACAGTTTCATTTTTTTTTTCCCCACCCCCCCTTCCAGATAGTTCTTAAACAAGTCAACATCACTTCCTTCTTACCTCATGCTTCAGTTCCTCCCCTTCCGCTCTCATTCCCCATTCTGGTCACACTTCCATCATCAGCAATTATCATGGACTGAAGGTTGGTGTTTTCCCCAAATTCATGTTGAAGCCTTATTGCTGTATTTGGAAATGGGGCCCCTAAGAAGGAAATTAAGGTTAAATAAGTTCAGAAGGGTAGAGCCATGATCCAGTAGAATTAGTGTCCTTATAAGAACATAGAAGAGACACCGGAGAGCTCCCCAAACCTGTGTACACAAAGAAATGGTCAAGGGGGGCACAAAAGAAGAGGGGGGCTGCTGTCTACAAGGCAAGAGGAGGGGCCTCAAAATGAAACCAAATTTTTTGGTACCTTGATCTTTGACTTTCCAGCATCCAGAACTGCAAGAAATAAATTTCTGTTGTCTAAGCTACCCAGTTTGCATTATTTTGCTATGGCAGCCTGAGCACACTAATAAGCAATCGAGAGGCCTAATGCAAACATTTAGAATACCACTTTCATACACATCCTTTCTTTAACTGCTTAACTTTTTAAAGATTTGGATTTAAGGAAAATCCTACTAAGAAGCTGAACAGATATGGCCAGGAGAGTTTCATACAAATCCTTAAATCATTCAGCCTTGCTTCTATTCTAGAATCAGAGAATGTGAGCATGAGAAGGGGCCTCAGCGACCCAAGTTTGTTGATTCAGGTTTCACTTTGATTCTGGGGTTACAGAAAACCACTCTAAACTTGGCACATCTCCTGGAAGATGTTGGAGGTCAGGTGGGGTAGTGTATAGTTAAGCAAAAGGCTTAAACATCTGTCTATGCTAAACAAAGATATATTACTGAGTGAAACACAAAACTTTTATACACTATTAGCTTGCTTCAAAGAAAGACATTGCTGATCATCATGTCAACAACAAATATCTAAAACTGAAAATTACTGTGAGCCAGGTAATGTGTTAAAGGGTTTATGTGTATGGTAATCTCCCCTATCCACCAGGACTACGTTCCAAGATCCTCAATAGATGCTTGAAACCTGGAATAGCAACAAATCCTATTTATGTTTTTTCAGTCTGACAACTGAGATGACTTCTAAGTGACTAACGGGATGGTAGCATATATAGCATGGATACACTGGATAAAGGGATAATACACATCGCTCAAGATTTCATCAAGCTACTCAGGTGTGCAAATGGAAACTTATGGATTGTTTATTTCTAAAATTTTCCATTTAATATTTTCAGTGAACCCCTGGTTGACCGCAGGTAACTGAAACCAGTGAAGCAAAACCTTGATTGCGGGGGACTACTGTATTATATAATCATCACAACACTAGAAAATTGACAAGTACTCTTAACCTTATTCTTATTACACAGCCCTATTTGCAAAAATGCAAGCATTTCTAAAATAGCCCTCCTCTCATCTCTATCACATTAGGCTACTTTATTTCCTTCACAGTGCTTTTTTCTTGTTTGCTTTCCCCCCCATGCTCCTCAACATTCTGGGCAGGGCATAACCCAGTGCCTTCCACGGAGAAGGAGTTGGGTCAATTTTTGGCCAAGGCCACACAGCTGGACAGTGAAGCATTCCGGACGGACTCCATCACCAGATGGTATTACCAGGAGAGCAGGAGTTGGAACCGGTATCCGCTAACCAGAGGCTGCCACGGTGCCTGGTACACAGTGGGCGCTCAATAAGCATGTTCAGGGGGGAGGACGGGGGAGAAAAGAAAAGAAAAGAAGGGAGGGGGAAAGGATGAATGAATGAAAACGTTTGCAGAAGGACCTAGAGAGCGTTGGCAACCATTCTCCCTCCTGGTGGCCTGAACTCAGTTCAATGTCTTCGTCAGCATTTTCCTCACCCAGATGCGCTGCTGTACAGCAGGGAATGGAGAAGGAACAAAGCCTTAAAAAACGTTCGGAAGGGGAAAGCGGTAAGAGAAAAGGGGATGGGGGAGAACAAGAAGAAAGAAACTAACCGCCTCCTTTAGGTCGCCAGAAAAAGGAAGCCAAGCAAGGCCAATTGCCATGGCGACTGTAGGGCCAGAACGGCCCCAACCCATTGGCTGAGACGCCGAAGCCAATGAGAAGGCGCGATGTTGGCGGGGTCATAAGATGGCTGCCGGGACGCCGCTTTTTGACGGGTGAGTACGGGTTATTGCAGGCTGGTTACCGGCCGGCCCGGGCTCTGGCGTAGAGAGTCCGGGAGGGCTCCGTGCGGGCAGCTGAGGGAACCAGAGTGGGCGGCCCCTCAGCTCCTCAGATGAGCTGCCGGGAGCGGGTTAGAAAAGCCCCTGGCCCGGGCCCAGGGGAGGACGGCGGGGCTGCCCGCTCTTCAGAAGGGGCGTCGCGGCGCCTTCCCCGCTCTGTTAGTGGGAGAAGGTTTCTCAGTCCCACCCCAGCCAGAGTGAGGGGGGGGGCGGTGAGGGGGGTTTGAATCGGGAAAACAGCATTATATTTACAATTGCTGTATCCCGGAAGACAGCTCCAGTTAATGGGAATGTCAGCAGGCCAGACGTCCTACGCTGGAATCTGGGGCGCTTAGTTCTGTGTCCGGGAGGGGATTCTCCCCGTTTGGGGATTGGAGTGTGGCACTGCCGCCAGCGAGTCTGCGGAGTTCCGGGTTGTGCAGCCAAGCAGGAAAAGGTGTACCTTTATAGAGCCACCCTTTTGCAATCTTGAACATTGTAAGTATTCTCACAGCAGAATCAACTTAAAATGAACCTTGAAATGTTACTGGATAATTGTAGAATTCCATGTAGGTCTGGGGAAGTGTTTTCCATGCCTCGACTAAACAAACACTTTAATTAAAACATATGCATACGTGGAAAATCCTACTAAATAGTTTATCTGGATAAGCAGATTGTCAGTTTCAATTCGAATTCAGGCCTACGATCACTTGTACTTTCTGTACCTTTTTGAGAAAAGGCAACACATTTATTTCATAAAAGTAAATAAGACATTTTTGTTAATGTTTATGTTACATGCTTAAAAATATTTTAGTTAAGTAACCAATTCCAAGTCAAAAGAACTGATTATTGTGTAGATTATTTAACAAGATCTTTAGATTGTTGAGTGGTGGCTTATGCTTGTTTTACAGGTAAGATTAGTTTTAGATCAGACAGGGTTCAGATTTCTGGGATTATTTCTAATTGAATATGAAATATGAGAAATAAGACAGCTTCATTTGATGAAAATGGAATTTAAATTCTGGAATATTAGAGACAGGAAACGTTTAGCCATGGAGCCGCTTAGATTATATCTTTTGAGTTTTGGTTATAAGCAGCTGCCTTGTCTTCCAGAAAATATGACACTATTACTCAAACCTCTGATTGTGACTTTGATGTATACAATTTAGTATAGCATCTTACATAGTTTTTTGTACTTAAGAAAAAAAATTCTTAACCAAATTCTAACAAGTCTATAATTAGAGGCTAGAGTCATTCTTCAGACCCACTCTTAAATCCTTGTCTCCATGAATATGTTACCACTTATAACTTTGGCCTCTAAAAATTCATAATGTAAAGGCTTACATCCCTATTTTTGTGAAATGAATAGATCACAATGCATTAGACAATTAAGTTGCCTCATCTGTAAAAGGGGTATAGATAGTGATTCCTAGTGGAAGGATTGTTGTGGAGATTACTGGTAGACCAAGACTTGCCACATTGTTTGTATGCCATGTGTAGCAGTGACTTGCTTTGTTTCCCCTTTCTGGTTCTGTTTCTTCCGTCTTCTGTTGTAACTAGAGTTTCCTTCCCCTTCTCAGTGTCCTGAGGTACAGAGCCTTTCTGTAAACTAGTAGTAATCTTGGCTGGGTTGCTAGGTAGAAGGAAAAAAACCTTATCTATTGGGGTATTGGGGTTTAATAAGAATTGGATCTCACTAGGAGAGAATGGAGTGTTACAGAAAAGAGTGAGTGAGCTGGGTCTGGGCATTTGGGGCACTTATTGAGATCATAAAGAGACATTTTAGAGCTTCAAGACATCTCAGAGATCATCTGAGCAAACCTTCATTTTATAGCTTAAGAATGGAGACCCAGACAAACACAGTGGCTTGCCACTAATCACGTTGCTTAAGACTAGAAACTGTCTTCTTTCAAGACAGTGTTTCCCCTCTGTAACCAATGGTTCCGAATCCTTGCACAATGTAGAACCATTTTTATTATAATTTGATATCGCCATAGATGCTGTGTTTTGAAAGATTGTGTCTACTATATTCATTAATTGCTTTTCTTATAAAAATCAGGCCTATAGCTACTAATCAGAGTCTTTGATGAGCATGTGGTGAAGAATAATGCTTCACTGAATTTTTATCTCCTCACCTAATGATGGATGATACTGTCTCACTGGCAGGAATAATAAAATATGTTGGGCTTTTTGAATATTGAAATTAGCTTAGAGACCCCCATTACCATCTTCATAAAGTTTGTGAAAACCTTAGATTAGAACTGCTGAACTGTATCCTGTTCTTGATGCATTGTTATTTGACCCAATATACTAAGTAATAATGACTATGGTTGATTTTCAAGGGCAAAAGAAAACTTAGCTATTTAGACTAGGACCGTACATAAATATTTTCAGTTCACAGTAAATTGTGTCAGGCCAGGACTAGAGATGCATTCTGTGCAGTACACCCAGAATGTTTTTGAGAATAATTGTGGGATGGAATAAATCTTGACTCTGGAGGTAGAAGGTGTCTAAAATGAAGAAGAAGGTAATATTCAAAACCTTAGAGAAAAAACATTTTCCTTGGGGCTAAAATAATTAAACTGAAAGTTATTTGTGTTGTAGGCTAAGAAAATGAAAGCTTATGATTTAATACCTTGACTGTTATAAAGACCTGGCTGTAATCTGCACCAAAAAAATTAAGTTTCTATTTCTCTGGTGTTCCACATCTCTTGAGAATGTCTGAGTGAATTTTCACAGTTAATGGATAATTTGGGATTATGTGCTTTAAAATAAAGAAATACACTCCAAAAGGCACGAGTAAGAGACATTTCAAAGAAATGCAGAATCATCCTTTAGAGCAGCCAAAACAAGAATACCAGGAGGCCTAACATGGTGCCAGTTGGAAGCTGTACGAATGACATATATATGCTATGAATAGAAAGACAGTGTTTTCAAACATGAGCCCAAAGCAAAAGTCACTAAGTAGCCTCTCCATATTGGCTGATTTGTGATTGAGCTGCTTCTTACATGGGCAACTCCATTTTGAGGCTCCACAGTGAGTGGCAGCAGTTATCTGTGTCTGTGAGTGGCTCCTGAGTCTCCCTTGTATTCGTTTTTTTTGTTGTTGTTGTTGTTTGTTTGTTTTTTTAACAGTCACAGGAAAATGGCTCATGACTTTAAAGATTTTTAAGAACTGAGTTCAGAAACATACCTTATTTGAATCTTGCCTTATTTTATGGATTTGGAGGTGGATTCCACTTTTTAAAAGTTATTTTAACTTTTGTTTTTTCTTTGGGTACACTTAAATTATCATACCAGGCAAATGCCACACTGAGGATAGTTCTTAATGCCACATCAGCAAGAGCTACAAATAGGTAATCTTGAGAAAGTCCAAAAAGCCATTGAAAATGCACAACTGCTTGAAGGTTGATTAAAAAAAAAAAAGACATGCCCTCTCCAGGGTAACTGAGACTGCTCCCCAGAGAGAAGCATGTTTGGGTGCCCAGAGCATAGACTGTCACCCTGCAGAGATGCTAAAACAGTCGTCCAACAGGAAAACCTGTGCCACTGCCCATTGGAGCAGCACATGCCTTTTTATGAGCAGTCACATCTGAAGTCCAAGTTGAATGATACTTGGCTGCTGATGGACAGAAACCTGCTGTGTGTGTGTCACTCCATGAGGCTAGGGATTTTTGATTGTTTTATATATTTCTGTCCCCAGGGTCTGGAAGAATGTCTGGCACACAGTGGACATGTAAAAGCTGCTGTGGACAGGAAAAGAAGACCCCAGTTAGCATCACTATTTAAATTAAGAAAATGTTACTGTCCTTAAGTCCTTAAATGGATAATGAATCTGAAGATATATTATATGCCAGTGGCAAGTCATGTTGGAGCTTGTTACTGCTCTCCTCCCGCTACTCAGAACAGTAGAAATCTTTTTATTAATAGTATAACATGTTTTCTAAAATTGGCATATTTTTCATGATGTCTTTTGTGCTATGAGAGACTCTCAAGAGTACCTCTATTCCAGCTTTTAAAATCCACAGGCGAGGTTTAGGGATGAGTCCAGGTTTTGTGGAACCTGGGATTATATAATTTTGATTCTCTTCTTTTAAAAAAGAAATGCAAATTCTGGATAGAAATTAGGTACAGTGCTTTGGAAGGACCTGTGCAAATGAGGAGCTTTGATGTTTAAGCTCCCATCATCTTCCTGGTAATTTGCCTCTTTTTTTAGTGCTCCATTCAGAAAACCAAATACTTAAGTTTTTGTAGACACTTGATGGCAGACTGGATATCAGGGAAGTAAATGATTTGCATCACTTGCTAAATGAATACAACACAAATATCAGAAACTTCAAAACTATTTTATGAACCCTGCCTCTGACAATAGAAATGACAAAAATGCAATACATGGCCACAGAAATAATAATAGCAAAAAGAACTTAATATTTATTGAACCCCTAGGACCTCCTAAACACTGTGTTGAGGGGCTTATCTCATTTAATCCTCAGAACAACCCTATAAGCAGTATAATTAACCAAGCATTACAGATAAAGAAATTGAGGGTCAGAGATGTTAAGTGATTTCCTCATAACAACACTGGTAGGTGGCAGAGTCAGGATTCCAGTTGGAACAGTTAAATGCTGGAGTACTTCCTCATAAAGAGCCAAGAAAATATTTGGTGAGGATATTGCAGAGACCCCGCAACTGATGAGGCAGGATCAAAACCAAAAAGTAAGGTCTGATTCTTTGGACCTAGGATGAGGTCCTTAAAAGATAACAGAAATTTATTAATCAGATGCCGGTGTCTCAGAGAATGGTAATGGTTTTCTTACTAGGTTAATCACAATATGAGACAGGAAACGTGGCCGAACAGATTTCTGTCCTTCCATTTTATTCCATTAGATTGGCAGTAAGTTGTGAGTGGTACAGCCAATTTCTCTATTTTAGACATATCTTTAAGGAACTGGTTTTGGCTCAGTATGTATTCTAAAATAAATTGTACCATGGAGACCAATGAAAATGTACTCAAGTATAATTTTAACAAATGATACAACTTCTGATTTTTAAAATCACTTTTATTAAACTTAACTGCTAATGGTTCTCTCTACCTGTATAGCTGATGATAAATGTTATCCTGAACTTTAACATTATTTTCCCAAATATAGTATTGTTACTCAGGAAAACTGTATGTTTTTGTTAAATTGTTAGGATTATATTTCGTTTAGTATTATTTTAGCAAATAGTATTAAATTTCAAACTAGGTACTACCATGCCTTCCTCAAACTTTTTACCATAGCTTAAAATTTTCCTTTAAATGATTATTTTCCTGCTCCTTAGACAATAAGCTCCCTGAAAGTTTTATTCATTAAAATATAGGTAAAATATCCATCTTTATTTTCTCTAATTGATGAAGTTTGAATATGGTATTTAAATTGCTTGCAAAGTATATTATTAGGCTATTAAAATTCTTGGGCAATGAATGCTTTACTGAATTTCATTTTTTTTAGATAAAACTATCCATATGTTAGAGAATCAAGGTCCTACTTTCCTTATTTGTAGGTATGTGTTGTAACCAACTTGTTTAAACTGCTTTTAAACTGTTTTTGGTTTTTACACAGTGAAGATTTTAGTTATTTTAATACAGAGGGTTCATCCCATCCCATCCCATTTCAGATTTCAAAAAAAAAGTTTAGGTGGACTGTTATAATCCCAACCATTGTTATAATCATTAGGTTCCTGGGGAGTCTTCTAATGTTTTTAACACATTAACTACCTAGTCAGTTGTATTTAACTCATGCTAGTTTTGAGCCAGGGGCCTCATGAAGCATATATAACTGCAGTGGTTCCTGAAAATCTTGCTTGTTGATCTTCTTATTGTTACAGTTAATATTGACAATTTAATTGCATATAACTCACGCATGGAAAACAACAAAAAATAACAATTTTTTTATTAGAAAGGATTGTTTTGTTTCTAAAATTTTTATTCTATTTTCATAATAAAATACCGTGGCCCCAAGGAAAAAATTTTTTTTTCTAGTGTGGCAGTCAATGTGTTAAAATAATTTCCATGGCTATTCTATAAGACTAAATTCATCTTTTTCTTCATAGAAGAAAAGATGTGGAGTGGGCTGCTACCTTCTGGCCTAAATGAAAGTGATGTTGAGTCAAATTCTGAAGATGAAGCCACATTAGGGGACTCGGGACTTAACTTACAGGAAGATAAAGAGGATGGAACCATTCAAAAAACAGAAATCTCAGATTTCCCAACAGATGAATCTAAAACTGAAACAAAGGCAAATGTAAATGCGTATGAAGAGTGCCCTTCTGGAATTTCCTTAAATATGTGGAATGTAGGTTTTCTCTGATGTGCTTTTTAACGCCATGTGTACGCGCGCGTGTGTGTGTGTATGTGTGTGTGTGTCCCTTGTGTGTGTCTGCCTTGGTTAAGATGCATACGTTCTTGGGACCTAACAGGTAGGGAAGATGGACTCAGAATACTTTTGCTATTCTTTGAGGCAGTGGCCACTTTGATACTTGCTTTTATTTTTGTTTTGTTTTCATAAAAAAAGGAAGGAGAAAAAAAACGCTATGTAGGATTAGCTGTTTTGCCTAACATGAATACATGAGGAATTTCTGTTTTTATTTTATCTCTTTTATCTATGGACCTACTATTATCTATACGAGTCGTTGAGTTTCACTTTTAAATTATCAAATGACTTATTTAGAAATAAATGAATATCAAAACTCAGGTTGTGAGACTCTCAGAGACTAGAGTATCTCAAGAATTGACTACTTTTGTTAGATTGGTATCTTTATACATGGTAGGATATAATTTTTTTTTACTTAACATGTTTTTAATTACATGTTTTTCTGCAAAGTATATTTGCTTCTTATATTTTTTTCTTTTACATAGAAATTTCAAGAATTGCACAAAAAACATTCTGAACAGAAAAGCTCAACCTCAAGATTCAGAAGGAAAAAAAGAAAACGCTCCAGAAAAGGTGTTTTGTTTTAATTCAGTTTGTCAGTAGTGTTAATGCTAAATTGTGGCTCAGTTCAGCTATTTTTTGAAAACATAATTTTGAAATAACAACCAAATACACAGGTATTGACACTTTGTGAATTCTTTTCAGATAAATTGAAGAATGAAAAAGAATCTCATAGGTGGGTAGAATTTAAAATAGTTATTTATTCTAGACAGATGTAGAACTTATCCAAATAGTTGAACTACTTATCTCTGATAGTGATCAAACGTAAGAACTAGTAGTTGTAGTATAATTGTAGTAACCAATTAAAAACGGGTAATATAATTGTAACTAATTAAAAACCGTACAAATAAAAATGAATACATTTTATGTAAAACAAAACTTATTGTTTATCTTCTTGCAGTGAACAGTCCTCAAATGAAACCCAGTGGAAGGAACTTACTCAGTATTTTGGAGTCAATGATAGATTTGAACCCCCTGTTAAAAAGAAAAAAGTTGAGAAGGTAAGAACTTTTTTACTGCATCTTACATTAGCTATAGGATATGTTTTTGATTAGCCTTTCCTAAGGTACTTGTCTTTATTAATTTATTCAGTTAAAAAGTTCACATGCCCTCTGTGTACCAAAAAGATGCTAGATAAACAAGTAAATATATAGTTACAAATAATTAAGAAATATTAAGAAGAAAAATAACAGGTTGTTGTGAAAAAATTAAGATGGATATCCCACTTTAGCTTGGGTGGTCATCCTTTCTTAGAAAATGCCATTTCATGGAGACCTGAAGGTGGGAATAAAACCATCTCTATAAAGAATGCTAGTGCTGAGGCATGGGGAAAGGTCCTAGGGAAGAAAGAGTGGTCCTGGGAACACTTGGCAAACTGTAAGAAGGCCAGCCTGGCTGGAATGGGGTCAGCAAGGAGGAGGGTAGCCCATGATAAGATTAAAGACGCAGGCAGGGAGGGACCAAACTGTATAGGGGCATAATAAGGAAATGGCTTTTATTCACAATGTGGTCAAGAGTCATTAAAACGTTTTAAGTCAAAGGAGTGACATGGTCTACTTTATGTTTAAAAAGATTGGTCTGGCTGTTACATGGTGAGTTGACTGTGAGGCAGCAAAAGTAGATGAGAAGAAAACAGGACACTTCTAGGCACATGAAGATGGTGGATTGAACAAGAATGGTGCTGCTGAAGGTGGAGAAAAGTGGATAGATTTGAGGTATAATACAGAAGTAGAATTGATGATATTTGCCTCTGGATTGCTAATAAGGTGATAGGGAAGGGGAGAGAGCCATTCCATCTTTTGCCTTAAGCAATAGTGTGAATAGTGATGCTAGTTACAAAGATAAAGTTTGGGAAGGGAAAAGATTTAGATTGAGGCCAATGCAAACTATAGTTTTGGGCATGGGTATTACGGAAACAGAGTACATGGTTAGCATAATGAGGTGGTGCCTCAGGAGAGTCTGAGCTTGAGATACACATTTGGAGTAGTCAGTCTCTAGGTATATTAATACTTAGTAAAGGCTTGAAAGAGTGAGTAACTCACGTA
Organism: Eulemur rufifrons; assembly: GCF_041146395.1. NCBI lineage: Eukaryota > Metazoa > Chordata > Mammalia > Primates > Lemuridae > Eulemur > Eulemur rufifrons. The sequence continues at coordinate 60,776,090 of NC_091010.1, read as the reverse complement.
TTCACATAGGTGAATGTTGACAGGGCAATGTCAGTAAACTCAGAAAATCAAGTGTGGAGTGGTAGAGCTAAAGGTGCAGGGGCTAGGTGAAGCCCAAGTGTATCGTATTCTGTGTTTATAGACAGATGCTTCTTCCATGGATCATTGCTGTAGACTACTATGTGTACTCAGAGATCTTTGCCATTATTCTGTTCAGTCAGTATTTCTTGTGAAAAGCCTCTGATTGTAAATCCATCATTGGTTGGTATTGTGTCATTGAGAGTGCACACATTAAGGAACTGTCACAACAGAATTTTATATGTGAGTTTTTTGATTCCAACTTTGCAAAGAATTCTTATTCTCTAAAAATAGTCCCTAGAATGCTAGGGAGTTGGAACCCTTTTGGCCGCAGCTAATTACTGCTGCTGAGCAACTTCCTTTTTACAAACATTGTGCAGAAATGCTAAATTTCTTACAAAGAAAGATCACTGGTAGAGTTGAAACTAAAACCCAGGTTTCATGACACCATACTCAGTTTCCTAGGCTCGCTGCAGAAGGGTTGGTAACTGTTTGAAAGAAAAATTGGCATGCTGTTGACCCTTGTGGTTTTGGTGGACTGAGAGGAGTTGCCTTGTGAAGGGGGATGCTCTTGACTATACCAAATCTGTTCTAAAGCATCAGAGAGAAGGATCATGCTGACAGCTTTGGCCCATGAGCCATCTCTGGCAGACCTGCTATATATAGTCTTAGCCACTGACTGGATTGTTCTTTTGAGAGAATGAATGGTTAAATATTGGTTCTACTAGGAAATATTTTTAAAGTTTTGCTTGTGAATTAGTTCGTCTTTGATTTTCAAGTATTTACAGTATTTGTTATGTTTTCTCTTAACTATAATGACTTTAGAATGTCTAATTGTTTCTTAGTAAAGTTAAAGCCATGAAATTAACTTTGTAGCCATTCCAAAGAGTAGAAATTCAGAGAAATTTTTTTTACAAACTATCTATATTAAAATTTTATTATCCTACATATTAAATTGTACCTTCTTGATACTGGGCAGAAATGGCTAACTCATTCATTGTCTAGAGTTTAGAATTTGTGTGGAGTTCCTTTAATACAGGATACTAGGATTCTTTGTGCAAAATCTTTTAAACAACTCACTTTTAGGAACTACTGTTCTATTTCACATTATGCATTAAATGTGTTATAGAAGAAAATTATAAGCCAAACACCGTTTTAAATATGAAATCTCTTTTAAGGGAGACTGCCAGTAAGTCCTTTTGTACTCACCCATTGATCTATTTTATGTTTGGGTGTTCTTAAGAGTAGACATTTCTCCATATAAATGGCATCTGGCTAAGAAAGTTGTGGCAGTCTTCTAAACAAGGAGACTGACCTGGCCAGGCTTACATCTGGCCAGGATTTTGCCAGCACTTAACGTCTTTCAATTAAACACAAGCATAAAAGGAACGGAAGGATTTAGTGAAACCAAATTCTTTCATATTCTCTTGGTAATTCAGTATAATTGCATGCTAGCAGGTCCCCATTTGTTCTTTCCTTGGGATCACTGTTTTATATGGTATCCCTTTTGCTGTTCTGCTAAAGTCTCTACTGTTAATACAGCAGAGTAAATAAACTTAAAAGAATGTCCACATTGGCAGCACCAAGATAAAAGCCAAGAATAAATGTAAGTCCAGCAGATAGTAACTATTGCTCATGAAATCTAGAGAGGATCATGAAAATCCGTGATGCAGTTTGGGCAAAACTAGCATGGATTTCCATCCATTATTTTATTTCTCTGGAGCAGAGTTTGATCTGTTACTGTATCTCAGAGAGCCTTTTTATTTTGTATTCACTCAACCCTCTAGAATGGTAAAACAAAACAAACTTCTTAATCTTACATCTATCATGCAGTCTTTTTCTTTTTTTCCTGTTCTTTTTTTTGTTTTGGAACACTGCCAAGCTGAAACTGTTGTTCAACCAAGAATGTCTATTTACAACACTGCTGTCACCTGCTTCCCAGACAATGCAGAGGCTTGTAGTTTTTAAGTGTAATCTTCCTAATATCCAAAGCTGTTTTAAAATGTTCTTTGTATTAAATACAGCTATAATTGTGTTTCTGGCAGCAGTTCTGGGACTTACTAATAATTCTGTAATCATAACATAATTATTTCAAATCTGTGGGAATTTCTTTAGAATAAATTTCACTCATTAATTTCACTATAAATGTCTCAGATATTCTTTGGTTGAATCAATTTGATTAGTCAGCAGTCATTATTGAAGTAGTTTTACATATACCTAATGGATACTTTTTGGCATGAAAAACCAGAGGTACTTTATTAAATTTTGGAGTGATTGTACAATGTCTTTGATGATTTTTTATAGTTGTTTATGAGAGGAAACTGCTATAGTGTAGCTTTTTCAAACTTATTTTTTTCTTTAGCAGAATGCTTTTTCCAACCAGATACTTACATGGTTACTCCAATACATAGATCAATTAAAAGGCTTGCTACCTTGAGTGGGTGGGGAGAGAGGTGTAGGAGTGTGAAGGGAGAGGTGTGGGGGTGTTGTAGTGGTATCATGAAGTTCCCCTAGTGTTGGTTAGAAAGCATTCTCTCTTGATCCCTATGTAATCCCTGTGGAGTCGGTAGGTAGGGCTAATAGTAGTCTTGTAATACAGATGAAGAAACTGAAGCTCAGCATAGTTTGCCTAAGGAAACAAACAGCAGGTAAGAAGTGAAATGAGACTTTAAACCCAAGTCATTTTGGTCCCAAATTTAGATTTTTCTGAAGTAACAGTCGAACTTAGTTTTTACTTACTCAAATAATTTAAGTGGCTATGATTTATATATAAAGGTAACACAATCATAAATAAACACATGACTTACATATAAAGGTAACTCTCCCCCAACCCTTTATGGAGAAATTACCTCATTTTTTTCTTCTAGTTGTTTAGGTCCAGTGAAGCCAACTTCAGTAGATAAGTCATAGGTATTAACCTTTAAAATTAAATATAGTATCCAAATGTTTAGTAGCAAAATTTCTGTAGAAATATAATGTGGTGCAGTTTGACTTTAGGAGCTTTAATCGTGTAAAGATAGTCTACATATGCACACATGGATGTTAGTCCATAATGTTAAACCTAGTACCCATAAATTTCTTAAATATTTGTAGTCATGTCTTTTGACATCTGCAGTAAAACTTTGTTAATTAGAGGTTAGTTGTTGCCTTGTGGGAACCTGTTTGATATTGCCCTTAGATGAATTTTCCACCTGTGGCCAAATTGCCATCCCAAAGTTGCTTTGTCTGCGTTCAGATGTATCTTAAGCTATATTTTGATTCTGGCCAAAAAGCAACTTAGAGGCACATGAGAACACTGCAAGTTGTCGGCAGCACTGCTGTGTCTACTGCCATGCCTGTGGTATGGAAGATGTCGTCGTAGATAAAGCAAATAAAGGCTACTCTTGGGTCCAACTTAAAATTTGCAAAAAAGCCTTATGCTCAAATTCTGTTTCATGAGACTACTTACTGACTCTTGGGTTGAATTCTTGGGTTTTTTGTGCTTGGATCTGAGTTCTTAAAGAACTATGATGAAGTCTGTAACCAATAGAGATGAGCCTTCTCTTTACATTAATGGTATCCTGATATTTAGATAGTAATAATAGAAGTAGCTTATTATTTATTGGATGATCACTATATTCTAAAAACTTGGCTAGGTATTTTACGTATATTTTCTTTAACCTTTATGTTAACCTTGTAGAAGATGTGGTTTTATTCTCTTTTTACTGCATGCGAGGTAACTGTAACCCACAGAGGTTTCCACACTCATTCGGGGTTGCTTAGTTCATAAGTAGAGGAGCTGGTATTTGAACCCAGGTCTGACCTTGCCAGCTGAGCTCTTTGTAACCTGCTATGAACTTAACGATCTTAAGGAGATGGAAATGTTTTACAGAGGATTTTTTTTTTTTTTTTTACTAATATAAGCATTTTGAATGTACTTGGAATGTTAATATGTTCTTATAGAAACAAAGTTTGAATATACATGTGGAACCAGAAATTTTTCAGAGCTAAAAGGCATGATTATACTTTACTTAAATAAATTGCCAGAAAAAAAGGAAACGGAGAAAAAGAAAAACAGTTGTATTGAGTGAAACTTTGTTGAAATTTAAAAAAACAAACAAAATACTATTGAAAGCGCTAAAAATGAAGTTGAAAATGCATTAGAAACTTAGGATTTTTATTTCTAGGAGGAAATTTTGATCATTCAAGCCACTCCTCTCATTATCTCTAAGGAAACTGAAGCTTATGAGTCAAGTACTTCATTTACCCATAGCTTTGACCACATTGTCTTTAGTCTGGTGCTGCCAATATATTTTGCCCTCACCGTTAGATGCTGCTCCGAATGGCTGGGGGAATGGCAGTTGGTTGATGGTGAAAAGATAGATTTGTAATTTTCACTGATTTATTTTCAAGTGGAAATTATACCTATAAGCTCTGCAGTTCATATGATTTTCTAGAAAAGAGGAGTGTTCTTGCTTTTTCCCCTTTGTGATGTTAACTTTTAAATTGTGGCTCCATGGTAGCCAAGAGGAAATTAGCAAGTTGATGCAGCAAAGTGACTCCATGAGCAGACCACCTGTTTATTCATGGGCATTGGTGGCAGAAATAGAGTGGATGCCTTGTTACGCACTGGTCTGTGCTCATTTTAGGTCCTGGTGTAAAGGAATGCAATACCCAGATCTTACATAATCTCCGAAAGCCTAGATAATTGAAAGGAACAGACCTGCTGTGTGGTACATACAGGACAGGCTTAAGAATGGATGCTGTTAGTGACCATGTTGCTGAGATGAACAGGTCTGGGTTGATGGATTGCTTGGATGTGATTGGATAAGGTCTGGGTTGAGATATTAGGCTATCCTAGAATTTGTGGTACAAGGAAATTGAAGTTTGATATTAATGTATTTCATATGTCTCAATGGCATTTCAAGAACTACCTAATATTTTGCACAGGAAGGAGAGAGTATTGAAATTACATTTTTTAAAGAAAATAACTCTATTTCCAATATAAATTTAAGAGTAAATATAAAGTTCTAGGTACAGGTACTGTACTAAGCTCTGGGAACCCAAAACAGAGAAGATATTATCCATGCCCTCAAGAAATATATATTCTAGTAGAGGGATAGATTATATCAAGTGCAATACATGTGACCCTTTTTTTAATCCTAGGGGCATTATTATTTCAATATTACAGTTGTGGAATTCTCTTGGGAACTTTTCAAAGCAGTGGATATATAATAAATGTTCGCAGTTGGGATGGAGTCCTTTCAGTGCTAAAGCGAGCATGGATAACTGCACTGTGAATATTAGCTCTAAGCACAGACTGAGTGAGTGCCTCCTGGGCAGAAGGAACTGATTAGATTCTGGGAAAAGCCAGTGACATACAGTCTGCCCTTGTTGAGCTCTTATTGAGCATAGAACCCAAGGGGAAGACAGAGGCACAACTCACTGCAGTGTGTCAGACCAGTAAGTGCTGTAGGGACACGAGTTATAGCAACAGCACAGAGTGGAGGACAGAAAGAGAAGATCAGTTTGGAAATTATTCTAATATTCCAAATAAGGGATGATCAGGACCTGAAGAAGCACAGGAGGACAAAGTGAGCAACTCTGCCAAAATAGAGCTCACATGGGAGCAGGGCTTAGGAGCATTAAAAATGAGGATTCAGTCAAGGGTGACCTAGTAGGAGGAGAAGCAGGGCAGGAAGAGATGAGTTTGTTGTAGATACAATAAAATGGAAGACTACCTTGGCAAGGCCTTCAATATGAAGATTACTAGTAAGTAGGTAGAGATGTAGATTTTGGTACAGGGGAGAAGTCAGATGTTTTGAATTAGAAATATAAATCAGCACATGAGAAGTAAGTGAAGCCCCAGGATTGAGTAGATTACTGGGGAGAGTGAAAAGTAAGAAGGAAAAAAAGCTAATCACAGAACCTTGAGGACTTCTAAGATTAAGGGACAATAAGAGATAATGGATAGTTTTAAGAATGAGAGTGTAGTTGACATAAATTTTAGCCTGCATCAGAACTGTGTGGATTGCTGGGCCCCAGCCCAGCGTTTCTGATGCAGGGAATTTGCATTTCTAACAAGTTCCCAGGTAATGTTGATACTGCTGGTCCAGAAGGTAAACTTTGAGAACCACTGGCTTAGAGTCTAGTTTGATAAGGTTAATCATGGGTTGCAAACTAGAGAGGGAGGATGAAAGAGTCTAGGAAGGGACTGAGGAACTGTGAGAATAAATATGAGAGTGCCAAGGATTAGGTTCCAGATAAAACAAAGTAGGCTTATTGGGTAGGAGGATAAGTGGATGAATTATATTTAGGAAGCAGAATTCTAGATTGTGAAGCTTGGGGGTAGAGCTTTCATGATATCTACAACATGACCTATAGCAATCCTCCTCAAAGTACTGGTCTGCAAAGATATAAGGAATGTGTGCCTGAATAACTCAGTGTACTATCTTCCTCAGTGAGAATGTCTTCTTACCTTCCTCCTGCCCAAAAGTCATGTAGACAAAACTGTGCTTAGTCATGAAGCGGATTTGCATTCTGGAACAAACTCCTTATTTTTCCCATGGATTGACACTGTACACTGACCAGAACTGGTACATAGGCACTGGCCTAGAGTATAGACTTCTGAGGTGGGTAGAGTTAGAGGTCCCTGAAGATGAAGAATGTTGGAAAAGTGAGTCCAGGATGGTGTTTGGACCATGAGGAGAAGAGTTATGCAGAAATACCAGAAGGGGAAATTTCTGGAAACTAGTAGATGATCACAGGACAAAAATCGGAGAAGACCATTAGAGCCATATGGCATAGGGTCAAAGACTACGAAGAACTATTGAGTGAAGGTCTCTAGCTGCAGTGGGGAGCAAGGAGAAACGCCTGTTGGCCTCCCAGGTACTTAGGTGGGGTCATGGGAAGGAACAGTTTTCTCTTAACAACAGACATCAGTGACGACCTCACTGGTCTTGTTTCTGTGGTCTTTTTAGGCAAATTATGTTGTAGTTATTTTTTAAGTTTCATTTCAACAAAAGCTACACAGGAACAAAATTTCTCTCGGTTGACTAGCATAATCAAGCATATTCTTAGGACTTCTGTTATTAGATAAGGAGGAAGAAATCTGTAGTAGATACAATATTAACTGAAAATGTGGAAGTTAAATGATGTACTAAATAATTCATTGTTAGAAGAAAATTTTTTCATAAGAATCATATTAGACTATATTTTAAAATTTTTATTACCTGTAATAACTATTTTCATAAGCTAGAACTCATATTATTTAAGTCTGAATATCTTTTCATAAATGTATCATGAGTTTTACCCTAGTCGGTTTGGTAATCCCATGAAAATTTCAGTTATGATTTCCTGAAGTATATGTCATTTCCTCCCATGTTTAATATTCAGCCTAATGTCCACAAAGACTATGAGGGGCTATTAAATAAAAGTCTTGAGTTATAGAAATGGGCAGTATAGACAAGGAGGAAATTGTGGTTGAGAACGGAGGCTCTGAGCACACCTGGGTTCACATGGTGGCCTTACTACTTACAAACTGCCTTTGGCCAAGTTAGGGAGTCTAAACCTCTGTTTCCTCATCTTTAAAACAGGGTAACATTACTATTTCATGGAGTTGTTATGAGAATTAACTGAGCTTTCTTATAGTACTAAGCCCAGGGTCAGCCACATATTAAGCACTCCATAAATTTTAGCTATTATTATCATCAACATTATTATTGTTATTAAGGGAAAGCATAGGCTTTGGAGTCACAAAAATCTGTATTTGCATCCCCTTTTTATTAGTTCAAGAAGTTATATGACCTTGGGTAAGCTATCTAATGTCTCTGAGACTTCTGGCACCAGTGGGCACGGTACCAACTATCTTATGGGGTTATTGTGAGAATTAAGTGGTCTATGTATGTAATGCATTTGGTGTAGTCCTGTGACATAATCTTGGCTAGCACATGTTTGCCTTTCCTTCCTGCCTTTAATTTTTAGGTTTCTTTTCTTTCTAGTCAGGCCTTGAAAAGAGGATAGACCAAGCTGTGGAAGAGTGGAATATTGAGAAGGCTGAGGAACTCAGCAACCAGCTAGCTACTCGAGAGGTGAGTCATACTGATGACACATTTTCTGTGTTTCCATATTTTCTAAAATGAATATGCAGTCATAGAATATGCATTCTTTTTATGATTATTAAGTTCAGCATTAAAATATTTGACCTAAGATTTTCCTGCTCGTCCGTTTTCTTCCCTCTTATTCCGTCATTTACTTTGAAATGTTATGTTTTATTTTTGTCTTTATTGTTTTTAAATTATTCTGGTCAAAAATTTATGTTGGAAATAACTCATGATTGATATTCAACCTTAGATTTTACCTAGATCAGAAGATTTTTTCCAGGTATGATTAAAAGGCTAGCTTTCTTTTTCCATTTGCATCTTTCACTCAGTTTAACTCTCCCTGAGGGCTGCTATGTATTCTAAAATCACATCCCTCAGCCTTTTCTTAACCCCTGCTAAAATGCTTTCTTACTTATGTGCGGCACATCTCCCTCAGCCCTAAAGAATTCTCAGGCTTTTTTTCTATAGTATAAAACTAGTAGATATGTTGAATATTCTTTTTCCAAGAAGGCCACAAGAAGATTGTGACTTATACTCCCCAGGGCAGGGGGCTAGTATTCCGCCAGTTGAGAATTAATGTCACATATAAAGAGCTCAATATTTGCATGCATTTGTTGTTGTTGTTGTTGTTGTTTTGTAATACCTTTTTGTCCTTTCTAGGAAAATCTTTACCATAGCTTTTATTTTAGTGCCCAGATCCTTACCTCATTCACTTCATACTTTAACTACTCTATTGTGTTTAGTTATGTAGAGAGCATAATGGGTTATCTGTGTAAACTGCTGGCCACACTTGCTATTGTATGTAACTCACTTGCAGGTAGACTTTTTTCCTAAACTGAGACTAGAGATAAGTGTATGATTTCAGCAAATTCTTCTATGGAAATACTTTTATACTCTTGCATCATTAGATGTCAAAAAATCTGTCACTGATGGCTGTTAGTTTGATTTTTGTGTTTTTCTTTCTATTTTTGGCTGTGGGCCTAAAGTATCTTGTAAATTTTACATTTTCATGTAGAAAAGAAAACAAGCTCAGAAAAGGGATTCAGAAATCATCTTTTTTTCTTTAAACCCTTGAAAATCATTTGTTACATTAAATACTTCTAAGGGCTGGTTCCAGTGGCTCATGCCTATAATCTCAGCACTTTGGGAGGCTGAGGCAGGAGGATTACTTGAGGCCAGGAGTTAAGACCAGCCTGGGCAACATAGTAAGACCCTGTCTCTAAGGGAAAAACAAAAAAATTAGCCAGGCTTGGTGTTGCATACCTGAAGTCCCAGCTACTCGGGAAGCTGAGGCAGGAGGATCTCTTGAGCCCAGGAGTTTGAGGCTATAGTGAGCTATGATTGTGCCATTACCTTCTAGCCTGGGTGACAGAGCAAGACCCTGTCTAAAAAGAAAAAAAAAAAAAACCCACTTCTGTGTACAATTCAACAGTGTGAGCGAGAGAGAGAGAGAGAGAGAAGTGTGTGTGTGTGTGTGTGTGTGTGTGTTAGAGGCTAATATAAAGAACTTTATAAAGCCATGGGCTTCAGTTAGGGGCATAAGCAAGAAGTAGCATAAATAGCAGTTACGTGGCCTTTCAAAAAATAAAATGACATTTTTTATGAAGTATTTTTTTATTGTGGCAAAATATATAACATAAAATTTATCATTTTCACTACTTTTAAGTGTACAGTTAAGTGGCATTAAGCACATTTACACTGCTGTGTGGCCATCACCACAATCATTTCCAGAACTCTTTTTATCTTGTAGAACTGAAACTCTGTACTCATTAAACAGTAACTCCCCATTCTCCTCTCCACCCAGCCCTTGACAACCGCCCTTCTGTCTCTATGGATTTGACTACTGTAGGTGTCTCATATAAATGGAATCATATAATATTTGTCCTTTTGTGTCTGGCATATTTCAGTTAGCATAATGTCCTCAGGTTTCACCCGTGTTGTAGCATGTGTTGTATTTGTTACATTCTGGGTATGTGTTGCATTTTGTTTATGCATTCATTCTGCAGTGGACACTTAGTATAGCCTCCACTTTCTGGCTATTTTGAATAGTGCTGCTGTGAACATGGGTGTACACATATCTGTTTGAATCCCTGCTTTCAGTTCTTTTGGGCATATAACCAGAAGTGGAGTTGCTGGATCATAAAGTATTTTTAATGTTTACTTTTTTTCTTTCATCATTTTCCCTTTCCCATCTTACAGTCCTTCCTATGCCTGCAATTTGACAATTACTCCATTTCGTCTCTAAAGTCGTCATATTTTGGTTCATTGAGTATAGCTTTCATTGTATATAATAGCATTTTATTACTCTATTTTAGAATAGAAAGGTAGACATTTTAGATTTTAATAAAGTGAATTTGAAAGTATGTTGAATGTTGCCACAAACTCAGTAGGCTTTCAGTGTTAATTCTTGGTTATTACAATGGCTTCTTCAGTATGAATAAGATAGGGGTCTTTAAAATTCTATTCAATAAATAGCATCTATTGTTTGTTAGTAAGTAGACTATTTTGGCATTGGAACTTATATGTCTGTAGAAGTACTGTTAGAAACAGTGGCTTTGTTTCTTGGTCAGCTTCAAAGTATAGTTACTTTCAAGTAACTCTGCCTAAAAGTATAGCAAAATTATACCAGTAGTATATTTAATCTCCAAATCTTGGAGTTGACCATGAAAATGTCAGGGAATGGCGGGGAGGGGCAGTGCTTGTGGGTTTGGAAGAGGAAGAGACTCCGGTGGGTGGATACCTTCTGTGACTGTAAGGGTGGGGATAGTGAGGAGTGACTCCAGGTCTAAGGGGGACTGAAAAGCATATAAGGCAGCAGTAACCAATCAGGGGGTTGTGGAAGGTGGTGGCAGCCTGGCCTGAATACCTGCCTGCCTCATCTGGATCAGGAGCAAAACCTTTCAGAGAAGTGGTACTTACATGCATCACAGGTGAAAGTATTCTATGTTGCGCCACATGGAGAATAAGCGTTTCTAGAATCCCTTAAAAAATTCTGGGAATATGTTACTGGTTGCTGTCAGATGCTGGCTGGTCTGGAATCTGCTAGATAAAAGCTTAAGGTGGCCACATAAGAAAAGCCAGCAGAGCCTTAGCGCTTGGCTGCCCTATTGTTTTTAGAAATGCTGTGGATTTTGTCTCTTTACTGGTCTCTTCAGGATCACGGGACTCAACAAGCTCGTGTCTCATTACCATTGCTTGTTCAGCCTTCCTTTTGGAAGACCCAAGAGTTACGTATTATATGATCTCTTCCAAATGACGAGGTGACTGACCAGCAGAGTCCCTCAGGTGGCTTAGTTTCCCAGACTTCCGCCTTGCTACAGTAAGAAAGAGTATGGCAAAGCCTAGTCTGAAGTGTTAAAATATGAGCCCTACGTGATCGTCAGTGGCTATTTTTCTTTGTGTCTTTTTCTATTTATTATTACCCTCACCTGAAGCAAGGGGAATTTACAGAGAAGCATTTATTTTACTGCAGGTTCTATGCTGCTTTTAGCAGTTAGTTATGCTGAAATTTTGAGATAAACACATTTTACATTTTTTAGAAGAACCTTTTATTTTGAAATTGTTTCAGACTTTGAGAAAGTTGCAAAATTTATAAAAAGATTTCCTATTTGCCCTTCACTTGGATACCTGGAATGTTAACATTTTACAACATTTGCTTTCAGTTTCTCCAATTTATGCACCTTATTTAAATTTGCCAATTCCACTAATTTCCTTTGTGGCAAAAGAAAATTTTCTTTTTCCTGGTGTACGACATTGCACTTTGTTATGTTTCTTTAGTCTTCCTTAATCTGGACTAGTTCCTCAGTCTTTGTTTCTTAAGACTTTAACATTTTTGAAGAGTGGAGGCCAGGTATTTTGTAACATGTCCCTTAATTTTGGTTTGTGTGATGTTTCCTTATGATTAATTTCAGGTTATGCATTTTTGGCAGGAAAATCACAGGAGTGATGTGTCCTTCTCACTGTAAGATATCCAGAGGCATGTGCTATTTTTCTCATTTATTGATGGTTTTACTTTGATTATTTGGTTAGGGTGGTATCTCTGGCTTTCTCTATTGTGAAGTTACTGTTTTTCCCATTGTAATAAATAAGTATCTCATGGGAGATGGGAGGTAATCGGAAACTGTGTAAATATTATCTTTATCATTTATTTGCACCCACTAGTTTTAGCTTCCATTACTGATTCTTTCTTCCATGAGACAATTATTATTATGGTGATTGCCAAATGACTTTAGATCTTTAAAACATGATTTGTTTGTACTTTTCATATTTACCTGGCAAACCAAATCTAAAATTTGGCTTAAGTGAGATATTGGATTATAGAATCTTTTATGTATCCATGTTAAATCTCTCAGTGTATCTGGACAATTGAGAATTGGGTATAGTATTCCTAAATGGTGCACTGGGATGGGGTCACCATGTGACATTCTGCCCACCAGCACCTGCCTATGAACTCAGTCCTTACCTGCTTCACTAGTAAGTAGTATGCACTGGTGAGCTTTCCTTCCTGTGTGCAGTTTGAAGCTGCTTGTCACAACATACAGAAGTAGTGCTTTAAAGGCTTCAGAAATGTGTTTCTTTTCGGGATATTAAATTTCTGTTTTGCTGTTTTATTTTGTCATATTGCTATTTTAGAATGGGAATTGTGTAATACTGACGAGGTGTTTTACATTTTAAGGACTATTTCCTGGCACACACTATAACAAATGAGATTGCTTTAGAAATACATGATATTTTCAGCACTTGTAAGGATAGTAAACGTTTTTCTGGTAAAGTATTTTATGGTAAAGTAAATTCATTTGGTATAGAATTATAGAATTCTAATTAAAAGAAAGAACAATAATTCGGGCCCTGTTCTCCCTGTATAAGTGGGAAAACATCTGGAAAATGTTTGCTGTTCAGGCACAGACGTTGGAAAGATACTGGTGTCATGTTCATTAAACACCCGTGAAGAATAACTAATCAAGATGGAATTCTTGAATGAACAGTTTAGTTTGAGATTTAATTTTTCATATTTATCCCTTGGTGCCAATCACTGTTGATGTGTGTGGATGGGATTTTGAGAAGTAAGTGTGAGTTTGGGGGCAGAAGCCCTTTATGAATTAAATGTATACATGCATGGTAGGTGTCCTTTTGGAAATCAGGTATATTGGTTTTTAATCAGTACCATTTTCTTTTTTCAAGCAGAAGTGACTGGGACCTGCTGATAAAGCCTTTGCTCAGAGGCACAGATCCCAGAGTTCTTAAAGCCTTTTCCAACCATAATAAGTGAAACTAATTTTTGATGTTTAACATTTATAAGCCTGTGAAACCAATAGGGCAGTATCAGTATTGAGAAAAATGAAGCCAAAAGTAGAACCATGTCTGAGAATAGGCCTTGAAAACAGTTCCTCAAAAAAAAACGGTATGCCAAAATAAGGCTGTCAGTGTGCTATCGTGGTGGCACAGCAAGCACATGGTTTTCCAGAATCTCATTCCCTTAAATTAATGATGACATTAAGGATGAATATAATCTGATTTGGGAGGGATGACTCAATCAAGATTGTGCTTTCTGTCATTGTTGGTTTTGCCATGTAGTAATGTCATCATTTTGAGACTGTTTCCTCCTCTTGGTTAAATACTTCTTAGTTAACAGGGGGGATAGATGAAGTAGGAACATATACTTGGGTTTGTGTTATACTGACAAAACTGTTCCAATTTAAAGTGTGTGTGTGTGTGTGTGTGTGTGTGTGTGTATTATGCACATACAAGTATTTGAGCGTATTTGTGGCTCAGACTTGGTTGGAAGTACATTCCATTCATTGATAGTAATCCTTGAGAATGCCATCCTTTGGTAATGTCTTTTCTTACATGTTATCTTTGTTACAATCCAGATCATACCAATTTATAGAAACCAGTAGAAACAGGTATTTTAAAATTAAGTATGAAAGCCTAGATTTGACTAAGTAAGAAGCAGTCACATTTTGTAAAGAGGTTTTCTCTCTAGGCATCTTTATGTTAGCCTACTATCGATAAAAACCAACTTTGGCAGCAAAACAGTGAGTTTCGACCACCCAGTGAGTCATACCTACATTAACTAACTGGGTATATTGCTCAGATTGATTTTAGTTATCTCTGTACAGTGTGATGGCAGAAATGAATGGGGAAGAGAGGTTGTCTATGAATTTCGTTTAAGCATTTTTATGTTCTTAAGGATTAAGCTTTTTTTGTAAGGAACTGAAATAGGATGGTCTTTGACAACACCAAGTAATTGACTCCTTAAAAAAAACGCCAGTAGTTCATGTTGTAACATTATAACAATTCTTTGCAACCTAGAAAGAGTAGTCATATTGTTTTTTGATGATTTGCAAAATGTTAATATTCACATCTGAGATATTTGGTTATAATACACTTCCATCTTTGCTAAGAACAAAACTCTTCAATTTATAATGATATGATAAAATGTTTCATATTTCAAAGCTCATTTTATAGAACTTGTAAGTAAGGACCTGAGACACTGACATCAGCTTTTAGTGCTGTTGAGTTTAATATTTATTTAGAACATAACCAAGGTATCACAGGTAGAAGTGATTAAAAAAGATAAAAAATATATATCTCATTTTAATAGTATCTTCTTTATAGATATAAGTAAATATTATATTGGCAGGATGAATTAAGCCAGAAATTTATTTTTACTTTTATTATATGAAGTAGACTGCTTAAATTTTTAGATTGTAAAGTGTAGGTAAAGTTAATAATGTTGAAGTGTTAATAATCTGTTAATTCTTAAAGAAGACAGGAATGGCCATTTAAAAAAATTAAATTTGAATTGATTGAGTTGTATTCTTTCATAGCTAAGTGAATTAAGTGCTCTCTAAATTTGTGCAGACTATTAATTTGTAGCCTAACTTCTATTTTTAGAGTAATTCCTAGAAAATCTGAAGGTGTTCTTATCTAAGAGGGTTATATATTTACATTTGAGGAAGCAGGTTCTGCATTTTATTTTACCATAAAAAGTAGTCTTTTCTCAGAAATGCTTTGGATGCTGTAGCACTTGCTCTCTAGCATTCAGAATTTTTCCAAGTTATTGTTAGGCTTTGGTTTCCCTGAGAGGGTTTGACTGCAGTTCGCCCTTTTCGTTTCAGTTATCAGTTTTACGTAGATGTAAGTGCTATTGTCTTGATAGAATAGGGGCTTGAAGTCCCCTTGCCCCCACCCTCCAGAAAAATCCTTCCCAAACAATACAATTTTGACAGATTTACCTGTCAAAATACCTGGAGTATTATTATATCTAGAGTTGAAAATTGAAACATTTGCTTATATTTTTGAACTAGAGATGTTTAAAGTTCATCAGTCTTATCAGTGCTATTGTTTGCATCAAAAACAAAAACAAAAAAGAACCTGAATTGAAAGACATATTATAGTGAAGCAGATCTTTCAGTTCTAAACCCTTTATTCTATAATCCAGAGAAGAAAATTGTTTTCTTCTTGTTTTTGTAAATACTTTCTTTGGGTAGAAATATCTTGACAACCATGTTTCTAAGGTAAAACAATTTGCTTGGATAGAAAGGTGAACAGTATATTCCAATTAGGTATTATAAAAATTTATCACTGGAACCTGTTACCCTGTTGAAGGATGGCAGGTCCTTTCTGTTGTCTTAATTACTGTGATTTCTAGCTGTTGAAGATTGGGTAAACAGTAAAAATGCATTAGATTTTATTTATATATATTGATTTTAAATTTCCTATCTCCATTTCAACATTTGATTTTTATGGAAAGGAGGTTATTTTGTTACAACTACCAGGGGTGTATGTGATGAATACAATCTAACTGTAGGGGTTTTGCTCTAAAAGCAAATGGTTGTTTTTTTTTCTTAAATGATTATTTTATTTGGAGTCATATAATGTCTAAAAACTCTCTTGTAAAATACGTTTTATGTCTTTCTTTCAAATTTTTCTACTCTGACTTTAATCCTTTACTTTTTCATTTATTTATTTTTTATTTTCTCTTTCCAGTTAGGCAGTAGAATTTAGGACCTTTTTTTTGTTTTTGGTATTTTTTCACTGATTAGCAATGGGAAAGGATATAGGACTCTAAGGAGGGAAAAACCTCACTGAATAGGGTTCTGCTGGTCAGCAGCTTAAGCAGCCACCTGGGAAAGTTGGGAACTCTCTGCCTTTGGGAGGGGCATGTGTTTCTGTTAAGGATCATTTAGAATTGACTCCCTTTCCTTAACCTTGGTCATCTCTCAGTGCTTTCTAATTTAAAACTTCCTCTGTGTATCATTTGTAGTCTGCACATAGTCTGTGGGAGGCTTTTAAATGGTTATTTTAATTCTTTGAAGCCTTGTTCTCCTTAGTTCTTATAAATAATTCAGTTATTACATATAGGTGAATAGTTAAGACAATGTATGGAAAATAAACTATATCTGTTCAACTAAGGGAGGGCCTGAATGAATTCCTTTACATCTAGTTTGAAGGTATTTTTGTTCCCATAAAAATTGTATTCAGCAGTGACATTAGAGCATTTTTAACATCAGAAAAGTAAGATTAGTGCTCAGTAATGGTTTTTTTCTCAGAGTTTTAGGTGTGCCTACTCAGATCTCATTGCATTGAGGATGTTTTCTTTTAACCTTTGGGGTATGATTGGGTGATCACCTCAAATGGTGTTCCTTGTGCTGTCTTTTAATTATGTTTATCTGTGCTTTTAACTAACCTTAAAAAAAGATTTCAGATGTTACAAGTCTAATTAAAGAGACAGACAAAGCACAGTTTATACTGTAGATTTTTTCTGCAGTTCAATTAATCAGCATGTTTTCTCTTTTAATTAAAACCATTTTAGTAAATTAAAGCCCACAGCAAAACACATATATAATTTGTTTGTAATTAGCTCTTAATTGGTGGTAGTTGAAGCTTAGCACCCTTGGTTTCTTTCTTCATGATTGCCATTTTATTAGCAGCCAGTCATTAATTAATCTTTTTCTAATTAGCTTATAAAACTGTTGATGGCACATTATTGTAAATGTGATTTTAAGTTCAAAGCTTGTTAATAGGCTTTCTTACTTAGAAGAACAGAGATAAAGAAATTGCTGAAAACAGTACTACAGTTCTTTAAAAAAACTGTCTTTCTGATGGGGGCTGTGTAAAGCATCTTGCAGCTTATGGTTAATTTTTTAATGCTTTTCTTCCCCCTTATGAATGGAATAAGTTCCTTGAATATAAATGTATATATCCAGGACTAATTTCAACAGTATAACATCTTTTCTCCCTCGTTCGGAATACTTGAATCTACGTATAATTTCAAGCCTTAATAGTCATCATTAAAACAGGTGTTATGTAAACTATTTCACTATGAAATTGAAGTTGAGTATATGAGTCATATCTTACGTACATAGACACACGATGAAAGGTTTTTGTGAGTGGGTGATGAAAGGTATTTGTGAGTGGGGGTGTGTGTGTGTGTGTATATATATATCTTTTTGGTATGTTTTAAAAACAGGATTTGTTGGGTTATGCTTTGAAATAAAGTGATAATGAAGTTGTAGATATAAAAATCAATAATAGGTGTGTGCATAGTTTTACACACGTAGGTATATGTATAGTAAGCAAATGTATGCAAACTTGTGCATGTATGTTTTAAGATGACAATGAAATTAGGTGATTTCTTAAAGAAAATGATTTGATTTAAAGTCAGTTATATGACTGGATATGGTTTAGCTTATTGACTGTCAGCAGAGCTTTGGCATTTCAGGTGTGACAACGGAGGGAAAGGTACCAAACCAAATGTACATGTCCTGAATTTACTATAGCACATACCATATTGAATTGTGGTTTGAGTGAAACACACTAGCCACATTATATTCTTTATTTGAAATATACCCCCAATTTCTTAAAACTCCTTAACTATGTGGCATTCTGAGCTGTTTTTTTTAATCAATATTAGTGCAAAGTTTTGAAAGTTATTAAAAAACCCACAGCATCATTAGTCATTGGAAGTGCTTTTTCTTATTTGCTTCTTGAACTTTGCATGTTATTTCAACTTTGGCTATTTCTTTGCTTGTTTTTTGGAAGGCATTTTATGATGCCATGCAAGAGACACTAGAAAGGGATAGCTGACAAGGAAAAAATTAAAAATTGGATAAAAAGTAAATGAATAATGTCATATTACTAAAAAGATGAGAGGCTAATTTGTGCCGACTTTTTGCTAATTTTGTTCAAGCCTCAAAATGAGGAGCTGTCACCCGTTCTGTGTAGCACTGATGACAGTGCCAATGATCCATGAAATAAGCTGCCGCTGGCTTTGTTCTGATAAGAATGAACAAATCTGCACAATGTTCGGCTCCCAGAATCTCATTTTCATACTTGCATGCAGGCTAAAAGAAATAAGCTGTTTGCAGGCTTGATTAATCAGACATTGGAGGGGTTTTTGTCTCTTTGATCTCTTTCGTCTCCTAGGTAACTTGCTTGACATTAATGTTGAGCTTGAGTAAAGACAATCAGGAATTGTCGACCAAACTGATATAAAAATTAAAGACCTTAACACTTTAAGTACTCCAGTAATGGTTCCGCTTTACTTCAGAAAACATCTGTTTTCATTTAATTAAAGAACAAAAGAGAATGGCATAAATATTTTTCATAGAGACCTATTATTCTATAAAAAGTTAAAGTATGATAATTGGTATTTTTAAATAAGTGCCTTGAAAGTGTTCAAAAGGGAGGAAAACTTTATAAATCTGTTACAAGCTAGTAATTTTGAGTTGAGTAAAATATTTTTATGAAATGAATAGGAAATTTACAGTTATGCTAGATTAAGCTGTTTGAATCAGATGCTTCAAATGATTATCAGCAAACTTTATAATGACAAGATTTTGCAAGAAAAACTAACTTTATTTTGAAGTTTGTCTTTTAAAAATCTGTACTGAGTTACAAGGATGTGCCATTATATCTATTTTACAACCCAATATGATTTACACAGGCTAAACCTGTAAAATTGAAAGGAATTAAAAAAATGTCGCTGTGCATTTGCTTGAGGTTATGCAGACGCTTTTACAAATCTTCCAAGTGGCTGTAAAGATGAATGCCTCAAGGGTCCAGCCAGGGCCCTGCTTTTCCAACCAGCTAAAGCCCTTATCTTAAATCCAAGCAAAGTACCATTAATCTTTTTGAAAGACCTTTTATGGCTTTTAATATATCCCAAATTAGAACATTTTACACCCTTGGTTCCTGAAATATGGTGATAAAAAGCCTTTAGAGCTTAATTTTCCTTACTGCATGCTCTGACCAATTTGCAGTTCTTTGTGATAATGTTTAGACACCTTAATTAAAATGCAGCAAAATATTGGATGTTCTATATGGAAAATGCTGATACTTTGGCTACAAATACAAAAAATTTTGTATGTATTTTTATTCATTTTTAAAAAAATTCTTCCCACATTGTGTTGCTATAGTTATCTGATGACCTGAAACTGTTTTTTTAATATAAAAACCATTGACCAAGCTTTTGTGATGTTTACATTGGGCATGAAGATGCATTTTTCTTTTTATAGAAGGGAAAGGGGATTCTTGTCGGCCTATTTTATTTGTTTGTAATACTGAAACACAGCATGATATTCTTTTATATTCTGGAACTCGAGTTTGTCATCTTGACTGGGAAACTGCATTTCTTCTCAACCGTCTCTTCCATAGAAGGTCTTATTATCCTTTTATACTTTCAGATATTTCTGTCCTTTTTTTCTTCACAGAAATAAGTGAAACACATTCATTTTAAGCATGTGAAGGACACAAAAAAGCTATGACTTTTCATCATCATTACAAGCTAAAAGATTTTTTTCTGTAAAGAATACATAGACCAGGTTTGTTCAGTGTTTACCAGTTGAACATTTCACGTAACCTAACCCAAGGTAACTTACAGTTAGAGAATATATACCTTTTACAGGAACAGGTCTGTCTGCAAGTGTTGCCTCTGTACCTAATTGTTTATTATATTTATTTAATTCACACAGTGATGAAATAGTTTAATGTGTTCTAATAGATTATTTCTAACCATTTTATACTGTATTAAGGAGCATATGTTCTAAATCTTTACTGTGATGCTGCTTATGCTGGATTTGGTCTTAGTGTTGCTGGAACACTAAAAGCTTTTATATTGTTAGAGGACATGATCATGTCAAAGTGAAGAGTCCATTGAAGTTAAATGACTGCATGTCCGGACCCCTGAGATGCTCTTTGGTTTGTCTGTCCTAAATCCAGGACACTCATACTGGGAAAATGTCAGCTATCTCTTAATTTTCAACCAGTTTTAGAAAATAATTTTCTCACATAGTTAACGGTACATGACAAGTATGGTTCAGAGCATTTTTGTTTCTTACTCAAAGTATAGGCTCATTTAAATATAAGATAAATTAGCTGACTGGGTCTTTTTTTGGTGGGTGAGTTTGGTAAAACTATATTATATGTCAAATTTTGATATGTAATACATAGGAATGGTGTTAATGGAATAATATAGATTTTTATGTTTTACCTTTGGGGGCTTGGGGGAGGGGAAAGAGACTAAATCGTCCACATGAATGTGGAGAGACCTATGTATATCTTAAGCACAGATAGCAAGCTGTGGTGTATATCAGAAGACAGTTTATTAGGTACATCTACTGCTCCCCTAGTATTCCATTGTACCTCCACATTTCCCAGCCCCCTTGCAATTAGCTGTAGCCATGTGAGTAGTTCTGACCAGTGGGCTGTGAGCAGAAATGTGTCACTTCTGGACTAAAGCATTTAAGAGCTAGTATGAGGCCCTTCAGCTCTTGTTCTGCCATAGTGAACCTGAAAGCCGTATGTTGAGTTGCTGGCCGCCACAAGGTGGAGGAGAGCCTTGCCTATCCACAGGGACTTTAAGTAAAACAAGACACAAAAGTTCAGCCAGTGAGATTTGGGCATTTAATTCTGCAGTGTTGACTAGCCTAACTAGTTGACAGGTACTAACTTGATGCTTTACGTGTATGACAAATGGGATAGCTCTTCAGTGTATAGGAATTCCATCTTCATGATAGATAATGCCACAGCATCCTTCCAGACTTTCCTTTTCAACTGGGATGATTATGTTACAGCCCTGTGAGTCATAGCGTTTTTTTTTCCCCCTTTGGTTCCCTTAGGTGACCTTTTCTATGATAAAGAACTGGAATTAAAAAGAGAACCAAAAGAACAGAGCCAGTATTGAAGCAGTCAAATGTAACCGATAACCCCTTCCTCCCAGCCTCACAATTTGAAAACTTCCTGTTTTTCTCAATGCTGTATCTCCAGCACCTAGGACAGTCCCTGCCAAAAGCAGTTGTGCCTCCATAAAATTTATTGAATGAATGTTATCCTGTAAAAAGGATGACAACCACATTGCTGCTAATACTGGTTTGAGTTTTGAGAACAGACACTGAGGTTGGTCTGTTATACAGTTAATCATTCTTTCTTCAGTGGCTTTCCTATTGGTGTTGACCCCCTTGGCGTCTTTGTTTGATTGTCAGCTTCCTTACGTTTGCTTATGTTCTTTATATGTATGCTTCCTGGACTGAAAAATCAAATCTACTTTTGCTTTCATTTATAAACTCCAGCCAGTGCTTGATTACTGCTTGTCCATTTCACCCTAAAGGGAACTCTTCTCCAAGATAAGCTGAAAGACATTTCAAACATGCCAAACCTCGCTTTCCTAAATTGGCCTCTTTCCTTACATATGTGCTGTTAACCTCCTGCCATGCAGATCTCTAAAACTTAGACTTTAATACATTGACTTCAGAGTGGCTTCCAGGTCATTTCTTCTCTTCTACAAGTCTGCCTGTTAATATGAATTAGGTTGAGTATAGGGATAGAAAAGGCAAGAAACACCAGAATGAGATTTTTAGCTTTTGTTGTTTAACCTGAGTTCTTAATGGATACTCTTGAGCC
The DNA here is from genome assembly GCF_041146395.1 of Eulemur rufifrons. Lineage (NCBI taxonomy): Eukaryota > Metazoa > Chordata > Mammalia > Primates > Lemuridae > Eulemur > Eulemur rufifrons. The sequence goes on along the minus strand of NC_091010.1, from coordinate 60,754,047 downwards.
ATCCAGTGAGCGGGCATTTTAAAACTAAGAGTACCTAAAACAAGACGATACCACTATGCCCATCCTGGAGTCCTTGCTGTGGAACAGCTCTGCAGCCAGAAAGCTGTGTAGAGCAGAGTGTGTAAACTGTAAGGTTATGGCATAGAAGCTGAAGGGCTGGAGAAATACAGAAACAAGGACTGTTTTAGGTTGAGGTAGAGAACACTTCTGGGATGGGGGATTTCATTTTGAATGGACTTTGTAGGACTGACATATGGGTGTGAGGGGGTCACACAGAGGGCTCTGCACAGGAGACGCCTCGGTACTCTTCGTCCTGGCGTCCAGCCTTTTGCCTCTAAGCACTCCTATATTTTTTCTCTCAGTGAATTAAAAGCTGTTGCCCATCATACAAAGTGCATTTATGAAGTAGTAATTAGTTTTGCCATGTTTTATTAATCACATCTATGACTGCCAATCAGAGCTTCTGATCAGCATGAGATAACTGGTGTGACCATACTGAGTTGCTATAATTCTAGCCCAGAGCAAAGAAACTTGATGTCTCTGTCAGTGTCTGCAGCCTTATCAGGCATAAATTCCTGCTCAGCCTACTGCAATGCTGAAATAGCTTGAAGATCCTCATTACTACCTTGGTGGACCCTGGAGGGGCCTCTTTGGGAAGGATTCTGTCCAGGAGACTGGTATAACTAGGGTAAAGAGTCTGTTGGGAGTTAAGGGAAATATGGGCCATATCGCTGTATTTGTTATACTTTGTCTGAGGGCGCCTAACATAAAATTTCTAACTTCTAGACATGGCTTTCTTATCCACAGGTTCTCAATTATTTGTATTATTATTGTTGTTGTATTTGCTGGAATTTTTATTTTCCCCTTTTTTCCTTCTTTGTAAATTCTTAGCTTGGTGTAAAAATTGCCAAAGCAATTGCCTGCCACAACTTCGTAAAAGCCAAAAAGGAGGCTGAAAATTCACAGGCTGCTCGAAAAAAGAAGAAACTTGCATGGGGGTAAGTTTACTTAAGATTTTTATTATTAATTCTACTGACTTCATACTGATTGCAAAACTCCTGCTAATATATTTTGTGAATCCAGTTTGTGTGTAATTGTTATTATTTTTACTCTTTGTATCTTTGTTGAATGCTTATCAGATTATAAATATAAAGGCATTTCCCTCATCCTGTTTGATGTTTATTTTGTAATCATTGGAGTATGACAGATTTTCAAGTCTGTCTTACTTTGGTCTCTTAGTAAACATGTTACTTTAGCAAAGTATTTTTTTAAAAATACATTGAGTTTTTTTTGTTCTTCATTTTAGGTTTGAAGCAAAGAAGAGATGGGAAACCAAAAGCAACATGGGATATATGTAACTTGTCAGAGTTCTTCAAGACATTTGTAGACTCAAGTGCTCAATTTACTGAAAAGATTTTCCTGCTTATGTTAAATATGTCAGGAAATTGATAGAAGTAGGAAAAAATCAGCATAAAATTTGGGAGTTGATTATCAGCTCTTTTCAATCTTTCTCTAAGGAATTCATCCTATTGAAGTGAATAAAATGAAGCATTCTGTTATTTGTATGAAGAAATCTAAGAAAAAATATGGAAAAAAAGGATAGGATTTTATTCATTTGTATAGACCTACAGTATAAAATCAATTTTGCTTTTTATCCATTTGGTATAGCATAGCCAGTGAGCTCCTTGTACTTTCTTATCTGTACTTGGTATAACTGCACTTTTATTGGAATTGTGTTTTTAAGATTGGCAAGTGTTTATAATGGATTAGTCATAAGTGCAGAAACATCTCAATTGATACTGTCTATACAAATGATTTAATTACTTTAATGTTATAAAAGTAATTTATTGATTTTCTATTGGAGGCAATTAGAGTTGACATTTCAAAATTACATAGTAAAAACAATTGATTAATTTTTGTGTTGATAAAATATTACAATAAAAAGGGACAGAATATAGTATTTGGAGGATGATTTAAATTGAACTTTGCCTAGAAATATCTTCCTAAATATCTTTCTTGGCTATATCATTCTTTAAATTATGAGGTGGTTCCTAGAAGAGAAAAATGGTATAATTGTATTAAACAGACAATTATAACTCAAGATAATATAACTTTGAACCTTCTAAGACCTCGTTTGTTTTTAAGACCTAAGACTTCCTGTTTCCCACTACTCTTTAAAAGATGGAATGAATTAATGAGGAGAAAGGGAGGATTGGTACTATAGGAAGTAGTTTTCCTTAGATGTGTGTGCTCCCTGGTCTTCCTGAGAAGGAGCTTGGAGGAGTGACGTGACAAGCTGGTAGAGAAGACCACAGATGGATGTTTTAGCACCTCCCCACTCAGTGCTCAGCAGAGGTAGAGAACTACTTACTGTGGTTTTCATCATCTCTTTTCCTCATCCTTTGTTAGAGGTTTTCTAGCTGTGTGATATAAACTTTCTCTGGGTTGATAATATAACCCAGGAACGTATAAAATGAGACATGATCATAATTATATTACTGTTATTTTTAGACTTAAAACAGTAACAAAATTTTATCAATTAAATGGTGACACATTTTATGTTTTTTCTGTGTTCTGGAATAAGTGAATACCTAGTTGCTATTTAAGAGGCTAAAAATCATAGCTTGTTTCCATTTAATTGAGAAAGCCAAGAGAAAGCACACTTTTAGTAGATTGCATGTCATACTAATTCATTATGAAAAGGTATCCAGACCTCTAAGATAAGCTTGGAAAATCTTATATTTTATGATTTAGAATTCCCAGTTCCATTTTATGGATACAATCATGTACAGTTTACCTACAATATCCACTTCAGACTGCTAGTAGGTAAATACAAACTTACAGGAACCTTTCCTCTAAAAATCCTTTATAGGGAAATATCTACCACACTGTCCAGTGGTTTTGTCTGAAACATTAAAAATGTTATTTTTGAGCAGGTGAGTGGTGTAGATATTCTCACACATGGGGCCCCGACACAGGCATTTCCCTTTGGCCTCTGCCTCATTTTTGTTTTCCTGTATCCACTCCATAGAGCGCTGAGTGACACACCTGCAGGCACGTTTCACTACTCAAGCAGAGGCTTTGCCAGAGTGGCCTCCCGTAGGGTCTGTTCTGGGAGCCTGTCTGGCCATGGAAGCCCTTCTTTAGCCCACTCTAGTGCCAGGATTGCTCCTTCAGCACCTCACCCAGGGTTCTCACGTAGAGGGGAGCATTTCAGCCGAGTGGAAGGCATTGTGGTGGAATCTGATGTAGCAGGGGACCCGTTTGATAAGGGAGGCTACATCTCCTAAGTTCCCACTTTTTTGGGGATGTGGGTTGTGGAAAACTTTAAAACATGGCACAGCAGAAGAGAAGGGGTGGGAGCAAAGGATTTGGGGGAGAGGAAGGGACAGGTTGTCTTGGGTTGACCCTGCTTGCATATCATTTGAGACCAGTTTTATTTAATCAGCTTTAATGTGAATTAGACATTTTACTCATTAAAGCAATAAAATGGGAACATTATTCCTAGAGTACCTGTGTTGCCTAAAGGGTATAGTCATTTGTCCTCTCCATTCTGGTCACGGCAAAATAAAGATTCTTTTTGGATCAGTAATAACTTCAGTTCCTAAAGCTTTAACATGTGCATTTACTACCACCAGAATGCCTGAATTAGATTAGTAATGTAAACGTCAGTTATTGTTAACTGAGATTAATATGTTTCAGGCCATCGGTATGGCATTAATGTAACTGTGATTTACTATTTAAGTACTTCAGGCTAAAACAACTTACTAAAGAACAGTAATTTTGAGCTTTACAGTACTGGTTTAGAGAAGCGAAGTTGGCAGTGCATTCTTGTTTGGGAGCCCTCAGGATGTTTCTGATTTTCAGCAGAACATTCTATTTCTTTTACCAAAAGGAGAGTTTGAATATATAATCTTAGGTTTGCTATAATTAGGTCTGATGACAGAGTTAAATACCTCGGCCAAGAGTATAAATCAGTACTTAAACAGGTTTCTGCAACTGATCATAAATCTTAAACTCCATATTTTAAACACTTATTTTTTTAGGCAGACAGATAAGGGAGGAGCACGCCAAGGACAAGAATAAAATGTTATCTGAACTTTAAGTAACAGCTCAGAACCTCACATTTGAAATCTACTGATTTTTTCTTTATATCTTTTATCTAAAATATTATCTTTTAGATATTTTAATAACTTAGTAACTTTAATAAGATGTTTGCATCCTGAAAATATGAAGATACAGTTTGCAAAATGTCTAAATTTTTAGATGTTAGGTAAAGGTACTACTTTTAAGAAATGTATATCTTACAAACTGTAAAAAATACTGTATGAAGTTGATGTTTAAATAAAATGCAAATTGTGTTATTTTTTTTAAGAGATATTAGGGGAAGCAAGCTGATGTTATGTCAGATCCCATTTTGGAAAATTAACTTAGTGAAGCCTAGTAGTCAAATTCAGAACCCACTGAATTCAAGTTTTTCCATGTTGGCAGAAGTCGCTTTTATTTTTAGTATCTGGCAGAGCAACAAATGCTTTGCATGTCAATTTAATATTTTTTCAAGCCAACTGTTTATTCATTGGCTTAAAATTTACACTCTACTAAAGTCTTAGCTCTGACTTTCATGAAACAAATAGAAATATTTGGACAAAATATGTACATTAAAATCTTTTTCCAGAACCAAATGTAGATTGGCATTTGTGGCATCAGTGCCTTCTAACATGGTAACAGTCTGAAAGTACTTTGGAAAGTCTAAGGCATTGTACACCCACAGCAATGCATTTCAAGTAATTAATTTTTATTATAAGGTAATCATAACATCTTTCTAGATTTTCAAATTTAAATGATCAGGAATCTTTATGCTAGAAAGTAGAATATGTGCTAGAGTAAGTTTCAATGAACTATCAAGAGATATTTTTATTACTATATATTTGTTCTTGACCTTTGTTACATACTGAGACAATAAGGTCCATTTTTCATTTTTGAGGTTGGGGTACTCTGTAGATATTGATAAAATGAGCAGAACTTCATTCTGTAGTCTTCATTATTTTATCCTTCTTCCACACTACTCACTTTAAAAGGAAAAAAAAAACCACACGCATTTCTTAGTGTGTAGCTGTAATCAGCACAGAGACTCCCTGGGAGGGGATTCTTGCCTTCAGTAAGGGACGCGGCAGCATGTGGCCGAGGATGATTGCCGTGAGGAAACTTAGGAGTCGAACCGTTTTGCTCTAGTATCAAAACCAAGTGTGTCTCCCCTTCAGCAGTATCTCCTACTCACTTGTGAGTACTCTGGAGGTATGTGTTCACTTTGCTGGAATTTCTTCAAATACAGGCGGGCTGTCAGAGTAGCTTCCTGCCACATTGGCTTTCGTGATCTTAATCCCTGAAACACAATTATAGGCTTCCGGGGGTACAGTTTATTAAATGCCATGTGGTATGGTAGGTTTTCAGATGTGCTTATAAAATCAAGAATTAGCTGAGGGATAATTATCTTTTTATTAGTAACTCATTTTTAGATTCAAGTAGAAAAAGCATAAAATTTTTCTAAGAGAGATAGCATTTTTAAGAAACTGAGTTTAAGTGCATGTCTTTTATATCCAGACCCGTTTTCTTAGGGAAACATAGAATACAGAGGAATGAAAGGGGAAGGGAGGGTAGTGCCCTGGAGAGGCCTCGGCTCCTAAGGGTTCCTCTGCTGGGTTTCCCCTGTGCCTGCTCACTGGCACCATCCTGGCAGCTCCAGCCCACACCTCCTGGGCCCATGGGCTGCCTCCTGCCGAATTGCTGCAGGGGGCCTGCTTTGTGACAGGTATGGAATGAGGTAATCTTTTTCCACCTCTAATTTCTGAAGGGTGTGTCTGTCCAGTTATTACTTGTTCACTGAACTTAAAGCTTTAGAAAGTAACAGCTATGGTACAAGCTGTAATTATTGATGTCTGTTTCATATTCATCTGTAAGTTCTGGCATTTGATCAAGAAGTTAATATATCACTTCATCTTCAGGCTGAATGCCTCAGCTATAAAGGTTTTATTGTTTGATGGATAGCATATAATTATGACTGCCCAGAATAAAAAGTGTTTTCATTTGTAAGGTGGGTGATACTAGAAGAAGTAATTATGAACGTCACAGGGAATAGTGAAACAATGAAGCTTTGCATTTGTTTTTCTTCTTGAGACAGGTTCTCTTCCTGTTGCCCAGGCTAGAGTGCAATGGCGTCATCATAGCTCACAGCAACCTCAACGTCCTGGGCTCAAGGGATCCTCCTGCCTCAGCCTTTCAAGTAGCTGGGACTGCAGGCACGCACCACCTCACTCCACTAATTTGTTTCTTGTAGAGATGAGGTCTCCGTATGTTGCTCAAGCTGGTCTCAAACTCCTAGCCTCAAGTGATCCCCTACCTCAGTCTCCCAAAGTGTTAGGATGACAGGCTTGAGCTACTGTGCCTGGCCAATGTTTTCTTTGAATTTCTCCCTAGGTAATTTAAGAGAAACATTTACTGAATACCTACTATATGTCAGCACTAAACTGACTTGCAGATTCAAAGGTAGATCAGCACAGTCTAACGGGAAATATATGTAAGCTATATTTTGGACAACTTGATTTTTAAATGGGCTGTTAGAAAATCAGTGACTTTTTCTTTGCTGAATATGAGGAAATAATCTACATGTAATAACCTAGACTTGAATTTTTTAGTTACCTGAATATATACAGGATGTTGAATTTCCCAGTGGGGCAATTAGCTACCGTTGCTCACTAACTTAGTGACTGATGCACACGTGCTTACATCAGAGTGGGTGGGATTGACACCCTGTCACCTTATTTCTTACGCTTACCCTACAGGTGAGGATCATTGTTGGGCTATGACTCAGGAATGAATGCAATTATCTGTTCTGCACATTAGACTCAGTAATTTTAAGCTTAAAGTTTTCTTACACTGTATCAACATGTCCTTTAGGTTAGAATGGCTGTGTCACAGCACCTGCCCACGTTAGGGTAATGCCAGCTTCTGCAACAAATATTCCCCCCAAAATATAACGACTTAAGCCCAACAGAAGTTTATTTCTGCTCATGGGACAAATGAGGATGTCACTGTCATTGGGGGCTCCATGTGGTCACACAGACCCAGGCTGACAGCAACCCTCTACCTTCTTTCGCTAGTAATGCTGGTGTCACTGTCTCAGTCAGCTGGAAGGGAAGTTACAGGCCTGGCCTGAAAGTGGAACACATTCTAGCACTGGCTACAGTTTTGTTACTTCACCTCACCTGACTGCCAGGGAGGCTGGGAAATTTAGACTGGCTTTTTCCCAGGAAGAAAAGGAAATAAATTATAGTAAATAGATGTAGTATCTGCCACTTTGCCGGAATCACGTATGACCTTGAAGTGGTGACTAAGTTTTGCTGATGTTAATAGCACAGACTGCTGTTTGTGATTTGATGTGGTCATTTTTACTTGGACGTGTTGACAGAGCTGAGTCAAAATAGCCATGCATGTAACCATGTAGTGTGCACGATGCCTGGTGAAACAGCATCGGGCGCTCAGGGAGGCAGAGGTGGTGCCTGGTGTAAGTCACAAAGCACTACGGGGACTTCACCAGGTAGGTGCACTGAAGCAAGTGCATCCCAGGCAGAAGGAGCAGCACGACAGAAGGAGGCACAGCAAGGGCTTAGCGTGGGGCTGGGGGGTGTGAGAGCAGGGAAGTGGGGCGGCAGAGAGATGATGCTGAAGAGAGTTGGCTGGAACCAGCTCACACAGCTTTGGAAGACACACTGGGGAGTTTGCACTTGTGTGGGGAGGGTCGGGTGCCTATGGGATGAGCAAGGTAGAAGAGCAGGCTTTTGAATAAGAGTAATGTCAGTAGTTTAGTCATATCAAATTAGACATTTAGTAATATATTTAGTAATGTAGTTCATATTTAGACTTGTGTCAAGGTACCTGTGGAATGTCCTGGAAACGTCAAATTGACAGCTGTATGCAGAAATCTGGAGGTCAGAAGAGAGCGTTGTTGCAGAAGTCAGGTTGAGGAAACAGGTTTTAAAAGGTGGCATGTCAACAGCAAGAAGCACCGCTGGGCTGTCAAGCAAGACAATGGTGGGGAGGCGACTGTTAGAGTTAGCATCAGGTGCCACCAGTGATAGTGGCCTAATCAAACATCCAAGCCAGCATTGCAATCAGTGATGCCTTAGGTCAGGTTTCCTAGAAGCAGTACCTCAGGTATCTCCTGAAGGTGATCCATGAAGGTGATCTATGAAGGTGTGCACTTTATGTGCCTGTAAGGGAGAGAGCAAAGCCGAAGAGGAAGGGGAATAGTTGAACAGGGTAAAGCCTTGGCCTGGTGCACAGGGGGAAGGCCCTGTGAACCCCACTTGTGGCAAGGGAGCTGGCCTATAACTTCGTGTCAGTCAGTGCCCGGGGTGCAGGCCAGCTTTCTACAAGGATGAAAGGATGGGTGGGTGGATGGATATATACGTACATACCTGGTCCTTTCAGTTAAAATGTTTGAAGTCTTGTCTTGATGTCCTTAATAAATATTCATTACTGATTGAGAACATAAGCCTTGGAACTACTATTGTTCTACTGTAAATTTTTTTAAACACTTAGGATTTATTATTATAATATAGCTCCTTGCCTTAAAGAGACACTTTAGTTCTACATACATCTTAGTTCTATATGCATATAAATGTCTAGCAGATTAAAAATCTAAAATTCTTTTGTTACTGTTTCCATACGATGCTGTGTTCCATCCCTCTAAGGAAGCCAAATACACATTATGCTTGTTGTATAGACGAGAAAACCAAGGTGCCAAAAAGCTTAAGGGAGAACTCTGCAGCCATCCGTCTGGAAAAGGGCTGGGATTAGGACCCAGGCCAGTGGTTTTTGCCTCTTCCCTCTATTCCAGTGATTCTCAAAGTGTGACTCATGCCCACCTGCCAGCAGAGTCACTCCAGGGTCCCTCTTTGGGAGCAGAGCATGGGATTCTGCATTTTTAAAAGCTACTCTATGATTGGTGCATACTAACAAAGACTCATTGTCTTGGAGCAGCCCCTCCTTCCTACACGGGGAGTCTGGAATGGGAACGAGGAAAACAAGCCAATGAAACGTGCACATGTCTTATCACAAACCATGGGGTGGGAAGCTATACCGTGTAGTATAAATTCTGAGTAACTCCGTTAATATAAATGCTCACATCCCCAGACAGGTTGGTTGTACTCAGTGTACCACTTCCATTTTGAAAAAAAAGAATGGAAAAGACAGGTTCCGTGTCAAAGAAAATTGGAATCCTCACTTGTTACTTGCTTCCTTGCCAGCAGTGGGCTCAAAAAGAAAAAAGAGAAAGAAAATCCAAAGCCCATGTACATAAAAGTTCCATTCCCAATGGTGGAGGGCTTAATTAAAGTCCTCAGATGTTTCTTTGCACCTTGGAAAGCATTTTTATGAAATTCATGTGTTATTAGAAGTGTTTCCAACAATCTTGCCATCAAAAACCTCGTGAATTGTGTGGCTCCATCAGGAGCAAGCTGCCTTTTTCAAGATTCACTGTCCTGGACCCTTTACATCTGCGGTCCCCAACCCCCAGGCCCAGCACCGGTCCATGGCCTGTTAGGAACCTGCTGCGCATCACCACCTGAGCTCTGCCTAACCCACCCGCTATCCCCCAGCCCCCAGTGGAAAAACTGTCTTCCATGAAACTACTTGAGGACCAGGCGGCACAGCAGGAGGTGAGCGACAGGCAAGGGGGGAAGCTTCATCTGTATTTACAGCCAGTCCCCATCACTCGCACCACCGCCTGAGCTCCACCCCCTCACCCCTCCCCACCTGCATCCGTGGAAAAATTGTCTTTCATGAAATCCGTCCCTGGCGCCAAAAAGATTGGGGACCGTTGCTTTACCTCTAGCCTGTGGCAGTGAGGACTGCTTAAGGGCCTTCAACTGCCAGGATGGTACTAGAGGGTTTTCCAAAGTTAAGGTCAGATAACAGAATCTGGATGAAATGGATCCTCTGCCCCCATTTCCTTTCCTCATTCTTTCCATAAATATGTATTGAGGGCTTTTGATGTGGCTGGCACCATAGCACACAGTGAGGATGTTGCGCTGAACAAAACAGAAAAATCCTAACCTTCCTGGAGCTCATATTCTAAAGGGAAAGACAGATAGTAAACTCGAACATCACAGTGGTCTCCAAAGCAAGGTCCAGACCAGCAGCACCAACAGCACCTGAGAAATGTAGAAATGCAAGTGCCCGGGCTCCAGGCCAGACCTGAATCAGAAACTGTTGTAACGGGACCTGCAGAGGCTTCTGATGTGCACCAGAGTCTGAGGAACACTGGACTCTCAGATGGTGATAAGCTGTGGAGAAAGAGAGGGCCCAGAAGGGTATGTTGCTGCACATTGGGCAATGGAACAACCCAGATTCTGATTCCAGCTCTGCCACTTACGAGGTGTGTAACCTCAGGCAGGTTACTTAATCTCTCTGTACCTTGCGTTCTCCTGAGAAATGGAGATAATAATAGTACCTATCTGATAGGGATGTGGGGATGAAAGAAATTAATGAGTATGAAAGTGCTTAGATAGATCCTGACACATAGCAAACAATATACTTGTTGGGAGACAATTCTTGCATTTCTGCACATCTTGCAAGCAAGGCACTAAGTACCTTTTTGATCCAAACTGTCTTTGCAAGGATGTTTGTATATAAACAACCTTGGGAGATTGAGATAGTGTCTCACTCTGGAGCAAAGAGCAGTCATGCTTACTCCCGTTATGAAAGATTCGGTTCCCTAAACTCAGAGATACTCTTCTTTAATGAAAGCCGTCAATGAAAGTGTACAGGTGTCATTTGGCCCTCTCAGTGTCACACTGTAGGAATCAGTGCAAAAATGCTGATAGCTACTTCTATTACTACGAGTAATAAGCTGTCTTTTGTCTCTGACCCAAGAGCCAAGTGTCTTCTATCAGCATTCATGAAACAGTGGCAGACTTGCTAACTCGCAAGCAGGGTGAAACCTCAGTCTCTTCATGGCTCCTGATGATACCGTGTAAGTGTGTAAGCGTGTTACAGTTATTGTAGTTATTACTCACCACTGTGTGCCAATATTCTGGAAGAAACAAAAGTGTAACAGATGGCTTCAGCCTTCGAAGAGTTCCCAAATGAGTCAAGGAGGTTAAATATCTATATAAAGACGACACAAAAGACATAGAATAATAGGAAAGCTCAGGCTTTGGAATCAAGCTTGAGTTTGAATCTAGGCTCTGTATACTCACCAGCCATGAAAATTCTCTAAGCCTCCATATCTTACTTGTAAAGCAGTGTTACTAATAATGCTTACTTTGTGAAGTTGTGAACATTGAGATAATGCACGTAGAAAGTTTAGCACAAGGTCTAGTATGCAGCAAGCGCTCAGTTATCATTACTGGTATTGCTGAATTCTTTTTGTGCTTAGGATATGGCCAGAGCATTTTCGATCCTCTCCCCCGATCTTTAGGGAAGTAAGTCTCCAATACTGTACTACTTTCCAGGCAGAAGCTGCTTCCCTTGGAACCCCCAAATAACAACTCAGTATATCCCTGGATTCTCCCCCAAAGAATTTCCCAAATCTAAGCTATGGGTGCAGTGGCTAAAGGACTGGCTTTGGAGTCAGACAGCTCTTAGTTCATATATACTTTGAGGTTTAATATGATAATATAATATAAAGTTTATGTGGTTGCTGGTGAATATTTTATTAATGCACATAAAAGTCCTAGCCCACAATAATGTGTTCAACCAGTGTTAATCAGTGCCCTAGGGGGGAACACCATGATTTAATGGGCCATTCAGTTTTCATGACTATCCCAAGGACCTTTCTGAATGACTCATACATAGTAGGTGTTCGATAAATATTTGTTGACTGACTTGATCTGAATGTCCAGCCCACTAAGACAGCCAAGAAATCACATCCATATATCTGTCCCAAATCAGCAAGATCATGGACAATCTACAACACAATTATTGCTATTTTGTTCCTCTAGTAAAGGCCACACAAGATCCACTTCCAATCTACTTGTTATTTGGGGGTAGCAAGGGTTAAAGTAATTTAGGTATCAGGGGTTCCTTTTAGTAGAGTTGTGGTTTTTAAGACAAGCTAATAGTTAAGTTATTTGTAAAAATAGGTTCACTCAGTCTTATTGGTCTTGCTGTATAATCTTGAAAATTCTACATATGCTTTTAATAATCATATTTCTCCTCCCCTCCATCCTCTAGTTCTGAGAAAAACCAATTGTCAAAGAATTATCAAGCATCCCTTGGCCCTAGGGGACTGGGCAGTCAAGACCGTTCTGGAAGTAGAAAGGAGGATAAGACAAGAGGAGGTTTTCCAAAACTTAATCCTATCAAGTGCCTTACTTGACCTCAAAAAATACTTAACTGGGGTTGGTAATTGATTGACCAGAAGAGGAACTCAAAGAGGGAAGTGGGGAATGTATGAAAACACATAAGTAGTACTGCCCAGAGGATGAACCTAAGAAGTTCAGCCATAGGTTTTCTGAGAAGATGAAAGTGTAGGTATTAGTGTATTCAAGAATTAGGCAGAGAGTTTTCCCCATTTGGAAGCTGAAAAAGAAATGATCTGACACCCAAGACAAAGAAGAAAATGATTTGGGCCCAGAGGGAACTGTCACTCACATGTACACTGTCCAGGGGGCTGTAGAAGGATTACAGCCGCCATTTTGGCTTCTCTAGAGTGAAGCAGCAAAACAATGTCTAGTGGTTGCTAGGCAACCATTAGCCCATCGCTGCCCTTTTCCATTAAACATTATCTGCCTTCTTAGATTGTTTTAATTTATTTTTTAAACAGGAAAGGTAATGCAACAGAGAATTACCAGTGCGACCTAACATTGAAAATGCGTTTGAAGTTCCCAAATCAGTGAAGGTTTTGCAAAGGTTAGATCACTCTCGAGTGGATGTTGAAGACAGTGACAGTTGACTGAAACACCTTCCCCAAACATTTCTTCACTTGTCCCCAGGTCTCCTAGCGCCAAAGATAATAACACTGAAGACAAAACAATAGTCTCTGAATGCTGTAAGACTTAGGGCCCAGGATCTTTACATTGATCCAGTTTGAATAATCTGAGTCCTCTGCTATGACCTGCCCCAAGCTAGATCTTGCCCTAAATCAAGTTTCTCTGTCAGCGAAGAGTGGTTGTCAGAGGTGGTAAAGTGGAGCTCTGGCTCTGGTCAGCTTCGCAGATAGCTAGAAGCATATTATCCACAGAACCTGAGCACAAACACTTGGAAATAACCACCTGCTTGTGTAAGGAACACTTTCTGGCACAACATTAAAAGTACCTGGTAGGAGAGAATAAGCATCTTTATTCAGAAGCCCATTTGCATTCAAGTTTTAAAGATATGCAGATGACTTATACAGCAAGAGGGTATTGAGGTGCCCAGCAAAAGGGAGTAAAATCAGGATGGGGAAAGAGTTAGGGCTGGCCTGTCATGCACCACGCACATAGCCTATCTTTTCAAATACCTGTGGGGACAGTCTAAGAAGGGAATCAGGGAAAGTGGAAGAGTTGATTCTGTGGACAGGCTCAGAAACTTAAAGCCACACACATAATGCTAGTGCTCTCACTCCCACGCGGCCAAGGTAAAGGAGATGGCAGTGGACCTGCAGCCTGCGGGGGGGCCCATGCAGATGGCTCGGTTCCCAGTCTCCTCCCACTCACTCGTATGACCTTGGGCAACTGTCTCGGGTTCTTTTTCTGGAAGTGAGGGTAATAATAACCTTGGTAATAATAACTGCTGGTTGTGACAATGCAGCAATATAACGGATGGTAAATGGCAGTTATTATTATTACTTTATGGTTGCAATTACCACCACCTCCACCTCTAGCACTGTCCCTCGACAGCTAGAGAAACCCAGTGTGGTGTATGTTGTTCAGGCTGCTTTAACAGGAAGGGACTCCAGACATGGCTGTACCCATCAGATTTCTGGCCTCTGAAGTATTAATAATTGATACCCTACCGGCAAGGGTGGGTCAACATTGTGACATCTGCCGGGATGTGAACCCTGGTGTGACAGGTGTCAGTCTGATTGTCCATGCAGATCCTCACAGGTACTGAGATACAGACAACATCCTTTTTTTTTTTTTTCGTATGTGATCAACACGGTGCTAAGTACTTCCTATGCACTATTTTATTTAATATTACAACTCTGTGAAGTAGGTACCATTATTATCTTTATTTTACACATGAGGAAGCTTACGTGCAGAGAAGTTACAGAACTTGCCCAAGACCAAACCCAGAGCTCTGCTAGTGCTGTATTCCCATGGTGGCCCTGGCCTTGCTGAGGCGGGCCATCTGGTTGTAAGGGAAAAGGAGGCCTGTGCAAGTCACACATCCACATGGTAAGGTCCCCATCTTCTGATTGGGCAGCCAGGTATAGGACTATAGAGGCTCCATCCAGCGCAAAGCATAGCAGGGGACAGCAGCAGCATACATGTGACCTGCATTCCCAAATGACAAACAGGTCCCTCCTGATGCAGCCAACAGGGGATCAGAGACATTTACATGAGATGTGCATTGTGGTTGGTAGGGGTAGAGAATAGGTATGTGAGTCAGTAGTGACTGGGGAAGGAGAAAAGTTGGAATTAGAGGAATTTGGTGTCTAGATTCAGCAAAATGAGAAGAAATTCACTCAGTTATTTATTCCTTTGGCATACACTCAGTACTGCATGCCAGCATATGCCGTGCACTGTACCAGGTCACGGTGCTAGAATGGTGAGCCAAAAAAAAAAATAAATAAATAAATAATGGAAGTCGATCTTCCCTTTGTGGTCACTTCCCTTTTACAGCTTGCAGTCTAGCGCAGAAAGACTTCATCAAAGAATCGCCCAAATAGATAAAAAGTCTACCTGGGTTAAATGCTATAAAGGAGTTTGATAGGGGGACTATGACAGGGATGTGACTTGACTGGGGAGACTTCCCCGAGGAAGTGAGCATGGAGCTCAGCTCTAGAAAGTGAGGCGGGAACCAGAACAAGAGAGTGTGGAAGGGCTCCCTAGGGAGGGAACAGCCTCTGCAAAGGCCCTCTGGTGGGAGGGAGGAGGGGCGTGGCTAGGGAAGCGCTTGCACAATCTCTAAAATTTGTCAAGCCCACAAGGAGTCCAGGCTCAGGGATCCCAGGGCTGCTCGTGGGAGCGGGGCCAACATGTGGACGGACCTTGCCCCAGCTCCCTGTGGCAGCAGCTCTGCCGTGTTCTCAGCCTCTGCGAGCATCACTGGGGGCCGTCTGCCTTTCTGGACATCTGTCACGCAGTTTTGTCACTGAGTCACAGCCTTTGTTGCCCTCTATTGTTAAAGAGCTTTCACTTAGAGCTTTTATGTCTGCTGTGGTCCTCTGCTGCCCCGGGGGGACTATGGTCGTGGAAGAGGCTGCACTAGGTGGGAAAACTGTCCCAGGAATGCAGCCACTTGACCACGGGACATCCCCGGGTGCTTCCCATGCATTCTCAGAAGGACCAGCCCGCCTGTCCCCCGACCTGGGCTCATATTCCTCCCCTGCACTTCAGTTTCGAGTTTTAACCAAAAGTCATTGCTACACAAATCCCCTTCATTTTTTGGATTATTAGTACTATGAAATTGGTACATCATTGTAAGAATCCCATTAAATTATTGTATTTTGTTAGGAAACGATAAAGTGTTTTTCGTCTGGAGAGTTTTAGGGGAATTATGGTCCAGCTTTTCAAATGGCAATAAATACTTTGAAACCGGAGAACTTGGCATTTAAGATCTATTTATGGGGTTCCTGAAAATCGTACATGACTGGAGCTGCCCGTGGCCAGGCCGCTTCACAGAGCGTCTCCAGCCATGAACCGTCTGCCGGGAGAGCACAGCCGCCCGCACCCGCGTGGCTGCATGTTCACGCCCAGATGGAGCACACACTGTTCTGGTCTTGATTGCAGGGCGTTAGTGCTGCCACTGTCTAGGCAGGGCCCACGGGGCATGATGATGCAGGCTGAGGCCACCCTGAAGACTGCCCGTTTGGTCACCAAGAGGTGTTGCTGCGAGGCTTTGCTGCAAGTCCAGACTTTGGAGGAGTCGCCACAGTCCTGGTCTGGCCCTCACTAGCGCAGACCCAGCCATCTGGCCTTGCCAGACCTTCAGCAGTATTCCCACGCAGGGAACTTGACTTGTGTGGGATGACTTACCTTACGAGAGCCTGATTTATGTAAACCAGACGCTAATTTATTAATTTACAGTGAGACACAAAACTACCCAGGGAACTGGACTCTTGCATCCGTCAAGCTAGCAGTCTCTTCTCGTAAGAAAATGACACAGGAAGCCAACATCCCAACCTGCCATCTTTAGCCATGATGCCTTCCTCCTCTACGCTTCTCCCGCAGGCCCCTGTCCACCCGCCACCGCCACACTCTGAGGGGCACCGTCTTCCTTTCTCTATGTCAGCACACTTCCATCAGCTTCCCATCCTCTAGGTCTTTCCACAGTGCCTTTGCTTGTCTATGTTCCAATCTTTTAAGCATAGAGTTGTCATTCAATCCTCTGAGACTAAACCTATTGGCGTTTCCCATCGCTGCAGGGGAACAGCCTCAGGATGGCTTCTGATGGTGTGTGTACTCCACAACCAAGCTACTTAAGCATCTTCACACCTCCCCAGAAAAGAATACAATTAGCTTTTCCCTTTAAATAAACTTTCCAAGCCAGTCTATTAACAGTTATCTGCTATCTGCCACCAGGGAGTGTGGGCAGGTGGGGAACAGCTCACTCGCCTCTGTTTGATGAGAGCTGGGCGGTAAATTATAAATGAGAACCCACCTGCTCAGAATGGCCCTGCTGGCACGTCTGACCCCCGGAGAATGTTAACTTGCACCAGAAGAAAGCAACCGGATTTTCCCAGAAGCGACCACGCTTACCTCCATGGCCCCCAAGTGGAGCTGGGCTGGGTAGACCAGGTGTAGACAGAGGTTCTGCCCGAGGCCACCTGCAAGGTCAGGCCACGTCCTCCCGGGGCCTCGCTCAGGCTTTGGTCTCTCAGAAGATGCTGCTTTGCCGGCCTTTGAGGGGTTGAAAACCAACAGGGTTTGTCACAAAGAAGTATAAAGTGTGACTCCGAGCAGGGAGCGAGCGTGGAGGGGAGAGCCTGGACAGGACACCGGGTGGGCGAGCTGCCATTCATGCTCCTCTGGCTTCATCACCCTTCTCTTCTTTCTTTCTCTTTGGCCCAGGAAGTGATTTAACATGTGGCTCACAGCTGACTCTCGCAGGATCTCAGATGAACGATGAGAAGACAGGTAACACCTGGGTACCTTTTTACCATTCTGTGTGGACAGAAGATGGGCCAGATGGCCAGTCTCCCCTCCCGCTTTGTTTATGGAAACCTTCCCTCGCTTTCCAACAGGGAGAGAGAGGGAGGGTTGCGGAGACACTGGGATTATTTGTTCAAGGACAAGAAACAGTGTGTGTGAGTCTTGGGGTTCTGCTAAGCCAGTGGGTGTGGTCGTGGTTATTGGGCTCCTGTCCCTTCCCAAAGCCCCCAGCTGATCAGGACTCCTTGAAGGTATAATAACAGGTAACACTCTCATCGCACTTACCCTGAGCCAGGCACTCTTCTAAGGGCAACAGCAATCTTTTGGGGTACATGTGCTGTTATTCCCATTTTACAGTTAAGAAAACTGAGGCCCAGAGAGATTAAGCACATTTATCCTGCTGTGTGAGTGATAGAGCAGTAACGCAGATCTGGAGCCCAGGTTCACAACCATCTCTCCACTGCTTTCCAGAGCGGAAAAATCCTTGAGGTCGACTCAGCGTTTCACTGTCACTCGCTCCTCAGCCACCTTCATAATCTTTGCAATATCTATAGTTCCACCTCTAATGTTATTTACTTAATATTTTTCTGTTAATAATTCACTATGTTTACTTGAATTCACTTATTTTAAGAGGAGTCTTGATATTCCTGGTAGAGATGAAAAAAAAATCAGCATTTGCCATAAATAGAACGAAAATGTAAAAATAAATGCAGTGAGAACAATGCTATTAAATTTTGCTTAGGTACTGCTGCCCACACAAGTCCTGGAGCCCTCGGTACCTGAAATGAAGGACGAAGCAGTACTTGTTTCTGTGGTATTTTGTGCTCTCTTGGGGCCTTTGAAACCTCCTTGCCTGCCTCCTGTGCTCTG
This sequence comes from Eulemur rufifrons, assembly GCF_041146395.1. Lineage (NCBI taxonomy): Eukaryota > Metazoa > Chordata > Mammalia > Primates > Lemuridae > Eulemur > Eulemur rufifrons. Next base: position 60,735,880 of record NC_091010.1, on the reverse strand, counting down.
AGAAAGCAGCTGAGGCCAGGGCTCTCCTCTCACCACCAAGGAAACTGAGGCTCAGAGAGGGAAACTGCTGTGCCCAGGAGCACATTGGTGGCCAAGCAGCCCAGCAGTCTGGGCCCCCAACTCCAAGCATCGTGGCCTCTGCACCCATTTCTAGGTACATTTTTGCACATGCCTCACCTGCCAGGTTGATTCCTGGGTTAACTCTCATGACTTACATCTTAACTCTGGCTCTGCCACCTCAACTTGCCCTCTGGTTTGCACGTTTCCAGAGCAATTCCAAGCCTCTGCTGTCCTAGCTGTTGTAGTCTATTCTGAAGTTAGCTCCTGGCCACGTGTGCTGGGGGTGGGACGCTGAACTTGGGATCAGGACCCCTCGACCCAGTGGAGTCTGCCTCTCACTGCGGCGTGGGGCACTTAGTCCAATCTGCCAACCCATCTATAAATTGAGGCCAATGGCACTGTCTCTGTGCACTGCAGAGGGTTGTTAGGATCCTAGTGAGGTCATAGATTTGCAAATACTCAGATGAAAAACGCAGCCCTAAAAATGCGAGTTCGTATTCACTCTAACACTCGCTTATCGGGCATGCACAAATATGAGATCCACGAAGGAAGGGAAAAGGTGTTCGAACAGACAAAACAGGTGCCCGCAGGTTGACTCACGCATTCGAGGGACATCTCCTTATTCTGCTGTGTCACGTGCCAGGGGCCAGCTGGGTATCAAGGAACACAACTAGGATACTGTGCGGCCTCTGGCTTGAAGAGATTCACAGTGTGTAAAAGACAAACAGTGTACAAAAGCGACGTCCTTCTTCATGTCACACACCCTTACCCGGAGCATTATCAGCCTTATTTAGACCCAAATCTGACAGGTTTGGTCCTTTGCTTTCCCAAATCACACGACTTCGCAGCTAGCACATGAGAAGGAGGGAGGGGTTGTTTCTGGGGCAAGGCCAAACTGCCCCCATGAAGATAAGAAAACTGAGAGTCAGGAATTTGTGCATTGAAGTCTGGGGTCACTTAGTGGAGGGACACAAAACCTTAATAAAAACTTACGAACTTCATAGACCCTGAGGTGTGTATTAACGAGTAACCAAAATTCATCATGATCTCCTGAATCAAGGGCTTTGTACTTGCTGTTCCCTCTGCCAGCCTGATCCTCACCTGCTTTGGTCTCTGCTCAAATGTCCCCAACCTCAGTGAGGCTCACCCTGACCACCCTGTTCTAAATTACATCCTGTTCTGGCTCTTGGAAAGCCTCCTCTATGTTTTTTTTTTTTTTTTTCCATAGCACTTAGCATCTTCTGACATACTATTTGTTATCGATCAGTGTATCTATCCATCTACCCACCTATCCATCTGTCTTTGTGTATCACTTACTGTGGCTTTTGTGTGACTCCCTCCCACGTCTGCTCTATGAGTGCAAGGGTGTTTGTCTTTCTGCCTGATAGAGCCTCTGGCCTGAACACGACCCGATCTCTTTCCATCTCTGCCCAAGCCAGGGCTGGGCACGTGGAAGCCATGTCCCTTCTTGGGCCCGGCCTCTTCCCATGGACTTCTCAAGAGGGCTTCCCTCTAAAGAGCTTCTACAAGAGAAAGAAGTTTAATTTTTTTTTCCATTTGCCCAATGTGCTTTGACTATTTCTGTATTTCTTAGCTGATTCTTCACAAAGTCATTTATCAGATAACAGTCAGGAGCCCTGTGATATGACTGACACGGGGAGGGCGAAAAAGCAGTCAGTATCGCAATTTACTCATCCATATGCATTCGCTTAAAAAAAAAAACTATAAAGGCAAAAGTTTAAAATTAGCAACCAAAAATGCCCCCGCTTAACTTAAATTCTTTTTAGGAATACTGTTGCCATAGCAACTCAAGGCCAATCTTGGTGGTCACTTTGTGCCCAATTCTATTGAAGCTGAAAATTACCTTGGTCTTGTGCATATGCTCGGCCGGCACAGTGAAGACTGGGTTACAGAAAATTAAAACTTTTTTAGGCAGTGAAATTACTTTTACTGGAGCAAAAGAAAACTCTCCAATCTAAGTGTTTTTCTTCTTTAAAAAAAAAAAAAGCATAATTTGTTGGACATTAAAATAACAAAAGGGCTTTGAGAAAGGATTATGGGTTTCTGATGTTTCACCACTAGAATAGATTTACTTTATATCCGACTGATGTTGTAATCTTGCATTCTGAGGTAATGTTTTAGCTCTTTCTCTTCACATAAATAAAGATTTCAATGATAGCCCTTCATTCCTTCTCTGGAGAATTCCTTTAGATTTTTTCCCCCCTCGGACTCTCAGACTTATAAACCATTTCACCGGGCCGGCGTACAAATTGGATGCAGGACTTCTGTCTCCGGCAGGGAACTCATTACCAGGGGTTTTATTGCTACAAGCTTAAGACGGAAAATGCTGAAAGTTTGGAGAGTTTGAATGGGGATGCTCAGCCTCGGACGCTTTTCCTCGCCAGGAGGAGGAGAAATTCAGTTTTTGAAACGGAGAGTTCAAAGTTCTGTTCTTAAACCAAAAGGCGCCTGACCTTGGCATTTCTCAGAGCCCAAGACTGCAGTTGAATACTTTCTGGAGGGTAATTCTGATTTCAGGGGGGAAAAAAAGCGCCTATGTTTATAACCCTGGCGGGTCTGCTAATCACATGCACCTCCTCTCCCCCTTGGAACCTTGGGCCTACTCGCCTGCAACTCTCTCCGGGCAGCATAGATTTAATTAGGGCTAAATCTCTTTAAAAATTCACATATATATTCCTTTCCATGTAAAGCAACTGCAGAAGCTAGCCCGGCTTTGAATATCTTTTGAAACCGAAACAACTGTATGTAAATAAAGGACTGTTATTTACCAACAAGGGAACAAAAAGCCCTGGGCACCCTCTCAGCTCCCAGCCCGCTGGAGGACTTCTCTCCCCAGCAACTTCATACTTATTAGCTTGATTGCCAACTTGGGTTTATTATTCACAAACTCACCCTGAGCCCAGCCTTTGAATGCAAAGAAAAAAATGGTGTTTATGTTCCAGATTTTTTTTTGCTTTATTCTCATGACTGAAGTAAATGATGAAGTATTTTCTGCTTCAGCAGAAGCAGCAGGGAGGAAGTACATGCTGTAATTACCTTAAACAAGCAGGCAGCAGAGAGGAGACCGCTTCTGGAACTGCGTGGTAGGGGCCCCAGAAAAGCTGGGGACACTGGACTGTTGGGTCTACACCCAGCCTTTCACATCTCTGCTCCCTTGGGCAGTAGGAAGAGACCCACTTACCTTGCAAAGGTGGCCTATGGCCAACTTAGTGACAGAAATGCTCTCTCCAGCCGGTAAAATACCTCCTATTAATTGAGTGTTCCTTGGATTATTTTTATTTATTTATTTATTTATTTTTAATAAGATATAATTTATTAAAATGTTCAGGAACACTCAAGGAATCTAACAACATTTCCTGAACACAGGGACATGCATGTCACTACTATACGTATCATGAAAAATGATGTCAATTTATGTATGTGGAGTGAATATCCTTGGATTATTTTTAAAGATGACTATTTAGGAAAATGTTTCAGTGTTTTAAAGGAAAATCATTTGTATTTGACCAACACAAAATGATAGGGGCAAAGCTAAACTTTACTCGAAAAAATTCTATTAAAATATTCATCACAGTAAACACAAATCTGAATCAAAGATGCCTTTGGATAAAGATCTTGATCAGGAAAAATAAATCAGGCAATTGTCAAAAATACAAATAGTGTTGTGTTTGACCTCAACAATAATCTCAAATTCTGATTTGGAATTTGGTTCCAATATACGCAACTTACCCCATGATCACTAAAAAATAAAATAAAATAAATCAACTATGTCTTCATTTTATTTTCAAAAGCATTTGTCCTTGGGGCTTAGGCTTAAAAAAAATATTTTTACTAAACACAATCTTCCGAGCTTCTCTGGCAAATAATAACTCCTGACTGTCCTTGCGGAGGTTGGGAGGGGAGCAGGTGACTAGTTTGGGTCATTTCGGCCCGCCCTCATCGCCGGGTGGCACTAAACTGTGCGCTCCTTGTTTCTTTCCCTTGAGAAAGGTGGCAGATTTATTTCTCCTAATTTCTCCTGCACCAGAGTGTGTGCGGTGTTCCTTCTACTACTAATTAATGTGAGAATAGAGAATCAAAGAGGGTATCCCTCCAAAGAGTTGTTTTTGAAGAGTGACAAATTAATCCCCTCGGATATGTCTGGAGGCAGGCAGGCAAGATATCTTCTGTTTTGTTCTGCAAAATTCTGCAAATAGATGTGCAAAAAATTCATTTTTAGAAAAGATTTTGTTGACAAATTTCATCCACTTCAGAAAACACACACACACACACACACAAACACATATGCATGCACTTACACCATTTCTGGGAACCAATTCTGAGAATATATTTTTGGACAATTGAAAAACTCCTGTGCCAAGTTCTATGTTTTGCTGCCTCCCCCAAATGCTATTTCCTCCCACCCCACCCCTGAGCAGCCAGGTGGGGGGTGAACACTGCTTTAAAGAAAGAACTTGGACATCTCTTCCCTCATCTGAACCCTACAATAACCCTGGGAGGTATTATAATTGCCCCCATTTTACAGATGAAGAAACTAAGGCTCAGAGCAGGTAAGTGGTTTACGCAAGTAGCATAGAGAGTAAGTGAATGCTGGAGCCAAGACTCGAGCCCACATGGCTTTAATGCAAATCGCAGCTTCTTCCCACCAGTTTCCCCTGACTTCCTGCAGATTTCATGGACAGGAGCATGAAAGTTGGATCTTGCAACTAACTCAAAGATTAATATACGAATGGAAGATAATTACAGGTCATGCTTTAAAGTTAAATATTTAGTTTTGCTTAATGCCCACAGAATTAGGGCATTAGTTTCTCATAGATCAATGCCCTTCAATCAATTATGCTCTTATTAATAGAAATAAACCCTCAGGGTAAGCCATAATCAGGCAGGCTAAACATGCCATCCATTGAAGTCTTTTTCCCCACCCCCTACTTAAAGAAGGTAGCTTACTTAGTAAATCACACTGGAATACCTTCCTTTCTCCAACTTCATTTTGTGCCAATTCCTCCTCTCCCCTCCCTGCTACCGGTTCAGGAATTGGTGCCCAGGGCATATAATTTGCTTTATTTTTTGCATCAGTTCTTTAAAGCATTATACTTCGGCCAGACTGCATAAAATAACATTGAGATTTGCGTTTTCTTTTTTAAACCCTCAAGGGGAAAGGAGAGGAACTGACATTTCTTGGGCTCCTGCTCCATGCTAGGCATTATGTGCCGCGTTATGTTGCTCTATCTGTCCAGCAGCGCTGGGTGGGTGGGAGGAATCGTGGTTTCTGTTTCATGGATGCACGGATGTGGTCTCCAGGAGGTTGAGAAGTGAATATGCCTAGGGTGCAGGGTGAGTGAACAGAGCACTACCGTGTCCTTCCAGCCTTGCACAACGCGTCCCTAACAGCAAATCAACAAGCACGTACAATAAGATGCTGGAACAAACAGTTCTTGCGAGAAGCTTCACTGCTGCAGTCTTGGAAGACAGGTACTGTATACAGTCACTAATCGCCTCCTCAAGCCCACCTCGGAGGCGGGGAATCTGCAAGGACGTAAATGATTTACCCAATGTCTCTCTCTCTCTTTTTTTTTTTTTTTTTTATTTCAGCTTATTATGGGGAGTACAAAAGTTCAGGTTACATACGTTGCCCATGTACCGCTTATCCCCCCAAGTCGGAGCTCCAGGCGTGTCCATTCCCCAGACAGTGCGCATTGCACTCATCATGTAGGTACACACCCATCCCCTCCTCGCACCCCCCCTCCGCAAGTCAGCACCTTCAAGCGTGACCATTCCCCAGACGGTGCGCAACGCACTCATCATGTAGGCATACACCCATCCCCTCCCCCCACCTCCCACCTCAGTCTGATATCCGATTGGTATCATTCCCAGACCAATGTCTCTTTACATTTACTTTGGGGTGAGGCAGGATTCAAATAGCAGTCCTTTTTCTTTAATTCCATGCTCTTCTCACTTAATGCAAGTTGAGCATCCCTAATCCAAAAACCTGAAATCTGAAATGCTCCAAAATGCAAAACTTTTTGAGAGCCAATATGATGCCACAATGGAAAACTCCACACCTGAATTCATGTCACAGTCAAAAGTTTGTTTCATACACAAAATTATTAAAAACATTGTATAAAGTTGCCTTCAGGCTATGTGTATATAAGGTATATGTGAAACATAAAATCAATTTCATGTTTAGGCTTGGGTCCCATCTCTGACATATCTCATTATGTATTTATGTATATGCAAATATTTCCAAATTTAAAAAAATCTGAAATCCAAACGCTTCTGGTCCCAAGCATTTTGGAAAAGGGATATTCAGCCTGTACCATATTTCTGTCAAAATCATTTAAATTCATTACAGAATAGTAAGACTATGGCTGAAGGGCAGCAAGTAGCATTGCCCCCATTTTAGAGATGAGAAACTTGAGGATCAGAGAAGCCGGGTCAGTTGTGGTTGTTGTATACCCTTTGTTACAGTGTTGGCATGATTTCTGAGTTCACAGAGCTAGTGTCAGAGGCTGGACTCAAGCCCTTATCTCTGGTTCCGGGATCAGTGCTCTTGACGTCTCCATTCTACATGACACAGATTTCTTGATAGTACATTTTATATTACACATGTTACTTTATATTATTTGTTTATAAATATTAGATTAATGTCTATTCCTGGCTGATTCACAGGGAAGGGCAGATTGTGGCTAGGTAGACAGTTTGCATTTGGACTGTGATTTGCTTTATTTAACTGAAAATTACTGCCTTCACTAAGGGGTCATTAGCACATCAAAATGGTATTTGTTGAGTCAGGAAAAGTGATACATTATGCTTGCATTTATTCTTTGGTCCCCAAAGACTAATTGTTGGTTTGTATTTTTAAACACCCTTTCAAGCGCTAAGAGCCCCTAATGAATTAAATTAACAAACTATTAGGCTTAAGAATAGTGGTGTCAACGAAGACAACAGTGTTCCAATTACTGATGCTGGACACCAGGATGAGACGGTGTATGCGACACTCCAAACCCCTCTGTTTCTAATGCTACTGGATCTTTAACCAAGTGTTTCCTCTGCATCATTGTGTGATCCATGTGTCAGTCCTTTGACATGGGGACCGAAACTGCCATTTTACAGATGAGGATGCTGAGGTTTACAGAGGTGAAGCGGTGTGCCAACTCAGCTAGTAAGGCATATTTGCATGTGGGTTTGGGGAACCCAGAGCCCCTGCATCACCCAAAAGAACACTGATTTTGCAGATGACACTTGGTTTGACTTTGGGCATACACAACATTTTTGGAGTTTCTAATAAACTGCCCAGAGCCCACCTCAGTACTGGTGTGAAGGTGATCTCCTAGGATGCCACTTAAAGGTCTGCCTTAGATGCAGAGGCCAGTCTCTCCATGCAGCTCATTGACTCCAAGGAGACCATTGTAAGTACCATAGAAAGTTGTTAAAAGAGACGTTTGGGGGCTGCCCCTCACATCTGATGAGGTGCTCAGCTGCTTTCTTTGAGTGGAAGGAAATCCAACCCTGTTCTGCGAAGATAAAGCAGCAGCCACGGTAGGAACATCTGGAGACATTCTCTAAGTGAATCTGTTTCCAAGGGCCTAGAATACCAGTGTTTTGGGCTGATGTTCTTAATCCTAATTATCACCATCATTTTTAGCTTACTTGGCATTGAATGCTTAGCACTACATGTACATTTATGATATCAAATCATCTCCACTGTCTTATGAGGTCAGCACTATTGTTTTCCTGTCTTGTAGCAGAAGATACCGAAGCTCAAAGTGGCCGAGGGGCTCTCCTGGAGTCAGAGTGGCCACTCCTCAGACCGTCTCCCGCGGCACTTTGCCTGAGATGTCCCAGCTGGGCTCCTTCTGTGGGTTGTTCTAGCTCTGTTGCTTGTCTTCACGGTCCTGCCCAGTGGAGCTCCCGAGGCAGCAGACTCATCACGCCCTCTCAAGCCAGGACCTGCGCTAACCTGAGATGGTCGGCGAGATGAGTCGGAAGGAGGTTCGGGTCACTGACATGGCCTAAATCAACCACAAACAGCCCTTGTATTTTAGGGCACCAGGGAAAGGAGCCAGGAATCGCTCAAAATGAAAGGCCTCCACTCTGTGGGAATTGGGTTTCTGTTGCATTTAGCAAAGTAAATTGGCCCTGTAGGAAGTTTTCTAACCAAAATCTAGCTTCCCAAATTCAGCCTCAACCCCACCTACCTGCTGTTCTGAGATGTGTACCACTAATGGGGGCCGCTTCACACTGGGGGAATTTGGCTTCTCCCTAATGTGTAATAATCATTCTTACCACTCAATTACTTAAGTAGAGAAGCACAGGGCCATGTTGTTTCAAAAGAGCCTCCCGGCCGGGCGCGGTGGCTCACGCCTGTAATCCTAGCACTCTGGGAGGCCGAGGCGGGTGGATTGCTCAAGGTCAGGAGTTCGAGACCAGCCTGAGCGAGACCCCGTCTCTACTAAAAATAGAAACACATTATATGGACACCTAAAAATCTATATAGAAAAAATTAGCCGGGCATAGTGGCGCATGCCTGTAGTCCCAGCTACTCGGGAGGCTGAGGCAGTAGGATCGCTTGAGCCCAGGAGTTTGAGGTTGCTGTGAGCTAAGCTGACGCCACGGCACTCACTCTAGCCTGGGCAACAAAGTGAGACTCTGTCTCAACAAAAAAAAAAAAAAAAAAAAAAAAAAAAAACAAAAGAGCCTCCCGAGAGTAGGGCTGGAGATCTCCAAATGTTACCCAGAATTAGCTGCGAGAGGGCAGGCGATCCGATCTTTTAATATGTACCCAGGGAATAATGCATATATCATATACTAGTAACTCAGGCAGTGCCTTAACTATTCCTCACGACTCTCATTTTAGGCTCAGATCTGGAAAACACCCTGTTCCTTCTCTTCCTGCTAAGAGAGAGCTAGTCAAATAGGAAGAGAATTCAGTTAGGTCTTTTCTGTTACTAGCAGTGGGGAAGGACAGGCTACCTTCCTCCCTCGCAAACTTAGCAAACTCACCTCCTGGTTGGAGATCAAATAGCAGTTTGGCAGAGATGGGGGAAAAATCAGTAAACGAAGCAGTGGGGAAAAAAGAAGTTAAATTGTTAGGTATTGTGCAAACAAGAAACCCCCCTGTATTGTAAGACATTTCCCTATTCCCTTTGGGACATCAGTGGCTACCTTCTGTTTTGGGTTTTCCAATAAGTGAGGATTTAAAGAATTGCAGGAAAAAGATGTTTTGGGAAAGTTAAACATAGCCCATTTTCTGCAGAAATACTCTTTCCCAAGGCAATTTTTTAGCATCTTAAGCCAGCACTGTTTCCTATGAAAAAACAGGAGAGAAAAAAAAAAAAAAAAAGGCCTTTAGTTTTAGTTCCAAGATTTTGATTTAGATTTCATGTAGAATGGCAACTTGGAAAGGAGCTTTGGTTTTTCTGGTGGCACGAGAACTAAAATTAAATCTGGGTTTAGCTAAAAATCCCCAGCGAATAATGAGGATTAAATGTTAGGGATCTGTTTGCCCATGAAACTTCTGATTTCATTTTGATCAGCATCTCCGACCGGTCAGAGCAGAGGACACTTTACATTTACAGGAGCGTGGAGACTTCAGGCATTCTGCTTGCTAGCTCTGCGTGGATCTTCACACCGAGTGAATAGCTGTGCATTTGTAGTAGAATCAAGGGCTAAAGGGAGAGGAGATTACCCTTTTAGAACTCGATTCCCACTAAACCAAAGGTAAGCTCTTTGTAACTATTGATCAGGAAAGAAATCCTCTTTTATTATTCCACAGATGCAGGGAAACCTTTTCTCCCTGTGCTGTTCTCCAACTCCTCCTGCAAATATATAATTTACACTGACCTTGTGTTTCTTCTCGTAGACCTGCCAATTCTGAACTTTTATGATCTTTATCGCTGAATGTTTTCCCCCCTTCAAAATGTGAAGTGGAAATACTCCAGTTGGTGAGTTAAACTTTTCTATCAAAAAATGTTCCAAAGCCATTTACCATTTTCAATTCATCCAATAAGAAAAACAATACGATCTTGGTCAAGTCATTGCAGCCTTCAATATCTAACGTTCAGTATCTAAAACAATTATACTCAAGGGATAGTGATGTAAGCACTTCAGACTTTTTTCTATTAGGATTCAGAGATTATGACTCTAGATGGGTTCTATGCACTTCTGGAGGAAATATAATTTTTTTTATTAATGTTCTGCATGGCAACACTCAACTTTGCTCAACTTATAAGAAGTCTTTGCTGATGGTTGCTGGAGGTTGACCACAGTGGAGGTGGAGGGAAATGATTAGCACATATATGTTTTTGTTATTTTAGTAAAAATCCATGTGCCATTGGTAATGAATTGAAGGTTAAGTGACAATTTTTCTTTCCAACCACTCTTGTGTAGTCTCTGAACTGAAAACTGGATTAACCTTTAATTACCCTCAGTGATCTCTCAACCCCGAGACGTTACCACTCCTACTAGTAGTATTTGCATATATAATTTAATGAGAGAAACATCTGTTTGCATATTTGGTATCATTAATATTATGCAGATGAACAGATATTCACAATGTGATAGGCATTCGTGCTGATGTCTCATTTTCTTTCTTCATTTCTAGTCTTTCTTCCTCCACCCACTGATTGAGCTGGACTTGTGTTAATTAGAATTAAGGGCTGTCTAAAGCCAACAGCCTTGAGCAGAGTGCACAAATGCAATGTGATCTGCATGCCTGCAAAGCCACGTTTTATTCAACTGGGGAAGAGACAGAACTGCTGGGTCTTACAAAGTGGACATCGTAGAGGCTTGCGTGTGTGTGTGTGTGTGTGTGTGTTTGTGTGTGTGTACGCACCTATGTTTTTCACTATTCAATCCAAATTTTTAAAAAATTCTTTTTATGTCTATTTTTGGAAGCACTTGCTTTCATACGCAACTTTCCTCTGATGGCCATAGCAAATACTTCCTACATGGAGTTTAACAATTTTGGCACTGACAGAATCCGAGAGGGCCAAGCCAATCGAAACTTTATTTTCCCATGAGGCTCACTGAAGTCTAACTGGGTCAAACCAATTGCCTACAGTCATCTTAGTGGCTAGTCATGGAGCTGGATCTAGGGTCTGCGCCTCCAGACTCCAAGACAGGTTTGTTTTTTTGACTGAACTGTGCTGCCTGTCTACATGAATGAAGTTTCGAGATGTTTACAGCAGCCAGTAAACCCATTTTATACAGTTTCATAGAAAATCTATCTGGTTACCAGTTGAGGCCACCATTTTAAAGGTAAACTATGCATTGCACATATACAATGCCCAGCACATATACAATCTTTATCAATAAACATATTTTGTGTACATGTTTTGATTCCTGCATATGCAAATTTTTAACTTTTGCATTGCTCCAAAGATAATGACAGATTTTTAAAAGATTTTTCAGGCCTTTGATTTCATTTTTAAGACTTCTTTTGATATGAAAAAAACGAGTGCTGCTTCTTTATGCCTTTTAAAGTGAAAAACTCTCAGTTCTAACTTAATTTCACCCCCTTCTGATCACAAGCCTTGAGCCAGGCACCACCACTTTTTAGCACTTCCAGCTTCTCAGCATATGCCAGGGAAATTATTTTATGGAACTACTCTCCGTGACTGTATTGTCTCATCAGACTGAAGAAAATTCTTGGCTTTCATTAGTGAATCTATCCTCATTAATTCAAACTAAATGGTGGTAGTGGTGAAGGGGCAGCCAGATTAACTAGTGAATACTTTGAACCATAGAAATTTTTTATGGGAATGTACCATTCTTACTTCCATGGATGTTCTGTAATTAAAGCTGGGCTGTGACTCTAAAGGTCTTTAGGAGACATGATTAAATCAATTGGTGTATGATTTCATATCCATTATTTATAGGCAAAGGTGTTTTACAAAACTATTGGAAGCAACTTGTTCTCAAGTATTTTTAACATCTAATTTATACATGTTCATTTATATGATCTATAAAATAAAAAGCATTTCTTTAAAAAAGGAGGGCTAGTTCAGATAGCATCTGGGTTATGATCATTTCCAAATAAATAAGATTTTTACCATATTTCCCAAGTAGAAATGGACATAATATGACGGTTTGATTCAAAAAGACATTTTGAACACCTGCTGTAAACAGAGCACTGATCAGGGATTAAGTTTCTGTCTGAAGTACAGTTAGTTTGTGCAATCATTTTAGATCTCCATCTCCTACTACTGTCTGGTAAGTAACATTTTAATACTAGGTGAAAATGTGTTCCATCCAATTGTGACTATAAATACTGTGTGTGAGTGCCTGACACCTAGGAGGTATTCAATAAGTATTTGTTGGATGGATTAATGGATGGATGGTTGTATGGATAGGTGAATTGTGGCAACATGAGGCATCCTGATTCTCCTAGCCATTTCTAGAATCTCAAGGACTGCACTATTTCCAGTGACCTAAGTACAGATTCTAGTCCCAGGACTAAGTTTTGCAAAGATAGGTATCACCGTAACTCATGGCTTCTAGCAGTAGCTGATTTATCATGTATTTTGTGGACGTCCAATATGGGTTCCTGATCACTCTGGAATTGTATGGATAGTAGTTAAGGTGTGTGTTTTTGTGTTGTGGGAATTCATAAAGAATCTATGGCAAACTGCATTTAGTAGACAATTGGCAAGTATAAATTAGCTTCTGGCTCTATTGTGACTTATATGTTCTTTTATTTATGCTACACAACTCAGTCTTCTTATTATTTTATATTAATTGACCTATACACTGTGTTAATTTGATGTCTGGGTGCTCAGTGTATTTCTGGCCATGCTCTAGGCTCTAGAACCTATTGTATATACTCTCAGGTGTGTTGACTTTTGGGTCATGAATGTGTTCACTTCAAGACACGAGAAAAAAATGTTATAAAGTGCAGGACCAGGTTTCCCCTGTGGGTGGAGGCTGTGTAGGATGCAGAGGACACCTCTGCTGACCCACTGGTTAGGACTGCTTTGGCGCTTGCTGTAGTTGCACTTCATCTGTTTCTGCCCTAATTTGGTATGAGCTCTTGGAAAGTGATAAAGCTTCTAGTTGCACGAGGGAGTGGAAGCACAGATGCCTTACTGAAGTGGATAGCAAGAATCTCTGGGGCAGACCTTGGGCTTCCATGAATGCATTAATTTTGGGGTATTTGCACTGTCAATGATCCATTGTAGCAGGGAAAGAAAAAGTAGAACTTTCATTAAAATGTTTTGATTGAAAAGGTAAGAAATAAAATGAGCATTACTAGTAGTTATTATACAGCTTGAAATCAATACATGTATATAATTTAATCATAATTACACATATACTAGGGATGAGTAGATGCTTTCTTAGGGATGGGGATATATATATGATCAGGGAAGTTTGGAGACCTCTAGTCTATGGGAAGAGGTGCAGCACTTTCCAGGATAGCTGAGTAGAGCCCTTGCCCAGCTCCCCAGGGCTGTCTCCTGTAGCTCTGGGCAGTCTAGATATCCCACACAACTTTCAGGGCTCTCAGTGTGCTATACTGTTGTGTGCCTCAGGGCCTTTGCACCTGCTAATTTTCCAACCTTGGATTCTCTTTTCTGCTGCCTAGTAAATCTTTATTTTACTTTTAGAAACAGTTTCCTGTGCTTGTTGGGCAGCATGGATCTCTCTGTGGGCCCTACCACCCTCTCCTTGTAACTCTATTACTGCTTTGCATGTTTATCATCCTTATTATTTTTTGAACAGCTGGAGGGTAGAGCTTGGTTTTTATACATTCGTGTGTAAATGCTTGCAGAATGAATGAAAGCAAGAACGAAGCGAAAGCAGTCTTCACTGACGACTTGCTGCAGGGTTTGCAACCTGTGACTTGTTTGGGTTACCAGGAGGGGTCGCTGTTGGCGCTTCCTGTACTGGCTGTGCCTGGCTGTTGGATCTTTTCTGAGCAATAGATTCCTTCCCAACATGGCAATATGGCAGACTCCACGTTCAGTTACCTCCTTCCCTCCGCCTTCCCCCACTGACTCCCTTGTAAAGGGGGTAGAGGCTGAGCCTAGAAGGCAAAACAGAGTCTCTGACTTTATAACAAAACTTTTGAGCCAAGGTACCTGGGGAGCCCCCAGGATGAACACCTTGTTGGATGGACTCCCAAATGCTGCTGGAGAAATTGTTGATGCTACCCTGCGGCTTCTCCTAGACCAGAGAGGCTGTTCTGGAGCAAGCAATAGCATATAAAAGAGGCTTTTGAAAATGTCAATGACTGAGAAACAGCAACCAACACTCACGAACAGATTTTTTGAGGCATAAAACCACATCGCTCCTTCTGAATGCACCCAGGCCAGGGGATTCCTTTAGCTTCCATGGGCAAACTGGGTAGAAAAATGCACCAAACTCGGTGAGATCTTTGTGTTAATAACAGTGTTGGAGAATGCACAGCTGTTTGCCTGACAACCTGTGCTTTTAAAAGATAAGTAATTATGAAGGCATTGGTACGAATATAAAAGGGGTACAGAATGTCTCAGTCCCATCCTTTAAGATTGTTGTTAATTTTTTAAAACTGTATTTTAATTTGAGGACGTTTTTATACCTTCGTAATAAATTAACATTTCAAAAGTACTTTTACCTGCTGAGATGGTTCATTCTGCTAATATGGGTAACGCTGTGGACTCGAATAATTAGTGTAAATTGCCTTTGAATAACACAGAGCTGGGAACAACTTTAACTTGCTAGAGCTTAATGCCCCTTGCAGTACAGGATGAAGAGTCCTTAATGGGGCCTGGAAAACAACTAATACCTACAAATCAAAGGAGAAAAGCCGTTTTTGATGCATTTGTCTGAGAGTGTGAGTTTTAAACTAAATTGTTAACACTTCCTCCCTGCTGAGGGTCATGGATTAGCTAGGCTGGGAGATTCTTTGAGAATCTTTCACACTGACCAGGGGAGGTAGGGGGTTCCAAATACAAGTGTTTTCTTAACCCTAATCCCTACCTCCCTGACCAGGACAGCTCTGCATTTCCCTCTAATTAGGTGAAGAATTAGGAGGTGGATAAATGTGTTCAGGGATGAGGATAAAGTGATTAGTTCACTCCAGACCATGATAGTGATTTCTAGGCGCTACTTAGTTCCTTTCAAGATAATAACTTTTCTCTTTTTTACAAAAACGTATTCAAGCGAACCTCAAACATGTATTTATAGGCAATGATAATTATCTTTGGGCAAGTTTGGGGCAGCATATTGACAAACTATTTTTATTCTCCTCTGCATTTGTTTAATTTTCATAAGATTTTTATCCCATGGAGGAACATCTAGAGCAGTTTCCAGTCTAAACCAAGTATTATAATTATTTGTGCAAACTGAAAAAAATTTAATAACCTAAGCAAAAAAAAAATGTATTCGCATTTAAATGATCCTTTCAGAGAAGGGGGAAAAGTACTTGTTGCTTAGGAGCTGTCTGAGATAAAACCATTTTGACACATTTTCTGCATATGAATAGATTCTTCTATGTATGCCTTTTTAAAAGGGTCTTATAGATATTCCTCACTGACTTGTAATTTTAATTTCTAGTTGATTAAAAGCAGTTACCAAATAGCTTCAAACTTTGGTGATATTAGCAGCCTTCACCCATGATGAATATCCCAGGGCTACCTAGCCCTCGAAATCAGTTTCTACACGAAAAACTCAGGTACCAAAAAGAAGAACATGTTGCCTTTTACACTCCGACAGTCAGTTCCAGAATTGCATAGAAAGTTTCCTCTGCTTTTGTCCTTTTAGCTCACTTGCATACTGAGCATACTGCCCATTGGTCTCACCTAGTACACGTCTCCGTGCTATAAACACAAAAGGACAATAACCTCAGAAAAAAGAAAAGTGACAGCAACAAACAACACAACATAATGTTCTTCTGCCTCTTTTCCAAGGACATTTGAAGGCTTGAGGCATTATTCCTCTTGGTCCTTTTTGAAAGCCAGTGTTTAGGAGCTTGGAAAGGCAATGATCTAATTGCGAGCTTTTGGAACAAGTTCTCCCTGTTTTATCCCACTTGGACATTCATCTCTGTGGATTCTAAATGAGCCAGAGCAAAACAGAAGTGAAAAATGAAACTGGAGATGTGTGCTGGGTCTCCAGTGTAAATTTCTGAGTTAGCCTCAACTGACCAGGAATAGACAAGGCCACGGACAGCTTCTTCCCTCTGGAAGGCACATCTCGTTATTATTATTCTTATTATTATTATTTAAAATAAAACTTCTTTTAAGCTGAAGTAAGTTTTCCTTTCTACTCCTACAAATAGCATGGCTGATGTAAGGTTCGATGTTTGCATAATGTCCAATTATGCTATACAAGACAGATCACACTACATTAGCCAGGATTATGTTGCCTCTTGATCTTATCAGCTTTGTTTCCTAAACTACAAAAAGATCTAACACAGTGCTGGTTAGCAGTTTGGCTTAGACAATCTCTATCGTCATCCATCACTGTCACTGGTTAGCAGGAGGCATTAGGCACAAAGCTAAGAGACAGGATGCAGAGCTGACACTGTCTTCCCAGGCTAACTCTCTAATTTCCCATTTATACCAGCTCTTCTTAGGCTTGTCCTTCGTTACTATTGAAGCTTTTTTTTCCTTAATTTTTTTTTCTTTGTAAGAGGAAATAGATACCCGTTGCCTTCTGTGATATGTTATGGATCTCAGTGGTTGGTTTGCTTGATTTTAAATTCTCTGTAGCAATAGGTAAGAGAGGGAGCATATGTAGAAGGTAAAATTAAAATATATATTCCCGAACTAAAATGGGAGTAGTAAGTCAGATGCCTGAGGGAGAAGAGGCTGATTAGTGATTGAATCTGAACATTCTAATCTTCTGGGTTTGACTCCATGCACACAATGAAAATTCTCAGCAGAAAGAGTACAGCCAGTCTAGCAATGTGGATGTGGCATCTTCTTCATCAAATGTGAGATTTTTCCAAACTTGTCCATTTCTGCCTCAAACTCTGATTCTTTTAAATGGCACCAGGAGCTAGCCAGGAGCCTGGATTCTGACCCACGCTTAATCGGACCAGGTAGTGCTGTGCTGGGCACTTGTGCCAGGTCAGCAGCCTTCACGGGGACCCTCATCTGGATATGAGAAATGGTACAAGATTTGGAAACAGAATCCATTACCCTACTTGTGGTCAAACTCTGATGGGATCAAGTAATAGGAATCCCGCAGAAATATCTATGTGTCAAGTAGTAAACTTGATAATTGTAAGAATACATTTCATGCAGCAGGAGAGAATACCCAACCAGAAGATTAACATTTCTGTTATATAATTACAAGTTCAAGGAGTTCAGCCTCTTATCACTTTGTAGTGAGTATAGAAAGTAGAAGTGATCCTCTTTAATTTGTAATTATTTAACTGCAATGTGAGGTCCGGCGGCCTTATTCTTACCCTTCTGGGCTGGAAGACATTGGTATGCAGAAGCCATGCGAGAAGGCACAGTACACTATCAGAAGAAGACATGTTTGATTATTCTTTAAAACCAACTAAGAGAAGTTAATCTCATTGAACTTCTTTTTATTCAACAAAAGAGTTGGATGTTTCCAAGTCTAATGTGACTATAATGTTCATTAAATGGACTTCTTTACACCTTTAAATGGATTAACTGCACATCTTTACAGTCTAATTATTATACATGTCATTCAAAAAAATCACAGATCTAATTCAGGGGATGATAAAGGCCTTTCTTTTGCGACTATGGACAAGACATTGTAGTAAATGGATGTGATTTTTATCAGTGCCATTTTTTCAAAAGGGCACATGTTGCTCCCAGGAGGTGGGAGGGAAGGACGGCACTGAATGTGCTGAATTTTTCTGCCCTAGTAATTTTATTTTAGAGATTTAGGATCTGACCACGCTGGTGCTTGCCGTGCTAGGTACCTTAGAGGTTCCTCCTGCCTACGTCTGCCCGACTAATGACTTCAATCTGTCCAAGACAGCTCTTGGTCAGATAAGCGATAAATTATGGACAGCCTCCGCTCCGTCTCAGGCCTTTGGGGCTTCTCTGAGTTCTCTTACCCAGACCATTCTTGAAAGTGAAAGAGACTCTCTCATCATGCTCCAAGAAAATAACAATCCAGTTTTCACATGTACATTTGATGTCAACTCTGGGCGCATACTTGTCTTTTTTATTTTTTGCTGGGAGAGCACGAAACTTGGCATGCTGTGGCAGTTCACTGGTGTCCCAAGGATGTCACAGGCCCTGTCTGGCTCAGGTGGATACAGATGTTCTAGGAGCTGCTGGAGAGATGCAAGGACATTTCGCTCTTTGGGGACAAGGTATCTAGAGGGGAGGACGCTGGAAGCCCCCAGTGAGCAATTCAGGCCTTTTCTGTTGAAAACTGAAGAAGGCACAGATTTGTCTTATTCATTCATTTCACTGATATTGATTTAGAAATTATCATCAATCATGCACTGTGCGTGGTCAATCGGATGCAGCCCCAAGTTGAGCAGGCACAATTCCTACACTCAAGGAGCGTTCTGTCTAAGAGACATTAACATATAATTTTGTAAATTGAAGGAGGCTCCAAATCTTCCATAGAGAGGGTGCTGAGAGTTGGCAGTCTGGTTAGAAGATGAGTCTAGAGCTCTCGCTTTGAGGTTGTGCTTGCTTAGCAAGTTCATACTATTTTTCCTTGCATCGTACCTATATGAAGTTACTCTGGAGTGGTGGATGAGGACCTAGGGGAGGAGAGGAAGCACCCAACCCCTGTCTGGACACCCCCCTTGGAGCCAGTCAACAGCCTCCTTACCCCCAGTCCTGGCTCCCCCAAGGGACCCCAGGCTGGACTGCAGCTGGGAACGAGAGGCGTGTCTAGAACACTCTCATGGCATCGAGGGAGAACACGGATGGTGTTAGGCAATGGTAGGTGGAAATGCCAGTACAGCCACTTCCTGGCGATATTACTAACAAGTTACTCAACCTCTTAAACCTGAGTTTCCTCACCTATAAATGGGGATAATTATATCCACCTTTCAATGCTCTTATGGGGATTTAGAAACAACAAATGTATAAAAGGACTAGCACAGTCCCCAGCACACAGTAGGTGCTCAATAAATTCTAGGCCCCCCCTGTCCTTCCCTATCAGCTGTTCCTTTTCACTGCCCTCTCCAACACCACTACTCATTCTTAATTCTCAGTAGCGTTCAGTTAACTCTGAGTAAGTTCTTGCTTCATAAATGAAGTGTAACAGCCCAAAGTTTACCTGTCCTAGGGTTCTTGCCCTTTGAAAGGAAAATCCTAAAGCACTCAAAATTTCCAGGAGCAGTGGACTGCTGGCCAGTGGGCTCAGTGTCTGGGATAGCTGGACCCTTCCTTGGCACAGGCAGCCACAGACCCACGTGACCATAGACTCTCCCTGCCAGAAGCCCCCGTTCAGGCTCTGTGGTCTCAGTCTCAGCCTGGTGCCTGAAACTCCCCCTCGAGCCTGCCTACTGCCTGCACTTCCAGCTCTGGAGTATGGCCCTGGGTTAGCATGTGCTGTCCCCAAACCTGAGCATCCCACTTTCCATCTTTACCCACCTCTGTTGTCCTTCATTCCTGGCATTCCCCAGGGTATGGCGACAATGGGTAGGGACACTCTCGGAGACTCCTGTCTTGAGAAAACTCTTTCATAAATCATTTAAGACCCATGTCGTACCAACATCAATTATCAGAATTAATTGCTCCTTAAAACATAAAAAATTGTGCTACAAAGAGTCAACATTAGCTCGGGAACTGTAAGTCTCTTCCTCGAATCTTCGGAAGGAGCACGAGGCAGGTACCGGGATAAAGCAAACATCAGTGCGTTGTGTGCTAGGTACTGTGTCCCCGTTTCCAAACTAATAAATACTGAATGAGTAAATAATTTTGTTTTCTCTCTGTGTTATAAAGATTCAGTCCTATTTGGCCAAGTAACTTCAGGGAATATCATTAAATACATTTCAAGTAGTGTTTTCTTTAAGCCACATTCTGCTCTTGGAAAATGTCTATGGACCCGCTTAGAAAGTCAAAGTGGAGGAGGTCTGTGTGTGGCGTGTTCTCAAGTGTAAAAGGCTCCTTGAGACCGAGACTTGCCAGGAGAACACTACGAACAGCGTATCCATGTTATATGGAGAGAAACCAACAGTGGGAAGCACACATTGTTCGCTCACTCATTCACTAACTCATTCATTTTCTCATTAATTCCAAATGGTCTGGGGTGGTGTACAATGGAAATTAAATGACAAGAATTAAAACCTTACCCAAACAATACATTTGTATAATACATGATAAAAAGCTAGAAAAATTTAGTTACAAAGACATGACTTAAGGATATTTAAGAATAGAATGCTAGTATCTTATTAGCTATGTATAGGGTGTATATATAATATGGATATGATGTTCATAGTGTAAATGTGTGAATTACATATAAATAATATGCATGTTACATATGAGATGATATTAATTCCAAAAGTATTAGCCATTAATGTGGTATTTCCACATAGGAAAACATACATTCTTACTTCAAGATTTTTCTTTACAAAGGCATTCTGTATTTCCACCATAGAATTTTTTGATCTATGAGACAGGAAGAATAAAACAACCTCACTGTATTTTGTGTTAGTTTTATCCTAGGTTTATCAGGTAACAGACAATAAGCTTTGATTTGTATGTATTCAGAGAACTGACACCAGCTTCAATGCTTGGGAGGGAAAAGAATCGTTGTTCGGGAAGTTACTCATTGGACAATTAACATGTGGAAACTATACCAAACAGTATGTGAAAATGGTAAATTCACATTGAATTTCCAAAGGGCGGAGGCTCGTTCCTGCAACAAGACCATGACAACTCTTGCTGATGGAATAAATGGGATCATTATATTTCAGTCTCCAAGTAATTATCAGAAATGAAGCTTTGTGAATTCTTCCCTAATGGGGCCACCTGTCACCCTTCAGTCTTTTGTGTATAATGGCATTTTGTTTCTGAAAACTTGGACTTGTGTTTAGCTCTTCCAAATGTTAGGGACCGTGTCCTGACTCACCCCTGTCTTACTGTGATGAATAGACACACTTTCAGCTGGTTTGCTCTCCTCCACCCAACATGTGATTCTGTGTGTCCAAAGTGCCTGTGGCAGGTATGTAAAGCTATAGCAAAACCAGTTGTTCCATCATAATTATTGGCTCATTGGCAGGCTCAATTGCTGAGACATCCGTGGGGAGTGGGGGTTGGATGGTAATTTACTCACCATGGCCTCCTCCGGCTGCCGCCTGCTGCCAGCTGCTCCGGGCGTGTGGCGGCTGCACCAGGCTGCCTCTGCGACCCAGGACTGGAGCGTGGCTCTGTGTGGGCTGTGGTCAGGGGACTGGGGTGTCTGGGACCTTGCTCAGGGCCTGCACCAGAATGCCAGCTCCACAGCTTTTCTGCTGGCCGGCTGGTCGCATATGCTCAACACTTCTCTGTGGCGGGACGGAGGGTGCAGCTTGGCTCTGAGCTTGCTTGTGTGACTCAAGGCTCTTGAATACACAGCGGTCTCGTGGCTCTCTGGTCGATTATTCAACATTTTTTCTCGACCAAGGCATTCTACACTCGCCATCATGGATTTGTTTGATCTGTGAGACGGGAAGAGTTATACAGCCTCACTAGATTTTATGTTAATGCTGTCCTAGTCTTACCGGGTAAGACACAACATGCTTTTATTTGCACTCCATTCAGGGACCTGGCACCAGCTTTGGACGATGGAAGGAAAGAGGATCTTTGTTCAGGAAGTTACTAATTGGACAATTAACATGTGGAAACGATACCAAACAGTATGTGAAAATAATAAGTTCACATTCAATTTCCAAAGGGCAGAGGCCTACCTCTTCCTTTCCCCACAGATCGAGAAACTGTGTTTACTTCAGTGATATCTTCAAATGGCAGACGTTCTTCCAGAACACTGAGGGGCCCTTTGAGCGGCTGCAGCTTGGCAACCACTAAAGATCCACTAAAGATCTCCTTCAGTGAGCAAAAGTGTGTGGACAGAATCCCGCAAGGAACTGACTTGATAAGGTCCTTTTGTTGGGTCCTGCCTTGTGCTGTGCTCTCTAAAACAAGGGAGGGAAGCCTTGAGAGTCTCTGTCGTTTGAGTGATGACGTGAAAGCGCTTTTCAGGGCTTGGGAGTGCGGGTGGGAAATAAGTTGAGTCCAGGTCCACGCCATCACAAGTGCTGGACCAGCTGACCACTTTCCTTTCTTGTGGAATTACAGTCCTATAGTCTGCATGGGTCGGGGGCATAACATTACTGGGAAGTATCATTTCACCCTACTTAGGACTTCTCATCACCAACTTTGTAAAAGGTTCAGATTTGCATTAGTGGTGCAAATTGTAATCAGTAATCAAAAGTGGTCACTCCTAATGCGGGAAGAATTCCCTGATACGCTCTTATGTCAACACAAGACTTCCCTGCTCCAAATTGGACCCAGCAGAAGTGCGTGCCAATTTGACATCTTAACCCATTTCGATCTCAAATTCTCTTGCAAGTGATGGTTCTTCAGAAACAGCCCCAAATCTCCCCTCCCTCCCTCCAGCTTGACAAGACACAGTCACATCAGCACCTGGGTGGTTGAGCGGAACTGAGCCCTGCCATCCTCATGTAACAGGTTGTGTGATTCTGACCACAGCCCCCAAATTGACACCTGTTGAAATAATATTGGAACCATGTTTGTAACTAATTGCAACCAAGATGTCAACTCAATTAATCTGACAATAGAAATACCCAGGAGCCGCAGCTCATGCCCAGGCTGGTGCTCTTGGTCAAGTCCAGGCCTGTTGTCTATTACCTGACAAGCCCAGGACAAAATTAACACTAAATATAAGGTAATTTAATTAACTCCTCCTATCCCAGCAGGCAGGTCCCAGCACCCTGAATGCCCCAGGCCTTCTAAAGCAGAAGGGTGTTGCACCCCCAGCGGGTAAACATTTAGGTTGTGCTTTCATTTTTTAAGTGGATGGTTTGCAACCAAAAATCACCATGAAACTCCTTCAGCCACTAAAGCAAAAGCATATTTTTTTCTTACCTTTTAAAGGTATGGCAATAAATTGCATGAAATTCATTCATAGGAAAACATACCTTCATACCTTGTAAGAGTCATGATCCTTCAAGGAATACATGTGTTTCCTGGAAAAAGAGACAGAGAGAGAGAGAGAGAGGAGAGCGTGTAAAAGACCTGGTTTGAAAGGAACAATGGCAACAAAGTCTGAAATTAATATATATAATAAATATAAGAAAAAAACACTTTGTGAAATTGTTTTATTATAAAGATAGTTTTGAGCTAATATTTTTAAGGGGCACAAAAGCCTCTTTTCTTTCCAAATTTCAACAATGCTGGCCCTTAAACTCTCTCATCCCCAGTGAATGAACATCAGCCTATTTAATTATTCTCATTTTCTTGCTTTCCAAGATTAAGCCAACACAAAGTACATGAACTGACAATATGATCTTTATGACTGCAAACCAAACCATTCATTCTGTAAAGATAAAGTGGACAAGCGGAAAAGGCTGGTGGGAAAATGAGACAACTATGGCTGTATATGTTAGCAAGCTGAGCCCTTAACTTATAAATAGACCCAGAATGAGGCTTTGCACGGGTGCACGGGGTGGGTGACCTTGGGTGTTCTGGGTGCCAGTTTCCTGGTCTCTTTCGTGAAGGAGTTGGAGTGCATGAGCTAAATTCCCCGCAATTCTATTTAGTGCTGGATAACTCAGCTCCGAAGACACCCAAAGCAAGTGCTTCTCAGCCGCAGTAGCACATCAGCGCTACCTGGGGACCTCTTAAATATCCCGGCGCCTGGGCCACGTCCCAGACCAATTCAGTCAAGATCTCTGGGGGTGACTCCAGCATGTGGCCACGATGGAGGGTCACCAACCTCTCGTTCTTGCTGATAAATAGGAAGCAGAGATACGTAAACATTTCCCTGCCATCCTTGAGAAGAGCTGGCATTTTCTCGATGGAAGAAAAATCAAAGAAGTTGCTCAATCTCACACTGTATTTCCTGGCAAACAGCTCAGAAAAAATTTAAATCAGTGACAGAACACAAGTATAGATAACAATAAATTACAAGGGTCCTACGGCTGTCCCCTCAGCTCGCTGATGGACAGAGCTGGAGAAGGCCACGTGGCCCATCTCAAGCTGCAAGGCATGGCCGTTGGGGAACACCTAGCGCGGTGTCACTTTGCTTCTTTGCCTAGCGCTCCCAGCCTCCAGGGAGGCGCCGGCAGTGCCCGCCAACCTCGTGCCCTCTGTAAAGCAGCTACCTGGCGCAACTGTCCCCTGACCTCCCTTCAGGAGGCTACAGAGGGGAGAGAAAACAGAGCCCCGTAAAAAACAGTCAACAGGAAAAGCAGGTTAAGGTGAGCTCTTTTAGACAACTGTACTGGGTTGAACAGTGTCCTCTCCCAAATTAATGTCCTTCCCAGAACCTCAGAATGTGATCCTATTTGGAAATAGGGTCATTGCAGAGGTTACTCCATACTGGAGTAGGGTCCTTAATCCGATGTGACTAACATCCTTATAAGAAGAGACGAGACGCAGAGAGATGCACAGGAATGACGCCATGTGTGTGAGTCTGCTGGGTAGCTGTAACAAAACACCACCCACTGGGTGATGTAAACAACAGAAATTTATTTTCTCACATTTCTGGAGGCTGGAAGTCCAAGATCAAGGTGCTGGCAGGTTTGGTTTCTCCTGAGGCCTCTCTTCTTGGCTTGCAGATGGCTGTCTCTCAAGGTGTCCTCACAAGGTCTTCCTTCAGTCTGTGGTCTGCGTCCTAATCTCTTCTTATAGGGACACCAGTCATATTGGATGAGGGCCCAGCCTGATGTCCCCATTATGACTTAATCACCTCTTTAAAGGCCCTAACCCCAAATGCAGTCACAGTCTGAGGTACTGGGGGACAGGACTTCACCATATGAATTGGGGAGAGGGTGGGGGGACCCGATTCAGCCATACCACCACGACGACCGAGGCGGAGATTGGAGTGATGTGTGTACGAGCCACGGCTGTGCTTGGAAGCCCATGACTCTCTGAGATCGATCTCTGTAGCTGCAGCACCAGTCTGGCATGGACACGGGACCCAAGTTACCTGCTGAATGAATGAATGAATGAATGATTTTAAACAGGGAAGTGATTTAAACAGGAAAGCAGCTCCCGGGAGGCGTTTTGTGCTGAGGAAGCCAGTGGCCCAGCAGGGCTCTGCTCCTGGCTGTATCCAGCCACTGGCGTTAGTCAGAGGAAAGAGTTAGGATATGCGACCTCCAGTATTCTGTGACTCAGTCGCCTTTCTTACAGCCAATAAATGTGGCAGGGGCGTGCACAATCCTGTTTTCTCTCACATGCTCTTGAACTTGCCAGTGGGCCAAGGGATATGAATCAGCTCCTTGAAGCCCCTTCAGGAGGAAGGGGGCCCTGAAGGGGAGGCCTGACTTCTCCAGGTGACCACAGATCATGGGAAATCATAGGGTTGTGTACAACGCTGGGCCTGTCTGGCAACACAGCTTCTAGGGCACTGGGTTTAATAAAGCTTTTACATGCAGGAGGATGGGAGAGAAGGGGCAGATTGAAGCAACGGGGCCCCAAAGTGAAGAGCTGCACCAATTAGCTCGGCTAACCACAGGCAGCCTTTATCCCTGGCAGGAAGCACCCCAGCACGGCCAGGGACAAGAAGCAGCCGAGAGGTGCCCACTTCCTCAAAGGGAAAATGTAATTTGCAAACAATCAACATCTTAACAAGCTATAAACAAGCAGCCCTGACTTCTAGCAGATTTACTGATGCTTGAGTGACCAAAATTCACAATGTTTTTCCAAACCAACTTCGTTAATTTACGGGCTGGTGTTTATTAGGCCAAGTCCCTGGGCAATGCCACCAGCCCAGCTTCCACCCCTACGCTGTCGGGCGAGTGTCCTTGCACTTGTCCAGCCTGGCTGCAGGTCCAGGGCAGCCCGGTCATGTCGTCTTCCCCTTTTCACCACGTCACAGGCTGGCCTGGTAACTAATAGGATGGGATATGTTTGTTTTGTTTGAAAATTCTAGCGTTTCAAAAATCACCCATCATTTATCACTCATCTGAGATGAGCAATTGTGGGTCGATGCCGGCTGGATGCTTTTCCTGCAAACCCCTCCTCTCTCCACCTCTCCCCACCTTCCCCCACCCCACACCCCGGGGGAAATCAAGAAAAACAAGATTCTACTTGTCCAGTTCCTCCGAGACTCCTCGGAATTGCTGGAATCGTCACAATAAGTGGTAGTAATAGAACCATATACAGGATTGTAAATACAAACTGCTCCGTGGAGTGGCAAAAAATAATGAAGTAATTAGGTGAACTATTATCAGCACCTGTGACTGATGGGTGCAAGCACGTTTCTGGCTTTATTGTCTTGTTACTTGTGGGGAACAATGCACAGATTCTGAAGTTGCATAACTTCCTGCCCTGTGTCCAGCGCCCCCTCCCGAGGGAGTCAGACCCCCTGGCGTGGTTGATGCCTGGGGCTGCAGCCCAGTGCCCCAGGCTGGGGGACAGGTGTATGGGGTTTGGTCTGCAGAAACACAGTGGGGAAATAAGAACCCCGTTTTCCAACCCATTAGGGTTAACACCACTTTAATTAGCAATTGATGTGAAGACTAAGAGGTGCTATTTATGACCATTTCTAGGTTAAAGATGGGTCCCATGGACAACCCAAGCCATGAGCCTGCTCTGATGTGAGACAGTTGAGGGGACGGGGACTCAAAACACAACTCACTGCTGATTCTCAATGGAAACGGCCGTTCAAATGCTCAACCTGCATTCCTGTACCTGGCAGATGCCCTCCCTCCTAGCTGGGCCTTCTGCACAGAACCGCCCAACTGCTAGTAATCGTAATCATTTGGTGATGATGATAATAGTTAACACTCATAGTATTACTGTGCACCAGGCCCTGTTTTAAGCATTGCATATATACTTATTCATTTACTCCTTATGACAACTCACTGAGAAAAGTAGCATTATCATCCCCATTCTACAGATGGAGAAACCGAGGCACAGAGAAATTAAGTGATTTGTCCAAGGTTACAGAGCCAGGTTTCCAACCCAGGCAGTTTGATGTCAAAGTGTACCCTCTTAGTCTTCTGTTCACTGCCCCACTTAGAGCATGCCTTACCATGCTCTAAGCTTTTGGTTTGGACCAAGGGACATTGACAATGTGTCTGGAACAGGCTGGGCACCAAGGAGGGAAGTGCAGAAGTGGGGTAAGGGTCGTGCTAAAAACCAAGGCAAGAAGATGGTTTCTCACAGACTGGCCAACTGGCTGGGCAGAACCCAGTGCCTTCCTTGAACAGGGAAAAGCAGACATCCAAGTATGATCCGCCTGCACGCAGAGGTACGGGTCACAACTCCCATTATTGTCTAGAGAAATGGACAATGTGGACAGGGTAAATCCATTTGCCCAGACACACACACACACGCTTCTTCTGAGCTTCCTTCTACCCAGAACCTCTTAGAGCCCACAAACTTTGACTGGCTGGTTACTTAAGAATATAATTTTTCAACTAATAGAGTTTGTTGAGTTGCTAGCCAGGGGATTGTGCTTTCCAGGTTTCACTCTCTCCGGCAGGCAGAGTCATTTATTTCTAGCACCTAATCAATGCTTTTGGCGTCAGGAAGCTAAGCAGAGGAACTTCAAATCACTCAACCTCCATGAACCTCAACCTTCTTATCTGTAAAATGGAAATAATGACCCCACCTGCCTCATAGGCCAACCGTGAGGATTAAATAAGTTAATACATGCTAACTGCTAATTACTATTATTTTGTACAAAGGCAGATTGTTCTAGACGCTAATGAAGCTTAAGCTTCCTGTCTTGCCCTATATTGATAATTTTTGTCTTCTTTTTCTTAAAGAGAGCCCCCAGATCGGATAAGCTTCAGGACCCTCAAACCTGGGTCTACCCCCTGATTATTGAGAAAAGGCAGCTTTTGGTTTGGCTAACTGCCACAGCCTTACCTAGCTCAAAAAGGCAAAAAACTTCTAGGTATGAGGCACAAACACACGAGTGAAGGACCCTGCTTTGTGGACAGGGGTACACATTTCTTTCTAAGAAGATAAGAAGCCATAGAAGACAGCCTGTGCTAGACTCATTTGAGGCTGACCAAATTGTGCCAGTTTACCTGGGACTGTACTAGTTTAAAAGCTGAAAGCACCATGTCTTGGGAAACCTCTTGGTCCTGGGCAAACCGGGTTGGTTTGTCACCTTACTTGTTTAGGACGGAAGCATGTCATTGCTATTTAGCTAGCTGACTGCCTGGTGTATGGTAAGTGCCCAGAAAATATTAGTTGGATGAAAGGAGTGTAAACCAACCGCTGGTGCTCAGAGGAGGGAGAGTGTGCAGAGATCTGAGATGGGCAGGTAGAGTTCATGGAAATCCAGTGTGAAAAATAAGCCTGTGATGGTGCTGTTGGCTCCGAAAACTACAGTTATTGGGGGACGGGGTGGGTTGTGGAATGTGATGAGGGGAATCCCCCAAACGCAGGGGGACTGCTTAGACCTCAGGACAGTTTCTGTTTACTTTTGTGTACGAGGTAACAAACAGTATGTCTTCCATTTAGAATCTCCACATTACCCTTTCCTTCTCGTGCAAACAATGCCTGAGTCCAAGGCAGAACCCCGAATACAAGCTCAATCTGGTGTGGGAGGGGTGGTAAATGGTGCCCGGGGCAGGCAGTGGGCTTTGAGTGTGCGGGTGAGCTGCTCAGGTCCCGATTCCACATGCTGTGTAGACTCCAATTACCCGAAGACTTAGAGATCAAACAGCCCAACTGTGCCGCACAATAAAGGAGGAGGTCTTAATCTTACTTTGCGCTACACCCTTCCAGCCAGACCGTGCAAAACAATGCATTGCATTTATGTCCTCCTGAGCACCAAACCTTTCTGAAATTGTCTTGGGTTATCCCAGCAACATCTCTATCAAGTGGACAGGGCAGAGAGGAGATATTTTAAAGAATTGTGTGATTCCTGCTGGACTTGGTGGAATATCATGGCAACCACAGATGGCTTTATCAAAACCACACACTCCTGCTTTGCCAAAGACAGAGCACTTTTAAATGTTATTTATTTTTAGTTTTAGGTATATTTTTAATAGTGTAGTGTTGGCTTGTGGGGAAAATCGTTAGCATTAGCCTTTAGCTGAGCTGTGGCATATGCACAGGAGACTAGATAGCTAGAAAACAGGAGAGCCAGGAAAACGCCAATGGCTAGAGAGATAGGAATTCTGAAATTTTATTTTTCTCCCCTCTCATAGTACAAACAGGATTTGTAGTAAGGCACAATGCTGCTAAAATTAGTCTGGTTTCTTTTCCAACTATAACATCAGCTAATAGGTAAATATGCCAGAAAATATAGTCACTTTGAATATTTAAGATTAAGAAAAGCAGAAAGGCTGGATTTTTTTTTTTAGACATCTAAATATGTAGGCAACAATAGAGACCCAAGAGGGCAAATCCGTTTTATTTTTACATACCGGCAGTTTTTAAAACAATACCTCTAGCTTTCAGACAATAGATTTTTTAAAATTAAGAATAGTGTGCTCAAGTGATGGAAAATTTCAGGATTTTTTTGATACGTGACTTAATCTGTATAATAATCAGAATCTTCATGTTACTACTTGTTTACAGCCTTTTCTAAAAATGAACACTACAAACATCTTAAATCGATAAATCTTTCTCTTAAAATAAATCACTTTGATAAAAGGAGTGGAAATATTTAATATACGTTTGAGATGTAACTGAAGCTCTATCACAATTTGTGGATCAGGATTACAGTTCAAAAGGCAAAAGCAAATATCTTTTGAGGTTGAGCGTTTTATACTGAAAGCATATATTTATAATGGAAATTAACCTTAACACAAAGAGGAAATGATCTTGTAGGATTTTCTATTTTGGAACTAATATGCTAAATCATTTCTTATTTGATGGAGTTAAAAAGCAGTAAACATGACTTTGAAAGCAGCATTTTTCAAGTACTGTAAACATGCTAACATAGAAAACTAGAGAGAGGCAAAATTTTCCTGTCTGTGAGATTCTTAAACAATTTATTTTAATTTTAGTTGTTTATAATCAAATATTGAATGTTTCCCCATTATTCTACTGTACTAGTACACTGCTTATTGAATAATTTTTGTAAAATTTACAGCCAAATGACTTACTGTCTCACTTTGATTATTTTGAAGATACTTAACACTGATTCTTAATGCAAGAACTCTTAATGTCCTCACTCTATTTTGAACTAATTGCTATTACAAGAAAAACCTGGCAGTATTTATTTTCCACTATTACTTTTGGATTTATTAATTCTTTTGCTATAATGGCCCCAAATTAAGAAGTTCAAAATCAGATTGTTGATAATTGTGAAATGTGATATTGCAATCCATGGCAAAATATCATGATTATGCACACGTGTAAGGATTAAGATGTCTCAGGAATTAGCACTGAATACGCTCGATAAAATGAGGCACCTGCCACAGAACCTGCCCCCTGTGCCTTTCGGCAACGCCAAACAAGTCCTCTGGGTTGGAGAAGTCACAGCCAGGTCATGGATTTCTGCACACAGTGATGGTTTCTGTGGGGAAAAAAAGCAGTGAGTATCACGCTACTTACCTTGCTTTCTACTACAACTGTTGCAGGCAAGGGTGTCTCCGATCACGTCTCAGTTTTGCTTATCTGGATCCTGAAAGAAATCTTTTCCCTGACTAGCTACTTCTTAGTTGTTCCTTAGGACCCAGGGATTTTGGAAAACACTGTGGCATGCTTTCCTTCGTGGTTCCTCTGGGTTGAAAGCCTTGAAGATGGACAAATGTTCAGTGGCTGCCCGACAAGCACTGGAATTCGGAGTAGCCAAGCTTGTTCCAAAAGCCTTTACCGCGGCGTGAGCACAGTTTCACAGATCGCCACTAGATGGCGTATGACAACCATGTGTGTCAGCCACACGCGCAGGCGGCTGCGTTTCTCCACAAAGTACCAAATGTGATCTACAACAATCCCTCCAAGACAACTTCACTATTAGATTACTATTATCATTTCAATCTCTAGATGGAAGCTTAAATGGTCTTGATTTACGTTTTGGAAGTAGGGGGAAATTTTCACTGGGAGAGCCTTTCTGGGAATGCACACTCTTTTATTTATGTATGTTGTGTTAATAAACGCTGGCACTTAAAGCTGAATTAAGACATAAACATTAAGTGTCAATTCACATCTACCCACTTATCTACCAATGCTTCAAGAGGCATTTATTAAGTGTCTACTGTGTGTGAAATGTTACTTGCGCTTCTTAAATGTTGAAAGAACATTTTATTACCAGGTACAAGTACCAGAAAATAAAGACGTCATTCCATGTGGTACAGTTGGGCCATTGATATAATGTTAAAACTAAGTACAGCAATTCTTCCTTATCTGAGGTTTTGCTTTCCATGTTTCACTAACCCATGGGTCAAAAATATTAAGTGAAAAATTTCAGAAGTAAACAATTCGTAAGTTTTAAATTGCATGCTGTTCTGAGTAGTGTGATGAAATACTGCGCCGTCTTGCTCTGTCCCACCCGGGGACGTGAATCATCCTTTTGTCCAGAGTAT
Organism: Eulemur rufifrons; assembly: GCF_041146395.1. NCBI lineage: Eukaryota > Metazoa > Chordata > Mammalia > Primates > Lemuridae > Eulemur > Eulemur rufifrons. The sequence goes on along the minus strand of NC_091010.1, from coordinate 60,704,202 downwards.
CCGTGTTGTCTAAGCTACCCACCCAGCAGTCACTTAGTAGCCATCTCAGTTATCACACAGACTGTCGCAATATCCCAGGGCTTGTGTTCAAGTAGCCCTTATTTTACTTTATAATGACTCCAAAGCAGAAGAGTAGTGAAGCCGGCAATTTGGATATTTCAAAGAGAAGCCATAAAGTGCTTCCTTTAAGTGAAAAGGTGAAAGTTCTTGACTTACTAAGGAAGAAAAAAATCATATACTGATGTTGCTAAGATCTACAGTAAGAACAAATCTTCTATCCATGAAATTGTGAAGAAAAAAGAAATTCATGCATAGTATGTATAGAGTTCAGTACTATCTGAGATTTCAGGAATCTACTGGCAGTCTTGGAACAAATACCCTTTGGATAAGGAGGACAATTGGATGCCCCTGGAGTTTCAATAGCTTTATTTCTTTTTTTTATTATTATATATTTTTTTTTTTTTTTTTTTGAGACAGAGTCTCACTCTGTTGCCCAGGCTAGAGTGAGTGCCGTGGCGTTAGCCTAGCTCACAGCAACCTCAAACTCCTGAGCTCAAGCGATCCTCCTGTCTCAGCCTCCCGAGTAGCTGGGACTACAGGCATGCACCACCATGCCCGGCTAGTTTTTTCTATATATATATTTTTAGCTGTCCATATAATTTCTTTCTATTTTTAGTAGAGATGGGGTCTCGCTCTTGCTCAGGCTGGTCTCGAACTCCTGAGCTCAAACGATCCGCCCACCTCGGCCTCCCAGAGTGCTAGGATTACAGGCGTGAGCCACCGCGCCCGGCCGCTTTATTTCTTGATATAGAATAAATCTGAATGTCAGGGACAGAAATAATCACACAAAGCACCTTGTAAATTCTTTTCCGCCTTAGCAAAGCTATTCTGCTATAGCAAAATATGATTCCCCTTGCCTTAATAGATATAAACTCTTATAAAGAAAATAAATTAATAAACCATGCAAGTTGTATAGTGGAGTCAGTTTCTCTTTTGTGTCCATTGTCACCAAGTATAGGAATGATAGATTTCATGACATAATTAATTTTTTAAGTCTATATAAAGATAAACCTTAATAACAACGGTTTTATCACAGTTTTCAGAAAGACATGACAAAACTTCTTCAAAAGTTAGTTCTATACCTGTGCAGAAAATTAAGAAATCTCTAAGATCATTTCTACTTTTAAAAGTCAATGATTTAAAAAAAAATTTAGCAGCATTTGAATTCTTTCACCCTTTTCAATATAGGTGTGATATTTCTTCTAAGCCAATCTCTAACCGAAAGGAAAGAATGGTCTCATTTTTAGAATTACTGGTTGTTTGTTTGAACTGAAGAATTAGTTGCATTTCAAAATACGGACATGCCTAATGAAATGATTAAAATATACAGAACATTAAATTATAAGCAGATGGGGGTAGAACTAGGGGGGAGGTGAGTTTGCAAGAGACCTGAGTCCAGGGAAGCTGACAGCTTTGGGTTTTCCTCAATAACACAGAAGATGATTGTTTAAGCAACAGAGGGTAAGAAAACAACCTCTGGAAGACAAATCAGTCTCTCTCTCTCTCTCTCTCTCTCTCTGATAGACAGCAGCCTGCAAGAAGACTCAGAAAGTAAAACTCCACGTGTACACTAACAGTCTGGAGAAGGCCATTATCGAAAGAAAATGGACATTGACATGGACACCTGGAACAGGAACCAGGAGTCCCCTTGCAAAAGTGTCATAGCAGTGAGAGATCCTATGAGAGCCAGGGAGGTCACATTGGTCCAGAGTAAGTCACGGTTCAGGATTCGGGTCCACATCCTCGTAAAACAGACATCTCCCTGGCTGATTTCTGGTCCCAGTTATTCGTGAAATGATTTCCCTCCTCCTTCCCTGAAATTTATCATTTCAAATGCTGCTCTGTAGAGTTAAAAGATAAGAGTTTGATGAGATAGAGTTGACAACAGCTAGAAAAGAAGTTTAGTGGATGGGAGCAGTTCACAGACTGTGCAAATTGTCTGTTAAGTGGCACTTTATGGTTCGGCAGAATCCATGAGAGTTTTATCTTGAATTTCTATCAGGCTGCATTCAGCAGGGGCTGGTTCCCTGGAAACTGTTTTTTTTTTTTTTTTTTTTAAATCTATGTCACGTCTCTATCTTTCCTGAATATACAATAGCAGTTTCGACCCATTTGAGCTGCCTTCCTAAACAGTGGCACCGATTGTCTCCGAGTGTGGGTTAATGGATGTATGTCTAGAGATAAAGGAAATAAACCCTCTAAGATGTTGTCTAATTTTTAAAAGGCATCTCGCCTTCCTCGGTTGTGTGTCTTCTTTGTCTTGGATGTCTGCAAGGGAGAGGACGGCACCGCTGTGGCGACGGTGGCTTGCACCCAGGGCCAGGGCCGGGCTCCGAGTGGGGGCGAGGGTCACCTTTGGAATCAGAATCGGTTTTTGCTTTAAGAGCAGAAAGAACACCCTGGACATGAGTCAGTGCACACACAAACAGACATTCTCCCCACGAGGGAACCGGCTGCTCTCCTTCTGTTTCAGGTAAGGGCCCTCCCCGTCCTTCCAAGCTGCCCCCAGGTGTCCGCGGGACTTTCACATCAGCACTTCCGTGTCTGGCAGCGAGCACTGCTCTCTCTGAGAACCGACCAATTATTGCAGAATCCTGTTTCCCCAGCATCATCCACCAGAGAAGGTGCAAGCTATCAATCTCGCTCTACTTCATGCCTAATTAAAACTCTCCCAGACATCTCTGCTGGGAGACAACGGCTGTGTGTTTGGGAATTGAGGGACAGGGTCTCTTTCCCAAATAATTTACCCCATTTACCAGGAAGGTCAGGGGTCAATGAATTGCTTAGCTCCACCAGCCACACGAGCTGGTCAGGGAATCCTGTTCGCCCCCTAACCTCCCTGCTCTGACCATGGAGAGATGTTTAGCTTTTCTCTTTAATTTTTAAGGTTCTGTTGAATGTGTCTTATTATAAGCCTCTTTCAATCTTTGGAAAGAAAATGGTCCATAAATGTATAAATTTAACATTTGTGTATAAAAATATATACATGCTATCTACTGAAATTCCACCTTTGAAGATGCACTCTCTGAAGATTTGACAGCGTTCCCATCACTCTGTGAGCAAAGAACGCTATCACCTTACACCTTTCCTTGGCAGCTACTGGCCGGTGTGGAAGGTGGGAGCCCAGGTGGAGGCTGGGAAGGGCAAGGGCAATGCCTTGGTGGCCAACCAGAAGCAAAACTTACCAAGGCATGGAGAGGCAATGAGACAGAACTGACCCATGGGGCCGGTGTGGGGAGGGGTGAGAAGGAGCCAAATGCACGTGGGAGCCACTCCCTCTGTGTGCTCCCACACCTTTTCCTGGTCCCTCCAAGATCCTGCAGGAACAAAGGGATGCGTGTGGCCCTGCAACTGAGCTGGGAGGAGCAAAAACCCTCCTGATTTGAGTTTCTGGCTCTTTCCCCATCAGGCATTCCTCCATGGAGACCTCTAAAAACCCACTTGAGTAGTTGTCGTCATCATCATCGTGTCCGGGGAATAGTAGAAGCCAATGTATTGAGAGCTCACCACATTCCAGGCACGTTCTACGCACTTCACCTGCAAGATGCTGTTTAGACGTCACGGTCCTCTTGTGAAATAAGTGCCACGTTCACCCTGAGCCCTGGTTGGGAACAGTCCTTGTCACATAATACGAGCTCCAGGAAGAACAGTCACTGCCAGTGCTCCATGTGAAGGGCTTGCTCAGGAACAGTCCTTTGAAAGGGAAAAGAGGGCGCTCTGTGATCCTGTAGGTTCCAAAGTGAGATTACTTCTACACAGTTCCACATCCTTGTGGAAAACGCTAGGCTGCTGGATTTGCAGGCCCCATACACCTGGCATGGTACCCTGGGCATACACAGGTGTGCTGATCTGGGTTGGCTGATCTGGGAGGGATTCAGAGACATGGATGGGCTGCCCCTTACCCTTGAGGATGAGGAGGGGCGATGCGGACAGGTGAAGGGCACGGGGTACAGTATGTGCCCAACATGCCACCTCCACGAGCTCTGCTCCCAGCAGCGTTTCCCCACCTTCACTGGCCCAGGAAGCACCTGAAGGAGGTGGGGAATGACGTAGACACCTGAGCCCATTCCCAGTGATGCTGATCTGCTGAGTTTGGAGTAGGCCGGAAGTTTGCATTTTCCCCAGGTTTCTCAGGTGATCCTGATGCTGGAGCCACGGACTCCTGCCCGGAAACAAAGACCCAGAGGAGACAGGGATCAGGATGGACTTGGGTGGTATTGGGCGTTGGCTTCTCAGGAAGCCGGAGGCATTGAGTGAGCTCTGACCTTCATTACTAGTAAGACCATTTATCCCAGTTGGGGACCTCATGCTTTCCAGAAACAAACCACAGTTCTTCAGGAATGGGTGCCTGCACGGGGAAGCAGAGACAGACAAGTCATGCCTCCTACCTTGGGAACGGATGCTCAGGAAGAGGAAACAAGGCTCAGATTAGCTCTGAGGTCCCCAGAGTGCAGTTCAGGGCCCTGGGCAGCCGGGAGGAGGCCGAGGGGCGCCTCACTTGGCTTTCCATCCAGCTGCCTGGATGCAAACAGCTGAACTTCAAAGGCAGCATGGGGTTTACGCAGGCAGCTGTGGATGTGTGGGTGGGTGGGGCGCCAAGGGGAGCCGAGGAAAGGGCTGGAGAGAGAGAGAGAGAGAGAGAGAGATTCAGGAGGGAAATTAACAGCTTTGGGCTTTATTTACCAGGGGAGGTGGGCATACTTGGGATTGTCTTCCACTTTTGTGTTTTAATCAACACTGAATAGTAAAATTACCCTCGTAATCCCTTGAATACCCATGCAGAGAAATTGTTTCATGGTAATTCCATCTGAAATCCTGTCCTGAACTCACACTTTAAGGACCACCACTAACACTAACACTTCCTGGGAGCCAGAAGGGAAAGGACCTAGAGCATCCACATCCCACGTCACTCCCAGCAGATGCTTTTTTTCCCCTTAAGATGCAGTGATTTTAGAGACTTTGGCTATGGGGTGGAGAAAATTCCAAAAAAACAAAAACCAAACCACTCAGGACTTGGAAGACAGAACAGTTAAGAGCCTGAACCATGTTCTGTCTGAGGAAGACAATGGAAGACAGGGCCTTCTAGCAGTTTCACAATAGGTGAGAAGATGTTATCGAAGGAATTGCTTTCAGTGGCTTAAGTTACAGGAGGGAAAACATGGGCTCAGAGCTTGAAGAAGTTAGAAAAAAAAAAACGACAAAGGAAAAAAAAAAACAAAACAAAACCAGGGATTGTGCAGAACAAGAGAACAAGCAAAACAAGGGAATGAACTGCCAAAGAAAGTGGAATTTCCATCCCTGGAGCTATTCTGAGCAAGAGGAGGGACCTCTTTATTACAGGTTGTTTAGAGTAATGAACTCGATCCCACCCCAATGCATGGGAATGGACTAAATGACCCAGGCAAAGCTCCTTCCAGTCCAAACAACTCCATAATTATTGACCCAGGTGGCCAAGGGTTTGTCTCAGAGGATGGAGAGTTCGTTTTCAACTGACTTGCAAAGGCTCTGTTGCCAGCAGTGCTTTGTCATTGACTGGATCATTTTCAAGTGATGTCGTTCAGCAAAACCTCCAGTGGGGAGACCCACAAAGCAACCTGTTAAGCGCTTGCAGAGGACCGTGAGGGCTCAAGCCTTCCTGGCCAACTTTGATTCCCAATTGCATCGTGCAGGCTTAGGAAAGGTCCTGGAGGTCTGCTGAGGAATTCTGCCGCTCCTGGGAGAAATGGAAGTCAGCAAATGCTCCCCGTGTTTGAACTTGCTACAAAGTTCCACCTATTTGCCTCTAAAGCTGGTGGATGGACTTTTCCCCTCAACAGCCATTGAGCAGAGTCTACCTCCATCCTGTTTTCAGTCATGTAGATGTGGAATGACTCTGGCTCCTACTCGGCACGCTGCTGCCATGTTTCCTCACTGGAGACAAGGATGTCCTACCCTCAACAAAGTCAAACAAAACCCCAACCAGCTCCCCGCTCTCCACTTCTCCTTCATCTCTGGTCTCAGGGAGACCATTTGAAAAGGAGTGTTAGACAACCAGTTTTTAACACTGCAAGTCCTTATACGATAAATATTTTGTAACAATAATTGAACAAAATAAAAACATGAGTCCTAATTTTTTCAGGCTTTCCCAGCTTGAGGGGGTAAATGGCACCATCTTCATGAATAAACCACACCCCCCTGCCTCTTTCCCCCAGCTGTGTAATGCAAAGGCGGCTCCCTCTGGCAGTGTGCAGGGGGTCTTGAGTGAGCGCCCCCAGTCCCGGACAGTCCACACTGGCTCCCTCCCCGGAGAGCCGCTTTGAAGGGGGGATTCACCGCCATCCCTGCTGCTAGGACTCGAAATTACAAAATGAATTCCCCAACTACAGCACTTGTTCCAGGTGGTTCCAAGTGGCAAACCCAGGGGCTGCGGCAGAGCGGTGCTTCTCAGACTCCTCTATATGTCAAAAACACAGATTCAAGTCTTGTTGACACATGGGAAAGTCCCCTGTCCTTCAGCCCCCGCCCCGTAAGACATAGACACCAGGTATAGGGCTTGGCCAGGGTACTAACACCTGGGACAGATAAAACCCTGCTGTGGCCTCCATCACCAAGGTGCAAGGACGAAATTCCCTCTTGCTTTGGGCTCCCAGGGGCCCCACCCACCAGCCAAGCAAGAATGAATTCAGCTGTGTTCCTTGCCGGCATTTTCCAACTCCAATGACCATCACAGTTTTTCTCAAGCTATACCCCTGACACAATAATTCCCTCTGAGTCATTCTTTTTTTTCAGGGAAATAGTTCTGCATACAGAAAAGCTGTTATGCACAAAGATGTTTACTGAAGAATCATTTAGAACAGTGAGAAATCAGAAATTGCCAAAATGTTCAACCATTAAGAAATGGTTGGGTAAATGACTATCTCCTCAAAGGAATAGTGCAGAGCCATCTCTGTGATTGGCTTAGAATTGTTTTTTTTAAACCTTCTGGTTACTTAGTTAATAAGCTTTTGTCTTATTTAACAGTTCGTTACGTTAAATTATCTCCATTCAGATAGCTGGAGTGGCTCTGTCACGTGGATGACATTGCAAGTCTCTGACCACAAATACCCCCAAACCCTCACCGTACATCCTCCCACTTCACAGAAAAACAGACGCCTTCAGCTGAGAATTCCCCATTTCTCACATTCCAAACATATCCATGTATCCACATCTGTTCTCTGCTCGCACCTCCTTTCCTGTTTTACAATAATTAAAGCCATCTCTCCTGTTTAAAACCAAATCCTACATGTGTGCCTTTGATTCCATCCTCTTGCTGTCCTCTCGGCAAACCTACGCTCTTAACTAATTACCAATTTCCCCTCACATAGTCCACATTTTCTCAAATAGATCCGTCTACTGGCTTTTAAATATGTTCCAATCTCATCGAATAAAAAAGCTTCCTTCTTTGGCTCCCAGCCCTCACCAGCTGTCACCCTGTCTGAGCAACCAAACTTCCTCAGGGGTTGTGTCAACCCACTGCCTCCGTTTCCCCGCTTTCTACCTATTTCTTGATTTACTCCAATCCGGTTTCTGGTCCCAGCAGTCCAATGTTAGGGTCCTCGGTGAGCAACACGCGACGGTTATTCCTGAGGGAAGTCCCTGCTTCTGCCTCCCGCTGCCTCAGACGTGGAAAGAGCCCTTGTGCACAGTCCAGGCGCTTAGCGCAGGCAGGATTTTACGTTTGCTCAGGGGGTTGGTTGGTTGATAGTGGTCTCCCCACAAGTTGCATGTTCCAAGCAATCATTGACCATACATGTCTTGCAGCACCCTTGAACTCTCAGGGGCTGGCTCTTTCTTAAGACAGATGAGTGTTTGTTGAATGAATGAATGAATGAATGAATGATTCAGACTGGCGACTGCTGCTCTCAGGACATTGGTCTCTCAGTCCCGATTTGGGCCATAATCCTGAATGTTGAAATCTTGAAAGATCAAAATCCCTAAAGTTGAAAATCTTGAAAAATCACAATTCTTGAAAATTATTTAAGAGACATTTATTTACATTTTTAAAAGGGAATTTGTTTGACAGAACACTTCAGAGGCCGTCTTACACAAGAAAATAGGCAATAGTAACATACACATTTTTGCAAGCATAAGCACTCAGGTGTACTAACGACAGTTGCATGGGTATAAGGGTGACCAGCAGAAGAACCATATTCATAAAGAAATAGGTCGTTTAGGAAATGTCCTTTTTCAAGGAAGAAGGGACAGGCTCTCATACCTGATGACATGAAGAGATGATGAACCTGAACTTACTGGCTCGTATGACCTGGAGACCATTTCTGTTAATAATCAATAAAAGTAAAAGTATTTCCTTCTTAGGAGTATTTACTGAGTGCCTAGCATATTTTATATTATCTATGTGTTACACATACTAATATATTAAAATAATAGCTATGTTTTGAGCAGTTATACCCATTGCCTCATTTAACCTTCATAAAGGTATGATTATCACTCCTCTTCTGTAGATAAAGAAATTAAGCCTTGGGGAGTTCAACTTGCTCAAAATCCTACAACTAGTATAAGAGAGACTTATGTTAAACCTGTACTCTGTACATCAATTTAGGTAGAATTGGCATTTTTGCTATGCTGAGTCTTCCAATGCATGGATAGGGTATGTCATATTATCTATTTAGATCTTTGATTTCTTTAATTGGCATCGCGTAGTTTTCAGCATACCAAATCCTGTACATGTTTTGTTAGATTAACAATTAAGTATTTTATATTTTTGAAATGGGAACACAAAAATAGTATTGTATTTTTAATTTTGATATTGTGTTCCTTGCTAGTCTATAGAAGTAAAATTGATCTTTACATGTTTATCTTTTCTCCTGTAACCTTGCTGAACTCACTCACTAGTTTTAGGAGTATTTTTTCTAGATTCTTTGGCATTTCCTATGTGGATGAGTATGTCATCTGCAAATGCATCAATTGATATTATTATGTGACTTTTCTGTTATTATGATGAATTATGTTGATTGATTTTCAAATATTGAACCAGCCTTGCATCCCTGAAATTAGTTCCATTTGATCATGGTGTATAATTCTTTCTTGTATGTTGCTGAATTCTATTCACCAATATTTTGTTATGGATTTTTTGCATCTCTATTCATGAAGAATGTTAGTCTATAGTTTTCTTTTTTTTATATTGTCTGGTTATTTTCTGGTTTTGCTATCAGAGTAATACAAGCTTAATAAATAACACTGAGAATTGTTCCATCCCCTTCTATTATCTAAAAGAGATTGTGTAGAATTGGTTAATTCTTAAAACATTTGGTAGAATTCTCCAGTAAAACCGTCTGGGCCTGGGTATTTCTTTTTTGGGAGTTTTAAAATGATGAATTCAACTTCCCTAACAGGACTATTCAAATTATCTATTACATGTTGGGTGAGTTACGGTAGTTTGTTTGTTTTTTCAAGTAATTGGTCCATTTCAACTGAACTGTCAAATTTATGTATGTAGAATTGTTCTTACTATTCCCTTATTATCCTTTTGATGTTTTCAGGGTCTGTAGCTATATTTCATGTTTTATTCCTGATATTGGGAATTTGTGTCTGCTCTTTCTTTCTCTTTGCCAATCTTGCAATAGGATTGTCAATCTTATTTATCTCTTCAAATAGTCAGCTCTTTGTTTCATTGATTTTCTTTATTGTTTTTCTACTTTTAATTTCATTGATTTTTGCTCTTGTCTTTATTATTTGCTTCCTTTAGGTTTATTTTGTTCTTCTTGTAGGTTTTTTGAGATGGAAGCTTAGATTATTGATTTGAGACTTCCCTCTTTTCTAAAGTAGGCATTTAGTGCATACATTTCCCTCTCAGCACTGCTTCATCTGTGTCCCATGAATTTTGATATGCTATATTTTTCTGTTATTTAGTTTTATGCATGTGTTGATTTCTCATAAAATATCCTCTTTTATCCATGCGTTATTTAGAAATATGTTTTGTGGTTTCCATATGTTCAGAGATTTTTCTCTTATCTTTCTGTTATTGGTCACAGAACAACCTCTGTTTGATTTTGATTCTTTTAAGTTTGTTAAGGTTTGTTTTATGGCCCAGGATGTACTCTATCTTGGTACATATTCCATGGGAATTCTGCTAATGTTGAAGGAAGTGTTTTCTGAATATTTACTAGATCCTAATGGCGATGGTGTCGTTGAGTTCTTCTATAACCTTGCTGAGTTTCTGTGTAGTTGTTTTATCAATTATTGAGAGAGGTGTTGGTGTCCACCTATGATTGTGGATTTTTCTATTTCTCCTTTTAGTTCTATCAGTTTTTGCTTCACATATTTTGCGGCTCTGTTGTTGGTGCATACACAGTAAGAATTGCTTTGTCTTTTTAGTGGATTGACCCTTTCATCATTACATAATACCCCTGTCACTGGTCATTTTCTTCATTCTGAAGTTCTGGTTTTCTTTGATTAATATTTTCATGATATATCTTTTTTCATCCTTTTACTTTTAACTTGCTTGTCTCATTATATTTGAAGTGAGTCTCTTGTAGACAAAATATACTTGGGCCATGTTTTTTAACACACTGTGCCAATCTGTATGTCTTTTAACTGGTGTATTTAGACTATTTACATTTAAAATTATAATTGATATGTTAGGTCTTAAGTCTCCCATTTTATTTTATTTTTGCTTGTTCCTGCTGTTTTCTTTTCCCTGACTTCCTGAGGTTCACTTGAACATTTTCTAGAATTCAACTTTGATTTATCTATAGTACTTTGAATATATCTCTTTCTTTTTTTTTTTTTTTTGAGACAGAGTCTCACTCTGTTGCCCAGGCTAGAGTGAGTGCCATGGCGTCAGCCTAGCTCACAGCAACCTCAAACTCCTGAGCTCAAGCGATCCTCCTGTCTCAGCCTCCTGAGTAGCTGGGACTACAGGCATGCACCACCATGCCTGGCTAATTTTTTCTATATATATTTTTAGCTGTCCATATAATTTCTTTCTATTTTTTTTTTTTAGTAGAGATGGGGTCTCGCTCTTGCTCAGGCTGGTCTCGATCTCCTGAGCTCAAACGATCCGCCCACCTCGGTGAATATATCTCTTTCTATAGCTTTTTAAGTGGTTGCTCCAGATATTATATTTTATATGCATAACTTAACAGTCTATTGGTGTCAACTTTTTACCAGTTTGAGTGAAGTGTAGAAACATTATTTTCCCTTATGCCCATTTATCCTTCCTCATATAATAAGATTGTGTTAAATATTTTCTTTAGAACCATGTAAGACAGTGTTATAATTTTTGCTTCAACCATCAAACATAATTTAAAATATTCAAGAGGAGAAAGAAAGTCTATTGTATTTACCCATATTTTTGCTTGCCATATTCTTTCTTTCTTCTTAACAGCCAAATATTCCTTTTTTTTTTTTTTTTTTTTATCCTTTCCTTTCTGTTTGAAAACCTTCTGTTAGCTATTCTCTTATGGAAGGTCTGCTGGCAACAAATTCTTTTAGTTTTTATTTATCCGAAAAGATTTTGATTTCCCCTTCATTCCTGAAGGAAATTTTTCCTGGATATAGGATTCTGGGTTGACAGTTCTTTTCTTTCAGCACTTGAACAGTGTTAGGCCACTTTCCTCCAGCCTCTGTGGTTTCTGATGAGAAAACCACTGCCGCTAGAGCTGTTTTCCTCCTAGAGGTAAGATGTCATTTCTCTCTTAGTGTTTTCAAGATTTTTCTTCTTTGTTTTCAGCTATAAGAAGTTTAACCATGATATGTCTTGATGTGGATTTCTTTGGGCTAATTCTGTTTTGGCGTTCACTCAAATTCTTGAATCTGAACATTTATGGGCTTTGGCAAATTTGGTATGTTTTCAGTCATTTTTTCTTCCAGTACCTTTTCAACTTCACCCTCTTTTTTCTATCTCTTTGAAAGCCCAATGGCACAAATAGTAGATCTTTTATTAAAGTTCCATAGGCCCCTGAGGCTCTGCTTATTTATTTGCAGTCTAATTTTTCTCTGTTGTTCAGATCAGGTCATTTCTATTGTTTTATCTTCAAATTCAAAGACTTTTTCCCACTATACTTTTCATTTTGCTGTTGAGAGCATCTATGCAGTTTTTTTATTTAAGTTACTATATTTTTCAGTTATAAAATTTTTACTTAATTTTCTTTATATGTCCTATTGCTTGGCTGAAACTCTATTTTTTAAACTTTTTTTCAGGTTGCTCATAATTACTCATAAAAGCATTATTATGATAGCTGCTTTAAAATCTTAGGCAATTTGAACATATTTGTTATCTTAGTATAGGTACCTATTAATTGTCTTTTTTCATTCAGTTTGATCATCCTGGTTCTTGGTCTGATGAGTAATTTTGATTCGGATCTGAACATTTTGAATATGTTGCCGTAAGATTCTGGATCTTATATAAGCCTTTTGTTTTCGTTGGCTTTTTGTGTGTGTGTGTGTGTGATACTACTCTGACAAGAGAAGAGAGGCCATTGCCTCATCATGGCCAGGTGGGGGTGTAAGTCCAGTTCCTTCTTGGACTCTGTTGATGCCCAGTTTGGAAGGGAGGGATTCCCTGTTAGTGCCGGTGGGTGTGAGCGTTCTCTCTCTCTCACCACCAGGCGTCCAGTGACACCCCTGGGTGGGGTGGCCTCCTTCATGCTGGAAGGTTGTGAAACTCCGAGTCTTCAGGTCCCCTCTGCACCGCCCCAGTGGAGTGGTGGCACCTCATTACTGTCAAGTTGGGCTTGAAGTTCAGGCTTCCCATATGGTTTTACTGATACCACAGGGACATGATGGGCCATCTCTAAGCTCACCCTAGCAGCAGGAGTGTGAGTGGGTTTTGGATGTCTCCTTACAGCCTGGTGAGGGTGGAAGTCTAGGTTCACCACTTGGCTTTTGCTGTCCTGGATAGAGGGGTGGCCACAGTGTTTTCTGTGATGTTTAGCTGCAGCAGAGCAGTTGTTTACCAAACTTTTTCTTTGGTCCTAGGCTGCTCCTTTCCTTGTCTGCTTGCTAGAGAGATCAGCCTTTTGTTGGGGCTTTTTAGGTCTGAACCTGTTGGCGTTTCCAGGTTGCTGGCTTCTCCAGAACCCAGACTGGGATATATGAGGCAAAAAGAAATCTGGAGATCTCATCACTCTCCTGGTTCCTCAGAGCTCCTGGTTCCTAGCTTGTCTGCCTTTTTTCCCCCTTACCTTCAGCGTCTTCTTATATTTGTTTTGTATATAAGGTCCAGGGTTTTTAGTTGTATTTAGAAGGAAAAATAGGCAAAAGTACATCTACTCTATCCTCCCAGAAGCTGAAGTTCTCACATAATCTTTATTTTTAAATAAAGATTTTCTCTTAAAAAATGTTTTTGAAGATATAGCTTGCACAGAAGGAAAAAACAAATACAATAAAAGTAAAGCAAACCTAGAAGTGAAGTATGAAGATAAATACTCAGCAAATTTTTTTTTAGAGAACTCTTTAATCATTAAGACTACTTAAAACCCATTACTAAATAAAACAATGCTCCTTCACATTTAGAGTTCTTTATAATTTCTTAAGTAATTTCTCATCCGTTATCCTATTTGATCCTGCTAGGAACCCTGTAAAAGAGGAAAGGCAAATATTATCATCCCAGTTTGACAGAAAGGGAAATAGCTCTATGAAAATCAGGACAAAACATAGGCTCCACCAAAAATTTATATTCAACAACTGGCATATTTGTTTTCCTACTGCAAAATAAATAATTCTCTTTTATAGAAAATAATGAAAACTAATCTTTTCAGAAGGCTTTCTTCCTCATCCTCTGAAAAGAATATTTTACCTGCTCTAATGCTTCCAGGATGCAACCATGAGGATACTTGTTTGGAATCAATGAGAGGATGGGAATTTACTGCTTCTCCAACCCCTTCAAAAATACCGCACCATAATTCCTGCAACTCATGAATCATCTTTTGGAAGTCTTGAGTTATATTCTGAATCCTCATCTGGACCCAAGCTGGGGAAATGGCGTCTCCTTTGAATTTCAGATTCCTTCCGTGCAGTGGAGCCAAGCCCTGCAGTGTTTGCTCTACCTGCGTCTGCAAGTGCAGCGGCCGAAACGTGGGAACCGTTTTGAGGAACGTGTCGTACTGAAGTGAGATGGTACCTCCTCTGACCCCGAATTGCAGGCAAAGTCCACTGTGGCTGAATTTTTCTTGGGCACAGAAACATCTCACATGATGGAAACATTCCTCAGGTCTGAGTCTCCACCATCTGCCTACCGAGTTCTGCGAGAGGCAGAGGGCACAGGGGAACTAACTGGCCGTGGGGCTTTCTCCTGGAGACACGGCACGAGGAAGCCCTGCTTAGTGTGGTTGCCATGTGCAGATTTAAGAGACTGAAATATAGACTCTACTGAAGAGGAGAATGAAGCAAAACTATGTGTTAAGACATGAGCTATCTTTTATAAAGTCATGATAAGAAAGGATGTGTTGAGAGCAAGGAGTTGAAGACAGGCAGAGTGTCATACTGAGTTAATTGAGGGACTCAGTATGGCTCACCCACAGATCCAAGACATTATGGCAGGGAGAAACTATTTCCCCACTAGGCCAAGCTCTGGCTTTCCTGTTCATTCTCAGGAAGTATCCTTTGCCCATCAGCTCTGTCTAAGATAATTGCTGGAGGCAAGAAGGCTCAGTCTCTGCCTTTCAGGAGCTTCCAATCCAGCTAATGAGGCCAGACCTAGAGATGAGAAGATGAGGCGGTGCTGAGTGAGGGGCAGAGACATGTCATTGGCCCTAGAAAGGAGGCCTGAGATGTGGAAGGGGGAAGAGATTTCAGCCAAAGAGGAGAAGGGAAGAGGAAACGCAAAGGGTGAGTCTGCACTGTATTTTGAGGGGCACCGATGGAAATGCCTCTAGGACCACACGAAAAAGGGGGTTTATAGAGGAACATAGAGGTAAAGGGGGGCCCACGAGGAAGCGCAGGTGAGACTGGGACTTCATTCGGCAGAGAGGGAGAGCTCCTAAGGGCCAATGGGGAAAGGAGAGACACACAGAAGGAAGCATATCAGGAAGATGAATCCTGCAGTGGAGTGTGCCATGGACTGCAAAGAAGAGACCCACATAATGTGGTGACAGGTCATTTATTTAGAAGGAAATGTTCCCTTTTTATTAAAACGACAAACCTTCATAAGGGAATAAATAATTTGTATTCTCTTGATCTGTTTACAATTAATACAGTCAAATAAATGTCCAAAGTCCAAATTCAGCCAAGTTCAAGGTTTATCAACCCTGGGGATTTCCCTAATGTAATCACAGAGCCATTATTCAACATCCTCTGAGCGTCTTTGAATCCCTGCACTGGATTATGCTACAACATCTAATTTATGATGTATAACAGAAACTACCATTTTCTTTTCACTCGCCAAAACAAACAAACAAACAAAAACTCACAATTTTTAAATGGCACATTCACCCAAGATTATAAAACTTTGCTTCACGTTTGTATAACCACGATCCAAACCCTTTGGTATTTCAGCTGCCTGTGTCTGAGGGGAAAATTAAGGAAGTCAAATGGTAAGAAAAAAAAAAAAAAAAAAAGCCAAACTGAAATGTTTACAATAAGCTTGGAAAGAGGTTGGTTGGGTTTGTCTCAGCATTCAGACCTAGGAATGCCTTTTGAGACCACCTTATATAAATCTTTCACTTCATGGGGGGCTGTGAAAGATCAGAGGGGTCTTGGGGCCTGTCACCTCTCTGGTTAGTGGCCAGGGAGGACAGTGCTAGACTCACCCTACGACTTCACCTTCCGATGTCCCCTCGAAGGAATGTTTATTCTAAATATCTTGCATTTTAGATATATTAAGTATTTTTTTAGGACATAAGAAAAATGACTTCCTTCTTTCCCAAAGTCTGATTCAACCAAGTTTACTGCTGTGCAGGAGAAATCATGCTAAGTGCCGAAGACGTAAGTGAGAAAGACCCAGAAAAGCTCACGTGCTGGAAAGTGGGAGACACAGGCACGTTGTTAACGTTCCCGGCGGAGAGTGGAACGTGGGCTAACTGCCACGCCGCTGACACACGCCCATGAGCGCTCGGCAGAGCTGCCCTTGCGAGAAGCAACTGAGTGACAAATCAGCCTGAATTTGGAGCCATCTATGCCTGTAACTTTTGGGTTGGAGTTGTTTGAAATCACTGTGTTTGCGTTTAAAATACATGCCAGTCTCCCCACCAGCAGTCATACTGGCCTCTTGTGGCACCCAGTTTAGGCCACCCTGAAGAATAGGGACTCCTGTTTATCCATCCCCTTGTTGTGTCCCCCCGGCCCCAGCCTTCTCTAGAGTGAGTCTCACATAAGTCCCATGCCCCATATTTTAAATCAGACCTTTCAAAATTAAGTGAACGGCCAAGCACTGTGGCACGTGTCTGTAGTCCCAGCTACTTGGAGGCCAAAGGGGGAGGATCTTTTAAGCCCAGGAGTTCAAGTCCAGCCTGGGCAATATAACGAGACCCCATCTCTAAAAAGGTAAAAATTCTAAAAGTTTTAAAAAATTAAGTGAAAAATCTCTCTAGTCATTTTCCTTTGATGGTTTTTTTTTTGAAATTTAATTTTATTTAAATAAATTTTATGCTATTTCTTAAAAAAAAGGTTAAGGCACCGATAATGATCTGAAGGAATAACAGTATTAACAAGTAAGTGTATTAGTTTCCTAGGACTTCCATTGCAAAATATCACAAACGACGCTCTAGGGAAAAATTCTTTCTTCCCTGCCCCTTCTTAGTTTCTGGTGGCACCTGGCAGTCCTCAGTGATCCTTGGCATGCAGTTGCATCACATGGCCCTCTCCATGTCTCTCTGTGTGTCCTCTTCTCTTCTTATAAGGACACCAGTCATTGGATTTAAAGCCCAACCTAATCTTGTATGACCTCATCTTAAATACTATCAGCAAAGACCCTATCTCTAAATAAGATCATATTCTGAGGTTCTAGGTGAACATAAATTTTGGGGGAACACTATTCAGCCCACGACATTAAACAAGAGGGAAAATCAGGGATAGGACAAGGGAAAGAGATTGCCAAATGAAATGAAGGGTGCTGTGGTGTTAATTTCTGTGTCTCCCCAACATTCATATGTTGAAACCTAATCACCAAGGTAATGGTATTAGAAGGTGAGGCCTTTTGGAGGTGATTAGGTCATGAGGGCTCTGCCATTATGAATGGGATCCTTTAAAGAGGCCTCAGAGAGGCTTGTCCCTTCCCCCATGTGGGAACACACAGAAGTTGCCATCTGTGAGGAGCAGACTCTCACTAGACAGCATCTCTGCTGGTGCCTTGATCTTGGACTTCCCAGCCTCTAGAACTGTTAGCAATAAATTCTATTGTTTATAAATGACCCAGTGTAAGGTATTTTGTTATAGCAGCCTGGACTGACTAAGACAAAGGGTAAGGTTGATATTCCAAATGTCTGCCTTAGGGTATCCACACTGTTAGAAGCTGGTTGCAACTCCTTACATAGTAAAGTTGCTATGATTAGGAGCTTGAGCATTTGCTCACTTGTTCACTTGCTTAGGGTTTGAATCCTGGCTAATTTCACCAATGTGATTTGGAGCAAACTACTTAACTTCCCCGTGCCTCAATTTCTTCATTTGTAGAATGGAAACAATGGCTCTTGGGAAAATAAAATTAAATAAACCATGCGAAGCCCCTGTCCCAAGTGAGTTCTCAGTGAAAGCTAGCCATGGAAATGTTGGCTATGCAAGATCTAGAAGGCAAAAAGTAAAGGAAGCTACAAAATTGTGGTGTGGGAGGAGATTTCAAAGGAATGATAAAGTCTGGCCAGGGAGCTTAGGAAAGGTGTCATGCAAGGGGAGGCCATTAGGACAACTTGTACATTTGGAGTTGAGTGGGAAGATGCTTTGTGCAGCCAGTCTGGCTTTGGGAGACAGGGACCAGCCCAGTTTGGCTGGAAGAGAGGAGGTGTGTGGGACTCGTTGCAAACATAGACTGAACCCACTTGTGGACATCAGGGTGAAGAGGCTAACCCAACTGGCACGAGTGGTCCTCATGTCATCTCCCCAAGGTCCGGAGGGCATTACCTGGTCTCTGCAGGAGCCTAAACCAGCCCATGCCCTGTGTCTCTGTACTGCCCCACTGCTGTTCCTCCTCATGTCTGCTGGTTTTTGACTCTGTTACAAATTTTGTGGCCCTGCTTTGATGTATCTCAAACATTTCCTCATCACTTCTCATTGGTAGGATCAGAACTGACCACTGTTAGGGTTTTACTCTTCTCTCAGATGTTTTATTCCAAATTTTACAAACTGGTATCTATCATATATCTCTCTCCACCCTCTACTTCTTTATCTATAAGTAGGGTTATATCTGTGTCTCTGTGTCTGGTCCACTATGACTCCTGGATCGTTTCCAGCATATCTCTGGGATCCACAAGGCATTCTAAATCTTATCCTAGCCTAATTTGCTGCTTCTTTCTCTGCAGGGCACTACAATGCACTCACATGGTACTGCTCTGTATCAGAGATGTGGCAGGCTGCTCTACCCCCAGCCACAAACCATAAAATTAAGAATGGCAAGACTCTCTTGATTAATTTCATTTGGCTGTCTTTAAATCCATTAAAGAAAATGCCTGTTTAAATCATTCTTTTGCAAGCATATTTGTAAATAATACTTAAACACTTCATCTAATTATTCTTACCACAGCTGAATGTTAACAAATTGAAGATGAGATTTATGTTTAGACAGCATTAAGGTACTATTTTTTTCTCAACAATAGGCATTGCAATTGACAGAAAAACAGAAAACGTAGACCAACAGAAATTAATTTGCACCAGGCTTAATAGTGTCTCTAAGTAAATCCAGTCGCTCCTTGGCTGCCTAAGAAAAGCCATAAAAATTTTCGAGAAGAATCTGAAGTTTGGGATTCCACACTAATTGCCTTTCCTCCCCTTTTATCTATTCTCCTTTTCTTGTTCGTCTTGACTACAAAGGCACGTGCAGTTTCCATATTCAAAATGCCTTCGGCTCTGCTGGGGTAAGGAAGTCGGGGGAGGAGGGGGCAGGCCAGGGAACCACATAAATAAATGGGAATTTCTACGTGGACATGAGGATTTTCTTTTTCATTTTTTAAAAATGAGAATAAGGCACGAGTATAAATTCCAAAAAGAGCAATTTATTTAAGTCTATCATTTTTGGCAACACAATAGAACGCACATTGGGATGAACAGTCACAAATCACTCCCCTTCCCACTGTCTGTTTTCTCCACCATATGTTGTGGAGAATACGATTCACATGCCGAAGTTTCGCCTCCTTTCGATGTGAGAAAGCATATTGTGATATCAGCAGCCTGGTCACCCAGCCAGTGGTTTTCGGAGCAGTGGGGGTGGGAAGACAGAGAAAGTCGGGAATACAACGCACCCTCCAGTCAGAATATTTTTAAAAGCCTGAAGAGCCTTAAGAATAGCAAAAATACTGTATCCCCCAGCAATATGGGCTGGCCTGACCTGGACTGGCTACTTCCCGTGATCATGTTCATCAACTCTCAGAACTTCTGGGCAAGAAGACACTTGAGTGGCCACCGACGCAAACATGTGGCTTTGATGACCTATCAATCTCATTTTTCAGTTGACATGTCACACAATGGTTGCTGTGCTTCTCCATAAACCAGTGCGATGTGTGAGCATAAAGCGTTTGCTTAGTGAGAGAGGTTATCCTGTTTTCCCATGACCCCCATGGACTCACCTCCATGACAGGTTGAAAATGGGACAGCAGAGAAAAGGTGACCCTGGCCATGCTCACCATTCCAGCTTCATCAGTACCGTGTTGTAACCCGACAAGCTGACATACCCGCAACATATCAGCATACCCGGAGACAAACTCAAGCTGCACGTGATCCTTCAGTGCCGCTCTCTGTTCACCATGAAAGTGATTATTGGATGTTCTTTGTGTCATAGCCCTGATGAAACGAGGCTTTCTAGGGACGTTCTAGGCTGACTCAGTAAGAGGTCAAGTATTTTATTAAGCCCTGCTCTTTCAGTTGTCTAAGGCGGGGGGAGGGGGGGGGAACCCTTGTGTTTTCATTTACAGCATGACAGTGTTTGAAACAATATTTTAAAAGTTTCCATCAATTACAAAACGCAAGTTAACCTTCATGAAACATCATGGAAAACAAGAAAAATCTTGGGAGTTTTAAGAATCACAGGTAAAAAGTGAATTTGATTCCCTCAATTGTGCATCAAACCCTTTGTCTAAATTAAACTGAACAGATGTGGAAAACATGAGTCAGGGGCTCCCCATTTAATTCTAAATGAGCTTTCAGGTTCCGCTTCCTATGGCTGATTTTAGCCTAAGCCGTCTTATTGCCTAAAATCTGCAACTTGATACTAAAAGCTTGTCAAAATTAAGTGCATGCTTTATAAGTTTACATTTTTACAGTCTAAGTGTTTTTCTTTGATATTCGACAGGGACACAGGTTCCCATGTCATCTGGCCTTGAAGTACTTTTAGAACTTTCTCCTGGACCAATTTGAGGGAGCTCAAGGTTGCAGTGAGTTATGGGGCCTTTAAGCTCCCTGCCCAGAGGCCAGCCCTGGGCCCACACTTGAGGGCTAACACCTGTTGGCTGGACAGAGCAATTAATTTTTTAAAAAATGCGGTAAGCCGCCAAAAATCAAAGCTGGGGGATAAAAATATAATTTTACCTCTTGAGCTTCCAAGGGTGGCCTTTGATCTCTCCCAATGCCTGTGTGGCAGAAGGCGCAGATCTTAAATTTTCCTCCAAAAGAAGCACCTTTGAAAGACACAAACACCTAGAGCTGCCCGGATGTCTCTATCCTCTGTCATATAACTCTCGAATAATTACGCTGATACCTAACTGAGATAGTTGCTCACAAGAAAAAGGCAAATCTACCAAATGTCCCCCTCTTTAAAAAAATTATAATTGGAATCTCTTAAATTATACTACAGTCCATCCCATGTAAGATCAAATGTTATTTCCCTAAGATGTGATAGTTGGGTCTTTCCGGCTGATGATTATAATGTGGCATTTGTTTCAGAATGTCTGTACATTAAATAGATAACTGTGAACTTCAAAGAGCTAAATACCAACCGTGGGCTGGGGCACGGCCACACATACAGCCTCCCTCTTTCTCCAAACCCTTTGGTAGCCAAGACAAGGTCACTGGTCAGGGTAATTTGCAGGAAAAGTCAATTTCTCAAATACCGAAGCAGGTGTTGTGGCACTCTATGACAATTTACTGAATCTAAATTGAGGAAGTTGAAAAAAGCAAAGGTCGTGATCCACAGGAAGAAAGGAAGAAAGAAAATCTCTCCGACTGTATTTTTAACTCCTTTTCAACCAGACATTGGTTGACTCAACTCACCAACCGAGACATTAACGCTGGAAACAAATAAACGAAAATCAGAATATCTCACTACCATCAGCAACTTATCTGATTTCTTTAACTAAAAGGAGAGGACTTCGTGTTTGCTTGCATTCACACGGAAATGAGCTCAATTTATAAGAGCTAAAGAGCAGCTCTTCTGCTCTTGAGGTTTGGGAAGCAAAAATCAAACCAAGATGTCAGAACTTTCTATCTTAAAAAGTCAAACAAATAATATATATTATATGATACTTGACATAGAGTATAAAGAATAGTTTAGAGGCTAATGTATGATAAACAGATAATATTTAACCCTGGATATTTTATTCTAAATTCACACAATTCCTTGGTGCAGCAGGGAGAGCATGAGACATGGAGTTAGAAGATTTGAACTTGAATTCTAGTTAATTACTTATTAACTGGGTAATTAGAGCAAGTCACTTAACCTCTTTAAGTCTCCATTTTTCCACCTATAAAATTAGGGGTTGTTGTAAGGATTAAATGAGCTAATACATGTGGAAGCATTTGGAAAACTATAAATATTCATTACCACTACTAACCCTTAGGGCATATTATCTTGAAGTACCCATATTGTACCAATGGTGTGTTTCAGGCTGGGGTAGGCACTTAAGGTCTAAAAAAATGAGTCCATGTGAAAAACAGTTAAGTAAATAAAAGTACAGGTGGAAAAATATTGAAAGTGGCATGGGAAAGACTGACATTTGGGTGACTTCTCCAGGTTTAGTCAAATTCTTCTTGGGAGGAAAGGAAAAGAGATGGAATCACTAAACTCCCTGATGATGTTAGTTTCTAGTGCAAAAAATTATTTTTTTTAATGTAGGTAACTGGGTTGCTTTTTAGTTGAGTCAAACACCCAACCTAGAAAGAAGATACACATGAGATTTGCTTGCATATCAATTTCTTTTATTAGAAAGAAAATTCTCATGAAAACAACACTGTCCATGTAACCCAAAACTGAGTTCTAGCCGGTAGCTCGATGTTTTCAAGCGACATTAAATGCAATAACATGCTTTTGCAACATAATCCAAATGCTCCCCTTGGATTTCATGTCCTCTGTCTAACAAGGTAAGCTCATATAATGTTTTTAGTCAGAGAGTGTGGCAGCTACAAGTTATGGTAAATGTACATTAACCTCCTCATTTTATAGATGGGTAAACTGAGGACCAGAGAAGGGCAGCCTTTTGGTGACTCTGCATGTGTTGCAGAACTGGGACTAGAACTGGCTTTGTGCACTGACCAGGTTCAGGGCTTTTCCTCATCTCTAAATGTCAAGTGCTTAGTAATGTCCAAGCTAAGTCAGGGAAGAAACATTCGACATTTAAATCCCCTTTGTTCATTTGTTTTTTAATTTATTGGTGCTAGTGAAAATCCTATATCAAACACAGAGGGCAACCTGAAAAAGCGTTAAGCACTCAATACACTAAGAATTGAAATATAGGTTGAATATTACCTACTTCCAGACTCATAGTCTCACTGGTTTTTACATTTTATGGTTCTTCTATATTCTTAGTTTAATTCTGAAGTTACTTTCCATGTTTCTTTTACCTCCTTGTGAGTGAAAAATACACTCTCATGAAGGTGCTTCTTAATCTTAACCGTGGTGTTTGTGCATCTTCTACATTTATTGGAATATTTTAATATTTAGTATTGATAATTGAAAGTTCAGCACACAAAAACCTCTGTCTATAGGAAAACAATATAAATGTTGACACATATTATTACACTTGGGGCTTTAACCTGAAAGTAGTGTGCTTTCTCATGTTGGTATCCATGGTTTAGTGGAACAGGTATTTTCCATTGGCCAATCAAATAAATTGCTGGAAAATGAATCCAATTTCAGCCATCAGGATTCTATGATCATTTTGGCTTCCAGAAACCAAGCTCCAAGCCTGTGGAAAGAAACATTCCCTGCCATGACCAGTCTCAGGACCCCCTGGCATTTTACTGATGCCGCTGGCATTATGTCCTTGGGAAGTGGAAGTCCAGGCTAGAAGTTTCTTTTTTATTATTAAATTTTTAATTTTGAAATAATCTCAGGTATATGGAAAAGTTGCAAAAATAGGACAAAAAATGGCATGTACTCTTCATCTAGATTGCCAAAATGTTCACATTTGACCATTCTTGCTCTATATTCTCCCTCTCTCAAGAAAAGCAGATGTATTCGTTTTTTCTTTTTTCTTGAACCATCTGAGAATAAGTTGTAGGCATAATGTCCCTTTATCCCTAAGGATTTCAGTGTTTATTTCCTCCATAGAAGGAGTGTCTTACGTAGCCACAGTGCAATAATCAAAATCAGAGGAACTTAGCATGGATATAGCACTATAATCTATAATCTATAGACCTTATTAAGTTTTCTGCAATTGTCCCACTAATTTGGTTTGCAATACTTCTGATACTTCCTGTCATCAGGAAGTATCTATATGTAGATACTCTGTTCTATATATTGGTAATTCTGTAAGCCAGAGGCCCCTGTTCCCACATAAAGAATTAGTGTAGATATTTTAAATAAATTAGTTAGAACAAATTGTTCCGATTGAAAGAACACTCATATTTAAATGTGTATGCCAGACCTATCAACGTACCGTCTAGTGACTCAATATGAGTCACATGATCGTGTCTCAAAAGTGTGTTTCATGCTAAAATTGAGAACTCGTCTGAGTGCTTGTGCTTTGCAGAGGTGGGTTCCATAACCACGGGAAGTTAGCCACAGACCCCCACCCAAGGGTCCCCGAGGAATCCTGCCAGCAGCACTCTGGGTGGCAGCCTCGACTTCCTCTCCTGGTCAGTGGGTCACTTGAGATCTTCCCACACCTTCATTACGTGAATCACAGGAGATAAATAACGGATTACGACAGGGGCTGGCTCATTAGGTACCCGATCACTTATAGACATAATTGATTTTATTATCTGAATGAATTCACAGGCAAATATACTTTGTTTTACATGAAACAGGATGAAATTTATTTTCAATTTGATTTAAAGTAATTAGCACATTCATTTTCTACAGCTTTTTTAATCAAGCTAAATCCTAGGCCTCCTCATGAAAGAAAAACTAATCACAACATTATCTCGGACCTTAGACAATATATTAAACTAAGAGCACAGGACAGGGGTAGGGCTATTTTACTTGTATAATATATTGCAATGGATGCTTTACTTACAAGGCAATAGAAAACTACATTCACATACTTTCTGTCAAATCATATTTCTAACCCTTGTCTAAGAGATCTTAAAATAAGAAAATTTATTGGAAAAACTAAAGAAAATTCGAAGGCTCCTTCCTTCTTTTTCTCCTTCCTTCCTCCCTCCCTTCCTTCCTCTCTTTATCTCTCTCTTTCTTACCTTCCTTCTTTCTTTCTTCTTTTACAAAGGGACACATGTAGCTTGGGAATGTGACCCTGATCTCATTAGCCAGGCAAATAAATAAATACAGTAGAATACACAAACACAGGTGGCCACACCTGCAGGCACGCGGGCTGGGGGACAGGGCTCAGTCCTGGACAGGCCACACTGGCCCCTTTTCTACCTCCACTGACCGTCCTGCAGGCGCAGCTGACACTACTTCGCCTCCAGCAAGGTCAGGGCACAGCGTCACAGGAACAGAGGCGGCATTGTCTCCCTGTTCACACGGAAACCCCGTCACGTGTGCTCTGATCTGCAGCTGCGACGCGGCCTCCCCCATGGCGGCAGTACCGGGGCCTCCCTGGAGAGCCGCCGGCCTCATCCGTGAGCCACCTTGCTTCCATGGACCTGCCTTCCATAAAGTGCCTCATCTTGGCTTTTTAAAAACTCTTCAAATCTTTGGTGAATGTGAGAATCCTCACCTTCCCTGTTTGTACAAATTGCCTTTAAATGAGAAGTTATTTGGCCTGTGCTGGGCACTGTCACCTGAGGCCAAAAGCTCAGTGGGCGCCATGATTAATGAATTATAAAGCTGATTGGTTGAGCCACGACGTTAGTATGGCACCCTCGTAAGCAGGAACTAATTATATGTGGAAATAATCATTCAACCTGAGAAAGGCATTTCTATTCATTAGAAAATACTATGAAGAGATAATACCTTAAAGAAATCTATACATATTGGCCCAGTGAAAAGATTATTCAATCTTTATCATGAATTTGTGGAGAAAACTTAAATTTGGATTTTGGCATCATTATAGGTTTTGCTTTTTTGGTAAAAGAAGTGCTACTTGATTACTTGTTTATAAGCAATTTAGTACATGGCCAGTTCTTAAAAAAAAAATAAATATAGGTCTTTTAATTTAAAGCTCTCAATCTGTGTTTCATTACTGAAGCCTCCATAGGGGAAGAAAAATGTCTTTGAGACTATAACACAAGTTTAGGGAAAAATTTTGGTGATTATTGTTCACTTATTTTCCTTATTGAGCTAATTTAATTATCATTGAGATACAGACATTAGCTCCAGTACTGGGCTTCTCACATCTGTTAGTAAAGATTTGATTAGGGCTACACAAATGTGCTAGATTAAACTATCTAGTTGGTGAAATTCAAGCCACCTGGATATTTTAGCAACATCAATAAGAATAATTCTCTTTTTCAAAATCAGTAAATCCAAGCTATATTAAAAAGAATTAATTAATGAGTGCCAGATAGGCAAAACAAACATTTGACAATGAATCATATTATCAAAGGTTTTGAGGGAGATCCCTCTCAGCTTATGTTTAGATGTCAAATTATATTACCAAAACTAAACAATCTGTTAAGATGATGTCTTAATGCAATAAGTCTCCAGTGCCATACGGGGTTTTCCTCGTTTTTTTTTTGTTTTTGTTTTGTTTTTTTTTTTTTTACTTCTCAAATATTCTTAGTAGAAAAAAGATATGCTCTATTTACCAATGATAATCAAATCATAAGACATTTGCCCCAAAATGTTCCCTTGGTTATTTCCAAGGGCTGTCAATATCTTTTAAATCCCACGAAAAAAGAAAAACTATTACAAAGTTTGGTTAATGTATCACACATGTCTCTTGATGTATATGCATCACAGGAGGAGCTTAGCAAAGAGATGAGTATCTAAAGGCTTAATATATAGACATTAGGTGTTTCATAAAATACATAAAGAATTCTAGAATTAGAAGGGACTCAAAAAAATCACCTAGCACAGGGCTGGCAAATGTATTCTGTAAATGGGCAGACGGTAGATAATTTAGGCTTTGTGGGGCCAATGGTCTCTGCAATGACTACTCAACTCTGCTCTTGTAGTCATAGGCAAGAGTAAACTTATGGGTGTTGTTGTGATTCCAGAAAACTTTATTTACCAAAGCAAGTAGCAGACTGAATTTGGCCCACGAGCAGTATTTTGATGACTCTTTGTGGAGCCCAACTTCCATATTTTAAAGATCAGACACCTTAAGCCTCATGGAGGAAAGTAACTCGCTCAAGGTTAAACAGCAAGTTAAACAGCACGTGGTGCAGCAGGAGTTGAATTCGGCTCTCCCGGTTTCCAGGGAAGCGCTCACACGTGGCTGAGATAATTGTAATGACACGTGGATGGTTGGCCAGGCCCAAACAGAAGGTCTGCCTCTGCCGTAAAGCACATCTAAAATGCTTCATGCCTTTGATGTCCCCAGAATTGTGGTGTGTAGATGATTCCTCGAATCTCCAGAGAATAAGTTGCTTTTCAGAGACCTGAGCGGAATCACAAAGAATATTTTTTGGGAAAGGAACACAAACATTCTGACAGTTAACCAAGCATGAAAATGCTTGACGGAAAAGCCACACATGGCTTGCTTCATTAAAGACCATTTCAGTCCTGGAAAACTGCATTTCTATTGAATATTTATAACAACTATGATTGAATAAGAAGAATTTAAAGTGCAAAAAACCCTGTGTGCTGTGATTCCAAATTAAATCTTATTTTCATGGTTGACAGTGTTTTGTATTCCACAGGTTCGCCTGGTATAAGGAACTGTCTTATTACAACGCCCCTTTCCAGCGCCAAATAATTAGACTTTCTAGATTAACACTCGAGTCACCAACATTCGTTTTTCCAGTGGAGCTTCCCCCTTTCTCATAAGTCATCCTTTCATTTGCAGGAGATCCTACATGGAGAAGTGGGTCTGGGTCTTTCTCTGTGGAAATCTGTGTGGAAAGGCTTTGTAATCATTGCTCTGAAACTGACAGTCCAGAAAGACATGATTGATGAGAGGGAATTGGATGTTTGAGTCAAAATGGACCGTCATTAACTAACTGAACCAAGTAAATGAAATGGAGTTTCCAAGGGGCAGTGGGGCACATTCTTCTTGAAAACATGGGCCCAATGTTCAGGATGTGTTTTACCGAAGGGGGTGGGGGAGCGGAGGCAGACATTACTTAATGGCTCCCAGCTTGCAAAGGTGAAATAAACCACACTACGTGTACATATATTTTTCTTCAGCAGTTCTGTGTGGATGTGGATTTGCACCTCTCTCCCTGCACAGATGAGGATGCGTCGTCTCAAGCGTCACACATTCTCCACACCGGAAATCACACAAAAAAAGGTTTCCATTCTAATAAATCCAAATAAAATTCTGCTACTGTAACTGTTTTCTGGCTTGGGCATTTTAAACCAGGTTAGAAGTAAATTAAGCTGTATTATTGGTTACTTTAGTTTATATAAGGAAACAAAATTGCATACATGCACAAGATAAAACTATGCATTTATGTGACATCGTATTTTCATATATGAGTCTCTTTTTGGATCAAAATAACTAGATTTTTTCATAAATTTTTTTTGTTTTACACTACTTCATGTTAGAACTTAGCTTATACATAATATAAAGTACAGCTTTAGAATATAATTTAAAAAACCATACATTACTGAAATATTAGAGCATATAGATTTTTTTTAAACGTTTGAAATAAAAGTTCTACTTCTCCCTCTCCCCATAAAAAAAATCTACCAGATTGCTTTAGGTCAAGGATAACAAAAGCATGAATGATTCAGATGAACACCTTTTGAACTTTCCTCAGGAAGACTTGAGTGGTAGGATAACTTAAAGTCTTAACCAGAATGCACGCAGGTGGCCACTTCTTGGATTGAAACATCTTGAAACAGTTTCCGCGCCTAGCAAGGAGGCTCTTGTGTCAGAGTGTGGCTTGCTCAAGGGGGAGGGAAAGAGAGTATGCAAATGAGTGCATATGTATTAGCTCAAGAGCAAGACCAGTCACCTGAAAATTTAGCCATGCAGAAGCTCATTATGCTCCTCTCAGAAGCTGGCCAGAGTATACAAAGTGAATAAAAATGCATTTTTCATTATGTTTTATTCACTATAGAAATTTCTAGTTTGGTTTTTGTACTAGACTATTAGGGAATACTGGACGGCATGTTATGCAAGAATAACAAAGACAAACAATTAGCAAACTATTGAATTGGAGTGGATCCACAGTCGTGGATGTTTAATTGTAAGGCTAAACAGATGCCTGTGCATTGTTAATGGGTGGAAATCTTGGCTGAGCTATCTGACTTATTCCTGCTTATAAAATAGAACCTGAGGCAAGTGTATAAGACTTTGTATTTTTGTATTAGCTTTATTCCTTGCTCCATGTTATGGTCTTACTTTTGTTTTTCTCCTAGTTTATATTATCTTGAAGTACTTTATGCATCTTTAGAAGCTACCTTAGGTCCTTTGTAGAACTTGAAAGAGTTACACATATAGTTGGAATTTTATACAGTTATGGAAATTTGAAGATGATATCGTTCACTGATAGGCACAAATTATTGTAAGAAAAGCTGAAGTCATTAGCCCAAATAAAGGATTAAAGTTGACAATGGAAGCGAACCTAGAGTATAATTAATGAATTCTCTAATTGCTCTTCCTGTGTTAGTTCATTAAGCCTGACTATCGAGTGGATATTTGGGCATCTGTCTCCAACATCTGTCATCGCATTGATTCCCTGGGTTGACTCCACTGAAGCCTGGGAAGGAGGACGTGCCTTTCCTCCTTTCCTCTTCTTTGCATTTTCTTCCCAAAGCTGAACACGCAGCGAAGGCCAAAATCATTCTTTAATATGTCAATGGACAGAACCACCATGAGAGAGGTTTAGCTCACCTGAGATTTACAGGGAATGGTTGGAGATTATGTTCATTTCAACCTCTGCTGACTTCAGTTGTGCATGGTTGACAGCGTGGCAACTCCTGGCCATGTGGCATCTTTGGGCTCAGAGCTTTACTGGTGTTGAGACAGTAGATGGGCAGACATCTGCCCAGGTAGGTGCTGTTCTCAACACTCATTGGCTGGGCGCGAGTTAACAGGCAGTGTGTGGCTGCACCACAGGACCCCTCCCAGCAGGAAGCTGCTCCAGTCTCACTGTGCTCAAAGACTAACAGCAAAGAGAAGAAATGAGCTGATCTTTTCTTTGTTTTGTGATGACCTTTATTGAACAGGTGTTCTAGATAACACACTCACTAAAAATTGGAGAAGCAGAAAAACCTAGAAGAAGATAGAGGCATGGAAAGAAGCAAAAGGTGAGTCTCTATCATTTAATCAGCTTGTTAAGTTCCAGGACTTTACATTAAGAAAGAATAGTTGCTTAGGCTTTTGTTAAAAGGGAACAATAACACTTTAGCTGCAGAGTAGTTGGTGGGAAAAAAGCAATCCCAGGATAAGTTCAAAGCTGGAATTTGTGTTGGTTGGGGACAGCATGCTGGGTTAAAACGCTTTCCCAGCAGATATGGGTGGGGGTTTGGATACTCAATTGAAATGAGTCCAGGATATATATCATAAAGCTCAATGCAACTTTTAAAATAGATTGGCTTCAGCTTGTACTTGCAGATGGTCATTGTGTATAAATACCTGCTCATGGCCATTACTATTGTTAATGTATAACATTTGGGATGTTTCAGAGTTCTAGTGTATGGATCTATTAGGAAATGCTCTCCTGTAGGGAAGATATGACATGCTACTGTTTTCTTCTTTTGCAGGAAAAAAAGTCCTGCAAATCAGTGACACCATTACAGCCAGAAATTATCTATGGGCCTCCACTTCCCCAGGCTATATTTCAAATTTGTGTGGGGATGGGGGGATTATATGGAAGTTGGTGGGGGATAGAGAATCAGAAGGTTTAGTTTCTAGTCCGGGTTCTGTCACAAATAGCCCAGTGACTTCAGACCTCAGCAGGTCTCTCGTCCCTGCTCCATCTTTGTCTGTAGAAGAAAGGGTAAACTCATTGATTTCTAAAGTTTCCTTCCAGGTCTGACTGGTTTGGACATTGTGTCCTTTTTCTGTCTGGAGAAACAAAGCTTATTCCCTGTGGGTGGTGGTCTTAGAAAATCCCTCTCAGTGAGTAACTGCCCTCTTCTTCCTCCTTTTAAATCAAGTTGATAGTGTTTTGCATTTTAAAATTACTTAGATAAAAAGATTTACCAAGAGCCATCTGACCCATCAATCAATCCAGAAGACCCCAGTTTATCATCTGATAGGTAAATGCTTTCATTGGTTCATTGGTTTATTCATTGATTCATTCATATGTTCAACAAATATTTACTGAGTACTCACAATGGGCCTGTCACTACCAAGAGGATAAAGCGAAGGACAGGACACAGTTGTCCCTGCCCTCCTGGAGCTTACAATTGGATGGAGAACACAGATTTTAAAAAATAAGTAATTACGATAGAGTGAAAGGAATAAAAATGATAAGGAAGTATTGAAAGCTGTGGGAATATTTAGCAGGGAAGGCCCAATCCAATCTAAGGGCCAGGGAAGGCGCTCTGTGGCGAGCTGACATTTAAGCAGAGCCCTGAAGGTGAAGCACAGTTAGTGAGTTGAAGAGAGGGATGGAGAGAGAGTAGGGAGTGAAAGTCATTTATCCACATTCTGTAAGCCACCTGAGAGATGGAGGCATCTGCCACAGTCAACAGGATCTTAAAGGGCAGCTCAGAAGAGGAGAAGGGGAGCCTTTGAAACAGAAAAAGATGCAAAGTCTGATTCTGCCCTTTCGAGCGCTTGATGGATTCAAACAAGATGTGTCATACAGGTTCTTACTTGCAAGCAATAGCCCTTGACTCTAGAGGATATATGCACAAAAAATATTTATTTAGAAGGATATTGGGCAGGGCCTTTTTCTTACAGTCAAGATGGAATAAGACGGGCAGTATTCACTCTCCTGTAACAATAAGAAGCCAACAGAATATAATAAACAACAGCTTTCAAGAGTGAATACAAGACAAAAAGAGGAACAGTGATCCCTGAGAGACAGGCTTATGAATAAGGCGAGCCCTGTGATTGTCCCAGCTTCCTGCCTGGCTGCCTGCAGGACCAGACAACCTGGTGGACTCCCTGGGTTGGAGAAATAGAGCTGAGCCTCTGTGAAGACCAAAGGAACTAGAGTTTATGGGACAGAGTGCTAGGGAGGGAAGAGCAGCACACAAGGAGAATTCCAGAAATCTGCAGAGGGTCCCCTGCAAGTATCTAGCTGACTACTGATCATTGCATGTGTGTGAAGAAACTGGCCAAGCCCAGGAAAAGAACCAACTAAAAGGATTAGAGGGAATCGCATCCAGCCTACATATAGGACTGGGAGAAGTGCGTGTTCCCACCCACCAGAGGGAAAACCCTCTTGATTCACAGAGCACCGGACAGAGGACACTAAAGGGTCTTACCTCAGTAGTGGGAAATAAAAGTATTTTTAGACTGAATACAGCTCTGGCACCACCTAACAAATCTTAAAAGCAAGATGTAATGGGACAACCTGTTTTCAAATAACTTAACTACATCACAGAACAAAGCTCAAGAATATTTACAGGAGTACAAAAATGTCAAGCACCCAATAAGATGAAACTTATATTTCCTGACATTCAAGTAAAACTAACCAGGCATGCAGAGATGTGGGAAAATATGATCTGCAATGAAAAAATCAAAACTCATCCAGGCCATCAGAGATGTTACAAGTAGCAGATATGAAGACTCGGTTAGACATTCCGTAAGTTTAAAAAATTAGGCAAGAACTTATGTGGAAGATACAAGAAAGACTCAGATTGAACTCCTAAAGAGGAAAGCTACAATGTATGAGATGGAAAATACCTCAGATGGGATAACAGCAGAATAAACCTTGCAGAAAAAGGATCAGTGAACTTGAAGACGTATCAATAGAAACTTACAAAATGAAGCACAAAAGAAAAAATAATTTTTTTTTAAATGAAGCAGCATTGGTGAGTTGTGGAACTTCAGTGTCCTAATATAATTTAAACTGAAATCCTCGAAGGAGAGGAGGAGTGGGGAACAAAAAAAATTTGAAGAAATAACATCTGAAAAATTTTCCAATTTCTTGAAAACTGTAAATCCAGTGATCCAAAAAGCTCAACAAAAGCCAAGCACATGAAACATGAAGAAAACCACACCTAGGCACATCATAATCAAATTGCTTAATAGTAAAAATTGTTTTAAAGACTTTTTTAAAAAAGTAAAAAATCTTAAAGGAGCCAGAGGGAAAAGAAAATCACATTATATACAGGGGAACAAAGAAGTGGATT
Organism: Eulemur rufifrons; assembly: GCF_041146395.1. Taxonomy (NCBI): domain Eukaryota; kingdom Metazoa; phylum Chordata; class Mammalia; order Primates; family Lemuridae; genus Eulemur; species Eulemur rufifrons. The sequence continues at coordinate 60,671,324 of NC_091010.1, read as the reverse complement.
CTAACAGATTTATTGTCGGAAACAATATGAGATGATGGTAGAGCAACATCTTTATAGAGCTGAAAGAAAAAGAAAACTGTCTACCTAGAGTTCTACACCATAAAAATATCTTTCACAAACAAAGAGGAAATAAAGACTTTTTCAGATATATGAAAGTGGAAAGAATTCATCAGTAGCAGAAGCTCACTATAAAAAATCTTGAAAGATGTTCTTCAGACAGAAGGAAAATGATGCCAGATGGAAATATAGACTTTCACAAAGGAATGAAGAGAATGGGAAATGGTAGCTACACAGTTAAGTAAGTTTTTTTCTGGTTTTAAAATATTTTTAAATAATTGACTGTTTAAACAAAAATAATAACAATGTAGTGTGCAGTTTGTAACCAATGTAAAAATATAAGGTATGGTAGTAGCCAAAGCCTGGGAAGGGAGAAATAGAGACAGATGATTGAAAAAAATCTTATAACATATGTGATTTAATACAATATCATTTGAAGGAAAATTGCAATAAATTAAAGATGTATACTGTAAATCCTAAATAAATCATGAAAATAACAACAGAGAGTTATGGTTAATAAACTAACAAAGGAAATAAAAATGGAATAACAGAAAATATTCAATTAATCCAAAAGAAGGCAGAAAAAAGAGGAACAAGGGAGCAACAAACAGAAGGGATAAGTAGAAAACAAATACCAAGATGACAGACTTAAACCTAGCTATATCATTAAGTACATTAAGTGTAAGTGATCTGAACCCTCTAATTAAAAGCAGAAATTATAAGCCAGGATATAGTCCCTAAAAGAAACACACTTTGTATATAAAGACACAAAGGGGGCCGGGCGCGGTGGCTCACGCCTGTAATCCTAGCACTCTGGGAGGCCGAGGCGGGTGGATCGCTCGAGGTCAGGAGTTCAAGACCAGCCTGAACAAGAGTGAGACCCCGTCTCTACTAAAAATAGAAAGAAATTATATGGACAACTAAAATATATATATATACAAAAAATGAGCCGGGCATGGTGGCGCATGCCTGTAGTCCTAGCTACTCGGGAGGCTGAGGCAGTAGGATCGCTTAAGCCCAGGAGTTTGAGGTTGCTGTGAGCTAGACTGACGCCACGGCACTCACTCTAGCCCGGGCAACAGAGTGAGACTCTGTCTCAAAAAAAAAAAAAAAAAAAAAAAAAAAAAAGACACAAAGGGGCTTAAAGTAAAAGGATAGAAAATATATACTGTGCCAACACTAATCAAAAGAAAGTTTGAGTGTCTATATTAGTATCAAAGTTGGTTTCAAACCAAATAAATATTTACTAGAAATAAAGATCATTTCATAATCTAAAAGAGGTTACTTCATCAGGGACATAGTGATCCCAAATGTTTGTGTACGTAATCATAGAGCTTCAAATTACATGAGCAAAACCAATGGAACTGTAAGGAGAAATCAAAAAATCCACAATGATGGTCACAGATTTGAATACATCTCTGCTACTCATTGATCAAAGAAGTAGACAATCACTATGAATGTAGCATATCTAAATAACACTATCAACCGACTTGGTCTGATTGACATGGCACACTCCAGCTAACAACAGCAGAATACACATTATTCTTAAGGACATATATTACATTTACCAAGGACTATATTCTGGGCCACAAAAAATGCTCAAAAAGTTAAAAATAATTCAAGTCAACACAACATATATTCTCTGACCAAAATGAAATTAAGTTAGAAAACAATGACAGAAAGATATCTGGAAAATCACCAAGTATTTAGAAATAACATACTTCTATATAAACCAATGGTCAAAAAGAAATCAAAAGGGAAATTAGAATAGTTTCAATGGAATGAAAATCCAAACACAACATATTGAACTTTGTGATATGCTGTTAAATAGTACATAGTGGTTGATTTATAGTACTAAATTCCTATATTAGACAAGGTCAATGATGTCATTTTTCACCTTAGAAAATCAGCAAAAAAAAAAAAAAGAGCAAATAAAACTCACAATAAGAAAGGAATAATAAAGATCAGAGCAGAAATCAACAGAATAAAACCCAGAAAAACAATAGGGAAAATTAATGAACCAAAAATTAGTTCTCTGAGATCATCAGTAAGAATGAAAAAGCCATGCTCATCAGGAAAAAAAATAGACAACAGAAATTACCAGTATCAGAAATGAGAGAGTTTGGTGATATATCTACAGAATGTGTAGATATTAATGATATAATGGATTTTATGAACAATTTTATATCAGTAAATTCAACAGTTTAGACAATATAAACAGTTTCCTCAAAAGACACAAACTATCAAAATCCACTCAAGAAGAAATAGATAACCTTAATAGCCCTATGTCCATTAAAGAAATTAAATTTATAGTTTAAAATGTTCTTACAAAGAAAATCCCAGACCCAGTTGGCATCATTGGTGAATTGTACATTAAAGAAATTAGTAATAACCATGCTCCACAAACTCTTATGGAAAATTGAAAATGAGGGAATGCTTCTCAACCCATTCTATGAGGCTGGCATTATCTTGATAGCTAAACCAAACAAAGACATTCCAAAAAGGAGAACGACAGACTAATATCCTTGTGAACATGGATGTAAACATTCCAAACAAAATTTCAGCAAATTGAATCCAATAATATATAAAAATAATACATCATAACTGTCATGTAAGTTGCTTTCACATTAGAACAGCAGTCATAATTCGCCACATGAATAAACACAAAAGAAAAACCATTTTATGATCACAACACATGCAGAAAAAGCATTTGACAAAATTCAACAACGATTGTGTTGACAACTCTCAGGAAATTAGGAATAGAAGAGAATTTCCTCAAGTTGAGGAAAGATGTCTACTGAAAATCCACACCCAATATGATATTAATATCTAGTGGCAAAAGACTAAAATAAATTCTAGAAACTGTAAACTTATAGTGTCAGAAAGCAGATCAGTGGTTACCTAGGGATGGGAGAGGAATAAGTTGAAGAAAACTTTTGAGGGTGATAGATAAGTTCATTGTATTGAGGGTGTAGGTCAAAATTTAATCGTGCACTTTGCGTGCAATTTCTGTACATCAACAAAGCTTTAAAAATTCCAGCAAACACTGGAAAAGTATATTTGAAACAAATATAATTATATTATATCTATAATAGATTAAAAGTTCATATAAATTGGTATAAAAATACTAATATTTTCTAATAGATAAATGGGCAAGGTCACATACAAATTTTAAAAATAATAAAAATATGACCAGTGTTTTAAATGAGCAAATGTTCAACTTCACTGAGAATTGAGGAAATGGAAATTAGAACAACTCAAAGATATCCATTTTTACTTTAGAAAATTTAATTTAAGTTTTCTTTTTTTTTTTTTTTTTTTTGAGACAGGGTCTCTCTATGTTACCCAGGCTGGAGCACAGTGGCCATGCACAGGTACTGTAGTAGTACACTGTCGTCTTGAACTCCTGGCCTCAAGTGATTCTCCCACCTGAGCCTCCTGATTAGCTGGCTATAGACACTATAGAAGCAAAGCTGGAAATATTTAAGTAATAAAAAAATGTGCATTAAAGTATGATGAAATAGTCTTTCATACATTGCTATTGTCCGTGTAAATTTATATTATTCTTTTGGACAACAATTCGGCAATATGGATTACAAATAACATACAAACTGAGCCTTAAAAATGAACCTGATATTGATCCAGTAATTCTACTACTGGGAATCCATCCTTTGGGAAACAAGTTTAAAAATGGAAACCTACCCCCTTTCCCACAAACAGACTCACAGAATAATACTTATAATAAAGTAGTCTTGGAAACAATCTGACATTGAACCATAAGGAACTTTTTTGTTACTGTTATATCAATTTCCTGAGAAGTAATGCAACCATATAAATTCTATTTACAAAGATTTCATAATAACTGGAGGATCTGGAGGAAAAGATAATGCTATCACATTAAAAATAAAAAACCAAGTACACAGAATCACAGTATGATTATAACTGTGTTTTTAAAAAGTATTTTTACAAGAAAAAACATATTAAAGATTACATTTGAATGCATCAAGATGTTGACAACGGTTTTCTTTGGGATTCTAAATTTACCGTTGGATTTCTTTCCTTCTTTCTGTTACTTGCATGTTTCCATTTTTTTACATGATTGTATTGAACTTTTGTATAAAGGAGGAAAACATCCTTTTTAAAAAAGCAGAAAGTCTGACCAGTTATTCACAGATTTTACAATTTGAGAATAAAATCTGAGTTCCATTTTTTCCTCTAGCTATTTGGAGACCATTAAATATAGGCAGTTTCTGCTCATAAATTGATATCCGGAAAGAACACTACCCAGTTCCCATCTTTGTCACCAGCTCTCTGAGTGACAAGATTTTTTGTTTGTTTGTCTTAAATTTAAGTTTCTTCATCTTCTCTATGAGAGAATTTGGACTAGTTTTATACATTCCTTCACCACATATTTCCAGAGCGCCTGTTCTGGGCACGGTTTAAAAGTAGGCACAGGGGAGCTGGAGAACTTACGAAGTTCTCAGAGCCCAAGATCCCCTCTAGGGAGCTCTCGTGAGGAGCACGCTGCTGAGAACTGGTGATTTTCCATGAACCATCCTCAGGGGGCGGGGCCGCACCGCAGTGGAAAAAGGCTACAATGGTCTCCCTCGCAAAAAAAGGTGACCAAAGCTCACAGATCAGCAGGGTAAATGCACATGTATCCCGGGAGCCAAAAGGAAAAATAAGTTCAGAGGAAAAATTTTTTTAAAAACCAGACAAAAATAAAGCCTAGCATTTCTTAGTGCCCAGGCAATGCATTCACCGTCGGCTCAGAGAAAAGCAAGAGTGCAAAGGTGCTTCCCTGGAGAAGGAAATGGCAGCATGTGGGAACAGGGGAGGATGGGGAAAAGGCAATGTGACAGTGACGTCTCTGGGTGTGTTTGGTGGGGGGTGTCCACTCTGAGTACCAGGAACTTATAATATATTTACTTGGCCCCAAAGATTGGGGATTTTATAACAACTTGGGAAGACAGTCCTGAATTGGGTCAAAAGCTCTACTTTTGCAGAAGATTGCATTGCTCCAGCAAACACCTTGACCTTGGAACCCACCCTCCTTACTTCTAGACCTCCTGCCTGTCTTTTCCACTCTGACTTTTCATGTGGATGACTCCGGAAGAAGCTGACCGCTTCGCTTCATGCATTCATTGGGGAAAATGCGCTAGCCGCCTTTAGCCCGAATCAACATTACGCTTCTGATGTAAACCTAAAAAAGAGAATCTATTTTGACTTTCTTCTATAAGCAAAAAGTGATCGTTTGCTGATGGTTCTTTGTGCAATTCAAAAAGGAAATTATGAGATGTATGTAGGCAAGTACCAACTTGTGATGACAGTTTCTGAGAAGATGTAGAAAGTATCAAGAATATATTGCTAGGAATTTTCTGTTTGTTTTCATTATCTAATGTGCACTAGGATTGGGGGAGGTGAATGTGTGTGCGTGTGTGTTTCCATGTAGGGAGAAAGTGCAAAGTTATTAACATTTTCATCTGCAGAAACTGATTGAAATTGTGTTCATTGACTCACAAGTGGGCTCCATTACAGGGTGCTGGTTGGCAATGTCTTCTGAACAGTATGTCGTGAATGAGAAATTGTCACGCCAAAGGCAGCTGCGGCTGCTGCTTCTAGACAAGGGTTTTGAGGGGCGGTTTTCAAGGGGCCTGGCTCAAGTTGGAGGGCCCTCCAGGCTCCAGGGAAGAGTCTGATAACAGTTAATGGGTCACATTGTAGCTTGTCACCTCCTTAGGAAAAGCTGATCTGTTTTCTAAGTCCACGAGTGACAGGATTAGTGCTTCTGAAATGCTTTCATCTTGACTGTTTTCGTCTGAAGCTGTTGGAAAGGGCTTTGCCAAGAAAAGCAAAGAATAAAATCGAACCATGCCCTGCGCTGCGCTGTCCTTGGTTTCACAAGTGCAGGTGCCAGGGACTCTAGACAGGACAACGCTGAGGGTCCCGGAGATGGGAGGAAGCGCATCAGAGGACCAATTGCATGCCTGGGGGGACACAGAGGGCCGCTGTGCCCACTTTCCTTTGGCCAGGGCAGAGCCATCATGCCTGGGGATCTTCCACTCCAGTGGGGAATGACAAATCCATCCAAAGGGCACATTCTCTGCCAGGGCAACAGTCTGGTTTTGTGCAAGACTCCTGGGGTGCATGAGTTTTGTTTTTCATGCTGTCCCCTCTCATGAGGCTTGATTTTTCTCAATGTTCCCCTCCACATCGCAGCACCTACTTGTGTCCTTCTATGTGGTTTGTGGGCTCCCTGCTACCCCTTTTCGGCTTACCCCTACCTGCTTTCACTGGGACCAGGGGTACCCCTGTTTTCTTGTGAGCAGACTCACTTTTGTCATTGACATTTCCTTTGGACATTACTTTTCTATCTTTGATCTAATTTCCATTCCAGCCAGGAGTGTCAGAATCTCTGCAGTGACAAATCCATCTAAAGGGTATATCCTGGCCAGGGCCCACAGATGGCAGAATGTGGGAAATGGGACATTTGTCTGCAGCATCTCTCTACCTCCCCTCTGACAGGTGCCCTGTACCGCAGTCACCTGTAGTGAGTGAGGGACCCTGAGCATTTCCTCGTCTCCTTTGCCTTCTCCCATCAAAACTTACATATCCTGATACCAATTTCTCAGAGCTCGCTTAGGAGCTAAAGTATATAGCTTATAAATAACTGTCACTTCTCCCTGGACATTTTGGTATTTCAACAGGATCTCTCAATGTTTTGAGCTGAAGTGGGGGAGCATTGTTGGCCTTTTAGGTTCCCTGGCAGACCAGAACGGGAGAGCATTTTGGAACCATGGTGGGAGGTCAAGGGCCGCTGTTTAGGGTCCTTTACATCATGCTTACAGGGGACTGTCCAGGAAACTACGGCCTTGAGAGAGTTGTGCTAAGTCCAGTACACTCAGCACAATTTCTATCGTGCTGAGAAAGCAGTGCAGCTTTTACCGGGCTTCAAGAATTAGCCTTAGCCCCACAGTGTGTGTGCACAGGTGTGTGTGTTAGGGTCACGGTGCATGGTTGTGCAGGTTGTGAACTGCTAAAGGGCCATACGCAGGGAGGCACCATTCACATGGCAAACACTGCTGCATATGTCAGCTATGACAATCAGATGGCAGGGGCCTGTTTCCAACTGGGAGGTAGGAGAGGCCAGCGCAGGTTTTAGTGACAGACAGAGAAGGGAGAAGGTGAGATGGGAGTCAGCACTAAGAAGTAGGTCTGAGAAATTAAGAGAAAATAACTAAACTGTGGCTATTTCATTCAGGCCCTGGATCAAGCTCTACCTGATTTAATCTATTTAGCTCTTGACTGTAAAGTTTCATGAGCCAATATAGTCCCATTTTTGTTAAACACATTTTCATTAATTCATAATACCTGATATTTTCTCATTTGAATGATAGAGATAATAAAACATAACTTGAAGGACTATTGTAAGCATTTAAAAATACACATAAAAATGCCTGAGTATTGTACACAGAAGCCACTTGTTTGTTAAATAAATGAGTAATTTTTCTCATTAACAAATACGTATGATTTTATGAAGCACTAATTTTAATAATATACCCTTTCACACACTTTCCCGATTTATAATTTGATTATGGAAAATTTTGACATTGTTGTCAGTTGGTAAGCGATCAAGGCGGAGCTATCATCTTAATATATAGTGCAAGGCACCATGAAAAGGGGATGAAAATTACAAAAACTTGTTTTACCCACAATTTCAGGAATAGATATTTTGCATAAAAAGAGGCTTGCTGACACATCACCAGAGAAGACATACAGACGGCAAATAAACATATGAAAAGATGCTCAACATCACATGTCATTAGAGAACTGCAAACTTAAACAACAATGAGGTATCACTACGTGCATATTGGGATGGCCAAAGTCCAAAACGCTGACAACACCAATGCTAGCAAGGATGTGGAACAACAGGAACTCTCCTTCCTTGTAGGTGGGAATGCAAAGAGGCAAAGCTATGGAGATACTGGATAGGTCAGTGGTTGCCAGGGGCTGGTGGAAGGAGAGATGAATAGGCAGAGCAGAGAGGACTTTCAGGTCAGTGAGACTATTCTGTATGACACTATCATGGTAGGTACATGCATAGATAATGGTAGGTACATGTATATATAATGTAGGTACATGTTATTATACATTTTTCAAGAACTATTGGATGTACAATGCCAAGAGTTAACCCCTAATGTAAACTATGGACATTGGGTGACAGTGATGTATCAATGGAGGTTCATCAGTTGTCACGAATGTCCCACTCTGGGTGCGGGGGTGGGTATTATCAGTGGGGGAGGTTGTACATGTGCAGGGCAGGAGGTTTATGGGAACTCTCTGTACTTTCTGCTTAATTTTGCTGTGAACCTAAAACCACTCTTAACGTTTATTAATTAAAAAAATAAAATGTGTTTAAAAAGAGACTTGCGCATATCATGGTTCACATAAAATGTTATTTGATAATCAAAATTCTCCATGGTACCTCCCTCCAAACCACCCCCCAAGACATTATTTCTAAATAATCAGAAAATAAAAAGGAGAAAAGAAAACAACCAATCAAACCTCCAAGCATACCTGAGTATTGAGCATACCTTGTCTTTGGTACTGGGTTTTTAATCTTCGTCATGAGTATGAAGAGAACAGAATTTGTTTTCTTTTGTCTTACGATCCAGGAATGTGAATAACCGTTGACTGATGCTTGCCAAGACATGAAAACAGAGGGACTGTGTCTGACTCAAGGAGCAATGACACAAAGCTGAGAATAGAATGACAGGACTGGAGAAAAACGCACCATGTAAAATATAAACTGGAGCCAGCTTTTCCCTGTGTTGAGCCATTCTCTGGCCCTTCACAACACTTAGAATCAAGCCCCAAGTCTTTGCCTCTGCTGAAAAGGCCCGGTGCGAACTGGGTCTAGGCCACCTCCCAACCTAATTTCCCATTACTCCCTCCTGCCTCTCTGGATTTCTTGTTGCTCCTGCCCCAGGACCTTTGCACTTGCTGTTCTCTCTGCCTGGAAAGCTCTCCTCCTCTTCCATGACTGCTTGTTACTTTATTCTAATCTCTGATCAAATGTCATTTCCCCAGAGAGCCCCTCCTTGACCACAAGACTGAAAATATCAACCTCTTTCCAACCTCTCTATTCCTCTTCTCTGCTTCATAAGGAGTACTGATGCTTCATAGCATCCATGGCTCACTTCCTGGTCCTAGCACATGTTGCTCTGTTCAGCTGTCCCGTGTCTGCCTTCCTGCACTTGCATGTGAGCTCCTGAGGACAGCTCAGCTCAGCATCTACAATGGTGCTTGACACACGGTAGCAACTCAATAAATATTTATTGATTGAATTTGCTACAACCAATTTCTATATGTCAACTTGGCAATTACATTAACTTCATTGTTTGGTTTTTCAACAACGAAAAGGAATCTCAGTGCCTGCTAACCTCGCTGGAACAGCGCACGTGTCTCCAATGACTGAGGCATAGGTGGCTGAGAGTGCAACCTGCCTCATTTATTCCAGATCAAACTCAAACACTCATAATGTAAAGAATATCACATGCTCCCTCATGGCACCGAGACATACTTTTCCAGAGGATTAGCTTATAAGAGTCAGATAATCCTCCTGGGTTGGATAAATAGATCTTATAGAAATTCCTGGGGCATATGCTATAGAAGGCCTTTCACTAAAATTAAATTAGCAAAAAAAAAAAAAAAAAAAAAAAGAGCTTTTCTTGGGGTAAATTAAAGTTGGTTTTCTTTTACAAGCTGTTTTAAACTATCACAATCCGATAGGCAGGGTCCTGCCCAGACACAACTGGGTGATTCACATGGCTCATTCAGAACCTTGTGGCCGTGCCCTGGGGAGAGAGGAGAGGAGAGAATGGCTGGAGTTGTCCAAGGGGAGGCACATTCGGGACTTTTAAACAAGGACCTAAGAATTCCAGTGATTTAGAAAAACTACTTGATTAAGTTGGTACCTATCACAATATGAAACGTGCAGAGGAACTTTGATGAATAAAAACACCATCCTTTCAGCTGCCTCCCCACCCCCAACAAACCGAAGCTGAGATTTTGATTGTCACAGCCCAGCAGCGTTTGTCGACAGCTGTCACTGGGGCAGTCACCTAACCCGGGGCGCATCCACAGAGCAATACTCAGCTTTGCTTCTCTCCAGCAAAAACGTGGGGGCCGGAGGGGTCAGTCCCAGCGCCCTTCCCTCCCTCAGGTGCAGCACTGCCTCCGCTCCGGACTGAATCGCACAACTGTGCAAATATTGTACTTTCATATATCATCTGTAGTAAGTGTAATACTGAGATCTAAAGGTAAATAGCTGGAGAAATTGCAGTTGTGTTATCAGAACGACATTCCTGTCATCACAAATCAAATTGTGCTGTGTGCAGGCAACAGCAAACAGTGGTTTTAGTCACAACCTTTTCTGTGGGCTCTTTCAGACCATGTATACAAGGCTATGATTTTGGTCAACAAATGATGAGATAAAAACATATTTTGTAAGGGTTATTCTGAGCTAAGGGGGTTGACCTCTTTATTTTAGCATCATATATTTTCTTCTCACTAGAAGGAGTCGGAACTAAATTCGGGGGAGTGAATGTTCTCAATATGATTTAGAACAAGGAGAAGAATAGATTTGAATTGGAATATTAGAACATGGTTAGCCCCTGAGAGGAGCTGGTTTAATGTGTCATGTCTTTGCAGATGTATCAGCTCCAGTGCTCAGGCCTGAGGCTGTCTCTGTTCTGTGGCAGTGAACAGTAGGTGAGGCGTGTTGCCCAGGTGTGAAGGCACCAATCAGTATGAAGAGAAATTCATTCAATCAATTAATCCACCCACCCACCCATCCATTCATCCACCCACCCCTCCACCCACCTACCCACCCATCCATCCATCCATCCACCCACTGATCCATTCATCCATCCATCAATCGAGGCCAACCTTGAGCCAGACTCTGTGCTGGGATTTGAGGCTATGAAGCAGCTCCCCACCCGGTTATTTACATAAGCATCAGGACAAATAACACATGGGCACCGATGAATAGGAAGTAAATTATTGCTTGCACAGTAAGCAGCAAAAGGATTTCCCAAGGAGAAAGGCTCAGGTTCAGTCTGGACCAGAGCAAGAGGAAAGCCATGTGGGGGAATGGAGGGTCTAGCCAGGGTGGGGTTCCCCAGTGCCCCCTAGAGCTGTGCTATTTGAAATTCCCACAGGTACACAGAGGTGTGAGTGTTCGGGCATTTCTCTTATTGGGCACACTGGTAGCTGGGGGGAGGGGCACACGCAGGGATGGGACCTGGGGAGTCGTGAGCGGCCAAACATCAATGATGGAGTCAGCAGCTTTGTTACACATGCCCAGCCCAGAACAATCTCCATGTCCAGGGGAATGTGATATTCTCAGTGGCTTAGGCCTGGGCCACACGGGTTTCCTACTGAGCCAGGGACAAACATGCCGGGACCACATGAGCAGAGAGCGAGAGTGGGCTGGTTACCAAGAAAGAAGTCAGGGTGTGGTCACCAGAAGAATGACGAATGGAAAATGGGCAGCAGGGAAAATGCATCTCCACCTGGGGTAAGCTGGCTTGTTCAAGGTCATGTAGACAATAAGGGCAGAGTAGGATTTGACACCTGGTCAGGCTGTCTCCACTATCCCTGTTTTATCTGGTTCTAATTCAGCTTATCATACCAACTGGTGGTCCATTTGTCCAAGAAGAGCTGGAAGCATCGTGAGTTTCTTATTCTCTGGTAACTTTGCAAACTTGAGAATTTTGTAAATAGGAAGGTTTTCAAAGTTCTTTGAATCTCTTTTCGTATTCCATCACAGATAAATAAGGCTTGGTCTTTGCCCAACTCAAGCATGGATTCAGGAGGTAGCCAGGTTTTCCAGCCTGAAAAAAGATTTCGAAGGCCCTGAGCACTTCTGAAGGGGGTTGGGGAGGGAGGGACACAGTTATCTGTAGTCGTATTCCATTCCCTTCCATAGAGAGTGACTGAGTAGCTACTGGATTCCTGGCAGTGGGGAGACTGCACTGTGATTAAGTCATAGCTTCTGCCATCAGTAGAGTGGGGGAGACATTCACCCATGAGGCATATATATAGCAAATGATACAGATAACAGCATACGAGTCCTGGTGTAAAATAGTCTGCCCCCTACATCAGATGGGGAAAATACCAGACACTTATTTTCCCAGCCTCTCTTCAAACTAGCATGTGGCATGTTGACCTGGGCCCCATCCGTCAAATGCAATCATCCTAGACTTTTGAACTAGTGGCTCAGACAAGCAGGGACCACAAAGGATTCTTTTTGCTAGAGAAGGAAGTGGAGGCATGATGTTGGTACCCACTGTGGTGGTGACAGTGATGCTAATGGCAGCAATCAGTGCTGGGCATTAGCTACAAGTGACAGCATCATCAAATCTCCTAAATGAAGCAGTTCTGTGGCTTGAAATTAGGTAATATTTCTGGACAGTAATGATACATCCCAGTGATTTGGAAAACTGCCCCAAATCCTTTTGCTTAAAGCGCCTTTTAAAAAAAGTATCAGCTTTAGTGAGGCATCATTGGCACATCTACACCACACGTATTTAAAGTGTACAGTGGGATAGTTTGACGTACTTGTGCAACTGTGAAATGGTCACCACAATTAAGATACAGATCCCTAAAGTTTCCTCACACCTTTTGCAATCTCTCCCACCAGCACACCCTCTCCTGCTCCTACTGATCTTTCTAACAGGTCAGTTGCATTTTCTAGAATTTTGGATAAATTAAATCCTCCAGTGCAATGAACAGAATGAATGTTTGTGTCCCTTTCAAATTCACATGTTGAAATCCTAACACCCAAGGGGATGGCATGGTAAGGAGGGGTGCCTTTGGGAGGTGGAGCCCTCCTGAATGGGATTAGTGCCCTTAAAAGAGGGACCCCAGAGAGCTCAGTCCCCCTCTTTCAGCCCTGTGAGGACATAGCGAGAAGACGACTGTCCGTGAATCGGGGAGCAGGCCCCCACAAGATACTAAATCTTCTGGTGTGTTGACCTTGGACTTTTCAGCTTCAGAACCGTGAGAAATAAATTTCCATTATGTAAGCCATCCAGTCCATAATATTCTGTTATAGTAGCCCAAGCTAACTAGGATATACAGTGTGTCCTCTTTTTTGTCCGGTTCTTTCCATCAGCAAAATAATTTGAGATTAATCCATGAGGTTGGGTGTATCAGTGGTGCACTGCTTTTGATTGCTGAGTAGTGTGCCTTTACGTGCATGTGACACAGCTTGCTTCCCCCTCACCTGCTGATAGACACACTTTGAGTTGTTCCCAGTTTGGGCCTATTATAAACAAAGTTTATATGAGCATTCACATACATGTCTTTTTATGGATGTACGCTTTCATTTCTCTACGGTAAATATCTAGGAGTGGAATGGCTGGATCATATGGTGAGTGTTTAATGTTTTCAGAAATTGGCAAACTGTTTTCCACATTTGATGTCCATTGTACATTCCCACCGGCAGTGCACGCTCTGTCTTCTTCCTTTAGCCGTCCTAATAGATGTGCAGTGGCGTCTCATTGTGATTCCAACTTGTCCTTGACTAATGGCTATTGATGTTGAGCATCTTTTCATGTACTTATTTGCCATCTATGTATCTTCTTTGGTAAAATGTCTGTCTACGTTTTTCTTAGAGGTCCTTTAATTAGGTTGAGAAAATGCTCTCTGTTTCTAGTTAGCTGAGACTTTTTATGAAGAATAGATGTTAGATTTGGTTAAATGTTTTTATTGTATATATTGATATGATAAGATGGTTTTCTTTTTAATTTATTAATATGGTGAATTATATTGATTGATTTCCAATGTAAAATCAGTCTTGCATGGTGATCCTCATGTGCTATCTTTTTATATATTGTTGGATTCAATTTGTTAAAATTTTATTTAGAATTTTTGCATCTATGTCCCTGAGAGATATTGGTCTGTAGTTTTCCCTTCTCATAGTATCTTTGGGTTAGGTATGAGAGTAACACTGGTTTCATAGTTGGGAAATATTACCTTCTTTGCAATTTTCTGGAAGAGTTTCTATAGCATTGGTATTATTTCTTCTTTAATATAGAATTCACCATTGAAGCCATTCAAGCCTGGAGTTTTCTTTGTGGGAAGATTTTTAACTACAAATTCAATTTCTTTAGCAGGTATAGGGCTAAACAGATTATTTCTTCTTGAGTCAACTGTGACAGTTTATGTTCTTGAAGGAATACGTTCACTTCTTCTGAGCTGTGACATTAATGGCATAAAGTTGTTCATATCCTTTCCTTACTGTCCTTTTAATATCTGTAGATTCCGTAGTGATGTCACCACTGTCACACCTGATCTTGGTAATTTGGGTTCTCTCTCTCTTTGATACACATTAGCAAAAGCTAGTTCTAGTATACCCTGCCTGAAGCTCATAAAACATCTCTGTGATAAAACTGGCTAGAGATTTATCAGTCCTATTGATTCTCTCAAAGAAATAATTTTTGTTTCATTAATTTTATCCATTGTTTTTCTGTTTTTAGTCCATCAATTTTTGCTCTGATCTTTATTATTTCCTTTCTTCTTATTGTTGTTAGTTTAACTTGCTCTTATTTTATTAGTTTCTTGGGTGGAAAATGAGGTCACTGATTTAAGGCCTTTGTTTTATTCTAACGTAACTATCGTGCTATCAGTTTCCCCCTAACTACTACTTTAGTGCATCCGTCAACTCACAGGACCCAGGAGGCTCTGTCGAGGTTTCTCCTGTCTGCGCAGCCGCGTGGCCGCACTCCCAAGGCTGCAAGCTTGCATGGAGGTGTCACTTCATTTGCCTCATGTCTCTCAAGGATCACTGTTTGCTTTTGCTTAATGTATGTGGTCTTGAAAATTTCAGTTTCATGTATTTTGTCTCTTTATTTTTGGTTGTTTCAGGTGGAATGTTAAATCTGGTCTAGGCCTCCACCTTGTTCAGAAGCAGAAGTCCTTTTGTTTGATTTTAATTTGTGGGGTATATGTGTGTGTGTGTGGGGGGGTTACACAGCTTTCAGTGTCATGTAGTTATAATAAATATATTGATCTATTTCTTTACCTTTTTTCTGTCTCTTCAATCATAAACATCTACCCTCCTCTAGAAGACTAAATGATATTCATTTATTTCTTCTTCTGATTTTTATTCATTGATTACTTTATCCATATTTTAGAGTACAATGTGAGATAAAACCCTAAGTTACTTCTCATGTGCCCCTCTCCCCCTGTCCAAATAGCCAACTGACTGATTTTCCCAAAATTATTTATCATAATACTTCCCTGTTCCATTGATTTGAGATAAATTCTTTATTATTATATTATGCTTTTGTATATATAATCCTTTTGGGGAATATTCATTCTGTTATACTGATCTTTCTTTTTCTCATTCTCTCTCTTTCTTTTATGACAGCATACTTTTAAAATTGTTAAAGTTTTACAGTATTGTTTTATGAGCTTCAGGCAGGGTATACTAGAACTAGCTTTTGCTAATGTGTAAGCACTAATTCTGTTCATATCTTCTCAACTCCATGTTCGGTAAAGTCACATTGGACCCATGATGGGAGTATTTACACCACAGAAATTGGCAAACACTACATATCAGGGAATTTTGTTGGTTTTTTATTTATTTGTTTTTTGTTGTTTTTCCTAAAAGTCAGTTTACCAGCATACCATTGGGGTTAGTTCTTCCTCATAAATATTTTTCCCACATTATTGTTTACTATTCACACATATCATACCACATAAACTTTAGAGTATTTTTATTTTTTTATTGGCATTATATTCAAACTAAATTTAACTTGGAAAGAATTCACATCTTCTAACTTGTGACATTCAATCTGCCCATTCTGATAAAAGATCCATAACTCTGAATTTTTTCAAATATATCTCTTCAAAACTGGTTAACAGTTTTCTCTGTATGGGTCACATAAATTTTATGGCCCACACTATTAATGGTATATTAGACGAGAGATTATGATAAAGCCACAAGGTGATTGACTTAAAAAGAAATGAGAATGAGAAGAAATATACTTGGATGAGAGAGTTGAGTTCCCTCTCATCTAGTGTAGACAACACCAACTCATCTGACTCAAAGAAGCAAAAGAGAAACAATATCTGGGATGCTCACTCTCAAAAAAAAGTGGACCAAGGGATAGAAAACAGGTCATACAAGGAAAAGCCAAAGGCTCTGGAAGCTTTATCTTAGAGAGGAGAAGGCTAATATATAATGTGACAAAGAATACAAAGATTGTTTTGAATAATATGCTAAGGCATTAATCCAAGAACGAGCACTTCCTAGAAACAGTGAAGAGGAAATTCATGCAATAGTCAGAGTTGGATGAATGGACCTTTCAGGTTCTGTTAATTCTAACAGGCTAAGATTTAAATTCTCTTTGATTATGGTGAACAAACAAGAAGAACCTGACTTACATCAAAGCAGAAACTTTAGTTCAGTGTAGGGAGAATTTCAACCCTGTCAATGCAAAAGCAAACAGACAAACAACAAAAACAACAAATAAAATCCTGGAAAGAAGTTTAGAGGAAGCTGGGTGTTCTCCAGCTCTGGAATATGTAGCAGCTGTCCTGGATAGCGCAGATCAACAGCAGCAAACTAGAAGATGATGGTCTCCATCTGGCTACAGGCGTATTTTATTCACCTGGCAAGGTAGCATTGAAAAACAAGATCACACCTGTGTGTCTTAGGTGGGGGAGGCATCCTCTCATTTGCCACCATCCATCCACTCTCTATTGCCTTAAATTTTTTACAGGAGGTCTGCTGTAGTCATTCATATTACCTAGCTGGCTCTGAAGACAGACACATTTGAGACTCTGGTTTAAGTATTCAGTGTTCTGAATTTTGAGGTATTAAAACCCAACTCCAGTCTTAGAATTATAAAAATCCGAACACAGGATTTTAAGTTGAAAACTATTACTACATCTTGAACTTTCAGTCTTTTTTTTTTTTATACTTGCTAACATGGATTCATGCTCACAGCAATGATTCAAAGGTAGCATTTGGACGTAGGTAATGTTTTGTACTTCCAGGATTTCTGCTTTCAGAGATGAGTTTGCTAAGATTGCTTTCTTTCCTTTCCTTTTCTTTCTTTCCTCCCTCCCTCCCACCCTTCCTTCCTTCCTTTTTCTTTCTTCCTTTCTTTCTTTCCTTCTTTTCCTTTTTGTCTTTCTTTCTTTCTTTTTTTTAATTTATAAAAAAAAGAGGTTTCTTTGGCTCACGATTCCGGTGGCTGGAAAGTTCAAGATTGGGCAGTTGAATCTGGTGATGGCCTCAGGCTGCCTCAACTTGTGGCAGAAAGTGAAAGGGAGAAGTGTGCAAAGAGATCACAGGGCAAGGGAGAAAGTGGGAGAGAGACACCTAGGAAGTTAGACTTTTTTAAACAACTGTAAGCCATTCTTGGTTGACTATGCCATTAAATATTGAATGATGAGACCCAAACATCAATAGTGAATAAACATTTATTTACGTATGCTTAGAATATATTTCTAAACTCCCCCCTAAAACAAACAAAATAAACCAATGAAACCAAAAGATATTTTAAACAAATGGCCTTCTAGATAATGAAACAATCTTGGTTTTCTACATGTAGACAAGTACTGGAGCCATTTTGATTATCACAAGAGAAATGGATAACTAGCAGTTCTAAAAGTTTCAAGTGTAATCCAGGCAGAAAGTAGCCTTATAAAAATAAATTCTGATCATTTACACAAATCACAATTATTGGACTTCTGGCCATGGTTCTTGATCTTGTGCATCCAAGAATAATGCAAATGTAAAAACACAGTGTAGAACTGAGCACAGGGACTCCTCGGAGGTCTGTGCTGGTGACTCAGTCTGCTTGTCAGGGTTCTTGTCTCTCTTTCCCTTATCTTCTTAGCTTCAACTTGGAATGAGAAAGTAAGGAGAGAAGAGGGCTAATGAAGAGCAAATGTCACACCCTCAACATGGCTTTAATGTTTACTATTTCAGAAACAATAAAAATTTAGGTTAAAGAAACCATTTTATTTTTTTCTTTATACAGAGCAGCAAAATTCCACACTTAATGTTTTGAAAACCAGAGCCTCCTAAGTAAGAGCTTGAAGTTATTTCTTAGTGCTCATCTAAGGAGTTTTGGATAGGGTCATATTTTGAACACATGTATAAGACAGCATTCCATAATTGATTTATTAACATATGAGGTCATGTTTATGATTTCTTTCTGAAATATTTAAAAGCAAACTATAACTGCATAATCCTATAAAATCTATTCATCACAAACCTGCTTCAAAAGTTCATAAAAAGCACAAAAAGAGCCAGCATATTGTATTTAGTTACGGTTGAAGTTTGTACTCCAAAGGATAAATGAATACGATTTGTATTTGCTATGGATCAGGCTGTGTTTTATTCACATTGTATTACATCTCAGGAGAGAGTCTGCTAAATAAGTCCAAATGGCAGAGATTCAGAAATCCAGAAAAATGCAAACATCACATTTCTTTTTTTTCATGGTGGACAAGACAAGAATGATTAAGAAATCCTTTAGAAAATATTACATTTTCAAATGTTTTCGAAAGGCCGTGGAATTCCTAAAAGCTAAATCTCTTCTCATCCCATTCGTCTTTAACTATCTTGACATTGCATGCGATCTTTAAAAGTATAATGTGTGTACTTTGCTTTGCTAAACCCTTTTAATTTAGGTTTCTTGGATCCTTTATATTCAGATACATTATTTGTCATCATCCCCTGCAGATCTCAATGGTTACCAGAGAAAACTAAGACCCTATGTTGGCTCAAAGATAGGGTAGGCTGCTCCTCCCAAAAATGTGTGTTCTAATACCACATTTCTTTCATTGAGGATCCCTGGAAGGGGTAAGATATTGAACCAAAGTCACTCTAAGTGGCAAACATTATTAGATCTCTTCCTGAGAATAGTTTTTACTAGAGGAGAAGGCAGAGATCTGGCACTTCTAAGAGTCGTTAGAAGGAGAAAGAGAAAATTTGTGGGGAAAGGATCAAGAATCCAGGGACGATGGGCTTGAGGTATCAAAAACAAATAGCCTGTTTCAGAGCTATCCTGAGAAGACATAGGAAGGTAAGGGAAGGTGAAGAAAGGGATATTGCCTGAGCACACCTGCGTGCAGGGACATGCTGTTGCACACGTGGTCCTGTTAATCCAATCACAGTCTTGAGAGGCTACGTTTTTTTTCTTATATAGATATGGGAACTAAAGCATAATTTTTAAGTGGATAAAATCATGACTCCCATACAAATACACACTTTCCAGAGGTTTTATTTAACTCATTCGTTAATCAGAGAACCAGTAAGATGTGATAGATCAAAGGACAATCATTTGAACAGACCCATACAACAGCAATCATGAATGCTGAAATGAATTTGCTAACAGAAGCAAAACTGGTCAATAGTCACGTGGTAATGACCAATTACATCTCCACAAGGATAAAGTTTATTTGTATCTGTATGGATAAGAATCATTGGCATTACCATCACAGAGTTGTAAAATAGCTCAAACACAATGAGAGGTGTAGACTCCTAGAGGGTCAAAGAACCCTCTGGAGGATCTGCTTAGACCAGGTTTCTCAATCTCATGTTGGGACAATTTCTTGTAGCAAAGGGCTGTCTCGTGCATTGCAGGGTGTTTCACAGCATCCCTGCCCTCTACCCACTAGATTCCAGTGGCAGCCGCCAAGTTGTGACAACCAAAAAAACATCTATTGACATTGCCATTTGTCCCCTGGGGGACAAAATCATCCAGGGTTGAGACACTGGTTTAAACCCTGCCCAGTATTTCCTTGAGGACACAGTAAACTCTGCCCATTTCCAAGTCTTCTACAATTTGTCCAGACAGAATGAGGTTCAAAAAAGTTAAGTACCTTGGCCATGACTCCATAGCTACTAGGTGGTGGAATGGATGTCAAAATTATTTCTGACTTCAGAGCATATTTCTTTTCATTCCACACTCTGAAAATAGGAATTGGTGATATTTAGCTCCTTATGTGAAATACTCTGTTAGTAATTATAATCCAGATAGTCCCAGCCCTTCTTGCACTTGCCCTAAGAACCAGTTCTGTTTGGTGTCACCATTAAGAGAAACACACATCTGACTCCAGAGGTCTAGAAAAATAATGTTTTCACTGAAGTCTCTTGAAGAAGAGAGGAAGTTAGAATTTCACCTCACAAGAAAATAATGAAACTTCTTAAAACTCTTTGTAGGCACCTCACTCTGGAAAGCAGCCCCACTTTTCCTTGTAGCTGCTTCCTTAATATCTCTTCTGTCTCTCGGGAACTCCAGTGTGCTTCTCTCACGTCCGCGAGTCCCGTGCTACACAGGGAAGCACTGCCCCTTGCATCCATTTAGTCTCTCCACATTTATTTTTTAATTCACCTCTCCATTCCTTATTCTGAAGGGAGAAAACAGGGTAAAGCTGTAAATGTTTACATTTTGTTATTTTTGACCCCAATGCAAAAGTGAAAAATTCTTCTTTTTAAAGGAGAAGCCGGATACTAGCACATTTGAAGGTTTATTGATTGAAAGAATCTGGAAGCAGTAACACTGCGGGAACAATGAGCACTCCTAGCACTCAGATCTTGGTTTCTAAATACCAAGATCTCCATTAAAAACCCCAGAGCTCTTCAGAGGCATGTACTTGGGTAGGGAAGGAACAGGGTGAGCCTGGAAGTGCTCAAGAATTAATGGGAACATGTCAAAAAAAAAAAAAAATACAGGGGCCAACTAAAGAAGTTCCCATCACCAAATTTGGGACAAATTGAGAAGCAGAAAGAATAATGACAGTTATGAATCACAGAACAAAGAATCCATGAGTCCATAGTGATACTCAAAACAAATAGAAAAATAAAAACCTTGGGGTGCTGGACAGAGAGGGAGAAGGGAAAGAGTTTCTCCACCAAAGAATATCAACTAATAATATAGAAGGAATGATAGAATGATAAGATAGTATCTACAGCTTGTCTGTAAGATTTTAATTTAGATAATTCCTCCATTAGCTACACACACACACACACAAATCTCTCTGCCTACTTATCTATCTGCATATATTTGGATTTCATGTAAGAATTTTTAGGTTCCCTGGCTAAAATAAGTTTGAAAACTACTATGATACAATTTATTTTTATATATCTTATTTATATGTCTGCCTAGAGTTCATTGTGTAGGTTTAAAAATTTTAATTTAGCCATACTTTTATTGTTGCCAAGTTTAGAATTATTTATTATGCTGAAATGAATATCCTTGCCCATAATTCTCTGTGTATATTTCTACTATTTTCTCCAGATAAATGCTAAGAAGTGGAATGGATAACTCAAAGGACAGAAACAGTTTTTGAACTTTTGGTACAGATTTTCCAGGAAAAACCCCTCCAGCTGTTGGCTTGCATGACTTTGTGATTTATTAATAGAAACAGTCATGCTGATTTCTATTTTCTGGGCACCTATATTATGCCCCACAGTTTATAGACAGCTCTCATTGTCCTCCCAGCAACCCTGCAAGGTGGATAGTATTTTTTCACACAAACAAGGGACCCGAAGCTCAGAAATTCATGTGCCCAGAGTGAGAAAGTAAGGCACAAGATGCTCTGGATTTTAACTCATTTTATAGCTCTCTAGAGCCTATGCTCTTTCCCCTTGGCCAAGCTACCGCTCTCAATGTACTTAGAACAGGGTCTCATTGCCTTTGACTTTGTGACTCTCCATGCTTAATTTTCATAAACTACAACCTGTTCTTCAACGCCTAGTTTGGATCCTATTCCTCAGAAGGCTGGCCAAGCCCAACACTGCCTCTCTGCCCCACAGCTCACACAAGGGTGTGTGAACAGGACCACACACACACACACACAGACACAGACACACACACACACACACACACACACACACCTGATACCTCCAATTCTCATCCAAAATCATATGATTCTTTCTCCCCATTCCACGTTTGTTATCTCCCTTTAGGACCTTGGTTCCCAAATGCATCAGTGTCTTTACTTATAGTCTCAATCCTACAATACAACACTTTAGAATCACTATACCAATACCAGTTCCAAACAACACACCTACTGTGTCAAGTTGGATTCCTTGCAATTCTTTTGTGTCCTGAGCCTATCTCTCACTGAAGGTGTATACTCAGCACTTGCATGAGAATTCTAAAGCAGGGCGGCACTGTCTTGCTGAAGGAGCTGACCAGTCCAGAGTGTCACCGTTCAGAAGTCTCAGTCCCCATCAGCACTAGCAAGGGAGCGTGAGACTGGGCTGGCTGCATTGCCCACGGACATGTGTGGGGCGCTTCTGAAACAATGGGAGGAGCACAGACGGGCAGAGTCAAGCAGTAGAAATCCTTCCCTCTAGCAAGGCGGTAAAAAGGCGGTGACAGAAAGAGAAGGAGGAAAAACTGGGCTGCTCAGGAATGACTTTAGGGGAGGGAGAATTCCCCCCCCCCACCAAGCTATGAGGGCCAAAAGGGAGGTGCCTCCATGGCAGCAGGGCCTAGTTCCTCCAAAGGGCCCAAATAGTAAAGATCAGAGTCAGGCAGGACATGAAGAGTGTCACGGGGCGATGAGGAAGCAGCCACAGTGTGCCCCCACCACGATAGCTCAAGTTAGCCTGAGTTCTACGCTCTGGATCTCAGGTTTGGATTTAGCCCAGTATTTAAAGCAATCTTTGTTCTCCAAACGTGGGGCTGGGAAGAGAGAAAACTCAGCCATGTGAGGGAGTTTTACGGATAAGCCCCATGAGCATTCAAAAATGCATCGTATAGAGCAAAATACAACTTACAAGGATTTAGAGAGATTTCTGACATAGACCATGAAATCTGGCTCACGGAAACATCCATGAGTCAGGGGTATTGCTCTCAACAAGAAAGAACTAATTCCACTGAGTGAATTATTGCTGAATATGAGACCAAAGGAAAGTTAGTGTTTAATTTTAGTTAATATAATTGCTGCCACTTCACCCATCTCCTGCCCTCTTTGTGGCTGGCTCTTCTAATGCCAGGATGCATAGATAACTCAGAGGATATATGCTGGCTTGTGGCCCAATCAAGCTTGAGAAGGAGCCCCAGTCCTATATTCACAACCTAAAAGAAGCCGAAGGCAATATATTTGGGCTGCAGATGCAGAACCCGCCGATAGGGAGGGCCAAATGTATTTATTGACAAGAATTGAGTATAAGTGGACTTGCACAGTTCAAACTCATGCTGTTCAAGGGTCAACTGTACTTTTCACATTAAGGTGATGTCAATTGATGCCAGGAGTTCTTGTAATTGGTTTAGCTTAATTTGTACGAATGTGCTGATAGCCACATGAGATATTGCGATAGTCTCTCACTATGCCTTTCCCCCACAGATGCTCATCCCAAATAGTCATTCCATGGTATCTGTGGGAGTTTGGTTTCAGGAGCACCCTGCAGATACCAAAATCCATGTATGCTCAAGTCCCTGATATAAAATGGTGTAGTATTTGCATATAACCTATAGGAATGCTTTAAGTATACTTTAAAGCATCTCTAGATAACTTATAATACCTAATACAATATCAATGCTATGTAAATAGTTGTTATACTGTATTGATTAGAGAATAATGAAAAGAAGAAAATAGTCTGTACATGTTCAGTAGAGATGCAACCATCCATTTTATTTTCCAAAGAAATTTTGGAAATTTATTTTGGATCCATGGTTTGCTGAATCGGAACCCATGGATACAGAGGGTTAGCTATATGAATAACATGGTCCTCTGCTGGGATAAAAATGTATGTCGAGCTTCTTAATAAACAAAACAAAAATCAGTTCTCACTATCTAATCTCAAATTGGCAGCCATAAGACATAGAGCTCTTTGCAATGAGCTATCCCCAGACAGCTCCGTTTTGAATGGACTGTGCTGTATTGCCCATCAAATGCATGGCTGGGACTACAGATGTTGGGGATGCTAAGGGATGTTCCTCTAAGCCCTTTATGCTCTATCCTGTTGGCAAGTCGGAGCACCAGGCTATCAGCACAGAACAGTGGTTGAAAGCATGATATTTGGAGTTGGGTCTGAGTTCTAAACCCAGTTCTGTTACTCAATGTGTGACTTTGGGGAAGTTACTTCACTTTTTGTGTGTGACTCTTCGTTCGTAAGAGGCAGATAGTTAGAGAGCCAACCTCTCAGGATTGGGGGTGGTGGCGTGTGCAGGCTCTCAGCACAGGGCCGAGCATGGAGGAAGTGCTGAACACGTGGGGGTCGTGCCGATGAATAGACTAATGGTGGCCACATGAGCTCTCTAAGGAAAGCTACCATGGGAAGCTAAGTTCAGAGTTGTGATCAAAAACAGAATTCATAAGCTGGGATGGATACAGAAACAGGGGAGCTAAAATACCTTCTCAAAGTGTCTCCCGTTCACCAAGCTTGAACAACCTTCCATTCCCAGGCCCAAAGCTTCAGGCCAGTGGTCGAGCCTGTGAGCGCAGCACGAAGACGCTGCCTTTGTTCCCTCCACCCCTTTCGGTGGCTGCAAGGTGAGTGCAGCCACAGCGGGCACCTCCCCCAGGGGACTGCGCCACTCGCGCCTCTGGGATTCCGTGTCCTTCCACCGCACAGGTTTCCTCTTTCTTGGGAAAGAGGTTCAGTCCTGGTCGCTCCATAATTTTTCCCTGATCGTGTTCGCAGACAAGGCTGTTGTCACAGCTCCTCAAGCACGATGCCACTTTTTAAAGGGAGGTCGTTTAAAGAATTGTTTTGATTTTTTCCATTTTATGTTCATAATTGAACCTTTTCCCCTCAGTTTTTGTGCCATTGATCCCTGCATGCTGTCCAACCAGCTGTCTATGTGCTTTTTTGTTTTTTACTGTATAATATATTGCTTCATATTCTTTCATCTTTGGAAATAGGCAGAGTGTTATTATTTTAAAAACTACAATCAATGGTATTTGTAAAAGCATATTTTAAGAGCTTTTAAAAAAAAACTAGAGCACTGGACAAAGGAAAAAATAATACTTTTATTAATTTTTAAACCTACAGACTTACTTGAGGGTAGGAAAAAGGAGAAGAGAGGGCAGCCAGTTTAGAAATAATAGTAATAGCAATAGCAGCAGCAGCATAACCGTGTGCTTTTTCTTTGCAAATCCAAGAGGAAGAGCCGGACTCCAAGAAACAAGAGCTATTTGCCTTGGTACAGAAATAAGTCATAGATTATTTTCTTCTTTCCATGAAATACTATTCAAACCAAATATTTATATTCTTCCCTTCACTAAAATGCTATTGAAAATGAATATGAATCTTGTGGGAATTTAAGCGTTGCATATTGTCTAGCTGACAGAGTCATTTATAAAAGTTGGGATATTTTATACCCCATCAGGGCTTAATTAGGGTTTATAAAGATCACTGGCAGTTGAAACAGAAATATTGTATTCTTCCTTCCCCCCAATGACTTTCCCTTCTTCTCTAAAAGGGCCTTTAAAACTCATTTAAGTCTTGCTGAAGTTAATCATAAAGATAGATACCAACCGTTCTTCAGGGGAATCTAATCCTCTGCACTTTCCTCCTTTCTCCCCAAATTTCTTGGATAACCATAAGCAGAGTTAGTTCCAATCCTGACCCTTCTCCTAATCAAGTTTTGAAAGGAAATTTCCTCAAACAAGAAGGTGACTGAAAAGACACGCAAAGCCCAAAACATCTGCACCCGGAGAATTTCAGCTGACTTAGGCCAAAGGATAGAAAATGAACGGTTTGGTAACTCCAACGGCAGAAAATTGCTGACAAATGGTATCTTTGCACAGGAGATATTAACACTCTGGCTGTGAGGGTGCAAAATTGAACAGATGGCGCCCCTAAATGCAAGGCTCATATAATCTATTTCCACTTGTGTTTGTTGTAAACTTTTATTTTAAATTTGGTGCTAAGAACAAAAAAAAAAGTGTGTTAATGACACCATCCAGGGACAAACTTGCAGCAGCTTCTCTTTAAGAGCTCAATTAATACGCCTGGAATTCAGCCTGTGGTTCTGATCCTCTTCCCGTTCTTAAGCTTTCCTGGGAACCGATGAAGGTGAAACTTCAAGGGAACTAGAATATGTGGTCAGATAATAACTATACTAATTTTGTCCTAAAGCGGAACTTCTGAGGCACTTCGCATCAAAAGGGACACCCAGAATCGTTCTCCCTCTGCCTTGCCTCTTGTGGATGTCCTCAGTGAGCATTTTACTGAGCTGCAACTATGAGTAAAAGGTGAGAGAAAAATCTTACTATGTGGCTGTTTATTTGTTGAGGACAGACAATAGGTTGACCAAGACATAATGCAATTGTCAAAGCAAACTGTCAAAGCGTATCCATTTTAAGTTTACTATTAAGTCTAGAGCAGGACAAGAATATTTTAGAACATTTAGAATCTACAAATTCCATCTCTCTGGTTATGCAATATGATGAGTTGTTTTTGTCGTGTTGCTCTCAGAACAGGTATTTGGGGAGCTGAGTTTTAATCTTAACATGTGTACATGTCTAATGTTCTCAACCAAATCCAAGAGCCCCCGGAGGAGAGTCTCCATCTTATATTTCCTTATATCCTGGTGCACTGACTATGAAGACTGTGTTAAGCGTTCACTAAATGCATGTCAACGGAGCTTTCTAGACAGGTTTAAAACGAGAGTGGAACGATCACAAGCAGATCATTTACGAATATAAAAATTGAGAGAGCAAATGTTCAGGAAAGTCAGTGCTGAACAAAATCACTGTATAACACAATGAACCAGCCTCATGGTCCGTAAGCTCTGAGTCTCTTCCAATGGGTACAGTTTGGTGTTAGCTGCAAGTAACATCACCATTTCTACTGAAGAGAACTGGGTAGCCCCATGGGCGTTCAGATGCCCACATCACCCTCATTACTCTGACCTGTGCTGGCCTCAGAAAATCACTGCGTCTGTCGGATCCTCAGGTGCAAAGCACAGAGAATGACACTGGATCATTTAGGCTGCAGAGAGTTTGGGCCAAATCACAGTATCTCCGAGAGGCCTAGAAAATGTGGCTGGAGGTCGCACAGCCAAGAAAAAGGCTCAGATGATACTGCAGAAGTGATCTGGTAGATACCACTGTCACTGGCACAGGGCACAGATGCTATAGTTTGCACCACGAGGCCACCACCACCAGCACTGGACATTAGATGCTGCCTCAGGACCACCCCACCTCGGGAGATCGATGCAGTTGTTGCTGTTGCTGCCTCTGGGGAAAACCAGCTTCTTTGCTGTGTCAACTGATTGGAGACTGAGGGCTCCCTCCCCTTCCCATGACTGGTGGAGATGAAAGTGCGAGGGAAGCTGGCAAGCAAGTACCTGGCATTTTCGGCCTCTCTAGGAGGAAGAAGACCATGTCACATGGGGTGTGCCTGTTTAAGGGGGTGGTCATTTCTGGGATAAGAAGGGGTTCAAATGCTGGCCAGACAAAAATAGTGACAAATGTCCACTACATTCACCGTTTCATTAATCTGGGGTTCTGTCCAGCACTGGAGCTCCCTTTGCTCCCCAACAACCCATCCTTCCAAGCCGCCATTGCTCTTCCACCACATGGCTGCTCTGGAACATCTCACAAGTTCATGCCCGCATTAGCCCGTAAGTTCCCTCAGGGCAGCGATCCTGCTCCTTCTCTGCTGTCATCAAAGCCCAGGCCCTGGCACAGCGCCAATACATACTTGATTGACAAATGAAAGTTTATATGCTGGGAAGCTGTTCTCTAGGCAAGTTGCAAAGGAGAGTTGGGGCAGTGAGAATAACTCCGTCTTTTCCACTTTTCAATCACAGGCTTCAGGGCACCTGCAGGGCCCCGGAAACCGCACATGAGTGTTTGTGTGCATGTGCATACATGCATTTCTCTGCAGAGAAAATCCATTGTTCACGTGATTTTTCTCAGAGGAATCAACATCCCCAGAAAGAACCCTTAATGTAGATGGCATTTATTACGTTTGATGCATACTTAAAGGAAGGCATGTTTGCTGTGAATATGTAAAAAAATATCAAAATCCCATAGTAGGATGTTTCTGTGGAACAGAGCAATATGTTCCTTTCTCTCTTTATATATTTTTACATTTTATACATCAAAATTTTTTTTCCATATTGTTTTTGAATAAGATTACTCAAGCTTGTGCAGTTGGAGTGAAATGCTAGTAAGAATGTAATTTGGTTCAACCTTTCTGGAAAGCAGTTTAGCAATGTGATTCAGGAGCTTGAAATTATGTTCATAACCTTTGGCATAGTATTTGAATGTACTGAAATCCATTCTAAGGAAATAATCCAAAATGTAAATAAAAAATTGACACAAAAAGATGTTCATCAAGTGTTATCTATAACAGCAAAAAAAATCCCAATGTAAATGGCCAATAACAGACTAATGGTTAAATACATTACACACAATGTATAATTACATAACTGTTAAATGTGATGTTTATCAAGGCATGGGGAAATGCTGGTAAAATGATATTAAGGGGAAAGCAAGGTACAAAATTATAAATACAGTATTACTTCAATCATATTTTAAAAATCAGGAAAAAATTAAAGGGTAATATATATTACAGTTATTTAACTGGATGATTCCTTATTTCTGCTTTATGCTTTTCTTTACCTTTAGTCATTCTAAAATTAATATGTATTAATTTAGAATTAGAAGAGATGACATGAACATTGTCCAAGGCAACACATAACGTGGGGCACGGGCAAGATTCAAATCAGGCCCACCAGGAAGTGAAGCTACATTTGTTCTGCCACATCAGGGGTCACAAACTCAGAAGCTGCAGGGACCGTCAAGTGCGGTCAACGAGCCAGGAGGATGGAGTGTGTCCATACTAGGAATTGCTGGGGACTCTGGTGCCCTGGAGGCCACGTGCCCACCTGAGTGAGGCAGCCACTCCTCTTCCAGTTGCTCTCTTCCGTGGGAGAAGACAGACTCGGTGTCGCTGGATCTTTGAGTATTTCAAGAGAAGGCAAAAGTCTAGCTTTTGAGTATTAAATCTCTCCATGTTTAAATGTTGATAACTGACTCAAAATATTTAAAAGCACCATGCAGGCCGCATGAAGCTGATTTGAGATTTCTGCTCTAAACCACAGCCCTGTCCCTGCAGCCGGGTTTCTGTTACCTGGATGAATCAAGCACCTGTCCTAATCCTGTTCCTCAGACCTCAGCAGTAGCCTCCAACATCTGAATCTCTGGAAAGATTTGACGATCTTTGATCAGATTGCTTATATTTGACACACCATAAACATGAAAGTGGACTTAAAGCAACTTTTCATAATAACATTTCCCTGTGTTCCTTGGGGCACACTGATTAAATTAGATATTTAAATTTAATCACAACTAAAAAGCAATGACACAACCCAGGCAATAATTTGGTCGCTATTACAGAAAGCAGGTATTGTCCTGTCTGAGTATAAAGTTGGGGTACCAGTATCTTTTCCCAGAATGACACCTTACAGTTTATATCATATAACACATGAACAAAGATAGAATAAGGTAGAGTTCTGTATATCTAAAAAGACAGCTGCATGGTAAAATTCTAGGGGAAAAAAATAAGCATTCTTGCAAAAATGTTTCTAAGGCTGCAATTCAAATGCCTGACCAAGCCTAAAAGGTCCTTCTTCTGGGAAAATCTCACGGTCTACCTATGCACTCGCCTTCTCAATTTTTGTTGTGAGTTTTAATTAAGGAGTCAGAGTTCAGCCCTTTCCCCCAACGTGTAGCAACGAGGACCTAATGGAGCAGGCAGCTTTTTCCATAATGTAGGGTAATATCTTTGTCTCCTACATAGTAAATCTCAATTCACTGGCAGAACATTTTGCAAATATTTTGCACACTGCAATGTTTAGGTGTTTTCCAAGATTAATTGTTTGCTAATATTCCAAATTACCCTCTGTAGGTACAGGCGGTTGCTTTTCTTTCTTTGGCATAGTGCTTTTATTTTGACAAGAATGTGACAAAGGATTAATTGGATCCATTTATTCCTCAAATGTTGGAGACTCTCAGGGAATTCACTAGTTCCACTTTTAATCAAGAGCTAAACTGGCAAGTCAGTAGTTAGCAAAGTTGGCTGCACTTCTGCAAATATCAAATGTCTGCGAACAAGACGAAGAGCGCTGTCTCTCCTTTCTGGTCAGATGGTTTCATTTAAGATCCAAAGGGTCAAGGGTCACAGCATGACCTCATCAAATTAGACCCAACTGAGAGAGGTGTTTAGCACAACAGAAAGGAAATAATCTGAAGGACATTAAATGCAAATGAAATGGCCATCTGCAAACTTCAAAAAACACCTGATCTAAAAAAATAAATCTCCCACTTAAAGCTGAAACCTTGCCTCCTTCTCCCCTCTGGAGTGGACACAGAAGTTTGTTCTTGTAGCTGCCTGACAATCACTCAACCTGCCAAAGCCCATTTGCATTTAATATTCCCCTCCACTTTTTCAAGTTGAAAAACTGGACAATGATCTCCGAGGAAGAAGAAGAGGAAATTTTGGTCATGAATGTTACTCCTTTGCCTCTTGTGCCAGGATGGCCAAATTGGTCACAGGAACCTTTGATTTCTAAAACAGGAAGCCAGTCACTTTGGGGTGAGTTTATGCGACCATCCATGGGCAATTCCGGGGAGTGGGGCTATGAGATGAAGGTCCCAAGGATGATGGGAATTATAGTTTATTTTTTATTTATTCAGAATATAAGTCTTTACATGCCAGGAACTGTGCCAGGTCCTGCAGATGCACTGCTAAGCCAGCCAGACATGGTCCCTGTCCTTGGGACCCGGATATTCGAGTGGTTACCGTAAAGCGGAACAAATGCTCCAGAAAGTGTGGTTTGCTGAGAAATACCCCAGCTTTACCCGAGTGGCCTTGACCCGCCCAGATCTAACCCAGACAGAGAGGGGAGCAAGGCAGGTGGTGGCTCTTCTCCAGGGCACCAGAGTTAGGCCCTTGGGTGATACTGTCGCTGGCTCCGTCGGCCCTCAGACCAGCATGACCTGCGCAGAACACGTCTCCTGTCTGGCCCTTGTTTCCTCATCTGGCTAAAAGCAAAGGCCGATAGGTAGAAGTGGAGCTACTCTCTTGGTATAAGAACTTTCTAAAAACATAGACTTCCGGCAAATTCGTTAAGCTGCTTTGTGACAAGGTGAGCTTCTCCCTCACTGGCTCTGTTCCAGAAAGGGATGAAAAACCACTAGTGAGGGATATTGGTGGGCGAACTGCAAAGAGAAGGTGACTTCTAGAGCCTGTTACAGCTCTAGCATCACAGAAGAAGAAGAAAAGTAGAGGGTTTTTTTCAGCTGTAAACGTCTATAATTCTATTCATTTCAGTGAAAAATCACTGTGAAAATTTCACCCACATTACATTATCAAAAACTCTCGTTTGTCCAAAAATATCAGTTGGCTGGTGCTTCTTGAAGTCATTCAAGGCTATGACCTTGAGTAACTTAAAGCAAGCATTCCCTTTGACAAAATTTAAATTTCCTTAAAAGACCGTGTTTAATAACTTCTTCAAATATCCTCTAATGTATCTTATAGAACCTATGCGATACATAAACATTTGTAATCTTTATCGAGGTCTGTGAGCTTTCTCCTGATGCTGTGGAGGGTTTGTCTTTGTGACACTGTTGCTCGTGGCTTATGAGTAACAGTTTGTGTCATATACAGTTGTGGGAACTGGGAGGCTTGGCAGGCTCTGCCACCTACCCATGGTTGTATCTTGGGCAAGTTCTTTAAGGTTTTTGAGATTTAGTTTAATTATTTATAAATGGGGATTGTAAAAAAATGGCTTGCGAGGATTTTATAAACTGTAAAGAACTATGGAAATGAGAGAGAGAGCTATCACTGTTCTTCATCATGTTGCACACCAGGGTTCCCATGCATTATGGTGCAGAAATGTTGGTCACATAAAGACGGATCTTCTCACATCAAGACCCTTAGGTGTCTTTTTGTTGCAAAGGTGATCTGGGAAATGAGCTA
The DNA here is from genome assembly GCF_041146395.1 of Eulemur rufifrons. Lineage (NCBI taxonomy): Eukaryota > Metazoa > Chordata > Mammalia > Primates > Lemuridae > Eulemur > Eulemur rufifrons. The sequence continues at coordinate 60,639,280 of NC_091010.1, read as the reverse complement.
TGAGCAAATATTGCTTCAGAGATAATATAATAATAAGTTTGTGGTTCTTCCCCTATTTTCCAAGACTACATATGAGACAAATAAAGATTGTAGCTCAGGAGAAAAAGTGAAATGAAAGAAAAAGTAAGTATATTACCCCGAGTAGTATTTGAGTAGTATTTTGTTTGTCCACTGACCGGGGTCCACAGCCATTATATCCAATAACTCGTTACTCCAAACTTGCTAAATTATCCTGTGAAAGCCTCTGAAAGTTAGAAATAGAGAAGCCAATAACATCAGAGGCTCTGAGAGATTGTGTGTGGGGGATATGTTCATTGATGATACGCTGTCATAGAGTTTTGGGTACATGGGATCTTGGACTTAGCACAGCTGCTTTCTCTAAAAGCCATAGAGACATTAGCAACCATGCATGCTGCAGGGGTGCATGAAACAGTGGAGCAGAAGGGAGGGCAGAGGAGAGGAGCAAAGGGAAGTGGAAGGAGGTGTGGACGAAGTGCAAAGAGGACCTGACCGCTCCCAGCTCTGTCATTTGTTGGCAGATAGATATCAGGAAGTCTTGGGGGCTCAGTTAACTCATCAAAACAAGAAAGAACTGAACCAGGTGACCTCCGAAGACTAGATAAAGATGTAGCAGAAGTTCTGTAGGATTTGGCAGTGGAAGGTCTGGGTTTGGGCAATCAGCTATATCACTAGTGGGTTATGTGATATACAAGTCCCTCGCACCTCTCTTAGCCTTGCTTTTCTCATCTGTAAAATTACCTGTAATACCTATCTCACAGGGCTATAGAGAGGATTAAATGAGAGAATCAAGATGGAAATACTTAGTTAAATGCTACAGCAATGTCAACTTGTTTATGGCCCCCAAAAGTGAAGGGAAAAGAATATGGGAGGAGAAAATATGCACTGAAGAATATAAATGATTTGTCTCTAGCTAAGATGGATCTGAAATATTAATGGCTAACACTGGCTTCCTGGGAACTAATGCACTATAATCAAGCACTTTTCATCACTAAGCATTTTTTAATGCATCAATAGATAAGAGAAGCCAGACAAAAACATTTAGATCCTGGCTGAAAAGTAAAAGAACTAGACATCCAGGATGGTGTTTTAGCCTGTGTGGTTGGGATATGGAAATTCATCATGTGTTGCTGGGATTGAGAAACTTCTTGGACCTGGTGGTGATACAGGATAACTTCATCAGCTGGGTGCTTGCTAGGAAAGGAGAAGGAAAATTGGGGCATGAGGCCTAACTGTCATCTTTGGGGATGATGACACCTCATCTATCTTGTGTCATTTCGGAAAACGACCAATCACCTCCCTGCCTTGGAATTGGGTCAGGAAGCAGTGATCCAAGGAGGCATTTGTTATCAGTGAGGAAGCAGTCAGTGCAGGTAGCGGGGGATTTATGAATTTGAGCCCAGGAACGCTGGGTGTGGGGCGCACATCTGGCCACAAGATGCTCTTTGGCTGCCTTTTGGATGGAGAGGCTTGGTCACAGGAGGTCACGGCAGGTTCAGTGGGATTGCATATGGTGGGGGCTCTGGTGAAAGTAAACAAGCCACCCTCAGGACTTCAGGCTCCCCCAGAACAACGATGAAGAAAGAGGTTCGCTCGTGTGTATTTGCAGAATCATGGAACTATTAATATTTCTTAGTGCTTAGAAACACAAAGCTGACAGCTCTCTCTGATCAGTCAGTATTGAAAGTTTTCTGTGAGGACAATGACAATTAAAAAGGTACCCAAATCAGAAGAAAACTGCCAAACTTACCCAAGGGGTTAAAGAAAAAATACATCCCCATGTGCTATCAGTTCTACAAAGTAAATCAACAATCAAGTCCACATAATTCCTATACAATAACTGTTGCTGTTTTCTTTTAAGTTATATTGGTAAAAGATTTGAATGAATTTTAAAAGCTTTCTTTGATTTGATTTTGTTCTTTATTTCTTAAAATTGATATAATGAACTAGTAGTAGAGAGAATAAATAATAAGGACAAGAATTAAACTGGTCACTTTGTAGTGCTTTTAGTAGAGGGAAAGACCTCCCCCCCAAAAAGGGTTTGTGACTCAACCTGGGATTAGAGTCCTAAGGAAATAATTTATTTAATAAAATTTGGTAGCAGTCACCAGTACTAATGCCATATCAAAGAAGAAAAATGTGTTCAGCAACAAGGGTGACTTTTTCCCATCTGCCCTAGGTTTTGCAACTATGGCTACACAGCCATCTTGGTTTTGCATCCATGGGTTTCGCAGGTTGAGGACCAGTTTTTATATTCATTTCCTAGTGTGAAAAGTACACGCCATTAGGGCAGTTTAAATTCAGCCTCCACATCTATATGTGACTTCATTTGGATTTCTCATGGGGGACTCCCTCCAACTGTGTCCTTGGCCCTAGATAAAGAGACACTTCCTTGTTGCTTTTCTTCTAAGATTCAGATCTTTCCCTTCTAAAATCCCTTCTGAATGTCTCAATTTCTAACTCCTGACCCTGCTCAGGCCTTAAAACCCAAGGCTCCAGCTGTTTGGGCCTCTGGGTCCATGACCCTACAGTAGCTTCTCAACAGCTGGCAAGCTTCTGTACTCGATTTGCATTTGCACTCAATTTCTGGGATGCAAAGATTTTCATTTCTTTCTTTCAAGCTCAGCTATATGTTTTTTGTTTGTTTGTTTGTTAGGTTGTTTTAATTTGTTTGCTTTTTATCCTGAATTTCTAAGGGTTTGTAACAGGGGAGTTTCACATTGGCTCAGATCACTAAGTTGTCAGAAGTGGAACCCCACAATAAGGTTGATAAAATGAATTTCTCCAAAAGAGTCATCGGATAGGTTTCTTATGGAATTGACTTTATAATGTCACCCAATGCCTTGTCTCTTTCTGTCATGTGGATAATAATGTATTCTTGAAAAGGGCCAGGCCTGGCAGTGTTGGAGGAAGAATGCTAAAGAGGAGAAAGAGTTGAAGTCTTATTCCTATCACTTCCTGGCCATGTGACCTGGGACAAGCCACTGAACTTCATCTATTCAATGAAGACAATAGTGGCCAGCTCCTTACAAATGAGGTGAAGGTATCATAAAATTTGAGGAGCAATTTTTATTTCCCACTTGGTTTTCACTAGCAGCAGAACCAGGGTTCCTGGTGAAGAAGCATAATGGGCCCAGAAGATCACATCTATCTACTAGTTTTTGAGAACTATAAGGATCAGAGTTATTCTGTGAGATAGAAGGAGTTTTTATTTTTTTAATTTTTATTATTTTTATATAGCCCTTTTTAAAGCATGAGAAATAGAAGGGTTTTTTATTAAGGCAGAAAAAAAAGCAATGTTCTCTGGTATTTCTTGTGTAGGAGCATCGAGTGTGGTTTTCTCCTCTCACTGTGGATTTCCATGGCACTCATCTCGCGTACCATGTATGATGTCATCAAATGGAAGCTCGGCCCTAGTTCTATTTAGACAGATATGCACACCCTCCTTATGTAATTTCAGCCTGATGAATTTTCTCATCAAATATTCCCCTTTGATTTTCCTTTATTGAACTGGATTCATGTTTTTACTGAGCATTGCTCTGCTCCCCATCTTGGAGGTGAAACTACTTAGTGTCAGAGTATGAAAAGTATATTGATAATAAAGACAAAAGTGTAATTCATCCAAGGTCTGGTACCTGGAGTCAGAGCTTGGGATGCCAGAGAGGGTCTCATCCACTTCTACACACGCTGAAGAGGAGGTGAGAAATGATTTCATACCTTCACCAGGTTTTCTTTTCTTAGGTGACATGTAAGAGAAAATACCTTGATTACCAAAGATTTTGGTCTCAGTATAGAAAGTCTTCAGATATTTTCTTAGGAACCTTTCCATCCGGAAGAAGGGATGTACATGAGAAGGGTTATCTTACTAAGAAAGACCTACCAGCTGGGCCATTCCAGGCAGAGTGGTAGACCCTGAAGAAAGAAAGAGTCCAGGTTGCTACACATGCGTCATATAAATTCACGTTCTTAGAAAAACATGTTTAGGAGCAGCAAACAAACAGGTGAAGTTTCAGTATTCTCTAGGATTCCTGAATCAGATATAACTACCCCAATACTGATCTTCCCAAATTAAAGGCTCGTGGCCTTTCTCAATTCACATCACAGAATTTGTTTATTCATTTTCCGCCCATGAAAAAAGATTTCATTCCTCCAAAGTGAAACCAGTCAAATGAAGTTTTGAAAATCTACTTCATATTAACTATTAGGACTGAAACAGAAATTGGTATTTCCCAGAAGAGTCATACTAACACTCTAATGGGCAGCATAAAAACTTATACCCAGAAGAGTTGCCTGGCCCTTGCTAGGGACAACATATAAATTTGTGAAGTAATTGACATTTTGAAAAATAAAATTGTTTTGTTTCATCCTTGAACTTTTCTAAGTGATATGAATTCTTTGTAGTAAACATGTATTACTTACATAAAAAGTAATAATTTTCCTTGACAACTGAGGAGCAAATATCACAATAAATATTAATAATTTTAGGCACTGGAAACACAGATGATTATCATTTTCTTCTTTTCTTCTATATATTATCCTATATTTCCTAAATCTCCCAAAGTTAAACAAGTAATAAGAAAAATACTAAAGTGGAAATAATGTAATAAGAACACAATCATTGATGTCTATAATTTTAAGCAGTTTTTAAAGAGACGTTTTATTGAATGCCATCAATTAACTAAACATACAAATATGTAAGCTTTCAAAAATCTATCCTGTTAAGTCCTGAGTGACAGATTTTCATCACAAAGGTATATGAAATTTTTAAGCTTGGATAATTTATGTGTTTTAATTTGAGCCATCTTCTTTTCATTTGACTAGTGAAAATACCTTCTGTACAGTGTTCAGATTTTTTTAAAACTCAGCATCATTTTTGTTTGACCATCCTTTGAGTTTGAGAAATTTTTAAAGTTCCTATACATTGAGTATATAAATCATTAAAAAAAATACAAATTGACAACTCTGCCCTTATCACACCACATTATTCCCCAAGCTGCAGGGCCAAGTTCTCAGGAGAGGTCATTTCTCATGTCCATAAAACTGTTCTCTCCCTTGACAGCAGAAGGAGAAAAGGAGACCAATTCACAAAGCCACCTTTCCTGCCTTTGTGCCTCTTGGGGAGCATTTGCTTTACCTCCCTAGATTCAAGCCTTTCTGTTGCGAGCAACATTTAACCAACATGCACAAGCCCCCACCGCGTACAAGGCTCTACTCTGGGTACTGTGGCAGATTGTGAATAAAACGTAGTTAAGTCATCGAGGAGCTTATCATCTACTAACGGAGACAGAGATGTAACTAATTCATCTAACAAAAGCAATAGGAAGTAGGTGCCTTGGTAAGGCTTCAAGGAAAAATAGGAGCGTGGCTCAAGAAGACATGAATTTTAAGTGTGGAAGGAGGAGTTAAAGAGGGGAAGTTATCCAAGCCAAGGTTTGAAGGGTGGCCAGTAGGAGATGAACGCTCCAAAATGAAAGACCCTGAGCAGAAAGGACTAAACTGAGGGAGACAGCAACATCTACAGCAGGTACAAGGAAAGAGAAGAAAGGTTTTGGGGTTGGGGTATGAAGGTCTGGGAGAGTTTTAATAATAGATAAAGTTTGAAAGAAACTTTGGGTCAGACTATGAAAAGACATGAATAGCATATGAAAAGGTTTAAAGTTTCTTTTAGCTGATGGAGGAGGATGGGCATTGAAGGTTTTTAAGCATAAAAATCACCCAGGAACAGGGCATTGCTCTCCATGTATTGAGGTCTGCTTTAGGCCTCCCATTGAGTGTGGCAGTTTTTCATCAAATAGATCCTGCACAAGTAAATACTTATTTTTATATCTATAAATATAAAATATGAACTGTTTTTATTATCCTTTCTAAGTGAACATTGCTGAATAAAGTAAAGGTATACGTCATATTTGTTTTGCCATCTGGTCCCATACTGAACTTAATTGTAATAGATTTTTCAGACTGCTCTTTTAGGATGTATAAATCTATCATTTATAAATAATGAAAATTGTGTTTATCTATCCATTTGTCTATCTAATGTACTCATTTCTTTATTTTGTTTTATTGCATTAGCTAAAACATCTAGTGCCTATCTTTGTTTTCACCCCTATTTTAATGGAAATGCTTCTACTATAGCACCATTAAGTATGATGCTGGCTACTGTTTGGGAAGAGTTATTTTAAGTATAACTATTGATTTTTACCAAATACTTTTTTTTGCAAATGTTGAGATGATCACATGATTTTAATCCTTTGATCAATTGATGTGCTCCATTACAATAATATATATATTTAATATTAAACCTACTTTTTAATCCTGGAATAAATTACATGTCATCATTTTTTAACAGCTAGCTGAAATTTAAAGTTTTCATTTCCTTTATATCTCATGAGTTATTAGTTTAGGACTTTTTTAATTCCAAGAGTTTATAAGGATTTTAATTTGAGCATTTGTTATTAACATTTGATTTAATTATATTGTGGCCAGAGAGTGTAGCCTATACTATTTCTACTTTAAGAAATTTATTAATATTTTCATTTGGGACTGGTACCTTATTCTAAGTGAAGTTGTTGGGGCTCCTGCGAGGGCCTTGCAAAGGGGTAAGGAACAACTGACACAAAGTGCCCACACATGCCTCTGTCCCACTTCCATGCTTGTTAAGTAATGGCGGTTCTCAAACTTTCACGTGCATCAGAATCCCCTGCAGGGCTTCTTACAACACTGATTGCTGGACCCCACCCCCGGAGTTTTTGATTCAATAGATCTGCTCTAAGTCCTGAGAAACTGCCATTTCAACAAGCCCCCCAGGTAATGCTGGTGCTGGTCTGGGGATGTCGCTTTGAGGACCACTGTTATTTAGGAAAGGGCTAAGAACTCCTCGAGGTGGAAAGTCAGGAACTAGGATGTCTTTGGAGAGACGTTGGGTGGGGGCAGTTGACCTCCCCCTGGTGGGCTAGTGCTGCTCCATCACTCAGAGGGCTTCACTTGGGAGCCCTGTAGTCTAAAGTCGAGAGCCTGTGGCTGAGTCCCCCTACGTAGGGGGAGAGCTTTTGTAAGGGGGACAGAAGACACCTCCAGACTTGGGCAGTGAACAGCTGTGTGTTCCTAAGAACCAGCTGTGGACATGCAGAAGGGAACTGGGTTTGTACCTTAGAGGGAGGCCACTGAGGGACCCAAATGACCCCAGCAGAGAGGGACAACTCCAAACCAGGGAGGTTTTATTTGCATTGTTTCTTTGTCTGCATGAACCATGGTTTCTTTCCTTCCGTTTTTTCCTAGTAATTTGGAAGACATACAGATAGATTATTTTAAATGGTCTTAGCAGTTGTTTTAAACTTAAAAAAAATACTTGACTACTCCTCAGTTTCTGGATTTCAATAGTTAAACACTGTCTGTGGACTTCCCCACTGCTCACCTTTACGCAAGGTGAGTAAGTTAGCATATTGTTAACTTCGTTCCTCTTTTCTAACCCTATACATCTATGTTTTTGTAGAATATTATGACTTTTAAAACATCTAATTATTATTAGATGATCATTGTTTACATAATATTATTTATCACTTTTACATTTTATTTGTAACTATCTTCACAAAGTTATGTACTTTTAATGCAGTTAATTCATACCAATATTTCCTTATTTATGTATTTAAAAAATTCCTCTCTTAGCTGTAGAACATCTTTAAAGTTTTCTGTTTGTTTGGGGAGGATTTTATTTGTTTTTGGCTTTTGATTTTTCATCTTATTTCAGAAATAAATGATTGGATCAACATTATTTCTTTAAAGCACTTATCATCTACAAATTTTAGATCTACTCAGCAACCCTAGGAAAGAAGCTGGGTTTTATTTATGTCTGAAAAGTTGAAATATCTGAAACATGAAACCAGGGCTAAGTTAGAAGACAGAATACCAAATCTTCCCACTTAGAAGTGCCTAAGGACATCTCCTGCTTCAGCCCTCAGATGTCACAAAATTGGTGGGCTGAGTGATGAATGTTCATGGTCAGAATCCTGAGGTATGCATAGCCCCTTTTTTTCTGAATGAACTACTTGAAATTAATTTCCATAAAAAGATTAACAACCCAAATTTAATTAAATCCTATATTTTAAGTCTGTGAATAATATTGTTTAAGAAATACTTAATCATTTTATTTTCTTGTTTTGGATTAGCTGTTTAAAGACAAAAGACTTCAGGCTCCAATTAGCTGCTGCCAAAAATTGATTTAAATAACCTAATTGACTACTTGCTCTAAGCTACATACAGTCTTGGTGTTTAAATAATTTAATTCCTTGCAAAAGTGAGTGTGAGCTTTATACCCTCTTATAAAATAATACTAGGTCCATCTGTTACCAAATACTTACTGAGCATCCACCCAGTTAAGCTCTGCCCTGGCACGGTGTGCCCACAGCACACACTATCAGCTCTCCCACGTAACAAGTGCTCAAGAAATATTTGCTTTTGATTAGAGGAGAATACAAACAAAGCCAAGGCCTCATCTTGCCCTCAGGGAGTTAATATTTGGGAAAAACAAGGCTTGAGTGAGATAGGAAAGGTAATATATGATTAGAAATCAAATCAATGACTCAGCCCATGAGTTCGGAGGAGAGAGGGTAAGAGATCACTATCGATGCAAAGGTTGAGAAAACTTCATGGGAGAGAAGCAAACTGGTCAGGCTAAGTGTTCCTCGGCTTCAAAGGAAGGAGAGAGCAGGAAGGAATGGGAAGGAAGGAAAGTGAGAAAGTGGACAGAGGACATGATGTGGCATTGGGTGTTTAGTACATATTCTTTTGTGCTGTTAGCTGTTTTTCATGTGCCTATGATTTGCATCTCCAATGGAGGGGAGGAACTGTGCATGACAATGGTGATGATGACCACAATGACAGTAACACCTACTGAGCTCTTACTAGGAACCTATTTAGGTGGTTAATAGTACAGCAAGTATGAATTCTTAGGCAAATGGCCCATCTTCCTGCTGCACACTCCTGGCTAGCTCTCTCCCACGTGCAAGAGGGAGACGGGTCGATAAGCAGGCAAGGAGTGATCCAGTTGCTGGAGCCAGAAGGCTGGGAGACATGAGGAAGCCCTCTCACATGTAATCCATCGCCACTTCCTGTTGACTCTAACCCTGCCTGGGCCCCAGACACTTGCCCTGTTCCCTCTGCCCCCAGCATCTTTCCCATGAATGACCACAGCCGCCTCCCCCCTGGTGTCCACACCACCATTCATTCCCGTCTTTCTCCAGCCGTTCTCTACTAAAGAGAGATGCTCAAAAATGCATGGGGAAGCAGCTGTTATCTCATCTAGTCTTCACAACTCCATGAGGAAACACATCCAATGGGCGCTCAGCGGTTAGGTAAACTGCTCTGCTCACACACCTAGAAAAACACAAAGCAGGAAGCTAAATCCAAGCTGGCAGGTCCCGGGGCTGGTGTCTCACGGGTCCAGTGGTTCTGCTTCGTACTTCCTGAAGTTGGTAATATAGGGTCTTACACCACAGAGGTGCCTGGTGTATTTCCATCTGTTCATTTACTGACTCACAAAAAGGGAAAGGGAAAGTCAGATAAGGAGAGATTCTGGAGGGCTCCGGAAACAAGGCTGAGGGACAAGGAAACAAAGAGTCTTCAGAGATTCTGAGCTGAGTTTGGACAAAAGGCCACCTCTGAGGCCCTGGCTTTGCCATTCAGTTGTCCATTCTACAGATCACACTTTGCCTCCTTACAAAGATAAGAGAAAAGAAAATCTGTTTCAGGCAAATAGTAGTAATGACAGCTCCTTTGGGGGCGGTGGCCCTGTCCAGTTTGCAAAGTTCCCCACTGCAGTGCCTGGAGCAGGCTCCACCGCCTCCCACAGTCTCGTGTTCCCTCCGCACCCTGCCCCAGCCAATTTCTTGAAAGAGGAAGAAGAAACCCTCCCACTTTTCTGTTTCTCTTAGGGACTAACATAATCACGCTCTGAGTTTACCTAGGTTGTTTTTTTCCCTAAATAGTTCATAAATTTTTCTCAATCATTTGAGCCACTTATTAATATTTATCTATTCAACAACTATTTACTGAGGGCCTAGTCTGGGTCGGTACTGTCTTTGATAGGAGAGACACAAAATGCAGTGAGAGAGACATGGTGCTTGCTCTTATAGAGTTCTCAGTCTAGCTGGGAATACAGGCACTAACCAAGGAATTAAAATCAAGATTGAAGAGTGTTTGGAAGGGGAAATACAAGGGCAGGGGATTAAGGAAGTTAGGAGGGCACTGGCTTCCTGCTGGAAGTGCCACTTAAATCGAACGGTGGAAGAGACGGAGCGTTAGACCGGCTAAGGAGGCAAGTGCATGCTCACAAACACCTGAGCCAGCCCTGTTTGGGTATTTGGAGGCAGGGGCACTGGCAGACGTAGGGCGGTAGAAGGATATGAGTGTTTTAGGTGGGGTTGGGTGGGGGTGGAAGTCTGTGCAAAGGCCTGGGCATGAGGTGGAGCCCGGTGTGTTCAAGGAACTAAGACAAGTCCAGTGACGTGGCCGTGTAGAAAGCAAAGGCGAGAGTGGTTTGAAAGCAGCTGAGCAGGTTGGTGGGGCCAGCACCTGCAGGGCTTAGCAACCACGTCAAAGGGTTTGGGCCTGATTCTCAGGTAGTGGGAAGGCACTGGGGGCTTTAGGCTGGGGTGACATGAATTTGCATTTTTGAGTATCTCTATTTAGCAGAGAACGGCTGGAGAAAGACGGGAATGAATGGTGGTGTGGACACCAGGGGGGAGGCGGCTGTGGTCATTCATGGGAAAGATGCTGGGGGCAGAGGGAACAGGGCAAGTGTCTGGGGCCCAGGCAGGGTTAGAGTCAACAGGAAGTGGCGATGGATTACATGTGAGAGGGCTTCCTCATGTCTCCCAGCCTTCTGGCTCCAGCAACTGGATCACTCCTTGCCTGCTTATCAACCCCTCTCCCTCCTGCACGTGGGAGAGAGCTAGCCAGGAGTGTGCAGCAGGAAGATGGGCCATTTGCCTGAGAATTCATACTTGCTGTACTATTAACCACCTAAATAGGTTCCTTTGCTGCTCCCTCGCTTATTCAGGAATTTATTATCCAAGAAATGAGAAGATTCTGTACTTTCCTTCCCAAGAACCCTCCATAAAGGCAGAGATTTACTGAAAGTAAACTTCATACATTCCTGGCATCTTTCCACCCATAGAGATCAAAGTCCACCAGAGTCATTGGCTTGGGTTATAATGACCATTCAGAGTTTAAGTAAAAATTAATGAAGCGCACATTTTGATCCGATGTGAGGAAGGACTTTTCAGAGAGGAAATGAGCTGCCTGAGGGGGCGAGCTCTGCTCACTCCTAAGGACTCAAATGTCAGCGTCTCCTAAGGTGCCAGCCCAGAGTCCTCCAGGCAGAGTTCCTCATTCCGTCCTGCCCGCCGAGCACGTGGTTTACTCCTGCACCACAAATCATCATGTCCTCTCATTACGTCTTATGACAAAAGACTGTGAATGCCTAGTCGTGTCCATTACGTGGAAGGCACTCGAGTATTGAATGCATGAGTGGGCGAGTGAGTGAATGAATGAAGGACATTAGTTCAGAGACTGAGGGATTAAATGGCTGTGACGTGAGGAAATTTCAAGTCACAGCTAAAGAGTTGGATCGTAAGACTTTTCAGATGCCTTCTATGGAAGCTGCCACCCTTCTTAGCCATGGCAGTCTCTGCTCTTGCCCTAAAGCCCTCTCTCCTGTGACCGCAGGCCAGTGCCTGGGAAATCTCTTCTGATTCTACCCTCCTTGCCCCCCTTGTAAAGCTTTTGCTTCATAACCAATTTGGATTTGGCAGTCAGGGAATTCCTTTGTTTTCTTGCAAGAGGGTGTCAGGGCCACTGTTTTCACTCCTCTTTGCTCTGCACTTTCCAGCCACTGTGTGCTAGAGCTGGTGAGCCACCGAGAAGGCCGCTGAAGAAGCCTGAGCCCTGGGCACTGAGGGGACTTGCCAAAGGTCATGCAATGGAAGAGCTGGAACTGGAGGGAGGACCCAGGCATCCAGGCTAGGGAACTTGAGTGTCATATCATGCAATATCCCAGAAGAAATAGTATATATGTGTGTATTTAATTAAAAAATTAATCTCTGTATTGTGTTTAGGTAACAGGGTGACCTTTTAAAAGGGAAGCATTTAAGACAAAGCAAGGTTGAAGCCATTGTCTTTATTACCATCCCTCCATCATCAGTGAGGAATAAAATGAAAATGACAAATACCCCACACGGTGGTACATAAGAGGGATGTGAACAAGTTCCACAAAATAAATTTGCCCAAAGAAGCAGAGCTTATTGTTTTTATAGAGAAAAAGCATGGAGGGCTCTAGACCTAAACTAGCAGAGGCTTGAATCACAGTTCTTCCACTTCGATGGTGGCTCTCCAGTGAAGTGAATAACACCTTCTGCAAATGGAGAAAACAGCCATCACAGTGAACGGCCACAAGACTCAAACATAAAAAATGCATAACGCACCAAACACAGGGACTACACATGGGAGCCCCTTGATCAGCAATAGCGTTATGATTATTATCCTTATATTGGTTTATGAGGGGAAAGGGTAAGTACTTCCAAACAAATTATGTGTGTTTATCTGAAAAAGACAAGAACTATAAAGGCCAGATTTGGGAAAATACTTGAAAACTTGTTTTAACATACTATTTTTTTTTTTTTTTTGCCAAATCATAAAAATTTGGCTGGCTATTTTTGGAACTGAAATTATTTTCAAACTACACAAGTCTTAAGGACTCTTGGGCCATATTTACTCTTTTAAAAAAATTGCAATATGCTTATTTATTTCAACAAAACTTCATTAAACACTTAGCATGTTCAAAGAATTATACTGGGACTTACAAGTGCCAATTTTAAAATTATATTGAGAGCAAAGAGCTATTTGACCAAATAAGTCAGAGTTCTAAATGTACCTAGATGTTCCATTTAAGGGTAGAACAAGTGTAACAAAATTTGGGGCACATGACTTTCACGGAAGTCATCGTTTCTGCTTTTGTCTGCAATGGAATAAAGCATGAGTCACAATATATTTAATAAAAATACCCACAGGATCAGATCAGAATCTTAGGTTCAGGATCACTGTATAACTCATCATAATAAAAAATAAATATGTTGTGATTTTCAAAAATAAGGTAAGAAAATCAAAACAGAACAAAATTGGAAATAAAGAATTGAATTCATTTCAAGGGAGGCAATGTGAAGTAGCAAAGAGCATAGCTCTGAGGTCAGATGTAGCCGGGTTTGAATCCCGTCTGTCACTGCTCTGTAAGACTGGAGACGAGTTACTTCTTCCTAAGCCTCGATTTCTTCATCATCAAACGGAGATAAGAATGACGACTTCATAGGATTGCTGTGAGGACTAGGTGGTGCTGAGGATTGGGCTGACTGGGTATCTGCCATGTACTGAGTATTCAATAAACGTCCATTTATGAAAATAAGAATTGGTAGCAAATTTGTTTCATGAAAAGAAGCATCACACTGATATCTGTGTCTGAATAAAGAAAAGCATCTATCCTCAGTGTTTATGTTGTGATTTATTTTATGTTTTTAACTTATTTGCATTACTCAGTGCTCACTGTTGACAGCTAGAAAGATCTGTTTCACAGTTCATTTGTTTCATTTCTGTTTTCATTTCCTACATACGTGGAAGCATATACATACACTCACGCTCTTACCTTTGCACGTACCACAGTGGAGGTTCCTATTAGCTCTTCGCACTGGAAACTCGACTCATCCCAATATTAGGTCTAAAATACCCTGGTAGAGCTCTCCGACTCTGACATCTTTCCATTTTACACCCAAAAAAGAAATCAGCCTGCATTGTCATTTACTATAAACCCTGGCAAGTTCAGAATTATCTTAGAGGAAACATGTTCTTTTCTTTTCATAGTTTGAGTTTTATGGAGGACAGCCCAAATGTTCAATGCAATAGCTTTAGCTATTTTTTTCTGCTAGAACTACATCCCCAAGTTTGAGCTAATCCATACTTTCCCATAGTCCTTAAACAGAAATAGAATGAATAAATCAAAGAATCTCATTTTGACCCATTCATTATAACTACCATTTTCATGAAAACTTATATTAAAGGTATTCAATTAGAAAAACCTAGTTGACTTGAGGTACCGCTTCATCTATTTCCTTTTCCTAATTGGTACTAATAAAAATTAGTGGCTTGATATGTTTTAGAAACATAGAGCAGGGAGAGAGAATTTGACGATAAGAAGTAGTTAAATGTTCCTAAGAATTGCATTGCTACCATTAATTAATTTATTTCTTCAACAAAATGTATTGAACAGACAAGATGTGCCAAGCTTTGTGCTGTCTGGAGATAATATCGTTCTAAATAATTTAATTTTGAAGGTGGAGGAAGCCAAGCCCCTGAACACATTTGATTGAAATCTCTTCCTTTATGCAGATATATATGAAGTGGTTTTCCTCGTGCAAAAGTGGTGACACTGCAAACTGACTTCCTGATCTCCTGGGTTCCTTGGACTGACCTCAGGGACTGCCCAGGGTAGAGGCAGAGGATGGGTAGATGCTAATGAACTGGATTTCAGGTGTCCTGTGCTCACCTCTACCTCATTCAGCACAGCAGTTCTGTTTCTTTCCTGTGTCCCCATAATTAAGTACATTGATGGATCTTTTTTTTTTTTTAAGTTTAAAAATCACTGGCTTAAGGAATTCACATTATCATAGTGGAAACCAACAAATAACACTGATGTGCATTTTAAGGACAGCGTGTTATAGTGGGAAGAATATTTCATAGGCGGACAGGAAGCCTGAGTTCTAGTTCAACTCTTTTCTGGACAAGCAACTTGACCTTAAGCAAGGAGCTTTATCTCCTCAGGCCTCAGTTTCTTCACAACAGGCAATGACCATTCTAAATGATCACTGAGGTAGTTCTCAGCTGTAAGGCACTGTTGTGTAATTGTATGATACCAGTAAAATAGCAGACTGAAGAAGTGTTTGTGTTACACATACAACAATAAAATCCTTGATCCAAAGGTTGGGTGGAGCTGTGATGAGAGCCCTATTCTAAGAGAATGGGAACTTCAAATCTGAATCCACGTAGTAAGTTGGCAGACACAAAGTTAAGACTTCCCAGTGTTTCAAGTTCAAGGTCTGAGACACATTCTTGGATCTTCATTGGATTCACTGATCATGCATATGAAAAAAGAATTCATTGCTCTCAAGGTTACATGTAAATGTCAAATAGCAATGGAAGGTCCTCTCTGAGTTTAACACACACAGTGTACAGTTCAATGATTTCATCGGTGTCTAACAAAATACGAGACGCCTGTTTTTGCTAGTGATCTGGCCTACCCAGGAAAGGGCAATGACTGAATAGCGTGCAAGGAGAGCCCAATGCCCCCTTTCCTTTACTTTAACAGGCTGCATGGCCCCCCTAAGTAACACAACTTTGCTGGCAATTGCACTGACTTCAGTACATCAGAGGAGCATATTTATGATAAGAGAAGTATCAATTCATTCACTCATTCATTCAACAAAGATTTATTGAACACTTGCTATGTTCCATATAGGTCAGGTGCTCTCTTGTTCCTACGACCACCCCTAAAGAGAAGATGGTTTTAAAATGCTGATCACTGGTCCCTCCCGCCCTTGGCATTGTCCACTTTCTGAAACCACAAGTCACTGAACCTTAGCATTTCAACTTTCCCAGCATTTTCCCTTCTTGTGTTTTATAACCCCATGAAGTCATATCTCCCCCAGGCTATTGGAACACAGAGCTCAGCTGAGCCTGAAACCTACCCAGGAGAGAAGAAATTAGAAAGGGGGTGGTGGGGGCAGTTAATGGCAAAAGCTATTCACATGGCACCACCCCCACAGGTCCAGCAGGTTCTGCGATGGCCCTACCAGCCTGGTCAGTGAGGCATGCCTCTCCAGGGAGGTGCCCGGACAGCCAGTTTCTCTAAAGGCCCCGCCAGGCCAAACTTCCTGGAGAAAAACCCACTATCCATAAAACACATTTTGAATAACACCAAAGTGCACAGTGACCCTTAGCTTTCTTCTTCTGAACAAATTGTTTAAAGACCCAAGATGTGTTGGGGAGATACCGGGCACTGGAGAATTAGCAGCAGGTGCTATTTATAGAGCCACTGCACTCGGCAGAGTTCCCTCTGCCCAGGGAAAGCCATTAATCTTCTCCCGCAAAAGGAAAAAGAAGTAATAAACTTAATAATGATTTAGAGTAAAGGAGAGAGAAAAAGCACTGAGGCTAATGCTGAGGTGGATCTAAGCCAAGAGATTAGTCTCTCTCTGTGGAAAACAAGGCGCGTGCACACACACACAGATGCACACACAGACACATACACGCTCATACGCAACTCCACACGGGCCTCGTTTCCTCTTACCTTCCTAAACCCACGGCTGCTGTTCAGCCTCTCAAAAAAAAAAAGAAGCAGTTAAATAGCTTTTCTTTTTCTGAGGCTGACAGACATATATAAATAGCACACTGCTGCAAAGAATAGTCTGCAGCGATGCTACACTTAAAACAGAAAAGCTAAGGCATCCAAGGTTTGTTAAACCTTACAACACTGTCGCTCACTGCTGCCTAATACACAGAATAGAAGTGAGTTAATTCCTGGTTGATTTCCTTCATCAACAAAAAAATGCCAAGACATATTTTAAAACATTCATACGTTAGCACAGTTTAACTCATGTTCCAGGGTGAAGGCTTAATAGGAGCCTCCTCTCACGAGGAGCTTGAGAATAAGGTTTCTGTTCTCGTACATAAAAGAGAGTCTGCCAGGTATATCAGCCTGAAAACTCCTATTCGGGAAAAGATCTTTCGCATTAAGAAATTTTCTCTTTTTCCTAAAGTTCTCATGGACGGCAAACATGAACTATGAAGAGCAAAACACAAAAAGATAACTTTGTTTTTCGGAAAAGATGCATGAAAATCAATATGCTTCCAAAGGAAGTGACTGTCCTCATTTGGGTCTTTAAAGTTCTCAGAGAGTGCCAGTTAGTGGGAAGTATTTTCATTGCAAACAATTCTGCCTTTTTAAATGTTAAGTATCCTTTATTCCTGGACACCAACCAGAGACAATGGAAAGAAAGAGAGACCTGGGCATCCAGGCAGAAAACAGGCCTTGTAACGCAGCCAACATGAATTTAGAATTCTTGTGCAATACAATGTTAAGGCAGGAGTGTTGAGCAGAAATGTGTAATGAACTCCAAGTGGCTGCCTTTCAGATCTCAAGAGCTGAAACTGACTTGACGCCGGAGACCACTGCTTCCCTGCTCAAGCATTCAAGTGACTACGGCCCCCGTGAATAACAATGAGAACAGCACAAAGACCACCACTTCAGCGTGGCGATCACGGATGGAGTTGGGCCAAACGTGAAGGGGCAATGGACCTCCACAGTGCTTTGTGTGTAACAACCTAAAAAATTTGATAAAGACGAGATGCAGAAAAAGAATTAGGGATGGAGGGCAATTGAGTCAGTTCACGCCCCTTTGGGGAAGCTCTTAGGATGCAAGAACACTAGATCTTGCACATTAACACCAAATAAGAAGGAAAATAGTATATTACAAAACTTCATTAAATGACATTTCTGTTAGACATATAGCTGTCATTGCATTGACTAAATTCTTAGTTACATGAAAAACATCATCTCATAATTTATATTAACAGTGCCTGTTATCTCAAGTGTTGTACATAATGGTAAAGCTGTAAAGGAGATCTGGCAGGTATTATTATCCTCCTTCTGCAAATAGGAAATCTGTAGTATAGGGAATGGAACGCTCCGTGGGAATAGGGGGGTAGCAGAACCCACTCTAGACCCCGGGTGTCCTGATTTCGATTTTACTAGTCATTGTGCCCCAGCAAATTTAACATGGAACACAAAGTCTCAGGATGACTCTGATAGTCTCTAACGGTAGTTATGGTGCTATGGGATTAACTGGTTGGAACCAGGTGCTCAAAGGCAAGACAATAACAACTGTAGGCTGAACGGTAAACAGGAACAGCTAATCTTGCTCCATTTCATGGCCACCGTCCACATTCCTAACTCCATTCAATGACTTCACAAATATACACCCAGGATGAAAAGCATTTGAGATAGAGCCCGAGAACAGAGAGATCAGCAGAGATTCCTTATCACAAAGGGGGGAAAGATAAAAAATCAAGATAATTTTGAATTATCTACAGGTTAATGACGAATTTTCATAATAGAAGACATCACATTATTATAAGGTAGCAAAAGTATAACTATTTTTCGAACTTTCTACCCATGTGAAAGGACAGACTACTACCCCAAGGACGTAGCCACCACCTGCTACTGGCCAGACTTCTGTGCTTTACACATGCACCCACTCAAGTACCCTGGTCCTTTGCTCTGTCGCTACTCAAAGGATGAAATTCAGATAAGGCGGAATTGTCTTTGTTACCGTTTAAGGCAGCTTAGAACTTTCTCCTTATAAGGGTTTCGGCAGCGATAGGGACTCATGACCTAATTCCACAGATGACATTAGAGTGAGACTCCATCTCTGTCTAGTCCCCAGCACCACTGGCATTCCATTTGGTTTTTCTTTGACAGTTCTTTTATTTTCTGTATAATGACCAATGTCTCTGATTTGCATTTCCTACTTTTTGAAAATGCCCTTTAAAAAGCTTGCTTACTAAATAGAAACTAGTTATGATAGATAAGAAGCATTTCCATTTTACTTCCTCTAATAAAAAAATTATCTGTTTCTGAACACATTTTTTAAAGGCTATTATTAACAAACCAGACCCAACTTCCATCCTGTGGGTTTTGTTTTGTGGGATTGTGTTTTGTTGGCTCCTTTGGCCTGAACTTTATTCAGAGCAACACACATTCCACCTACTCAGTTCTGTACGATGCAGGATTCCATCAGAGGGAGGAAGGAAAAGCGGAAGGGGCTGAAAGGGTGGTAGACCATGGATATGAGAATTATATGGAATTGAAGGATATCCTTATTTTAGAAGAAAACTCCAATTATGAATCAAAATAGCAACATAAAATATGAAATACTGAGAGTCCGTTTTTAATATGTCTCATCTCTTCCTGAATTACAGAAGTAGTTAGAGACAGGGTAAGCAGATTAGTTTCTGTAGTCTTTAGTATTAAATTAGTTACTCCACTGCTACTTGATATTATAAAAACAAGATTTTTTGATATATAGATGATAATGTTCTGCATCAAAATTTTCTCATTTATTTTTTAGAGATTCCATTATTGATTACAAAAAACAGTAGCTCTGATGATTTGGTTTTTGGGTAGCCATGTCTGTGGATACTGAAGGATCACTAGGCTGTACATGAATACTGTTACATTAAAAACACACACTGAGGACCACACTAAGAAGAATTCAACCTAAAGGAAAGAAGACAAGCTAAAAATCTGGATTTCATGTTAACAGAACGGCTGAAACCAATGACATTTAATTCTCTCTTGGTTTAATCTCACAGATCTTGCCATCCCCAATATACACATTAACATTTGCTCTAGGTGAAAATAAGCAAAATTACACATGGCCATCCAACACAGTAGTTAAGATTTGCTCCATGGGAAGATTTTAAAAATAAAATCAATGAAAAATACTACTAAAAAATTCCCATGTGTTCTCAAAATAGGGGAAAGTCCATGATATAGATGCCTTTTGAATATTTATGTCTGGGTTGTCATTGAGAGTTTGACATCACAGAGATGGGCGTCCCTCATAGAAACTGCAGCCACCTCAATACACACACGTCCACCCACGCCAATGAAGGTTGAGATTGCATCAAGGAAGCAAAGCTCTTGTGCCACGTGGCTACTGTGAAGGTAAGGAATCATTCACTTGGTAAGGGAGTGGCCTAGGTTGGTCCACTTTGCTGTTCTGGCCTGAGGTCCCAACCAGAAGAACAGGAGAGACCACACATAGCCTGGCAGCGCCAGCACTCTTCACCGTGTGCCTCCGAGCAGGTGGGTGAGTGCCTACCTGGAAGGCTGATTAATCAGTAATTCAGGTAGATCAAAATCACAAAATTAGAAGACAGAGTTCAATCATATCATTTAACAGAAGGAATGTCCTAATTGCCGTGGTGCCCGACACAGGATATGAAGCGAGCGTGGAGGGCAAGAGCCCCCTCCTCCACAAACCTGGTGGAGGTAAGTGACTTAGCCAGTCATTTTATTCCAAGGCCTTAAGGCTCTCTACCTCAATCCTCCAAAAACTTACAGTTCACCAAGTTTTCCCTGGTACTGCCCAGTAAGGCTGCCATGCCAGCAAATTGCTAAAATTCACTTTTTTAAAGAATTGTCGGTCAGACATATCAAAATTCACACACAGCACCCACGTGGGGATGTTTCAGATTTATAGTTTGGCAAAGGTCTCAACTCCTGCCTGACATCGACAGGCTATTCGTGAAAGCAGGACTGCTCCTGCCCCAGGTACCGGTTCAGTGACAGTGAGGAGGGACACTTCACAGTCTCTCCATGCAGGCTGTCCTGAGTCTCCCCACAGCCAAACTGCACAGTCACCAAGACCGGGCACCGACTGGCTCTGCACCCCATCCCAAGGCCTTCGGCTGCAGTGTGTCACTGGCACTCTCTCCATGACCACTGCTCTGCTGGAGTCCTCCCTGCTCAGACCCCTCTGGAAGCTGCAACCTCCGGCCAGGGGATGGCGAAGCGATTTAGGCAACTGCTCTGTTCCCAGGCAACTTTCAAAGGAGGGGAGTTGGATTCTAAACCTTCCTCTGCCTGTAATTCTATCCAGCTAATGGAGATTCTTTCATGATTTTTGTTGGTAGAGACACTATCACAATAATTCTGAACTTGATGAATCATGTAAACTTGGGCATTTTGCAAACTCCTCTGAACAATATCGAGTCCCTTGTAGATTTAACTTAAAGACCTTAAGCTCTCCCAGTGATGTTATGTGAAGCACTTTTTAAAAATATGTTTGTCTGACAACCATGTTCTACTGGGACCAGCCAGATGCACGTCTGCTCAGGCCACTTTGTGCCTGTTCTGACTGAGAGACTGGAGTGAACGCTAACCCTTAGGTAAGTGAAGCCTGCCAGCTGTTACTGTGTTATCCCACATCCGGTAAAGAGCATCATATTTGCTTCCTCTACCTTTGAGAGGTTATTTACTCCAATTTTCGTTTTCTTAAGCAAGGCTATATTATCATTTATACCTTCCAGAGAATGTAGACAACTCTGAGGACATTCCAATGTCTGTTATTATTGCTACTTCCAGATGAGGGAACGGGGACCTTTCTGTTAAGGGAAGCACAGGCTGCCAGTGGCACAGGTGGGGTGAGGCCATGTGAAAATCCACCAGTTCACTTATTAAAACCCGGTTTAATGCCAGTCCATCCTCACTGTGATGGGACCAGAGACCAGCATCCCACCAACCTGGCCCAAAATTGAGGATCTGATTGGCTGGTGAGAATTTCAGTACAATCATTGCGTGGAAAAGCCACAGCCATACTCTTCAACAGAAACAGCAAACTCTTCCACAGGAATATCTCCCTGAGCCAGGTGCTGTTATCTGGAAATTTTCATCTTTACCACGTCCTCAACTCGGTTGCTCTCAGTGTCTTTTGGGGTTAAGTGACTTTTGTAGTTGGACAGTGGGAGGTGGTAAGAAAAATCAGGGATCAACTGAAGTCCAAAAATTGCTGTCCTCTAAATCTAAGTATGTATATATGTATATACACACATATTATTAATAATTAAAAAATTAATTAAAAATTTGTGTAGCTTCTTAGCAATTGAAACATAAGCACAAATGAATAGGCATCACTTGCACAGGGTCCTGCACAGATTAGTGCTCAGGAAGTAGTTTTTAATAACTCCCATGTTGGGGTATGGGATCTTAGCAAATCTACAGCGTGTGCACTTTAGTATTTGACACTGCAATGTAAAGAGCACATGTCTAGTTCTCTGAACAGAACTGTAGCTGCTCAAGCTGATGTGCCCTCCCTCCTAATTCCATACCATGCCCTCCCCTCAACCCTGCCTAACAAAGTCTGCTAGATGCTATTTGCAAATGTGCATACAACACATACAATATTTAAGAAAATTGAGCCAACCTATATATTTTAATATACACTGTTATACATAAAATATAATAAAAATATAAAACTGAAAGTCATGTTGCAAAAGAGAAAAATATCAGAACTTATGTTGACTTTAGAGCTGGGTTAAAAACTGCCCTTGGAACTACACTCTGGCAATCCTACATTTCCGAATTACTTTGGGGTTCACAGATGTTCTATGATCATTGGCCTTTGAGGGCGCTTAGTTATTTCAGCAATGGGAGTCCTGCCGACTCCCAGCACATCCACCAGAAAGGAGGGGTAAGATTTTTCTGGTCAGAGTTTTGCTCAAAATGGAAAAAATCCCCTGAGGTACATTGATTGGAAATTTAAAATTTTTTTAACAATTAGCTTATACAGTGCTTAAAGTGAAAGCAGACAATCCTTGATGTCCCAATAGATTGACTGCATTTTTTAAGGAAAAAAATCCTTAATTGTCTCTTGTCAATTGACAAATCAGTAGCACATGCTGGATGATAGAGTTCCTCGCAGTATTGTTGCTCAGGTGTAATTGCTTATGTCTTTAAAACAGAATACACCTCAGTGACAACAGAAACAGGTCACAATCATAGCTAGTCAAAGAGGACTGATTGTAGGAGAGTCTTTTCAAATGACCTTATTCAAATACTCATCTTTTACTGACATCTGAGTGTTCTCTCAGCAGAGAGAATAGCTCCTTGAATTGAAAGGCTGGAACTGTTTTTGTGATGGAACAATTGATTTTTTCTTTCTGATATGACTTCACATACCAGACTGAGTTTCACACCTCACATCCATCAACACAAAATAATTTTTAAAGCACTCCCAGAGGAGTCATCTGTGGGCCACAAATGTATATAAAGATATACTATAGATTTTTTTTTATTCCTAAGACAATAACAAGGAGCTTATCATAAAAAAAGGTAACTTATTCAATAGCAAGTTCTCCTACTTTATACCACGTGATGTTCCTTTTGTGCTGAAAATACCAGCAACTCCCAACCCCTTGAGAAGAGTGGACATGGAGACATGAATTTCCCATTTGATTTTTTTTAATTGCATGTTCAGGGAAATTATCATTCTATTTTTTAATTAAAGAAGAGCCTTGCTGTCGAAATGCTCTCAGGCACATCATTTGGGGCTAGGTAGCACGAGCACAGTTTGAGATGGAAAGAGGCCGCACAATGCGCTTATTAAGGAACTTTCCTGGTGAACCACTGAAAAATATCCTCAAGTGTGACCATCACATCTGCATCAAGTTATGAAAAAAGTAAGGCTTGTTAACCTGCTGTTTGGAAACCAGAACACTTTTATCAGTTCATATAATTGCTAACCCCTTATTCACTGCTCAACACTGGAGAGTTCTTTACCTCCTAAGATCCCACTAATTGCTGACAGATTTGATTTCTCCCTGACAGCAGGAGTCCTGTTTCTGGCCTTTACATCAAGTAATTGCTTTATTTTTCTCCCTCTGCTCTAAAAAACGGAATTCCCTTCTCCCCTGCTTGAACCCCTTTAATGGCTTCTTTCTCTGTTATTAAATCCTTGCCATTTAAATCACATTTAGCGATGTTTTGAATAACTGATTCCAATTACTAAGGCTCTTACCAAGAAGCAGCTGAAAACGCAAGTCATTACTTGCCCACAGACAAGCGGCTACACCTTGCAGCCAAGTCTCTGGTGAACTGTATTGTATTTCTCCTCGGCACGGGGCAATTTATACTCACAGGAGGCTGACGTTCAGCAAATATACAGCCGCCGGAGCTCTCTGACACTATCATTTGTGCATAATGGATATTAGATTTTATATTTATTTTATAAATAGCCCAATTCCTTAAAGAAACCGTTTCCTTCTTCCCAGAGTGGCCGGGGTAGGCCACGTGGATCAACAGCAGAGATGAGCAGCTGACCGCTCCGTGACCCACCGTTAGGGAGCTCTTCAAAGGTCTAATAAAAGGCCTGGTGGCCCAAACAGTGCGATGGAGCCGCCATGTCTGCCGGGGACAGAGCTCAGCTTAGTCAGATTTTGCTCTGACGGCCCACAGTTTGTTTTCCCTTGACATTGAGGAGTTTGTGGGGGGAAATAAATCCCTGCCATCTTGTCTTCCTCCGCTTCCCATGCTGTTGGGTGCTGCTGCCCTTTTTGATTTTTATTTACTTGGCAGAGAGATGCACCCGATACATTTCATGACGTGACCATATTTCTGTGTCATCTCATGATTTAGGCTTTGGGTGGATCCTGTTTCTCAATCACATTGAAGGTAAGATGACCAAAAGCGTTACTCTGTTCATTTGTGGCAATCTAATCTGTCACACTGTTTTGGCCTCACCAAAATAATATATTTTCTTGCTACATTTGCATTGATGAAACATGATGTTGTTGGATGTATTTCACGTAGGAAAGCCTCCATTACACAAGGTATTTTAGCAGGTGTGGCATGATTTAGACGTCTCCGGCTTTCTTATTTTAAATATTGAACAGCCAATTAATCGTATAAACTCCTGCATAACACATTGGGTTTAAATGGCTTATCAGGTAACCTTGACATGTCCTGGCATCATGGCTCTCAGGCAGATCTGACTTAATGAACTGGCAAATGTGAAGGCAGAACTCACGATTCTAATTTGATTAACCAACTGTATGTCCCAGCTATGACTGGGGCTGAGGAAGGTTGTCACGAATGTCCAACTTGAGATTGTTAGTGAAATTGAAAGGTCTCTCAATGCTGTGTATTACGTTTAAATGTGAAAAGAGTTTTGTGTGTGAGGGTGTGTTCAAGAGGTTTAATAACTATCACCACTATAAAAAAAATCAATGTTTTGTGTGACAAGTGATTAATTCTGCTATATGTTGTACTGGACTTTTCTCCACTTTGGTGGAGATCGAACAGGGGTATAAGTAAATTCCGTACAAAATAGAGCGATGACTTTTCTTCTTAAATTCATGGACATTTTGGGTTTTATCTTTTCATTAAAGTAGATAATTTAAGAAAATCTTTTGAAACCCATTATTCTATTATTTGACTCTCTTCAAAACAGTGACAAAAACCAGAAGTATCTAAAAGAATTTACAGGAGGTATCAGAATGACACATCCTGCTACCTGCCATGTACCCGTGAAGCTACAGGAGGGGCACAAGCACATGGACAGACAGGTAAGCAGCAAATTCACCTGGGATTTTGTACTTCCCATTTTTAAACATTGCTTCTTACATTATTTATGCTTGATATTTGTGAAAAGTGCTACCTTGCCCGGCCCAGAATGCCCAGTCTTCTGTTTGTATGTGGAGAAGGAAGGCAAGGTGGTGGCACTGCCCATCCAGAGTGTGTATTATTAATGTGCTTCCAGCCTAAAGGCCACTACCTCATTCCCTCAGAAGCAGGGAAGTGCTTATTCATCCACAGAGACAAAAATCTTGTTATGATTCTGGGACTGAGTACATATTTGCAGAAATGGCCCAGCCTTTCCCGGCATGCATTACAAATAGGCAGCCCTCCATGTCTAGCCAACTCCCTGCCTACCTTTCATATCCTAGGCTCTTTGTTGAGAAATCCATTTTCAAGGGGGCTACCAAAACCTCAGTGCTTCTCTTAGAAAGGTTCCCAAAAAAGAACCCTGGGGCCAATAGTGTACTGGAGGGGAGGGGCATCTGGACAGCACAGCTTTTGGGCTTTAAAATACCAAACTCATCCATCAGATAGATGGGGGCAGGGAAGGGTCTTATTAGAGTCATCTCAATAGTGAGAAAAACAAGCCCTTACAAAATCATCACTGTAGTGGTTCAGGGCTCAGACTCTGGAGCCAGAATGCCTGGATTGGAAATCTGCTATTTATCAGCTATATAAACTTGGGCAAGTTACTTAACCTCTCTACCTCTATGTCCTAATCTCTAATGGGGATAATTATAATAGCATCTACTTCATAAGATGGAGGATTACACGAATTAAGCTTGGAGAACACTTTAGAACGGCTCCCGGCATGCTATAAAGACTCCACAAGCGCAGCTTTCACTGGCCGCCCCGCGCGGCATCGCGCTGACCATCTCCCCTCCCCGCGTGGTATTTCCTTCCCCTTATCTGCTGGAAGCACCCAGAGTCCTCCAGCATGTGCTCTCTTTTTCCTTTCCTATCAAAACCCATGCTGCAAGACTTTATTTAGCTTAAGGGAGAAAATGACTGATAAAATCTTAGGTCATTCTTACCAAAGGTACTTGTGCGTTGATAGGCATCTAAAACTAGGGTAAAGGAGGTATAAATGATGGCCTTTTAGATGGCAGCCAAGACGTTTGTGGATATAAGGGGATATAAGGGGATAGGAGGGATCTTCTCAGGGCCCTGAATTCACGCCATTCTGGGGGCTGCCTCCACAGCATGTTGAAGGTCACCCTGACTGTAGGATACTCCTTGTGGAAAGAGAAAGGTGTTCATTCATCACATTATTTTGCTGAACAACACTGACCAGGCTCTAGTGCTTTTTGATCTGCCTGTCCTGCACCTAGAAAACCCTCTGAGAATGAGATGAAGTGGCTGACCTGCTTCTTGGGCATGGAATCAGACCATCTCTCAATTGTCTGAAAAGATATGACTTGGCATTCAGATCCTACTCAGTGGAGCTCATGGCAAGGGTAAAGAACAAAATGCTTTTGTTTTCATTTCTTCACAATAACTTTAGAAACGTTTCAGCTCTCCATATGGCAAAGCTTCACTCTGATCCTGAACACCTCCACAGAGCAGTATCCACAAAGATGGAGGGACTTGCACCTCTTCTCCAAATGTAAGAGGACTTTTGTGTGACATTTCGATTTGTTTAGTCTAGGAGAGGTGCTATGGACCAAGGAGTGGCCGTGAAGGAGCCGGTGGCATACTGTCCTTCCTAAGGACAAGGTGGCTGTGCTGTGGGTCTTGGGGAAAGGGCTCTGGACTAAGAATTCAGAAGACCTGGTTTCTCAGGGGTGAGCTGGGAGGCTTGGTGTGAGTCATTTACTTAGACACAGAGGGTTGAACAGTCCCTTCTACAGCATCTGATGTTTTGAAATAAATCAGTCTCCTATTTCCAGGGATCCAGCTTCGGGTTGCTTATCCTATTCACTTGAGAGAGGAGCACAACATTATTAAAGACACAATATACAGATATTAAAGATACAAAGTATAATATCATTGAAAAGTATATTAAATACTCCAAAGAATTATATCAGGCTGTGTGTATGTGTTTGTATGTGTATATTTATGTACAAATTCACCCACCGTTGTTCACCCTACACTAAGCTTTACTGAGACCATCATTGTTTCTCTAGAGCTAGCCTTAGTGAGACATTTTAAGAGTATACAAGAAGGACTCTGAGCTTATTGGAGTAAAGTGCCTCAGAAGTACGATGTTTCCCTAAACATTCACAGTCACTTATGAGAAGGAGGGAAACTGATAGGACGACTACACCTTTAGCTCTGAAGTTCTCTAAGGAGGTGATTCTGTATAGTCTTCACCTTTGAAACAAGCCTTAGAACTCATCAGGAACATACATTCTTTTTCTTCAACAGTAAATTTTTTTTTACCTTAATTTAAAGAAAGACCAGACATATAATATAGCATCTATTATTATTATCTATATTACATATTATATAGAATATAGATAATAATAATAATACAACATTGGTATTGACCAAAATAGTTGGGCTCTGAGGATTGTCAGTTCTTTAAAACCTGATAAGACTATCATGAAATTCATTTAGAGCATTTCCTTTAACAGACCACATCTGTGCCCTTAATGAATAGTAATTAAAACTCACAGCAGTCTAACTATTAGGTGATAGAGGGTTTTTATACGTACTTTCTAAAATAGGTAGACTTTAGATCATGTAGTCTGCTTTTCTATGAGGGTGTCAGCACTCAGGATGAAATTGAGACTTAAATCTAATTTTTCCACTCTTAGAGGACTAGGTACTTTTTAAAAAATAACTGCTAGTTCTGAGAATCAAAATTCTAACTTGATCATTTTCCAATATAGTGTGGAGTAGTGAAACATTACTGGTAGCAAATTTTGGTCCTGGTTTTTTAACAAAGTGGTCCTCTCTGACTCTCAGATCCTCATTTGCAAGTCAGGGTGGATTAAATACTGCCCAAGATCATGCTTGGCTCTAACATGCAGCGAATTTCTCCCTGCCCCAATACTCTTGGCCTCAGCCACAGGGGGCCAGTGGCATTTCCCTGTACGCCCTGAGCTGCCTGACCTTGGGAACTAGACCCTTTCTACCATGAAATGTGTAAACAGTCCCTGAGTACCCTACCCTTTTACCTCAGAGCTTCATTTCCCTTTCGTTAGAGGGTTGCATGCCTCTTCTCCCCCTTACCTTGCCTGGCTTATGGCTCCTGACTCTTTGGCAGACAATGGATCAACTACCTTCTGTTTTCTGTGATCAATCTGCTGTCACTCGGCAGGCTCTGATCTACAACTTGCACTGAACTTCTTAGCTATGGGTCGGAACACTTTTTGTCTTCCTGCCCCTTTCTTTAGCTCCCTTGGTTCCTGGTCCTGCCCCTATGGGATGTTGCTGCTCCTTAAGATGGCCCTGAATCCTCTCAGCAAGATGTGTCTTGTCCAGCTTCCTCCAGAAGCTGACTGATACAGGAACTCCAAAGCAAGTAGTTTATTTTAGAGGTGAAAGAAACATGGGTAGTAGAAAAAAAATAGTCAAGGAGGTAATTCAACCAACAAAGGGGGCATTATTGAGCAAGCTACCACATTGAACACCTGGACCTTAACACTGCAGGGAACTGTGGAAGCCAATGGAGAGCATGTGCTCAGAGTTACATCCCTAGGGGGTGAGGGAGCTGGAGTATTTATGTCCCAACTCACATCATCATCCAGTGAAAGGGAGGTCTCTAATTCCCAGGCACTTCCTGCCTGCCTGTGCTTGGGCAGAGTGGGTCCTGCCCTCCAGAGAAGGCCCTACAGTAGGGAAGTGCCAGTGTCAGCAATAGGACAACAAAGAGCATGCAGACCAATGGTTAGACAGAGGGACATGTGCAGGCTCCCCCAGCACACCTGGGGTCAGTTACAGCCACAGGGAGGCCATCACTGTAAGGATTCTAACCACCACGTAAAAGAACTCAGTGACGAGACCCTCTGTCAGGCTCTTCCACACCAGCCTGTCTCCAGTTTGGCCCTTTCTGTGCCCCCTTCTCTTTCCTCCCAGCCTCTCTCTCCTTCAGCCACCTTTCCATTTGGGGCCTTGTTCTTCTGGCCACCATCTCATTGCCTCTTTTCTCAGGCAATGACCAGCCTTTGTCCTGCTCTCGAGTTCTCTGCCGCAGGTATCTGGCGCGTTGCCACCATGTGCTTGCGCTCTCTCCTGAAGTGCTCTATGTGTTTGGCTTTCCAATATTTCCCCAGCTTTTCCTGGTTTGGCCTCAGAAGGTCAGGAGTAAGGTCAAAGGGGTCTGATCATGTACCATGTCACGTTTGTAAGGCACTTTACAGTTTATAAAGGAATTTCATGGCGCGTTAGTGAAAGGGCAAAGAGTTAGAGCCAAAAGCATCCAGCTTGCTTCTTAGTTCTTGCACGTTCTAATTCTGTCCAGTGATGCTGGACAAGTCATTTCTCCTTGCTGAGTGTTGCTTTCCTTACCTGTGGATAGGAATAATCATGGTGATACCTGCCCTCCTCTCTTTATAGGGGCTGTGACAAGGTTGGGCAAGGCAGTGGACTCCAGAGAACCATCAAGAACTTACTCTCCACCTCAGAAATCTAATTTGCCACAATTTTGGTGCTCGCAGCCTTGTGAGAAGGTAGGCAGGGTTATGTTTTCCCTGTTTTAAGGATAAGGGAACAGAGACGCTCTTGTGACTCTACGGCCAGAATGTGTAGTTCTCAAATGCATGCCAAGAATTATTGTAGTTTCAAATCAAATCACATTTAAAATACATTTGTAATGTTACATTCTTGAAGAGAAAAGCAAATGCATGACATTCTTTGAATAAGTACTGTCACAAATCTGAGATCTTGGAACAACTGAGAGAGTATGATACTGGGGTCATTTAGAAAAAGTTTTAGTCTCCCTCTTAAAATTAGCCACATAGTTAATAGGATCAATCATTTGAGATTCTGAAATGTACTAATAGGGTTGGGCTGAGAAACTAAGAACTATGAACTTATCTGCTATTGCTCTGTTTAAAAAATTCTCCCCAGTGACTTTTAATTTCCTAGATAGGGGGCAGCTAGCCTTTTGAAGAAACTCATTTATTTCAGCGTCACTCTGAGTTCCCAACGTAAACGTCTTTAGGGGCTGATTTGGAAGAACTAGGACAAGATCTACAAGACATTTCCACTATTGCCTGAAGGCAATTTGCATCTTTTAAAGATGAAGAGGCAGAGGTTAAACATAAGCTGAAACTCATCATGACTTATATACCATGAGATTTTTTTATATATCATTTCACACAAATCCATTTTTAAAAGTTGAATATGTGATTTTTAAAGTCAAATATCTGCAAAGGAAATTGGACTGACCCGAAGCTGCCTTCAATGTTTAACGGTAAGGATGTTGTGAAATTTGAAGCAATTTTGTTTTCCATGCACATATTCTTTTTTAGGAAGAAAATCTTTATTTGCTCCACATTCCTCTTTGTGCCCACAGAAATGCTTGATTTGGTTTGGTATGAGTCAAACAAACTATTCTCATCACAAGTGGAGCAAAGAAAAAAGAGCTTTTCATTCAAGTTATGGGTTCTGGAAAAATCTGTGTAAAAGCAGCCTATGTAACTGTAGTTGTGGGCCACTCTTTTGTGAGCTATCTGTAGAATAGTTATTTTTTCCTGCACCCAACAGGAGAATAATGGGCACGAAAAAATTCAGACTATTAAAGTATAGGGAATATAAAAAAGTGCTTATAGAACTCCTTTTCCCCCTGATCATATGAATGTTCATGCATGTCTATGGAGAATTCTTTCTCTTCTCTTTCCACGCTTCACCCAAGATTGTGCCCTGTCAGCCTAGCAGTTTTAATAGTTGAACTACAAGACAGAAGCCACATCCAACGCTGAATTTCACGAGATGATGTGCAATACATATTAAATCACATCTACCACTCATGCTATGATTTGGTTAACACATTTAACAGGAGTAATTATGACTCTTAAATCACAATATTTAAAAGTGGATATTGAACAAGAAGGACGTTAAAATGAAGCAAAGAGAGAAATTACATGGTTAGCCATTTCCTCCAGTGCAGAAAGCTTCTTAGCAAATGAAAAAATAAAATACCATCCATGATCACAGAGGAATAAAAATAAAACCTCAACAAACCCTCATAGAAGTTGTTAAACCCAATCATCCAGTTTGGGTTATTATCTCCAATAATAATTTGGAGATAATGGAATAACTTCTTCGATGTACTAGGATGCAATTGTCATCAACGCTGAAGGTCTTTAAAGTACCTAGCACATCAGGCAAAGCTGGGATATTAAGACGAGAGCTGGAACAGGCCTGACACAACGAAGGAGGCAGAATGCTGGGGAGAAGCCTTGTGGTTTCCGTGGTGATGGTGCTGGAAATGACCAGGAAAAACCTTTCAGCATCGTAGGTTCAGGAAGAAACCGGAAATGCCACCCAGTCTGCCCATCTGCTTGCAAGCAAGACCGCACCAAAACTTAAAAACAATCCCATGGGGCTTTCACATTGTAATTTAGTAGCATTGTTGTGTCAGAAACTTCAAGGGGAAGAAAAGTCATTGATTTGTTTTCCCTTCTGATAAACCTACATCAACCTAAAAGAGTCAGCTAAAGGCTCTAAAATCGTCACTGATTCTCAGAGAAAACATGGCCCAGAAGGGGCAGGGATCCGCGTTTGCAATGCCTCGCGCTTTTCAAATAAGCTTTGGGAATACTTATGTCTTGGATGTTGTGCCATTCTTTCTTGAGATGTCATTGGTGAAAAAATACTAACCAACAAGTAATGTCAAAGGATGAAAAAAATTTTCTACCACATTCTGTTTTTCATAAAAAATATAGATTTAATAAGTTTCTAAAGGAGAACAGAATGGCCACGTTAGAACACTGCCAAACTTACAAACTTTGACAGTCCCACACACTGAGACGAACAGGAAAATGCATTTCACAAGAAATAAAATACATTTTTCGTCTTTTGGATTTGTTGAAGAAGAAGAAAAACACATCTGTCCCAAATTTCTTTGAAGAAACTGAATGGCATTCAGTTTTCCTGAGCCAATAGGCTTGCTCCTTCTACTGGGTTACCTTAGATGCCTTTTTTAAAGGTTTATGCTATAATCCAACAAAATCAAGGAGACAAATTGAAAAATCTTTGTTTTTTTACATCTCAGGGCTAGAAATAACATTTTTCTCAGATGTAGGAAGAAAACCAATATAAGTAATTAAATATTTATAAGGTTGTTCACCCCAGGGTTGCATAAAATAAATAATTACAGCATTTTGTGCCTTTGTTGTATCATCTAAAAAATGGGGATGATCATAGCCATTTCATTGCTCTTGTGACAATCATGTAAATTAATGTTTTCAGTGATATGAATATAAGGTATATTTATTGTTACTCAATTTAATATTAAATTATGGCAGCATAGAGAAATGGGTAACAGCATGGGCTTCAGAGCGACGCTCCCTGGGTTCGAATTCTAGCTCCATTTCTCACTGCTTACTTAACCTTGGGTGAGCTTGTTAACCTGCCTGAGCCTCAGTTTGCTCATCTGTAAAATGTGGATAATAAGAGGGTCTACTGTCTATGGTTGTTTGAAGAATGAAATGAGTGAATACGTGGAAGCGCTTAGTGTCCAACACATATTGATAGTAAGTTATGCTGTAAGTTATTTCTAGTTCTATTATGCTGCTGCTTCTGCTGTTGTTGTTATTGTTATTTGTGATATTATTCCAGTCTAACTGGCCTCTCTGGGGACAGGCTGCAGTAACCTAAGTGGCCAAGGTCACAGACAAGGATGTCTGAAAGCAAATCCCGGGGCTTACATCCTCCGGGTCGTTAAGTTGGAGGTGAAATGAGTGGGGCTGGGTTACCATGTCCAAAAGGGAGAGGAAAAGAAGGGCCTGATTTGAGTCTAAGAAGCACAGGGAAGCACATAGCAAGGCCCAGGCTGCAGGTGCTTCCTGTGCCATGTGGACCAGCAGGGCTTTGTACCTGGTTCCTAGGGCTGCTGGCAGGGAGGACCTAAGGGCAAGACACCGGGAGCAGATAAATCCCTTCATATGACTTTCTGAAGTATTTTTAAGAATGTTTTGGAAAATATTACAAAATAGCAAATATTGAAAATGTTTTAAAACAACTCTCTAAAATTGTAAGGAAGTCAGAAATTGGTGTTAAGAAAAACAATGCTCTTTGTAGATATAGATAAGGTAGACCTTCTGGTCTACCAGGGGACCATATGATTGAAGATAACAGTGTCTAATCCAGCAGACAGCCTTCGAACCATGCATATAAAGGACTAAATCTGTGTCTGCTTAGTTGATTCAGTAAACGTGGTAAGAAAAAGTAAGTCAAATCATTGAAGACACCAGTAACAAAATTTAAAACCTAGCATTTGGCTCTATGTAGACAAAAGATCTGAGGTATCGATTTTCAAGTCCTAGTTGTTTCCCCTATGTGTAAACAGAAGGTGCTTTTCTTGTGTATAAACGTTGGCCTTTTCTTCTTTGGGGAGAAAATAGTTTAAGATCTAACGGCACAACTACTTTTGATTTTTATTTTACTTTCTCTTGAGAAAAAGAGTTAGGGAGAAATTTCCCTTGGGTAGTGCCTGGCAAACTTTGGCCATCATTAGAAATGCTCAGGGTACTTGTTTAGAAATGTAGACTTCTGGGGCCCACACCATAAATGAGGCCACACATTTGATATGTGGGAACAAGTGGAAAGGTACATCAAAACATATTAGAGTAAGAAATGTCTTTCAGAAAAATTAGCAGTGTGGGGACTGCCTCGTCATTCACCAAATTAGAAAAGGGGTCTTGCTCTGAAATGTATTCTAGATTTTTTGATATAACTATCTCCAAGCCTAGTTCCCAAACCTAACCCCAATATCAGTTGTTTTGTTTGTTATACATACACATATATATTTGATTATACAAGGTTTGTTTTTCATGTAATATAGAATTTATTATATGATTTAATTTGTTTCTAAAGAAGAACATAGTTTTACAGTTAGGGGCTTTTCTGAAATTAATCAGTATATAAATAAAGGAATAAATGACTAGAAAAATACAAGATGTATGAGTGGAAAAACATTAACTGGAGATAGGGCTTTCCCTCCTTTTTTAATATATATGTTTTACATAACAGGAAATCCTCCTGTTTATTTTTAGAAGGATGTAACATACATGCTTAAAGAAATAACCATAATCTGCTCTTTCATAAGAATACAGATAAGACCTACTGAAATTTCTAAATGTTACATTTTCTGGAAAGTTCCCAGTAATCACACAGATGGCCTAGGATGAACAAAATACCATCACCATCAGAGAACATAGCTACCATGACCTTGAAATTCATAATCACTGTACATTCTATTACTTGAGGTGAAGCTTCTGAACAGTACAATATTCCTCAAATTAAAATGGCTATACTCAGCCGAGGGTGGTGGCCTGTGCCTATAGTCCTAGCTATTCAGGAGGCTGAGGCAGGAGGATCCCTTGAGCCCAGGAGTTCAAGGCTGCAGTGAACTATGATTGCACCACTGCACTCCAGCCTGGGTGACAGAGTGAGACCTTGTATCTAGAAAAAAATAAATAAAATGGTTCTTCTCTTCTATTTTTGATAAGTAAATCCAACCTGATGCTTGCCCAAGGGCAATAGTTTCTGTGCACGCACTCCCCTTTAGATTTTTGCCACCTGTTCTCTCTCCCTGCAGTTTATACCTGGGTTTTGAGGCTGGCGCCCTCCCTTCGAGCCCCTTTTATTCCCCAGCCACTAAGCAAACACTTGTCAACTCTCTGTCTGGCTGAGGAAAATTGAGCATAGTTACATTCAGGATTATTGACGTGGTTTTTGATATGGCCAAAATGGATGTAAATATGCTGTTTCCACAAAGAAAATTGAATACATGGATGATATGGTTAAGTAGAAATGATACTGATGTGTCATTATGTTTTAAAACTAGGCCAGATTAACTATTATTGTATTTTAAAAGTCATTATTCTTTTCTTACAAAAGTCTCTTCTAAGAGAAGCGTTTCCAGACCTCATACATCTTAAATTCTAAACCCTGCATATTATTATCACTATTACCTTAGAACCAACGAGAGCCACAATCTGACTGGTGCAGAGGACATTTACTCAGGGACATCTAAAACCAGAGATGGACAGAGAGGGGCAAGTATGGGAATGAATGTCTGTGTCTGTATTGATCCAACAGAGTCATGATCTAAGAAGGCTTATCAAAGAATTAGTAAACCCGACGTCATCTGAGGTCATGATTTCTACTTCCACTGTCCATAGATTGTAGACTGTGTGACAAGGAGAAACACATTACTGGGACAATCAGGAGGCCTGGGTCCTAACTCTGGCTTTATGACTAATTAGTTCTATAGTGTTTGGCAAATAATTTAAGTTCTGTGGGATTCAGTTTCCCCATCTGCAAAATAAATGGTTCGTACTAAATAGTCCCTAAAGTCATCTCTGATATTAATGCTTTAAAATGAACACGAGTGTTTCTGTTTTCATATATATGTGTGTGTGTGTGTATATAGGCATTTATATATTCATTATGTATAACATTAAGACTTATCCTCATTTCCTTCTATACAAAAATTCCAGATAAACTCCTTTTCTCCATGCTAACAAAAAAACCAACTAACAATAAGTAGGTGAGTAGCTGAAAACATTTTTCAGTTTGTCCATTTGAATGATAAAGCCCTATGCAGACATTTATTGTCACAGAGAAGCCTCCAGTCTGTGAGAAACAGGAATAAAACAGCAGAAAAAATGAGGTATCTGTCTCTCAAACCAAAGCCGTCAACAAAATTAGATTGACACAAATGATAAAGATCTTCTTGGAGCTCCCTGTTAAAAAAGCTCTGGCAGGAAGAGGTGGGAGCTGTGTACTTGCCCCCAGGGTACTTTGCAACAACAATGGACAGTTTGCCTTGAAAAATTACTTTTATATTTCCACAGTGGTTTATATAACCAAGTGAAAATATACAGAAGTGCTTTAGCTACAGAAAAAAATCAAATGGTTAACAGAGGTAATTTTCCAGATACAGGGTCAGGAGGAACAGAAATGTTGGATGTTTGACTCACTCAGATTGTCATTCTATACCGAATATCCACGGACTCAATTCCTCACTGCAAAAGGAAGATCCTTTTGTTCTTTAGGGCCTTAGAGAAAGTAAAGAGAACCGTACCAACCAATAAACACTTTAATGTGCGTAAATTTTCCTTTTGAGCTAAATGTGCATAAGAACTTGTGTGGTGTACACAGATATGCGACCGCTGTAATAGTTTCTGTTAAATGTCCTAAAAACAATGAGATGTGCTTATGACTATTGCAGAAACAGTAAAAGTTTACCCATTCTCCTCGGTCTTTTCTATTTTTCTGTAACCTCTAACTTGACAAGGCTGCTAAAGGCCTTAGAAGCTTCCAGTCCAATGTTTTAATTGAAAGGTACCAGATGAGTCCCAGGATTAACAAAGTCTAGTCAACATCCATACGAACTTCCTGCCTGGAGCGGAGGTAAGCGGAAGGGGAGACGTGGGCAGTCTTCCTGGGGACCCTCAGGAATTGATTGACCTACTGAGTTCAATAGGGAAGTGTCCTGTAGGGAGCAGGCCTGGGGTGGGGGCAGCAGCTTGGAAGCATTGACTTCATCAGAGGCATCACTGCGGCAGGTGGGCAGTCACGTCTTCCTCCAAGATGACCAATAAGCTCTCAAACTCAAGGAACATCACCCAGTCTAGCAGTGCTTGCAGTCGGCCTCTTACAAGCTGATGGAGCTTGGGGCAATTCGTTCCATTCTTCCAGAAACGTAGCTCTGCCAGGCATGCAAGCTGCCTTTGTACTTCTGAACCGCTTCGAAGATGAGATAGTCCCTGAGTGAAAATCAATACAAGGCAGATTTGTTCCAAGGCGGTAGGGACATTGACAAACTCTGTCATGGAAGAATTTCCTGTGGCTTGTCATATCTGTCATCTACTAGGGGCTTTTGGAAAATAGCTTGAAAGTTAGAGAAGCTTGGATTTTCTCTTTTATTAGGAAAAAAAAAGCTTTTTAAAAATGTTTAGATTATCCTTATTAAAGTTCAATAATTAGTACCGTAAGAAATTATTAGCAAAGGGAATATAGAGAAATTAAAAAAAATTAACCTATTTGAGAAAATATTAGATAATCTGAGTTATATAAGCAAAAGATATGCTGCTCTTAGTAGGATGCTAATTTGTCCAATTTATTCATCTGGCATCATCGTTTCAGTCACAGACTGATAAGAGATACTGCAGAAGCTTTGCCATCCTTGCTATTTGCAGTTGGATGACTAATTTTGGTATGCACCAAGATATAATACTCCTAGGTTTCAGTCTACTTTCTTTTCTTTGAAAATATTCAGACTGTGAGCTGTTATACAAAAAAGTTTATCCAAAGTTTTGTATAAAAGGTAGTTTCATAAGCAAAATATTTAACATGAAACAACCAATCATTCTTCCTTATATGTAGTCTGAAAACTCTTTCTTTCCACCTCTGGCTTAAGTCATTTCTCTCTCCCTGACTGCCCTCTTATGATATTCATGGCTGCATAAACAAATCACCTTCTTAATCAATTCATTTATTTATTCAACAAATATTTATTGAAACCATATTATGTGCAAGGAGCAGTGGCAGGTGGTGGGTGATGAACAAAACAGGCAAAAATTCCTACCCTTGTGGAGCTCATATTCTGGTGGAAAGAGATGGAAAATATCAACCTCAAATGGCTGTAGCTAGATGAGACTTGAGGAGAGGAAGTCTATGCTATGTGTCCCATGTTGAGGACCCTTCCCTGCCACCAGGTCCTCCTCGCCCTCTTGCCTTTCCCTCTGCATTGACACTCTGCACTGGCACTAGTTGGCTAAAGAAAGGCTGCCTGGCATCCACAGGCCCAGCTTTCTGTCACCCTGTCACTGGCTCTTTCTCTGCAGTGAATCCTCTCCCATGGGCATTAGCATCAGGCCCATTTCCAAAGGTCCATCCACATGCCCCTCCCAGATGGTTTGTCTCTGATTGTCCAGTCTTACTTTTTCTAGGCTCCTGACCAAACAGTGAGGCCACTTGCTTTTGCCCAGAAGTTTGTGTATATCCATACTTCAGGCCAATTCTCCCTTCATACAAATTGAACAACCAAGCTCTGCTGATTGGAAGGATTTCTCTTTTTTTCACTGACTTTAGAGAAGTGGGCAGTCATTCTTTTCAGGTTAACACCAACATATGCCAACCCATCTGTGAACTAAGCCTGAATGTTTTCCTGTAAGTTGGTTGCACGTTCCTCCCACCACCACCCCATGATGTTGTAAGCATGAGTGGAGGGAGAGGTGTTGTGCAACAGAGGTGAAAGTCATGGTTCTCTGGGCTACCTGTTTATATAATTTCCTTGTGCCTTCTAGACCTGCTACCCCTGCAATCTTAAGTCTTTTAAGGGGATCTTAGCAACTCCCCTGAGATGTAGTGTTGCTTCAATTGCACCATCTTGACGTTGGCCTTGGAGCAGCCTTTCCTACCACATAGCCCTTATGCCATAGGTCAGGGAACCAGGGTGAGACCCCTACCACCAATCAAGTATACCGATTCTAGCTGTCTCAGGAACCAGAGAGCAACCTGTGTAGGCTGTACGTTCAGGCATATTTGCAGCTCTGCCCAATATCAAGACTCTTAGCCTTGGTTAACCCCAAGAAGAGACTGAAAGAAAGGCCTACGTGTAGGCAGTTTATTCTGGAAGGTGAATCCCAGGAAGCAGAAGTAAGGGATAAGGATAGTAAAACAGAGGAGGAGGGAAAAGCCACCACGAATGACTCAGTCCTGTAGGCCTTCATAAAGCCTTACATAACGTGTCTCCAAACGTCCACTGAGGGCAGAATGGAAAAAGCACCGAACCATTGGCGGCTATGTCTGGTTAGTACAGGATCACTCCAGGAAATGTTACCTCTCCTGCACTTCTAGGTCATGCATGAGTTAGTTCCACCTAATTTCTCCAGGATGTCCCACTCTATCATGTCAAAGAAGCCCTAGGGTAGGAAGCAAGAGAAGCAAGATTCCGTCAGCTTGCACAAGGGCAAAACTGGCTGAACCCTGCATGGAACTATTCCCAAGAGCAATGGCTGGAGTAAGAAATGGGGTCCAGATAATTTGAAGTAATGCACAAAATATATCTGATACAGCTAGAAAAGACAGTGTTTTGGAGACTAGGAAATGATCGATTGTGTCCAGTGCTATTAATGAGTAAGATGAGGGCCACCAGCAACATTGGAGGTCATGGTGACCTTAACAAGAAGAGTTTTAGTGGAACGATGGGGGCCAAAAGCTGATTCATCCACCTAGACTCACTCTTCCATATGGCTATGAAAATACAAACCACAATATAGCAACCTTCTTCAACTTCTGCCATATGCCCTTCAAGTTGACCTTGGCAATCATCCTTGGCTTTTCCCTCTGGTTGCCAGGGAGGAGGCAGTCCTCTTCCTGTCTAGAGGTTATCCTGTCCTCTCCAGCTTCTCAGGGTCTTCTGCCTCTTCATTATTCACTTTTCCTCTTAGATGTTCAATTGCTCTTTCTCTGTTGAGTTTTTCCCATCCGGAGCCCACAGAGCACTTGGCACAGAGTACTTTCCCAGTGCATGAACGAGAAGTGTGGCATGCACGAGTGCAGGGAGCATTTCACCATGCTCAGGTCTTCCCCAGATCCACAGTCCCTTCTAGCTGCAACTTTCTTTTCCATGGCCCCCTTTTTACCTTGAAAGAGCTTCTACTTTCACCATCTCTGTGTTCTCACCCTTCCCTGTCACCTCCTTGCCATCTGACTTCTACCTGCACCACCTGAAACCACTGAAACTGTTCTTGCCGAGCTCATCCATAAACTCATTGTTGCTCCACCTAGAGAATGTCTCCCTCCTTCTTTTTCTGGGCCTCTTTGTGGCACATGACTTCTTTGA
This sequence comes from Eulemur rufifrons, assembly GCF_041146395.1. Lineage (NCBI taxonomy): Eukaryota > Metazoa > Chordata > Mammalia > Primates > Lemuridae > Eulemur > Eulemur rufifrons. The sequence continues at coordinate 60,599,057 of NC_091010.1, read as the reverse complement.
CCATTACCTCCTTCCTGACACACTTCCTTCCATTTGCTTCTTTGATACTAAATTCTCCTGCCTTTTCTCCTGCCTTTCTGCTCCCTTTTCCCTCACTTCTTTGAAGCCTCTCCTTCCTCTGCCTTTGCCTCAAGGGCTGGTGTTTCTGTCCCAGGCTTTGCCTATTCATCAAACAACCCCCAGAGTCTAGAGCAATGCATGACACTCAGTAGACCCTCAATATATATTGGCTGAGTGATCAGATGAACAGATTTCATGCTTGTTTACCTATATCTTGTTCACCTTGGTATATCCAGTGCTTACCATAGTCCCTGACTATGTACATGTACTAAAGCAATGGCTGTATGAGTAAATGAATATTTATTTTCTTGATCACTCCAGCTGATCAATCACTTCCTCCTCTGGACTTTATTTGTTGACACATTGTTCTGCCTTCCTGTCATCTGTTTCTATATGCCATCTCTCTTACTATTAAACTCCCTGAGCTCAAGATCAGGGTCTCTCTCATCTTTATTTCCCATACAACATATTTTGCCATATGTTGCAGAGAGTGGCACTTCACTAGGTAGTTGATGATGGATTGAATGGATAAACAAATGACTAAAAAGGACATAGTCTTGGCAACTTGTAAACTTCCACAAGCTTAATGTTATTGAATCCATTTATGCTTGTCCCAGATCTGCTATAGCTCTCCACCAAATCCACCACTTGAGGTATCAGAGAATCAAAAAACTTCATTTCTTCCCTCTGAGCAGTGAATACAAGAGGCAGCAAGTAGCGAAAACACTCATGATACCCATGGGCCTATTGGACTCTTTTTTGGCCACTAACTCACTTAATTTGGTGTAGTTTAGCACATTACAAGATTGTTCAAGAGTACTATAAATGATGTCAGACACCATCAGAAACCACTTCAGAAAATCATTGCCTGTGGCCGGATCAAAAGGTGAACACCTGGAAACTAGCAATGCTAGGAAAACAGAATAAATCATGTTTTCTTCTCTACCTTTAGAGATTTGCACCTTTTTGCCCTAAAGAATGTTCCAAATTTTTTAAACTTGTAGGCTACTATAATACATTTATAAATCATTTGTACAATAATAAAACATTTTGGTACCTGATTGAAGAGGAATTATCCTGGCTTCTCTCACCTCTCTTTGCCATTATTCCTGGCTACTTTCAGGGCATTTTATTTATTCTGGTCATTTGTTCAGGTTGTTTTAATGTGGTACTATTTTCAACAAGTAAATTCAACAAAGACAGTCATATTTATCCAAATAAATAAATGGTAACACTTGAATTTTCAGTAGATTGTTGAACTTAAATATTTTAAATTGATGTTAAAAAGCAATATTGTAGTGTTTAACTGCTTTAAGCACATTAATTTAGGCAAAATCCAGAATTCGGAACAATAATATTCTTACATCTTTTTTTTTTGTATCTCAGAGCAAGTTGCAGAAACAGGTTGATAGGACAGTTCTTATGTGAATGATAGTTAACGCACCCCAACTTGAATCCAGTCACTTATTTCCTTGAGTGTTGGGTCACTCACTGATGCCTACTCTGTGCCTCCCAAAATGGTAAATGTGGATAAAATGACTTTGCCTGGAAAAGGTAAGTTGCATTAAGCTGTGAATAGACTCAGCCAGTATGCAGTAGTGTATGTGCCCTCGGCCGCCCTTACCAATAGCAAAGATGTCTGGGATAGCAGAGCCGAGCTAGTGTGGGAAAAGGAAATGAGATGTGGGAAAAATTAGGACTTTTTTTTTTTTTTTTTTTTCGGTCCTTTTATAGCTTGAACGTGGTTTATCTGAAATTTTGTGAACTTGATATGCTATTGTGTTTAAGGCTTCAGAGTTCAAAAAGAGATGGTTTGTTTGAAATTATGGCACCAAAATGTGTTTCCACTTAGGACTTTACAAAACAAATGCTTTGGAGATTCCGAGAAGGGGACAGCACGGAAAGAAAGAACTTCCAAATTCTATTTTAACATTCAGTTCTTAGTGCCCCAGAGTAATTTTTTCCCAGTACACTATGACAATCAGATCTGTCAAGCCCCTTTTGGAGATAAGTCCATTTTTGAATGGAACATTCAAAAATGCCCAGGAGGGTTTTGTTCCTCTGAAAAATGAACCTGCTTCGCTCTGAAGACACTTCTTAAAAGACTGTTACTTCCTTGAAATGTTACTAGACTGAAAATACTATGAACCATACCCTGGGCTTCCTTGTTCAAAAAGTATAAAACTACAGAAATAATTAACTGAACAAAAATCAGTCTCCAAGTAGACAGTTCGGTCTCGAGATATTTTTTCCTACTTTATGTTGAAGGACCTGCAATGTAATGGATGAGGACACTCTGTGTGTGTGTGTGTGTGTGTGTGTGTGTGTGTGTGTGTGTTTTGGAGGGGGGGTGCTTTGTTGTGGTTGGTTTTCCCCCTCTCTGCTTTGGCCCTGAATGATGTAGGAATGCCTTACAGGGGGAGGCGAGCCAGGAGCACATGCATTTTGAAAAAGTCAGTCTGGCAAGAATTCACCCCCATACTTTTTGGGGTTACTCTCTTACTCTGGTAAGCTTTAAAAGGCTGAAAGATAAACCCGTAAACAGATGCTCTTTGTAGAGATACATATATAGCCTAAGATATAATATATTTATATATTATAATATATAAATATATTTGTGTAATTATATTTATGTTTATTATATTTATATGATATATTTTTTCTGAAACATGATATATTAAGTATACATGTATTTAGAAAGAGTTTGCCACCTAAAAGCAACTCACTTTGGGAAACACTGTTTTGTTTTGAAGTATCCCAAAGTAGAAGGATTTTTTAAAAAAAAGTCAAGAGGCTCGGGCCTCGAAGTGCACGAATCCACTTGTCGGGAGGCACATCTTGTTGATGTTGCCTTTCTTTGCTTGGTGACTCCTTTCTCTCTTCCTGTTCCCTTCTGCCCTGACTTATTCCAGCATCCCTTCCCACAGGCACATTTTCAAACCCTCCCTCAGTCCCTTACCTTGACACACCCACAGACACCACATTTAACCTTTGTTTCCAACACAGCAGAGATGGCACATTGACATCCCCAGGTGAGAGTGAGCAAGTTCAACAAAAGCCTGTTTCATGGTGAGAAAAGGATTCCTAGGTCCCCATATTCTGTCCGACTCCCCATTCCTCTGTGAAATGGCATGTTAATTGTATGGGGTCACCAAAATATTGGAGATGTGAGATCATATTGTAAAAGCATAGTTAAGACTCTTTCTAATATATTAACTGAAATAATTAATTGAGGCAAACTTTTCATTAAACAGTTACAAGAAATACAGCTGTTAACCAAAAAATTCAAGACTATGAATTATAACTGGGTCAATTTTTCAACCTTCCATCTCAATTAATTTGAGTATATAGAAAACTATGGCTGGATTTAGGAATATGGCTCTTCCCAAGTAATAATTTGTAAAATGTAAAAGTACACTAAAATTGGGCAATCTGATTTTGCCATTTCTTCATTTTTTAAAAATGTATTCAGAAGGCTTAAGAAATGTAAGTGACTTCACCCCATAGACACCTCAGCCCAGGCCCTATGCCTGGTCTGTACTGTGAATAGGGGGACATGGAGGAGAAAAGAAAGAAGAAAAAAAGAAAACAAACAAGAAATGTAAGTGATGTGATTGTGGTTTCACTTTTGGTTTCTGGATAGCTGCGTATCAATGGTCACCAAATTCTAAGCTCCTGGAGAGCTGGGATATTTGTCCATTTTACTCACTGCTGTGTCTCCAGTGCCTAGGACAGTCCCTGGCACACAGTAGATATGCAGGAAAAATTTGGTAAATAAAAAAAATGAATAAAGGAAATTAGTCTATCTGTGAATGTATGTTCTCAAAATATCCACTCTCATAAGAGAGAATGTTGAGGAAACCTGCAGGAATTAACTAATAAACATTGTAATCTTTCAGTATTTCTATGGGACATCCCTCAAATTGGATTCTGATCCATTCTACAAAACCAGCAAGAAGTGAATTAACAAATACTCCAAAACGCTAGGCAGCAGTAATAGATAACCTAAATGAGTGAGGATGCTATTTTTTTTGTCACCTTTACCAGTTAACTCTCAAACTCTCTTTCATGCCAAGATGTCTATACTGGGCAAAAGAGATGGAAAGAAGAAAGGAAGAAAGAAAGGAAGGAAGGAAGGAAGGGAGGGAAAGAGAGAGAGAGAGAGAGAAAGAAAGAAAGGAAGGAAGGAAGGGAGGGAGGGAGGGAAAGAGAGAGAGAGAGAAAGAAAGAAAGAAAGGAAGGAAGGAAGGAAGGAAGGAAGGAAAAGAGTGAGCAAGGAAGAAAGGAATGAGGGACGGAGGAGGGAAGGAAGGAAGGAAGGAGAATGCAAGAAAGCAAGAAACTTGGGAAAGGCTATTTTATCTCCCCTTTGGAAACTTAACAATTATAATAATATTATTATAATAATAGCTAATACAAGCTAATTTTGTGTCAAGTTCTGTTCTAAGGGCTTTGTATATACCAACTCGAATAATCCTCACAACTACCCTAAGAGATATGCCCTATTTTTGGCTCCATTTTGCAGCTAAGGAAACTGAGGTACAGAGATGTTAAGATGTGCCTGAGGTCACACACTCAGTGGTGGAGTTGGGTTCTCCAAGTCCACACCCCTAACCACCTTGATATACCACCCCTGAGATTTGGCAAAGAAACATCTTTAGCTCTCTTAATACCAATGTTCCCAAACTTATCAACCACAATGTACCAATCAATATCTCTAGAACATCATTTGGCAAACACAGAAGCACACTATTTCTTTGGCTTCTTACAAGTCAAATGTACGTCCTTGTAAGTAGGAAAGTGAATTATAATAAAAAATGTTCTCCTAATTTTAGGAGAGAGTTAATGTGAATTGAGTTTGAATTCTTAGCTTCCTTGAGCCATATAACTCACCTATCAAACGAGGGAAGGACATAAGACATTCTTTGCTATTTCTTAAAAATAAAAACAACTTCTTTGATTGATGTATGTGAGTTACAAACCAAATAAGACTATGCAAAAGTACACTGGTGGCAAAACAGCATGGCAAACAATAACAAGAAGTTCATAAGGAAACAATGCTAAGAAATGTTCAGTTCTCCAAAGTACTTGAAACCTAGGTTTCGCCACTCACCCATGAACCATTCTAGCTAATAGACTCCTTCTCACAGCCACCAGTAGGACATACGTGATCCCCAGTGCAGAGTCTAATGTAGAACACTTCTGCCTGCATAGGACCTCAAGTAGGGGAGGTAGGTTTGGCTAGGTGAGGATGTATTTCCTAGGGGAGTGGGGAAGACAAGTTTGCCCCTCTGAGAACCACACAGTCCAGGTCTGCCGCACAGAACAGGGAGCTTTGAGCATCTTTAGCTGCACTGTGAATTTCTGCTCCCATCCACCAAGATCAAGTTTAAGGTGGGGAAGGGTGGCAGGTGGGAATGACAGTAGAGCAAGATCCATAGGTAAAAAAAAAGAAGAAGCTTCCAAGTCACTCTGTTCTCACCTCATCACCCGGGGTGGACATCAGTGCCAGCTTTGTCTTAAACAAAAGTTTTGGTCAAGCGAAGGCCTCTTGCAACCTGCCAACAGCTTTGGTTCAGTTCCACCACTAATCAGAGCTGGATGGGACATGGATTCAATACACTCTCAAAAGGGAAGGCCTTGGTGAGCTCAGGCTGTCTGGGTTTTCCTTGAGACTTTTTTTAATTAAAATTCTAATTATTGCTGGTCTACAAATCAGATAGTAACAGAATCTAGACTATATCGCCATGCTTTGTAATCCACAGCATGTGAACTATACTGCAAACCATGCTCTTTTAAATAATGAGTAGAGGAAAACTGTTTTTTAATTATTCCACTACTAAGCTCCAAAGTTTGTTTTACTAAATATAACTTTTAAGGCTATAAATTGACATAGTGTTTGAACAAAGGAACTATCTCGCCTTGTGACTGTAAGGAATCACACGCATCTCCATTCCCAGTCTTCCAAAGTTAAAGGTACAGTACGAGATATATCCTTCGAATACATAACGGAATCCTCGAGTGGCTCAATGGATGGCTTGAATTAATGAAAACATAGGGAAATTATTCTTTAAAACCATGAATTCACAACTACAAAGCCTATTTTTTTCTTTGCTGTTATTAATACAATAAGAGGTTTGACTTTGACCCTGAAATCATAAACGTGGAAAACATTAACAGTATTATATTGACATGTCTGAGCCTCTCTTTTTCTATATTAAACTGAGGCTTCTGATAAGTTTGAAGGAGTCCCTGTGGCACCAAATAAAACTAAACAATTCATACAGACTAAGATCAAGGAGGTCTAGTGAACCAGAAGATTCCAGCTCCTGGATGAAAGGAAATGTCTTTGAAACCACTAGCAATTATTCATGTTTTAAAACTATAATTTAAGAAATCATTCTTTTTAAAAATAAATATTAACCTTTTGGAAAATCTGACCTTTGTAATAGTCTACATACAGTTGGGTTTTCAAAAGTATCTCAGATTCATGTTGATAAAAGTATCTTCAGATTATTGGCCTTTTTCCTTTAACTGTGCTATGTTTAAACTGTCTAGAACGAATTAGAAGGCTTCAGTTGTCTTTAATGTAATAGCATACCCATTATAATAAATTACAATGTCTTTTAGAATGTTATGATTTTTCCTAGAAGTATTTAATTCTTAAGGTTGGGTTTTGGTAACACAAAATAAAATGTGATTTTTTGTCTTAGGTCCCAGAGTGGCATTTTGTCACAACCTGTGAGGTTTGCAAGACTACTCTGTAACATTGCAGCAGGGAAACTGCATATGGTGTCACAGATTGTCTGGGAAGACTCAGGTTATCTTTCTCTTGCTTTTCAGTCTAAATAGGCCGGTAGCCATGAATCACACTTGAGATGGAACATGCCCCAGGGATAAGTATACAACAAAGAAGAGTAGCTAGGAAGCAATTGTCACTGGTCATCTGGTGGTGATACCTCAAGTAAGTGTTCAGGGATAGCTGTCTCCAAATAAGATTACAGGCTGGAGACTTAGTTTGAAGCTTTTCGCAGCCTAAAAAGAAACTTGCATGAACCTGAATGCCTATAAATATTGCTGACTACAGCTCAGTGGTCCTTTAGGCACCATGTTTTCTTAGACTTCCTACTGAAATGACTATTTTGGTAAAGCTAGCAGGATAAGCCATATTTCCAAAGATAATTTTTTTGTCAGAGAAATAAAGCAAAAAAAAAAAAAAAAAAAAAAAGAAAGAAAAAATCTTTGTGAGTCATGTTATGTCCTTTTAAGCCTAGTTAAGAAAATGCAATTTAGGGTATTAAATTGTATGAAATTTACAAATTATTAAAATGGGTTTCAATCCTGTTTAGTCTTTAGCCTAATTACAGAGGCAGTGATCTATTAAGAGAAGGAAAGTCCTGAGTTCATTTTTCAGCTGAAAATATTGATAAGTGTTGGTTTCTTAATGGCTAAGGTAAGCTGTCTCCTTGAAACAAAAACAACAAAAAGCAAAGATTTATCTTCAAAATCTCAAAAAAGGATGTGTTTTTATTTCAAATATGCGTACAGTTAAAGCAATTAACGTATTCTATTGATTTGCTTGACGACTGTTAATGTGCCCCATGTTACCAGGATAATCTGACTCCTTTAGAAACTCCCTAAATGGCAGAATTTTCAAACATCCTGAGCTGTAGTTGATGTCAATTTTTGATGTCCTTTAGAGTAGCTTTAGTATGCCCAAAGACTGTTTCTCAATTTATTTTTGGGTTGAACAATTGATGTTCAATTTACTTGAGGAAAATCTTAAACTTCAGGTTGGGTTGTGGCAACACAGAATGAAACGGGATTTTTGCCTTCCAGTCTTTAAGTTCAGCTCACAAATCTTTTTAGTTTGTGTACAAGTATAACAAATGTTAATAATTGTTTTTAAGGCGGCTTTGAATAATGTTTGTTCTCTTTAGTTAAATACCTTCAAATATTTAAACTTTGTTTATAAATTTAATATATTCTATTTCTATTTTTAAGCACTTCAATTATCTGAATTACAGAAACCACAGTGGATACTGAAGTAGCTTTTCCATACCTAGCACATTAAGCTTAAAGACAGAGTGACACTGAAGTTGTCTTAGATGCTTCAATATTATCTATGGGTTTACCAAGGGTTGAACTTGGACTTCCAGCCTCTAGAACTATGAGAAAATGAACTTCCATTGCTTTAGCCACCTAGTCTGTGGTGTGCTGTTATGGTACCCCAAGCAAACTAATATACTACCAATTTTTCAAACTTATTTTGATGCCACTTTCTATTTTGAAAGACCTTTTAGAATTTTTTTTTAGGATTATTTAACTAATTTCCCAACTGGCATAGCAACTTCAACTTCTTTTTGTCAGTTCAAGGTGAGAATTTGTGATGGGGTGGCTCCCGTATTTTTCTAGTTATTTTATGTTTGTTTCTTTATTCATTTTTTTTGCATTCTTCAGGGATTTGTAACCATTTTACTCTTTCTTGCACAATTCTTCATTCATGGCTAATGTATTTCAAATTTGAGGTTCTACTCAAAGTGAGTATAGTCATCTCTTCTCAGCATCTTCACTTCAGTGGTGTACACAGAGCATAACCCCTGTCAAGAAGATGTAACCCCCGCTAGAAAGCAAGATTTCAGCAAATTGTGTGGCTGAACCAGTCAGCAGTTCTTCAAAGTGTTGGCTTTAGTTCTGCTTTAATTTTGCTGTATTCCTTTCAGTCTAGCCATTTGCAATGGACTTGTCAGTTCAGTAAGATGTCAAGTTCATGGCATTTAATATTTGAAACATTGAGCACTTCTCAAATGTTTACAATGTATGCAAAATGTTCATATTGTATTGGGTTGGGTAACTCAATGGTAAATTAAGAAAAGTGCAGAAGGCTGGATTAAAAATATGGGGAAAAGAAAACCTCCTCTTATTGTTTATAGATCATGACATTAAATGTAATTATATTCAGAATTCAAAATATATAAGATATTTTTATTCCCCAAAGTCAGAATATGATAAAACCTGTGATATTCTAGTTTGGCTAACCACTGGGGTACAGAAAAATTAAAGCTAAATGAAACCTTTGAGAAAAAAGTCCCTACAAGTGTGGCAATCATCTCACGCATCATGGTTACAAAGTTAATTGAAAACAATTTGATTTTTAGCAAATTGCTCATTCGACAAATTGATTTTCCAGCAAGTTGCTTTTCTCCTCTGTTTTTGAATATATGTGTCACACATATGCAACTGGACAGAAGTTTAAGCAGTAAAGGAAATGCATTCAGTGACTGTGAGTTTTCATAGCACATCATCTTCGTAGTTGAAACAGCAGGAAACAACCTCTTGGTCGACTAAGCTGATGCGTTTGCCATCTGAAGAGACAACTTTCAAGTTTGAAAAGTTTTTAAGCTTCCTTAAGTGACAAATTTAAGCTTCACTAGTGACACATTTAATCTCATTGGAAACATTGTTTTGGCATTGTATACTAACTAGAAAGATGGCTGTATTCAGCTGGACATTTTAAAGCACTTAGGAAAACAGCTACTTGACATTGAACATTTTCTCCTCTTCAAAACAAATTTATCTTTATAAGGGTTTGAAGTGATAAATACACTGAATGGAAATGGATACTTCACAGTGACTTCACGTGGTTATCCACCCTGCTCCATTAATGTGTAATAAATAGATGTTTTAAATATTTGCTCCTAGAGGTCTCTTCTTGAACTTAAGCCTAAGTTATCTAAACAGTTGAAAAAAGATTTATAGTTATGAAGAGGCCTATATGTCAAGGAAAGTTTTATGATATGTTCTATAATAAATTAGCAATAAATGGATACAGGTGACTGTGGAATTTATGATCTTTAATGCTTTAATACTGCTCTAAAGAAAAACTAATTATTAAGGTCCTAAAGGGTAATAAAAGAATACCATCTACAAATTGTCAAATTAAGCCATTAGTCCTAGGTATTTGAGGTGGCTGCTTTTTATTGCAGCTCTGCCAGAGAGGCAGATGCAAATAAATATAAGAAAATTCAATGCCATCAAGTAGTAGAAAAAGCAGCAGGCAGGCTTTCTAGCTGAAATTAAAGAATTACTTCTAAATTTTTTTTTTTCTGCTTAAAAATAATGATTCTTTCAGTACCTTAGTGAAGTGCTATTTCTACTGCAAAAAGAGAACAATTTCATTAGATTCTTGCATCACATTTATGGAGTGTTTTTCCCTAAGTGCTCAGGAAGACATTTGAATACAAGAGGTCCCAGGAAAAGTTATCTGACTCAAACATCAAATTTAAGCTACTTGCAGGTTTTAGAACTGTCTTTCCATAGGAAAATTCAATTAAAGCACTAGTTGTAGTGAGGCATCTCCACTTTCATCTTTAGTTTTTTATAAGGCAAAAAAAGCTCACCCATTTTTTCCTAATTTGAACCTCACCAGGAGGTAGATGAGTTTGTTTCCTAGAGGGAAGAGGCTATTGTGAATGTCAGCCTCTAAAGTGATCTTCTTCCCATTTCCAGTCTTTCACCCTTTTAATCCATTCTCCACACCGACTCCAGAATGGTCTTTACTTTTAGTGAAAAAATGTGATTATATCACATCCCTCCTTAAAATTCTTTAATGGCCTTCAACTGCTTAGACCCAACACCTTAGCAAGGCACTGGATGCCTTTTGTGATCTAGCCCCCACCTCTTCCCAGCCACATTCCCTCCTGGACCCCTCTGCTCAGATGCGGAAGACCACTGGCCATGCTCCTAGGGTGTGCTCATGACTCTCTGCATTTACACCCTTTGTTTTTACTGCTTGAGTGCCCTTTCCCCTAATTCTTCCTTTTCTTTCAAGGACCAGCTCAGATGTCACTTCATGTGTAAAAATTGTCCTGTCAGAGTCAATGGCTCTCTCAATGCTTCTGAGCCATTGTATCCGTTTCCTGGCATTTGGTGAATCTGCCTTGTTACTCAATTGAAAATCGAGGAGGGCAGGGACCTCATCTCCCATGTTTTCATTCCTAGCATCTATATAGATAAGGATATAATAGTGCCCAATAAAGGTTTATTGAATAAAAAAGCTGGTGAAAGGATATTAAAAGGTGGGGGAGGTGACAGGAGATGGATTGTAAGTCTGAGAGATGGGTTGGTAAACCTTTCTTCCTCTCAGGTCAGAGTTAAGGGGAAGTCTTAGATAGAAACCAAGTTAGCCTTTTTTGTATGTTTCATTATTTCCTTAAAAGGCTACTAAATAATGTCATGGAAAAGATTATACATTACTTGAAATGGAGAGATATTTATGCACAGATAAAAAATTAAAAGGAAATTATCATTATAATGTAATGATAAGGAAAATAAGGAATTAAGACCTAGGAATTGGGAGGACTGCTATGTCACAGGGGAAAGGACTTAAAACTAGAGCCAGAAGATGGATGTAGACTCTCATCTCATTCTGTGAATCTAATGGAAAGTGTTTCTTTTGTCTCCCCTTGTTTCCCCCTCTGTAAAAATGGGAATAATAATGGCTACTTCACAATGTTTTCATGTGAACTAAACAAGGCAATAGAAATGAAATGATAATGCTACCATCTATTGAAGACCTACTACACATAGGCTTTGTGCTTTATATATGTTATCTTTGATTTAATTTCTAAAAGTACAACTATTTGTAGCCATCCTATTTTCTTGGTACTCTTCTCCAAGCGGCCACTGAGTAGCTTGACTTCTTCAGGCTTTGTAGTATCAGATTCTTAACCAAGAGACATGCTCACTGGACAAATACCTTAGACAAAAACATGCTGCAAATGTTTCCAGTGTGTGCCAGTGGCTGAGATGCAGCATTTTAACCATGTGCTGCCTTAAAATCAAGTCCAGCTATACTCAAAGCTGTGAAACAGGCAAAACTTCCTGTCACTTTGGTATTTTCGTCCCTCTCTCTCCTGTCCCCATTGAAAAGACTGTAGTGTTTGTACTCCGGGATCCCCTGTGATCTACACAAGGCCTTGATATCTGGTGCTCAAAAATGACCTCTTACCCTTCCTCCAACCTGGTACATGATTCAAAGAAGCTGATAAAACTAATTCACCACATGGCAATTATAGGTATCCACTTTATTTGGTAAGTCTCTCTCATGGGTATTTATAATTTTAAAGAGGAATACAAATTGATGAACCTACTTAGTTAAGAATTTTTAGTTTAAGACTAGTCCAGAGGCAGATTTACTGTGAACTAACAAAACTTAACCTTCAGGATCCTTCATTTGCTTGACTCCTCTTCTAAAGAAATATTAACATTCACCCAAATGCTTTAGGTCCCACAAAACTTGGAATAACTCCTAAACAAGTCCTGTGTAGGAGATTCCAGCGCAATCCTCTGCTCTTGACTTTGCCTTTGGGATTGGCATAATTCCTTTCCAATCACTTCCATGATCACAGATTGGCTGTAAGTGCTTTGGGTGAATCTGAGGGTGGGCCAAGCAGTTAATGTCATCACCGGAAGCTCCAAATGTTATACCAGCTCTCTGTGGCTCAAAGCGTGCCCCTGCTCCCAACTCTCAGAAAATTCCATCCGTTATACCTTCTGAGTTTAAGTGAATATGTTTGTCATCACTGTGTTCTAATAAAATAAATTATTAAACATGTACGATGTAAGCAGGTACCTCAGAGAGTTCCTCTGTGCAGAAGGAACAGTTCTGCGTCTGGTGGTGATGGTGGCTACATCAATCTGTCCACCTGATCCTCTTTCTCACCTATTGCTAACCACAGGCAAGAGTCAGGAAGCTTTCCAAAGGTTGGATGTGCAACAGGCAGATCTTATTCAAGGTGGTTTAAAGAGAATGCTTTCATTGAGTGGAAGGTTAGACTAGCTCAGCGATTTCTAAAACACACAGACTGTGTTAGTACAATATGAAGATTCCAGCTGTCTGCTGCGAAACAAGAAAAGCAAGGATGACAAAGTACGCTGGTCATTTTAAAGTTGATCTATCCATTTTAAGAAAAGACCGATCTTTTATCCTGACATTATGTCCTTTGAGCTTTTGTTTGTGCAAGTTAAACTTTATTTATAAACCTTATTTTGTTTGTATGCTCTGTTTTATGAAATAAGGATGATACTAAATAATTGTTTGTCTAAACATACTTGGCAAAAAAAGAATTCACAATTCTAAGTCACTCTCCTCATTTTTTTCCTTCTAATTTCACCAGTCAGGGAAATCCAAAATACAAGAACTACTGCATTAAATGTCTTTAAAGTACATTTAATGTGTTTTTTAAAATTCTAATAATTGTTCATTCACTTAGCCATTTATCCAGGGCCTATTTGCAAAGCATGGTCCCAGGCATTATGGGATTCTGCCTTCTAAAAATGGAAGATAAGACAGTGCAGAAATAATAACACAAAGTAGAAAGCGTAAAGTGCCGTGTGAAGTTTGGAAAACGAGCTGGAAATTTATTCCGACACCTACAAATACAGGCAAAGCTGGAAAAGGTAAGGACTGAGAGGTCAAGTGGCATGAAAGTCATTGGCTAGAACTTTCTATAGAAAAGGAGCCTCACATACAGGCTGACAAAAGCTAAGGCTGGGGCAAGGGAAGACTGTTGCGCTCCAAATACCCATGACCGTACCCAAGCAAGTGTAAAGGGGTACCGCCAGGAGCCAGAACCTATGTCTCGGTGGAGTCTTCACAGCACAAAGGAAATGAAATCATCTCTCTCTGTGCCTTTGAGCAGTTAGCAATGAAACTTTTTTCCATGCTAATCTGAAAAAGTATTGAACTTGATCAATGTATTACTTGATTTTAGATTTTTAAAAAACCGAATCCTTAAAGCCAATACATTTTTTTTAAAGCAGTATCTCAATACATGGATTGTATAAATGATGAGACAAAAGAAAAAGAGAAGGAAGAAAGGGAAGGAGAATGTGGAAGGAAAGACAATCACAGAAGTTACTCCTGTAAGAACTAAAGAGGGAGAAGCAGAGAAGGGCTGGTGATGGTAGACTCAGAAATTTCTCCACTGAAAGGAAGGGTTCCCCCCCTCATTTCTTATTGTCACTTAGCTCTTTGTTCATGAAACATCCAAGTAGCTGTGAGTTTGAAGGTGCTAGTGTGGTGGTTATATTTGTCTCAGTGTCTATTACATAAAATACCAACAATCAGACTCATCATTAATTATGATAGACATTTTACCCAATATATTTCCAAGATTTTTCAGGCTTGATCTATTAGTTTTTCTCCATCTAATGACTTGCTCTATTACATTAGTAAGATGATAGTATTGTCTTAAAACTACATTATAAGGACTAGAAAAACATAACCATTTTCTATAACATATAGTATTATAGTCTATAGCACATTTTTAATATGATTATTTATAGTGCCAAAGAACGAATGATTCAGTTTTCTAGTCCTTACTACTTTTTTCCTAAAGATGTCTAGGTATATTTCAAATGTGGGTGCTGTGTTAGTTATCTATGGCTGCATAACAAACTACTACAAACTTAGCAGCTACAAACAACATGCATTTACTATCTTAAAAAGTCTGTGATTCAGGCTTCTGGGCATAGCGTATCTGGGTCCTCTGTTATGAGCCTCACAAAGCTACAACCAAGGTATTGGCTGGGCTGCATTCTCATCTGGAGATTTGACTGAGGAAAAATCTGTTCCCACGTTCCTTTAGGTTGTTGCCAAAATTCATCCCCTTGTGGTTGTAGGACTGAGGCCCTCTGTAGTAGAGGCCACCCACAGTCCCCTGCCACAGGGACCTCTCCATAGGCAGCTCACAATATGGCAGCTTATTTCTTCAAGAGCAGCGTGAGAGTGAGAATTAGCAAGACGGAGTTGTATGTAATGAGATGTCATCATGGCAGTGGCACCCTGTCACCTTTGCCACATTTTAATGGTTAGAGGCAAGTCACAGGTCCTGCCCACGCTCCAAGGCAGGGCACTATCCATTGGTGTGGATGCCAGAAAGCAGGGTTCATCGGGGGTCACCTTAGGGTCTGTCTGCAGCAGGTGCTAAAACAAACTTTTCATATTTGGGGTATCTTTTTACATGTCAAAAATAGACGTAATTTTCTCTGAAAGGGTAAAGATAAAAAAATAGGCACAATTCAAAAGGTGAAAGGAATAATGTGGGATAGTGTTTTCACAGGGAGGGAAACAATTAAGGTAGAGAAAAAATATTAAAAGGCACTTTTATAAACTCTTTCGGAATACAATAAATAAAGTTCATGTTTCAACAATTATTTAAATGATGATTAGTATGAAGCTGAATATATTAGCTAGGTGATTTCTTGAAATTTTAAGTGCTAACGATATTTGTACATGCTAAAACAGGATTCAGAAATAAGGCTAAAAAAGGCAATAGCTTGCAATGTATTTAACAGAGAGAGAATTAACATCAAAATACATAAAATGCTTCAACAAATCACTACAGAAAAAACAATCTCACAGAAAAACAGACAAAATATGGACTAGGCAATTCAGAAAGAACATAAATAGTAAATAGAGAGATAAATACATAATTGCCCATATAATTATATAAATAAATATCAAAACAATCATGAAATATGTGTTCACTCACACAATTGAAAAGATAGAACAAAAACATTTGTACTATCAAGAGCTTTCACAGACGTGAGAAAATGGGCATTCTTCAACATTTAATGAAAAGATAAGCTTTTTGGAAGGCAATTTAGCAAAACCTTTTAAACATTTTAAAAAGGCTTACTATTTGACTCAGTAACTCCATTTCTGGGAAACTATCCTAGAGAAATAGTCACACTTTTTAAAAAGTAATACACAAGGATATTCATTGCAGCATTTTTATAACAGTGGAATGCTGGGAATAACTAAAATGTGCTATAATAGAGAACTGAAATGTGATATAACCATGCTATGAAATTCTATGTAGCCAATTGAAAAACAAAAAGAAGTTGACTTATGTATACTTGATTAAAAAGAGCTTCACTGCATGCGTGAAAAAAGCTGCAGAACAACAGATAAACTATGATCTTATTTATGTAAACAAGTTGTATATAGATATTTACACCCATGTGTGTGTGGAACCTGCAGAAAAGCCTGAGATGTACATTCAGTTCTGACCACCTTTGGCAGGACGTAGGAACAGGAGGAAATCAGAGAGACTGCCATGCAGTGTATTGTGTAACTTGATTTGTTTCACTCCCATGCATTGAGAATGCACAATGAAAATAGAAATAAATGAACCAACACTACCTTTTTCTTTGCCATTCTAAATAGGAAAAACACTTCTATAATAAAAAAGGAATAAATATTTTTTAGAACCAACCACCTAAATTTATGTTCTTCCCTGCAAATAAGTAACTGAATCAGCTAATTTTCTGGCTAATGATAAATCTAAACAAATGAGTCAAAATTAGGGGGAAACTTCCATCTAACTATCTATCTATCTATCTGTCTGTCTCTCATCAATCTAATAATTCTGTCTCTGCCATTTATACTCCCTGTCTATCCTTGATAGTTTATACCAGTTTTCATTCCAGTCCTCAAATTTCTACCTTTTCCCTCTCAGGTTTATTTTTCAAAATCCATGACATAACAAGAAATAGAAGACCTGTGTCAAAATATAGCTTAGGGTTTTAGCATCATCTGGGAAACCCTTCTTGCCTAGGTTTACCTTCTCCATATAAAAGTTTCCATTGGCTCTATTTTCTTAGCAAAATGATAACAAGCTGTAAAAGGGTTCACCACAGAATTTTGATTTATTTTGTCAAAGGGAAGAACTTTTGAATGCCACCTTATGTCACTTTTTGCTGATATGAGTGTTTGTCACTGTAGTTGGTGCATTTTATTATAATGCAATCTTTGTAGAAAGAAGCAAGCAACATTTAAGTTAATCATATTTCTTTTACATCAAAAAAGCAAAGTAAAGAGCTTAAAAATTAAACTAAAAATTAAAAACATATGGCTTTGGGTCCTTGCATTTGATTGGGTAAATGCGTATATAAATTATACTTAGACCTCAAGGTACTCCTTGCCCATTTTTACTTTTTGATTACTTCAAGTCGATGTGGTGCCTTGTAAAAGCCTACCTATGTTGCAGTCATTCCATAAACTCTATGAAATAAAACACATCTTTCTGGCTCAATGAAGTTCAGAAAACCTGGGTCTTCACTCCTATAAATGTATCATATTGCATTTACTGGCCAATAAAGTCTCAAAGAACAAGATTGCCCTTCTTTTCACGACTTGATCCTTTACAAATTTACAAATGTAATGCTTTAACCTACTTGAACTCAACTCTGGCTCACGGAGGGAAGATGCTAACCAAGCGCGGGTGTCTGTTCCCAGTTAGCTGGGCCTGGGCTCCAGCAGCCGCTTCAGGAGGGACAGCCCGAGGAGTGCGGCTGGCCTCTGCCAGCGGTTTGTGCAGCCCTAGTTAATGAGGTTAATAAACCAAGGTCAAAACAAGAAGACACAAGGAGAGAGTGGGGACTGAGAAGGCAAAAAACAGGGACCTGGTACCAGAAGGCTAGATCACAAGGCAAGGGCAAGATTTGTTATCGAGCTGGAAGCCAACTCCCTGAAAACCAAACAGAGATACAAGCTGAAGGACAGGTGACATTCTTCAGAATCAAGGTATTCGTTCTTTTGTAGCCATCAAATGGTTAGAGGAAACTTTCTCTGCAGAGCTTCTGTGTTTAGACAATCTCAGCCATCTCACCTGAAAAGGAGTTTATGACATTCACATGGTCTTGTGGGGAGTTTTGCAATAAAAAGCTCTTATTCATATAAAGCCCAACTAGAACAAAATCATTTTATTTTTTAACAAAAGGGTATAGCTTAGAAAGAGAAGCTCCAAACAAGGTCAATATATAAGGAAGAAACTATAATAACATTGTAGGCAGTAACTTGAATGTGACCTTGGATAAAAATGGAAGGTTTTTTTTTAATCAAATAATAAAATGTTTTGTCTACACAGTTCAGGGCATTCTGAACTGGAAACACCAAAACAATAAGTTTGTGTAGGAAGTAGAGGGTAGGTGGAAAAAAGACCAAAGAAGAGAGAAGAAATAAGAGGAAGCAGGAAGGAGGGTTAGAGTCCCCTTCCCAGAAGCAGCGGAGATGCTTCACTCTCCAGACAGAACAACCTCTGTTACAACCCTAAAGCTTTGAAAATTTTCCTCATGTAAGGCTGGATATTTTCTGAATTCCATGGATGTTTGACATTGAGTCCATTAGCTTAGTAAAATGAATAATTAAAGCTAAATAATTCAAAGAATTGCTTTAGTTTCAGTGACAACCACAAAATACATTATCTAGGTAATTTCAAACCAAGGCATGTGTACCTAAAATAATTACTCAGTCTTCCATTCCACTCTACTAGTTGATCTTCACTGAAAGCATAAAACAAATGGTTTCTTAGAGTCTGAAATGCATACACCCCATTTGTATTGATGTTTTTAGCAGGACACATATGCCCATTATTAGTGGTTAAAACCCACCCCCACCTGCCTCTCTTCCTTCTCAAAGGAAACACAGCCCATGATAACCAAAATGGTGACAGTAGAGACTGTCTCTGCTTCACTAATCTTCAAAATAAACAACTGAGAGAGCACTCACAACTCACAACCACTGGCCACCTTGTACTCAATTCCTCCATTTTTAAACAATGCAGAATCTTAGGGAAAGCAGTTGTGTTAATCAAAATGGTGGTAGACAGATGTGGGACCCTCAGGAAATAACATTGAATATGATCTCCAGTTGCTAACATTTTAATCCAGGTGAAAAATCAAGTATGTGAACCTTTGTGATAGTCCTAAGGAATAAAAGAAGGGCAGCCTGAAGGCGGTGATATAAGAGACGAAGCGAGTGTGTTTTCTTTAAACATATATAAGGAACAACCTCCTCTATCTCCTGAGCTGCTGTCTCAGTTCCACAGGGCAGGGAGCCGAAAGAACCATCTTTGATTAACACGCGGTGAACAAAATTCACCCAGTGTTTTGGAACTGAAATGCCAGTTGGTCTCTGTTTTACAAATGTGTCTGCAATCGTATCTTTATTTCTGATGCAGTTGAGATACCATGGATCATTTTTTTTTTTTTTTAAAGATTTTAACATAGAGAAAAGCTTTGCAATGAAAAATCTGTTTGCAGTGGTAATGTGCTTGCTTGAACATTTTGGGAAATATTTGCTTACTCTTCACAACAAATATTTGGCAGAGCAACTGTGCCTTAAATAGTGGCTAAAACTCTGTAGTGGAGATATTGTTACTCAAGGAGGGGTAAACATTTCAGTTCAATACAATGTAACATTGAGCTCCAACTATGTGCTTAGCACCCTCTAAGTGCTGGAAGATACAAAAGCCTAAGAAGCACTTCTGGCTTTTCTCAACGGTTTCCAAGAGAGAGACAAAGAACTGTGCAAGATAGTGTGTAATTAAGTACCAATATATGTCATGCCAAGGACATATTCTGTTTTAAACTCTTAAGGAAAAAGGAAATTGTACCAAAGCACTGCTGAGAAAAATGGCTATGCCTTCTTAGGAGGTGGTATATGGTACAGTGGGAGGAAAAATAGATTTTAAAGTCACACAACACCAATCCAGGTAATCAGCAAATATCTCAGTCAGATCATCCTTACACAAACCTGACTTTGAATTCTGACTTCACCACTCATTAGTTTTGTGATCTTGGACGGTGTTTGTTTGTTTGTTTGTTTGTTTGTTTGTTTGTTTGTTTTGAGACAGGATCTCACTCTATTGCCCTGGCTAGAGTGCAGTGGCGTCATTATGGCTTACTGCTACCTCCAACTCCTGGGCTCAAGCCATTCTCCTGCCTCAGCCTCCCCAGTAGCTGGCACTACAGGCATGTGCCACCACACCCAGCTATTTTTTCTATTTTTTGTAGAGAGGGGGGTCTAACTCTTGCTCAGGCTGGTCTTGAACTCCTGTCCTCAAGCAATCCTCCCATCTCAGCTTCCCAAAGTGCTGGGGTTATAGGTGTGAGCCACCTTGCCCAGCTCCCCTACACAACATTTTAACCTCTTTGAGTTTCCAATTCCAAATGAAAATAATAACATAATATAATTTATGCAGTGCTGCTCCATTATTCCCCCTCTTATAAATGTTGTGCTCCTTTATGTGGATTCGCAGAAACTACTAAGAGAATGAGAATAATAACAGAACATTGTGGTAAGGATTAAATACACTACTAAAATCTGTGGCACAGAGACAGTAACAAGTCATCTTCTTTCTTCCCAATTATATGCAATGCCCCATGTTGGTGATACTACCTTTGTATTAACAGTTAAGAATGGAAATATGAGAATATTGTGTAAATGTAATATTTTTAAGTATATAAGAAAAGGCTTATAGACAATTGCATTTTAAAACCAAAAACGAAACTGCTGTGATTTCATTAAACTATTAACTAACATAAATTTACCATGAAGTCTTTTTATTAATAACTTCTAGGCAAGATCAATAAGGAACAAAATGTTGATGACAGAGTGACACACCCATTCTGACTTATTTTGTTGTTGCCCCTTAATAAATAATCCTTAATTCAGTATCTTAAAAGTGGATGCCTCATTGTTGACATGGTTAGAGTGTATTCAAGGTGTGAAATTAATATGTGCCAACACAAAAGGGGGATATTTCTCTCGACATTTTCCATGACATATCCTAAAGACTATTGCCATTTGGGGAAGAGCCAAAAGAGCAGAGTGAGAAATATTTATAACATATGAGTGTAATAAAAAAATAATCATGAACTAACAATACATTAAACTGGTAGGACGGAGTTTACATTAGATCACAGGAATGAATATCAAAAATACAGGCAATATTTTTGAAAAAACAACCAGCAGTGAGAAATTTATTTATAATACAAACCAGACACTCCAAAATAATTTGTGGTTTACTTAATTCTTACCGTTCATCCTATATTCTTTTGAATAAGCTGAAGGAAGGGACCCAAGTAACTACCTCAGCTGTTTTTAATTTTGATTCTGAATTTTCAGTGAGATGAAAACACTAGCCTATATAACAAGAAGAGATGGCATGTCGTTTTTAGAAATTTAGATTTTTTCCTTCAATGTAGATAAACATTAAAAAGAAATATATTACAATAAATTACTATATTTCCAAATTCTCTCATTCTTTCTGGGCAAATAATAATTGCATATAAATTCTGAATAAAGGAATATCACATTGCATCTTACGTGTTCTACAATATGCACTCATAGAAAATCATTACAGTAACAAAAACAGCTGCATGTAATAGAAAGCAAATGATTTACAGTGTTACTATGAGAAACTACTTTATTTCATATTATCATAAAAAGAACAGAACCGACTATTTGCATGACAAACAGAAGAATCCAGAAATTCCAAATGCAACTCAGTTTTTCTTATTTAAATAGATACTAATGCTGGAAAGTGATTTGAAAAGACTTCTACTCTAGAGAATATCAGCAATTATAATTTTCTAAGTCATTATTAGTCCAACAATTGAAAGAAAAAAAACTACAAACATTAATAGAATATAGAAAGAAATACTTAGAGTGGTATGTGTTCCTATCATACAACATCTGTGTTATAAGAGCTTACATTTAGTGATTTTGAACACTATATTTCATATAAACTGAGAAGTAGAATGCATTTTTGTTCCTAAGTGAAGCTTGACCCTGAAATTTGAGCCACACCAAAAGCCTTCAATGACTGTGTTTTAATATGTTTTTTCTGTCAGTCATCGTATCTGCCCACCAATGGCCCAGTCCAAGTGAACTGGTTCTTCTGCCCACATCCCTAATAAAGGCGAGATCCTAAGCAGACCTCAGAGCCCCCCTAGCTCTGTCCCTCCACAGAGCCACAGCTACAGTCATGGAGCTACTATGACATGACCTGCCTCAAGAGTGAGAGTCCCTCTCAGCCACAGAAGTTAAAGCTGAAAGTTGGTGCCATAAGGAGTTCTGGCAAGGAGCGGGAGCATTAAGATGAGAAAGCAAAACAGGAGTAGGCAAGAGCTGTGAGGTAGACACAAGATACAGAGTCCAGGTGACCAGGAGCAAACAGAGACCCAGGGAGAAGCAGGAAGAGCCCAAGCAGCTGGGCAGGTCTGTGGTGGGTCATCTGTGCAAGTCATGGACTTCTGTGGCCAGGATTCCCCAAACTCCAGCTCTGGTGTCCACGACGCCTAGCCCAGGATTGGCTCCTAGGCTTAAATATCCATGAAATTCCATACCTCTAATTTTGTCCACATATATAAATACAAATAAAACCATTCTAAACAAATTAACTGGTATGAGTCTCAGGTTCTTGCAGCCAAAGAATCTATAAATTATATACATATGTATAAAATTAAGCATATTGGTTATATAGTCTATAATATTATAATTAGTATATATTTATGTAATTACATATTATATATTTATGAATTATATTTATAATATAGTAGCATTGTGTGCTGATGAGATTGAGCCAGTAGAGAAGAAAACATTTGAGGATACAGGAAGAAGAAGGGATAATGACAGACGCAAAATCCTTATGAAGACAAGAAGGGAATGAGGTCCATTATCTGTGTCCTCAGATGGGAGCATGGACAGGTAATCTTCAGAAACAGGAGAGGGGCGAAGTAAGGCAAGTATGGGGCACTTCCGTGAATGACATTTCTATTATTGCATCCCAAATTTGCATTAATTTTGCAAGCTGCCATACCACAATATCAATTTCCACTGCAGTTAGAATTAACCAAGACCCTCCTTTTTTTCCTGTATGCTGCCGCTAAATCACCCAATTGACGTGCACTTAATTCTTTAGGACCAAGTTCACTAAAGATATCACCCCAGGTTTATGTTAATACATTTGTAACGTTCAGTCCTAATGCATGACCACACGCTAGTAGAATGGGAGACCCAACACCATCTCATAAGATGGAAGAATGGAAGGCCCCTCAAATATCAGGGCTCTGCTCATCACCCCTCTTTGCTTATAATGTACTATTCCATGTAGCAGGTACAGTATCCCAGGCCATACCATAGGCCAGGTGATAGGCAAGAAACATAATTCTATTTCTTTATTGCTCAACATAATCTCTATTTTGATTCCTCTCTTTCTATTCTCTGATGATAGGAGGCCCAGGGGCTTGCCCCAGACCCTGTCTGCCTAGAGTCCCCCTGCCCTGCTATTCTACTGCTATCATTGCTGCTCCAAGTGAACACGGTGCATGGGATTAGGCATCTCTCAGACTTTGTCCACTTTCAAGGTCCCTCTTGGGGAAAAAAAAATACAAGTGACATCTACTTTTGGATGCCAGAATTTATCTGGATGCTCCATCATTGATTTGCCCAATTCCCATGCTCAGCAAGGGGGAAGGAGAGTGGAAAGGTCTTGGCGGCATTACACCTGCCCAATCATCTTGATCTTTTACACAAGTCTCCTTATTCTTCACTCTGTCCAGTGAAATCTTTGTCTAATCTAGCTCTTTCATCAATTGCACTTTTCCCAAACTCTTTCTTTACTGCATAAACTTTGCCTTTTGTCGTCTCTTCCCCTATTATCTACTTTGAAATGGGAAAGCTGAGAATTGACTCTTTTGTATGCCTTGGCCTCCCTGCTCTGGAGCAGTAAGTCTGGCTCTCCTAGCTGCTGTCTGAAACCAGGAGGAAGGTCACAAAGGGACCGGCAATTACTAGGAATGAGAAACACGTAAGTTATTATCAAGATATTATCAACCTTACAACCACATGAGCTTGTTAAGGCATGTTTTTCCAAGAACGCACTGGGTTTGCCATGCCACAATACATTTAAATTTACTCTGTTTTAATACAGTGTATTATGGCTTTTTTCTGTAATAATCAATTTGGCCAATCACATATATTTATCTACTTAGCTATCAAGTTCTTATTTATCCTTCATATGCTCCTTACCTTATAATGTTGAGTTGGATTTAATATAAATTTGAATGATGGTAAACTAGAATTTTATTTCTTTTAAATTCATTCTATTCTTTGCATTTTAAGCAACCATTGAGGAAAAAGTGCATACAGCTAATAAATATTAATACAAACATAAAACCATAATAAAATTTCTTATTTCTGAAATTCTTCACAGTTTACCAAATGCTTTTACATATATTATTGTGTTTTATCCTCCAGAAAATGTCTAACATAAGCTGTTAGTGTGTGAGCTTTGGTCTCAAGGAACAGACTATTAGTATTTTGACCTGTGGCTGTGAAAGCAGAAGAGTTCACTGATGTTCCATGTGATTCTTTTGTCAGGTATAGAGTTAATTAATACATTTTAATTTCTCTGTATTTTATGGATGCCAAACACCACAGGATATAGGCTGCTGCTTACCTGAATATGTCAGGAGTTGCCAAATAGATCAATTATCTTTTGCTTGTCTCTGTGCTTTCACTAAAGCAGTATTAGGCCCCGGCATCATGTCAAGGATGCTCTGATAATGCTTCAAGCCAATTGAAGTACAAGAGTTGTTCAAAGGATATGAAGGATCTGCTCTTCAAGTGTCCTGCCGCATCTCGATGTGAGCAATGCCTAAAGAGCCCACACGACCTCACACATTCTGTGTAATGGGATAGAAAAAAAATTGGTCATGTTTGTGTTGGCTGTAGCTTTATCTCTTTCACATTAAATGAGATTGCGATGTTAATGCATGTAGCATAAAGTGAGGAATCAGCAAATGTTAGCTATTATTATTATTAAAATAGAGATAACAGACTTAGAGTAGTAAATGGGAGTTGGAAAACACTGCTTAGAGGATGTTTGTTACAAGGTTTACCAAAGGATGCCACACTTTTATTTTTAAATTCATCATAATTCTCCCAAAGTGAAAATCCAGGATATTAAAAATATTATCAGGTATATGGTCTATTACTTAAATTTCTAATTCTGCTACTTACAGAGATAGAAGGTATATAATTCAGGGAGTTATTTTTCTTCAGTTCAAGCATCTGATTAATTCTTATAAAATTGTTAAAATGATACTTAGAAAGTTATTAAATTTTAAAAGAAAGTTTAAAATATTATTGAGGGCTTATTTCATTTTTATTTTTGTTTAGAGAAAGAGTGTCCAATAATGTTGGGTTTGGCTTGAAATAACTCTGGGTCTCCATTTGCTGCCTCTCGCTTACTAGGCTGGAGGGGCACCTGCTGCAGCCCAGGATCCTTAATTATTTGGTGAGGAACAGCCCAGAACAACTGCGGTGTAGCCTTTGCCTTCAGATAGGAGGAAAGGGGTTGGAAAGAGAAGGGACGTCACATCATCAAGCCAACAGCAACAAGCATCTTTTGAGCACTTCCTATGGGGTCAGGTCCTCTCTGTGATTTTTAGCTGACTCCCTTATCTAATCTTCCCAAAAACCCATTTTGCAGATGAGGAAACCTGAATTTAGAGGGTTTACTTAATTTTGCCAAGGTCGCACTAGTCGGTAGTGACCAAGGGACAAAACCGGTAATAAGATGAATACTCAACAGCAGTTCAGTAAGTGGCTCTATCTAAGGAACTTTGGAGCAAATCTTGTTTTAGAAGATGTTACAAGTACTTATTTCTGAGATGCTTAATGCACAAGACTTCATTTTTACAAAGATATCTTGTTCCATTCCTTTCCAATGTTCAAGTGTAGATGGGAAAGGGAAACAAACATCCTCAAAATTAATTAATAGAAAGGTGATTTAGGCAACACTTTACCTTAGAACTTCATGCAATGCACTTCATACTTGGAATAGGTTTTTTTTTTTTTTTTTTTTTGTCCTTAATTTTTCTTTGAACCTCAGGTTACAAGAACACAGTTACAGGCAAAAATTACAATTTGGTGAATAACCACAGTAAGACACAGTTGGTCATTGATTTGAGTCTGTGGGGAAGCTACTCTGGATAATATAAGATCAAGTTTGGAGATTGAAGAAATTTAAACTTTGCTATTTTCTGGAAGAGAATTTCAAGTTGCTCAAGGCCATATACAACATTAGTTAACTGAGGCAGATAACTTCTCTAGGCCCATTATACTACCTAACTTCCTGAAAGAAGGTGTTTCTTTTAGGTCTAGATTGCCAAACTAAGTCCTGTGCTTAATTTTGGCTATGCAGGTCATCTATGATTATTCCAATAACTAGAAAATGATTATAATACATACTCACAACAGTCCTTCCTATATTATGATCTACAGGTGCTCTGAAGGTGACCTAACCCAGAATGTGTAAAAGATAAGCACATAGTTCTAAGCCAAAAATACATTTGCTATCAGATATTCAGATAGACTAAAACAATGTTCACGTCAGTTGAAAATTATTTTAGGAGAAATGGTTTAAAATCTAATCCTGGAACAAGAAGAGTTGGATCTATCCCTCAAAAATGCTATTTCCCCCCTGGGCTTTATATCAAACACATAAAATAAAACAAGATATAACAAATGTAACACTTTAACAGTCTTTTACTTTGTTTAATGTAAACCAAATAAGTGGAAAGAGAGAGAACACAAAATCTCATGTAGGATGGAAAAATACCACCACCAAATGTTCTTGCCAGCTACCCACCAGTTTAATGCTCTTGAAATAAGCATATTTCTAGAAATATTATATATCCCAGAATATTCCAGAAATATAACTCAGATCTGTTATTGTTTTTAAAAATTCCCTGTCCTAGATTTTAAAGGAAGATTAAAAAAATTAACAGATGTTTATATAGTATAAGGATGATAAGTTTATGTAACTCTAATAATCATTTCTTTCAGGAGTAATCAAAATTCTCCAGTCCTTGTTAACTTCCACCTAAATCCATACAAGTAGCAATATTCAGGAAGATTTCAGAAAGACTCATGACAATGAGACAATTGAATTTTGAAGACACACATCTAACCGGTCACAAAATCTTCCAATATAAATAATCTCTGCTTCTTAGCAAATGTAATAAAAGACTGAGAATTCTGGAGTTGGAAGGTGTCTCTGAGACACAGATAAACTAATGTCTATCCCTCCTTAGCTTGTAGGACCAGGATTAGACATCAAGTGTTCTAATTTTCAGGCCTGTGGATTTTCCATACTATCATTCAGAAACTCCCAATAAATTCATTGTCAATTGTCAAAAGCAGGTATGATTATTTTTAAAAATATCCCTGCATAGGTGCATAGGAGACCTATACGGATGTTTATGTAGCATTGTTTATAAAAGCTGAAAAACTGGAAACAATTTAAATGTCCTTCGGAAGGAGGAAAGATTAAATGGGGTTTATTCATTTCACCCAATACCATATAACAGTTAAAGTAAATCAATTCACATTCTGCTCATTAATATGCATTGATTCTGTTATGGGAACAAAAATTGTACAACAGAATAGTATGATGGTATGAAGAGAAAATTAAAAGATGTCGCACAAAACATTCTTATGTGCAAATATGTATTCTGCTCTATAAAATATTACCATCCTCAGCATGATTTCATAGTTTAAAAAAGCTACAAATAATACTAAGAGATGTTATGTTTATTACCATTATACAAGTGACAAGTTTAAGGCTTTTCAAAACCACTTACACTTACATGTAATTTCTTACAAATCTTGAACTGTTGGTGTCAATTTTCTCATGCAGGGCCTATTAATAAAACTCATATTTACTTCCTTTCTGTGATCATTAATTACTTTCAGTTGGGAGAAAGAGAGCTCTCAGGACATACTGAAGAATTTTTTTTCTTCTGAGTTAGAGGATCCTTTATTAATAAGTTACATAAAAAGGAAATCTGCTTTAGTATAATGTCCAAATTCAATTAGATAATTATGATGCAATTTGCTTCTTTGTGCTGTGGGTATACTACTTAGAATTATTAAATGTTAGAGGATGCTTTGGTGGCTGCCATAATAGACTCTTATTTTACAGATGGCCCAAAGAAGAAAAATTACTTCCTTACAGAGATGTAGCTAGTCATAAAAAAGCAGATTTGGGATTAGGGCCCAGGCTGCCGACTAGAGCTCTTTATACTACATACCATGTTGCTTCTCTTGCATCACAAACTGTGTCTACACACTGCCCAATCTCAGAAGACAAATTAATCAGCCCAGTGATGAAAACAAAACAATCACCAAAAAACCCCAAATACTAGTTCATTGCTATTATAATTTCAAATCAATTTGCCAAATACTCTTTTACTTTTTGACTGGTTATGTGCAGATTGATCTGTCTTTCTATCTCCAACATACCCTTGGAGCTTTGTCATATGTATATTAGTTTTATATATATTTCAGTTGTATATATATTTGAAGTGCACGTGTACTTGAAGTCTGAAGATAATAATGATATTTGGGGAAAACTTCTCAGTGCCCTTATGTTTCTGAATCTCCAGCTGGAAAATAATTGATATTCATTACATAATGTATATGGGAGCATTAACACTCTTGACCCAGTGGGCTATTTAAACACTGACAGCATTATAATTGTTCTACAACTGATTTACAAGCCGTGATTTTGTAGATGCTGTTGTCTAAAGGGAAAATCTTCTACAATGCCTGCAATAAGTCCCCTTATGGGACTTTACTGAAAGGTGCAGCACTTAGCAAGTATTTTTATCCATGAAATCCTTCACTCCTGGGGAATAAATATTGACTATTTTAACTTTCTGGTCAAATAATTCTTACTTATTGCCACAGGGATTGTAACAATTTAAAATTAGAATTTTTAATATTTTCCTTCTATCAAACACGTTATTTTGCCAATCCCTTGATTTTGAAATTGTACTAAACATTTCCAGACATATCATTAGTGACAGGATAATTTTAAAAAGTGACTCTCTTCAATTCTGGTATGTTGTCCTTATGCACAACATACCTTAAATCCCTTTTTAAATTACCTTAAAATTAGTAAAAAGAAATTTTAAAACTGCAAGACAATAAACATTTTGGCAGAACCACTTTGATCCACCTAAATCTTACATAATTGCCATGATTTTTCACTGTGAGCCAACCATACATAAATTTGACTCAGCTGTCAGGTTTTTATTCTCTTAAAAATAATCAAAAAAGAGAAATACTCTATAGGAAATCACTTCCTTTTTATAATGCAATTCCAGATTCTGTTTTGCTCATTTGGTTGGTTGGTTTGTTTATTTGCTTTTCCTAGGGGCAAAAATATGTTATTTTCTAATTCTGGCTTAAAAATGTAGTCATAACTTCTGATCTTACCAGGTAGTAAAACTAAACAATTTTGGCTGTAGCCAGGTTTTGGGAAAACTCAAAAAAATTTAGGTGCTACAGGAAGAGATTAGTAATTCCAGTTGTTCAGCTCTTGCCTTTAGAGTATTCCCTGAATTGTGTTGGAGTATGTTATTGCGTTGCTGTGAACTACTGCTGCCAACTTCCACCCTAGAGATGGCTATATTTCAGAGATGAGTGAAATGATACTTGTAAACAAGTTTATAATCATTAATAAAGCTTACCAAACAATTTAAGCTCTTTAGAAACACACATCCACTAATGTAATTAATTGCCTCTTACTTATTTAATTACAACCTTTAATAGAGACATGAAGACTTCTAAAATGCAATTTATAAAAATTCTAAACTTAATTAAATTTGATTTCATGATGCTTATTTTTTGTTTTTGTAAGTTTCAGGTGTCAAATTATTTCTCCCTGGAGATCCTGGTGAAATTCCATCATTGACTGTTCCAATGTACTCTTTAAAAACCCTTAAGAATATTTTTCTTTAAAGTTGACAACTACATACTCTGGGATCCAGATGCTATATTTGCAGTATGATGATTTTGTTCTGCTTTCCACACATGGCCTTTTCATACTCTTGTCCCCCAGAGATGGAAAATTCTGCCTTGAATGGAGAAATTTTAAACCTTGCTTGAAAATAATAAACATAATACCTTACACTTTTATGGTCATTTTAAGTTTAAAAAGTGCATTTACATCTATCATATTGCTTTACTCTCAAAAATTAGTCTTGTAAAGGGAAAAAAGGCATTAAGTCATTCAGTAAATTGTCTGCTGCATGCTAGGCACGATGAAGGGATTGCATGAGACACAAGGCAGTCCAAAGACTTAGAAATTCTTTGGCGAGATAAGGCATACACAGAAGTAAAGGCAAGAGAGGTATATACGTGTCTCTTGTAATTGTAATAGAGAGGAGCAAAGGGATCTTTTGACATAGAGCCCGTAGAGTCAGGATGGAGTCTTGGACACGACGGAGATCCCAATTTTACCCATAATAAAACTAAGGCTCAGGGAGGTAAAATGACTTGACCAAGGTCCCACAGGCTGGTAGTGGCAGGGGTGGGGCAGGAATCACATCTTCTGATGCTAGTCCAGTGCCTCCTGAGCTCTTTATTAATCCCTGTATGTTAGTTTTAGAATCTTTTATCTGCTTCCCTCTCTCTCTTCGTCTGGATAAGGGGTGCCATTTTCTGTCAAATGATGTTCGCTCTTTTCAAAAAGAGAAGAGTGGAAAAGGGGTTGAAGAAAAGTGTGCTTTCCGTCAATGGACCGGATTGGTTCACTCCACCACCATTTATCAGATAAAATTATTTTACCCAAAGTCACCTCCATGCAAGGTACAGGACATCCAGGGTACAGCAAAGACAGATTCCCCGCTCTCACAGATCTAAATTGGGCCTCTCCCTAGTTCGGGCAGCCTCCGGGGCCTTTATGACCTCCTCTCAAGAGCAGTCCCCAGCTCTCACCGGAGCCCCTCCGTCGGCCTTGGCAGGCCCCCACGTCCCCAGAGCCCGGGACTGGGCCAGACCCAAGCAGCACCAGGGACCCAGCGTGGAGCCCCAGGCCGCAGCGCAGGCGCCGCGCCCCCCGGTCGCCACGGCAACCAGGGCGGCACTGACCCCTGACCCCGAGGCCCCGCCCCGTCGCGTTCCCGAGTTCAACATGGAGAAGGCCAACCCGGAAGTGCCGTCGCCACCCGCCCGGTGCTAGGAGCAGCTGGCCGGGCTAGGCCGAGCTCTGCGCCCGCCGCCTGCAGCTCGCGGCCCGCTCCGCGTCCCGCCGGCGCCGGGGCGGCCACGTCTCCCGCCCCTGTCCCACTCCGCCCCCGTCCCACTCCACCCCCGGGCGACCCGCCCTCGCCTAGGAGGAGCCGAGGCGAGGGGGAGGAGGAGGGGAAAGAGGAGGGAGAGGTTTGCTAGAGGGAGCGAGGCCGAGCGAGCCGCAGGCGGTTCGTATTACCGGGGTCCGGAGGAGGAGCCGGGCCGGGCCCGCGGACGGGTGAGGGGCGGGCGGGAGGCACGGAGACGGAGGCGGCCTGGCCGCAAGGAGGCAGGCGGGAGGCCGGGGGTGCAGAATTGGGGCGGGGGGCTCCATCCAACCTCCGCAGCCCTCCGCCCGGGCCCCGGTGGCCAGGCCTCACCTGCCCGCAGGCCCGGGAGCCGCCCTCCGCGAGAGCCGTGCCGGGGGCCGGCGCAGCGGGAAGGTGGAGAGGCGAGGCGCGGGAGGCCTGGACGGCGCGGCCAGGTGATGGTGGGCCCCTGTGTTTCTCCAGAGGAAAGGGGACCCCCGGAGCAGCCGTACCCCCGGGCTGCCCCCGTGAGGCGTTTTGACATCAGCCCTAGGGAAGCTGGGCAGCCCTGAGCCTGCCTGTCTCCGTTAAGTGCCCTTAGGATGCAGTGATTAAGGAATTAGGCTCTCCCTCCGGGAGGGGCACTGCCTGCGCCTGTGAACTTTGTGCAGAGAAAAAGGACAGAATGATGCTGTCTGAGCAAGCCCAAAAGTGGTTTCCAACCCACGTGCAGGTCACAGTGCTTCAAGCCAAAGATCTGAAGCCAAAAGGCAAAAGTGGCACCAATGACACATACACTATAATTCAGCTGGGCAAGGAAAAGTACTCCACCTCTGTAGCTGAGAAAACCCTTGAGCCAGTCTGGAAGGAAGAGGCCTCTTTTGAGCTACCTGGATTGCTAATGCAGGGGAATCCAGAGAAATACATTCTTTTCCTCATAGTTATGCACAGGTCCCTGGTGGGGCTGGATAAATTTTTAGGGCAGGTGGCAATCAATCTCAATGACATCTTTGAGGACAAACAAAGAAGGAAAACAGAGTAAGTTATGTAATTCACTTTGAATTTTGGGGAATTTAACTATATCTTATTTATCAGTTTTCTGTTCTTGGAAATTATTGCGTACTTGGGGCATTGGTTTTTTGGATTGAGATATGACCCAGTTTGAATCACCATATTTGCATGAATCTCAAGTAAAAATAGCCCTTGTGATGAGATATTTTTTAAATGGAGTAATTAACGATCTGTTATTCTCATTTTTGTTCGGGGTAAACATCTGTTAAATACTTGAATATTTTGCACCAGATTTTAAGTAAATTAACATTGTTTCACTATAAGAGGACAGGATCACAGTGTTATCCAACTAGAACTTAATATACATGTAAATTATGATCCTTAAACATTATAATTTTCCATGAGATGGAAGATCAGAAAATTAAATCCGCCAATGTAATGTTTATATTTTGAACTCTGTGGCTGTCGTAAAATAAATTACCAGCTTTAGAACTCAATATTTCATTTCAGCGTTATACACAGCCTTTATTTAATCCAGCCATTTTTCAGGGTCAATACAACTTGATGGAGTCTAAAACTGTTAAAAGGGAAAAAAAGTTTGAAAAGTATGTACAAGCATCCTCAGCCTTGAACTCACTAACATTTTCCTTTGAATTTGCCACATATCAGAGCTCTTGTATTACTTCAGAATTAGTTCTGCGAAGCTAGTGTGTTTGGGGAAGCTGCGGCCTTCTGATTTCAAGATTGTTCTTTTTTAAGTACCAAAGGAGGCAAGAAAAGCTTCATCTTTCTATGCTGCATCCATTTTAATAAAAGGATTTGTTGTGTAAAATTTGGATTTAGTCAAAAGGCCGAATTTAAGGACCTAGAAGGCCACATGTGGCCTTAAGACCGCAGGTTCCCCGCCCCTGGATGCTGTAAGATTTGGAGACAATGATAAATTCTTGTGATGAAATGATTTAATGTCATCTTCAATGAAAACATGGTCTTTTTAGTGAGACTTTTGAGCTTGAGTTAGATATATTTTAATTGAAAAATCAAAATATAAATTAACACTAGGATATTGTGTCTTAAAATTGAAAAAATAGTGTTTTCAGAAAGGTATACTCACCCCTTCCTTAAACTTAAAATTTTTCTAGTCTGAGAGAACATTAAGATTAATGGAATTAATGGGAGAAAAGTATAGATTGAACTTATGAGAGGACTTCAAATTTCCAAAATAGTTTTGGTGTTTCTTTCAGTCATAATTGAATTTATTTACTCTTTTTAAAAACTTTTTTATAATGATTATTTTCTTGAAGTTCATGTTAATTTCTTATATTTTAACACAACTATCTTTTGTTCTTTTCTCTACATATCTGCCTGCAAGCTTCTCTTGAGTGGCATTTGTTTTGTTTTAAATCAGGCCTTTACCTAGGATTTAATGTATGTTGAATAAAAGGGTAGAGAGATAAGAAATACTAGGAATGCAAGAGGAAAATGATAAATATTTAAACTAATCGAGGATATGAAAATATTTTAAAAGGAGAGAAAAAGTTTTTTAAAAAGTGTAAAGTTGAATATATACCAAGATTTTAACAACAAAATTATTTGATACCTAAAAAGTGGCATTCAGTTTCCCCCGAGGGGTTCTTCATCAAATTTAAAATGAAAAATGGATAATTACCAAGTAATTTGTTTCAAATTGACAATTTTGGATGACATTTAAGGTATAATACTTAAAGTGTTTTGTGAATGTAAACTTTTAAGTATATTGTAATGTCAGATTTCTTACTGCATTTACAGTACTCTTAATACTAATGAATAATGTATTTCAGACTTTTCTCTGAAACATAAATTTTCCAAGTGAAAATAGGCCCAAGTGTGAACTCAAAGTTTCTGAGAATGGAATAACCTTTTAAAGTTTCTTGTTGTTTTATTCCTTGTGTTTGACAGTATCGTAGTTAGAATAAATTTGGTGTGAGCAATACTCTAATATCGTAGTCTCTCCCTACAGAAATTCTCTACTGGCTACTATAGAAAATTGATTGGAGCTTTTGAGGGGAAAGTGCTTTTAAATGTTATCAGAAGGGCTTGTGATGTTATTGCATTCAAAGTGATTTTCATATGTTATTAAACTCTTAACATTTTACTTTATGGATAAATGGGGACCACATATTTGATGAGGTATCTTTATTGGTAATATTTCCAGTTTTTTAATATATTTAATAGCTTCCTTTTCTAGCACAGCTGTACATGTGGCACAGTAAGGGACGGACTTGAGCCACCAGTGTAATGCAGGAAAGATATTTAATATTCTGCACATTGCTAAACCTTGTCAGCATACTCCCAAGTGCTTTTTAGAAAACTAGTTTGAGTGATGAAGGCTACCAGCTGATTGAGAAGTCCCATGAAACTGCTGGGTGTGACACTTTTTACTTTTTGATCCTGAAAACATGTATTTACATCTTGTCTTCTAGTTGTATCATGATAGGCAAAGAAATGTGAAGGCTAAAACTTGTTTACTTATTTTTATACTTTGAAAATAAATACTTTTTTGAGGAAAGAGGAAGAAGGGCCTGAGCCAGAACCCTTTGTGTGGGCATGGAAAGAGAACTTCTATAGCTCTCTCTTTAATGGATGTCTGGGTTGGTTCTGGCATGAGATTTAAGGAAATAATGCAATGTTTAATAATAGAATGGTAAAATCATTGATGCTGTTATATAATAGTCATTGATTTTTTTTACAATAGAAGTAGGTGATGTTGATTTTTTTTTTTAATGCTCATGAAAAGTCATAACAATCAGAGTCTCTAGAGTTAGATATGACTCAAACATATGCAGATTTTAGGGCTTATGTGTGTCTTGCAGTGCACCTGCATCCTGGCCTCTGGCACCCTTACTGCCAATCTTGTCCCATTTCTGACCACACAGCACCAATTGCTTGGGAATAGTTCCCACATGTGTGGTGGTTTTTGAACATGGACCTGTGCCCACTAAAAATTGAACAGAGGCCATATACAATTTAAATGCAGCACTCCAGAGGTGAAAAAAAAATCAGCATTAATCCAGTAACCCCCAAATGCTATGTCTTCATTTAATCTTCTTGAAGCCTGAGAAAACAAATGCTATCTCTGGAATGATTCTTGATCTTAAGACTTCCCTATTATATCAGTTTCAAAACAAAGCAGCTCAAGTTATTTGTCATTCCTACTTTTTCAATTAGTATATTTATTAAAGTTCTTTGCAGTTTTTTGGGGGGGGTTGGAAACTAATATTGTATTTATAGTTTGTATTCAAACACTGACTTTGTTCTTTAAAACTTACGTAGGTCTTTAGAGTTTCCTACTAAAAAACAAAAAATACAAAACACACACACACAATGTTGTGGCTTGGTTGTTTTAAGAATACAGTTCTAGAAATAAAAATTGAATAAACATTTATTTAGTGCAAGGCAAACTGCCTTCAAGGAACTTACACTCTAGCAAAAAAAAAAAAAAAATTTCATTGCCTTCCTTTTCAGTTATCATGTCTCCTGATTAAATATAGTGTCCTTGAAATATCTGCTAGCCATGTGGTTAACCTTATTAACATAGGTAGTTCATCAAATAAGAAAGAACTTCTATTTTCTGGCAGATGTTATTCATCAACTATAGATTTTTTTTCCTTATTGACTTTAATCTGACATTGGGAAGTTACATATCATTCTTTGTGCCTCAGTTTCCTCATCAGTGAAATAAGGATATTAAAGTAGATGATTTGTTTGGTCTTATTTCTAAAATTCTGTGAATTTTGACTGTGCTCACCTCCTTCTAATCTTGGGGTTATTGGTTTATTTTCTTCCCAAATACTTTGGTTTGTTATATGCATTGGAAGTCCTGCATGGTTGTTTTTGTTTGCTGGTGTTTTTGTGCATTTCTTGCAAAGTGTATTCACCTATTTTCTATGTAGCCTGAGATGTTACAGAGTATTTTTGAGATACCATCTATCACAAGTATTTCTCCTCCTGTTGAAAATGGCTCTGTTTTCCAAAACTGTGAGTTAATACTGGGCATATAACCTTGTTTCATTTCTAGGCTTTTTGAGTGCCCAATTTTATATCATTCAGAATTCTCTCTTCCACAGAGTTTATTGCTGTCATTTCCTATTTCCAGCCTCTGTTTCTTCAGATTTTACCATTTGCCTCACAGAAAGGATTTTCTCAGTTTGGTGTCTCAGGTTAATGCTTTTTATTATAAAATATTCTAAAAAATTGCTAGTTTTGATGAAACTATATCTTCACTGATTAAATTGCTCCAAATTAGTTAATCAAGAAAATATTTCTCTTGCATGTTACTTGCTAAGATGTAGCTGGTATTTACATTATGTGCCAGTTCTCTGTCCTTCCTGGAAAGACTTGCAAACCAGTCTTCTATTTGATGTACAGTAAATGTAATCTTCTCCTAGCATATCCTGTTGGTAACAATGAGAGAAAGAACTAATGTAAAATTAGATCAGAGTTTCCTTTGTCGCTAAGAAAATTTGTTACACTCGATTAGTGGTATATTTAAATAATAACCTGTCTGCAGGAATGGATATTATGCTTCATTGCTAAGTAATGTGAAAACATTGTAGAAACTCTCTTCGAGGCTTGATTTTGCAGTTATTTGGCTGTTTGCCCTGTAGAATGACCACTTGTGACACCAACAACTGGAGAATTTCTCATGGATAAAAATACTATAAGCAATACCAAAATAAACTTTTCTTCTTATAAATCATTTTAATATGGGCAGTGTAATACATTGAGATAATTAAAAGTATAAGATTTAGCTCTATTTATAAAATAATTTTTATTCGGTATTGTCACAATAGTAGTAAGTGAAGCAAACGTTCGAACAGGAAGTATTTAGACTTTTTTTTCCTTCAGAAACTTTTCACAAGATTTATTATTTCTCACTTTTTGCATTTTACTTTGTGTATTTTATTCAGGAAAAGGCTTTCATCCATTTTGTATGCATCTAAATTATATACAGTTTTAATGATTAGCAAGCTATATGTAGTAGTTGCCAATATTATTAAAATTCTTTTAATACTTTTATATAAGTAATATTTTGAGATACGGGCTAAGTATTTATTATTTTATTAAAATGTCATCAGCATTTGTCTTTTTATAGTGCTCAAAAATAATTTGTACTGATAAATTTTTTCAAAGTCTCTGGCTTGGTGTCTTTAAATGTTAACAAATGTCCTTAGGCCATTAGTAACACTTATCCCATATGGAAACATATTAGATATCATTGATAAGAATTTTTAATGATGAGTGATTTTTAGATCATGAAAGGAAAGGTCATCTAAAAACCTTTTCAAACATGCTAAAGATCTATTCTTTCAGTATATGTTACATCACAGAAATAATGATCACTTTTTTAAATCAAACCGTGAGTAAAACCAGAAATACTCTGGCTGACATATTCTCACTGAGTGCTTGGATTGCTCTACCTAAAAAGCTAATTATATTACAGAGCTTAATATCTTCTATTCGTTACGTGTTACAACCCATTTTTTCCTTTCTCTTTAAGGTGGTTTAGATTAGAATCCAAACAAGGAAAAAGAGCCAAAAACAGGGGTGAGATAAAGGTCAATATTCAATTTATGAGGAACAACATGACAGCAAGTATGTTTGACTTATCAATGAAGGACAAAACAAGATCTCCTTTTGCAAAATTAAAAGATAAAATGAAAGGTAGAAAAAATGATGGGACATTTTCTGATACATCTTCTGCAATCATTCCAAGTACTCACATGCCTGATGCCAATAGTGAATTTTCAAGTGGTGAAATGCAGATGAAATCCAAACCAAAAAAGCCTTTTCTTTTGGGTCCTCAGCGACTCTCGTCAGCGCATTCAATGTCCGATTTATCTGGGTCCCACATGTCTTCTGAGAAACTGAAGTCTAGCGCCATAGGTCAAACACATCTTCTTGGACGCCAGATAGATTCCTTTGGAATGGTTTCAGAAAGTGGTAAGTCACACATTCTTTCTAATTGTATCCTCAGTGGTCTGAACTATACTTTTCATTTTTAAAAAGTTTAACTTCTGATGTTAGAAAATACAAATTGCAGTTTCTTAGAAGTATTTTCTAAATGTAGTCATTCATCACATACTGGTTGAGTACCTACTATACCCCAAATTGGTAAGTTCGTTGAAGGCAGTGCTAGTCTACGTTTGTATTTATGTTATTAGATG
Organism: Eulemur rufifrons; assembly: GCF_041146395.1. Lineage (NCBI taxonomy): Eukaryota > Metazoa > Chordata > Mammalia > Primates > Lemuridae > Eulemur > Eulemur rufifrons. The sequence goes on along the minus strand of NC_091010.1, from coordinate 60,560,814 downwards.
ATGATAAAATGAGTCTCAGTCTCCTTTTCTTTTTTTTTTTTTTTTTTTTTTTTGAGACAGAATCTCACTCTGCTGCCCGGGTAGAGTGTGGTGGCATTGTCATCGCTCACTGCAACCTCAAACTCCTGTGCTCAAGCCATCCTCCTCCTCCCGCCTCCTGAGTAACCTGGGGTGCCAGGACACCTGGCTAATTTTTCTGTTTTTAGTAGAGATGGGGTCTTGTTCTTGCTCAGGCTGGTCTTGAACTCCTGAGCTCAAGCAATCCTCCTAACTCAGCCTCCCAAAGTGCTGGGATTATAAGTGTGAGCCACTGTACCCAGCCTCAGTCTTCTTTTATGGCCGGCCTGCCTGCCTTTTTTGTTTCCTGCTGTTTTTCCTGTCTCAAAAGCCTGAAGCATAAGTGAATATTCCATTTCATCATAAAGTCCCTCGAAAAAAACTTTTATGTTCAGAAGAAGCAAATTTAGTGCTAATGATGGGGGGTGAAAAGTCTTTGAGAATTTCTAGCATTATCATGCAAGCAGAACCTCTAGTTTTGACATTATAGTTTATATGATTGTGAGTCGAAAAAATTGCTAAAATTGTCTAGCAATGCACTAATTGTTATTAGCCTAGATACTTTAGACTGCTACACCTTAGCACTTTAAGATTGTTTTCCTTGATTATTTTGAAGGTTAATACCTTTAAATAGCTAATTGCTCTCATTCTAAAAGCAGCAGAATATACATAGGATGTGTCAAGTAGTGTGATGTAATGTGTCGCTGATTATGTACTAACTACAAAATTGTTTGTAGGAAGTCTCAAATCTCCACACAGAAGAACATTAAGCTTTGATACTTCTAAAATGAACCAACCTGACAGCATTGTGGATGAAGGTGAATTGTCTTTCGGAAGACAAAATGACCCATTTACAAATGTGACTGCTTCATTACCCCAAAAATTTGCAACACTGCCAAGGAAGAAAAATCCATTTGAAGAAAGCAGTGAGTCATGGGACAGCAGCATGAATTTATTTTCAAAACCAATTGAAGTAAAAAAAGAAAATAAAAGAGAAAAAAGGGAGAAAGTTAGCTTGTTTGAAAGAGTGACTGGAAAAAAAGATAGCAGAAGATCTGATAAACTTAACAATGGGGGATCTGATAGCCCTTGTGACTTGAAATCACCTAATGCGTTTAGTGAAAATCGTCAGGACTATTTTGATTATGAGTCAACTAATCCGTTTACAGCAAAATTCAGGGCTTCAAATATAATGCCATCTTCAAGGTAAGCTCAGTATGGGGGAGTTGTACTATTGGGAAAATCTTGTACTTGAAAGTGTCAAACACTTCTTTTAAATACTTGATTATTTTAAATTCCTTTTATTTTACTTGAAAAAAATTATTATTTTTATAAATAATTATAGAGCCAGGCAGTGTTGCATACATCTTTGAAATTGAGCTTTTTATCTTAGAAGGCTGAAAGATTCTTATTCCCTTCGCTAGTTTACTTCCACTTACGAGAGCCAGAAACTCACCAAAACTTACGGAGAAAACAACATGGCTTTTGATGAGACATCAAAATCACCGGTGGGTGTTAATTCAAGCCGGGAATTTAGGTGGTATGTTTCTAGATCTTTTCTAGGGATTAGTTCATGGACTGGAGAGGATTAGTGGACCAATAGCAACCCATGGGCTATTCTTTAAGAAATACCGGCCTAAGTTAAGTATTAATGATTTTCATAGTAGATGCTAACTATCCTTATTAAATGGCTGTTCAGGAGCAGTTTTCACTTGTGTTTGTTTGTTTATTAGAATTCAGTGACCCTAATGGCTACTATAAATACACAGAAGGAATTTGTATGATGATTTATAGTCATCGAAATAATTCCTATCATGATAAAGACTAGACTTTCAAACTCAAGTTCTTAGTTACGACATAATGGTAATTTTATTATTACTTAGGAGAAGTTGGAACTAGATACTTATATGTAATTATGGATTTTGCAGAAGTTACTGATAAAATAGCTGATTAAGGAAACCTCAAGGAAAGAAAAAGATGAATTTATTGAAATCTAAAGTACAGTCAACCTTCTGTATCTCGGGTTCCACATTTAAGGGTTCAACCAGCGCTGGATCAAAAAATATTAAACAATACAGTGTAATAACTATTTATGTAGCATTTACATTGTATTAGATATTTTATATAATCCAGAGATGATTTAAAATATATGGGAGGATATGCGTAGGTTATATGCAAATACTACACCATTTTATTTAAGGGACTTGAGCATCCATGGATTTTAGTATTCCATCGTTGCTGGAACCAGTATCCCAAGGGATGACTGTAATTATCATGGAAGAGCATAGCAGAATGTTGACCACGTAACGGAATTTTTTCCTCAAGGCAATAATGTATAGTATACAGACCTAAATGGGAATCCTGGCTTAGGAGTACCATGATCTCTATAAACCTCAGCATTTCCACCTTTGAAATAAGGAAAATAATACCCACTTGAGAGGATTCAGTGAGGATAAATGATACATAAAGTACATAGTTACAAAGCCAGGCCCCAAATAGAGAATCCATAAATGGTGCCTGCTATGTTGTTTTACGTATTGTCATGTTTTATTCAGAAGCAGTGCTTTGTTTTGTCCAACTATAAACAGAAAATATAGTGTTAAATATCACCCTTTTAGGCTATGCTCTTCATCACTCTCTTGTATATCTTCTATGACATGTAAAAAAAACATGCATTTAAAATTTTCAAAGAGAAATGTGCATTTCTTTTGTTTTCTTTTATCAATAAATAGGTATTTGCTGTTGTTTTAGAAAATATCATTCAGTTTTATTTATAGACTGTACTCTGGAGAAATACATTTTTATCATATGATATCAATATTTTATTGAAGAGTTCATAGTTTTGATATGCTATTCTAAAATGTTTTATTTTGGTATTTTGCATAGTGTACTTTATGTATTGCATTAAATCTTAAATTATAGGGGTAAGTAGAAATATCTTTGCTTTTTTTCCCCCTTTACTGAACTTTTTTTGCAGAAGATTGTTGGAAACAGCTGTGTGAGATAAGTTGGAGATTGGGTAATTTAGATAATTTTAGAGTCACAGAAAAGCAAGAACATGAGAAGTAGTAGGAAAATAATGTTTTTAAATTATGGCAGCATATGGAAAAATAAATATCCTCAAATCTTTAATTGCCTTATACTTGGGCTGTTTACGTGGACTGCCATGGGTTTTAAAAGTGAGCATGACATTTTGACAGATTTAGCGTTTGTTTTGGATTACTTTAATATTAATGCTGTTTTTATCAATTTAGAGTTGTTTTATGACATATGTATAAAATGATTGTCAGTATGTAAAACAAATCATTTTTTTTTAGTTTTAAGACTTTCTCTTATTCATATATATGAGTTGCCAGATATGAAGATATTTATAGATTCCTGGGAAGTTATTCTTTTTGTGTTACAAACCAATTGCAATAAAGGGGTAGCTCTAATTGATAGTATAAAAAAGGATTGAATGTAAATACAGACCTAGGAAGAGAGTGCAGTTCACATTTTTGGCAAGCAGCTTTATCTTGTGTGGAATTTGGTAGGATATTGTCAAGGTAGCAGTGTATTCCCATTGATCTTTCCAGTATCATCCTCAGTTATCTGGGACATATAAAATTTCCCATATCAACACCCAAACCAAATGCACTTTTGAAGGTATAGGCTCATATCACTAAGACACATGCAGTATTTTTCCAGGAGTGCTAAATAGATCTATTTACAGAATTTCCTGATATCTTGTGGCCAGCCTTTGTGAGAATGCTGAACAAAGGTAAGAGTGAAATATGTAGCTGTGGAACTGGATTTTGTTCCTGGTGAGTGAGCTGAGTTACCTGTGTTTGCAGGTACATAGGAGCCATATTATTACCCTCTGAGTGAATAATATGTATGATTAAAACTGGAGAATTTTCTTGTATGCCCCACGTTTCTAAGTGTACTAAGAAACACTTGTTTAGAAGTTACGAGTTCTTAATTTTTAATGTAAGTAAAGTCCACCTGAAGAAAACACCTTGGAAATCACAAAAATACCACATTTTTGCTTTTGATCTTGGAATAGATCTTTTAGCTTTGCATAAAAGTGATAGAGGAAATTAGTTAGGCTTTATGTTGGGTTACTTCAACAAAGAACAGGGCTCTTCGCAACACTTTCCCTTCCCAAGTTACTAATTCGCAATCTTTTACATGCCACTTCTTTGAAGCCCTTCCTACTCTTCAAGGAAGGGGTAGTTGTTCCCTGTACTGCAGTGTTTTCTTATGTAAGTTTTATATGGGCGTGACCTTGTTTACTAATAGCTAAGTCACTTTTCTCTCCCACTACCATGAACAGTTTGAGGGCAGGGCTTGCATTTCATTCATCTTTTTGTCTTTAATCTCCAGCATGATGCTTTGTTGCGGTTAGAAATGTTGAATAAATGAACACAGTGTAGTAGACCAATTTTCTAAAACGTTCTTTTCATTCCGTTAGTCTCCTACTTCCAGCCTAATGTGGGCTCTGAAGATCTTTCTGATAGACTGAAAACAGATGCATAGAGGCAAATATATACATTTTTATGTATGACTCAACATTATTAAAAAATATGAGTGAATTTTAAAGGATTACTAAATTTTAATATTTATAATCTAAGGAGCACATTTCTGGCATCTGTTAAGAACTCTGTATTAGGGTAGGTTATCAGCTGTAATAAACAACCTCGGATCTCAGTGGCTTATCACAGTGCAGGTTTATTGTGCACTCTTGTTGCAAAGCAGTTCACTGAGATGGGTATGGAAAAGGTGGGTGCTTTGTTCCATGCTTTCCTCCAGCTCTACACAGTCTCTCAGGAACCTGGCTTCCCCCTTCCTTTGATGCTGCCGTTTAACACATGGCCTCCAAGACCAGTGCAGCAGGGGAAGAGTGGGGAAGGTCATAGCGGGGACCATTTCTGTGTGCCAGGCCAGGCGTGTTGTGCGTTACTTCTACAGATGTCCCGTTGGCCAGAGCTCAGCCACATCCCAACCTCACTGCAGCTGGTGAAGAACTGTGGTTTAGCTGTGTACCCAGAAGGAAGCTGAGTTGGGTTTAGTGAGTATACAGCATTGTACACACCATCAATGCCAGATCACCTTTCTGCTAAGAAGTCAGGATGCTATCTAACATTTGACATGCTGCGAAACTCCTGCTACACACATACGTGTAAGTATAGTTGGAGTTCTGGTAATTTTCAGGAAAATGTATTATCAGTTTATTGCTGGCACTGAGTTTGTGTTTTAAAATAGCTGCTGCTCTTGCTTTTTAATTATAAATCACAGGTGGTTTAGAATCATCAGTATCAACTAATTTTTCATCAATATTTATCAAATAAATTGTCAACTTAATTTGTTGTGTGGTTTATCCCACAATTTGTAGGGAAATGCTTTTTTTTTTTTTTTTTTAATCAGCAGTATATCATTTCTGAAAACAAATATACCTGGATGTTTGTTATACTATTTTTAATAATTTGCTCATAACTTATTTTTAAACAAATTATAAGTGATTTAACAAATAATGAATTATAAATAATGTAAAAATAATTTTATAAATTAATTTTAAACAAATTATTTGACACTGGCTGTCTTTTTACTGAAAAGTAGAAATAATGGGTGTTTTCAAGCCAGAATTATGATTGGTTTCTTTTTAAACTGGGACATAGCTTAGACCCTTCAGTTAGATGAAGACATGTGAGCAAGCACTGGCTTGTTAAAGAGCACAATCCTCCATATTGTCTCTCTTCCTCCACACCCTGGACCAGGATTGGCAAAGTAGGCTTGGGGGCTAAATCGGGCTTGCTGCCTGTTTTTGTAAATAAAGTTTTGTTGTAACACAGCCATGCTTATTTGTTTATGGCTATTTTTGTGCTACAACGATAGAGTTGAGTAGTTGTGACAGAGACTATATGGCCTACAAAGCTAAAATATTTATTATTTGGCCGTTTACAGAAATAGTTTGCTGACCCCTGCACTAGCTGATGGAGAGGATCTTTGAGATGGACAGAGCCTTGAGTAGGAGCAGCCTGGTGTAAGGGGAAGGCTATCTGAACAGGAGTAACCATTGGACCTTTTCTGAATGATAAATCCTCAGAATATAAATTACTGAGATTTCTGCATTCATTTATTACAGTGGTTAGCATTATGTATCCTGCAAAGCAGGGCACATGGGCCATAGTACCTTTTGTTCTGGTGAGGCAAGCCTAGGTCAAAAAAGCTGCAGAACCACTGGTTTGCAACACTGAATCCAAACTCTTCTTTCTAACTTTCAAGACTCATTATATTTTAAGCTTTTCTTACCTTCTAACTTTTATTTTGCTATTCCTCATCTACCTGTTCTAGGTAAGTTAATTTCCTTACTGCACCTCTCTACTGTAAGGTCTTTGTAAGCCATGCCATCTCCATTCCTGGGCTCAATCGTGGGTGCACTCTTGTCTCTCAGTGTCAAAAGCCTGTCTATCCTTGCTGCTCTTTAATTTTTTCTTGAGTAATAACCTGATGCTTCCCTTTTGTGGATTTCTGCTAATATAGAAGACATAATTGCTATACAGTTGTTTTTAGGTCTTCCCAACTAAGCTGTATACGCTTCTTAACAGTTGTGCGGAAGCTTCTATCTTGGGTGCCCCACAGCACCTAGATCAGTGGGGGGTTCCTGGGGATTTTTTTTTTCCATCTACGTTTTGTTGGGTCTCACCTTAGACTGAATCAGAATCGTTAGTGAGCGGGCCCTGAAATGAAAGTCAACATTTTAAAAATTTCCCCCTTGATTATCAGCCAGGTTTAAATATCGCTGACCTAAATTGTGTCACCTACAATAAGTAGTACCCCATGGGGGATACATTCGGTACAGCTAGCACTCAACCCCATATAGCCTATGTTTTTTCCTATGCATACGTACTTACGACAAAGTTTAAATTATAAATTAGGCACGGTAAGAGATTAACAACAATAATAATAAAATAGAACAATTGCAGTATGCCAGCATCACTACTCTTGTGCTTTCGGGGCCTTTATTAAATAAAATAAGAGTTACTTGAACACAAGCACTAGGATTCTGCAGCAGTCAGCCAGATAACCAGGAGGCTGCTAAACAACGAATGGGCAGGCAGCAAAGACAGTATGGATACACTAGACGAGGGGCCGATCCACATCCATGGCAGGACAAAGCAGGATAGCCTAAGATTTTATCATGTTACTCAGAATGGCATGCAGTTTAAAACTTATGAATTGTTTATTTCTGGAATTTACCATTTCATATTTTTGGACCGTGGTTGACCACATGTAATTGAAACCGTGGAAAGCAAAACCGCAGATAAGGGGGGACTACTGTGCTTCATAAGGGTTCATTCAGTAAGTACTCATTGTTGAACAGGAATTAGGAGTTGTGCTGGTAAACACATATTTGAATGGACAGCTTAGTCATACTAGCTTTGCTTACAGGACCCTAAGTAAGGTAGAGGGCACAGTAAGAAAGTCAGCTTGACTAAAACAGATGTGGAAGGAAGAGATCAAGCTGAATAGGTTAAAAACAAAAACAAAAACCTAAATTGTAGTAGGCATTGAATACCAGAAATGTCTGTTAAATATTAATGGCATTTGTAGATGAATTGTTTCTCGGGATTCAGGTAAAACTTGAGCATCAATAGAGATAACATATCAATAGTGACATGTAAAAAATATGCTTATATTTGCTACTCATGGTAAATTGAAGAGAAACTGTGTGATTCATATTCTTCTAAGGAATTATAGGTTCTATGAAAAGTTCAGGACTGAAGAACTCTGTTTTCAGTTCTAAACTTTTTCAGTTAAGGGAATTCTTTAACATAAGGAGAAAATTGCTTATGTATGTCTTCTTCTGAAATTATATGTCTTATTCTGAGATTAAAAAAAAAAGTCAAGAAGATAAGCCCACTACTCTGTGTGATGAGCTAAGGTCGTTTGTTGTTAGAGGGGCAGCTGATGAGAGAGCAAGAACTTAGGGGAAATATTTTTACCAGAAAAATTTGTATGGGGAACATCCTTCTCTTTGTAACTTGCACAGAGAACATGCTTTCCCTTCAGTGTTTTCTGCTTTACTATAGTTGTGAATACGCTGTGGCAAATTCTTAGTTGCTGTTGGATAACTTAGTGGTATGTTTTGTAATGTTATTCCTGATATTATTGATTTCATTACAGTATATATTTCCATTTGCAGTATTTGCTGTGGAAGAGCCTGCTTCCTTCTTAGAAGATGAACATAGGCCAAATAGTTATTTTTTAGGGCAGTACAGAAATAGTGTCTAAGATCAAAACCTTGTATTTATCACTAATATTTTGTGATTTTGCATGGCAGTATGCCTTTTACTTTTGAGATCAGGTTGACCTACTTCCCTCCCTCCTTTCCTTCTTACCTTCCTTAACTAGGCAATTTTTGTCCATGGGTGTGCCATACCCTTTTTAAGAGCTACAAAAAATTGGTTACCTAGAATGTATATTTAAGTGTATTTCTAATTTTCAGAAATCAAAAATCACTGTAGACCTACAAGCATGTAGCCATTTTTATGAAGTTGTATTAATATGACATGCTCATTAAGAAATGATGGATTGATTACTACAGGCTTACCTTTTTATTTTTAGAAAGTATAATAAACAAATGATCCTAAAGAAAAGATCTAATTCATAGTTTTTAAACCTTTATTTTTATAATGACTATTATAGACATTATTTTCTTCCTGAATGGATTTAAAGCTCAGTCTTTGGCATCATAAACCTTAACATGCAAAGGGTTTATTTTAATAGCAATATTTACTTTTTCTTCATATTTGTCTAGTATTAAAGATAGTTTGCTTGATATTCATAGTAGGCTATAAATCTTTCACACTCCTGAAAATTTGTAGCCTCATTTATGAGACAGAAAACAAAAACTTTTGAGATGATTTTTAGAGCCATTAATCCATTAGTGCCCAGGGATTTACAGAATGTATCCAATGGAACAATGACATGGAACATGAAATATGCAATGTGATTAGTTCCCTTAACACTAACTAGAACTTCTATGTTTAACTCCCCAGATACTACTTGAAACTTTTTTACCCTTTGTCATCCTAATACTCGTTATAATAGCTCTCATTAATTGGTGTATCTCCCAGTGGGTTAATTTGCAGATACCAACCATGCCATCCTTTTGCTAACTCACTAATGAAATTGATATTTATAGTCTTCAAAATTGAAAACAAAAAAAAGCTCTGTAACAAAAAAGACAAACTTTGCTAAGGTGTTTTTTTTTTTTTTTTTTTTTGAGCTACAAGATTGAGATGTAGAGAGATTCTGTGAGAAAAAAGAAAACAAGCCCCCAAAAATCCACAAAAACTACTGTAGGCTAATAAACTGATGTGAAAATTTCTCAATTTACAGCACTTGACAGGTGCTAAAAGAAAAGCATCTTTAATTTTAATGTGTTGTTAGGACCTCTTTAGAGAGACTGTACAAGTTATTAACAAGGTCCTCTGAGACAGGAGACGGGTAATTAACAAGACCTATGGAGATATAGTTTAGGTAATTAACGAGCTCTTAGGCACTGGACACAGAATAACACATAGCGAGTCCAGTAGTTAAAGAGAACAGGTTGTTATGATATGATCAAATACAAGATAGAGTGTATAAGCCCTCTTGAGGTTTCTGATAGGAAAGTATTAAGATTATATTCCAGTGACCCCAGTGCACTCATTTTTGTAAATCAAATGTAAGTTGTTTGCTTTAACTTTTCAGGTAGAATTTGAGAGAATTATTTCTAATAGTTTTTACATGTAGATTAATAATCTTTGTTAATTACCATTAATGAACATATATTTTGAGAAAAAAATACTGGAAGCACATCAGTTGTATGATTCTAAATTGTCTTAAATATTTATTGTTCAGTTTATTTTTCACCTGCGCCTGTCTGCTAAAATTCCCTATTCCACATCAACCTTGCCCTCCTTGTCTGCTTTAAAACTGTCAGGAGGCCAGCAAAGAGACTGCCCTGGCACCAGTGTGGCTTTTATGTATTTTGCACAGGTTCCTCCAGTCATGGTCCTGCACTACCTCCAAGTCTTAGATTTATGTTCCCAATTTCAAATATTTGATCCAGTTATTTCCTGTGTAAATTTGAAATTCCTGGGGTATGTATCTTGAGTTGTAGCTCAGAAAACTCCCACATTCAGCAAACATTTATTAGGGACATGTTATACTCTAGGTTAAGAATATAAAGGTCTAGAAATAACCCAAGTGCCCATCAATACATGAGTGGATTAATAAAATGCAGTGTATGTATACCATGGAGTACTACCCAGCCATAAAAAATGGTGAACTAATTCCTCTTGTATTATCCTGCATGAAGCTGGAGCCCATTCTTCTAAGTGAAGTATCACAAGAATGGAAAAACAAACACTACATGTACTCACCATTAAATTGGGACTAGTCAGTCAGCACTGATGTGCATGTATAGAAGTAACTTTTATTGGGGATCAGGCCAGTGGGAGGGGGAGGAGGGGATAGATACATTCATACCTAATGGGTACGGTGCATGCTGTCTGGGGGATGGGCATGCTTGTAGCTTTGACTGAGGTGGTGTAAAGGCAATTTATGTTACCAAAGCACTTGTACCCCCATAATTTTCTGAAATTAAAAAAAATATGTACATAAGGAGGTTTCTTAGTATGTTTTATTACTGCATCAACTATTGACTTTAAAAAGGGCTAACAACTGCACTGCAAAGCTTTCTGTGAGAACCCCAAAGAATGCATGTGAACAGCTATAGCTTAAAAAAACTTCACTTTGTAAAGGACCTCATCAACGTCCTGAAGTACACTAATTATATATTGTCACTTGGATTTTTGAAGTAGTTTGGATGAAATAAACTTGTGTTCAGTCACCGAAAAAAAAAAAAAGAATGTAAAGAAGACCCTTGCGAGTCTCTAATTCATCCCATTGCCTCCTGATACTACTCTAGTCCATCAGGATGACTTTTTCTGAATTTCAGCTCTGATCATCAAATGATATTTTCATTGTTAATATTTTTTGAATATTTTTATATACAAGGAAATCAGATTAAGACATACATCCTGCTTTGAGCTCATAGAAAAAGGTGTATAAATATTAGGTCTGAATTTCGTGCTAAGGATGGGCATTGGGAAACCATGACAGTTTTTAAGTTCGGTTGTGATATGATCAAATTAATGTCTTCCGTAGCCCTGGGCTAGCATGGGGTATTTGTTGGGGGAAGGGAGTGGTAAGGGGCAGGAGAAGGACGCTTAGGAAGTTGTTGTTATTGTTGAGGTGAGAGCTGATGGATCATTGGGCAGTGAGGATGGAAAAGAAGGGAACATCTTTGAGAAATATTTCCTGGCTAAAATAGACAGGTTTTACCTGTTCTGTTCTTGGGTGGGGGGTGATGGTGGTGGATTGGTAAGGGAGAAGAAACAACAAAGATTATTCCAATGATGTGTCCTCAGTCAGTGTCTTAAATTTGATGAAACATGGCATTTTAAAAACTGTTTTTTTTAGTACAAAATGTCAGGTCTCTAGTCCTTGAATCAAACTTGGGATTTTAGTCTTGATAGAGAGGTTTGAGTTTTTTGTTTTTGTTTTTCTAAAAAGGTGCTATCTTGTTTATTTTAAATTTTGTTTCAGAGAATAGGAATTGTGTGTTTTAATTGAGACTAGCAAGTTCGTATGAAAACAGTAATAGTTCTTGAAAGTTTGTTCTTCAACACTGAAACACTTTGGATTCTTTGAATACAAGAATGCAAATCTCAGTAACTGCTTATGAATTTATGCATGTAAAGTGTTTTCTTCACCTTAGCAGTGTAATTACTAAATATATTTCTCTTTAGTGATTTTGGCTTTACCAAATCTTGTCCCTTTTGTACCCTTTTGGTTAGTTTCTCACTAAGAGAATAACTTCTGTTTTTTATGTATTAATACTTAGCCCTTACTTCTGTGTACACTACTTTTCCAGACCTTCTGCTTCAATTCCTAGAACATTCCCAGTTGGGCCACTGTGATCACATCATCTGTGATTACTTTTCTTTATGACAATAAAGCTTTAACTTTTGAAACACAGGTAGTGTTTTTGCATATTTAATTTATGGTGTTAGTGTTACCTGTGGCCAAGATGTTTTAAATGGCTGCTGGTCGATATAAATAAAGCAGTTAATTTGATTATGAAATGATTTTTCTTATATGCATTTAACTGGTTTCTAAGAACATTAGGATCCAGACATTTGACATTTGTGTCCATGAACTTACATTTTAAGGATGAATTCTTGCTCTTTTATTTGATGTATTAAGTATATTTTGCTATATAATATGTAATCATAAATATTAAAATATTTATGTATTAAATATACATCAAATAAAATTGTTCTTATTTATTTTAGGCTTAGAAATCTTTCTGATAAATGTACTAATACCACTTAAATAGCAATTACTTGAATCAGGTTTGCCTTCTTAGTGTAAAACTTCATTCAAATGATCATTTTTTCTGTATTGTTTAACAAAGATTTGTAAAGCTCTACTAGGGCTTGAATGAGAAGAGAACTAAATTTCTAGCCACACCAGCTGTGGAGAGGGATATATAAGAAATGACCTGTAATCAAAGCAGAATAAACCGTGTTGAACAGAAGTGCATGGAATTTGCTGTCGAAAGGTAGAGGAAAGACCAATTCATTCTGCTGGAAGCTAGGAAATGCTTTTTTAAGGAGAAGACCTTTGAGCTTGATCTTGACCATTGAACATGATTTCATGAGTTGAGGAATGAGTAGATAGACAGCTCTGTTTTAGTACATAGCAAGAAAGCTCATTAAAAAATTGTTAGATATGTTTTGAAGGAATACTTTATAAATAGTGACTACATACTATTATATCATTAGCTCTTTACTAACAACTTGGTAATTTTACCGTTTCTTTTCTAGTTGGAGTCATGGAGCTACATTCCATGTCATTCCTTGACTGGTAGGTTCCTGAGGAAGTATATTTGCTACTTCAGGCTACCAAGGAGCCAATTAGTGAATGCCCTGCAGCAGCTCTGCATTAAGTATAATGAACTCTTTGTTATGGAGCCTGGTATGGGAATGAGGGTGTTAAGTTAATCACATATTTTGTTTACTGGGGGTATACAACCGTATTTGTTTCATATAGATTTTTCATCTTCAAAGAAATTAAATGCACAAAATAATTAAAAAATGAAAATCATACTGAACATAATTTAATATTTGAGTCACTTCTTTCAAGGAAGGATTTTACAGTGCAACATGGAAATATTAAATAAACTCTAATAATGGAATATTCTGAAGGGAGTATAGGATAGGTATTAAAAGTTGAGATTTAGGAGTCAGGTCTGGGTTTGAGTCTCTGTTGAATAGCTATGTGACTTTACTTAACCTTTCTGAGCCTCATTTTTTCAACTGTAAATGGGGATAATAATCTTGGCAAAGAGATTAAATAATGTCATGCACAAAAAGTGCTGAGGGCAATGTTTGACACATAATGCACCTGGAAACGATAGCCCTCGCTATGATCTTATTACACAGCAGCTACAGAATACTTAACAATTGCTTTAAATAAGTTAGATGGAAGTTTTTCCAAGTAATAATATATTCTCAACTTTAAACATCTTCAGTAAAAGTAGAATTTAGGAGCTCATGTTTTTTACTGACTGATAAAAGACATAACATTTGGTAGGAAACAATAAACTTGCTAGTTTTTCTAGTGTCTTTCAAGATGTATATTTAATAATAATCTTTGATGAAGTAAACTAAGCCACATTGAAATTAAGTAAATGTATTCCTTGTATTAAGTAGAAAATTTATTGCTTTATAAGGCAAAGGTATTATTGTAAATATTGATATACAGTCTTGTGTTTAGAAATTCTTACATAGCACTAATAATGACCCTGCAGCATGGATCTCCAAGCTTTGGCTTTCCGTTAAAGCATGATGACTATTTCCTAAACTCACATGGTTTAGAGTATGATGGTAAAAAGGGTAAATACTGCTTATTGAAAACTCCTCAGAACATTTCTCAGTCCCCCTTGGGAAAAGGGTACCTGCCTTAGGAAATTCACACAGGCACCAGCGTATCTCTTCTAACCAAGATTTGAAAGTTGGCTCTTTTCTTTCTTTTTCGTTAAACATGCCCATGCCCTCTTTTGTCTTTGTTTTTCCCAGTGAGTATAGGATTCTACTCAAGTAGTTTCTGGACACAGTGTTCTTTAATATGCCTGAAATAATTGTATTTTTAATGTTCTGTCATTCTGGTTTTAAATAAATATTCTTCACTTAACAGAAAAAAAATAGATAACCAAAATTTGAATGTTAAATATTCTTGGATTGTCATCAAGTTATTTTATGGAATAATGTCTCTTGCAATTACAGAGATAGGTAAGATCTTATAATGTCATCTCCTTATGCCTGCCATCTTTAAACTATCAGACAGTATATATTAGGGTGACCTTCTAAAATAAAGTTGTTTAGTTTTGAATTTGATAATAAGGGATGGAAAATTTTGCCCTTCTTTGGTGATGCATTCTTGTTCTCCTTTCTCATGGAAGAATTATATTGATATCCTGATGCAAAGGATGCACGAGGCAAAGTCTGTCTTTAAGATTATAAGCAGGTAGACACAAAATATGTAACTAATTATCTTAATGGGCCGTACAGTTGGTAAGTGCTAATGGAGATAAAAATTATAGGAGATTAGGTAGGCAGTCCAGGCATTATGGAAAAAGTAGAATTAAGAGTCGCAAAGGATGGATCTGTGAAAAGGGAGAGGAAAGGGCTTTTATAAAAGGAGGTTAAAATGAGAAAAGGTGAAAAGGTAAAAATGAATGTTTTAAGTGGTTCTCAAGGATCCAGCCTGCCTAAAACTGTTAAAAGTTGGAGGTAGTAGTCGAGATGGGACCTGACTACTAGGAATTTAGCAAACCAGAATCAAGAATTTGTACCTAGTTCTATATAAAATAGGAAGAGTTTTTGACATATGAGTGATGAAAATACTATTTAGGAAAACCCCAAGAACAGTGACATTGCTACATGCTCATGATGTGGACCCAAATAGGAAGAGATACGCATGAACTCAAAGCAAGATGCTAGTGAGACTGCATCCCTGAGTGTGGTTTTAGATTCAGAGCAAAAACTTTGTGTAGTGAAAAGTAATTTTAATTCTATAACTTACAGAAACAGGACAACAGGAAAGTTATTATGGCATAGGAAATTTGCAGGTATTAAAGTGTATTAGAGGTATACTGTTTAAATCAGTGGGTACCTGTGTTTTAACTGTACTTTGAATAGTTCCTTCATGAAGAAACATTCAGGAAAAGCTGACTGAGAGATATATAGTACAATTTCTAATAAAATCATTATATTCATCTATTGAGGGGGCCTGGAGAGTATATTTTTATACAAAGCAATATATTCTTTTCCAGCAAAAATGCCATAATTTTATAGCCCTGCTTAAACAAACTCTTGATCGCTGAGAATGATTAAGAGCTCAGCTTGAGGTGTAGAGTGTTGGAAATCCCCCAGTCACCCAGCAGCTGTTTCCACAAAGAAGGACGCATAGGAGCCTGTGGCTTCTGTCGCCCAATGGAGGGGCCCTGGGAAGTCTGGCTGCCTTGGATGCCCCTCCCTGAAGGCTTTGCAGAGATGGCTGGGGCTGGGGGAGGGGTGCTTGCTGGCCAAGGAGGGGCCTCATTGCAGGTTGTTCTTGAAGGTCTTCCTAGTGACCACAGGGCACCATGGCTTCCCCTTCAGAACATGGCCTTGTTTCAGTCACAGACAGAGCCGGCTTGAGGTGCTCTTGGCTAGGGGTGTGGTGGGTCCTCTGCCCTTTTCACCTGGTCCAGAGGGAGCCAGAGGTGCCTCTCCCCCACCCTCATGGTAGAGCCACCTCTGCCCAGGTTGTCCTCTCCCTCTCCTCACAGGCAAAGGCTGATGAAGGCTTCTCGGTTGGTCTTGATCACACAACCTGTGCCGAGTCTGGCCCTGCCAAGGGGGCTGGTGCCTTGCTCGCATCACTCCTTCCCAGTTTCACTGTTTTGCTTCTAAATAAGCAGGACTTGATCACAAAAAAAGAGAAAGAAGATGACGAGTAGTGGATACATGGCAGACAGTGGGCCAGGGTCTGCTCAGAACAACAGGCTAAACAGCACAACTTCATCAAGTGACAGTTTTCCCAAAGATTTAGGGGGAAAAGATTCTTTTTATATCAGAAGATACATGATTATATCATAAAGTGCAAAAATTTACCCAGATGTCTAAATTAAACTTGAGATGTCAAAGAAATTTTATGCCTGTTGCTGGATTTCTACTTCTCATGTATTAGGAGTACTGAAGAGAAAAATGTTTACTAAGCTTAGTTTTAATGGAATGGAGAACTTTTGGAATCAGTAGGATTTATATTTGAAAATTTGTGAATTGTTTGACTATCTTTGAAATAATTATTTCTGTTCTTCACCAAGAGAAAATAGTAAGTTAAACCTGATTGAATATTATATTCTTGGTGAACCATGCCTTAATTTCATAGATATCTTTAAATCTTCAAGTTTAGGACTTTTGCCAACAACATTATTATTCATCCGTGATCTTTGGTGTCACTGACCACAATTTTTAATTGTCTTGCCTCTGAGATCTCATAAAAGATACCCTGTGAGAATATTAATAAGTAAATTACTGTTAATCCCCATAGGCATTTATGTATTAGGTTCTGTTTTGTCATCCAGGTGTTTACTGTACATACCCAGTCCCAGGAGACAACATGTAGTATTTTAATCTGTCATATCATTAATTCGATTTGGTACAGAGTTCTTTGCTTTTTTCTAAAAAGAAAGAAAAAAATTACTGAGTTTCACCTTGCCTCTTAAGCTTTATTCGCATATGTAATAAGCATAATTGAAATGTGCTAAAGATTGTGTTTACTAGTGGAATCCCTCTTCAGGCACTTCATCTATTTAGAGCTTTGAAAAGAGGATTATTAAAGAACATTTTTAAAACTCCTTTAACATGTAACCTCTGTGGAATAAATAACTGTTTTCAAGATTTACCAGAAAAATCTCCAATTAATTTGTATTGTGGTCAAATACCCATCTTTGTAGACCTGGTTGGAATACTGGGTAAACTAGCTAATTGAATTGATTTTATTGGAAGTCCACCAATTTGAAAACTTACGTCAATTCTTACTGACTATTGTACATATTGGAATAATTCTTCCTATCTTAAAAAGAACCGAAAATTACTAACATACTATCAGATTTAGATATAAGTAATCTTTGTTATTCAGGAAAACGATTTCATTTTCTCTGCTCTTTGGGGACTTGATATCTTGTTGGTAGAACTTGTTTTGCCCTACCATTGATGGACTCAGTCAACTATTAGCCCAATTTTTACAAATTTTTATTAAGCATTGGTTATTTATTCAGCATACATTGTGAAGCATCTGCTATGCTGGCACTGTGTCACATGATAGGACTAAAAAGATGAACGAGATGTGATTCCTTCCTTCCAGTGGCTTACAGTAAAACGAGATGGGGAACCTGGGGGGTTAAGATGGATACACAGAAGGCAAACTTTTATCCCTTATATTTGAATAGCACTTTTGTCAAACAAAACATTTTCATAATCATTTCTTTTAACCCTCTTTTGATCCTAATTCTGTGAAATAGGTGGTATCATTTCTGTTTCTTAAATTATGAAATTTAGAGCAGTTAAGTAGATTGTACCTGGGTACTAGGTGGTGGGCATAAGTCTAGAAAGATAAATTGGGTAAAATCCAATGGGCTTTGAAAGCCAGGCTAAGAAATTTTGTCATTATTCAGGAGGAAGTTGGAAGCCAAAAGTTTTTTGACAGATTAATAATGAGGTTAGACTTGAGCTTGAGAAAGCCACATTCAGCATGCGTGGAGGCTGTTGCCGTGGTCTATGCAGAAGGCAACTTGGTCTGATGATAGAAAGGTAGCAGTGAAAATGAGCATTGAGGAAACAAGGAGAGATCCGTGGCTGGAGGCTGAATGGGGAGAATCCGGCAGCTTATTTAGGAGGCATGTACGCTGAAGACTAGAGTGAAGGGTATCTCTGAGGCTTCACCTTGGGTGCCCAGCAGACTGATTTTACCAGAGGGAGGAAAACCAACAGAACTGATCTAAGGGACAAGATGATGATTGGTTTGGGACATGTTAAGTTTCAGGTACAGGTGGGATATTCAATCTGAGACTCTTACCAGGCATTTGTAAACATGGTATTATAAAGGATAAAGAGATTGTGGTTGAAGAGAAAAGATTCTGTAGTCATCCATCCATGTTGTGATGGTAGCTGCTAGTCGGAGAGTATGACATCACCCAGGTAGAGCAGAGAAAGGACTGAAAACAATCTTAAGAAATATCCAGTGTTTCCCACCTAAGGGTGAAAAGAGGAAGATGACAAGGAAAAGGAGTAATTGGAAATGTAGGAGAAAATTTAGGCTACTAGATGTCACAGAAGAGTGAGTCCCAAAAAGAAGGAACAGTCATTTGGCATCAAATGGAGCTGAGGGTTAAGGAGAGTGAGGTGATTGGCTTAGTAAAAATAGTTTGCTGATGACTTTCATCAGAGAGGCAATGAGTATTGGTGGTGGGAATGTGTTTCAGATTATAGAAGGTGAGTGAGTAAAAGTGACAAAGTCAGCAAGGCTTACTTGGGAGGGTTTAAAGATTGGCAAGATAAAAAATGATAGAATTTGCAGGAGTTAATGGGCTGTCAGTGTGCTCTGGTGAGAAAGGTGAGTAAATACAAGTGGATTGGGAGACAATTGGGATGAAAGTGGGAATCCATAAGCAGGTCCCATGGGAGCGAGGAGTGGAAGAATCAGTGGTGCAGTTTCTCAGATGGGAGTTTGGTTTTATGAGATTTTACAGTGAGTAACTGTATCCCACTTTATTGATTATTATTCATTTGGAAACATGAAATTCTGTTTGTGAAAATGTGTTATAAATTATAAGGCATTGTGTAAATAAATATGAGGTGGTACTATTCGAATCCAAGTCACTTTAAGTAATTATACCATTTCAAATACTGTAGGAGCAATGAATTTTTAAAAATACAATCCTAACTTGAAAATAATTTTGAACACAAAGTGCTCTAGCTCTGTGAATATTTGTTGTTAAATGAAGGCCGTGAGTTTTTGTGGCCAGCAGTGAATTATTATTTACAAAGTAGGAGACTATATATTTTGAGAAGAAAAAAAGTAATGTTAAATAGTTATGGAGCATAAGCCAGAGATTAAAGGGAAAAGGAAGCTGTAGATAATTCATGTAAATGATTATGATATATTGGTTTTCTTTGTTTATTCTTTATTTCTAATAGAGAAATAGAACAAACCTTTGTCCTTAGCTATTTTATATTATTAAGTGAATAATTTATGGCATTTATTGTATATTGTATCAGTTAAGTGTCCTAGCAGGAAACGGATGACAAGTTCAAAATGGATCATTAAAGAAAGTTTAGTGAAGAGATGTAGTCAGAATTAAGGACATTAAGAAAGGATAGTGAAGCACCAGGGACCAGTAATGTCTAGAAGGTACTGCTGTGCTTAAGAGTGAGGGAACAGCTATAGCTGTGGCTGTGGCTGCGTGTAGAGATGTTGCTTGTAAAACAGTAGCCCAGCAGGAAGGGACTGAGGTGGTGGTGGGATGGGGCCAGACTGCCTAAGACTTTTCTTAATCATTTCTGGTTGGAAGAATCCTCAGGAAATTGTAGGCTCTTTGAAACCAGCCAACCCTAAGTTCGCAGTAGAACTGAGCAGTTCAGAGCACCTTGGTGGAAGAATTCAAAGCTATGCCTAAGAGCTCAAACTCTGGAGTTTAGCTGCTTCCTTTTGTATCCTGCCTCTGCCCCTTAATAATTGTGTTTCTCTGGTAAGCTTTTTAACATCGCTGTGCCTGTTCACTCGCCTATAAAGGAAAATAAAAATAGCACTCACTTCATGGGATTATTACAGGATTAAGTGAGTTAACATGTCAGGTGCTCAGAAAGGTGCCTGGTACCATGGTTAAAGTGTGGTAAATACCAGCTGCTGTTAGGACTAATGTCATCGTCATTCTGTACTTCATTATTGATGAAGTATAGACGAACTATAAATGGGGAATTTCTCTTTTCCTCTTTTCAGACTCATTAAAGGTTTTATGTTACATTATGTGTTCAGGTCTCAGTATATACCCCTTCCAACTGCCTTTGTCACAGAAGCGAAGCCCCAGGTCTCTAGAGCCCACTTTCTCAGTTAAACAAGATCAATAGGATACTCTCCTTAGAAAATAATTAATGTCAGAAGTTCTTCTATGATACTTTGGAGTCATACATATTTCTCATACACAATAAGTCACCAGCTGGGGTTCAAGAAAGTTACGCGTCTCCTGCCCCCACCCTCCCCTTTCCCTCCCCCACACCCCTCCCAGCCAGGGGCACACCTCCTGGATTTTGTACCTAACTTGAATTCACTTATTAAATGCAAAATGGGTCAAGCTATAGGCCAGAATGAACTTTGCTTTATAATTTTAGCAGTAATGGAGTTTGGAAGGAGATATTCTGCAAGATGTAATAATACTTTAGTAATACTTGCTTTTAAATGCCTTCCAAGGAGCCTTTAAGTGTTGTTGTATGTGACTTCTTCCTTAAAAATTTAAAATCCTAAAGCTAGGAATTTACACAGTTTGCATTGTCTTATAGTAACACTTTTAGCCAGTTTTAATAGATCTTTGTTCTTTTGTGGGTTATTTTGTCTATATAAGTACTGTACACGTTTCCACTCTGGATAGTTTCTTTCCCTTCTTAGGTATTCTTGTTCCAAACGAATGTATGTATGTTTAAAAAAGAGAAACACAAGGAAAAAGAAAAACACTTTGATCACTGCCAAATGCCATAGTGATTACTTCAATAATCAGTTTTATTACTTATAAAGATTAGTTTGTTTTTCTGGCCTGTATATGGAAGACTAGACCATAGCACAAATTGAAGAACAATTTCAGTTTCTCACCAATTTACTCCTTATTTCTTTACTCATTATTTATTTTAACTTCAAGGTAAATTAATAAGTGATGTTATATAAGATACTGAGTCCTTGAAATATAATATTTGAAAACTATTAATTTCAAATTTAAGAATCAGTATACTTGGAAAAATTCTTTGAAATTTGAAAATATCATAGAATAAAAATATTCAAGCTTTTGCCTAAAAACTTCAGAATGTTAAGGTGTAAAACATTTTTTCAGTTTAAAATATTTTTTTAAATACTAACGTGAAATACTGTTATCAGTTTAAAAGTTACTTTAAAATCCTCTGTCACCTCCAAACTCCTTCAGTTCTGATTTTTAAAGTTAAATTTTTTAAATTCTGGAGTTCCATTTTATGTAGACTTCTTTTTCAGTGTGAGCTTATCTTAAGTTTATTGTATACCTAATTAAAAACACCATTTTCCTTAACCTGTCAACAGCTCAGTTGAGCAGTCAGGCTGTATTATTCGATATCTTGTCTGACATGAGGACAGCAGTCCAAAGAGAAAGATATCGCAGATTGGTGCCACACTTTGATAAATAGAGACATTTTATTTTTCACCAGGCTAATTCAATCCAGTTCACTTAACTCTTTTTTCCCTGTAAGGACAGATCAAAAAAGGCAGCCATGAATGACTGAGTTCGTAGTGAGTTTGACACTTAGTGTGTGAATATAAAGCAGACCACATGGGAGGGGTTCTGCCTTTAGATTTCAGACAGTCCCCAAGACAAGAGCCCTCTCACTCTGATCTGCACCATGGGGAGCTGGAGAGAGTGGCTCAGATGGCTCAGTGACACTCAGGTGGAATGGGAAGTAGCTGGGGTTCACTACCCTACACACCCTTCCCCTTACAGTTGCAGCCATTTAAACTGAGGCATTCGTAAGAACTGTCAGACATTTTTTGGGTGGTCGGGAGTTTCATTTTAGTTTTATAAGATAAAGTGATTGGATATACTACGTACTGTTTTGTGATTTTGATAAAATCTTTGTCCTAAATGCCTGTTCCTTAGAAGCCCTTATTACAATAAATATAACAACAGTATTTCTGTTTCTTAGTACAATGATTTCTTCCTGAGACATACTGAAATTTATACAGTCACAATATTGTTCATTCTCAAGAATGTAATGGGATGGATTATGCTACCAAACGTGAAATATTTAAATAATATTTACGAGAGAAGATTAGCATTGTCAAAAGATTGCCTCCTGCTGCATAGATTGGGCCTAAGGTTTTCATCTTTTGCATCAGAACCCTTTAAGGACTCTTCCCACCCAGCTGCCTGGTACACCAGTCTCTTCCCTGTCCTGCTGTCTAGCAGCCCCAGGCCATGCCGTATGTCTGCAGGGCCCTCCTTGTCTACCTGCCAAAGCTATCCTTCATGTAATTTTAAAGCCTGCGTTTTCTATGAATTAGGCATTCCTTGACTAATTGCCGTGATAGAACATTTCTTTTCTCTCTGTGGTCTAAAAATTTCATTATCGAGTGCTCTCCCCCTACCTCCCACAACTATAGCTCTGTCGTGTGCCTTCTCCAAATGAGGTGATGTTTACTCTCTGATGAATCTATGTGGCCTATATGTTCAGGCTTCTGCAGTACAGCTGGTGCTCACTAAATAGATCTGTATACAGAGAATGGAGCTAGAGCCACGCGGCACAGTTAGGAGGACAGATTCTAGAGCCAGACAGTACTACCAGTTACCAGCTAAATGACCACATGAAAGTTACCTGACCTCTCTGTGATTTGTTCTCTTATTTTTAAAATGCAAATGTAGATGATATGAAGATATGGGACCATATGACTCCCTTAAGGATCATGAAGATTAAATGAGTTAATTTTGGTAAAATGCTTAGGACAGTGTCTGGCACACATTAAGTGCTGTGTAAATGTTTATGAAATAAAATGATTTATTAAACATGTTCTATATGCTAGTCACGATGCTAAGCATTTTGCATGTTGTTAACTCATCGAATCTTCACAGTAGTCTCGTGGTAGATACTGTTGCCATCCCATTTTACAGATGAGGGAACTGAGACACAATCAAGTAACTTGTTCAAGGTCACACAGCAAGTACAGGGCAGAACCAAGATTTGAATTCACACCAGCTGGCTCCAGGGCCCTCAACTACTTCTCTGGTCTAAGCATCTTGGTATACTGTCAGACCTGAGTGTAAATCATTTTGTTTTTGAGAATGTCATAGTCACATGGAAAGAGATGTAGCAGAATGTGTTGCTTGGCCTGTTAGAAACATGCTGTGAGATAATGGGGCAAAATAGATAAGTCCCACTGGACCCTGTGTCGGCTACCTTGGATTGAAAATCAGAGAGGATGCAAACCACATGTTAACAGCTGCTACCATGGCACTTCAGACCGAGATGAACATATGAGAATGGCTTTTTTGATTTTGTTTTTGTCGTTTTCTTTTGAGCCACTCTTTTGTTGGGCTCTTGAGGCTTTGCTGATATGGCGATTCTAGTCCAGCACCATGCAGAACACCATAAAGATGGTGAGATACAGGGAGTGAGAAAATGTGCTGGACACATAGGCCTGTAAATGGTGTATGTAGGTATTTAAAACATGTTTGTCTTGTCTGCTGTGTCAACCAGCTCTACTAGAATACTAAATTTACCCAGAGGAATTCTAGCTTAAAAAGTCAGCAACCAGTTCGGAAAGCTAGTAACTTCAAATTTTAGTCATAACTAAAGAAATCTTGGCTACGTGGAAAATTCTCTTGAGGAAATGCTCTTGTACATGTGTGTATGCCTTGTATATTTTACAGCTTAGGATGTGTACATGTCATTATAGATATTTTACAAACATCATACCCAGCATCCAGACTTTTTGTCACACAATCAAAAGTTTTAAAAGTGAATTTCTTAAATCTTCAGAGGATCCCAATTACTTTGCTGATCGTGTAGAAATAATGAAAAAATATATATTTTACAGTTGTTGTTTTGTGTGTGAAATAAAAAGGTTCCTGGGACAGTAATGCTTTGCAAAAGGTTCTAAAGGCTAATAGTCTTAAGTGCTGGGTAAAAATTAAACTTGAATACTGCCGATGAAATATTTACTCATCAGATGGCTTTGAAGTTTAGCTTCTTTTTGGTTGCTGTCCCCTTTCTAATGGACATGTTTCAAAGAAGAAAATGGTTATAGCATTCAGCTGTGATGTTTTCTTCTTCCCTGCATGGAAGAAATCTGTTTTGTTTTGGTCCATTTTGGCATTTAAATTTTGAAGACTAGCTACTTAGAAATCACATTAATGACAGAAATGGTTCCTACAATTCTGAATTCATTCTCGTTGACAGGGTAATATTTGAAAGTTAATTTTTCTAATACCTGTAGCATCTTAAAGATTGCTTTAATTCCTTTATTCTACAATCTCTCTAATCTAAATTTACTTAATTCTCCCTAGTGTTATGTCAGGGGCCTAAGATGACTGTGTGTGTATAAAATGAGCAATATGTTATAAAAATTAGTTTTATAAAATATCTTGCTAAAATCGCTATGTTTAAAGATGTTTAGGAACTACATATTTATCTCTTCAGTTTTGATAACCGAAAGATTTCCTTCAGAGTTTAAAATTGTAGATGATTTCTGAATGCTGAGTAAATATTGTGTTTTTTATTTTTCCTACAGCTTGGATTAAATTTCATTCATCTCAGTAATTTAGGACTTTAGATATTTTTATTGCAATCTTGGTTAAAAAGGTTTTATTTTTGTGTTTCCTCCCACATAGACTATGACACACTTTTAACATTTATGTTTGTGTTTTATTACTTAGTTTTCATATGAATCCGACATGCAATGAAGACCTCAGGAAAATCCCGGTAAGTTACTCAGGGGGTTACAGAATTACCAAAGAACAAGCCAGTTTGTAAAAATGCCTTCATCTTCTTGAATATCTCAGTCACCTAAGTATTGTAGGTTAGCATGGTAATTTTGAGAGAAAGAAAGAAAGTGAAATTCAGACTTTGTCTTTAATATACAATAGGGTGTGACTTCTGTGTATGATCTGCAAGTAAACATTACAGTTATAATTGAAGCCAATTTAGATTATATGTATTCTACAGGCTGTTTTGAAATTAATATGAAAGCTGTATGTGTCAAGTTCAGCATAATAGTTATGAAATAAGAGCATGTGGAAAGACTTTTGTTGTTGGGACAAGGATTGAAAAAAGAAGAAAGCTGCTTGTTAATATTCAACAATAGGAAAAGTGTCCTGGCAAGAGTTCTAGATAACCAGGAAAGTATTTGAAAGAACAAATACTTTAGGACACTTATCTTCTTCGGCAGGACAAAACCCAATACGTTAACAGGGTTGGTAGCGACCTGCTAAATCAACTCATGCATTTTGCAAGGATTATTCAGATAATCTTAACTTCATTGTATTGTTATTTGAAGTCCAGTGTTGAATCTCTATTCAGAGCTCCATTGAATCTGTAATCAATTTTAAATATATTAAACATAGAGAATAAGTTACTTTACAAAAATATGGGCAAATGTTCTTGGTAGAAAACTAAATTCTCACTGGATAACAGATATAGAGCCTTTATTCCAAAAGGCTGGTTGTTGCTATTTCAACCATCTGTCCTTATGTGTGTGATCCAGATGTATAATAAGAAATTTTTTAAGTGATCGCATATTACGATTTTCTAGGATGTGATATGCCTAGAAGAAGGCAACATGGGTTTAGGATTTATTTAATAAACCATTCTAAATGCAGTTGTTTGTCTTTAAAATTATAGAAAATGTTAGAGAAGCACAGGACTCTGTACCGTTTTTGCTGTTTTATGTAAATGGTTTGTAAGTTTTGATGTTTCGTAAATTCTCAAGTCTTTATAATAATGGCAGTCTGGCAAGAAATGTCAGAAAATATGAAGTCAGCCTTTGATCAGATAGTAAAATGAATTCTGTCAGGCAGTTTCTTAATCTCAAACAAAATGCAACATCAAAAAATCGATTTAATGTGTAGCTATTGTTTATTAAGTAACCTTAATTACAATTTCGATGTGCTTGTAAATGTACTTTTCCAAATCTTGTAATTTATTGCTGTAAAAGCATCCTTAGAATTCTTTAAAGAAATAAAATGTGAAAATTGTTTTAGTTAAAGGATTTAAAGGTGATAAAAGAATCCTTGATGTGTGATTATTTTTCTCTGGAATACTAACTATTCTAAATGACAGTTAAAGGATTACTAGGTGTTGTTAATTTACTGCAAGATACAATTAAGAGGAGAAAGCTCATCCTTGTACTGATCATTGTGGAAGAAAAGTATTTGAACAATTTTTATGTTGAAGATTATAAGATGTTTGAAGTAATTTACATTAAGTTCTCCAATAATAGCCATCCACCAAGTTATTTTTTCCCCTTCTAGACATAGTATTTTGTAATTAAGTTTGTATATCTTCTATGCTAGTGCCAACACCTGTCTGTGAAAGCACAGTGTTTAAACAGGAGCAGTAGCCAGTTGAAAGGGCAGTGTGAGCTCTTTAAGGCCTAATTAAGAACTGAAAGGGAGATGAAGGGAGTAGGACAAAAGATGTGAAAGTAGCTGAGATGATATTCCCAGAGCAAAGTTCCTCATTAGAACAATAATGAGATGATCAGAGAATGCCAAGCCTTCATCTCTCTCTCTCTCTCCCCTCTAGTTGCCTTGGATGTCAGTTAGTACCCCACCAATATTTGGTTACCAGGACAACCTTTCTTTAAATTTCCAGTTGAGTCCTGAACATTTGCTTTTGTTTAAATTTAAATATTGTAAAAAATGTACATTTCCTAGTTTAAAAGGCTAGACTGTGTGTAAAGTAAAAATGGATCACTAGTAATTCTCAAAGTCCTATGCACAACTGTATTATTTAAAATTCTGGATTAAAAAAACTTCATGTAACAATTCTATTATTCTCTCACCCAGCCTACATTTTCTTATATCTGCATATGGACATTTTTAAACAGAGTTAGGGTAGGAATGAGAAAAGATTGGCTGTGAAAGGGGAAGAAAGAAGAAAAATTTACATTAAATTTCAAAATAAGAAGACATCTTAAAAACATATGTGCTGTCTATAAGGAGTACTGTAGGAAAAAATATTGAGTACTTAGGAGTCTCATTGTAGGTTGTATTTGGTCCTGACCAGTTTGGAGACTTCTTAAATTTTAGGGTTTTTTTCCAAGAATAATAATAAAAGTATCTTTTAAAAAATAATTTTTATATTTGCCTGAGAGTTTTCCTCTTTAAGCAAAATTTTTGTAACCAGAAAATATTTTAATTTTCAATTGTTTATATTAATCTTTATTATTTTATTTGGAGTTATATCAACAAACAGAAGGATAGGTATATATTTATTGAGTATATCAGTTGATTTAATAATCTTATGCCTAAAATTAGAAAGTTTAATGGTTTTCAAATATGGGATAAAATCTGGAACTAAGCATGAAACTGTTTTTAATTATTTTGTATTCTTTTCCAGAATATAGTTTATAGTACATGTGTTTCTAAGATGTTTTCTTGCTCAGAACTTGATGCAGAAATTTGGGGTAAAATTTTCCCTTAAAAGGACAAATGGGAAATTTATTGAAAAGACTAGTAATGTATTTCCAAGAGATCTATGTACACATTAGTGTGAGATCATTGTGAGGGAAAAAATAAGCCAATAATAATGTATCTGTATATTCTAGATTATGGCTATAAAGAATTGAACAATAGTCTCACATAATGATTGATTATTTTGAGAGATTAAATTGGTAGATTAATTTATATTATGGCCTTAATTTATATTTTTTTGACATGTCTTATCAGAATCTTTAGAGATATGTTAAAAAAATGTTTTTAACTACATTAACTGGTAGTTAACTAGTATAGTGTTAAAATATAAGAGTGCAAATAATTTTTTAACTGTATATCATCACTTAATTAGTTTGGAGAAATCAGCTCATATATGTATAATTTCATTAAGATTAGAGAGATTCAAACAGATGCTATTATGTTAAATTAAAAAAGCATAAAGCAGTCAACTAATCAGTAATGAATCCCATTTAGTTTAATTTCATTAATCCCTGCAATTCTCACAAGAACTCCCATTTTTCAGTAAATGTTTTATTAGAACAATGAAATCACATTAGTTGGACTTTATTACTTATAAAAAATGCAGTTCAGAAAAATCAATTTGTAGACCAGACAGTTTTAAGGCTGAAAGAGACCATGGGGAACTTCTCATTTATCAGATAAGGAAAGTGAGACCTTTGGTTTCTGTCTCAAATTTATGCAGAACTCTTTGGGTCAAAGTAAGAACTTTAGCTTATTTTTTAACAAATTTCAAAAATATACTTTATGCTATGCCTTATCTTTACTATGGAAAACTGCTTAATATACTAAATGTTTTATAGGAATGTAGTTAAGAAATTAATATGTTGTATATCTCTAAACTCCTCATTACCAATTAAATAAACTAGTCACTGTGTGAGTACCTATGTGTGTGTAGATTTACTCTTGTAAAAGATTAAGTGATCTGAGAGAGAAGAGAATAAAAAGTAAACTAAACACTTATTTCTAGAATTGTCCTTTAATGGTTTTAGAACAATATTAGAAATGGTTTTAGGGACAAAGGTGATATAAAGTTATATCTGTTGCCAGCTTCTAATGCTAAAATAAAATAAGTTGTTTTAGATATATCTTATAAAATTTAAACTCACTTCACTTTAGTATCCTCTCTGTTCATTCTTATTAACTCTTGTTTTTAATATTTCAATAGCCCTGTGACTAATCTCAGCCCCTCCAAAGATCTTACCCACTGTTACCATTTTAATTTTTATGGACTGTAGCTTTAATCATGTCATTCCTCTGTTTAGACTTTAAATGGCTTCCTATTTGCCATAGCAAAAGTCTAAAAATTCTTAATAATAACATTTAGCATCCTTGGTGGTCTGTTTTCAAACTTACCATTTCAGCCCCTCTCTGCTCCCTATCCTGTACCGTATTTTCCGTGCTCCACCTATTACCTGTTATCCACCACTGTGCCTTGAACCTCGTTTCCTCTTTTGAACAGGCAGAGCCCAGTGCTGGAAATGCCCATTATGCATTTCTGCCTCTGCGTACTCTTTGAAGTCCTAGTGCAAGCTGTATCTTCTCCACAAAGCCTGAGAGTCTACGGAAATGGAGTTTTTCAATCTTGATTTTTTTTTGTTTATCCTGGAGAAGGAGTCATGCTTCAGTGACCCAAACATCAAATGGCTATCTGTACTGAACCTTCTGTTTCTCCAGTGCTGGCAAAGTCATGGCTGGGGCTGGGGCATGAGTTAAACTTTGGCTTTACTGATGAAAACTCTTAGATACGTAACACAGTTAAAGTAGATCCTAAAAATGGGGAAAGACAAATTTAATTCCTAGGGAGAAAGAAGAAATAAAGGTCATTCTGCATTCACCAGTCCACATTTCCCATCCTTCACTGAATAGATTAGGTATTACTTGTCCTTAAGAGCAAGAAAACCAACTTCCTCAATGTTTTAATTGATTTTCCTAAAGCCAAATGGAAATGTTTTGAAAGAAAGTGATGAAAATCATTTTAAGTTGTTGGACATAGTGATAGAACTATGTTTTAAAAAGCAGAAAAATTGCTAAGCTGTATTTGGAAACTATTTTACAGAATGAAAAATCTAAATGCTACATACTATAAATAAAAGACAATGTTAACAGTGCCTTCTTGATTAAATTCCTGAGAAATATTTTTTCTTTAGCTTTTGATGTCACATTAATATTAGAATGCTGTGTAATAAAAATGAATTAAATCAAATGTCTTTTTCTTTCTTTTTTGGTTATATGTTCGCTTATGCCTAAAATTAGAATTTTAAAGTCATCAATTAGAATAAAGTTAACAACATAAGTAAGTGAAATGGTAGAGAATGCAAATATACTAGCCATAAGTATTAACATGGTTATAGTTGAACTCTTGAGTTTCCTGATAACCAGGACAAAAAGGAAAATAAAATAAGTTAGTTGTTATTACTAGGAGGAGGAAATAGACCCGTTACTCGGGAAAGAAAAAGCTCTGCTTGCTTCTAAATTAAAACAGAAGTTACAAGAGAGTGGGTGAGTGAGTGGGGATAAAAACAAAAACAGAAGTTACTCCCATGGGGCCTGTAAGGCGGCTCATTGATTTAATTCCAAGTGCTTTCAACATTTCATAGCAAATCAGAGAAGCAGATTTGATATTAATTTTATTGCTGCTTGTAGTCATCTTCAATAAAAAGCCACAGGTATAACATTAAGCCACCGTTCAGTGGAAGCAGTTCCATGAGGACGCATGTCCAAATGTGTAGTTTTCAATAGCTTCCTATAGTTGCTTCAAGTTAATTCTTAGAGATCTTTAGTTTTAATCTATTTTAGTTATATTAAAGAACATTTCATCTCTTAATTTAGTCTTAAATTATATGGTCAGTCCTTGATATTAGGAAACTGTCCACAAAGTAAAAAAGGGTTATAGAATTTAGAGTTATAATCAAGGCTTTGGTGCATCTGCCCTAGTCCTTGCCTCAGAGTTGGCTGCCCAGTCCGTGAACCCTCACATTAGCTAAGGGTAGAGAAAAACTTCATCAGGCTTTGAAAAACCAAAAGTTGAAGTTCTAAATAATAACTATTGTTTGGCCCTGATACTGTATCTACTAAAACGACAGTCTTTATCCTGTTCTAGGACAGCAACCCTTTTGATGCCACTGCGGGATATCGTAGTCTGACCTACGAGGAGGTACTACAGGAGCTAGTGAAACACAAAGAACTCCTCAGGAGGAAAGACACCCACATCCGGGAACTCGAGGACTACATCGACAACCTCCTTGTAAGGGTGATGGAAGAAACGCCCAGTATTCTCAGAGTGCCATACGAGCCATCCAGGAAAGCTGGCAAGTTCTCCAATAGTTAATAAAGCCAGTTGTACTGCATTATAATTGGAAAAAGAAAGAGAGAGAAAGAAGGAAAAACTTGTTACTGAAAGAGACTACACTATGAGGTTTCATTTCATACTCTCCTTCATTGTGAAAAATAATTTTACCCGTAAATATTATTAAATAGCAGGGACTATCAAGAGTGACCTTTGAAGCAAGCTAAATTAAAAATGGGCCAGATTCTCGATGAATAAACAGTTCCTTAGGATTCACTTAGGTGCTGGTGCTGGCCCACTAATCTGCCATAGGCCTAGAAATATCTTCAGAAGTACATGAGTTATTCCTCAGGAATAGATTTTTCATAAAGCAGAACTGATACTGTGGTTGGTTTCTCAGAAGTCAATTTGTAGACATATTTAGTGTCAGAAATACTGCTCATTATAAACACTACTGAAAATACAGTTCATATTTTATATACATATATATGTACATGAATATATGTTCATGTATCTTGTATATAAAATACAGGCATATACCTCATATATACATGTGTTTTTAGAACATTTAAAAATAACTGGTTGCCTCTAAGGTTAGGACCAGTTTCTTAATTTGAAAATGTGTGTGTGCTCTATCGACACAAGACAGGTCATCATCGTTATTACTATTATGGTTTGTTACAGAGAAGCTTCTTCAAATCACTCTTGACTATGTGAACCTTGGTTTCAAAGTGAGCTGCTATGTATTACTCCAGCATCAAATTTTTTCTCTTTTCCCAAAACTAATGCTCTAAAGTCCTTTTTTAAAAAGAATAACAAATTTTAGGAACCTTCATTAACTTCACAACAGCATGAATTTCTTTGAATGAATTATCTTAACATTTGAGTTTTGTTTAAGGTACAAGCAGAAGATAAGCTAATGTAATTTGTTTTGATGAAATTCTGCATGCCTTTAAGTCACTAGGAAAGAAAATATTGTGAAGTTATATTTGAAAATAATTTTGGGGAAAGAAGAGTAAGTGATTATCTGGTGCCTGATACCCCAAAGCAGTAGGCAAATTCTAGACGTGAAGAATTAGGCTTTGTTTCAAGTTACATCAATAATAGAGCAGATGGTTGCTTTTGGGTCTTGAACTTAAATAAGACTTAACTAAAGGCAGAGTGAGTTTTTAGAGCAGATCTTTGCTAGGATGACATTATACATTACTCTACCATCCGGCCTTTAAGAGTTGACTTACTATAAAATTATTGTCTTTTTTTAAGTCCACTCCTCAAAAATGTTGATCCTTTCCATAGATTATGTATTTGTACAAAATTATTCTGAAATTTAAATTGAAAAGCAATGGTATAAAAATGTTGTTAATCTTCTGCTTATTTTTCACTGAAAATCTAAAATATTTACTATGAAACACAGAGTATCTGTATCTGTGTCTTTCTGAATTTAAAATGAAAAATTCATCTCCACATGGAGACTCATATTCCTCCCAATCCTTTATTAAATTGCATTTTTTTCTTATGTTTATCTCTATTAAGACTTCATTAAAAGTTAAATAAAATCCAGATACAATGGTTTTGCTTATTTTAATATTTTGAATCAAAGAGTACTTGGCCAAGCTTATATTCATAAACTAAAATCCCATGTTATTTGTATTTTCTGAGTTTATTTAGCTTCCCCATAAGAGCATGCATTTTTAAATTATGAACATTTTTTCCAACTAAAAAAATTAAATGCTTTAATAAAATTAAGAAATGGAGAAGGAAAGATAGCTTTTATCAATTTTTTTCCTCCACTTACAATTAAAGTTCTGTAATAAACCTCAAAATCTGGTCTAGAATTTTATTTCCCCATTTGAGGTCTTGGTAATTACAATTTTTTAACGTGGTGCCACTTTTATTAACATTTATTAAATGTTACAAATTGTTTAGTATTAGTTTTTTCTGGTAGTATTATTGAGGCTCTTGTTACACTTTTTAAAATGCCAAAATCCATATGTTTTCAGTATTATGACATATCAGCAGATATTGTAATATGCTTTGGCCAAATTTGCTTTTTAACAGAATGAACCGAGATGTCAGTTTTGTAATGGGGATATGTTTTACATAAATTGGGCTCTTTAAAAAGTAGGGTTCAAGTACTGCTATTCCTTTTATGAAGAAATTCATTTTAAAGGATCAGTTCTTTGCCTGTATAAAAACTATTAAGCATTAGACTTATCCATACATGAGTGATTTGATTAGAACAGAATCAATATTTTTATCTTTAAATTTGAGCTAAGTATTGTATTTAAAACAATCTACATTTAAAACTGCCTAAAAATGTTCTGTTTCAATGTTTATGAATTTTCACTCACGACCAAGAGTAAACATATTACATGTTTTCATAATCAGTCAATATAATAAGCTAAAAACAAAAAGTAATAATGGGTTCCCAAGTAAACATATCAGGGTTTCCTGTATTTAGGCAGAAGTGCAAACAGAGTAGTTTTAATTTCTAGCATTGTAGAGAAAAAGGCCAAAAAGGATCACCTTAGTTTATTTTTCCAAAATGTAACTTTAAGTATTCTAATGATATACTTTGTTAGTAGTTTAGAAATGAAAATAAAATATATGTGCTCATTATATAATGCACGGTCCAATAGATTATAAACAGATTTTACATTTGCTTTTATGCTTAAAAGAATGCATGCTTAAAAACATTTCCACCAAGAGAATTTTTTTAAATCACAGAATTGATATTTATCTCAAGTAAGCTAACATACTTCTATTACATAATTAAACTATTTCTATTATTTTAAAAACAGTATTGTTTTACAACCAGTTCTCCCAGTTCTAAAATTTAACTTTAAAAATACTAAACATACCTTCCTACCACTTATGCTTCCAGTTTCATTTATTGAATACCAGGGTCATATCTTAGAACTGTATATAAAGTAACATGTAACCCACTCATGAGAAGTGTCTAAGTATTGCCTTTTGCTGCTATATTCTGCATTGACCCTAGTTTTGCCATTGTCCCATGAATGTAGTATTA
This sequence comes from Eulemur rufifrons, assembly GCF_041146395.1. Lineage (NCBI taxonomy): Eukaryota > Metazoa > Chordata > Mammalia > Primates > Lemuridae > Eulemur > Eulemur rufifrons. Next base: position 60,526,833 of record NC_091010.1, on the reverse strand, counting down.
CCCATAGTTTATACATAACTACATCTATTGCTTTTGGCAGTAAAGCAAGATTTAGTTGTAATTTTCCAGCTGTGAAAATGTTGCCTTGTATTTAAAAGGGTTTCATGAATGGAAACCTAAGTAAAACTAAGCTCATTAGTGACAGACTTGCTTTCTTCACGTCCTTCCTTCACCAACTTCCCCATCCCCCACCCCCTGCCCACCACCCCCAAAAGGGTGCTTACTCTTTAACAAGGAGAATCTTAAAAAAAAGAAAGAAAACAAAATGTTGTCTTTAATATATCTATAGTAGTTGTTACACTAGAGCTTTTATTTTCCTCTGTAGCTTTTCAGAAAAAGCAACCTACCTTGGATTTGTAAATCAGGCTGAAACTATTTTGATGTTCATGTACTCATATGTCTTGTAGATGGTAGGTGTCATTTGTGTGTGTAAGTAAAGTATAAAGCATGCTCATTCACTTGGTCTCTTTGAAGTAAAAGAATGGATCGCAATGCTGTGGTCCAGGATGGGTGATGGAAGGTCTGTCAGCACACGGGGAAAGCCCCCATTTTCACAGATGTATAACTTTAATAATCCAGATGCAGTCATTGGAAGTATTTAATATGCAATAGGTAGTACCTTAACTAATCTGCATATGAAGGGTTTTCTGATGTATTTAATAAGTGTAGAAGCTCTTCAAGCATTAAACTAGAGTTGACGTTTTGTTCTGTTTATTTTCTCTGTCAAAAAAAATCCACTCTTACAATGGAATTGCAGTCTAACAAATGATACATTTGGGCCTATTAATCTTCAAAGCTTCCAGATGGTTTGTATTTTGAGGTACAAAAAATGCTGCAGATCTAGAAATGTATATATTTAGCAGGTATTTGAAAGATATAGCCATTATTTATAACTGAAGGGTATTACACTTCTTAAGTAAGTGCTCTAGTAACTTGTGTACATTTTTGCATATACAAACTCAAAAGTATGTAAGCATTGTATAATGTGACAATTGTATAATTTATGTAATCTTATGCATGAATCAGAATTTTTATATAATTATTGATTTATTATAGTTGATTAAAGTGTTTAAACTTACTCAGTTGTCAACACTTCTTATTGTAGATAAAACAGTGTTACCATTATGCATTTGTACATAAGTTCTCCTTGTCTTTTAATACATACTTAGGATTCCTCTTATTTGGTTTATTGCAGCAAGAGTATTCTGGAAGACATACAAACTTCACTGTGAAAATAGTTCTGAAAAGTCATTCAGAAGAGTAGTTTCTAAGTACCGTGGAGTGAACATTCTTCAACAAATGTGTGAATGCCCTCTACATGTAAGACATGCCATTACAGGGAAGGAGCTTACAATTTGGTAGAAAATGACGTTTGTAGGCTAAGCCTTGGCTGAGGGCTTTCTATTTGTGCTTTATTTTATTTATTCCTCACAACCACCCTGTAAGGTAAGGAGTGTATAAGCTTTCAGAGGGAATTTATGACAAGTAATGAAAACGCTTAGTGGTACTCAAGAAAGAGTAGCGTAGAGTTGGCAAACCCATAGCGTTTCGCACCCCTTCTTAGTGACTTCAGCTCGTGGCAGAAGTCTCTAATCGATCACCACTTCCAGTCCCCTCACCTCAGCGCAGCAGTCTGAGTACACGTCTGTCCACGTGAAATGCCCTCTGTCGGAAACACGGGTCCGACGTGCGTGTGTGTGCACGTGTATGGAGCTGTATGTGGCGCTGTGATACGCAGTTTGATTCTAGACCATGAGACGTGATCTGTATGTAGTCTTAGACGTCAATCACGCACCTTTGTAACGGGATTTCTCTGCAGGCCAGGACACCTTCCTGGTCTTGAATTGCTCTCCCCTTTGCAGGGCTCATGTCACCTGCCCTGCCACTTCTCCCAGTGTATCTCCTCTTTGTACCTAGATCCTTCCTCTCTGTACCTGTCCCCAGCACACACACTTCTTCTTCCTTAGTCTGTGGAGACAAAGATATTTGGGATGATTTGGAAGTAGAGAGCTATTATTCTGTTAAAGTGGCCATTTTCACATAGGTCTTGTTCTAATGCCTGTCTCAGAAATGTTTCTGTTAACTTTTTCAAAGTAATGGGCTTGTGACCTGAATGCCCAACTTTTTTTTTTTTTTTTTTTACATTTTTCCTCAAATATTTTTACATGATACCACCACTTCATACTTCTATATTTTTATGGTTATACAGTTAATACATATAAGCAATGTTTAGGTATACTTACAATTACATGAACTTAAATTACTTAATTTTGTTCTTGTACTCACACCCTAAAATTTGATTCTTATGTGTTCAATGGTTTCATCATTTGGTAAGCATACTAAGAAACCAGAATTTATGCTGGGAAGCACAAAATCCAGTTTCTCTGTCAGAGATTTTCAATTATGGGATGTGTGGTCAAATGTAAGATAGGGTCTGGTTTGTTACTAATCTTAGTATCAAAGTTTGCAAATGATTTTTTAATAAATTAGAACAGAATAGAGGTTATTGCTATTATAATGTTACATTCTGATATGCTCTGGTGAATGGCGAAAAAGTGTGTAAGACAGACTGCGGGTTGTGTGCAGTTCCCAGCAGACTTTCTAATTTGTGCTACAACCCTTAGTGCAGGGATTGCAAACTCAAACATTTTTAGAGCCAGGCAGGTACGGCGGGTGACAGAGCAGTTCAGGTATAAAAGCATAGGGATTACTGGGGACAGTGGCAAGAGAGTGGCTAGAGAGCTCATTTTCCCCACTAAAAGGGAGCAACAGCTGTTCAGCTCCAGCTCATGTGTCCATTTGGAAATGAATGCAAGGCCAGGATTGCTAAACCCAATCTGTCGAGAAACTGAAAATAATACAGATTTTTACGTGAAATATGATTTCCAAATGTTGGCAGCTAATTCATTTTTTTTTTTAAAGAAAAAAATCCCTGAGAGCCACCAGTTTGCAGTCTCTTCCTTAGTGAGTCAATATTTCTACTGCACCATCCGCCATCATCATCCTCGCCACCATAGTAAGAACAATTCGGAGTAGGGTGGTTTACTTCCCCCACAAATGATTTTGTGTGTAATCAAAAAATGGGTTGACTGGGGCGTGTGGGGTGTATGTGAGATGTGAGACTGAGAACCACAATCAGGAGTTGCTGTGGGGAGGCGGGCGTCAGGGGAGGACTTGGAGAGTATGTGCTGGGTGTCGCATTTCAGTTACGCAGGGTGAGTCCGATCTGGAGATCTGTGCAACAAACATGCCTGCCGTTAACAGCACTGGATTATACACTTAAAAATTTGTCGAGAGGGTAGATCTCATGCTAAATGTTACTACCGCAATAAAAAATTAATAAAGACTTTTTCCAGTATGCCTGTTCCTGAGCCTGACTGTGGTTTTCAGAGGGGAAACGGTGCGGGTGACGTAGGTGCAGCCTGAGGGCTGCTGCTCTGCTGTTGAACGTGTGTCAGAATGTGATCCTGAGGTCTGTTCCACACTCTTCTTGTGGTAGTTGTGACTTTTCACTATCTTATTTATGATGATCTTGCCCTTTTGGTAAAAATTATTTAAAAACTACTAGTGTCCCAAAGATCAGTTCATGTAATACTGTGCTGTGTTAAGGTCAGATCCCATATGTTGTATGAGAATTTTCAGTAATAGAAAGTGAATGCATTTGCACATGATTTTTAGGGCATAAAGTACATATTTCAATTAAGATATAATGGTCATTGATTCTATGGTTTAATTTTGTACATTAGCCATTTAAAGTTCTACCATATTTGAGCCCAGCCAGATCAGGAAAGATGGATAGTTTAGATCACTGGTTCTCAGTGTTGTCCCCAGAGCAGCAGTGTCAGCATCACCTAGGAACCTGTTAGAATGCAAATTCTCAGGCCTACCCCAGACTACCGAATCTGCAGCTCTAGGGGTAGAAAGCTCTAGGACCCAGAAAGCCAATTTAACAAGCCACCCATGTGATTCTAATGCATATTTGAATTTGAGAACCATTGAGATAGAGACCCCCTCACACCTTTTTTCCCTTAGCTTAGTGTAGTTCAGAGAATCCTCTCTTTTTTTTAGCTTACTGTTAATTAACTTTCCTTGTCAGTCTTGAATTTATTTATGAACTTTTTTTAAAAGTTTTTTTATGAGATGAATATTTTATATTTTAATGGAAAACTTCAAGTATGATGAAACTTCATATAGGTAGAATGTTCATAAGATATGCACAGTGCATATCTTATGAGGTACATACAGAATAAATGCTATTGATTATTGATATGTGCTTTGCTTGTGCAATAGGATTAGGTATTGGGGTTGAGAAGGAAAAAAATACACAATGGGCCTTAACGTAAAACTGCCAGATGGTCTGTCTTCCAATTGGTCCGATTTGGCTATGCCAGGTTTAGTTAAGGAGAGCATCTTTCTCAGCCTCTCAGAGGCCTTAACTGAGGCAAAAGAAATTAGCATAGAAAAGGAAATAGAGAATGCAGCTACATAATGGAATGTGCTAGAATAAAGTTTGACTATATGCCTAAAATTATGTGATGGACCTTAAGATAACAAATGAAGCCAACCTCATTTGTTGAGAGGTTTTACTTAATGAGCACTTTCTAACTTTGCCATCGTGTCAATCATTTTGTCAACATGTTGATAAAAAGCTTACGACGTCCTTTTCACAAACAAAACTGAGTTGAGGTTTTATTTCTAGGAAAATCTAGAATGAACTTTGAAATTCCTGTTAAGTCTTGCATCAAATATTAGAAACCCTAAATGATTAGGGAAAGATCATTAGGCATTAAATTAAATAATGTCATTTAAAATAAGAGTGGTATGAGAGAGAACATCCAATAGGAGATGATTTTCTTGGCTTTTATTCCTCAGTGGAATAATATCTGGAACATTAACAGTGTGAAATGGGTTCAAAGACATCTACACGCTGGCAAAAGTTGTTGGATTTGGGGTTCTTTGTGTCTGTTTGTTGTTTATTTTAATCATGCAAACCCTCAATGAAAACTTCAATGCCAAATGGTAGATTAGCCTATCATAGAAACCTAATATTAAAGAAATAAAAAGCACAGATAATTAAAATTATGGCTGGTTCAGAATTCTCAATTTGAGCCTGTAGATCTGTAGTTTCAGCCTCTTTCAGCAAAATTTTGCTATCGATAATCTAAAGAGTAACAAAATTGGTTTTAATGGGTTTCTTTTTCTGTCCTAATTATGGGGGCGGCATTAATGAGGGGCAAATGGCAGGAGAAGCCAGGGTTGGGTGGAGAAGGGGAACAGTGGGCACAGCTCGCTGGGAAACTACTTGTCCACCTCAGATTAATTGAGGTTATAGCCTATGGGACCATGCGGGACAAACACTTTTAAAGAAATAATTCATTTGTCATGAGCAGTTGGCTAATCCAATAGTGGCATTTAATGTTTTTATGTTTACATTTAAGGATTTTTTTCCCCACTAATGTACTGTTATTGAACATCTTTCATGAATTATAAGCTGTAAAATATTTTAATCCTTGACTCATTTGTTTACCAAGCTATTCATTTAATGCTATATAATATGTAGCACTTGAGACCATCTGTTAGGAATATTTGAATAATATGCACACTGTGAAGATACGTACAGCAAATAAAACACAAAACACATGAAATATTCAGGAAGAGTTTGTGATGAAGACAACCCTTGTATTTTAATTTTCTAAAATGTCTGAAATCTAGCAGTAAGTCTTTCCAAAAATGAAGCTCTCTTCTTATTCTGGGCAAGTTGTTTTGCTGAGATAGCATTAAGATGTCATCTTAACTTTAAGTGAATAGATTTTAAATAAAAATACTGGAATTAATGCTAATTAGAATTGTGCTTCTAAGAGCTCTTCATTAAGTGGGAGGAGGCACTGCAGAGTAACTACGGCAGTCACATGGGAACAGTGACAAGCGCGCTGTTTAGTGAAGCAGGCCCAAGAGGGAGGCTGTGATTAGGGGATGATGTCGGTGTCCTGGGGTCATCTTTGGAGGCAAGTATTTTGGGAGCACCAGGTTTCATGCGTAGTCTTGGAGATACTGAGCGGTGAGCAGGGACTCACTATGGAATCCTAGGGCTTGCAGGGCACTTGATCCTATCGGAGGTTGAGGCTCTGTGTTTATTTCTTTTCTCCAACTTGGTGCGGGGGAGGGTAATGCCACACGTAGGTCCCCCAGAGCAAGGGACCTTGTGAAAGATTGAAAATCAAGGTTTCCTAAATCACAGGGCTGCACGTAGACAGCTAGGTTCTTAGACCCATCCACCTTTCAGCCATGAGTGGTTCTAAGGAGCCTCACTCACCCCTGGCAGGCTTGTTGTTCCTTTTGGGTTATATCATTTGATGAGCTGTAGCCTAGCATGATGCCCCCTGTAAGAATGTGCCAGAAAGATACGTACCTGAGACAAAATTTGATTCCCACCAGACCAAGGGAATGCCTGGCCGATTGGAATTCCTAATCCTAGTATTCAGTCTAGCAGTGTCTTCCCACACTGCTTTCAACTCTTGTGTTTTGATGCCCAAGCCAGACTCCCTTAGAATTAAAAATAGTCTACTTTTTTAGTGCCTGTTACTTACCGGTCTCACAATAGCAGAGCAACCCCACTCATGGATATCCCTCAAACTCCCACAACACATCTCTTTGTCAAAAGCCATAAAAGACGACAGCAGTATACCTATCTTAATTTCTGATTGGCTAGTCACTTTATATCAGTATATTAGGATACTAGCAAATGATTTCAACCTTTGGCCCAATCTTTACTCTTTCAACAATATTACAGACTCCATAAGTATTTATTGTTATCCACTTAAAATAATTTGGGGCTCTCCTTTCTCCTGATTTTCACAGACTGGCCGATCATTTTATAATCGCCTCTTGTTTTTACACTTAGTTCTTTCTATTTGTTGAGCAAATTGATGTGTTGTGCAGGCTTCACTTAGTTACTCTTTAGTCTTGTGTTGGGTCTTCCCTAGTAACTAAATGAATTTCAGTATGCATCTCTAAATGGGAAATTTATTGCTACCTTTATTGTTTTTCTATCCATATTTCTTTGTCCTGACTCTTTATTTCATCATTTTGGATTATATATATCTTTGTAAATCACTGAAAATCTTTTGTGGAATGGGGCACCCTGTGGATACTTTTTTCTAAATCCATCATTGCTTCCAAGCCTGCTCATTGCACTCCACACAGAATGCCCCATCTGATCTTTGCTGACCTCCAGCAAACTCCCTTCTGGTACGTTTGTTTGTCCAAGTTTCTGGGTCTAATAGGTATTTTGTAACAATATACTAAGAATTCCTGGCAAAAAGTTTTGAGCCTCTCATCATTGTAGTCCCAAGATGGACACCTAGCATAGTGACCATTATATTGTCAGTACTCAATGAATATTTGTTTGATAAGTGATCCAATTACTTTTATTAAGATCTACATGGTTGTTATGAAAATCTATTGTAAATGTTGATATTATCTTACAGAGGAGCCCCCTTTGAAATGAATAAAAATAAGAGATTTTAACAGGCAGTGGGAGTTGGCTCTAGAAGACAAATGATTGCTGCAGAAACACTGCAGAGGGGACTGGGAACAGGCAGAAGTAAATGTTCATGTCAGATTATAGGCAGTCTACCAAAATGTGATGAGCATGCTTAGTGAATTTTTTCATTCATTCCTTTATTTTAGTGAGGGCCTGCCATATCCTCCTGCAGATGTTTCTTCCTTGATCATCTGCATACATACCAAACAGAAAAAAATACCTGCTCACCTTTGCTTGTAGAGCACACGTCACATTCCAGGTCCTCAGTAAATGCCTGTTAGAGAAAGGAGGGGAGGGAAAGACTTTAGTGGCTGTTTCTTTGAAATACAGTGTAAGAAGGTTTTATTTTTTGTTGTGTGTGCTTTGGATGGTAGCATGCTGAGATTTTAATTATCTGCACTTTAAAATATTGCAACCATGGTTATTATAAAACACTTTCCATTGTCCTTGATGAAGGGAGGAGCTCCCATTCTAATTTGACTTATATTTGTAATTAATGAGAAAGAAAGAAACCTTGAGTGGTCCCTAATTGAAACAGGGTGTACATTGATCCACTTTTGTTTAGGAGTTATGGAAACGCTAGACACAAAAATAGTTTTCTTAATCATATCATGATGCAAAAATAAATATATTATTTGATGAGAACACTAAGCAAGATAGGCTTTTCTGACTGAAGTGCTTTATTTAATATGCATGTCTTTCACTGAACAGTCAGGAAGAATGAGTCGAGAATAAAACCCCAGTGCAGCATAGTCAATAGATTTCATCTTGATGTTAATGGATCAATCAACAGTTGCGGCTGTGTTGTGGAAATTGATGAGGCTTCATCTGGGCTCTCCCATCCATCCACCAGTCCAATCCAATATCCATTCATCCGTCCGTCCTTTCATCCCTCTGTCCTTCTACTCAACAAATATGTATTGAAAATCTGCTGTGTGCAAAGCACTGTTTTAAAACACTTTATGAACACTTATGTTACAGAACTGAACAAGATGTACAAAGAGTTGTTCATGAAGTCCGTGCTTCCCCTCACTCCCCATTTTTTAATCTTTTGAGACCTATTAAAGTTAAAGTGATCAGTTTCTCTTGAGTTGATCATTGCAGCAGCAACTGATAGAACTTGAGTGTTATCTTCTGTGAGGATGGAACCTCAAGTCATCTCACCAATGCTGATCCTAGACAAGGAGGTAACAATAGCTGCACCCTGTAGCATGAGGAACTAACGATGGCCTCACATGGAATTTTTTGGGACTCCCTTAGTGAACCCATGAGTTTAATATTGAAAAAAACGTAGTTGAAATATGGGAGATATTTCTAAGCCAGAATGAAAAAACACTGAATTATCTCCACCAGAGGGACAATTTTTCAATAATTTAAGTAATACTGTAAATTGACCATTGTGATCTTTTTCTGCATTGCAGAGAACTTACTCTTCACTTGGAATTGCAACCATATCATCTGGGAATTAAAGATAAGTGAAAGTGAATTTTATTTAAGAAATTTTCATCAACATTTATGACACACGAGTTCTTTGGAGAAACATAAGTACCAAACTGCTGAAGGATTAAGAGTTATACATAAAAAGAGATCTTTTCCAGTAACATCTAAATTGAATGATACTAACTGAAAAATTGTTATACTCAGGCTATGATGATGCTTGATATAGCCCTTTTATTGAGAGAAGGATATGTATTTATCCTTCACAAGATGAAACACAGTTACCTTCTAAAGGTAAAAAACAAACGTCAAATCAGTGGGGAGAAATGGACCAATCAGTAGTCTCAAGGCAACTAAATGCCATTGAGAAAAAATATATGTTCAAATCCATCCCTTAATCCTTACACCAAAATAGATTCTATATGAATTAAAATTTTAAACATAAAATACGAGGAGTACCAAATAAAATGTGGGAATTTTTGTTCTGTTTTGTTTCTTAATAATTTCATAACAGAGAAGACCTAACCACGCAGAAAACCTAAATTCTATAGAGAAAAATATAGATATATTGGACTACATAAAATTTTTTGCATGTTTGAATAAAAAAGTACTTAAACAAAGTCAAAAGGCAAATGAAACAAATGGGGAAAAGACTGCAATACATATGACAGCAAAGTTTAATTTTTCTGTTATATAAAAAGCCATCACACGCTTATCATAAAGAGACAAACCATGAGGAAAATATTCAGAAGGCAAACAGGCAGAAGAAGAAATCCAAATAGTCTTATAAACATTTGCAAATTAGAATAAACAAAGATGATGGCACATTTCACCACGCGATTGTATTAACGCACATCTTTGCAAGGACAGAGGGACTTGAGCTTTCTTATAACGTCATTTGGAGTGTCAATTGAGATAAGCCCCTTTGCAGGGCAATTTCACAATGTCTATTAATATTTTAAATGCATACCTCTTTTGACCCGGCAATTTTATTCTAGGAATTTGTCTTACAAATATTCCAGAACTTGTTTACAAACATGCACTTGCAACATCATTTATAATAACAAAAAACTGAAAATGAGCAACTAGTTCAACTTTTTGATATCTCATTGAATACTATGCAGCAAGTAAAAAGCATGAGATCTGTATATACAGATATTATGGCAGATGTGCCAAAATATCCAAGATACATTGTTAAGGGGGGAGGAAAAGGAAACATAAAAGTATATAGAGACTGCTCTAGTAATTTGCATGTTAAAGTATCTATGTGTATGGATGTATCTGCTGGAACATTTCTGGAAGAATAGACCAGACTGATGGTGGTTATTTCTGAAGAACAGGACTAGGTATTTGCATAAGAGACAGATTAACTTTTCATAAGCTCCTTTTGGTCTGCTTTTATTTTTCATCATATGCATGTGCAATTTTCAAAATAAGATACATCTTTTGATCAATTTCTGGACTATCTGACTAGTTATTATCTGGCTTTAGGCTTTCACCACTCATTCTGTATGCAATTTTGGGTATTTGGAAAATAACATGTATGGATCCTCAAGTAAACCACCGTGTGTAGAGGTGAGTGGTTCACCATCTGGCCAAGGGTAGGAGTCAGGCTTCTCTGTGTTCACAACCGTCGTTGTTCCCACTCACACATCTGGCCTCCAGAACGCGAGGGGCCTCCCCAGCCCGGCACAGAATCGCTGCCAGCCAGGCTCTCTGCGAAGACTGATGCTGCCTCTGCTGGGGACCACAGTGCAAGGTGCTGCCCGTTGTCTTTCCATGTTTCTAATGACAAATTCCCTATACCATTCAGTCTGGGAATTTCTTTTTGGATTTTCTGTATCAGTTGGAGAGTTAAGTTCTAGAATTTGGTTTCTTTACCAGACTATTTTCTTTGCTTGGAATCTTAGCATCAAATTCAGTGTTCAGTAAATAACTGAGTGGTTACTAACTATTTTAATGATCTGATTGTGACCAAAATATTTTGTAAATCTTTTGGGGGGAGAAACCACACATCAGCATAAATTATAAAGAAGTGAATAGGCTTAATGTCATTCTAATGAGGTCTTTTTCTGTTACCTAGGTGAGAATTATTATTTATTTATTTATTTATTTTTTTTTGAGACAGAGTGTTGCTCTGTTGCCCTAGCTAGAGTGCAGTGGCATCATCAAAAGTCACTGCAACCTCAAACTCGTGGGCTCAAGCGATCCTCCTGAGTAGCTGGGACTACAGGCACATGCCACCATGCCCGGCTAATTTTTTCTATTTCTAGTAGAGAGAAACGAGGTCTTGCTCATGCTCAGTCTGGTCTCAAACTCCTGACCTCAAGCAATCCTCCTGCCTCGGCCTCCCAGAGTGCTAGGATTACAGCCGTGAGCCACCTCACCCGGCCTATATAGTAAGAATTTTAAGATATGACTTCCTTCTAGGAAAGGTGGTATCTCTGATATAGTATTCTTGCTAAAGATCTTTAATTTGAATGTAATTATGAGGAAACAATCAGAGAAATCCAGAATTGTGATACATTCTACCCAATTGTGTTCAAAACATCAATGTCATGAAAAACAAACCATAAAGAATTGTTCCAACTTAAAATAGGCTAAAGAGACATAACCAAATGCATTGCATAAATATTATTAGATTCTGGATTAAGAAAAGGCCAACCAAAGGCATTAATTAGGGGACAACTAAGAAAATTGAATATGAATTACACATTAAATAAAATTAATGTTAATTTTCCTAGGCATGTTGATGGTTATGTAATAGAATGGCCTTATTCTTAGGAATTGCATGTTACAGTATTTAGGAGTGACGTGTATTCAAATGGTTTAGGGAAAAAAGTGTATCCCTAGAAAGCTGAAGCCAATGTAGGAAAACGCTGACAATTGGTGAATGCAGGTGAAGTATGTATGAGTATGGAGTGTATTTTTCTTTCAACTCTTCTATAAGCTTGAAATTCTCAAAATGAAGAAATGGGGAGACAAAGGAAAGATCTGATTTGGCTTTCACAACATCTTATTGTTAGTAAACAGACACTTATATATTAATAGCAAAACAACAGAAATTTAGAAGAAGGGAAAGACTTTAGGTTAGGCTCCACTTTCTGCCATTCCTCTGGGTTTGACATTTATCCTCTGTTACCCCAGGTGAGGATATCAGGGGTGTCAGTTTTTCCTGGTTCTTTGGCCTCTTTGGGTAACAGCAGCCGCCCACCACCTCCGTCTCCATGCCTGCTTTCTGGGAGCCTCCCTGACCTCCCTCTTCACACCATATCCTGGGGGAATGTTTCCATCCCGGTCCCAGGTGGCTTGTTTTGCTCAACCTTTGCCCTCCGACCCTCCCTCTCTTTCACTCCCCAGGTGTCTCTGCTTTCAGGCCTCGCCCCCTCCAGCCCACCCCAAGCCTTTGTCTAATTAAACTGAAGTGGTGCCACCTGGCAAAGTCTTCCTTCCTGGGCCTCTTTGGGCGGGTTTTTTTTCCTTTTTCCCCTCTGGGGCTGTCACGAGTTTCTTGTCAGCATCTTTGGCCTTTCCTGCCCTTTTTCCCCCTAAACCAGTCTGTGGTTTCCCCAGGTGTCCAGTTCTTAGTCGCCACGTGAATTGCTGATGGCTTTTTCAGAAACCAGGAAGGCCCAGGTAAGACTGCCCCATGCTTTTCCAGATGAAAATTCCAAACATAGGTGCCCTGGGAGGTATTTTTCAGTCCTCTGTGCCTGTTTCTGTAGCGAGGGCTTGGTCTGGGCTTGTGTTCCCGGTTCTCAGCAGCCCGAGGGCCAGAAAGGGGGTGCCATTGGCCGGGTCCTAGGCAGGGGCCCTCCCCACCCCTTCCCCTCACCCCTGCTTTGACTCTTGCACTTTCACACTTTGAAAGTCAAAGCCAAAACCTTTCCTATCATTCCACCAGGACCCTCCAAACAACTCCCAAAACAAATCCTAAACTGTTGAGGCCAATTGAATGTTCTGGTCTGCTCAAGCAAGGAAGCTTTTAAAAGCTCAGGGATTAATTCTTACCTGGATTTCCCAGGTTTGAGCTGCGATCTGTCCAATGAAGTTGGACTTTTTGTACAGTGACTAAAAATACATTGAAAAGAGAAAAGAAAGCTGCCAAGCACTAGAAAATTAGGTGAGCCAAGGGACGGTCTTGCTTTGGGCTAGAACATGGTATCTACAACTGATTGCAGATCTTAGTTAATACCTCGACAAATTAGCATGATACACAGAATACAGGTAACCAGGTAGCATTCACACTACCTTATCCTCTTGACCCTACAGTATTCTTCCCTACAGTTTCCAACATTTGGGAAGCAGAGATTAACAGAAATAGATGGAGGATCAGAAAACAACTGTAGCCCTGACCTACTCACTGATGAGGTTTGTACTTTTGTTCATGTTACTAAACATGTTTGCTTCTATTTTCTCATTTTGTGTGTTGGGGGGCTTGTAGATTTGATCATCTCTGAAGTCTCCCGCAGCCGTAAAACTTCATGATTATGAAATACAGTGGTCTGGGGTTTTACATTCTTCCCCTACATATATATATATATTTTTAGAAAATGTCTTTTTAAGCATTGAGAGGAGATCTTTGTGTTTTTCACAATTCTAGTAGTTTGGCTTTGAGCATTCAAACCTGATCTGAACCCAAGGCTAGGATGATAGAAAAAGAACTGTGTGGAAATCAAAGCCTGGCACGTGAGGAGACACCTGCAGTGCATCAACACTGAGGTGTCTTCCTTATTGATCTAAATCTCAGAGGGGCCACTGTGCAAACACCCTGGATGCCCAGGCCTGCGTCTGCCTTCTACACTGCAGGGCCACGTCTGTTTCATCACCTCTCGCTAAGTGTTTGATGATGGCACCTTTGATCTAAGCCCGAATCCCCAAATCAAAGTGATCGTTTGTTTAATATTTGTCACACATCCGGAAATTCTAAAACCCAAAACAGAATAGAAGGCACACGATAACAAGGATTTTTCTTTCCAGCCAATTAAGGTCATTAAAGAACAGTTTCCCAATTTAAATAGTTGCCTAAGCTTAGAATTACTGAGTTTCCCCAGCAACAGGTTACAAAAAGGGCATACCAAATCATGGAGAACAGAAAGAAAATGCAAACGTATAAGTAAAAAGTAATTTTATTAGTTTCAATTGTGAATAGTGTTCTGCCTCCCTCTTCTTTTGATCTCTTTAGGTGTTGTCATTCTGTCTGATAAATAAATAGCATTGCATTTCTAATATGAGGGATGGAAGAGCTCTGTTGGTCCATTTTGTATTACTGTAGGGCTTTAGCAGCTCACACACAACTAAAGTATGATCAAGTAATTCCTTTGACAACAACATAGTTTAAATAGAAGGCAGATTTAAAACATGCATCCAAGCAATGGAATGAATATTAAAGTTAGCTGGAGGGATATTTACCAAGTTTGACTCTGGTTACCACAACAAGAATAAAGTTGAGAATTCTAGCCCTAGTGAAGCCCATATAGAATAAGAAAAGATATAATTTTGAAACAACACTCCTCCCATTTTACTAAACCTTCACTCCACGGCTGTATATTTCCAGAGAAGGGCAACCATTTCCATTCTGCTCCCAGAAGGAAAAGCAGCTTCTCTCTGCCCCGACCCGCATCCGGAGGGGTGTGGCCTACCTGATTGGTGGGATTGGGAAGAGAATGAGCATCCTCCACTCTGAGGCAGCATGTCCACGGTCATGGTCATGTCACGCAGTGAGCCTGGGGTAGGAGGCAGTCCCCACATGTGTAGGGGACCATAGCAGGCCAGAGCTACCCGCCACTGAGGGAGCCAATTCCATCTAATTCAGGATGAAGGATTAAGAAGCTCACTCTACATGCACGATGCAGCCGTGTCTTCTAATTGAGTTTTAATTTAAGAAATCTGATATTTTTGTCTCCAGTTGTCTGACTTCTATGTGTCTGTCAGGTTGGGAAAAAGAGGAGTGTTATTTATGGAGGCCACTGAAATTCCATAATAAGAAGTCAATCAACATCTACCTACAGGGAGCCGGGCTCATTCCCAGGAACTGAGTCTACAAAGGTTAAGACTTGGTTCCTGTCTGGAGGAGCCTGCAGTCTAGGATTATGAAATTCAATTTTATTAATTTTAATTGTGAATAGTGTTCTGCCTCCCTCTTCTTTTGATCTCTTTAGGTGTTATCATTCTGTCTGATAAATAAATAGCATTGCATTTCTAATACGAGTGATGGAAGAGCTATTTTGGTCCACTTTGTATTACTGTAGGGCTTTAGCAGCTCATATAGAACAAATTTGATTGTATTTATATTTAAACCTTCTTAACAAGGGAAACAGAAGGATTAGATTCAATAAAAACAGGAGCAGCATTCTGAATGTGTTTAAACAAGTTTTCCCCACTGATAAATAGAATAATTGAGTATCATTTTCAACCAGGAAAAAAAAAAAAACCTGACTGACAGAAAAAAAAAAAAAACAACAAAAAAGTCATCAGTTCTCCTAAAGAATGTGTACAATGCTCAAGGCAAGTTACAGCTGGATCCTCTTAAAGAAATCAATCTTTTTTAGTAAATGATTCGTAAGACAATTTAAATCTAGGAAGCTTTGCAGTAAATTTATTCAATTAAAAGGATTTTCAATATTTTAGCAAATATCAAATGACACATGATATTCTTGCAATGTCAGAAGGGAAAACATTACACACCCCACACTCCACAGCCACTGTAAGAGCCTCCTCCTGAGCCTCCCCAGCACCTCTCCAGCCTTCAGGCAAGTCTCCATGCGGATTGATGGGAGTTCACTTCGAGAGCTAATGCTGACAAATTTACTTATCATTCACGATCATCACTCCTGCTGCTTTAGGGGAAAAATTTTTAAGTACCTAAGTATTGGAGGATTACATTATGCCATACTAAAAAGGCAGAAAATAACTCTTTCAATGACAAGGCAACATCAGTCAACTCCAGACCAGATAATCGTATTATTCTCTTATTAAAATAGAATAACTTCTCTGTGTCCAGGGTATATTTTGTCTCAAACTACAGCTGTGACTTTTTCATTCTTTTTAAAGCCATTAGAAAAAATTCTTTCTATAGACTATGCTTCGGCTTTCTATTTATGTAACTTTCTTTTTTTGGACTTGACGAAGCACCATAATGGAAAGTATGTGTTTTATTCCCACTCAAGAAGTATATTCTAGGGATTAGACTACTGAGGGCAGTAGATGAAGGAATACGATGACAAATAAGGCAGTCCTTATCCCTCCCACTTTGCTAGTAGGTTGGACGTCACAAAATTTAACAGGGAAGCTCTCAAAGCATTCACTGGGAAAAGAAAGATTTTGCCCTTGCCTTTTGATGTGTAATGAGTCAACTATAAAATGGGGAGAAACACCTACCTTTCAAGTCTGAGGATCAGGACAGAGTTTTTAAGGTCTTTCGAGATCTTCAAGAAAAATTAAGTGTTGATTCTGGAAATACTCATTGGATTCATAGCACATATGTTTCAAAGTGGCTCTACCACTTTGGATTCTCACCAGCAATAAATGAGAGTTCCTGTTACTCCAAATACTTGTCAGCATCTGGTGTTGTCAATGTTTTGGGTTCTGGCCATTCTTATAGATGTGTAGCGGTATCACATTGTTTTGACTTGCAATTCCCTAATAACATATGATGTTGAACATCTTTTCATATATACATTTGCCATCTGTATATCTTCTTTGGTGAGGTGTCTGTTCAGGTCCTTTGCCCATTTTTAATCAGGTTGTTCACTTTCTTATTGAGTTTTAAGAGCTCTTTGCATATTTTAGATAACATTCCTTAAGTCAGATAAGTCTTTTGTAAATATTTTTCCTGGTCTGTGGCTTTTCTTCTCATTATCTTGAACAGTTTTTCACAGAACAGAAGTTTTTAATTTTAATAATGTTTAGTTTATCAATTATTTATTTCATAGATTATATCTAAAAAAGCCATGGTCATACCCGAGGGTCATCTAGATTTTCTCCTATGTTATCTTCTAGGAATTTAGTAGTTTTCTGTTTTATATTTTGGTCTATGATCCATTTTGAGTTAATTTTTGTGAAAGGCCTATGTCTATATGTCGAAATTTTTTTTTTTTTTTTTTTGCATGAGACTATCCAGTTGTTCCAGCTCCATTTCTTAAAGAGACTATCCTTGCTCCATTGTATTGTTTTTGGTCTTTTGTCAAAGATCAGTTGACAGTATTCCTGTGGGTCTCTTCTTGGACTCTCTGTTCTGTTGCATTGATCTATTTGTCTATTCTCTCACCAATGTCACACTGTCTTGATTATTGGAGCTTTGTAGCAAGTCTTGAAGTGAGGTAGTGTCAGTCTTCCAACTTTGTTTTTCTCCTTCAGTGTTGTGTTGGCTGTTCTGGGTCTTTTGCCTCTCCATACAAACTTTAGAATCAGTTTGTTGACATTCACAACATAACTTTCTGGAATTTGGACTGGGATTGCATTGAATCTGTAGATAGAGTTTGGAAGAACTAACATCTTGATAATAATGAGTCTTCCTATCCATGGACATGGAACATTTCTCCATTTGTTTAGTTCTTTGATTTAGCTCATCAAGAGTTTTTAAATTTCCCTCATATAGATCTTGCACGTATTTCCTTAGATTTGTACCCAAGTATTTCATGTTGGGAGGGGTACCAATGTAAATGGTAGTGTGTTTTTAATTTCAGCTTTCACTATTGATTGGTGGTATATAGAAAAACAAATGACTTTTGTATTTTAACCTTACATCCTGAAACCTTGTTATAAATGAAATACTACTAAGTCATGAAAAGTAGCAGACTACTGAAAGAAGCAATGACATAGTTGAATCTCAAAAATGATATACTGAGTAAAAGAAGCCTTGTACAAAAGAGTACATATTATATAATTCCATTATATAAAATTCTGGAATAGAGAAAACTAATCTATGGTAGAAATAAAATTAGAATAGCAGTTGTCTCCAGGAATGTTAGCGGGAGACTGATTTAGAAGGCTGGGAGTCCTGAGGGAATGTTCTTGGTCATAATGTTTTCTGTCTTGTTAGGAGTTTGGGTTATATTGGTGTATATATTTGTCACTGAAGGGTACATTGAAGATTTGTTCATATCCTTTATATACATTTTATTTTAAAGAAATCTAGAAACAAATATTGAATTCCAGTAATTTGTACATCCTTAAGTGATTAAGGGTAAAGTATGTTGGCACACTTCTTAGTTTCTGGAAACAATGGAAATTTGTCTTTTTTTTTTTTAGTATTTTTTCATCATTGGAGTTAGAAGGAAGTGAGTCAACACCTGTTCTTACCTTGTTATCTTACACAGGCCTATACGTAACATCTAAAACATCAATAGTTTGTTCATTCTTTTCTTTAAAAAGCATTTATTGAGGATTTAGTATATGTTGACCTTATGCTTCTCCCTACAAATAAATAAGTTAACAAGACAGATATGGCCTTTCCCTAATGCAGCTCTCAAACCAGCAGATTGATCATGTCCTTCACCAGAATCCTAGATAGACTCATTGCACATAGTAGACAATCAATATAATCATTTGATAATGATATCGTACCACCTTGGGTTACTGTTTACCCTTCCATGTTGGTTACACTATACTCTGAGCATATTAAGCTCAGAACTATCTCTTATGCCCTACCTTGGTCCCATTGTCTAAATCAGTACACAGAACTCTTCAATGATATAATTACTATGCTATGATGTCAATACATCTAGATATCTAAGTTTTTAGTTTCTTTTAAAGCCGACTGAATAGCTGAGCCAAGTGTGCCCAAAGAAAGTGCCAGCAGATATGTTCCATCCACTTGAAGTCTCAATGTGACAGTTTCATGATCTTCTGTCATGAAGGATGTTCCTCTAAGTGGCGGTAGGGATACATCTGATAAAACCGATGCTTCCTGGAACTCCCATCCACAAGAACATCAATGACGGAAATGGAGAGAGGACAATGTAAACTCCGAATAACCCAATTCAGTGGCATTTAGCCACAGAGACAAGCTGCTTTTTGTAGGTTTTGCTGCTGAGCTTTTGAATCCAGCTTTGGAAGTGCTTTACTGGTGGAAGGCATGATGCTGGTAGCTGTATTCTTGGCTCCTTTCTGTGACAAACTTAGAGGAGAATTACCTGTCCACAATATTGAATTTTATCTACATAATTCTTCTATGAGTTCTTTGAGCTTGCCTGTGTTTTCCATGCTTCTTAATTTGACTAAGCCAGAACTTTAGGATTGGGGCTGAAGGAGGTGATGTTTCTGAAAGAAACAGACCACTTATTGGCCCCAGGTGCCACCAAAGCTTTTGATCCTAATATAACCATTTTTAAAGCAATGCTCGGGACTTGTAAAAGTAGTCGTTTTATTACAGAAATACATTGTACTTTTGGTTAGAAAAATGCCTTCATTGGGAGCTGCCGCCCGATTGGCTGACAACGTGGTCAACTTTTGCAGTCACTTTCTAACCAAATAATATATTAAATTTTTACTTTGCCTGCGTGGCTTGGGGAGAGAAAATCATTCTTTACTTATAGTAAGATACATCTTAGCATACTTGGACAAGAAAGTTATTAAACAAAGCTGCTGTTTATTTGAAATGACATTGAAACTGAAATTTGCTAGTTTATGAATTATTATTAGCAATCCTTTCAATGCTTTGCAGTGGCCACTTGTTTATTATCTCACTATCTTGTTTGATCCTTATAACAGCAATATAGGACAGGGAGGTCACCAGTCGTTCTGCCTGCCTGTGGGTCAGATGAAGAAAGTAAGGTTCGTGGAGCAGAAATGATCAGGCCTCCTATGGCCAGAGACAGAGGTGGTTCTAGAATTGATGACTTTTATTCCAATTATCTTCGCAGATCATTTAGATCATTTGTTTGGGGCTTTTCCCAGTGCCAACAAGCTATCACTCTGGGAGCATCGTGAGAGTGGTTGCATGGTCCAAGGGTTTGTAGATGAGCTGAGTTGTCCGCTCCTGGGAAAGGTTAAGGGCCTTAGACGGGGATCAGCAAGAAGATGGCAAAATGGAAAATAAGGAGACCCTTCCATTTTTACTTCTTCTTTATTTGTTTTGCTGGCTAAGGAGAAAGTGGTGAAACTTAAAGACCACCAGAAACACACCCTCTCATCTGTTATTTTGTTTATATAAAGAACCAACTTTTTAAGTGACCAAACCCACTCGATCACCATCTTTTCTAATGGAAATAGTTCTGTTAAGAGCCATCCTCCTGTATGTGCCTTTATGGAGCAGACCAGAGGGAAAAGTAATTGAATTTAATAAAAGCCGTTCCCAATATAAAGCCACAGGGAAATACATTTAACTTCAAAGCCAAGATGCATGGTTCCTAAATATAATTAATTGCCTGGCTGTTTCTTCCATCAAATCTCAATTTGACAGTAAAGAAGTGAATTTCTTGGCATTTTTTATTATAGTAATATGAGTTCTCCATTGATAGTTATGGATAGATTGATAAAAGTCATTCTCAGAAGTGTCATTTTTCAGATTTAGCAAAATTGCTCCAGCTGTAACTTCTTACCTTCTCTGTTTAGGAGAGCTAGAAAGACTGTTAGATAATCTTAACAGACTTGTCAAACATGAAACTTTTGAGAATGGTTCATTCTGCCCCTTAATCTTCTCCCTATCTCCCTTTTAAAACTTTCCTCCAAAAGAAAAAAAATCTGTAGGGAAAATTCTTCTTTTCTAAGCAACCCCGTTAAGAGAACACTTGTTTTCAGTGTCCTTGTTTACAAGTGCTAAGGGTTGGTTAAATGTGGATTTAAAAGTTAGGAAGTTTGCCCATCATCGTCTGAGCCACATAGGGGCGAATGCCTCTAACTCAGCAGATTAAGAAAACAGTGAGTGTGCGATGTCCCAAGTGCTGTGGCCTGAATGTTTGTGCCCACCCCCCGCCATTCGTATGTTGAAATCCTAACCCCCAAGGTGACAGTATTAGGAAGTGGGACCCTTGGGAAGTGATTAGGTCATGATGGGATTAATGCCATTGTAAAGGAAACCCCAGAGAGCTCACCTGTTCCTTCCACCTGTGAAGACATAGCAAGAATGTGCCATCCATGAGTCAGAAAGTGGGCCCTCACCAGACATGAATCTGCTGGTGCCTTGATCTTGAACTTCCAGCCTCCAGAACTGTGAGAAATCAATTTCTGTTGCTTGTAAGCCACCCAGTCTGTGGTATCTTGTTATAGCAGCCCGAACAGACTAAGACACCAGGGTATGCAGAACCCACAGGCCACACGGTGCTTGCTGGAGGGACTTTGACTTTGATGTCACACCACTTTTCTCTACGTCAGAGCTCCTTTCCAGGTGGTGGGCCATTGTTGTCTGAGGACAGGCCTCTTCTTAGTCTCCTCTCCCAAGGGAGGGTCATGTTTTCCATTCTATGGAGCTGCATAAGGGGAGAAGGTGGACAGATACAAGAGGGAAAGTTTGTTGCAAGAACTGAGACTAGAGAAGACCTCCTACCCCAAATTGTCTCCCACGGGGAAAAGCACAGGACATCCCAGATGAGCCTGAGTGGGAGATTTGCTAACCCAATATCCATATCTTTTGCATCGCAAGTCATGATGGAAGACAGTGTTTCACCAGGAAGCAGCGTCACACTAAATCACTTGCACTGAGAAGTGACTCTAAGAAAAGTAACGGACAGTGGAAAGGAGAGATGGTAACAATGTAGTAAAAGATTTAATAATATCAAATTTCCAACAAAATGTGAAAGAAAAAAGTTATAAACATGAAAATATCAATTGCAGGGTTGTTCATAATAGTAAAATACTAGAATCATATAAATTTTCAAAAGAAAGGTATTGCTTAGATAAATTACAGTACAGTTACTTGGTAGTATAATAATGCTGTTATTAAAATGTTAACTATAAAGGCTAGGAAGAATATGGAAAAGTGTTTATGATGTAATATAAAATTTAAAAACAAGTATGTGCATATATGACTACAACTATGTAGAGAAGTTAAAGGGCAAAGGCTAGAGGTAACTGCACATAGAAGAAAATATTTATGTTGGGGTAGTAAAATTATAGGCGGCTTAAAAGCTTCTCCTACATTTTATTTCATGGCATAATTTATATATGCACATATATATAATAGAAATATATATATAGAAAAAATATAGCAGTAATCAAAGCTGCCATTAGCGTTTATTAGCTTCTTCACATCAAGAACTTTCAGCTTGAGGTGCCCTTTCGTCTGCAGTTGACCGTTGGATTTTAGCCACAGACCCAGAGAGCAGAAGGGTTGAGTATGATTGGAAAAGCATTGCTTTCTCCATCTGCCCTTTGAGCCGACAGATCCCTCATTTCCCTCTGTTCAGCTTGTCCTTCTTGGAATTATCTAATCTCCAGGTGGCCAGGTGGGTCAAGAGTGAGACTGCACCCCCTGGGTTTTCTGCAAAGCAAGGTGATTTGGATGGCCTGAGATGACTGAATGCTTTCTGGCTCCTCAGTTCCCGTAACGGGAATTTACGGTGAGTAATTAGGAGTTGGGGGACTGCTGACCTTGGAGATTGGACAATCTAACTGCTTTCCCTGAACACCAGCTCCCCAAATAATGTTTCTGGACTGATACGAGTTGCCCTCGGACTGGGAGCGTACTCACTGGGCCACACAGGAGGTTTCCATAAGACTGGGACTCAGCGAGCCCCCGGGCACCTGGCTTCTGCAGCAGAGCCTGACGCAACTGGCCAGCGTGGCCACTCTGGGGCTGAACAGAGACTGGTCCTCTCACTTGGGCCCATGTCGCCTGGCAAGAACAGGAGGAGGAGGCTGACGTGGTCTTTAGACCCACTTGCCAGCAAGCAGACCTTGTGCTCTTTGGAAGGGGAGCTGCCCCCTGTGGCCCTCGCTCCATCCCCTCCACCCATCGGCTGCACTCAGTTTACCTGGCGTGCCTCCCACGTTCCCATCTCCAGGCGTCTGCATCTGCCCTTTCTGATTCTGGGAAGACCCTTCCCCTGAGTCTCCTCCATGCCGCCTTCTGGTCATTCTTCTTAAAGGGCACTGGGGAGGGGGCTCTCTGTCCCCCTATTTAAAGTGTGGTGTCTCCCAATTTGATTGTTCTCCATTCTAACCTCTTGTTTGTTTCTTTCCAAGTTCTTGGCCACAGAAAGTGTAATTTTTATTCATGAACTTGCTTATCTGTTTTTCTCTGTGACTATGTAGGTCTTGTTCACCATATAGACCATCAACCACGGCATTGCCTGGCACATAGCAGGGGCTCAATATACAGTTGCTGAGCAAAGGAGTAAGTGAATGCTTAGATGTGAGATGGACCACTGTTGTGTTTTCTAACTTAGGGTGTATCTCAGAGGGGTCTCCAACACAAAGCACGATGTCTGCTGCTCATGGCTACTGTGGTTCGAGGCTGGACTTGATGTTCTCTGAGTAGGAGATGGTCCAAGCCACCCGAGAGAGGCTTCTTCCGTCCTTAGACCTCAGGAAGGGAGTGTTGGAGATTGAGGAGGATTGTTCTTCTTTAACCTGTTGGCTGCAGGTGGCTGTTGGACCAAGTAATCGTAGGTCTCCTGCCAATCTGAAGGGAGAGAGGGAAATGCCAAGGTGAGCTGGGCTGTTGGAAGGAAGACTGGGTGGTCATTGCTCAGTGATGTGATGGTGCTTGAACCAAAGGGTGTCAAAAACGGAGAATGCCTGCACAGCCTGTGTGCCCATCTTAGCCTCAAAGGCAACGTAACGATAAGAGATCCACAGGCCCTGGATAATCACTGCTTGATGCTCGAGCGCCCAGGGAGGGTGTCGTGGATGGGAGAAAGAAAAGGAATTCTACCCTCCACTGACCTGATCTCTTGCATATGGCTTCCTGCACTCCCACCAACCTCCGTCCTGGTGGGAGGGGCAGCTACAGTGTTTCTTTCTTAAGACTCTTGACTCGAAAAGTCTAGTTCTCTGGTTTATATAAATTTTTTAAGAAAGACTTTAAAAAGTTCCCTGTCAGCATTAACTCACAGTTTTAGAAAATGTAAGCTTAGTCTTACTTGTCTTGTGCTCATGTGGTGAGAGGCAGAATTTGAATTTAAATTAATATTTCTGATCAGTAAATAGCCCAAACAGCAAGAAAAATCCTCCCTCTGAATTTCTAGTCTAGTCTGTCTTCTGAGTGGTGTTTGGAAGGTGTGAGCTTCATGAGTTTTCTAGCTTTCTATTCTTATAAACCAGTAGCCAAGGAGTCTTTGTAAAAAATGATTGCATCATAATTTATTTAATCATTTTCGTATTGGAATATTCTGGTTGCTTTCTTTTTTCCCTCCAATAAATTATGTTTTAATGAACATTGTCTGTATGTATGTCTTAGTGTACATATTTGTTCTCCTAAGAAACTCTTGGCTCCCAAGAACCAAATATAATGGAAAACATTAAAATATTTTATTATAAAATATAGCATACACATGAGTGTATGTAACATATGTATGGATTAAAGAATTATTATGAAATTAACACCTGTGAACCCACCATTCAACTCAGGAATGTGGGTTACCAACTCATGTGAAGCTTTCCCTTCTGCAGCCCCCTGGCCCCCGCCATATCCCTCTTCTCCCTCCAGAGAATCACTATCCTGCATTTTGTGATTGGTATCCCTTTACTAACACTTTAACCACTTATGTATGCATTCCCTAAAATATGCATTTTGCATATTTTTGATTTGCATGTTTTGACCTGTATATAAATGAAGCCATATACCCTATGTATTCTTCCGTGATGTGCTCTTATTCACTTAATATTATACTTGTAAGATTTATATATTGGGATACCTGTCGTTACTTTTCATTGCTGTCTGGTACTCCTTTTTAATAACTGTATCACAATTTATCAATTTTACTATCCTTGGGGTATCAGTTTTATCTAATTTTGGCTCCAGAAACAAGGCTTCTGTGAACATTTTGCCCATGTTTTCTGGTACACACATGCAAGTGTTTCTCTAGGAGTGAAATTTGAGTTATGTGCATTCTATACATGTTCAAATGTAATAGATAATTTAAACCTGTGTGGTCAATAATGGAAGCTTAGGCATTTATATAGCAGTCAAGAGATAGTTTGAGGAGTTCCCTGATATGAAGTTGGGGTAAACAACACAGCTGACACACAGACATACAATATCCCAAATTCCTCCTCTGCAACATTAGCTGCCCACCTACGTATAAGGGAAGATTTACTTTTAGCTGAGATGGAAGCCCCGGAGAGTCCAGCATTCCCTGAGTGGTAGAGTATGACATCTCCATACTTAGTGACAGGCAGGCACCATGCTTTGACCCCCCTTTGGGAGAGGACAAAGGGAACACACATTTATTGAGGAACTCAAGTATATTACGGAAATTTTCAGGCACTTTACATGTAGTGTTTTATCTCATGTAATCATCACAGCTATCCTTTAACATAGAGAATATTGTCCCCATTTTTCAGGTGGGCAAATTGAGGCTCATAGCGCTTGAGTCGTTTGTCCAAGGTCACTGTCAGTAGGTGGTGAAGGACAGATTCCAGTCTAACCTCCTCATTTCTTCCCATAGCTAACCATGCCTGGCACCTGCTTGGTGCTCCGTCAATATTTGTGAATGACTGAAGAGAGCAGGAAAGATATGGACTGTGCTTAAAACCAAAACCAAATCAAACCAAACCAAAACAAACCAGAACAGAAACAACTCCGGCAGGCTCCAGTACCCAGCTATGATAGCTGACAGCTGCACTTGCGTTGGGGCTCCGGATCTGACCAGTGCAGCAGAGCTGGAGGGCGGCTGGAAATCGCCAAGAGTGTTCTGTCTGGGTCAATCAGCGCGTTTTCTGACCCTCCGAGTGACCTAAAGTGAAGCAACAGCTGGCAGTGCAGGCGTCACTCTCTGGGCCATTCTGAGCTTGCTCAGGAAGCCCCCGGACGTGAGACCGATCCCCGGTTTTCACTGCAGGATTCCAGACACTTAAAAAGAGGGACCCCGAATCCGCCCAACCCTGGGAGGAGGCGGCATCATCTCCAGGTTGGGGGTGGGAGGGGACAGGCTGATTCAGTGAGTCATAAGTCATTGAGCGGGTAGCCAGGGGCGGCTGAGACACCCTCAGTTCTCTGAGAGCTGGTGCAGCCACGGCCCCTGTCAGAGAGAGCTCTGGGACTGCCCAGG
This sequence comes from Eulemur rufifrons, assembly GCF_041146395.1. Taxonomy (NCBI): domain Eukaryota; kingdom Metazoa; phylum Chordata; class Mammalia; order Primates; family Lemuridae; genus Eulemur; species Eulemur rufifrons. The sequence goes on along the minus strand of NC_091010.1, from coordinate 60,500,700 downwards.
GCACTGGGACCCTGGGAGTGAGGCCCAGGTCCTGGGTCCCGGGTGTCCTCTCCTTTTTGGTACCCGCCAACCTATCCTTAAGTTTCCCTTGTCATTCCTGAGAGCTCAATACGCAGCCCCGGGAGCCAATGAGGAAAAAACAGGTAAGGGAACATGACCAATTGCATTGTGGTGGTGGAAAGAACAGTGTGTCCTTAGACAGACTCACACTAATTTTAAAACATGGGTGTATGTACAGGGGCTCCATAATCACCTTACATTACTACTTGAAGGAACAAGGACATTTAATAATAATATACGTGTGTGTATATCTACATATATAGTGAGATATTATTAATATTTAAAAATTTTCAGGCCTTTATTCTTGACAGAGGTAAATTCAAACTGTTAACCATGGCCCCCTTAGGTATGATGTGTAATTACTGTCACCTTCATATGTTAGTATTAATATATGTTATGTACTATATGTTATATAAGTATATAAATATTTAGTTATATAATTATCTCTATAAAGCATATATGAATGTATAATTCCATATAAATTGTTACATATTACTTATATAGTTTATGTATAAGTATATACATATATTTAAAATTTTATATATTTATACTTACATAGTTTATATATATAAGTATATAAACATAATGTTAGAGTTTTTATATATTCAAACACATTTAAATGTATATTTAATAACAAATATATATTATTTGAATACATTTACTTACAAAGATAGTATATTTAGATGTATCATATAAATTAATGCACCTTGGCATGGAACTTGGGGTGGTGGTGATCGATGACAACACAGCTCATATTGAAACAAAGCTGAGTGATTGAAAATAAGAGGTGTGGGTTGTCCCCTCGTGCTGTGCAAGAATATGGTCTCACCAAGGCGGTCCAGGTGTTGCCTCTGGGCTCCTGACTGTGCACATCTGCCTTACAAGTCTCGTGGAGCTGCGGGCTTGTTCTTCTAGAAGCTGTACAGATGGACTAACTGAAGCTTTAGTCATTATACTTAATTGGGCGAGTGGCCCTCTGAGCTGTCTATAAACTGTGTGTTCACAGTGAGGTAATTAATAACGCCACTTCCTTTTGAGAGACATATCATTAGCCATTATTTCTAGAAACATGACATTGATCTCTTTATTCAGAGAGGTAATTGCAGGTTTCTGAAAAGAGTGTATGGTTTACCCAACAATTCCCCACAAATGACATCATCTCTGAAAAGTAAAACCCACAAAATCTGTCATTTTGAATCCATACTTGGGATTTTGTTCCCTAGGTGGAGAAAGTAGACTCTGCAAAAAAAAAAATGAACTCTTTTGGTATGAAAATGAGTGTGAAAGATAAGATTTGTTGTTTTAGATATTACTAATTTCTTTAAGAGACTAGTTAGGGGGGTTGAGATTGTGCTTGTTAGGATTATAGCAAGAAGTGAAACAAAGTAATGCTAAAATTTTTAAAAGATTTACAAATGCCTTTTGATAATAGTTTTCTTATTGTGTCTTACAACATGCTCACAAATGAATTCAATGTCAACATTAACATGTGAAAGCCCATGCATCCCAAAATCCAATTCTTAAAAATAAAAAAGAAGCAGGGAAATGCAGCAATACAGGACTTGACATTTTGCATTGATTGGACTCCATACTGCTGAGCAAAAATTAAATGAGAATTTCAAAATAATTTTTGCTAAAACCTCTAGCTGATTTACCATCAACAATTCTACCCACAATGTTCACATTAAATTAAAAAAAATTTAACTGCCACATTTCACTTTTTTTTTTTAAAAAAGAACTTTATAAGGTAATGGTAGGATTAAAGAAAAACAAGAACTTTATTCATTTGGATTATTTCTTGCAAGGTTCAAATCCTTGCCTAGTTTTTAGAACACGTTTCCATTTGAGAGAGGAGAATTTAGCAATTTAGAACAAGGTACCATATTTAAACCAATAGCAAGATAATCTGCCTCCAAACTCTTTTGTAAACTTTATACTGTAAACCTTTCAAATGTTGATGATTTTCAAACTATGATTTTCCAAAACATCTTTCTTCTTATGAGCTTGTTTGCTACCAGGCTTTTGCTTTTTTGGGGTAGGGTTCTAAATAAAAATGATAGAAACTCTAAGCTTGCTGTAAACCAGCATTTCTCAAGTACATTAGAAGAGACACCAAGTGTGTAAGATGCTGTAAATTAATTTGGAACACAATGCATTTTATGTTCTCCTTTTGGAAACTTCCCATGTACGTTGGCATAGTAAAGGCCCTGAGAAGTCCTGTAGTAAAGAAACCTGCTTGGCTTTTTTTTTTTTTTTTAAATATCTGTTTGCTCTTTTAACTTTTCTGTATATTTTAAAACATTTATAATAATGGATAAAAGCAATATAATTTTACTTTTTCTTTAAATACCCATTAACATCCTGCAGAGTTAGCATTTCTCAAAACCTCATCAGAAACATTGCCCTAAGTGACCCCCTTTTACTACCATGTATCTGTTGAGTTTCTCTTCTTTTCAGGTAAACAAGAGAATCATCTGAATGTGGACTTACTGATTAGAAATGAAAACTTTAAATTTGGAAGCTATTGAACATCACAGGTACAAATTCATTTCTCAGACAAAGTAATTGTCATTGTTAGTGAAAGCTGGTGAGATGATATTGACAGGACTGGATGTACATTTCAGCTTGTAATGAGAAGGAAAAAGATGTTTTTCATTAAACAGTTTTAATTGGCATACATTTAAGTTGAACAAAAATAAATTTAATTTTTTAAGAGACACTTGCTAAAAAATGTCTCTTTTAAAGTACAGGGTCAGATATATGATGGAATTAAATATGATGTTCAAATGCCTAAATAATTATTTTAAAGATAATACTAAAATGTCATTTAATGTCTCAGTACCAAATGGGTAGATATTGAATTGGATAATTTGGCACTGTAGGGTTTGGAAACTTGGAGAGGGTATTTACGGCTTATGGGTTTTAAAACCATAATCTCATGATGAATTTGGTTAACATTATTAGGAGCAACATAGTAAATATCTATGCTTTGTTTAATATATTAAATTTATTAGTAGAGTTGTCTGTCAGATTTTTTTTTTAACCTGGCAAGAGCATATGCATTTTAATTTAAATTTAATCTAAATGCTCAAATTTATCTTCAAATGCTTTACTTAGTTAATTATGCAGACATTTTGTGCTAATGCAGCAAACAACTCCATCCAAGATGTACTTTGATGCCTAATTATCTATAAGAATTAAAAATCCTCTGATTAAAAAAATTTACCTCTCATTAAGAATCAAAAACTCCGTTTTCTTTCCCAAATTCAGCCCTGTTCTTCAGTTCTTGTTCATTATATAAATCACTAATGGGGCCATGCTCAGGGGATGGTGACACCATAGAAGAGTTCTGAGCCAGTGTTGGGGACAGGCTCTGCAAAATTTTCTCTGAAGGACATGCTTCTGCGGTTTATTAGTTTTAGGGTTATTAAAATATATTAATGAATCGAATGCTTTCCTAATGTCTTAGGTTATTCTATGTGTGGCAAATAAACAGTGAATGTTTTCCAAGGGGTGTTTAAGTTAAACAAATAAATTCTAGCTACATCAAGTTAGTGGATCAAGATGTTTTTTGTCTTTCCTTTCCTGCCTTGGCGGGTCTGATAAAATCAGAAACTTCTCTACCGTTTGGATTTTTAAGTAGGAAAGAAAGACCAGATTAAGGCATGGCTGCCTCTCCCTGGGCCCACTGAACCCGAACCAAGTGGTTGTGGGTTGCAGGAACAAGAGCGCCTTTGTCATCTTCCTTAATCAAACCCACCAAGCCAGATGAATGGGAAGCATTTTTTAAAGTAAAATAATTCACCAGAATTTGGATGTGTTTCTCTTTAATTAGTTTGATGAGCCCCAAGTCTGAGGACTTGTCAAACACCTGGTATTAACCCTGCGCTACTGACCTAGGGGAAAAAGCAGGGAGAAGCGAAAGGCGAGGCAGGTGGAGTGAGCTGAATGAGAGCGGTTCTCTGTGCAGCCCGTGCTCCAGATGAAAAGAGTCATTACCACAATGATACTTCTAATTATACTGTCATTAGGATACGTCTTCGGTTTGCTGTGGAGCAGGGAGCCTTGCTTTTAGACAACATGATCCAGGAGAGGGTGGAAGCAGGGAGGCATTTAACCCTTTCTCTAGACACAACACAACTGAAGGGCTCAACGTTGAACCCAAGAGTTTTAGATTTGCTTGGCACTGTGCTTCCCACATTGCACTTAAAAGGTGTCAAAACAAGCCATATATGTGTTGCCATGGGAAACTTATCAGTAAGGAACCTCTTGGTGTGCCTGCCATCAACTCTAACTGGCATTTCCAAGCTTTCATGTTCAAAATTCTGCTCTAGGTCAGCCAGTGGACACGGCCAAACAAGGATACTCTTGTATTCCTAATTATAGCGTGAGTTTACGAAAGCAAAATTGGGTACCACAACCTTAAGAACGCAAGGCAAGGTACTCATGGAGTGGTGTGGCTTAGCATTTCACAGTATGGGTTTTGAAGTTTGATGGGTCTGGATTTACATCTCTGCCTCATACCTTGCTAGATCTTTGGCTTTGGGTAGATTATAGGTTTCTAAGCCTAGATTTCTTCATCTCTAAAATGTGGGTAATAGTAGTACCTGCCTCAGGGAGCTGTTAGGAAGAATAAATGAGATGATTCACCTAGCTAAGTAGCACGTGGAAAGCATATATTAACAGCAAGCACTTAGAAAATTGTTGTGAAGTGCTAGTCTCTAAAAGTTTTCTTGAGGCAAGCCTACACTTTCCTGAAATTACCAACCTATCAGAAGTGCCTGCCTGTGCTACAATAAAGAAACTCACAGATGGGTGCCATATTTTGGGGTTAGATGCTAGTCACTTTCTGTAGATCGCAGTTGCAAAGTGCCTAAAGAAGGCTGGGTGATCAGCTCAATTCTTTATTTTCTAAGTGCCTTTGAATACAAGTTTCTCAAAGCTGTTTGGGTATAAGTATCCACTTAATAGGACAGAGTTTCCTCATAAAAATAGTATTTTTTATGTTGGTGACATTTGGACACTGAGCATGATGTTGTTAGAAGGAATCTGAATATTTCGGGGACTTTATTCTTCAGAATAATGAACCATGATGCCCCAAATGGGGTCATGAAATTTAGCATGAATAAATCCAATCCGATTGACATCTTTTAAAAACTTTATCTATCCCAGACTCCACTTGGCACTGAGATTTTAAAAGCTTTTATTTTATACATATAAATGGATTTACACATAGGATGAGAATTTGAACTATTTGGAAACTATTTGGAAGAAAAGCACTATTTATATTTAAAGAATTCTTATACATTATTGCTATTCTTTTATATGTCTGTATTGAACAATAGTCTAGAAGACTCACAACTTAAACTATTTCAAAATAATCACTCTTGAATTTCACACTTAAAGGGTGTGAATTTTTCATGAAATATAATGAAAAGCATATATTGGGAGGATTTATTTTACTGACAAATACCACTGAAGATCCTCTGTGGTGGGTGGCATGGGGCTAGCCCAAAGCAAGCATGAGTGTTACCAGAAGACACACAGACAGACAGTTTTATGCAAAGTTTATACAGAGCATTCCATTTATGCAAATTTTACACAACACACACACACACACACAGGGCTATATCTCAGACAGTGATATTGCTGTATACTCATCCCAGACAAGTATTGACCACTGAAAAAACATTAGGCCATTGCTGTCATATATTTCTAATTCAGTAATGGTATTTTCAGTAGGAGAAATTATTATTTTTATTTTTTAAGTCCTTGCTGTTACTATTTTAAAATCTATATATTTTGTGGGCTTTAGAATCATGCTAAAGTCAAATTATGAGGAACTCTGAGGGATCGTTAAATCCATGAGCTAGTTAATTTCTATGACCATTGTAAAGATGACATTGTATTGCTATGAATTTTAATTAAAATAGCAGACTTTGTTTAATCCTTTTATTAAAAAAGCTCCCTACAATGCAAGTAAAAAGTTTATGTAAGAAAGCGGTTAATTTTTGAGATGTTTGAATATCTTTTCTGCTCAAATCTCATGAGTGTAGCCCTCCATCAATCCATTTTTTCCTTAGAAGGCAGTTTTCCACCTATTTTGTATAAAAAGTAGAGCCTGAAATTTGCTGTAGGTATAATTAGGGCCCTAAAATGTATGGTTGCTCTCTGAAAACTATATCTCCGAGCTCTTTTGCAATACAAGTTAATTAACTGGATTTAGATATTTGCAAGATGATATATTTAATGGGATTACTGCTCATATAATGTTCTCAGTGACTGATTTGCAATCTAAGCTCACGGAACCGAGTGCTGAATTTCCAGCTCTTTGAGAGTTAATGTTGTGTTAAGGAAAAGTAAAATTTGAACCTCATTGTTCATGAATAGGTGAGTTATTCCCGTGAAATGGAGCTGGGCCCTGCGAGGGCTGCGGCCGGCAGATGCTTGGTCAGGAGCGCCCAGACCATCGCATTCCAGTAACTGCCCCAAGTAGCTGGACCCCCACACCTGAACTCCTGACAAGTTCAAGGCAATTGTGTGTCTCCTCCTAATATAATGGCCCATTATTCACAGTCTGTCTCCCAAGTGGGATCAATTAGATGCCTCTGCTCCACAGGCTTAAAGATAAACACCCATGTTTTGGTTGATTGAAAGGTAGAACGTCATACCTAACTGTTCCACACCCTAGCCTTGTCTGTTGTGAGCACCGAATGTTCTAAATCCATCTTTCAATGCAGACATTCCAATTATTTGTGATTATTTTATCAGGCTGGGTGGAAGGTAAGTAATAATTTGCTTGGAAGGAAGAACATCAGTTAAAAAAATGTCATCTTTCCAAAAAAAAAAAAAAAAATCTTCTATTCCTGTCTGCCTCTGTCTCACTCCCTTTTTTGTTAGACAAATATATTTCTGCCCATCAGTTGGGTTCACTCTAATGTTATGGCTTCAGTCATTGGATATGACATCTCTAATGAATATAATTTAAATCTTTTTGAGCAGAGGACTACTGTAAAAATAGCATTTTAACTAAAATGTTGAAACTTTTATTAAATGGATAAATATTAGCTCAGTCAAATCATTATTAGGGGGAAATTTAAATTCTCCCCTAGTTGGAAAGCTATATAATGGCACATCCTGTTTCTCATTTTCATTGGAACTTAGCGAGTAAAATAATATTTTGTACTAGACCTAACAAGATCATTTCCAGGGATCCATAAATGCAGGCTGTGCCCTGTACCTAGCTTCCAGATCACCATTAAACTCTCTCAAGCTAAAGGGTGACTTTAAAAGGAAGCTTCTGTCTATAACATTGCCACAACAATTTCCCCTAGTCTTTAGCTATGTACTCAGAAAGGTGGCTGTCAGGCAAAAATGAAAGTGCAATCTGAATACAGGTGTCAAAAAGTCAGAGGCTGGCGTGGATGCGGAGAGATAGGAACACTCATACACTGCTGGTGGGACTGCAAACTAGTACAACCTCTGTGGAAAGTAATATGGAGATAACTCAAAGAGCTAAAAGTAGAACTACCATTTGATCCAGCAATCCCATAACTGGGCATCTACCCAAAGGAACAAAAGACATTCTATTAAAAAGACATCTGTACTCGAATGTTTATAGCAGCACAATTCACAATTGCAAAGATGTGGAAACAACCCAAGTGCCCATCAATACATGAGTGGATTACTAAAATTTGGTATACCATGTATTTCTACTCAGCCACAGAAAACAATAGTGATCTAGCACCTCTTGTATTATCCTGAATAGAGCATTGCAATGAGGAAGAGCTAATTCTACTACCCCTTGCTTTAAAAACCAGGACATGTCTTCTGTAAACATTGAAGCAGAATTGGATGAGACCACATTCTGTGTAGAGGAAAGAAGTGCTACCTACGTGCTGCAAAGAGCACAATCCCTCCTGGTGATCTTGGCAGAGGGCACAGTTGTCAGGACTCACACTGAATTCAGCCTAAGCCAAGGCCATTGAACACAGAATCTTTCTCCTGACGTGGAATCTAGGGAATTACTGAAATCTAAAAACAAAACTCTGAATTTAATTTCTCAATAAAAAGAAAGAAAAGAAAGAAAGAATAGAAGAAAAGAAAGAAGGAGAGAGAAGGAAAGAGAGAGAAAGCAAGCCAGTCAACCTGCTCAGCACCTGGCTCAAGCGTTCGTTCCCATAAGCCACTTCTGTATTCTACCAGGTTCAAAAGCTTAGAGGTGGCTTTAATAAAAATCACATAAGGATTCATCTTGGTACTTGTGGGAAGTCAATCTAGCAGCCCCTACCACGTGCCAAGGGGCAGCACAACTGCGCATGCGAGAGGTCAGGCGCCTGCGCTCTCCCTCTCTGACCTTGCGTTCTTTGTAACGTAAGCGCCCCGTCTTAATTTCAAGGAACCTAAAATAGCGGTTCCCATATGACTTTTTTCCTCCGAAGACACAGAGCCTTTCTAGCTGTTAGAAATCCACTGACTCTCCACATCGTCAGAGATGAAGATGCCCGATCTTATTTTTAAAGGAGGAGGAGAGAGGAAACCAGCATATGAGAAACAAAATAGCCCATTAAAATTCAACACAATACCCTGAATTCCTGTGAGTCATTTTTGAAAGGAGAGACAGGCATTGGTTTCACAAAGATAAGGCCAAGATGCTTAACAGCAGGTAATTGAGATACTCGTGGCAAGTGGAAGAAGAAAACGGGGAGGGAGGCTGTGAAGATGGCTTCGGACTCTGCCAGGGGAGCCATGCAGCGTCCATCCAACACGCATTCTAGCTTGTCCCTCTGTCGCCACCAATTCAAACAAACCCTTTAGTGTCCTTGTGAATTTGCATCATGAGATGTGGGGAAAGAACAGTCCTTCAGTGTATTCCTGAGCAAGTAGTCAAGTCACCTTTGCAAACAAATACTTTAAAAAATACTACTACCGAGGCTCTGCCCCTGCCCTGAAGCAAGCGCGCGCTAACTCCTTCAGAGCGGGGGCTGAAAAGCTTACATTCAGGATACATTAATCTGGAAACAAGTGTACTTTTGTGTCTGGGAAGGGTTCTTTTCATTGCCATCAATTTAGTACATCGATAGACTGAGATTCTAGCTTCACTATCAGGTTGCCCTCCGAGCTGAGACCTCTCCATAGGCCACGCTACTTAATTTAGACTAATCTGAAGCTGAGTGAAGCTGTGTATCCGCTCTGATTTCTTCCTACCATCATGAACACTCTCACTACTCTTAGCCCTCAATGACTGGCTCTGAGTTTCTTGGCAGGAAAAAGTGAGCTCTAGGTAATACGAACAGTTATTCAGCTCTGTTGATAGTTCGTTAACTGAGGGCAAAAGAAACACACATGCATACACACACACGCATGCACGTGCTCATAACAGCTAAAAGCATGTGGCCTTTTTTGCACCTTCTGATAAACTATCACAGATTTTGGCCTTCTGGAAGAGACAGGTAGGCACCTGCCATCCCATAACCCTTTCTGTGGTGCTATGAATTTTCTGAAGATGCTACAGTGCTTTGAGCTAAATTCAACTGAAATTAGGGGGAAAAAACAGATTTTTTGCAATGTGTACTCTTTGGGTGCTCAGAACCCTGAATGGATATCCAGGACTGAATTTCTTTTTCAAATTTTTTGTTTTTATGTTTTATTCTAATGCCTGTGTCTTTTTAGTAAAGAAGTTAGGAATTAGAATGATCTACAATAGAAATTCCTACTTCTTCCATTTGTAATATTGTGAGAACCACATGCTTCTGTTGTTTCATTATTAATGATAATACTAAAATAAAATATTAATGGATTGAGTAGTTACCATAAGCAAATCCAGGGCTAGGCCTTTACCTACATTAGCTCTAATCCACAGGATAGCCCAACTTTTCAGGGGTGACGAAGGGCAGAGGCAGTAAATTTTGGGGACCTGCTCAGGTGACGCAGCTCATCAATGGCCAAGGACGTGGCGCCAAAGCTATGTCCTTCCCATCGCATGTCATTACCCAACAGCAACTTTGAAAACTTCAACAAAGTTTCATCACCAGGTAGCCTTCAATCTCATGATTTAAAAAGAGGAGATTAAAGTCATTTGCTCCTATTCTGTTGGTTTTTGGTTCTGTTTTAAAAAAGAATAGGATGAGTTTGAGGAAATTATGTAGTTAGTTCCAGGTCTCTGTTTTAAGCAACGATTTGCTTCCAAAATTATTCATATTTCCAAATTCTAGTTCTGGAAAACTCAAGTTATTCAAAGATGAGATTATCCATTTAGGATATAGTATGGCTCAAAACTATTTCCCTTTAGTTTTGGAAGATGTCAATGCCGTAAATTGACATCTGAAAGGGGCCCTAGTCCTGTTGAATCCAACCACTCTATTTCCCCCATATGGGAAGCTGAGGTTCAAGGTCACCGACAGAGTTGGGGAAGTCAAAGCCAGGACTTGGACCTGGACCTCTTTCCTCCCTCCCACCATTGTCAGGATTATTTGGGGACCACTCAAAGCAAGGTCCTTGCCTCCCTCTGTCCGTCCGGACTGCACCCTCTTTCCCTTCCTTCATTCTCCGATGTTGTCTGTCTGACCCTTCCTCACCTCTGTCTCGCAATCGAAGTATTGTTGGGAGCTTTCCTTGTTGCAAAAGGCCCCACATGCAGCCCCACTGACCACAGGCAATGAGCATGTCCCTCTACGTCGGCCTGCCTTCTCAGGCCTGGAAATTGAATTTTAAAAGCACTTTACAAGTCCTGTTTAGTTAATCCCCATAAGAGCAGGGAATGGAGGTTACCATTAATCTCCCCACTTTACTCCTTGAGTGAGGAAACCAAGAAGCTGAAAGGTTAAACAGTTTTCAGGAATCGCTGGGTGCCTGGGCTCAGGCACTCTCAGGGGGCTCTCAGCGGAGCTGGTGAGGAATGTGGGGCTGAGCCCTCCGCCACTGCCTTCTCAGCCTCCCTGCCCTGCCTCTCTTTGCACCTCTGGGGCCCCCGAGGTGGGCTGGTGCCTGCTTCCCTGGCAGGTAGGGACACGGCTAGAGGAGTAAAGTCCTTCCCATCACTGCTCAGGGGACTTCCTGGGCTTTCATTCATTCAATAAATATTTGCAGAGTGTCTTCCAAGTACCAGGCATTGTGGTAAATGCTGAGGATATAATAGGAGAACAAACAGACATGCTCATTACCCTCATGTGTTTTATAAAGCTCCTCTCAGAGGGTTGGTCATTTATTCTTTCATTAATCCAGTCCTTTAGTGACTCCCCAGTCACTCCTTGGGCACCTAATCTTTGATTTTCAAAGAGAGCTAAAGGAAGGAGGTATGTTTATATTTTCACACACATTTCCCTCCAGCTCTGGGATACATTTTAGGAGTCAGGAAAGGATCCCCCTTGCCCCCTGCCCCCCAAATCATTTCCACTGCTTTTCTTAATCTGGGAGGACATGGCCACTGTCTCAATTCTCTCAGTGGCAAATTCACACACACTCCCATTATCTGTCAGGGATAATTTTCTACAGTCTTTGTCAGTTCAGGCTGCTATAACTAAGTACCATAGCCTGGGAGGCTTATAAACAACAGAGACTTATTCCTCACAGCTCGGGAGGCTGGAAGTCTGAGGCCAGGGCGCCAGCATGGCTGGGTTCTGGTAGGGGCCCTGCCAACATGGCTGAAAGAGGGCGAGAGAACTCCTTGGGGTTCCTTTATAAGGGCACTAATCCCATTCGTGAGGACTCTGCACTGTGACCTACTCATCTCCCAAAGGCCCGTCTCCCAATACCACCACAGTGGTGGTTTGTACTTCAACATATAAATTTTGTGGGGCCATAATTATTTAGTCCATAGCACCTGACATTTCCTTTAATCCAGCCAGCATGACGTGTCCTGTGTATATAAGCCAGCATTCTTACGTTGTTGCTGCTGCATTCCAGGCCCGACCACCTGCTCAATTGCCCTCGTCAGTCAACAAATAGGCAGAGACTGAGCCCCGTGGATGCACCAGCACTGTCCCAGGCACAGAGGGTACAGCAGGGAGCAAGACAGACACAGTCCCTGTCACAGTCTAACAGTGCACAGGTAAAAGTCCAGGATCTTTGATATTGCCCCACATAGTAACAAGGAAGTAGGCAGTACTGAAAAAACTACCAGAAGCATAGTCAGCTCTCTGTATCTGTGGGTTCTACATCCCTGGATTCAACCAACTGCTCATCAAAAATATTTTTAAAAAATAATGCATCTGAATAGAACAGGTTCATTTTCTTGTCATTCTCTAAACAATACAGTATAGTAATGGTTTACATAGCTTTTACATTGTATTAGGTATTATGAGTAATCTAGACATGATTTAAAATATATGGGAGGGATGTGTGTAGGTTCTATGCAAATACCATACCATTTTTTAACAGGGACTTGAGCATGTGTGGATTTTGGTATCTGAGAAAAGTCCTGGAATCAATCTCCCATGCATAGGAAGGAATAACTATATCCTGTTTTAAAAAATTAAAAGTTTTCCCAGTATGAAATAATACTATTATATAGATTTTTTGAAAAAAAGTGTAAAAAGTAAAAACATAATCTGGTCTGTTTTCTCTATATTTTTATGTAGCTGTGCTCATAATACAAACAACTTTTTTAGAGAACATTGTAGCATGAACATTTTTCATGTGATTACAAAGTCTTATTGAATATTTTTAATACCCACACAATATTCTAGGAAGTTTCCCAAGGCTCTTACAATCTGTACTAGTTTCCTATAGCCACCATAACAAATTACCAAAAACTTGGTGGCTTCCAATAATAGAAATTCATTCTCACAGTTCTGGAGGTCAGAAGTCCAAAATCATCATCACTGAGCTGAAATCAAGATGTCAGCAGAGTTGTGCCTTCCTCCGAGGCTCTAGGGAACATCAGTTCCTTGGCTCTTCCAGCTTCCGGTGGCTGCCAGCATTCCTTGGCTTCTGGTCACATCATACCAGTCTTCAAGGCAGCATCTCCAGGTCTCTCCTGGTTCCATCTTCATACCACTTTCTCCTTTTCTGTGTGTCTAATTTCCCTCTACCTTTCTCTTATAAGGATACTTTCAATTACAGTAATAGCCCATCTAGATAATCCAGAATAATCTCCCCATCTCAAAATTCTTAACTTGATCATATCTGCAAAGACCCCTTTTTCAAATACAGTAATATTTATAGGGTCTAGGGATTAGAACCTGCTATCTTTGGGGGCCATTATTCAGCCTATTGCATAGATATATGAGGACACAAAACCAACAAAAGGAAAAGTAAACTACCTGGCATAAAGGTAACTAACCAAGAGAAACAAAGTACAGAGAAAGTGGGGATCAGCTGGGCTAAACTCCAGAGGTTAGGAGGGTCTTTATGGCATAGATGACAGGGCAGGAGGATTCAAGCTGACCCCTGATGAGAAATAGCAGTCACAGCAGAATCTTAAACAAGAGGATGCGAGATGAGCCTGTCTCAGGAAGATGAACCCAGCAGCAGGGCAGCAATGGGAGAAACCGCAAGGATGCCTTGGAAATCCAGGATGAAGTAAGAGGAACCTGGCTTTGGGTGTGTCTGTAAGAACAAGGCAGAGGAGAAAGGGATGAACGAAGGATCATATAGGGTGATAGAACACGAAGAGACCAGGAAATAGGAAGGATGTCAGGTCCTGAGACTGAAAGAATGCAAAAGTATAGAAAAGAGATGATCTAGAACTAATGCTTACATAAACCAAAATATAAAAATAGCAGGAGATGAAAGAAGTTCTTAAGAAACAAGGGAAAATACACAAAAGTGAACTGTTACTGTAAACCACAGTTGGGGTTTCTCAGTTGTTACTGATAAGAAACAAAAAAAGGTTTGGCTAACGCCTTTAATTAAGATTGAGAAATGGAGGCGCCCATTGTTAAAGGTCCTGACACCGTATTAAAAGAACTTCCCAAGCAGCTCGACCTGCAAGTTGACCTGACTGTGGGGTTTGCTCAACTCGTGAAATAACAAGCACACAATAAATTCCAGTTTATCCCACGCGTCTTTCCAATGGGCACATTATTCAGTGACTAATACAAAATATAGTTCCACCTAATGTTTATGGTGAGGCCACTCGTGAGTCTCCCTGCTAATTCGCCATCATGTAAATTGTGATAATTTTAGGCCTATTTTAATGCTAATCATGGCTTGACAGAGAACAGCTAAAAGTCTGCAGTGTGACATGTGGCCCTGCACATGCAGGAACTGCATGAAGTTGGCTTTCCTTTGAAGTCAGCACAAATGATAACTGTAAAATAGTTTCTTGGCGGGAGATATGTTAAATTAATATATATTAAACAGAAGGTGTATTTAAAAAAATAACAATTTTCACTCTAATAAAGGCTTAATAGCTTTCTCTAGTCATTAGATTCAGTCCTTACAATGCAATTTAAATCCAGTAATAACTTTAATAAGGTTTATATTAGAAATCATTCTTTTTTACTCTCTGTGCACACAAGCTCTCATAAACCAAGAGTATTGTGTTTCAGACTCTTTCCCCAGCTTCATCATTCTGTTGGAGAGAGAGTGAGGCTTAGCAATCCTGCTCAGCACACTTTCACGGGGAGCAGGCGCCGTGCCCAAGGCTGGGCTGGGAGGATGAGCAGCCAGGGGAGCTGGCCTCTGGCTCGTCCAAGGAGGAGTCTGGCAGATGGGCTGCAGCGACAGATGCGGAAAGGCGCAAGGCCAGGGGCCACACCGAGAAGGAAGGGCATTCACTCTCATTGCATGAAGATGGCATTTGTGTCTTTTTCTAATTAGTGAGGCGGTTTTGCTGGGTGGTTAAGTCCATGCTGGACTCTGGATCCAGACTGGCATTACCACTTACACACCGTGTGGCTTAGGCAAGTCACCAGCCTGTTCTGTGCCCTGGTTCCTCATTTTAAAATTGGGTATAATAACAGTATCGATGTTGGGTACAGATAGAAGAAATAAGACCTACTGTTCCATAGATCAGCTGGGTGACTATAGTTAACAATAATCTACTGCACATTTCAAAATCTCTAGAAGAGAATAATCCAAATGTTCCCAGCATAAAGAAAGATACATATTAAGGTGATGGATACCCCAATTACCCTGATTTGATCTTTACACATGATATGAATGCATCAAAATATCACATGTCCCCCTAAAATAGGTGTATCTACTATGTATCAATAGAAAATATAATCTCTCCCCTCAAAAATAGTAGACCAATGTCATTCAATATCAGTTGTAAGACTCAAATGAGTCATTATATAGAAAGCATCTAGACCATACAAGAAAGGCCTCCTATGCTTTAGCCATAACTGCTACTCTGAGCAGAACCACACACACTCATTGAAATCAGGGCAAACAGTTCAGTGAAGGATGAGGGTAAAAAGTGAGACTCACCTGCACTCCTGATGCTCCTATTTGGTGCCATACTTTCACTCATCTCTTATTGAAGATAAACATGCCCAGAAATATAATTTTATGTAAATAATTATATGCATTTCTTTTTTTAATCAGCAAGCTTTAAAAAAAAAATCCTTTGTTTTTGCTTCACTTCGCTCTCTTTCCCCTGCTTCCTGTCCACCCCTGCTCCCAGGTCACTGATGCTAAGAATGCAGCGTGCAGCGTGCATCCTTGCGCATCTCACTCAGTGCTCCCACAGTCTGTGCAAATCTGTGGAGCGGGGCTTGCAAGGCTCATTTTTGGATAAATGTGGTCATATTTTTCACATTTCTCTGTGTGTGAGCATATGGGTTTCGTTTCCCCTTACTTAACATAAACCAGCAATCCCTCCAAATCAATGGGTAATGGATCCAACTCACTCTTTTTAGTGGCTGTATAATATTCCACAATTCTACTATTCATTCATCCATTCTGCCATTGATTGGCACTTACTTTGTTTCCATGTGTATGTGTGTGTGTGTATACAAATAATCTCATAATAAGAGTCTTGGAGTTCTTATTTCTAGGGATACTTTCCCAATAATAGGATTGTGGGTTAGTGTGTATATTTTTAATTTTGTAGAGGGTTTGGGGTGATGAGTTGAGGGGCCTCAGAAAATAGTCAAAGGCATAGAATAGACACTATCCCAAGAAGGAAAGAGATCACCCATCCAGATTTCCAAATCTATACCTTTAGAAATAGGCAAACATGGCAGAAGTGACATCCAGTGAATGGAGGAGCTGGACTTGAAGGGAGGGCCACTGGCTCATGGTTCACTGCTCTTTCTCCCCTTCCACATGGATAGAGGAAGTGACCTTGGAACTCAGTCTTGAAGGATGAACAGAATATATTAATAGAAGGTAGAGAAGAGGGCAAAGGCCTCTCAGGTAGGGCGAAGAGCATGGGCAAAGGCCAGGTGGGTATAAAAGTGCATGGTATGTGAAGGATGGTAAGCCTTTCTTACTGTTTCAGCCTAGAGTTCTAGCAGGGGACTTGGATGGGCGGTGCCAGCTGGTGATGCCAGATAGGTGAGAGGGAGGGGCCATGTTTAGGAGTTTAGATATTGTCAGTGAAGCTGTAAGGAAACATCAGATTTTAAGGTGATTTTATCACATGAGAGTTTGGGGGAGATCGCTCTAGTGGCAAGTGGCAGTTAGCAGCTGAGAGGTTTAATTTACCAAGTAATTGAAGCTGCAACTCAAGGAGACCAGGTAGGAAGTTGGAGATGGAGAAGTCTGGACATTCCAGAGTAAAAGCCACATTACTTTTTGACCAGATGTTCAAGACATTGGGTGTCTTGAGTGCATGGTAGGCCCTCAGTAAATATTGAAAGAAGGAATCTCACAAGGGGAGCCAGAGATGATGGGGAGGAGTCAAATCTGGACACTGGTGCTAGGTGAGTCATTGCCAAGTTGCTGTGCCGTGCAGGCACCCAAAGAAAGGGATCCCACAGTGGCCCTTAGCCCTGCCACTTTGGAAACATCTCCCCAAATGCTAAAGGATTACCCTGATCTCGTTTATGAAGTAGGATCTGTTACAGGAGGGACTATCTTTTATAACTCTGTGCTCTTGGCAATGAACAAACATCTCAAATTCCCAAGAAGAAAGCCATGGTTCTATTATGAAATTAATTTTCCACTGACCCAAGTCCAGAAGGCTGTTTGAAAGATAAGTGTTGATTGAAGTGAGTATGAAGACTTCCATCCAGCTTTGCAAATTATGAGATCTGCAAATCTGTAAGTAGAAATAGAGTCTTTCTGGAAAAAATATTAATACCGTACCTTGGTGTTACTGGGTGATTGCTTTTCAACACCTGGGAGGACTTTTAAATGAACAATTCCTGTTTATATCTTCCCCCAAATAGTGTTGGAACTCCCAGGCATCTTATAAAAGTTTGAAACAGGCCTGTGTTGCCAAGGTCATAACTTGATTAACCATACAGAAAGCACAAGCCCAGGCATATTACAATTATAGAGGGATCATGTCTCACATGATCCAGGCACCTGAGCTGATGTGAATGTCTAAGTCCCAGGAGGGATTCTGAAAACAAAAATGCAAGGAATGAATCCAGAAGATGGTATTAAGGTCTATGGCAGTAGGTGAGTTTAAGAAAGGATTGAGAAATAAAAGAGGAGAATAGAATGATGGAGGCAGGACCCCAGGGATGTGTTTCCATGGCAGCGGGCAATGAGGAGGAGAGGGAGTGGAGAACACAGGGTACTAAGATGAGAGCAGAGCACACACACACACACACACACACACACACACACAGCACAGACTCTGGAGGACGGGAATGAGAACAAGACCTTGGGGGTGTTGAGTCCACCCTTTCTTCCTCGCCACCTTATACAAAGGAGAAAATCCAGCATCGATGCTGGAAGTCAACCCACAGCTCACTCGCCAGGATCTGCTTTTATTTCACCAGGTCTCTCTTCCTGGGGTCCCAGCTTAGTTCTGTCTGTGCCTATGCCAGGGTCTGTGTGGAATTAGATGTACATGGATTCTGTTTCCTTTTGCCACAGGCATTGAAATGAGACTAGAGCTCCTACGGGACATGGAGGCACAAATACTGATTCAAGGGAAGAGGTGCATCCTTTGAGACAGATGCAGGAGATTTGGGGTTTCTTTTGTTTTGGACTTTTACAAACTGGCTTAGGAAGATGTGTGAAGGTGCAGAACATCACTGTGATGGGCAAATAAATGCCATGCCCCAGAGACGTCCACAGCCTAATCTTCCCAACCTGTGAATGTGTTACCTTATGTGGCAAAAGGGACTTTGCAGACGTGATTAAGGTTAAGGACCTGGAGGTGAAGAGATCAGCCTGGATTGTCCATTTGGGCCCGATGTGATCACAGGGGTCCTTAGAAGCAGAGAGCCTTTCCTGGCTGCAGAAAAGCAGAGGGACGGCAGCCTGGGAAGGACTTGGCCCAACATAGCTGGCTTTGACGATGGAGGAAGGGGCATGAGTGAAGGAATGCAGATAGCTCTAGCAGCTGGAAAGGACAAGGAATTGGAGTCTCCCCTGGAGCCAGCGTCCGGAAGGAATGCAGCCTTCCTGACACCTCAGTTTTAAATTGATGAGATCCTTGTCGAACTCTGATCTCCAGAACTGTAAGATGATAGATTTGTATGGTTTAAGCCACTGAGTCTGTGATACGGCAGCCATGGAAAATGAATACACTCACTAGGCTGGTGGAGAGAGAAGGTTACCAAGATGAGAACATCTCCACCAAGAGCAGAATGGGTCAGAGCTCTGCCAAGATTTCATCTTAGGATTTGTCTTAGTCAGCTCAGGCTGTTATAACAAAATACCATAGACTGGGTGGCTTAAACAACAGGCAATTATTTCTCATGGTTCTGAAGACTAAGCCCAAGATTAAGGTGCTGGCAGATTCCGTTCCTGGTGAGAGTCCACACCCTGGTTTGCAGGTGGCCACGTTCTCACTGTGCCTTCACATGGTGGAGAGAGAGCGAGCTCTGGTCTCTCCCCCTTCTTCTGAGGTCACTAGCCCCATCACGTGGACCTCACTCTCATGATCTCATCTAAACCTAATTACCTCCCAAAGGCCCCGTCTCTAAATTCCATCACATCGGGGGTTAGGGCTTCAACATATGAATTTTGGAGGGACACAAACCTTCATTCTATAGCAGGATTTTTAAAAGCATTGATGGGCAAAAACAAAAAGCAAGACAAAACAGAATAGCTGTTTAAATCTATAAGCACATCAGTTTTACTCAGAGGTAGACATTAAATGTTGACTATGATTTTTTTTCACAGCATGGGTGTACCTTGAACTAATTGCTTGTCCTCAGAGAGGTGTGTGTGTCCTGGGCAGGCTCACAGGCCATCATGGCTGAAGATGTGTGAGACCACGTGGCCGTCACGGTGGGGAGGAGCGAGAAAAGAAATGGGACCCGACCCAGTGAGGCCCCACCAGGTTGTCCTGCAGGTGGTTATGTTCATTAAAGCAAATAAGTAACACAGCCCCAAACTCCAGTGGCTTAACTCAACATAAGTCAATTTCTTACTTCTATAACAACCCTGTCAATTAACAAAATGTCAGTTTGGCAGTTGACATTCTGTATAATGATTCAGGGATCCAGATTCCTTCCATCTTGTGACTCTGTCCTTTCCTAAACTTGGAAAACTTCATGTCCAGACAATGGATAAGAAAAGATGGTGGAGAAGACCTGTCTGATTCTTTTCTTTCTTTCTTTCTTTTTTTTTTTTTGAAACAGGGTCTTGCTCTGCTGCCCAGGCTAGAGTATAGTGGTGTCGTCATAGCTCACTGCAGCCTCAGACTCCTGGGCTCAAACAATTCTGCCACAACCTCCTGAGTAGCTGGGACTACAAGGCACACACTACCATGACTGGCTAATTTTTCTATATTTTGTAAAGACAGGGTCTCGCTAGGTTGCCCAGGCTGGTCTCAAACTCCTGGCCTCAAGCGATCCTCCCACTCTGGCCTCCCAAAGTGCTAGGATTTCAGGCATGAAGCACTGCGCCTGGCCAAAATCTCCAACTCTCTCTCTTCCTATATGTATGTTCTTCACTTAACCTTTATGAACTTGGCTTTGTCATGTGTAAAATGTTGATAACAATTGTTCTTGCCTATAATATTAGTAATAGTCCTGCTGTTAGACTTAAATACCATGATGTAAGGCTCTTAGTTCTGGGCTTGGCACGTATTATGTGCTCAATAAATGGCAGCTGCTGTGTTTATTATAGAAAAATATCACTAGTGAGAGGAACATAGTCCCTGAAGCCTGAGTTCCTTTCTAATGAGCAGAATGAATTAATATGAAGGATGTTGGCCATTTGTGTGTTGGGGAGAAAGTTGTTTCACTCTGGTAACTTTTGGCATGGTGACTGGACACGCTCTGGAATGAAAATGACCTTAGAAAGGAGCAAGAAGACTGGGCTACACAAAGATCCAGTTTCTCTTCTGTGTCAAAACCTATTCTTTTCTTACAGGGCCAGATTCAGGCACATCATCCACCCAGAGTCACAGCGCTCACCTGAATTCTCTTTCTCGTAGCTTTTGTCATTTCTGAAGGAGGCCCTATGTGTCTGAGCCTAAGTGCGTTCGCCATTACCAGAAAGGGGGTTCATGAAGCCGGATCACAGAGGAAAGTTGCACAGCATGTTTAGCTGTCCATGCCGTGTGTGCTGTGGTTAGGATACATATGATGTATAGGAACCAGAGGTGGATTTTCTTTGGAGAGGGTAGTATTTAGTTCCCAAGCACAGAATAGCTATTCAGTAGGTATTTGATTTCTTGTTGGCGTCCCTGCTGTTGGCCTACCTTTTCTCAACCCTCAAGACCTCCAGTGTTCTTTCTTTTTACCTTTCAGGTTGATGGCATTCAGGAAACTGCTGGAAACTTTGGAAGGGAACCAGCACACTGCACTGGTCTGTGCCTGATTCTGCTCAGGCAGCCCCAGCTTGCAAATGCCACTGGGATCACATCATTCTATCACGAAATTGGACTTTTAAAGAGCCGGAGTCAAGTGGCCAAGTCCATGGCCGTGAGCAACCTCAGTCAAGAGCTGTGAGAACACAGTTTACTGGGAGCGGTTGCTCATCTCAATCGGGCTTTGGGTAAGGTTGGATCACAAACAATTCTTTTCTGAGGTGAGTTCCCAGAGGACAGATGTTCTGTGCGCTTGCTGGAGGGCAAACCATTGCCGTTTGAGATTGCCACAGACATAGGTTGAACCTTGCTCCGGGAACGAAGGTGCCCTACCCCGACTGTCGCAGTGAACAATTTCTCTGCAGGTGGTGCCTGTAGACAAATCAGCCGTGATTTTTCTCTGGAACATACTATAAAGGGTACATTTTAGAATGAGAAAACTGAGGTGAGAAGGAGAAGCCTTTTAGAATGCCTCAGTGATTCATGCACATTAGTGTGCATGAGAATACCCTGGAATCGGTGTTTAAAATTCCGATTCCTGTGGCTCTTTCTACAGACTCAGAGGCCTGGGGGTGGGTCCCAAGACTCTTCAAGTTTCCAAAAAGCTGCAGATGATGCTGATACGGGTGCTTGGGGCAACGGGCGCTTCTAGAAACACACACCCAGGTGAATTGTTTTAGCTCGAAATACTTATTCCTGCAACAGATGGGCTGGCATCACCTTTCGAAGAGAAAACACCTACCTTTGCTTTTTTTTTTTTCTCACGGACAGACAGTCGTGAAATGTATAAGATGCAAATAGCACTGATTTAATTCTCTCAACATTGTAGGGCTTCTATAGTTTTTTTTTTTTAAGTAAAAATTCCCTAAGAATGGTAAAAATGTCAATGACACGAGAAAAGGATGGAGGCGGGCACTGAAGGGTTGAATTTTGTGTTGTTTTTTTTTTTAATCTGTCACTTAGCAACAACATATGTATTGCTGACAGTTGGAGGAATCTTTGAGTTGGCAACACTGAATTGTTAGGAAGTTTAAATTTGTGTTTGATCATTGTTAGCGGTGTTTTAGCAAATCGTGTAAGGTACAATATGTGCATTCTGCTGTTTTGGAAGGGAGACATTTTAAGTCAGAAATATTTGACTGTAAACATATTTTGCACTGAACCCTATTTTCCTTCTACACAGAAGAAAAACCAAAGCTTACCTAAGCACAGTAAGAAACCCAGTTAATCACTGCTATAGGATTAGGAGGGAAATGTGCTTCAAAAATAGTTTGTGAAAGTTTTAATTACATACACAATCATAAAATGCTCAGTAATTGCTGCATATTGATTCCGTTTTTTTTTTCTTCTGGAAATGCTAAAACTATTTTAATATACACAGAATCAATAAACATAATTAAAATATGAGCTCATCAAAACAGTAATTAAATGTACTTAACAGCTTTTGTGGCTTTTCCCCATATGGTTACTGTGGGAGTGTGAATCTGGCTCGCTAGATAAATGTAACAAAATAAAGTGAAAGCCTCAGAAAAGATTACTGTCGTATCATAATACAATAAAACTCGGCTCTGCAGCGGGCCGCACTAAATCAAAAAGTTGACAAAAGGAGTGGTGTATGCAATTATTATACATTTTGGGGCTGTTTTCTATTTATATGAGATTAACACTATCATGGTCTGCATTCGGAAGGAACAGTCAAATCCTCCAACATGAAAGGAATTTGGGGAGAGTGTCCTGAATTCTTAATATGACAAGTTCCCTTTTAGGATCTTGCTGGTAAAGGGTTTGATCCTTAACAACGCCCAACCACCAACCTAGACTCGGTCTACCTTTCAGGAGCCAAGTCAGGTGACACTTAGAGATCTAAACCATGTGGTTCTCAGAGCTATGACTCATGAAGATAGTTCTGCCTGCCATTTATTTCTTCAATTCATTTCAGCAGCCCTGGCCATGGAGAGGTAAATTAAAGATGACGCTTGCCTTCAAAGGGTGCACAACCCATGCTGCCTGGAAATGGTGTTGAATCAGAAGATAAGGACATGTGATCCGCCTGAGGTTGGTTTCTTCCCAAGTAGACCTTGAGACAGGCTTTCACTGTGAGTAGTTCATGTGGGAGGCCGTCCTTGGAAGCACGGCTGGGGGCAGGACAGTGAGGCAGGGAAGGAAAGCAAGCGGGGAATGTGCATCACCAAGCAGGCTACCGCGGCGGGCAGCAAGAGCCCAGTCCCAGTGGAGAACTCAGAGAGACAGTGTAGAATGTCCCTCAGCATTGTCCCACCTGAGGGGTGAGGGAGTTGGGATATTTATTGTCCATGTCCTGTCTGGCTTTGCCTGAAGGCTGCTCTCTGAGACGTTGACGCCCCGGTTCTCTGGCCTGGCCCTGGGGGCAGCTGCGAGTCAGCACCCCGCGGACAGTCTTACGCACTTGCAGAGGACGTCAGTGGCAGGTACTGGAATGGTGAGTCTGAGGTCACAAGAGGGGAACAACCGCTTCCACCGTGGGGTCTGTGATAGGCTGAATAATGGCTCCAAAAGATGTCCATGCCCCAATCCCTAGCACCTGTGAATGTTATCTCCTATGGCAAACACTTTGCTGATGTGATGAGATTAAGGATCTCCAAATGGGAATGTTATCCTGGCTTCTCTGGGTGAGAAATATATGTAATTGGAAGTGTCCTGATGAGAAGGAGGTAGATGGAGATTTCAGACAGGAGAGGAAAAGGCACTGTGACCTCAGAGGCAGAGGGATGTGGTCACAAGCCAAAGAATACCAGCAGCGGCCAGAAGTTGAAAGAGACGAGGAATAGAACCTTCCCTAGAGCCTCTGAAGGCAGGTGGCCCCGCTGCCTCCTGCTGTTAGCCCAGGGATACTGACTTGGACTTCTGGCTCCAGAACCAGGAGAGAATAAATTTCTGTTGTTTTAAGCCATGAAGTTTGTGATAATTCATTATAGCAGCTGCAGGAAACTAATGCAGGGTCTTAGGGGGAAAAAAATCCTTTCAAGAGGAGGGATAATGGCAGGTAGAGAAAAAACACATTAGTGAGCATGTGGGTTATCACATCTGAAACTGAGACTGATTTCAGCACCATTCCAACTTCCTGTTCTCTTCCTCTCTCATTGCCCTACTTTATGCAAAATCTCTTGCAGAATTTTTTTTTTTTCTCAGCAAGTTCATCTACACTTGATGACTGGACCTGGTTCTTTCTTTGGCCGAAATGTCTAAAACACAGCCATTCTTACTCTGTTTTACTGTATCTTCCCCATGAAAAGTTCTGGGTTCTTTGGAGATTTTCTATGGGCACATGTGGAACATGTCCTGTGCATGTTCTCGTCCATTCCTGAGCACACCTGTTGGAGAATTCCACCTGGGTTCTAACTGAGTGGGATCACTCAACTTTGAACCATATATGAAATTTCCCTAAACAGGATAGAGAAAAGACTGTGTTGTAAAGTGGGAATGAGACTTGACTCTTAAAGTTGAAATAATACCTCATCTCTGAAAATTAAACAAGGCTAAGGAGGGGAAATGTGTGAAAAAATAAACTCTAAAACCTCTTGATTGTTTTGAACTTGGGACACAGATGGGTGTTCCTGTTGTGCCAAAAAATCCATTGAACAGCACCAGCTGTGGGGTAAAGAAAACTTGTAAGAATCACACATTGCTGTATTAAGGAGGGAGGGAAAAGTTTTGCAGATCAGTTGATTTCTCAGTGCATCATGTGGCCAGATGAAAGCCTAAGACTACATCTGCAGGCGGATTGTACTAGTGTTAATATTCATGCGGAGACAATCTAGAAAGCTGTTTCCTCTGAATTTTTAGCAGTATGGTAGGTCTGGAGGAAAAATGTTTCTTTTGTGTTAAGGAGTTTGTGCCGCGTTACTTTAGAGCTTTATGAGGATTAATTTTAAAAGAGCATTGGGAGTGAAACTATTAGGCCTTATGCTGGGGTAATATTCCAAATAGTATACAATCAGCAAAACCAGAACTGACCAATCAGATGCTGTCCTGGAACCCCTGCCGTGCCTGGTGTTAACCTTTTACTTGCTGGATCATGGAGAGGTCTGGGGATTTCTGGGGATGGGGGAGGGTGGCAGGGGTGCTGGGAGTGTATTGGGGGCTCAGGGGAACAACTGTTTACAGCATGGCCGTACCAATACTTACCGGCTAAATGTGAGCCCTCACCGTATAACGTATGAAACACCAGGCCCTCCTCTTACCTCTCCTCAACAAAGGGAGGTAAAAACACATGATAGAGATTCATTTCTTTAACACACGTTCTTTGAGCCCACTGTGTGCTAGGCATCGTGCTAACTCAGCACTGGGTATAAGAAGAGCTTGCCAACTTGAGCGAACGGAAAAGTGTCATTGTCATTATGTTTGAGATGCCCAAGCACTTGACTTATCTGGGGATTCTTTAGCCGCAAAGTGATGAAAAACCTAATGCCAACTTCCCTAAGTACGACAGAAAAAGGGCAGAGGATTTGTTGGCTCGAATGACAGAAAGGTTCTGGGGTACATCCTGCTGGGCCCAGGGGTGGGATCGTGAGCATGGGTGCGCGGGGCATGCCCGCACATGTATCTGTTTTCCCTCTTTCGTTGTTTTGGCTGATATCCTATTTGCACTTCCTTGAACGCAGAGCCTGAAACAAGGACTTGGGTGCAAGTAGTTTGTCTGGGAAGAGACCCCAGGAAGCAGAGGTGAGGGAGAGGGGAACGGACGGAGCAGGGGAAGCCAACTCGCACTGCAGTGACACGCTCAACACTGCTGTGGACAGCAGGCTCTGTCCTGCTGCGGACCCCCTGAGGAACTACACAGAATTGAGAATTTCTACAGAATTTTCCAGAATTGAAGACAGGTGAGGCTAGGACATTTTTCTGCAGATCCCTGCCTCCCATTGGTCAAGGGTTGCTCCCAGGGACACTATGTCCCCTGTACTTCTTCTGGGTGGTGTCCGCTTGTGCCTGGGTGTCTTTCCACAGCACACTTGACACAGGACCCTGCGGCAGGCGTGTGAGCGTCCACTGCAGTTGCCCTCAAAGCAGCTGGGCAGAGGAGACACGGCCTGGTGCCTCGGAAATGTCTGCTAAGCTGGGCTTCCCTCGGTGCTGGTGCCAATCCTGGGCTCCACGTGGCAGCGCAGTGGTTCCCATCACTTTATACCAAACGTAGCAGGCTTGGTGGGAACAGGAGCTTCCTGGATCTGTGGGGAGACCAGCTGAGCGAGCCTCCTTCTCTCTGGTGTTCGCAGAATTCGTGAGAGTAGAATCTAAATTCTGATCCCCTAGGTAATAATTTAGGATGTCACCCAGATGTTAAGTTTAGAGCCATCCCGTCAACCAAGTTCTGGATTTGTTTCACTCTATTTTAAATGTGGCCAAAATCCCACAGGCCTTTACTGATTGCCCAGTGGGCGCCTTAAGAGCACTAATGATGAATCCCCTCAGACTAAGACTATAACAAGTTTTGGGCCCAAGGAGTGATAATCAGGGCTTCTACCTGTGATTAGGAAACTATAAATCAGCTTGACTCTAAAACTCCAAACTCAACCTCTTCATAGCCCCCTTTGAAAAAGACTTGCTGTGCCACATTTGTGTTCCCATAATATTGTATTGTAAGGTTTAAATGTCACATTCTGTTGGAACATGTGCTATATACTGGAAAAGAATGAAGTGAAAATTGCTGAGTTTCGCCTCTCCTTGAAGCTTCATTTGTTAGTTGGGGTTACCTGCCTGGCTCCAAGGCATAGCACGACACTTCCAGTCTGATTTGATTTTAATGTCAACCTGATTCACAGTGCAGGTCCCTGTGGGGTCTCAGCCACCTCCCTTGGGTTCCATCCCAACCACTCAGCACTGCCATTCTCGTAACATTTAGCTCCCTGCACCATAACTCTCTGAGGTTGTTTTTTCCCTAGAGTTTCTGGTAAGGCCAACCAATGCAGATGATGTGAATTATTAATTATGCTGGCGAATATTCTTTTCTTTATAGGAAAGTTTTCTTTAGGGGGGATGGGGCTGTTGGTCAGAGTTCAGGGAGGAATGTGTGGTGTGCCTGGCCTGAGTGATCTTGGCAGTTGCCTCCACGCCTCACTCCCTTTGGTCTCTATTGACAACACCTGCTGATATTCTTAAGGCCTTTAAGGTCAAAATAGTTGCTTTCTGCCTCTTACCTTGGTGAGCCTGACCGTGTTTGAAAAACAGATTTTCCAGATGGACTGCAGGTCGCAGAGCCTCGCGGTGGTGTAAGGGACACTTAAGCTGGGTTTTACCTGCCGCCAAGAGCCAATAACAGAGTGCAGCTTTTTTCCCTCCTGCGGGAGAGGTGACAGGGCTGAAGGCGCTGCGGCCCCGGCTCTGCATCAGGGCATTCCTGAGGACCACATGTGGGACGACGCTCCTCTTTCATTCCAAAATCATTCAAGGTGGAGGGTACTTCCTCGAAAAACTCTTGAATTAATCTCTTGGTACCAATACCTTTTCAAATTTGTTTCTGGACTTTTATTAACTTTTACTTCAAACACAAGAGTCTGAGGGCTATGAAAACCCACAGAGAAACTTGAGTGAACACCTACTATATCTTGGAGTGGTTATAATTTATATCCTGTGAGGAATGGCCCGCTGAAAGTGCATATTCATTTCCATTTCTAGGTTGGCTTTTGGGCTGATCTAATTCTTTATCACCATTTAGCTTATGAAACACCTATCGGTGCAGCCCGAGGTGACCTTTGCATTCCTCCTGACAGTTGAGAAATAGATACGCATAAATTAGGATACAGAAGTTTCCTTTTTGAAAATCAGTGGCTTTTAACCCTTCTGAGGGTTAAGCAAGCAACTAAAATATGTAATCTTTCTTTAAAATTCTTTTCCAAGTCCCAGTGTGATATTTATTGGTGTTTTAGGGAGTGCTTCTTATATCATACAGTATTAGTTAATGCTTTCTCCAACTGTGGTAGTACATAGGCAGCAGCTGTCATATCCTTGTGCACCGATGGGCCTGAGGATGATACGAGTGATACAGAGATGAAATTTGTGACGCCAATGAGATCAGAGCTGCAAATCTAGGAAAAACCTTGGGTAACTGATGTGGTATTTAACAGAGAGTTCAGGTATTCCCACTGCGCATATTCAAGCTGATAATGTTAGTTGGAACTACAAAAAGTACTTGTGAAACTGACGACTATCTGGGATGTGGAGAGTCCAAAAGAGAATAGAGATTCTGTGGGACAGGCCCCAAATAGAAAGGTGGAGATGAATTATTCTAAATACACAGGATAAAGGTTTATGGCATAACACTCCACTATTTCTGTATAGCTGATGATTTTAAGACTCAGAAAAATGAGCTATTATGGGAGCTAAGGTTTTCGACGCTGACAATGTAAAGGGCAGTTTTAAAAGGATCATCCTTGTGTACTTTCACATTCTTATTTAATCACTGGCCCCATGCAACCAAAGAAGGTCGTTATGGTAGGTTGTTAGAGCAGGACACGTGGAGTCAGACAGGTCTGGGTTAGAATCCTGGGTCCGTCAATTAGTAGACAAAGGTCTTGGGCACTTTTCAGTGCCTCAGTTTCCTCATCTGTACAATGGAAATACCATTACCAGCGTAGAGTGTGGGGCCAAAAGATGTGTTTGTCATTCATCAGCATGTTATACACATTAAAGGAACCATGAGAAGGTATCACAGCTATCCAGTGTGAAGTGGAGAGAATAGCGGATCCAGAAGAAATTTGATTCTAGACTGTCTTGCTGTACTTATGTGGAGTCTGCCATTTTTATGTTTATATGTAGGAGTTCCATAACCTTCCTGGACTTCATCAGCTTGTTGGATTAAGTAAGTCTCTCCGTTTCCTCAGTAAAACCTTCTGATCGATGCCCAAAGCACGTTAGGTGTTTGCAGCTAAGGCTACTCTCTGTTAAGCCCACACACTTGTAGTTGTGATGACCAAGAGTCAGCCGTGTGTGTTCCCAAACTCATTATGTCATCTGGGCTAGCAGCTGTTTATGCAAATATCATATGCTTATTATTTACATAGCTATTATGTAAACTGACGAAAGGTTTGATAATGACAAATGGCTACAATAAATTGCTACCAAATAAAGTGTATGGAACACACACGTGAAAGATGGGAGAAGAGCAAAAATGTGAAAAAAGTTGCTGTATCAGTATCTTAAAGGTCTCATTTTGCCTTAAAGAAACCAAAACTGAAACTTCTGGATGATGCATTATGGGTGGTTTTGAAAGAAAGACCCGCTTAGAACTCACATCAGCAGTCTCCGACACAAAGAAAGGGCCTTGGCTCGACATCAAAAGAGTGGCAAGTGAACGAACATCCATATGTTTTAAGTTAAAATTAAATCTTTAAGGTATGTATGTATCACATTTTATGATTCACTGCTTTAATTAACTTTTCCAGTTGACTCGCCAACTGCCAGTCCCAACTTCATTGGATGACAGTAAAACTGTAATGTTTATTTTTCAGTTATTATAAATGTATACTCTGTTTAAACCACTGAAAAATTTGTAAATGCATAAACAAGAAAATAAAAGTTATGAATCCAGAGATAAACACTGGCAGTAACTTAAAGTAGTTCCTTCCAGTCATTTTTTTTTCATAAATACACTTTCACAAATAAAACTATGACTACTTTAGTTTTTATTCTGCTTTTTTCATTATGTGATATCATAAGCATTCTTCACGTTAATATTCAACTATAACACAATTTTTTATTTTTTAAAAAATATGGAGTAATCATATCATTTGTAATAAAAATGATAATCTGATCATTTATTGTTAACTTCATTCTATACAAAAGTATACAAAGCACAAGCAACAAATCACCCTGAAGCCAACTACGCAGAAATAGCCAATGTTACATGTTAACAAACACCATCCTAGACTTCATTCTTCACAAAGATATAAATAAAAGGATAGATGGATATGACACACATATTTTTTAAGAAACTTTTTATATTGGAATTAATTTAGATTTACTGAAAAGTTGCAAATATAATACGAAAAGGTCCCATCGACCCCTTTCCCAGACCCCACTAATATTAACATCTTACATTGCAATGGTACATTTACCACAGCTAAGAAACCAGTGTTAGTACATTACTATTAACTAAACTCTGGGTTTTATTTGGATTTTACTAGTTCTTCCACTAATATCCTTCTTTATGTTCCATGATCCAATCTAAGATACCACGTTGCATTTAGCACACTATTTTAAAATTTAACTTGCTTTTCACAGAATAAAAAGAAATTGAATAAACATAAAGAGCTTCTAAAACCACAGATAAATGTTGTTCTATCATGAGAGAGAGATTTCCTAAATGATCACTACAAATTTTAAAATAAATATTATGAAAAATGTTAAGAAGGTGGAGTCATTAATTTTTAATTACACATGTTATTTTTGGACAATATTCATCTGCTTTGAAGATAAGATTAGTTCTTTTATATTTCTTCCCATTTCCTCCCAATCCTCTTAATTTTATTGGTTATGTTGTTCTGTTGACTTTTTCCAGGTTTGTAATGTGTATATTCTATTCTGTGGTCAAATTCTCACTTTCAATCTTAGCTTATATTTAGTTGGGTTCATCGTTTTCCTCCAGTCCTTTTAAACACAACATTTCTAAACTAATTCTATATTTGATTCATCTCTTGGTTGACTGGTTCACTCTGTTGGAAATTCTTTTCAAAAATGGGTCATGGATGCTATATTTCACTAAATTTTCTTTCATGTTTGAGAATGCTGTCTATGACCCTTATATTCAAACAATAAATTGTATTGGTATAAGATTTTAGCAAATCATTTTTTTTTCCCTTAGAACTTTATAAAAATTGCCCTGTCATCTTCTGACATTGCAAATTATAGAGTGTCTGGGACCAAGCTTGTAGTTTCCCTTTGCTTGTAGATTGCTTTTACTCCCTGATAGTTTGAAGAATTCTTTATTCTTTCTAATGTTTTTTTACATAAACCAGTAACATAGTGGTATATTATCATTATCAAATATGGTGTACTGTACATAACTGTATGTGCTATACTTTTGTTTTTGAGACAGAGTCTCACTCTGTTGCCCTGGCTAGAGTGCAGTGGTGTCATCATAGTTCACAGCAACCTCAAACTCCTGGGCTCAAGCAATCCTCCTGCCTCAGTCTCCCAAGTAGCTAGGACTACAGGTATGCGCCACCACACCCGGCTAATTTTTTTAAAAATTTTTTGTAGAGACGGGGTCTTGCTGTTGCCTGGGCTGGTCTTGAACTCCTGGCCTCAAGGGATCCTCCTGCCTTGGCCTCCCAGAGTGCTGGGATTACATGTGTGGGTCACTGTGCCTGGCCCCTTTTTATTTTTATTTTTTAATTTTGTTATAATTGACACGTTTATGGGGTACAGTGTGATATTTCAATAAATGTATATATTGTATAATCATCAAATCAGCATAGTTAACATGCCCATCACCTCCAACCTTTATCATTTCTTTGTGGAGACAACTTTCAAGATCCTCTTTTCTTGCTATCTTAAAATATACAACCTATTTTTACTAGCTGTGTAATAGGACACCAGAACTTACTCCTCCTATCTAACTGTACCTTTGTACCTGTTGACCAACCTTTCCCCATTCCCACTTCTCTCTCCCCTCCCCACCCTCTGGTAATCACCATGCTACTCTCTACTTCTATGAGATAAACTTCCTTCAGTTCCACATATAAGCAAGATCTTGCAGTATTTGTCCTTCTGTGCCTGGCTTATTTCACTTAACATTACATCCTCCAGGTTCATCCATGTTGCCTCAAATGACACGATTTCATTCCTTTTTCATAGCTGAATAGTATTCCATTGTGTATATACACCACATTTTTTTATTCATTCATCTGTTAGGACACTTAGGTTGATCCCATCTCTTGGCTATTGTGAATAATGCTGCAGCAAACATGGAACTGCAGGTATCTTTTTCGATGTACTGATTTCAGCTCCTTTGGATATTTATGCAGTCATGGGATTGTTGGGTCATATGGTAGTTCTACTTCTAATTTTTTGAAGAATCTCCATCCATAGCATTTTCCATAATGGCTGTACTAATCTACACTCCTGCCAACAGTGTTTAAAATTTCCTCTTTCTCTGCATCCTCTCCAGCATTTGTTATTTTTTGATTTTTTAAATTATGGCCATTCAAACTGGGGTGAGGTGATATCTCATTGTAGTTATGATTTGCATTTCCCTGATGATTAATGATGCTAAGCATTTTGTCGTATACCTGTTG
Organism: Eulemur rufifrons; assembly: GCF_041146395.1. NCBI lineage: Eukaryota > Metazoa > Chordata > Mammalia > Primates > Lemuridae > Eulemur > Eulemur rufifrons. The sequence continues at coordinate 60,468,537 of NC_091010.1, read as the reverse complement.
GCCATTTGTATGTGAAGAATTCTTTATTCTTCACTTTACTATTTTCGCTGGAACACATCTCCATGTGGACTCACGTATCAGCCTTTTTCTAGAACACAGTGTACCTCTTCGATCTGCAGATCTAGTTCTTCCTTTGTTTTTAAAGATTTAGTTCTTCCCTATTTCCTCTTAAAAGAACCTTTTCTGTGCTTTCGGAGTAATTACTTCAGAGATTCTAATTATCCTTATTTTGGATCATCTTCATCCTTCACTTTCTAACTGCTTTTCTCTTTGCTTTTTCCTTAAATTCATGGTGATTAGCTCAAGATTTTCTCCATCCCAGCAATTTAATTTTTATTGACATCTCTTTTCTTTTTTTCTTTTTTCTTCTTTTTTTTTTTTTTTTTTTTTTTTGCCAATTCTGGTTTATTGGAAAATTGTTGTTTTAGTTCTCAGTCTTTTAGTAATCGCTCTAGTCTTCTTTTTGTTCTTGTTCTTTTATTATTCTCACTTTGCTGCTTTGTTTTATTGACTTCGTATTTTTAAGTTCTTCTACAGCATGAAGCACTGTATCACTTGGAATTATTTCCTCTGTTGTTTAAGTTGTTTTCTCCCAGACTGGGCTTCTCATCTGTGTTCTGTTCTCTCCCTCCTCCTTCTAAAGGACATTTGCCTGGTTGTCCAGACTTTCTAGTTGCCACAGTATAGTGTAGGTAATTCCACTTTTACAACCTTTCCAGCTTATCCTGGGCTGTTTTGCGTTCTCCTTTGAGTTTGAGGACACAGTGCTGTCTAACTGCTAGCTACCCCTGTCTTTTGTTCTCTCTTTCAGCCTAACGGTGTGGAGTGGAATGTGGAGAGGCAATATGTTCTTATTAGGGGAAACATAATTCTTCTCTTTCTTCTGAGGTCCCGCTAGGTATCCCATGTTCCATCTTTAGATTGTCTCCTGAATGGACACAGTAGAATGAAAGGCCTTGGCATCCCCTCCTCCATCTCCTGACACCCAAGGGGCACGTGGGGGTTAAACTTGCAAAGAGTTTTCTCAGTACCTTCTCCACATTACTGCCTCACTCCCTTAGTCTCCTCTCCGAAGTAGAAGGTATTCATGAGACGTCTTAGCATTTCATTAATTCACTCTCTTTCTTCAGTGCTAGGTAGAAGCCTAGCACTGATGCAGGAGAATCATTTGTTTCTTTCTTTAGCTGTCACCTTCAGGAGTTTATGACATGAGTGTATACTCTTTAGCCTTTTATAAAAACTAATTGTGTGTATTTCATAGGCACTGGGGTTGGATCTTCTCTAGCATTTCAGCTTTAATCTTTTATTATTAATATTATCCTGCAGCCTGTAAATGATTTGCCATGGCTCTTCACTCTGTGAGTGACCAACATTTATTGAACCATCTTCCATTTGCTGGCAATTTAATATTTTTCCTGAATGTTTTGCTGTATTAAATAATACTATTATGAACATCTTTGATAAGACACTTTTCTTCACCTATTAAATTACTTCCTTATGGTGGATTTCTAAATGGGGAATTACTGGTTCAAAAGGCATGGACTTTTATTCTTTAAGATTCTTGATATAAATTGCCAATTTGCTTTCCATATTTGTTATATTAATATTTAAAAATATTCTTCCAATAGCTTATGTCAGAATTCTCAAAATGAACTTATTGCAATGGATTTCAGAAGAAATGGAAACAAGTGAGTCCAAGAACAAAGGTGATTGTTCACCTGAAAATGTAAGCTACCAAGAATGGGAATGTTTTAGAGTCAAAATGGTATGAAAGTTGTGCTCAGTAAGACCTGAAGAGACCAGTTCTGAAACCTGGTGAGAAAAAGATGCCTCCTCAGTCAGTTACATGGTCTTCAGGACCAGAGTCACCCAGAGAGAAATGTGAAGCGTCAAAACACATTCCAAGTTTACAACATGATAATTAGGTCTATAAAAAGTGCTTAGATATAGCACTCTCTTTTTTTAAATTCCCACAAACTATCTGCTATGCTTTCAGCGTCTGCTGCAACAACAAAATAGTTTATTTTTACTCAATTTTTCTCTCCCATAAAGAAAAATCAACAAAGTATTGTCATGTTTCTTCAATACAACTGAACTCATCTTAATAGGGAAAAGTCAAGAAGGATGTGTCATCTTATTAGAAATGACATGATGTATATACAGCCATATGTTTTCAAAGGGTTTTCTGTCAGTGTTAATCAAAACTCTTCCAAATTTATGAACCTACAGAGCAGCATGTCAACCATATGGGAAATAACTCCCCTTCAATATTGAGAATTTGAATTAATAATAAACATTACTTAGTGAACCTAAATGAGAAAAACATATCAACGTTGAATCTAAGAAAAGTAGAAACTCATAAAAAATAATTCCCCTGGGTCTTAATATTTTTAGCATGCTGTTTAATACCCCTATCATGCTGCTCTATCTTTATTTTTACTCTGACTGCTCATTTACTGGACACGGAGGTGGCTACAATCTATTTCATAATTTTTGCTAATATGTCAAATAATCAGTATCCCATATTGCCCCCTTTGCTTTGTATTATGTGGGAAAACATTTGAAAAATTTAGATTGGAAAGAAACCAAGAAGGACATTCCTCTTGCTGCTTAGTGTCTAAAATCTATCCAATGAGATCCTCCCTAATCTTTATCCATGGCCTTCCACCGCAAATTACTAATATCTCTTGTGTCTAGCAGTCACCACCAGCCCTTTTGTTATTTTAGGAGATAATATCATTTTAGGATCGGTGTTATTTAACCCACATTGATTTCTAGTATTGGTTGGATGGGGAATCTGTTAGGGTCTTGTCAGGCAAGTGAGCTCATCTTAGTTGGAGGAAACATCTTTGATTCTTGCACGTGGGTCTTAAATATGAACTTTCACAAGACTGGGGAGGCAAAGTTCATAATTGTGAACAGGCTGAATATGAGCCAGAGACATACAGTTGTTGACCATAAACCCAATACAATGGCAGGGGCTAGGAACTAAACCAAGGGCAGGAAAAAGAGGCTAACCTATCCTTAAAGTACTTTCTCCATCATTCAGAGGATGACTTGGATGAGGATGAAGATGGTATAATAATAGTGGTGATGCGATTCACAATTGCAAAGATGTGGAAACAACCCAAGTGCCCATCAATACATGAGTGGATTAATAAAATGTGGTATATGTATGCATTGGGGTTCTACTCAGTTATAAAAAACAATGATGATCTAGTACCCCTTGTATTATCCTGGATGAAGCTGGAGCCCATTCTTCTAAGTGAAGTATCACAAGAATGGAAAAACAAGCACCACATGTACTCACCATCAAATTGGTACTAATTGATCAGCACTTACATGCACATGTGGAAGTAACATTCATTGGGTGTCAGGCAGGTGGGAGGGAGGAGGAGGGGACGGGTAAGTTACCCCTAATGGGTGCAGTGCACACTGTCAGGGAGATAGGCACACTTGTAGCTCTGACTTGAGTGGTGCAAAGGCAATATATGTAATCTAAGTGCTTGTACCCCCATAATATTCTGAAATAAAAAAAATAATGGTGATGATGGTAGTGTCTCATTTGAGCCATTATGATATTAAGAAAATATGTAAATATTATAGGGATTTCCAAAAAAAGATGTGGCAGACATACACTAAAATGACTCTAAATAATCCCCTCCTTTTGGCAATCTGCTTCTATCTACAGAATATGGCAAAGGTGAAGGGAATTTCCAGATGTAACTAAGGTTCCAAATCAGTTGATGTTGAGCTAATGAAAAGAAAGGTTACCCTGGGTGGGCCTGGCTTAATTAGGTGAAAGCCTTAGAAAAGAGAGTCTCCTTCTGGCCTTGAAGAAGTCAGCTGCCGTGGTGTGGGGGGGACCTATGAAAACCCCTGATATTGTGATAGAGTAAAAATTATGTACCTGGTCTTCATCCTAGGTTCCTGGCTTAGAGCTTCTAAAACTTGTAATATCCTGAATGGTAAGAGTATTTTTTGTTATTCATAAAGAGCCCCTTTTGATTATACCTGAGTTCATACTAATGAAATGACTCAGAGTGGGGTCCCTACACAAACTCAGGGTGGGGCTGGTCACCAGAAAACCATGTAATTAGAGGGTGGGAACTTTCAGCCCCATCCACCAACTTCCAGAAAGGGGAAGGGAAGCTGGAGATGAAGCTTTGTAAACTTATTGAACAATAAGATTTGATGAACTTCTGGGTTGGTGCCAGGAGGCTGGGGCACCCTAACTCCATGGGGCAGAAGTTGCTGTGCTTGGGACCCTTGCAGAATTCATCTTACGTGGCTTTTCATCTGCCTGTTCATCTATGTCCTTTATAACAAACCAGTAAATGTAGGTCAGGTGCTTTCTTGAGTTCTGTGAGCCGTTCTAGTAAATTACTGAAAATGAGGATGGGATTGGGGAACTCTCTGAACTTAAAGCCTCACCAATCGGAAGTCCAAGACTTGCCACTGGAATCTGAAGGGTCAGTCTTGTGGGACTGAGCTTAACTTGTGGAACCTGATGCTAACTCCAAGTCGATAGTGTCAGAATTGGATGGAATTGTTGGACACTCAGTTAGTGTCCAGAGGGTTAGAGAATCAGTTAGTGTGAGGAAAAACCCCACATATTTGATGTTGGAAGTGTTGTGAGTAAGAGCAGTTTATAGGACTATATCATTAGGCACAGCAGGTAGACTTCACGAACTGAGAACAGCCCCGAGTGAGAGCTCGTGAGAAAATGAGGACCTAGTCCTGCAGCAGCAAAGAACTGGATTCTGCCAACAACCACGTGAACTGTGAGGAAGGCTCTGAGCTCCACAGAGAACAACTCAGTCAATACCTCAACTGCATTCTTTTGAGATCCAGATCACAGGACCCATCTAAGCTGCGCTAGATTCCTCACTCACACAAACTGTGAGATAACAAATGAGTGTTGTTTTAAGACACCGAGTTGGTGGTAATTTGTCAGGTACCTTACACAAAGGACAACCAAAGTAATATAAAGTTTAGAGGCTTGGTCCAGGCATTTGGAAAGCATTTGGAATTACTTGTTAGAGAGAAAGTTGGGGCATACTTCTTTCTTCAACCTTCAATTTTACTTAAAAATATGGAAAGTTTCTAGGAACAGAATTATTGTCAGTTATTTTCTAAGATTGCAGATGACCAAACTAAAAGGTATTTTGACTAATTTTTTTTTTCGGAGACCCTTATTCCCAGAGAGTCTGATCTAATTGATTTGGGGTGGTGCCTGGACATTAGCATTTTTCAAAGTTTCCTGGGGGTAACAGCTACCGTGCTTCTCCATGGGAAGAACATGCCCCTCCTGGGTCTATTGCGAATAGTGTTAAAACCTATTCTCTGTAGGCTGAGTATCTTAAAAGTGGCTTTAGGAAATGCCACTATCATAACTACATGAACGGGGAGAGAAGGCCAGACTTGTCAGGATAGGTCTTGAGGTTTTAACTAAATGGAAGATGGGGTGAGGGATGACAGGAAGCAGCCTAAAGAAATTCTGACAGGACTCCCGGGACTGTTGACTCCCGGGACTGTTGACTGAACTTTAAGGACTGGTGCTGGCCAGCCCTTTCTAGATAAAATCTTGATTCCAGCTCAGGCTACTCTCATCAAACCCACCTGAATCCCATCTGAGTAGTTTGAGCTTTCACTTCTCCACTTTTGCCTCCATATTGGATCCAGCATGTTTTATTATTATTGTTAATTATTTCTTCCCTGCATCCTTTCTGTCCACTAGAAAAGTTTCCTTAGGTTGGCAGCCAAAACTCTTTCTGGCTAAGGTAAAACATTTCTAAAGATTAAAAAATCTGGAATCATAGGAGATGGTAGTTCAACGTCTGGAAATACACTTAGGAATCTTCTATGAGCCCATAGACAATGACAAGGAAGATCTTAAACTAATTGGGTAATACATACTACTTTGGCATAAGTCATTGAGACACTGGGTTGCAAGATCTATCCATAAAAAACAAATAACCATCCATCCTAAAGGACTGTGGGAGTCAGGATCAGCCTGGTTGTGCTGCAGTAACAAACAGCCCTAACATCTCAGCACAACACATGGTCATTTCCAGCTAAAGCTCCGTAATCCTTAGTTTGGCCAGGGTGGTTGGGGGCTTTCCTCCACGTCATTCTCAGCCAGAGACTGGTTGATGGAACTTCTACCATCTGGAGCTTTGCAAGGGGAGAGACAAACCGCGTATTGGCCCTTAAAGGCTCCTGCTGGGAAATTGCACATGTCACTTCCACTCACAGTGTATTGGCCAAGGCATGTCGCTTGGTTATACATTGGCTCAAAAGGTCAGGAAAGTGCAATCCTACCCTGTACCAAGGGGAAGAGAATCAGATATTTTGGGCAAATAGCAGTAATAACTATGACAAAGATTTTTTCCAGAGTGTCCCTGAGGCCATAGACTTTGGCAGGGCCACAGCAATGCTGCAAGGGGCCCAGGAATCCACACTGGCTAGAAGCACTGTCTACAGACCCCCAAATTACTATACATTGGACAAATGCAATTCTTTTTTAAATAGCTATAGATTAGTTGATGCTGAATTTCAAAGTGTTATTGAACTTATAGTAGCTTTTAGTCTTACTGTATATTTTTCAAAGAACTTGTATTACAATTATTATTATATTGAAGAAGTGTTTTGAAATGGAAAAAAGTGTCCTTCCAAGAAGGTTGGAAGACACTGAATTAATTAATAATTTACGTGACTCGGTGCAGTGAGTCATCCAGATGTCTTTCTTGAGTAGTGTTCTTAATTTTCTGGGATGTATAGTGATACTGAGACAAGTCTCATGAATAGCAAAGGGGTTGTTGAAATACAGACTCCACCTATATACTATTAATACATATTACTGCTGCTGCCATATAAATTACACATAATACTTTCATTCATTTCTCCCACACCTTCCAGAGTCTACCTGGAGTTGCCTTTGAACCTGCAATGCAATAGAAGCACTGAAACTCTTTATTGTGAAGAAATATATAACTTCTCTTTGTACCTTTTAGCTGAAACCAGTGTTGTTAAAATATACCTAAATCTTTGTGGCTAAATCAGTAAAAATTAATTCGAATAAGGAAGTTATTACTTTCTGAATGTCCACCTGTAATTTATGGTTCCTGCTTGTGAGGAGGGAGGAGGGGGGAGGGAAGATCTTTGTTCTTAAATCTTTTGACCAATATTCTATCATGTTATTTGCTTTCTGCTTTTGAATTCGCCCTGCATCTAGTTCCTTTCATTGGTGTTGGTTGAAAAGACGTTGAATACAACCAGCATATTCTGAGGGGACACTCCCCCTGCACCTGTTCTTTTCTTCTGGTAAAGACTGGCCACAAAGGAACCAAGTATGAGGAGGAGAATTCTCAGCACTTTTCCCTACTCACCATTTCGTCAGTCTCTGGAATTTTCTTACACTATTGGTTATGCCATCTGATATCCTGCAGAAGTTCTTCACCCACGAGAATTTTCCTTATGCTTGGAAATCGCCATCCACCTGCAAACGGCCTGGTGATCCAAACACAGTGTTCCCCTTTTGGATCGAGATGTACAATTTTGAGAAATTTTGCCTGGGATGTAGAAAGAGAGCACAGTCCCATGAAATTGGCATCTTTGAATCATTTCTGCATCAGACGAAAGTGAAGAATTTTCCAAATACAACTGGACATGCCACAAAGAGAAAAATAAACTGGAAAACAACTTAAGCCTCCAGCGCAGGTGTGTTGGCAAAAATCTCCGTACAACTTTCACATGGTTCCTGGCGCCGAAAGAAAAAGATGTTTATGCTGAGGGCTCTGGAACTGAGAAAAGGGCTATTAAAGAATGTCCTCTAGAACTCTTTTTTTTCAAATTTAGCTTTTAATTCTTACCCTAAAAGTGATCTACAAGTTGTAAAAACACTTTACAAATACAGAAAATAATGAAAAGAAAATGCTTCCTCCAAATAATCACATTACCCAGAGATAATGACTATTAATATTTTGCTGTACGTTTTCCCAACATTTTTTCTACGCATAAAAGTCATATTTTTACTTAAATTGTGTAATACTAAATTTTATTTTTAAGATATAAAGTTTACAGCTATAGATTTAACTTTATTTAATTATTAAAATACTTTTTCTTTATTGATTTTTAATGTACTTAATCGGACAATGACCAAGAGTGGCCTGTTAAAAATACCTAATCCAAAAATTAATCTATCAATTTCTTACTGTATTTTCATAGGTTTTGTTTTCTATGTTTTGATTTTTAACATTTAAAGGTACATAATTGATAAACGTTTGTTGTGCATTGTAGCTCTAAAAAAATCTTTGAAGTATTTTATAAAACACAAAGCCTTTAGAAATTGTTTTTCCATCTATCTAGTAAAGGGAGCTTATTTGGGGAAGAAAATAGAACTCAGAAGCTCTATTGTGGATTATTACTTTTGCCAACATACAATGACCTCTACCTATTCCTTTAATTTTTTTGATTCGAATTGTACTTTGAGAGTAACATCTCATCCTTGCTGTATTTTATTTGATATTTAATTTGATATTTACTCGCTACATTTTTGTTTCAACTTTTATGTTCAACATGATGTGTTTCTGGAGGGGTGGTGGTGGTGGTATATATCTCATAAAAGGTGAGAGTTGGGTTTTGTTTCTTAACCCAGTCAAAGGCTTTAACTTTCATAAAGGTGTTAAACACATCCACTTTTACTGATTTGAGCTGCACAATACGATACCTGCATCCTCTTGTTTTATGCTTCTTTTTTTCTTCCATGAAGCTGCTTTTGGCTTCAATTTTTGCTATGTGAATTCTGTTTTAGCTGATTTTTTTTTTGTCTAGAACAAGGCTTCTTAATCTTAGTTCTCAGAGACTGTTGAATATCAGAGCTTCTGAGGATTAGCCTGAAACCGTTCAAACCTCTGCGTGTGTGTGTGTGTGTGTGTGTGTGTGTGCGCGCGCGCAAGGATACGTGTCAGGACGAGCTTTAATTTGACAAAAGGAACCAGCCTCTCCTTACACTCTCCTCTCCTCCACCTCCAACACGTCCTCTGCCCTCTTCACTTTCACCTGCTCAGAACACAGAAGCAAACAGCAGAGAATCCACCTCACCGTCTCCATCTAATCTGCCACCTACCTGTTTTGGTGGCCACTGGCCTAAGGTTGTGGAAGGGACACCGGTCTCCACATGGCCGTCCCCCAGGGGAGCCAGGGCCCAGTCAGGGCGAGAAGGTGGGAGGTTCGGAGGAGAGGCTGAGGATGTGGACGGGGTGCTGAGGATGGCTGGCTGTGGGTTCTGGGGGGCACAATAGAATGCTGTCTGGGGCTGCAGAGGGACTGGTGATGTCACTGGGGCGGGTACAGGACCACCAGGAAGACGTGGGAGGCGGGGAGGGCTCTGGCGGCAGCTCCCCTTTCTATCCTGCCAGTGCAGGTGTGGGGGCCAAGGGAAGGGTGGTCTTCAAAGAAGCTTTTTCCAAAAATTAAAAAATACAGCCCCACAGCTCTGCCATCTTAAGAGGATAGTTTCTTGTTTTGAAAACCTTTCGCAGACACACATTTCGCATGTTGCAGGGTAGTTTGCATATTGTTCTAATGGATGGGACATATTTGACATATCATTGAGGCATTTTTTTCCACACTTCTACAGATTTTCAAAATTAGCATCATAATGGCTCTATGCGATCCTGTTCTATTGATGGACCATAATAATCTCCTAAGCTATTCCCCAAAGGCTGGACACTTAGTTTTCCTTAATGCATTTGGCATTACGGGATGGCACTGCCCAAACCCCATTGAGTGCCCAGCTTCCCTGTAGACACCAGCCACTGGCCCTCTGGGAGCCACACCACTGGCCTGCTGCCGCCCGTCCAGTGCCAACCTCGCCCCAGGACTTGACCTGGCTCCTCTGTCACCCTTTCACCAGTAGCATGGCCGTGCGGAACACCCTGCCTCAGTTGCTCAGTTTTCTGGGCTGGAGGAGGCCAGGGCCAGGCTTGAGCTCTATCTGCAATGGAGTTGGGGTGGGGCTCCTGCTTAGGGAGGCAGGTCCCATGAAGCCGAGAATTTCCCAAACACAGCAAGAATGTCCCCAAAATACCAGGCAGGCAGGAACATGGTGAAGGCTGAGTAGAAGCTATACAGGTGTACGATGCAGCCGGTAATGAAGGTGCATGCAGGTTAGGTTCAAACTGGTCAGCCTTTGGGCAAAATCCTTTGGGAAAAAATCTATCTTAATAGTTAGGAAATGGTATCTCAAGGTTTTTCCTTAATCCCTAGAAAGGAAAACAATTTTTCCTCTTTTATTTTTTCTGGATTTTCATTTGGACTCATGGGAATTCATTCATTCTTCATCTTGGAATCTCCAGTGCCTAGCAGAATGCCTGGCACATACTAGATGGTCCACAAATATTTGTTGAATGGGTTGCATGACATTCAAGAGACACTGATGGAGCCAGTAGAGCCTGTCCCCACTGAGATCTGGAGCCATGTTCCCTTGCTTGCTGGGCATGGGCTCCTGAGTCCCCACAGGCAAATATACCTCAATGAGCACAGGTTCAAACTCCTCATCTCATCTCTGCCCCAGTTTCTTCCCAGCAAGTTCCCAGATGCTGGACGACTGTAACAACCTCCTACTGGGCCCATCTGCTCCCAGCCTCTCCCTACTCACCATCCTTTCCCCTTCCAGGTCGTCTGTCTAAGGCTCTGTTCTGACCTCTTCCACCTCTGTTCTAAAGTCGTTCCTCGCTCCCCATCATTTGCTGGAAAGAGCTCTTAATTCACTGTTTTTCTTAAAGGATCTTTCAAAACCCACCTTCGTTTCCCGTCTGTGGTTCCTTATCAAGTCAGTACCCTGGTCCCCCGTGGCTGATCCTTGCCCCATGCACCCCACATTTCAGCCATAGGAGAAGCTCAATGGTGCCTGAGAACACCGTGCATGTCACGCCTTTTGCATTGTCCATGCTGTTCCATGGCACGGAATATTTCCACCTGCCTTGCCCAAGTTGTTGACTTTTACTAAATTTGTGAATAATGTCAAACACTCCTGTGAATTTTTTTCTATTTTCCCCTCCTTTATTCCATCGCAGCATCAACCTCACAGAATCAACTACTTCTCATCCAAATGCTGGTAGCCCTTATGTGTATTAGACCACATAGGATGCACATATTGTGTGTGTGTGTGTGTGTGTGTGTGTGTGTCTGTCTCAGAACTCCTTGAGGGCTAAATGGGTAAACAATTCGTCTCTGCATCACCAGAGCCTCCTTCAGCACCTGGAACACAGTAAGCACCTGTGTTCTGTGTGACTTTGTAGAACTGAATGCGATCTCTTGGGTCACAATTTTCCCTGCGGCAATACTCAGGAGTTTTTCTTCACCAATGTCTACATTCTCTTCCTCTATATACTCCAAATGGAGCTAAAAAGCAAATTCAAAGTGGAATTTTTCCCACATATAAGGCCCAATATTTTACTTTCACAAAGGAGAAAATTCTTTTGATTCTGTTTTTGAATGGCAAATGACCTCTCAGAAAAAAAAAAAAATAAAAAAGATTCCATTGTGTGGCAAAAGTCAGGAAGGCTCCACGCTGTCTGAATGCCAACCAGGCGATCTGTGTTCCCACTTAGACCTACGATCCCCACGCGCAGGACGATGTTGGTTTGACCTCAGCAGAAATCATATCTGCTCTACATGGCGATGATGATAGCAAACATATGGAATTGATTAAATGAATAAATAACCCTACTTAGTTTTGCATAAGAATATGTGGTACCCAGGTCAAAGATAATCCCTAATTTTTCTATGCATAATAGATTCCAAAGTGTAAACATCACCAGTAGCCTGAACCAAACTAGATGCTTTAAGTCAACAGTCAAAGGTGTGATTGTAAACTCGGAAATATTGACAATGTTTGTGAATATCACTTCTCTAAATTAGGTGAGAGGTCCACAGCTGATGTGGGTGCCTAATTTTTCTGACATCTCAGGGTCGGGTCCTGATCAGCCTCAGAAATTTGATCAGAACCTTCTTCCTACTTCTCAACCATAGATAATTTTTCTAGATTTTGTCTCCTTTCTTTTAATTTGTAAATGCAGTGCACTGTCAAATAATCCATCAGAATCTAGCTATTCCCTGCTAAAACTCCTTGAGTTTCTTATCCTTTGAAATCATGGGCATTAAACAAAATTTAAGGTCTCAAGATGATTTCTGTTGATAGAAATTTTATTTTACTCTTTCATTTTATAAGGTTTTAAGAGACCTTCACTCAGTGATCTATGGCTTTGTCATTGTTGTGGCATTCCTTCTGTCTGAATCTGACTGGACCAGACCACCAGGACCCAGAACCAGGGTGGCTCGGGTATGTGAGATTGGGCAGGTCTGAGCAGCAAGCCACAGAAGGAAGGCCAGGAAGGCATGATGTCAGAAGATGGACCGAGGGCCACTGGGCATGGGATGAACATTAGGAGGGCTGGCAGTGAAGTTCAGCAAGATTTCTCGCAGGGGGTTGATTTGTGTCCCCCCCAAAGATATGTCCAAGTCCTAACCTCTGGTCCCACTGAATGAGACCTTATTTGTAAATAGGGTTTTGCAGACGTAATTCAGTGAAGGATCTCTAGATGAGAGCGTCCTGGATTTGGGTGGGCTCCAAACCTAATGATGGGTGTCACTGAGAGAAAGGAGAAGGAAATCGGAGACAGAGCCACCGAGAGGAAGGCCGTGTGCAGGTGGAATGACACCTTGGCTTCAGACCTCCAGCCTGCACAAATGCAATAGAATAAAGTCAACAAGTTTTGGGGATTTTGTTATAGCAGCCCTGAGAAACAAACACACTCTTCCACGTCCATGCACGTTCCCACACACACAAAGCTCAGAAATTGAAAACTTCATGAGAGCAGCGCCTGGGTCTTGTTCACTCTGCATCTCTAGTCCCACAGCAGCGCCCAGAATTTAGTACTAGGTGCTCAATCAGTGTTTGTGGAATGAATGAGTGAAATCTGTTCTGCCTGCCTCTTAGATTAAAAGCCCTAGAGGTAGAGAATGATAGGTCATTTCCTACAGATTCTAATAATATATATGCTTAGGATTGACCGTTTTGAATATAAGAATCAGCATCTAGGGAAGGTTAGGCAAAGTTTTATTATCTTTAATTATGTAAACACAAAAATAGTTAAAGAAAATAACCGTTTTATTTCAGCTCAGGTACAATGTTGGGGTGAATACGATTTATGACTTGCCTAGGATGAGATGTTTATTCATTCATCTTTTTCATTCAATCAACAAATATAGTTGACCCTTGAACAACACGGGTTTGAACTGTGCAGGTCCACTTATATGAAGATTTTCTTCCGCCTCTGCCACCCCAGAGACAGCAAGAGCAACTCCTCCCCCACGTCTCCCTCTTCAGCCTACTCAATGTGAAGATGATGAGGATGAAGACATTTATGATGATCCACTTTCACTTAATGAATAGTAAATATATTTTCTCTTCCTTATGATTTTCTTAATAACATTTTCTTTTCTCTGGCTTATTTTATTGTAAGAATACAGTATATAAACTATACAAAATATGTGTTTGTCAACTATTGATGCTATAGGTAGGGCTTCCTGTTAACAGTAGGCTAATAGTAGTGAAGTTTGGGGGAAGTCAAAAGTTATACATGGAGTTTTGCCTGCATGGAAAGGAGGGTCAGTGCCCCTAACTCCATGTTGTTCCAGGGTCAACTGTTTTTCAAATATTTCTTAAGCACTATAATAGTGGTAAGAAATTTGCTCAGAGAAGGGATCCAAGGCTATAACAGACAGTCAGGGACTTGCTGAACCTAGTGGAAGAGAAAACAGCAGTTAACCAAATAACTGCATTAATATATCATTGCAAACATAATAAGAGAATAAAAAGAAGGTGTAGCATCCTCTAGTCACAGGTAATTAATTAGTGTGTGTTCCTGTAACTCATCTGTAAAGTCAGTAGGGCAGGGACCATTTCTCCTTTTGCTCCCCTTTATTTTCCTAATGCTTAGCTCAGTTCATAATCCAGATATATTTGATTAAATAAGTAAATAAATGTCATTGTTCTATCATCTAGAATCGCAGGTACAATACTTTTCTTCCCCTTCTAGTTGACTTTCACTACAAAAAGAAAAATGCATCCTTTTTCCAGGATCGGAGATGCTGAATAAGCCAGCATCCCAGGCAGCCAAAATATCAATGAGAAGCCAAAGAAAGTTCACTGTCAAGGACGTGGCTTGGAGGAGAGGGCAGTAGGCAGACTCACAGGGTCTGGCTTCTTCACAGCGAAAGGAAGCTTCAACTGGGGAACTGCCAGCATCCTGCCCGGCCATCTGCTTTGGCAGCCTCAGGCACCTGTTAAAACATGTGGCGCCTAAACAGAGCCTCTGTCCACAGACACAGCCACTGTGAGCTGGATGGCATTCGCCAGTCAAAAGAAAAAAATCAGCAAGGCCAGGTTTTGATGAGCCACAGTTTGAAAAAATCTTGATTTCCCCCTCCCCCCTGCTTTGGTGATATTAGTCAAAAAGTTTATGTGAGCAGTTATGGATCTGTTGATGCCGTCATGAAGTACCTGTTGAATGCAGGGTGTAGTGTCAGCCTGAAATAGGACCTGAGATTTCTGTCTTCAAGTTAGCTTATACCTGGGGAGAGAAACGAGCCTCTAGGGGACATTTGCACCTCTGCTAACAGTGTCCTTTCTCTCTTTTCATTCTGTGAAGTGACTCTTCCCCCGACCCCTCAGCTGCTGTGTTTCTGATGGATTTGACTCCACCCTCTGCTCAAGATTGGAATGTGTGGCTTAGATCAAGCCAATCAGCTCATGACATTGTCCTATCCATAGTCAATGAGTCTTTGGCTGGGAATGTGGTACCAAGATCCTCCAGTCTCCTATTGCACAGGAAAATGGAAGGATAGAGTCCTCGGGGCTGTTGGCGGCCACCGTAGGCCCAGGAAATGTCACAGAATGATATCAACACCAAAGATAAGGAACTGGGAAATTGAGAGAGGAAAACACAGCATTTAAACTCTTGATCAAGTCTTGCCTGAAGTAAGCAACCATCCTGAACTCTGTTCACTTATGAGGACCAACAAATTCTTTTCTTTGTTTTTTTTTTTTTTTTTCTTAAGCCAATTTGGTTTGCATTTTCTGTCACTTGCAATGGAAAGGATGTTAGCAAGAAGTGCCCAAGGTCAGGAGAGTAGCCAGTATGGGCTACAGGTGAAGTAGCTTAGGCTCAGCCAGGTGTGCTCATGAGTAGAATGGTGTGACAAAGGGACATCTGGGGGGTCAGAGGTGGGGAACAATGTGAAGGCTGATGCCAGTTTAGTGAATGGCTGATGCCAGTTTGGTGAATGGCTGAATGATGAGTTTGGAATTTAACCTGTGGGCCCTTGAGGAGCCCTTGAATCTTTTCTCAGGCTGAGAAATGACCTAATGAGGAGGAAATGGATTCTTAAGGATCATCAATTTTGTCAATGAGCTCTCCACACAATTAGAGAGGGCCAGCTGGCTGGAAAGGCTACTGAATGCTTTGTTTGTTTAACCATCCTTTTTAGAGGCTTTTAGCACATCAGAGGGTACTTTAAATTGCACTGGGTCTCTCTGGTGACAGAAGAGCAAACACAACAAGGAGCCCTCACCTTGTTCTCTGAGGACAAAAAGCCAGGTGAATGTACCATCAGCCCCCAAGGAAGATGGCAGGCAACCGTCCACCCCACCCCCAAACAACTGTCTAGGCTGCTTTGAGGATTTTTCCGATCTCATAGCCAACCACTATGCTGACTATGGATGAATATTAGTCTTAAAAGTGCATCCAAGACAGGTGATATCAACCAGGGAAATAACCCAGGTCAGAGTCTCATTAGTTTGATAAGTTAAAGGATCTTAAATTAGAGCTTCTCAATGTCACTTTCCCAGAAGGATACAGAAGGTGTGTTTTAGGCATTTGTGGCTTAAACACACCTGATTAAAACCAGACCTATAACTTGTCTTTAGAAGATTCCCAAGTCAGTCTACTATCTCTACATAGTCCTGCTTTTAAATTGGGAGAAGTAGAAAAATCAAAAGGAATGTTTTCATTCCCTTTTAGTAGCTCTGTAGATTCTCTGAGTCCACCATTGGGGTAATTATCTTTCAACAGCAATTAATTTCCAAGTTATAAAACATAGGAGTAAACAGTTCCTTTTCCACATAGCTTTCATTTTAATATACCATTACAAATAGTGAGAAAAAGGCCTCCTTGAAGATAAAATTCCAAAGGAGGAGGAAGTTATTTCAGAGGGACTGTCTAAAATTTTGTAGGGTTTTAAGGATAACATGAGACTCATAGTGGTGTTATGTGAAAAAATGCCAGAACATCTGTTATGTTAAGTATAACAACAACAAAACCAAAATAAATCTCTAGTGAAGAAAAAACTCATAATAGATTATTGTGGGGTTTCTGCCTTATTTCAAGGGAAACTGGAAAAAACACTGTGGTGGGAACATGATTGGGTAAAAGGAATAATATGATCTGAATGAAGCGATGCCAACTTTTAGGGTCTGCTAGCTCAGCCCTCTCGTGCTTGGCATATTTGTGCAAGGAGTCTGAAGTTGCCACAGCCAGCTCCCAGGGGAACCAGCTGTCAGTCATATACAACTTTGTTCTTTCATGTTTTCTTCATTGTTTTCAATATAATTATTTTTTTCTATTAATAAGAAAAGTGTGATCTGATTGGTGACCAGAAAAACACACATTGTCAAGTCAGTTTCCCTTCATTCATTTTAATGAGTAGCCATGCCATTTGAGATGAAAAGACTTTAGTCTAATCTGGCTAGATATTAAGAAATAAACAGATAAAATGCTAAAATCATAGCAAATATTTAAAATCCAGATTGGGCTCAATCTGACTTATAAAGAAGTTTTTGAATAATTTTCTAAATACAGCTAATACTGGCAAACTTTCATATCCTCAGGAAATAAAATGCCCGTCATCTGGTTGAATCTGAGAAATCTTAGCAACATTGTAATGCATTTAGACTTTTTGTACAAATTGAAATTGGGAGGTATAAATTGGTCTAAACAATAACAACCTGATACATTCCTCACATCTTAAAAACAAAAGCCTCTTAAATAATTGCTCAATGAGCATCAAGCACCTACAAGTCAAATATGACAATGTGATGTTTTGCCATTCTTAATGTAAGACAGTACGTCCCTTTTGCAACAGAGTAGCTGCAGTCTCAAAAATTTAGTAAATCTAAATAAAAGGAGACTACTAAAAGATCTCCAAAGAAATGTGTCATATATTATGAAGAGTCATAATGGGTTCTGTGCCCTTGGTTTAGAATATTCTAGTGATCTAGCTCCTACCGACCTCTTCAAACTCATCTCAAATAACTGGTGCCCTAGTTCACCACCCTTCAGACACATTGACTTTCTATTAATATTAGTTCCTTTTATGTGCCAATTTTCCCTGCTACTCCTCTCTGGAACGTTCCTTCCCACACTTCACATGGATAGCTGTTGCACGACCTCTTTGTATATGCCTTCTGGACATTTCTTCCCACTTCTTTTGGTAACAAAATCCAAATCTTCCTTGGGAGGAAACAGCCTGCCCAACCCTCAAGGCAGTGCAATTTTGGAGGAAGAGGCCAAATCCTTTCCAGGAAGCACATGACATAGTGATTGGCTTAAAGATTGGCATGTGACTTACGACTGCCCAATCAGGGTCAGCCCCTGAAGTTGTTCTGGAACCAATGCCTATCTTTTTTTCCTTCCTTCCTTCCTTCCTTCCTTCCTTCCTTCCTTCCTTCCTTCTTTTTCCCTCCCTTCCTTCATTTTTTTCCTTTAAGTGGTTTGAATTTACTTTTTGTCACTTGCATACTAAAGATATGGACCGATGACATTCCTCAGAGGACACCTCTGAGTACAGTATCTAAAGCAACTTATGTTTCTCTTGGGAAGCTGGGTTTTTAAGACAGCTCTAACCACGCTTTGCCATTATGTTGTGGTTTCTATGTTTACTGTCTATCTCTTCCCATCCATAAGATATAGGCTGCATGAGGTCTCAAATGCCAGACTAAGGAGGACATTTTATTCTATAGGCACTAGGGAGTCACTGAAGGAATATGTGCAAGGTAATAATCAAATATGAGCTCTGCATAGAAAAAAGAAGTGTACAAAAGCAATGAAAATATTAAGAGCAAGACAAAGCTGGATAGTAAGAGAAGTCCTTGTATGTCTTGGAAGTCTGCATATGCTGCTTCTATCATAGAAGATATTTATTAATTTAATAAGAACCAATGTTTCATCACAAGGGTCAGTCCATAAAAATGTTGGTGGAGCCTGGAATTCTAAACCTTCTTGTGGAGCAATGAGCACAATATTATGATGAATGGCTGTAGTGGTGGCAAATTATACTGCATAGTCAGCAAATGAACCTTGGGAATTGATGTGTAAGTGGCGTCCTAATAATTCTCTGGTGGTCCTGCTGAGGTGCAGGCTTTATTTAGTTTGATATTTAGTAGATAACTCACTGAGTAGGTCAAGAAACGGGGAGGATCCCATGGAAATGGCCATGAGTTTTCCATGTTGTCAACTTGGGAACATTTAAGGGAGAGGTGCAATTTCAGAAACTGTTTAAATGATGTGAGTGTTGGAGCTCTTACAGGGTGCTGCGTGAGGCTGAGAAGTTTTAGGCCTATTGCACTGTTAGAGGTGGGGGTTGGACATTTGCTTGACATTCCCCTCCCCCTCCTCATCGCCACCACTTGAGTTGGATGGATGAACTGAATAGTCTCACCTCTATTAGTTCAGGGTTCTAAAGCTTTTATTTTTATTAATAGCTTGTAGAGACAGAGTCTTGCTCTGTTGCCCAGGCTGGAGTGTAGTGGCATGATCATAACTAACTGTAACTTGGAACTCCTGGGCTCAAACGCTCCTCCTGCATCAGCCTCCTGAGTAGCTGGAACTACAGGCACCTGCCATGACACCAATTTAAAAAAATGTTTCTGTAGAGACAAGGCCTAGCTGTGTTACCCAGGCTGCTCTTGAACTCTTGGCTTCAAACAGTTCTCTCACCTTGGCCTCCCAAAGTGTTGGTATTACAGGCACGAGCTACTGTGCCTGGCTCAGGGTTCTAAAACTTTAGTACACATCAGAACAACTTGGAGGCAGGGCAGGCTTCCCCTTGGCAGGACTCTCTGCTTGGTTTAATGCTCTACTGTCTTGAAATTCCTAATAATTTTTTTTAACAAGGAGCTCCAAATTTTCATTTTCCACTGGGCTCCACTAATTACACAGTTAGTCCTGCCTGGGGGAGTTTGTAAATGCAGATTCCCAGGCCCTACCCTAGAGCATCTGATTCAGAAGTCCTTATCTGGGTTTCAGAATCATCATTTCTAGCACACAGCCTAGGTGATTCCTTTACTATCTATCCTTTGAGAAATATTTGCACTAACCCTAACCGAAGCCTCACTTAGTGTACACAGGGAATTTAAAGAAGTTTTCCTAGGAAAAGCTGAGGTCTGATAGCATAGAGAGGGCAGGCAACAAGCATTTCTAATAAACAGGAGAAACCTCATTCCCAGCTTCCCCTGGACACAACTTCTTTCTGTCTCAGCTCCATCATTTCTCTAATGGTCACCGCAGTGCTCAGAAATCCTTGGGTCCCCAGCTTTTTAAGAGGTCCTCCCAGAGAAACTCAGAAATGTCAGGATCACTTGACTCTGTTGTCCAAAAAGGAGAAAAGCTAAAGTTCATGAATGAATGTCATGGAAACTACATAAAGAATCAGGATTGGTCCTTTGCAGCCCCTTTCCCTAGCAGACATCACCAATCAGAGCCCCAGACATCACTAATCAATCACGACATTCTTTTCCTCTGAGCCCAGGTATGGCTCCAGATCCCTCCTCAATCCAGGCAGCCACCACCAACGCTGAACTTGACAATGCAGGTGAAAACTATTTCCCAGGTGTATCAACTGGGACGGAGAGTGAGGAGCTGAGGTGAAGCAAGTGTAAAGGTGTTATTCTTTTTATAGATAAAGTAGAACCATTAAAAGGGTCACTCCTTTTAAGGATAAATTTACTCACCAGCTGCCTGTGTTGAAAATAAACAGAAACCCAATACTTTCAGGGGAATGATATTATCACTGTCAGCTCCTTCCCTTGGGGTAGTTTAAACTCTGGAGCCCTCAAAGTAACTTGACCACTTTTGATAGGAAAAGTACTGGGTGATTTTTATTAACATATTTAGCTCAGTTTAACCAATGGTATGGGGGACCTTTTTAGTTGGAGGAGGGTAGGGGAGGTTCTCCCCCTTTATTAACTGCTAGGCTTTCAAAGGAAACCAAGAAATTTGCATCCTTAAACAGAAGGTAGCTACTACATTACCTCTGAGATCAGGATCTCATTAAGATACAACAGAACATCTTGAAAATTGTCTCACCAAATTGACATTTCTCTGAACTTAGCTTTTGGCTCAAAAATGTCACACGTACTAAAACTCACTTGAAAGTATATTAAATTCCAAGACCCTGCCGTCGGTTGGAGAGGCGGGTGCATAAGAGCCAGCTGATTCTGGGATCCAGAGCTCTGGTTGCAACCACAGCCTTATTGAGCACTTCATCAGGGCAGAAGTGATTTCTATCAAACACAAGCTGATCCAGCCACTTTCTTATAACACATGGGGAAGTGGGGGGTGGGCAGGGCCGGCAGTCAACCCAACCTTTCCAGAGGCATCCTTGGAGCACTGGTGTTTGAAATGGAAGAACAACCCCCAAGACAAGCAAAAACAAAGCCCCTTTGTCACCTTCCATAATGTCGTAAACATGATATTGAGACGTTGCATCAGGATGTGTGTTATGTTAAGAGCAAAGCTAGGAGTAACAGAGTTTAGTAAATTTAAGGCAGGAAGTTGTTCGAGCTGTGAAATCCATCACCTCAACAGTGTTTGTCTTTAGTAGAAAGAGGAGACATTTTCCCCAATCAGCTGCACCAAAAACCTGTGTAATATACACATATGCACATATACAGAGGAAGGCCTGGAAGGAAAGACAGTCTCTCCCCACCCCATACACACAAACACACAAATACAAAAGTGGCCATGGCCATCTTGTGGTTGGTGACCTGGATTAAGAATGGTGCTCAAAGAGCATTTGGGTCTTTTTTGCACTTCTGTTTTTCTAAAGGAAAATATATGAGTTCTGGAATTAAAAATTACTTAACAGGTACTATGACCTTTGGATAGACATTTCATGTGTAAACCTGCCCTTTCTGCAGCATCATCCAGGGTTTTCCAGGAAATAGAAAAAATGCAGTGCCCGTAGATTACAACACATGACAAAGAGAGCAGTCAGAGTTGGGGAGTGAGGCCGGCTGGGTGTGGTGAAGGCAGCTTGAAAACCAGGCAGACACTTAAAGTCCGGTCTTTTAAGCTATGTGGTACCTGGTGGAGAAGGAGTGAGGAGTAGCTGATGAGGTGGTATATGGGGTTAGGTACTCTAGAAGCAGCCCTGGGCAGTGGCTGGATCAAAGAACCCCCCTAGAGGGTCTTGGCAGGACTTGTTGTGGCCTGTATTAAGTAGCAGGGTGGAGGTGAGGAAGAATGGGTGGATACTAAAGATGTGTCCAAGTAGCTGTCTGGGTAAAACCCAAAGATGATACCCTGGAAGTCTAGGAGGCCTGGAAAACTGGTGATGCCACCTATACCACCATACTGGGAAGGGAGTCTTTGGGAGTTGAGGAGGAAGGGAAGCCTGTCAAAGAGTCATGAACCTCCCATCAGAAGTCTTGGAAGGAGAGATTCTTGAGGGAGTTCATCAACAATGCTAAGTTCCACAGAGAAATCATAGAGAAAAGACAGACAGACTTTCTGTCTTCAAATATCAAGATCTAAACTCACGCTGTTAAGTCCCTAGTCCTGTAGCTGGGTATTGGAAATATTGACTTGATTTGTCAGTTCCCCAAAGAGCTTAATGGGCCAATTCCTTAAAACTAAGATAGGGCTAACTTTCTCAGCAGTCTGTAGAGCTTGCTACTAGAGCAGTGCTTCATTATTGTAAGGGTAAGCCGGGGGTGGGTGGGATACACACACACACTTATGCATATATTTTTTTTTTCAATGAACACCGTATAGGTTAATCAAATATAGCTGCAAAAATTCTACATGTGTCCTTCTCTGTGGAGGAACAATATAGCACATATATAGCATTCTCTTCAGGATTACTCAAATGTCTTCAATAGATACCATTTCTAGGCAGGAAGGGGACGTGGGGAAAAGCCACACATGTGACATTTTTGCTTGCTCAGTGAACAATTGAGACATCTAAGGGCTTATTCATATATTCCACTCTCAGGAAATCCATTGAGCTCATTGCTCAAACTGTCATGTCTGCAGGTTATGTCTGTATTTAAGAGACTTAAATATTTATCAGTATTTTTATTGAGTCATCTGAAAACTTGGCTTCCATAGCTGTATGAGAGAGCCCTGGGTAAGAGCTGCCTACCCCAAAGGAACTAGGCATATTCCTCCATTTCCTCCTTTTTCCCCTTTCCACCATAACCCCCACCAAGAAGCACATGTTTCTGAAGAAAAAAAACCTCAATTATATCAAATATGCAATTATATGATCTCTGAACATAAACATGAGGGGGGAGTGAAAGAAATATTTTGCTCTAAAGCTGCTAAAACAGGATTACTCGTTCTCCTTCCTCTCTCAAGCAGATGGAGTCTAATTATGAAGACAGCTCTGTTTTCATATATATTTATGTTTTATAAGCCTTTGGTAAATACAATATTATTTCAAATAATTTAATACACACTAGGTGATAAAATTAGATTAGCACCTCTTCCATTTGGCCATCATTGCCTTTAATGCAAAGCTGACAGTGATTCTGTAGATCCACATATTTGGGGGTGAGTATATTTGTGCACTGAAGGTTAAGACATTAATGAAAAGCCTACAGAAAAATAGCATGACAGAACAAAAATAGCTGTTATCTCTTCAGTACCTACTACGTGCCAGATGGTATACAAGATATTTTGTGCTCATTATCTCATTTTATCTCACAGCTGTTGGAGGGTAGATGTTGTCTCTTTTCTTTTTTTAGCCATATTCTTTCTATTCTATCTTCCTTCCCACTCCATTGTAAAGAGGAATTTCCCAAGCACCAATGGGCTTCTTACTACCTGCATTTCATTGTCTAACGTTTCCAGATGCTTCCAATGGGAACATCCAAAGAATAGAACACATCCCTTGATTAATGGTTTTGGACCAGACTCTCAAAAGTTTCTTTAATAAGATGCCTTCTTCATCAAAATATTCTTAACGGTGAGCTGGGTGAAGAGCCAAAGCCATTATCAGATAAGAGAATGGTTATAGAGACTCCATCCTCACAGCTGTTCACAGATGCTCAGTGTCTCCATCAACTGCAACCATCTCATTCTCTCGGTTTGCTCCAGAAGAAATGGAACATTTCCATTTCCAATCGATGTTAACTTTTTCTAGACTCGAGCATATTTGTAAAAGCACATAGCACCATACAGTTGGCCAAAAACCAAACAAACAAAAAAAATCTGTCTTTTATTACATGGGCTCGGTGATCAAGGATTCCCAGGTAGACATTTCTTCCTACATTGGCTGTTTCCATTGGATATGCAAATCTTCCCGCTTGCCGGGCCAGTCCTGAATATATTTGCAAGGGTCTTGATGTCCATTATTCACTTAAATATAGATTAGGAAAACTGACAGATACTTTTATTCCAAGAGTTAGATCATTTTCAGATTACTCTTCATACCAGGACTTAACCTTGCTCTACTTCCAACAACTTTCAAGTACGAATTCCCACAAACCCAGAGTTTCATGAAAAAATGTACTAAATAACCTTAAAGCCCTTTATGAATAATTATGAGTTTTTAAGTTTTTGTGAATCTGCATATTAATTCCATCCCATAAATAAAACATGAAGCAAAAATCCAACGCGCTGAGTGTCAGGGGGATAGAAGAAGAGAAGGAAGGATAATTATCAGTTTAATGTGGGAACATACTTAACCTAAAAGATTACCTCTAAAATTGGTGACATCCTAAGTATATATAATATACCAGGGTGTTTTCATTTAAATAAAAGGGGGAAATATTTATAGTGAGTTTCTGCCATTTCCGCAGCTCTCTCGGCAGCCCCCAGTTGGAAACACGATTGTCGGAATTTTTATTTGCTATGGATTAGTCCTTCTCACATGTTTAATGTCTTTCTTCCCCAAGCATCATGTGCCTTGATGCCACGTAATTCACATTTTCATATTTGGTGTGTATTATTTGGTTATCCATCTATAATTATAGGTTTTCTTAGAGGGAGGGATTTAATAAGAGGCCACTGGCGACTAAACTGGTGCATTTTGCTCGCTCTCAGACATTCTGCATGTAAGAGGCAGGAAGAAGCAGAGCTGGTGCCCAAATGACTCCACGTCACTAGTGCTTGAAGTTCCTGGGTTGGGCAGCACATGCAGCTCAGGTGGAGTGTGGGGTGGGTGTCCATGAATATCCCCTCTAGTGCATGATGCTCCTGGATGTCACGTTCATACCTTTAACCAGTTTGCAAGTAAGAGAGACGATGACCAACCCAGGGCTCTGTGGACTCACCGAGCCTGTTTGATCATTAAAACGGGCCCCAACTAAGGTATCCAATTCTGAGGTGCATTTTCCCCTGTCTCTGGAGTCCATCATGTTTAAATGTCGTCTGAAAGCTACTCAAAGTCCTCCATGACTTGTACTAATCACATTTGCCTCCATGCTTAATGCTGGCCTTAGGGGAACTTGAGCTGTCACCTGAGGTGGCTTCTCTTTCAGGGACCCAGACCTGCCTTTCCCAGGACGTCTGATTGCCAAAACTATGTGGCGTGGAAATGGGTTTTGCACAGGGCATTGCACTGCTTGATTGGTTAAAAACATTGCCAAAGACTTCGTGAACGCTTTGGAAAAGGCTAGCCAAGTGATCATGATGGTACCATGGACCCCATAATTATTTTCAAAGTTCCTTCCTAAAGGAGTTTCTACTTAAAATGTCATTTTTCCATTTCCTGATTCCCACAGAACTGGTGTGGGCAGGTGCTAAGAAGGTCTCGTTGGAGGTAGGGACACTGAGGCAGCCTTTCCCAAAGCCATCAAATTTGTAGAGTTTCCGGGGCCCCCAATTACCTTGTGCAGTTATGGACACTCTGCCACTAGTCCCCTTTCTGTTCTCTTTCGATTTTTTTCTCTCTTCCTCTCCTTTATTTTTCTTGCCCAATTATGAGGAGCTGGGATGCTTTAAGGTTTGTGGAAAGGATAGTTTAAAATAACACCCATAGCAGTGACTCAGTTTCACCGACTCTGCCTGCCCCCAGCAGTAAGACATGTTCTCTCTTCAGCTGAGCAATCAACATAGAAATCAATATCCATTGGAAACTTCTCAACCAAATGGCAATTGAGCATTAAAGCTCAACAAAATATACTTAAGGTTGGCAAAAGGAGCGTGGGGTTGAACCTCATTTCAAAATGGCTTCTAATCGTGCCACTGCTCTGTACTACCTGAGCACAGGGGGCATGTTACCTAATCTCTTGGAGCCTCAGTTTCCTTACCTGTAAAATGGGGATGGCTTGAAGAGCATTATGGGGATTAGAGCTGAAGTGTGTCATGACCTCTTTGCAGCCCTGCCACCACCCTGAAAGGGTTCTCTGCCATGGTTACCTACGCTAGAGTTCCATAATGAAAGACAAGGGCTTCTCCCCAAAATAGAAGGATAGTTTAATTGTTCAATCCATTTATTTGTGAAGACCTTGACATCCCTGGTACTGTGCTTGGTGAGGTTCAAGGTAGAATTAGACAAGGTTTCTGGCCTCTATGAGCTTTTAGAGTAGCCAAGGAGACAGACATAACTCACACAAGCCAGTGCACTACAAGTTTAAACCCAGCGAAGATAGAGACATGAATTCTGCTTTGTGGAACTAGAAGAGACTGGGAAGGAGAGAGCACCTTAAATAGAGTCTTGAAGCCTGAGCAGGTTTCTCAGGAGGGAAAAGGGAGAGGGTGACCTGGCAGAGAACACAGAGGAGCAAAGTCACGGAGGTGCAGAAATCCAGGCATTCCGGAGGGATCATCTTAATGGTCCCTCACTCCCACCTTCATTCTGTAGACACGTACTGAGCCCCTGCTGCGTCCCAGGCTTTGCTCCATCTGCTGGGAACGCACCGAACAAGGTCCCTACTCTCAGGGAGTTCACAGGCCAGTGGGGACGCCAGACATTGAACAACCACCAGAAGACACAACAAACGTAGGCAATGACTCAATGCTGGCTGCTGGAATGGAAGTGACTAGGGGCTGCTTCAGGTGACCATCCAGCCTGTGAAAGTGACATTTAAGCTGGGACCTACTTGAATGATAAGTAGGGGTAAGTTCCAGGGAAAGGGTACTCCAGGGAGAAATAATAGCTTCCCCAAAGGCCTTGGGGCATGCTGCAGACTAGAAAGAAGCAAAAATGTTGACATTTTTCTCAAGATCAACATCTAGAGCAGCGGTCCCCAACTTTTTTGGCACCAGGGACTGGTCTCATGGAAGACAGTTTTTTCCCATGGATGGGGGGTGCGGTAGGGGGTGGCAGAGGGGAGGCAGAGCTCAGGCAGTGATGCAAGCAATGGGGAGCAGCTGTATAGATGAAGCTTCAGACTGCCGATCTAGAGAAATTCTGTATAAGAAAGGGAGAAAGGGTATCCCTGACTGATCTTGAAATTCAAAAGGAGTTAAAAGTTTGAAACTTTGGAGAAATCACCTTTCCAGCAATGCCTTGTAAATGTCAAGCAAAACCCAATAATTTTTACTACCAGGCTTTCCTCTCTCACATTCTCTCTCCGTAGCTAGAAAGGGAGAAACTATCGTTAAACTTGAAAGTTCACACAATGCCCAGATTCAAACTACTCATGTGCATCAATAGATTCTAGTTGTTGAAAAAATAAACATGCAGAAGTGGGATGAGCAAGATAGTGTCCAAATTCTGAAACTCTATTTTATAGTGATAATTCTTTTTTGAATATCACAATAGCCATTCTATTCTTTTTGTTTTCAAGCACGACTTTAGTGTGGATCGATACCGGCAACACTTGGCCTCTTCAATGAGTAAGTTGCCGATTCAATTTATCAGTGAAAAGGAAGGTATTTATTTATTCATTCATTTATTTATTTAGGGAGGAGGTCTTGCTTTGTTGCCTGGGCTGGATTTGAACTCCTGAGCTCAAGCTGTCCTCCCACCTTGGGCTCCCAAGTAGTTGCTGGGACTGCAGGCATATTAAAGATTTGGGTTGGGAGAGAACTCAGAACTCTAACTGAGGAGGGCTTTCCCCACCCAGGTTAAGGGCATGATAGCAGACGGAGTCAAGAGGCACGAATCTTAATAGACACCTTTTCAAAAATAATGCGTTTGTTTTAAAATCTGTCACTTAATTATCAACTTGAAATAGATGGTAAGATTCCTTCTTTGAGCTGTGTTATTGACCTCATTGAAGAAATCCCCTTAATTGAATCAACATTTTATTGACAGCATACCAATCCTGTTTGGGCTGTTTTGTCTATTTGTATTCTAAGATAAATCTTAGATGATGAAACTTTGGTTTTGCAGACAACATTTTTAAACTATAATAAATTGCAAAGGCTATGCTTTTGAGACCAAAAAAAAAGAAACATTTTGGTAATATGCTTGCCACCCTCATATGAAAACAAAATCCAAAATACATCACATCACTCAACATAATCAACAAATATTGTGCTTCATTTGGAAGGGCTTGGAGCTGCACCCCCCCTTCCCCACCTCCAAATTATGGTGTTTGCAGCTAGACCTCGTGGTTAACAGCTTAAGTTAATTCTGCCATGTGTAGGACATACATAAATGCATGGACTTTATATTACAAACTCAGCTGCAGTTTAAATTATTGGGTGAACTCTTTTCATGGAGCTCCAACACTTTCAAAATCCACAACAAAAATAGTAGCCCAGCTGCCCCACTCTACAAGGAGAGACCCTCATTAGAAGTCATTTGCATTCCATTAACCACCAAGCAGTGGGTCAGTCATTGCCTGTCAGCCGTACAACTCATTCTTTTTGTGTTAATTAGCAGAGAAATAAGGAGTTAATGAAGATCTTATGATCTGTGATGACTCATCTGGTTGTTTCGGATGAATCACCACTCTGGACCACTTTAGTGGACCCGGCTCGGGTGCGCTGAGCAGGAGAGGGAGGCGGCTGAGGGGCGTTCTCAGGGGCCTGTGGCATGGTGGGCTTTGTTAGCTCAAGATTAGAAGGAGTTAATTGCTTCAAGATTGCTGGGAGATTAGGTTACTGGGTGCGATGTATCTATGTAAGCATATGTCAGCGCTAGTTAGAAGATAGGAGACGCTTATTTTAATAAACTTATGAAAAGAAGAATTAATTTGTCATTACATTGGAAATCTTATTTTATTAACTTAATTTGAAAATGTAAAGCTGTCTGAAATGCCAGTTTTTCACTCACTTTCCTTCTGAATATGTATGAAACACAAATTAGTCGATGTGCAACACTGTTCATTCAGGGCTTTTGTTCCCAGACTTCCCACCCCCCAGCCCTCGTCGGTTTGCTGGTGGTGTCTGGCTCTGGGGCAGTGGGCTGGTTACAGTGGGCTCTGGGTTCTCGCCCTGCGGTGGGTGGAACGTGGCCTCTGGGAGACCCGAGGGCAGCCCTGCCAAGAGAGAAAAATGATCTGCTTCTGTGGGACCTGCTTCTTCCCTGGGAGTGCTGTTTGTATACAAATACTGCTTGCATTTGGGGCCGTGAACTAGAATGGGGAAGGGAGTGCAGGAGCAACCACGGGACCCTGCCCTGCACCAAAGCCGTCAAAGGCGTTTTCTAAATGCTCGGTTTACATTTTATAGGGGAGCCACGTAACCCAGCAAGGCAAGCTGTTGGAAGACAAGGTTCAAATTGTCCTCATCTTCCCTATTCTTGGGAGCAGGCCTGTTTATTGAGCACTTACTATGTGCCAGGAACTGTTCTAAGTATTCTATTCTTATTACCTCTTTTCATCTTTACAACAAACGCATGCAATAAGGACTGTTAATATTTCCATTTTTCAGGCAAAGAAACCAAGGCACAGAAAGATTCAGTAATTTGCCCAAGGGGTTACAGTGAGAAGTGTCAGCTGTCCATCCCGGAGCCCTCCCTCCTACTGTGGCCCTACGTGTCTCTGTGACATGACTGAGGGAGCTTGGCCGTGTGACAGTTGGGAGGGGTGGGTGTGGGTCGTGGTGACCCAGAGAGCTCGTTACCTGTGTAGATGCTCAGGGGCTGCCCCAGCGGTGCGTGGCGGGGGGGAATGTGGGCCCAGTGTTGCAAAAGCTTCTGAGATTTTGGTTTTATTTCCCCAAAGAGGTTGGAAACCTGACATTTTAAATAAAATCTCCTGAGTTTTAAATAGTTGTTCAAATTTTTTTTTTTTTAATACTGTGAAGGTCAAACAAAAACATCAGAAGACAATTAGTAATGACCCGTCTGGAAGGTGGGAAGCTTTTTGAGATGAATTTTCCCACCAAAGTGCCTCACACATGGGTACTCAATAGTTGAATGGACCAACAAATCTAGTCGTGGGTCCCTGGCCCCATCGACACATCAAAACTCCGATTTATAGAGAGTTGTCATTTGGCGACTCCAAATCCCTGTCCCAAGAATCCTTTTATCAGATCAGCAAAATGACTCATCTCTGTTCTGACCTTCCTGGGGGAAGGAAGTGTACCGGGATTATGGTGGTTATAACTGCAGCAGAAACAATTTGAACCTTCTTCCTGGACAGCTAACTGGGTCCCCTTTTCTGCCTGGGGTAATATGAATTGAGCCAAAAATAATCTTCAACATATTTAACTATATAGCCACAGAAGGGTCAGAACCCACTCAGTAGGGCCTCCAAGACCCTGCCACAATACAGCAGTCTTTCTGCTTGGTGGGTGCCCTGCTATTCTGTTGGTAAATATTTTGCAAAAGGTTTTAAATGCAAAGAAAAAAGAAGTTGTATGATGGTGATTCTAGGGCCTCTACCATCGCATGGGCTTCCTAAAAGCCTGCTTTGCTGGCATTCTGCAACTCAGACAAAAACTGGGCATTTACTAGGGTAAAAATTGCCTTTTCTTATTACTTCATATTGGAAATATATTCAAAAATTCCAATTGTGTATTTAGCCCAGTCAAGAGGTTAGCAGAAGCAGGATACGAAAAAGAAAAGTAAGCAGGAAAGGGAAGGAGGAAGACAGCTGCCCGGCAGGGAGAGGGAACCTCCTGCAGGCTGAGACAGGATCGTGCTGTGTCCTCGTTTGCAAACGAATCCCCTGAGCAGAGCAAATATGGACATTGGGAACCACCTTTTTCAATTTATTGTTTTTGGAATTAGAGAATAGGTCTCCTTGCAATTAAAATGTTCCAGTCACATTTAATCACTTTTCCACATAATAACTGGCCTTGGACCTGGTTCATGAGATTCATTGATTTGTGAAGGACCATAAAATAATCATTGAGAGGTTAAGAGGCAAGGGCTGAAGGGAGGTGAGACATTATTCACCACCTGAGGGAAGAGAATTGGCTTCCAGAATATCATTTATTTCCTTATTTCTTGACCTTTGTCAAAGAGGCAGAGCCCAAAGGAGGTTGTGAAAGGCTGGAAATAAATGATGCATGCGTCGATTTGCACACAAGCAACCACAGCTAGGGTGCGAGACAGGTCCCGGCAAAGGCGCCATCCCCTCCCCAGACACACCTGGGGGCTTTAAGGTACCATTTTGCTAAAGTTCTGATATCATTGGCACCTGCTTTCCAGAGTTCTTGAAATAAAATTCTTGGGAAAAAAATGGCTGTGTTTTTCACCTCCCTTCCCTGAAAATAAATCGTTTAGTCCACATAAACTATGGATGAACATTATTTAAAGACTCTGGCTACTTTCTTCACAGAACCCATTCATTTATGGAAACATATTTTCTGCTCCCAAAACACGCAGGGCACTGGGGACACAAAGTTGGCTAAGATCATCCCTGCTTTTGAGGCAGCCACAGCATGGTGGGACAGGGAGACAAACACAGAAGCATTGATTTATTTATTCGACAGATGTTTTTGAAATGTCTTTGAAGTGCCATGCATAGGTAACTAAAACCTAGTGTGGTTAGGCTAGTGCACCAAAAGATGCGTTCACTGCCTCTTACAGGGAGCACAGAGGAGGAGGGGAGAAAGGAAATTAGATGTCGTAGAGGGGGTGATGTGTTGCTGGAGGATGAGACATCGGGCAGGTGTTCTGGATAAATGGGAGTTAACCAGGTGAGGAGGGCGTGAAGGGAACTCCAGGTAGCAGAAATGGCAGAAACAGAAGCATGAAAGAAAGAACCAGTGGCAAGCACTCAGAGGACTGCAAACACTTCTCTGTTGCTGAACCATAAATTACAAAGCAAGGCCCAGGAGGATGGTGCTGGGAGCTAGGTGAGACTCCGTCCCCAAAGCCCTCCTGAGCCTGCTATTTTTGGCCATACTATGCTACGTCTGCCTGGTGGCCCTCCCTACACATATGATTGTGCCTTTATTTCCACGATTCCATGGCAAATATTTGTCTTCTCCTTTAAACTGTAAGCTCCATCAGCGCAGGGATGGTACGTACTTATAACTATACACTCAAGACCTTCCAAACTACACAGAACATAACAAGTGCTCAGTAAATAATGCTGATTAAAGGAATAAGACGGTGACCAAAAAACAGGTAAAAGGAAGCTATTTAGAGAGTTAAGCAAAGGAGTCATATGGTGAGATTTGGTTTTTAGTGGCTCACTCTGGTGATAGCACGGAGAGAGGAAACACAGGCCACAGAGGGTCACAGGAGCAGCTGCCTGGAGACCCCAGCAAAAATGCTGGAAAGAGACGATGGCCACCAGAAATAGAGTCAGGGTGTCATAGAAACAGAGGTGCTGACGGGGGTGGGACATCTTTGAGAACTGTCTCAAAGGCAAAAGTCACAGGACTTGGTTGCTGATTAACTCCATGAGGGCTGGGGAAGGAGGAGGTGTCTGTGGTGGCTCGCAACCTGGGTGACTGGATGGTGGTGTCAGGCTCTAAAACAGGACACGAGGCGGTGATGAGAGGACAGTGTAGGTTTCAACAAGTTGAGTGAAGGAAGCTTACAGGACAAGTAGGCGGAGCCAACAAGTGTGTAAACTGGGAAGAGACTGGACCTACAAGAAATGTTTGAGAGAAACTGGAATTGACTATGAGTCTCTGTGGCCAAGGAAACACTCTCTGTTCACCCACTCTTGGTTTCTCTTCTTGTGTTCTGCAAATTCATCTGATCTTCTTCCACATGCCTGGTGGTCCTCTTCACTCAAAGCCCAGGGGATAGAGTTGGTTCCTTTCTTGTATCAGTTCCTTATTTAATAGCACTGTCCATGTTGTTGGACATTGTGTTAACCTTCTACAAGGCTTATGCCTCTGGTTACTACTATACCCATTTGACAGATGAGGAAACTGAGGCTTTAAGAGGCTGAGGGATGTCCCATAACCTGCAGCTAATAAGTGGTTGAGACAGGATTCAAGGCCCTTTCTTTCTGACTCCAGAGACTAAGCCCTGGACCTCTGACTTCTCACCTGCTCAGTAGTCATTTTACACACTGCTCGTAGGCTCTGATGGTCTGAGCTGGAAGGCTCCATTCATCTCCACTAAGTGCTGAAAGTGCTACCTGCTTTCTGGTCCCCTGGTGGGAGCAGCACCCGTTGCAGCAGCCCCCATCCAGCAGCCCAGGACGCGCTGTCCTCATGTGCTGTGCTAACCATGGCAACCAGCAGCACCATTTTGAACTTCTCTTAGGGTCTGAGCTAAAAGCAGATGTTCTCCCCATTCAGAAAAACATGAATGTTGTGTGCTTTCTGTGAAGAACCAGTAAATTTCCCTAACCTGCCACCCTCCACCCCCAACAGGAACTCCTAGGTGGGCTCAGTGCAACCCCATCGAGATCCAGTCTGTGGACTCCACTGCCCACCCCGAGGGGTGAGACAAGGCGTGGGAAGGAGCTTTGGGAACAGCCCAACTGGTGGTGAAGTGACTAAAGTTTCCTTAATAGTGATATAATCTCTATCAATCAAATTGTTTCTGTCTACAATCTGATTTATATATTAACAAAAACTGCTATATAAGATTTTTCTCCAACAATGGCAGGTTTGTCAGGGATGAACTGACTTAGAATACAGACCAGGTGATAAACAAAAACCCCAGTTTTCTGGATCCCTCAAAGACACATGCAGTTATCTTCCAGAGTGCTAGAAACTGCCCTCTAAACCACGGCGTCTTGGATGACCCACAGAGCTGTGTCAGACACATTAAGATGCTATGGATAAAAGCCCAACAAGGTGTGCAAATACAAGCTGAGAACAGAAGGTCACAAGGACACATGCCCCATAGGCGTTGACTCACTACTTCTCATAGGGGTAACTCTGTGTAGCAGCCTCCAGGGAAAGGAGAAACAAGGATTAGTTCATGTATTTAGTGATGGGCAGCGGCTCTCCTAAGCAGCCCAGCGGGTGGGGAAGGCAGGGGCTGCCATAATACGTTCATTTACTTATGAAGATGACATTTTCAGCTTTCATCATAAAAAGCACTGTTGCTCTTTGGGGCTACATGAATGTTCTGGGTCCTGAGCTACGATTACCAGAAGGTTGTTAGGTCCTTCCCCCGACACCTATGTCCCTGTCTTTATGAGCGCGGGTGCAGCACCAACCCCTACAGCCCTGTGCAATTTTTATTCTTGAGACTCACAGTGTTAAATGCATTTCTTCTGTCCCAGAACTAGATATAGAGTCATACACAGAGTCTCCTCCCTGCAATGAGATAGAAATCTCACTTCCCACTGAAGCAACAAGCCAGAAACTCAGAACGGATGGTCCAGATTTAGGGGGAAGCTTATTATTCATGCGACTGCCTGGCAGCGTCATGAATCGGTCATGAAGATGACACTATCATGGAGGGATCAAGCCCAAAGCCCTGAAATAGCTATGAAATACAGTATTGTGTTTACACACTGTAACCTCATCCCTCAGAAGTGAAGGAAAAAGCGTAGCTTCGATGTTGTTGGGTCTGAGATTTCCTCCCTCCAGGCAGAGCCCTGGCGTGTGCCAGCCGTCCAGGAAGCCATGAAACGGGGCAAGAGGGAAGAAAGACCAATGAAATCACCGCGAAGCGAGCTTTAGTAAAACCAGACTGTTGACATTTTATGAACTTGATGGTATAAAGAACATGCAGTACAAATAATTTGCATTCTCTGATTATATATGTCAGATTCTCAAATATCTTGATCATGTTATTTTGCTAAAGATATTCTGATGGTGGATCTGTGTATGATTTACATAAATGAGGTATTTGCATAAATTAAATTAACAAATATAAATACATGCTTATAAAATACTGATACCACTTACTACTCTCATAAAAATAAATTATGACGGATGACATATGATAGGCCATGTGGTTTCCGGGCAATCATCGCGTGCTCCTGACGCATGCTTGGCATTTTGTTACCAGAAGAAGAAGGAAACTCCAATTCAAGCATTTCTGAAGGCTTGGTTCTCCCAGGGAAGCTATAGAACAGACTTTTGGAAGGAGATGTCTTAAGTGATTGAAAAGTCAGTTTAGCCTAGTGACTAAACACATGAGCACTAGAGCCAGAATTGCTTGAGTGCAAATCCTCACTCTCTCACTAAGTTGATGTGCAGTGTAGGACAAGTCACCTAATCTGTGCCTTAACTTTCTTATCTGTAAACTGGGATAGTGACAGTGTCTCCCTCAAAATGTTGTCGTCAGGATGACATGAGTTCATGTCATGAAAGAATTTAGAATGGTGCCTGGCATATGGAAAGCGGGCAATAAATATTAGCTCTATTAGTATTATTGTCATGCTGTCACTAGACAGGTTGGAAGAATAATTGCCCAAGGCCACATAGCTTCCTATCTACTCTCTTGATCTCTTGATCAATGATGCTCAAAGCAGTCTTTGAAGCCTGGGATGAGAGAAGAGAAATTCCCAATGATCGTGCTCTTCACTAATATTCAAATCACAGCCTGAATCGGGCTGTGGGGGTGACCCTCCAGGTGGGTCCATTGAGGGAAGTGCAGATCTATACCAGACCTAAGACAGGGCCCCCAAATGATCAGCATTGCATGGGAGGCCCCCAGTGGACAGGTGTGGCTGGCAGATTATGTGGAGAAACCACTGCTAGTAGGCAGGTGGCCCTCCCAGCGACGGGGCCAGTGGAGGCAGGAGAGATCCATGTTCAGTTCAGCTTACCGCGACAGTCACTGCGTTCGCCCAGTGGCTGTTGATGAATTTTGCATCTGAGGCTGGATACTGAATCCCATGAGGTTTCACTACAAACACAAAAGATTCACCAAGAGTTACCATTGCCTTCCTTGCTCGTACCTATGGGAATGATTACTCCTTTGAAGGGAATTATTTTATTTTTCTTTTCTAAATTAACCTAGACTTTATTTGAAAAAAAAATTGTTTTACTGAGTCTCAAAGATCAAATTACTCACTTTCTTTATTGCCTTTTGGGTCACGGGAGGAAATAGTCTCCAGACTTCTCCTGTGGAGCCTGGACCAATCCAAATATATACTTCTGTTCACTAGCTGTTCTTCAAACCATAAAGCACCCTCAGAGATTTATAAACCAACCTCTAATCTCTCCCTTGGATTTTTCTCCCCATTTGAGAAGACCAGTTCCCACAGTGCCCTTGTTGGTCATTAGGGCAGGACACCAGGCAGCCTTGCAGGGACTGTAACCCCAGCTGTGGGGTCTCAGGGCACCAAAAAGGCCCTCTGCCCTGGAACAATCACACCTGCTTTGCAATTTTGCCTCACGCTGGGCCTGGTTGGACCATCCTGGAGGGCAGCGTGTATGTTTCTGGGGTCAGAAGGGTAATTACCATAATAGCAGCTATCAGTAATCCAGCCCTTTCTATGGGTCAGGCCATGTGCTTTACATATGCTGTCTCAACACCCTGTGAAGTAGCTTTGCAAACTTTGCATTAGTAGCGATGGGACTTTGGGATGTGAGGCTGATGTCCCATTCCTAGAAATGCACCGTTTGCATGGATGGTAGACTCTAACTCAACTCCATGGGCCACTGATGTGCCTTAGTGTCCACACTGGCCTTCATATCTGCAAAGGGAACCACACAACGTCCCATTTCACCCAAGGCCACCTTCATATCCTGAAGTCCTGCTGGAACCCTGTAATCTCCGTCAGAGACTCTGTCACGGCTCTCTTGCCTAAGAATTATGATGTGACTTCTCATCTGACTGCTCTGGGCCTTGGCTCCCACATCTGTAGGATGGAAAAATTGAGTTCCTGCTCAGCATCGTCAGAGGGTTGTTGCAGAGATCGAATGAGAGCGTGAGTGTGAGAAGCACCAGCCCCAGTGTTGGTCATAATTATCTTGCACTGGCACAGATAGCCTCTGAGGCTTACTCCTGGACAACCATTGAATGGAAACTTACATATTGGAAGAAAATAACCCATTACTGAGACAACTGCTTGAATTCTTATTCTGTATTTCCAGCCCTAAACTTTTCCTTAAGCTCCAGACTCCGATATCCACCTCCAAGCTGGAACGGCCCCTGGGTGGAATGAACAACATTGGCAATGAAGACATACTGAAGGAGCACTAACCGAAGTGGCCCCAGTTGTCAGGACCAGGAGGCAGCACGTGACAGCTTCCTCTTCTCCCAGGTCCACCCCAAGACTGAGCCCAGGGGTCTTCTCTGAAGATGATAACCTCTTGCTGATACCACATGGAGGCCCCAGGCTAATGAGAAGCTCTAGGTGATTCCAAAATAGGTGCTAAGCTCTCCCCAGAGCAGCATTTACTAATGAGGTGTCCACCAATCACCTGGATCATGATCTCCAGGGAGACTTGATACAGTAGCAGCTTCCTGGGTCCACTGAGTCAGACTCTGAGAGTGGACCTGAGGATCTGTATTCAATAAGATTCTTAGATGATTTTTATATCCTAAAAATTGAGACCACAATATTACCATAATATTAGAGTTACCACTCTCTACTCTTCTGCATTGTTTCATAAGAATCGTAGTGACATTTTAACTATTTAAGCATTCAAGAGAGAAGATAAATGGTGTGTAAATCCATTTTTGCAATGTGCGGCATAAATTGTGGGACTTGAAGATGTTGGGAAATCTGAGGGCTGTGAGAAAGGATGCCCATTATTAAAAGTGAAATCTTCATATCTGTCATAATTTTATCACATTTGTCCCTCTTAAAATTCCTTTCAAGGAATTTTTCTTAAAAGAGCCCACCATGTTTACCTTCACTCACGCAGCATTCATTCACTTTGCACTTTTGTGTGTCAGATGCTAACGAAATAGTTGAACAAGACATAATTGCCTCTTAAAAAAAAAGTTTTTATCTACTAGAGAAAAAAGATAACTACATCAAGAAGGGCAATGCAGTATTCCAACTACTCTCTCAGCTTTTTCCCTTGAATATCCTGCCATTTAGCCAAACTGTTCTAGCTTTAATGTGGAGCTGTGGGACAGGACTGTTAGCAATAACGGCTTGAAATAGATTCCTTCAACCTGTCTGATTCGACATACTGCTACAAATAGGGTCTGTACCCTATCCAAATAGTTTCGTTGAGTCATTCAGTATAGTGTATGCCAACCATCCTGGCACCAGACGTGCCACATGCAGGCCCTGCGTTTGGAAATCACAATTACCACGGCGGCGAGGCGGTAAGAGAAGAATGTAGTTGGGTATTGAGCGTGTGGCTGGGTCAGGAGCGGGAGATGAGACTCTTTAAGAACTGAGAGAGTGGGAACCGGGAGGGAGGAGAAAGGTCATGAATGAAATACAACAGCAGGAAAAAAGGGGGGTGGGGAGATAAAGAGAGATGGAGAGACAAGGGAAGTGGTTCCTAAAGGGGGGCAAGCGGTGACCCACAGGTGGGGGCTGTTGCTCATTGCCATCCCCGTCTCTCATTATGGGGTGCTCCCAGAATGGAGTCTGCCCATGACAATGACAGGGGTGCTGAGAAAGCCAGCGTGGGACGATGCCGTCCCCCCACCCCCGTGACATCCATCAGAAAGGGCTAGCTTTTGAGCACTGAGAAAGGGGGAAAATAAGCAGAAGTAATTTATTCGGGATCTTTGAGAGGATAATAGCCAATTATTTGTTTATAACACTGGTTAAATTTTCATTAGGCAGATTAATGGAATATCATGTACTGTCAACATTGGACTGAGGGGTGGTCCGTAAGAGATAAACGGGCAAACAGGCACCGTGTCTCTCTGAGTAAATTAGTTTTTGCTTTCCTGTTTTTCATATGAAAATGGGAAAGGTGGGCAAGGTGGTGCATTTTAAAACAGGTCTTGAGATGGGCCAAATTGGTTAAATATGAAAGCAATCCTGGTAATAAATACATTATAATAATTTAGCATCATGGCCATAATTTTGATTTCATGAAAGTCTGGGATAATGTCAATTTTTAACCTGCTCTCTTAATACACATTCCCTCTCCCTGAACTCAAACGCTGCATGCTGTGAGGTGAAAACATTACTTTGGGGGGCTGATTCGTCTGTGTAATGCGCTCAGCGTTCTTCTGAGTTGGGGCATTTTCATCCCGGATAGCAGGAGTGGCTGCCCACCCCTTCCCCCCGCTGTCATCAGGATCAGAATTCCCTGGGCTCCAGGAACAGGGGGAGTTGCTTAACACTCTGGAAGTAGACTGGGAGGTTTGTGATCAATGATTTATTTGATGCTAAGTCTCTGGTTAGGGTTGAGGCTCTAAATGGGCTGAAAACGGGCTAGGGTCTGAGTCTTGACATTATTCCATGTAAGAATCAGTGGATCAAACAAACTTTAGAGTCCAAAATTCTATTAGCAAATTGGAAATGACTCTCTCCCCTCTGAAATTGTACATTTCCTAACAATTGATATTCTGTAGTTTAGAAAATATTAATTGGCAATTAACATTTTTAGTTTAGTTAGCATTGGAAAATCATTAAATTTCCCATATATAGAAGGCAACCAAGAATATTCATTTGCAGCTCAACTCCAGATTTTTAAAAAATGTCATTACTTAGAAGGCAAATGATGGAATGAAATTTCTTTGTATCATCAACAAAAAAAGAAAAGAGGGAGGAAGGAGAGTTAGAGGAAGAAATGGAAGGAAGGGAGGAACGAAGGAAGGAAGAAAGAGAGGAAGGAAATGAATAAAGAACATTTGCAGTGATGTGGAAAAGCAACTAAATGCAGTCCGTTGTTCTTTTTGTAAAATGCCAAAATTTGCCACCTATATGTCTGATAAAATCTCTTTCAGGCCGGGCGCGGTGGCTCACGCCTGTAATCCTAGCACTCTGGGAGGCCGAGGCGGGTGGATTGCTCAAGGTCAGGAGTTCGAGACCAGCCTGAGCGAGACCCCGTCTCTACTAAAAATAGAAAGACATTATATGGACACCTAAAAATCTATATAGAAAAAATTAGCCGGGCATGGTGGCGCATGCCTGTAGTCCCAGCTACTCAGGAGGCTGAGGCAGTAGGATCGCTTAAGCCGAGGAGTCTGAGGTTGCTGTGAGCTAAGCTGACGCCACGGCACTCACTCTAGCCTGGGCAACAAAGTGAGACTCTGTCTCAAAAAAAAAAAAAAAAAAAAAATCTCTTTCAAAAAGAGATTTAAGGCCATTACTGTGACTTTCCTTGAATCATTTTACTGGTCTGTATAGTGACTTCTCTTCATGATAATACTATGCCCCAAAAATAATTCCCAGTATGATCTGGGTAGAAAAGTATATTTGTTTTTTAAGAAAGAAAATTGGGGGAGCTTTTCCTACCAAAGACACATCCCTCCAGTTGACCCTCGCCCACTCTGAGGCCCCATGGTGGGGAATCTGCTTCTTGTGCACCTCGGCCTCGAGGGAGGTGGAGAGGGTGGCAGCTGCGGGGGACTGGTCGTGCCAACCCT
Source organism: Eulemur rufifrons (assembly GCF_041146395.1). Classification (NCBI taxonomy): domain Eukaryota; kingdom Metazoa; phylum Chordata; class Mammalia; order Primates; family Lemuridae; genus Eulemur; species Eulemur rufifrons. Next base: position 60,428,508 of record NC_091010.1, on the reverse strand, counting down.
GCTTTCCCCTCTTGCTCACTCTTCTCACGGGCAGTTACCTGGCTGGACAGAGAGCTGGGGACTGATGTGGCTGGGTAACCAGGGAGTTATGGGGAAAGCTGGGCTTCCCAGCCTTCCTTCTGAGCAGTTCTCGACCTTGCTTAGTTGTAGATTTGAGGTCAGAGAATAAGGACTTGTATTGGGAGGGGATAAATTTCTCTGAAATGGGGAGACATGGTGCACTGAAAGCCACATTGGTTTGCAGGCTGTATGAAGTGGCAAGAGCCCTTTCATGGCTGCTGGCCAGGACGGTGACCTTTCAAAGCCTTTAGGGAAAGTCATTCCTTCAATATCCGATATCCACGTGTTGCATATGGATCTCCTCACCACGGCATCTTGGCCACAGATGCTTCCACACTTGGGCAGCTTTGGACAGAAGTGTTACAGCGTTCACGAAGAGTTCAGTTGGAGGGGAAGGTGGGTGTGGGACTGTTTTAAAGTCTCTAGGTACTTTGAACAGTGTAGTAAAACTGCCGTTAGATACAGCACCCATGAACCTCGAGTCTTAGGGTCTGGGCTGCAAGAGGCCCTCTTAGGAAGGGGTTATTCAAGAACCAAAACCCCTTTGGCTGGAGGGTCCCAACAGGCCCATCACACGAAGAACGATACACTACTTTGACTAGTGTGTTAAAGGCAGTTGCAGGGAAGAATGCAGTGCTGGCCTTTCCTAATTTGAGATAGAAAAGATATTCTCTGAGCTATTACATCCTTTTAGTGAAGGCAATTCACATTCTTTTGGTGGTTTATCCTACTCATAATGATCAAATCCTAGAGTCAGAACTTCTAATGCAAACCACTTTTCCAGCTGTAATTGGATCTAAGGCAAATGCAACCACCAAGTGGCCTAAGACTCCCTGGCAATGTTCAATCAGGGTATGATATCGCTTATGAAAGTGATATCTTACTATTGATACTTCTCCCAAGAGCAGCACAAATTAGAGACATACTCAAGTGATTCTGAAGCCTCTCAGACAACATGAGAGCATGCCCCTGTGAAAGTGGGAGTTCTCAAACACAGTATGATGCACATCTCATTGTGGTCATTTAATGGAAACTCTATGAAAGGGTTCTGCTGGGTTGGGCATGGGAGAAGATCTAACATTTAGGGAACCACATTTAATGTGGTTCTTAAGAAAATTCAAGAACTGATAATGCTAACAGCATCTGAATGCAGACTTTGGGTGACGATGGGATACGTGGTCTCAAAGTGAAAACACATGGGCTTCCCCACTGCATCCACTCAAACGGGACCCTGCTGTAAGCTCTTGTGCACCCACACTCGCACGTTCATACACAAACACACACATGTGCACACACACTCTCCAGATTCAAGGACTTTCAGACGATCTCCGAGGGTGCAGAAGTATGAGCCCTATTAAGGAATGGCTTCAGCTTCCAAGGAGATCTCAGATGCCAACATAATAAATATCAGGTGAGGATCTCAGCCCACAAATTCAAGCCTGTAAAGAAATACGATTTCTGTATTTATGTTTCATATATTTTAAACATTCATTTTCTACATAATTTCTGATTTTAGCATACCCCCATTTGACCTCCACCCTCTCCCATTTCTGAGTTTACACTATAATTTCAGAATCTTAAATGGAGATGTGGAACATCTGGTCTACTTGTCATCAGTCTACAAATGTTACAGCTGAGACATCTACTGTTCCTCCCTAGTGGCTTCTTTAGGCCTGAGATAGCATCCTTAGGACATGGGAAATTTTGGCAGATTGTCTTTGGTTCTCTTTGCCTAGACACACCCTACAGCCATCTCTCTCCGGAGTCTTGCAGTCTTCTAAGAAGTATTCCCAGGAGGTGGGGCCTCTTTCCCTCCTGCCACAGAAAGAAGCCCTGCTTGTTACTTTAACTTTGTAAATCTCAATGTCCCCATCAGTACAATGGGAAGAATAATAGCTATGTAAGCACTCAATAAATATTAGAATTTTAAAAATCATTACTGACAGATAAGTTTGAATGGCCATAAATAGAAGCAAAACCACCTAGTCTCACAAGGCTCCCTGAGTCATTAATGCTATGGGGTCACATCTTTTATATTCAATTACTTCACTGGCATTATTAGGAACAATGACACCTGCTTACTGAGAATTTCTGGATGCTGCTACAGTCTTCTTTTATGACTCTTTATTTTTTAACTTTCCATTCAATTATACTATATGTTGTCTTAACATTAAAAATTGTGAGTAAATATACAGCCCAAATACACTCGTATAACCAACACTCAGAGCAAGGAACAGACATAACTGGCTCCCCAGAAATCCCTTCATACAGTGGCCTAGTCACTGCCTGTCTTCCAGCAGTAACCAACCACTGTCTTGACTTCAGACAGCATAGATACTAGCTTAGCTTTCTTTCTACAATACTTCATGTAAGTGGAATCATATGCTATGTACTTCTTGTGTCTGGCTTCTTTCACTCTGTAAGATTCAACCATTTTTGTGTGTCTTTGTAGATCATTCGTTGCAGTAGAGTACTTCATTATAAAAATATACCTCAGTTTACTTATTTTCATTTTAGGACATTTATAAGTGACAATCTTGGAGCTTGGTGTCCCTACCCGAATGGGTCTGTGGGTTACTAGTGAGCCCAGTCACCACGACGCAGAGGTTTCTGCTTGCATGGATGGCTCTGGGTATGTTGGAACTATTTCCTCGGCACCTGAAGATAGCAGCGTATTATTTCATCAGCATCAGTCCTCCTGTGTCTCTGAGCCTGGCTGTGCACAGTAATCCCGGCTCTTCCACACAGCAGCTCTGTAGCTGTGATGAAGACCCTGGAACATGATAATTAATAAAGGACACTAACGTTTATGTGATGCCTACCATGTGACATGTATGTCCTGGGAACTTACACGTGCTGTCTCATTTAAACCTCACAAAATTCTGTGTCATAATTAATCACTTTGTCTTCGTTTCATGCATTTATTGTCTACTATGGAGTCTACCATGTCAACTACCCAGCCCCTGTGCCCAAAGCTCACCGTTGGGTGAATGAGACTCAGGGACAAATCAGCCAGCCCAGTGAAGTCAGACAAGTGCTTGGAGAGAGGTGAGCAAGGCACTGTGCAAGAATCCGGCATGACTGTGGGGTCAGAAAAGGATTCCAGGAGGAAGAGACATTATTCTTCCCAATCCCTGTTCTATATTGTGGCTAAGAGTAGCACGTCCAAGGCCACAGAGCTAAGCAGCTGGAGCAGGAAATAAACCCCAGCTCAACCTGGCCCCAGCGTGGCTTCTGCTTGTCCCTTTTCTGTGTGTCACCTAACTCTTGGAAAGAGTCGTCCTAGTCCAGCTTTTCCTAATCCATTGACAGAGTCCAGCGTGGGGCATAGGGAGGAAAAGGCTGTTCGAGGAGGAGAGAAAGCAAAGCCCAGATGACGGGAGGGAGCTACAGGGAGCAATGAAGCAGACGTCAGCCCCGAGGCTTGACTCAGCCCCCTCCCTTCTCATTTTAAAAATCAGAAAGGTGGCTGAGAATCCTAAAAGCCTGTTATTGGAACTGAAGTTCCATATGACACTTCAGATACAACTGCAGAAACAGTGGTGGCAAATTCCTCTATACTGTTTGGAAGTAGAAATGGAAAAAGAGAAGGACTAGGTTTGGAGTTGGATCAAACTACACACATATGCTCCTTATTCTTTGAAATTTCCAACTGTAGAAATAATACACTACTCATCAGAAAGATGTCAAGCAACGCAGTCACTTGAAAGAAGAAAGTAAAGATCCCCTAGAATACACCTCCCACCCCAGAAATGACCACCGATAACCACTGTTAACAATTTGATGTAGACTCACCGAGATCCTCAATCTCCTCTCTCTCTCATATATATATATACACACACACACACATACACACGTATATAAAAATAAATATATATAAATTTCATCTATCTATCTATCTATATATATGTCTCCTTATATATGTAATGTCTTGGTCAATAAAGCAGAAAGCCTGTCCTCTGGGTGTTTCAAAGCATGGCATCTGAGTCTCCAAAAGCATGGGACTGCCAGTGGTCTCAGCCCCATAGGTGATGTCATGGAGATGATAATCTCCAAATTGCCTCTAATCCTATAATGGCTTCCAAACCACATATTACGCCACACGTGACAACCCAATTACTAATACCACCATTTTCATGTATGCAAAGGACAGCTAGTTTTTCAGCCCTGCGATTAAATGAAAGCACAGCTACAAATTAACTGGCAATTTCAGTGCAATATGAGGAAACAGCCATTCTTATCACATTCCAAGGAAAACCATAACCAAACAGCCATGGTGAAAGCATACTTGTCAATCACCAAGGCAAACGCTTCTCCAGGGCCCCAGACTGTGCCCTGAAGGAGGAAAACCCTCTGGTTTTTCATTTATTCAGAAGGCTAGCAGAACCCACAAGCATCAGAATCCCAAGACTGCAAAACTAGCAAAGTACAGAATTTCTGAACCAAATTTTCCCAATTCTGATACTTAGAATAAAAAATATTGGAGGAAAAAAATAAACAATTTGTGTCATTATCAGAGCCTGCACTATATATGAATAGTTACTCTCTGATGGGCCTTGCAGGTCATCTAGTCCAGCCAAGACCCAGGGATGAGAGGGTGCTCACATACATCTGGGAAGAGCCCAGCCTCTGCCATGACCCTGGACTTCTAGGGCATCACCCAGGGGGCTGCCAAGACAGGCCTAGGGCCAGTGATCAAATTTGGAAAAGCAAAGAAAGGAAATGACCTTCCACAGGAGAACAGCTCCTCCAAACGCCTCCTTCACTCCGCAGATGTCAGGATGGTCCTCACTTGGCTTTTACCAACCTCCCTTTCCCTGCTTGAGTCAATGATTCCCCAGTGGAGGCGCCCACGTACTCCTCCTCCGCAGTTTTCCAGCCACTCTCCACTTTTCATCTACATTTGTTCTCACCTTTTACAGCTCCGCCATGAAATTGTCCCCTTTGTCATCCCCAGGAAAGCCTGACCATTCCTTCCCCTCCCACCCAGTGCCCTTTAAATAGTTGCCTCTCTTCCCTATGAGATAATCAGCCCTGATGACCAGGGCCGTCTTGTGCTTGCCCTTGTGTTCGCACAATCCATGGCACATGGGAGGCGCTCAACAAACATTGTCACACGAATGAACGATTGAATGAAGAAGGAAGGAGGGAAAGAAGGAACTAATCTCACATTCCATTTGTGTGTCCTGGCTGGATTAAAAATCCAGTGGACAAGACTGCCTTTTCACAGTCATCTTCTAGTCTAGAACTTTCTTCTTCTAGAAGCTTATACAGACATTAGACTTCAACGTGTTATTCTCCCTTAGAAAAATATGGTGGCCCTCCGGCTGCAATAAGGCGCTGTGTTCTTTGTGTAGTGGATGCATAAAAATAGATTTAAACTAGAGATGGATGGTCCCAGATGGATGTGGTTGGGGTGAGGAAGAACATCTTGAACTATTTTTCAAACATTTCAGTTTCGGCAAAAACCAAAACATGTTTTGCCAATCACTTTCCCTTAATTTTAAAACCCACGGATTTCAAAGGAAATTTAATCTGAATGTTTCTACTTCATTTACTCCATCTCTTCAAAATGTTCTCCTGAAAAAGTGAACTAGAAGTTTAAAGGACTTTTTATAGTTTGCTGGTTTCTTTTAAGCAAGGAGCCACTTAAAATTTTGGCCAGGGTCGGGGGAGGGGGGTCAAAAGCCCTAAATTTTGAAGTAAAAGAAAAAAAAATAGCGCAAGTTGATTTGAATTTGCATGTAGGAAATAAGCAATGTGCTTCTCATGCTGAAACAAAGAAGAAATGGTTAAAGTTAAAAATTAAGGGAAATATAATTCTGTAAAAGGTGGATAAATTCTACATGATCAATCAACAAAAATAAAGCTAGAAATTATTACAGACATTGGTTCATCTGCAATAGAGATTATTGCAGGGATTACAGATATTGGTTTATCTATTCACTTTGGTTCATTTGTGATGGAGTTTGAGTGTGTTTTGTCAATAACTCCTTAATCATAAGTGCACATGACCATGACTGTGGTAGACAAATCATGATGAAGCTGAAAAGGGAAGGGATATAGCAGAACGGTAGGTGCACAGCTCCCTAAATGCCTTATAATCTGCCAATTATCCCCTGCCTATCGCCCCATAACCTGGTCCTTAGTGACACTTGGGCGGGATTTGTGGACAATCTGCTTCCTGGTGTGTTTACACAGGGGCAGCCACTCCCCGCAGACCTTACCTGATAAGCTTTTGTTCCACCAGATCCTTCCACTGTGTAAGTTACAAGCTGGGAACAGCTTGGGCCCCTAGGGCATGCATCTAATTCATCGGAATCACTAGGGGGAATTTAGTGCACAGCAGAAATCCAGTCAACACCCTCGCTCCCATAGTTAATATACTGTTTGACACCACTGTGGCCAACAGAAGAATCAGGCCATCTCTCCAGACCACCCACGCGACTAATAGCTAATAACTAACACATGGAGAGACCACAGCTAATGATGTCCCTGGGTTCAGTGGTTCCTTGTGTTTTTATTTCTTTTTTTTTTCCCCCTCTCTTTATTAGCATTCACTCATTCAATTAACAATCATGGAGTGTCCATTGAATGTTAGGTGCTGTGTTGGGCATTTTAGAAGAGATGTAAATAGCCCGGAGCCCTGGCCACTGCTCTCAGGGAGCCTACAGGCCCTTGCTGTCGTATCCTCCACGCACTGCTGTGGTCAGTACAGTATATACTGGGGAGGGGGGTGCCTTCCAAATCGGGCACTTCTGCAACTGGAGAGGAGCCCAAATGGGGAGGCCTGTTTTGCTTCCCAAAGGAGTGACTTATTTAGTTAGCCTCTTAGAACCAATCAACACTGACATATTCATTCAAGGAGACCTTAGCAACACACACATTCCATGGATTTACTTAGGGGTAAAATGAAAGCTGGAGGCATTCTTGAGGTACCTTCTGAAACACCATGGGGGTGCTGGGACTATGAAAAAGCCAACATGAATAAGGAAAAACATGAATCATCAGCTCCTCAAAAAGCTGACGAAGTATCTCCAAATGCGAACAGATAACAGTTTCCCCCATCAATCAAGCATCTGTCCTTAGACCAGAAGTCATTGACTCCTAAGTGCTTGCCAATCCTTGTCCCGCCACATCAACTTGCCTCCCAAACAAAGATTCCAAGAACCACACGTTTTTAATTATACAAAGTAAAGGTTGATGAATGATTCATACAACTAATCTAAACTTGGGCCAGGTTAAAATAATACTGTGTAATAACTTATATTTATACAGCTCACAAGAGCACTTTTCCTTGGAGCTTAAAGCAGTTTTCAGATACTATCTCGTCTCTTCTCACAACATCTTTGTGAAATAGACATGGTGCGGGTGTCCTCCTTTTCTTCCACAGACAGGGCAATAAAGGGCCAGAAAACTTCAAACCCAAGTTCAAGATCACACAGGACGGCAGACACAAAGCCAGACCATATCTGCACTTAGGAGAGACGTAGCCTTGCAGGGCAGTAGCACTGACACTTGGACCAGGTCTCGTCCCCGAAGGCAGAGAAGGTTGGGATCATCACAGCCCTGGGCCATGGGATTCCCTTTGTCTTAGCTTTTCCAGGATTCGAGGAAGGTTTGAGGTACCAAGGACAGTGCAGTAGACATTGGCTCCCTCTCTAGCTCCCTCAGACCTTAAGGGCTTAGTCTGCTGCCCTCTGTGTTTTGGCTGTGGGCTTTCTCTGGAGTCCCGGAAGAAAGGTGTGTTGCTCACTTCAGGCAGCCCAGAGTGCCTGAAGGTTAACTTCCCACTGAATAGAATTTCTTGCAAGTATCTGAGCCTGTGGTTTGGGAGGAATGACTGGTAGGGAGGTGGCCTGGGGAGTGACCCTAAAGCTTCTCATCATCTCCCCGTGGGATGCACTTCAGGCCCCACTGTGGCTGAGGGCTGGATGACACACTTTACAGTCTCCTTCCCAGCCCTGCCTCACTTCCCACCAGAGGACTAGCCCAGAATTCTTGCCTCCCATTCTGCTGCTGGGGGAATTCGAGCTATGACAATTACCCTCTCTGACATCATCCTCATTGTCATCAGGGGCCACCAGCCATGAACCATGCCTCTATAAAAACCCATATCTGTCCCTCTCTTGGAATGCCAATTTCCCCAGTTTCCCAACACACCATGGAAAGAAAAGAGTGTCATCAAGTCTGGGACAGGACTTGAGCAAAGAGGAATGAAAGTGTAACAGAAGTGTGCTCTGAAAGCCTGAAAATCACTTCAGATTTCATTTGGATTTCTTTTTTAAACGTCTGGTGAGGACTGCATCAGGAAGTTAAAAATGAGTGGACTTTTGAAATTCATATCTTCATTCTTTTTAATGTAGTTTAGATGAGTTTTTTATTCTGCTATGGTATGGTCAATGGCACATGTGAGAGCTACAAGACTGTTTGAATTTATTTTTTTAGGTATGTCAACCATATGTGACATGCTGGAGACGTGTAAGTCCGTACGATGAGTATATTTGCCCTCTAGTGGCTTAGTGGTTATTTGCAGAATGTAAATTCACTTCATTCATTCATTCGTTGTCAGTCAAGTAATCACAGAGCCCTTACTTTGTTCTAGACGTAGTGTGAAAGGCTAATGACATAAACGGCTTGTCCCTGGCTTCACAGAGCTTACAGTTTGGAGAGGGAGATACATATGAAAGCAAATTAACACTAATAGTCAAATCATTGGCAATTGATTGTGATCAGACCTAGCAAGGAAAGCAACAAGGTGCTTTGAGAGAAGAGTAGGGCATGTCTGATCTGAAGCCGGACAGACTCAGTGAAGATCTCTCTAAGAAATGATATTTGAGCCAGAATACGAAGGCCGAACAGTCAGGTACAATGTCGGGTAGGACACTCTTGGCAGAGGGAACAGCACATGCAGAGGTCCTGAGAATGGAAAGAGCTTGAAACACATTCTTGGAGAAAGGACAGCCTAGAGGTTAAGGATCCTGGTAGGCTGGGTCCAAAGCATCCTATCTCTGTTCCTAGTTCTGTGACCCTGGGCAGGAAACTCCATTTCTCTGTGCCTCATCTATAGAATGGGGTTTGCAATGATAGTGTCTTGCAGTGTCCAGCACTCTTCAAGGACTCAAAAACATCTGTTAGAGTCACTTCCCAGAGCAAGCAGACTGAGTTGGCATAGAACTGGCCAACTCAGTTCTTAGGAGACCAAGGCTTAGGAGACCATTCCCACCACACCACACACACACACACACACACACACACTTCGTAATATTCCAATGCTTCACTATCTTGAATGCCCAAACTCAGTGTTCTTCAGAGCCTTCTGCTCAGACTGTGGCCCAAGGGCCAGCAGTACCAGCACCACCTGAGAGCTTGTTAGAATTGCAGAACTTCAGGTCCCACTGGGACCTTCTGAATCAGAACCTGCACTTAATAAGATCTTAGAAGATTCTTCTAGACATTCAAATCTGAGAAGCACTACCTTAGAGGCTTCAAACACCAGGCTGCCCAAGGCTGCAACACCAACACCACATGTCCTTACTGAAAGTGCTACCAGCTGACATCTCTTCCTTAATTTGGTCTGGACACTGTCACCTTGAGCAAACAGAGGGAGCCTAAGCTCCTGAGAAGAAAAGTTTCTCCTCCTGTGTACACAGAGGCCAGAAGGCTGGGGACAGGCAATTCGCTGGAAGATTTAGGCACTGGATTGTAGAGTAGGCAAGGGGAAAATAGTGATGTGCTGAGAGATAAAAATCTAGGAATGCAGCTTTTCTTTTTTTATATAACCTCCAATTTTTATGAGAGCTCTCTCTAAAAAGGACTCTTGAAAAGTGACTGAGAGGTCTCCCTTGTTTGGTCACCACTAAAATGAAAGTTCTCTCCACTCCCACCCATCCAAAACTTGTGATTGACATCACTGTGTTGTGATGTGATCATGTTTCATTATGTTGCTATGAACATATTTATTAAAAGATGGTGAGCATGTGAAAAAGTAATACCACCTTCTGTAACAAGACTGAAAAATGTAACTTTTTTAAAACTCATCTGATTTTTGATCTGCATTTTATGAAATAATCCATGGCTTTGGGATACTTCTAATATTATTTACAACACAGAGAACTAAAACACAAAGGCTTATAAGCTGCTCATATTATCTGAACATCAAGCAAGAATTTTTAGCAACCATTTTCCTCTTAAATGTACAATTTAGTTTTTGTCATATTTGTAATTACTTTGAACATTTCACACACACAACACAAAAGATTCGGATGCAACATTTCCTTTGATAGCCTGTTATGCTCAATGTGAATTCTAAATCAAATCTTGTTACCAAACAATATTGCACATTAGAGGTTTTCAGAGTTTATCTGCAAAAAATAAAAAGCCCACAATTATCTCAAATGGAAACAAATCAAGAATGCATTCTTAACAAATTTGCATTATGTTTGATCATATTTGTGATAAGATTTAGGTGCCCTTAGCAGAGAGAAATTGGATGAAAAATAATTTGCCAGTTGGACACTCTCTTCTTTAGTCTTTTAAACAAATGTTCTCAGTAACATCCATTTGATGATGGGTCTCTACCTATGTTTAAAGGCCACTCATGGGATGATTGAAGGATTTCTATTAGGAGCTCTTAAGAAAGGATCCCTCCATCTCACCAGGAAATAAATCCACGTCTCCATGGCAGAAGATGTTGGGAGCTTCCAAATTGTTTAAATTTGAACATACTTGATACTTTTCTCTCCTGACCTCATGCTGGAGTCTCTTGGGGCAGTGCAGAGGATGTGCACACGAGGAGGCGGCTTGAAGTTTCAGAATTTATTCATTAAAAAATGTGCATCATTCAATTAAAGGAGCTGAAGAAAAAGGTGGGAATTATATTAAAACATAAAATATAACCCTGTACAATATTTTAAGAAACCTTAAAAATTGATACAAGGAGATGTTGAGAAACTTCCCCCAAAGTCACACCATCTCATTCAGAGGTCCACCTCTCTAACTGTTCATTCCTATAGAACAGTAGCTATCTTACTGGGTTCGCAGTTTTGTGAATATGCCTGCAGCTCCCTAAGGAAAGGCTGCCTTCTCTCATTCATCTTTCTTCTTTTAACATCTGGCTCCAAGTGAGTGGTCAATAGATGTTGATGGATGGATGGATGGATGGATGGACGGGTGCGTGAATTGCAGCCATAGACAGTAATTCCTCTAATGGGTCTGGGCAAAGTCAATCGAAAACCTTCTGAGAAGGACTCACCATTTGAGATGCCATTAAGAACGTTCGTGATTCATTGGAGGAGGTCAAAATATCAATACCAGCAAGAGTTTGTAAGAAGTTGATTCCAACCTTCATGGATGACGTTGAGGGCTTCAAGAATTCAGTGGAGGAATTAACTGCAGATGTGGTGGAAACAGCAAGAGAATTGGAATTAGAAGTGGAGTCTGAAGACGTGACTGAATTGCTTCGATCTCATGATAGAACTTGAGCGGATGAGGAGTTGCTTCTCATGGATGAGCAAAGAAAGTGGTTTCTTGAGGTGGAAACTACTCCTGGTGAAGATGCTGTGAACATTGTTGAAATGACAACAAAGGATTTAGAATATTCCATCAATGTACATGATAAAGCAATGGTGGAGTTTGAGAGGATTGACTCCAATTTTGAAAGAAGTTCTACTGCGGATGATATGCTGTCAAACAGTATTGCATGCTACAGAGAAATCTTTCATGAAAGGATGAGTCAATGGATGTAGCAAACTTCATTGTTGTCTTGTTTTAAGAAATTTCCACAGCCACCCCAACCTTCAGCAGCCACTACTCTGATCAGTAAGCAGCCACCCACATCAGGGCAAAACCCTCCATCAGCAAAAAGATTATGATTCACTGAAGGCTCAGACGATTGTTAGCATTTCTCAGTAATAAAGTATTTTCAGTTAAGGTCTGTATGTTGTTTTTTAGACATAATACTATATCGCACACTTGAGAGACTACAGTATAGCGTAAATATAACTTTTATATGCACTACAAAACAAACAAAAAAATTGTATGACTGTTTTTATTGTGGTGAAGTGGAGCTGAACTCACAATATCGCCGAGGTATGCCTGTACTGAGTTGGCAAAAATCAAACATTCCTCCACCAGGCTTCATTCGGCACGTGTTTAAGGCAGCCCCGGAGTGTATGATTTTTCAGCCAGAGACTGAGCCTCAGAGAGCAGGCTCCCTCGCAGGGGACTGCCTTTGCAGCCAATCACGACAGAGGTTTACCCTGCAGCTGAGTGTAATTTGAATTCTGTTATGGAAATTGTATGAGTACCATGCAATAGAATTCCAAATGTTTTGCTTTGTAGTAAAAAAAAAAAAGCACCAGAAAATAAACATGTAGGCTTCTTAGGGAAAACTTCAGATGCCAAAAGAATGGAGACTATTTGAACTTTGGACAAACAATAGTATCTGAGCCCAAGATTCCTCCTGTGGGCAGCATACTCCACCCCCCACCTCAGCCCCAGGAACCTACACCTGTCCTTGCTGTCTGGTGAGACACTTGCTGCACAGCTGGCTGTTAAAGACCCAGGCCATCAACAAAGCCACAGCCACCGCAATCCTCCTCCAAAAGGCCCAGTTTCTCCTTGCACAAGAAAATGTTTCTAATGTCACCAAGTATTCTACTATAAATGATAGATTAATTCCTGAGATGGGGACATAGGAGTCCCTAGCAATTCAAGGATTACTAAAAACTCTGGGGCATCTCTGTAAAGAGGGACACAAGCTCTTAACTGACATTGACATGTATTAGCAAAAAGGCCAAAGCAGGTGTCTTGCCTTTCTGATTCCGCACAAAGGAGAGGATGCGAGCATTATGATAACAGGCCATTCATGCTGCTGTAGGCTATAGCTGTATGTTCACACTTTCATAATAAACCTATTTTCAGGGGCTTATAATTCAACCGTAAAAATCTGCTCCATGCACAAACTTGGCAGAACAAAATCTCAGACTCCGAGCCCCAAATCCCTCCCTTATTTTAAAATATTTTTTAAAGATATGTTTTGGATGAGTTTAAATTTACAGAGTGCCAAAAAAATATTTGGGATTTGAACAGCTATTTTTCTTTAGTTGATATCTAGAGACAACTAATCCATTCCCATGTAAAAGAAGTCTTGGCTTTTTTTTTTTTTTTTATCAGTTTTGCCTGAATGGTTGTCGAGTTGGAAAGAAGTTAAACACCAATCTGAAATGAATTAGAGAGCATTAGACAATAATTAAACTGAAATTAGGGCATCATTTATTCATCAAGTCATCACTAAGAAAAGAATCCAATTCTCATAGATACCTTTAAAATATTTAGATCTTAATCTTAAACACCTTTGCAAGTAGGGAGAGAATGATGGGATTGTTTCTGCTCAGAGGGTTTTGCTGATGACAGTGACTGAATTTTAAATGCTGCCGAGCTCTGCGGGGAAAGTGGACGGTGAAGCTGCCCCTCCAAAAGCTGCCTTCCACTTGTGTGGACAAATGGAAATGATGCTGGTAGCAGGAAAAATCTCCCATCTCTTTAGGGTGTCCTTGGTCACATCCCCAGGATCCGGTGGCACAAAATTAGCAGGTGGGTGACATGTGCCTCTAGTTGCCTCCTATGAAGTCACTGCTGCAGGCAACTGGAGCTTGTCCCACTGGGGTGCTCTGAGGAGCCACCTAGAATGTGCCTCAGAATTGTGTCTCCAAATGCGGAAAGGCTGAGTCATTCATTCATTCAGAGCAGGCAACTCATTCTCGTTCCTGAGCCTGGTTTCTCCCTCTGAACAAAGCAGGGGTTTGCAAAGCTCAGATCCCAGGGCTCGGAGAAAGCCTCAAGACAGAAAAGAGAGCTGCAAGAGCCCTTGAGGAGGGACCCTGTCAGCACACCGGAACTGCCTGCCACAGCTGCAGCTGAAGGCAGAGGCACCCGGAGGGCATACGGCCAGGAGGGTGACCAGGCCGTCCTGGTTTGCCCAGCACTTTCCCGAGGTTAGCACTGAAAGTCTCACTTCTAGAAAACCCCTCCATTGTAAGAAAACTGGACGGTTGTTCACCCTAGTGCTGGAGGGACAGTGGTACCTGCTAAAGGAGGCTGAGAGCCCCCAGGGCACTGCCCCAGGCCCAGTAGGGGCTTCTGAAACTGTTTTCTAACAAGGATGAGTCCACTTAGCTGCAGGGTTGGCTTTTGTGAGTTGGGGCCAGCCCTAAATTGCTGGGACAATAAAGGTGACACTACTCGGGCCTGGAGTGTGGTTCCCACCCTGTCTACCTTCCCCTCCTGCAATATTCAACCTCTAATCCAAATGAATGCTTGGAAGATACGAATGACCATTGGTTTGGAAGAAATGAAATTTTGTCTTGCCCACATTTCCCCATTAGCCCTGTCCTGTCTCCTGTGGGGCTCTGCCACCTCTCTTCTGGTGCCTCCCAGCCCACCCTGCTCCAGGGCTCAGGCTGCCACCACGGTTCACACTGAACCCTGCCCAGGTCACTCTGCTCCCTGAACTGCACACTCACCTTTCAACTCAGTCACCTCCTCCTTGAAGCCCTCTTGATATGCTCCACCCTGCAAGAACTGGCCACTACCTCTTTTGTGCCCCGCCCCACCGTTATACTGTCCCCTGTCCATTGGAGCCTCCCCACTCTTCTGCCACCTCCACCAGCTGGGAAGCACCTAGAAGGCAAGGACTGAATCTTAGCTCTTTTCACCAGTTCTGCCTCTCTAGGCGCTCAGTATAAATGTGTCAGTCAATGGATGCGTGAACAGGGAGTGCTCCCGTTTCAAACGCATCTTAGATAGTAAGTGTGTATTAGGACAAATGCAGATCAGTGAAGGACAAGGACCTGGATAAAATTCTGGAGCCCAAGGGTCTAAGAGAAAACACCAGTGAGACCTCCCTGCAAATCTGCCCTGCATTTCAGTCTTCTTCGGGGGTCGCTAGAAACTGTGGCTCTCCCTCCCCAGAAGCTTCGTTGATTTTAAAGGCTCATCAGAGTGAGGGCTGGAGGGGGCCCTGCAGGGCTTTACAAGCCCCTGCTTTGTTCAGAGGGAGAAACCAAGGCACAGGAACGAGAAATGAGTCGCCTTCGGCACACAGCCAGTGAAGGGAGCGCGGCTGCTGCCCGTTTGCTCACAGACCCCTATTTCTTTCCCCAAAATGATGCTGAATCCCATAGACCTCAGGATCACAGAGGACTTTAAGTCACCTGGGACTCGCTACTCTAAGTGTGCTTCCCAGACCAGCAGCAGCGCCTCACCCTGGAGCCTGTTAGAAACTCGGGATCTCAGGCCCCAGCCCGGAATCGGCATGGCAGCAACACGCCCTGGCGCTGTGTGTGCACCCTAAAGTGCGATTCGCACTGAGCAGCTCCACCGGGGCTCTCGCGCATCAACGTGCCCAACAGGTGATTCCAGTCGCCTGAGGAGCTTTTAAAAATACTGATGCCTAAGCGCCCAATTCCATCCCAGGCAGGTATGGCCAGGAAATAGGAAGTGCTTTAAAGCTCCCCCAGTTTAGACCAACGGGCAACAAAGTTTCAGAACTACTAATCTGACCCGGCGTGTCCAGTAAGTGTGTGAACCATGCCTCTGGCAGCAACCTCACTGCTTCCGTGGACACCGGTCCATCTTTGGACACTTGGATGTCCTCCCTCCAATGGTAGAAAGGCCTGTTGTGAAGGTGATCTAACCGCCTAGCATCCCCTGGCTGACCTCGCAGTCACTTGCTTTGGTCCACGTCACAGAAGAGTCAGTTGCCCATGAAGGGGCCGCACACCTGACACAGGTGCACCGCGCTCCGGGTTATCTCACACTCGCGTGGTGCGACTTGCATGGGTCATGCTGTATTCGAGGTACATGATCTCTCCGGCTGGAATTACCGTTTTTTCTTAGAACACAGTTTTATTTCTAACTCCTGTGCATATGGAATGGCCCTGTCCTGTAGGAACTAACTAGAACAATGGTGGGGGAGGCATTTTATCCATGGTTTTAAGTTTAGTGCTGTTTGTGGTTTCTTTGCTTTCAAAAACACTATTTAAAGTAGATGGATTTCCTAAGAGTCTTTATTTTTGTGTAGAATCTTCTCATTATGTCACTTTGCTTTCCTGTTGTTATTAATCATTGATGTGATTAGAACTTCATGACTTATCTTGAAACTAACTCGAAGAAAAGCTTATGTGATGGAAAATACAAACAGTGAGAGTCAGTTAGAAGTGAAAGTGGGTAAAAATAGCGCACTCTCTTTCTCTCTCTCCCTCGTTCTTTCTTTCTTCATTTAGTGGTTTGCTAGCTGTCTTTCCATGCTGTCACTTCAGTTGCTGAATTGTACGCGCTTCCTCCTGCGGACGTAGAAAGAGAAGACAGTCCCTTCTGGAGAGCTGAGAAAGTCCCCTCAGATGATTAACAGATGAGAGCTAGAAAGTGTAGCATTTCAAAGCTGCCAAACTTTGCAGAATATTTTACATTTTAGTGGATTCATCTGTTTAGCAGCCATTGTTGCGCTCCCCTTCGAGACATGTGCTTTTGGTTTGGGTCTTTATTGGTTTTGTTCTTTATTTCCACTCTTCCCTTTACACAGGCACATAGGAAATCATGACTGAAATTATATTCATAAAGTGGTGTATGGTGTGAATGGAAACAAGTATGCCCTTTCTTCTGAGGAAGAGACAAGTCTAAAAACAGTTCGGGGCGACTGATCGTCCCGCTGCGGTGCTGCTCCCCATAGGCGTGGAGGAGGCGACGGGGACCAGCCCTGATTAAAGACCGTCTTCCACTGTGCTCCACGAGACCGAAAAGGGTTCCAGAAAGTTTAAACCACGGTAACAGCCATGCAACTGCCACGAGGGCCACGTTGATAGATTTTTTTATTCAACCATAGATCCAAGAAAAAGCTTCTCCATTTCCTCCCCGCAACTTAGAAACGTTTTAGGCCATGTGGAAACTCGACTCTTTAAACATATTCATTTGTGCCAGGCTGGGCATTGGTTTCAATGGCTCCTGTAGAAAAGTCCAGGCTTGTCCTGTGTGTGCACATGACTTCCACGGACACAGCAGGCAGAGGGAAGGGGCAGGAATTTCTGCTGGGGACAGAGATGTTACAGAGAACTTGGTGAGAGAGATCCCTGTTATGGTAGGAGGAAGTAAATAAAATGAATACCTTAAATAATATGTCTCTCTGTGAGTGTATGTTTGTGTGTGAGCTAGAGACAGAGAGACTGGCTATTCGAGATTGTGCACCAGTAAGGAGGACTGGACATTTTTTTTTTCATGAGCAGTGATGACAATCATTCAACTACATTAACATCCTATACTGACTGGCTCATTGGCAGCAACACGAAGTTCACAGGCCAAAGTACATGCTAATCTCCATCTCCACTCCATACACTCCATCTGTGTAAAATAGAACATTATAGCTGCTGCTCATAAAATCAGCTGTCAATGTTCCTATTCCCTGTTCTCCACGAGCACGTCTACCCTGCTCGCTGGGTGGTGTGGGCGTGCTCCCGACTGCAAAGGCAGAGGCTGGATGATGCGGGAGGGGCACGAGGACAGGGTGGGGTAGAGGGAGAGGCCCTTTACATGAAGATATGGGGGCCCCTATAAAATAAAATGCACGGCTTAATCCCCTCGGTTTATGGTACCAGGTATTTCAACAGCTTCTCCTTCATCTTCAAACCACCCCAAACAAGCAAAGATCATACTGAGTTATCATACACAAACACAAGTGCACTGATGATAAATGTATGGCTTGATGACATTTTACACAGGTCTGTCACTTAGATGGTGACATAGATCATGTTCAGCCCTCAAAAGTTTCCCTTATGCCTCTTCCCAGTCAATACTCCCATCCAGAAGCAAAACACTATTGTGACCATCTGTCACCTCAAATTGATTTTGAAATGAAGGAAAGTTAAATATCCTAGACAGAGGCAACCAAAATAAATAAATTCATTAATAATAAGAATAGTAATAGAAACCATTGATTGAGCATTTACCATGTGCAGGTACTGTGCCAAGTGCATTATTTTAATATGATAGTTGATATCTTCATATCGACAGCATGAGGATGGCATTAATATTACCCCCATTCAGTAGGTGAGGAAATTTCAGCTCAGAGAAATTATATCATTTACCCAAGATTACATAACAAGTAGGAGGTAGAACCAAGATTTGAACCCGGGTTTGTTTATCGAAATCTTGAGCCCCGAACCACTATGCTACATCACGAAGAAGCACCATGCTGGGGGGAGCTCAGATGAATATAGGAAAATATTCTATCAAGCCACAGACCTGAAATATTAAATATTATCTTTAAATTCTGGACCAGATATGGATTAGGTTAAACCATATGAAATTATTAATATCTGTGTATATCCTTACCTCAGCTCATGTCTCCCTCCACACCAAGTTTGTGACAGGTGTGCTTCTTGAAGCTCTGCCCACCAGGAGAAGTTCCCTTCACATTATTGTCAGTCTCGTCCGTGAGCGAGAGCATTCATTTCAGCTTGCCATGATCTGTTGATAGTGGGCTGACTCATCTGTGAGCCCAAGAACTGGATTTTTCCTCCCCTATCAGCGCCTAGAGAGCTTCCCCTGTGGTCATAAGTGTGAGCTGGGGAGAGCTGAGGTAGCTGGGGGATTTTTACTTCATCTCCCATCAGTCTCCTAGAAAATGTTAATTCCCTGGCACTTCAATGAAAATGACAACCTGGGAGCACTTAAGCAGGGAGGTTGCAGGGATGTGGGCCAGCACAACAGTGTCTGCTACGCTAGCAAAAACCAGCTACAAAATGGAAATGAAAAAAAAAGTCCTATTCACCATATTAACCAGGAATAAATTTAATAATAAAGGCATAGAGCCTCTATAAAGAAAGCTATAAAATCTTATTGAAGATCTTAAAATAAGACCTGAAAAAATGGAGAGACATATTATGTTCCTGGTATAGGAAAACTTCATACTATAAAAACATCGATCTTCAAATTGACTTAGAAATGAAATGTAATTTAATTCAGCATCCTAATGCCTCTTTTGCAGGGGGCTGGGAATGCATGAAACTATTTTAAAGTTTATAAAGTAATAACTATTTGAAAATGACCATGACAAGTTTGGGGGTTTCCTTACAAATTATGGAGCTCACTATACTATACTACATATTCTCATATACACACATACATATATATAAGAAACACTGAACTACACTGTAAATAATATGCCACTGACAGAGGAATAAAGTAATAGATTGAGAATAAAATATATTCAGAAATAGATCAGCCTATTTGGGATCAAAATACACGTAAAAGGTGGCATTTTGATTCAACACGAAGAGGATTGTTTGTATACTAATTGAGGTCAGAATAACTGGCTGGCTATCGGGGTTGGGGGGAATGCAAGATCTCAAACCTCACGTCATAAACAAAAATAAATTCCAGATGAAAAAATCAAAAACTATGAGTTTGGAAAAAGTTCACTGCCTCCCACCCGAGAAGTAGGTGTGCTGGGCTCTGTCCTCAGGCAGGGAGTAACAAGGGCCTCATTGCTTCAAGCTTTGAACTTGAAAGCTTAAACTTAAAAGTTTCCCTAGCAAACTCCAAGGACTGGGATGGTGAAGGAACAGGTACTGTGTCCCAAAGCACTTTGGTAAAGTGAGCCAGTCCCTGCCCTGGGACAATGCGTGTTTTTATCCCAGCCTGACCACATTAAACTTTGTGTGCCTTGGCAAGTTACTTAACATCCCCAGACCTCAATTTCCTCACCCATAAAAGACTGTAAAGATTCAATGAGAAGATAAAGGTAACACACTTACAACAGTTCCTGGCACATAGTAAGCACCCAGTAAGCGCTAGCTATTATTATTGTCATTAATGTAGTCCTGTTCTCCTCTCTAAAGGTATCAAGTAAAACCAACTGGTCATTACCAGAAAACATCCTCCCCCAACATTCTGGGCATCAACTGCTTCTCACCTAAGCATCACTACACAGGCACTGGCCCCGACAGAAGCAGCTAAGGTAGAGGGTCACGGCTGCATCCATTCCCAGTAGCACCTGCTTTCTAGTATTTATTATAGTTATTATTATTGTTCCCCCAGCACCGTGACTTTAACACATGGCTATTTATTTTCCTTTATAATTTTTTACAAAGGCTGTTATCTCACTATTTGCGAAAATCCAACCTAACTAGGTCTACCTGAAGCCTATCATTTGCTAACAGTTTTTATTTATTTATTTTTTTTTCTGTTAAATAAATTTTCTCCACTAACTTAGAGAACAAACAGTGTCTTGGTTGACCCTATCTAGTTAGACTAATCCTCATACTATATCATTCTCTTTTCATTAAATTTCCCAACAGTTTTCCCAGGTCCAAGCTGAGACTCCTCAGGATCTGTGAGATCTCAAAAAGATTTTTTATAAACTAATCTTAGAAAAGCAGACATTCTAAAACCTTTGCTTTTGCCCTATAATTGCAGACCCCACCCTAGTGGGAGACCAACTGTGGCCCCTTATACATCCCAGACTTCTCCCCACCAGATCTGAGTGGTCATTTCTTAGGCAGTCTGAGCGGTGCCTATTCTTATACTGAATTGGGAATTTTAGATTCTCTTCATTCTCTTAGGTGTCATGATCTTTATACTACCATAGATCAAGTGGAATCATAGCTAAAATGTCAAATTTACATTGTTGTGTTCATTCTTCTTTTGACAATTCAACCATGTAGCTATATTTATGGCCATTTTGTAAGTATCACTACATTTCCAGAGGAATGAGAAATGTGTCCCTCGCTATGCCACACAAGCGTACGTTCCAGGGAAGCAACTGGAAAGCAAAAAGTCAGACTGATGGGTAAAGGTCCTTTAACCGCAGTGGAAATTAATGAAATTCTTTTCCAGAATGAATGACAATGTTATTTTTCAGGGCAGAGGCTGCTAGTGGTTCACCCAATATTCACCCTTTCCCTTTTCATACTAATAGAACTTTATTTCTCAGCCTTCCCTGCAGCCAGGAGTGGCCATGTGACTAAATTTTTTTAAGTGTATGTAGGCAGAAGTTACTAGGTGAGGTTTTTGTCCTTCTTTCTCCTGTTTTCTTCCTGGAATACAGATGTGATGGTTGGAACTGTAGCAGCCAGTTGGCAATTATTTACTATTTGAACATTTTGAATCTCAGCCCAAGTTCCCTCACTTATTAGTTGAGCAGTTAATCTAAATTTACTGTGCCTCGATTTTGTAGAGGTAGTAGGGTTAGAGGTAGTAATAGTAACCAGAATGATTCTATTAACAGTAACAATTATAAAAATCAAGTGAGCTCAGGCCAAAACTAGAAAGCACTTAAATGCTATTATGAGGAGTTTGGATTTTATTCCATGAAAAGAACATGTTGAATAGCCTTAAGCAAAAGAAAGACATTACTCCATCCAAGCTATAAGAAAGCTCTGGATGGATTCAGTGCTGGAGATGGAATTAACTTCACTTGATACCAACTGTTATATTGAGGGGCAAAGAGCATTAAATAAAAGGAAGCATGACTATTTGCTCAGAAATTAACTAATGTCCTCAGTAACGCTTACCAAAAGGATAAAATGGCGTGGGAGAGTTTTTTTTTTTTTTCTGAATTACTCTGTCCCCACGAGGTTGATTATGCCTTGAGTAGGGGTTCTACTGCACTTGTCCTTGATGTTCCTTTGCAGGATGCTCTGGGCTTGGCTCTCTTTGAAACCCCCTAAAGCAGGGTTTTCCTGCACTTTCAGTATAAACATAGATAGCAATTTTTTAAAAAAACTCTCTAGTTGGCCACTAACTTACCTTAATATTCTGAAAAATTTTCAAATTCCAACTACAGCAACTGCAACTGATTTAGACATCAAATTACTTGGGTTATTGGCATTAATGAAAAAAATATTATTTTATAGTCATCTTTGGCTTCAAAACGGGGGACTATAAATTGCTCCCAATTTAGAAACTGCTGCATATTCCACCTTCCAGGAAATGGTGTGTGTGTGATTTGCTGTGGAAATGTTCTATATAAAGACTGTAAGGCCTCAATAGACCTTCCCAAGTTAAACTGCATAAAAGCCATTATTGGGCGGGAGTTTTTTTTCCATACTTATTTTGATATAATCAGAAATCTCAAATTACTATTATCATTATTAATTAAAGATTGCCCCAGCTGATAAAAAGCCTAAAGAAGGATTTCAGCAGATCACCAAATAACACATGCTGTCTTTGCAAATTCATGTGTATTCCGACATTTGTGCTTAGACCACTTTCAGCCAGTGGGGCACCATATGCTCAATTCCTTCTTCCATTCTAGGGGGCCGTCCTACCCCATCCTACCCGATTCTCCCCGGTGGCAGAATAAACCCATTAGGTGCACTCCAAATGCTCACTCCTAAGGCCTGTGATTATAGAAATCAGAAAAAGAGAAACAGAGTCAATAAAGGTTTATACACGTACCAACTCTGGCCAACTAGTAGTGTCTTTCGGGAAGCCCATGCTGAGAATTCTGAGACTGTATGTGGATTCAGAGGGATGATAGATCTGATTGGTGAGTGGTGTCTGCCATGGGCCCAGGAGTGGGGAACAACCCCTTGAAGGCCAGGATTTACTGTGCCTGAGGACCCTGAATCTCAGAGGAAGGCAGCAGGAAGTGGAAAGGCTATCAACTCAGCTATTTATTTATGACAAATCTTGTTCCAAAGAAGGTTTAAGACAACTTACAAAGATATGCATTAAATACATGTGAGAACCCAGGACTGTTAGATCCTGGGGCACTCCATGCTCAGGTGTTTACTACCCTTTCTTTTATAAAATATTGGAGGGGATGAATGTTGTTCATTACAAAATAAAGAGTGACAAACCCTATTTGGTAACCTGAATGTTTTTTAAAAAATCCACAAGCATAAGAATCATAGTCCTAGGAAATATATTTAAATATTTCAGTGGATACCTTCTCCTCCCCCAACCCTACCACTACTCCTACCCCTCCTTAAATTAAAACAAAAGTTGGCCTCACTCAGTAAGGTACATCATGAGTCAGAACTCAGGAAGTGAATCCAGCCTTGGATCCATGCATTTGGATAAAAGGTAGACAGTCATGGAGTCAGGTTAAATAACACAGGGTGTCCCATTACTTAATGTGCTAATGTTTTTTAAACAAATGATGATATTCATGATTAACAACCCAAACTGGCCATATACAGAGGAGTTTCTTGGACACGTGCTAGACATGTGATTCTCAAATTTTAGCATGCCTTAGAATCACTTAGAGGACTTGTTAAAACCTAGATTACCGTCTTAGCCCTAGAGTATGTGATTCAGTAGGTCTGAGGTGGGAACTGAGCAATTTGCATTTCTAACCAACTCCCAGGAGAAGCTGATGTTGCTTGCCCAGGACCACAACTTGAGAGCTACTATTATAGATAGAAATTGCTAGAGAAAATGTGAGTCACAAAAACATTTCTTGCAAAGAAAAAAAATATATGTTCGGTTTAATTTGTCTAGAGAGTATGTGTACCTCCAGCACTAATAAATCATTTGAAAAGAATGATTTGCAGTGATCCTATAAAATAATGTGTTTTTAAACAACATCATATTAGCTGAGAACCCTTGGGTGGGAGGGGGACTCCCTTACGCTGGAGCTTGAGGAGTAATTCCACAGGGCAGTGGTCCCTCTCCCACTCCATTAGGGCCTCTGATTCACAGAGCAGCTCTAATGTAAGATGCGACCTTCCCAAAGGTTGTCCCTCCAGGTCGCGCTGTGCGGTGCTGGCGACAGGCCCACTGCGATGAGCGGAAGTGGACAAACCCGACGCAGCCCCACTTCGGGGCACACCTGCAACCCACCCGCCAGCCCACCAGCCTCCCAGCGGTTCTCGGAAAAATTAGGCTATCTTTCATTAGCTATCTATCATGCGGCCTCCACCGGGCTGCAGGATATGAGGGCCATTTAATTAGGCCCTGCACCACTCTGGGTGTGAAAAGGCTCTCAAACGCTTTGATTCCCCACTGCTTCGCAGCAGGAAGTTGTTGGCGATAATTGACATAGGATTTCCTTGTTAACCAGCAGCAGACATGCCGGATTAAAGCGACAGAGATCTCGAGAAGAAAGTGAAAGAGATAAGAAGCTCGGGAAGACTTCTGCTTATTTGGCACTCGAGGATGGGAGGAAACAGCAATAAACCACTCAAGTGGCGACTCCGGAGTGGAAGGGCGTCCCCTTATCAGACCCATTTCAGCTTGGCTGATCAAAGATTGACTCCCCGCAAAATCACATAGGCCTGGGGTTTGTTAGTTTATTAAGCGGCAGGTTTTAGAAATTATCACAGGTTTAAAGATGGATTGCAGTGGATGTGGAGGGGGAGAGGATTATCGGGTTTTCATCTTAACAATTATAAAATATCACAGCTGAAAGCTTGCTTGCAAATGACATAATTTTCCACTGCCAACTAAACAGGTCATTGTGAGGCTGCATGTAAGCGCACTCGAGGAGGAAGGAAATACAGGCAAATTAACTCTGGGGAGGACGGAGCACGAGGGGCCTCGGAACGCCTTGTTCCACTTCGGGAGCCGGTGTGATCTCATTTGCCCTGTGCGATTCCGTAGGTAATTATATTTAATTTCTTACCGGGGCCGTTTAGGTCGCCTTGCATTAAAAGAGAGGGATGAGAGAAGCAACCCACTGAGATGATACCTAAAATGCGGCTGTGATAAATGATACCGAAATAGAGCCACGTGAGTGGAGTGAAATAAATGTCTGCTTGGGAGTAGAGACAATTATTATATATCACTTAATAACGTAACCTTACAAGAACACATGTGGCATTCATAAAAGGCTGGGAGCTATAAAAGCATGTTATGGGACTTGCTTTTGACAACTATGTGCAGGTCCTGGGATACTGGGAGACAGGTATGCCATTCTGCTTGCCTGTGGGTCCCTGCTTCAGATAAATACATCATCACAAGGGCTTGTGTCCTTGCTGGTTTTAAAAAAATAGCACTTACTTGTTTTTTTTTTTTGGGGGGGGGTGTTGTTTTTTATCAAAGAAATAGGTGTTTGTGGCAGAAAATTTAGGAACTACAGCAAAATATTTAGAATGAATAAAAATAATCTCCCCCCTCCACCCAGTGGTAAGCGTCGGTAAAGCCTTGCAGATTTTGTTACACAGACACAAACATGTCATTTCCTGTAAAATCAGGCTCACTCCTTGTATTTTTAAAAAATGTATAGTTTACTTAATAAACCATAAATTTTTCCTACATTTAGGAAACAGTATGTGAAGGTATAATTTTGAGTCATGGCATTATGTATGATTATATGATGATATAATTTACTTAGATAATCCCCAATGGTTGGTCATTTAGATTATCATCAATTTTCTCTACTATATTCAAAGCCGAAATGATCAGCCTTGAACATAACTCTTTACCTGTTTTACTGCTTCCTTGACAGAGTTAGAATTAAACATAGAATTTCTGGCTTACAAAGCATGGGCATCTTTAAGGACACTGATCCCCACTCAGATTTGCAGATTTTTGTTATAGCTTGAAAATAGTTTTCCTGGTGTTGAAGTCAGAAGCATTTTGTGTCATCCGTCCTGAAATGAGAGCAAATGACAGCAGCTATTTTATTTAAAGACAATCAGTCATTCTGTCTGCATCACTTGGGTTCTTTCCTTCTGATCTGACCTTTTGCAGTTAAGCACTGTGACAATGACAATAAACAGTGACTCAATAATCAAGTTAATGGGGCCAAGCTCTGAAGATAATCATGTCAATGTTAACGACTTTAAACATTGAACACATCTTTTATCCCAGAAGTTCAAGTTCCTCTAAGAGCACCAATTCATTATCATTCACAAGTGCAAAAAGAATTGGTTGAAAAAACAACAAAAACAAAAACCTTTAAAGCAAACTGAAAAGGAGGCAGAGAGAGGAAGGAGGAGAAGCTGTTCTGAACCAAGCCTTTTAAATAAATAACCCTCAGGGCCTGATATAGTATAGAGAAAATGGGTTTTTGGTTTTGTTTTTAATTTTTATTTATTTATTATTCTGGTTTGCTGCAAAAAGGCTGGGGCCTGTCAGCTATCAACTCTGAGAATCTCTCTTGAAAACAACAAAGCAAACATCATCTTTGTTTTCCATGCCTGTAACATCACTCTCGCTCAAGTGGGGTTTCAGGTGTAAAAGTCCAATTGCTACTCTTAGATAATGCTGGAAAATGTTCAGTATGCAGGTGGCAAAGATGCTCTGGGCATTGTATTGTTCCTGAAGGAAAGGAAGTCGTCTGCAGAGGTAAAAGTTTATGCTGCTAAAGGATTTTGCTGCATAATTTGCTCATGGAGAGGATGTGAAAAAGATGCTCTTAATTAACTGTAGTTCCTTGGAATATGTATATATATATATATATATATATATATGAAAAAAATACCCTTTTCTATATGTCTATAAAAATAGCCCTATCTATATACCTATGAAAAAGATTAATTACCTATAGTTCATCTTAAAATGTATATTTATCTATGAAATTAATTTTTAAAAACTCAGTGCAAACATTGTTTATCTGATGACATACTACAAGCAATATTTATTTAACTGTTCATTATTTCGAAGCCATTTATATTTCTCCTTCTATGAGCAAAGTTATGAAATGGTTGCGTACCTGTCAGCACCAGAGAGTAAAGCTCACTATATTGAAATCATATTGAGCATGAACACGGGGGTACCACATGCCAGAAATTAGCCTGTTCTTGCCTGGGGAAAAATAAACTGTCATGAACTTATTTGTCCCAAATTTTCTTTTCTTGTCCTTTTTATTTTGAGTAATCCCTAATTATTTTGCAAGGCAAAATGCAATGAAGCCTTTATCCACAGTGTAACTCAGCAGACTGAAGGCGTTTATAAATTCTGCTTCTATAATGGTAACCCCAACTTTCAACACTTTTCCCCATCGAAAGGGCTAAAGAGTAACCAGCCTCCTTGCCTCCCAATCCTGCTGATGGGAGAGACTTAGAAATCATTTCAGCAGCCAGGGCTGCTTTGCTCAGAGAAACATCTGTCCAAGGGAGGCAGGCAAATCGGGGAGTGTCAGTAACTGATATAAAATACAGCAAGGACATCACCTTCTCGATCTGTTCCCGGACTGTGCCTGGGGAAAGATTGTCCAGGACCCCTTGTAATTCAAGGTACAGAAATCAGAGTCAAAAGGATCTTGTTGTAATAGTTTTCTCATTACCATCTTGGGAAATTTCCAGCAAAGGTCTGGGAAAATAACACGATGCCCCTGATGCTAGTAATATAGTCTGACTCGTGATTCCAGCTTTTGTAGCATGGTGCACATGAAAACAAATTTCTAAGCTCAAGATTGAAACTATCTACAAAGGATATCCACAGAGAATGTCAGAGAGCTCTTTCTAAATATCAATGGTCAACTTGCTTTCTCAAATAAAGAAGAGGGAAGAGTTTGTACTTCCAATCTTATATGCAGAAGGACCTCAGTGCTTAAATCCTTATAACTTTCCTTTGGGGCCTAACAAAACAAGATTTGTTTTAAAAAAATCCTTCTATCAAGGAGAACCTAAGGCTTGCTTTTATTTATTATTAAATTGCAAATCCTTTAGCCACAGAGGAAGGGGGCATTATATATAATATGTGGTCTATATATAGAATCAGTATATCATATGGTATATATGATATAATGATATGTTATAATAATGATATATATAGCAAAAGAAGAACCAGAAAAAGTGATATATGTGGGCATTTTATAAATTGTTATTTCTGATTTTTTTAAAAAATTCTTCTGTGGAAGATATCCTGCTAGAAGATTCATCTGGGAGGCTGCAGGTACATCTCCAGCAGACTAAGCCAAGAGAGCTCTCTTAAAGGTGAGCTGATTTTCTCAACACCTGTAATGAAAGTCAGGCACTCGAATATATCGGGGGCTTCCTGTGTTATATCAGGCATGGTTTTAAGTGCTTTGTATATATGATCTCATTTAATCCTCACACCACCCTGCGTGCAAAACAAATTTCCAAAACTAGAACTCTACATTTACTCATTTCTTTTGAAATAAGCACTTGTTAAGTGTCCACTATTGGTCAGGCTGTTCACTGAGCGTTGAGGATTTAGAGGAGAACGATGTTGAGTA
The DNA here is from genome assembly GCF_041146395.1 of Eulemur rufifrons. Lineage (NCBI taxonomy): Eukaryota > Metazoa > Chordata > Mammalia > Primates > Lemuridae > Eulemur > Eulemur rufifrons. The sequence continues at coordinate 60,400,301 of NC_091010.1, read as the reverse complement.
CCTCTGGGGAAAAGAGGCCCATAAACAAGTAGCGTGACCAGAGCACAGCCAGGAGAGGCAGGGCGCAGAGCAGTTGGCGCAGTGGCTTCTGATTCAAAGGGGCTTGAGGTGGGTCCCGGCTTCATCACTTCTACCCAGTGTCCTTGGGCAAACCATGTGATTTCTCTAGGCCTTGGGTACCTAATCCACAAAGGGGCAGTAATAATACTGATTTCACAGGTTGTCGCAAGGGTTAAAAGACACTCACACGTCACCCACACAGTAAGGAGCTGACATCTAATATGCACTTAATAAACAGTCCACCTACTCTTCATTACTGTTAGTGCTGGAACAATTTAGTTAAGTGTTATAGAATTACAAAAAATTTCAGAACAAGAAATTTCCATCTCTAACATCAATCTGGCACCTCACAGATTTTACCAGATTTCCCAGTGGTTCTTAAGGATCGTGTGTGGACCAGCGCTGACAAGTGACTGCAGCTTCCTCAGTCTGTGGAGAGAGCAACCTCGTGCCTTTTCTCCTAGGAAGTCATGCACTGTCTTTTCCCCTGAAATTATGTTCTTTTTTGAATTTTTTATATTCTTTTTAAATTGCATGTTTGTGTTAACATACCCTTTCTTCATAGAATGATGAAGACAATATATAAATTTATGGAGAGATCTTAATGAGTTCATTTGGCAAAATAAAGAATTGTCAATCCTATGTAGAGCTTTCCCCTCCCCAAATTTTCAAAAATAATTGTATCGCATCACAAAGTCTGGGAACCACTGAATTATACGAAGTGTCTCTTTTAGCAAAAGCAAAAGCCAACTTTTGTTCTAGAAAAAAATGCATTTTGGGGATCTGTTTTCATTTTTCAGTGGCAAGTAGGGCTTTTGTGATGCCTCTTTGAATAAAAGACTCATTTTTCTAAGTGATGCATCTGCTTTTAATGTCTTAAATGCTGGGACAGAACAGACATATTCCTGGTCTGGGTTTTCTTAAATAGCCAGAAGTCTTCATGATAAAGACAAGCAAGCATCTAATAGAGAAATAACTCCAAGACAAAGTGCTGTGGCTGCATGATGTCACCTCCCTGACAACCTATAAATGGAACATATTGATGAAGTGAACGGGACTCTCTCTGGTCATTTTCAACTAGAAACTAATAACCCCCGTCATGCTATCAGGCATGCAATAACCCTGGTTAAAACTGGGTTCATCAAATAAATCACTCAGGAATTTTTCTATTTCTTTCTCTGGACACATTGCACATCTGCTCAATGAAAGGAAGAAAGAAGCAATATTTCTTTGATCTGGATTTTTTTTTAATATTCTTGTATCTGTCCCTTGGGATGCTATCTTTTCAGGTGGGTGCAGATAATACATCACTTTCTAATGAATGTGCAGAATTTATGAATTTCAGCTATAAAACCAAATATGAGGGATTTTAGTTTATCTCAATCTATATTTTACATTGTCATGAGAAAGTAAGGTGGACCACAAAGCTGTATTGTGCCCGGTTCACTAAATCTCCTGATCTCTCGTGACCTTTTCAGTGTGTTCCATTTGCGGCCACATGTGGGAGGGGATACAAACAGATGATTGCTTTGTACTTTCCCCCCAATATGTCTAAATACATGTTACACTTTTCAGACCCTCTCTGTCGTGAACAGTAAGGGCTTGGCCAGACCATAAGACATCAGCCTCCGCTGATACTGTTATATGTTAACGTCTTACTGACTCTGGTAATACTTTGTAGGTATTGGATGAATTTTGAAATTTGTAGAGTGATAGGCTTGTCATTCTGTGTCCTGAGGATCTTGAAAGCCCTAGGTCAGCTCCCTGAGTCTTAAGGAATTATGGATAGAAGATGTCTTTTCTGCATGTAAAATAGAAAATAATAGAAACTGTACTAAGCTAAGCTGTCCTGAATATAGAACAAAAAGTGAATGAAAAGGCAGAGCCTCCAGTCTGTTCTTGCTGGCCTATTCTACCAGTCAGTCTTAAGCCAATTATGGGTAAAGGGAATAGGACTTGAGTCCCATAGACCCAGTTCAAGCCCCAGCTCTGCCATCTGTCCGCTGTGTGGCAGAACAATTACCCAAACCTTGAGTTCCTCTTTGGTGAATTGGGGATAATGGTACTGATCCAGTAGAACGGTTGTAAGGAATTCGACGAGTTAAGGTTCAGGAGCCATCTGACACCTTGTGCACATTTTCGTTTTCGATGAGTTAAGGTTCAGGAGCCATCTGACACCTTGTGCACATTTTCGTTTCCTGGGTTCAAAGCCCAGCCTTGCAACTTGCTAGCTGTGTGATCCTGAGCATGTTTCTTAACCTCTCTGACCCTCAGCTTCCTCCTCTGTAAGATAAAGACTATGATAAAATGTATTTTGGAGGATTGTTATCAATGGGCATAAAGCACCTAGGACAGTGCCTGAGATGCAGTAGATATTTGTTACTATTACTTTTTTTACTCTTATTGTTATTCCTGTTATTTTAACTTTACTATTATTTTTCTTCTTCTTGGTTCTTTTTTCTTGGGCTTCTGTTTCTTCATCTGGAAAGTGAGGCGATTGGGCCAGATAAGCATCCATCACTTCTAGCTCTAAACTGCTAGGATTTGGTCTGTGAAATAACATTTGAAGGAGCCATTTACCATCTGCGAATTGCTCTGCAATGTAAGATGGCAGGTTAATAATTTGCTTTTCCTACCGATGCTTTTTTCCTCAAAAGAATAACAATAGTCATTATTTATTGTCTACTATGTACCTGGCATACTTATTTTTTAAAATAATTTTTTAGTTTGTGATAATTATAGTTTACAGAGAAGTTGTAAAAAGAGGATAAAGTTCCTGTATAACTCTTCACCCTGTTTCATTTTCCATCCGTTACCATTTTGTGTTACCAGGACATGTTGGTCTAAACTAAGAAACCATCACTGATGTATTACTATTAGCTAAACTCCAGATTTTATTTGGATTCAGCCAGTCTTTTCACTAATGTCCTTTTTCTGTTCCAGAGAAACTGTGGCCATTTCTCAGTCTTTTCTCAGTTTTTCATGGCTGTTAGTCTTGAGGAGCACGCCAAGCACTGTCAGGTGTTTTGTAGAATATCTCTCAATTTGGGCTTGTCGGATAGTTTTCCCTTGATTGGACTATAGGTTTGGGGAGAATACCAGAGAGGTGAAGTGTGGTTATCACATCAGTGGACACTTCATGATGTGATGGGACATGATGAGTGACATTACCTGGTATACCTTTAATGTAGCCCAATGTGTGGATCTCGCACAGGTTACCCAGCCCACAGTTGAGGGATATTTGAGTTGTTTCCAGCTTCTGGTGATTATGCATAAATCCTCTATAAACATTCACATACAGGTTTTTATGAGAACATGTGACAAGTATGTGTTTGAAATAACAAGAAACTGCCAAACTGTTTTCAAAAGTGTATGTACCATTTTGAATTCCAACTAGCAATGCACGAGAGTTCCAGTTCTCCATATCTCTGCCAGCACTGGGTATTATCTGTTTTTTTCTTTTTAGCCATTTTAAGAAGTGTATCAAAATTTTAGTTTTAATTGGCATTTCCATAATGGCTAATGATGTTGAACATCTTTTATAACCTTATTTGCACTGTATATCTTCTTTGGTGAAATTTCTATTCAAATATTTTGCACATTTTTAAAATTTTTTTCTTATAATTGAGATTCGAGAGTTCCTTGTATATATTCTGCATACAAGTCTGTTATTTGATATGTAATTTGCAAATATTTTTTCATAATGTGTGGTGTTTTTTATTCATTCTCTAAACTGTCTTTTAAAGAGCAGAAGTTCTTAATTTTGATGAAATCAAATTTATAAACTCTTTTTTGTATGGATCACACTTTTGGTGTTGTATCTAAAAAAATATTTGCTACCCAATGTCACAAATATGTTCTTATAATGTCTTTTAACAGTCTTGTAGCTTTATATTTTATATTTAGAGCTATGATTCATTTTGAGTTAATCTTCATATAGAATGTGAGATCTGGATTGAGGCTATCGAATTGCTCCAGCACCATTAATTGAAGAGACCATCTTCTCATCACTGAATTGCCTTTGCTCCTTTGTCCAAAAAAAATAAATAATTGGCCATATATGCGTGAGTCTGTCTGCACTTTTTATTCCGTCCCATTGATCTATATCTCTGTCCTTTCTCTCTCATTATTTTTGTTTTGTTTTGCTTTGCTTTGCTTGCACTTGGGCCAGGCTTACTGGCCCATTTACAGACAAGCAAACCTGTCTCTCAACAAGCTGCTTCCACTCATTAGCCAGAACCCACACGTGAATCTCACTCGGTCACTCTCCACCAGTGGGGAAATTAATCTAAGTTTCAGTTAAACTAAGCAGTCTCATCACTGAAGTTCTAAAGAAATCCCATTGCTTTTATTTATTTATTTTTATTTATTTATTTATTTATTTTTTATTTTTTTTAAAAAGAATAGAGACGGGGGTCTCACTCTTGCTCAGGCTGGTCTCGAACGCCTGACCTCGAGCGATCCACCCGCCTCGGCCTCCCAGAGTGCTAGGATTACAGGCGTGAGCCACTGCGCCAGGCCCCCATTGCTTTTAAAAACACAAAAAAGCCCGCAATGTTTTTGATAATGTAGTCCCACAGTGGAGCACAGTGGAGAGTGGGTAGGGCTGGAGCGTGGAGTCTGCAGTGTCCATTTCCTCTGGCCTGCCTCCTTCCTGCCTCTTCCTGCCTCTTCCTGCCTCCTTCCTGCCTCTTCCTGCCCTCTTCCTGCCTCCTTCTTGCCTCTTCCTGCCTCCTTCCTGCCTCCTTCCTGCCTCCTTCCTGCCTCTTCCTGCCTCCTTCCTGCCTCTTCCTGCCTCCTTCCTGCCTCCTTCCTGCCTCCTTCCTGTCTTCCTTCTGAATACCATAAAGGCAGATGCCACATATTCTCTCTGCGATGAAACAGGGATGTAAGAGCCATGACCCTGCAAGGGTTAACCGTGACGGCTATACCATTCATTTTGTAACCATCAAGAAAGAATCTTGAGCAGGACTTCATAAGGAAAGAGTGTTGGAAGAAACACCCACAAGGACCTCAAAACTCTCCTTTTGGCACCATATTGCATTCAGAAAATTGTGCCTTTTAAATTTAAATATTGTGGCCCATATAGATTCATTGGAATCGATCTGGCTGGACCATGTGTAGAAGCATTCAAGTTCATTACATGTTTATATATTTTTTTTTTTTTTTTTTTTTGAGACAGAGTCTCACTTTGTTGCCCACGCTAGAGTGAGTGCCGTGGCGTCAGCTTAGCTCACAGCAACCTCAGACTCCTCGGCTTAAGCGATCCTCCTGTCTCAGCCTCCCGAGTAGCTGGGACTACAGGCATTCGCCACTATGCCCGGCTAATTTTTTCTATATATATTTTTAGTTGTCCATATAATGTCTTTCTATTTTTAGTAGAGACAGGGTCTCGCTCTTGCTCAGGCTGGTCTCGAACTCCTGACCTCGAGCGATCCACCCGCCTCGGCCTCCCAGAGTGCTAGGATTACAGGCGTGAGCCACTGCGCCCGGCCTACATGTTTATATTTTAAAAGTAATATTTGTAGGTATAGTTATTGTTTTCCACCACAAAGGCATTATTCTACAATTTAACAAAAACCTCATATTCATATTTTTTTCATGCAAAGCAGCTATACCAGATACTTCCAGTAAACAATTTAGAATATAATTTTAGATCTCAAAATCCAGTCTATGGTTAAGAGCTTTCACCCAAATGAGCCCATTCTAAAGGGGAAATCTTGCCACATCCAAAGAAATAACAGTTTTTTAAAAAATTGTTAAACATTCAAACCTCTCCGATATGGACAAATGTTAAGGAAAGATACATTTTATCCTTTCGAGTTTAGGGGGTCCCTGTGACAACATCTCTTTGCTTCATATGGATTCGGCTATAGTGTGAAGCCAAGCGTGTTTTCTGAAATTTAAGCATTTTCAATAAGAACCTGATATGGCCCAGGTGAGCTCTAAAACACCTGTTAGGCCTGTCCCCCAACACCAGGATGACAAAGGAGGTCTGCCAAACACAGAGGGCCTTGAATTAGTCCAATAGAACACACCTTTGTGGGGGCCCTTGGGGACTCTGGCTTAAGGAATAAAAAAAGTGATTTATAATCAGCCCAGCAATTGTGCTGAATGGGTATTTGCAATGTGATTGAAATGTGTGCCTAAACCAAGTTGGAAATTGCTTATAATTATAATTACATGGGTTTTTTGTTTTTTTTTTTCTGCTTGGAAAACCTTTTTCTATAGACAAAAGGAAAGGGAGTGGAAAACGGCTATTTCTTAAGAACCTACTACGTGTTCGGCATGTAGTGTTCATTGCCTCACCTTAACCCCACAGAACATCCGAGAGGTAGATAGGAAATGCCAAATGGGTGGGGCTCAACATGAGGTTTACTATATTTTTATTTCTCCTAGAAAAATGATGGCATGCCCTAGGATCTCTACCTGCCTCCCAGGGTCCTTACAGCCCACGGTAGGTGCTGTTCAAGTGTGGATTAACAGACACACCCTGGAACTTCAGCGCTGTGAGTCTCCATCCCAGTTTGGTAGCCCAGCTGTCCCCACTTCACCCAGGCCCTTTGCACTCTGCTGGATGAGATCAGATGTTTTTATGATATTCCAACTGAAATCTGGCTTAACATCCCCCAAATTTAACAAGCAGGTTCCAAAGAGCCACCTCCAGAGAGTGGTGAATTTCCGTCCTGTTGCCTACCAGCAGCTGTACCTGCCTATGTCACCCCCACTTAGAACCCCACCTGGCTGCTCCATCCCCACTGAGAATGGCATGCAGCCCCTCTGCCGTGGCCTCCCAGGCCCTGTGTGGTCTTACCTCATTCTCCTCTGCCCCCCACTGCCCCAGCACACCAGCCCCTTCCCTGCCCCAGGGCCCTTCTGCTCCATCCTTTTTTCCCACCACACTTCCCTTCTTACCCATTAGCTCTCAGCTTAAATGTCACCTTGTCCAAGAGGCCTTCCTTGGTGACTTCAAATAGGAGCCTCTCTTGTTACAGTTTCACACCCTGTTTCCCTTATAGCATTTATTACTATTTGCAATTATATAGTTATATGTTTGTCTACTTACTGGGGTTTTTGGTTAGTCTCTTCCCACGAGATGGAAACCTCCATGGATCAGAATGTCTGTTTTAATCCCTGGTTTATTTCCACTACCTAGGGCACCTGGCACATGGCAGACTCCGATAAACATGTAAGTGAATAAAAAAGAGAACCGGCGTGCTGACGTTGCCGCGGGACAGAGAAAGTGTCCAGCACCAGAGAAGGGCTCCACGTTCCCTGGGAGTTTCTGTGCTGCCCCTCATGGGTGTAACTGCAAATCGTTCCAAGTTGAGTATGTCACCTTCTTGCATCACTGCAGGCTCTGGCCGCAAGCATCCCTCCCTGGGACGGGGGCTCTGTGGCTGTGACCGCTGCAGCTTCTCTCTGATGGGGAAGGGAGCGCCTCACCACCCAAGATGCAGCCCCTGTTTGCACTTGATTTCCTGCTTTCAGATCTAAGGAGCTCCGTGCCCAGCTCTGTGCCCAGCCACGAGAAACCACCTCATGTCAGCGGAAACAACACGCTTGCTGCTGGGCACAGTAACCAGAGTGCCCAAGGAAAGACACCCCAGGAGCCTATTGAAAAGAAAGGGGAAGGGAGCCTTCTAGAAAGAAGGAGGAGAAAGAGAAGATGGAGGAGGAGGAGGAAGGGAGGAGGGTAAGAGAGGGGAGGAAGAAGAGAAGCACTACCACACCAAATGCTTTCTATGTTCCGTGCACCATGCCAGAAACTGACATATATATTTCATGTATGTTCCCCAACCCGCTATGAGTTAAGAGGAAACCGAGGCTGACAGAATTGATCTAAGGTGCCTGAAGTCACCCAGTTACTAAGCAGCAGAGCCAAGATCAGATATATTTAAGATAATACAATTTTTCAAAGCAAATCCGTCTTGGCTGAGAAGCCAGCAAAGCCGTTTGCATACTGTGCTCCATCCTCTCAGCTCTGCCTTCTCACGCACGGCCTTTTGTGGAGCACACCCAGTCGGCCCTGTAACTGCAGAAGGAGCTGGAGAGAAGACGCAGGCACCGAGGTGCTGTGGGGCTGAAGAGGCCCGGGGGGGATATCAAGGCCAGGATATATTCTGCGGCAACTTAGCCTCCCTCCTCCTGCCAGGAGGCTGGCTGCAAAAATGATAATGATGAGCGATTGTGATAATTCTTTAATTTAATCAGTATTCACTACATGCTAAGCCCTGGCAGTGGAAGCTACTAGTATTGGCTCCATTTTATGGATGCAGAAACTGAGGCATGGAGAATCAAACAGCTAGAAAATGAGGGAGGCTTAGCACCTACCCAGTCTACCCATAGTAGGAACTCACATCACCACCCCACAATGCACCAGGGGAGTTTTCAAAAGAAAGACTTGTGACACTGACAGTTGTGGTTGTTGCCTGAGTGTCCCCTTTCTCTGGACATGGGTCCTCCAAGGTGCAGCATTCAGGAGCCAGTGGTGCCAAGCTACATGCAAGCCCTGGAGCAGCGGCCACCTACTCCTGGAAGCTTTCCCAGAGCCCCTGCTGGAATTAACTCCTCTCGCCTCTGGGCCCAAAGCAAGGGGCGACTTGCTCCAGTCTACTCATGTTTCTCTGTCCTCTCCTCCTCCAGCCCACAATCTGGTGGAGGACACAGGCCATGTCGTCTTCACTTTGATATGCCCTGCTTATGCCATGGCACACAATGGGTGCAAATAATAATAATAATAATAACCTCTGTGTGGACTGAGCTCAGGAAGGGATTGAGACACAGCACCTCTCCAGGGTGAGTGGTGGCCATTTTGCTGCCCAGTGGTACAAAGTTGTTTCTCTATGATGACCATGTCCATGGGCAGTCAGAGCACCAGTGGGTTGGCTAATACCATGTATCCCCTTCACTGGGGCCATGTGGTATGGGCTTTGTATGTGACCCACCGCTTCACTGGGGCCAAGTGGTATGGGTTAGCATGTGATCCAGCTAGACTTGGACCTTACTCTGTCCCTTCTTGGCTTATTGGCCCCAGACGAGTCATTTACCTTTTGCTTCTCGGTTTCTTCACCTGCAAAAATGGGCAGCATGATACTTCCCTTGTGGGTTTTATGAGGATAAAGTAAGGCCATGTATGTGCAGCAAGAACAGCACCTGGCTCATAGTCTGAGCTATTGACATTATCTGCATATGGAGCCACACCAACCATTCTGTCCCCAGGAAAACTCAAAGGGCTGGGTGACTGCCCCCACTGGGAAACCTGACCCAACACACAGAGCTCCCTCCACACCCTGTGGCCCACAGCAGTGGCTCACCTTGCCAGGCTCACAACCCTGTATCGTTCTGGTTTTGATTCCCAGACCAGGAGTGAGGCTGCCCGCCCTGCCCAGGGGGAGAGGCTGCTGCCAGGCTGGGCTGCAGGAGTGGGAAGAGGAGGCTGCTGCTGAGTGACACACCTGTGGGACCCACCCTGGGGGAATTCCAAGAGAGAATTTGGGCTGACACGTTTTGCAATGGGGGTTTGGGAGTTGGGGTTAAATGGCAGATCAAACCAGACAGAGGGTGAGGAGGAGGCTGAACTTTGTTCCTGGGTAACTTTTGACACCATCTGCAGTAGATTCATTCATTCGTGTCCGGAGCCTTTCTCAGGCTGCTACTGGCCACGTGCCAAGTAACCCCGTGTTCAGAAGGGGAGAAAGGCAGGTAACAAACAACTGCAGTCATGTGGAGAGGTGAGAATGATTTAACCGATGGGGCAGGAAGAAGGCAAGTATGAGAGTGGGCTTCCAGGGGGAGGTGCCTCTGAGGGTGCAGCTGATTCACGCACAGGGAACAAGGAGAGCCACCCCTGGTTGGTCCCACCCACCTGACCACAGGGCTTTTGGCCAGGCGTTAAGCACCAGGGGTCTGGAGTCCGGCACACCACATTGAAATCCCTGTTCCACTGCTTCCCAGTTCTGTGACCTTGGCCAAGCAGCTTGGCCTCTCTGAGATTCCGTGCTGTCATTTATAAAATTGGGACAACGGTAGTGCCTGCCATGCCACTACATGAAATAATGCCGGCAGCGTGCAGGCACATACTAAAAGCTCAATAAACGAATGCAATTGTTATTAGGAGCAGCAAGCCAGCCCTTTACGGCTTTAAATAGGTTGGGAGACACCCAAACAGTGGACTTCCACTGGCAAAGCTGTGGGACCCAGCAGGCCAGCTGAGCCCAGGGAGGGGCAGCGCAGCTGGAAGAGCTGGAAGGAAGACCCCGCACCTTCCAGGGGGTGGGAGAGAAAGGCTTACGGAGGCCAGATTGGAAATGATGGAGTGGGTGAGAGAAGACAAGAAGGGGAAAAAGAGGAAACTCCAGAAAGAAAGCTGGAGTGAGTCGGGAAAGCACAGTGCGTGGAGACAGGGGTGGACGGATGAAGTGTGATAAGAAGATTATGGGCTGCTGAGAGCCAGAGTGGGCAGCGAGGAGGGAGACGGTGTTGAAGAGAGGTAAGAACTTTGCTGCGATAACCAGCTGGATCAAAGGTAATGAAGTGCCAAGGGGGGGTGTGGATGTGTGGGGAGTGAGAGAGAAATCCCAGCCGTGGTGGCCGGTGTGGCCCGAGATGTCCTGCAAAGACTCTGGTGCATGTGTGCTGGCGCATTTATAAGTGTGCATGTGTTAATACGTGCAAGCAGTTCTCAACCACAGGACCTGGTGCATATCATCTCAGGTGTCCACAAGTGACTCGTGCTTTTGCATATAACAAATATGACAATAACAGCAGCAGCAATAACTATTGTTACTAATCACATATGCACAGTGAGCTTTAAATGCACCATCTCAAACTTCGCAACCACCAGGTGGAGTTGGCACTATTATTTTCCCATTTTAGAGACAGGAATCGAGGCTCAGGGAGCTTACGTTACGTGCTCAAGGTCACATAGCTGTAAGAGGCAGTGCCAGCATTCAATACTACATCTGACTGAATACATAGCTGGTGCCAATGTTAAAAAGACATCCCAGGTGACAGGCATTTAACCAGGAGTCCAAACTCCCTTTAGTTGATATTTCTTTGAAATAATTTCTTAGTGGGAAAGTAAATAGAGCTGGTGAATGCAAGAGGTGAACAGGCTGGCCAAGGTTTTGCAAGTGAGGATCAATGTTCTGCTTGGTCCCTGTGGAGCTCATGGTCTGAAAGTGAGTGACGTCATTTACGGACATTCACACCATTCAGTGCATAAGGGCAGCAGCCAGGTCCGAGGCTGTTCTTCCAAAATTAAAGAGTGAAGGCATCAACCAGTTCACAGGCTGCCATCTGCCTGTTTTGGTGGCTACTGGCAATATATATTTTAACGCAAATATAGTTATACCCATTAAGCATAAGAAAAAAACATGTTTTAATGATGCAATGCTGCTTTGTCTGAAAGGGCATCAAAGGAGTTACTTATAGGATTTATTTTATTCCGGGGGCTGTAGAAAGAATTATTCTAAGCCCAGTGTTAGATAGCAGAAAATTGTTTGAAGCAACCTTGGAAAATCACAAGTTTTCTATCCTGAGTCACATTCTGATTGCACCTGCTGATGGTGGCTCTTTCTTTCACAATCTCCACCTTCCATCGCCACCACTGTCTGGCACTTTGCCCAGTGGCACCCAAGCTCTGCCACATGCACACTGGTGTCTCTTGGTGTAGGGGTGAAGTATGGATGGGTCAGATCCCAAAATCATAATGATCACGAATATTTTTTAAGCACCAGCCATGAGTCAGCTGTGCTGAATGTGCCACATGGATTGTTCCGTTCTGCCCTCTTCTCAATTTCCCAGATGCAGGGGGTCGTGTCTCACAGTTTGACCTTCTCCTTGGGGGCCCATGATTATCCTCTGAGACAGCAGCGCACAGGGAATAATTGGCATTTGGCAGGTTAGGGGCAGAGATTCTTGGGGGCAGAGCATGGACTTTATGGTATAGCTTTGGGCAAACTGACAAATGGGGACAATAAAGATACCAGCCTCACAGGGCCACTGAGGGCTTGTATGAGACAGTCTATGGCAAGGGTCCATTGCGGAGCCCTGAGATGGTTATTTGGTCAACAGATGGTGTGCATGTGAGGAGGGTCATCATAATTTGCTTCCTGACGGTGGTCTTGGTGTTTTCTTAGCCAAGGCTGTATATTGAACTCACATCTAATTAAAAGTGTGCCAGTATTTTGATTTCATTATGCTGTTATGGTTAAGGGAGTGGGCCAGAGGTGATAAGGACATGGAATATGCCTTTAGAAAGGTCAATTCTTATCATGGGAAAATCTCGACAAATAGCTATAAAATGAAGCTGTGAGAACATTACAGAGTGGAATTGGGGTCCATGGGAGAGAAAGACAACTTCTGCACCAGACAGGGAAATCTTACTGGAAGAAATGGTCTTTGAGCTGACCAGAAAGAATAAACAACATTGCCATGAATGGAGGCTGCAGTGAGGGGAGGAATTCCAGGACTAGGAATGAAATGACCAAAGGCACAGAGGCAGGGATCCCCTGGTTACTCAGAGAAGTCCAAGGATTCTGTCCATGAATGACTATTCAGAGAATTCAATTTGTTCTGCCTTCTCCATAGAGTTTTTCTCAAAATGGATTCCTGGTGCACCTATATTACTTGGGGTAGGTGAGTCACTGTGTAACAACCAACCTCACAAATCTTGGTGGCTTAATACAACTAAGTTTGATTTCTTGTTCTGTCACAGCCTGGGGGAGGGGTGGTCCTCTGTCTAGTGACTTTATTGTCCCCCAGAGCCCAGAGAATTCCACCGGACTGCATCTGGCTGACTAATGGAAGAAAATGGTATGGGGAGTCCACACAGGAAGTGTCAGGGGCCAGGTCGGGAAGAGGTCAGTCACATGGCCCCACCTAGCTGCAAGGGAGGCTGGGAAGTGGAGTCTTCCTATGCACCCTTGCTGAGCACATGGTATTCTCTCTCCCTGCCAGTTATCTCTATAGATAACTTGGATCCATCAAGCATCTTGCAGATGAGAATAACAAATGCTTGAGTTCATTTGAGCATTCTTTTGAGTTTACAAAGTGACTTTGCTGTATGTTATATTCTCATGCAAGAGAGAGCCCCATGTCTTGTGTACCAACTGTATACAAGCCCTGTGCAGACTCATTACAGAACATCTGTCATTTAATTTCCTGAGATGTAGATAGGACAGGTGTTAATAGCAACCCTACTGAACCACTGGGGAGGCTGGGGCAGAAGTTAAGCCCTGGTCTCAGGACTGAGCCCACTCCACCCATTCCAATAAGGAAAGATGGCCAGGGAGGGGATCCCATCCCCAGTCTGGCAATGTCTGGTGACATTTTTGGCATCCAAAATGGATAAGGCTGCTCTTGGCATCTGATAGGTAGAGGCCAGAGGTGCTGCAAAACATCCTACAATGCACAGAACATGCACAACTAAGAATGACCCAAAATATCAATAGTGCTGAGAAACCCTGCTTTCAAGATGGCCCAGAGAGAGACAAAGTGAAGTACCAGAGACTTAAAAATGTTTCCCATTCCAGCTGATTTTCAAAGAAAGGCAAAGGCCAAAAGAGATGTCTACAGCCAGGGGATGGTGCAGGAACTGCAGCCAGAGCTTTGACTGTTAGGGCTCGATCAGTGCCTGGCTGTCACGGTGGGAGCAGTCAGCGTCTGCCGCCAAAATGCTTTGTCAGACGCCCACACAGCAGGATTAGAGTCCCTACTGCCAAAGCAAACATGTTAGTAAGCAAGTCAGACCTCTCGGATGACGTGCGTCCCTGACCACAGACGTGCTCAGGATGTGTCATGCAGCTCGCAGCGAGCAGGTGGTACGGAACCTTCTAACTTCTGTAAAGATGCAAGGAAAGAAGACTTGGAGGCCATGAGTTGTTAAGCTTGGTTGTTTCCGAAGGATGAGATGATGAGTGATTTTATTTTATTTTGGCTGCCGCGTGCATTTCTGAATTTTCCGGAATCACTAAAATGAGTCTGTATTTTTTTAACTTTTTATTTTAATGTAATTGAAAACTTACATAAAAATTGTTACGATAGTACAAGAAAGTCCCATCAGCCCACTAACTCTGGACCCAGATCCACCCTTTGAGTATATTCGTCCTCATTTGCTCTGTTATTTCTTCCTTCCTTCCCTCCCTTTCTCTCTCTCTCTCTCTCTCTCTTTTTCTCTCTCGCACGTGCGCGCGCGCTCTCTCATTAGAGAGTAAATTGAAGACATTTTACCTCCTTACCCCTAAATACGTGAATAACACACTTATCCAAATCAAGAATTTCAACACGCGTAGTTCCCTTTAACCTAGAACAGTTCCTTGACCTTTTTTGTGTTTCTTGACTTTGACATTTTTGGAGATTGTATGCCAGTTGTTTTGCAAAATGTCTCTCAATTTGCGTTTGTCTGAGGTTTCCTCATGGTTAGATTCAGGTTATGCATGTTTGGCAGGAATACCACATAAGTGATATTCTGCACTTGTAATATGCACTATTTTTTAAGTAAAAAAGCAAATAGTATGAGAATGGCTTGATCAATGGATCTAGTCCTCTGCCGCGGTGGCAAACCCCCACTCCCTACCTCCCCCAAGGACAGGGGCCGTGGCATGTCTTACTCCTCTTGACGTTCGTTTGTGCTTAGCATTCATCTCTTTTCCATTTCATCTCCTTCATGTGCTGAACCTTTCTAGAGCACAAGCTCCGCAGTGAGCTGGGCCCGGACTGTGCCCTGAGCACAGTAGGCAATCGAATACTTGCTGAATTGAATCATGGTTTCTTGCCTTATCCTAGCCAATTTGTACAGCCATCCAGGGTGTGTTTCCCTCTTCAGTGGCCCCACAGCTATGCTTTCCTACCTCTGTCATAGTGCTTATGACACGCAGTTAAAATGATCTGTCTGACTTGTGTCTGAGCTGCCACAGGAGAGAAACCACATCGGGTCCATCCCCAGCTCCGGGAGCCTCTCCCAATGTATCCGGTCAGTGTTGGATACACATTTCCGGGATATGTGGCATCTAGAGAACCACCCAGTAGGGATAGGTGACTTTTCACCTGAGAGCATTGACTGAGCATGCTCATTCTGTTTAGCTAACGATCCTTAAATTATAGTTATAAAGAGACCAACTGCCACCAAAACAGCCGAAACCAATACACACACACACACACACACACACACACACACTTGTTCTTCCAGGGGGGTCTTTGGAGTTACTATCCAGCTCAAGGTGTATTTCTTGAATCAAATTCACCAAATTGTACCCCACACTGGCGAATTCTGTGCGTCAGGTAGCTGGGAAATGGAGCATCGTCTTGTGTTACTGCACCAGAGTAACTGACAGCAGCAGCCGCCAGCACGCACAGCCTGCGGTCTTCATGTTGTGAGTAGCAGTTGTCCTGGTAACTTTCTTTGCTTTTTACTCTAAAACCATGGAAAGTAAATGGGAATGAGCCACTTTAAATTAAATCCAAGAAACAATTACATTTTGACAGTTTAATTGCATTCTTTCTTCCAGTCTAACTTTCTAAACAAGATACCGAACATATCAAGTATGCCAATTGTATTTTTAGATTCTTTTGCAATTAAGGAAGTACCCCTAAAAGAGATAAAATAATTGGTGGACCAAATGGTTATTTCTTGAGGGAACTATATTAAGGAATGAACGCTGAGCCATTGCGCCCATGGTAATTAGCTTTTAAACTGCTGCAGACAGACAGAAACTCCTCCTTGAAGACAGGATCCTAGTCTTCAAGCTGTCCCTCTTGGTCCAGTTGCTGACCCAGTCACCTGTCAAGAACTGCCTTGGCTGGCCAGGGGTGGGTGGGCTCATTGCCTGATGGTCTGGACAAGTGCCCCAAGGTGGGCTCCAGAGGTGGCCAAATCGGTGTGACCACCCAGGCAGAAAAGTTATCCAGAAATGACTGCATCTGAGAACCATGAATACCTTTGGAATATGATAGGGCCACTGTTAATATTAAAAATATATATTCAAAATATACAGTAGGACAGGAGAGGGGTATATACAGTTAAACTACCAAAAAAAGGCATGATAGTAAATGACACCACCTCAGTTAGTACCACTGAGGTGCACCTATGTTGAAGAGAGACTGCAAGGTCCACGTGCATGCAAGCATTAAGCACTGGGTTCTGGGCTCAATGGTGAGGTTCCCTTCCTTATTCTTTTGTTTTTATAATCAGAAAAAAACTAGGTGTTTCACATACCTCTATAGGGTAGAGTTGAAATAGTGTACAGTTGAAACCAAATTTGGAATGGTAATTATAAGAGTGCCTATATTTGATGGCACATGTTATAGGCTCATTTATGTCCCCCCAAATCCCTATGTTGATGTCCCAACACTCAGTACCTCAGAGATGACCTTTTTTGGAGACAGAGTCCTTCGAGAGGTAATTGAGATAAAATGAAGTCATCTGGGTGAGCCCACATCTATCATGCCTGGTGTCCTTCTAAGAAGAGGATATTTGAACACAAACACACATAGAAGGGAAAATCGTGTGAAGGCACAAGGAGACAATGGCCATCCAAGCCAAGAAGAGAGGCCTGGAACGGATTCTCCCCACAGCCCTCGGAAGGAACCAACCCTGTCCACATCTTGATCTTGAACTTGCAGACTCCAGGACTGTGAGACAATCAATTTTGGTTCAAACCACTTGGTTTGCAGTGCTTTATTACGGCAGCCCCGGGACACACACACAGTACACACACACTCACAGAGTTCGGTGTATTCAGGGAGTTCCTCCGCTGTTGCTGTCTTAAAATTCTTAAGTATTGAACAAGCTGCCTGACGTTTTCATTTTGCACTGGGCCTGTAAATTATTTAGTCGGTCTCGATTGTACCATAAATTCATGTATGTCTCCACTCCCCAAGGTAGGCTGGGTTAATACTCACCTACTTCCTAAGCATTTATTGAGCACCTGCTGTGTACCAGGTACTTTGCTCTGACACACAGAGAAGAAGTAAGATCAGATCTTGCCCCCTAGGAGCCTGGGTTGAAGAGGGAAAAAAAAGACTTGAGGACAGTGCCCATGAGAGGAAGACACCAAGAGTCATGGCAATAGCAAGGACGGGACATCCTCAATTCAGATGGCTCCCACCAGTCTCAGTCACAGATTCCACCCCACACCCATTCTAGAGACAAAGAAGTCGGGACTGACTTGCCCAAGTTCAGCCAGCTGGTCAGTGACAGGCTTGAACCCCGGTCTCAAATCCTTTCTTTCCACGATGCCATGCCGCTCCCAGAAGAGCTCTATATGATTTCCCGTATAGTTAACACAAACACCAAGGGAATATCGAGCAGGTGCATGGTATAGTCACACCTGAGGATTAGCAGAGGCTGCAGGCACTTTGTGAAGCAATTTTAAAGGCTTATGTTTTCAGCATGGGGTTCCTGAATCACACAGGGTAGAAGCAGCATGTGAGTGTATCGCCCAGTGTGGGACAGAGAGCCTGAAGCCGGGGGCAGAGATTCCTAAAAGGGAGTTTGCATTGGCCCTGGATATTTTAAACTGTTTTAGAAGCAATAGTGTCTGGATCTGTTTCTGGGGTCACACGGGCCCCTTTTGGGGGAGTAATGAAGCCCACTCTCTCTACCAACTCTTAAAGTATCAGCTTAATCATTTCCCACTGTTGGCAAAATAACTGATAAAAAGAAATTCTGTGCCCAGAAATTATAAATGAAGGCAATGTAAAGTCTGCATTATCAGCAAACATAAAGTAGATGGTATTATTTCCATGAAATAGAAGACCCTGTTTACCATGACCCCCCTCTGCTCCCCAGTCTGATGGGTTTTGTTCAACATCTGAGAATGTCTTTTTCACTTGGCTCAGAGAAGTTCTGCCATTCTAATAACCTAATTATTTAAGATGCCCATTATTTTTAAATATGGTTAAGAGATGGGTAAGATTAATTCTTTTCCAAACTTTCAAGCAAGTAGAAACTTCATCATTTCTTAAAGCAGGGCTGAAAAACCATCCGCATTTGCCTGCACTGGCCAGTCCTGGAATCAGTATTTCCCCGCAACAGAAGCGCCGTGGGTCTCCTGCACCCCGCCGGCCACGTCAGCACCGCTCAGCTCACATGTCAAACTCACCCGGGCTGTTAGCCTGAGTGCCCCACAGGCCATCAGAAAGAGGTACCAGACTCCATTATAACGTCTCTTAGCACTTCCTGCACTTGCTCGCCTTGCTGGTGCGATACCTGGCTGCGCGAAAGGGGACTGCAAATGGGATTAGAGACATGATGTCACCTTGCCTCTCCCTCCAGCCAGGCAAGGGAGAAGGCAAGTCACACCAAGCAGATGGACACGTCCTTTGATTTTCTCGGAGGTCTCGTGCCAGGCCTGTGGCCCCTTAAGTTCCACTTTGATGAATGAACCAATGCTCCCCAAGCCGGGGCTGCCACCTGGGGCCCCTCAGCTCAGGCACCCGGGGAAACTGAGTCAGGGTGATGTGATTCAGAGCACCTCTAAGCACAAGCTAGGTTCTGTCACCGTCTTTCAGGTTTTCCTTTTGAGTCAGGGTGGTGATGTGTGCGTGTGTGTGTGTGTGTGTGTGTGTGAATGTTTTCTTTCAGTTCCTTCCAGAAGAAGAAAGTGGAGGCATAGAGAAAGGGTACACAGTGTTCCAGGGAAACAGAGGACAACCAATTGATCAGGGCATCTGGGCCAGGCTGGCAGAAAAAAATGTCTCAGCAGTTTATTAAAGACAAAAAAAAAAAAAAAAAAGAATAGTTTGAGTCACCAGCCTTGCCTGAGTTCACCGGAGAGTTGACAATCCGGAGCTTCACTTCATGCCATTTGGACCTTGCCTGAAACCTTCCAACTGTCCCAAGCAGGAGAGAATAGGCTCTCTGCTAATTACCCCAGAGGCCAGCTTTCTGCTCCTTTGAAGAGCTCTCTTTGATGTGATGCAATTCTGCTGCCAGGCCCGGCTGTGCCCAGATTAAGCACATAATGAGCAATTATCAGCCGGGCCCTAGGAGTGTGGCTGAGGCAGCCGAGCGGAAACCCAGCCCGCGCTGCCGACGATTCCACCAGTTCCCTCTGGGGCTGGAGTAATTCACTTACCCACTTCTCTCCACACCCCTGTCCTCAGCGACATCCTTCCCATCTGTAAAATGGGGCTGAGGAGGCTCGGGGGCACCTCAAGAAACTCTTCTTAGAACACCCCCAGCAGCTGGAGAAATCATTTTCCAGACACGCCATTGCGTTAGCAAAGATGAATGCGCTATGGTGTCACTTTGAGATACAACCTAGGACAGCACAGAGCCCACGAGGGCAGGCTCTGCAGTCAAGCCATCGGTATTAGCTGCGTGACTTGGGCAAGGGATTAATCTCTCTAACTTTAGTTTCCTCATCTGGAAAGGCAGGGTGAGAGAGCGCGCCTGCAGGGTTGTTGGGAGGAGCTCTGTGCCTGCATCTAGCTGCTTCTCAATAAATGCTCGCTGGTGTGTTACGATTGCGTTCATACGTGTGGCTGCATGGGTTCCTAGCCCCCACCGACAGAGTGGGGGAGGATGAGTGGGCTCATTATAAGAGAAGGCAACCACAGGCACAGACAGACCAAAGGCCAAAGAAGGAGATTCCGGAGACATTTCAAGGAAATTAAAAGGGAGCAGTGGGCACTTTGGTGGGATCTGAGTCCTGCCTTCTTCAGAGGGTCTTTAGGGGCAGACCTGCCACGACACTGAGTCCTGCACCGGCAGCTTTCCCCAAAGCACAGGCCAGGGCTCCCAGGGAAAAAAAAATGTAACCAGAGGGAAGAAGCTTCTCTGTTGACAAGGAGCATGGGCTCTTCTTACACGTCAGGGTCCCTGTCCTTCCAAGCGTCTCCTCTGCTCCTTAAAATTCCTTTTGCCAGCCAAAAATTTTGCCTTAAAATTCCTCTTGACAGACACAGCTCTCTGGAGAGGGGCACAGGGCCACCTGGCCCCGGTGGTCCCCTGAACCTATTCCCTGGCTCCCGTCTGCAGAAAGCCACCTGCCCTGGCCCACCACGTGGTCCCTGAGCTCCCTGAGGGCCTTACCTCGGGGGTCTTGCAGATGATTCTGTGGGGGCAGTTTAGGTAAACTGTGAGCACCTTGGGGCAGAGACCACATCTCTTCCCCCCCCCACCCCAGATACGTAGTAGGAACTATTTCCTTTTAATTTAAACCAAAGGCCTGTGATTATTTCTTGAGAGCAGGATTGCTAGAGAAAATGTGGGTGGGAGAAACAGCCACAGTGGGAAGTGCTGAAGAGAGGCTGCCTCACAGTCTTCTTTAAAGCCAGCCTTTGCCATTTTGGCAAGTTCTAGAATGTTCTGTCTGCGTCACCTGGGGGGCTCTGCCCTCAGCTCAGCCCTCCTCCCAGACCCTCAAATAAAGCAGTGGCTCCCCACCTGTCCCTGTTCCTTCGAACATGTTGCTCTTCCCTGTCCTCTAACTACTTATGTTCAACTCACGTCCTTCGGAGCTCAGCTCGGAAAATCTGCCGCCCGCTACTCACTACAGGTCAGACCATTTGCCCTCCACAGTTCCCCCAGGGCCGGGGACCCCGCAGGCGCTCATAAAGATTTGGCGAACCAGTGAACACTCACGGATCCCCAACGTTGTTTGGGTCAAGCTACCAATCTGCCCTGAAGCCCAGGATGTGTGGCATAGAAACCGCCAGGAAGGAACGGATCTGCTGCTGCCTGCCCACGTGCGAGCCCCCCAAACGCGGGTGAGTCTCAGCTCCTGCCAAACCTCCTACTCACAAGAAACTCAGGTTTGTGTGCAAGCAGGATTGTAACGACAGCCAAAGGCTGCAAATAGTCTCTTGAAATAAAATGCCCTCCTTTGTCCCCAAGGGGACCGTTTCTGACATTCACCACCTTTGAGAACAGTCACCCTCCCCTGGACCCCCCCCCCCACCCCCCAGAGTTAGCTGAGTGACCAGAGTGGCCTTGCCTCCCCTCAAAGCCAATATCACAGCCAGGGCGGTCACAGACGAGGGCGGCAGGGGGCGCAGGGGGAGGGGGCGGCAAACGAGCCGTTTTCACATCTCAGGCTCTGAAATGATTGCCTTTCTCTCTCCTCCCCGTGGGTGGGGAGGTGTGTTATGAGCTGGTGACTTCAGGCTGGGCCCGGAGAGGGAACGAGCCACACGGTTGTCAGAAGCAGCTTAGCAAGTCCCTCCGCACCCGTCACAACTGAGGCGCGATCAATCCACAGCCCATCAGTGGGTATTTACCAAGGTCTGCTCCGCCAGCGCCAGCCTGCGCCGGGCGGGGGCCGCGGGACCCGAGACCCGGAGGGGGCTGCTCCGCGGAGATAAATGCGCAGAATGGCGCAAGAAAAGGACACAGAAGCCCCTGCTCCCGTGTGGCCTGCTACCAGAAGGGCCGCAGAGGAGAATCCCCACGAAGGCCCCCAGATATGGGGCAGAAAACACGCGTCTCCCATAAAACCCCCTTTGAATGTCTGTCCCTCCACGCCACGACACCAGGGACCGCGCCTGGCACACGGAAGTTTCATGGAGTCGTAACACAAAGGAGAGATGCTGAATTTGGGTCAGATGGCTCCGGGTTCAAAGCTGAACCTGGTCGCTTGCTGGCCAAATGACCTTCCTTAAACCCTTAATCTCCCTCCGCCTCATCTTTCCTGCAGGTTAAATACAACCCTTATGATGTCGTTGGGATAGTTATGGAGCCTGGAGCCCGCTGTAATTCATCTGCACATTCACTTCCCCAGCGTATCTTCTTAGCTTATTAGCACGGAGAGAAAAATTCCAGCAAATAATTAAGATGAGAATGGATGACAGAGCCTGAGTTTTGAAAAGTGTTTCCTAGTTGGCAAAGCACCTTTGTGTACAGTATCACTTGACGAACAGTGAGTCTGGCCGGAAGGCAGCACACAAAGCAGGTGGGAGCAAGGAAATATGTGGTCTTGGATCAAACCTTGACAGCGGGAAAGCAGCCCCAACCGTGCAGGGGCCACCTCTGGCTCAGGTGTCGTTGGTGTGGCTGTGCTGGCTCTGCTGGCAGAGGCCAAGGGCACCTGGTGTGTGGGTGGGTGGAATGAGGGCACCCACAGTGATCCCCACCTCCCTGAAACTCCATAGTGGGGCAGTCCATGGAGCTGCTCTATTGCCATTGTCTGCTTGTTTGCACCCTGCCTCTTCACGAATGATTTGGCATGGCTTACCAAAATAAATACATACACAGTTCACCACAGAATAAAATAAATGGATGAAATTGGGGTGAAGGGGAAATAGAAGTAGTAAAATCAGATGAATCTAAGGATTTAGGCCATGGAATCCGGACAGGTGGGGCACCGCTGATATTAAACTATGCAGGGGTGGGGAACTGGGCTTGATTTATACTCATGCAAAGACATGCTTTTGTTTCACCCCCAAATCCCATGCCCAGAGCCGTCGGGACATACTGCGGACACTGATCACAAATCCCTGTGTGGCAGGTCTTGCCTTAGATCACTGTTTTACATTGAATTTATTTCCCAGCATGAAACCCAAACACTCCACCTTTAGAGCCATGGCCTCAATCACTTTTCCCCTGGGATTTCTTAGCCCACGTATCAGACAGCTTCCAGATCTGGGGAAGCACCTGCCTTGGCCTAGTGAAGAAGATCAGGCTAAGCATCTTTGGAAATTTTGGACACAGAGGAAGAGATAGTTGCTCAGTGAGATATTGTTGCTCAGATGACCCTAATTCTGCTGCGTGCTTCACAAGCCTGAGTGCATGTATCCATGCTGTGGACTAGCATTGTGCTTCCTCTGAATTCGAGAAAGAGACCACTCTGTAATCTACAGAGAAATCAGTGCATCCACCGACAAGCCACATGGTACATTTTCCTTTTGCCTTTTTAATGTGGGAACAAGATTACTTCTTATCCTAACAGATTCTTAAAGACAAGTTCACTTGGGGACAATAGGAAATGAAAATGCACAGTTTCATCACTTAATAACGAATCCAAATTCAGCAGCCTCATCCTTTATTTAGTGGCGTGGGCAGGGGCCCCGTGGTTTCCACCCACACCTCTGGCACTTGCTGTGGCAAAGCTTAACCTCCTCACTTGTAACATGGAGTAATGATACCCACATAATAACGTTATTGTGAGGATTTTAAATGAGAAAAGATATATTAAGTGTTTATTCATTTCTGATACTCAGTAAATGTTTACTGATATTATTCATATTATCATCGTGATGATGATGACAATACTTTAAAGCAGTGGTTCACTAGGGACCGTTTTACCTTCCAGGAGACATTTTTGGTTGTCATAACTGGGTGTGAGTGTGTGTGGGAGGGTACTGGCATCTAGTTGGTAGAGGCCAGGGATGCTGTTCAACATTTCACAAAGCACAGGACAGCCCCCACGGCAAAGAATAAGCAAGTTCAAAATATCAATAATGCCAAGGTTGAGAAACCCTGCTTTGAGGTTAAAAAAAAAATTTTATTCGGAATTCAATTCTTGCCGTTCAGAAATTCTGTTACATCAGCTAGAGAGATCACACTTTTAAAAATAAAGGTGAGAAATATCTTTGCCCTTTGCTAACTGGCTGTATAATTTGACTTAATTTTATCATCTGTAAAATGGCCAGGTTGTATTAGTTGATTTGTAAGTTTCCTTCTAGCTCTGACCCTCTCGGACTCCGTGATTCTAATCTTCAACCCTCCCCTTTGGTGCACGAAGGAAGAGTGGACGGGCAGAACCCTGCCATGCTCTGGATAAATCCCAGCACAATAGAATTCCTCATGGAAATAAATCATCTTTTCATATAAAATCTTCTGAAGACCATTTCAAGAAGAGTAATAGGTCTGCCAGTCCAACACCTGCAGGGTGGGTAATAATTTACTTAGCCCACTGACTTGGGGGCAGGTCCGGCTCTTGATAAATGGCCCAATTAAGCATCTGTTAATCACAGCATTATCTCATCGGAAGGTGGAATACCTATTTCTCTGGAGCAGTTTCTCAGTGAGATAACATCACAAATTCCCCGAACTGCACGAAGAAAGGGCATTTAACCACACTGGGAACAATGCCCTGCCTCTCTCCGGAGCTCTGGCCCCGACAGTTGCTGGGAATATCCCCTTTGCCCCATCCCGGCCCTTCCCCCAGCAACCTTCCTATAACCTCGGCTCCTGAACTCTCGTGTTCATCTGAGGCCTTGATAATAAAGCAACATCTGCAAAACCTACAAGAACTTTACTGCAGTTAATTGAGTAATTGAAGCAAGATGCAGGGAGGGGTGATCTATGGGCCTGGGTTGAGGGCCGAGAAGGGAGACAACGGATTTATTGCAAAGGCCGTGGGCGGCCTTGGGTCCAGGCCCTGGTTCACGGGAAGTTTGAGGTCATGTGGGATTAAAATATCTTTAGAAACAAATGGAATAATTTGACTGAAATACCAGGAGCACTGTGCCAGTTTATGCCAGGAGATCAGGTGTGATTTTATTTACCTTGTGCCCAACACATTTTTTGATAACTGCCTCATTAGTCTAAATTTATAGACTGTCGAGCAGATGGGTATCCATGTCTGTGTCTGTCTGTCTGTCTGTCTCATCCTGATTCTTACATGAAGCTGGGCTTTGTGTAGTTCAAGATAAATAGAGTTACACCTAAAGGGTTTGGAGGCCCGGAACTATCCAGGTGGTAAGCAGGGCCGAAGATATTTACAATCTGGCAGTTGTATTTGCTCAAAAATGGCTTGTTAGAGCAATGTGCCATTGGTGGTAACATCTCCTTGTAATCTGAATAAATCCATAAATCTACATTTAAGCACAATTCACCACCTTGAAGTCATTGAGAATGCTGTAATATATTTTCTAGCCTTGCAGATGCCAGATCTATGTGTTATAGATACATAAAGTTGCCCATGTGAGCACCTGGCATCAGACCCGGCCGGGTGACCAGCCTGAGCACACGCCCCCAGCGTGCAGGAGGACTGGCTATTTCCAAAGGTTATTGCTCCTTTTGTAGTTTCTCTGCTGCTTTATTAAATCCCAAATTCCTTGCAAAACTGTACAATTTTAATAACTCAAATCCGTGCGGATCATAAAGCTGTCTAAATATACCTGACGCCCTGGGTATCAGACGGATCCACAGGTGATGATGTCACTGGGCCTGATTAACCGGAACAGGTCACCCGACAAGATTTTATTACAAGTGTCATTTAGATTTCTGACAGCTTTACAAGGCTTAATGGCTTTTTATTAAATACATTGTGTTCCAGGAAGCTGACAGTTGGGGATGCCTTGTAAATACAATGCAATGGAATTTCCTTAGAAGCTGCATGAGAGAAAGCAGAAGGAGCGGGGACATCCCTCCCTGTCCCAGTGCTGCAGCTCAGGAGGCCCCTGGTTCATCGCCTCCCGAGAAGACAGACAAATGACCCCCTGACGCCACCCCCGCCAGCTCTCCAAACTGAGCAGGTCTGCTTCGGGTCGGCCCAGATGTTTTCATCTGCAGGTCTCCAGGGAATCAAATTCCTCAGTTCAGGGGGTGACCCAGTCCACCCCCACCCCACATCCCTTCCCTAAGACTGGCTTCCTCCTAGGACTTCTTAGAATTAACATTCTCTGTGAACTGGTAAAGCTAAGTTTTGTTTGTTTCTTTCCAGCAGTTTGTTGGACCCATTTGGAAGGAAGATGAGAGGAAAGATGGGTGGACTCACTGTCTTACTGTGCCCCACACTGCGCGCCCAGGTGCTGGGTACTGTGTTTGACACTCTTGGTAAGTCACCTCCTCCAATTTGCACAACCACAAAGTACTTACTCCCAGATTGCACCCAGAAAGGGATTTGCACATAGTAGGTATTCAGCAAGCACCTTTTGCGGCAGTTTGAAGTCGGGAGAATGCTTGTTGGTACAGCATTTGGATATGGGATCTTGGGTGCGTCACTGGGCTTGTGTATCTATGAAAGGGCAATGCCAGCCACCTCGCTGGGCTACAGCAAGGGTGAGATGAGATCACATTGTACGGTGATACCTCAGTAAACATTGGCTACGACCATTATTGCATTTCTATTATTGTTGATGGTAAACCCAGCAGTTAGGTCCAGCCAGAGCCCTACAGCGGCTGAGAAGGCTGCAGATCCACGAGGTGCAACAGGCCCCCCAAGTCCTACATATTTCACAATGCACGTGAAAGTAGAAGCACATGTGTGATGTTCCAAACCAAAGCAGCCAAACCAGAAACTCAGCAATATTCCAGGAGCCACCCCAGAGAGAATCTGGGGGTTAGTCAGGAAATTGCTCCTGTTTAACGCAAGTCTGGGTCTCCGGGAACCCTACTGCATCCGTCCCGGGCAGTTGGTGGCCACGCCGCCTCTGCCAGCCTTCATTGTTTCTGAAGCCGGGCTTTGCACAGAGGCGGGAAGAAGAGCCAGATGGACCAAGGGGTTTTCCTTCCTTTCCGCAGCCCCCTGACCCACGGCCTGGAGCAGGGTGGCTGGGGTTTCCCCTTGTACTTCGCTCACTGTTTCTGATCTCTGGGGCTTGGGAGCATAATTTTATGTGTGGGCCACGTTGCTCAAACTCCAACTGAGCATGGACTCCATTTCAAGAAAAAAAAATCTGTAGTTCTGGAGAGTTCGTCTTGGACTCTAGCTGGAGACACAACAAATGAAAGTCTAATTTCTGCCACTAATCCAATTATCATCGCAGCAGAAAAGATGTGTCTGGATGTATGGTTAAAAGATTCTTTTGATTTTATTGAAATAAAAACATGATTTTAATAATTCGTATGGGACTTACGGCTTCCCAAGTTTATGTCTATGGGCTGCACTTTGAGAGTCACCAAATAGGGGAGAACTGCAGGGTGGAGGTGATGTGGGAGGGCCCGGGCAGCCTGTCTCATTCATCCGTCCTGTCACCACTCTCCCTCAGGGAAAGGACACCTGGCTTGGGCCCCTTGCCCACTCCCAGCACTGGGGTGGCAATTTGGGGCTAATTCCCACAGACCTAAATCTGCCTCCCTGCTTGGCAAGCCAGGACCTGTCCTCTGTCTCATTTGGGAGCAGGTAGAGTTTTCCTGTTCGTTTCCTTTTTCCTCCAGAATAAATGTCACCTTTGGATCCAGATCTTAATGGTGGTAGGTTGAATTTCAAACTGGGATATTTTGGAAATACGCCATGTACTTACTGAAAGTTAGAAAGTAGGCACTGCTTTTTGGAATAGCAGAATCCATCTAAAACCATCAAGGTTTGTTTCCTAGTACATTTTTATACACCTTCTATAGCAGACCCAATCTGCCCAAACCCTCTCTGTTGGGTGAGGCCCCACAGCCTCACGCGTCCTCAAGTGCAAAGGTCAGCCCTTGGAATGAACGAGTGAGCACCAGATTTCACCACCAAAATTTTGGACAGCGTGTTCAACCTGTGCACCTCAGTGTTCTGTCGGTGACATGTGGCTCATATTAGTTAGCACGGAGGTGGCCAGGAGAGCTACATGGGATAATCAAGGTGCCCAGCAAAGGATCAGGCACGGAACACAGGCTAAATCTCCCCACCCCCACCCACCATCACCCCGGAACTCGCTATGAAATCACAACAGCATCCACTCTCTTTCTGGTCACCCCAGGGCAAAGCAGTCTGTTTGGATAATGCATCATATGAAAGGATGCTAAATGTCCACTTTTTGGAGCTCGTGTCAGAGTGCTTTGATTTGGGCCAGCTCAATGGTAGGCAATACTCCTCCCTATTTCCTTCAGCTCCTCTAGGTCCAACATTCAGCATCAGCCTCCCTGCGGCAGCCTCCCAGCCCCATGGCCTCGGCGGGAGTCCCTGCAGAGCAGACAGTGACGGTAAAGGTGCAATGTGCAGGTCTGTCCTGTTGACTTGCAGCGTCTCCAGGCTCTATGGGCTCCTCTGATTCACCTGCCGCCAACTCACCATGGGAAGTAGTTAGAGGGTGGGCCACGTAAGGCAGCCTCTCTTCCCCCTTTACCAGCAGGTGGTGGCACACTGAGTTCATTCTAAGCAGGGGGTAAGTGCATGCATCTAAGTGAGCAGCGGTGTCACAATGATAGGCAGATGTGCAGAAATCAGGACCATCTACCCAAGCCGATGGGTACGGGGAGGTGCTGGCAGACAGGGCCAGAGAGCAGCACACAGAGTGCTTCTAACCACTCCTGGGCATCCTCACGCCTGCCCGTGTTGCTGAGCACCACTGCAGAGCTGGACACTTCTCCAGCCCCATCTCCATGTCCCCCCAACCCTTCAAGGGTGTCTCAGCCATGGCTGGATTACCTGTCACGCTTTGACAATTCCTGGCTCTTCCACTTACCAGCCATGTGACATTGCGCCAGTGATCTACTTTCTCTGGGCCTCAATCTTTCTCATATCAGTGAAAATGGACATAATGAAGTCAACTTCTCAGGGATGGGGAAATTAAGTGAATTAACACGTCAAAGTATGCAACAGAGCCAGCACATAGTAAGTGTTCAATTAATTTTTTAAAAATGATTAATATATGAAATTCACATTAAACTCCTTTTTTGAAAAAAAGGAAGAATAGTCTCCAACACTCAGGCCAAGACACCTTGAGGCTAGACGGAAGTTATATGCTGCCCAGGGTCACCCAGTAGTGCCACCTGGTTGTGTGCCCAGCCTACACAACTGTCCATGGCTGCCCTGGGCCAGCTCTCACCTGATGCAGGTCTAGAGTCCAAGGGAAATTCTTCCCTTGATTTTCTTCCCCAAAGCTATCCAACTCCAACAGTTTAAATAAATCTATGAGACTTCAGAAAGGAGTATTTCCACCCCACCCCTATCTGTTCTCTGCACTCGCTCTCTTCCCTGTTAGCTGTCTTTATTTCCCTGAGTGTTTCCACCTCTGAGGAGCAGCTCTGTGGGTTCAGGCTCAAACAGAGGCTATGGGGCCCTGCCTTTAGTGGCCCTGGGGGGCTCCTCATGTTTCAGGGCCAGGACTCCTGGCAGGATCTCCTCCGCACCCCCTGGCAGCACACATGCCCAAGTTAGGCTTTGCTTAACCCCAGCTGCCCCCTTGCAGTGTCCCTGCTAATGCTGGACTCCAACCTGGTCTCCCAGCTTCAGGTTTCACCTGAAGGTCTCATCTCCCAGCTTGGGCATCATCTCCTCTGGCAAGTCTTCCCTGATGCCCCTCCTCAAAGCTCCTGTAGTTCCCTGTTTGTCCCCCTCCA
Organism: Eulemur rufifrons; assembly: GCF_041146395.1. Taxonomy (NCBI): domain Eukaryota; kingdom Metazoa; phylum Chordata; class Mammalia; order Primates; family Lemuridae; genus Eulemur; species Eulemur rufifrons. Next base: position 60,371,083 of record NC_091010.1, on the reverse strand, counting down.
GGCCCACATATTGAACCCTGTGTGCTAAAATTGCCTGTTCACCGATCTGTCTGTCCAACTGGCTGTAATAATTTACTCCTGCCTATATCCAGTGTGCCTATATCCTAGCCCAATGCTGAAAACATGTGCAGAATTAATGAGTTAACAGATTCATGGTGACTCCTCCTAGAGACACTACTGAGAGTGTTCTCGACTTCAGAACAAACAAGCAGCTCAGAGGTCTCAGAACTCTCCGGCCTGTGGCCCAGCAGAGACCTGTGGTTTTAGTGCTAGTGGAAATTGAGCTGGCAGATCAAAGGCAATGGCCCCTACAGTCCGGATTGCCAACAGCTAGCGCTATCTGAATTATCAGTTGAATTGGTAATTCGAAATTAAGTGGGTTAATGATTGACGTCAATTTGTAGGACCTGGCCTACTACCTCCCTCCTGCAGACAGGGCTTTTCCTATTCAGGGTCCGCGGGGAGAGTAGAGCTTCCCAAATGAGAGTTCGTTTAGCTGCAGCCATGCCTCGCCCCCACCCCACCCCTGATTTTAAAGGGCCTCTGTTCTTCAACCCTACACCTGTCCTGTTAGACGTCTTAGAAAAGTCTTAGCACCTGAGATCCCTTTCAGAAATTAAAAAAACCTCACAAATTTGAGCCAAAGGGGAAAAGCCTGGTGCAACTTTGCACCTGTAATACATGAGTCACTTGATTAAAAAAATACTCAAAAATCAAGTTCGTGATTCTCTCTGTGTGGGCAGAGAAGGGGGGCACTTGTGGAGGGTGAGAAATACCTTCAGCTGCACCAACTTACAAATCCTAACCACGATCTAAATATTCTGAGGCTGTCCACATCTTGGAAAATGACTTTTTCCTGTTCGTGCTTTATTTGATGGTCAGAGGGAGACCGAATATGGAAACAGCTGCGGGAGGATTTCAAAGCCACCTCCGGCAGGTAAGGCTGGTTGCTTCACCTCTGTTCAGAAGCTGGCGAGGGAAGTGGGGACCTCAGGAGGAGGGCGCTGGGGTCCCACAGTGTCAGATGAGGGGGACTCTGCAGGGGCCAGGCCTCCTGCAAGTCCTCTGGTTGACAATCCAGGCATTGTCGACACGCCGACAGGATGCTATAGGAGGAATATGTCCTTTGCAAAGGCAGCTAACCCTGCTAGGGGCCTGCTGGGGCCAGAGCTGCCAGCCCACGTAAGGCACACACTGTCCGGTCCATCCACCCATGGCAGGCCCAGCAGCATAATTCAGAGAAAGCTGACCTGGGCTCAGGACGCCCCCTCTGCCTCAGAGGGAAGGACCAGGACAGCCCTGGGGCCAGACTGTGGCTGCTCTGTCTCTTCTGTAACATGGGGAAGGTCCTGCTTCCCTCAGGTGTGGTGAGGACTCAGATCATCTGCCCTAGAGCAGGTGGCCGAGGGCCAGGCCCAGCAGGAGATACCCAGTACCCGGCCCTCTCCAGAACTCCAGGCACATGAGTCCCGATGATTGTGACTCCCACATCACCCGGAGTCACCCTACAAACGCTTTTTCCCACTGTCTGTCTGTCTTAGGCTTTTCTGGGAGAGAGGCAGAGGAGATGGAGAGCAGGAGGAACGAAGCTTCGTTGTCACCTCAGGTCTCAGGAGACCTGGGGGCCAGCTGGGGCTGGCGCCTGCCCGAGCTCTGCCCACTCACCCGGCTCCTGCCTGGGTTGGCCGGCGTGGACGTGGGAGGCTGGGGGCTGGGAAGGTGGGAGGCGGAAGGTCATGTCCAGCCTCCCCCGCTGCCCTTTAGCCCAACGCTCCTTCAAGTTTGTTATGAGCAGGGATCCTAGGCCGCATATTAATAAAACAATGGAATTTTTATTTCTTTTTCTCATAAATTACATAATTCAAACCTTAAAACACCTTTAATGAACAGTGACTGGGCATGTGACACTTAATAAAATTGGGCTCAGTTCAGTTTCTGCTTGACAGGCTACCAGCCGAGAATGTGCCTTACGAGTCAATGATTAAGAGGCGGAGATCTTTCCTGGGCTCTACTATTAAACACTTCAAAGGTTTCCAAAGTCAGATAAAATGAAAAGCAAATGTGTTTCACTGCCTCTCAAATGCCTCAAATGTTTTAGCAGGTGCAAGCAATGAAACCTTCCATGGTGACAGCATTTTAGGGTCTGCAAAGTGCACCAGGCTGAATTCTGGGAAATCTAGGCTGGCTTCATAAAAATTCATGATTTCCAAGGAGGGAAGATGGTCGTCTTCAGAGCCCATCTACATATGTGGCACAGAAGGAAAATATCACGGGGTCCTCTGGGTCACGGGTCAGCTTAACCCTTTTTGTTCTGGAAGAGACCCCCGCATGGAGCGCTGGAGGACCCCAGCCGGCACGATCGGCTTTGTGCTGGCAAAATGGGGCCAAATCTCTGGGTTGGTCTAGATTTTCTGACGGCACATTAATGGTCAGGTCAAACCCAAGTCCTGTCTTGGGGGGCATCGGTACATTTTTATGTGACCTAGGAACACATCATAGACAGTAAGAGCCAGCAGGCTTGGCACATATAGATGCTATGGTTTTGTGCACATTATTTAACCTCTCTGTGGCCTGGTTTTCTCATCTGTGAGCTGGGGATAATCGTAGCACCTACCTCACAGTTTTGCGAGGATCAGATGGGTTAACATCGTAGAAGCACTTACGTGCTATAGCAGAATTCAATACATGTTCGTGGTTCTTGTTATTGTATTGTCCCATTAGGAAAAATGAGTATAAAAAGTTAGCATTCTACAGCTTAGCCGTTTGGGCTTTTCATTTAAAATTTGCTATAACTTAGATTTATAAGTCATAGTAATCTCTCACATAGACATATAATATTTTATAGTTTACAAAGGACGTTCTGAGACATTACCTCATTCCAACCTTTCGACAGTGAAGCGAGGAAGGCAGGAACTGGTCATCCGTGGACGAAGGATGAGCGTCCAGCTCTGCTGCAGTTCTGTGTGGGGTTGGACCCGTTGCCCGCACCTCTGTGTCCCGAGGGCCCCTGTCTGTGAAATGGGTACAGACAGGCTCCCTCTGCATCACAGCACAAGCCGCCTTCAGAACCAGCGCCACCGGCCTCTGCCAGGCATCAGAGCTCACTGGCCCCATTCTCACCCCACATTTTTTTTCTAAATTCATGAAGGTGCTCAAATGCTCTTTGCATATTATCTCAGCAATCTTGCAAGCACTTGTTTATGAGACCTGGATTTTTTATTCTTCCCCTTTTCTAATGAGGTGGGCAATGAAATGGCATTCCAAGAGTCAACGAAGGAGAACTTCTTAGTTCTTTCCTCGGGGAATAGCTGAGCAGCGATTGTTATCAGAGAACATTCTCTTGATTTCCAGGCAACACCAGATTACTCACCTCCCCCTTGACAACACAACACCGGCTACTCAACGCGTCTCTGAAAGCTTTTGCAGGCTCTGGAGCCCTCAAAATTGGGACACGTCTCATGAGCTCTTCCCCCCACGGCAGGTCCAGAGGACACTATTATGAGTGTCTCACCGGCCAGCTCTCTGACCGGTGAGTGCAGAGGCAGCAGAGCCAGCAGAGCCAGCCTGAAGCAGAATCCCTCCTCCCCACACACCCGAAAACACGTTGGACCCAGCATGGCCTCTTAGCACACACCACCCATTTATAACTTTCTAACCATCACAATTAAAGACGTAACTTTAAGATGTGTACGAGAGGGTAATTACCAGGATGTTCATCACAGCATTATTTATAATAATGGAAAATACAAAATATTGTAAATGTGTAGCATTGATAAAGCGTGGAGCACTCGTAGAATGAAGAACTTGGAAGGCATTTTAAACAAGGTTGATAGTGACATGAAAAAATGCACATGGCATATTAAGTTAAAAAGAAGTAGACTGTAATGCTCTATGTCTAGTATGGTTTCCTGTCTACTGGAAGTACATATTTTGTACATAAATACTAAGAGATATGTATGCCTATTTTAAAAGGCCTAAGAGGCTATGCCTACTGTTCAGAAATATGATTCCGGATTTAATGTTTTTTCAATTTTCTTTCTTTGACCTACCTGTATTTCCTGACTTTGGTATAAGAAACACGATTGCTTTTGTTAAAAATTTTATTTTTAATTTAAAAAAAAAGTTGGAGTTTCATAGCTGAGACTGGATGTAGAAGCCATCTAGTGTCACCGCTCTCATTTCCAGGCAGGTAAACTGAGGCCCAGAGAAGTGACATGCCTGCCTGAAGGTCCTCAAGCTATTTATTTGGTGGCAGAGCCGTGATGAGACCCGGGTGCTCTCACTTATGCCTGTTCTTTCCCTGACATTCTGGGATGTCTTTGAGACTTTTTGTGAATGTGCCAGAGACCTTTGGCATGGAATTGACTGCGTGGAACCACCTTTCCTCTCCGTGAAGCTAAGCATTCCTCAGTTGGCTCAAAAGCCCATCTCTGCCCTTTTCCCCCAGGTTACAGCAAGCAGGTTACAACCCAGTGGCATCCAGTGCAGTGTCTGTGCCAGGACGCGGGCGAAGGGTTATGTCATAGTTGATCACATTATTCTTGTCCAAGCTTCCATTCTTTCTATGGTCTGAATGTTTGTGTCCCCCCAAAATTCATACGTTAGAATCCTAACTCCCCAAGGGGATGATATTTAGAGGCGGGGCCTTTGGGAAGTGATTAGGTCACGGAGGGCAGAGTCCTCATGAAGGGGATTAAAGCCCTCATACCAGAAAACCCCGACAGCTCCCTTGCCCCTTCGTTCGTGTGAGGACACAGCAAGAAGGGGCCATCTATGAACCAGAAAGCAGACCCTCTCCAGACACTGCCGACACCTTGATTTTGGACTCCCCAGCGTCCAGAACTGTGGGAAAGAAATATTTGTTATTTATAAACTAAATAACAAACCAAGACAATTGCACATGCGGGACAAGCAATTGGACACTGGCCTGTCCTCACTCTGCCCTACCCCTCAGCTCCTCCTGGTGCAGCTCCATGGTTAATGAACAACATTGCCAAGTGAATGGGCTGAGATTGTAGCAGCCTGCTTTAAACGAAGATTTATTTTTTCTAAGGCACCCTGAGCATTTGTGGGTTTTCATTCTCTTCCATCATGACTCGTTCACTTGATGATGTTAAAATGGAAGGTGGCTGTTCTGTTCAATTGCAGTAATTTTTTTCCATCGAGGAAAAGAGAGAACCTATGTTTCAAGTAGTCACGTTAAGCGAAGCTAAACATGCCAGTGAGGACACAGCAGTATGTATGGATAGGAGACGAGGCCCGGGTAGGAGCTGAGCTTCTGCAAGGCCACTGAGAGAGCAGGTTCGAACTGGCGCTGACAGCGTCCAGCCCTTGCCAGGACACGGTGGTTCGTAGCCTCCCAAAGCTCCACCTCCTAACGGTCTCATGGGATCCCACGGCGGCCCTGTGTGATTCCCTTGCGGATGACGGGCAAAGATAGGCAGAGAAGCTGGACGACTTTCCAAGGAAGGGTCCCTCTCTCCTCCTGCAGTATTTGTTTTCCCTACATGAGCCTCAGTGAGAATGTGAGTAGTTTGGGGCCCCACTGCTCTGACTATGGGAGACAGAAGGGACACTTTGAACCATTTAGGAATGAGGGTAGAAAAATGAAATCATGGACCATGTCCCAACTTTAGAAGCTCGAAGTTTAGGGCTTGCATCACAATCATGATTTGTTTTCCTTTGCTATTTTTTTCCTTACATTTTTAAGCCTTAAATTATCCCAAAGTTTCAGAATTTTTACTCCTGGGAATCTATTCCATGGAAGTAGGAACACAATTACCTAAAGACGTGAATCTACATATAAACACATAAGGGTGTTTAGCACAGTACTGTTTGTGGTGGCCAAAAAATAAAATTAATGCTCTGAGTGGGAGAATGTTCAGATACATCAGCATTCATTCCCACCATGAGAGCATGAGAGCACCATTATTTGACTTAAGGGGATTTGCATGACGTGTTGGTGAGTGAGAAAAGCAAGATGCAGTAGTGCATATAAAGTTTGTGTATGTCTTAGCCATGTGTTATATTTGTATGTCTGCATATGATTATATGAGCACAGCGTGAGGCACAGAAAGACACAAAACAGGTTGCGAACATGAATTAGAGGTGGGGGCGAAAGAGTTGGGGGGAAGCAAGTTTGAAAAAAGGCTACACTTAAAAACAGCATATGTAATAAGATCTTAAATGTGCAAATTATGTGCGTGGGTACGTATAAACGTCAACAATAACAAAAAGATTGAAGTAGATTCGGATTCATTGACTTAGAGCCATCAAGTACACAACGCCAGACAGGTTCAGAGAAATTTACAAAGTAGGATTCCTCCTCCACAAAAAAAGTCAAATTCCCAAGCATGTGTGCATATGTTAGAGCTGTGTGGGAGGCCCCGAGCCTGTCCAGCCCTGGATGCTTAAGGAGAGGGTGCGGGGGTGATGGTGACGGTCAGCTTTTTCTTTACCCATCTTTGCTTTGTCTCGCTTAATGCTTTAAAAAACAATTTTTGCCCGGGAGAGGCATTCCGAAAAGTATCAAATTGACACAATTTTTAATGCTCCAATGTGCTTATTCTCTGGTGAGTTGAAGTGAAGCATCAAGTGATTCTCTGTTGCCCAAACAGGTGGCCTTCTGAGCTGCCGGCTGTCCTCGCGTGTGGGGAAGGCCCAAGCTGGGCACTTTCTCATGATCCCAGGCCAGGCAGCTGGGACCCGCCTCGGGTAGCCGGGGTGAGGGGCCGCAGGTGTCTCCTGTCAGGGGCTAGGTGAGGCCCGGATGTGGTGCTGGCGGAAATGCATTCCTCGTGCAGGCCCAGGGAAGGCAATATGTCCTTTGGGGACTTCTGATGGCTCGACAAGGCCAGTGTGGCCCATTCCCCCAACTCTGGCCACCTGGAGTCACACGGCTGGCAGGCACAAGTCTTGGGCCTATGGAAGGCCCAGTCTGAGGCGCCGTTTTCTGAGAAGCAGAGTCGGGGTTCTGAGTGAGCGACTCAGCTCACCTGCTCACCTTGCGGGGATGTGTGTCCCTGCCAGTCGGCCTGGGTGGCTGTAGCTGTGATACCTGCGGAGCAGGCAAGAAAATGGGCAAAACAAAGGGCTCACGTATGTCTGAGTTCCCAGGAAGTTCTCACGCAGAAGAAAAAGCGTGAAGTAACATTCTCCAGACTCCATTCAGGTAGAAATGGAGAAAGAGAAAGGTTGTGGCCAGGCATAAGTTGTCCCTAACTGTCGTCTCAGAGGGAAGATGTACAGCCATCACAGGACTGCCGTGGTCCTCAGCTGAGGTCAGGACTTGGAGCTCTGCTCAGGCCCAGGAATGCACAGGGCAGCCCCTGCCCAGCCCCCGGCCACTCTCTGCCAAGCGCCTTCCCTGGCACCTGCCACCGCCCGACACCCTATGTGTCTTACTTGGTTACGGCCTGTTTTCTCTTTACTGAGTTGGAAGCTCCCTGAGGTCGTGGGTTTTTGTCTGTTTGTTCCCTGCCATGGTGTCATGGCCTAGAACAGGGCACAGGGCACTGCCCAACAGTCACCTAACAAATGAATAAACAAACAGCGAGTAAGTCAGGATGAAGAGGACCAGCAATTTGGTGAAAAACTAAAACTGTAAAGGTTCCAAAGTGGGGGTAGGGACGTTATAATAAAGTGTGGTACAGCCACTTAAAGGAAATTATACAGCCATCACAAACGTTCTGGATGATGGGATGTGCCCCAAACAGCCCACAGCGATTATCTCCAGGGGTGGGTTCATGGGAGGGGCAATGCCTGCACTTTTCCCTATTATGTAGTTCTGAAATATTTCAATTTTGGGTCACTTTGTACAGTATTTCAGTTGTAAACAGAAATACAAAGACATGTTATTTGATGTCAAAAAAGGTTTGAAGATTTTTGTAATGACATGAAAAATTGATTTTGCAGTGGGATTAAGTTCAAAAAAATCAAGGTACAAGCCTTTCTACAGAAAAATTCTGTATGTTAATATCTGTGTCCAGAAAAGAAAGAGTAGGAAGAAACTTGAAGAGTGATTATATCAATTTTTTCCTTTTGCTTTATACTTTTCTGTATTTTTCAAATTACCTACAATAAGCATATCACCAGGAAAAAAACTTTATTTAAAAGTAAAAATTTATCACTATATACAGAAATTAACTCAAAATGGATTAAAGACTGAAATGTAAGCCCTGAAACCATCAAAATTTCTAGAATAATACCTAGGAAAAGCTATTCTCGACATTGGCCTAGGCAAAGAATTTATGACCCCAAAAGCAAATACAACAAAAACAAAAATAAATAAATAGGACTTAAAACGTTTCTGCACAGCAAAAGAAATAATCAACAGAGCAAGTAACCTACAGAATTGGAGAAAATATTTGTAAACATTTGCAAACTATACATCTGACAAAGGACTCATATCCAGAATCTATAAGAAATTAAAAAAAAAAATCAGCAACCTCCCCCAAATAATCTCATTTAAAAACATGAACATTTTTCAAAAGAAGATACACAACGGGCCAAGAAACATGAAAAAATGCTCAACATCACTAATCATCAGGGAAGTGCAAATTAAAACCACAATGAGATACCCCTTAACTCTGTCAGAATGGCCATTACTAAAAAGTAAAAAAAAAAAAAAAAAATCGATGCTGGCGAGGATGTGGTGAAAAGGGAACACTTCCACTGCGTTGGTGGGAATGTAAATTAGTACAACCTCTGTGGAAAACAGTGTGGAGATTCCTCACAAAACTAAAAGTAGACCTACCATTCAATCCAGCAATCCCACAACTGGGTATCTACTCAAAGGAAAAGAAGTAGTTTTATCCAAAAGACACCTGCACTCGTATGTTTATCATAGCACAGTTCACAATTGCAAAGATATGGATTCAACCTATGTGTCCATTAACTGATGAGCGAACAAAGAAAATGTGGTATATATACCATGGAATACTACTGAGCCATGAAAAAGAACAAAACTATGTCTTTTGCAGCAACTTAGATGGAATTGGAGGCCATTATCCTAAGTGAAGTAGCTCAGGAACAGAAAAGCAAATACTACCTGTTCCCACTTATAAGTGGGAGCTAAGCTACGGGTACAGGGTACACATGGTCATACAGAGAGTCATAATATGCACTGGGATTCAAAAGGGGGAGGGGAAGAAGAGGGTTATGGATAAAACGTTACCTATTGGGCACAGTGTACACTACTGAGGTGACGAGTACATTAGAAGTCCAGATTTGCCACTGTGAAATAAATAAAAATAAATAAATAAGAGTAAAAATTTAGTATAGCTGTACTTGACTATGAGAAATGTGAATATGTAGAGATACAAGATAGGAAACAAGAAGAGAGGGTTTTTGTTTTTATTAATTGTCCGATCAGACTGTTTCTGGTCTGCAGTGAAGGTGTCACTCACTATTCAGAATAAAGATCCCTAAGGGTTCTTAGGAAGGGACAGATTCTACAACCTCAGTCAGAGGATCATTGCCATAATAAATAATCTTTACTTCAAGACAGCCTTCCTCAGATCTAACTTAATTTCCTCTTGCTTCAAATAAAATAAAATAAAATAAGCCCACCGTTATTATCTGTGGAAATGAGTCTGGGGAGCCGTGTGCTTATAAAAACCCTCTGCATACTTGAAAGTGGTTACTTGCTAAGTCTTTCTCCATCGCTCCGCATCTCCACCCTCCACTCTCCTCCCTCCCACAAAGTGCAAAATACTTCTAACTCCTTTGATTCTGTTTTGCAACAGTCCCACGTGATTGTCACCTTCCTCTGGCCTCTTTCCAGGATTTCTGCATCATTCTGCAAACAGGGCGCCTGCAACAGAAGTCAAGAATGGAGTTGGCCGACGTGGAAACGGCTGAGCAGTTTACTTTGTGAGTCTTGCAAAGTCTCCTGTGGATCTGTTCCCATGTCACTCGCTCAAAAGAAAACAGCACTTCACTGTCCATAGGACCACTTCCAGATTCTCCAGATAGCCTGGCATTTGGGGATTGCCTCAGTGTCCCTCCTTAGCGAGGCCTCAGAAGCCTGATTCCTGGGTCTCTCCGCCTTCTGGGGTTTAGGATGGCTGCATTCACATAGTCCCTTTCCCATGGTTACTGCTTGCCACGGTCCTCAGCCACGAATTCTGCCCCTGAGCCTGCGGGCATATCCAGGGGCCCCATCCCGCTGGCCCAGGAGGGTCAGACACACTGGGCAACTGCGCCAGGGCTGCCACTCCCCCGGGCAGACAACTGACACTGACATTGAAAACAGACAGCATTTCTTTGGGCGGGCAGGTGGGCGCCATTCAAATGCAGAGCGGCTTGTTTCTGAGTGGTGATGTTGAATTGTGTGTGCGGGCACATGCACACACACTGCTTATTGTTGCGTTCAGAAACAAATTTAAAACACATTTAAGGAGTTAACAGACTGTGAGAGTTCTTTTTGTTTTAATAAAATTAATTTGTAAAGATTTCAAGATGTTAACAAATGACCAGTGAGACTGTTTCATAATTGATTTTAAAACTTCATTAAGTACACAGGGTGGCTTTCTTATTAACTTCTATTTTGGCTTCCAGTTGGACTTTTGCTACACTCAAGTAGATCCAGGGAGAGGAATTTCTGCGGTTGCTCAGGTTTGAGCCTCACCCCGGAGCCCCACACTTTGCTTCGAGGCTTTGGGCCAGGACGCTGATCCAGGATCAGGCTTTGCTGCCCTTCCTGCCAGTGACGAAGTGGGGTTGGTGGTACCAGGAGACACAGGGAGTCCTCTAGGTGCCACCTGAACCTGTCTCACCTTTCCCAGCATGTCCCTCATGGGCAGCGGGCAGATTTCAGGGTGAGGACCTCACACTGCAAAAGCCCACCTCCTTGCTGCAGATGGGAGCAAGGCTGTCCTCAGCCTCCAGCCCACCTCGAACCTCCCAATGACAACACCTTTGCATCCGTTCATTCACGCGTGCAGTCAAACATCTAATAATCATTGGCTGTCCCCACATGCCAGGCACTTTACTGGACACTGAGAATCTCACTCCCTATTTCCCTCTCTTGAAGCAGGAGCCCGAGGGTCTCCATAAAGAGTGGGCTGCCAGCTGGTGACCAGTTAGTACCAGGACTGCCTGCCCTTTGGGAAAAAATTCTGGGAGACAGTCTGCAGGCTCCTCAGAGTCTTGGTGATGGAGCCCCCATCGCCCATCACTCTCCCCCCTGCCACCATGCTTTATTTTTCTTCATAGCACTTATTAACCCTGACATGTTCTACATTTATTTGATTTCTTATTTATCATCTCTCTCCCCACCCCATCAACATGTAAGCTCCATACATGCAGAGATTTTGTTTTGTTCACTGCAACTCCCCTAGTGGCCACATCAGTGCCTAGCACAGGGTTGGCAATTAAAAATATTTGTTCTGGGTGGATGGATGGATGGGTACGGGGTGGATGATGGGTAGGTGGGTGGATGGATGGATGGGTGGAAAAACAGACATGGTTCTTGCCCTCGTGGCATTGTTAGTTTTATGAAGGAGAGTAGGAATTAAAGAGTCATGAAAAACTATGTAAAATTACAATTACAATTGTGTCAAATGCCACAGAGGAGAAGTACTCAGTGTCAGCAAAGACCTTAACAGAAGGCCTGATCTTGTAGGGGGAAAGGGAGCCCACCTAAAGGAAGTGAGGACTGAGCTGAGACTGGGTCGTGAGGAGGAATTATTTGCAGACACAAACTGTCCCTCCCCAGAGTTTCAAGTTGTGCAAGCCTTGCTCCCCACGTCTCCCTCTGCCTGTGTCTCCCCAGGAAGGGGTCCTGAGCAGGAACCCGGACTCCTCAGGAGGACGTGGGCTGCCAGCTGGTGGTTACACCTCCCAGAGCAGAGACAGGAGCTCACACTTTCCCCCTCCCCCACCGATTGCCCAGATATGACAGATCACGGTGGGTCACAAAACAAAATTGAGAATATAACAGCCAGATGGTGCCAGCTGAGTGCTCTAGAGCTGCGGTCCCCAACCTCTGGGCCCCGGACCAGGACCAGTCAGTGGCCTGTTAGGAACTGGGCTGCACAGCACGAGGTAAGTGGTGGGCAAGCGAGTGAGCGAAGCTTCATCTGTATTCACAGCTGCTCCCCATCGCTCGCATCACTGCCTGAGCTCCGCCTCCTGTCAGATCAGTAGTGGCGGCATTAGATTCTCATAGGAGCACAAACCCTACTGTAAACTGCCCATGCGAGGGATCTAGGTTGCTCGCTCCTTATGAGACTCTAATACCTGATGATCTGAGGTGGAGCTGAGGGGGTGATGCTAGTGCTGGGGAGCGGCTGCAAATACAGATTATCATTAGCAGAGAGGTTTGACTGCGCAATAAATGTAATGCTCTTGAATCATCTCGAAACCACCCCCCCACCACCACAGTCTGTGGAAAAATTGTCTTCCATGAAACCCGTCCCTGGTGCCAAAAGAGTTGGGGACTGCTGCTCTAGAGACTTGAACAGAGCTGTTGGGTGCCTTAAAATCAGTTGAGCATCTTGTCTTCCGGCTCTGCCTTGATGCATCCTGGGAGAGGGAAGAGCACTGAACGTGGAGTCAGCACCCCTTGGTTCAAATCCTTATTCTGCCAGTTCCCAGCTGTGCAACCTTGGGATAGTTATTTTACCTCCTTGGCCTCAGTTTTGCCATCAGTGGAATGGGAATGAAAACGCCATCTAACACAAGCCAGTAAGAATTTGATAAATATTTACTGTTTGTATTTTTAATGGTCAATGATCTTTGCAAACCAAAAAATAAAAGAAAAGAAAACTGGACAGTTCCACTGGTGCCAGTTAAAATGTGTTTGTTTTTTCACTCAAAAAATGTAACTGTTGGGTGTTGTCTGTGTTCAAGGACTGTGCCAGGCATAGTGAGGCCACAAAGATGAATCTGGTGTGAGTCCTGCCTTCAACTATATGACAACCTAGTAAGGGAAACTCACGGGCAGTCATGGGCAGAGCAGGTAGCTCTGTTTGGGGACAGAAAGAGAGTTCAGAGGGAAGTTAGAAGAAGACAAGAATATTTCAGCAGAGGAAATCCCAGGGAGCTACTTGGAGGAGGTGACATCAGAACTTACCTCCTTTAGCATCTGAAGTAGCTCCTTCCTCAGACTTCTATGGTCTGCGTTCTCAGTGCTGTGTGACTTCGTCCCCCAGGGCTCCTATCAAAATGCAAACTGGGAGGAAGGGGGCTGTCACCAAAAGCAGCGGGCAGGTCTCTGCATGCTGGCAGGGGCCCATCTCAAGGGCATGCTGCATGTCTCCACCTTTTCTGCTTTAGAACCTTCTCCAAAATCAGGTCATCCCATTGAGCCCACCTGCAAGTGCAATGTGGAACTGTGGGAGAGTAAGCCCAGCTGGGGCAACCCCGGAGCAACAGAGGACGAAGCCTGCGGATTAGTGCTCTGGTGTCCTGTCCTTTGGCCAGAAAATTCTGGATGGCAGTCTGGAGGCTTCCCCGAGGTTCAGACAGTTGAGCCCCAGTGGCCTACAGCAGCGACCTCAATAACACACCTTCGTGCCAGCTGCTTCCCTGTTTCACTTCCCCACATCCTCACTCCTGCCTCTGAGGAAGCACTCATAACTGTTCATTTTAATCACCATCGTTATAATATTTTAATTTGTACAGGACATTATAATTTGTACAGTGCTGTCAAAACAAAACACAACAAGATCTCAGTGGCTGAGCACATCAGATGTTTATTTCTAGCTCCTATTCCATGTCTATTGGGTTGGGGGGTGTCTGCTCTGTGTTCTTCTCCCTGGGGGACCCAGAACAACAGAGCCTGCACTTGGGAACATACCCAGGGAGAGGGAATCCTGGTGAATCGGCACCAGATCTTCAAGCTTCTGCCAGGAAGTAACCCACATCACTCCTGGCCACATCCCACTGGCCAAGCAAGTCATTCGCTCATGCCCAACTTCATCAGGGAGAGAAAGGGATCTCAGCCTCGTGCTTAGAAGGAAGAAAACAGGAATGCAGGTCAATGGTCCTCAGGACCAGCACATTACTCTCCCTGAAATGCTAGCTCTGTGCCCCACGCTGTGCCAGGAGCCCTGGATGTTGGGGTGAAGGGTGACGCGGGGAAGCACGGCACAGTGTATGAAGCAGCACAAGGCCTGAGCTCTGTCCTCAGGAGCTGCCGGAGCCCGGTTCCTCTTTCTGCCTCAGGGCCTGTGCCTGCTGTCCCACCTGCCTGGACCTCTCCGCTGGCCCACTCGTGGCCCTGACTTTCATTCATTCTGCACGTCTCAGGCCAAATCTCACATCCCCAGAGAGCTCTAGCTGCCCTCCCCTCCGCAACTGCTCAAATACAGATCTCCCCTCTTCCTCTCTCGCGCTCTCCATTTGTTCCCATCATAAGACTAATCACATTTGTAACTGTACACTTGCTGTGGCAGTTGTGGGTAGGCAGCCCACTAGACTGGAAACTCCAGAAGAGCTGAGATCACACCCATTTTTTCATGATTGTATCCCCAGCACCTAGCACAGGTTCACGCACATAGTAGATGCTCAACAAATATTTATCAAAAGAATGAACTCATTCGGGAGCCAAGAAATACATGGAATGAGCAAAAAAGAATTTAAGGGAATATAATACTCACCTTATGTTAATATTTTTTGTGTCATGCTTTTGATTCACACAGGGTGCCTTTTGCTAAAACACAAAGGTAGGTGTGGAAACTCACTAGAAACTGGAAACTGGACAGCCTTCATGTAAGTAGTTAATTATTATTCTTTCCCATAGTTTTACTTCTTCTCCCAACATCCCTGATATGACAATAAGGACTTTTATCCTCATCGTAGAGATGAGTCTCAGAGAGGGGCGTGACCTACTTAAGTTTTCTGACTTGGGTTCGTATTCTGATTTCAGATCCTAAGCTTTGCCCTCCGCACAACCCTTCCAAAGTCAGGCCGTACCCAGATGCTTGGAACCTGGTTGGTTGGTTAAGTGTGGCCACTGCTAAGTTTGAGCCCAAAGGTCAATCGGAAACGCTAAGGCATATTCCAAATAAATTGAGTTCATGAACTGGGTTGATTTTCTCAGCAGGCTAGTCTATTTCTTCCTCTAGAAAAACATGGATATTTGGAAAAGGGCACGGAGTCCTCAGGAAGGGAAGGCCCTGAGTGCTTGCAGCGTTTGCCACCACCAGCCCTTCTGTGTGGTTTCATCTTCATTGTGGAATTTGGTCAGTAGTGCATCGTCGACACACCGGATCTGTGTAAGGGCACGTGGGCAGGGACTATGGGAACGCTGGCATGGTGGTCAATTTCCTAGTTTCTCTTTAATTATACCCATTACCATTTAGTAAATGTCTACTCATTACCCTTCTGTAGAACAATAAATGCTCACAACCACCCTCTGAGCTACTGTGTCGGTGGCCAGCAACAGAAACTCAACTCAAACTGGCTTACGGGGAGAATAAAAGGGAAATCTGGGCTCATGTCACTGAAAAGTCCCCAAGTAAGGCTAGACCTGGCTCCTCAGGAATCTGCCTCTCCCCTCAGCTCTGTTTTGCCTGTGACAGGAAGGCCATCTTCACGCAGTTCCCTGCACCAGACCGACATCCTTCTAGGGGCAAGTCCCCTGCAAAGGAAATGTGTCTTCCTAGATGGCTCTGGCCAGAGCCTCAGGATTTGCTCTGACTGGTTCTAATCCAGCCCATTTGTGGCCAGGCAGATGTGATGCTCTGACTGGCCAGGCCTGGGTCACATGCTCATCCCGGACACTGCTCAACTCCCACCAAAGCCTGGGAACTGACAACCAAGGAGCAATGCCTGCTTCTGCATGGAAAATTGAAGGCTGTTACCAAAAGAATGGGAACTGGCTATTCAGTCGGACAAAGCAAATGTTCTCCGTAGAGAGCCCTTATTATTATTCTGCTTTTAAAAACGAGAAAACTGAAATCCAGAGAGATTAAGCCACTTCCCCCAAATCACACAGAGAGGTGGGGAGAAAATTCCTGCATTGCTTAACCATTGTGCTCCAAGTAGTACCACGAAGTGTGGGTCACCTGCTGTTGTGTCCTGAAAAAAAAAAATCACCATTTCAGTCTGCATTCTCCGAGACGAGGTTCCAAGAAGATGTTTGTAACTAAGTAGGCTTTAGTCTGCGTAACCACGCCATCTGCCTTGCAGGCTAAAGAAAGCTCGACATCCTTCTCCCTGAATAGAGCTTGGAGTCATCCTCTCGCTCCCCTTTTATTCTTTTTACTTTTACTGGGTTGGAATTGAAACATTATTGTAGCAACTATTAGTTTCAAGGAAAAATTGTAATTGCTTCTAGATCCACTCACTGGTTTCAAGAGCGCTTTAACCTTTAACTTTCTGAGTACAAAGGGAGGCTGGCTGCGCAGTGAATCTAACAAGACCATCATTTATCGCCGGCAGAGTTCATTAGTCAATCGTAACAGTTTAATTATTAGCATTTTAATGCATGAGCATTTAACTAGACAGAACAACAAGCTTTGGCGTACAGAACAAGACTTCTTCAATGGGGCTGAATTAACCCGCACGATTGTTTGTATTGTGGTGTGCTGTTAAAACGGGGTGATTAAAATGCAAGAAACAAATGGATCTGTATATTTAGCCAACAAACCAGCATTTGGCTTTCTGGTATTAAGAACATGGCTTTTTTTTAAGCTTTAATTTTGGTTTTAAAATCTTTGTTTTATTTGGCCTGCCCCAAATTATGAATTAAAATGCTATACGGAGGATCCACGTTGATCTACTCATCGTAAGAGGCAGCTTTAGTAAAAAATAGGGAGACCCCAAAGGAGAAAGACCCCAAATGGTCCTGAGTGCCGGCTGGGGAGGCCTGTGGCTGTGGGCTCCCTGGACCCCCGGCTGGCTGCACGGAGGAATCCCTGGGGAGTTTTGTTAGCCTGCCCCATCCAAGCAGCACCTCCAGAGAATCTGACATGCCGTTGCTCCAGAGTGGTGCCCAGGTGTGCTTTTCGTCTGTTTGTTTAACTCCCCAAGGCATTCTTACTTGCAGCCAGGGTTGGGAACCACTGCTCTACTTCCATGTGGAAGGCGGATCCCTTAACAACATGTGTCAAAAAAGAATCAGGCTGACCAATGTTCACAGCAGCACTATTCATAAGAGACAAAAAGTAGGAAAAAACCAAATGTCCATCAGCAGATGAATGGCTAAACAAAATGACGTGTATATTTACAATGACATATTATTTAGCCTTAAAAGGGAATGAAATTCTGACAGATGCTACAATATGGATGAATCTTGAAGACATTATACAAGTGAAAGAAGCCAAATCCCAGAGGACAATTATTGCATGATTTCATTTCTGTGAGGTACCTAGAACAGTCATTCTGTTTAGGATGATGAAAAAGTTCTGGACATCAATAGTGGTGATGGTTGCACAACATTTTGAGTGTACTTATGCTACTGAATTGTACACTTAAAAATGGTAAAAATTGGGCTGGGCGTGGTGGCTCATGCCTGTAATCCTAGCACTCTGGGAGGCCAAGGCAGGAGGATCATTTGAAGTTAAGAGTTTGAGACCAGCCTGAGCAAGAGCGAGACCCTATCTTCACTAAAAAATAACCTAGAAAAAAAAATTATCAGGGCATCTAAAAATAGAAAAAATTAGCCGAGTATAGGGGTAGTGCATGCCTGTAGTCCCAGCTACTCAGGAGGCTGGGGCAGGAAGATCGCTTGAGCCCAGGAGTTTGAGGTTGCTGTGAGTTAGGCTGATGCCATGGTACTAGCCCTGTCAACAAAGCAAGGCTCTGTCTCAAAAAAAAAAAAAAAATGGTAAAAATTGTAAATTTTGTGTTATGTATATTTTTTTCATAAGTACGGAAACCAAAAAGAATAAGTCTTGCCATATTAACGTCACAGAATCAGTGTCCATATCAAATGAGATTGTGGATAGAGGCCCTTTGTAAGCTTAAAATGATGTACATATTTAAGGTGGTAGTAATATTCTTTAATTATTTGTTTTAATCATATTGTTTTAATAAGAGGCTACAATATAAACAGCTGAGAAGGTTAATTAATAATGTCAAACCTAAACAAGTATAATTAATGTCATTCAGCAAAAGGCCTTCACTAGACTCAAAACATATTTTCTCTCTGGGGTAATCTTGGCCTGATTTTTCTAAACATTTCCTCCTTTGACTGAGAGGTAGAAATTCTTAGAGAAGCTGGAAAGAGATGGAAAGTCTTACAGTTTTCATTTAAGGCTAAATAATCACAGTGTGCTCTTCCATGTTGTCAGAGGCACCCACATGCTGGCCTCTGAGATTTGGGTACAAAAGGAGGTTTCCAAGTCCTGCAATGGTTTCTCCCAGGAAAGACGCTGAAATGGACAAAGCACAAGAAATAATCGTAGGAGCCAGCATTGATTGAATATTTTCTAAACGCCAAGCTGCTGATGGAAATACTCATTGGGGTGGTGAGAAAGAGGCACTATCAGAGAAGAGGTGGGAGACCTCAGCCCATCCCACGCGCAGGCAAAAACAAATTCAGAAGCCCAAAGAATATTCTATTCGTTCTTTACTTCTGATTCAAGCAATATAATCCAACTATAGAGAGTCTGTAGGTTGGTAGGAATTTGGGGCTGATTCCTAGACTATGAAGAGTTGTCACTTGCCCCTCAGTGAACAGAGAGAGTCCCCCTTGTTCCTGGGAGTGAGGCCTTGGTGGGCAGGAGTGGGCAGCCCATTCTGCCATGCTTTATTTATTTTGATTAATTGAAATGGTACCTTGCTGCCTTCTTTCCTAAAGAGTTTTAATGCAGCTTGCAAAAGTGGATACACTACAACAGGATAAAATACTTTAAGTATGAAAATGAGGAGAGCTATAGTGCAGGGGTAAAGCAAATACCCCAACATCACACCATACGGGATAACGAAAGGGGGTATTTACAAACTGAGGATCAACAAGGAGAGGTTCGGTCTCCTCTGCTCTTGTCATTCCATCTAGAAGCATGCAGGGCCTGGGCAAGGCTGCTGAGCCCACCGCAGGTCTGTGTCCCAGGTGAGGGTGGTCTGCCTTCTCACCATGGAATCGTGGGAATGGTCGTGTAGTGCTTGGGGACACACAGGCTACGTACGTGATGGAGCTTAGGTTTCAACTGCTTATATTAACAGCAATTGCTGGGACATGTCCCTCCCAGCACTTGGGGGCTGGGGGGCCTGTGGGCAATTGCAGCCCCCTTGGATGGAGGAGTGAAATTTGGGGGGTGCCAAATCTCTGCCAGCTCACTGCTAGACCATCTGAGATGAGTGACTTTTACACAGCCCTCCTTGTCCCTCCACTTAGAGAGACATTGAGACTGAGTCAAGAATGAAGTGAAAACATAAAAAGGATGTTGGAGAGCCCTCCAGAGTAGCAAAGGGGGGTCTCAAATTTGGATCAGAATCTTCCATCACCTGATAACAGACAGAGAATATGATGATACACTAATCCCAACATCCTTGAAGTAAAAATCAGCCAATGTTTTCCTCTTTTGATGATATTATCAGTATAACAACCATAAGGGTAGAAGGAAGCAGCACTTTTATGTGCTACTATTGGAAGTATAAATTGGTATAAACTTACTAGAGGGCAAGTTGGCAAAAGATCTCAAAATGTACATGTTAAATTTTGGGGATTACCTAAGATGGTAAATGTATATTTTAGTGATTTATATATTTGTGAATTTTCTGTTTAGGCTCTTTCGTCATTCAAGAAACTTCAATGTGATATATACTTAAAAATGTACATTATTTTGTAAAAATCTATTATGTACTTAGTAATTTCAAAAAATGAAAACTATTTGTTAATTTTAAAGTTAACTAACCTTTTAAAAAAATGTACATGTTAAGTCCACTAGGAAGTCCACTTCCAGAAATTTATTTTAAAGAATCTATCATCAATGTAGCATGGATTTAGCTACTAGGATGTTCACTGTAAAATTGTCTATGATAAAAGATACTGAAATCTACCTAATAATAGGAAATTATATAATAAAATAAACTATGATATATAGCAATAAAATACTGTCAACCATTAAAAATCATGATATAGAAGAAAAATTAATTATATGGGAAAGTATTCTCAATATAATATTTAGCAAAAAAAGTAGTCTATGATATTGATCATTCAAGAAGATTCCAGTTTAAGTTTTTTATTTAAATTTATACTTACACTAATTGAGAAAAAATTGGAAGGATATACAAATAAATGTCAGCAATGACTATTTTTGTGTAATGAAAGAGATGATGGGTGATGTTTTCATTTCTTCTTCCTGTGCCTCTAATTTTTCTAATGTTTAACAATGGATTTGAATTACTTTTATACTAATAAAAATAGTATTTTAAGAAATTATAAGAAGAGACTAATATGCACAACCATATTCTAATACATTTGAAAATCTCAATGAATAAACCTGTTTTCTTGGAAAGAAATTGCAACTGACTAAAGAAAAAGTATATACTTATAGAAAAACATACCCATCTTGGTTTTTTTTTTGGGGGGGCGATTTTTATTTTCTTTCTTAACCTCCATCTTTAATTTTCAAGCTTTCTCCAGTAAATATTTATTTGTTTTGTAATCAGAAAAAAAGTCAGGATAACAAAAAGGAAAACTAGGGAAAACAGCCATAGTTTCCCGTGCTGTTGGAAGGTTGAGCCCTGTGTACTCCGAGAGAGATCTTGCAGAACTCTGGACACCAACAGAGAATCACTGTCTTTACCCAGCCGAGCTTGGCCCTGGTATCTACACTGTCTGCCAACAGCTTCCACCTTCCCTCATGTAAACTTCACAGCAGCCCACTGAGGTCGGCGTTACTCTTTGTATTTTTACAGGCAAAGGAACCCAGAGAGGGTGGCCACTTACTTACAGAGGCCCAGGGAATTTAAAGGGAAGGAGAGATTTGAACCCAGGTCAGCCCACTTTCAAAGCCCATGCCCTTTTTACTGCATGAGTATTTTTTTATTCTCATATTACAACCAAGACCACCAAAAAGCTGTTATAAACTCTTAACTCACAGCGCAGAGGGCCTCCTTCAAGATAAACACAATCTGTTTGGAATGCACCAACTTTATTGAAAAATATTACTGAAATCAAAGCATTTTGTACTACTTTATTCATTATTTTTACGGTACTCCAGGATTTTTGTGGGATTTGTTTTTCATTTCACTTCTGTAAGCCTGCCAATGCTGTAAAGCAATATTTCAATCGGGGAAAAAAGTACTTTTCCTAGCAGAAATTCAACAATGCTTTCCATCCTTTTCTGGTACGGTTTTGAGAAATTCTCCCCTTCTACTTCCCCTCTCTCTCCTCCCCAATTCCCATAAAGCACAAATTTAATACTCAAGCTACTGTTTAAATATCCCCTAATGTTCAAAAGAAATTAAATTTGCAATGGCAAAGTTTTGAAGTGTTAATTATATCACCAGAAGTTCCACCTGAGAAAGTCACAAATCATCCTGGGATGAAGACAATGAAAGCACAAGCTCTGTACCCCCGAGCAGTCTGGGACCCTGTCACCTTACAGGGTGATGAATGACTGCAGGTAAGCATGCTCGAGGACTGGAGAAGCCTGATCTCTGACATAAAAACAAACTGTTTAGCTCATCCATTCATTCAACAGACACTTGTGTTTTCAGCAGGTGCCGGTACCACTTGCTCTTGAGAAGTTTGCCATACAGGTTTGGTTTGGGGCAGGTAGATTTTAGAAAGCGATCTTAATTCTGCAGATGTGGAGCAATTCTACGATACTGTGGTTTCAAACTCTTCTCTGGACCTCTAGGGATGCCCCTGAAGTGCCTTGGGGCTGCGGAAAGGAGGAGAGGGAGAGGTGGAAATTCTAGGTCTGCAACCCCACCCCTCACTGCAACCACAAGAGCTTGCAATGATCTATTTCATGTACTTGGGTTCCCCATCTGTTTTATTTTGAACAAAGGAAAATGTTGCTTGAAATTGAAATCTGGAAAAAAAAAAATCCCTCTTTTAATGCATTGAGAAAGAGCGTGAATGCAAAGAGAAGACCTCGTGCTCATCAGATCATTGAGAGAATAAAAGCATTTTCAATCTACAAGTGTCCAGAATGGCCCTCCTGGGTCTAAACTCCTCCTCTCACAGCTGAGGAAATTGCAGACTAGATCAAGGGAGGACATGCTCAGAGTCACAGAGATGTTTTCAGCAAGAGCCACAGCAAAATTAGGAAGTACCGGTGTTGCTTTTCTAGCCCAAAACCTCAACCACAGAATTTTTGTAAGAAAATCACATTTCTAAAACACCATTTATTTACTTAAATACTGCTTTTTTCAAAACATATAAATAGATAGGAGAGTTATGGAGAGCTACTGCTCTGCAACTTGAAAGCTAATATTATTATTATTATATGTTGCAATTAATTTTGAGCTTCCTGCCACTCAAGGTAAAAAAAGAGCAACCTGCTATGGTCCATAGTTCTCATGGATGAGGGAACACCAATTCTTTTTAAGGGAGATTATTTCACAAAGAAATGTCCTCACATAACCTCAAGAGGAAAGAAATTGCCATCTTTTTTCTGATGGAAGATGCCAATAAGTCCAAAGATAACTTTCCCATCTAGACTGACTCATTCGGACAGTTTTCACGTTAATGTGTGGACTCGCCCCTGGCTGCTTCCACTGACATTGTAAATGAAATCATTGGTTTGTATTAATAACAAATTGAGAAATTGAAAACTCGTGTTTTTCCTTTTCTCTTTTGTTACTCCAAACTTTGCATTCTGTGTAAATTGTATTTGAAAAAGGGAATATAAACTCCATAGAGAGAAGAAAAGAGCAGAGGAGGAAAGAACACAATTGCTTGTTACGTGGGCACACCCACTGCTCCACGTGCCATCTCATGATACTAACACCAATTCCACGCCCGCTCAGTGTTCCTAACTCCCTTTACTCAGTGAACGCCACACTGTATCTCAGTTAATCCTTACCACAGCCCTTTAGAGTGGCTTTTCCTTAAATATGAGAAAGCTGAGGACCCCCAGGTGTCGAAGCTTGCCCTGGTTATGGAGAGAGATTCATGCGAACACTCGAGCCACCTGCCGTGAGTCACACCCTGTTCAAGGCACTCCTGTTCCCTAAATAACACCCTTCAAGCTCCTGCCTTCAGTGACCAGAGACGGCCAGCAGTCAACAAACAAGAAAGAACAACAAACAAACAGACACAAACAAGAAAATCACAGACAGCGCCACGTGCCAGGAAGGAATCAGACTGGGGAAAGCCGCGGGAGGTAATTCGAGGTGGGAGAAGGCATGGGACTTTAGGTACTTTATGCGGGTGCACAGGGAAGGGCTCTGTGAGGAGGTAACGGTTACGTTGAAAGATGGAGAATGAGGAGGAAGCACCAGGGAGCTGAGGGCCAAGTGGGACCAGCAGAGCCTGGATCTGCACCAAGCACTCCAGGAGGTCTGGGCTGCCTCCTGGCACTCGCTCTGACAGCCCTGCAAGGCTGGCATGGTCTTCCATTGCACAGACATGCATGCTGGGGCTCAGAGAGGTTGAGTGACTGGGTTAAGACCACACAGCCAAGATCAGTGGAGCAGGATTTGAGTCCAGGAACATCTGGCCCCAAACTTGTGCTCTTAGATTTGACCTTATTTGGTTTAACCCATTGATTGACTTATTAGCTACCAGCACTGGCAACTCAATTTATCGTGGGCCAGTTAGTTACCTACTTAGATATCTACCTATATGTTTTTATTCATACTCAGCCTCATTCCAAAAAGGGTTTGAACCCCCAGATTCTCTGTACTTACTAGAGTTTTCTTCAAATAGAGCCCCCCACTCCAACTGGATTAGTGGCACAGAAATCCTATGGTAATGTCTTCACATTCTTCAAGAAATTCTCGCAGACAAGAGTGCCCAACTGTACGGTCCTAATCCTTGTCCTGGAAGTGCATGGGAACCTTGCTGTCCTCTGCTGGGAGCCGGGGGCCTCCCCAGAGCAGGAGCTGCACGACACTGTGTTGTCGTTATGAATCTTCCAAAGGTTCTACGTACACCTAGAAACTCAAGCTTTCCTTCACCGAGTCAAAAACAAAGCAAACAGAAACCCTCCCACGTCCTCCAGTGATGTAGCCAAGGTCCCCTGGGGAGTCGAGTGAAGAACGTGTGGTCTGCCACTCCACCTGTCTCCATCGCCATCGTTCTGAACACGATGTCATCACGGAAACTCCCCGACACTGACACAAGCTGCAAAGCAGTGACAGCGGTCCAGAGGGGCAGGAAGACCTCCCTCTAACCCTGTGGCTCGTTTCCAAGCCTGCTGGTTGATGAAACCCATTGCAATGACCTCCGTGAAGTGCTGGAAAATGGGTCACTCCCTGAATTGCCAAGAATGCCAAAAATAGGTATGTTACATCATCACCACACAGGACCTGACTCTTACTCCACGTGCAGTTTAGGGGTTTTCTGAGTAATTTGCCAGCTGAAAAAAGAGACTGCCATTCAGGGAGCCCTTGTTAGCTCAGAACAACAGCCGGCCCGTGTTCAGCCTTCCCACGTGCCCAGAGCTATTCTTGGCCCTTTACCCCATTAACTCACTAATTCTCACAACAACTCTGTGGAGGCGGATTTTGTTATTATCATCACTATTTTAGAGATAAGGAATCCAAGGCACAAAGAGCTCGTATCACTTATCTGAGGTCACCCAGCTAGAAAGGAGTAGGGCTGAATTCAAGCTCCTAACTGCTCAACGTGCAGGGTCTCATGCCGTCATCTGAGAAGGTTGTCAGCCTATTACTCACCAAAAATCGGAACCTGCTATCCAGTTGTCTTTATGGACAAACGAGGGAAAATGGAAATGGTAGAGATGACATTAACAGATTATGTTCAGTTTTCAGTTTCACTTTTATGCAAGCAAAAAGCATGCATTGCAAAAGGCACGCATTGCAGAGAAAGTAGAAGGCTGGACCTGGGTAACAGGGAATAGAGATGATGTTGGAAGCCTGCATATCTGGGGCTTGAATTGGCAAGTGTCTGTACCATGTTCATCCCCTGGCTCTGACTGTCCCATGGTTTGCAGGGCGACAGGTCTGTTTCCCAGACCTTCAGGTGAATTCCAGCCTGGTTCACGGGAAACCTTCCAGGAGACAGCACTGCGTCCGTGGGCATTGCCAGGGCCTCTGCCCCCTGGGTTCCTAAACACTCAATCCCCAAAGGAGCCCCCACCCCCAGCAGCCATCTTTATTTGGGGCGATGATATGTAAATCCCATTCCTCTCAGCGAGGAGCTCTGTGCAGGCATGGAATTGCTGACTCTCCCGTAGAGGGGTGAGCATTTAGGTGGAATTTATACTGTTGTCCTGGAAATGAATTATATTCTCTATTCAAAAGAAAAGTCTTTTGTCTTGAATGATAATGGAAATCACTGGTA
This sequence comes from Eulemur rufifrons, assembly GCF_041146395.1. Taxonomy (NCBI): domain Eukaryota; kingdom Metazoa; phylum Chordata; class Mammalia; order Primates; family Lemuridae; genus Eulemur; species Eulemur rufifrons. The sequence goes on along the minus strand of NC_091010.1, from coordinate 60,345,702 downwards.
AAGACATTCCACCTTTTGGAATAGAATCTGATAATTTTTAAATAACTTCCATATTCTTCAACTTTCCAGGAAGTCAAGAATCACTATGCATTTGAGGGGGAGTGGACCATGGAAGTAGAAGAGAGGAAAGGAATAAATGAGGGAAAGGATAAATTAGAAGCAAAGAAAAATAACTGGCACCAACTGGAAGCCCCACATGGCCAATCTCCATCAAATACCGTTCCACCCATTTGTCTCCGTGTTACATGAAATGCCTTCCTTGATTTACCCAAAATTTAGAAAATATATTCAGGATGGCCAAACTTAAGATAGAGACTACACGGCACACACCATATTCCCTTGAGGGGGGGTGGTTATGGGGATCCCAAAGAAATAGATAGTCATCCTCTTCAGCAGCTGATGACAAGGAGAGATCTTCGTCAATATCAATTAAGAAATGCCAAACATATTGAGATGCCACAAACATAGAAAATAAGCAGTAGTTTCAAATATGAGTCCCCACGTGAAGTCTTAGCAGCAGCCCATCCGAATTGCAGCCCATGACTTACGATCTTGATACTCCTAACATGGGCATTTCTATGTGACTCTCTGACCTTTATTTCTGTCTTACACACAAGGGAACTATGGCGTGAAAAGATTCAGTAACATGTCCAATGTCCCCCTGCCAGTGGGTGGCAGAATCAGGATTCGAACAAAGAAACTGTCAGCATCCTTGTCTCCAACCATCTCACTATGATGCCTCATTCCTATTTTCATTCTGTGCACCCAGAAGCCCGCAGTAACCCCACATTCTCCTTCTCTGAGGAAAGGGATAGAAAGGTCATTCTGTAGCAGGGACTGCCACCTTTGACGTGCCCCTGCAGCACCTCCATTCGAGGGCAACACGTTCACTCTTTCTGACATTTGAAAGACTTCTTTAGTCTTTCATGGCCCTGTGCCAGGACCTGGAGACACAAGGATGCATAGGTGGTGGTTCCCGCACAGGCTGGTCTAGGGGGCATGGGTAGGCTCTTTAGAAGGACAATACAACATGTCATTGAAACAGACTTCTACTGAACTCCGCCAAGCTGGCATCACCGAGTGAGGCACGGGACAGGGTGCAGGAATATTGCAAACCCTGTCTGCCTCTGGAAGCTGGGCAGTCCACAGCTCAGCCCAAATGCATGGTCAAGACCAAATGTGTTGGAGGTGGGCAGAGGGGCTGAGATCATGGCAGGTTGAGGTCATTGGCACTTCCAGGAGAAGAAAGCAAAAACTGTCCCAACAGATGGACCTGGAGTGTCCCTGTCATTTCTAAGTATGTTCAGGTTGGCATATTCCCTGAAGATGGTTATTAAGGAGGGCCAGGATGATAACACTTGCATGGCCACATCTGTACAGCATCCCTAGGCTGAGGGGCCCCCATGGCTGCCTTCAAGCTTCCATAGCTCCACTTTGGTTACAAAACCTCAGGAGAATATTACCTCGGTCAAGAATGCACAGGGCAGGACAGCGGCGGGGGGGGGGGGGGGGTTCTGTGGCTCAGCAGGGTGAATGAGACTCCTCCTGCCTTGGCTCTGGCTCTGAACAACATGTCCGAGCTGTTTTAATGCCGCAAAGGTGGCTTCTAGTGGAAACAGCCTGGAGAGCTTTCTCCAGAAGGGCCACACGGGCACACCCACTTCTCAGAGCTCTGACCAGGGCTCTGGGGAATTCTCCCAGCCTTCACTGAACCAATTTTCCAAAGTGCTGTGTAATTAATGCCTCCCAGAAGAAATCCTCTCCTGTTACCAAGAAGGGAAAAATAAAAGCATTCCTGCAACTGTTTTATACCTTGGGCAGAGCAGATTCATTTTTAGCCAGCTCAAATAAAGTGCTATGATGTGAGTAACAGTAGAGCCTGATATTTTACAGGAAAGCTTGTCAAAGGCCCTTCAAGCATGTTCATCACTTTGAAAATGCAAAAATAGAGTTGACACAGAGTTTGTAGGAGATGTTGTTGCTATTAATAGAATGGTTTGGTTTTTTTCCCTATGGAATGTCTGCAGGAAAACAGCTAATCTGTGTGACACCTGGCATGGAGACTTAAGTATAATTTGTTTCAACACAAGGCATGGATCTGTTTGCTCACCAAGTATTTATTAAGCACCTACTGAATGCAAGACATTCAGAATAGATGCCAGAGAAAAAGACAAAGTCCCTATCCTTATGGAGCTTGCATTCCTGTGGGGGAGATAGATGGATATTAATAAAACAATAATATATAACTGTTAAATATGATTTGCAATAGATGATGTATAAAAAATAGAAAGAAGAAGTGACTCATATTGAGGGAAAGGTAGATTTGGGTTCAGGCTCAAGAAAGGCCTCCCTATGAAGATAACCTTTATATGGAGTTCAGAAAGGAGCCAGACTTGCAAAGGCAGGGAAAGACCTTTAAGACATGAGAAATAGCTTGTGCAAATGTCCTGGGGCAGGACAGAGCACAGCTGAATTGGAGAAGCTGAGAGAGAAGCGGTGGGGCTGGAGTATGCTGAGTGAGGAGGAAGAGACTGAAGTGGGCAGGGGCCAAGGCAGGTGTGCCAAGCTCTGAAGGCGGCCTCTCTCTCTTCTCCAATCTTCTGCCCGGCTTCACTTAGCAACTCATTGCCACAGACCAGTGCCTGATTCCTTCTTCTTCCCCCACTTAGCACCCCGGGAGCACTGTCTTGAGGCTTAAAAAGAAAAAAACAACACACTCTGGCCTCCCTCTGCTTCCTTCCAGCAGCTTCTGCAGGGATGAGGAAGCAGGCTCCGTAAAAGGGCGTGGGTGATGTTCCCCCAGCGAACACATCCTTCCCACCCCAGCCAGCCAGCCCGGGGCGGCTGCACTCGGTATGCTGCTGCGGTCGTTGATAATAATTGTTGCATTAATTGGTGCTGTCCGGACCAGACAGAATGTAAAAGATCCCACTGTGTCCAATAATTAATGTTTTTCCCTCACTGCAATGCCATTAATAAGGGGCTCTTCCAAGAAACGAGTAATTGGCTGGTTGGGCGTCATTAGGGTATTTATAGATAAGCTTTGGTCTGGAGACATAGAAGAAAGCTGATTATGTTTATTTAGACTCTATTATCTATCGCTAATGTGTTATCCTGCGTTCCGATCGTCCCCATTCTCTGGGTCGTAATGATACGGGGCACACGCACAATGCGGTATCAGTGACCTGCAACACAGCTTTCTCTCTGTTGCGGGGGAAGGGGGGACTGAGGGGGAGGCTGTTCACAGGTTCCGCTCCCTCCCACTCATCCACCGTGAACCTTCCCTTCCTCTGAGAAATTTAGAGCAGGGCTCTCGGAAATACCAGAAAGACAGTTTCTCCTAATTAAACCTCAGAGGAGTGGAAGTTTCTTGGGTTTATGATTATCTGAAGGGTTTTTGAAAATGTATTATAAATCTGGTTGGGGAAACATTGCTCTGAAAAATACAGGAGGAAGAGGCAGCTTGGATTTGAGAGCATCCTTCTGTGGCAGCAAGCAATGAGGTCTCAGGAACTAATGAAATCTGCCAGAAATGCACATCCTCCCGGACAAGCTCTCTGGACCCTGGGAAGTGGACGGAGGTGGCACATGGGGCTGTTTTTTCTCCCAAAAGCCTTTGATCCAATTGTTCTTTGCTAGGATTTTCAGAAGAGATTTCTTATGTTTTTAAAAAAATGTATATATGAACAGCAGTGTGAGTGTACTAAACACCACTGGATTGTACAGTTAAAAATTATAATATTAAAATGGTAAATTTTATGTTATGTATATATTTCACCACAATAAAAAAACTAATAGGAGAATCAGTAGATTAATATAATTTATAAGCCGAATTTAAAAACATAAGGAATAGGGTTTTAACTTTGTAACTGTAATATAGTCTAAGATTAATTTTAGAAACCAAACAAACTTCTAAAATATCTCTTATGCATGCAAAACTACCCTCAAGTTAACTTTTAAAAGCCTTTGCATTAGCAACGGTAATTCAAGAAAATTATTTTGTCAATTGAATGAGCTGGCCTCCATGAGGCTGGAGAGTGTAATTATTCATTTTTACCACTCCCATTCAACTTGTTCTGTGAATAGTTCTTTATCCACTCCTGGGTATAATCTTGCAGGGGTTCCATAGCTTTATCGGTCACTCTCACAAAACAAAGAACCAAGGCCCAGCTAATAATAATTTTGTAGAAAGTATAGCGAGATGGTATGTGCATGTATGTGTATTCTATACACATCACCCCGTTCACATCTCTCACTGCATTGTATGGGGAGAAAACCACGAGATTCGGCGTCTGGAGACCTCAGTCCAAGCTCAAGCTCTGCCTGTGTCACATGGTGTGTGAAGGGTGTGGAAGATACGTGACCTTATCAGGCCTCAGCTTTCACACCTGTAAGATGAGGATGTTGTTAATGCACACCTCAAAGGTCTGGTCTTGGAAAGAAATGCCATGATATGTGTGCAGGTGCCTGGTGCGTGCAGAGAAGGGGCCCCGGGAATGTCCATCATTTCTCATCCCTGAAACGGGGGGAGAGTGTTGGCCTTGCAGGTGCGAAAGCATCTGACAGGCACGGTCCTCCACAGCCTCCCCCGCCTTCTCTGCAAAGGACACACTCGGGGTCCTTGACCTGGCTGTATTTTTGAAATAAGCTCCCAGAAAGTTGACCTGTGCACGAATGTGTGATGTAACTTTGCAAATTAAGTGTGTAATGCTTTTAGAAAAACGTTGCCCTTTCCTCTCCTGCTCCCCACCACTGGGACCAGGTAATTTGCAGGCACACCTGTTGTAGGTGTTGGGGAATACTCTCAGAGATATTCTTAGATCCTGGCCTGAGGTCTAAAGGTAAAGAGGCTGGCTCCTGGGACTCAGTGATGCCTGCGGCGTTGGTCGTGCAACAGAAGCCAGGTGGGAGGTTCTGTGAGCAGGGCTGGGCTGGGGCAAGTGGCTGAAGTTTGGGGATAGATCAGCAAGCAGAGAACCCAGAAAGAAACTGCACTGACTGCTGTCAATGGCAATTAAAAGAGGGAGCACCCCCCACCCAAACACACACACACACACACACACACACTCCCCATTAGATATCACTTACCAGATATTACCTAGCCGAGGCAAAGAACTTACCCCTCTGGGCCTCAGTGATCTCATTTGCAAAGGAGGAAACTGACCTGCTTAGCTCATCAGCTGAGTTTGTGCTGGCTGTTAGCACTTTGATTTACAGAATGTCTTCCAGGTACCCAGCTTTGTGCCAGGCGCCGGAGGGAGAGGGATGGAGAATGAAAGAGAAAAATAGGAAGTGTAATCACCACCCTTGCCTGAAAGAACCCACCTTTCTTCTGCAAATCTTGCCAGAGTTCTTCACTGTTCTTAGAACAAAATCCAAACTCTTTATCAAGATTTACACAAAACTTTAGGATCCAGCCTTGGTGCTTCTATTAGACAATATTTTGCATTGTCCCTTTGATATCCTGAACCAAAATTCAAAGACGAAATAACTTATCTACACACAAGATGTTTTAATCAATATAATTCCTTAGCTAGAATATAAAAAGAAAGAAAGAAGTAATGTGTAATAAAGCAACATGCATTGCAATAGTCCGACATGACTTCATTAGTGAACACAAGAAAGCAGTCAGGTGCTCGCATTTGGGTGTAAAATCACAGCGAACGCCGCAGCTATGAATACAGACTGACAACAAGCATGTTGTTTTGGAGATTCAAATACCAAGAGTGATGTTACCATGGGTGACATGATTTTCCCAACATGGTGAACACCGCTTGGGAACGTTCCAAACAAAACACAGTGCAATCTTCCCTTAATTTACACAGTAGTTGCATTTCTAGACAATTTAATGTATAATTGAAACCATGCTAAAATTACTTGCTGTTTATATGAATAAGAGAGTTAAATCCAGATTGAGATTTTTATTAATAGGCCTTTCACCCACATGAATACCCATCAGGACACCCTAAAGCCACGCAGGACCCAGGCCAGTCCACTGTTGCGTGGGACTGTTGCATACAATGCTTGAAGTCTTGCATCCTTAGGACCTGCTCACTGAATTGATGGTACCCTCCTCCCCCACTGCCCCCCAAATATCCCAGTGAACTTTCAAGGGCAATATCACCCCTGTCGCGAGCCCCTGAGCTAGCTCCTGCCCACCTCTCCAACCCTGGGTCTGACCTATTCTCCCCTTGTTCACTACATTACCAGACACACAAGCTTTTCTCCATTTCTCCAACACACCAAAGGGCCTTTGCACATGCTGTTCCCTCCACCAGGAATACTCTTCCCTGTACACACACATGGTGACCTTCTCAGTCTTCATGTCTCAGTTCACATAATGTTTCCATGACTGGCCTTCCCTGAGCACCCTATCTGTAGTAACACACACATCCCCACGCTGCTAGTCTGCAACATATCACCCAGTTCTTGTCCCTCATGGCACGAGTCATAGCTGTAGTGACTATCCACCTCTAGCTTGTCTTCCCCACTAGACTGGGGAAACTTTTCTGTAAAGGACCAGATAAAAAACATTTCAGGCTTTGTGAAACATATAATCTCAGTCTTAACGACTCACCTCTGCCACTGTAGCTTGAAAGCAGCCATAGACAATGTGTAAACAAATGGGTGTGGTTGTGTTCCAATAAAACTTTATTTACAAAAACCAGAGTCAGGCTGGATTCATCCCATAGGCAGTAATTCACCAGCCCCTGCACTAGACTACAGGCTACATGGCTGTCTGGTTTGCTTTTGAATGCTTTGGGTCTAGCACAGTGCAGGACAGAAGGTGAGCGCTGAATACATGCTTGGTGAAGAAAGGAGTGTGTTGTCCAGCTGGAATGAGCAACAGAAAACATGAGAAAGAGGTACCTATTCCTAGCACTAGGAAGCATTTCCATGTTAGTTGCACACTCAGCACTTCAAGAGTCCTGAGGAGAGAAGGGCAGGAGAATTCAGGGAGGGTTTCCTGGAAGAAGTGGCCCTGAACAGGACCTGAAGGAAGGATGGGATTTGAAGCATGATAATCATGGCACTTACTTCTTCAATCATTAATTCCTTCACTCATTCAGGGACTTTTTTCAAGTGTCTATCAAGTGTTGACAAAGCAAAGATGAACATGCAGTGTGCTCTCAGGGAAGGAGGAGCCTTTAAGCTTGTTGGCAGGACACTGGGGGGTCCAAGGATTCTGTGGCCCACCACACTTCTGGGTACCTGATGCACAGGAGAGATGAGGGTCACATCTGGACATGGCTCAGTAGTGCCATGATTGGACCTTCGTCCCACCAGCCATCTACAGTTTCCAACCAGCACCACGCCATGCTTGTGCAATTAGCATACACTTGTTCTCAGCATCGCCCAAACCCTCACCCTCCACCTCACCCAGTCCCATGGCCCCAGCCCTCTGCCTGCTCTTGGATCCTCCATTCACCGGTAGCATGGTCATCTTCCCAGGAAGGAGGTGCAGTAATGATGAGATTTCAGACAGATGCCTGGGTGGGTTTTGAGCTCAGCTGCCCCTGGGCCATCAGGGCATCATGACACACCTGCCAGGAACTTTTAACTAACTGCGAAAGGACATTTCAGCATCAGGATGGGTAACTCGAGACCATAAGTGACAATTCTTTCACCTTTTAAGGAGTTATTTGAAGTTCTTTTTTAAAAAGAGTCAAGGGTATCCCCGATTTTCCTTCTTGTTTTTTTCTTCTTGCCAAAGCTCAAGACCTTGCACCTCCTAAGACACTCATAATGGCTTTTTCTTTCTCTCTTTGCTTTGGCTTCTCAGAAACTCAGAGCCAAGTGCATGGCTCACAGCCTTTCAGTGGCACACGTGGGTGTCACGAGTCCTCACTTGAGCCTATTTTGCCGCTTATTCCCCCTGTATTGGCTGCCGTAATGGATGCACCTCTGCAGGCAACTCAAAACTCAACCCTTTCAGGGATAGTCAGATGTCTTTTGTGTAAAAAAAAAAAAAGTTGCAGAGTGGTCTCCCCATCCTCCCACCTCCAACACTGAACACATTTCATTAATATTGAGCTTAATTATTTTGAAGGTTAGTTTAATTTAACCAAACCAATTTATTACTAGCATTTCATAAACTATACATTTTATACCTGCTAATGACAGGTAAAAATAGATAAACTAATTTCCTAACACAGTATTGATACTGTGTCATGAAAACATTCCATGCAGGAAACTGTGTGCCACAGCCTTCTTCCTGTCCGAATTTTGGCTCCGTGCCCTTGTGGTGACCCTGACCTAGCGTGCTCTGCAGGGCAGCCCATAGCATTTCTGCAGGAACACCTGGGGAGCTGGGGGCTGCAGGCCAGAAGCCACTAAGGTTCACAAATGAAAAAAATCTCCAAAGGGTTGTTCTTAGTGGAGTGACAAAAGAGCCAGGGCTTTGGGATCAGAGAACCCCTCATGCATTCCTTTGTTTCTTGGCCATTCGATAAATGGCCGCCTTTGGGGGCCACCACCGGGGAAACAGATGAACAATGCAAAGAAAGCTCGTGCCCTCAAGGACCTAACCTTGTAGTGTGGGGAGACCACAACAAAGAAGGGAGCTGCGGAGTAAACCAGATCATTGCAAACTGTGTTAATGTGACAGCGATGGGGAGGGGCTGCTGGAATGGCCTCTGGGAGGAGGTGGCATCTGAGCCATCTGGGAGGAGGAAGAAGATGCAAAAGTCAAGGAAAGCCACAGCAGACGTCTAGAGCAGGAAGAACCTGGCACGCAGGAGACGCAGAGGCCTGCAGGCCAGCGGGGCTCTCCCTGGAGGTTTTAGGGAGGATGCCTGGTGAAACTGCCCAGAGCCTCCTCAAATGCATCTACGGGGACAAGATAATGGCACTCCCCTCACAAAACACTGGTCCTAGCAATAGGAGAATAGAAACAGAGAGCAAACAAAAGTGGGGGTCAAAAAGTGATCAGAGACTCCTTTCTTCCAAAACAAGCCAGCAGCCCTCACGCATGTGGGCATCGTTGAGATACAAAATCCTCCAAGAGTCTGGTCCCTTCCAGACCTACCTGAGGACCCCAGGCATCCCCGCAGAGACGGCTCTGTGTGGTTTGCCGGGCTGTCGAGAGGACCACAAAGCTGTGCTAAGAATCGTCCTGATCTGTTACTGGCTGACAAGCTAAAGCTCTCTTCTCTCTGCATTTATCCTGAGATGATGCCATCCCGGGCCCACCTAGGAAGAGAGACAAATCTACTTGACAAACAGCGTGGGCTTCTCGCCCCGTCAGTGAGTGGGCGACGCTTTCAAACCCTTCAGAAAACAGTCACCCACGCCAGCAATCTAGGGGCGTTCATCTGAGGCCTGCTGGCGACGTCTGAGCACCAGGATCCCACGGCGACAAGCAGGGAAGGCACAAAACTCTACCTCGCCACCTTTTTAATGAGTACAATCCTCTGGCTGCTGCCGGGGCCCTCGGAGACCGGCTATTAATGAGTGCTCAGAATAGATTGCGCCTGTTTTATGCATGTACGGTGGCCTGGGAGAGACACTCCAATTTCCATTTTACATCTGCTGCCATGTTCAAGTGTCTCCTCAAGGGCAGGAAAACACTTTGCGAATTTTGTCTTTAAAGAGACATGTTCAAAGAGAGCATTCCCTCCCCGCAGCCACATTCTATATGTGAGCGCTTTTCAATTTTCAAAGTATATATTTAGATTACGTATGGCAAAACCCGAGAGTGCCGGCAGGCAGCGGCCCCGGCCGCGCACGCGCGTTGCTTCCTGCCTCTCGGGGCTGAGAGGCTCTCCGGGCTTGTCCTCGGATCCTGCGGCTTCGCTCATGAGATGGGATGGGTGCAGGGGACCCGGACAGCCCGTGTTTTGTTCCTATTCACAGACCTCGGTCCTAGCCCAGCAGGCGACATGGGTCATAGCTTGAGCACCACGATTTCCTCAGAGACTTCACCTCCAGCCCCACTGCGGGAGTCGCGGGGCCCGGGAGGGAGGGTGCAGGCTGGACAGCCGGGGCTGGGAAGCAGGCGTGAGTGGCCGGAGCCCACAAGGGAGGGCAAGGGCTGGGGCTCCCTAGGGCTGCAACTTTCCAGGAGTCTTGCCACGATTACAGGAGGGTCCAAAGTGGAAAAGAAAGGAGATGAAGACAAGAAAGGGCTTTAGAAGAAAGCACAGCCTGGGAGGCCTCAGGAATGCCCCTGTTGTCACAAGGGACCATTGTGGGCCATGAGGGGTGAGGGTGAAGGCAGCGAATGCGCTGAGAGGCTGTGCGGTGTGGTGGGAAGCTCAGCCTCCAGCTCTGGCATTTACTAGCTGTGTGATCTTGGGCAAGTTGCTTAACCTTTCTGATCCTCCACTTTGCACTTATAAAATGGAATCATAATCCCTCTGCCTGCAAGCTTGCTGTGAGGATGACATTCCCTGGCACATATACAATGCCTGGTGTATGGGTGGTGTGGCTTAGTGACATTTATGTTTATGTCTCTAGCTCAATAATCCTCAGAAAAGCCCCGAGGATAGGAAGACCCGCAGGATAAATGTGTCATGAAGAGGAGAAAACACACAAGAGCAGCAAAACTTACCCATATTTCGAAAGAGGACAATGCAGAGTGAAAGCCACTGACAGTGTGAATTACTGGTGATTTCATCATCATTGTTGTCTTCTCTGGAACAGGCAACCCCAGAAAGCACAGGGGTTCCAACCCTAAGCTTGTGGCATCACAGGGCATTTCTAATTATCTCAAAGTGTGTCACAAAACTCTCATCAAACCTGAGTTTTCTCTAATACAAAATGCCAGCATTTTCAATCACCAGCACTTTGGCAAGAGGGAATCACGTGTCACAGAGCCTGCCTGCAGCCTCCTCAGGCCCCATTCTCCCATTCTTCCTCCCTCAAGAGCACCTGTATTCCAGAGGCAGAGATGTGCCCAAAGACTCTACTGCAGGAGACGCAGAGGCGTCTTATTATAACAGATTAGCTATGAATTGACATAATTATTTTCAGAGAGAGGTCTTGGGGCCAGGCACATCCTCTCTGTAAATGCAGGAGATGGCCATGCTTTGGCCAGATGGTGTTACCCTGTTTCTTCCAGAAAAGGTGGAATCAGCTCTAGGGCCATGAAGGTCTGTCCCCAATTGTCTGAGAACTGGAAAGAGGACAGGACCAGGAGTGGGAAGACCCAGCTCCTGTCACTGGTTTTGCCATTAACTATCTGTGTGACTTCAGGCAAGTCACCTCCTCTTCTGAGCCTCAGTTTCTCTACCTGTGCTACCCATGAAATGAGGGTGCCAGACACCATCCTGAGCCTCCTTCTAGTATAAAAGAGCAGCAATTCCATGATTACAGGGAGCCCGGACATCCAGGATCAAAGCAGTCAATCTACCTGCTCTCACTTTTAGCTATGTCAGTTTCAATTTTGTCCCCAGCCTCCTCCCACCTGCCACTCATTCTCAGACTTTCTTTCCTGCTGTATTCTGATCGTATCAAGGCTCTGATTCAGCAGGAAGTGTCATTTCTGCAGACACTAAGGCTTGATCTAAGGACTGGGGCAAGAGGAGATTTAGGAGAGCAGTTTGTCTCACTTCATGAAATTTGATGTAAAAATTCAGATGTGCAAACCCAATACATTGGAAGACTGTTGGTTTCTAACAGAATCATCTAGAAACACAAATTTGCCCATCTGAAAGTCCCTCACATGGATGATGGGAAGGAAATTATACTGAGTACTTGGCTACCATGCTTCAGGTCCTGAACTAAATTTAACATATGTCATTTAATTTCATTCTTTCCAAAAAAATCCATCAGGTAAGCAATCTCATCCCCATTCTGCCAATAAGGTCAAAAACAGTACAATATGGGAAGATGCCAGGCCAAGTATCAGAACAGAATTTTGTCCTAGAACCAGCTTCCCCTGGCTGCTGGCTTCCTGGGTTTTCTCACGAGTCAAAGGTGGGTGTTGGAGAGATCAGAGCCTGCACCTGCTGGTAGATCTCCAAGCTGCCACGATGCCCCCATCCCACCCTGTACTCAATGCATACCAGGGCCACTAAAGGGAGGCAGATAGCCATGGAAACAATGCCCTGATGCCTGTTCTGCTTGGGAACCTCCTGAAGGGAACATCTTCTCCCCAGCAGAAGGCTGGGGACCTTGACCCCACACATCTGCCCTTCCCTGCCCCTCTCTGACCACCTCTAGAACCCCACACATCTCCATTGGACTTCCAAACCCAGGCAGACCTGCTTCCAAACCTGAATGTGCAGCATTGACTCTTTGGGATCATTGAGGGCCTCTCTGAAAGTTCACCTCAATCCCCATTCTACTTAGAGACTCTCTTTGCCCAGTAGCTTCATCAGGAGGTGGAGTCCCTCACTTGCGTTACATTTACCTGAATCAGCCATGCAGTGCCAAATGATGGAACTGCTTCCTGACATCCTGTGAGACTTCTGCAACATGTAGATGGTGTTGCCGTAAAAAATTTAACAGAATTACAATTGACATCCGGACGCTTCTAGATTTGCCAATGAATCTGATGCCCATGTGTTGCCAAAAGCATTTATGGTCTCATAATTTGATTTACTTTTTTCCACGCTGCTCCCAGTGCCTGCAAGTAGGGGCAAAATGGCTGAGGCCTCCAGATGCCACGGAGGCTAATAAAGCTCGCTGTGCTCCCAGCATGCTCTCTGCTGTCAGAAACCGGCAATTAACTTAATAGGGTTCTTGAAATGGAGTCGATCCGGGAAATGTGGCATGTGTTGACACTCTCCCGCTGATCCAAGCAGCCTCCCACCATTGACTTGCAGGGTCTGTTTGCTATTTGAATTATTTAGGAGCTTGTTATGTGAATTAAAAAGCAGCACTTTGCAGCATTAAGTCTAATATTTTATGATCTTCAATTGATTAGGTGGGCTTTCAGGATTACATGGAAAGGTTAAGATAAAACACGCCTCAGACAGACGGCTCTCACCAGTCTGTTTTGCTTTTCAAAAACCTAGATGAAAACCCAAAAGGGGCCTGCCTCCCTCTTCCTCTCTAAGCTAGTCTTCCAGAACCAGCTTTTGGGTCATTGCAGAGCTTTGTCACCCTGAGGATACCAGAAGTCCTGGGTTCTCAGGACCAAAAGGAGGCTGGTCCTCTATTTCGAGACCTTTCTTTTGTCTCTTTCTTGGCACAAAGGTATCACTGCTGATGTGATGGCCAGAGGGACCACACTCCAGGTCTGAGCCTGCAGCGGGTGCCAGCCACTCCCTGGGACCTGGGGTGGGCATCCCTGTCATGCCTGCCTTTGGCCAAGGCTGTGTGCAGTGCACGCCCCATGCAGCATGATCTTTACAGACCACCAAGCTCCACAGGGCCTCTCTCTGCGACGAGTGCCAATTCATGCCCTCCTTGCCCTGCCAGTTGCCACCATCTTCTCCCCTGGCCAATGACAACAGTTTTCCACTGGGCTTCTCCCATTATTACCATTCCAATCTACCCTACATTCTGTAGCCAGAGGAATCTTTCTAAAACCCAGCTCTGATCATGACACTCCCCCTGCTCAAAAACCTTCTATGGCTCCCCATTGCCTGATGAGTGTGTGCAGCTCAATGTGGCCCCACCTCTCTTTCTAGCCTCATCTTCTATTGCTCCCATATGAACCAGCCAGACCAAGATACTTGTTATTCTCAAAACACATTTCATGTTTTCTCAACTCTGAAGAGCTGTTTGTGGCATTCATTTAGTGCCTTAGGCCCCCTTTCTTCACCTATTGAAATTCTACGAGTCATTGATAATAACAAAGAATAAATAAAGATATAATATAGGGCTTACTATGTTCTACACACTTTGTATATTGATCTATTTAATTCTCATAACAATCTTATAAGGTAGGTGCCTTGATTATCTCCATTTTATAGATGGCAAAACTGAGACTCAGAGAGGTTAGGTAAGTTCCCCAAGGTCACTCAGCTAGCAAGTGGCAGAGCTGGGATTCAAACCCAAACAGGCAAGGCTCATTTCAATTCTACTTCCTGGGTAAAGCCATCTCTGCCCCTACCTGTGTGGCCTCTATGTCCTCTGAGGTTGGCAGCATCCACCTTGCCATGGCACTGACTTCTCTGGGCTGGAAGCAGAGGTGCACAGCCCTCTTCTCTACTGCTGTGCCAATGCCTTGGGGCAGTCCGGGCCTCCTTGGCATCACAGGGCTTAGGGCCAGAGTGTGCACATTGGAGATGTTAATTCAAGCAGGGAGATTCAACTTGACCATAGGGTCATGCCCACTCAAACGGCACTGGCCCCGTCACTTCCCTGGTCCTCACTGCAGTTTCTGAGTGGCCGAAGGAGGCATTGCAGGGAGTGAAAATACAAGCTTTAAAGAAAGTGGCCTTGAATTGGGATCTGGGCTCCATCTCTTTTAACCATGAAAACTTGGGGGGACTAATGAAGTAAGAGAAGGCCCTGGATATATTAAAGTCATTATTATTTTCTATTAATATGAACTTCACCCAAGTTGAGGATTTTTATTTTTTTCGGAATATCAGCAGGATGGTCCCTGACTCCTGAAATCAACAACTCCGTGCAAAACAAGCAATGGCTGCTGCGCCCCACCCCTGCAGCAGGCAGGATGAGCCAGCACAGCCCCAGCCTCCAGGGGTCCCTGGATTGAAGGGGGGCAGGGCGGGCAGCACAGAAGGAGCCCATCTCACCCAGGCAGAGAAAGAGCAGGGCTGATTGGAGGGAGGTCCCTGAGCAGAGGGCCGGGAGCTCAGCCGGGAGGAGCTAGGACCCGCCTGATGCCTGTGGTGCATCCAGGTCAGTAGGGGTGCCACGAGGCTGAGGGCCAGCACTTGGGCAACTGCGCCTGGAGGACAGTGTCTATATGATTAGTGAGGCCCTTGTAGGAGACCTGTGCCCTGAGAGACAAGGCTATCACTAAAGTCCCGCAGGTGAGGGGCTGTCCTCAGAACCTCTCCACCGCAGGGAGGCCCTGAAGCCGCTCTCAGAAATTGTCTCGCCACCACTAATAACTCCTGGGTCTTGTTCCTTAAGGCAGCAAGGTCCTAAGGGGACTGGAACCAGGAAGACACTAAAATATGTGCAAAATGTTGAACACAAGTATGTATGTGTGTACACTAGGTAGAGATTCTGTAAAATTCAGTGTTACGTCAGGATAGGCTCACAGCTAGCTGCAGTAACAAATACCCCGTACAGCTCAGTGATTTAATACAAGACGTCACAGTCCCAGCACACAATGAAGGAAGGGCAGGGTGTTGACCACAAGCCCTAAACACAGAAGCAGCAAGCTGGTGGGTAGGTGGAAGGGTGCAGAATTGGCCCCCAGACACTCAACAGAGGTATTGTGTGCGGTTCCCCAAGATAAGGAGAGGCTGGGGGGTGGAGTCACTCAAGACAATGGTGCAGCTAAAGCCAAAAGTTCTGAACCAGAAACTAAGAAGACAGTCCCACGTGCCAAGGTGTGCACGGGGACTCTGTGGAGCTGCGGCAACAAAGCCAGCAGTGGAGCCTGCCGCACTCAGTTCAGAGCACAGCTCCCCCATTCATTAGTACTGATTGTTTCTGTTTCGCTTCTCAGCTTCTTGGCCTGTAAAATGGGTGCAGCGTCAGTCTCACCTCACAGGGCTTCAGGAGGGCCCAGTGGGGCCAGCACCAGGGCTGCCATGCAGCCATCTCTGAGTGTTGGCCCAGGGCCCTTTGAATACAATGCTTTTAGAAAAAGACCAGAAAAAAAAAAAAAAAGGAACAGATTTAATTCTCTAATCATGTGCATCATCAAATAAGACACCTCATTTATAGCCATTTTGCAATTAAAATGATCACCTCGTCCTTTTCCGTGGGGCCACTGTCCCGAATTAGAGGGCGTGCATGGACTCTGAGGTAGGTCAGTCACGTGGCCTGAGTGTTCCTGAGGTCAGCAGTTCGCACTTTGCGGAGCTTTACTTTATCCCTGGAGGCAGATAGGGCCAACCTCATTACCCCTACTTTACAGACAAGGAAATGGAGGCTCCCCAAGGTTTCAGCTGGGGAGCAGCCACTCTGAGACTCCACGCCAGGTCCTGGGCCTCCAAGCACAGGGTGGTCTTGGTAGCACCTGAGCAATCAGGGGCTCAGCACCCTCCAGGCTGCCTGCGGTCTGGCCTGTGAGCACCACAACTCTCAGGCAGAGGCCTTTCACAGGGCCTGGAGCAAGGGTCTCTGGGTTCACGTCCCAGCTCTGCCACTTCCTAGTCCTGAGAGCGTGGGCAAGCTGCTGGACTTCTCTATCTCATCTGTAAAATGGGGGTGGTATTACTGCCTATCCATTTCGGAGACTACGACAGAGGGACAGTGTGGTGGGTGGTTAGGACTGCAGGCTCTGACTCCAAGCCCAGACCTCGTCACTTCCTGGCTGTGTGATCTTCGAAAGCTCTGGTTCTGTTCTGAGCCTCGGTTTCCTCCTGTACAAAGGGGACAATAAAAGAACCTATTTGATAGAGATGTGAGTACTATGTGAAGCAATGTGACACACATAAAGCACCTAGGACAGTTCCTGGCACATGGGAAGTGCTAAACAAGTGTTAGCTATTATTGTATCAATGTCCCTGGCACCCACCACTGTGCCCAGTGGTGCTAAGCAACTGCTGTGGGATACATGAATGAGTTTTTATACTTCTTGTTCTCTGCATATCCAGAGATCCTCTCCAAATTCTCTCCCAAACTTAGGACCCTGACACAGGAGTTGTCACCAAGGATGGTCACCATGCCCCAGATACTCACTGTTTATAATGATCTCACTGAGTAAATAAATAGCATGAGATGAGAAGCCAGGCCAGGCCTTTCAGAAATACTCTGTCCCTGGCTCCAGCCAGGGCCCTGAGACACAGTGACCCTGGCCAGCTGACTCATCTCCCCAGTGTGAGCTAAGCTGCTAGGCAGCCCCACCCAGCCCCTCGGCCCCCCGAAGTCTCCTTCAGACGGTCTGGCAGGCCCAGCAGGAGCCAGTCTAAAGCAGCTGGCTCTGAGGTGGAGGAAAAGCAGGTGTGAATCTGTGACTAATGCCAAAGAAGGGCCATTAAAGGAACAGAAAAGCTCTGACCAAGGAGGTTAGGACAAAGGCCAGTGCCACGTGATGGAGTCACTGGTGGTTGGGAGGGGTCGTGTTCAAGGACAGATAAAGCTGTGCTGTGGGGTGCAGGTCTACAGGGTCCCTAGGGCCAGGCTGGCCTAGAGCCAGCACAACCCTCAACTAGGGAGGAAATTCCGGAAGCCCCTCTCCCACCTCTCAGGCCCGGGCCCCAGAATCACAGAGCCGTGGGAAGAGCTCACAGAAGAGGCTCCAGCCCATGATCAGGACTCGTCAGTGTAGAAAGATGGCGGCATCGAGCAAAGTCTCTAGTTGTTGGGCACCCTTCTTGGGAACCAAGATTTCTTCAGAAAAATATTTTTTTATTATTTTTAAAAGATAATTGATGTTGATTATTTCACTTATAGCCTTGAGCAACAGACTTTGGCATTTAGAGATGATGCAGTTCAATCACTTCTGTGTGCAGGTGAGAAATACTGTAGCATGGATAGGTGGAGTCACTTCAGAGAGGACACGCTACAATATTTATTGAGCACCTATCGGGCACTGGCCAAGGTGCTGGGGACCTGCAGAGAACAAGAAAATCAGGTCCCCATTCTCATGGAACATACGTTCTGGCGAGAAGACTGACAATGCACACTACGCAAATAGTGCAAACCATTCAGATCAGGATGAATCTTAGGAAGGAAACAGCTTTATGATAGTGATGGTGGGATGCTGGTGGTCATGAAGACCTCGTAAGGGTGACAGATTAGCTGAGGCCTGACGCAGAAGCCATGACAGGAGCAGAGGAAGAGCTCCGCCTACAAGTGCAAAGGCCCTGAGGCAGGTGCATGTTCAGGGAAGTCCAAGAAAGTGGAAAAGATGAATATAGCTGAAGCACCACAAGCCCTGCTACCCCTTATTGGGTACTTTACTTCGTGCCAGGCTGCACTGTAAGCACTCTACGGGTAACTCATTAAGTGCCCGTGAAGGTAGGGTAGGGTTCCATTATTAACCCCATTTCCAGTTGGAAGGCTAGAGGGGCTAAGTAACTTGCTCAAAGCCACCTATTAAGGACAGGACAGGCAGGATTCCATCCCTGCATTCCAAATTCAGAGCCAATTGGAGCAGATGCACAGGCAAAAGCTAGAGAACATAGCCTCCGTGGGCCTCAGGAAGGAGTTTGGATTTTGTTCCAAGTACAATGGGACGTGGTCAGGTCCTACAGTAGTTTAGTGGCCCCTTCCTCTCTGCAAGGCTGCCTGCGGTGAGCCTGGGGTCCGGACACTAGACATGCGCACCTCTCAGTCACAGGCTACCCCCGCCTTGGCGGCCGGGCCCCGAAGCCTCTCCCTAGACCCCTGTATCTCTTGTCCCTTCCGTGCTTCGGGCTCGGTGCTCAGACCCCAGTCGCACCCAGGGACCCGCAGAGCACAGCCCACCGCGTTGCGCCCAGACTGGCCTTGCAGAAGGGCCTTCTCGTCCCTCGATGGGCCGCCTCCCGGAGCCCTCCGGGCAGTCTCGCGGAGTGAAAGTTGCAAGGATAACCTATCATCCAAGCGCCGCGGATCACCGACCCGCACCGGGAGCCCTTCGCGCCGTCAGCGGCCGCGCGTTTCCAGCGCCGTAAGCCCCGGTGCCCGCGTGCCCGCGCGGTGGGCGCCCTGGCCCCTAGCGCGCACACGCTGACCCCAGCAGAGACCTTGGCTCTCAGCGAACCTGGGGCTCGGTGACCCCCGCACCGTGACACCAGGAACGTTCCATCCCAGAACATCGGCGACCCGAGGCTTCCCAGCCGGTGGTGGCGTGGCCTGATTGGCAGGTTCCCCCTTGGCGGAGGTGGGGGACCCGGGGAGGGCTGTTGTGCACAATTGCTGTTTTTACTCCTGCCATCATTAATTCAACTATTGACAGAGAAAGGAGGGTCCGCCACGGCTTTGTGTCACGCACTCACTGTAATTTACTTGAAAAGAATTAAATCACAATTACCTGCCATTTGTTTTGCATAAGCTGTAAGAAGCTGTGAGGAGTCTGTAATCGCCGAGCGCTTGGAAGGACAACAGCCCTATTGTTGCCATATTAGAACAATATTTCTCAATTTGAAACTTTAAACATTCGAATTAGCAGCTTTGTTTGACTGCGGTGGCCCACGGATTGGCAAGACTGACACCCCACCTCGGACTCCAGACATTACAGTTAACGAGCATAATTTTCATTCATTTAAGTCTAGACCGATTTTTTAAAATCATTGCACTTATTGTACAAATGTACCTCCCAAATGTTGGAAAGGAAAACGCAATCTTTTATCTGTTACCTAGCCTAGCTGATAAATTATCTAAATGCCATGAAAATTCCTCTTGCTAGAGTTAAAATCAGAGCAAACTGTAATTTGTCCGCTTGAGATTTGTTTAAATGTCCAAAGTAATCACACTGTTTCTCAAATAAAGTTACTTCTGTTCTCATCCCCCCCCCCCCTTTCAGATATGGTGGTCATGTAAATATGACTGATTAGCTTTTAAACCAAGGTTTTAACGTGTATTTAAAATATTCAATTCTGCAAAATTACATCACTGTTAACTGGTGTTTTCAGCAAATTTAGAGCAAAGGCTGGTTTTTTAAACAACTTCTGTAAAAGTAAAATGATGCTTTGAGTGAGCTGTAGTTTCCATGAACATTAATGGCCTTTTAGTAACACACTGTAAGTATTCAATCAAGCTTGAGTATTAAAAAGAACCCAGTTACTAATTGTAAGCACCCTTCAAAAATCAGGAAAAACTGAAGATACAAAAATATAGTTGGTAACATTGGAAGTAGCGTGCAGAGAAAGTAACATGTTATAGCGGCTTTTGCATATGGAAATAAATAGAAGTGGCTGAAAATAAGGTTGAAAATAGAAAAGATGAAGGAATAAAATGGTAGAATTTTAAAAATCAGATTAATAAAAAGCAAACTGAGATACAGATTTAATTCAGGGAATAATTAAAATGCGAAGTAAGAGAATCATATAACCCAAGAAAACAAGTCAGAGAAGGAGTAAAAATGCATTTGCTGTTGTTAACATTGGACTCTCACAATTTTAAAAAGTGAAATTTTATGATTGAAATGTGACTCGTATTTTAAGAGGTTTATTTTTTTAAAGAAAGAGCAAAAAAGTACTGGCTAATTTTTTTTAATCAATGGCTTTTTTTGTTGTTTAGGAAAAACATTTTGTTGTCTGCCCTCCTTTATTTTTTTTAAATGCATATGAAAATCTAAATGTTTTATTTTATTTTTAGTGACTTGTAAATTTTTCTAAGTAATTTGTTCTTTACTCTTCTAGGAGAGAATAAACACTTGGCTTCAGCAGAAAACAGATTACAAGTGGAACAAACCAAGGACTCAATTCCATTTTTCATGCCTGGGTTTTTGAACAATAATCCATAGAAGTGGGGGAGGAGGGGATACATTAGGCAAATGAAACAAAGTCCCCGATCTATATTCCTATTCTGATGTCACCTCCTGGAATATCGGCAACATTTTAAGTTCCAGCCTAAGCCATGAATTCCTTCAGAACAAATCAAATGTCTTTAAAGAATATTTCTGTTTGAAAAGGAATTAAGCTCTCCTGAAAGAATTTTAAAGGTTGTGATATTCACAGTCTGATAAAGCAGCACCTTTAATGAAATTCTAATTAGCAATTTCATGCACTTTGCTATTAGTCATATCAGATTAGTGCACATTTTCACAGCCTTCCTTTAATTAAGTGCACTTATTCCAAGTTTCAAACACTTTCCTTATAAGATGAAAACTGTGCTGAAATGTTATTTAGTAAACAGAGGAAGTGTGAAAGTGTAGGTGTGCGTGTGTACAGGGATGGACATTTTTAACTGTCTAGAATGTTTTTTACATTTAGAGTTGGTGAACTCAGGTTTTCATCTTTCTTTCTTGTATTCTCAGTATTTGCTTGTATTTCTAAGAGACCCACCCAAATCCTTATCCCAAGTGCACATCATATGTATTTTTGCTTAAAATAGAGAGGGAGAGAGAGAGAGAGAGGGAGAGAAGAATAAACAATATACAACATTTCATTTTAAAAATCTCTGTAAAGCAATGAGTGAACATTTATCTATGTC
Organism: Eulemur rufifrons; assembly: GCF_041146395.1. Classification (NCBI taxonomy): domain Eukaryota; kingdom Metazoa; phylum Chordata; class Mammalia; order Primates; family Lemuridae; genus Eulemur; species Eulemur rufifrons. Next base: position 60,324,579 of record NC_091010.1, on the reverse strand, counting down.
ATAGCCCCACCCTCACCGCCTTTTGTAGCTACCTCCTTTCCTTTGAAAACAGCAATACAATTTCATTCTACCTTCTAAATTTTATTCAGAAGCTACAGCCAGGAGCAAGCAGCCAGCTTCGTGAGCCGGTCCATGGGCGCAGGATGTCTTCCTTCACACCAGACTTCACTTCGGGAGCCCAGAGTCAAGCCAGCCAATTCCAGACAAGGCAGGACTTATCCTGGGAATGCACACCCTAAAAACTCCTGAATCCCCTGGGCCATGCCTCCCTCCCAGCCTGCTGGAGGGTTGCTCCAATGCAGGGAGATCATATTGTCTGGGAATGGACTTGATCTTATCTGCAACCTTCCTTTGTCAAGAGGAAATTTTTGTTGTCTGTTTTGCTCAGAGATTGAAACTTGTAATATCTTAACTAATTGCTTACATCTCGAACACATGTTCTCTTGTTGGTGTCATTCATTTATACTGTAACATTTTTGACATTTTTAGATCGTCTCTTGGGACGCCTGGGCCTCTTAGCAGTTCCCTGGATGAAGAGTGTTTGCCTAATGATTACTGACTGACATCTCAATAACGTGCAACATACGAGTTGGGTGCATCTATTGAAGAGTTCTGGGGTGTGTGTGTATGTGTGGTGTGTGTGTACGTGTGTGTGTTTTAATTCACGGTCCACTTTGTCAAGTCATGTGTGAGCCATAATTTAAGCTAATAATTACCAGACATGAATTCAATGAAACATTGGTGTCTACACTTAAAAAAAAAAATAGTCCTGAATTTTAATGCATTCAGAAAACGTTTGCCTTGGGCCAGGCTGGGTCCAACACGCATATGGAAGCACTTTAAAAGTGATAAATGATTTGGAATCTACCCTGTCTACTAGTGTGCTTCTCAGGAAAGAAAATTAGAGCTAACAGGTGTTAGATAGGGAATGCTGGGGCATTTTAATAGAATTGTCAAAATGTTGGTACCAGATGTTGACATTAATGCACACAACTCGGAACGTAATGCTGGGCCGCCATTTAAATGATTATTTGTTTAAATTTCAAGTCGCCAGCAGGAAATCCTTACTTTGTTCAGCACCTTTCTCTACAGACCATCCCCGGCTCTCTCCTCTACGATTTGCATCAAAGTGGAGTGGCTGTTCAGCTCACATATGCATGCTTTAAATAATCCATGCCTGTCAAATTTCATTTTTTCTTTTCAGATCATACTCATCGTATCCCCATCCTCACCAGCCTTGAAGTCGGCCTCAATGTATTCGTATACGAGAAAAGATGATTTAAATACTGCCAGTTACAGGATAATTAATCTTTGAACTACTGGATAACTTCAAATGTATATACCAAGTAATCTGCATGAACTTGTAATTACTATGTATTTATACGACATTTTCCATGTAATCACCAAGTCGTTACATGGTTATGTGAGCCTTGTGAATTATGCCAATAGCAGAAAACTAATCTCGCCCGTGACACTGCGAATAGCCTGGGCTGGAGTCGCCGGTATCCACTGCAGTCATGTAATCAAAGGACCCAGAAAGAGTCCATATCCTTTAAAGGATATTGTTTGCCTGCAATACAGTCCCAACTTTAAGAAATATCAGGGGATTGAGAGCCTGGTTAGGTGGGCGAACAGTGGCCTTTGTCATCTAGTTTACACATAGAGGCTGTGACTGGTTTGGGCCATTTATTGCTGCTGGACTTGAAAGGCAATTGGAGAAAAAAAAAAAAAATCTCTAGGCAAAGTCAACCATCAGTTCCACAAGCAGCCTTCTGCTTCGACGTGGGGAAGGTTCTGAAATAAATTCCAATGCAAGTTTCAAAAGCAAACCCCGAGGCAGATTTGGTTTGTCATCTTTTTGAACCCAATTAAAACAGGAGCAAAACCTCTTCCAGTTTTTTCAGACCAGTGCATCTTGTTCCAACACTCCAAAAGTAAGATCCCTCATGAAAGGGGTGTGTGTTCACACAGGCGTGTGCACCCACAGATATTTGGGCTATCTTAAGGTCCTCAAGACCCACATCAGACCATGTGCCCCCTTTTGTTCAAAAGCAACCATAGCGGCGGGAAGGCCCCTTCTTGCCTGTGTGTGAGGTCCTCTCCTTTCTCCCGGGCAGAGCAGCCGAGGTCTGCTTTCCTTGGCACAAGAAAGAATGAGGTAGCATGCAGAACTGGAGGCCTTTCTGGGAGTTACAAGTGGTTGTACCACCCAGAACAGGGCAAGGAGGCAGAGATGCTAAATCTATACTGGCTTCTGCATTTCCCCAAAGTCACAAGCTTTCCTCTTTCCTCAGTCCTGCTTAGACACAGGGAGGAAGAAACAAAGCAACAACCGTGGAGACGCTACCAAGGCCCTGGTGCCCGGCAGCCCCGTGCCCAGCCCCTGCTCTGGCTCACAGACAGCCCTGAGGCAGTGTCCCAGACCATGAAGGGGTGATGGCCATGTGACTCAGCACCCCTAAGACCTCTCTTCTTAAGAGGGTCAATCATCTAGAACTGTGCTGTCCAATATGGTAACCACTAGCCACAAGTGGCTATATAAATAATTCCAATTAAAGACTTAGTTCTTGGTTACACTGGCTGCATTTCACGTGCTCTGTAGCCATGTGTAGCTAGTGGCTACCATGTTGGACAGTGAAGATATAGACTATTTTCAGGATTATTGGTCTAGAAAGCTGCATAATTCTCTGGTGTCTCTCCTGATCTTTCCCTGCCCAGAGATACCAGCACATGGGAGTCAAAAGACAGAACCAGAGAGGCTTTCCCAAGCCCAGGAAGAGGTTGTCTGGCCTCTTCATAAGACCTTTCCTACCTGCACGTGGGTTTCTGTGTAGGGCCAGGGTCAGCCCCTGCGCTGAGTGAGTCACTCAGACCCAAGAGAGCCCTGGGAATTGTCTGAGGCAGTGGACACCTTAAGTGGCTAGTGGCCAGTTCTGAAGGCTGAATTGGTAATTATATCATGCAAACGGCAGCTTTGCTGGTATAAGCCTGGGATGCCATTTTGCCTTCCAGGATAAGGAATTCTAGGCTCATTTGCTGGGGATAAATTCTAATTACTCATTATTATTCATTACCTTTCATCATGTAAGCTGTTATTTGCTACTTGATTGATAGCATATATTACTCATTATTCCAGCTGCTTTTCCAATGCCCACCATATGCCAGACTCATTGCCTCTTTAATCCTCACAATAACCCTATGAGGTAGGAACTGGGATCCCATTTCACAGATGAGAAAATTAAGGCTAAAATGGATTCACTGACTCCCCCAATGCCATGTAGCTAGTGAGTGGTGAATCAGGATGTGAACTTCAACCCATTCACCATCCCATACACACAGGTTCCTCTCTGCTCCCAGCAGGCAGCTGGGAAGCTAAGTGGAATTTCCAAATCCTCAGAAATGCTCCTCACACTCAGCATGGTTTCCTTATGTCTTTCACTCTTCTAACAGCAGCTGTTGATGAGTCTGCAATAGTTTGCAAATGGCCCCAATTTTCCACCTTTTCCTATATTCATGCCCATTTGCAATGTGACTTTGCAGCTCCTTCCCTCGAGAGGCAGAGTGTATGTTTGCAGAATGTATTTCTGAATCTAGGTTGGCCTTATGACTTGCTTTCGCCAGTAAAATGTGACAGATGCAACACTGTACCAGTTCTGAGCCTAGGTCACAAGAGGCATTTCATGCTCTCTCTCTGTCTCTCTCTCTCTCTCTGAGTCCTGCCACCACCATCTAAACAAGCACAGGCTAGCCTGCTGGATCATGTGAGATCAATGGCCCAATTGTCCCCATTGCCCAGCTAATAGCCAGCCAACCTCCAGAAGCAAAGTCACCTACCTGACCTGCGGCTGGCTGTGGATGTGTGAGCAAGCTTTCTTAGGCAAGAACTGCCCAGCTGAGCCCAACTTAACTTGCCGACCCCTCAAATTATCAATGGATGGGGGTTGTTTAAGCTCCTATATTTGGAGGTGGTTTGTTTCACAGCAGGCACTAACCAAAGCACCCTTCCCAAGCCAGATGTTTTTTCTCATTATCCAAAATGTACTCAGCCTACTCCTTCTCCTTCTTTAATCAACTCTTTCTTTAGGGCTATGTATGAGCTTCTGCTAGAAACTTCAAAACCCATGGACCTGGCGACATTCAATAAAGCTCCTGTCACCACCTGAGCACCACAAAACCTCTTTCTCTGCTCATTAAACAACTGACAGATGAAAATTTTTATTTAAAAAAAGTCTAAACCTGTGGTCATTGGACATGAGATTAGTTCTCACTTTTGGTTCTGATTTTGGACCAAACCACAAAACCTCCCACATCCACTGAGATTCTTGCTTTTCTTTTCCCTTTCATAGCCAGGCATCCAGAGGAAAATATTCTTCTCTCCCAAATCCATCAGCAGTTAGCAGGGCTGAATGAGACTCACCCAACTCATTTTCCGTTTTCCCAGTGGATCCATTGATCCCAGGCCTCCCCGAGCCCCAGTGGAACTCGCAGTGGAAATCCTATCAGGCCTCATGTCTGGAACAGTGAGTGCCGTAGAGCCCAGAGCACATTCCACGCAGCTGGAAGTGGGATCCTGGCAGCTGGGTTACAGCCAAGCTGGGCAGTTCCAATAGCCTCCACAAGGCCTCAGTGAAATGGCCCATCATTCATGCTTTGGGTTTTAGGGTTTTGCAGGATAAAGATGAGTTCCTGGGATTCCTAAACATTTCAAACTCTGTATTCATTCAATTAGTAGGTCTTAGTCACCTACTATGTACAAGCAAGACTTGAAGGGATACAGTGAAGAAGGCAAAGAGTCCTATGGTTGGAAAGAGCTCACTGATGGAAAGCTATAACAGTGACAAAAGAATAAAAAAGGATGTCCAGCAGACAATTTTAAAAAAGGAAGAGCTTACTTTACGGGCATTCAGTGTTTGTCAAGCACTCTTCTAATTACTGTAGCATGCATTAATTCATCTAATCTTCGCACCTCCTATTATGGAAGCACTCTTACCTGCCCCGCTTCACAGATGAGGCGCAGAGAGGTTAAATGACACAGGCAGTCCGCTACTGCAGTCAACTGAAAATTCACATGACGATTTAGTGTGTGGAAGTTGAGCAACAGGCTCTATTTCAATGATGTGAAACATGGAAAATATCTAGCACCAATGTTCTATGATATACATCTGGTTATGTTTTTCTTTTTTAACTGACATACAATAAGTGTACATATTTATGAGGTACCTAGTGATATTTTGATACATATAATGTGTAGTGATCAGATCAGGGTAATTACCATATTCACCATCTCAAACATTATCATGTTTTTTGTGTTAGGAACGTTCAGTATCCTTCTAGCTATTTGAAACTATATATTATTGTTACCTATAGTCATTCTACAGTGCTCTAGAACATACCTGATTATCTTAACATGAAAAATTAACACATCTAAATAATTAAAACACTAATTAAATATAAATATAGACAGAAACATTGCTAAAGTAATTTCTTATGCTGAGCCTCTGTCCTCCTGGCTGATCTGAAGTGGTTTTTGTACAACAAAAAGAGCCGGGCTCCTGAGCTGAGAGGCTGCCAGCCCCAGCGAGCCATGTGGAAGCTGGCAGCTGACAAACCTGAATTTGAACAAGGGCTGGGTGTCCTTGAGCTAGTCACTTAACTTCTCTGAGGCTCAGTTCCTCAGCTTAGCATGAAATTAATGATAACTTTTCATGTCTCTTGGCTTTGTGAAAGGCTCCATTAGATCATGTTGTGATGAGTTCTGTGAACTGTTAAGCTCCTGGTAAAGTTTGAGAACCACCACCTTAAGTGATGCTGATTCCCGGAGAGAGCCCCAGGTTACAACTGTGGTCCCAGGAACATTTTTGATAGTGTTCTTTCATCCTCAAATTGTTTCACAATGGATGATAAATTGTACCGCCCATGCAAAGGGCTCACATGAGCCTGGCAGCCTTCCTAGGAGATGGGTAAAATCACATTATCACCATGGAGATGGGGGCCAGGAAGAGAAAGGGGAGAAAGGAAGGGATAAAGACAGGTAGGCAGGCTTTCTCTAGGAGCTGCCTTTTGGGCAACTATAAACAACTGGAATTAGAGATGATGGGTCCAAGACCTCAGTGGCCCAAAGGATCCTGGCTTTTGGGGCCATTTCTATATCAACAATTCTGTTATCATCAATAGAGGTCACTTCTGGTCCTCAGTCTCACAGAACCTGGGTATGGCCTCAGAATTCTTTTTTTTTTTTTTTTTTTTTTTAATTTCAAAATCTTAACGGGGTACAAGTGTTTTAGGTTACATGGATCACTTTTGTAATGCTTGAGTCCCAGCTGTAGGTGTGTCCATCACATAAATAATGTTCATTGTACCTGTTAGGTAGTTTGTGCCCCTCCCTTCCTCCCCCCATCCCCCCAGTTGATGTCCACTGAGTTTTATTTCTCTCTGTGCACATATGTGCTCATCAATTAGTTCCAATTTAATAGTGAGTACATGTAATGTTTGTTTCTCCATTCAAGAGATACTTCACTTAGGAGAATCATCTCCAATTCCATCCAGATTGCTGCAAAAGGTATTAATTCATCTTTTTTATGGCTATGGTATACCTCTACCACATTTTATTAATCCACTCATGAATTGATGGGCACTTGGGTTGATTCCACATCTTTGCAGTTGTGAATTGTGCTGCAATAAACATTCAAGTACAGGTGTCTTTTTGTTGAAAAGTCTTTTTTTCCTTTGGGTAGATACCCAATAGTGGGATTGCTAGATCAAATGGTAGGTCTACTCTTAGTTCTTTGAGGAATCTCCATACTGTTTTCCATAGAGGTTGTACTAATTTGCAATTCCACCAACAGTGTATAAGCATTCCTTTCTATCTGCATCCACACCAGCATCTATTATTTTTGGACTTTTTAATAAAAGCCATTCTAACTGGGGTAAGGTGATATCTCATTGTAATTTTAATTTGCATTTTCATGTGATTAGTGACATTGAGCATTTTTTCATATGTTTATTGGCCATTTGTCTTTCTTCTTTTGAGAAGCTACTGTTCATGTCTTTTGCCCACTTTTTAATAGGGTTGTTTGGTTTTTTTTTTTTTTTTTTTTTTTTGCTGATTTGCTTGAGTTCTTTGTAAATTCTGTATATTAGCCCTTTATCGGATATGTAGCATGCAGATAATTTTTCCTATTCTTCAGGTTATTTGTTTGCTCTGTTGATGGTTTCCTTAGCTGTGCAGAAGCTTTTTCATTTAATTAAATCCCATTATTAATTTTTGTTGTTGCTAAGATTGCCACTGGGGTCTTAGTCATAAATTCTTTGCTCAGGCCAATATCTAGAAGAGTTTTTCCTACATTTTCCTCTAGAATTCTTATGGTTTCCTTTCATGCCTTAGACTTAAGTCGTTTATCCATCTTGAATTAATTTTTGTGAGTGGTGAGAGGTAGAGGTCCTGTTTCATTTTTCTACATGTTGTTCTCCAATTTTTCCAGCACCAGTTATTGAATAGGGCTTCTTTTCTCCAGTGTACATTGTTGTTGTCTGCTTTGTCAAAGACCAGTTAGTTGTAGGTAGATGGTTTTATGTCTGGGTTCTCTGTCTGCCCCATTGGTCTATGTGTCTGTTCTTGTGCCAGTACCATGCTGTTTTAGTTACTATAGCCTTGTAGTATGGTTTGAAGTCTGATAATGTGATGCTTCCAGATTTGTTCTTTTTGCTTAAGATTACTTTGGCTATTCAGGCTCTTTTCTGGTTCCAAGTGAAGCACAGAATTATTTTTTCTAGATCTGTGAAGTCTGACATTAGTAATTCGATGGAGATGGCATTGAATTTGTAAATCAGTTTGGGTAGTATGAACATTTTAATAATGTTGATTCTACCTGTCCATGACCATGATATGTTTTTCCATTTGTTTGTATCCTCTGTGATTTCTTTCCTCAGAGTTCCTTAGTTCTCCTTGTAAAAATCTTTTACCTCCTTGGTTAAGTATATTCATAGGGTGTTGTTTTTTTTTTTTTTTTTTTTTGTAGCTATTGTGAATGGTATTGAGTCTTTGATTTGACTCTCAGCTTTACTGTTACTGGTATATAGAAATGCTACTGATTTATATGCATTGATTTTGTATCCTGAGACTTTGCTGAATTTATTTAGAAATCAATCATAAGAGAAACACTCAAACCTACACAAAGTCATGAAAATTAAACAACCTGCTGCTGAGTGATTATTGGGTCAAGAATGAATTAAAATGGAAATCAAAAAATTATTTGAACTGAACAACAAAGGGGACACCAGCTATCAAAATCTATGGGGCACAGCAAAAGCATTCCTCGGGGGAAAATTCATAGCTTTAAATGCCTACATTCAAAAGACAGAAAGATCACAAATTAACAATCTAATGTCATACCTCAAGGAAGTAGAAAAGGAAGAACAAACCAAACCCAAAACCAGCAAAAGAAAAGAAATGATGAAGGTCAGAGCAGAACTAAATGAATTGGAAAAAAAATTATAAAAGATTAATGAAACAAAACGTTTGTTCTTTGAAAAGATAAGAAAAATTGACAGATCTCTTGGAAGATTAGCCAAGAACAGAAGAGAAAGGATCCAGATAAGCTCTATCAGAAATTAAAAATGTGACACTGTGGCTGATACCACAGAAATACAAAACATCATTCATTAATACTACATAAATCTCTGCACACATAAACTAGAGAATGCAGATGAAATGGACAAGTTCCTGGAAACATACAACCTCCCAAGACTCAACCAGGAAGAAATAAAACTCTTGAACAGACCAATAATAAACAGTGAGATCAAAACAGTAATTAAAAAAAAAAAAGCCCTGGACTGGATGGATTCACAGCCAAATTCTATCAAACCTACAAAGAAGACCTGGTACCCATAATGCAGAAATTATTCCATAATATTAAAAAGAAGGGAATCCTCCTCAATGAATTCTACAAAGCCAGTATCACCTTGATACCAAAGCCAGGAAAAGATATAACAAAAAAAGAAGACCAAAGATGAATATCCCTATGAATATAGATGCAAAAATCCTCAATAAAATACTAGCAAACTGAATTCAATAGCACATCAAAAAAATAATCCACCAGGACCAAGTGGGCTTCGTTCCAGTGATGCAAGGATGGTTCAATATATGTAAATCAATAAATGTGATTCACCACATAAACAAATGCAAAAACAAAGACCATATGATCATCTCAATAGATGTAGAAAAAGCATTCAACAAAATCCATTACTTTTTCTTAATTAAAAACTCTCCACAAACTAGGCATAGAAGTAATATATCTCAGAATTAAAAAAGCCATGTATGACAAACCCACAGCCAACATCACATGAATCGGGAAAAGCTGAAAGCATTCCCCCTGAAAACTGGAACAAGACAAGGATGCCCACCATCCCCACTTCAATTCAACATAGTGCTGGAAGTCCTGCCAGACCCATCAGGCAAGAGAAAGAAATAAAGAGTATCCAAATCAGGAAAGAGGAGGTCAAACTATTACTCTTTGCTAATGATATGATCTTGTGTCTAGAAGTCCCCAAAGATTCCACCAAGAGTCTCCTGGAACTGATAAATAAACTCAGAATTCTTCTATACACAGAACGCCAGGAAGCTCTTATTTGCCAGACCTGACATAATTCATCCCACTTCATCCCAGAGAGGAGCAGACTGAGGCCCAGACAGTGACCCCCACACCATGGACATCCAAGGTGTTTGTAGAGCCTGGAGTCCCTCATGGAGCTAATTTTTCTTGGTCCTTTGCACCCACAGATCACCTAAGTGTGAATTAATTTGTTTGGCTGGGCTTGCTGAGAAGAAAAGAGGAATATTGTAACTTTGGGTGAAGCAAGCCTGAGCACTCCTGGAGGAAGTAACCTTTAACTTCAGCCTAACCGTAAAGGTAGCATCACCCCTTTTATAGGTGAACAAATAGAAGTGCAGAGAGATGAACTGGCTTGCCATAGTGGCAAAGAGGAACTTAACCTGGGCTTCCTGATACTAATTCATCCTTGGATATTTGATTAGGAGTGTGGATTGCCTTTCAGATATAAGAAATCTCCCTCACTGCTGGCCTGAAATTTTTATATTAGGAATTCATTCCTTTGGCTCTTGAGAACATTTTGGTCTTCTGGAGTCCTCCCTGTGAGACCAGCTCCTGTATCTGTGAATGCAGTTCTTAGCTGGTAGTGAGCTGAGAATGAGGCTGGGGATGGCGGTAAGAAAGACCAAAAGGAGGAAGCAGCCATCTCACCTGTTTGGTTGCATCTGAATACTTACCTTTCTATTATAGACTTAATATTTTACTTTAAATTGATTTGCTTTTTTGTTATAACTTTAATACATTTATTTTAAAAAGAGCATATCACATTACTATTGTAAAAGGAAAACCAGTTTCATTCACTATAATTTATTAAAACCAATATATGGATTTAAAAATATCAAAATATTGGTCACTAATAACACCAATCAGCTCACTAGTACATTTTGGGAAACTCCAACACACAAGGGAAGAGCAAGACTAGGAGAGGGGAGAGGAAAGGGATTCCCATTTCTATACTGAGGCATCATGGCACTTTTCAGAAGAATCCCAGAGAGTGGAGAGGGGCTTGGGCATGACCTTGGCTAAGCTCTTCTATTCTATTCCAAGCCTCAGTCTCTTCGGCTGTAAAATGGGGCTGAGTATGATCATTCTTTCTTCTCACATGCCTGGGAGGATCATTAATTAGGGTATGGCTGCTCACAAGCTTTATAAACAGTGACACAGGGCACAACATTGAATGCTCAACATTATTTTTCTCAGTTCTCCCCACAATACGAAGCTGCTAGCCCTGAGCAGATGAGGGTTGCTGCTCCTCACAGATCAAGGAGACCTGGTAACACTTGTCATGGCAACACGTAAACATAAAACAGAACCCGAGAAAATGCAAATGAAAGTAGGCCATCAAGACTAGGGGAAGCATAAGAAGGATGTGCAGGTCATAAGAGACCACATAGTAGCTTTAGTTTAGCTTCATATTTAATACTGAGCTTCCTGGTGGCAAAGGGGAAAAGGGAAAAATAGTAATGAAGGAGAAAAGGAAGGAAGCATATCTACTTCTCAGGGGACACAGAGGTCTTCCCAGTCTTGAGCTGAAAAATTAACTTCTCACACAGAATTTAAAATGAGGACAACTAGGGTAACAAGAAAAATAGTGTCAGCCCACAGCTATACAGATCCCTGGGCCATTGTCAAATCTGACAGTACATCCTGGCTACTTGTGGATTCACACTTTTTCTCTCTCTGGTTTTGTGACCATCTTGACAGTGTGCAGTGGGAAGAGTGCTGAACTCTGAGCCAAAGGACCTGGTCCCAGTCCTGGGTTGTGGGACCATGCAAGGCAGTTAACTCTAGCCAAAATCTATCTGTCTGGTGGTGCAGCCACTACACATCATTTTAGAAGAATTCTAATGACATCAGAAATGCTCACGAGGCAATACTAAATGACAAAAAAGCAGGATTCAATATTGTAGATATGATATGATTTCATCCATATTAAATAAGTCAGCAGATGTATAAAGAGGCCGAATGCAGAGCGGCGAGGGACACAGGACAGGTGCCAGAGCCCACTGGCCCTCTGGATTCAAACCTTACCCACTCTCACCCCCAATATCTGCATGACCTGCGAGTCAGAACCATTCTGTTCCTCTGTTTTCTGTAAAACATAGATAAGAATTGTACCTACCTAGTTCAGTTGCTTTGAAGAATAAATGAATTTGCACGTAAAAAGCACTTACACATTCAGTGAGCACGCACGTGTGTGTGCACGTGAGCATATGTGTGTGGTCACTGAGAAAAGTCCAAAGGGGAAAAACCCAAAATGCTAAATGTCATGTGGCACCGATTTTTGTGTTCCTCGTTCAGCTTTTCTCTACTTTCCAAATGCTTCCCTGTATTCTACTTTTCTACTGAGGGGCAAAAAAGACAAAATGCTTTGCGTTTGCCTTTCCACATCTGCAAAATCAGGATCATGAGGCTTGTTCAGCCTAACTTCCAGGGTCATTGTGGGATTCAAAGGAAATACTGAACTCAGGGGTTTGTAAACTGTACAGTGCTGTGCATAGTTGGAGCATTATCTGTACAAGCACACTGGGGCCTGGGATCCCCAGCAATTTGGGTGTGGCCCCCAAGGGTGGGTCCTGCAGCTGTGTCTCCCTGGCATGCTGGCTCAGGATGTGGGTTGGGGGCTGCTTTCCTCACTCAGGGTAGGTCCTTTCTGATCCTATCTCCCAGAATGGCCCCTTGAGCAGAGAAAAACCTTTTACCCTCAGCCCTTCAATGTTCACCAGCCCCTCAGGTTTAAAAGTTGAGGCATTCTCGATCATTCCATCTGCGGTGGAAAGAATATCTTTCCTGCACCCTCCCACCCACGTGCACCCCGACTCCTGCCATAATCCACCTCTGAATACTTTTCATCAAATACAAGGATTTTTTAATGTGTGTGTCGGGGGGGGGGGGGTGTCTACTTTCTTGGGCGTTTGTCCCGCAACTTGGGGGACGTCTAGAGCCAGCCCCTTCTCCAGCTCACCCATCCAAAGTCACATCTAGAAATGAAATAATAATAACCTATCAACCTTCTGGGCTTTTCTTCCACATTTTCTTTCTTACTCTTTTTCCTTAAAACAAATTTGACTTTTTAAGCAAGATACCACTGTATATTTATGGGAGTTTAATAACTTCTTCCATTAATAACATAGACAAACTAATTTACCCAAACGTGTCTGTTTTAAACTCTGGGAACAAAGGGTGGGAGGATGAAAATCAATCTTTCTTTTGTACTTGAGCCACTGACCCGTTAAAGCTTTGAAGATCATTTCTTTAAGAAATTGTGAGGAGTTATTTAACTACAAACAGCAGCTACCTTCCCATTCCAGCTGCGTAATCAAGCATAATAAATTAGAGTTTAAAAAAAAAAAGTTGACTCTGTTTTTTTCTTTTTCTTTCTTTTTTTTTCTTTCTTTCTTTTTTTTTTTTTTTTTTTTTTTTTTTTTTTTTTTTTTTTGGTATAACTGAAAGTCCCTAATAGCACTTTGACAAATCGCCTTCACGGCAGCGGCAGCAGCAAACTCCCCTCGCACCCGGGCTGGCTAAGCGAAGGGGAAGCCGTGTGTTTGGAGACACTCCCGATTGGAGGCTGCAGGGAGACAAGCCCGGGTTTTACCTTTGAAGCAGGGCTTGATAAAGTTCCTGTCCCTGGCAGCAGTGAGCGTGGCTATAGGACCCAGCCACCCTCAACTGGGTGGCAATTCCATTTCCGGCCTCAGCCCTGATCGCCCACCCCACGGAGGGACCCTCCGTTGAGAACGAGCAGTTCGGCCTGGGCCCTAGGACAGCGAGGAAGCTCCGTGCCGACTCTGGGCAGCATTCCTCCACGCAAACCTTTCTGATCCGCTTTGATAAAAATCAGTCTCTGTGGGTCTCGAAAGAGTCAAAGGCCCTTCTTAATCAAATGATCAACTGTTCATTTTGAAAGCTTGACTGGTTCAATTAAGACCCCAGGCAGGAGACGGGCCGGTCATATTACGCTCCTTTCCAGCCGACCTGGCCAGTCGCCGTCCCTGAAACCTACCTTTGACCAGCCCTCTCCTGTGCCTGCCTGGAATGCTCCGCCACCCTCCACCCCGTGAAATCTGACCCACCCTTCAAGGCCCCATTCTGGTCCCACCTCCTCCCAGGAGCCTTCCCTGGCCCAACCAGCTGGCAGTGACCTCTCCGCCCTCCGCAACCTCATAGCCCTCCACTGGGGCCTTACTGTGCACTGCCTGAAGCCGCTGCTTACCTTCTTACAAGCAATCCGATGGCGAGCTCCTTCAGGAGGGTGGCCCCCGGGCTCGGCCTCCCTGGACATGCTTGGCCTGACTGCCCGGAGACGAGGCCTTTACGCACCACTGTGTGAGGCTACCATCAGGCAGCCCTCAATGACAAAGGGTGGCTTCCAAAAGTTCACTTGTGAGTCAGCTGTTTGGAATTTAGAACGTACTCTTTCATTTCTTCCAGAATAACAACGTTCTAAAATGATGCAATGATCCTTTGGTGGTGGCCAGGTTGCAGGCTAGCCCAGTAAGTCCTATTTTGCCATAACGTAACTGCAGCAGCCTTCAAGATGCACTGCGATTATTCCATCAGTGTTAGCCGGTGGCCGGCGGGGCCACTAAGTCAACAGCCTTAATCCCCTGTGAGCTACAGATCTTCTTCTGGGCTAGACTGGGAACACCACCCCATTATCGGCTCAGGGGCCATGCTGCGGTGGGGACACGCATTCATCCGCCCATGCTTGCTCCAACCTGTCCTTGCCACAGCAGCTGGCAGGACACAGAACAGGGGCACAGATATGAATCCCCTCCCATCTGCTCTCTCTTCCTGGTGCACCTAAAACAAAAGTAAGGGAGACTCAGAGTCACTGGGACCAGTCCCAGCCAGAGTGGAGCCCTGGTGAAAGCCAGCGGTCTGGCGGACAAGCAGCAGGGTTGAGGGGCCTGGGGGTCGGGAGGAGCAGATTTGCCCACATTGCAAATCTGTGGGCAGCTGCCCTTCCAAGCAAGCCCGGGCCCAGCCCATCACGTGTGTTATCTTGCGAAGACATTAGTATTTCAATTTGGAGATATAGCAGAGACATCCTTATCCTCTGATGGCGCCATAACCTTCCCTGCCTGTCCCCGCCACTGGGCTGTGTGGGGCTGCACCCCCCACAGACCCCCAGCCTCAGAGTAGAAGGTCAGATGATGCCGGGACCTCCTCGGTTTTGACCCTGCCAGTCTGCCCACACGTGGAGCGACTGGCCACGCTGAATTTTTATTTTTTGAAACAGCAACACTTAAGGAATAGAATGTTTTCAGTCTTTCCACCAGCTAATCCTCTGCGTCAGCTCCTACCTTCAGAATTTGTGCACTCACAGATAATACCACAGGTATGTCTCTTCTGATCAAGTGACCGATAAATTATGTCCACATCCAGTGTATTTTCTAGAAATGTCTCCACCCCAAATTTCAGACCCATCCTCTCAGTTCATGGGACCCCAAAACACCTTTTAAACCAACATACTAACACCAGGGAGGTTGACCCTGGCAAGAAAGTCAAAGGAGGCCTGCGTCGCATGACCGTGGGGAAATTCTAGTGGCACAAGTCTAAACAGGGAAGCTTTCCGAGCCGCCCTTACCTTGTCGCTACGCCACTTTGCAGACGCTGTGTTAGAACCCATTTAAAGCATTCAAGCATATAATCAAATTTCAGTAATGAGTTATTAATTAAGCAGGGGCAACCAATTCTCTGCTAACTGCCTCATAAACAATCGACAGGAGATTTGTGAATTTTGACTTCCTGACACTATTAAACAAATCAATATTAGGTTTCAGACACAGCAATTCAGACAGTTTTCTCTGTTATTTGGCAGCCATCTGCCTGGAATACTAATGAAAGAATTAAGAGCTGGAGATTTTGCATGTGTTCCATCAAAAAGATCCTTATCTGTGGGGAATTGAGGCCTGATTTGCATGGAAGAAGACTTTGCTTTTGTAGGTACAATTTTTCTCAATATGTCACTCATTAGTATTTATAAAAGCACTGGGCAGTGGAACGGCCACCAGGCTGCACCACAAGCAACCAGAGCCCCACTGGAGATAGCTCAAACAAAGAAATTCATTTATTTATATATTTTGCAGACTGGTTAATTTATAGCTAACCTAACCCGTGGAAAACTTGGGCCTAAGAATACAGCCAAGCTTCTTTCTCAGCTTTTATTTTTGTAAAAAGGTCTGTTTGTTTCAGTGTAGAAACGGCTAACTAAACAAGGCAGATACAGTTTTGCAAAAGCTGGGTTTCGTCTAAGTGGCAAAATGTGGTCATCAAAGTCACCTACCCTTGACCTTCTCTCTCTTTCTCTGTTTACCACCAGAGTTCACTTAATAGCGATGCTGTTAGAAATACCTTGTAAGGACAATGACGAGGATTTAGCACCGTTTGTCTAAGGAAGAAATGTAGTGCAGCCTGCTGCAGAGCGAGTGTCTCTCGCCGGTCCTCCGCCACCCCAGACCCAGAGTGGTGGCTTTATTCAAGGGGTCACTCGGCATGTACAAGCCATTTGCTCTGTGGCCTCCTGGCTTAGCCAGAAAAGTACCCAGTAGGGGTCAACCTGAAGATTTAAGAATTGGGACTAACACAGTCACTAGGACGCTTTCCAGACTCACAGACACAGAGAAGTTCTCCTGCTTGCCAAATACTTATCTAAATCCCTTGAAGCCACAAAAAACCTGTAACTATAGGATACAATTTGTATATTGTACATGTATACATATTATGTGTATATGTGTATGCATATGTGTGTATTATGCACACATATATATTTACATATATGTACTTTTATATATGGATTTATATTACTTAGATACACACACGCACATATCCAGAAATGTACTTGTTGGGAGATTTGGGGTTGAGTGTTTTGTTCAGAGGCATTTTGATTCTGTTTGTAGGCAAAAAGAATTGAAGGTATTTTAAAACAATAATCTAAAACCAAAAAATGAGAGTGTTGATCTATTCCTAAAGCTGAATGATCTTCTCGAATTCTGGTTCCCATCTCCAGGTGCTTAGAACTTTAAGGAGCTCACTGAGTAGCTTCAGAGGCCTCTGGATATCTCCTGATACTGTCTTCAAACCTTTGCATATTTGTATTTTTTAAGGAGATGCCTCACAGCTTAAATCAACATTCTTTAGAGTTCTATAACTCAGAATAAATTAAGAACCACTTTTCTGCCACTTTTATAGGTAGGAAAGCAGAGGGCCAGGTGAGCGCTGTGATTCTTAAGATGAGTGATGGATAGTGGATACAATCCCACTCCAGACTTCTGGTCTTCTGGTCTTTTACTTCACGACATGCCTATATACCAGGTAGGATTAAGTTCAACTGCTGGCAACAAGAAACAACAGTGACTTAAGTAGGCATAAACCAGCTACCATTAAGATGGCAAAACCGGCCGGGTGCGGTGGCTCACGCCTGTAATCCTAGCAATCTGGGAGGCCGAGGCGGGTGGATCGCTCAAGGTCAGGAGTTCGAGACCAGCCTGAGCAAGAGCAAGACCCCGTCTCTACCAAAAATAGAAAGAAATTATATGGACAACTAAAAATATATATATATATAGAAAAATTAGCCGGGCATGGTGGCGCATGCCTGTAGTCCCAGCTACTCGGGAGGCTGAGGCAGGAGGATCGCTTAAGCCCAGGAGTTTGAGGTTGCTGTGAGCTAGGCTGACGCCACAGCACTCACTCTAGCCTGGGCAACAAAGTGAGACTCTGTCTCAAAAAAAAAAAAAAAAAAAAAAAAAAAGATGGCAAAACCGTGTTGACAGTTTAGGCGCATACTTTGATTAATTGTACTGCTTCTTATTTGAGACATAATAAACTACATTTTTGATTCAAAATCAGACATTTCATATTTAATGATGTAATAGTTTGAAATTACCACAGTTAAAATAATTCATAAAATGAAAAATCAAGAGAAAATTCAGAAGTGATCTCTGTTCACTATCAATCTTCTGTTCATTGCCTATTGATAGCGCAACCTGGAAATATATTGTATGTTTTAAAATATATTAGTTGCGAATGCTGTCCATATGCCAACAGTGTCTTGAACACTAAGGGTTGACGTTTCCAGTTCCATAATCCTGGGTGGTGCTGTTAGTCTTTGAATATTAGTTTCAGACAACAGCACCTATACTAGTCAGTTTAAGCAGAAAGGGATTTATGATGGAGGATTGCATAGCTCACAGAATCTCTAGGAGGTCTAGAGAACCAGATTTGAATGCTATACGAAATATCATAGCCAAGGGCCACTTCGCTAGGAGAAATGCCCATCCACACCATGGACTATTGTACTGTAAAACCCATAGTCTCTGTGGCTCACTCATCAGAATCTATGACACTGAGAAATGGACTGTACAGACTCCACCACAGCCAGCTCTAACACAGATGCCTACACCCCACTGGCCAGCACATCTGAGCTTCCCGCGCATGGCTACCAACTTCTCTTGCTCATTTCTCTTACAAGATTTGCATTTGGCAAAATTCAGAGCGTATGCAGATTTCCAGCTGCAAGAGAATCTGGGAGGTGTAGCTTTGATTTGTTTTGTCCTTAGCTCCATAGCATCTATAGTATGAAAAGGTAAGCTAGAAGGGAGTTGTGATGAGGAGTAAGTGAGCTAACCTACAAAATCAGCCACAGTCATGCTGGTCAAGGTTTTCCCCCTGTAAAAACGAACATCGCATACTGTGGGGCTTACGGCATCCCTACAGTATTTCAGGTGCTGAGCTAAATGCTTTCACATTTGTAATTGAATTCAATTTCCACAAAAATCCTCTCAGTTAGGTATTTACCGCTTTATTTGCAGATGACAAAATTATGGCTTAGAGACATAAGAAACTTTCTCAATCTCACATAGACAGTGAATGGTGGAGCTGAGCTTTGCTCTGCTGTTTCCTAGTTCAGTAGAACAGCTACTGCATTGAAGAGATCATAGAGGCTCTTCCACCGAGTGACTTTACATGAGCTTTTATTTGACTTCCCTAAACCTCAGATTATTCATCTGGAAAATGGAAATAATTACTGCTTCATAGTGGAGTAGCAAAGAGGGAATGAGGTAACATATGTATATCCTTTAGCTTCGAATCCAGGAAATAAATGTTAAATAAAGAAATTTTGAAAAGTAAACTAAAATTTTAAACAAGGAGGTTGTTCTAACTTTTCACTCCCCGAGCACCCTTCCCTTGCTAAGTGGGACATGATTTACTTGATAATCTGCCTCACACAGGAAGGTTTCATGGCCAATAGCTCAATGTTAAAATAGGATTATGTGCCCAGGGAAAGGGGACCTTTTATAGTAGCTGTGGCTTGTTTTAAAAACAGGAGGTCTGGTAACACTCAGGCTTAATTAAACTGATTTCTTGATGAATCTAGTGTGACAGGGACCAACACTGCTAACACGCGCACGTGCTCCCAGGCTTTCCCTGGGCTTTCTGTGATGCATACTTAGGCAAATTGTTGGAGAAATAGTGGAATGGAGCATTGGGAGAAGTCTTTCTTCTTGAGTTGATCTCTGGGCTTTTGTTTGTGTGCTGAATTCAGGAATTGGGGAAGTGAAACTTAGAATAAAACGAAGCCAGAGAGATTAAATTGATAACAGATCTTAAAGAACTTGGCAGGGGAGGGAGAGAAGAGGGCAAGAAAAGAGAAAACCTAGTTATCAGTCAGAGTTTTAGGAGGGAGTGAGGGGCAGAGAGGTCGGAATGTGGAAGACTCCAAGGCAACTGTGGTTTGGGGAGAATTGGGGAAGAAGAGAAAGGGGCACTTTTAGAAATGTTGTTGAGGTTATTCAGTGGCTCTCCCTTAAGGCTGTTGTGTGTTTCTGAAATTACTTTTTAAGTTAGTTTTGGCTGATGGGCTATGCTTCTCTGTATATGACCCTACATAAACTGGGCCACATAGGGCCTGATTTATATTTGGGTTACACTAATTTTTAAAAACTTGGCTAGCAAAGCAATGGTATTTGCTTTATTTAAAGGTTTATAACTTATGGGTTTTAGGCCTTCAAAGGGATGGAAGATGGGCAAAAATTTTGCAAGAAATCTCTGTCTTTATTTGTTTACCAAACATTGTGTGTTGACTGAATACAGATATGCCTCCAGCACTCAAATATGCACAACTATTTTTCTTCTTTTTATTTAAAATGTTTTAGTTACATAATAATACATTACAAATTCTTGTTGCAAAAAATTCAAACAGAGTTAAAGAACTCTTTGCCAGTGTTTCATTTAAAAAAAGAATAACTAAAACTTATTGTGTACTTACTATGTCCTAGACACTAAGTGCTGACATTTAACTTGTTTCCAGTGTTTTGCTGTTTCATACAGTGAGTCAGTGTTCATCTCAGCTTGTTTACCAAAAGGGTTATCAGGAAGTGAAGTTGCTAAACCTCAGTGCGTGTGTATGTGATATATTTTTATATTTTAATAATCACTGCCCTATTCCCCTCCAAACTGGCTGCATTGCTTTATGCTGCTATGAACAGAAAATAGAAAAAAGTAAACATTTCTTCATACTCTGCCCATCACTAGACAATATAAAACTTTTAATTTTTGCCTATCTAATGAATGAAATGTTTTATTGCTGTTTTCATTTGCGTTTCCCTGATTACTAGTGAGATTGACCATGTTTTCATATACTTATCTGCCATTTGTACTTCCTCTGAATTACCTGTGTGTATCTGTACATTACGACCCATTTACTTAGACATTATGATGAATAAAATACAGGCCTATTTTCATATACTATTAAATTGAGATTACCTTTTTATCATTGTGTATTTTCAATTAAGATGCTAAACAGAGACTAAAAATATTTTGGATGTTTTAATGTTTAATGGCTTCTGTACACACGAGGGTTAAGAGCCACGGGATTCTCTGCAGGCCCAGAGAGCCCATGTCCTGGTGCAGGAGAGGCTGAACCAGAACTGCCTGAACCAGAACTGCCTGAACCAGGCTTTCACAGACCCCGCAGATGTCAGCCCTGGACAGTATGGACCCCAGAGGTCCAGCCAGCCCTAAGACAGGTTGCCTGGGAGGGTCTCTCCAAGTGCAGTGGCATCAGCTAAGGGTGATCTAAGGCCAGAAGTCTTCCCTTCCCACCCACTTTCACCCGGGTATCCTGGCTGTGGAGCCAGATAGAAGGGGGCTTAAACACATGCTCTGATCTCTACTGTTCGTGCAATCTCAGGCAAATCACGAAACCTCTCTGAGCCAAGCTTTTTCATCAGTAAAATGCAAGTAGCCAAACCTTTCCTAGAGCTGCTCTGAGAATCCAAGTGCAGTCCAGTCCCCAACCCAGAGATGAGCCATGAGATGCCCAGTGAATAGCTGCTGTCTGACTGTTACGTGTAGTAACTATTTCCAGTAAAGACAAACAGGTGAAAATATCTTGTGTACTAGTTTAAGTTAGAGCAAAGTGTCCTAATTCCAAACCTCACAAATGGATTCTAGGCTGTGGCTCTGACCAGAGTTCATTTTTAAATTTAATTTAATTTTCATTTTTTAATTGACATATAATAATTACATGTATTTATGGAGTATATAGTGATGTTACAATACATATAATGTATAGTGATCAGATCAGGGTAATTAGCATATCCATCATCTCAAACATTTATCATTTCTTTGTATTGGGCACATTCAGTAATCTCCTTCTAGCTATTTGAAACTATATATTATAATTAACTATAGTCATCCTACACAGGTAGAACACTAGAACTTATTCCTCTCATCTGGCTGCAATTTTCAATCCTTTAACAAGTCTCTCCCTATCTTCCTCTTCCCCCAGGCTTCCCATCCTTTAGTGTCTTCTGTCCTCTGTCCTCTGAGAACTTTTTTCAGCTTCCACATATGAGTGAAAACATGCAGTATTTGTCTTTCTGTGCCTGGCTTATTCCCCCTAACATAATGTCCTCCAGTTCCATCCACGCTGCTGAGAATGACAGGATTTTATTCTTTTTTATGGATGAATAATAGTCCATTGTGTACACATACCACATTTTCTTTATCCACTCATCTGTCACTCGCAACCTGTTCTGCAGAGACACCTGAAGCAAGGCCATGGGCCTGGGACTCAAACCTGGTGTTGTCCCCCAAGAAGCCCACCACTTTCCCAGCAACCTGGAGAGGCAGAATTTGGTACTGATTTCTTTGTCTCTTGCTGCTTCCCTTAATCTTGTGATGTCAATTAACTCTAATAAAAGTTAGATGGGAAAATTGAGGGGTGTAGACACACAAATATGTCTTTAGTAGGGAAACAAGAACAGCTTTAGAACTGTGGTCATTCCCAGGTGGAAAGAAATGTGGAGCCTCTGTCTCCTCCAGGTAAAAGAGGATTTGCAAAACTCAAAGAAAATAACTCTTGAAGCAGAGGTTTGAACTGTGCCAAGTTTGTGACGTGAAGGAAGTGGCTTCCAGAAAGGAAGTTCTGATTAAGGCTGACAGTTTTGTTGCCACTCCCGGGGGTATGGGAAGGCATTTCTCTTGGACAGGTCCGTGGGCTCCACCCACCCACCCCATGAGCCCGTTGGGGCTGGGTGACGCACCTGACGGCTGGTGATGGATTTCCCCCACTTTTAGTTAATTACCCTAATTCCTCACATCTGTAGAGCCCTTCAGAGTGTGCGGCATACCCAAGATCTTGCTTCACCTCATAACCACCCCATGGGGTGAGTGTTTGGGCCCCCATTTTGTACGTGGACAAATATGAAATTCAGAAAGGTGAGGTGATTTGCCCCATGGTAAGACTAAACACAGGTATACCAGGAGCACTGATGTCCTGCTGGCTTTCTCTCTCCCCCTCCTGAAAACTTCCTCTTGAATATGACAAACAGAGCCTGTTGGTGGCATGACAAACAAGTCATGGGTTGCCTGATGTTTGTCATGACAGTCTCTTGCCATTGCAAAATCCTTATATCCGAGGGCTCATCTGAGGATCACCTCTAGAAAGTCAGTGCTTCCTCCAAGACTGCACCTTGAGATGTACCTGGAGCAGGTTTTACATCCTACAAGAGGTTTTTGCCTTCTAGGCTATACACTCCCTGAGTCTCGTCCAAACATTTGTGGCAGAGCCCTTTTATTTTTTCCATACCCCGCTGCCCCACTAAAGACCCAAGAAAACGTGCACTCTGATTACATTACTATAACACTCATACTAAAAGAATTTCTTTGAAATTATTAAATAATAGCTCCCATTTCTCAAGTGCAGACTGTGAATCAGGTCTTATGCTTTGCATATTATACATGACTTAGTTCTTATTATGGCTATCTGATGTCACTATTTATGATAAGAGAGCTAGTTATCCACCAAGAGGCAATCTCTCCTTCTTCCATAGAAAGAGGATTGTAGCTGAACCCATGGCTGCCCAGCTTGACCACATTTCCCAGGCTCCTCTGCAGTTAGTCTGGCCGTATGGCTACATTCAGATCAATGGGATGTCACTGCAAGTTAGGTGTGCAACTTTCGGGTCATTTTCAACCCCAGAGGCAGCCCTTTACTTTACTCACTCTCTCTTTTTCCCATTCCTGTGCAAACCTGGCGATGACTTGGTTTTGACCATGCACATGAGGACGATACCCTAGGGGAGGCAGAGCAACAAGATGGAAGGAGCCTGGATCCTAGAATGATCATGTGAACAGAACTTCCCCATCAACCTTGGCTGCTCTTCCAGGACTGATACATGAGAAGGAAATAGACATATAGTTTTTGAGCCACCACATGTGGAGTCTTTTGTTTTGTTACTGTAGCTTTGTCTTTAATGAATGCAGTATTGTGATTTCCTTTTTACAGATAAGGGAACTTAGGCTACCGAAGATTAAGTGACCTGCCCAAGTTCACACAAATACAAAGGAAGGATTCAAGCCCATGTCTGTTGGATTCCAAAGTCTCTGCAATATGATTTATTTGCTCATTTATTCATCTAAGCTTTAATGGCTATCTATGTAATTGAAGCAAGAACCCCAGGGCTTTGCCTGTGCAGGAGAATTGTAAATCCTAATGTTGCCTCCCTCCCTTCCACCCTCAAAAGAATGCTCTGCTCAGGAATGAGTTATCCTGAGAGGCAGATGAGAGTTAATTTTAAAACTTCGACCTGTTCTTCGTGAAGCCATAAGTGGGTAGAGGGCTCTGAAATGGGCCCTAGTCCCTTATGCACATGGATCCTGGCCAAACAAGGGTTAAAAGTTAGGAGGAATAAGTTCTAATGATCAATTTATTGTACAGTGTGGTGACTAAAGTTAATGATAATGTATTGTATATTTCAAAATTGCTAAAGAAGTAGATTTTAAATATACTCACCACAAAGAAACGATAGGTATGTGAAGTGATGGATATGGTAATTACCCTGATTTAATCATTCTATAATGTACGCATGGATCATAATTTCAAATTGTACTCTGTAAACATGTACAATTACTATTTGCCAATTAAAATAAAATAAAATTTTTTCAAAACCCATTTTTTTTTTTAAAAAAGGGAAAACCAAAACCACCTTCATTAATACCCTAAAGGCTTTTTTTCCCATGGAGGCCCAGAGTCTGCGAGGAGGATAAGGTTGCATTTAGGAAAATGTCCTTATTCCTTAGTATGTACTAGACTGTTTGATCTGAGAATTATTATTTGTCAGTGACAGAGGTACACGTATGAGTGTGTGTATGTTTACTTACATTTCATATATTTGTGTGCATATGTGGTTACATGTGTATATGGGTTTGTGTGCGTGTATGGGGATTGTGTATGTAAACATATGTGTGTGTGGTGTGTGTGTCTGTTGGTTGTTGAGGTTGTGCATGTATTTGAATGTTTGCTTTCATTTTTGGTTTGTGTGTATGTTGCTTCACCGGTTGCCCACTGGATGACTGGGAGAGAATGTTCTCTATTCTCCCCCGATGGATGAGAGATCTGGAAGAAGAGCTGGCTTGGTGTGGCCAGTCCCACCCCAAACTGTCCTAACTGTCCTACTCAAGCCCCTCTGGTCTTCTCCCAAACACACACACACACACACACACACACACCCCTTTTGTCAGTCTTCACCAAATTGCTCAGCCTCTGAGAATGAGCTGCAGGGTTTACCAAAGCTCACAGATTGGCTGCTGAGAGGAGATGCGTGAATTCCAGGACAAGGCCAAGCCCTCGGAGCAGAGCAAGGCGCTTCTCCAATGTGAGACAGAGATCGACTCCAGAGGGGCTAAGGAGGGGGCAGCTCTCAGGAAAGGGAAGACCCAAGGCCAGGCCAGCACAGCTAGGAACTCACAGTGCCCTGGATGGTTTCTCTCGTCTTTGTACTTTCTTCTGAAGTCTGTGGGTGTCTCAGTTCAATTTCTGTGGCTTATAACTGAATACCTGAAATGGGGTAATTTATAAAGAAAAGGAATTTATTTCTTACAGTTATGGAAGCTTAGAAGTCTAAGGTTGAGAGGTCACATCTGGTGAGGGCCTTTCTGCTGGTAGAGACTCTTGATAGAGTCCTGAGTTGGTGCAAGGTGTCACACAGAAGTGGACTAAGTGTGCTCGCTCAGGTCTCTCTTCCTCTTATTATAAAGCCACCAGTCCCACTCCCAGGTAACACATTAATCCGTTAACCCATTAATCTATTAATCCATCAGTCCACTTGTGGATTAATGGATTATCGTGGATTAACAAGAGGAATCACCCCTTAAAGTCCCCACCTCTCCGTACTGGCACATTGGGGATTCAATTTCAACAGGAATTTTGGAGGGGAGGACTATTCACACCATAGCAGTGGGATTGCCACGCAACGGGCAGTTTTGCCTGCTCCTTTTCCTGTGTTGTAATTCCTGTTAGTTACTCCCATCCCTCCAATAAAATCTGCCCCAGTTGTGCAGCAACAAGTGACAAAGTTTCAGGGAAGAAAAAAAAGGCCACAAAAGCTTGTGTTGTTCTTGCTTCTCCCTCATTCCCCACAGGTATCTGGGGCCCTTCAGCCTGCCAAACGCTCATGGCCCAAGAGTCCCAGGCAGTGACCATCACCAAGGTGCACAGAGGTCCCAAGGATGAAAAGCAAATCCCAGGGGACACTTCAGGAGAGGCAGACATGAGACAAACCTTGAGTTCCTCAGTGTGTCCCACATGGAGGAAACTCAAAGTGGGAAGGATTAAGCCCGGGCTACACATACTGTGTGTGGGGCCTGGGGTCTGGGGCCGGAGCTGCAAACTCTACCCAGATGCACACACTCCCTTCAGTGAGCCACAGCCTGATGGCAGTTCCACAGGGAAACAATCATGGAAAGGCAAAGAAATGACCCCATGCCGGGCCCGAGCTGTAAATAAGATCACTCTAGCACTCCCTGAGAGCTCACTAGGGGCTGGTCGGGGCACTGTTCATAGATTAACTCATTTGATCCTTACATCGGTCCACTCAGGAAGGTGTTATCATCCCCATTATACAAATGGGGGAAACTGAGTCATAGAGAGCACATGTGCCTTGCCCCAGGCCATACGACATGTAAGAGGCAGGCTGGGATTTGAACCCAGGCAGTCTGGCTCCACTGTGGATGCTCCACTGGTGTGCCATGTGTGAGGTGTGGCAGGGACACAGAGAAGCAGGAGCTGGCCTCTGCCTGGGGGAGGCAGGACAGGTTCGGAGGGGCAAGACTAGCTTGGCAGATGAAGGGGGAAGAGGACAAAGTGGGTGGTGTTCTCAGTACCAACGATGGGACGGAGTTGACAGAGCAGAAGTTTTTAAAGCTTCTTCTTTTAACCGTGACCCACATCAAGAAATGCATTTTATACTATGACCCAGCACATATGTACATATGGTTAACTGAAACCTCAGTGTCCTGAACTAGTTATTATGTACAATAAATTTTAATATTTTCTATTCTATTTCACTTTTTATAAGTGTTGTGTAAAATATCCAGCAAATTGGGTTTAGAGTCCCCTGAAGTTTTACGATGAGTAGTTTGGACAGCACTGGCCGGAGTGGCTATGCAGGGGTTGGACGGGGTGAGGCAGAGGCCAGAGCAGCAGCAGCAGCGTCTAGTCAGCAAGGCTGGGACTAGGAAGAAGGGATCAAGGTGCCTAAAGCCGACATTTAAGGAGGCACTTATTCTCAGGGTCTTGCCATTGTGGGCTCAGCATCTGAGGGGAAGTGCCTCCTTAAATTTTGCATCCTAGGTACCTCACTTGCCACACCCAAGTCTTGGCACCTATTCTGTGCCTGGCATTGTGCCCAGGCTTTGCACATGTCATCTCATTCAATCTTCCCAACAGTCCCTCTTTCCAATTGAGGAAACTGAGGCCTAGAGAGATGCCCAGAAAGTGTCAGCATTGCCCATTAGCAGTCCCATGAGACCTTGGGTGATTGACAATAACAGGACAACAAACAACAGGAACAGCTGGGATGAGGATGGTGGGTGGGCAGAGGACCACCAAGAAGCAGGGCTGTCATCTGTGCCTAGGTGCACAAGGCTTGTTGATCTTGGAGCCCAAACACCCAAATGGGTTTCCCATAAGCCAACTTCTCAAGATCACTATTGGCAAGTTGCAGAGAGCTCAGCCCAGGGACTCCTCAACAGTTGCCTACTTCTGTGTTTAGACGGGGGGGGTGTGTACAAAATGCCCAGACACTGGCCAACTGGTAAGTTCCACAATAAGCCTCCTCAATATCATGGAGTCCCACCCACTTGGAGAAAATGAATTTGTGCTTCACCAGAAAACATGTCTGAAATCACAGTGGAATATCTCTACACACCTACCAAAATGGCTAAATGTACAAAGATTGACGGCACGGGGTATGAGTGAAGAGGAGTGGCTAGAACTGTCCCACTTTCCTGGTGCGAGTGCAAATTGGCATAATGACTTTTGTAAACATTTGGTCAAGTATCTACTAAAACTGAAGGCGTGTACATTTTAGGACCCTGAGATTTTGCTCCCAGGTATATACACAGCAGAGACTCAGGAACATGTGCAAGAATGTTCACAGCAGTAGTACTCATAAGAGCCCTGAGCTGGAACAACCCCAAGGTCCACCCCTAGAAGAAGATAAATAAATGATAGAACAGTCATATAATAGAAAACTGCACATAAATGAAAATACACAAACTACTGTTACACCTGACAATCTGCATGATTCTCACAAATGCATTGTTGAATGCAAGAAACCAGACATGGCGGAATCCATACTGTAAGATCCCAGTTACACAAAGTTCAAAAACAGGCGAAGTGAGACTGCTGCTTAGAGATACTTGCTTAAGTGATAAAAATGGAAAGAAAAGCAAGGAAGTGATTTCTGTAAGAATCAGGACAGAGGGCTGTGCTGGTGATAGAGGGGCTCTAGGGGGCTTCTCAGGTGCTGGCAATGCTCTCTTGTAAAGGTACGTACTTTACAATAATTCATTTACCCATAAATTTGTTTTATATATTTTCTATAAGTTATGCTTCACAATTTAAATATATATGTGTTTTTATTTAAAAACATGGACCCACCCTTGTGAGCTGTTCATGTTCCAGGGACCCTGGAAAGTTGGCCTTGGAGTCAGGCAGTCATGGATTCAACTCCTGGCCCCACCGCTGGCAAGCTGTGCGCTTAGGCAAGTTACACAGCTTCTCTGAGCCTCAATTTTTTTGTTTGGAAAATAGGGGTGAAGATACCTGTATGAGAATGAGAAAGCCACACATATAAAGAGCACATATGTTGCTGGCACACTGATAAGCACTCCAGAGACAGTAGCTGAGTTAGGAGTGGTAGCAAAGGTAATAGTGATGTGTCCTTTGCTTGCTGCTGACAAGAAAAGCTTTGCAAGGAGAAGTGCTGCTCTAATCTATGTACTGGGGTTTTCTCTGTCAATATCCTTCATGCCAGCGTCTTAGGGTGCCACACCAGACCACAGCTAGCCCTTATGTCACCTTGGTGTGAATTAGAAAATGCACCCCTTCCTCTGGGCAGTGCACGGCCTTTCACAGCAGCCTGGTGCCCTTGGTACAGACATCTCCCAGGTGAGCATGTAGGGGTCTTTAAAGTCCTTACTTTGGGACCAAGTTCTATGTAAAAAGGAGAAAGCAGGTCAGATCCCACCTCAGAGAAACACCGGGCAAATCCCATCCACGCACACAGCCGTTCACTGAATCACAAGGCCACATGCAGCATTTATGTCGACAGGTGAGTGGGGCTCTGATGGAAACAGCTACTGCGTTACTAATGGCCACCCTGTCTCAGTGCGATGTGCGCTGGGGCAGCGGGCGCAGGACCTGTGTGTTCCATGCCGAGAATCTAGCCACGGAACACAGCCCAAGACTCATCCTTGTGTCTGCATCCGTCTGCAAGGGCCATTTTAGGGGCTGTACCCAGGAGCAGGAGGACTGGAGGGGGTCACCCCATTAGTAGCAGGGAAGACACTCTCCACATATCCTAGCTTGGGGGGATTTTTATACACTGGGACAACAACTTAGCATTGGAGTGGACTCTGCCATTAGACGCCTCCATATCCACTGCCCCCCGCCCCCCACCGGAGGCTGGCTTCCAGGACCCACGTGGAGAGGAAATTGTTACCGTAACCAGGAGAGGCATCAGGGCCCAGGCCCCAGGAAGGTAATCGGTAGAATGTTACTACAGATATCAGGTAAAGGAAGTTCCGCCCCTCAGGCTGGGATTTGACAGGCCTATAAAGGCTGCCTAATACCCCTGAGCCCATGTGCTTTTGATATCATGCCTTATTTTCTGCATGAATGAGAGACTTGGCCAATCTGAAGAAATCTGAAGTTTTCTTTTGCAGCAGAGGAAGCCTCGCTCACCCGCTGTTGGCAGCCTGGAGGCCGCGTGGCTGGTGGCGGCCTTGCCCGGTAAACACAAGAGTGTGGTTTTCCAAGGGGCACTCAGCAACCTAATACGGAATGGGAAGCTCTCTTTCCGCCCTGAGGATGAGTCTTGACAAACAAGGTTTCAGAGCCAGGTCAGAGTGAGTGAGAACCTGGATTGGGTGGTGCTTTGGGGAAGAAAAGTAATTCAGGGCCCAAAGGTAAGACCAACCTTGGGAACTGTGTCATGTTTGCGGTTAGTGATGCTGATCTTGAGGTCCAGGCCCTCCACTCTTGACTGCTCCAGGGAAGGGAAGCGGAAGGGAATGAGGACATATTTAGCACCTATACTTGTCAGGCGGTGTGCCAGAGTCTCCACCTCTGGTCTTTGGCCATTATTCCCATTTGACAGATGAGAATACTAAGTCGTGCATCTGGTATGTGCCAGAGCCAGACTTCTCGCCCCTCAGAAAGCCAGAAACCTCTGGGCTCTCCCGCCCCCTCCTCTACCCCCTGCCACGCTTGCTTACCCAACCCCTGCTCCCAAGACAGGGTCTGGTGGCTCATACTGATGCCTCAGAACAGACAGGTGTGAAGGGCAGGGTTCCAAAGTCTGGTAGGAAGAGGGCTGGGATGCTGCCTTGAAGGTGCAGGTGAAAAACAAACATTGAGTTCACACACATCCAGAAGCTTCCCCTGGAGGGCACCTCCCTGAACTCATCCATTCCAAGGCCCACACATGGTTGTTTATTTGTAATTTTGTATCCTTACCCAAAATTTACCAGCTTGGAGCTTGGAGCCTTCCTCGCTACACGGATCTGTTCTGTTTGCGAGGGGGGTTTGGAGGTGGCGCTGACGGAGATTTTGGAGGAGCTACGCTGCTCTAACCCTAAGTCAAGAACTGTGTGTGCCTCAGACCTGGGCAGTGGCCTTCGTGGGGGCTGAAAGGCGACCTCTGTGTCCCTTTTGGCTTCAGTGGGGAAGGGCATGGCCCCCGGGGTAGAGCTCAACACTCTGCTGCTGACCCCCGTGTGCAGGGCACACAAGAGGACCACACCTTGTCAGTCCTCCCAGGAGGGAGCTGCCTGATTCCCCTGGGGCTGCCGGAGCAAACTGCCATACACTGAGTGGCTGAAAACAATGGAAGTTTATTCGCTCACAGTTCTGGAGGCCAGAAGTTCAAGATCAAGGTGTCAGCAGGGTTGGTTCCTTCTGGAAGCTCTGAGGGAGAATCTTCCATGCCCCTCTCCTGGTTTCTTGTGCTTGCCAGCAATCCTTGGCGTCCCTTGGCTGGTAGATGATTCGACTACAATCTGTGCTTCCATCTTCATGTGATCTTTCCTGTGTCATCTGTGTCTTTGTCCAAATTTCTCTCTTCTTGTACGGACACCAATCATTGGATTAGGGCTACCCTAATCCAGCATGACAGCATCTGAACTTGATTACATCTGCAAAGACCCTATTTCCAAATAAGATCACATTCACAGGTACCAGGGGTTAGGACTCGAAGATATCTTTTGAGGGGACACAAACCTACCCAGGAGCCAAGGCCACCTTTGCCAGAGTGGCCTCCTGGCCTCTTGGCCCTATCAGTGGAGTCTCAGTGGCTCTGAGTCCACGTGCTGTAGCCCTGCCCAGCGGCTCCCGTTCTGGCACAGGATAGGAGAAGCCAACTGTGCAGACGGTCCTGAGCTTCTCTCCCACACCCCAGAAGGCTTGAGGCTCTCCCAGGAAGAGGGAGGCTGGTCCCATCACCAGACACCCTGAAAATCAAAGTGAATCCGCCCTGGGAGCCTCCCAATTTACCCACCCCCACCGTCACTCCTGTTCCCATCTTTCCTTGGTCTTGGTGTCTTCAGATTCAGCAAGCCTTTATTTGATTTTGGAAAATTCAGGAAGGAATAAAGGATAAATTAGCAACCATCCATGTGGCAGACACAGCAAGTTGCCTTCTAGTGATCCCTTCTTTCTTCCTTCCTTACTGACAAAATCCTGATTGTGTTCATGGGTGCAACGTGCCCAGCTAGAAGACTTCACTTCCTAGCCCTCCTTGCAACCATGGGTGATCGTATGACCCCATTCTGTCCAGTGAGACCTACAGGGAAGTTTGATAAAGGGACCACTCATCCATTTACACCTTTAGCCCTTTGCCCTTCCCCCAAAGTCTGGGGACAAAACTCACACACCTCAGATGGTTGAGGCCAGGTTCCGGCTGGGGTCACAGAGCCTCCCATCCAGCCGTGGCTGCCTCCCCAAGACTTCTTGGAATGTGAGAAAACAAGCACCTCACTTGCTTAAGCTGTTATTTCCCTGGGTTCTCGGTTACTCTGAGCCAAAGCCAACCCTAACCGATAGAGCTCTGCTCCCGCACCGCCCACACACAGCCACTGCTATTAATAATATTTTGCCCTGTTCCTTCCAGGCCTTTCTCTGTGTAGAAGCAGACTCCCTATCTTTGAATTCTGGCTCCTTCACTTACCAGGTAGGTCTCTAAAGCAATTGCTTAACCTCTTTCTTTGTCTCCACTTTTTAATCTGTAAATACACGATAATAGTGGCTTCCACATGGAGCGTTTTGAAGGCCCAATGAAATGATACATAAAGAGATGGGTTTAATACATATAATTATTACTAATACCAGCATTTTATATCTTCCTCTTTTTGCATCCCTTGTTCTTAAGAAGTCCTTATAAATACATTTTAACAGTACCTAAAAATTCATATGCACTTAACAAATGCTATTATTATTAATACTAAAATTTCATAGCCCGCTTTTTTATTGGTCATTATGCCATATGCATTCTTCCATGACAATAAAAAATCCTTTTTATCATTTTTAATGTTCACCTAGCATTTTTTATATGGTTCAAGCAGAGGTCAGAAAACTCTTTGTTAAAGGGCCAGATAGTAAATATTTTAGGCTTAGCAGGACATATGGTCCCTGTAGCAACTACTCAACCCTGCCATTGTTGCACCAAGGCAGCCACAGACAATACATCCAGGAACAGGCACGACTGTGTTCCAATAAAACTTTATTTACAAAAAGTGATGGAGAGCTGGATTTGGCCCAGGGACCGTAGTTTGCTGGCCTCTGGGCTAGACCATCATTTATTGAACCAATCCTTCTTGTTGTTAGAGCTTAAGCTGGCAGTGGATTTGGGACTATTATAAATATATCTGCAGAGAAGATCTTGGTGCTGAAGTTCTTGACCACATTTCTGATTATTTCCTTCAGACAATTTCTCAGGAGAAGAATTACATTTTTCTCCCCTTGAATTATATTGACAAATTCAGTAGGCATTATTTTTTTCTTTTTGGGCCAAACCTTGCACTTGGAACCTGTACCTTTGCATGTTATACCACTGTTTTCCAGATGTTTCCCAAGCAGGAATTCTGACTTCTACCAGACTGCCACGTCCTCAAGTGTAAAGATGCGACATCTTTTATTCTGCCATTGCCCCTCAGCCTGGCCATCATCCTTCCCACAACACACATGCACACCTGCCGTCTCTATTGTGCACACAAGGTAGAAAAGAGAAACTTAGTAAATGGCTGAACAAATAAACCCCACAATTTAAAAACTCCAAGGAGGTGAGACCCAGATACATATGGCCAATTACTGAGAGTTAAATGTAGGTGATAAGCAAACTTAACTGTTTCCCCGACAGCCCATGGCAAGACATCAAAGAAGACAGAGATTTGTCCCAGAGTCCTATGTCCGTCTCTGCTTGCCCAGAGCCTGGTGTTCCCCTCGCCCCACCCCATCCCTGGAGCCACCTTGAAAGGACACCACCTGGACCCTGCACACCCCTTCCTCTCCCCCCACCCCCCATTCCTTCTCCAGCCCTGCACCACGGCAGCCCCTCTTACCATTAAACAAGACTGAAGAGAGCTGCCACCTCTGCCAAAATCCAGCTCATGGAAAATTTAAAATGTTCACCTACATTTCTTTTCACCTTGAATTTTTCGTGAAACCAAATGGCAGTTTCCAAAGGTGAAAAACTGTTATTTTCCCAGACAAATTCCTATGAAGTGAAAATTGCTAGTTTCACACAGCTCCACCACCGATGACTATTATTACTTTGGGCACAATTTGATCAGGAAAAAAAAAGAAACCTGGGTTCTGGTCCCAGCAGGTCCTAAATGTTCTTACGGCCAGAATTTCACAGACCAAGAACCAGCGGGAGGCCTTCCCAAGGGCCACCATCCCCATCAGCAAGAGGTCTGTGGGTGCCTGCTGACCCAAGACCCCCTGCC
This sequence comes from Eulemur rufifrons, assembly GCF_041146395.1. Classification (NCBI taxonomy): domain Eukaryota; kingdom Metazoa; phylum Chordata; class Mammalia; order Primates; family Lemuridae; genus Eulemur; species Eulemur rufifrons. Next base: position 60,290,953 of record NC_091010.1, on the reverse strand, counting down.
AGACACAGCCAAGCTCAAGAACATGCCTCTCATCCTCCCAAGGACAGGGACATACTCCTTGGGAGACCAGGGGAACCTCCCCTCTAAAGAGCATGGCTTTAGACCCTCTGAGAGGAGACACACAATCGTCTAGTAGTTTTGCACTGGGATAAATAGAATTCCTTAAAATGGTGACCTGTGTGGGAAGTTCCCTCCATGTGTTAGTTTGCTAAGGCTGCCATAACAAAGTACGACAGACTGCAGGGCTTAAACAACAGAAATTTATGCGCTCACAGTCCAGAAGCCTAGAAGTCCAAGATCAGGGTGTTGTAGAGTTGTTTTCTGCTGAAGCCTCTCTCCTTGGCTCATCGATAGCTGCCTTCTCCCTGTGTCTTCACGTGGTTTTTCCTTTGTGAGTGTCTGTGTCCTAATCTCCTCTTCTTGTAAGAACACCAGTGGTAACTGGATTAGAGCCTACTCTAATGACCTCATTTTAATTTAATCACTTCTTTAAGGCCCTTTCTCCAAATATAGTTACATTCTGCGGTACTGAGAGTTAGGACTTCAACATATGGATTTGGGGGAGACACAATTCATCCCTATAGCACCCCACATCCCCAACCCAGCCATCTTACCATAGCTTCACAGAGTATCAGAAACAAAAGGGCTTTGGGGACTTATCTAGTTCAGTGGTTTTCAAACTATGTTCCGTGGAGCACTTAGGGTTCCTAAAGTCACCTTAGAGGCTTCCATGGTTAGAAGGGAGGATAGCAGGTGGGAACCTGGGACCCCAATTCTGCCTCCACCAAATCAGCCTGGCTTTCATCTGCCCCACGCTGACTCTCCATTTAAGATTTTGTTAGACCAAGGGTTCTTTTTCTAAAAAAAAAAAAAAAAAAAAAAAAAAAAAAAGTTTGAAAATTACTGATTATCTTTCAAATAACCAGACTGCAATGTAGACAGGTGAGGAGATTTGCCCAGCTACTTGTTGGCATATTGGAAAAAGAGCGTAGCCCTCACCTTCTGGCTTAGAGTTGCCACCACTGACTGCTCCTTACTGAGGTGGCTCCTAAGTGAGACATTGGGAGCCACCTGCCATAGAAGAATTTGGGAGGTGCCAAAAAGATGAGTGCTTAGACTCAAACACCAAATTGAACTCACAGGTCACGTAGAGTCTTAGAGGTTTGGACATGTGGATTTGGGTTTAAATATTGGAAAATCTGAGTCACCGCTATGCTGACGTCAGATATTCCTTGGAAATTTTCACTTTAAACAAAAAGGAAAAAGTGCCCCATGTAGGTACATTTGGGTGTCTTGTCTAGGAGCCACGCACAGCACTGAGAAGTGATAAATATCTCTGGTGACAAGCCGTGGATAACTGTGTTTGCATGCTTTCCTGGGTGTCTGGCTGTCAACAGCAAAGATGGAGATGAGAAAGAAGCATCAGCCTTCACTTTCAAAAAATTTAAAAAGGAATTTAATCTCCTAAAGTGCAACATGCTAAACTCATAGCAAAGCAAGAGTTTTGTCTCATGTACAGTCCAGAGAAATGCCCTGTGCTTGGACTATCCCAAGGAATTCTTGGCTTTGAAAAGCCAAGCAGGCCGGGCGCGGTGGCTCACGCCTGTAATCCTAGCACTCTGGGGGGCCGAGGTGGGCGGATCGTTTGAGCTCAGGAGTTCGAGACCAGCCTGAGCAAGAGTGAGACCCCATCTCTACTAAAAAAATAGAAAGAAATTATATGGACAGCTAAAATATATATATAGAAAAAATTAGCCGGGCATGGTGGTGCATGCCTGTAGTCCCAACTACTCGGGAGGCTGAGACAGGAGGATCCCTTGAGCCCAGGAGTTTGAGGTTGCTGTGAGCTAGGCTGACGCCACGGCACTCACTCTAGCCTGGGCAACAAAGTGAGACTCTGTCTCAAAAAAAAAAAAAAAAAGAAGAAAAGCAAAGCTAAGCAATTATTTTACCAAGAGAAAATTAGGGGAGAGGGCAGCTCTTCAGGTGAGAGAAAAGGGCACGTTCCCTGAACATCCATGTGAGAATCGCCTACACAATTGTGTTAAAAGCTAAGGCTCAGAAAGGCTGAAGAGCTTGGCCAGATTGACACAGTTAGTGCTGTGGTAGTGCTGGGGTTTGAACCTGGGCGTCTGGCTGCAGAGCTGTGCTGCCTGGAGTTGCTAGACTGGCCTCAAGAGAAGCTACAAATATTACACACGGTGTGACTAAGGGGCACGGGTGGGCTGATATTAATGATCCATCCCTTTCTACGAGGGCGCGGGTGCAGACGTGCCATACCAGGAGGCTTAGGGCAAGGTCAGCACTGGCCTGTTCTCTTCCCCAAACTGGTTCCAGGGGACCGGGACTGTGATCTGCCTCTGAATTTCCACTTCCTCGTTCCACTGGGCACACAACCCTTCGGAACCCTGGCTTGCAAAGGACTCTCAGAAATCTACCTTTGCTCCAAGGTCAGGTTCTGTGCATTTATCACAGATTAGTGAAATAGGGAAGAGACAGGAGGTAAGTCTCGTTAGATTTCAGTCCTTCAGCCCGGCTCCGAGCACGGCTAACGGGGAGTGTGAGAGGACCTTGCCTTCGGATAACACAGTCACTAAACAGACTTCCAATCTCTTACGTCTTCCTGACGCTCCCTCAAAGGAGCTAGGAGAGATCTCTGCACTCTGTTCACAGATAAGGAAAGTGGCACCCAGAGAGGGTAAATAAATGGCCCAAAATCAGGCCACGTGGCCTTGGGCAGTCACTTTTCCTCTCTGGACTTCAATTTCCTCATCTGTGAAAGGGTTGACCCTGGTGATTCATAAGAGGTCGTGCAGTGGTGACAATGTGTAGTTCTAAAGGGAAAAAAAATCAAGAGAAAATCCTCATCTCCCAGTTTTACTGGTTGTTCTACATGTTAATTACATCTGCACTGCAAAGACTCTGTAGGCTCAAACCAACCAAAAAAATAAAAGACAACTATTGTGTAAGAAAGAAAATAAAAATACAAACAAGCCCTGCTGCTCTATTTATGGTTTGGGTCAAATTCTGGGGAGCCGAAGAGCGTGATTGGGTTTCTTCTCCATCGCGTGGCTAATAGCAAACTGCCCGTCACCAAGTGAACACAGAATTGTGCCGCTAGCTGCACGGCCGCTATCACCCAAAGACAATGGGCGCTGGTTTCATTTCCTCACTGCCTCCCAAACTGCACTGAAGCAAAGTCAGATGTCTCCTTCCCAGAAAGCAGAAGAGGAAAATATCAATCTGTTTCGGGGAAAGTTACGAATTGCATGTGCCTAGAATCCTTGATATATGACTGTAGCCTGGTGAGCAACAAGTGATTCTTGCTGTTGCATTTGATCTCGGGATGGTAATGTGCTCTCCTGACATCATCCAAATGGGGAATGACTGAAGATGTTTTCTATAAGATGGCTGCAAACTTCAAAGGCCACTCTTAACCCCGCGCCACCCGCACCTCCCTCCCTTTTTTCCTCCTTTCCCTCCAGGCCCTCCTTTCCCTTCACCCAGCAAATTGTTTCGGGGCCAAAAGTGATTGTAGGACGATCAAGAATCAAGGCGCTTGTGGCAGGTGGTACCACCTGTGTCTGGGCAGCAGCCACAAACGGGCCGCATCTGCTCCCCAGTTGTGGAGGGAGGAAGGGGGCTGTGTCTGAGAAGCATTCCTAGCCAGGCCCAGCCGCAGCCCAGGTGGCTGCCAAGGGAAGCTGGCAGGGGGCTGATCCCCTGCCACCCTCTGGCTCCGAGAGTTCGAGGAGGGCTCCTTGGGGACCTGGCAGTTGTCTGTGGTCTGACTGGCAGCATGCAGCCCCTGGTCAGGCCCCCATAGTTCACAAAAAGGGAAATTGAGGCCCCAAGAGGTAAACCAGCTTCTCAAAGTGCCCCAATACTGAGAGGCAGGTACAGAAGCAGACCCCATGCCCCCCAACTTCCAGCTCTGAATTCTTTGTCTGCACCAAGCACTACACCCCTGCTTGGCTGGACAGAGGAACGCTCATCCCACTTGTCTTCCTCCGCACCTGAATTGATGGGAGATAACATTATCCAGGGCTTGCTCTGTGCCGGGCACTAGCCCAGGCACTGTATGTGCATGAACTCATTTCACCCTCACATTAACCCAGCAGTTCTCAACTGGGATGATGTGCTCCCCAGGGGACATTTTTATTGCCATGATTGGGAGAGGGGTGCTACTGACATCTAGTAGGTAGAGGCTAAGGATGCTCCCAAACATGCAGCAATGGGTAGGACAGCACCCCACGACAAAGAACAAACCAGCATAAAATGTCAGTAGTGCTACAGTCGGGAAGCCCTGAATTAACCCTATGAGATATGTATTAGTATTATTATCATCGTCATCATTATTGTAGTAGTTGCTGTAGTGGTGGTGGTAGTTGTTCTCATTTTACAGATGTGGAAACAAAGATTAAGTAACTTTCCTGGGGTCACACAGCTTGTAAGTGGCAGAGCTAAGACATAACCCAGGCAGTCAGACTCCTTGGACTCCTGCTCTAGCCACGACACAAGTTTTTACATGGAACAAGGAAGCCAAGTTCATCTAAAATGTCCTAGAAACGCAGATCAAGCCAAAGAACCCTTGGCCCCAACGCAAATTCACCCCCTCCCCAATGTTAGCAGTGCTGTGCATATTCTCTTAGGCCTTTTTCTCTGCATGTACATGAAGGCACAGAGCTCTTCAGTAGTGTTTTGTGGTTGGAGAGTAAATAAACGGAACTGTTCTATTCTTACCTTGTGCAACTTGCTTTTTCTCACTTAAGCATCGTCTCGGAAATCATTGCATATCAGGACATGCAGGCACATCATTCTTAAGCAGCTGCCTACTATCGCATGGTTTGAATATCCCATATTGTCACTCTCCTACTGATGGACATTTGGGTTGTTTCCATTTCTGGATTCTGAAACATATGGTACAGTGGTCAAGAGCAGAGGCTTTAGAATCACAAAAGCCTGGATTAGAATTCTGGGCTAGCTGTGTGACCTTGGAAGAGTTCCTAAACCTCTCTGAGCCTTGGATTCCTTATTTGACAAAAAGAATGCTCACAGGACTAGTGTAAGTTCTCAATGATATGTATAAAGAGAGATGAATGCAGTGCCTGGCACATAGGAAATGCTTAAAAGTGGTAGAATTTGCCATTATTATCACCATGCATCATTATAACATATGATTATTATCATTTGTATGATTGCTATTAATCTAAATAGTCGGTAATCTGCCCAAGCCACGTCACTCAGAAGTGCCATCAAAATCCTTTGGGAAAAGAGGGTCCAAGGACAGAGTATCCCATGTCCAAAGACTCCAAACACTTTCCCAGCATTAACTGACTCAGTTGCAGGTCCCCTGTCAGGATCCTGGGGGGCTGGAGGGGTGAGGGGTCCGTGTTGCTAAGGTGGGTTTATGTGGACTACCTGCTGTCCTGACCAACACAGACATGCCTGCATCCACGTTTCTCAGCCAACAAGGGCACACAGAAATCAAAACAGGAGGGAGGGGAGTTCTGTGGCCAGCTGAACCCTGAACTGGACGAGATTAGGTTGTGATACTTGATAAACCTGGCTCATAACACGGTGGGCGGTGGTTGCCAGGGGTCCCCCGTGGGCAGAAACTCAAATCCCTACAGCTGCATTTCAGGGAAAGCATCTAAGGGAATGGGCTGAATTTTGTAAACAGGGCTCCATCTCACTCCCTCTTGGGTGTTCCCCAAGAACAGCCCCTCAGGCTCCTCGGGATGGAGGGATACTTCTAAGGGCCTGAAGCAGGGGCCCTAGAGCAGCAGCTGTGCCAAGGAGCTTGCAAATTGAGACAATTGTGCCATCCTGGGAGACAGAAGAGGCCAATCGCAGTGGACAACCTGTGGTTTCCTTCCCCCACTCTTCCTCCCTCCGGGGTCCTGATGAGGAAGGCTCCTGCCACTCAAGCCATGAGCGTGGAATCATATAGCCAGAGTGGACCAATCACACTAGAGTACCACCTAGGAACTGTGATTGGCCCCAGGGACGGCATATGACTCGAGATGAGCAGGTCAGAGACCTTCATTTTTCCCAAACCAGGAGGAGAAGGGAAATAGACAACGAGCCCTATGGATCTGTCTCTAGAGCTGCCGGCAGCCACGGAGGCAGCTGAGAGCACAAGGCAACATAGAAACACCCGTGGAGAGAGAACCTGGCAACCACCCAAATTCCCAGAGGCAATCTTCCTCATCCTCTGAGTCACCTATGCCAATTGATAGATTTTTTTCTTAAGCCTATGTGAGTTGGGTTTCTGTCATTTGCAAATAAAAGAGTTCTGAGTAATACATCCACCAAATCTGACACAGCAGTGCTGCAGGTGCTGTCAAGTGGGCACCAGCAGCATCTCAGTGACACCTAAGGGGCTAATGGCTCTGGAAGAGCCCTTGGTGATCATCCAAGCCGGTGTTCCCCAAGGACCATCACCATTTTCCAAAGATGAGAGGCTTGTTCAACCCAAAGCGAGAACCAGACCCGTAGGTCCTTGCAGATGTGTCCTGCATGCCTGCCAGCGTGCTGGACGGATCCTTCGTGGGTGCCAGCAAATACCTGGGCTCCTGCAGGAGAACATTCAAGAGAAAGACCGCAAAGCTCAGAGCTGGGTTGAAGAAGGGCATAAAAGCCCAAGAGGAGGAGCTGAATCCTGGGAAGGGAAACAGACTCCAGCTAGAAAAAGACAAGAAAGAAACAAGTTCTCAACAGAAAAAAATGGAAAGGTGGAGGAGAGAAGAAGTGTCGCCGCAAGCGGTGTGAGTGTGCGCGCGCACATGCTTACGCCTGACACAACAAGGAGTCCGGCCGTAGTGCAGGTGCTGGGGGTGTGTATCTGCCGCATGTACGCAGGCTGGGGGGCGTGAGTGAGGGGCCTCTCCTTGGGCCTTCCCCTCCAGCCCTTTCGGGCCATACCAGGCAGCTCCACACGTCACCCCGCACCCCCAGAGCCCGAGCCCAGAGGTAACCAGCAAGGGCAGCGACAGGCAGGCACCCAAGCCCCTCCCCAACCTGGCAGGCCTGGGGTGGAATTCTTGCCAAGAGAAGCGAGACTGGTTTCCTCACCGGGTGTGCCGACACCCCTCGCATTTGGCCCCGGGGGCTGGGGAAATGAAGTTGTCGGGAGAGACACTCTAATTTGCTTTTCCAGTCTGAGGCATCTTGGGGATGCACGGGTGAGGTAGGGAGAGACCACGCCTAAGGTGGTGGTTGGTGATCTGTCCATTGGGGGCTCTCCCCAGAGGTTGCCACCCCACAGGTGGACCGTCAAGGTGGCTGCAGAACAACCCCTGGTTCTTAAGAACCAAGAGCTGTGGTCTCATGGAAACCACCGCTCACCAAGGATGGGCCATGCTGGGGTCCCTGGTGTGTTCCCAGCACTGCAAGGAGAGTGTGGGGATCGCCAGGATCCACCCAGCCATTTCCCGGAGGCCAGAATCACCAGGAAACCAGGGCTGCTGGCTTCCCCGCTGAGCACCAGGGGCCCCAGGAGTCCTGCGGGTGCACGAGTTGGGACAGGCCTGGCGTCAGCCACATTTTGACTTCTAAATCTGCCTCCCGTTCAACACCCGCGTGCCAAGCTGGCTGGAATATCTGGTCCTTTCTGGTTGTCCATTTTCTTCACCCTGCCCCAAACTCCCCCACCCCCGGCCCTTCCCACCCCAACCGAAGGGCACTCTTCGAAGGGGAACGGGTGGGAATTGATAGGGTCAGCGGCCGCTGGCGGGGGCTGCCCTCCGCTATCACAGCGGGCTGCTGGGGAGACCCCCTCGTTCCCCCAGCTCCGTGCGTGACCCACGCCCCGCTTCCTTCCTCCCTGGCGGATGGTGAAATCATAGCCTCGATCTGGACCTGCTCACGCCATAAGATAAATTGTCAAAATGTTTTGGTCTAATTGGGTCTTTTTCAAGTCAGCTGAAAACCATCAAGCGGGGAGCCAGCTGGAGCCGGTGATTAATGAGGGACATTTGGTTGCTTCCCCACATCCGTCATGGAGCCCGTGTGGGCGGGAGCGCGCTGATCCTCCCAGGAATGGGTATGCAGGCGACAACTGAGGCCGCTTCACCACGGGAGGCCTGTCCTTGCTTCCGGGGCTGCAAGGTGTGGCCTTTTCCCCGGGAGGCTCCAAAAAACGCTGGCCCGGGAGAGGCTGTCCCAGGGCTGGAAGGAGGCAGCTTCTTGCCCCTAAGCAGTCCCAGGCCGGTTGGGAGCCATGCAGAGGCTGCCACACTCCAGCAAAGGGGAGACCAGAGGGGAAGGGGGATGGGAGGGTTTCTGTCAACTCAGGGGAAGCACGGGCTGCCCCCCTCCCCCCACTCACTGCAGGCAGCGCCTCCATCAGACTGAGAAGCAGCTCCTCCTCTCTGAAAGGCATCCTGTTTGGGCTGGAGGAGTTGAGGGGACTGGAGAGAAAGCTGCCCCTGCACAGGGAAACGGCCTCCTGGGCACTCTGGCAGGGCCTGGCAGCTGGCCCAGGCTGGGCCTCCCACTTGCCTGCATGACCTTCAGTGAGATCTGCCCTGCTCTGGGCTCTGGTGCCTCGTGAGTAAAAATACAGGTGGGGTCCAGCCCTCCGGTTCTCTGGCTGTCGCCAGATCTGTCTGCTCCACCCCAGCTGCACGGTGAAATCGGCTAGAGGGCCTTTTAACATACTGATGCCAGGGCCTATCCCCAGCAACGGAATCAGAATCTCTGGGGATGGGCCCCAGGCATTGGTAGTTTCCAAAAGTCCCCAGGTGGTTCTAATGTGCAGCCCAAGCACGGAACCCAAGAATGACAGGGAAGTCATATCACGGCCCAGCTGCGCACCCCAACCACGTGCTGCGCCTCGATTTCCTCATCTGAAGATCCGGGCTATTCAAATCAGCCCTGTGGAATATTTGGGGGATTTAAAGGCAAGAGGAATCTAAGGGTACATCAAATGGTTCCTTTAAGGAGAAGGAGGATGAACCGCTCAAGACATTCTCACTGTGGTCGCAGCAACGGTGACTACATACTAATATTATTCATTCATCCCACAAACATTTACTGAGCACCTACTATACGTTGGGCATCCCTGGGGATGCGAAAACAGAAATGGTCCCTGCCTTTGAGGACCTTGCAGATTAGTGGGGGAGGCAGACATTAATCAGTAATCACACAAGTATGTAATTATGTGCCATGAGGCCAGGCGGAGGGCCTGGGATAGAGCCAGGAAAGCTTCCCTGAAGAGAGAACTTTTGAGCTGAATTAGAGAATAGGTAACTAGGCCATGGGGTGGGCAGAGTGATCCAGGCTCAGAGAACAGCATTTACACTTTACCTGCCCCACAAGGTCCTTCAAATGTTTTCCTTCCTTGATAAATATGCATGCCTTGTGCTATACACAAGTAGTAAAGAGCAGGACAAGTGCCTGTGTAGACGAGTGTGGTGCCACTTCTCTGCGTTGAGCTCATTCTTGGGTCTGTCTCCCAGCTGCACTGGAGCTTGCCCAAGGCAGGGCATGGCGTGTGGAGCACAGTAGGTGCTCAGTTTGTTCACACTTGCTGGTGGATGAAATGAACAAAGTCTTGCCTTTGCTGGCATACTGGCCCCCACTCCAAGCCGGGCCTCCAGGAGAAATTACAGGAACCCTCAGCTCATCCTCTCTACCCAAGGAAACCACCCCACCAGTAGTTCCCAGTTCTGTGTGCTGAGAACCCCAAGGAAGGGGTTTAAATGAGGAGGTTCTAAGAGTAGAAAAAGTTCCTCCACCTGACAAATTGCTAGCCCTCCTTTAAATGCCAGCTCGATGTCCCTTCCTCCTGGAAGGCTTCCCTGATCACCAACAGATCAATCGTCTGTGATGCCTTTGTTACATGTGTCACATTTTGATCTGATGTATTCGTTACATATCCACGCCCACCTCCCCATCTCAAACGGTAAGCTCTGTGAGTCCCAGGGCCTGTGTGGTTTGCTCACCCTTGAATCTGCAGCACATAGTAGGTTCAGTAAATAATGACTTCTTTCACAACGATCATGAGAATAGAGACTGGCTATGATTACACCAACAGCTAATTAACATGTGTGTGAAAGCACCTGGGCAAGCGTGGGGATGAAGGAGAGAAGCAGGTGACACAGGACTGAGGCTTTGCTCCTGCAGGCCTCACCAAGCAGAGACCGAGCCAGCTCAGCCTTTCCCAGCCTGGTAGCCCCAGTGCCAAGAGCTGAGAGGTAGCAGCTTAGGGTCCAGTCTTCAGTTCTGCTGGAAAGCCAGCTACCCACACCCCTGCAGGTGACTGGGGACAGGAAGCAAGGAGACTGTTGACTCCTTGAAGAGAAACTCAACATTGTCTCCATATCCCGAGCGATGCTGCATCTCCCCAGCGTCCACAAACCTGTCGGGACGGTGTCAGCAGCGTGCGGTTCAGCCCTAGCTCACTGCTGCAGATCTCCCCGGCCGGATGCTTTTGGTTAAAATTTCACACTCACCCTGAAGTGGTTCCCAAGACCCAGGATTTGTTTTTCCTGATGATCCTTTACTTTGATCAGTGAGACTCAGCGAAGTGGAATTTACTGCATAATTTGTTTTAGATAGCTGGGAAGTTGTCTCTCTTCTAAATGGTCGTGGGTTCTTCCTTCCCCAGGCTCTAGCATCACAGAAAGTAGCTGCTCTGTCTCACTCAGGGCTCAGCCCTAGGATGGGGAGAAGCTGGGGTATGACAGATCAGTGCCTGCTTCCCGCCCATGTGGCCTTGGGCAGGTCCCACCCACTCTCACATACTCCATTTCCACATCTGTAAAATGGAATAATCATGTCTAGTTTCTCCTGGTTATCATGAGGCTTAAATAATACAATGCTTATGAAAGCCCTTGGCCTTTGTAAAATAGATTTCTTGGTGTTAGTTGCTGTGGCATCATCTAGGGGGAGTAGAATGGTTGCTTCTGAACCCCCAAACTAATTTCTCCTTCTGATCTCTGAAATTCCTTTAGTATTTCTCAAGCTTGGCACTATTGACATTTCAGTTCAGATAATTCCTTGTGGGGGGCTGAGTGTTGTAGAGTGTTTGCCAGCAACCCTGTTCTCAACTCTCTAAATGCCAGTAGCACCTCTCCCCCTAATTGTGACAACCCAAAATGTCCTGGATGTTGCCCAATATCCCTTTGGGGGAAAATTGTCCCTGATCAAGCACCACTGCTTTATAGTAGGACACATGGTGTTTCTGCCCCTAGACAAGATGAACTGCCTGGCGAGAAGGGGCACAGTGGTTCCAGTTTACACCTGAGGTCCAGCTGGTTCTGCCTCTAATGAGCTGTGTGAGCTTAGCCACGTCCCCAACCTCTCTGGGCTTTCATGTCTCATTTTGTAAAAAGCACAGATGGGATGAGCTTCCCGGTAGGGTTTCTCCACCTGGGGCTGAGTCTTTTCCCAAGAAGCAGTTTTGTCAGGGTGGGGAAGGGGTTTTAAGAGGCATGGGAAGAAAGGTGGGGAAACAGGGGCTTCCAGATCATGAAGCCACCATTTCCCCAGAAGCTGGCCCCATGGAGGACCCAGCTGTGGGCAGAAATTCTTACTCCTCAGAGTTCCTTCAGAAGAGAGCGTCAACTCTGCGTAATAACAGCAACGCTAAAGCTAATGCCCACCAGGAGTTGTTGAACCTTGGTAAGAAGGCACTGTGCTGAGCTTTTCATGTGCATTATTTCATTTAGTCTTGATAACAACCCAAGTGACCCTCCGAGGTAGGACTACTCGTTGCCCATTTCGAAGATGAGGCTCAGGGAGACAATGTAGCAACCTGCCCAATCCCACACCGTCAGAGATTTAGACCCCGCTCTCCTGCTCTCATCTCCAAGGCACCTGCCAGCCCAAGGCTCAGGCTCTCTTATTTTCTGAAGGATTGATGTCAAGAGCAGCCTTGAACATCTCTCCCAACTCTCCACCAGTGGCACAGGGATGGGACTGAGACCATGAAGGACATCCACCTCGGTAGGGTGGCAAGCCGAGGCCGCTTGATTCTTCATCTGTAAAATGGAATCAAATCTATTTCAAAGGTGGTTGGAAGAATTAAAACGGGATAATGAACTTAACGTGCATATAGTGAAATCACAGACAAAGAGAGAGCCCAAAGGAAAACAGGACGTTTTTCCTGCAGCAGAGCCCAGCACCAATGTTACTGAGCCCCTGTTCCAATCGGAGAGAGATGTTCCCTTGATCTATGTGTTCGATAATAAAAGAGGTGCCAATTACAAGCCGTCTACTGCCGTTGATTAGTTCCGTCTTGCTGGAAACTGGGGCTGTCGAAAAGACAAACCCACACCACATCATTTCCACGTGCCGTGGTGCATTCTCTTTCCCCCCTTCTTGCTGCCCTCCCATTGAACACAAAATCTACCCGAGCCCTCTGGGGCCAGGCAGTTTCCCACCCCGGCCCCAGGAGGCTGCCAGTCCCCATATTTCAAACTTTTCCTGCATGCCAGGCCTTAATACTTTTGTCCCTGCCTTAGCTTCTTTCCCTCCCACAAATAAACTTGGGGCTATTTTGGAAAGATTTTGCCACAACAGCCTCCGAGTGCTAATGAGTGTGACTTCGGAAGAGAATTTTCCATTAGTAGGTAAGAAAAAAAAAAAAGACAAACCACCTTGAAATCTAATAAGCAATATTGGACCCTGATCTCCTAACAATGCCCAAGTTCAGACGAAAGCTGCTTTTTGATTATGTGTTTCAGTCAACAAATACGTTTCGAGGACCTACTACGTGCCAGGCATTGGTCAGGGTAATGCCGGGAATACAGGGAGAAAGGACTCGACCCCTGCTCTCTGAGGGCTGATAATTTCAGAAGACAGAGCAAATAGTGAAATATGGCCAAGGAAGGATGAGAAAGGCAGATCCTGTGACAGTCAGGGAAGGCTTCCTGGAGAAAAGAGGCAACAAGAATGGGCCTTGAAAGATGATAATAGTTGGTCTCACTCAGCCTGGGTTCAAATCCCATCTCTGCTGATCACCAGCTGTGTGACCAAGGCAAGTTACTTAACTTCTCTGTGCCTCCTATTTTTCCCATTTGTAAAATGGGGACAAAAATGGTACCAAGGCCAATGAGTGCTATGATGATTAACTGAATCAATACATATAATGTACAGGGCCTGCCATATAGTAAGTGCTCAATAAAAGTTAGCTATTAAATAGCTATTATCTGTTAAATGGGGCTGATAATAGGGCTTATTTTGCTGCCAGGATAAAAAGGAGAAAATTCTGGTAAAGCACTTAGCACAGGACCTAGCGCATGGTAAGCGAGACTAGATAATGTTGCTATTTATTATTGTGATTGTTGGCATTGTTGGCAGCTGGGGTTGGGAAGGGGTGAAGGGCAGGCAGGGCACCGCATTAATTAGCCCCCCCACCTCTCTTTCCGGGTTCTGGGCCCTGCGTTTGGCCCCACGCCCCCGGCTGCCAAGTGTCGTCTCCAGATTCCCAGCCATGAATCCCCCCGGAAGCAGGAGCAAAGGGAAAGCTGACTCCGGCCACTCTCCTCTGTTCTCAGTCAAATGTGCTGCTTTTCTGCCTCGCTTCACACATTGTAAAGGGCAGCCGTGTGTGGCTCACTCAGTGTCCGCACGTTGGGTCCCCCTGACCTGCCGTTCGCCCACGGATAGATCCGAAGCCCATTATTGTAATGGATTTGCTGTTAGGAAGAAGTAGGGGTCGTCTGCCTAATAAATCCTTGCCCCAGTGGATCACATCCTGCAGGTATCCTCTACGTGGTGGTTTTACTCTAATAGATTTGTTTAGCGATTTCTGAAAGACAGATAAGCTCTAACGAGTGCCCTGAGATGATACAGGCAAGACATTACTGAGATGGAAGAAGAAACACAAGACTTTTCTGGAGCAATAATTTGAGGTTTTTTTTGTTTTGTTTTTTTTTTGTCCACCTTTGGAAAGCGTGTAATGCTGTCTTGCTGTTAGGTTTAAAAAAAAAGTGCTGCTAATGGAATGCATAGAAAAGTAAAAACATCTCATGCAAATTAGACACCTTTGGGGATTTTGAAAAACTTGTTTGAAGGGCTAATTAAGAAGCTATTAAAAATAATTAATAATAATCTGCTTTTCCCAAATTCTTTTCAGTTCAGAAGTGTAAGTAATGCCATTTTTATTTCACTTTTTAAAACACGTAAGTAGCAGGTCCCTTGTTTACCTGGAAACATTTTTTTTTTTTTAAACAACAGGTCCCTCCTTTACCTGGAAATGTTTTGCAAAACTTTTAATGATCTTTTTTTCAAGGTAATCCCATTTGTGCCCTTTCTTTCTCATGTTTTCCTTTTCTGCTTGAGCTGTTCATGCAGCAGATCGCTCAGCAAACGCGGTCAGTGCACCATCGCGGGAGTGAGTCTAAGTCTCGCTGGGAGAAAATTGTTGTGAGTTACAGGAAATTAAAAAATTCCTGCAATACCAACCCACTTCTCAAAGTCAATCTGTGGTATCCTAGCATCCACTCGACTCTGAAGTCAGGCCAGAATGATGTTTGAAGAGTAATTTCCAGCCTTATAAAGGGTCACGTCGTGTATTGAAGCCATATTTGCTTCTGTGTTTTGTAAATTTCGAACTCATTACTAAACCTTTGTCTCTTACACCCCCCCCTCCGCCACCCCCCGTCCGCTCTTACCTCTCCCTCATCAATCTGCGCCTGGAAAATCTAATGAAAAATGCTGAAACACATTTTGTATGTGGAAATGTGATAAAACATCAATTGTTACGAACCTGAGGAGGAACTGGCTTTCAAGGATGGGCGGGGAGGTGGGCCACCGTTCTTTAAAGACAGCTCGCTGCTAGGTCTCGGCAAGTCCCCAGGAATAAAGAGCAACAAATGGGATTTTCCCACTCTCTTCTGAGCCCCGCTGATCCCTGTCTTTGAGATAAGCCACAGGCTGTGACTGCTCCACAAGATTCTAAACCGTTGGTGCACTAAGTGCTGGGCTAGAAGATGAGTAGTGTGGCATTTTCCCTTTTGAAAGCATGTATCTGTGTTCTACAAAACGTTGTCGGCTGCTGCCTGTGTTCCAAGACAGTAGCTTAGCGTAGCTGAGACTCACATGGTATCTCATAATGGACAGAGAAACCCCACCCTTGGGTTCTGTGATTTTCTCCAAAGAAACCTAAAGAGAATGGAGCCACAGATGATCATGGTCTTTGAGACATTAAGAAGTTGATGAAGGCTGTGGGACCTTCTCCTAAACACACGCACACATACACACACAGTGTCTCTCTCTCTCTCACACACATCTCATTTTATTCTTTTAATTTAATTTAATTAATTAATTAATACATTTTGAGATATCGTATCACTCTATTGCTTGGGCTAGAGTGCAGTGGCATCCTTATAGCTCACTGAAACCTCAAACACCTGGGCTCAAATGTTCCTTCTGCCTCAGCCTCCCAAGAGGCTGAGACTATAGGTATTTCCCACCACGCCTGGCTAATTTTTCTGTTTTTAGTAGAGATGGGGTCTCACTCTTGTTCAGGCTAGTCTTGAACTCCTGGCCTCAAGTGATCCTCCCGCCTCAGCCTCCCAGAGTGCTAGGACTACAGGCATGAGCCACTGCGCCCAGCCACATCTCATTTTAGAGTCCACACTAAGATCTTTTGGCGCAGAGCTCCCTTCACCTGGGTAGATGGGCGTTAGCTTGGAAAAATGGAAAGGACATGAACTTCGGAGGCAGGCTGACTTGGCTTTGAAACAACCCAGCTCTGCCGTTTCTTAGCTGTGTGGCCTTGGTTGAGTCACTTGACCTCTCTGCATCTTGGCTTTCTCACCTGCAAAGTAGAGACAATAATATCTACTTTTCTGATTTGTGCTGAGAATGAGCAAAGCGCCCAGCGCCGACCCTGACCCAAGAAAGGGCTCGGTAAACGGAGGCTCACATTTTGGTTCAGATCCTTCTGGCTCTGCTTTGGGAGGGGGAGGTGGGTCAACCAGAAGGGGTTGCTGGCAAATCACTGCTGAGTGCTGCCCCGAAAACTCTGGATTCAGGGATAGAACAGCTCTGTTCTTTAACACCCAGCCTGACACCTCCTAATGAAATGTAAATGAGGGTTCTAACAAGCCTGGCATTTGCTTGGAGAAAAGGTGCAAGCAGACAGCCACAGACAAGGCGGGAGGGAGGCACTGGGTCTGAGCATGCTGGTTTGCAGTGACAGCACCTCGCTTTCCCCTCTGGGGGTGACTCGAGGCAGGGACCACAAAGCTTGCCCTTTCTGTGGAGATGAAGCCAGCCCTATTTTGGTACACGTGTCCCTCTGAATCTTCCCATGGAGAGTCATCACAGCTGAAGGGCCCAGTGACCCAACAGGAAATGGTCACTTGGACACTTGGACACTTTGGGAGGTTAGGCTGGCTACCCTGGCTCCTGCCTCTTGTGGACAAGAGGTGGAGGGCCGCTTGGAGAGAGCCCTGCCTCTAGCTGTCTTGGGACTTGCACTCCTGGAACCTAGGTAGATGCAGCCTCCTCAAGCCCATAAGCCAAGAGGCCGAGGCCCATGAGTGACCTCATCAAGCAGGGTTCTCCTAAGGGCACCTGTCTGGCCACAGCTCCCCTCAAATGTGAAACAGATCCTGCCCTGGAAGCACTTGGAATTTAAATGAATTAAACATGTGACCTGCAGGCAGACATGGCGGGCACCAGGGGCCAGCCCAGCAGGCTCTGCACATGTGAGGGAGTGGCCCAACTGGCAGCCCCGAGTCAAGTCCACTCCCTGCAGGGCAGGGGAGGTAAGGCCAGAGAGGTGAAGCCACTTCTCTGAGATCACAGAGCAAACTGATGTCAGGGCCAGGAGAGTTCAGGAATCATAACCTGACACTCTGGGACTCTGACCAAAGGGTCCCAAATTGCAAATCTAACCTTTCTCTTTCATTCAAAGAGAGTGTTTTTGGTCCACTTTAATAAAGTTTGCTTCCATCTTTTTCTCATAATCCTCTCCAAGTATGCAAGAACTAGGTGTCCAAAGTTACCAAGCAGGTCAGAGGAGCCCAGTCTAGACTGAGTTGGTCAAAGGAAGCTTCCCCACATGGCAGGAGGCAGGACTGGTAATTAGCACCAATATGGCCGTCTCATGTAGATTCTTGTCTTTTTTCCAAGTGACCCATGGCCAGAGTGTGAGGATAATGTCTCCGCAGGGAGGACGCCTAGCCCACCACCCAGCATTCACATCTCAGCCAAGCCGGTGTTCTCTGGCGTGTCCCAGAACTGGAGCTGTTGAGGCACCTCACTGCCCTCTTCCCGCCCCAGGGGAGGAAACCGGAAGGAGAGTTGGAGGGATTTATGATTCTGAAAACACCCTTAGCACTGCATTTCTGGACTCATTGAGAGTTGGAGGGGTCCAGTGAATTGTCCGCATTGTGTAAGTGATATTGCCTGCTACAGAAGTGGGGTTTCTCAAATTTGGGAATGACCAGAAATTTCCTGACATTTTCTTTTAGAATTCTTATAGTTTTATGCATTAGGTTTAAGTCTGTTATCCACCGTGAGTTGATTTTTGTGAGAGTTGAGAGGTGCAGATCCTGTTTCAGTCTTCTCCATGTGGCTATCCAATTTTCCCAGCACCATTTATGGAATAGGGATTCTTTTCCCCAGTGTATGTTTTTGTCAGCTTTGTCAAAGATTAGATGACTTTATGAGGATGGTTTTATATCTGGGTTCTCAGTACTGTTCCCTTGGTCTATGTCTCTGTTCTTGTGCCAGTACCATGCTGTTTTAGTTACTATAGGCTTGTAGTATAGCTTGAAGTTTGGTAAATTGATGCCTCCCAATTTGTTCTTTTTGCTTAAAATTGCTTTTACTATACAGGGTCTTCTCTGGTTCCATACGAAGAAAATGTTGGAAAAACTCTTATAGACATTGGCCTAGGGAAAGAATTATGAAGAAGACCCAAAGGCAATCACAGCAATAACAAAAATAAATAAATAGGACCTGATCAAATTAAAAAGCTGCACAGCCAAGGAAACTATCATGAGAGCAAACAGACAACCTACAAAATGGGAGAAAATATTTGCATGTTACACATCCAATAAAGGGCTGATAACTAGAATCTATATAAAGCTCAGGAAAATCAGCAAGAAAAAAAACCAAACAACCTCATTAAAAAGTGGGCAAAGGACATGAACAGAAACTTTACAGAAACTTTTCAAAAGAAGCCAGACTAATGGCCAAGAAACATATGAAAAAATGCTCAACATTTCTAATCATCAGGGAAATGCAAATTAAAACTACAATGAGATATGACTTAACTCCAGTGAGAATGGTTTTTATCAAAATCTCCCAAAACAATAAACGTTGGCATGGATGCGGAGAGATAGGAACACTCATACATTGCCGGTGAGACTGCAAACTAATACAACCTCTGTGGAAAGTAATATGGAGATACCTCAAAAAGCCACAAGTAGAACTAGTATTTGATCCAGCAATCCCACTACTGGGCATCTACCTAAAGGCAAAAAAAAGACATTCCATAAAAAAAAGACACCTGCACTAGAATGTTTATAGCAGGACAGTTCATAATTGCAAAGATGTGAAAACAACCCAAGTGCCCATCAATACATGAGTGGATTAATAAAATGTCGTACATGGAGTTTTATTCAGCCACACAAAACAATGGTGATCTAGCACCTCTTGTATTATCCTAGATAGAGCTGGAGCCCATTCTACTAAGTGAAGAATCACAAGAATGGAAAAACAAGCACCACATGTACTCACCATCAAGTTGGTATTAACTGATCAACACTTATGTGCACATATAGTAGTAACATTCATCAGGTGTCAGGCAGGCGGGAGCGGGGAGGAGGGGATGGGCATATTCACACCTAATGGGTGTGGTGCACACCATGTGGGGGATGGACACGCTTGAAGCTCTGACTCGGGTGGGGCAAGGGCAATATATGTAACCTAAACACTTGTACCCCCATAATATGCTGAAACAAACAAACAAACAAAAAAAAGAAATTTCCTGACAAAAACATTTGCTATAACTAGCTGATTATTGTGTACGTAGGTATGCAAGGGCAGTGACTGGAACGTTTTTGGCTGTCTCCTTAGCACTTAGCATAGAATGGTAGTTAATAAATGTTTTTATGTTAGTGAATGTATGAATGAATAAAAGAATTAATCAC
Organism: Eulemur rufifrons; assembly: GCF_041146395.1. Classification (NCBI taxonomy): domain Eukaryota; kingdom Metazoa; phylum Chordata; class Mammalia; order Primates; family Lemuridae; genus Eulemur; species Eulemur rufifrons. The sequence continues at coordinate 60,271,829 of NC_091010.1, read as the reverse complement.
CAACAGGAACACCCAGCCCAGCGTCCAGCCTGGTGTGGGGCGTGAGCAGAGGCCACCTGCTGGGATGTCTTTCCGAGGGTCCTATGGTCTCTATCACCAGGGAAAGCCCAGGCACCCCAGGCAGGATGGAGTCTGCGATGGGGGGTCATTTGTGCCCAACCCCCCACCTCTACCAAACTCCAGATGCCATACTGTGTCTGTGGGTCCCCAGTGGGTTTTCTTTGGCTGTAGTGGCCTCCCAAAGCACAGATCCACCACCCAGCACCTAGAGAGCTTGCTCGGGCCTGGGCGTGTGGCTGCTGGCCAACAGGATACTGACTGCCTCCCCCCACACCCCAGCTGCACCCGCCTCGCCCGGCCTCTGCAAACCCTGTCTGCAGCCACGAGGGCCTTGGTCGGCCTGGGCTCACCTCACTCCTCACTCAGACCTCAAATGTCACCTTCTTCCCCACACCCCAGCCAAGAAGGCCCCAGTCCAACAAGCATGTGACCTGTAAACGTGCTCATTTTCATCTTCTGCGCCACCTCTGAACTGCCGCGGAGGAGATGATGGGAAGGGAATCCCCAGGGAGCCGTCTGGCCTAATGCATCACACATGCTGAGAGCGGCCAGGCCGGTATGTTTGCAGCTCAGCTCCCAGCGCTCCCGGGCTCCCGGCTCCCATGCACCTCACTGAGCTGGGAAAGCAGGGCTGGGAGACTGGGCAGGGGCGACTCGTTCCTCCCGCTAAGGCCACTTGAACTCACAGGCTCTCCCTTCTGGACTGCCCTATGGCTGGAGGACATTTTCTGGCAGTTCCTAGTGGATTCAAATCTACACACAGAATAGCACTTCTTTCTTACTTTCAAGCTCAGGAAAGGGAGATGTTGACGGTGTCCAACCCCACGGACTCAATGGAAAGCCCTCAGCCATTGAGTTCAAGTTTAAAATAATACTAAAATAATCCACAGATTCTAGGCCCTGTCACTAAGCCAGGCACCTGGCAAAGCTGTGTTAAAGGCTCAGTGTTCACACTATCCAAAGTGCAATGTGTGCAAGAAAAGGAAGCAGAGTTGTACGTGCAAATAAGCCCCTGTTATGTGTCAGGCCCTGGAAGTCGCAGGGCTCCGGTGGAAACAGCCACGGGGCAAAGCTGCACGTGAAGTGGAAGAAAACTAACAGTGAAGTAGAAAAAGAACAGGCTTTCAAGTCAGAGAGGCTGCACTCTGCCGCTTATCAGCTGTGTGACCTTGGGCCAGTTACCTCACCTCTCTGAGTCTGTTTTATCAGTGATAAGACACCCATAATGGCAGCTTCCTCCCAGCAAATGTGGTTTGTGTAAAGCACTCAGAGCAGTACTCAGTCGGTGCACAGAGGTGTGTGTAATAAACGGCCTCCCTCTCCCCACCCCACTTCAACTCTGACTGTTCCCAGCCACCTGTCACGACCTTGGACTGTCCCAGGTGCATTTGGAGTCTACCAGGGGAGAAGTGAAGGACTTAGGTTTCAGATAAGACTTTGGTTTCTTGAGTCTTCAAGGCCCATCCTGTTAAAAATGGCCCTCAGAGCCCAAAAAAACAGGAGGTTCATATTTCCAAGCCCCTAGGGGACTTCAATCCTCTCCCACACCCACCTGGTCTCCCTTTTAGCTCACTTGAGTTCCAAGCCACTTCTCCGCGCCGCCCCCCCCCCCCCCAGGGAGATGGCCGTCCAGCCATCAGTGGACAGCAGGGGTGGAGTGTGGATCAGGCAGTCTGCTCCAGCCTCCCATGCTCAGAACCCTCCACGGTTTCCCATGGATTCAATCGCAAGACAAACCTGACATCAGAACACAGCCCTTCACAACCTCGCACACCCCAAACCAACTCCCCAAAAATGCTCTCATCAATCTCCCCGCAGCCAGGGCTCTAGCCAGGCCAAAGGATGGGAAGACCAATGCCAAGCACAGCAGGTGCTTTTGTGCCTCTGAGCCATTGTGTATGCTCTTCCCTCTGCTTCAAATACCTTTCCTATTCCTGTCTTTCCCCCTCAAGACTCGGCTCCAGGAAGCCTTGCCTAACCTCCTAACCCCATCCTGCCCACAGACCCCCATGCTAACACCAAGCATAGCATTTACTACACGGTATGGCAGTTGGCCCTCCCTCTGTCTTCCCCACTAAATCATGAGCTCAAGAGCAAAGATTTTATCATTTTATCTCTGTATTGCCTGCATCTTGCATAGCAAGTGAATGAATGAGCAGGAGACTTTACTTATTTCACAATGTGATAAAAGAATCTTTAATCAAAGAGATAAGGAAGCAGGGGCTTTGAGTCCAACTGGCCTAGATTAGAATCCCTAGATTAGCTGTGTGACACTGGGCAAATTGCTTAATCTCTCTGAACCTCAGTTCTTCATCTGTAAAATGCAGGAGAGGGTATTAACTCCTTCAAAAGGTTGCCCTGAGTGTTAAATGTAATGAATTTAATAAAATGTCAAGCATACGGCCCTTGCCATTAGGTAGAAGCCATTATGATGATGATGATTAGGCTTGTCACATCTGCAGGTGCCATTACCTTCACTGCACCAGCCAGGACGCTGCTGAGTCCATCTGCCCTAAGAGCCCTGTAACTCCCAGGCAGATCTCTGAGCAGACACTCTCCTTCTTCCCCTTCACACAACCAAGCAGAGCAGCCCCTTCCTACCACAGGGCCTTTGCACATGCTCTTCCTCTGCCTGGGATGCTCCTTGCTCCACTGTGCTCATGGTTGGCTCCTTCTTATCTTTTAGGCCCAGGCACAGATGTCACCTCCTCGGGCAGGACCTTCTCAGCCACCCTATCTGAGCAGCTGTCCCTATGCTCTCTGCCCCATTATCGTCCATCTCAAACTCTGTTGGTTTCCTCCATAGCACTTCTAAAGTGCATAACTATTTTGTGCATTTTTTCACCCCTTCCACGTTAGCCCCAAGACTGCAGTGGCACCGCCATCGTCTTCACCGCCTGACACTTAGTGTGAGCTCAATAAATAAATGTGGAGTGAATGTTGCGTAAATAAACAACTTCGGCTCCATTCAGCAGAGCAGAGCAAAGGTGTGGGCATTTTCAGCCAAAGCCCCTTCCCCAGCAGATGGAAAAGGGACCCCTCCCTTTTCCTGAAGCCGTGGCAAGGCCACACCTGGCTGCCTGCAGCTAGTGGTGCTCAGAACCAGCTCACCAGAGACAAATTGGAGGGAGTTCAGAGGAGCAGGCCAGGCAGGATTAAGTGGAGGGAGAGGGTGATTTATAAAGAAAGATAAAAGGGCCCAGCTTCATGAGGCTGGGCTGCAAGATTATTCCAATAACAGCCTCCAAATGTTGGCAAGCTGTGTGCGCCAGGGAAGCAGGGATGACCCCCCACAGGGTGCAGAGATGGTCACTAGGAGAGACACAAAGAAATCCCAGCTGACTCTGGGGTTCCAAGGTGGAGTGGGAACCCGTGGGCAAAGCAAGGAACCCTCCAGCACCAAGGGACAACTTCATCTCCTCACTCGGGCAGCCAGTAACTCATCTTTGAGTCATCCCGGGCGATTATACAGGAGAAGCAGGAGACTCCAGGGAAACCGGAGGAGAAAACCTGTCACCCTGTCACCTCACTGAGACCGCTTTGCCAAGTATCAGAGAAGGAAGATGCTGCAACAATCTTTTAGAGAAGGGATGAAAACTGCAGCCTGCAGGCCACAGTCGGGCCATTGCCTATTGCTGTAAATAAAGTTTTATAAGAACACAGTTGAGCATTTGTCTGCATGTTATCTATGGCTACTTTTGCGCAACGACTTCAGAGCCGAGTAGTTGCAACAGAGACTATGTAACTTGCAAACCCTAAACATTTACTCTTTGGCCCTTTAGACCCCTGTTTTAGACCACTGATCCTTAGGTACTGTGCGCGTCACTGTCAAAGGGGAAATACACGTCCACAGGGCCCCAACTCTGTCTTGAATTATTTTATTATAATGTTATTTAAATAGACACATATAATTAGGTATAATCATCTTAGGCTTTTAGTTCTTACTCAACTAGAATACCGAAAAATATTTTTGGATTCAATGCCCACAAAAAGACAAAAACATTCACATTAAAATTAACAGCATTAAAATAGTGCAAGTGGTGATGTTTTTCCCGAAGAGGCATCGCTGCTCAGAGCACAGTGGCCTGCCGGGGTGCAGATGTGTTTGCTTTCAGCAAGGCACAGTGCTATGCGATGACTCGGTTCTCCCACTCGGTTTCCCTCTCCTAACTACCCCAAACACTCTCATTCACACAGAGCCATGACGCCACAACACCACCGGCCTTCATTGAGCACAAATACTCAGCCACACGTGCTCTTCTCTCCTGAGCCTGTGAGGACTAAAGTGCCTGGTTCTGATGGACCCCGCGTCCTCACGACACGATGAAAACACTTACCCAGGTATAAGGTGACCAGCCAGACAAGCCAGAACATATTAATATTTACATCCATTTTTTTTGAATTATCCGTCAAATAAAAATAGATTTTTTTTTTTAATCTTAGCGGATTTGTCCACTGGTTTGAGGATCCCAGTTTGAAAAGAAGCAATCTAGCCCACCTTTCACCTTTTCCAAATGGGGAAACTAAGTCCCACTGAAGGAATGTGACTTGCCAAAATCAAGGTAGGAGCTGGGGCTGAAGCCGGATTTGGTTGTGGGTGCCAGTGAAGTGCTCTTGTTCTCAGCCCAAGGGTGGGCTCCTAGGAGCCCCCAAGAATAGCTGGCCAGAGCCGCAACCTGGGTGGCAGAACTTTGCCCACTGGGATTCAGAAGGGGAGCCATTAGCTAGAGCCACCAATCCTGATGTAAATAGATTCCTCCAGAGTGGGAAGGGGCGCTGTGCCCTCCAGATACTATGAACAAAAGCTAAAGCCAGCATCCTGGAGGCACACAGGCGACCCACAGGCTGGCTGGCTTCTGGAATGACCCCCAAGAGCTTTAGCTGTGGAAGCAGCAGCAGCAGCACCCCTGCAGCAGCAGAGGCTCTTACTTACCCCAAAGAGCATCCAAGGGACCCACCTGGGCTCAAAGAGAACTGGACCATCTGAGGGCAAAAGTTAAGCCAAGTCCTCCCCTCCCTGGGAAACTGCACCTGCCAAGGGGTGAAGTGGCTGCCACTGGGCAGGTGGAGGCCCCAGATTCCCAAACACGGCTGGGCTGTGGCAGCAGTTTACGCATTCGGAGAATCCAGCTCCTAGGGAGCCAGGCCTGGCGAGAGACGTGTGAATGGGCGAGCAGCTCATCTGGCCCCAGGCTTTGCAGGGGCGCAGCCCCTGTTCTCGAGGCTGCTTCAGCCCAGGATGGCCTCGCTCTGTAGAGAAGCAGCGAGCAAACCCACGGCAGCAACTTTTCAGAACAGAAGAGAATTGCACGCGCATGTATCTCCTACAGAGGATGCATATTTAAAGGCTTGTAACCGGTTGGTTCAGACTATATAAGAATATAAGTTATTCCAGAATATCCAGTACATTTTCAGTAAAGAGCCAGATAGTAAATATTTTAGGTTTAGTATTTTAAGCTTTTTTGAAATCATCTTTTAAATATGTAAAAACCACCCTTGGCTCACATGCGACACAAATACAGGCTACAGTCTGAATTTGACCCACAAGCAGAAGTTTGCTGACCCCTGTTCTAGAATGTCAGTAACTGGAAACATTCCCTACAAGGTCAGCTGGGCCTTCCCCATGGAACTATAAACACCCGAGGAGTGACCATGTTCCCATTCTCAGGCTCACACACACATAGATGTACACAAACATACAGACACACAAATATTCTCACACATGGATATACACACATGCAGAGGTCTATATCTATTGGACAAAAACACATCCTCTGAAAATAATTTTTAAATTTGTAGAGCAGGCACCTGCCCTGAAGTTTGTCCAGGTTCAGTGTATTGTGTGCAAAGCCACAGTGTCCAGGGCTGAGAGGTTGTGCGTGACTTCATGGGTATGGAGGGCACAAGAGGAGATCGGGGCAGGGAGGAAGGACCTTGCCCATGATCTAGTCTGAAGGTCTCCAAACTGTTCCTCAGAGCCATGGGGCTTTGAGGAGTGGCCTCTGGGGGTCATCTTTTTATGCCGCTACACTCAAACCAGCTGAGCTGCCCCACCTTTACTCTTATGGGTACTAGATTTTCATCTAAGATTTCATCGGAAGGTAGCATATCATGGCAAAGTAGGGTGGGTGAGTATTAAAAGCTAGTGTCTCACCAATTGCTTCATATCTGGCCCCTCTAAACATTCTGTCAAGATTAGCCCATGTCTGCCTACCTATTGAAGTGGAGGAGAAGCAACCACCATGAGACAGGATAGGGGCTCTCTGGTTTGCCCCAGTCCCTGCCACTCCCTATTGCCTTACACTTGCCTATTTCACTGATTAGTAGTACCTGCCTGGCCCCTGGAGGTATTTGATTTTGTGACTCCTACTCAGCACTGTTTAAGCTGCTATAAAATGAAACTCTGCTCTCTGAAAACCAACAGTGGTTAATTTACTGAAGTCACCAGTAAACTCAACCAGAGGTCCTTGCCAATACCTCAAGATCCAAAATGCTGGCCTACCAGCAGCTACCACATCCTGAAGGTCTTGGGTAACCCCTGACTAATCCTGATTTTTGTAATCTTATGGATTTATTTATATCGCACTACATTCCAAAAAATATTTGAGGCAATTTGTAAGGATGCATATAGCACAATAACATTTTAAAATAAAGAAATCTGAAGAAAGGAAAATCACATAAGAATAGCAAGATGAGTCCAGAGGAAAAGTTAGGACATCAAAACGCAAGTCCAAAGGTCTGTACAGTTTTTAATGGTAAACAGAGATTTTTGAGTTAGGATGGCTGGTGGAAGCTGCATCTAGAACCTCCCTCCCCAAATAGCTAAAGGAATTGATTTGAAACAAACAAACTGGAAAAAAGGGAAAGAGACTTGGCACAAAGTGTCAGCCAAGGGAAGAAAAGAAAAGTTACGGAGCAGAGCAAGACGATTCAGTGCAGCCAGGTGGCCGACCCCACTCCCAACGCCCCAGAAGCCATTTTGGGGGGTCTACAAAATCTCAGCCATTCTCACTAATACCCTCAGATCTGGAGTGAAGCCAAGCAAAAGGGCAGCCACAGCTTTCTCAGCATTGACCGGCCAGGGTAGAGAATGCTCTTGGCAGAAACAGAAAAGATGAGGCCACGAGCAGGGCCCTGACTGGCTCCGGCAGAAGCGAGGCCACATGGTAAGCTGGGGAAACAATGGAAACCAAGAACGCCCCACGGGAACGGAAGACACCCCCCAAGTGGGGGTGATGAGCCCAACAGAGGATATTAAGCATAATTCCAGAAGTGGAAGTCTAACACAGAACTGCTTTATTGGAGCTATTCAGAACAAAAATATGTGACTACAATGTGAAACACAAGTCCTCAAAATATTGCCGAGATATGAACACCCACAAAAAGCCAGTATGTGGATGCTCATAGAAGCTTTATTTATAATCACCCCAAAATGGAAATAACTCAAATGTTCATCAACTGGGAAGTGGATAAACACATTGTGGTACATCCATATAATGGATTAACACTTGGCAATAAAAAGAACAAACTAGATTCATGCAACACCATGGATGAATCTCAAAAGCTTTACTCTAAGTGAAAAAGTATAGACCCAAAAGTTTACATACCATATGATTGCATTTATACAACATTCTGGAAAAAGCAAAATTATACAGACAGGAAAGAGATCAGACATTGCCAGGGCTTGGGGGTTGGGGGAAGAATTGACTACAAAGGCACATGAGGGAATGTTCTGGAATGATGGAAATAGTGACTGTCTTGATTGTGGTGGCAGTTATACAACCGTGTACACTTGCCAACATTCATAGAACTGTATGCCTGGAAAAGGTTGAATTTTACTCTATGTAAATCATACCTCAATAAACCTGCATCAAAAAAATAATGTAGCCAAGGGGAAAAAAATCAAACCCCCCTCAAGCACAATGGAAAGAGAGTCAAGAAGCCAACCGCACTCCATTAGATCAAAATATTAGATCACAATAAATGTCTGGCGAGAGCTGCTCAAACACGAATGAAATGAAAAGAAACGGTGCAGCAGCCATGCAGCTAAGAATGCCCAGTTGACGGACACGCCTTCTGTAAGGGAAAAGAAACAGCGGGCAAAAGACAGACCCGACAGTGCCATGGAAGGACTATTAACTAAACTGCACAAGAGAATCCTTTACAAGTGCATTAGGTAACGAAAAATGCAATAAGAACACAAATCCAATTTTTAAAAAGAGCCCAAAATGATCACTATACCCCCACCAGGTGGGCTTAAAAAGACTGACAACACTAAATGTTGCCAGGGATATAGAGCAACTAGGACCTTCAAATATTGCTGATGGTAGTGTAAGATAATGCAACAATTTGGGGAAAGTTCTAGTGTTGCCTTATAAAACTAAACATACACCTACTCTACGACCCAACAATTCCAGTCGTAGGTATTTATCCAAGAGAAATGAAAAAAGGGTTGTGCGAGAATATTCCTAGCAGCTCTATTCATAACAGTCGGAACCTGGAAACATCCTAGGTCGTCCATCAGTAAGAGAATGAATGGACAGTGATACACTCGTACAATGGGAAACCACCAAGCAATAAAAAGGAACAAATTACTGACAAAGGCAACCATAAAGATGAATTTCAGACACATGCTGAGTGAAAAAAGCCTTACACAAGAGTGTGCACTGTATGATTTTATTTATGTGAGGTTCTAGAGTGAGCAAAACTAATCTATGATAGAAAAAAGTCAGAATGGTGATTACCTCAGGGTAGGGGCAGGAGACTGGCTGAGTAGGAGCGCAAGGGAATTTTCTGAGGTGAAATTCTGTGTAGCTTGACAGAGGTTTGGAGTATTTGGTGTATGTATTTATTAAAATTCATCAAAGGTACACCTAAGATTTTTGCATGTAAATGTATGTAAATTTTACCTCAAAATAAAATATGTGATAAATACATAATAAAGCAAGTACAGTTTAATGTTAATAGGGAAATCTAGGTAATACATATGTGATTATTTGCAAAATTCTTTCAATATTGCTGTATGTTTGACATTTTCTCATAATAAATGTTTGGAAAACCTTAGCAAATGGCACACTTAAGATTTGTGAACATCATTGTCTGTAAATTTTACATCAAAGGAAAAAATTAGTAATTATAAATAAATATTAAACTCCAGTTACTGATATTCATGCTGAAGTATTTAGAGGGATGTGTACCAGTGTCAACACTTGCATTTGAAACCTAGCAAAAAAAAAATACGATGGATAGATGGATGGAAGGGAGAATGGATTAACAGATACACACTGAAGCACATAGGGTAAAATCCGAATTGTAGAATGTGGGTGGGCATGTGGGTATCTGCCATAAATTCTTTCAACTTTTCTGTGTCTCTGAAACTTTTTATGATAAAATGATGAGGAGGATGAAAAAATGGCAGAATGAGAGGAAAATGGAGATTGCAAACCAAAGAAAATAAACTGTGGGCCAAACAGTATTTAAAAATAAATAACTTAATTAAAATCAGCAAGAACAGCACAGGTATAGCTGAAAATCAAATTACTGGCTTAGAGGAAAGGCTTGGATAATCACAAAGAAATAGATGAAAAAGACAAAGAAATCAGAACAAAGAGAATCCAACATGAAGGAATTAGTGTCTCTGGAATCGAGAAACCATAAAAGAAATGGAAAAAGTATTGAACAGAGAAGAATTAAATGATATAACACTGCACTGTCTGAGATGAAGGAAGACCTGAATCCACAATGCAAAATGTTCCAGAAAAAAAACAATTTCATTCAGTATGTTCAACACCATGATATGCTCTCATTAGCAATTTAACTTCAATAAAGACATAACAATTTCCCAAGAATCCAGGCATGGAAAGCAAATGACCATCGAGGAGGAGAGGGCTAGGCTGCCCGCAGCCTAAGGCAACATCCCAACATCTGAAACAGGAGAGCAAGGATATCCCATTCAATAGGAAAGGGAGGGAAACAGAGACCACAGCCAGCCAAGGTGTATGTTAGTAGAAAGGCAACACACAGACATTCTCAGACATGAAAAGAATTACAAGACAGACATTTAAAGAACTCAGGGAATACAGTATCTTCTTGACAAAGCTACTTGCGATGAAATGTAGCCAATAAAGAGATAAATCAAAATTGAGAACTCAGAGGTGGAGAAGGTGTAGTAAAATGGCCAATGGTGACAACAGAATTTATTTAAACATAGAATTAATACTTAAACCATTGTGTGAACTGTGAACATTTTAAAAGTCCTCAAAGAAGGGTATGGGAGGTGTGAGCGTGCTCATCTTCATCTTTCATGGCAGGGAGGTGACTAAGAGTGCCTGAAAGTGAAACACGCAGCTAGAAAAACATTATTACTTCAGCTTCAATGTTTTCTCCATAATCTCTTTTCTTAACCTTAGATCTTTTAGAAAAGAATGTCTCTTGTGGTGAAAAAAAGCTTTTGTTTCAAGTTCAACAATTCCTTTCACTTTCCTTTAGCTTCTTTCTTTTTCTTTTAAATTTAAGTAAAATCAACTTTAAGGCTTTATATTAAAAATAATATGCATAATTCATATGATCTCTTTTTCATGAATGGAATTCCATACAATCATCGATTATTTATAGATAGATAATGAGAGAGAGACAGAGAGAGAGAGAGATGGAGATAGTTACAGAGGTAGAATTAGATAAGTAGATAAATAGAAATATGAAAGTCCATTCAGGGATATTGATAGATATGAGAAATATAAATATATATATGTATGTCTTCACACAGAAAATCATATCTGGAATATTTTCACCTAATGGTAATATTTAGAGTGATTTTCATACTTTCTTTTTCAGACATAGTTGTATTGTTAAAATTTTTAAATTATTTTATATGTATATTTATAAAAACAATAGAGTACTTTTTAGTTTTTAAAATATGTTAAGAAAACACTCAGCCCTAAGCTTCCTAACAGCCAAAGGAAAAAGGAAACTACAATCAATTACAGTCTATGCATGATGTCTGCCAGATTAAAGCAAAGCAACCCAACAAGAGCACAGCAGTTTCTTGGAAGAAGCACAACTTTTCTGGGGCCTGAGATCTGATGAAGGAGATGCTGACTGGTGAAGAGTGTGGCATCCTCACAACCTGCCTTCAGGTATGTAGCATGGAGGTATATGCCAGTCCTATGGCACCACTGCAGGCTTCCCAAGAGCACTAAAGTATATGTGCTCCTTGCTCCCAGCTGGAGGAAAGCACCAGGTGGCCAGTAACTATGGACTCTGACTAGCAAGACAGACACTTCTCCAAGACTTATTCCCACCATCCAGTGATTTTCCCTTGAGGTGGGATCACACTCTGGTGGGGCCAGTTGAGGGAAGGGCCCATCTTCCCACCTTTTTCCTTCCTCCTCTCCCTAACATACATACTCTACCTCCAGTCATAAAAATTCACATACTCTTTCTCATACTTATTGCTGCTATTTCCTCTTGTCTAGAAAACGCTTCAAACTATTACCAATGCCTCTCATCAGCCTGACCCTACTCATCCTTCAGGGCTTAGCTTACATGCCACCTCCTCCAGGGAGCCTCCCTGACCCCCAAGACTGAGAGGGATGGAACCAGGAGCCCAGTGAAGGACTAAACTCAGGAGAGAAAGAGGTGGAGGAGGAGGACCCCAGAGGATGAGGGAATGACCTTCAGACAGACCCAGGTACACCAAGAGCAGAGCAGGAGGCCAGGAACTCATACTTGCAGCCTGGCTCCTCTCAGTAAAGAAAAGGCAGGAGCCCTCTGTCCAAAGTGGCAGAGTCAGAATGGTCCTCCAACCTCAAGAATGGTCTCTAGTTTCTTGCACTAGAAATGAAGAGAGTCAATTAAATGATCATTGAAGATCCCTTCTAGTTCTGTCTCATTCTGTGTTTCTATATCTTATTAACAAATGCTCATGAATGTGGTAAAATTGTATGAACCAACTGAAACATAGCATAGTATCTGGAGGGGTTTTGCCTCCAGGCCAAACTCTGAGATTCAGCTACCTGACAGATGAGCACATATATAAAATGCTTCATCCATTTTCTAATGATCTTGTTGGATTTTAGACTAAAATACGAAGTTGGAAAAAGCTGATTAGAAGAAACTGTAACTAATACTGGCCTGTGAAGAAAGGAAATTACTGTCACCATCGAAATCCAGAAAGAGCTTTCTGCTGGGATGTGAAGCCTTCAGAAAATGCAAGAGCAGAGTTGGGACTAGGCCTTCTGGAAAAGAAAATCCACATATCTCAACAGGAAGAAAAACCTGGGGGAACCTCAAGAATTTGCTGAACCTTCAAATTCATACTTTTACCACCTATCTGGAAACTGACCCAACAATTTTTTTTCAAAAGTCATCTAGAAGAAAAATTGATACATGAATAATACATATGTGTTTTCTCAAATGATCATAATGGACATCTAAATGCTCTCTGAACAGAACTGACATCTCATAATGTTGAATCTCTGGAACTGAAGCTGGAAATGTAAAGAATGTACATTAGCCAAGAGGGATTTTGCTTTTCTAATTCAGAATCAGTGCTAAGGAAGACCCAGTGACTGATGTTGCTGCTGCATCTGAGAGTGAGCTTGCTAGGGGTGGGGGTGAGGGGAGAATGAGTAATTTTCCAGAAAAGAGTCATTAACACAAAAGAGTCATTTCACAAACTGGGGTATAAACTCCTGTGTTACTGCCTGATAGCACAAAAGCCCACAGAATCCATTCATTATGTCTTCTAGGATATAATTTTTATGTAAAAGTAAACAGGTATATCTTGAAATCAAATGCAAAACTCACATTAATTTCCCAACAAAACATCAAAGAAATTTCCTCCTTCCAGCATGTGTCTTCAGGAGTACCTGGCTACTCACTCATGAGGGCTACTTATATGGCCAACATTAGAAGCCTAGTATTAGGCAATCTCCAAGGGCTAAAATATCCCCAAAGCAAGCCACTTTAAGTGACATTTTCCTGAGCTAAAAAAAAAAATTATCAGAAGTAATGCATGTCCTCTGACAGATGGTCTGGGGCTAAAATATTGGTTCTTTATATACACCTTCCTGGGCCTGAGAAGCAAATCTCTTAGAAACAGGCCAGAAGCTCCCAAACCCATGCAAGGAACTTGTTAACAACACACATACACACACACACACAAATACACACACACACATACACTAGCCTCCCAGGCTGGAGCAGAGCAGAACTCTGGATGGGGATCTTTCAGTGGAGGTGAGAAATAGCAGCATTCCCTTCTCCCAGAGCACTGCTTAGCCTGAGTCCCCTAACACAGACCACACGTCACCCTTACACACTGAGCCCAGAGTAAAAGTCCTTCTCTGTAAAACTCCTGCCCTCAGTGAGACAAGCACCTCTCCTTTAACTTCCCCTGCAGAGCAGCAACCTGGTTCATACATTCATCTTACTAAACACACATAGAACAGTGAAAGAATTTCAACCAATCAGCACAATGCTTGTCGCCAAAGTATAGGAGTCTGATCTGAAGGAGCTCAGATCACTCACAATGGAATGAGCTGATGAGCCCAGCCGAGACCACTCTAGAAGGATCCCCTCTTCCTGGTTCTTCTTTTGTGTGTTTATTTGTTCAGTAAACATTTATCAAGTCCTAACTCTGGGCCAAGTCTGTTCTGGACCCCTGTGGATCTGGGGTCCAGCTCTTGTGAGCTGATATCCAATGAGGGAAACAACATTAACCAAGTAAAGCATATAAATATTTGTATATAGGGAGGCAACATACTCTTGAGTACTTATTAGCCAAGTGTCCACATTTATGAGGTTTCATAGGGAAACAAAAATTATCATGATAATTTCAAAAATATTCTGTGAACTAACCACCTGTAAGATCAATTTCCACTCAGGTAACATACATCATGTCAGCGTGTCTCACAGCCCAAAGAGCTGTCATCATTTTTGATTCATCTCTCCTAGGTTTTTGGTGATCTGACAGCATGATGCAAGTGCAATGCAAACAAATTGCAAAAAGAAATTGAAGACTTTCCCGAAGCTGTAGGATTTTATGAAGTCTATCAGAATGATGCTAGAGAGCAGCTTAAACCCCGTACCAAGCAATGATAGATGAGGCTCTGACAGTTAGATCAGGTAACAACAGAAAGAGAGGGATTTGCCGAGGACGATAAATTGATAGTCAAAACCGAATGGCTGGACCATCTAGTGATTAAGGGAAGCCCTTAGGAAAACTCATAAAGATCCAGACTCTTTCTGCAATAAACAGCTTTCTTTATGTTTGTATTGCACAGATTTAAAAAAAAAAAATTACGAAACAAGAAAAGACATCTCATGCTACCATCCTGTTTTGTCATAAAAATTATATTCCTTGAAATTATCGACAACTCATTCATCCTTTGTCCATTCTAAACTTCAATATGTGTTTTGAATTAGAATCTTAAATTGAGTAAGTATAAGATAAAAATAAATTTATTTTCATAGTTTCCAGTCTCAGTTTTCAAAAGAGTATGAATCAAATTTTCTTTAAATACCATTTTCCATGAACTATTGGCTCCCATGCTAAGTGGGCTTGGTGTAAGGTGCCTTTCCAGGTAAGATTACCCATGGATGACAAAGCCTCCTGTCATCACACTGGATGGAGTGTCTGTCATTGAGGAGAGTCCAGAGGGCTGTGAGACCCCCAAGGAGGACTTAGCTAGTCCAGGAAAGTGACATCACAGCTAAGACGGGAGGTGGAGACATGCCCAGGAGTAGATGTGGAGGGAGGTGGTTGGCATAGAGAACTGAAGGGAACCCAGCATGGCTGGAGGCAGGAGGTGAGTTTGCAAATACAGGCAGGGCCCAAGATGCTGCCTCTCATTATACAGGCAAGGGGCAGCCATTCCAGGGCTTGGAGCAGGAACATAACAAATTGTGACTTAAAGGAACTCTTGCGGGTACCACATGGCAGGTACTGTCTTGCTTCTTGTCATTTGGAAAAGCCTCTCTGGACATTTTATTCCTTCCTAAAACCAAAACCCTGTGCAAAACTCCGAGGCCTGATACAGACTGCCCAGCTGTAGGGTCTCACTAAGGGACGCTACTTCGCTGCATTAGAAGACAATGCTAAGGAAGCCCACCGAGTCCGCAGGGCCCAGCTGGTATTGTGAGGCTGAGAGTCTTGGCTCCAATAGAGCAACTTCCGACCATGATGAACTGACTGGGACTGGGTTTACCCTCTCACCTTAAACAACCAAAAGCAGTTTCAGATTATGAATAACCACAGCATGGGGCAGTGCGCCCTCTGGAAGAAGGGCAATAAATGAAGCGAGCCCTGTGATTGCCCAGCGTGCTGCCTGGAGAGCGTTTCCAACAACAGCACAGAGTGGGGAAACCCAAGCAGGGCCCAGCAGTCTCCTAGAGCTGAAGAGACACACTGAAGAGTTTGGGAGGACAAGGAGGCCAGACTCGGAAGGGTAGGGCACCTGCGAGAAGAGAGTGGCACCAAACGGAGAGCAGCACAGTCTGCTCCCCTTGACTCTTCAGCTGAGTACTGATGAGTCTGAGCACGTGAGAAAACTACCCGAGAAAAGGGAGAGAAAAAACAAACTTCAGGAAGGACCAGGCAGAACAATCACCAGGGTTCACACTTGGCTAGGAACAGTCTGTGTACCCATCCACTAGAATGACGCAACCTCCTAAGATATTGGGCACCAGGTGGGGTACTCAAAAGGGTATCATTATCCCTGGGCTAAAGGCTGCTCTGTTCCCTCCTAATACAGCTTGAAAACAAGCTCCAAAAGCAGCAAATAGTTTCTAAATAATTTATCTGTGTCCCGGAACAAGCTCAAGAATATTTAAAGGAACACAAAACATCAAGCACCCAACAAGGTAAAATTCACAAGGTCTGGCATTCAACAAAAATTGTTAGGCATGCAGGAAAATTCAACTGATAATGAGGAGGAAAGTCAATCAATGATGCAGATGATAGAATTAGTAGATGAGAGTCCCAGCTCAGTCATCAGAAGACTTCTAGAATAATCATCACTGTAGGGAGAGCCACAGAGGAAAGTGGTCTGGCAGTGGCCACCAAATTGAAGTCACTAGAACATCGAGAGTAAGAATGAGTCTTAACATTGCCACAGAGCAGCCTTCATTCAACATGGCTCTCGTCTCCCCCGGGCTCTGGAGCCCAGAGACAGTCTTCCCAACAGAGGTCAATGCTTCTGTTACAACTTCTAGACTCTAAGAGAAAAAGTCATTTCAGTTAGTCAGTAATCTGAAACAAGGCCCTTCCTTGAGGGACAGGGAAGGCGTGAGTGATTTTGAGCAAAGTCTGTAAGAAAATCAATCTATTCAGCAACCTTTCAAAAATATTATTCAATCAAGTACATTATCAGGTACAAAATCAGCATTACTTTTTATTAGAAAGATAGCACATTCTGGGTGAGCAACTTTCTCATTCAAACCTCTGCTTCACTATCTATTATCTATTCTGCCATCCATATCTTCTGTTTAAATCACAAGGAAAAATTAAGTTATTTGAGAGACAAGCATTCTATGATAACTGAAGAATATTGTCTATGGCAGTGATTATATTATTGCTGAGCTGTGTTAACATGTAAATGCTTTTCTGAAGTCAAGTGTAAGAACACAACACTGGGAGCCAACGATTTAAGAAATGGAAAAATCTTGTTACATATTCAAAATGACTAGTCTTGGGAATAACCTTTCCCAGAACAGGAGCACAGCTAATTTTTAACATCCTCTGACTATAAAATGGGAGCCCAAATCTTCAGCCTTGACTCTACCTGGTGACTTCATTCCTCTTATTTTCTTAATTCAATTTTTGTATTACAAAGGAATGCATGCTTATTATAACAACTATTTATCCAAAGACAAATAAGGAAAATTTAATAATCCTCCAATCCCATTCCCAACAACCCACATTAACAAGCTAGAAAGCACCGTCCGTGTGCACCCAAACACTAGTCAGACCACTGATACACATACCCAAGCCTTTGGTTTGGTTTGATTTGTTGGTCTTTGCTAAAATGGGATCGTATGACAAATATTACTCTAGTGTTTACTTTTGACATTTAATATGTCATAGACCACTGTATATCAACACTCTAATTTGTTCATCCAATCTTATTTTAATGGACTTCTAGATTGTTTTCGATTGTTTAATTATTACAAATAATGCTGGAGAAAACATCCTTATATGTATGCCCAGGGACAGGAAAGCCAGAGGTCAGACTGCTATAGATTCGATTTTTTCAAGGAGCATTTCAGGCTCAAAGATAGATGCATATTTATTCCTAACAGCTATTGTCTGATTATTTTCTTCAAAAAAAATAATAAAATTTGTAACAACACAATGCACCAGAAATGAATGAAGGTGCCTGGATCCTTTCAACCTATGCTCTGGAAACTTGGGAAAGTTACTCAACCTGAGCCTAAAAATGAAAATAATAATATGTACATGTAAGTGGTACATGGTGGGCACTCAGTATATGGAAACTGTTGACGGTATTGATTGTTCTTAGCATCATCATATTTAGTTTACTATCTTTGAAATTAGTCGAGTGAGGGTTTTAAATTACAAGCAGTGCCATGTCGAGGTAAAACAAACTGCATTTATTTGGGGCATCCAGAAAAAATAGAACCAGGAGCAAAATGGTCTTTATAATGTTACAAAAAATAGTATTGTTTTGAAGCCTTATATTAGAACAGTTCTGTTATGAGTTGTTTATATTCTTGGGCTACTGTTCCACATCTTAACTCCTTCTTGGATTTTTCTTATTTTTTTTTTTTGCCATCCATCCTTTAGAAAAGGACCTTGAAACAGTTTCTTGAGGGAATGAATTAATGGTTGAGATGACCATCAGTGACCGGCAGTAGCCACTTAAACTGTACAGGGTGGGGTGTTTTCTAGTCATTTTTTACTGGCGAAGACCCAAGAGCCCAGTGAAACCACGGGAGCCTTTGAGGCCGGGTGTTGGGGCAGAATAGGCACAGACCCTGACAGCAGCAGCAAGACCTGGGCTGAGCCCTAGTCCCATCAGTGTGATCTCAGGACATGATTTCACTTTTCAGAGCCTCAGTTTTCTCATCTGTAAACTGGGGATAATAATGTCTTTCCCAGCACTGTAGATCCTAGTGTCTTAATGGAACATTCCCTAAGGAAACCACCTACAGGGGAGGTTGATGCGGCCAATGGCCACTGGCCAAGCTTCAGGAAAGTGGTGGAAAGGCTCCCGGGCACAGGTCCAGCCTCGGTGGGGAGCACCAGGGCTGCCTTTGCACCCTGGCAGAGTTGTCCCCAGGAAAAGCTGAAATTGGATGACCTGTGTTCTCTCTTGCAGCATCTCCAGCTTTGTTTCCAGACTTCTGTTTTCCCAAATGCAAATGTGGAGGAGGACAGGGAGAGAAAGCACGAGACCAAACACGCACTGAAAGTATCCTGTTCATCTGGTTGGTATGGAGCCAAATAGGCCTGTTTGAGGTCACTCGCAGAGCCCGGGAAACACAGTGAAAACTCTGCTTCCTGGATGGTCCTCTCCCTAATTCCCACCTCACGAGGGATCCCAGGCTGTGGCCAGCTCTGAGGAGCAGCCATTCCTGAGAGCTTGGGCTCCCCTGTCCCTACAGCTTCCCAGCAGGTGACCTGGAAGCATAGCCCCAAGCTGTAAAACCCAATATCCTGAAAGGGGCCATGGCGAACCATTTATGAGCATCCTCTCCTCTTTCCCACCCAGGCCCCCAGTGCACAGTCCAGCCTCGTGAAGCCAAGAGCCGTCCCTTTGCTTGTGTCCCTGTTGTAGTTTCAGAGAAAACAGGAAACCTGGGTTTTTGTTTCTACACAACAGCCTCAGCCATTTTCTCATGTTTTTATGGTGCCTGGAATGGCCGTGGGTATCGTGTAAGTGGAAGGGGCCACCAAGAGGAGAGAGAGGAATAATCTCTGTCTCTCTCACCTGGGACTGCTCGTGAGAACACCAGAGAATCTGCAGCTCTGTCTGCTTCAGCCCAGGCTCCATCTCTCCCAGCCCACAGGCCAGACAGAATTCTGCCATTAGCTAATAATAGCATTACCAGCTCTGAAGCAGGAAAAAAAAAAGTCTCTAATACTTCGTCTTAGCAGCTGATAATGTAAAACAGGGTGGCATTTGGAGGCCTAGGACGATGCCAGTCTCTGGGGAGAGAAAGGTGTTAACTTCTAATAGCTTTTCAGTAATAGCCAAGCATCTGCAGTCCCCCATAAAAAAGGGGGTTTTTAAAAATTAATAGAGCTGAATGTGCTTCACACTGAGGAGAATGCCAGATTAATAAGTGCATTAAGGGCCGCTTTGGATTGGAAATAATTATGGATGATGACAAGGAGCAGAGGGCCACGGGTGGCGCTCACAGGAACGCATTTTAAAAAGCAGTTTAGAGAGCCTTCAGATGTTGGTATTATCCTGCGTGACCAAATTAAGAGCAAATGAGAAAAGTTTATCTGGCATTTTGGAGTATTGAAAGGACTTAGTGTTATAAATTATACAGTATGAGGATAGGAAATGGTGAGTAAATTCATGTTAAATATTATTGGCAGTTTAAATAGCAACTGCTTTATAAAGCATTAAATATTTTAATTTCGAATTAAAAGTAAAAATCACAACATCCCCCAACTGCCAAAAAAATTCAAAGATCGCTTCCATTATTTATTTGCCAGCACAATAATTAGAAGTCGCCTCGATCAGAAATTTATCCCTATCGTGTCCAATTTGCACTATCAAGTGGTATAAGTGTGGTTGGTCTGTGCTATGGAATTGGTTTAGAACTCTTTAGACTGGAAATGTCAAAATGCTCCTCCAATGTCTTAATCGGTCTTAGAGGATCATGCTGTAGTCACAGCCTGGGCTGGGGTTTATCAATATTTCATCCAGCCTCGCTTTGGGCCTTCCTTTCTGACAGTGCTTTATGCAGAGACAGCTGGTCAGAGATGGAAACCAGGGTCTGTCTGGGTCAGGCCAGGCATGCCCAAGCACATGCCAGGTCCGTGGTGAGGGGTGGTTTCTCATGCCCATGGAGGCAGACTCCCCACAGTCCCAAAACTGTAATCCATGGACACTCTCATCTCTGCTGGTGGGTGGGTTAGTTGTCATTCTTTTCTAGAAGTCAATTTGGAAACATTTAATAAAAACCTTCAAAAGATACACACCTAACAATTCAATTTTTAATAATTTATCCTACTCAGATGAGAGCATAAAGATGTAGGTTAAATGATGTTCATTACTTCATTATTAATGATAACAAAAATAAATATTAAGTAATCTAAATGCCAAATAATAGGGAAAGGTTTTAACAAAGCACAGCATATCCATAAAATGAAATATAATGTAATTATTTTAAAATTATGTCATAGATTACTGGTTTCTACTCCCAGATGGAAAGAACTGGAAAAGACATCATTCCCACTTTTACAAGAAGAAAGAAATCAGACAAGTTACAAGATTACTACATTTCTGAACCCACCAGAGAGCTGAGGTCATAGGACACCCAACCAAGCAAAAATCTGGACACAGACAGGTGCCTGAAGGAAGAAACAAGACATGAGAGCACTTCTTAACTGGAAAAGACACATCAGACACTTAAAGAGGAGAGACAATGAAGCAGAAGAAATGTATGATGAAATAAAGGCCAAAAACTTCTAAAATTAATGACAGACACCAAACCACAGATCCAAAAAGGTTGAAGAATACCAAGCAAGATAAATACAAAATAAAAATAAAACAAAACAAACAAATAAACTACCTAAGTATATGGGGGGGAAGGGAAAGTCAAAGAGAAAATCCTAAAGACAGCCAGAGGAAAAAGACTTCTTACATATAGAGAAAAAAGATAATAATTATAGCAGACTATTCATCAACTCATCAGAAACCATGTAAGTCAGAAAACAACGAAGTAACATCTTTAAAGTATTGGAGAAAAAAACCCTGCCAATCCAGACTTTTATACCTAGCACAAAAATTTCTTAAATGAAAGGTAAAAAAAGACACTGTCAAACAGAAACTGAAAGAATGTATTGCCAGAAGGTCTACACTGGAAGAAATGTTAAAAGAAGTTCTTCAGGTAGAAGGAATGTGATATCAGACAGAAACTTGGAGTTAAACAAAGAAATGAAGAGCACTAAAAGTGGAAAAGAGAAGATAAAATAAAATTTTTTTTTACTTTTAATTGTTCTAAAAGATAATTGATAATCTAAAGTGAACATACCAGCAACATATCATGTTATTAGTATTGCAGCATGAAAAAGTAAAATATATAACAAAGGTAGTACTATGGATTAGAGGGAGAAATTGGGAATATTGTTGTGAGATCCTTATACTATACATAAAATGGTATAATGTTATTTGAACATAGATTCTGATTAAAGATACATATTTATAAACCTTAGGACATCCACTAAAACCATTTTAAGATGATATAAATAATAAGACAATAGGTAAGAATGTTGAAATAATTTAAAAATTCTCAAGTAACCTAAAAGAAAGCAGTAAAAGAGAATAAAAGGCAAAAAGGAACAAATAAAAAAAACAGCTAATAAGATAATAGATTTTAATTCAAAAATATCAATAATTTTATCAAATGTGAATGGTCTATACACAAATTCAAAAATATATTTTTTTACAAAAGCAAAACCCAACTCTATGCTGTTTACAAGTAACCCACTTTAACTATAAAGACATAAATGGTTTAAAAGAACAAAGGTGGAAAAAGATATGTCATGCAAACACTAATCAAAATAAACCAGAGCCCTTATGTTAACATCAAAGTGGACTTAATAACAAAGAATATTACAAGACATAAAAAGGGATATTGTATAATGATAAAGAAGTCAATTCTCTAAGAAAACATAACAATCCTAAACAAGTATGCACCTAAAAACAGAGCTTCAAAATACAGGAAGCAAAAAATTGGACGGTACTGAAAAGAGAAATAGATAAATCTCTAAGATTTTACTTGTAAACATCAACACTTCTTTCTCAGTAATTAATGAAAAAGTAGGCATAAAATTATAAAGCTATATAAGGCCTGAACTACACTATCACTCAAATTGACATAATTGACAGTTATAGAATATTCCAGCCAAAAATAGCAGAATACAATGTTTTAAAGGCACATACCACCTTAAGTGCACATGCACCAAGACAGACCATATTCTGGGCCATTAAACCTTTAACAAATTTTTTAAATCCAAATCATATGAACTGTGTTCTAAGATCATGGAAGAATTAAGCCTGAAATTGGTAATAGAGAGATATCCTGAAAAATACCGAAATATTTGGAAATTAAACAACACACTACCAAATAATCCATAAGGAGGAAATAAATCTCAATGGAAAATAAAAATTATTTTATATTGTAGAAAATGAAAATGTAACATAACAAAATTTGTGGGATGCAGCTAACACAGTGTTTAGAGATAACTTTATGACATTAATTTCTTATATTTGGAAAGAAGTAAGTTTCAAGTCAATCATCTAAGCCTTCAGTTTAAGAAAGTAGAAAAAGAATAATGAAGTAAACTCAAAGAAATCAGAGGGAAGGAAATAATAAAGATGACAGTAGAAATTACTAACATTGAAAACAAAAAAATAATCAAGAAACAAAAAAGTAGTTCTTTAAAAAAAATCAATAGAATTGATAAACCTCTAAGTTGACCAAGCTGAAATGAGAAAAGACATATATTGATCAATATCAGTAACCAAAGAGGAGACATCACTACAGATTCCACAGATATTAAAAAGATAATAATGGAATAAAATAAACAACTCTATGCCTATAAATTGGACAACTTAGATGAAATGGATCGTTTTTTGAAAAATATAAACTTCTAAAACATACTCATAAGAAATAGATAACCTGAATACTCCTGTATCTATTAATGGATTGAATTCACAAACACCTTCCAAAAAGAAAACCCCAGGATCAAATGGTTTCGCTGGTGAATTCTACCAAACATTTAAGGAAGACATAATTCCCATTCTAAGCTATCTCTTCCAGAAAAAAAAAAAAAGATGAGAGAACACATCCCAACTTATTTTATGAGGCCAGCATTACCTTAATACTAAGACCTGATAAATACATTACAAGTAAAGAAAACTATAGCCCAATATTCCTCATGAACATAGATGAAAAACTCCTCAAAAAAATAATAGCAAACACAATCCAGCAATATATATTATAAACAGAATAATACATTACAACCAAGTGTGGCTTATTCTAAGAGTGCAAAGAAAGCTAATTCAACATTCAAAAACTAAATGATGTAAATGGTCATGTTAACAAACTTAAAAAGAAACATTATTTTAATAGATCATCTTAATAGATGCAGAAAAAAATGACAAAATTCAACATCCATTTATGATTATTTTTAAATCTCAGAAATCAGGAATAGAAGGGCATCTATAAGAAAAGAATACATCTACCAAAAAACCTACAGCTAACATCATCCTTAATGTCAAAAGACTGAATACTATTTCTCTAAGATTATAAGAGAGGCAAGGATGTCTCCTCTCATCACTCTTTTTCAGTATCTTACTAGAAATTCTATCCAGTGTAATGAGGCAAAAAAAGAGGAAAAAAGGGGAGGAAGGAAGGGAGAGAGGGAGGGAAGGGAGGAAGGAAGGGAGGAAGGGATTGCAGATTGGAAAAGAATAAATAAAACTGTCTCTAGTTACAGCAACATGATATTTGATGTAGAAAATTGTAAAGAATCTACCAAAGAGTCTTTGAATAAAAGATTGCAGGATTTTTAAAAAAGTCAACATATAAAAATTAATTGTATTTCTATATACCATATTTCTATATACTAATTTCAAATGAGCAATTGAAATTCAAAATTTTAAAAACAGTACTATTACAATGCCACCAAAAAATTAAGTACTTAGCTATAATCAAACAGAAAGTGTGCAGAATCTGTATGCTGACAATTATAAAACACTGATGAAAGAATAAAAAAAGACCTAAATACATAGAAAGAGATAATTTGTTCATGGATTGAAGACTCAATATTAAGATGTTAATTCTCCTTAGTTTGGTCTATAGATTCAGTGTAATCCCAATCAAATACCAAACATGTTTTTCTGTAAATATCAAAAGCTGTTTCCAAAATGCATATGGAAAAAAAGAACTAAAATAGCCAAAACAATTTTGATTCCTCCAAAACAAAGTTGGAGGAATCATACTCCAATTTTTAAACTTACTGTAAAGCTACAGTAATCAAGACAGCATGGCATTGGCAAAAGGGTGGACACAGAGATCAATTTAACATATTAGAAAGTCCAGAAACAGTCCCACACAAATAGTCTGCTGATTTTTTACAAAGGTGCAAAGACAATTTAATACAGGAAGGATAATTTCAACAAATGTTGCTGGCGAACAGTGATTGTTCATATGCAAGGAAAAAAAAAACCAAAAAATTAAACTATAAAATTTCTAGATGAAAATATAGCAGAAAATCTTTGTGACCTTGGGTTAACAATATTTCTTAAACGTAACACCAAAAGCACAACCCATATAAGAAAAAGCCTGATAAATAGAACATTATCAAAATTTAAAACTTTTGCTCTGTAAAAGACACTGTTAAGAAAATGAACATTCAGGGCACAGAGTAAGAACAAATATTTTCAAATCATATTTCTGACAAAGAACTTGTATTCAGAATATGAAAAGAATTTTCAAAACTCAACAATAAGAAAACAACCCGATTAAAAATGGGTAAAAGATATAAACAAAAACCTCACCAAAGAAGACAAAGAAGATACACAAATGATAAATAAACATATGAAAAGACACTCAACATCATTAGTCACTAGAGAAATGCAAATTAAAATCGCGATGAAAGGGCAGTACATGTCTATTAGAATGATTACCATTTAAAAGAATAAAAAACTGACAATACTAAGTTCTAGCAAGGATACAGAAAAATGGAACTCTCATACATTGTTGGCGGAAATTTAAAATGGGACAGCTATTGTGGAAAATAGTTTTTGGCAGCTTCTTACAAAGTTTATTATACACATGACATGAGTGAACAATCCCACTCCTAGGCATTTACCTAAGAGAAATTAAAATTTATGTTCACCAAAAAAAAAAAATCTGTACATGAATGTCTTACTTATAATTTCCAAAAACTGGAATCAACCCATGGATACTTTAACTGATAATCAACCTGCGGCTCAGCTGTAAAATGGAATACTACTCAGCAATAAAAAAATAAACTATTGATTCACAGAACAACATGGAGGAATTTGAAATCCACTTTGCTAAGTGAAAGAAGTCAGACATAAAAGGCTACATATTGTATAATTCCATTTCTATGGCATTCTGGAAAAGGCACAACTATATAAATGGAAAATAAATTGGTAGTTGCCAGAAATAGAGGGTCGGCCAGGGATGCCTCTAACGGGCCCACACAAGGTAATCATGTGATGAACTGCTCTGAATGGTGCTGGAGTGGTGGAAACATAACTCCATGAATTTGTCAAAATTCATAGAACTGTATGCCACAAAGAGTGAATTTTACTGTATGTAACTTTAAAAAGACAGGATGTGGAGGGTACCCAAAATGGAAGACTAAATGTAACAAAGCCGACCATGTTACACATGAATCACGTAACCTCACTAAAGAGGGTGAGAAAGAAAAGAACTAACCTAAATTACTCTGGAAAACAATATGTTAACTGAATATTTTAAAGCTAAAACCAAAAGAACTATACACAAATACTGTATTTTGGTCAGTAATTTTTCCCCCCACAAGGCAAAGGCCTAGCTATTCTGAAACTACTTTTAGAGCAGGTTTTCATGTCAGAGAAAGTCATAAATAGGCAGAAGGCTAGAATGAACCCTGTGGTGTTGGACTGAAATAAGAGGCATCACTATAAACTCATGCTTTTTTAGGAAATGAAGATTAAATATGTGTATCCCCACAGAACAGTTTACATACATATAATATATGTCCAAGCTCTGTCTGCTGAAAGAGCTTAGAAGCAATGACACCTAATAGGGATGAGAAAATCTAGCCAGATCTTGGTTTCTAAATACCATTCTCCAATAAAAGGAACTAGGGCTCCTTGGAGAATTGATGGGTTACAAACCTGGTCAGGAAAATGCACAATGAGCCTGGAACATCTCCAGGTGCCAGAAAGTAAGGAAGTGCTCCAGACAAGATGGGAGAGCATGTTGCACAGGCAGAGCTACCAACCTGCAAAAGCTCCCCAAAGTCAAACCTGGGACAACCAGGGCAACAAAATAAATAAGGAATGCATTAGATTTTAACCAGAGAATAGAGCAAAGGTCTACGAGACCATACTAATATTAATTAATTCATTACTAAGAAGGGATTGCTCTTCAGACAGAATTCCAATTAGTAAGTGTAAAAAGGAATAAAGAATACAGAAAATCACTATTCAAACACCAAGTAATAATTGTCACAAGCAAGCTCCACCCATGGATGCTAAAATCAGCAGGCTATGTTTGAGCAGGAACCGGGTATTTGCATACTCTCAAAGTACCTCCTCCAAGATATTTATTAATTGCAAAGGGAAAAATAATAACTTTACATTGGAAAAACCCAACAGACATCACTTTGACCAAGTGATCAAGGTTAACATTCTAGTAAAAAGACATATCAATATCGCATAACCCCTGACTTACAATACAGTGAGAAGGACCATTGTGTGGTATCTTCAGCAAAAATGCATAACCTCAATCTAGTCATAAGAGGAAACATTAGACAGAGGTGACATTCTACAAAATAACTGACTGGTACTCTTCAAAAGTGTCAAAGTCATGAAAAACAAGGAAAGGCTGGAGAATTGTCACACATGGAGACGAAGGAGAAATGACAACTTTAGGTAATGTGGGGATCCTGGATTAATTCCTGGAACAAAAAGTGGCATTTTTAGAAAAGACTGGAAAAGTCCAAACAAGGTCTATGGTTTAGTGAATTTTAATTTTCTAGTTTCGATCATTGTATTACAGTTATGCAAAATGTTAACATTAGGAGAAGCTTGGAGAAGTACAGGAGAAGCTCTCTGTACTGTTTTCCCAATTTTTTCAGTAAATCTAAAAGTATTTTCCCCAAAAGCCTAAAAATTATGTGGTTAAAAATATATATTTAGGGACATGAAATATCCTCACCATATACCAAGATAAAAAAGCAAATCACAAAAATAGGCACATGTAATATGCTTGTTTAGTTATCAAAACAAGTATATATATATACATTTATAGTACAAATGTGTGTATATACACATATACCTAATTTTCTACATATAGCTTATATGTATATATGAATATCATGTCATATCATATTATATCCTATCCAAAGTATAAAATGATACCACAGTGTTCCCAGTAGTTTTCTCAGTGTGGGTGGCATTATAAATGGGGTTATTTTTATTTCTTCTTTTGTCTTTATTTTATAATTTTTTGCCATTAACATGTTTTATTCTGGTTTTTTTTTTTTTAACTTTTACCATTTCATTTTTACCAATTAATCCAAGGATGAAGCTGAGTTGGGGAACCAGGAAAATGTCCAGGATTGAGCTCCAACAGTGTGGTCATGAGATTATGTGAGCACCGTCTTCTCCAAACCCAGTCTGTATTTTTTAATGCCAGGGCATCTCTCAAGTGATGTTGGCCCTCTCTCCCCCTTCTTTGATTTCTGTCTCCTAGCATGTATCCAACCTCTACCAATGGGGATTCTGAGTTTTTCTGTTTCCACCAAATGTGCCCTCCACCAAGAACCCCAAAGTCCTCTTCAAAGCTCAAAGTACACAAGAGAAGTATGACAAGGTGGCTACTAAACTCTGGACTTTCTCAGGCCAGAGATCTTTCCAGAGCCAATAGAAGAAGTAGCACATGGCATTGGTTCAGGCACTCCCTTTATTGATAGAATAGAGGTGTTGAAATATAAATGTGATGTGTATGTGCATATGTTCAGACCCCGAAAGAAAATTGGGTCCTTCATTCAAAACTTTCTACAGTCTTAATTCTCATCTCCAAGGAAGAAGTGAGTTTTGCCAGAGATTGAAAGTCATTTATTTTAACCACTCTCTTTGGAAAGTGATTCTGCCTGCTCAAATTTACAAGAAATTTAATTTTAGGGCCAATATTCTAAAATTTCACAAAAGAAAGCAGATGGCAGAGGCTGAGGTAGGGCTTCTCAGGAGCAGAGGGAGTCAGAAAAGAGGCCAACACCACGATTAGAGCAACTCTCTCATTACATGACTCCAAGCACAGTGGACGTAGGCACTGGCCCCTTGGAATTTCAAATCCAACTTCTCAGAGATTTATTTTTCTTTTGAAACAATTTCTGGCTGCTTTTGATCTTCTAAACTGAAAAAAAATCAAAGAAATCTGTTTCTCTGGAGTATTAATAGCAAAGGAATTTCTGGATGCTGCAAAGTAGGAAAGGAACATAATAGCATCTCAGTTTTATTCATCTTCAAAGCAAACTAAATATAGTTTAAAAAAAAATAAATGCAGGCTACCCTACAGATTTTTGAAAGGATGGAATAAACCTCTTTGCAGAAGAAAAGATGACATGAAATTTATCTTGAAGGACATTCACTGGGCTCTTGTCTGTTTAATACCTACAAGTGGGCTGTCAGAAGGGATCATATTTTACATCAGAAGTAAAATTATCTAATCATTCAGGGAACTCACAAGCTCTACCATTTTCATCAATATTGAGCATTGCCTCCCTTACCTTGCTGGGGTAGCAATACCACATGGCCCCCAAAGCACAACGATGTACAGACTTCAGAACTTTCTGAGGAGCAAATATACAGCCAGTGTGCATGAAAAACAGAGCAGCAGCACCACGTTCCCATGACCCAAACTCAGTCTTTACTGCCCCTATTGGTAGTAAGTATGGCAGATGGCAAGGCACATGTGCATGCAGATGGGGATGCCTGGGGAACGTCTTCATGTGTCATTTGAAAAATTAGTTCTCAAGGTACAGCTTTGAGTTAGATACTTCTCTAGGCACTAGAGATATAACAGCACCTACAAACAAACACCCGAGCTAACTTCTGACTATGCCATGTGCTGTGAAAGAAATAAATGAGAAATACAACGGAGAGTTTCAGGAGGTAGGTGAAAATTCAGAGAGGATCTGTCTAAGGAAGAGACTCTAGACTGACAGCAAAAAGATGAGGCACCAGTCCTTCAGCAAGGGAGAAGGCTGCTCCAGGCAAGGGAACAGTAGATGCAAAGGGCCTGAGGCCTTATAGCAGCCCCTCTCATGTCCCCTCTGCACTTACCTGTCCAGTTCACAGCTATGGTGCTCTCTGGCTAACACCCGAGACTCTGCCTGGGGGCTCTCTCTTGAAGTGCCTTAAACAGGCCAGAAGTGCTGGGAAGTTAATGCCCCTAGAAGCAGCCCTCAGCCAATGCCCAGTGGGAACTGGTGCACAAACACCCCAGCTTCCTCACCTCTGGTGTGGGGCCATCAGAGCACGTTCCATGCTGTCTCCCCCCCAGAGGTCTACACCAGGGCTAAGCTCCATTTCCCACAGTAATCACCTGTTCTAGTGAGACACACTCGGGCATCTGGCTTCCTTTCCTGTGCTGTCTTCCTTCCCCACTCTACCACTGCTGTTTTCTAGGGTCACTTCCAGATCAGCTGCTTGCATTAGAACTACTAATCTCAGAGGCTGTGCCTGGGGTACCCAGGCTGACACAGACTGGAAAGGACCTGGCTGGTGAGTGGAGGGAAGATTGGCACGCAAGGACTCCAGAGAGGAAAAGTGGGGCCAGATCAATCAAGACCCTGATGTCCATAGATGTCTGTAGAGGGAGTTTGTCTCTCCAAGTGTGTAACAGTGGCAGCTGTCTTCCCCAGCCGAATGATAAATATTTTCAGTCAAGGACTGGCCTTGAACTGATTCTGTATCCCTACAAAATGCCTTCTCTCCCTTCTCCTCCCCAACCTCCACCACCACCATAGAATCATTGAGCTCAGAGGATTTAGAGACCATGAAGTCCAGAGTCAACTCCATGGGGTCAGGAACATTGTTCTGCTCACAGCTATAACCTCGTCACCTACAACAACGTCTGGCACATAGTATGTGTCCAATAAATATTTGTTGGATAAATGAATCTTAGAAATAAGAAAACCAGGAGTCAGAGAAGGTGTTTGACTTAGATGTAAAAGCAGTGTTAAGAGGAAAGTTCATAGCACTAGATGCCCACATCAAAAAGACACAAAGTCACAAATTAACAACCTAATGTCACACGTCAAGGTACTAGAAAAAGAAGAATAAACTAAACCCAAAGCTAGAAGAAGAAAAGAAATAGCAAAGATCAGAGCAGAACTAAATGAAATGGAAACCAAAAAAAAAATAATAATACAAAGGATCAATAAATCAAAAAGTTGGTTCTTTGAAAAGATAAACAAAATCAATAGGCCACTAGCTAGATTATCTGGAAATAGAAGAGAAAGGATTCAAGTAAGCTCAATCAGAAATGGTAAAGGAGACATGACAACTGATACCACAGAAATGCAAAATATCATCTGAGACTACTATGAAAACCTCTCACACAAACTAGAAAACCTAGAGGAAATGGATAAATTTTTGAAAACACACAATCTTACAAGCTTGAATCAGGAAGAAATAGAAATGCCAAATAGAACCAATAACAATTAGCAAGATTGAAATAGTAATAAAAAAAAAAAAAATCTCCCAACAAAGAAAAGTCCAGGAACAGAAATATTCACAGTTGAATTCTACCAGACCTACAAAAAAGAACTTGTACCTATCCAACTGAAACTGTTCCATAACTTTGAGAAGGAGGGAATCCTCCTAACTCATTCTATGAAGCAAGTATCACCCTGATACCAAAGCCAAGAAAGGACCTAGCAAAAACAACAAAGAAGAAAACTATAGACCAATGTCCCTCATGAACATAGATGCAAAAATCCTCAACAAAATACTAGCAAACCAAATCCAACAGGACATAAAAGATAATTCACCATGATCAAGACGGTTTCATTGCAGAGATGCAAGGCTGATTCAATACATGCAAATCAATAAACGTGATTCCCCATATAAACAGAATTAAAAATAAAAACCATATGAACATCTCAATAGATGCAGAAAAAGCATTCAATAAAATCCCTTCATGATAAAAACCCTCAACCAACTAGACATATACCTTAAAATAATAAAAGCCATATACGACAACCCTATAGCCAACATCATACAGAATGGGGAAAAGTTGAAAGTGTTCCCCCTAAGAATTGGAACAAGACAAGGATGCCCACTGTCATCGCTTCTATTCAACATAGCACTAGAAGTCCCAGCCAGAGCAGTCAGGGAAGAGAAAGAAATAAAGGGCATCTAAAACAGAAAAGAAGAGGTCAAACTATCCCTGTTTGCTGATAATGTGATCTTATATCTAGAAAATCCTAACAACTCCTCCAGAAGACTCCTAGAATTGATAAATAAATTCAATAAATTCTCAGCTTACTAAATTAATATATATAAATCAGTAGCATTTCTATACACTAATAACCA
Source organism: Eulemur rufifrons (assembly GCF_041146395.1). Taxonomy (NCBI): domain Eukaryota; kingdom Metazoa; phylum Chordata; class Mammalia; order Primates; family Lemuridae; genus Eulemur; species Eulemur rufifrons. The sequence continues at coordinate 60,240,219 of NC_091010.1, read as the reverse complement.
GCTGAGAGTCCAATCAAGAACTCAATACCATTTATAATAGCTGCAAATAAAATAAAATACCTAGGGATATACTTCACCAAGGAGGTGAAAGATCTCTACAAGGAGAACTACAAAACACTGATTAAAGAAATCATAGATGATGCAAACAAATGGAAAAACATCCCATGTTCATGGAATAGAAGAATACACATTGTTAAAATGTCCATACTGTCCAAAGTGATTTAAAGATTCAGTGAAATTCCCATCAAAATACTTAAATCATTGTTCATAGATCTAGAAAAAAACAATCCTAAACTTCATATGGAACCAAAAAAGAGACTGAATAGCCAAAGCAATCCTAAGCAAAAAGGACAAATCGGGAGGCATCATTTCACCTATCTTCAAATTATACTACAAGGTTATAGTAACTAAAACAGCATGGTACTGGTATAAAGGTAGAGACACAGACCAATGGAACAGATTAGAGAACCCAGAAATAAAGCCATATAGCTACAACTAACTGATTTCCAACAAAGCAGACAAAAACATACACTGGAGAAAGGACACCGTATTCAATAAATGGTGCTGGGAACATTGGATAGCCACATGCAGAAGAATGAAACTGGATCTCTCTTTTACCATATATAAAAATTAACTCAAGATGGGTTAGAGTCTTAAATGTAAGACTTGAAAACATCAAAATTTTAGAAGAAAATGTACGAAAAATTCTGGACATTGGCCTAGGCAAAAAATTTATGACTAAGACCCCAAAAGCAAATACAGCAATAACAAAAACAAATAAATGGGACTTAATCTAACTAAAAAGTTTCTGTGCAGAAAAGAAAATAATCAACAGAATAAACAGACAATGTACAGAATGGGAGAAAATATTTTCAAAGTATTCATCCAACAAACTAATATCCAGGATCTACAAAGAACTCAGACAAATCAGCAATAAAAAAACAAACGTATCATGAACAGATTTTTTTCAAAAGAAGATATACAAATGGCCAACAAACATATGAAAATATGCTCAACATCACTAATCATCAAGGAAATGCAAATTAAAACCACAATGATATACCACCTTACCCATGCCAGAATCACCATTATTAAAAAGTCAAAAACTGATACATGTTTACACAGATGGGGTGAAAAGGCAGCACTTATATGCTATTGGTGGGAATGTAAACTAGTATAACCTCTATGGAAAACCATATGGAGAACTGAAATTAGACCTACCATTCAATCCAGCAAACCCACTCCTAGGCATCTAGCCAAAGGAAAAGAAGTCATTTTACAAAAAGGGCACCTATACCTGAATGTTCATTGCAGTACAATTCACAATTGCAAAGGTACAGAATCAACCTAAGTGCCCATCAACTGATGAGTGGATTAAAAAAAATGTTCGGTATATATATCATGGAGTACTACTTAGCTATAAAAAAGAATGAAATATCTTTTGCAGCAACTTGGATGGAACTGGAGACCATTATCCTAAGTGAAGTATCTCAGGAATGGTAAAACAAATACCACACATTCTCACTAATAAATGGCAGAAAAGTGAGGAGTATATATGGTCATAAAGTGAAGTAATGGACATTGAAAACTAAGAAGTAGGCTAGGTGGGAGGGGTATGAAGGATAAAAACTACCTGTTGGGTACAATGTACACTGCTCTGGTGACAGGCACACTAAAAGCCTTGACTTCAGCATTATATGATTCATCCATGTGACAAAAAACACTGGCACCCTCTAAATCTATTGAAATAAAAAAATGAAATCTACCTAGAAAGGAATTGATACTGGCGAAAATAAAAGAAAATCAGGACCTATTTAACTGTATTCTGTTGGAAAGTAATCAAACTGGCTTGATGGAGTCATCTCTCAGTGTGAATGAACCTGCTTTTGTGTAAGTCCAATGTCTAGGAATAATGTTTGCGTTCACTAAGGTGCAGTCAGAGAATTCTAAGGATCAAAATGGTAGGTTCTCAATGTTCGCAGCATCAAAGTGGTGAGGTCCACACTCCATGTACCTGGCACAGGGCGCTGGTTGCAAGAGGTAACTCACTGTTCCCTCTGCAAGCGTTCGTTGGTCCTGGGCCTGCTGGAGACAGTAAGTGTCTGGGATTTGGCGTGAACTTTAAAATCCCAGACCTGAGAAGCCTGGGGTCTAGTGTGGAACCCAGACCCAGGGAGAACAATGGGATTGAGCATGGCAGCAGCTGCAGGAACGCAGGGGTGACCCATCCACTGGGGCAGGGGCTTCTCTTAGCTCAGTCTTCCTGGATGACTCCAAGGGCTCCAGACTGAAAAGGGCAGAAAGAACATTCCAAGGAGAGGGAATAGCATGGGCACCGGCCTGAGCACAAAGAGCACGGAGTGTTTAGAAATCTGAACACGGTCCCTAGGGTTAGATGCCGAGGAGAGGTGGGTGGGGCAGGGAAAGATACGGCAGGGCCAGGGCGGAAGGGCTGGATGCCTCGCATCCTGGGCTCTGTCCCACGGGCAGTGGAGTCAGGGAAGTGCAGAGGGCAAACAAGGGCATGAGACTAAAGGCAGGACCAGTGAGGAAGCCACAGCCACTGTGCAGGGCAGGATGGTGGCAGGGGTGCTAAAAGGGAAACTGAGGAAGTGGGGGATAGCTAGAACACAGTGGAGGTGAGGAGGAGAGGGTGGGATCCAGGGCTGCCTCCCAAGGAACTGATTAATGGGGGCTAGGGGTAGTACCATCAACCAAGAGTGAAACCCAGGAGGAAGTTAGACTTGAACACGTAAGATCATTTTGTTTAGTTGTTTAGAAAAATGTTGGCATCAGAATCCTAATTAAATCTTGAGAATTAATGGGGGGAAAGAAGAGACAGAGAGAGAGAGAACTCAGGGCTTTTTTAAATACCAGAGTGCCTGGAGAGGGGTAGGGGAGGTTGGCCTCCCCAGGATCACTGTCGGAAGACCGCTGGTCCAGGTCCAAGCCCCTCTTCTCAACTGAGGCTCAGAGATGGGTGTTTCCTGGCCCAGGGCACATAGCCACGAAGGCTCCAGAACCCAGCTCCGGGGCTCGGGGGCCCTGCTCCTCCTTCCACAGCCAGGAGGCCGAGCTAATGAGGACTTTGCGTTCTTGGCCCCACTCCTGCCCAGCTGGCCCCTTGGCTGAGGACATCTCAAGCCACATGAGAGCCTTGCCCCTCGCAGACGCACTCTGCCTCTCCGGCTCAGCCCGACCCCCTGGATCTTGTCCATGCTCTGGTCCCTTCTGGGAAGGGCAAGACCTCAGCAATGTGCTTCTTTGCTGTTGGAGGAATCTCCCCACCCCCAGCACCCCTCCTCCAACAGACATTCACTTTTCACAACCCCCAGGTGCCTCCAGCCCAGGCTATGAGCAAGCCAGCAGAGAGTGCAAAAATCACCAGATCTGCTACTGAGTCTAAGATTTGAGTCACAGCTCTGCCATAAGCCAGCTGTGTGGCATTTGGAAAATCACTTGGCCTCTCTGAACCACAGATCTCTCCTCAACAAATCAAAGGTCATAACGCTGACTCCACCTATGTCAAAATGCTGTGAGGATGGAGGGGGCAACAAACACAGGTTGCATCCTGCCAAGTGTCTTCAGGGATGCAAGGGACCCATGGCACGTGCATCTGTCATTTCACCTGTCATAAGTAGCAGCATCTCCCGATAGCATCACCAGTTGCCACCCTTCAAACAACCCTAGGGCTGTGAAGCAGGAGTGAGCTAAAAGGAGGCGGGATGAAGGGACAGGACCTACATAGACCCATGTTTCTCCCTCTAGACCCACACTCAGGACCTATGTACTCTTAATTTAAGAACAATCAGAACAAACTTGTATACCTGTTTCCTAGCTCATTGTACCTGAGAAATAACAAATTAAAATGGATGGGAGGAGGGGAAGGGACAGCTGAAAAGGGTGACACAGAAACAGCATGATAAGTAGGCACAAAAGCCCCACTGTCACAGTCTGGGGACATACAGGGAAAGTACAGGAAGCCTGAGGCCATCACCATACAATTGCTGATGTTCCCAATACAACACCGAGTCACCAAGAAATGAAAACGGCACGAAAGCATTAAATAAGTTTAGCATACTCTGGTTAAGAAGCTATGGCTTTTTAAGACAGTCATACCCTTTAAAATCAGCAGTTCTACTTCTAAAACATTTGTCCTAAGAAAATAATAGGGGCATAAAGTATATGTATAAGATTATTCATTACAGCTTGTCTTTAGTAGGGAAAAATGGGAAACACTTCAAATGCCCTTCAGAAGAGGACTGGAGTTTCCCGCTCGCAAACCACTCTCCAGAAGGGTTGCTGTGTGTCCTTGTCACCCATTCCATGGTTTTTCTTTAAATTAATCCATTTGTTTTCATCAAATAAATGTATTTTCTTAAAAGAAAAAAATCCATACTATCATAAATGGATTATTAGTATCAGTTGCCATAAATAAAAATAAAACTATATTAGTAATCACAATGGAAAGAAAATAATGTAATTAAAATCTAGCTCAGTAAGTTGCCTGTTTAAGCCTGAACCTGAAGGTTACTTAATAAGAAAGAAAGGGAGAGAGAAAGGGAGGAAAAGAGGGAAAAAATGATAAAAAATAATAATAATAATTTTTCTTAAAAAGCAAGGGAGATATTAGAAGTGCTCTAGTGAGGTGCTAAAAACATACTACCAGCAGCTGAGACTTCCCCCTGATCTGGCCAGAAGGCTTGAAGTATAATCAAAACTCATGAATTATTATACCATCTTATAGTATGTGAGTTAATATTACTATGTGAGTTAATATTAATAGCCTTAAATACAAGCTTAAGAAACACAACCAATGAAAAGTGTTCTGCCTGTTTGTTTCCTGATTCAAACAAAACAATTTTTAAAAGCATAATTCTGAGACTATCAGGGAAATCTGAAGACAGACCAGATGACTTCAGGACACCAAGGTCAATTTTGTTAGGTGTGGCCCTGGTATTGTCACTGCACAAAAAAAAAAATTTTTTTTTTCCAGAGAATCATAGTAAAGGATTCAAGGATAAAATGACAAGATAACTGATTGGCTTTAAAATATTTCAGCAAAAGAAAAAAATAAAATAGAAAAGAACTGGACAAAGCAAATGTGGCAACGTTTTGATAACTGTTGGAGCTAAGTGATGGGTATTTGAGGGTTTATTATACTATTCTCACTACATTTAAAAGTTGGAAAATTTGCATACTAAAAAAGTAAACACAAAAAATATAAACAGAAAATCCCTTGTTCATGGGCCACCCTGGCTTACAAAGCCCACGTCATTTTGAGAAGTTGAAAGATCCTCCTCAAAGAGAGTCAAGCCCCAATTTCTGTGCACTTTAGTGAACATTTTGCACACCAAAATTTTGACCATTTTGAATTACTGTGTCAGACTCTACAAAAATAAATAAAAATAATGATAGGAATCCATACATAATGACAGGGGAATGTGTCCAAGACAGATGGTTGAGGAGGAAAACACGTACTATTAAATAGAAGAGCGTATTTATGTGAAAATGCAAAGGAAAATCCCCCACACGCCTGGAGTCCTAGAGAGAGTCTGGAAGCTGGCCACAGACACTCTGGGATGAGGAGTTTCTGCTTTTGTCTTTATGCCTATCTGTATGGTGTAAAATTTTATTTTTTACTATGAATAGATATCATTCTGATAATCAGGCAAAAAGGCTATTATCATTTTGAGAAAAAAAAGAAATCAGAAAACTATTTCTATCTATATAATGAAATTATTTAAGCATATATGGCTGCTTAAAAGACAATTAAATTCCCATTATTACCACTGTTCTCTGTGGCACTGTGCACATTCACTGTCCCGGTCTGGAGAAGGTGCTAGAATCGGCCTCCTATAAGCTAATCTTGCTTGGTGTAGGGGACTGTGAGCTGGAGGAAGGAGGGTTCTTGACTTCACCCCTTCGTTCGTGCTGTGCTCTCTGCCTGGCGTGATCTCTCCACTGTCCTGTGTCTCCCTGTCCCCATCGTTCCGGGCTCTGTCCCAGGAAGGCTGCTGGGAAGCCCCAGCCCACTGCTCTTCACAGAGCCGGAGACAGGCACTGTCCAGCTTCTCCCTCGGCAGATGCCGATCTCCGGTCCATTCACCAGCACCAGCCTCCCGTCTGCAGCACTGCAGAGTCGGGGCCTCGTCCTGGGCAGGCCCCCAAACCCAGCAGAGAGCAACACAGCTCCGCCTCATGCCACTGCTCTTCCCAGCTGGGTGACCTCGGGCAAGTCATTGAACCTCAAAAGGCCTCCATTTTCACAGCTGTAAAATGGGAATAAGTGAACCTAATAGCTATGACCCTCTCGGGAAAATTAAATGAGATAACATATAGAGAGTGTTGGTAATATGTAAGGCATTTGATTAAAATGTAGTTATTAATGTTATTGGTACTATATAAATATTTATTGGTAACGATGAAGACAGTATTAAGGACTTTAGTGTCCTTCAAAAAACTACTGACACAGATTCATTTCAAAAATTTCCTTAGGAGATAATCAGAAATGTGTTCAATGAATAAGGATATTCACTGTGTCTAACAGTGAACATGGTAAACAATCTCCTATGGTTTGTTATGTAGCTATTAAAGGTGATAAAATATATTGTGTGACATGGGAAATGCTTATTAATATATTGCAAAATTTAAAAATTTTATTACAGAGGAGTAGAATCTATATATGTGTGTGTAGACACACAGTATATATTAATAAGGATATTTATATACATACATATTGTACATACAGAGAAAGAGGTCCAAAGAAACACTAAAGAGAATTACTCTAAAAATGTTGATCATGATTATCTGTGGATTAAGGGATTATAGGCACCTTTTATTGTTTTCTTCTTTTTGTTTATCTAAATTCTCTAAACTTTTCTAAAAATAGTATATATTACTTGTGTAAAATTCCTAAGTTATTTTTTAACACACACCCCCCTGTCCCTGTCAGTGAGTTAATAATAAAAAGCTGTCTCAGCCCCCAGCCTTGGGCTGCGAGGGCTCCCAAGGTCACATGACTGCCCCCCACGGACCCTTGGTGTCCTTGTGGAAGAACCTGGTACGATTTTCACGAGCACCAAATGGACACGGTGGGTGAACAATTAGCCAGCTCTGGGCAGAGAAACTGCCTCCCTGGAGGCTCACACAGGAACCGTGGCCTTGGGAATAGAAACGCTCTCAAACTAACTCCCAGAAGGGGGGTCGATTAGAAAACTTAACACCTAGAAATCACCCTCCTCCAGCGGGTAACATGATAGGCCGGCTCGAGGATCCGGGAAGGAGTGAGCAGATGGGGAGAGACAAGGTTGGAGGGCCAGGCCCACCCCCTCCTGCACCCCTCTCCCACGGCCCCAGCCCCCACCAGCCCCCTCTCACCACTCTCTCTGGGCTCCTCCTCCAGCTGGGCCTCAACTCTAGTCCCTGTTGCACAATTTTCTTCTCTCCAAAAAACCTGTGTTCTCTCTAGGAATCTTCCAGATAGATAATATTGTAAAATGTCAGCTCTTGCTTTCCAGTTGAGGAAACTGATTCAAGGAGATTAATAGATGTGTCCATAGCTTCCCCGCTAGTAGGTGCAGAAGCCAAGATTAGAACTCAGTTGTCTTTATTCCTAGGTCAGGGTGACTTTGTGCTCCACTGTTTTACTTCCTGCCATTGGGGCGGGAAGCGTAGTGTCCTGCTGAAGGGACGTGGACTGCAAGGCAGAATTCTGGCATTCAAATTCCAGCTCTGGCACTGACCACCTGTGTGGCCCCAGATGCCCCTGTTTTCTCATCAGGAAAATGGAGGTAATAATAGTAACTACATTACGGGTTTATGTACAGATTAAATGAGTTAAAGCATATTTAGAACAGAGCTGGCACATAGTAAATGTTATGTGAGGTTTTGCTATTTTAATAATTAATTTTGTCAGCCACTTAGTTGTGTCTATGGGAAGAAGTCGGAAAAGGGTAGAGACAAATCAAGTGATTCCAGCACAGGAAGTAAAGATCGCTGCAGAAAGCCAAAGCCCAGCACCTCCATCTTCCCTGGGAACATGGGAAGACCCGAGCCAGCCATCATTCACCCTCAAGTATTTACTGAGCCAATAGAACAGAGTGCAGAAACAGATGCTCATGTATACAGTTACTTGATTTACAACAAAGGTGCCTCTGCAATGCATGGAGGAGTAATGTTCCACATGCACTGCAGGGGAAAACTGGATATGTATGTGGAGAAGAAGGTAATGGTGACCCCAACCTCACACCATACATAAAAGTCAATCCCAAATGGAATATAGACCCAAATGTGAACACTAAACAATGAAGCTTCTAGAAGATAACATAAGCAAACATCCTCATAGCCTTGGGATAGGCAAAAATTTCTTAACAGGACACAAAAAGCAATAATCATAAAGGAAAAGATTGATAAATTGCACTTCATTAAGAATTTCTCCACAATTAAAAAACAAAAATAAAATAAAAACTGGCTGGACGCAGTAGCTAGCATCTGTCATCCCAGCACTTTGGGAGGCCAAAGGGGAAGGATCACTTGAAGCCAGGAGTTTAAGACCAGCCTGAGCAACATAGCAAGACTCTGTCTCTACAAAACATTTAAAAATTAGCCCAGCATGGTGGCATATACCTGTAGTCCCAGCCACTCAGGAGACTGAAGCAGGAGTTCTAGGTTGCAGTGAGCTATGATTCATGCCCCTGCACTTCAGTCTGGTGACAGAGAAAGGCCATGTCTCTAAAAAATAAAAATAAAAATAAATAAAAGAAGGTAGGAAGTGATATTTAAAAGGAAATAATTTATATTATGATTCACAGTCTTTTATCTTTATTAGCTTCTATGAAAATGTATAAAGGGCAAAAGACTTAAACAGGCACTTCACAAGAAAGTATGTCCAAATGGCCAATACACATAAGAAAAGTGTTCAACATAAATAACTATCAAGAAAATGCATATTAAAATCACAATGATATACTACCACACACACACCAGAAGAGGTTAAAAAAAAAAAAAAAAAGACAATACCAAGTCTTGGCAACGATATGGAACAGCTGGAACTCTCTCTCCTACATTGCTGATGGGAATATAAATTAGCAGAATTTTTAAAGGTGAACATACAGATAACCTTACAACCAAGCAATTCTACTCCTAGGTATATACTCAACAAAGACGTATGCATATGTGTTCCAAAATACCAGAATGCTCTCTGCAGCCTTATTCTAAGTAGCCCCAAAGTGGAAACCATCTAAATATACATCAGCAGTAGAATGGATACATATTAATACATTGGGTTCTATCTATACAATGGAATATATATGGTAATGAGGTTCACACTGCAAGGTGGATGCATCTCATGAACATAAGGTCGAGAAAAAAATAAGCCAAATACTAAAAAGCACATACTACAAGATTCTATTTAAATAAAACTCAAAAACAGGCAAAACCAAATTGTGAGGTTAGAAGTCAGGATCCTAGTTAGTAATCCAGGGGTAGTGACTGGGGCTGGGGGGCATGAGGGAGGCCTGGGAAGGATGTCGGGCGCCTTCTAGATCTTCTTTTGGGTGGTGGTTACATGAGTCAGCACCCATGGGTAGTTGCGGGGTATTGTGCTGTACACTTGTGATTTACACACATCTTTATACGTGTTACACTTCAATATTTAAAAGTCTACTTAAACTTAAGAATCCTTTACTGAACACCTGTCCGTGGTATATACAGCGGTAAACAAGGTATAGGTTGCCCTGCCCCAAATGTTTTCCAAACGGGCAGTGACTGTTACAGAATGAACCTTCCTGTGAAGGGAACAGTCATTACAGCCCTCACATTTGAAGGAGCCACCTCGTTTCACAGCCCTTGACTCAGGGACCTTTACAACTGTATTATCTTTAACATGTCAGCCCTAACAGAATCCTTAAAGAGCGTGGCCGTCTCAGAATTTTACAACAAAAATAACCCTGAAGCTCTGAGAAAAAAAGACTTGCCCATGATCACCCAGAATGCAGGTGGCACTGTAAAGAGTTCGTTTGTGATGTGAAAACCAAGCAACCCACCTCCAGCCAGCAGGGCACAGCGCACAGGCCCACACGGACGCTGCCCCAGAGACACAGGGTCAGGTCCCATCTCCGCCTTTTCCTGACATATGACATCATTCAGTCTGTCAAACCCCTGGCTTTCCTATCTGTGAAATGGGGGTAAAAATACTTACAATGCAGAGTTGTTACAAGACTCACTGAGATGCTGCTATTTAAAAAGCATTCAGCTACGTTACAGGAAAAAAAGGAAAGAGTCCATGATTAGAAAAGCCATCTAAGGTGGAGCCATTTTAAGGGGCTGCCTTTCAGGAAGCAGGTGATGAAGGCCCTGGAGACCCTGACCACAGCCCCTCCAGGGCCAGCCACCAGGACAATGGGAACTGGCTTGGCGGTCCCTGGGGAGCAGGCGTTGGGCCATCCCTGCCTGCTTGGTGGGAATGGTCAGCGCTGCCATCCTCACAAAGCCCCCCTACCCTGTCATCCTCCTCAGTCTCTGTGACTTCCCCACCCCCACCCTAGCAGGGGCCGGTGGCTATAGCACCACCAGGTGACATCCCAAAAAGCTGAGATTGGGGCCTTCCAGGCCACATCGAATCTCCTCTAAGGTGAGAGGTTTGAAACTGCAAACCCGTGTCTGTGACCCAGCACAAGAAGTGTGACCGCAGTGGTCCTCACGCTGGCTGCATAGTCCGGTCAGCAGGGGTGGGGTGCAGGCATGGACCGCTTTACAGCCTCCCTAGGGGATTTGAATGTGTGCCGCCAGGATTGGGGACTACTGGCTTCACCTTGTCCCTGTGTGCACCCACTTCCTGGGGACAGGCCAGATCAGACCTGTTAACTTCCGGGAGGTATTGCAGAGGTGAAGCACCGTGGTCAGGTGTCCCTGCTGCTGAGCCCCAGAGCAGCTGCCAGCAAGATCCATCTCAAGTCTTACAGGTGTCAGTCCCAAAACACAAAGCCGAGGAGCACCAGCCCCCAGGTCCCCCTCAGTCCACTCAGCGTCAGCTTCAGCCCTGTCGTCCCCTCCCAGCCTCACCTCTCACCTGCTCACACCTCTTCCCCACCCTCCTCTGCACACAGGCGGGCTCTCCACCCACAGCAGGGCTGGCTCCAGCCATGGTATCGTGTCACCAAGGGCTCCCTCTGGCTGGCACCAACACTCAACCCCACTCTCAGGTGAGTTATTTTACTCCAGGTCCCCTCTCCCCTCCCAGCAGTGATATGAGGACGGGGGTTGGGAGGGTGGGCAGTGGTCGGAGTACTCAGCCCCGCCACCACTAGAATGAAGAAGGCTTATGCCCTGCGCTTATTCCTGGGAAGGGAAGCGGGGAGAGGAAAAAGGAAGAGGGGGAGGGGAGAATGTGGAGCCTCCCCACCCCTACCTGAGGAAGCCAGTAAGAAGCGGCAGCTGGAAACAGCTGTCCTGGATTCTAGAACCAAACTCAGGAAAATGAAAGAGAAAGGGGGCTGTGAAGGCAAGCATAGCAGTTCTGGAACGTTCTACCCACCCCCAGGGAACCGCCTGACCCTCCAACCCCAGGCAGAAAACATCAGAGCAGAGAGAGGCTCAGGATCCCCAGGATGATTCAGGACCGACCCACCAAGGAGGGGAACGGCGGGAGAAAGGAGAGGACACAGGAGCTGTCCTGGGCCAGCTTCCTTCCTCCCAAGGAGCAGGGCTCTGGGCTTGGGTGGTTTGTACAGGACAGTCCTGCCAAGCAGCCCTCATTCTCCTCACAATCTTGGATGGGCACAGCTTTGGGGGACTCGACAGAACTCAGTGCGGACCCTCTCAAAACAAGGAAGAGATCAGCCCGAGCATTCGAGGGTGTTGGTTTTGTGTGTGTGTGTCTGTGTCCGTGTCTGTGTCTATGTGTGTGTGTGTCTGTGTGTCTGTGTCTATGTCTCTGTGTATGTCTGTGTGTGTGTGTGTGTGTGTGTGTTTGTGTTGTAGAGATACCAGCATTGCTTGTCACTAACATCCAAATGGTGATTAAGGTTAAAGAGTGACACCAGCCAGAAGACAGAGAAGCCGTGGGACCGAGTAGATCTGCCCCCCAGGGTTGTGGCCCTTCCAGGACTCACTCATGAGAGGGACAGGGGGTGTGTACTGCCGCTGCCTCTTCAATCTGATGGAGCCAAGGTGATCTCGTTCTCCGAGCCAGTGAGTAGAACAGTGAGTAGAACAGTCCCGAGTTCAAGTCATGACCCTGCCACTCGCCATGCGAGCAACCTTGGGCAAGTTACTCAAGTCCTCTGAGCCTCAGCGTCCTCATGTCTGAACCAGGGAACAGCTACCCCTGCTGCCCCTGCCCGTGCAGCAGTGCAGGTCTAAGAGGACAACGTAGCTAGACACAGACGAGCGCGGGGTAAGCTGTGTGGAAACAGCAGCTCACTTTACTCAGGGTTTACTATGTGCCGGGACTAACCTATTTCACACGGATTATTCCATCCACTCTTGCCACCAGTAGTCCTAGAATCCACTTCTCTTGCATGTGAGATTAGGCAATGTGCCCACAGCTGTACAGCTGGAGGCAGGAGTCGAATTCAGGCTTCAACTTCCAGAGAGCAAGCTCCAAGCCCACACCGGCTGCCCCCATGTGTGTGGGAGCTGTTGCTTCATCATGAATCACAGTTTCATCTCCATCAACTTGAATAATTACCAATGTCTGTGATTTGGACACAGATTAAGAGGCTGATGGGAGGACCGGCTCCCTTGACACCAGCAGAGAAAGAGAGGTGGGCCCAAGCATGCGACTCTCTCCTCCGCTGAGCAGGGACAGAGCCCAGGAGCCCCTAACACCCCCACATGAGCAGGTCTGTCTCTAGCCTCCCCAGTGACAGGTCTCTGGCTTCCAGAGGGTAAGTCATCCCAGCCACACCCTCGGCCCCCAGTCAGAAATCTGGGTGTCCTTTAGGATATAAATTTATCATTTCTGACTTCTCTGGAGGTATTAACAATGTCTTATAATTATTATTATTTTAATCTCTGTAAAATAAAAATACAACGCACATACGCACAGGCACTCATACACGGATGGCTAGGTACTTAAGGGTAACTGCTGCCAAGATTCTAGTTTCTGCTTTAGTCATCTCCCAGATGCACTGCTGTGATTTGCTCTTGGCTGGTCCTCGTTCATCCATCATATCATTTGTCCTCTTAAAATCTGGCCTCACGCTTGGCGTCCCATCCTTCCCCGGCGTCTCAAGGGTCACAGCGATGCTAATTATACCATTTCTCACTCACCTGTTGGGGTTTGAGACCCCCAGTGGCTGTCCCAGTTTAAAGCACTTCTCATCCAGTCACTTGGAGAGGATGCTCACCCAACCTACTTCACTGTGTCCTGTTACTCAGTCCCACTGAGTTATTCGCAATGTCATCTGGTCACCCTGTGCAGTTTTTACATAAGGGAGTCTTCCAACCGCTCACCTCCCGCCTTCCCGATAGAAATGTCAACCACGCTTGGTCTCTCTGCACTGGAGACATTCTCTGTGTGATCAAATGCCCGGGGCCCGCCTGTTATGTCAGCAATAGTTTAAGCGTGAAAGCAAGATCCATGGCTGAAAATATTGCTTAACAAAGCAATAAATCGTATCATCTTACATCATTCCTCCATCCCACACCTCACGCTGCCTGACTCCTCCACGGACTCGGGGATCCGATCTCTCAGCCACGCTCCAGAGGAAAAACAAGGTAATTTCTGCCTTTTGTTTTGTTTAACCAAACAGAGTTAACTTTTCCCTTTACATAGTCAACACTTTAAGTATGTTTAGCACTTGCTCCTGCCAGGCTTGAGTTCTGGTGACCAAATGTAAACAGCTAAGGAGAAGGACCGCAGGCCGTACTCGTTTCCCAGGGCTGCTGTAACTCATTAGCACAAACGTGGTTGCTTAAAACAGCAGAAATGTATCCTCTCATGGTTCTGGAGACCACAAGTCTGAAATCAAGGTGTCGGCAGGGTCACGCTCCCTCCGAAGGTTCTGGGGGGATCCTTCCTTGCCATTTCCACCTTCGGCCCGGGAACTTGCAGGACTCGTAGCTGCGTTGCTGCCATCTCAGTCCCCATCTTCACATGGCCTTCTTCCATCTGTGTCTCTGCCTTTTCCTCTCTTTATAAGGACACCACTCATTGCATTTAGGGCTTGCCCTAAACCCAGAGTAATTCCCTCTCAAGATTCTTAACTAATGCCATGTGCAAAGACCCTATTTTCAAAGAAGGTCAGATTCTGAGGTTCCAGGTAGACATGAACTGTGGGGGATGCTATTCAACCCAGTACACAGGATGTGGAAGGATCTGGTGCTTTCCTCCTGAGATGTGAGTCTTTGGATGCCTGCTCTTCATGCCTGCCCACCCTTCCCCACAGACAGCTACATAAATTTTCTTTAGTTGGTTGTAAAATGTTTTTTAAACTACTGGGGTTGTTACAGTTAAGTTTTAATTGGTGTTAAAGGAGCAGCTGCTTCTCAGTCTGCCAGTCTGTGAAATGGGACCAGCAATGCCAACCTCACAGGTGGTGGGGAAGCCTAACCCAGTGAACCAGGTGAAGTAGCTGATGCCAAGCCCTGGCCCATGGGAGATGCTTGAGCTGTTCTAGTCAGCCCCAACCTCAGCGTCTCCAGCCCAGCATTCCTAACAAACAAAACTCCCCTCTGCATAGAAGGAAGATTAGAACATGAAAACCAGATGTCGATGATGTTTTACCTGTAAAGTGAGGAAGAGGCAGCAAACAGTGGCTGAGTGGCCATCGGGCTCTATTTCATGTCACCAACTCTTCTAACCACCACCCCCCTGGTGATTCCCCCATACAACCCATCCTCTCCTGGCCCTGCACATGGAGAGAATATTACATCCATTCTGCAGATGAAAAAACTGAGGCAGGGAGAGTTCAGCGCAAGTGGTTTGGCTAATGTGTATGTTAAAAAGTTGTGATCATAGTTTCAAGCCGAGGGCCACGGTGGGACGTTTCCAGCTGGTTCTGGGGTCTGGGTCGGGGCTCCAGGTTGTAAAGGGTTCCCTCAGAGAAATGAATCACAGTATCAGAGGGAGATATCAGAGTCCGATTCTTTCTGCTGAGTTTTGTTTGCAAAGACCAAATGTGCTCCAAGTATTAGGCTGTGTCTGATAACATCAAAACAACAAAGTGAAATGTGGAAAATGAAGTCAAACCAGTTACTTACTTCCATGATGAATAAAAAAAAATGTGAATTCAACCTATTATTTCTTTTTTAGTTCAGTCGCATCTATTTATACATGTAGACACATGGACTTAGAGTTGGAGGGTGGTAACCAAGCCTTAAAAATAGCACCCAACCCAGAAGAGAAATGTGCACTTAGGGAGTCCCTGAGTACAGAAAAATTCTAGACAATTCTCTGGCTCTCAAAAAACTGAAAGTCCTTGGTTTGGAGATTTTCATTTGAATCCTTAAGTGCAGGTGACGTTGTGGTGAAGGGAAGTCCTTTCTCTCCGTGTCCATTTCGCCATTTCAGCCCGTTCGCAGCTTCTTTCTCATACACGCGATCCCAAGGAACACAGAAAACCGCAGTGAGGGGCTGTGGGAGGGTCGAAGTTCAACCTGCCGGCACTTCATTTTCGGTCCAGAGCTCCATTAAGCCAACCTGCTCTCAAAGAAGCAATCGACTCCGTTTTGCGTTTGTTTTCCTGTCAGTTTTGCGGTTGCTCATTATGTGTGAGGAGAAACCGGGGCCTGCATATAAACATCGCAGTTGAACATGGAGCATATTTCTTTCTCCCTCTCGAAATCTGTGCCCTTCTCCTTCTCACCAGTGCTACAATTTCCTCTGGCACTTGAGACAGACATATGTTATTTTCAGTTCCACAACTTTCTGGTTCTCTGTATCGCCACACACAAGGCCCAGGAATTGCAAACATAAACACATGTGGGCGTCTGCGTATCAACCACTGGACTCTCACAGCTTTTTTTTCTTTTTAAATGCAATGTAACTCAAGTGGCTTGTCATCAGAGCCAAGCAGCGTGACAAAGTCCTCTAACAAAGTCAACGTTTTCCAATCCCAGACCTCTACCTCACTCCCCAAACTCCTGCCATTTGGGGCTCCCACCCCCAAAATCAGCAAATGCTCAAACCAGGTCGAGTGGGCAAAATCCTTTAATGATCCCCTTAGTACTCTTAACTACAGCTGAAACAGCCTAATAAATAAATACACTAATTGGGCTTTGCAAAGACAGACCTTCCCCAGCAGTACTTACTGCAGCATAATAAAAACTGGTGACAAGCTTCAGCTTTGTGGATCCTCTGATAGTAAACAAGAGATAATTTGCAAATTCAAACGTGCTGGACAGGTTGGCACCCTTTCAGGTAGCAGTGGGTTTAGGCCGGGTGCCAAGCTGTTGGAAAGGGAGATCTTTTAGTACCCACCCCCTTCCAGGCACTGTCATCTGGAGTATGTGCTGGGGGCTGGGTGGCATGGCAGCGGCACTCAGAGACAGAGACAGATGTTGGATTTTCCCCCCAGATTCTGGAGAAATTGCAGATGCCCTGGCGCATAGGAGATGGTGGGGAGTAAGGTTGATGATTATAAAGCAGCAACTTCCATTTAATGTGTGCTTCCTATAAGCCATATGACAGCTCATTCTAGTTTCATAAATACTTATCCCCACTTAACAGACAGGGAAACTGAGACTAAGGCCAATAAAGCCTTTTGCCAAGATCACCCAACGAAGATGGTGTGGCTATATTCCAGTTAAACTCTATGTACAAAAATGGGCAGCTGGGCAGACTGAGCCTAAGGGTCCTAGTTGACTGACCCTTACTCTAAAGTCTGTAGCAGACATGTCACATCTGTGGTCAAGGCCCAGGAACGCTGGGCATAGGACCGGAGGCACAGAGACCGATGCATGGCCTGTGCTTTTCCTAATCTCATCTCCACTACTCTTTCCCTTGCTTTATCCCATCCAGCCTTGTAGCCTCCTTGCTGTTGTTCAAACACACCTGGCATCCGACAGCCTCAGGGCCTTTGCACTCGCTGTTCACCCTGCCTGGAGCATCAGTCCTCCCAGATACCTTCATGGCTCATGCCTTCACCTCCTTCTGTTCTTTGCTCCACTGTCAACTTTTTAGCAAGGCTGTCCCTGACTACCCTGGCCAGCCACATCCAAGCCAGCATTTCCTCTCTTCCTGCCCTGCCTTCTTTCTCTCCATCGCAGCTACCACCCTCTATATATCTCTATCATTTTACTCATTTATTTCTCTTGTTTCCTCTCTGTACCTCCTACCACTAGAATGTATGCTCTGAAGGGGCAGGCATCCTTGTTTCTTGTTTTGCCTGTTTGGGTCACTGCAATATATCCCCAGATCCTAGAATAGTACCTGGCACATAGTGAGTACCCAGTAAATATTTGTTGAATGACTTAATAAATTAGGGACTGACAAGAGCCCATCCTTAGAGCAAGCAGAACATGGCCCTGGCAAAGCTGCCCTGGAGTTCAGGGGCTTGTCTGTGGCAACTTCTGGACCCACTGGGGCATTGCCCAGGATGGAGCCAGTGACCTCAGCAGCTCTCAGCAACTCAGCAGCATCTCCACTGGCCACACGAAGCACAGTGGTGGGGGCAGTGAGAGGGTGAACAGCAAAGAACAGCAAAGTAGAGCCATGACCAGGAAATGTCCCTGGCTTCCCCTTCTTCACGCTGACCTCTGCCCTTCTGAGGGCCCGTCCAACGTTTCTGAAGCCCTTTTAACTCTCCCCTTCTCTGTGCATGCTGCTGTCTTTCGGCTGAGTCATGAGGCAAGCTTGGAGATGTTTCTCAGCAGCCCCCACAGGCCACGTCTCTGCCAGGGCTGGGGGGAAGCCATCTGGGGCTGTAACCCAACACTTTGTTTTATGAATGAACCAATTTTCTGTAGGCACCTTCAAGCTGGGAAACATCCCAGAGGTGGACTAACCTTTAACATTAGATGTAATTAAGGATTAGCCATATCACATGACCCGTGAAGCACCGGAGACCAGAGATAATAAAACCATGGGCCGTTTTCCATTGCGAGATCTCCCCATGGGCACATCCTGAGACCTGGAGGGCCAGGGCGGGGCCTGGGCACCTGTCACCCATGGCCCTGCGACTCCAGAACAGGCGGGGATGAGAGCCAAACTGCCAATCAGCCATTTTTTACCACCTTCGTTTATGATTCGATCACTGACCTTTGAGCCTAAAATCCCAGCCCTGTGGCCTGAGAGCTCTCTGTGTGCCCAAGACTACACACAGGTCTTCACACACAATATCATGTCTCTCTGGCTTGTCACAACCTGTGATCTCCATTTTATAGATGTGAAAACTGAGGCTCACAGGTTCAATGATTAGCCCAAAATCCCCAACTAATAAGTGATAGAACCAGAATTTTAACTGGCTCCAAAGCCCATCTGTTTAATCACAGTAGTGCAGAACTTAAGTTGTCTTTCTGAACCAAACTTAGAGTTTACATATATGTGCATGGGGTGGGCAATTTTGGTGGTGTTGTTCAGTTATCAGAATAAAACCATCTCTTTCCATCCATGGTGGGCACAGCTAGTATTTCCTTTCCCAGGGCTGAGGGTAAAACTATGGTTGGGGGATATGGGGGTTGCTGAAGCACCAAGGGATCCCTGTGCCAGCTTTAGGGGCCTCCCTGTCCAGCCACAGTCCCCAGCCCTAACTTAGGAGAGGCCCCACGTGGTGGTGGGTGGTCTCATCAGACACCAGTCCAGCCCCATGCACTGGCGTTCCACTGGAAAGTTAAAATAGCGGGTACTATGAAGGATCTTCAAAAAATCAAACACAGAACTACCATAGATCTAGCAATTCCACTTCTAGGTATATACCTTCCCCCCTCCAAAAAATGTGTATATAGATATATTGAAATCAGAGACTCGAACAGACACCTGCACACCAATGTTCACAGCAGCGTTATTCACAGTAGCCAGAAGCTGGAAGAAACCCAAGGTCCACCTGGAGATGGACAGTGGTCGTGGCTGCACAAGAACGTGGATTACCTAACGCCACTGAATTGCAGACTTAATGATGGTTAACGTGGTTTTACGGTATGTGTATTTTACCACAACTAAAAACACCAAAACAACAATAAGGGGTAACTTCCTGTCGGCCAGCCTGGCGGAGCTGCTATAAGCTGAGAATCATGGTCAGAGCAGGCAGGCGGGAGCCTGCGAAGCCATCTGCTCGTCACTTTGCCGTGTGTCCTGAGCAGCATGACAGCCTGGGCGCCGAGCTTTGCCTGAGGGCCAGAGGACCTTCCCAGGGATCACGAAGCCTCTGGTTACTTACATCTGAGTGCACTGCAGGGGAGAATTAGGCTAACCCCGGAAGGTGGGCTAGCCCCCCAATGTTGCTGTCACAACAGATACCTTTTCTTTTCCATTCACTCAAAACATACTTTTTGAGCACCCACAACATGTCAAGAACTCAGCTGGGCACGCACAGCCCAAGCAGTGAGGCACACGCCCTCCCACCGACGTCTCAGGTAGGAACTGTGATGCCATCGCAGACAAGGAGTAGAGAAGTTCTGTGACTTACCCGAGGCCTCACAGGGTGCTGCTCACGGCTAATGACGAAGTTGAGATTCTAAAGTAGGCGGCCCCATCTGTATCCAAATCCCATACGGATTCTTTCCACAAACCAGCATCTCAGAAGAAGATATATAATAACCTCAAACAAAAATAAAATAAAATAAAATGAAAAACTAGGGCAGGGTATTATCAAGTAACAGAAATAACTGTTTACCCTTTTGGCCCCACAGCCCAGTGTTTACCCCATACCTGGGTACAAACAGATGCCCAGGTGGGGAGCAGCCCCTACCTCCCAGCACAGCACTATCCCATAATCTACCATTCTGAGCAGCCACAACAGTGGCCTCAGAACTGTCACCCCTGTACCACCTGCAGAACAGAAGAAAGTACTGCCTGGCTTTGAAGCCAGTTTAGGTTCCAACCAGAGACGAAAGGGTCCAAGGCCATTTGACAAACACATCCAACACGGCCTGGCCAGCCCCCTATGTCTTCCTTCTTGGAACCCAGCTCAGCCACTGACTTGCTGGGTGACCCTGGGCAAGTCCCTGGGCCCCCAGTGTCCCCATGTGAGTACTAAAGGACAAGACCTCATGACCCCCAGATCCCATCCAGCCTTGGTGTTCCCACGAGAAGGAAGTCACCACGTGGTAACAGAGATGCAGACCTTCCTCTCCCTCCTCTTTAAGACCCAGGGCTTCTAAACCTCCGCCTGGCAGGCTTCACACGGGCCTGGAGTCCGCTCCTGTCTATCTCAGGCAAGCAGCCCCCAGCCCTTCTGGGGGCCCCTGTGTGCGCTGTCTCTCCTTCCTCTCACGTCCGCTGGGCAGACCCTGGGGAGAGGGATGTGGCCTCCCTCTTCGCCCAGGGTACTTGACTGTTAATGATCCCGGGCACACTTCCCCCACCCTGTCCCTGGAGACATTTCCAGAGTTGTTTTATGAGCGAGGCTGGGGAAATCTATTAATGAGAGCAGTAATTGTTACCTTTGGGCACCGAAGGCTGATTTACAACAGTTAATGCCTCAGATTCCAAAGGCATAAATTTCAGCTTTTCCATCATTTTGTCTAGAGCAAAACAAAACACAGGGAGATTACATATCCAAGGCTACAGATGTTTGGCTGCACAGAACATTTTTCTAAGATGGGGGTGAGGGAGGGAGCTGTTTAATCGAATTGACAATATAGCATCCCGGATGCTGCTTAAGCCGTATGCATCTGCATCAGTGCAGGAGCACTTGGTGGACATCGATGTGTGTTTCTCGGGAGCTAGGAACATAGCACAGGGCAAGGAGACGGGACGAGTCAGCCTCCGCCAGCCAAGCTCTGCCTGATGGAGTTGAGCATCTTGGTCAAGGAGGTGACATGTCTTCCGAAACATCCCTTTCACACTCGGGGTGGCTGTGGGTCTGGGAGGGATGGGGGCTTAGCCTTTTTCCTGGAGTCAACTGGAAAAAAAGACTTCAGAGAGCGTGCTGAGGTTACCTCATTTGGAGGGTGAGCGGGAGTCTGTCGGAGGCAAGGAAGCAACTCCATTTTCTTCCAAATGGGAATCTGGGGGAGTTGGAAACTCAGAAAAGAATTCAGTTTTTGGGATTCATCCAGTCAGCGTTTCCAGAAACTCCTGTAAGAGCAATAAAGCCACAGTAATTTATTCCCAAGAGAAAAGGGGAAAAACAGCTACATTTCCTAAGATGCAAGCATAAAAAGACAACCCGCCCAACCCACCCCTTGCTGCTGCTAGCAGTCTATCAGCCCACCTTGGCTCACAGATGTCCCCATACCAGGCCCATTAAGGGGCACTGGCATTAAGGTCGCGGTCTCCAGCACCACACAGATACCAGACAGCCCTGGTGTCCTGGCCCCAACCCTTCCCCCAGCTGCCCTATCAGAGACCTGAGGCTGGGACATAAAGTAGCACAGCCCAAGTGCTGCGTCCAGTTTCATTACAACTCAAACAAGCCCCTGGGATTCCAATCATTCAACAAATATTTGCCGCATGTCTGCTAAGTGTAAGACACAGTATGAACAGGCCTAAAGGAATTTCTGGCCCATTCTTAGGCCAGTTTTGAGAGTTCAGTAATAGCTCATCTCTGTCTCCTGTATAATTCTTCATGGTTTCTAAAGTCCTTATCATATTCAAGCATCCCAACAGCCCATAAAGTAAATATCCCCATCCCCACTTTACAGAGGAACGGTGTTATGGTCAGAGAAGCAAAGTGACTTGCCCACAGTCACCCGGCAAGGTTGGTACTAGAACTCATGGTTCATGGTCACTGAAAAAGAAGAAAGGGTCTGAAATAATCACCTTGTGAGAGGGAAGCAAGTGGAGTTCAATCGCATCCAGACCACGTGAAGCCAAGTTCTCTTTGTTCTTGAAAGGCACCTTTGCAAAAAAAAAAAACAGAAAACAAAACAAAACTGTATGAGGTTACACGTGTGTGTACGAACAGAGGGGCCACTTTCCCTGTCCTGTGTAAGAAGCCATCATGAGAAGGAAACAAAAGATACTACTGGATTTCATTCTTAATTCTAGTATCACCCCAGAATGTCTTGGCTGGAGAGGGCTAACCCTTTG
This sequence comes from Eulemur rufifrons, assembly GCF_041146395.1. Classification (NCBI taxonomy): domain Eukaryota; kingdom Metazoa; phylum Chordata; class Mammalia; order Primates; family Lemuridae; genus Eulemur; species Eulemur rufifrons. The sequence continues at coordinate 60,218,081 of NC_091010.1, read as the reverse complement.
TTTTAGGGAGGGGGAAACGAACCCCAGAGGTGCCAAGGGCCCCCATTTATCGGGTCAGAACTGGCTCTCAAATCCAGGTGTCCAGGTCACGGCCCTTTCCCCTTCACTAACCATGATGCTGTTGACTGTGGGGAGAAGAATCGGCTCAAAGGGAAACATCCAAATTGTTTCAGAGCTCTCTTCTCATCCCTCCTCTCTTCTCCGGTGTTTTTCTCTCAGTCTAGAATGGAAGACGGGAAGGAAGCACCTGCCCCAGAACCGCCCCCTGTCCCAGAGGAGGTCAGTGAAGGCCCTTTGCACACCGCTGTGCCGAAAGAAGGGTCCCCACGCTGGAGTGTCCTGGGCTTCCTCCCCCAGCCCGAGCAGAGGCCCTTAACAGGCGGTAAATACTCCGGGAACGCAGGGAACGCCGCGAGCCGGGATGAGGGGGAGAGACTGGGCGCACGTTAATGACGTGCCCTGGCGTTTCTGGAGCAGCTCTTCTCACGTGCCACTAGGAACTTCCTCCAAACTAAGTCCGTGCGAACTGTCTAGCCCCTGGTTCTGTAGAAGCTCAGACAGTAAATACACGCCCATGTCCTGCACCCATGGTAGACCCTGCCAATCAACCGCAGCCGTCTTGTTCACTGACTGAGGCTGCCAACAGCAGTCCCATGGAGGTGGCGTGTGGAAAGCAACCCATCACTGCGCAGGCGGTGGGAGATCTCCCATACATTGGGTCTGCCTCGCCGCCCTTACCTTAGAAAATTACCTCGCCTACCCCGCGTTGATTCTGATTGGGCTGTCAATCAGGGGGCCACACCTACTTCCTATGGGATGGCCAATCAGACTGGTCTATGCTCAATCCCTGGCACATGATTGGGGAGGGTATGTGAGCCAAGCCTGCCCAACCGAGTCTCTTTCCAGGATTAATGTGGATGAAGGTGAAAGAGGGTAGTCCTTCTCTGTCTGGGACCGCTGGCCATGAGGGAGATGCAAGTTTGGGGTTGCACCGAGAATGGGGACACACTCAGGAAAACAGAGACAAAGTGGGGGACGCGGAGCCTGGTGACATTGTTTAAACCCTGGGTCTGGGGGGCCTGAAGTGAGGTCTACTCCTTGAACTTCCCAGTTACGTAGTACAGTGTAAGTCAGTAAAGGCCGTGGTCCTTGCCGGGATCCCATAACTCAGCTTTGCCTCACAGTCGGCCTGGGCTGAAGCCAGTGGTCTGGAACCGAGGGAGCTGCTGTGTCCTGCCCTGCTCTGTGAATGCAGCCTGCATTCTTGTACCCTCTAAATTCTTGTCACAAACTGGTGCCTCTCAGGCTGGGGAAGAGCTCAGATGGCTCCATGCAGACCCTTTTCAGCCACTCCACCAACCCCTTGGAGGATATGCAGCCGCCAGGCACTCCTCAGAGCCAGGGTCTCTACATATAAAGTACCAATAAGTAGGCAAGGAAAAAGTTATCCAGGATGGAGCCAGGTATTATCTTGAAATAAATAAAATGCATCTTTGGACAGGAAAAAAAGATAGCAAAATAAATAGGCAGGTAATCTGATGGTACCGTGGCTTGGTGCATCTGAGCTCACAGCTTGAGCGTGGGGATAGGACGTGATTAGGTCCCCACAGCTGCCTGCCTTTCCAGGACAGCCTGCTAACCAATCCCAGGATGTGGCTACACATCAGGCATTCCCAGGTACCCATCAGAGCTGTTCACAGTGTGATCAAGTTTGCGTGTGACAGAAAGAATTAACAGACAGGACAGTGATGAACTGGAAGCATTTACTAATCCCTTCCCAGAAGAGATGCACACCAACCCATGCTCAGAAAGAGAGCTATTTTAAATCCAGGTCTTCCTACATCCAAAAGGGAATGGGACCCCCCTCCAGAGAGGTGTCCAAGGAGAGGCAATTGGATTAGTCCACCTCTAATACAGTGAGCTGGCCAGTATTGTTGGGGGTGCCAGGGACATAAACACAATTAAAAAGGGAGAATGAGGTATTTATAGGCTCATTTAACTGAGAGTTTTCGTGGCCTTCAAGCATGGCCGAATCTAGGTATACAAACAATGTGCAAGAATCTGTCTCTCCCCATTCTAAACTCCTTTTGCCTTTGTGATTGCTTCATTTCCAGACAGCCTCCCCCACGCGGCTGCTAATACTTTCAAGCTTGCCTAATACCCAGAGCCACTAGCAGAGGAAATGTGCCTCATTCCCAAAAGTACCAAGAGAAGTCCCCAGATTCACCCTCATCAGATGGGCTTAGGTCACCTGCCCCAGCCCTGAACCATTTGCCGTGGCCAAGGGGCAGTGGAATGATCTGGACCAGGGAGTGATGCCAACCCACTCAAACCTAATGGATTGAGACTAGAAAGAGACAGTTTTCTCCCAGGACATTGTTTCCAAGAAAGGTAAAATGGATGCTGAAACAAAAAAAAAAAAAAAAAAAGAATATCATCTATAGTTTCTTCCTGCCACACTAGAAACCTATGACTTGGTTGGCACAGCTTCTTGCCTGGCATGTTCCTTTGTGACCACATATGTGATGTCATGCTCACTGGCCCTTTCTGCATTCCCAAGACAGAATCTTCCAGTCACTGATGCACAGGCACCTGGCCCCAGATGGATGCACCTGCCCTTATCCATGTTACTATCGATCCACAGACACACACAGATCCAAATGGTGGTGCTGAGGAAGCAGACTTTGCCCCCACCACAATGTCCCCTACACCTCTGAAGTCATGGGGCAGCTCAGTACTGCGCCGGGAGTTCCAGTCTCTGAGAAACCTCAGTGCTCTGCCTTATTTCCATTCTTGGCAAAGGGAAGAAACCCTCTAACCATCCACCTTCCCCTCTCTCCACTAGGCACATTGCAAGAACTCCTAGGTCACAGCCCACTTCCACAAGGACAATTTTCATCACGCAGTGACTAACGTGGTCTCCTTGGACCCCACATGCTCCCAAGCCTCTTCCCACTCTGAGATCCTCCATCCCAGAGGCACAAAAGGCTAGTTCCTGCCATTCTCAGCTGAACCCTTGGCATCGACCCACCCCATTCATGCTGGGAAGAATCAGCCAATATGGTAGGAGCACACAGGACACTCGAGGGCGTTGCATTCAGAGCTATACACTAATTGATGGAGGGCTAATAAGTCCCTTTTTGTCACTGCTTTTGGCAAAGCCATTGCCTAAATACTTAGCAATGTTGGACCAACAAAATTGCTGGCTCCTACTACAGAAGGAAGCACATGGCTGCCCCCACCCCAGGTTCCAGAAAAAAATTTTGTCTTCAATATCACCAAAAGCCCAGAGAAACAGGGAGAGAAATCCACAGGTGGGCAGGGCAGTGAGTCCAAACACCCTTATGAAGTGGTGACCTCAGAATGGGCACCTGGCCTGGGAGAGTCCCGCAGAACTGTGAGCGCCTGCATCCCAAGAAGCCCGTGTGGGAGCCTCAGGGAATTCAGGGCTGGCCAACGGGACGAGCAAGGGAAGCTGCGGGATATCCCGAGAGTAGAGACTGGCCTGACATCAGACAGGACACTTGGGGAAAACTGAGAGAAGGAAGAACCTCTGAAAAAAGTCCCAGCCAGGCTGACTTTAATACCAACTGCCACTTAACAGGTGTTCACTGTGCCAGCTCCCTGTTCAACACACACTGTGCTCTCGGCTCAGTTAATCCCTCTACCATGTGACAATGGGGACTGTCACTATGCTCTTTTCACAGATAAGAAAACGCAGATTCAGAGAGGTTGCGTCCTTGCCCTGGGGTACACAGCCGGTTGGCGGCGGACGTGGGGCGTGGCTGAAGGCTGCACCTTGCCTGCGCAGTCTGCCCTTCCAGAATGCTTCTCTCTCGTTACCTTGGCATTAGCTGTCTCTGAGGACCAGACCATTATTTTTGACCTGGGACTGCTAAGGGCCTCAAAGGTTAGAAGTTCTGCTCTTTTAATTATGCATCCACCTGACAAAAGTCACCTTAATTAGGAAGGCTCTCCCAGAGAAAACGCAGCCGGCGGGGGCTGGACTATGCTGTCCCACTGGGGGGTCTTTCCGACACAAAATTTCTCCTGCCTCTTTTTCTTCCCTCCCTCCTGCTCTGCTATCCCATAATTCAACTCTTCATCCCTTGCCCCTGGACAGCCCAATGTCTTTCAACTGGAATCTGCCGCCGCCCCCCTACCCCCAATCCATCCTCCACTTCCGTAGCAGATCACATTGCTTCTTCTATGAAGAAACTTCGGTGGCTCCACTGTTCCCAGGAAACAGTGGAGACCCCTCAGCCTGGTGCTCAGGACCTGCACAATGTCACACCACTGCCCTCCACTTTCCAGCCTTGGTGGCACTGAGGACTTGCCCCCTCCTGGAAGCTCACAGAGGGTAGGTCCTTGTGCCCAGAGCAGGTGCTGACCACAGCAGGGCCAGAAGAGAGGGGCACTCGGTAGGGACACTGACAGATACTGGAAGAGACTTCCTGCACACTGTCACACCGCACTGCCACTCCCCATTGGGCTTCAGACCTCTTCCCCAGCAGGAGAGCAAAGACTCTTAGGCCCACGTCGGGAGATGTCCAAGAGCTTGGAGAGCCAGTCCTGAGACACAAAGGGAAGCTGAGGCACAGCTGGAGCTACCTCCTGAATCTCTCCTGACAGGAATAGACGTGGTGCCTCACCCACAAGAAGGGAGCTTCGGTAAGGCTGTCGCCCTCCCTGGCTTCATGCCCTCCTCCTCCCCCACCCTCCCAGAGCCCACACTTCTGTGATTATTCCACACACCAATCTAGAAGTGCAACCCCGACATCCCCAGGGCAGGATGGGGGCCAGTCCAAGGCCTTTCCTGCCAGTCTCATGGCAAAGGTGTGAGCAGGCAACAGCCGTGATTGGCACCACCATGAGACAATGAGGCTCCACGCAGAGCCCAAGAGATAGACCCATCCCGGCTCACCCAGAGGGAGCTGGTGTGCACCGTTCTCCTCCAAGCCTCCGGAGGTTGCTGGGAGCACCTAGATGGGCCTCACCCACCAACTCCCAAGCCCTAGGGAGGTTGGTGATGCTGGCTGCGAGCTCCTCCTTTCAGCCATACAGGGACGACAGCTGAGTGGTAGCGTGTTGGCAAGAGAAAGGAAAGGCCTTGGACTGGGGGCACAAGGCTGAGTATTAGCACAAGACAACACTCTCCAGGTATCGTGAAGGCAGTAGACTCAGGTGCCTTATCAAGAGCCAGCCTGGGGTCCAGCACAGCCTCTGGGCACCTCTGTGGGCTGCTCTCACCCCACTGCCACCCCCACAAAGCACGTCCTTCCACACCAGCCCACCCTGGCATCAGGCACTGACCTCCTGTGCCCACCAGGCCAGCGCCCTTGGCCACACACCTCTGCTCTCCCCACCCCAGAGCCACTCCTGCTCTTCCTCCATCTACTTAAAGCCTAGGTTCCCCTTCCATGGCCTGGGACAAGCCCAGCCCCTCTGTGGAGCCTGCCGTCCTGTCCCACCCCTCCACCAGGGAGCTCTCCTTGGCCCAAATCCCTAGCATGTTGATTCATTTCTAAGCTGTCAGAAAAATGCTGCTTCTCAGTAGAGAAACTCTCATATGGGTATGAAAAGACACGTGCAAGTTTCATTTGTAACCATGAAAAATAGGAAATAATCTAAGTGTCCAGCAATAGGGGCCTGCTCTGTGAAATGGGGAGCGTCCACATAGTGGAGTACATGTGGCAGTTGACAGGAACTCATCGGGTACGTGTGGGTCTGCAGTATGGTGCTTCTGATGCAACACACACGCAAGCAATGCTGTGTGGGTAGACGCAGATTTGCATGTAAGTGTGGCTAAGGGTCTAGAGGTATACCCACCATCGGGTTCTTGTGGTGACCTCTGGGGAGGGCACAACAGGAGCAGGCCTGGGCACCGAGGGCCAATAGACATTAGCCTAATCTTTTAATGCTTGAATTTTTTTTTTAGAGAAGTGTGTATTTATTCAGTTACTGATAATTTTTTTTAATGTTTTCTGGTAATTCCTACCTCTCACTTTTACCAGAGAAGCTCTGCCTTTAGCTTTGATCTGTTTTTCTTGGTTATATAGTTTCATTTGGGACCAAAAAAATAAAAAAGGTTTTTGAAAAAGACTTCCCTCCAGCTTTCCCCAAGCTGCCTCCTCCCAGGACCTGTGTGTGTCACACGCTGTCCATGATCCTGCCCCACCAGCCTTGAAGTCGTGAGGTCAGGGACCATGCTCATATCCCATAGTGTTGCCCTGTGGTTGTCCCACCTTCCCCCTCACTGGCCAGGGAGACAGGCTCAGCCTCAGGGAACCTTAGCAGGGGAGGAGGGTGCCTCTCACCCACAGCCACAGTGTTTGCCCCAGCCAAGAGGAGGCTCAGAAAAATAGCCCAGTCTCTTGAGCCCAAGAGACAGAGGCCACCCCATTTACAGGCAGGGCCGTCCAGCACAGAGCCTAGATCCCCATGGAGAGCAGGCCTCAGGAACCCCAGAGGTTCTGAGGTTTCTACTGAGCCGTTTGGCCAGGAGAGAGCAGTGGAAGAAGGAGGGGGAGGAAGTGGATGGGAGTCTCTATTTCCCCCCAGTGTGAGCCCACAGGGCCCAGCATGGAGCCTTGCACACAGCAGGCAACTGTCAAGTGAAGTTTACTTGACCTACCACGAGAGGAGCCTCCCCCAGAGAACCTGGAGGTCTTTGATCCTAGTCTATAATCACAACAAGGAGCAAGGAGCACCAAATTTCCCTTTGGCTGATACTTCTGGCATTTCAGCCCTACTCCACTCCATACCCACCCTCTTCCCAACACCCCCCCTTTCGTGGTGGCTCATGCCAGGGGCCACCATATTGCTGGATTGGAAGCAGAAGTCAGTGTATATGTGGTCATCCCGTCGGCCTCCTCCCCTCCCCGACCCGCTCCCTGCTCACCCCTCTGGGATTTCAAGGCCTGCCACCAGCTGTGTTTTTTGAACACACGCCTCAGAGACTTCCAGGTCTCTTGGGGGAGACCACTGTTCAACCACCTTAGAATATAGATCATTAAAATTGTGTACGTGATGATGGCTCACTGGGGATCCAAAAGATGCTACTATAATTTGGATTTGAACTCTGAAGTGGATTGTGCAGGATATAGAAAGTGTAAGGAAGATTAACACAACTCCAGAATTTAATTGTTTTTTTTTTTAACTTAGAAAAAGTATTTTCTTAGCAATATGAGGCTTGTTGGTTAGGATGAAAAGTTTCCTCCCCACCTACTGGGACCACCAAGGAAGGAGGAAGGCAATTAGATGTCTGTGCCTGTGAGTGCTCCAAAGGCAGATGTGTCAGGAGCCAGAAAGAAAATCTAATTGAGCCCCACCTTCTTGTGTTGTTTTTACTGTTTGTAAATTTCCATAGCACATTTTCAAGTCCATGGCATATGCACTCATCGGCCCCATTGAGGGAGAAGCTTATGAATTGTGTCCTGCTTTTTGTGGTGGAGCCAATAGACATGTGAAAATATTTCTTTTCACCTCTCTCTTGATGTGTGCTCCAGAATTTTCCTAATCCAATTCCCCACTTTTTACTGATTGTGAACCTGAGTCCCAGAGAGAAATGATCTGTCCAAGATCACACAGCAATCAAATGGCAGGGCTTCCCCTCTATTTCTGTCTATCACTTTTCACCATCTCATTTTGAAATATTTGAAGCTTCTCTCAAAACCAGCTGTCTCTTAGTTCCATGTTCCCCATATGTAGAAGTTGGTTACAAGCAAACAGCAACACTCTTGATACCGTTGTCTTTGCCACCATTTTCCCAATGTACCAAAGCTGCTCACTTTAAAGCATAGGCTAAAGATAATCCCAAATAATTTTTAATTAAAGATCATCATTTAAAATGTATAATTTTGTAAGCCTAACAGTGATTAACTACATTAGGGATTTTGGTGACACACGTCACAATTAAGTGTTTTCAGTGTTGAGCCAATTAAGGGTTAACAGGCTGCAAATACCATCTTTGCACATTTTTGCTTAATGAATTTGTAGTGGGAAACTATTCTCATTAGGTTAATTTGTCAACACAATCAAGTTACAGCACCAGGATTTTTTTTTTTTTTTTTTTTTTTTTTGAGCTCACAAATTTAAGTGCCTTTGTATCATGGTGCACACTTTTACATTTGATTACGGCTATTGGAATAAAACACTTTTTCATGAAAAGGAAGAAAGCTGATTGAAGATTTTCAGGTCTTGGTCTTAATTCTCACCTTCTAGACATAGGCATGTTTATGTCGTTTTATCGAGCTCTCTGGGGCTTTCTGTCTGTATTTCCCTAGTAGGTTGTCAGGCCAGAGAGTAAAACACGCATCTGTGTACTTGTAGAGGGAGGGCTTCAGCCGCTAGGATGGGCGTGATGGCCACAGGGAAAACCAGTCTGCTCCCTGAACTCACTCAGCCAGAGAGGGCTGCTGTTGTTTCTCTCACAAACTTGAAGAATACTCCTTCCAAAAGGCTTCCCCTGCCTTCTGATAAGGTTGACTATCACCTTGGCAGAAGGGAAAACATACTTTTCTATTCCAAGGCTGTCTACACACTTATTTGTCCATTTAGCAGGGGAGTAAATGGCCAATCACATTTTTCAAGCCTCTTGTAGGACAAGAAATATCATTCTCCACCCAGATTTTTGGGTATCATGTTGCCGTGGTCTTAGTTGTGTCCAAAGCAAGTGCTCATGTTGGTTTCAACAGCAAAGGGAGTGGAAACAGCTCACAGGTCTAATAATGAGGGACTCTATGGTAAAGCTGTATTATGAATAGAGCATAAAGAGGCCTTTTAAAATGAAAACATGACACAGGACTATATTTATTGATATGGAAACATGTCCACGGTGTGGTGATAATTGACAAGCCTATTACAAAGCACTCTGGGTCTGATGATAACTTGCATGTTTAAATGTGTATATGTGTTCACATACAGTAGGAAAATGATGGAAGGAAAGGCTCAACTCTGATGGTAAGGGTTATCTCTTATGTCTCAGGAGCAGGTTTACAGGTAGTTTTTACTTTCTTCCTTGTATTTTTTTTTCTTTCTACACTATTTGAATCTTTATGGTAAGTATATATTACTTTGGTGATCAGAACAAAGCTCTTTTTATTTGGGAAGGGAATGAGCCAGTGAATCCCAATGGGCTGGGGGTCAGTGTGGAAGGAGGAATCCATGAACCCTAAGCTAATAATATGCTAAGAATAAGAAGAAATATGGAATCACAGTGCCCTGATTTTTTTTTTCATCCCCAAGTTATTTTTCCTGATGATCCCCTTACACAAAATGACAAGTTAGGGTGGAAGGGATTTGATCTGGGTTTGTGTTTGGTTTTAATTTAACTAAGTAGCCTTTTCAAAATGTCAACACATGACAAATGGGGGAAAATGACACCAAGCTGAAAAACTATTTATTTGAATGTTTATCACTCCATTCATTCCCCAAGCATGGATAAGCACTCACCATAGGCAAAGCTCCTTGCTTGGGGTTAGGTGAGTCAGACAGTCCCATCCAAGGGTTCCGCAGGCAAAAGGAGAAATTCCTAAGTGTGGAACGGACCACCTATAGGAGATGTCAGCGTGGGGCACTGAGGGAACACAGAGGCAGGAATGGCCTAGACCAGGGTGGTAACAGAAGGCCTTCTGGAAGAGGAATTCTAAGGTGACACCTGAAAAACCAATCCTGGCCAGGCAAAGGGTAGGGAAAGGGTGACACACTGTCCTCTATTAAGGGTGGAGCAGGTGACAGTTCTCTCTACCTCTGCAGACTCAGCCAGTGCTGTGCTGGACCGTGGCTGGGGGCTGCGACGGAGTCGTTCCACACCAGGGCTGGCAGGTGGGACAACAGCAGTGGGTTTATTGTGACTGTAGATGCAGAAGGACTGAAACAAGGGGCAGAGTCTGTACTGTCTCTAAAACCTGCCCAGGAAATTGCTCTCTTGCACAAATCCCTGCTCTCGGCTCCTTTATCTGTATGTATCTCTCCCTCATAAAAGCAAAGTGCAGAAAAAAATTTGGGGTATTTGGACTTTCCAGTCTGGATTCTGGGTAAACAGGAGGTCGCCGTGCATGCCTAGTGACTATATGGGGCCTCACCCGTGCTCCGAGTGCCCCATGGCATGTAGAAGCTGATCCTTGGCCTACTTACTTCGCAGTTTGGAGAAGCGGAAGCTGGTAGCTGACTTTCTATACAGACCAGGAAACCCCTGAGTTATCAACATCTGACTGCAAACCACAGTCTCTTCCGACTGTTCCCAGGGGCGGGAGATGTAGTGCTAACTGCTGCAATATTTCTGAGCACATACACATGCCATGTGTGTTACCGACCTCATCTAGCTTAACTTAACTCACTTGTAAAGCTAAGAGTTAGGCAGTCATCCCATTTGACAGATGAGGACACTGAGGGTTAAGGAGGTTGGGTCACCTAGTCAATGTCACATTAGGTGGACGTGATATTTGAACCCAAACCGTCTGACACCAAAACCACAGTAATGCCACACAGGCCCACATCCCTGCAGGCAGCCTGGGCTGCCTCGGAGAAGTCTGGACCTAGCATGTGATGGCACCAAGCTAAAGGGCATCCCGGGGCCTGAAAACAACACTACACCTGGTTACAGGGCTCTGGAAGCTCCACAACCCACATTCTGGAGCAGCGTTTTTAAACTGCATCGACCACCCATTGGTCGGGTCAAGATCAGCAATTCTAATGAAAGAATGGAATGGGGTGGAGTGGAGTGGAGTGGAGTGGCATGGAATGTAATGGAAAGGAATGGAATGGAAAGGAAATAAACTAAATCAATATAAACAGCAAGGGTAAGTATTGTTTTAGGAAATTTTGTTTCAGTTTTGCATGTGTGTGTGCAAGGCCATGGGGAGCAGTTGCCAGATTGGCCTTCACGCTCCAGCCCCATCCAGAAATCCAGCCCACCCTCCGCTCACCATCCCCTACACTCTGACAGGGGCCGCATCCCCAGGAGAAAAGGGCATTTCCATCCAGTGTTCACAAGGCTGCCCTCCTCGCCATGCTATGTACTAATAGGGCTGGTTCTTCCCAGCGGAGGATGGTCCCTTTTCTCATGCAAAAGTGTCCCAGGTGTCCCATGGGTGAATGGTGTCTGTGTGTGCATGTGCTGGTCGCTGTCCATTCTGCTACACCCACTCGCTGTCCATTTCCCACTCTTCCCTGCACTGCTCTGGGCTGCTGCAGGCTGACGCCTTCAAATGTCATCTCCTTGGCTTTTTTGCTGGTTGGGTTTGGCCAGTGGGTATCCCTGTTTGAGATCATAAAGCTGTTTCTTCCCACTCCCTCCTGGCTTCAGCGTGGATACCTCTGATAGAGGCTGCACCTCCCTGGACCACAGAACCTGCTGGGTCCCCCATCACAGCTGCAGCTCTCACTGGGCTCCAGTGACACTATCCCTCATTTTGTCCCTTCAGCCCCAGGGATGATAACAGCTTCCCACTCTTGCTAGACTTTGGGTGCCTCCACAGCTGTTGTCTGTTTTCTTAACCCAGCCCACACCTCTGTAAGTATCCCTTCAATAAAATCTCTGTGTTTGCACCATTTGGGAGAATTCTGTTTCCTGCTAGGACCTTGACCACTACTGATCCAGTATGCGTATGTGCGCATGTGTGAAGGGGTGTGTGTACTGGGTCATGCTGTAAGGTGTATTTTTTACTGTGGATTACAGTCAAAAAAAGTTTAAGGATCAGCGACCTAGGAAAAGTGTAATGTGAAACAGCTTGGGGAAGGCAGGCAGCATGGGAGGGGGGTGATGGCCTCAGCGGGGAGCCCAGGGGAAGGGGATTTGGTGTGAAGAGCGCGGGGTTAGGAGTCAGGACCCACAGGGCTTCTCCAGCCTCGGTTTCCTCAGCCGGGGTGTGGATACTGAGCCCAGCACCCCTGGGCTCCAGCCAGGGCTAACAGTGTGTGATTGTGTTTTGGAAGCTGAGTTATTTGTCTAGTCCAAGACCCACATCTATGAACATCGTACGTGTTTTTAATCTAAGAAAAATAACAAAATGACATCTACAGCTTGCTTAAAGGAATTAAAAGTCCCCCCTTGGCCTCTTCTTCTGAGGATCAAGTTTCTTTCACACCGTAGCGGCCACTTGGATTTTGTGCTAAAACCACATTACATCGCATGTGTTCCCTCTAATTCCCCGATTATGAGTCATTGTCTTCCTCTGAATATTTTTATACCTAACTCATGATCAAGCCTCCTTGCCAAAATTGTAAAGCAAAATCTGTTCACAGCCACCCCTCAGAGAGAGAGGCCGGCCTGGGGGCTGCGGATAAATCCTGCAGACTCTCCTGATGAGTCCTGAATGCAAGTCCCAGAGGCCACAAGTGAAAAATGCTCCTGGGGGAAGAGGGTCCCCCTCCCTGGCCCACTCCCATGAAGGATGGTTCGAGAGCCAAGAACGAAGTCATGCTGATCACGATGTGCATAATCAGATCCGCATGTAGATGGCATTCTTTTAGGATTTTCCCCAGGAGCCTCCGGATTTTCCAACCACAATGACAGTGTGGCTCCCTATCAAATGACAGCGCGCACTGCAATGGAACTGGCACTTTGTACCCCTGCTTTGGGAGATCAGGCCTGTGGCTATGACAGACAGATCCTTGTTTCATCAGCAAGGAGGGCAGCACACCCACCAGCCTGATGTGGGCAGGGTCTCAATACAGTCTCCAGCCTGGACACAGCCTGGAAGCACATGGCGTAGTGGAAAGACACACATTGGCCTCAGAGGGAACTGAGTTGAAATCCTGGATCTGTCATTACTTAGCTGTAGGATGTTGGCCCGTCCTTTAACCTCTTTGAGCAGGCGTGTTCCCATCCATAAAACTAGGATGATAAAACCTAGCGCAAAGGGTTACAGTGAGAGTTAAGCAAAGCATTATGGAAGAAGTACTTAGCGCCTAATAGACACTCAATTAATATTTGTTATGAAGTGTTGAAACACACAGGTGCTGGAGTGAACCCATCTGTAATCAACTCTCAACTCCGCATTTCGTAGCCCCGTGACTTGAGCAAGTTCTTAAACCTGCTGAGTCTCCACTTTCTCATCTGAAAAATAGAGAAAGTGACAGTGCCCACCTTCCAACCTCTTGTGGTGGCCTTGAGGAATCATTTAATTAAACAAGACAAGTGGTAAAAGAAATTATATCACAAAATAGTACTCATAATTTTTTTTAACTTCCTTTGGAATAGTTTCAGACTTAGAAAAAGTTGCAAGAGTAGGACAAAGTATTTCCATCAACCCTGCTATACACCAGCTTCCCTAAACGTTAACATTTTACCACCTTGCGGGATCATTTTCTTTCTCATCTATACAAACATATATGTGTGTAAATTTAATCTTTTTGTGAAATTTTTGGGAGTAATGTTATTTTACCTCTAAATATTTCAGAGTATATTTCTTAAAAACAAGGACACTCTCATACATAACCACAGTGCAATTATCAAAATCAGGAAATTGACACTGAAAAAACAGCGTTATCTAATCTGACTCCGATTTCACCAACTGTCCCACTAATGTCTTTTCCTCATCCAGAAGCCAATGCAGGATGACACGGTCCATTTACTTGTCATGTCTCTTCAGTCTGCCTGAATCTGGAACCGTCTTCGGTTTTTCTGTCTTTGATGGTCTTGGCTATATTGAAGAGTAAAAGCAGTTTTGTAGGATGTCCCTCAGTCGAGTGTGTCTGTTCTCTCATGATCGAGTCCAGTTAGGCATTTTTGGCAGGAATGCCACGGTAGGGACGTCCTGCCTTCTCAGAGCAGCACATTGAGAGGTGCGCGGTGTCGGTTTGTCCCTGTGCCTGGGAATATTGACTTTGATCTTAGTGGCGTCAGGTTCCTTCACCGCGCGATTAACTCCTCCCCCTACCATTATTAAGCGCCTTGTGGAGAGACACTTTGCAACTATGTAAATATCCTGTTTCTCATCATAATTTCAACCAATAATTTTAGCATCCATTGATGATTCTTGCCTTAAACAATTATTACTATAGTGCATGCCAAAAGGTTCAATTCCATCACTCTTTCTTCATCTATTATTTGAAAGCTACTGTCATGAAACGCTTCCTTTATTTATTTATTTGTTTGTTTATATCATGAGTATAATTTTATAGATTCTTATTTTATGCACCCTGAGCTCATGAATTAAAATAAATGTTAGAGTTTGCAGTACGAGGAGTGTACTGTCTTGTACCATTAGTGATAACTATTATTAATTACAATAATGATCAATATTTACTATGTACTTGCCATGTTTCAGGCCAAAGCTAAGCATTTTATTCACATTATCTCATTTAAGTCTCACAATGAACCTATGAGGCAAATCTCATTATTTTAGATGAGAAAGCTGATGCTTTTGAGAGGTTTTATGCAAAATCAACAGTACAAGGAAGAATCGGGATTTGGACACTGTCTTCTACATCCTTGCTCTTAACCACTTCGTGTAGAAACTTTAATAAGCACTAGAGAGGTTTTTGTTTGTTTTTGTTTTTTGTTGGTTTTTTGTTTTTTTGAGACAGGGTCTTGCTCTGTCTGTTGCTGGGGGCTAGAGTACCATGGCATCATCATAACTCACTGCAACCTCAAACTCCTGGGCTCAAGCAATCCTCCTGCCTCAGCCTCCCTGAGTAGCTGGGACCGCAGGTATGTCCCACTACGCCTGGCTGAAGTGTGCGTGTGTGTGTGTGTGTGTGTGTGTTTGTGTGTGTGTGCGCGTGGACAGGAGTCTCACTATGTTGCTCAGGTTGGTCTCCAACTCCTGGCTTCAAGTGATCTTCCCACCTCGGCCTCCCAAAGTGCTGGGATTACAGGCGTGGTGGCCCAGCTCCCCAGCTCCCCAGCAAGGTGCCTTCCTCCCACCCTTAACCTCAAGGACCTCAAAGCTCTGCATGAGCCTGCAGCGGATGTGGTGACCATTCAGTTTTCAGAGGCCTCCAGGAGTGTCCTTAGCACCCTAGAAGGTCACGGTTTAGGGGCCTCTGAGATCCTTTTCACCAGCCCCCTCTGCTGACAGATGAGGAAAAGGAACTGAGAGATGAGATGTCACTTGTCTAGGGTCTCACAGCATGGTCAAAGGGCCCACCATCAAAATTAAAGCAAAGAACGGGGGAAGCACCAGTCCCAGGGGCATCTCTGCAATGACCCAAGACCACAACACTGAGCCACAGTGACCTGCCCGCCGCCCTCACCACCAGCGTTCCTGGGCCGGCCTAGCTCACTGTCCGCAAGGGAGCCCAGCGCCTGCCCACTCCCCTGACCTGCCGTCCCGCTCCCCCGGCCTGTGGGTCAGGGCACAATGGGGCCCTGTTTCTAGCCACATCTAATGATGGGGTACCAGTGTGAGCTAAAATTAGGACCAAATGGCCTTTTTATTGTGTTAAAACACTCATAACATAAACTTTACCGTTTTGACTCTTTTTAGGTGTACCATTTAGTGGCATTAAGTACATTCACATTTTTGTGCAACCATTACCACTATTTATCTCCAGAACTTTTTTATCATTCTAAACTGAAACTCTGTACCCATTAAATAATAGTCCCCCAACTCCCCCCGCCCCAGCCCCTGGTGACTGTTCTACTTGCTGTCGCTAAGAATTTGACTACTCTGGGCGCCTCATGGAAGCAGAATCAGACAGTATTTGCCCTTTTGTTTCTAGCTGATTTCACTCAACATAACGTCTTCAAGATTCACCCATGTTGTAGCCTGTATCAGAATTTCGTGTCTTTTTCAAGCTGAGTAATATTCCAGTGTATGCACATACCACGTTTTGTTTATCCATTTATCCATTGATGGATATTTGAGTTGTTTCTACCTTTTGGTGATTGTAAATAATGCTGCTATAAACGTAAGTGAACAAATATCTCTTTTAGCCCCTGCTTTCAGTTCTTTTGGGTATATACCCAGAAGTGAATTGCTAGATCATATGGAAATTCTATGTTAATTTTTTGAAGAACCGCCATACTGTTGTCCAAAAACCAAGTGGCTTATAACACACCGGTGCCCAAGAACACTCCCTTCTCTGCCCCTCGTGTCTACTTCTGCTTTATTTCAGAGCCAGGGAGTGGATGATAATAATGAGTTTCAGCTTTGGCCTCAAGGGATTCAGAGAGCCACTGAAAACACTGCTCTGCCCAAAAGGCCCCACGTGTGGGGGACAGAACTTTGACTCCCAGTGGCAGCCACTGGCCACTTCCACTGTGAGTGGGGAATAATCCTTCCGAAACAAGGATGCAGGCAGAGCGGCGCCCCACCTCTGCAGACCTGGAAGGGAGGATGGAAACGCACGTGGAGAGCCGTCGCCACAAAAATACAGGTGTCTGCTCTGCCCCTCTGTCTAATTATGATCCAGTGTCTCCACGCCCCCTGGGGACTGGGACTTGTTTGTTCGAGGTGACATATCTATTATTACTCTTTAGGTAGTTAGGAGAATCATTTGCAGCGTTCATTAACAAGCAGCACCTTATGGATTACTAAACAGCATTCTGCGTTAGCTAATGAGCCCCAATAGTGTAATATTTTACATATTTTATAGCAAGACAATTAAGCAATGTCTTGCTTTTATAGCAGACCTTAAAATAAATCATTTGAGATACAAAGAGGAAACAGAGAACAGAGGGGACGGTGCATAGGGTACGTGTGAGGTTAGAATTGAGGCAGTTAAAATATTCTCCACCCAACTCTTTGTTACACACATGATCTACAGAGAAATAAATTTCCAGAGTTTTCTTGCCCAATTTCCCAGCTTCATAATTAGAAAATGCTTAAGTAAAATGAGTATGGTTCAAATACAAAGAAAAACAAGAGAAGGAAAGAAGACTTGCCCTGTGCTTTGTCTGTGTAAGCAGGAGGGATGGAAAATGCTCGTAGGTCCTGAATGTCCATTTATGCCAGACGTTCACATCCACCCTTCATTTCACTCACACGAAACCCTGCATGGTAGATATTAGTATCCTCGTTATATAGATGAAGAAACAACACTTAGAGAGGCTGTCACTTACTCTCGAAGCCACACAACTTGTAAATGGCTGTGCCGGGATTTAAAAACTAGGTCAATATGATCCCAAAGACCCTGGTCCTTCCAAAACTCTGTGTCAAGAACAGAGGGATCGTCTCCATCCCTGCCAGTCTATCTGCTAGTTTCTCAAATGCCCTCACTTTCCCAGGAGCATAGGGTGACCGCCATAATATACTTCCTCCTGCATCATGCTGACTCTTGGACAAAAGGACAGACAGCCTCCTTCCTGCACCTTATAC
Organism: Eulemur rufifrons; assembly: GCF_041146395.1. NCBI lineage: Eukaryota > Metazoa > Chordata > Mammalia > Primates > Lemuridae > Eulemur > Eulemur rufifrons. The sequence continues at coordinate 60,200,814 of NC_091010.1, read as the reverse complement.
ACCTCTTTGGCAAGTCCCCTACTCTGTTCGGGACTCCCATGTCCTCCATCCCCCATTAGCCAATCATAAAGATGTCAAGGATCGACAGGAATTTATGAGTTCAGCTGCCAGAAAAATAGGGACACTTCTGCCCTGCAAGCCTAGCAGTAAGGAATGGGAGAATTCCAGACTCCATCCTGCACCCAACTTGCAGTAAGAGGATTTACCTAAACCAACCCACCACCCACCCACGCCTTAGATCTACTGCTCCACATCCCCGTCCAAGCACATCACAGATCTTAGGGCTGCGGAGGGACAGGTGTGTGTGAACAGCTGCTCTGAACTGGGCCACTGCCACCTACCAGCCTCCAGGTAGACCCAGGAATCCAAGACTCACTGTGGCGTGAAGGTAGGTCCTTCTTTTCTGCCTTCAAAACATGAGCTTCCAGCCTCTGGTAGAGTCTCACGGCTGTTTCCCTGAGTGGAGACATTGTCCCCAGGGCTGGTCCTAGTTCCATCTACCCTAATGGTTCTCTAGGGGCTGTGACCAGCCTCCCACAGCTGCAGGCCACCTGCCAAGAGGAGGCTCTTACCATGGATGAGGCCATGGTAAAACCTTCTAGTCAAGCAATTCAAATGTCCATTTGAAGAGAACTGGTTAAAATATATTTTTAATGTATATACATATTTTTATATATATTATACATATCTCTATATAATAGATATGAATGATCTGCCATACAGTGAAATACTAAGTAGTGTAAACAAGAAATACATAAGCCAGGTCTTTCTGAACAGAAATGGAAATATCTCCAAGATATATTCTGAAGTCAAACAAATCACATAGCATCTAATTTATTCACTTTTGTATAAAAGGAGGAAATAAGAATCTATATCCACAGTTACTTGTATATATGTTTTAATCCCTGAAGTACATATGACACCAAGAAGAGTGGTTTCCTCTTGCAGGCATCTTCTAGGCGGGGGCGGGGGGGGGGGGGGGCTGGGCATCTGGGGGCAGAGTTGACAAGAATTTCATCAGCTACACCTCAGAGAGCTGAACCATGTAAAGGCATTAACTATTCAGAAAACATAATATTTCAAACCTCACAAACACCCAGGAAGAGCCAGAACAGAACTCAAACAAAGTGTGTGGGATTCCCGAGCCACATCCTGGCATCTTCAGCCCCAGCGCACAGTGGCATGCACATAGCAGAGACTCCAAACATGTGTTTCCAGACAGAGACACAGAGAGGTTGATCCACTGTTGTGGGGATCCCAGTTCACTGGCCACATATACTTCAAAAGGAAAACATATATTATGCAATTGTTCTGGATGAATCAACTGATACTGCTGACTTGGTGCAGGTTTTATACTTCATTCAGGTCATAACAGAAGATTTTCTTCACCATAAAGTTACTTGCTTTGGGCACTCTTGCGAACAGGACATGGGGAATAGATATCTTCAACAATTTTCAAGATAAATGTCATGAAGTTGGACTGAATTTGGTGAATTTAGTGAGTGTATATACAGACAGTGCACCTTCCATGACAGGAAAACATGAAGGGTGTATTGCACAGGAAAAAAAATGTATTAACAGATCCAAATGCTCTCATTTCTTTTCATTGTATCTTGCACCGGCAAAATTTCTGTGCTAAAGCTGCTATTTTAAGTGACACTTTGCAAGAAGTTATAAGTGTTGTTAGCTATATTCGTGCAAATGCAACACGGCAGCATCAGTTTCATAACATGCTAAAGTTGAATGATGAAGTATTCAGTGAAGATTTGCCATATCATTCTAAAGTACGTTGGCTATTGCAGGGACAGGTGTTAGCCAAAATTTTATCTCTGTGAGAACAGATAATTAAATTTGATGAAGAACAGAATCAGCAATGTGAATTATTGAAAGAAGATTTCTTTAGGAATGCAGCATTTCTGTGTGATATATCAAATCAAAACGACTTGAATATTTCTTTGCAAGGTAAAACTAAGTCTATGTATGATATTTGGCAAAAAAAAATCCAAGCATTTCGAAAAAACTATCCTTTTTCAAAACAATTCTTCTTCCAAAGGAAATTTCGGATGAACAATTTCCCCAAGGTCATTGATGAGCAGGATGATATATGCAAATCATTTAAAGAATACGAGGCTGCTATAGATCTATTAATTGGAGAATACAAGGAAATGAGCCAAGTGAGACATGGCATCACTTTCATATGTCTCTTGTTCCTCGCACCGTGCATCTCCAGCAGTAGGAGCTAATGAATACTTGGATGCTCAGTGGTCTGCTGGTAGGTTGGCTGGTTGGTTAATTATATGGATAGCTAATTGATTGGATAGTTGCTTAATTGGATGAATGGGTGATTGGTTAATTGTTGGATGAGTAGCTGACTGGTTGGGTGAGCAGTTGGACAGGTGAACAGGTGGATGGGTGGATGGGTGGATGATTGGCTGGTTGATGGTTGGGTGGGTAGGTAATAGAGAGGTTGGTTTGTCAGTGCTGGTTTGATGTCTTCCCTATTCACTGCACAACCTCTGTTCCAGGGTCCTTGGCACCTAACCAACTCCCTGGAACCTGATTCCTCACCCTGAGTAACGCCTGGCACTTGCCATTTTGCCCCAAAATCCTGCATCCTCAGGATCTTCCAGGGCTATTAGGGGACCAATGCTGAGCGCCTGGTCCTGGGAGATTTTCAGTGCAGTGGACGGGTATACAGAGTGGGCCCTCAACTCAGGCAGAGTCCCACCTTTGCCACTCAGTGGCCCTGTGGGCCTGGGGAGGTCATTATACCTCACTTTGGTAAAGTGGAGCTAAGAACATTTGACCCACCTACTCACAGGGTCATGAGAATTCAACAGACGTCAGGGATTATTCTCATCATCCTGCTATAGCAGTTAAGGAGCAAGAGTTTCCTACCTGGAAAAGTTGTCGCCCAAGTTCTAGGCCCTTTGATCTTCCTTATCTGCTATTGCCCTCACAGTCAGACAATTTGAACCTGAATCTCAGACCTCTGCCCTGGTAGTAATCAACGTTTTCTTGGTTTGCCCTTCTTTGCCTTGGATTCCCTGTTTGCCGCTGTGCCAACATCCACCACGCACAGGCCCCTCCTCACTGTACTTTAGACAAAGCTCAGACAGGGCCATCTGCCCTCCGGTTCTGTATTTAAAAGCCAAACGTGTCCTCTACCTGGAGATCTCAAGCCCAACCCAAAGCGCAATGTCTGGAATACAGTAAGATCTTGTTAAGTGTGCATTCATGAACGATGCCTCACTGATTTTCCAAACTATCTTTTGACTGGGTGTATGAATTAGCTTTTTCCAGATAACTAACCACCTCAAAATGCAGCAGATTAACAAACACATAGTAGTTCTCATAATTCTGTGGTTGGCCAGTAGTTCTGGTCTGGGTGGCTTGGCTGAGACCAGATGGTCTAGGATAGACTCACTCACATATCTGGGACTGCTGGGATCCTGGGGCCTCTCTCCTCTCTCATCTTCAAGGAGGCTGGCTTGGTTTCTTTCATAAGAAAGACGTAAGTTCCCAGCAGCAAAAGAACACAAGCCCAATGCTCATGAACCTAAGACAGCATTAAACATTTGCTATCTGTTGGCTAAGGCAAGTCACAGCCAAGCTCAGAGTCAATCTGGGAAGGGACCACACAAGGGCATTGACACAGGAGGTATAATTTATTGGGGGCCATTAATGCACCAACCTACCACACATGGTAACTCAGAACAGGCTTGACTAGGTCCATGTTCCATAAACTCCTCTGAGAAGCACAGCATCGAGGACCACCAGGGCAGACTAGATCAAGAAGCTGCTGGTTGAGAGCTGTCAGATCTGGCTGGAATCCTAAGAAAGGAACTGGAACTTTCTATCGACATGACCCCCCACACACACCAGCTTTCACCTCTGTATTAGTCAGCTATTGGCACATAATGCTGCTTAACAACTTCAAAATATCATTGCCTTACAACATGTGTTCATTTTTCTTGCTTACAGGTCTGTGGGTCAGTTGGGGTTCGGTTGTGTCTTAGGTTCAGCTGGCGTTGCCCTCTTCTGTGTGTCTCAAGGGCAATGGCCATACAGGGCACACACTCTTCGCAGCAATGGCAGAAGCATGAAGGAGAGAGCCCAGCTGTGCAACCACATTCCATCTTCTGCTCACATCACATCTGTGAACATCCCATTGGCCAAAGCAAGTCACATGGCTGAGCCCAAAGTCAAATGGCAGGGACAACGACTTCTGTGCCCCTGCCCACCATGAAACTACGGCCGGATGTGGGTGTAGAATACCCTACACAGAAGTGAAGAATTCAGTCCAATTCCTCAATCTGCTACAACCAGCCACCCCAGCCCTCCAGACCTTCCCATTCCCTCCACTCCAGCTCCATCACTTCGGAGCTGGAGGGAACAAGCAGGTCCACCAGCCTTGCCCTGCCAGGTGACCAGCACTTTCCCAGAAGCTTGCCTATGCCCAGGTCCCTCAGTAAAAATGGCTAAAAAAGATGCCATGGGGATAAGCTTCTGTCTTCCCACCGAGGAGGAAGCCCTGAGGCTAGCGGGCTACACTTGTCTGCATCCAGTTTTGCCTATCTTGACATTTGTCATCATTTCTGGTATCCAATGTCACTAGCATCTCACAGACAAGGCTGAAAACAGTGCTATTGGCTGAGCCCTGTATCTGATAGAGACTCTTGTCTAGGACATATTTTTATCACCAACCCCTTCCAACAGTTAAAACAGCAGAACACTTTTGAGGTGACTGGGCCAAACTTCCCCAGGAAACATGCTGATTCCAACCCCCTGGGCAGAGCAGATGCTCTGATCTCCTTTTTATCTTGCTGAACACCTTTATTGATTTATTACCCTTTCCTAACACATGTAAAGGGAGATCTCATTCATTAGCTCATGGAGTCTCCCCAGGCTCCAGGCGCTGGGGGTCAAGAGGATGTTAGAAAACAGGACAGTTTTTAGGGTACACCTGCTAAGTGTCAGGTGCTTCATTAGAGGCTTGAGAGATGCAAGCAATGACAAGCATGGTCATTGTCCTCACAAGAGCACACACTTGTGGGAGAATCGTAAGGAAGAGGAGGCAGTCTTTGGTGCAAATGACAAATCCCATGGGAGTTCTGAGGAAGGGGGGAAGTTCCAGAGGCTGGTTGAGTAGAGACGGTGCAACTTGATGGTGCAATCTGTGTTTGTATATAAGGGAGCTGAGGTTGAAAAAGATGAAATGACTGGCACAATAAGGATGGGAGAACCAGAATTCAAACTCAGTTCTCCCGAATTTGGTTCTAGGTATGTCTGTGACTTCAGAACATCTCCCTTCACTGACAAGTTTCCAGAGGTGTCTTGCTTAGCCTTGTCCCAAGGTTACACAGATGGAGATGGTTTAGAATAAATTCCACTATGACTTTCAAAACCTAAGTTCTATACCTGACTTTATCACTTTTCAGTCATTTAATCCCCAGTCATTCAATTCCCTTCTGTTGGAGCCTGATTTTCTACATCTGTAGAAAGAGTATAAAACTCAGAGAATACCAGAATTGTAAGAAATCTTGCAGGACGACTAGTCCAACTAGCCATAAAATACTTGAAGCTCCTGTAAAGGAGAGGTAACCTATACACCAATACTTCTGATGATGGAGAAGTCACCGCCTCCTGGGGAAGCATTTGTCATCTTTGGACAGCTCTATTGGGTAGTCCTTCCTTAGAATGAGCTGCTATTTATTTCCCTGATTACTCTACCTGTGCATTTTTGATCTATCCCTTTGTGACTTGCAGAACCTGATCTTCCATAGGATAGGTCTCCCCTCATCTGAGGACTCAACAAATGGATCCCTGAATCTTCTCTTTTGCCTGTTAGACACCCCCAATCCCTCTATCACTCCTTTCATGACCTGGTTTCAAGTCTCTTGAGTAGCCTGATCTCTCTCCTCTGGACAGGTTTCCACTTCTTTTCATAGGTCCCAAGGCCAAGGATGGAAGCCAGTGTTGAGTTCATCCACCTTCCACAGGGAGACTCTCCCCAGCAACAGCATTTCTATCCTCACAGCCTAACGTCGGAGCAGCATTTCCTCCCACATTTTTGATTCATGCTGGGCTTGCTTTCAGCCAACTATGTCTGTTTCACACGTGTCCATAAGCCACACATTCCTTGGTTTCTCATTATGTGGTTGCATCTGGATTCATCCGAATACTGAATCTTACACCTACCATGGTTGTACTTCATCTTCCTCAATTCAGATCTCTGCTCCAAAATATCAATAACTATTTATGTCTTTTAGGGTTGGTTTGTTTTTGTTGATTTGACTTGCACTGGAGTGGTTTTACTTTAAAATTTTAGAGCACCTTGAGCCCTAAGAGAGCCTATCTAAGCCTCTCATTTATTTATGTATGTATTTTTATTTTCTTTGTGTGATGTTTTTAATTATAAAAAGTAGAGGAAAAGTTATGAATGGACATTACAGATTAGGAACTACAGTACTAATGGCTCTAAACTATATGAAAAATGGCCACTCTTATGCATAATAAGAAAAATGAAGATTACACACCAAATATGTAAAGATCAAATGGTTGCCAAAAGTATACAAAAGAGGCATACCCTTATACGGTTGGTGAAAATATATATAGAATACTCCATGAGAGCAATGCAAAAATATCTATCAAATTACAAATGCAAAAAAATAATAATAATAAAATAAAAATGAACATATCATTTGACCCCTCATTAACACTTTTGGAATTTATTCTACACATATACTGAAACACATATGCAATTAATTAGGTGCAATGACTTACACTACAAATGTTTACAATAAAATAAGATTGGAAACTATATAAATGGCTATCAATAAGGAACTGGTTAAATAAATTATGGTATAAACACACAATGAAATATTATACAGATGTTTGAAAAAAGAAGGGATTTCCACTTCTGGCCAGGATGGAATAACTCACTCACCCTCCCTTCATAAACAATTGAAAAACTGAATTGAGACAATTACTTTCTCCTATCAGACAACAGGCAGTGTAGAACTGTGATCCTTGAAAGAAGGAAAATAAAAATGATGAGCCCTTCCGTGAATCCCACTTTTTGCCTTTGGATGAGAGGGACACGTTTGGGTGGGGGGGTTGTGACACAAGGAGGTGAGACCCAAGCAGAGCATAGTAGCCTTGCTGGGCTAAGGAAACAGAAGTTGGAGTTCAGAGAGGTTAAGCTCACTGGAATTTGTGAAGCAGAATGCTAGAGAAGAGGGAACCATGTAGAGAAAGGTCCCATAAATCTCCACGGAGACCTCGTGAGTCTGTCTGAATACTCAGCATTGCAGGCAGAGAATGAGACTCCACAAGGCCAGGCAAAGAGCAGCCACCAGAAAGAGAAAAACTGCCAGAGCTCACACGGGCCTGGGAGCTGTCCAAGTACCCAATAGCCACAGTGAACAGACTTCCTTTAATAGCTAAAGCATTCCGTAGATATCCCAAAATTCCATGCCTTAAGAATAGGGCTAGACAAGTCCTAAACTAAAGACTATTCTAGACACACCCTAATGAAGTTTAAAAACAAGTCTTTAAGTGATTGCACTTTTATTACCCCCAAGTAAATAAACTGCCTAAAGAACAGAACACAATACTTTTTAAAGGAAGGCAACAAAATCCACACACTCAACAATGTAATAATCACATGTCTGGCATCTAATCAAATGTTACTAGATAGACAAGCAAAGAGGCAAGAAAATGACACCAGTAACTAGGAGAAAAATAAGACAATAAAAATACATCCACAAATGGTCTAGATGATAGAATTAGCAGACAAGAACTTCAAAACAACTATTATAAATAGTTTCAAGGACTTAAAGGAAAACATGAACATAATTAGGAGAAAAATTAAAAACATAAAAATAACCAAATGAAACTTTAAACTGAAAAATATAACACATAAAATGAAAAGTTCACTGAATGAACTTAATAGCAGGTTATGCACAGCAGAAGAAAATATCAACAAACTTGAAGACAATTTAACAGAAACCATTCAATCTGATGCACAAAGAGGGGGAAAGCCTGAGAAAAATAAACAGAGACAAAGCGATCTACAGGACACCATTAAGCAGTCTAACATACATGTAATTGGAATTCTAGAATTTGGGAGAGTGGGGAATAGGTGAAAAAAAAATTCGCTGAAATTTTCCTAGATTTAACAAAAAGTTTAATCCATAGATCCAACAATCTCAATGAATCCCAAGCAGAATGAACACACAGAAAACCATACCAAGTCACATAATCAAATTACTGAAAACGAATAAATGAAAAGAAAAATGTAAAAGCAAGGAAACAAAACTTGAACAGAAGAATAGTGATTGCTCAAGGATTTACAATATGCATCTTTCATTTTACCACAGTCTATCTTTGAACAATATTATTAATATGTCATCTCTGAATAGTGTGCTAATATTATAACTGAATACTTCCATTCTTTCTCTTGTCTTTTGTGCTTTTGTCATACATCTTACTGGTACATATTTTATAAACCCTATGATGTGGGGTCAGAAGGGATCTGCCCAATTGAGGTACTTGACCAAAATAATACCTGAGGGGCTACTGATTCGACTTTATGGTTCTAATAAAAGAATTTCCTGAGAATGAGAAGAATTTGCTGAACCAGCTCCTGAAGAGAAAATTCTAGACATTTTACAACTCAGTTACCTTGAACACAATTGCATTCACAAACCATGAACAATGGGCAGGGGATCCGACATTCCCAATCTCCCCCGCTTCCTTCGTGTGGCCCAGGCACAGCTGAGCAAGGTCCCCACTGCTTGGGCAAGATGCAAAGCCTTGAATGTTACAGACTTGGCCTCCCGCTCCAACTCCCCCAGTGAGTGCCTGACACCCGGGCAACTGTTCCAATGTCTGAGCCTCAGTCTCAGGTATAACATGGGAACAAGACCACTGACCTCGCAGGATCGTCATAAAAGATTCTGTAAAATCAAGTATCCCTTGTCACATGATAAGTTATGAATAAATGGCTCATGTTACTATTGCTGATAAACCTATCTGACTTTCTCACACCCTGGAGATGCTCTGTTGGGCTCCTTGCATGCAGTGTCCCTTACCATTCTGCCCTAGGTTGCTGCACCCGTTTGCTCACAGATCTGTTCTACACCTTCTCCCTGTTCTGTGTCACAGCAGGGACCACGCCACAAGCTGCATTTCCCAGGCTCCCATGTCAGACAGCGGGCGTACGCACGAGAGACTGGAGGGCAGGGGAAAGGGGTCACCGGGGTCCTTCTCCTGCCTCCTCTCTGCCTGGGGTGTCTTCTCAGGCCGCAGCTCCCACAGCTCCAGCTCCTGCCAGATTCCAGATCCCACTGGGCTCCAGGAACACCAGCTCTCCCCTCTGTTCCTCCAGGCTCGCTGGGGGGTAGCCTCCTCCCCGGCTAATCTCCCGGGTACTTCACTGAAGCAGCCCTGTTTGGATTCTGGGCTCTCCCACATCCCCTCTGTCACAAACTCCCTGTATTACCTTCCCTCTGTTATAAATACCTGACACGGCTCCTGGTCTCCCGGTCAGCCCCTGACTGGACAGCTGGCCAGTCTCCCTGGACGCAGGACCCTTGGGATGTGCAGAACATTAATTGTCCTCACTCAAGGATTGCTCACAGTCCACTGTGTCAGTTCTCTCTCAGTTGCTTTGCTGGGGAAGCCTAGCATCCTCCCCCCACTGTCCTTTTAGTAAAATGTTTGCTGCTAATTACTTACTACCCAAGGGGAGGAGGGCTTCTTTCTGTTTTAGAAATTCCGTGGCCAGATGCCTGGCTCTGGGTATTTGTTTCTAGAGTTCACCTCGCTGTGGAAATGCTGGGGAGAATTTTGTCCCTTGCCTTTAGTTGAGAAGAGTAACTTGCTGAATGAGATCCCAGTAAAGAGTGGATTTCTTTTTCTCATCATTGAGCAGAACCCTGAAAACCAGGTCCCTTCCCATGGAACACACAACACCTCTCCACCCTGCCCACACCATGCTGACCACACACAGCAGCCCAGGCTGTCGCCATTCAACCATTTTACATACAACGTGGTTCCAGCCAATTTGCATGGTGCTGGGTTCCGTGGAGAATACACAGGTTTGTCAGACAAAGATGCCCCCCACCAGAATTGGCTACAAAGTTTGCAGGGCCCAGTACAAGATGAAAATTCAGGGCACCTTATTGAAAGAATGTTGAGACAACAGCAGCGTTGTAGATAAGCGCAGGGCTCTGTGCCCGGGCACCCGGCTCTGCCTCCACCTCCCCCAGCACAGCGCCTCAGGATCGCAGCCTGCTTCAGGGAGACTGGATTTAAAAGCACCTAAAGCAGTTCCAAATGACATGGGATAAATAGGCTGTGCGTGGTCCCAGAAGGTGACTGTGCCAGGGGTAAAGGAGTTCTCTTGGCCACATGAGCAGGGTGCAGGCAGAGGGGGAAGGAAGGAGGGAGAGCTGCTTAGCCCAGGGCCAGTGGACCTATTTTACCAAATAATCAAGCTCTAGGCTCAGTCTCTGTGCCGCACACCTGTACCCCAACATCACCATTATTTTGGTCCCTAAGTCTTTGAAATATCAGTGACCTCCCTCAAATGCTTTAGCCACATGACTTTGTGTTAGCAGACTAAGACCTGACCAAGCTTATAGAGAGGGGGAATCTGTTGGCCTGGCCCAATAGCATATCAATTAATCACAATAGCATATCACACTATGCATAGAGAAAGAGATCTCTGGATATAGACACAGGAATTGAAAAATCAACTGGCCACATATGATCTTGAGGGGGACCAGGACCCCAGGGACAGATCCAGCTCAGGGCTGACACATAGTAGGGGAACCACAGATATCTTCTGGCTGGGGGAGGGAATCTGGGTTTGAATTGTAGCTCTGCCACCTACTAAGTGATCTTGGGACAAAAGATTTCATGTTTTGGTCTTCAGTGTTGTCATCAGTAAGACAGGGAGGATAGCTCATATGAGGGTTAAAGCTAATATATGTCACAATGCCTGGCCTAGTGCATGTGCAGGAATAGATTCTGAAAAATGGGAGTCTACAAAGAGGATACGTCTATGATACACATGGCTATATCCGATGTACATATATTGATATAAACCTGTGTAATGTGTGTGTTTATAGAGATAGATGTTCACGTGTTAGTGTGAATGTGGTTGTGTAACATCCTACTGAACAACTTCCTCCAACATTCCTCATCCCAGCCCAACTGACCCTTCAAACCAGCTCTGTGAGTTGTTCTTTCCCTGTCCTGGGGGGTGAAATCTGAGGCAGGTCCCAGAGCTTTTCAGTCTTTCAGACTCTTTCAGTCTCAAGTGTAGTCTCATTTCAGCAATTAAAGCATCAGGCCCAGAGTCACAATCACTAACCCCCCATCCTCCCCCAGCTCGGCCCAGCTTTAGCCAAAAAGGTCCAGGGAGCCGAAGGAGGGGAACAGGATGGCCTCTCTCCATTCCCAGCCTGTACATCTCCTCCCCCACCCCCCCAAGCCCCAAGAGGCCCCTGGGGTTGGAGGACAGGAGGGTGAAGAAGAGGATGTAACCGAGAGTGACAAAGTTCGCTCTTACTCTTATGGGGTGTTTTTCTGGGTTTCTCTGAAATGTTCCTGCTAGGAATCTCTCCTCCTGCTACTTAGGACACCCATCCCCTGGACTTCCAGGGGTCCCCCAACTCAGACCTTCTCAGCTGGGGTCACATCCTCCCACCAGCCAAGGCCAACTGTCTCCTGCAGGTCCCCTTGGCGCATAGGGAGGCTTGCACACCCAGGCCCCCCATTCTAGGGGACGTGTGTGTCTGAGTGTTTCCCCTGGAGCCTGTCTCCCTAGGCTTGAAGTGAGAAGGAAAGACCACCTCCCAGGATCAGGTAGGGCGGGACAGAGGGAGCAGAGGGGGTTGCAACCTGGGGAAATGTACCACGTTCCCACCCATCCCTCAATCCCCTGTCTTGACCTCTCCACTTCAATCCTTTCATAATCTCCTGGCGAGTGTCATTTTAGCATCCTATTATATGTAAGTGAATATCCAGATGTGGAACTATATATGGAGTTTTCATAAAGGTCACATGTGCATTAAAATTTAAATAACTCAAATTATAAATATGAGAAAAATAACCTGGAATGATCATTTCAAAGCAAATCTGGCCCACACCTGCTGCCTCTCACATTTACCCACTCATAAGAATTACCTGTGGTCCAGTTAATGCTATGGATTCAGACACCCTCAGACTTAGTGAATCAGACTGGGGGGAAAGGGCAGGGAGAAACTTGGAACCAGTATTTTTTTTAACTTGCTATCAGTTGTAGAAACATTCGCCCGGACTGTTCTCATTTTAACATTGTGCTGGCAGAAAGCAGGGACGGGGCTCCACAGGGGGCGTGGGTGTGGGTGTGCAGGTGGGTGGGTGTGTCTGGCAGATGGCAGGTTTACCTTTCCTGAAAGCTGAGTCAAACACAGCAGCTGTTCCACCCCCGAGTAGGGAGGCCAGCAGGTCGCAGGAGAAGGCGCAGGTATAAATCTTCCTGCCCTCAGAGGCAGACACCGATGAGTGTGCGCTGCTCACCACTTCCTAATCAGAAGAGCAGATTCCACCTCCTGCAGGAATGTTAATGCTCCTCAGTCAGGTATTGGCAGCTCAGCCTCAGAAGTCCAATGCTCCAGGCGAAAGTTTGCCTTTATTGCTGTCTCTTTGAGAAGCATTAGAGCATCCTTGCCAGGGATTTCCTGTAATAAATACTTTGTCATCTAGACTAAAGAAGTTGTTGATCTGAAACACCTTGGGCTGAAATATTACCCCCGCCTACCTCTCCGTAGTCACCGGGGCTGTCGCAGTGTTTGGGTTTGCGGCAGGCTGAGGAGAGGATGAACAGGCCACAGAGGGACTGAATCACCTGTGAAAAGTGCCATTTCTGCCCCCAAAATTCCTGGTTTCCAACTACTACAGAAAACCAATAAGGGATCAATGAAAAAAAATTGGGGTATAAGTTTACAGAATTTTTAAAGTTAATATTCCTAAATTAAAAGGAGAAGTCCAGGGATGTGGCTTTTAACCCAGCTTCTCATTTATGATGTACTCTGGAATATTCATGATGCTCAATCTGCCCAAAACAAAAGAATATGTGCCAGACTGGGCTTTGGAGGCCATAGAGTGTAGGCTCGGCTCTACCACCATTTACAAACCAGTGTGATCTTAAATGAATCTTTGAACCTCCCTGAACCTTGCTTGGATTATTTATTTATGAAGAGCTGGGAATCACACCTGTTCAGCTGACCCCACAGGTTGTTGGGAGGATGATATAAGACGGCTGTGAAAAGTTCTTTGTAAAATGCTCTCCCCGTGTGAAGGGTTATCAAGGCATCACAGCAGAAGTGGGCCCTGAGCAGATCCCGGACCACCAAGCATCAGACACAGAGGAAGGAGGTGGGTGTGATGTCCCAGGGTGGGTGGTGAAACATGTCTACTCTGCAGGAATAGTTGACTTTCACAATGAAATTTATGTCCTCAACTTGTCAGTATGAGGATGCGAGACATCACCTATTGAGCCAGAGCCAACCTGACCCGAGGAATCATTTCTCTTCCTGGACATTGTAAAAGTCGAGACCGGAGGCTCAGAATCCAACTCTGGAAACAGATGTTAGAGACATAAGAAGTAACTTGCAGCGATCCTAGAGCCAGTTGTGTGCATCTCTTCCCAGCTCTGCCCCCAATGATATCATGTTAGTCTCTTGAATCAGCCATGGTGGAAGCATTAATATTTACACCATAGAAATTGGCAAACACTACAAGTCAGGGTATAGCAGAGAGGATGTAATTGTTGAGATGCAGATGCCACTGCAAAAGTTGAAAAGAGAAGACAGAAAATGTCCTCCACTCAGGAGTGGGGGTCCCATTAAACCATTCAACTTCTGATTAATCTAGGCAGACTTCTCACAGGAGAGAACATCTCATAAAATCAATTATACTATGAGCAATTGGCTTCTCTCTGTGAAGCATTGGAGCAAACCCCACTCCACCTGGCATGCTCTGATATCAGACCCCGTGCCACCACCTCCGGGCAGTCTTCGTTGATACTCCTCACCGCACACTGCAAAAAACAAACAAACAAAAAAAAACTCCATCATCCTCTCAGTTCCTATACAGACAGTAGAGAGTAGCTCTTCAGAGCTCAGGCTTTGGAGTCAGAATGTTCACTTTATAAATGCCATTTTGACCACTTACTAACTTATAGGAAAGCCAGGGAAGCCATCTGTGAAATGAAGCTAAAATACTCTGTAGCCATCAAGAACTGAGATCTTTTCAGGTCTCAGGCTTCCACAGTGCCTAAAAGGGCCCAGCACATAGGAAGTCCTCAGGAAATCCACACTGACTCACATGCAGTTGAAAGCGGGCATGTTTCCTTCCTTTCTACAACGTGTAGACCCAAAGCTTGGGTGAACCAGTGACAAGAAAATGCCAGGTGGGAACACTCCAACAGATAGTCAACAAGTGTCTGTAGAACCTTGTTGCTGTACGTCCCAGATCCCTCACAGCTGAGTTCTCTCCAGAACTTTCCCTCAGCTGGAAGAAGTTCTGTTCTCTGCTGTGTGATCTTGATCAAGTCTCAGCACCTCTTTGAGCCTCAGTTTCACTAGCTGCACAATCAAGATAATAAGGCAAACCAACCATCTCCACCTCTCTGGCTTGCTGTGTGATTTAAATAGAACTGTGCGAGGGGAAGTGTTTTGTAAACCACAGGGGGATTCCTGTCCTGGAAGATGCAGCCTGCTGTCACCAACATCATCAAGCCCTGTTCCAAAGCTGAGCTTGGGATTTCCTCCCTTCTCCCCTGCACACTCCCCCTTGCCAACTTCATTTACTCTCGCTCCTTAAAGGCTTCTATGTCTATTAAGCTCCTAACTCAAAATAACCTGATAAAATGCTCTGGGGGGACTTGCTGGTTCCAAATAGATATACAAGGATCAGGTTGGCCCAAAACACAAAACTCAGAGCCCCAGCCACCGCGGAGGTGCATTCCGCAAGCCTGGAAGACTGACCCCAGCCCGCTGAGCTCTCTGCAGCCAGCTCATTAAATCCTAATCACCGGGACTCTGGGCCAGGTGGGGAGGGCTGTCTGTGCAGGGCTCCGCAAGAGGCGCTCCGGAGGAAATTACGCACAGGCACATCTGCCCCAGGAGCCGGCCTGGGAAGGACCCCCACCCTGGGGTCTCAGCCCCCTGCCCACGTTACCCATCCTATAGCTGAGGACCCCTTTCCTTTTTCCTGGACCCCTCCTTAAAGTGTGACCCCAATCCACGGGGTGGAAACCCAACACACCCTCAACCCAAGGGGACTGTTTATGTCTTGGAAGAGGAAAGCTCAGCTGATCCCCCAGGGCAGGTGAGGAGAAGGGCTGGGAAATTGCTGACTTGTTTAATTTCGTCTGTGTTTTTGTCCGCCTGCAGCACCAGGAGCACCATAGCAGCACGAGTGCTGGCCTGAGAGCCAGGAGGTTTGGCCTGAGGTCAGGGCCTTGCTGATGGCTTCTTGGGCAAGTCATTGACCCCCTTGGGGCCTCAGCTTCCTGGACCTGCACACTGGGCATAGTAGGCCTTCTCCTGCCTGTCCAAAAGGGTCCTGAGGAGCACGACGAAAGGAGAGGTGACCTCAAAGCAGGAGCTTGTCTGTGCAGGTGGAGGTAGGATAGGCTTAGCAGCACCTTCTATTCTGGGATCAACTGTTGTGCACCAAATGCTTTGCACACATCCTCTTCTTGAGTCCCACGAGATAGACATTACCTCTTTTGCAGATGAAAAACCAGGCCAGCTGGCTGCAAAACCCATGCTCTTCCTGCCTTACGGGAGAGTATCCGAGGGCAGGCCCAGGTCTGGAGAAATCAACAATAGGCAAACATTGCGTCATTCATTCATTCATTCATTCAGAAAGGGTATTCCAGGGTCCAACTCTGCTGGGTGCTGGGTGATGACAGATAGTGACACACATTGCTGCCCGTGGGGACATCTCCCTTCCTACTGAAGTTCTGCCTCCCTGTAGCCTGATCTTGAGAGCCCTCACTGTTTAGCTCCAGGCCAGAGGACAAAGCTGGAGCAAAGCTGCCCCTGCAGTCCCCACGCTGCTTTCGCTGTTTGACTTTCACTGGACAACTCATGAAGGCAGAGGAAAGGTCTCACCGTGAACTACTAGGCCACACTGCACATCAGGAGGTCTGGGTTTAACAACAATAGTTGAGCCCTCAGTCTTTGCCAGGCACCGTGCTAAGTTCTTTAGATATATTATCTTTTTTTATTAAAAAATATTAAGGAGTGTTATTAATCTCCTTGCAGTAATCCGAGACGAGGGTATTCGCTGTCCAAGCTCATGCAGCCAGCAAGAAGCAGAAGCAGGCTTCAAAGCCTTGTCTTTCTGTCTCCAGAACCCACATTTATCTACAACCCTCCTTTGCTGACATGCTGGGTGACTTTGGGCAAGTCCCTCCGCTCTCTGGGCCTCAGTTTCCCAACTTGCAAATTGTTGGAGTTGACTTGCTCTTCCAACTCTTATAATCAAGTGTCTTGATCTGGAAGATGGGAGGGGAAGGGTGGCCCCCAGCTGGCCTCTTCTCCAGGCCTGAGCTGGGTGGAAGGGGCAGCCTTGGCATGAGTAGTGAGCCCCATGGACAGCTTCTCCCTGGAAGCCAAATTTCTCACTGACGCCAAAGCTAAAGGCCCTTTGCCACCTCCCAGCACAAGCGTCTCTCTGTAAGCAACTCCTGAGCTAATGAGCTCGGAATGTGCAACTCCATCAGTCAGGCGGCACAGGCGCGATGCACTGAAACGTCCCGTGCAGGAGGAGGTATGGTTCTCTTGCCTTTTTCTGTTTTTGTAGCAACATTTGTCAGTGCTACGCATGAAAATAAAAACCAGATGGAATCCCTGAGCTGAGAAGAGGGGTCTTTCCATCCCTGTGCAGTAGGACAAAGGCTACGGTGGCACCTAGGATCACTGCGGGTGGGGAGGGGCTGTCATGTTCCCAGCAGAGCAGCCTCCCAGCCAGGGCCACACCAGCACCTGGGTCTTACCTGTCTCTTCTCCTCTGGGTCTCAGCCCTTCAAAACTCTGACCAGGTCATGACACTCGGGCCCCTCTTCTCCCTCCTGGGATTCTCTGTCCAGCCCTTGGGCAGGCCACTCACTGAGTGCACACCCCTGTGTGGCATGCCTGAAAGCCCAGGGCACTGAGCAAGACTGGGCTGGGAGTAGGCCAGGACCAGAGCCTGAACCTCACCTCCTCTGGGAAGCCTTCCCTGACCACCACAGCTGCTGCCTTCAAAGTCTTCCTGCACTTTAAGTCCAAGCCACATGGCTTTACCACCAACTTCCCCTGCTCACTCAGTATGTCTTGTGTGGCCTGCGTAGATCCTCACCCAGACTGTCAGCAGTTTCTGGGGCACAAGCAGCACTAGATACTTACTCTGAGGACTCCCTTGGCCCCTAGCATAGTGCCTGGAAAGAATATAGCTAGAGCATCATTTTGATAAGCATTAAGACAGCAATAATGATCATCTCCCCCCATATGCTGTGTGGGCACTGGGCAAGGTGTTATACCTGCATTATCTCACCCTCCCCAAGCGTCAGCTCTGCCACACCGCTCGCTCAGTCTCCTGTGCCAAGGTGCCCACTACCTGCAGCTCCCACCCTTCCTGGGCAGGCTCAAGCCCCACCTGCCAGCAGAAGCCAGTCCAGCTGGGGCTTAGCTGGGGGTTAGCAGTCTCCTTCTAGTACCATAGCAAACATCCTAGAGGCCCAGGAAGACTCTCCCTGAGCCTCAATTTGCCCATCTGCAAAGTGGGGAGGGTCCCTGCCCATCCAGAGGGCTGATCCTAGCTTGGGCACCTGTGGGGGTTGGGGGCAGAGTCTGAGCCGGATCCTTCCCACTGTCTGTTCTTTGTTTCCCTAAGTCAGTTCCATCCTGGAATAGCAGCAGCACCCAGGCCGCTGCTCCCAAACAACAGGCCAATGGAGGGTGAGCCGGCTGCAGGCTGGCCCCCAACCTGCAGGCTTTGTTCTGAGCTGAGTAGAGATGGCTCATTCCCATGCCCCAAAGAGGCTTATGCCAGTGCACACTCCCAGTGGGCATGGAGGCACACTCAAAATGCACACACAGCACATGCATATACACACATGCACACACACACATGCACAGAGCTGCTTCCATAGTGTGTGTATACATCACCCCACCCCGTCCCTGCCAGAGTGTGGTATGGTTGGTGGTATAAGAACACCTGGACCCTGGGGCAGCACTGCCAGATTTAGCAAATAAAAATGTCAGCCCCCTGATGCACCAGGGGTCTGGCCGAGTCACACTAAGGTGAGAGAAAGATTTTTCAATCACCTTTCCCATTGGGCCCTTTCCTTATAGCTAAGGATCCATCCTGCCAAGCCTACCTTGGGGGCCTAGGAGGGGCCACTATACAAGGTATTCAAGGAACGTCACAGACCCATCAAGCTGAGAAGGTCTGGTGGTCCAAATCCTTCACGGCCCAGGTGAGAGAATTGAAGGCCAGAGAGAGAAAAGGACTTGCCCAACGTCACACAGCCCTCAGAGAAAGAGCTGGAACTGGAATCGAGGTTCCAGCCCAGGGCTCGCCTAGGGCTCAAATTGACTCTTTCTGATAGCAGGGCGTGGTCAAGAGAAAGTTGAACTCCTGTGAGTTCAATGGCAGTCTTTTGCTCCCCAATCTGCAGAAATAATTACAGTCGTACATTTATTTAGCGCATACTGCATGCTAGGCTCATTTAATGTCTACAACACCCCCCTGCTGTAAGTTTTATTATTGCCCTCGTTTATGGATGAAGGAACTGAAGCCGAAGAATTTGGCCCAGGTCAGACAGCTGTAAGGGGAGTGGCCACTTTTCGCAGCTGCGCACTGTGCGCCAGGCCAGCGTAGGAAGTCGGCTTCCTCTGGCTGCATAACCTGGGTTCTTTGGCTGTGAGTGGGGGGTCCATTAAGATGATCCATCATTTAATCACCAGGAGCCCTCCCTCTCCAAGCCAAGGGCAGGTGTATCTCCCAGCCACTCCTCCTCTTGCCCAAGTCATCAATTACAGCTAAGATTTTTAAACTCACCTCACTAAGAGATTTTCTAAGACTGATGCCCTGGACAAGGGGCGTGAGTGATCATGTTGCTGCCTTGTAAACCCTGCCTTTCAACTCTCCCCTGGAGACCAGACACTCTCTCTCCTTTCCCTCTGAATGGCTCTCCCTGTGCACCCCACACCCCACACCCCACCTACCCGCCCCATCTTTCTGCTGTGTCAGCCCAGCCCGGCACCACACAGGTGTACTGTTCACTCACTTGCTTTTGGGAAAGTAAGTAGTTTTTTGGTTGGTGGCCAGTTAAGGGGACTGGATATGGGCAGAGAACCGTGTTCACAGGCCCCTCCCCAGGGGACTGCCCCCAGCATGTTCTCTGGTGCTCCTGAAATCCAACGCGGCCGGTGAGGCAGCCAGGCGTGCCCAAGACAAGCCTATGTTCCCTCTCCCAGAGAGGCCGCCCGTGGGGAGGGGGTGCCAGGGGCTCTGCTGCCTGCTGTCAGGCTGCCGGCTGCCCTCGGGGTGGGAGGCTCAGCTCCAAGCCCCTCCAGCTGGGTTTGTTTGCTCTCCTGTCTCCCCTATGGCTCCTCACTACTTCCCACATCCCTCGGGTGGCCAGGTGGCCCTCCATTCTCCCTGCATCTTTCCTCCATCCTCCCTCCGTCCTCCCTCCGTCCTCCCTGCATCCTCCCTCCATCCTCCCTGCATCCTCCCTCCATCCTTCCTGCGTCCTCCCTCTGTCCTCCCTGCATCCTCCCTCCATCCTCCCTCCATCCTCCCTGCATCCTCCCTCCGTCCTCCCTGCATCCTCCCTCCATCCTCCCTCCATCCTCCCTGCATCCTCCCTCCATCCTCCCTCCATCCTTCCTCCATCCTCCCTGCATCCTCCCTCTGTCCTCCCTGCATCCTCCCTCCATCCTCCCTGCGTCCTCCCTCTGTCCTCCCTGCATCCTCCCTCCGTCTTCCCTCCATCCTCCCTCCAACCTCCCTCCATCCTCCCTCCTCCCCACTCAGCACAGCATCCCACTCTCCAAAGGCTCCCCTGACCACTGCTGTCCCCGTGAGCTACTTGTCCAGAAGCCACACAGCACCTCCGCCCAAATCCACTCTGTCATGCACCGCTGTGTGACCTTGGGCAAGACTCTGAACCACTCTGAGCCAAATGTCCTCATTTATAAAATGAGGTGAGGGAGAGTCCCTGTGTCTATTATCAAGAGGATTGAATGAGGTAATGCACAAAATTCAAAGCCTTGCACAGAGCACATTCTATAACTGTTGGCCACAACCACTGTCCCTGCTGAGACACAGACGGGAACAGGATCTCACATTCACCATCTAAGGTTCCCCGGTCTCAGCTGTGTTAACTTATGTTGACCCCATATCAATTTTTTACTGTTTTATCTTTACATTGTATGTGTTTATACCTCACGTGTATCATTAATAAAGTTTGTAATTGGATTCCCTGTGGGCTACCTCTGATATTTTTTGTAACAAGGCAGGAAAGGTAGATATTCAGAGAGACACAGAGGCAGGTAGGAGTGATGGGGACAGAAAGACGCAGAAAGGCAGGGCCGAGAGAGGGGATGGAGAGGAGAGGGCAGCTGACGGTAGCAGGGGAGGAGAGACTGAGCAGCCCTGGCTGGAGCCAGGCACCAAAAAGCAGCTGAGAGGGACATGAGCAGCTCTGCTCCCAAATCGATCACACGGCACGTGGGGAGACTGGGTTTGCCCGCAGGGAGAGAGGTAAACACTGCGGCAGCAGGACGGGCTTGTGTGGGGAGAGGCCACAGAACACGTCCTGGAGGCTGAGGGCCTGGAGCCTGCCCTAGGAGGGCTCAGGGACAGGCACTTCCAGCCCGGAGCAACAGCTGAGACCAGGCACTTCAAAGGAAACCCCACCAGGAAAACTCACCCTCACTCATCTCCCCACCACACACAACCCCATATGCATGTACCCATACACACCCACACACAGACACTCACGCACACACAATACCCACACACATACTCATACGTCCATATACACACATGGACACACACACACACACGCCCCCCTCAATGGCTCTTTGGAGGGACTCTCCCTTTAGCACCCACAGTGTGACCCACACATGCCTGACAAAGCTCTGGGCCCGTCTCTGCCACAGCCTTGTGGACTCTCTCAGGCCAGGCCTTGCGATCTTGGCATGCTTCTTGGGAGTTTGTGCGAGCACTCAGAAACACGGAAGAAGGAGGTAGAAAGTGAGGAGTGGTCCACTGGGAGTTGCGGTGGGAGAGACCGTTCACTGAGTCACTAGGACATCCTGACTGGAGGGTCCAGAGACTCCAGACAAATGCCACTGTCACCCGCCAGGCAAGGCCAGCACTCACCCCTCCCCACTGGGCTGCCTGTCTGGGGCACACGTGGAGGCTGCAGACCTGGCTCCCTGGGTCTGCCTCGAAAGCCACCCAGCACCCTCGCCCCGAGGCCTGCAAAGCCCCCCAAAGCCAGCCTGGCCCCACCACTGCCCAGAGACTCCCATTTCTCCCTCCACCTTTCCAGCACAGGTAACAATGTTTCTTGAGGAAGCGCCATAGGTTGGCTTCCTTGAAATGGAAAACAAGGTCACGAGACACATTTCCTAACTTTCAAAAGGAACTGTTTGGGATAATTAATCAACACATCACCAACACCAAGGGATTGTTTTATATCAGTAGACATATAATTAAAAAAACAATAGCAGGCTTGTGGTGTATTTTGTTTCTAAAGAATGTTAATTATGTTTAGCACCCTGACACATCCAGAGGTTCTCCCCCAATATTCTGAAATCAAACAGAAGTTGGCTCCCAGGTCTCTCTTTGCCTAGGCTTAGCACAGGCAAGGTCTCGGAAGCAAAATGGGTCTCTAACAGGTCTTTGAATCTGCTTTTCGGCCTGTGATTGCTGCACCAGTGAGGAAAGGCAATTTCAATTGCTAAATTGCACTCACTATTGCTTAATTACACCTTCAGATCAGCACCTAATTTGCTTAGGGTGCAACTGAGCTGCTGTGGGTGTAATTACTTGTACACTACTTAACAATGCTGCCACTGCCAGAGGAAACTGGGAGCCTTACTTGGCTCTGCTCAGAGAGACGACAGCCCCATAGCTGTGGTTTCCAGGGCCACGGACCCCAGCAGCCTGGGACAGAGGCAGGCGGCCCTGGCCCAGCTGCTTCCTGCAAGCAACCTGTGTACAGGGAGCCTTAGAAAGGTCCACCCCGAGGTGCTCAGAGGGTGACTAAGACGATGCTGCTGGGCTAACCCTCCTGGTGGGTCCCTCCCCCATGGGCCCTCCCTGAGGAGGTGGCTGTAGGGTGTGAGCAGCTCTGCCCAGGCTCTGCCTCACTAGCCTGGTTGTCCTGGGCCAGCAGCCCCTGCTGGAGCCTGGCTCCCACGGGCAACCCATGCTGGGCACAGTAGGGAGGTCGTGGCTAAAGCTGCTGGCACCCAAGGGGGACAGGGGCACGACCACAGGCACCCAAGGCCCCAGGTAAGAGAGCAGAGCCCCCCTCCTGAGACCCCTGGCACCCTGCTGACGTCCACAGGTGACCAGATTGGCAACATCAAGATTCATGATTCCCACAAAGGAGGAAGTGCCCAGGTTTCCCCCCAAAACACACACACACACATACACACACACGTACCTTCTTAGAAAGGAAGTCCTCACTCTCTCAAGAAGGGGACCAACGTCCAAATGTCTTCCTTCTTCGTGGAGCCCCTGTGTTTGCTGATGGGCTCACCCTGTATCCAGGCTGCCTTGGTCACACCTTGGGGGATTCACACCCGGGGTTGGAGGCGGAGGTGGGTACGTGCAGGCCCATAACCGTAACACTGTCTCCTGATGTCACCAGAGAGTCTCCAAATCACAGTAAGTAGATTTAGTAGATTTAGTTGAAGTATGAAATGTTAGAAATGAATGATTCAGGGTTAAAAATCCTGATGCTAGAGTCAGACAAACATGGGATCCAGTCCTAATTCTGCCACTTCCAACCTGGGACACCTGAGGCCACTACTTCACCTCAGGAGCCTCAGTGACCTCATCTGTAAAATGGGTGTGTGGAGCTGGCATGAGGATCTAGTAAAACAATGCATGTAAAGCAAGCACTCAGCTCAGATCATGGGCCATGGGAGTCACTTGAGTGTGTCCTTTAAAAAAATGAGACAGAGCGAGCCTTGAAGTCAACTCCCCTCAAATCAAGTACTGTCTCGGCCACTTGCCAGCACAGAGACCTTAGGCAAGAAACTTAACTGGTCTATTTCCTTATCTGCAAAATGGGGATAATTTTATGGCATTTAATTCATAGTACTGATGTAAGAAATCACTACAACGCTTGAAAAGTACATGGCACCCAAGAGTCACTCAATACACAAAGCTCTTAAAATGGTTTTTATTCATTCATGTTATTCCTTCATTTTGATTCAGTTCTTTCTACTATTTTAGAGGTTTTCAAACATGTGTAACAGATCTTCCATCTGGGACAGGTTGCTTTTTCCCATGTCCTCACCCGTCCTAGCCCCTAAAAGGATTGCATATGTATTTTTATGTCTACTAAGCATTTGCTGCTTTCAGGAATGTTTCTGGAAATTTCTGAGAACATCAGCTTAAATGAAACCCACAGGGCCTACAAGTGTTCCTGCCTTGTACCTGGTCGAGGGAGCTGGGCAGGGTGGGAAGGTTAGAAGTGGGTGGCCTCACCAAGCTCCACCCAGTGGAAGAGCCTCCTTCCCAGATCTACAGCTGGAACGTCCAGTCTACCTGGATCTGACAAGGATCTCATATTCAGGGACAGTGGAGGCTAGATTCTGAGTAGAGCCCAGAGCCCAGGCTGCCCAGGCATGAGTCACCACACATGTGTCTACTCACCTCATGGTCCATCAACTCATGGACAGAATTATTAAAGAATCGTGGTATTGTGGTTAAACTTTTTAAAAAATCCTATTAGAGATACATCCTAAAATTGTTATTGGGGAAAAGATATAATGTCTGGAATTTCCTTCAAAATATCCTGGAATAGGGAGATCCTAGGAAGAGTAGATGGAACCAGATTGACCTTGACTTGATCATCTGTATGAGCTTGCTAGGCTGCTGTAACAAAGTGCCACACACTGCGTGGTCTAAACAACAGAAACTCACTGTCTCACAGTTCTGGAGGCTGGAAATCCTAGATGAAGGGCACTATTCCAGGCCTGGGTTTGTAGATGGCCGTCTTCTCCTTGAACCTTCAAGTCATCTTCCCTCTGTGCCTGTCTGTGTCCAAACTTCCTCTTCTTGCAAGGTCACCAGTCATAATTAACTAAGGCCCACTCTAACTACCTCCTTTTAATTTGATCACCTCTGTAAAGACCTATCTCCAAATAAGGTCACATTCTGAGGTCCTAGGGGTTAGTATTTCAACATATGAACTTGGATGGGAGAAGGACACACTTCAACCCATAACATAATTACTGAAGATGAGAGATGAATGCATTACCCTGTTCATTCTTCTGTTGTGTAAGTTTGCATTTTTCCCTTAATAATGGGGGAGGGAGCAGCCGAGGGGGGAGTACTTCAAACAACCAGTTAGACTCCAGGTTAAACTCCAGAGAGATAAGACTTGTTCTTCAGAGCTCAAGGAAAACCCTAAAATTCAAAACTGTTTCAGAAGACACAAGGCAACGTTGGGAGACAGTAAGCTTCCCAGCACTGGAAACATCCAAGCGCAGGCTGCAGGACCACCACTGGGGCCTTCTGTGGGATTCCTCCATGAAGGGTGAAGCTGGACTGGCCAGCTTCTGTAACTTTGTATGACCCTTGGCTGCCAAAAAAAGCCAATGCCATCTTGAACTTCATTAACAGAAGTACAGTGGCTAGAGCAAGGGACAGCAGAGTCCTGTTCTACTCGAAACTGGAGGGGACCACCTGGACTCTGGTGCTCCATTCTGGGAACCCCCTTGCAAAGGGGACATTAAGCATCCAAGAAGTACAGAATTGCATCTGCAGAGAAGTGTCCAGGTGCTGGAGGAACTAGAAATCATGCCATAGAATTAAAAAAATACTATGGAATCCACTTTTACCAGTTTCTTTTGCATCCTCCTAGGAAGATCACAAGCAATTTTCAACAAATACACACATCTTATATGCATTTCTTGTACAGTAATGATATTCCATGCACACTAGTTTTGCTTTTATCAATTAACATTTACATATCTTGGAAAACCTCCCATTTTAGAACACAAATTATTCCTCATTCTTTTTAACTACTGCATAACACCCCATCCTAGGGAAAATTACTTTACCAATCTACCAATGGACATTTGGATTGCTTAAAATATTTCCCTATAGCTAACAACACTTAATAATTAATTTCATATGTGTGTCACTTCACATATGAATGAGTATATCTATAGAATAAATCCTTCTAAGTTAAATAAATAAATATTATGGCAGGCAGGAAGGAAAGAAATAAGAGATGAGGAGGAGATGCCTGAGAAGTTTGGGGCACCAGAGAAAGACTTTCCCCCTTCCTTGGCACAGCTGCCTCCCTGGCCCTAAGCAAGCAAGGCACAGACATGGAAACATGGGTGACAATCATAGTCAGACAGGCAGGAGGAAGGCACAGGCTCAGGGTGCAGCTGTGTTGGGTCCTATCTCTTTATAGTGATACTCTGCACCCACTGGCTTGGTCCCTCTCACTGGTAGAAGAGAGCAAGTCAAGGGGCCAGGAAGAGGCAAGCAAAGGCCTCTCCCTCCCAAAGTCCCTTCCTTCACCCACTGGTCTGCACTAGAAAGAGAAGCCAGGGAGGGCAGTTAACAAGGACCTCACCTGTGGGGGTGGGGTGGGGACAGACCGCTATAATGGTTGTGAAATGCTGACACAGAAGGTGCCTGTAGCAGCAGCAATGGCTGTTCATCCCTGCCCACAGGTTGGCCTACCATCTGACCCAGGGCCAAGGGCAAGGAGAGAGTGTCTGGGATCAACGTCAGTCTGGATGCTAGACTCTCAGAGACTCCTGGCCCACCTGTTCCCTTCCTGGGGCCAGGAACCAAGTGACCCCTCTAGACTGCTCTTCCCAAGGTCTACACAGACAGCTGTGGACCCATGCCATCAGTCCATGCACACACTGCACGTGTGTGTACACAGTTCCGTACAGGCTCTGGTCCTCAAGCTGCCTGAGGCTGACAAGTGGGTCTGGCCTGTAGCATATCCTAAATGAACCTCCTTTACAGCTATGAAAACGAGATTTGGAGAACAGGTTGTGGGGTTCCAGGGGTGTGGACAGAGAAGAGGGGTCTTTAAAATGCTCCGGTTTTTCATAAACCTCAGCATGACGCACACACCCCAGGGTCCCTGAAGCTGCATAAGCCCCTCTGTGCTGCCCCTAAACAGCAAGTACGGAAAACAACACCTGCATCAACATGGCCTCGTCTACTCACCAAAGCAGCGGCCTTCCACTTGAAGTGATCTACAGTAGTGGATAGCACTTCTGGCTTTCACAGGATGTAACTGCAGTCATTTAGAGTGTGGGTCGAGGAGAGCAGAGAAGGGATGGTGGTGAGCCCTTCAGGAGGCAGACCACCTTGGCCGAGGCAGGCTGTGCCCCCGTTAGGCTTGGGGAGCCAGGACAGAAAAGCCAGTCGCAACCCCCGTCACACCCCTTACCGCGGCTCCCACAAATGTGCTCAGTCATGCCCTCCCCCAGGGTCACACCTATGTCCACCCCCCCACACACACACACAAATGTTCACATGCACTCACACTGCCAAAGTGTCACTCCAACCCACTCACAAGTGCAAACGGACCTGTGCTCACCTTTGCACAATGCGCAGGAACTCTGAAGGTGGCAGATGGCGGTGGCTGGTGGCCGATGCTATTCAGATGCCAACACTGTGGGAGGGGCTGCACACCAGTGAAGGAGGGACTGCTCAGAATGTAGCTGATCCTCAGTGATACAGGCACCGTCGATGACATCACACCCAACAGACATCTCCACCACAGTTCCAACTTATGGACTACAGATTTTGCACTTCTGTGACAAGAAGTCTGGCCACAGGGATGGGGGGCAGGAGTGCTTCGCTGAAATCCAGCTCACATTTCACTCACCAGGTGAACAGGGCAACCATCCACCCAGAAGAAGGGATATCTTTTTCTAAGCTGCACAAAGACACAGTGTGGGCTCCAGTAGCCCTGCCCTCCATGGCCGTGTCCACACTTCCACAAACGTGTATGTGATCTACATGCTCAAAGGTACAGGCAGTATAAGCACATTCACGTACAGCTGCTCATGCACATGCAGCCACCAGCAGGCAAGGTCCAAGGCCAAACTCAAGCACAGAACTCTCTTTATTAGCACGCTCACTCCCAGGAACCCAGGCACAGACGTTTCTCCTCAGCCTTAGCTTGGGTTGATGATGATGGTGCCTTCAATCCCCATCTCAGCCCTGTACTCCATGGACAGGGACTGAGAAGTGCCTGATCCCTCAAGAACAGAATCCAGTGACCAGGCATGTTCCCTAACACCTGATTCCACCTGCCCTCTCTTACCTGACCCAGGATGAGGCCACTGCCAGGGCAGTTCCAGCTGAGGGCAGAGGCTGGGCACTGGCCCACCACCTCTTTAGTCTGCCGGGGGTGTGCAGGTACCTGGGGAAGAAGGGAAGTCCTGGCTCATAACTACCAGGACTTTGCAGCTTCACGGGGCCAGGCCAAGTGCCAAAGAGGCTATCTCCAGATCCGTGGCTTCTAAATAAGCCAGACCCTCAGCCAAGGCCAACCACCCAGCCTCGCGGTGAGGTGTGCTTTTACTTGCCCGGGGAACACAGGGGAAAGCACCCAGCAGGCCTTGGGGACACCTCGCTTTGATTGCCTCACTGTCTAGTGACTCCTGAAACTTTCTACAAGAAAGAGGCTCTCTAGCCTAGAGTCCTTGATGGGGGCCCAGGAGTCCCCTCACCTCTGCCCAAGCACTGTGCCCTGAACACAGGCAGGGGAGGACCCAGGAAGTGGCCCCAGCCCAGACAGCCTCCTTCCACCCCCACCATTCAAACAGGGTTAGGGGCAGGTTGGGGGCCAAGCCTCAGGGCACCCGCTGACCTGGGGGTGGGCGGTCCAGGCCATGCCTGCCCCTCCAGCTCCACGCAGCTCCTCTGCTTGGGGGGGAGGGGCACCCACATTCTCTGGGGAGCAGAGCCCTGAGAAGTGACCCTGTTTCAGAATGAAATTGAGCTGCCATTTTCATCTTCTTCCCAAATGTCAGCAGCGTTAGATCAGATTAGGAACTAATCTCTTGCCAAAATTCATTTCCGAACAAGAGAGGTGGCTGCAGTGGGTGGAGTTTTGTTGTGGGCTTCTGTATTCCACTCACACTTTCTCTCCCTGTTCCTGGGGTGAGAGTGGGAGTAAAAGTCGGAATAGACCGCACTGAGGTCCCAAGAGGGCCTGGGGCGGTAGGGCAGCACTGCCCCTGTGGGAGTGGACCAGCAGCCGGCTGGGCAGAGCCACTGCTCAGGTGTCCTTCCTGGGCTGGAGAGAAACAGAACCAGGGGAGGGGACAGGGAGGGCAGGGCTGTAATGCCTGTATGGCATCCTCCACAGGAGAGTGCAGACCCTCCCCACAACCCCCCACCCCCACACCCACCCAGCGAGGGCCAGGGTGGCAACAGGGAAGAGGAAAGGCAACTGCAACCTAAAGAGAGAAAAGGGAAAAGGAAAAATAAAAGCCCAAACGAACTGGTCAGTACCTTGCAGGAGGCCTCAATTGACAAGTGACCAGAACACAGCCGCTGGCCTGAATGCATAATTACCCCCAAGTGAAAATTCCCTATCTAATTTGATATTTGGTTCCTTGCAGAAGCTATAGCCTTCGTAAATAATATACAAAGTAAGAAACCTAATCCTGCCTGCTAGAATGTTTAATTCATCATTATGCGAGCTAATTGGAAGGTGATTATATGGTAATTGCTCATTAGTGGTGTATATTTATCGCTGTACCTTATGTCAAGGCCATGGGAATTGTGTAGAGTCTGTTCTCTCATTTCAAGGATCAGTTTCAGAAGCAGGAGCGAAGCAGGCAAGATCAAGTTCTTTCTGACGTCAGGGTCCAGCCAGGGCTATAGAGACCCGCGCTATATATAGGGCCTGATGCTGGATGGTAGCAGGGGCGGCCTGGGGCCAGGCTGAAGCCAGGCGATCCGGGAGGTTGCCGGCAGCCAGGCCACTGCCAGCAAAGCTGATCCTCTGTAGCATCATTTTCCAAACGCAACCCCACCCCTATCCCAGGCTCCAGGCACCTCAGGGCCCCTCAGGTGCTTCCTGGCCTTTGTGCCTGTGGTGGAAAAGGAGACCTTAGCCCTGCGCTTTTCTCTCTCGGGCTCCTCCGGAGGGTGTGCGGAGGGGCAGTAAGTGTGGGGTACAGAGGGGGATGGCGAGGCTTGATTTGGAGATTGGGTGGGAGATAGAGATCAGAAAGGTGGGGTTTGACTTGGAGAGGGAGGTGGAATTTTGAGTGGTGGGGACGTGGGCTTCCTCTCCATGTAATCCCTACCGTGCCAAAAACAATTCTCTCAATCCCCCCCGACCCAGCGAAGCACGGTGCTGGCTCCATGACAATGCGGGGCTGGTGCCTAGGAAGGAAACCCAGAGTCTTTCTGGGGTAAGTAAGCGGCGGGGCCACGGCGAGCGAACTCGAAGTACTAAGAACGAAGACCAATGGGACACCGCGGGACGCGAGCCCAACCCAGCCCGGAGGCCAATGCCTGGGCCGGGAACTTGGGAGAGGCAGGAAGGCGAGTCTGAACTCCGGAGGGTGAGGAGAGAAGAGGAGGGCTGGGTCTGCAGGTGGAGGTGGGGGCAGGTTCTCCAGCAGCCGGGAGGACCCGGCCCCAACGCTGGGAGACCAGCCTCTAGGCGTGCAGCTTAGCACGTGGGCGTGATCTTTGGCGCGCTCTGGCGCCCCCTCCAAGGAGTGCGACGCGCCTTTACTCCGTCCAGACCCCAGTCGGGGCTCTAGCTCTCAGTCCACGCCGGGCACCCGGACTTGCAGCCCCTAGGCCTTCCCAAGCCCCCCCCGCCAGGCAACAGGCACTAATGAACAAAAGGCCAATTAGGCGCTGGGGCTCGGCTGATGAATGGACCTTTCGCTTTGCTGCGTGGCACCGACTGGAGTTTCCTGGCGCACCGGGTCACACCCGGGAGAAGTCGCCTCCCGGATCGGGGTCACGCCTGGGGTCAGAGGGTTCTCAAAACTCCCACTTTTCTCTTGCTATGGACTGGTTAGGGGAAGAAAATCAGGCGGCCGAGCCGCAGGCGCGGGTCAGGAGCTGAGCGGCCCCGCAGCTCTGCTTGACGGCGCGGTACCCCAGCGCTGCAGGCCAGTATCCTCTGCCGCCCCGCCCGCGGCTGCTTGGATGCGGCCCCCAAGTAAATCAAGCGCTGGTTGCTAGAATCATAAAGTCAGGTTTAGAAAAATGCACAGTTTAAAAAAAAAAAAAAAAAAGAAAGGCTGTTGTTTGCCAAACTCTGGAGGTGATGGTGCGCTGCGGGAACAGCACCCCAACACAAGTCTCCTCGTTAAGTACACAACGCCTAGGTCCCAGACATACAAATGCTGCCCTAGTGCTGGGCATGGACGTCCATCACAGGGACCCCCACCCCAAAACGGAGAAATGTCCCCGCCAGACACGTGCACTGAGGCCAGCCCCATCCTCTGAGATGCACAACTCCAGAAGAACTCGGACACTCATTGCGTGACCAGACTCTGGCACACAAATTCAACAAACTGCATTTCCACACATTACAGGCACTCTACAGCCCCACAAGTGCACGTGCGTGCACTAACTCATAACAATCTAGATGCACAAGGACAGCCAGACATCTTGACAATCACGCAAGTAGCACTGGCCTCTCCAGCCTCTAACTCATTCTATTAGCAGCGATAGAGAGTGACCAAAGTCCTGGCTGAGACACATAATTATATCTGCCCAATCCACAGACACAACTGTATCACAGACTAGTACACTCGCTCTATACAAACACACAATCACAGATCCCCACCCTAAGTCACCCTAACACCGACTTGCAGCTGCCCACGTGTGGGTAGCCCAGCCCTTAAACCCCCCGCCACGGAGCGGGGCCCCGGGCCAGGCCTCTGAGCCGCCAGAGTCCCTCCCCAACCGGCCTGCGCGTCCGGGACTTTGTTTCCTGCGACTTGAGGCGGGGACGGGGAGGAGCCGAGGTTTCCAAAGCCGCGCGCAGGCCCGAGCCCCCTTTCTGCCCGGCCCGCTTGGCGCGGCTCTCCGCTGGCACAATCCGCCCCTCGCACAAAAGTGGCCCGGCAGGTTCCGGGCGGCGGCCAACGCGCCCGCTCCGGCTCGGCTCGCCTGCTAGGAGCAGAGCCAGAGGGAGCTGAGAGCACCGGACACCCAGAACTAGAGCCACGAAGAAGTAGCTGTCCGGAGGTCCAAGGCTTCTCTCACCCCAGGAGTTTTGGTTCCTTCGCGGAGAAACAGGATCCGGAGCAAGAAACGCACACGGAACCCATGTGTACCTCGCAGAAGGTAGCCGCAGTACACGAGTTGTATATTCCGTTTGACCCTCTCAGATCAACGCAAACTGAGAACCCGTGCCTCTCCCGAACATCCCCTTGGCACAGGGGGACGCACAGGGAAGGCCCACGAATAATCAACGAGGGAACAGGTCGTGGATCAAACTTGTAACCTACATCACCATTTGGAGTCACAAGCAGGACACATGGCAACATGTATACAGTTCGCTGTATGCTGGGAGGAACACAGAACCCGACCTGCGAGGCCCATAGAGCCCTGCCTCTATGGCACGAGGGGGCACACAGACCTGGGGCACACGGATCCCACACACCCCTGCCCAGAGGGCTCCAGCCCAGCACGCGCACTGCGAAGGGGACGCAGCGGCGGGGCACACGCGCCCCGCGCACCCTGCCCTGAGCCCCACGCCCAGATAGTCATCGTGGGATGGCATCTCGCAAATATTTATATTCCTCAGCGCCACGGCAGCCCGCGTCCACATTAGACGCTCTAATCCT
Organism: Eulemur rufifrons; assembly: GCF_041146395.1. Lineage (NCBI taxonomy): Eukaryota > Metazoa > Chordata > Mammalia > Primates > Lemuridae > Eulemur > Eulemur rufifrons. The sequence continues at coordinate 60,168,679 of NC_091010.1, read as the reverse complement.
GCCACTTTAAATAGATGAATTAATAAAGCAAACGAGCGGCTAATAAGCTGACTGTCCTGCCTTTTTGAGGCGGGGGAAGGACTCGAAAGTGCGCCAAATTTGTTTGCAGTGGATCAAGGCGAGCCGCCTCTGCTTCACTTTCTTTATCTTAATTCCGACTTGAAAAGATATAATTATCTAGTTTGAACAGAGCTGCTATCAAATCCTTCTTTGGGCCGGGAAGGGGGGCGTTGGAGTGGATTGCGGCTCTCTGAGCCGCTCCGTGCAGCCGGAGATAGCGCGTAATGAAGATGTGGAGGCCTGAGATACAAAGGGCATTAACCTCATTAGCATGAAACCTTTTCTTCTTACCATTGTGGGACCCTTTCAGCCGCCTAATCCCCCCTATTTTCAAAGCTTGGTTTGTAATAAAGCTTTTAGTTTTTTTTTTCAAAGCTAATAGTATTCTCTGATGATTTTATTGCTGTTACACTACATAGGACGTTTACAAAAAAAATCTTCACCACCAACCCCCTTTTCTTGTACTTAAAAAAAAAATCAAGTATATGGTTCCCACAGAAATGAGCCTTTTATCAAGACGGGAAAATGTTTTCTGAAAAGGCAAGTCTGAATTTTAACGGGACTATGTGCGGTGTTTGAGGCATTCGGAGTTTTGGAAGGTGGGTGGAAGGAAAAGGTAACTTGTACTTCTTTAGGAGAAAGGGATGCGGTGCCATAGCGCTGTCTGCAAAGCGCTCGGGACAGCTAGTGGTCACTGAGGGTCGCCCTGCCCAAGCAGCTCAAAGCCCCCTTTGGCTTTCCAGGATACCCGGGTTGCACCTGTTCCTGGGAAAGGCAAGCCCAGGTCTCCGGAGGCCACCCCGTCCGGCCGGACATCTCCCTGAAGTGGAGTCTCCCCGGCAAGGCACACTTTCCAAGAGGGATCTGTGTGAAAATGCACTATGAGCAGCCCGGATTCCACAGAAGGACAGAGATGGAAAAAAGAGGGGAGACGGGCAGAAATAGAAGGGGAAAAAGAGAGAAAGAGAGAGACCAAGAATGGATTCTACTTTGGAGAAGGGGAGAGAAAAAAGAAAGAAAAAATTTCCATAGTGCCCTATAGTCCCCACACGTGCACGGAATGTCTAATCTTAACTTTTCAAGGCAGGATGTTAACAAAGCTTGTATTTTTGCCCTGCATTGTAACTTGGCCTTATCACAGTGTAAAGGGTGGGGAGATTGTCCTAAATTATGTCCAGGCAGCCCCCCTGGATCCGTGGATTAAGAGATTAAAGGAGACCACTGGGCAAGGCCTCCTCTTTCCCCTTCATATTCCTGGTATGATAATTGCTTAAACTGATTTGCACTTTCACAAAAGCTCGCAGGACGCTTTGTAGCTCGAACAGAACAGACGAGGTTTCTCTATCAATGGAAATAAAACTGATTAATGCAGCCTATCAGGATAAGAAGCAAATGAAGCATGCAAAAACAACCTCGTACCCCCAGAAGGGGGAAGGAGGGAGGGAAAAAAGCTAAGTTTCCTCCAAGACTGATTACAACTTTTTCTTTAATGTTAAAATTAAGAGTTGAAGGTTTTTCAGAATGCTTGCCTTATAAGGCTGCTGAGGCCCTTGGACTCGTCCCATCATTTTCGGCAGTCTGGGGCCAGGGAGAGAGGAAAGAAAGGAAGGAAGGAAGGAAGGAAGAGAGAGACTTATACTTTGGAGGCTGAAGTCAGAAACAAAGTTTAGAAGTCCCACAATTCTGATTCTGCTAAGTGTTTTCCCTAATCCTGGGGGAATATTCTTCAATGCATAACTATATATCCAGATTTAAAAAAAAAACAGGTTAAGAGAAGTAAGCATTTTTAACTTGAAATTAAAACTAAACTCCCTCAGTAAGGCAGGCAACGGGGAAAAGTCTGGTTGGAAAAACTTTTCTCACATCTCTTTTCTGAAGGACTTAAGTTTTCCTAATCTTCTCCCTTCTCCAACACTCATCCTTCTTTAAAATCCCTGAGAATCCATCAGTCTGGCCCTTTTGTGGGTGGGAAGCCTGTGTTTCTTGAGCCTAGTTGGAGAAGGACCACACTCAAATTATTGAGATACATTTTTAAAGATCTACTTCAATTTTCCAAGACAACTACTCTGAGGGCATATTGATAAATCTTTATTGACAAAATATTGACATTGACATACTTCTTGGAAGTATATAGTGTGTTAGAATTCTAACAAATTAACACAAAACACAAAAATATTTACATTCTGGTATAGAAGACATTAAGGAAGCATTTGTCACTCTCTTTAGTAAGTCTATGATCTTGGAATAGAAATTCAGTGCTTGAAAACTTGCCGCCGTGTGCTTGGCCACACTTAATATCATCCCCGCTAACTACAGTCCTTCAGTTTTTGCAATAGATAGATTTAAAGTTTGGAATGGCCATTAGAGTGAATGGTTGAACTCAGCCAATTTCTCCAACCACTAAAAGGAGAAGTTTACTTCGTGGTTTTAAGCCTCAGGATGTTAGGAAAGGGAATGTCCAAGAAATATAATTAATTTAGCATTTTTTCCAGTACAAGTCCTGACTCTTCTTGTGGGCACCCTCCCCCACCACCCCCAGCCCCCCGTCCTGCTCCCCATTTCTCTGTAAGAGGACCACTATCGCTGAGCCTACTTCATTTAGCTTTCACAATCACTTTGACATCAGAAGGTATCAAAAAGTGTTTACAGACTGCACATTTCTCGGAAAATAAATCAAAATGAAAAGCACACAGAACCTGTCTTAAAAAGGAAAAGAAAATTACAATTCATTTTCTGTCTTTAGACACCATTTGCCCAAAAACTGCTACATGCAATTCAAGATTTTGAAACAGGTGTGGGATGGGGCTAGATATGGAATTTTCATTTGTAATTACTAATTATTTTTAAAGATTGGGGGGAAACACTGCGAAGTGCAAAATAAAAAGTCCTGTGTCTGGTTGGGTTGTTTGTTTTTTATCATCATTATTATCATTTTTTAAGTGGACTGTGATAAACGGAATACCTGCCAATCATCTTGTCTTCATAGTTTGGTGTTTGACTGACAGCTCCCCTTGTCAGAGCGCACGTACAGGTTTGCCACATTCGGATAGATCTCTCTCGATCTCGATCTCTCTCTCTCTCTCTCTTTCTCTCCCCCCCCCCTTCTCTCTGTCTCTCTCACTCACTCACTCAGCTGCCTCTTTAGACGAGGGTTGCATGTTGATGAAGGAGTCTCCGTCCTCTGCCATCTCAGTGCGGCTGATCGGGACCCTGTGGCCCCGCTGCCCAAAGTCTTCGCTGCGTGCCGCTGCTCCCTCAATTCCCTCTCCCTTTCTCGGTGAATATGTGTGCGGTTTGTTTTTGTTTTGTAGGGGTTTCTTTCTTTTTCTTCTCCTGCTCTCCCTGTCTCTGTTTTGCTTCGTGTTGTCCGTGTCTGTGGGGTTAGGTTTGTGTTTTTAATCGTCTGAGGTCACGTCTATTTCCTCCGGACTCGCCTGCTTGGTGGCGATTCTCCACCGGTTAATATGGTGCGTCCCTTTTTTCTTTTGTTGTGAATCTGAGCCTTCTTCCTCCAGCTTCTGCCTTTTGAACTTTGTTCTTCGGTTCTGAAACCATACTTTTACCTGCAGGGGAGAGGCCGATGGGGCGCGTTAGTTCTTTCACAGCGGCCTCCTACCAAGTGCTCCATCCCTTCGTGGAGCCCTGACACCCATCCCAGACTCTGCAAAGGCTCAGCCCCCCTGTTGCATATCCTAAGGTCCAGCCTCCCCCTGGCCTCCTCTCTGGAGCAGGGCCCCTACTGCTCGGCAGGTAGGAGACCTGGCTACTGCCCTTCTGAACCCTCCTGGGGAGCCACTCCCGGGGTCCCATGGCCCAGAGTGCACTGAGCTTCTCACCCGGCCCTACACAGGGCACCATCCATACCTTACTGAGAGCAAAGGCCTTCCAAAGCATAGGAAACACTTATTTAAAAAAAATAAGCAATGAAAACTAAAAGGAGATATATCCCTAACTCCCTTCGGCAAGCGTGTGCAAGAACGACCCGGTCATCCGCCTGCTACAGCTTCCCTCAGGGCCCAATGTGCTTTCTATTTTCTCTTGGTCCAGGCGGCGCTTCCTAAATATAGCGCCTCCTATGCAAGGCCGGGCTCCTGGGTAGACGATCAGGGTTTGTCTGAGCTGCGTCCTCCTTGGTGGGGACTCTTACAGGTGAGCAGGAGGGAGGTGGGGCTGGAGGAAGCCAGGAAGGACAGTGGAGTATGTACAGGCCTCTGGACCTACCCAAATGTACCTTTCTAGCTAGGAAAAGGGGTTCAAAAGTGAAAGCTTCTGAAAGATCGTGGGCTAGATGGAAAGTAAGAGAGAAACAGAATGACGAAGTGAGACCAGAGTGAGCCTTCTCTTCCCTCCTCTGAACTGGCCCTAGAACCGGCCGGAGTCGACCTCAAAACTGGTCACATCACTTCCCACTAGGGTGGGGCTGGCGGCCTGGACTCTCCAGAGAAGCTGCTAGAGGTCTGTGGCGCAATGAGGTTGGAGTCAGCTGCCATCCCATGGCCCCTTGGGAAAGCTGGGTGGTGGGTCCCCATTCTCAGACCAGACAGTAACATTGTCTGAGCTTCTCAGCACTGGGGTACGGATGAGGGAGATGGTGGTGACTGCACCTCCCATACGCACAGCCAGTCCTATATAGACAGCAATAGCCCGGCCCAGTCCCAATCCCTGAGCCCCTGAGGTCCTCTCCACTACCTCCTTTGAGAAGCCAGCCAGTCCCGACTTGCTCTCCCCGAATGCCCCAGTCCCCCAAAGTGCCCCATGAAAAAGCCTAGCGGGAACAAGGCTGAATTTAATTTGCTTTGAGTTTGCTAATTGAGGGGGAGGATGGTTCATTTCTCCCCGGCGCTCGCCCAAGGCGCGCGTCAGTGCGCTCGGGGCTTGACACGCACACAAAGACTCCAGGCAGCGTGGGCAGCGAGGCGGACAAAGACCACCGCAGCCTCGGCTGTCCGGGAGAAATCAGCCCGGCCGCGCCTTGTGCCGCCCGGCACAAACCCGCGAGGCCCTCCTCAGTTTTGAGGGTGGGGGGACATTTTAAAACAAAAGCCTCGACCTTCTTGCACTGCCCAGAAAAAGTGTTACAACTTAATCTGCCCCGAAAACGTTACTGTTTACTGGGAACTTTGACCCTGTCCTGCGGCTCCACGTACAGTAGCGCCTACTGTAGCCCTGAGCCTCCTCCCCACCCTGGGACAAGCCCAAGCCAGGCCCGCCTTGGGACCCTGCTGCGCAGAAGGCCGGTCCCCTGAGCCAGACCCTCTCTGCAGCCTTCCAGTTTTATTTCTCTAATTTAGGTTGCACCCATCATGCCTGGCCTCCACCTTCTGACTCTCCCAACCCCGTAAGGGAAGTAATTGGAGCCCATGGTGTGAGCCATGGGCCCGCAGTGGCTCAGAACTCTCCCTTAACCCATACTCTGCCCTCTCCAGCCTTGAGCCCCAAAGACCTGGACACCCCACTGTGATATCCTTCTTCTTGGACCCCAGCAGGGTCCCAGCAATCTCACCAAAAGTCTCACCAAAAGTGCGGAGATGTCTTAGCCAGGAGCTACAAAGCATGGCCAGCTGGACGGAGGAAACAACTCAGCACATCCCCCCAGAACTTGGAGTGGGTCCGCTCTTACAGCCGCTTGCTGGAGTCCAACAAAGCCAGGCACCTTGAAACATAAATCCTGAGCCCAAGCGTGGAACCAGCTACCAGGACCTTCACCAAAGGCCCTCTCAGAGCTCTGCACTTACCAGTGCTGGGTGCCAGATTTGGGGTGGGGGCCCACGCCTGGAAGGGTCTCTGGTGCCTGGGCCACACTCACCTGAGTTTCCGTGAGGCTGAGGCTGTGTGCCAGCTGCTTCCTTTCCGCGCCCACCACGTAGTGATTCTTCTCGAAGGCGTGTTCCAGCCTTAGAAGCTGGGACGGGGAGAAGGCGGTTCGGATCCGCTTCGGCTTTCTGGCCAGCGCATTGTGCAAAAGGAAACTCTCAGGGCTTGTGTCGTTCCCTGCAGGGGGCACAGCAGAACTTCCATTAGGGGGGCCGCTCTAGCCGGAGCCGCTCGCTTCTCCCGAGCCGGGCTGGCCGGGCACAGCGCTCAGGAACTGCGCATAGCCCGTGCTGCTCGACCTGCGGGGGCCGGTGATCCTCCCGAGGCGCACGAAGGGGACGCCGGCCCAGCTGCCCGGCCTGGACCTCCAGGGCTCCACCTGTACGGCACCCAACCAGCAGCTGCCCCGGCTGGGCCAGTCCTCAGGCTCCTGACCTCTGCGGGCTCCGCAGCCGCGCTGGCGCCGCGGGCCTCGCCACCTCCGCGCCCGGCGCCGGGGGCAGGGGAGGGAGCCGCAGGGCCCGGCTCTGGGATTGGCGCCCACGACCCAAAGAAATGGCTTTCTCTTCTTTCTAACCTCTCGGGGAACTTTGACCCAGGGTGGAGAGGCGGCGGCCTGCTATCCAGAGTTTTGTTTAAAAACTGTCTTGTTACCCCTCCGGGAAAGTACAGAGGCCGGGCGAGTAGTTGCAGCCCGACCGCTACAGAAATCTCTCCGGGGTGTATGCCCGGCTTCTCCCGCTGCTGCCCCGCTCCAGAGAACTAGAAGAGAGACGCGAGCGAAGGGATCGAAACCCAGGGGCTCCCGATCGGCAGGCACCGCGGGGACTGTCTGCGGCCCCGCAAGATCCCGGGTGCTCTGGATCCGGTGGGGGGACCAAGAGTGTGGTTGGCAGAGAATGAGGAAAGGGAGCCCTGAAGTTTTCGAGCAAAGCCAGAGAGTTTCGGATTCACGCGTTAGAGTAGGAAATCGATTCACTGAAAACCCAAACAAAGAAAAACAAACCGACAGTCCAGGCAGGAATGGAGACAAATCCAGTCCAGGAGTAAGGGTGAAAGGTTTTTTTTTTTTTTTGGTTTGTTTTTTTTTTTAATTGTGGGAAGGGGGGTGACATCTACCCGACTCTAGGCTCTAGCAAGAACGCAAAGGGTTAATGAACGGACAAGCCGCTGAGTATTGATCGGCTGCCGCCAGAGATAGATCTTCTACCGACTCACATCGGTAAACTAGCCCTTTTTCTGAAGTTTTAACTTTCCTCCCACTCCCCACCCAGAGAAAAACAAACAAATCAAAAATATCGCAAGAAATGAAAACACTCAAACATCTTCCCCTCCCAGCCAGTCTCTAGACCCATTTCATTTCTCTTAAAAGAAAGAAAAACAAAAACCAGACCGAACCTGCCTTCCCGCCGCGGCGGCTCGGCGCCCCAGTTAAGCAGTTCTCGGCGAGAGCGCCGAGCCCCGGAGCTTTCCACCCGCGCGGGCTCCCGCCCCTCCCTGGGTCTCAGAAAAGCAGGAAAAGAATAAACTCCCATACTTTGTTTCGGGGGCACGAGAGTCCCTTGCCTCTGGAAGAGGGTCGAAGACCAAGAAGTCGCGGGTCTGGGTTGAAGGGGCCTGAAGTGGGTGGCGAACAGGATCGAACTCAGTCGAAGGCAAACCTGGCGGCCCGGCCCTGTCCGCGCCCCTCAGAGCTAGAAAGGCTTGGGGGCATCTCCAGGAGACCTGGAGCCCGGGGACTCTGCGGGATCTGGGCTCCCTGGCGGGCGGGCACGCAGAGCGGGCTGTCACAGCCTGCCGCGACCCGAACGCACTCGAGGACAACTTCTCCGTCCACACCCCTTCCCAAAGGGTCAAGCGGCCCGCAGGCCAGCACTCCAAACCGGCCGCAGCTTCGGAGACTGAGGATCAACACCACGCCCTGCCCCGAACCGGGCGCGCGCGGGCCCGCGAGCCGGAGCAACCTCGGTGCAGGCCTTGCCAAGCGCCCACCTGGAGCAGGCCGTGGGCAGTGAAGGATTCGGCGGGAGCGGCGCGCTGCAGTCCCGCGACGTGGCACGTACCTTGGAAGCGATGACCCAGATATCGGTAGCGGTGGATGAGCCAGGGGTAGAAGGTGGACGGGTCCCGCTGCTGCGAGGCGAAGAGGGGGTGTGGCGAGTGCGAGGAGGGCAGGGGGTGGGCGGCCAGGGCGTGCGGCGGCGGCACCGGGTGCACTGGCACGGCGGGGTTGGGCGGGTGCGAGACCGCCTCGGCGAACACCAAGTCCGGGTTGGAGTAGACGCCCCGACCGGCGGCGGCGGCGGCAGCCGAGTGGAAGCCGTTGAGGAACGGATTTATGGGGCTGGAGTTTGCGTAGCTGAGCGCCGCGGGACGGATGGGGTCCTCAGAGCGAGAGGCGGGCAGGGGACTGTCCTTGGCCACCAGCGACTCGATGGTGAAGCAGCGCTTGGGCGCCGGCTGGAACATGCTGCGCCGAGGAGCGGGTGCCCTGGGCTCCCAGCTCCCGGCGACCGCGGCGCGCTGCCTCCGCCGCCCGCTGCCCGCGGCGAGGACGGTAGAGAATTGGGGACTCGTTTGTTTGGGGTGGGGGTGGGGGCGGGGGCGGGGGCGGTGGATGGGGTGGGGGGGAGGAAAGGGAGAAAGAAAGGAAAGGAAAGGAAAAGGGAAAGGAGGGGGGAGGGAGAGGGAGAGGCAAAGCCAAAGATCCCGAGAATCTTGCACCAAACGCACCCAACCTGGAGAGAGGGGGAAAAATCCTTCCAGAAGAATTTGCAGGCGTGGATTGGGGTAATATTTTTTTTTGAGAGATGGCGTGGGGGGATCGGAGTTAGAGGCAGGGAGGAGAGGGGGGCAAAGTTTCTCGGGGGAGGCAAAAAAAAGTTTTTTCTCCTCTGCAAAAGGCGGGCAGGGCGCCCTAAGTCCAAGGACAATCCATGGAAGTGTTCGCTTCTTCACAAGTTGTGCAAACGATTTGTTAGTTCATGAGCCTAATTAGTGCGGGGATCACATAAACAGCTTCCTCCGAAGCCTGGTAAATGGCTTGATGATTGGTCGCTATTACTCGCCCTGAGGTGGAAGGGGGGAGACTCTTTAAAGTGCGTCAGAGGGACGCGAGCGCCTGGGAACCCGGAGGCCTGGATCCGGGCCCAGGTGGAACGGAGTCGGCGCCGCTGCCTCGGCCGTGCCTCCCGCCGCCCGCCAGGCCGCCCGGCCTCTTCGCGCCCGCGCCCCGCGCTCCCAGCTCACTCGCTCCCGCGGCGCCCGCTGCGGCTTCTCCTCCTCCTCTTTCGCCTCCTCCTCTTCCTCCGGTTTCTTCTCCTCCTCCTCCTCTTCCTTCTTCTCCTCCTCCTCCTCTTCTTCCTCCTCCTCTTTCCCCACCTCCTCCCCCTCAGCCACTGCCTCCTCCTCCAACACCACTACCACTCCCTCCGGGGCACCCGGGTCCCTGCAGAGTCCTGGGTAGGCGCCGCCTCCGCTGCGGCCCCCTGGATCCCGAGCCTGCAGCGCCCAAGCTGATAGGACAGACGGACGGACAGATTCCTCGCGCCTAGCGCTCCACGGCTGCTGCCACCCGCAGCCCCGCGTCGGGGGAACTGGGATCGCCCCGGGAAGCACCTCGAGGGTAAGCGGCGGGGGCTGGTTCCCGGCGTGGACTAAATGTACTGTTCGGCTGTACCAATTCCCACACTCAGCAAAACTCCCAGCGCTTTCCTAGGCGAAGAGGGAGCCTGGGGTGGGGGTGGGGGGTCCTCCCACCCCTCCAACCGCGCGTAGCCTCGAGGTCCCAGCGTCTGTGCGTTCGCGATCCGTGACCCCGCTCGTTCGTTTGCAAGTTGAGACGGCGCCGCCAACCCTGCCGGAGCGGTGGGCTTCCAACTCGCGCCCGCTCTCGCCCCACAGTCTTTCGCTTTTTCGTCTGGGAGGGTGCTCGCCTCCTTCCCCAAAACAGTTCCTTCTGGAATATCTGGGACCGGGAGTCCAAGGTCAGGGGAGAGCCCAATGTGGTGCTACTCTACTATTATGGCTCCGTTGCAGTTATTTTGGATAGTGTTGTCATTATTATTGTTGTTGCTATTATTATTATTTCTATTATTATTCTGCCATCTGTTGTCCTAGGGACGAGTTGCTGAGCAAACCCAGGGCTCGCAATCAGGGACTGCGGATTGAGTCTCCGGTCCTGGGCCGTGTCCGCATTTTCGAGCTCGCCCTCGGTTTTGGGATGATTTTAGGGCCGAGTTCCCTCATCCCCATTGGCTCAGGCGGCGGCATAATTATGATCACATCCCCCAGGCTGCTGGCGCTGCTCTCTGTTTATTGGTGGTTAAAGATCTATTATCTATTCATCGGCCGCCTCTCTTTTTCTTGCTTTTTTTTCTTTTTGCCAATTACAATCTTCTAAAGTGAAATACCAGCAGGTATTTTGCACGTTTACAATTAATGATAAAAAATCTAGCGTCCTTTAAATCTATTACTCCCAGGCCCATGTTATTTCTCTTAAGGAGGAAGAAATGCCTGTGTTTGGTGGCTAGGTTGCCAGGAGAAGTGGATCGGGAGGGGGAAGAAGAGTGAAGTCCACAGTGAGCAAGGCTGCAAGGCCACCAGACCCAACAGCCAGGGTCCAGGACTTAGAACATGCTCCAGGCTTCTCCAGCTACCCTTTTCCTCCCTTGGTTTCGTCTGTTGTGTATTTCTGTGTCCATTTCTCTACTTTATTCCAGATATAGTGTTGGCGGGGGAGAGGGTCCAAATATCTCTTTTGGGAAACCCTTTAAAGCAAGAGAGGAGTTGGGAGCAGTGTTTTCTGGGGTTGTCAGGGAGCCACACAGATTAGTGGGAAGAGGACAGAGATCATCTTCTCTGCCCGTCAACCTTCCCAGGGCACACAAATGCACATATTCACACACCAGACAAGTGTGAGCCTCAGCTTTGTCTTCACAGTGCCAGTGCGGAAAAACCTTCCTGTCCTTTAGGCTTTGGACCTCTGTGACAACTTTGGGCTGGGGTCCTGGCCTGGTATTGACATTGAGTTGGTTCCAAGTGGCCTTGCTTTTCCCCCTTCCTTTTTCCAGGCCCAAAGATTCTGGGCATTAGATTCAGCTCCTTGGGGTGGGGGTGCACTGGAAGATGCACCTCCTTTGGGCCTGAACCACTCTCCCCCAAAATATTTTCTCCAGCTTGGAAATCCCTCCCTCAACTAGGCTGTGGGGACAAAGGCCCCATCTCCTCTGGGCTGACAGGAAGCCTGAAGGGTGGAGGTGTTTTGGCTGAGTCCAGCCAGCAAGCCCAGAGTGGAGCTAGGGGTCGGCCCTCCAATTTCTGAAGCTGGAAACAAATACCCAATTTAAGCAGGCCATGGATCCCACGTCCTGGCAAGCAGAAGACAGCACCTTTCCATGAGCCTCTGAAAGAGGACTGGAGGGCAAGGCTCCAAAAGCACCCTCAGGCCAGGCCCTCCAACTGGGCCTGAGATGTCAGGGTTGCAAAGTGGGACCACTAAAAGCTCTAGCCTCACTTCAGGGCAGAGAATGGCTGTTTACTGCACAGTTAGCATTACTGATCTTGGCTGGGGGATAAAAGTCGTTGACCTTGAGGGCAAGGGGAATTCAGTCTATGTCTGGGAGATAGGGTGAGAACCCCCTCATGGTTCGTGATATAGAAGGGTGTTAGGTGCTCCCCCTCTCTTAAAACTTTCAGCTGTGAGCGCTGAGATATAGTCCATACTCCCTTAACCCTTTCCCCCTTCCACCAGTTGGTGTTGGGAGAATGTCCTAAAGGAGCAAGTGACAGAGTGACAGCCTGGAGACAGGACTCGTCTGCTTCCTGCCTGAGGTGGGGAACATTTGTCTGGAGCAGAAGACCTGACTGCTCCCAGGTCTAACAGGTGGAGGCATCCTCTGCAAGCCACCAACTTTTACAAACTCCCCCACCTATGGCCTGCTTTGTCCCAGGGGCTCTGGCTGGCCATCTGGCAGGTGGGGGAGGGTGAGGAAGCAGCGAGGTCTGGTAGTTGCCTTCCTCAAGGGAGAAGGGCATACCAGTTCCTCTGACCCAAGAGCCATAGCCCCAAGTGGCACTCCAGCCCCCTTGAAGGAGCAACGGGTTTCCGGGTTTCCGGTGAGTCCAGGGCAGTGCAGAAGCCCAGGAAGCTGGGTAATCTATGCTAATTTATGGGCCTGGACCTAAGGAGCCCGGGAAGGTTTGCGCTGTCTGGCCCGACTTGCGGGGGAATTAACTAGGATAGTAACTCATTAACCATAGTGGCCGGTGGAGGCGCACCTGGGCACTGGGCACTCTGGTCTGGACTCGGACCCTGAACTCTTAGACTCCATGGCTGCCGCTCACTTTACTCATAGCTTTGGGCCTTGTAGGACGCAGACCCCGTTTGTTCCTTAGCCGCCCAAGGAGTGGGTATTTAGTTAAGTACCAGGGCGTGCAGTGGGAGGTGGGAGGATTTCTGAGACTCCAGTTTAGAGAAAGGGCTTCCTCCCTCTGCCCCATATGTTCCCCAAGGCACAGGTGCCTATTGGGCTCTGTAGGCTCAGGAGTCTATACTCTGCAGGCAGCTGGACTAACAGACTCATCTGAAGGTTCTAATCCCAGATCTGTCACTTACTGAACGACTTTGGGCAACACTGAAACCCCTCCAACCTTCATTTTGTCATATGTAAAAATGCAGCCAATGCTTCCTGGGAGGCAGTGGAGGGCATCAGTATGGCTTGTTTGGGGCGAGCAATAGAACAGTTCTACTTCCTGATTGTGGTAGTACTTACATGACTGTATATGTTTTTCAAAACTCATAGAACTGTACACTAAAAAGGGTGAATTTTACTGTATGTAATGATACCTTAATAAACCTGCCCCTCCACACACACACATACCAAAAAGAGGCTTGCATTTACAGCTTAACTGCATGACCTTGGGCAAGTTTCCTAACCTCTCTATGCCTCTATTTTCTCTTCTTTGAAATGGGAATAAATAGTAGTACCTTGGCCCTTGGGATTGTTCAGTGAGATAAGCAAAGTGCTTAGACTGTCTGTCTGGCACATACTGGACTACAATAAATGCTCCTGTCCTTGATGTTGCTGTTGTTACTACTTACCCCATCCAGGGCTTGTTGCTGGGCTTCAGGCACTGAACAATAAAGTTATACAAACATGAGCTGATGCTGGTCTCACATTCCTGCCATGCTCCTTCCGTGCTCCCCCAAAGGCCTCAAACTTCCCTAGAGAGATGTTGGGCTGAGAGAGGCCTGGATTCCTGGCTCCTGGGAGGCATCAAAGGGCAGGAATTCCCGGGGATCTCTGATAACCATCTGCTCCGAGTTTCCTGCAAGCACCCTGTGCTTCAAAGGCGCAAATGGCGGTGCCTTACCCTCTTATGGCTCCGTGCTAGGCCTGTGAGGTATCTGGGGTGGGTGCACGGTCTCTTGCAACTCAGAAGAGGTACTCAGGGGCTGCCTGGGGTCATTACCTGTGTGACTTTCACCTTCCTGAGCCTTGGTTATCTCATCATTGAAAAGGAAATATCGCTATCTTAACGGTTGTTGAGAGCAGTGAGTGAGCTAATGCTTAGCACACTGTTAACGTTCATCAAATTTTGTTATTGTTAGATCATGGCCTTGTGGGGTCCTGCCCTTCCGCTGCACTTGGACACGTCCAGGTCGCCGCCATTTGGACCCTCGCAGTGAGCCGGTACCGCGAGCCCGCACCGTGCGCCCGCGGCACAGGGCGGGAAGCGCTAACCCCAGCGCAGGGTGCGCCCTTTCCCGGCCCAAGGCATGCGAAAGGCTACCTGAGCTGGGGCGGCCTCGGGCCAGTTAAGAATTGCTCCAACCCACAGTAATTCCCAGGCACGCTGGCCTCTCCGAACGCGTGGGGCGTAGGAAAACGAAAAGTAGAATTAATATCTTAAAAACGTTTTTATAAAATTATTACGAGAAATCTCTTTCTGGCGACCTCCCCAGAGGCCTCTCGCCAGGCCCGTGCGGCGCCGGCCCGGGGCCCCGATCGGCGTGCGCGCAGCGGCGCCTAGTGGCGAGGGCCCGGCGCGGGCGCGGTTCCCGCGGAGTCCCGGAGCCCGTGCGCGGAGGAGTGCTGGGGCTGCGCCCGGCTGCCAGGGTCTCGCCGAGACCGCAATCCAGACCAGGGAAGGAGATCTAAAGAGGCTCACTGGCTACAGGGGAGAGCGGGCGACTTGGAAATGCTGCTCCCTCCATCAGCTCCAGCTTCAGAGTTCACCATCCACGCTCGAATTGCAGCTTCACTAGGAGTCGGGCTCCCTTCCGAGGGGGCGGGGAGGGGGGACAGGGGCGGAACAGGTTGTGCTCTAAGAAGGACTAGGCAGCCACCGTGATCACCTGTGCCAGGGAGATGGCCAGTCACTGAGCAAATGCACCCACATCTCCATGCCTGAGGTCCCAGATCTCCCGGCCCGACCGCCATGGCTCGGGGAACCGGCCTGCGACGGCCTGCGCGGCCCCGCCTGGGGTGGAATCGCAGGGTGCGGTTCTCCGAGATTCGCGCCCCCTCGCGGCTGGCCGAGGACGCCCCAAGCCGGGGGGGGGGGGGTGGTCCTCGGTTCTTGCGGAGATGACAGTTGATTACCCACCACACTCTCGGAACAGCGCACCGTTGGGCCGCCGCGGTGCGGCTCTGGTGACTCGCCCCTTCCTCCTGGAGCGCGCGGACCTCATCGGTCCCGGGGCAGCCTGGCTCCTCTGGTGAGATCGGCTTGGGCTTCACTGGAAACCCGTGAGATATGAAGGCGACCCGGAGCGGCGCCCTCGGCATAACCGCTCGGAGCGCGGAGCCCTCGGAAGGGTTTCCACCCTGGTCCTGGCCTCTGGAGAGCCGCTGCCCTTCTCCAGACGTCGGCGGGAGCCCTACGAGCGTCAGCGTCTTCCGAGATTCATCTGTTTTAAGATGCAACGTTTCAGACTTAGAAACTCCGGGCTGACGCCTGGAGCCACATTCGGGACCCGGCCGGCCGTCAGGTTTTATCTCCACCACGTTGACACTCGCATTGATCCCTCAACACATACATTGTTCCGATTCACTGCTGAAAGCTAGGAAACAGAATCAAAGGGACTCCCCGTTTCTTTCTCCCTCAGCTGCCTTCAAATGAAAGCCTAAGACCAAGCAAGGACAGGCAAGGGACAGACAGACACAGGGATGCAGGGAACAGGGGCACTCTTGCTCATTGTGCACCGGCTAGGGATGAAGACAGTTCTGTCTTCCCCGCACGCTCCCGGGACGATGTGTGGGCGGGGGTGTCCCACATGCCTTTGCCCCCACAGCTGCATCTCCATTGGGACCAGAGTAGGAAGCGGGGTGCACCTGTGGACAGCTCTACTGGGCTCCCTGGCATCTTCGTGTCTGAGACTGTCCACCACCGATGGCTTCTTATCTCGGAGTCTGGTCCTCGCCGACAATATAAGGGACTCTGGGCTTCTCAGCGTCAATCCACCTTCGAGCTGCTTCTGACACGCTGGCCTCCGCGGAGCCCTTCTCAAGGGGATTTAATCAACTCTTCTGTCAGTACCTCCCCCGTTTTCTGGACTCTGGGGCTGGACTGGGGCTTAGAAGGGGTGGCATCATGCCGTTTGAGGAAAAAGGAAACTTGAGGCTTTTTCCTTTGAACTCGTTGAAACTTGGGGAGGATTCAGGGAAGACCGAGAACACTAACAATTCCTCCCACTTGTGTCGAGTTTTATAGTTTAAAAAAAGAAGTTCATACTCATGATCTCAGCGAACCTCAGGATACCCATCTTTCAGATGAGAAAACTAAGACTCGGAGAGGTTACACACCTCCTGGCCACCGGTGCTGTACTCACTCGGGAGGAGACAGAAGGGCATGCCTCTTCTCCCCGCCCAGAGTAGTCAGACGCCTGCACTCAAGCCATGAGAAAAGGCGGGGAAGAGTCTCCCGCAGGTGGACTGGGGCACCCGAAAAGTCGCCCGCAGCGAGGCTGGTCCAGGCCCTTCCCCCGCCCCTTAGTGTAACTCGGACGCTTGCACTCGCCCACCACTGTCCTCCAGGCCACTTTCCCTGGCCTCAGCCCTGCCCGACGCCCTCTTTCCCGTTTGTCTCCTGCGGACTCAAGCCCCGGGTTTAGGACTGGAGGGCGGTCGGTGTCCTTGCGGCACCCAGGGCTGGAAATGCAGCGCTGCGGGGGAGGAGGAGCGGCGGCCGAAACTCAGTGCCCCACGTTGCTGACGTGGACTACTAAAAGCGACCCTGAAACCTCTGCTGGTGGCCACAGAGCAGCGCCTGCGCCCGCTGGCGGGAAAAGCAGGGCGAGGCCCGAGCTCCCATCGCAGCCAACAAGACGACCCCAAGGCTTCTGATCCGGTGTCTTCTGCCTCCCTGGCTCCGCCGCCTGCGCGGAGTGAGCCGGAGGACAGAGGAGTAGACAGGACCTGGGAGCATTCAAAGATGCCCACAGAGGGTCTGATCACGGCCAGCTCCCTGTCTCCCGTCGTGCCCCGCTAAGACCCCACTCTTCCCGGAGTAGCCACACCCAGGCCAACCCTGGAGGCCATTAATTACAGGTGTCCTCTTTGGCATCTCGCTAGGTCCCAGCCCCTCAGGGGAGGCAGAAGGAATCCTCTGGTTCTGGCCCCCGCATCTCCCCCAACCCCGCTCCAGACACACTCACATTCTGGGGCCCCTGGAGCCTGGAAATTGTCCACACCAGACCCCGCTCCCTTGTGTGCATCGCCCTGGCGTCTGGGCTTGGGGACGCGCGTGTGCCCCGCTTTCCCCGCGGCTACTCAGAGCCCTCCGCTTCACCGCCAGCCCCTGGCTGCTGAAGGAGAGGCCGAGAGTGGGGCCCGAGGGAGCCTGCTGCAGCCAAAGCCCGCTTGGGCCTCCGAGGGCTCCATGCTGGGCCCGAAGTGTCCCCTCGACCCCCAGCCGGGACCGGCAGAGGCCAGACTACGGCCGCCCTCCGCTTAGCCCGGCCGCTAGTGGCTTGCTGGGGCTGCGCAACAAAGGGTGGCATCGCGGCGGCGCGGGCAGGGACCACAGTGGTTCAATATTAGCTTTTCATTCCAGTCTATTGTGCCCATCTGAGATAATATTGACTCTGAGGTGAGAGCCCACAGACGACAGAGCTTGTCTAACACTCCGCTGCAGGGCGCTCAGAGGGAAGAGAACCAGAAGCAGAGAGTTAAAGAGACTGCAAATAAAAGCTGCTCGCGGTGCGGCGCGCCGCGGGGCAGCCCACGGTCCCCGAAGTGGGGCGCTGGCCACTGCGTGCGCCCAGAACCTCGGATCCGGGAACTAGGGGTCGTGGAAGGGTCTCGGGGTCCCGAGGCTGCTCTAAGGAGGGGCACTGCGCGTTGCCATCGAAAACAGCCCTCGTTTGACACACGCTGCCATCTTCCAGACAATTGATTTTGAGGTTCCTCTTCTAAGTAATTCTGGAGACAAACTAATTCGTGGAACACACTTTTAGGTTGCTAGTAAGTCAAAACTGGCCACTGAGCTATTTTCCGCCTTTAAACGGTGTAACTCTTTAGGGTAACTTTTCTCTCAAAGTATTTCTCCTATTTCTCTAGCCTGAGAAGGGAAACACATGCAGCAATTATCATTAAACGGCATTACTTGCGAGTGCGTGGGTAATATCAAATTTCTAACTGTGCATTTGGCTGTGCTTTGAATCGCCTCCTTGCAGCCCATCTTTGGGTCCTCTAACTGCTTTGCTAACCACAGTTTTAAAGGGCCTCTGCAACGCTCCAGTCTTGCATATAAAGATTCGTTTCAATTTCCAAATTGCCTCTAAATGCCTACGTTGGAAAATGACACTTTAAGTTGTTTTACATGTTGGAGACAGAATACTTTAGGCTTATGCTCTGGGGACCAAATGCCAAACGCACAGGGCTTGCAATGAACATAGTGAGTGTGCCCTTGGGTGTCATTTACAAAATTTGTGCCCTCCCCCCAATTTGCAGTCTGACCTCTGTAAGAGATAATCCGTTAACTCCGTTACCCTCAATAAGGAGCTGGTCATTTGGGCTCTTTTCATCCACCCCAAGACACGTGGGCGTGCCGGGAGCTGGGATAGGGCGAGGGCTGGGGTGGCAGCCTCTGAGACCATGGTGTGCGTCCCTCCTTCCTCTCTGGCGCCCTGTACTGAGCTGGTGCTCTCGACAAGGAGCTCCAGCACAGCACCTCGGATACTTCAGAGGACATTCTGTGTCCTATATACGATCTATAACATATATGGTCCCTTTGTATTGAAAACTGGTTGACATACAATATGTATTATATGGTTTCATCGTGTTATATGTTGCTTAATATATATTTAACATCTAGTTCCTATATTACATTATTATATTACTTATTTAACATATAATGTTATATTGTACATTATATAATGTATCTTGTATACAAGTCTGGATATACATAGGTAATATTTATTTGTGTGTAAAGGTATTTGAGGGAGCCTTTAGGCTCCCTGGAAGTACATATTTGATCATTTTAATGTAACTTTGTAAAGTACTAATGGAAACCACTTTGAGACCAGCTATGTCTTTAGAACAAATACTCCGGTGTCCAATTTCGGCTCCAGGAAAAGGAGGGGCAGGGACAGCAGGTCCCCTCTGGAAAGTGGTTTTCCAAATGTCCATTCCCTGGGAACAGAGGAGATGATGCTCTGGACGCTGCCTCTTTTCGCTTGTGTTGTGGAGATGCTTTTGGTTTTGAGAGAGGCTGTTTAGAGGCACCGATGGTCCCTAAACTGATGTCATGAATTAAAAATGAATTTGAGGAGCGCAACATAGGCTCAGCTGAGGCGTCTGGGAGAGCAGCGGAGGCCTTGCACCTTGTGTTCGGGGCTCCAGCCTCGGTGCCGACGCAGGCAGCGCTGTCGCTGACGAGCGAGAGGACCGGCGAGCGAGAGGACCAGCGGAGGAGCTTGCGGGCTCCCGCAGGTGCCCGCCCCGCTGGCCACCGCTCGCCCGGACCCCAAACTAAGAAAAGCTGTCCCGGGCTTGGACCGCTTTCAGATCAGATGGTCCCAAGTGCAGCCCGCTTTTAATATCAATTAAGGGCTAAAATAAGCAGGCAGTCGGGAGTTCCCATAGGAGGGCAGGGGCCAGGCAGGCAGGAGAAAAATAAAGTCAGGATTTCAGATGTCCCTGGCGCCTTATCGCCCCTACAAAAGACAAGCACCGCTCAATTTAAGTAGGAAAGAAATTTTTAAAAGAAGTGGAAGTCAGGTATGGCCAACTAAAATGTAAGAGATGAGAAACGTCCTAACTTTACAGCCCAATAAACTGGAGGCTGCTAATTCAGAGGGCTGGGAGTTGGAAAGGGAAATTGGGAGGGGTGGGGGTAGATCCAGCAAAGGGGAAAGAGGAGGCAGATACTGTCAGGGTGCCATGCTGTTTATTTCTCAAAAGCAACCCCCCCCAAAGTGGTTATTGGGTAAACATCTTGTAGGACACAACAGTGAAACATGGCTAAAACCCAGAGCTTGGGCTCCCCACTTCTGGCAAAACCTGGGAGTTCAGAGAGGCCCAGACCCTGCCTGGGATCTGGTCCAGTCCCCAGCCTTGGGGGAAGGTTGTTGTGGATGTAGAGAAATGTAGGCTGTACCTCCCTGCTCTGTTCCAGAAGGGGTTCCCAGGTACCTGCTGGGATGAGCTGGGGAGGGTAGAGTGGGAGCCCAGGTAGGAGGAAACAGAATGTCTTATTGCTAAAAATAAAACAACCTACTCCCCCCACCCAGATGGCTGCAGTTCCAGGGCCTGGCTGCACAGATGAGGAGTGCATCATGGTGCCAACCATGTGGATGTGGATTTCTCCAGATGGGCTTGGGCACATCTGGCCCATCCGCAGCATTTTCTTCACCCAGGTGATCCATCTTGCCCATACCCTGTGTGATGGAAAACTTTATTCTAATGGTGCGAGCATCAGCGTTCCATATTTCTGCCCCCTGCTCTGAGCCCCCATGATACTAGTTTACAGGGCAGCTGCTCACGTGTGCTGAAAGCAAGATAGGGTCTGTTTCCTTTCTCATCTGCTGCCAGCGCACCTCAAGTGAGAGATAATTTACTTCTATCACAGATGGCACCTACCCCATGTACAGTGCTAAGCCCCTATTACAAGGACTTGTCTCATCCAGTCCTTGCAGCAATCCATTGACTCCATTAAAGTCTATTCCCATTTTCCATGTGAGAAAACTGAGGCTCATGCAAGGTCACATGCACAGGTAATAAATGAGGGAGTCTGAATTCCAACATCTTTTCCTCCCTCTTCACTCTTATTTCCTATCAAAATGCCCACTTTTCACCAGTGAGGAAGTCAATGCCCACAGGGGCAAGGAAAGAGATAATACTTGGCTCTTTAGTCCTCCAAAAAGTCAACAACCATCAGCTACAGAACCTGGATCCCCCACTCCCTCTCCAGCATTCATTCCAGGTTCAGAAGAGATAACACAGTTGATGCCTGGATAGCATGTGTGGTTTACAAAGAGCCTGATCACACCTCACTTCAGTCACCTCTCTCACCAGCCCTGTGAGGTGAACACTGTCACTATCACCCCATTTTAGAGAGGCAGAAATGGGCTCTGTGAGGTTGCACAACTCGCTCACTCACTGCCCAGCCAGTCTGTGCAGAACCCTGGCACCACCCAGGCCGGCCCATTCCAAGCCTCCCAGCTCTGTAGATTACCACATATGGGACCATTTAACCAATGAAGTTAGGCCTTGCATTCTGTTGTGAAATTGCTAGGTTTTCTCTTTTTCATGTTTTAACTGTTCCTGCAAATATTATTTCAGGATCCAAACTTCCTCTGCATTTATGCCTCGCTTACACTGATTTCTTCCCCATGTGTGCACCCATCTGTATTGCAGAGCCACCAAGGAAACAGAACAAGGAATTGCCCCTTACCTGTGGTCAGGTGATATTCAGAGACCATGGTGTATTATAGGTTTTATCTGTAATTGTATATTCTGCCCTATGACCCTTTGCCTTACATGTGTCACTAAAACTCAAATGTGTGATCAAGAGTTTCCAATTATGTGTGTGTGTATTTTTTTTTCATGACTTTCATAGTATTTTTAACCCTTACTTTAGATAATGTTTTCTCTTTGCTAAGATCCAAGGGGAAGAGTTTAAGGTAGAAATGATCCCTTGGTCAAATGGTTCTACATTCAAAGAGATAACCAAGAATCCAGACAGGAAGTGGCTTAAGAGGTCTCTGACCTCAAGGTAAAGTACCAAGTCCCCAGACACTAGCAAGAGCCTGCCAGGGGGGGATGTTCTCAGCCTTCAGACAACCAGAGGCCCCTCACCAGGCTTATTCTGAATCTCATTTATTCACATCTCCACAAGAGCTGTGCCCCTCTAGCCCCATAAAGAAGCTTTTTTCCCTCATTATTATAAAAGTATATATGTATATTTTTATATCATACCAGAAGGTGTGAAGAAGTCAGTAACCATCATGCAAATTCCCCCTACCCAGAGGCCACCAATGCCACACATTTTGGGATGTTGACTTTTGACATCTTGGAAAAGAAAAGAAATTAGATTATGTCTACACATTTTTGTTATTGTTGTTTCAGTGAATAAAAGAAGGAAGCAGGCTATGTGATTCTGTTTATATAAGGTAACAGGCAAAACTAATCTCTGGATATGGAATTCAGAATGGTGTTTGCCTCTGGCAGGGGTTGACTGGGGAAAGGCACAGGGAACTTTCTGGGGTGCTAGAAATGTTCTAGAACTTGTTTTGGGTGATGGTAACACAGATGTATACACTTGCCAAAACTCATCAAACTTAAGATTTTTAAGTATTTTACTGTAAATCATTACACCTTAGTAAAGAAAAACAATGAAAGGAAAAAAATCTTGGACAAATGTTGTAGCAAAAGACTGAGCTAAAAATCATGAGATGCTGAGCTAAGACCAGCCACAGGACATCCAGAGCTTTTCAGGGGTGGGGGGTTTACCTTCATTCCAGCCTCTCCCCGGGGCTCCCCTTTGTTAAATCCAAGAAGGCTGGCTCCTTAAAAGGGCAATGCAATCTTAAGATCCTGCTGGGGCCCATCGTAGCCAGAGTCCCTCTGCTTTAATGCTATTACCCTGTCCTGACCTAGTGAGGCGCTGCATTTCCTGATAGGCAGGGCTCCCTTGGAGCCTAAGAGGAATCCATACTTGAGTCAGGAAAGAAGACAGAAGGCTTTAACTTTCAAACAGATTCCAAAAGTTTTTTTCTCAGTCACTGTGTTGGGCTCAGAACATTATCCCTAATAATAATAATGTTATCAATGGTGGTCAAAATTCCACCAAAAAAACCTATTAAATGCTTACTCACAAAAATATAGAATTTTCAACTTTGTGTGAACTTTAGTGTATTGAGTGATAGTGGTTGCATGCCATGAAAAAAAAAAAAAAGAGAGGAAAACAATATCCATTTTTTTCCAAATATATACCTACTTTCCAGGCACTGTGTTGGCATTTGGGATTCAAAAGCCTTCAAGAAACTCACTCTCTAGTGGAGGAAGACTATCTTGTAAATACATAAGTGCAGTAAAATCTTATACATGTTGTGATAGAGGTTGTCATAATTAAACATAACAGACAAATAGAAGAGAATGTTGGTTGGCAAGGGAAAACAAATGTTTGAGCAGGGAGGGTTGATGGGGTGAGGAATTAGATGAAGACCTTTAGAGAGACTCTAAGGAGTCATAGGCACTTTGAAAGGCAATGGCCCTGAAGGTGATTCTACCTCCAAATATATGTCTTTCTTTTTCTGTGACAGCATCCCAGTTTAACTTCTCAGTCACTATTGAGGTGGGTTGATTGTTCTTGACTTTCAAATTATTTGAAGGGAGAAGTAGACAAAACTTACAATTCCCAAGGGAAAAGGAAAGAACATTTTAAAGGTAGGCAAACTTAGGAGAAGGATTGCCAGAAGTGGATTGACTGAGTAGTGAGGAAGGAAAAAGCAAAAACCCCAGCACTGGAGAAGAAAGGAAAGGCCAAGTTCCCCACACCAGCCACCAGAGGGTGAAGCTGGCTCAGGGTGGCTTAGATGCTGTCTCTACAGTGAGAACAGAGTGGCTTAGGAGCCCCTGTGCCCTCAGAAGTAGGGAAGTATGGGACCACTTAAAATCAGGTATTTATAGCATTTTCAGATCACTTTTTCATTCTACCAATATTGAGCGTTTAACATTTATAAGGAAATCTGCAATTGACCTGTAATTAACAGGGTTAGAAAATGGATTCAGTCATGGTGCTTACCCTTAAGAACTAGTTGGGAAACTAGACAGCTAGTTATTATTTAATATGATAAGTGCCCAAACATAAAATACTCAGGAAAAAGATGCTGACATTATATTTAAATGACACAAGATAAGGAAATATTTCCTGTATTTCTTCCCAAGAAACTCCTGTGGGTGGAGGAAGACCAATATCCCAGGAGATTCTTTAGAAAAAACAGTAAGGTATTTCAGTAACTGATAGGCAGTAAGACATGGCAAGGAGGGGGATGTGTGATTGAACCCAGGCCGGTAGAAAGGATATATGGAGCAAGAGACAAAAAGGGAACAACGATTTATTAAGTGCTTCCTGTGTGTCAGGTAGTTTACATATACTAGCACATTTAATTGCCATAAAACCCTTCCAGGGGAGGTATATGTATCCCTCTTTTACAGGTTAAAACACTGGGGCTCACAGGGGTTAAGGAAATTCTCCAAAGACACACACAGAATGTGACAGAGCAAGGATTCAAATATTTTTGTCTGTCTGATTCCTAAGCCCTGACTTCAAGCCACAACTCATCAGGGGGCAATAACAATGCAAGGTACTGACCTCACACAATTGTTCTGAAGATGGAGTACAATCAGGCAGTCAAAATGCCTTTGTAAAGTGCAGGCATCAGACAAGCATTAATTGTTAAAATGGTTTGCAGCTATGTCTTCCCCTTCTGGTCAGTTATTCATTCTACAAATATTTCTTGTGCGCACGTGGTAAGCTAGGCTCTGTTCTGGGCACAGGGGATACAGCAGGGGAAAAATCAGACAAAATCTTTACCTCCTGGAGCTGACATTCGCAGCAGGACAGTCCGCTGGCACGAAGAAAAAGATTGATCAGCCACGTGAGAGAGACAGTGAACCTAAGGTTGAACAAATCTATATCTATATATCCACTGTTTAGGATATTGAAAAATTGGAAACAACCTAAATGGAGACTGGTAAAAAAAAAATATTATGATCTTTCCATACTACAGAAACCTTGTAGCTATTGCAAAGATGGAAGTAGCTCTCTCTTGGTAGTATCTCCAAGACCTATTAAAGGGAGAAAAAAGCAAGTTCCAGAACAATATATAATATGATCCCATTAATGTTTAAAATAAACACTGCTTGTTTCTATTTGTGTGTGTGTGTGTGCATGTGTATATTCAAACACTAATATATGGTTACATGTGTATACTTAGATGTAAACTCAGAGAAAAGTTCTGGAAAGGTATCAAGCTGACAACCATGTTGCTTCAGGAGAGGAGAGGAAAACCAGTGGGGAATTGTGTAAACTGGGCACGTTTACCACTTTTACTAACTACCATGTATACTTCTCGATTGTTTAATTTCTGACGATGAGAATGCATTCGTGTATTGCTTCTGTAATTAAACAAGCATGTGGGTACAATTTAGTTATTGCAATATGATTGTGGATGACAACTGTTACTCTTTTAATCTCCTTTAATGTTGTTTTAATATGTCCATGGAGAGATATATATGTATAGATGGGATGATGCCAAAACAGAAAAGATAGAATTAAACCATGGTAACCTGGCATGGAAATCTTGCCTCTCCCCACCCCACCTGCAGTTTACAGTGAAACATTTTTTAAGAGCATCATGGGATGTTGGCTAGAAATCCCTGATCTCCCAGTTCTGAGGGACATGTAATTATTTCACGGTTAAGTAGCCTCAAGGATCTTTGTGATAGATATGACTTCATTATGACAGCATCAGGCCTCTTCCAGCAGTAATTGAGCTTTGGGTGGAGCCACTGTGGGTTTCTGGTGTGTGAGGAGTGGCTCCCAACAGGGTCCTCCTGGTTTCCTAACCAAGTCAAGCACACTGACCTTAGCTCTGGCTGATCTCTGAAAACCTGCTTAATGTATCCCATCCGAATCTCTTCTGTTGTCTCTCTCTGTGACCTTGGGCAAGTCTTCGCTCTTTCTGGGTCTCCAATGGAGGGAATTGGACTGTATATCCTAGAATGTCATTTCCAGTCCTAAACTTCTAATTGCTATTATGGCAAGTTGTTACAGAAGACCACTTTCCATACATTCATTCACATGCACCTGCTGTGTGCTGGGGACAGAGCCACAAGGAGACAAGGTTCCCAGTGCTAAGGATCTGCTCATGGTGGAGTCAGATTATTGGGGATATTGAAGCTGCTGAATCTTCTGGAAACTCTGCCAGTTTCTCAGATCTAGACTCAAAAACAGAAGCATGGGGGATCCTCCTCCACTTCTCCGCAGTCTCTGCCTGTAGATCTCTTGGGTAAAACTGGCCCTCCTCCAGCCCCTTAGTTCTGAACATAAAGCTGGTAGACCCTCTAGCCATGCTGGGTGGCCTAGATGCTAACCCACGCCCATGTTAGGGTAGGGAAAAGTGTCTCAGCATGGGGCCAGCGATGGCTTGAGGTCACAGAAGTTCCAGGAGCACTGGAGATGGGACTTGGGGGTCTTCTGGTCAGTCCACTCATTTCTCAAACTTTTATTGAGCACCTACTGCATTCCAGGCACCTTGCTAGATTGTAGGAGCACAGGTGTGAATCAATCAAACATAGGGCTTACAGACCAGGGAATTAGTGAGTGGAAACTTCCTGGGCAGGACAATACCCTCAGTTGGAGAATGCTCAGATCTGTGCCCTTCTCTGGGGGCCCCAAAGAATAATCAGCCCAACCAGTCTTGACCCCCACGTATCAGAAAGCTGCTGGAAGAGGCCCAGGAGCACCAGACACTGAGTCAGGAGCTGGGGGTCAGAGGTCAAACTATACTGTGGTAGGAAGCTCCACAGTGCCCTAGGTCAAGACCAAGCTGGAGCAAGGGGAACTTGCTTCCGTGGGCTGTGGATGGGTGTTTACCCAGAAGAGAAGAGGCCACATGGCAGGAGCAGAGAATTCCTGCCAAGTTGGCCCATCTCCCTTTCTCTCTCCACACTTCCTTGCTGTGTGACCAGGTAAAGGGCTCAACCTCTTGAGCCTCAGTTTTTTCTTCTATAAAATAGGAATAATAACAATTATGCTTGTTCTTCTTTTCTCAGTGGATGACTCTGAAGATCACACAAGGTAATGAGTGGAAAAGTGAATTATAAAGCAGTTTAAGATATAGGCTGATGCTGTTGTACGCTTTGAAGCGATGCATCTTCCTGCATTCCCCTCTCCACCCCTCGCCCCAAGAAGACCCCTTGCCAGGTCAGTGGTGTGAGGATTCCCAGCATAGTGAGTGCAGCAGCAGTGTGGGGGTTGAGGTTGGGGGGAGGAATCCCTGCCCCGCTCAGCACTTGTGGCTGGAGGGATCCACCCAGAGTCCCATACAAGGTGAGCGGGTGAGCTGCCACTGGCATGGGCTGAGCAGCCCATCACTGCTGAGGGCGCAGGTCCCACCCTGAAACCCACTGCACCGATGCCTTGTATGTGGGCGGCTTCCAACCAAGAGTGCCCAGGGCATGGGGTGATCTGCAGCCCCACAGGTGGCTGTAAGTGGCATTTTCAGCGCATTTGTGGGCTCCTTTGCAGGGAGAGGCTATGTCGTGGTCTTGCAGGCTCCTTAGTAGGAAGAAGAGACTCTTTGGGCTAGCAAGAGCCTGAGTCTCAGGAGACTCAGCTCCTTGTGGTCCTCATGTGCTGTTAACCTTAGGCATGTCCCCTCACCTCTCTGGGAAGATTTGTTAGATATGCATTGTTTTTATTATAAAACTGATACATGATCAAAAAAACCTTAAATATGACAGAAAAAGAAAGAATCAAAATAAAGGTGTCCTACATCCTACCCACCATTGACAGTCTGCTATAAAAATTCTTTTAAATATACAAATAGCTATATATGCTCCTTAGACAGAAATTGGGCTCACAAAGATGTATTGTTCTCTTGCTTGCTCTCTTCCCTTGTCGATACACCTCGGGCTTTTTGCCTCCGACAATGTACAGGTCTGCCTCATTTGTTCAGTCAACCACATAGTATTCCAGTCTCTTTGGACTACTTCCTGGATCTTTACACAGGGTAAATTTCCTGAGATGAAATTACTGGATCAAAGTATTTTTCCATACCCTCAATGTGTTGAACGTTATCATTCCCTTTGAGAACTTTGACAGTGGTGAGTGAAAATAATATTTTATTGTTCTAATTTTAAATTGTTTGATTATTAGTGAGGTTGAGCATCTTTTTGCATGTTTAGTGGTTATTTGTATTGCTTTTTCTATATAAAGCTTGCTCCCAGATTTTCTATTGGAATGATAGTCTTTCTCTTATCTTAAAATAGCACTTTATATAGTAAAGCTCTTAATCTATTGCTTGTCATAAAAGTTGCATTCTTTTTCCTAGTTTGTCCTTTGTTTATAGTATGTGCTTCCCATCCCAAAGACTTAAATATCTATGCAGGCAAAATTGTTTTTTCCTTTGTGGATTTTGAGGTTTACCTCTTTTTAAGAAAGGCCTTTTTCATTCTCAAGATTATGGAATTATTATTCTTTACTTTCTTTTATAACTTTTATAATTAAAAAAATGTGTACATCTTTAATACATTTGTAATTTTTTTTTCTGTGAATGTAGTACGAGGTGAAAATTCACTTCCCCCCCCCTTCAAATGAATAACCAATTATTCAACACCATTTATGGAACAATCTAGACTTGCTCCACTAACAGGAAATACAATCTTTATCACACACTAGATTCCTATATACTGGTCCATTAACCTCTTTTCTTCCATTTATTCTATTCTGCATTCTATTTTATTTATTAGCATATTTGATATTCCTACAACATTGTCATATTCTTTAATTACTCGGACTTTGTAATATCTTTTAAAATCCAATAGGGCAAGCCTCCTCTCATCATTAATCTTTTAGGAAATTGTCTTTTCCCATGTATCTATTCTCCTAGATAATATTTAGAATTAACTTGCCAGTTAATTTAGTCAGAAATTTTATTGGAATTGTGTAAAATTTATAAACTAATTTGAGAAAGAATTGAAATTTTCACAATATTTAGTCATCCCAATCAGAAATACAATAATCTAGATTTTCTTTGATGTACTTCATTATTTGCTTCTAAACAGGTCTCAGATATTTCTTGGATGAATTACTTATTGTGTTTTTAGTTTTGTGGATGATTTATGCTTTGTTTTGTTTTGTTTTGCTGTAGTGAATGGAATAATTTTTCATTTTATATTTTTTACTTGTTATTACTATTATGTGAGAAAAATATTTAGTTTGGGTCTGGGAATCCTTGTGAACTCTCTTATTGTTTCTATTAAGTAATCAGTTGAGTCTCTTGGATTTTCCATTTAATAACTGCTTTACTTAATATCAAAGTAAACCATGGCTAGTGTAGAAAATGGAAACATACAAAAGGAAAGAAACAGAAAGTACCTGTAAAACCTACTCTTCAAAAATAATCACTCTTAACATTTTGATAAATGTCCCTCAAATATATATGTATACAGTTAAAAAAGTATCATAATATATATAATATATAATATTATACATATACTGAAGTAGACCTATGTAAATGTCTAAGAATTAAGTAGACATATGTATATATAGCTTTGCAAACAGCAACATAATATGCATAATGTTTTATAATCCACGTTTCCTACTTGGTAAAATTTTATAAACCCTTTTCCACATTATTCTCATATATTATCATTTTAATGGCTACACTAACTGTATGAATTTATTTACACAATCCCCTAACTTCAGACATTTAGGTTGGGTCTTTTGATATTAGAAATAATTCAGTGGTGAACATCTGATTAGCTACATTTTTGTGAATATTAACAATTATTTCTTTAGGAAAAATTTCTAGAACTGGAATTTTTAGGTCCAAAGGCATACAACAACCTAAGCTTTTGTGACCAATTAACAAATTGCCCTTCAGAAAGCATGTGCCAATGTACTCTCCCACCTCCACTTATTAATATACATTTTTCTTTACGTCCCACTTTCTTCAGTAAACATTATCCCATAGATATTTTGTAAGTTCTTAAGCTCAGTGGCCACATTGTTTTAACGGTAACGGAGTGTTTTGCCAGCCACCAACCCTCAGCAGTCCCTTCAGTTGCCTGGGATAAACCTAAGAGTTCCTGCCTTCCAGCCCAAGGAACCTCAGTCTGGGGCTCCATCTTCCAAGGTAAAACTGAAATGGTTAACGCAGCCTCAACCCTTTGCCGCCTGCACTTGGGAAGGTGGCAGTGGGGGCTCCGTGAAATGTTAGTCCTACTCTAAGAGATCACTACCTACAGGTAGCAGAAGATTCGTTTGTGCTTTAAATAAAAACGCCTCTTTCCTGTCATTCTTTATCAGGGCAAAGAGTGTCATATTTCTCCCCATCAGGTGTTCACTTGGCAAGGAACTCACCTAATTCAGAAACCCTTCCAGCAAGGGGATACTTTTTTCTAAGCAGCACAGGACTACAAACACATCTGCATTGACAAGTTGCAACTTATATCCTTCTATGGCATTTTTGCTCTTTTGAAAATGTTAATAAAAACTTAATGTGGAAAAAAAACAACTTTTTCCAAATATGTGTACCAATGGGCCCGAGGCGACTCATACTTTCTTATGAAATAAAGTAGGTCACTCACATCAATCATGTTGTCTTAGCACATTTTTTCCAAATTAGGAATTCTCAATCCATCATATCGAGTTATGGCATCCCTTTCCCAAACATTTCCTTTTAATATGCTCTTTAACATGATAAGCAAATCTAATAGAATGCATTAGTGTCACTTTTCAGTGATGGAGTGTTTCCTCCTGTTGCAATCCACGATGAGTTCAGGGAGACATTTTTACCAGCTCGCTCTCGAACAGCGAGCGCTTGTCAAAAATATGACAATAGTCCCAAAGCAGCCAACATCCCACTTGGAAAGATCACCAAGGGCTCCTACCTCACCTCTGCATGCGCCATAGATGTAGAAACTCAAAAGATATATATGCCCCCAAACAAAAATAATAAATCCAGATTGTGTACGTGAGGGGAGTGTTTAAACGTGGCCTGTCGATTCAGCAGCGTTGCACATGAATACGTACTATCCTATGTAGATCAAAAGCCTGCACTGGGCTTCCTTTTAAAACCACATTGCTCGCAGAACACTTCCAAATCTCCTAGATGGTGCAGAAAGGGAGAATCCTTGGCTCAATATGTGTGAGATTCTCCAAAACCGATTACCATCTTTTGCAAGTGGCTTTGGACCCTGTGTGAGATGCTTGCTCTGTTTATAATCACTTGAGATAAATATATTTGCATGTCCATGTATCTGACAACGTTTACCTGGCAAAAACAGGGTATTTGTTTCTACTTGGATCTCTGGTTCTTGGACTCATATGTTCAGTGTTAGCACTTGAGTTTCTTGAGGGATTTCTTTGTTTGTTTGTTTGGACAGAGTTTTGGAATAAAACATTTGGGAAAGTTGGGAATGGGAGAGGTTTGTAGAGCGCCCAGGAATTCAGCTGTTTCAGGCTTTGGGCCACCCAACAGGAAAACATCTGAATGGAAGAGGGAAAGTTCATTTTGTTTTCTGTATCTTCGGTCTACTGGACCTTTCATCTGGACATGTGGGGTCATGTCCACACCGGCATGGATGGCCCAGTCTGCGAACCACATCACTTGTCCTTCATGTCTTGGGGCCACTGGCTATAGCTTCCTGACACTGCATCATTATTGCCTGGAGCTATTGACTTGAGGCTGTGTGTCCCAAGAAACGTCATTAACTCGTTCTCAACAAAAATGACTGTGCCAGGGGCAGGGAGGACACAGAAATGAGGCATCGTTCCTGCCCTTGAGCAGCTTGAAGTCAGGTTTGATATCGAATCGAAGGTGATGAAGAAAGGAAAAAAAGTGCCCAGAGAGTTCAGAGCAGGGAGAGGTGGCTGCCAGGTAGGGCTGGAAATGATAGAAGATTAAGGAGAAGATGACCTTTGAACCAGGCCCCTGGGACTAGGCTTTGGATACGTGCACACGGGGCAGGGCATTCTACAGAGCAGGCTAGAGGGGCAGGCACGGGAAAGCATGCAGGGGAGGGCGCGTGACCGACACTTCAGGCCCAGTGGAAGGCAGGCTGCATAAACAGAAGCAGGAGAAGAAATCAGGGGAGGGAGGTCCAAGAAAGTGTGCGAGGAGCCTTGAATGCCAAGCCAAGGAGAAAAGCCTCTAAGGAGCGCTCCCCCTCCCACGCCCCCAAAATTGTTCTGGTCACATCAACACATTTGCCTACAATAAGAAGATTATTAGGGGGACAATATTTATGTTGCTGCATTTGAACTCCTTCAGTTTTCTCTTTTATACTTCTACACATAGGCAAATGCTATAGTAATTAAGCATTTTCCATTGCCGTGGTTTGGAGCATGTTCTTGGAAATTCCTGCTGGGCTCAAAACCATCACTCGCAGAGGTTTAGGATTCTCCCAAGTTTTATTGTTTTCCATGAGTTGATTACAAGTTGTAGAAGCTGCCACTTTCCCTCTGGCCCATGGCGCCAGCGGGGACTAACCAATGCAAGACTTCAGGTGCTTTGGTAGCTTCATTTCTTTGTTCAACAAATATTTATTGAGCAACTATTAAGTGCCTAATATTGCTCTAAGTGTTGGGGATGACATGTGTAAACAAAACAGGCAGGGTCCCCACTTTCATGGAGTTGACTTTCTGGTGGGAAGCACAAAACGTGAGCAAGATAATTTCAGAGAACTGTAAGGAAAATAACTGAATTAAGAAGAGAGACACGACAGAGGGCAACTGGAGGCAGAGAGGCCACACAGAGAAGGTGGTCAGAGAGGGCCTGCAGACCAGGGAGGAGAAGGAGCCAGTGAGATGCAGAGCTGGGGAGAAGCCCTGCAAGCAGCGGGCACAGCCAGTGCCAACGCATGGTGAGCTGGAAGAAGCCACAGAGCCAGGGGGGATGAGGACAGACGGGGCTGGAACCCGGCAGGAGCCGACTGGGAATTTGAGGGGCAAAGGGAAGCCCCTGCAGGTTTTAAGCAGGGCAGTGACTGTGCTATGAGTGTTGGGGTACCCGTTTCTGAGGCGCCACTAGCCGCCATCTGCTCTGGCCTTCCTGTTGCCGACTTCCCCGCAAAGTCAAAACGAGTGCTCCGAGTGCATCAGCTTTTATTTTTACAACAATCTTTGTACCCAAACCACCGTAGCATTTTTAATAACAAACTGGCAGGGAGTCAGACATCTGTACTTGAAAAAAGCCCAAGCCAAGTATTTCTAAATGTTTTATATTTACTTGTAACATTAGAATAACCATGAGGTTGCTTTTTGCATAATCGGAACCATTCTCATTAGGGTTCCACAGATCTCCCCCTTCGTGGGCTTGGGTGGTGGTTTTCATTAGGGCAGTGACATTGATCTGACGGGAGTGAATCTCTCCTTGAACGTTTGTGGAAAAAAAGGGAAGAAGTTGAGAGAAGCCAGGGCAAGCCAGGGAAATAAGAACTCTGGGAAGATAAGCATCAGCTTGGCCCTGCAGTGCCATGGAAAGAGTCCAGACTTCGAAGTTCAGCAGAGCTGGGCTCCAGGTCCAGCTGGCGACCCTGGGTAAGTCACTCAACCTCTCTGAGCTTCAGTTCACCCACAGACAAAATGGGGACGATAACAGAACCTACTTCTGAGGCCTACGTGAAATAAATAGGTAAAAGAGCCGGGTACAAGGGTGTTTTCTAGTAGCCTTCACCCAAAATCAGTATTGAACATACAGGATTGAGACAGCACCCACAGCGATTTATATCTGTTTCTAAAGTCAAATTGCAAGATTTAACAAATATACAGGACACCCAGTTAAATGTGAACTTCAGATAAACCATGAATAATTATTTAGGATGCATGTGTCCCATGCAATATTTGGGACATACTTATAATCAACAAGGATTTGTTGTTTATCTGCAATGTAAATTTAACTGGGCAGCCTGTAGTTTATCTGGAAACCCTATTCTAAAGGTTAAATAAATGGTCCTAAGAACATTAAGAAAGAGTGTTTTTGAGATCCAGTCCAGTCTTGGTCCACTAAACTGAGCACATGTGTCAGAAACAGTTTAATGTCCTTGTCAAGACTGTGCCTAGAACAGACCTGGCTATAGTAGGTGCTCAACAAAGATGTATTGCCTGAGCAGTGAAAAGACTATGGGACCTTGTCATGAGTCAGTTCAATTTGGTAGGGGTATACAGTGTAGACACGCCTTCCAGATCAAGCATCCCCCTTACCTGAGGTAGGTGAGCAGACAGATCCCACCCACAACCCCAGCCCCTGCTCCCCAATCCCGGAATAAACCTGGAATCTAAAAGGAGGCTGGTTTCAGCCACCTGCAGCCACTATGGAGCCAGGTCTGTGCAATTTACATCTCAGCCTCCGCCCCATAACAACATAGGCTGCAAGAATATTTCCCACCAACTCTTTTCGTACTTCATTTTATTTAAAAAGAAGATAAAACTTCCAAGCATAGAGTCCACTCATTTCCTCCCCTTCTTTCTGGTAAGCAGGAGACACCTGGGCTGGGAGGTAGGGAAGGGTGGGGCCGCAGGCCGGGAGAAGCTGGCAGGGGAAGGGAAAGTCAGGTGTGGCCCCTTCTTAGCCCCCCAGGCCGGCAAACGTCTACGTTTCCTGGGAAGTTGTGAGCTCGGAGGACTTCCCCAGGAATCCAGGCTGGGCTCGTAAAGAAATGATCCCAACATCAAGAAAAGAAGCCGGCCAGTAAATTCC
The DNA here is from genome assembly GCF_041146395.1 of Eulemur rufifrons. Lineage (NCBI taxonomy): Eukaryota > Metazoa > Chordata > Mammalia > Primates > Lemuridae > Eulemur > Eulemur rufifrons. The sequence continues at coordinate 60,134,865 of NC_091010.1, read as the reverse complement.
TCGTTAGTTCATTTTCTAAGACTTCTGAATGTGTTTTGAATTTTCTCTAAATTAAGATAATCATAAAAGGTTAAGATATTTAAACAGAGCGCCACCTGATCCCAGGGCTTGATTTGTATGCTTAATTAGTTCCCCAACATATGGTTCAGAGCTTCTTATAAAAACAGGGTAATGACTGGAGGTGTATTTGGGTATTAGATTGAATGATGTTAAAGGGACATTCAGACCCATCTCAAAGGCCTTAACCTGCCCTTGATCTGTGCTGGAAGCTTTTGCTGACATCTGTTTCAAAGAGATATCAAAAAAACTTTCCAGTGGCCTCATGATAAAACAAAAATCCATACGGAGATAGCTATCAGGCATTAAAATACTTAGGATTCAGCGTTGCCTGAGGAATGTGTGGCCCTAGAATATAAGTGTTCGGGGCGGGAGGTTGAGGAGGGGCTCAGACACTCTGAGAACTGCTGAGAGTGCAGTGCCTTGGCTCAATATGGAGAGGGAGCAGATGGGTCACAAATGTCCCCAGGGCCCTTTGTTCTTTTGTATATTTCAGTCCCTGATAATAAATCAGGTGCTCCTGAGTATGGAATGTAATTCGGGTCACCAGGAGCCCCAGGCCTCCCCCAGCCCAGCACCCTGCCCCGGGAAGGCAGTTTCCGAGACTCCACTCAGTAGGAGTGAGGTGTCGCAGACTCATCCCCTCTCGCTGGCCCAGTTGTGTGACGTGCCCCCCCCCCCACCAACCCCTGCAACATCCACAATGAAGGGGTTTGTGTATACATGAGATTTTTAAAAAACATGTGCTAGTCTGCATAATGCAACTTCCAGACAAGCCGCCTCCCCAACTTTCAAGCAGATTTCTGCCCCTAAATCCTTCTTAGACCGGCGCTCTGGGTCCATCCTATTTGGGCAAATTCGGGCCACTGTGGGAAATGGCTGCTCGTTGACTCGTCATAGTCATCTGGGCCGTAAAACAGGCCCCAGAGAGGCTCGGCCCACCCCTTTGACTTTCATACACCTTCTCCCCAAACTCATTCATTCATCCAGATACCCCCCAACCCCCCACCAAGTACTCATCAAACACCCATTGCGTGTGGAGTGTGCGGTGCTGCGGGAAAAGCAGAGCTGTCTTAGGTGTCGTTCTGCCCTCCAGCAGCGCCCAGTGGCAGGAGGGAGAGATGGCAGACGCAGGAAGAGTTGTTTGTGAGAGGCGCGAGCCCGTGAGCTAGCAAACGTGAGAGGGAGACATCACTGCAGGCAGACTATTCAGGGCAGCTTCACAGACAACACGGCTTTGCCCGGGCTCTGAATGACACACCCATTTGGACGATGGTCACTAAGAATGACAAGGCACTCCAGGTGGAGGAATGGCCTGAACAAAGGCCTAGAGAAGGGAAACCGCTGTGTGGTCCAAGAACAGTGCGTTGCTTTCCAGGTTACAAACAGCAGATACATCCCCGCTCATCTGCCCCTCAAACATCCTTATGAAGTCAGCAAGGCAGGTAGGTATCATTATGTCCATTTACAAATAAGAAAACCAAGGTGCATAGAGGTCGTATGCATTCCCCAAGGTTTCGCAGCTCAGACGCAGTGGAACCCAGATGCAAATTCAGACTTGGACTTCCCATCTCCACATGAGGCTGAAAAGTTAAGGCAAAGATTAGATTGCAGAGGGTCCTGAATAAAGACTGAGGAGGTGGCTATTTCCCCTGCAGTTACTGGGATTGTGGAAGATTTTGAGCAGGGCTGGAAGATCCATTAGGCAGCTGTGAGCAAAAAGGGGCTGGAGGTCAGGAAGATGAAAGAAGACGCTATGGTAGACCCTCAAAGGTCATTAGAGCCAGACTGGGCCAGGGGCCAGAGAACAGGGAGGAGAACACGAGTGCAAGGGAGGGGAGTTAGGCTCCTGTCATGCAGGAGGCAGGAAGAGGCTCCAAGAACCATCGCAGCTGTGCTTCCAAAGAGCTAATTCCTCCCAAAGCCAGCTGAGATTTTAGCATCAATGATAGCTCCAGTTTCTGGTGATTCCAGTGAGCCAGGCACTTCTTCATTTAGGCCTCATAACAACACTATGACGTGGCTGTTCTTTTTCTCTCCATTTTACAGACGAGCAAACTGAGGCACAGAGTAGCTAAGGAACTTAACAGTGGTTACCCAGGAAGGAAATGGTTTCAGCTGAGATGTGAGCAGCTGTTCCCACCCAGAGCCTGAACTCCTGACCACTGCCTACACCTGCCCACGTTAGCGCTTACATGCCACCCAGGTGACCAGGGAGAGGGCAGCTCCCCATTGTCCATCAAAGTGCACTTGCCTAGCCCCTGGCCTGCAAAACCTCCCCAGTCTGGCCCAAAGTTACCTTTTTCCTTCACTCCCTCCCCCTGGGCCCCAGAGGGATCCCCACCGCCACAGCCCAGCAAGCAGGAGGCCAGATCCCGGCTTCGATAGAGAGAGAGCGTGAGTCCCTGCGTGCTGCAGACCCATCCTGGGGCGTCACAGCAGGAGACCTCAACGCTGGGCCAAGCCGAGTGGGACTAAGATCAAAGCCAGCGGAGGGTGGCACAGCAACAAGGAACAGAAGTGAGCAGGGACAAGGCTGGTCCCATATCATTCCTGCAGCTGTGTCGATGGGCTGGGGCCTCTTTGAAGGTCTAGGACACCCCAACCCAGGGTGCAAGGCAGAGGCCCCGGGCCCCAGCCATGCCAGGACCTCCGCTCTCCTGGGGTTCCCGTGCCAGGGCCTGGGGGCCAACGAAATGGGGGGTGAGAAGTTGTCTGCGTAAACATGAGAGTTTAATTTCCCAGTCCAGCTGCTGTGGCCTCTCCTCCCAGGAATCCCTTCTTCTTGGCAGCATCGTGGGGCCCTGTGTCCACATCCCCACTCTCTGACATTGCTGCTTTCCTTTTCCTGCGCGAGTGTGGATCCACATGGCTTGCTTGGCTACGCCCCTCGTGGCTCTGGGCATAGCACCATGATGTTGTAGAATCTCCAGGAATCCTGGAGACCTGCCTGATGAAGAGACGTGTCCTTTGTATGACCCTAGGTCCACAAAAGCACTCAGGGGGGACATTTCCTGACAGGCGGGATGGCACACAGCATGGGAAGGGCGCTGTCCAGGGAGCCCAGACCCAGAGTGCTATCCTGGCTTTGCCACTGACTTCCTGAGCACCCCAAGACAGACCGCATCACCTCATTTACCCATCTATGGCCCTAAAGAAAGGCTAGCTGATCCCAAGTTCCCACAAAGTTCTGACCTGCCAAGTGTAGGCATAAATCACACTTCCTCATCCTTCACCTTGCCCCTTGAAAGGTGATCAAATGCTGGGATTTCTCATCTTTGCCTGCTGACCCCCTCTTGGTCAGGCTTTAGTTCTGGGTCACCTCTTCCAGGAAGCCTTCCCTGACCACCACTACAGCAGCCCCTTGCCATCTCCCTGGCAGTCTGTACCATGTCACCCTGTTTGTCATTTCCATCTGACCTTTTCCTGTCTGTTTCCTCACTTTCTCATTTCTGTCCCCCTGGATAGGATGTAAGTTCCAGAACAGGAGGGAGTCTGCCTGAACTCGCCTCTGCTGCTCCTTGCTCTGTCTCAGAGCCCAGGAGGGCGCCTGTAACAGAACTTGTGCTCAACTGATATGCGTTGAATGAATGAATGATCCGTGAGCACTTTTCTGTGCTGTTAGACATTCTACAATAATCGTGGATATAATGGCTTCGTAATAGTCCATACAAAATGTGGGTGCCTCAAAATACATTAAACCAATCCCCAGTGTGGGACATTTCCATTGTTTCCATGGGTAACTATCATGTATTAAGTGCCTAAGAGGGTGGCTTTTGTTTCCCTATTTTGCTGTCTGTCTCCCACGGTAAGCATGACAGCTCCACGGGAACAGGGACCTTTTCTGTCTTGTATATTACTGTCCCCAGTGCCAAACATAGGGCCTGGCACATAGTTTCTGTTCAAAGGTATATATTAGATAAATTTATTAAACTAAATAAAGTAAAGGGCTTTCCTCTCCCCAAGAATGCTTTTTCCTTGTTCTTCCCTACGGTTCTACATTTTAAAAGTTATTTGTCTACCAAGCAAAAGCACTTATAATGTTCTCATTGCTTTCCTATTTTGAAAGGTTAATTCTGCAGTCCCGTCATTTGGGCAGCTTCTGACCACCACGAGAGAATTAGCGGCACCGTGTCCAGCTGACACCGTTCCAGATCCCTGCAAAGGAAGGTGGCACATCGGCCAGCCCAGGTGACCTTAGAGGGCACAGCCTTGTCCCCACTGCAAGTTGCCACAAGGGGGAAGCAGGGTTCACTTCCCACTGTGGAAGCCCAAAAGGCCAATTCCTCCCCCTCCACACCCCGGGGCCAGAGAGGGCCAGGCTTAGGAGCGTGCTTGGCCGACTGAATGGCCTTTCCCAGGCCCAGAGGCAGGGGAAGAGATGGAGGCATGTGAGGAAAAATGAGAGGTGATAGACCCCAGCTCAGGCTAGAAGTCCAAGATCAAGCTGTCATCAGGGCAGGTTCCTTCTGAAGGAGAATCTGCTCCACACCTCTCTCCTCGCTGCTGGTGGTTGCTGGCAATCCTTGGTGTCCCTTGTCTTGTGGCAGGTTAACCTCAGTCTCCGCTTCCATTTTCACGTGGCATTCTCCTCTCTGTCTCTCCGCTTCCAAATTTCCCTCTTCCTAGAAGGACCCTAATCATTATATTAAGGCCCACCCTAATCCAATATAACCTCATCTTAACTTGATTACATCTCCAAAGACCCTACTTCTTAGTAAGGGCCCATCCACAGGCTCCAGTGAACAGGAATTTGGGGGCAGTGCTATTCAACCCAGTGTCTCCAGCCCCAGAGAGAGGAAGGAGCTATGTCAATGCTTCAGTCTGAGGGGGATAAGAATGGAGGTCATAGTGAGGTCCTTCTCCAGCCAGTGTGCTGTGGCCTTGAGCCTGGGATTCTAGAACTCAAGACCCTTGGAATAGAAGGGACAAGTTCCAGTCTATGGGAGACAGCCTTAGAACGGTCCAGTCTGGCTTACCCTGCCAACGATAAGATTTGGGCCATTGTCATGGACTCTCAAGGTTTTTGCTTAAAGGACATTCAGAGGTCGCATCCACCATTTTCTCATCTTATAGTAGTCCAGGGAACTTATTTTCCTCAAGTTGCACTTGGTGAGTGGCCAAGTTAGGTCAAGAGCCCAGCCTCTTGACCCTGCCCTGTACCCTGCATACACGGTCATCTATCTTAAATATTAATTCTTTTTTTTTTTTAAGACAGGATCTTGCTCTGTTCCCCAGACTGGAATGCAGTGGCTCAATCATAGCTCATCGTAACCTCCAACTCCTGGGCTCAAACAATCCTCCTGCCTCAGCCTCCCGAGTAGCTGGGACTACAAATGCCCACCACCATGTCCAGCTATTTTTTTAATTTTTTGCACAGATCGGGTCTCAGTAGGTTGCCCAGGCTGGTCTTGAACTCCTGGCCTCAAGCGATCCTCCCGCCTCAGCTTCCTAAAGGGCTGGGATTATAGGCATGAGCCACTGCACCCAGCCCTTGAGGGAGAAACTTCTATCTCTTCTAGCAGATAGGGAAACTGAGGCCAAGTGTAGCTCATAGGCATTTTGTTTTGTTTTTGTTTTGTTATTTAATCTGAGTGTCTGTAAGTGGAGCGAGCATTCACCAGTTGTCAAAGGTCCATCATACCCTGTTATCATAACCACACTCACTTAAAAAATTGAGATTTTTTTTTTACAGTTTATTGAGATATAATTCCTATACCATACAAGTAATCCATTTAAAATATATAATTCAGTGGTTTTGGGTAATTCACAGATGAGTGCAACCATAACCACAGTCCATTCTAGAACATTTCTGTCATCTCAAAAAGCAACCCCATACCTTTTAGCTGTCATCTCCCTATCCTCCCACCCAACCCCCAAAAGCCCTAAGCAGCCACTACTCTACTTTTCATCACTACAGACTTGCTTATTCTAGACATTTCATATAAATGAAACCATATATGTGGCCTTTTGTGTCTGGCTTCTTTCATCCAACATAACCGTTCACCAGGTTCATCCACACTGTAGTGTGTATCAGGACTTCACTCCTTTTTATGGGTGAATAATATTCCATTGTATGGACAGACCCCTTTATTTATCCACTTGTCAGTTGATGGACATTTTGGAAGATAATGCTTTCTTTTCTTTTCTTTCTTTCTTTCTTTTTTTTTTTTTTTTTTTTTTTGTAGAGACAGGGTCTCACTATGTTGCCCAGGCTAGTCTCTAATTCCTGGCCTCAAGTGATCCTTCCACCTTGGCCTTCCAAAGTGCTAGGATTACAGGCACGAGCCACTGCACCAGGCCTGGGAAATAATGCTTTCTTGATACCTGTGCCAGTCCCTGTTCCAAGTACTTTATCTCATTCAATCCTAACAACAACAGCTTATCGGGTAGGCACTGTTGTTACCCCTATTTTACAGAGAAGAAAACTGAAGCACAGAGATGTTATCTAACTTGCCCAAGGTCCACAGCTAGTGACATCTGCTTGGCCATTGAGTTTGCTTGTAATTCCCAGTGACACACAATCCTCTTTTTATAAGTGTCTTCAGGGGAAACTCATACACACCTAGCCCCTTCCTTTATCCCTAAGTGGAATCCAAAATGGCGCAGAGAGGACCTCCTGGCTTCATTACCACCCTCCAACTTGGCTCCTTCTCTGCACTGTCCAGTCACCCCCTCAGTCAGGAACATTCCAGAAAACCCCTCCTGCAATGTAAAAGCACCTTCATTCAACAAACCATGATTGGTCAACAAACCCCTTCAAGGGGTGTTATTTGAGCCCTATAAAATCCTCATTATTAGGGACTTCACTAATTCAATATTTGTGATCTTTTCAAGAGGCTGTGCTGGGCTAGAGTGGGATTTGGCCAGCAGCCACTTCTTACGTAGTGGAGATTCGTGGTATAAACAGGACCGTAGAAGCCGTGTTTAAACCAAGTGTGTTTAGGGCTCCTCAAAATTGCAGAAGCGCCCAGGAGCACCCCGTCGCTGAGATGCAAGTGGTGCCCAAGTCCTGTCTGTTCCTTAAGTAGGTCCCCTAGCGACCCAGCAGGTGACCTTGCTAAATGGGATAGTGAAAACACTCTTGCTACCAAACGGACCGTGACAGCGTCCCTTCAAAATCTGTTGTATTTCAGACTCACCCTCTGATTCTCTGAACCAAAGCCCAGGTACTCGGTTTCATTTTTCTATGGAAAAGCTTTTTTCCTCCAATCAGATATTCAGCAAAACGAGGTAGTGAGCCTCAAAATCGCCTTGGCGCCACCGCAGCCCGAGAAACAGTGAAGATTAGGTCCTAGCAAGGGACCGGCAGGGAAGGGGCTCTGGAGGGAACTTCTGAACTTGGAGCCTCCTTCCTCCTTCCTCCTTCCACAAAATCCTGTTATTCTTTCCACAGAGAAATTCCGCCCAGCTGAAAAGTCTGAGGGCCCCGGGTGACAGCCCTGCAGCCAGACAAGCCCTCAATACCTTAAGCCTATTGAGTCCTGGTCGCCTTTGATCTAGGCATTTCCTGTGGCAAGCGAGAGAGCGGGGAGTGTCCACCAATCCCAGCATTTCCAGAGTGAAACCTTCCACTTCTTTCTAGAATTTTTAGGCCCCAGATTGTAACAGATTGGGGCTCAGGCTGCCCCACCCCATCCTGGTTTGGGGGTTAATTATTTTAAAGTAACAAAGATTTCAATCATCTGCAGCCTTCCAGAGGATGCCTTTTATCCTGTCTGCAGTGACAGTCTATTGTGGGGAGTGGGTGAGAGTAGAGACACAGCAAAATATAGGGGGTCGTGACCCACTGCACCCCGGCTTCAAGCGTCCCCATTGGTGTGGGAGTAAAAACTACCAGCAGGGAAAGCCAGCGATCTATGGCCAGGCACTGACCACCCCCCGACTGGTTTTGTAGCTGACTTGTCCTATCTGAGCCCCTGTTTCTCCCGCCACAAAATGAAAGATTCGACAGGAAGGGACTGCTAACAGCTTTCAACTCATTTGCTAATTCTGACCTCCTGGTAGAGGCTGCCTGGGGTGCTGTGTTGAGGATTTTCAGGCTGAGCAGGAGAGAGAGCTGGGATCAATTAGCAATGTCTGCCACGAGCACGGGAAAGAGAGCAGTCGCACATTTTCTTGCCATATATTTGCCACTGCTGCCACTGATATCCGAAGTCCTCTTTGGCTCAGATCTCGTATGACTTTTTGATTTCCTCTCGCCTGCACTGTTCTCTTTGCCTTCCCTGAGGACGTGTTTCAGAGGCTGTTCCCACCCACCAGGAATTGGCAGCGGCTTACACATAATCGCTTGTAGGGCCGGGCCATGTAAGTTCAAGACGACCAAGGCCAGAGGAGGCCAGAGCTCTCCTTGAGACTAGAAATAAGCCTAAAGGAGGAGCCTTTCTCAGGTCGACACGGAACTGAAATCCACAGAGGGGAAGCACAGCCGATGTGGACGCCCTTTCCAAGGCTACCCTCCATGGACAAATGCAAGATGCAGCCTCCATTCACCTGGCTTAGGCATAGAGGACTGAGAAAGCAAAATAGCATCTGAAAAAAGCAAAAAGAATTTTGAGCAGAGGCCTGCTGGGAATGGAGTAGTCTCCACATCTATAAAGCAGAGATGGTAGCAGCACCTCCCCAGGGGTTGTCATGGCAACGCAGCGAGATATACACACACACAAAGCTCAGCACAGTGCCTGGCACCCAGTAATCGATGCCTAATCGTTGCCATCCAGCGGCTCATGGTCCTGTTCTCCAGGCGCACTCTTTGGTGGCGCTGGGCCTGAGGATATGAAATGTGTTCTGAAACCAGCCCTGGCGGGGCAGGAGCTTGCTACCTCACCACTGAGGCCCCGAGTTCGCCAGTTCCAATAACACGATTAGTCATTTTTCATTCCTGAGATGTCTGCCCATGGGTGGGTGCGTGTGTGCGTGTGCGGGGGTGTGTGTGCCTTTCAGGGAAGGGGAAAACCCACATTCTCTCTCTTCTGACCAAATTAATCAAATAAATCTTCTGTAAGGAGCTGCTAAATGAATCACAGATGGCTCTGCCCCTTTACAGGTTGCAGAAAGCACCCGTTACAGTTCTTTTAATTTATCAGAGGAAAAAAGATGCCCTCGTGTGCCCCTTCCCTCTTGCAATAATAATCAGAACCAGTCTATTTTCCAAGGGTCCGAGACTCATTTTCAAAAAATGTGTATCAATAGATGTAACAGCAGGAAGATTATTTTGCCAAGCCCCAGCCTCCAGCACGGCGAAGGTGCCCTGGCTGGGGAGAGCGTTTATAAAACCACATTTAATAAAAGAGAGTGTTATATTAAGTATGTTTGCTAGTGTATTTAAGCATATGGTTTCCATATCAGGCCTAAAGATGCCAAACACATGCTTTACCTTCTTTCTAACCTTTCCAGGGGGTGGTGGGATGGGAGGATTTTTTGGTAGACGTGAGTGTGTTGTTTTGTTTTGCTTTTACAACTCTGGCTCACGTGGAGGAGCGCCGACGGATGTTCAGAAAACACGTGAAGACTCTGCCTTTTCTACTTATGTAATTAGCCCAAGAAACTTGCCTTGCAGACTTTCTCCAACAGTCCCAACATTCTCCCAGAGCTCCTTTGCCAAGGTGCGAGCGCTGGCTGACTTTAAAGTGTGAATCAATTTCAGCTGCAAAGAACTTGAGCTCCTGGATCTTAGACACGAACCCTTTGGTAAAAGCAAGAGCTCCAAGGATGACTGCCTGGCTTTGTGTCCATGAGTCCCTGTTTACAGTGAACCATCTGACCATTTATCTTCTTGTACTTGGGCTGAGCATTGGGGATGTTGTCTTTTTCTTGCAGGTCAGAGGCAATTGGCTGTGGCCCTGCAGGCATGGGGTCCCTGGGAAGGCAGCTAGAATGGGCCTCCACAGCCCCCCACCATAAAACAATCTAAACAATCCTCATATTCTGAGACAATCCCGGAAGCCAAAATGCCAAACTAGGAAAGAGATTGGGTGGGAGCATCTGCAGTGAGGCCGCCCAGCCCACCCCCCACACCAGCCCAAGCAGATTTGCCTGAGCGAGTTATAAATCTACTGGTACCATTTCTTTTTCGTCACTTGCCTAATCCTGTGCCCTTCGTTTCATGTGCTGTAATTATTAACATCTGCTTTCTGAGCCCGGACCGCATGGAGTTTGCAAAGGCAGTTTTCAGTGCAGAACAATGGTGACAGCTGTTTCATTTAGCCTAGGGCCAGCACTTCCTGTTCTGTCTACATCTGCCCTTCTGTGTCCAATTTCTGTTTCAGGGTTTTGTGTTTTGTTTTCTATTTTTTTCCCTTCATCTGACCTTGCTATATGTTTAAGATGAATTTCTAACTTAGCACTCCAGCTAGTATTTCTAGCACATATGCTTATTAGATTGGCGACAGCCAGAGAGAGACAGGAGAAAGCGCAGATTGTCCCCAGCAGCTAACATGGTGGAAGGCAGGGACAGAAGGGAGGGCTGGCCAGGGACCCAGGAACCAGTCTCGAAGGTGGGAACTTGAGTGACCTCTCTGGAACTTAGACACAGGAAAGATAAGCCCAGCTCATCTGTCCTCCAGCCTGGGGTCATCTCCCTGGCTTTTTCGATAAGGGGTCACCCAAATATCCCAGCGAAGGAGCCATGTGTCCGTGGGTGGCCACCAACACACAGGGGCTCTTCTTTGGGAGCCAAGCAAGCTAGTCTGACGGGGCACGATTCGAAGTCTCCAGATTCATTTTTTCCCACGATTCACCAGCAGTGCGATAAAAATCCCCCCAAAATTTGCACAGGGAGGTCCGCAGGATGGACAGGAAAAAACGGAGCCCAGCTTTGGACTATCCGCCTGGACCCCTTCAGCATATATGGCCGTGCGTCTGCATGTGACCAGACAAGGGAGACTGCAGCCCACATCTGCCCTGCATCCACCCACCCGGCCGGACTTCCTCTGATCCAAGCTCGGGGTCCCCAGCTCGGCTGGCACACAGATGTTGCGTTATTATCTGAGACCCCACCAGGAGCACCGGGTTAGAGACCTCAAGATTTGTGAAAGCTGCCCTCAGGCATCGCTGGCTATTTTTTGCCAAATAGGGCAAAACCTGTCTCTGAGTGGATGAGACCATGCAGGAAGGTGTAAGTGTCCTGTGGATTCACAGAGCAGAGCCCGAGAGCCCGGGCGGGAGGCGCGATTCCTGACATAGGGGGACATGCGGAGTCTGTGTGGGCCTTTCGCCGGGTCTCTGGGCATGAGGACAGCAGAGACCCTGGAGCTCCGCTGCTCGCTGGTTAGTTCCCTTAACAGATGGAGAAACTGAGCGCCGGAGAGAAGGAGTGCCTGCCCCGCAGCTGTAGCTTGGTCAAGCTTGATTCTGCCCAGAGAGAGGCACATGAAGGCAAATCGGTGGCGGTTCTGGGAGCTTGAGCCATTTTGGCCACACTAGGAAGTGTCTCTCTCAATCCCAGTCCCTGTACTCCCTTCTAAGTGGCTCACATGAAAATAACTCGAGGCCCCACTCCCAGAAGGGAAGATGAGGCAGGGCAGGGGGACCCCAGCTGAAGCAGTGCTGAGGCCTGTGCCACACGGGGGTCCTGGCGGCTCCCAAGAGCAGAGTGAGTGCTGACCTGACACCTGGGGTCAAGGAGGCGCCAGGCAGGTGGCTGGGGGCTGTGTCCTCCAGAGGGTCGGCAGGCAGAAGGGAGACATGCTGCCGAGAGGGTGGGTGTGCGGAGCTGGGAAAGCCCTGAACCCCAAGGGACCCTCAACTCTCCAGCCCTTGACTTGAGCCTGACACAGGCAGGCAGAGGTGCCCCAGGGACAATCCCTAAGCTCCGGAACCGGGGAGCAGCGACTGCAGCCTGCAGCTGAGGCCTGCGCCCCCTCCACCTGCAGAGAGCTGCTCCATCTTCGCTGTCTCTTCCGCACCTGTCCCCAAGGCCTGTCCCTTCCCCCACCAGGCTCCCTCCCCCCCCTCCACTCTTCCCTCCCTTTCTCACTCACTCCTTTTCTTCTTAAAGTTAATTGCAACTTTTTTCTCAGCGCCCTGATCTGGATAAGCCACATCTCATTAGAAAAAGATTTAGCCGGAGCCAAAGCAGGCTGGAGAAGGAATCCCTAATCAACAGAGAAAAGATTTGGGTGTAATTGCTCACTCCCGCCATCCTCGCCCCCTCTCCTCCTCCAATCTTCTGCTCATTAATCTGAAAAGAAAGTCGCAGTCTAATGTCTTCATGTTCAAGTATCTGCTGCTGCATCAAACAAATTGAAGTGCTTAGGGGTTTTTTTGTGAGGGGCGTCTGTACGGAGAGCTTTGGTTATCGGGGCGCATGGGTAAAATATTTTGGTCAGTGGGGGGCTGTGTATGAAGCACTTTGGTTCGGGGAGCAAAGCTCTGTGTGTGGGGGGGTGTAAAGTGCTTTGGTTGTTGGAGGGTGTGTGAGTGGGTGTGTGAATCCTCTGGTTGTTGGAGTGGGTGTGTGTGTGTGTGTGTGTGTGTGAAGCTCTTTGGTTATTGGTGTGTGCATATTAAGTGCTTTGATTAATGGGTAGGTGTGTGAAGCTCTTTTGATTACTGGTGTGAGTGTGTGTGTGTGTAAGTACTTTGGTTGTTGGATGCATGTGTATAAAGAGCTTTGGTTGTTGGGTGTGTGAAGTGCTTGGTTGTTGAGATATGGGTGAGTGAAGTGGGTTATTGGTATGTGGGTGTGAAGTGGTTTGGTTGTTGAGAGGTGCATGCTGTGTGCACGTGTGTGAAGCACTTTGTTTGTTGGGTGTATGTTACATGCACAAGTAGCCCCCCTGTTGTTTTCCTCTCACCCCAATTAAATCTCTGCAGATGCTTAAATGGTGATACATGGAAAACGAATTAAGGAGCAAACCATCTTCCTAGGCAGGGACCCTGGGTCCTCAAACACCCAGAGATGAAATGGTACAGCATTTTTATGCTCTTCCTTCAGAATTTGGAAATTTTCTACAATGACCATTTATAATGGGCGAGGGGAGGATATTTTAACTATTTTTTTAATTGAAAAAAGTGATGCATGTTAAAAAAGAAAAAAGCAGTAATGTATGTTCCTGGCAAAATGGGACTATTACAAGGGGCTAGATAATGAAAAGCCAACCTCTCCCACACTGGTGTCTCCAGTTCCCCTCTCCAGTCACCCCGTACCTGTACTTCTTGCGCCATCCCAAACACAGGCCGTGCATGTATGTTCCACACTGGCTCACACTATACACTATTCTGCACTTCGCTTTTCCCACTTAACAATGCATCTCAGAAATTGTTCTCTTTCAGCACAGATTCCATTAGTGCTGTACTTTTTATCCATAAAATTAATTAATTAAGAAAAATAATAAGATGCTGCTATTCTGGACAAGCCAGAGTACCAGGGAACCAGCTCTTTCCCCAGTAAAATATAATAACAGTAGCCTGGCATGATGCTAAGCCTCACATTTATTGCCTCATTTATAACTCAGAAAACCCAAAGAAGGAGTTTCCACCCCACTCACCAATGAGGACACGATGCTGAGAGAGGGTGGATCACTTGCCAAAGTCACACAGAAAGTGGCAGGGCTGGAACTGGAACCCAGGCAGTCAGAACACAGAGCTCCAGCCCTCAACCACTGCCTCCCAGAGAGAAGGAAAGAACCCCGTGGCAGCTGGGGAAGGGTGAGCAGATGGGTCTCTGCTACCCCAGGCCCTGGAGGACTCAGGCCCCTGTGCCTGAGCTCTCCCACCTGCACTTCCCACTCCGTCCCAGCCTGGGCTCACAGGGTCCCTCCTTGTCCTCCTTGGTCCTCTGCAGCTGCCAGCTCCCCTGGCCCCGGGCCTCAGCCCTCTCCACAAGCCCCAGTGACCACTCCTGTCAGGAGAACCCAGGCAGACACTGGCTCCCATCTTCCCTCAGGGCGCCCTGAGGGTGAAGCCTGGCTTGAGCCTTTTTATGTTTCTGGAGCACAGCTACACCTACTCATTAGCAAATGTAAGCGATGGCCACAGCGGTGGGGCTCTGTAACAAGGGCGTTTCGGGCCAAAGGGTTGAGCTGGGTGCGGTGAGGTGAGGTTCTGAGCTGACAAGCAGGGATGGCGCCCAGTTCCCACAGTGACCAGGATGCCCCAGGGCCAAGCCCATCCTCAGGGAGGCACACGGTCCCTCCAGCTCTTCTGGCACCCCACCCTCCTCTCTACTCTGCTCCCTCACTATAGCTCAGTCTGTCCTGCCACTGCACCCAGGACAAAATGGACATTAATATTTGCAGAGAATGGGAAAGTCCTGTTTGTGACACTGGAGGAAATTGATCTGGAGAAGGAAGGTTTTCAAAGGCAGCTTAGTGGCTGCTGAGAGCAGGGGAGGGCTGGGGACTTATTACGTCCTGCTGCCAGGACAAAGGCCACCTCTGCCTAGTCAGGGTTCCAGCTGATTGTCATCTGCCCCACACAAGCTGTAGATAGAAAGACTCGTAAGCACAGAGCCATATGCCCAATGTGTTGTCAAGGCCTGGACACTTCTGTCCAGCACAGGGGCCACTCGCCGTGTGTGGCTTCTGAGCATCCGAAACGTGCCCAGTCCAAATGGAGAGGTGCTGTAAGTGCGAAATACACACCAGATTTTGAAGGCCTCTATGACAATAACACTTAAAGTGCCTCACTAACAATTGTATATTGACTAGATATTGAAATGATAATATTTTGAAGATATTTCATTAAATGAAACAAATTATGGAAATTAATGATGGTGCATGCATGCCAATGCTTCAGTCCACCTGTTCCCTTTACCTTTTGCGGAAGTGGCTACTAGAAAATTTAAAATGACATACGTGGCTTGCACTTGTGGCTCCCGTTATATTTGCGTTGGACAGTGCTGGCCTAGAATAGAATATAGGCTTTCATAAATACTTTATCTCCATTTTTAATGATGAAAAATCAGCCAAGAGGTGAGTGGAAGACACCAGCTAATAGCTGCAGAACCCAGAATTCCCATCATGAGAGGACAGTGATTCCGGCCGGACTATCGGTTGATAAAACTCCTAAAACAAGAGAAGTGTCGTTTGCACGGGATCTCATGCAGAAGTGTTGGCGCCAGCAAGGGCTGAGGCAGATTGGAATCTGGGGAAAGCGAAATCAAAGGCTGCGATTTGACCTCCCAGCACTAGTTGGGAATATTAAGGCCCAGGATCATTCTTCCTGCACTTGGGCTAGTCCCTTCCCCTCTCTGGGACTCAGTTTCCCCATCTCAACAGAAGGGGCTGGTCTAGATGTTCTCTGAGGGCTGTCAGGATCCCTTGTGCGTCTCAGCAGCTTTCTGCCTCCTGGGAGTTGAGGGTGAGCTCCAGAGCACGTGGCTGGGTCCTCGGGTGAGTGACAACCTCTCTCGTGTCATCTGTGAGACAGGGAAGAGAAGAGTGTGGACTTCAGAGAGTTGCTCTACGAAGTAATGAAATGTTGCAGGTAACCCACACAGCACATGCCTGGCACACAGGAAGTGCTCAATTCATGCTAGCTCTTGTAGTCATCGTCACAGTAACTAGGTTGACCAGCTGGAGGGACTGTTCTGGGTTAGTAGACTCATATTCCCCAGCAGTATCTGCCTTGGAGCCGCCCCTAACCTGACATACGCAAATGCTGAATGTGAGCTAAGGCAGATTCACCTGGACTTGGCTTCTAAGGGCTTGTTACCAGTGCAGCGCAATTGCCTGATTGGCTGGGAAACAGAAGCACCTGGGAAGAGGGCAGCTGGGCAGACGCCCAGAGGGAGATTAGAGGTTTTCACAATGAAGCCTCTTCTGGCGTGTTAGCAGTAAGACTAGAAACTTCCACACTCCTGACGGTGTGTTAGGGGCTTACTTCATTCCCTCATTAGTGGTGGTCAAATGTCATCTTTCTGTCCTTTGGAGCAGTGATGCATATGCATGGCCAAGGCCTCTTCACGCCTCTCCCTACTGTGGGAGGACTCTGCCCTCCTTTCTTCTCAACAGCTGTTCACATTTTTTCACCCCGGAGTTGTGGGTAAACAGTCTCCTGTATTAGATAAAGGCTTTATCAGTTCACCAGCTCACCTCCCGCATACAACATCTTCGTCAGGAGTACAAGTCTGCATTAGGACTAAATCGAACATGATTGTGTCTCCCAGGTTCTTACCTTGCGCTTAATTGAAAGAACCTTTGAGTTCAAAGCGTGGGCGCCCAAGCTGTCTCTGGCGTTCATCGACTGCCATCTGCTGGGCAGTCCTGGTATGGCGCGGTCTCCCCGGCTGGCAGGCTGCCTCACCAGGGACCGAGAGGTTCATGCACTCAGTGAAGAAATATTTCTTGGACTGTCAATCATAGTACTCAGCACTTGGACAGTATCAGTGAACAAAACAGACACATATACCTGTTCCTCTGGAGCTTGCATTTTTTCAGGGGGTGACAGGCGGTAGACAACATAATAAGTAAATAATACCATATATTAGAAAGCTGTTGAAATGTGTATGGAAAAAATCTTTTTAAGTAGAACACAAAAGGGGCATTGGAAGTGCTGGCTGGGGGAAGATGAGTTGCAATTTTAAATAGTTTTCAGGGTTGGCCTCATTGGGAAGGTGACTTTTGAACAGAGACTTGAAGGAAATGAAGGAACGCCATGGAAGAGCGTAGCTGGCGGAAGGGACAGACATGCAAAGGCCCTGGGGTACGAATGTGCTCCATATATTAGTCAGCTCAGGCTGCCATAACAAAATACCAGCTATATTTGTAACATTTTATTTTTCTATAAGAAAAATACCTGAAAGAAATATGGCAAAATAATAACTTCCATTGACTATTTTAGACATATCATTTCATTTACTAGCACCAATCCTAAAATCTGTGTGTTACCACGAATTATAGATAGATGAACTGAGGTTCAGAGAGTTACTGCATCCCTTGGGAAGCTGGTAATTGAAAGTAAGTCTATCCAAATCTGAAGTCTCAGCTTATTTTGTTAAATCATCCCCACCTCCCTAATGTACATCTCTTCATTGCTGGAGTTAATTCGCTAATATTTTGTTGAGGATTTTTGCATCTGAGATCATGAGAGACAATGGTCTGTAGTTTTCTTGTGCTCTCTTTATCTGGTTTTGGAATCAGGATGACACTAGCTTCATAAAATGAGTTGGGGAGTGCTCCCTCCTCTCCTGTTTTCTGGAAAACATAGTATAAAATCGGCGTTAATTTTTCCATAAGAATGATCCAGTAAAAATTTGGAAGCTTTTTAAATTACAAACTCTTATTTCTTTAATGGTTATAGAGCTACTGAGATTGTCAATTTCATATTGGTTGGGTTTTGGTAGTTCTTGTCATTTGTAGAATTAGTTCATTTCTTTTAAGTTGTCAAATTTATGAGCAAAAAGAAATGCAAAGTATTAATATCTGCTTATTATCTTTTTAACAGCTGTAGTGATGTCCCCTGTCTCATCTCTGATATTGGTAATGTGTTTTTTTCTTTTTATTTTTGTCAGCCTTGCTAGAGATGTATCAGTTTTATTGGTTTTTTGAAGAACCACCTTTTTGTTTTGTTGATTTTTCTCTATTCTTTTCCTGTTTTCAATTTCATTGATTTTATTTCTTTCCTTCCACTTGCTTTGGGTGTAATTTTATTCTTTTTTTACTGGCTTCTTGAAGTGAGAGCTTTGATTATTGATTTGAGATGTTTCCTCTTTTCTAATGTTAGCATTTAATGTTAATTTCCCTTTCAGCACTGCTTTAGCTGTACCCCAGAGTTCCATGTATTTTTTATTTCCTTGAGATACCCTCTTTGGCGCATGAGTTATTTAGAAGTATGCTGTTTAACTTCTAAGTGTTTGGAGATTTTCCTGTGTTCCTTCTGCCCACTGAATTTTAATAACTGTCTATCTCCGTGAGAACAGGACTGTGTCCATTTATTCTACCGCTACATCACTGATGCTGAAATGCTGAGGACAATAGTATGTGCTCAATAAATAAGAATGAATGGATGATTGAAATACTTAAATATCAAGAAAAGAAAACTGAAAGTTGAAAAAAGGGAGAGGGAGACATCAGGAAGTTAATGGTGATCATTGCTGGGTGGGGAAATATGGTTGCCTTTTATTTTCCTTTGATCTCTTACATTTTCCAAATTCCCCGCAATGAGCACGTACTACTTTTACAATCAGGTAAAGAAATTACAAAAGTAGAAGCTGAAAAAGTAGAAGCTGGCATTTCTGATCATTTTCACTCCCTCCCTGGCAGGTCATATCAGAATTTGAATTACTAAAAAAGCTGAAGCTGAGAGGCAAGACCACAACAGGACTGACCCTCGAGAAGGTCCTAAAGTTAAATTGACCCAGACCCTCTCAGGGAGACAGATGAGGACCCTGCCAGCCACCCAAGCTCTGTAGGCCACTGAGATTACTGCTACAATTACCTTGTCATTGAGATCACGTGCATTTAGTGCACAGGGTCAGTCTCCTCCTTCTCTTCTCCCTGTGCAAAGGCCCTTAGAGATCTCATGAATTAGTGTCCATCCCAGGAGATCTGGGTTGGCAGTGTAAATATTACAAAACATCCATGTGCCTAAGTCCAGCCTTGAAAATTACCTTGACAATTTACTCTGAGGAAGCAGTTTTGACATTTGATTTCAGGGCTCATGGTATACAAAAGATTACTGAAAAAGTTAGAGAGAACAGAGAGGAGATACCATAGTTTTCTGTTTTATTTGTTTATTTTTTTTAAACATAACCATCTTTTTTCACCTTTGGTCACAGCCTCTTCATGATTTTTCGAGGCAATTTCTTTGGGAAACCTTGTGGCTGAGACAATCTGATGGTAACCCCAGCTGGACAGGGTCCCTACTGGACCCGTTCCTAGGTATGGATAATTTCTGAAAATGGGTGGACATGCTTTTCTACTTTTGTTAATAAATGCTAAGAACTTGGTTTTAGTTTTTTTCAACAAAGTGATTGCCTAGACCTGGAAATGTTTTTCCACCCTTCTCTACTCTTGAAGTGAGGTGATTTCCTGTAAGGTCCAGGGATTTGGGGGACAAATAAGAAGTGGGCAACTTTGCAACCTGACACCAAGGGAAAACACAATCTCTGTCCCCAAAGAGCTTACAAGCTGGTTTGGCAGAGGGATATCTGGGCAATATGTGATAATAATGACAACACAAGAGTGCCCAGGAGCAAAGGGACAAGGTGTCTCCACAGCTGCAGGCTTGAGAAGAAATGAATCGGGCGGGGTCCAGGGTGAACACAAGCGCACTCAGGTGCCAGCAGCTCCCCTTTGCCCCTCCAGATCCTCTCTTTGCTCCTGTCCACACTGCTCTCTGCCCCACGAGACTGACCTGTCTGTCCTGCGGTGACAGGTTGCCGCCCCTCGGGCTCGGGTTGGGTCGGGTCGATGGGGTCCTTGGCGAGAGGGGAGGAGGCGAGTGAGACTGGAATATTCTTCCTCTGTGTCTCTCCTCACAGGGTCATCTCAGGCTGGCTGCACCCCCAGATGAAGGTCCCCTGCTCCTGTCCAGGCCAGCCCTCCCCCTGACTGCCTCCTTCCAGATTCGGCAACTCTCTCTCCTCTGCCCCGTCAGGACGGGGTGATAAGGGCCCCTCGGGGAGCTCCCAGCCCCGGCACACTGCACTGGCCCTTTCGGTTTCCCAATACCCTGCCCACACCTTTGTCAACAGTCCTTTTTTTAAGGACACCTTAAAGTATCCTAATTTGAGTGCCATCTGCTTCCTGCTAGCCCCCGACTAACAGCTCTTGCTCTGGGGAGGAGCAGTAGAAAGGAAATGATCGTGCTCTGTCTAATCATAGGGTCAGCTGGTAAAAGAGGCAGGAGGCTTTCAAAAATGATTCATTTTTCATTAAGAAATGAATTATTAAATGGTTTGCTTCTCCCCACCCAAACTGGAAGACTCTTCCCTAAAGTTAAAAGAGTCGGAGGCAAAGTACTGGCCTCTTTGCACCTATGATGAGTGAGTGGCCATCAGGGGAGCCTTTGTCCCCAGAGCCCTTCGAAAACCCTGGGGGCACAGAGGCCAACCAGGACATCCTACCACCACCAAGGAGCTTGCCCAATCCCCCTTCTCTGGCAAAGGTGACACCAGAATTCCAACCACTGTTTTCAACTTGAACCTCAGGGCGGAAGCCTAATTCCTAAGTGCTCAAAATAGTAACCTTCCTTTTGAGTGCCCATATATAGCAGGGAGGGTTGTCACAACCCCATCAACTGAGAACTCTGCTTTGTCCTGCCTTGGGATTCCTGTGGCACGTTCACTGGAGTTGCTCATTTGCTCATTTCCACGTGGAAAGAGTTGGACTTGGGAGTGTGCGAGGCCGTGTCCTCCACTCCCCACCCTGAGCCCCCGCCCGGAGCTGCATCCCACCTGGGAAGCTGCAGCCAGACAGGGCCGTGCGGCAGCCCCGGCGTTGCCCAAAGCAGCTGAACGAGGCAAACACTCTATGGCAGCTGCTGGGACTAGATCCGGGGCGGGTCCGCTCGGGCACGCCCGGATGTAGAGTTAGAGGACGTGCAAGCGGCAATTTGGAAGATTTAGGAGTTCTCGGGCTGTCATCAGATTTTACTGTGCTGTCACTGACATGTTTGTGTTCTCTCCAGAGCAGGTAAGAGGTGGGACGAAGGAAGGCAGGGCGTGCCGTGTGCCAGGTCCACACAGCTGGACAGATGTGCAGGAGGAGGGGGCGGGGACCATCTGGAAGTCTAAGGATGCTGTCTGCCCCGTGGGCGCCTGGGGCGGTACCCACAGGAAGCAACAGAGGGGCCATGAAACCCACAGCAGTAGAACTTGCCATGACAACAACTCCCTTGAGTTAAAACACACTTTTCAAGAAAGAAAATACCAATTCAATCACTGCAATGAGAAGTTCCTCATGATAGCGGTGAAGAAAGGCCGGGTAGTTGACCAGTGTAAGCGTTTTAGAAAAGGTGAGGGGGTGACCTGAAGGGACAAGAGCACAGAACATGCCCCAACAACCCTGTCCTAACCTGTCTGATGCCGGGACGCACATTTGGAGTGCAGGAGAAGCAGAAAGTCCTAACTGCTGGATTTTCCTCTAGAGATGGCCAGGCTGTAGGTTCTCGAGGCGGTGGCACTAGAGCAGCACTGTCACGCTTTAATAGGCACACATGCCCTGGGGACCTTGTTGAAACGTAGATTCCGATTCTGTAGGTCCAGCCCAAGGTTCTGCATTTCTAACAAGCTCCCAGTCACGGTGGATTTTGCTGGTCCATGGAACACACTTAGAATAGATAGCAAAGCATGGGAGATACTCACTTTGCTCAGGGACACTTCTGCTTCCCGCCAGAGCAATACAAAACAAAAGCAGGTGTGAGTGGCCCAATTCAGCAGCCTGGGAAGTTTGGTAATTATAACCCAAGCCTTGGCCTGGTGACCAAGTAGCCGCTCAGGGGGTCCCTCTCCAGACTGTGAGCAATGTGCCGGGGTTGACTAGGGCCAGCTGTCCCCAGTGAAAGGTGGTCTGGTCACCAAGTACAGGATGGCCCACCTTTGTGAAGCTACCACAGACATGGAACTATGCGCCCAGAAGCGTGACTTGCCACTCACTAACTCACTCAGTCATTCATTTTTTCAACAAATGCTTCCTGAGAGTGCGTTACACACCAGGCCTGTGCTCGGCATGAGGGTACCGTGATGAACAGCAGATCGTGCCCTCAGTCAGCGCCGGGAATGGATCCATCTCTCAGGGACAAACTTAAAAAATAATCCTGATGTTTTTATTTATTATAACATTTGCTATAATATTTACCATTATGATGACGGCAGCTTCTACTTTTTAAAGGCCTGCTATGTGCCAGCCGCTGTGCTACGCACTTTACCTGGATCATCTTGTTAATCCTCACGATGACCAATGTAACAGGTCCTACTATTAAACCCACCGCAACAATGAAGAAACTTAAGCTCAGAGAGGGTAATTACGCTGCCCAAGGACACCAGCTAGCAAGGGGAGGAACTGAGATAAGGGCCCAGTCCCCACACGCTGGGTCTCCATGTCTGCTCGTGGGCACATTCCCTACCTGGGGGAGAGCTCCCAGGGACCCAGTGACAGTCAGCACTGAGTGAGTTTGCAATGTGATGGGGGGGGGTGGGCAGTAGATGACATGGGTGATGTCAATCACAGAGGCATTGCACTGCGATGACCTGATTCACTTATCTCCCCAGAATGGGCAGAACTTCAGCACAGGCCAGAGCCCGAGTCCCTGGCCCACAGTCCCCCTCTCTCCCTTGAGGAGAGCCAGGATGCACTGCTTGGCTTTGCTACGTCTTGCTGAGCAAAGGTAGTGTCTTCTCTGTTTCTTAGGCCTCCCTGCCTGCATTCACACCCACTCACACACACACATACATGATCATGCACATCATATGAGCCCACAGACACACGCACACATGCACACACTCTCACACACACTTACATACCCTCACATGTCTACACACACTACCATACACGACACACACATTCACACGCCCTCATATACATGCTCACACACTCACACTTCTGATGACTGCCTTCTTTGGGGGGTATGTTAGTACCACGATCAGGTGAAACACAGATTTTGCCACTTTCTGCTTTGGACCTATTGTGTTTATTTCAGAGTTTAACTCTCAGAAGTCTACTTTGTTCTCCTAAATCCTGTGGTCAGGATTCCTTTCCACTTTTAAAGCCCCAAACAGCTCTGTGCAGCCACTTCCCCCGACGTCCAAAACAGACAGGAGGAGCCTTAAATGGTCCAGAGCACTGATGGTGTCTTTAAAGAAAGATGCGCTCTCCATAGGAGGTTGGATAACTTGGCATCCAGTTTCCATTCAGCTTGGGGTTTGGTGGCTGCTATCTGTGTTTTGTGCAGGAGAATCTCTCCTAGTCAACGTCTATTTAACCAACACAGTGGTTAACCTTTGCGCTCTATTCCTGCATCAATCTGTTGCCCACCACATGCAGGGCCGTGCTGCTAGCTGGCATTCCTTTTGGATTTTCAATTTACCACCCAACTACCAGTCCTAATAACATCAGATAAGAGGGCTTCTGCTGTGTGAAACTTGTGTTCAAAAACTATAAATGCTGTCAACCCAGAGTTAAGTCCAGCCATAGGGAGACAGAAAGTAAACACCCAGGAAGGCCAAGGAGGCTCAGTGGCCCAAGTCCACTGAGTTGCTCAGATTCTGTGTGCTGTAGGAGTTCCAGAGAGGGGAGAGTGCATGAGTTCGAGTGCAGAAGGCTTCCTGGGGGAGGTGAGATTTCTGATGGGCCTTTGTCATGGGTTGAATCATGTCCACCCCAAAATTCAGGTGTTCAAGTCCTAAGCCCCAGTACCTAAGAATATGACCTTGTCTGGAAATAGGACCATAGCTGATTAATAAGTTAAGATGAAGCCGTACTGGAGTAGGGTGGGCCCCAATCCCACATAACCAATGTCTTTATAACAAGGGGAAATGCAGAGACAGACACGTGTGCACACAGGGAGAACACCCGCGAAGATGAAGGCAGCGAGCAGGGTGATGCCTCCACAAGCCAGGGAATGCGGAAGATCGCCAGCAACCACCAGGAGCTCGGGGAGAGGCGTGGAACAGGTTCTGTCTCACAGGAAGAAGGGGAAGGAAGGAACCTAAAAAGGAAGCGACCCTGCTGCCGCCTTGATTTCAGACTCCCGGCCTCCAGAACTGTGAGACAATATATTTCTGCTTAAACACCAGTTTGTGGCACTTTGTTGCAGCAGCAAACTAGTACAGCCTGGAGGACAGGTAGGAATTTGTGATGCACGGAGAACGCACCCCTGTCACTACCACCACCGTCTTACAAAGCTCTTAAAAGCGAAGCGGCTGCATAAGCAGGTCCTCGTGCCAGGGCGGGGAGGTGGGCTCCAGCTCGCCCCCTGTCGGGTTGCAGATGAGCACCTGTGGCTGGGAGGCGGCGCCCAGGAGGACAGCTTGGCCACATCCCTGCCCACTCTGCCAGCTGGCCCGGCTTCCCCACCACACACCTGGCCAGGAGTCAGTAGGAAAACAGTGTGTTTGCAGGCTCTGCACTGAGGGCGTTGGATCAATGCAAAGGCTAATACATCAGAGATAAGCGGGATTTGTTGATTTGCTGGAGGTTAGAGCTGCAGGATCGGGTGTTGGCTCTGGGTCCTCTCCATAGCCCTGAGCTGGCTCTACAGGGGCTGAAGAAGGAAAGTGTCTGTTGTAGGTTGAATTGAGGGTCCCCCCCGCCCCCCGCCGCCAAGTCCTAGCCTTGGGGGCCTGTGAATGTACCCATTAGGAAATAGAGTCTTTTGCAGATATGATCAAGTAAAGGTGAGGTGATGCTGGATTCAGACGGGCTCTAACACAGTGACTGGTGTCCGTGTAAGACAAGGGAAATTGGACACACACAGAGGAGAATGCCGTGGGACAATGGAGGCTGGGATTGGAGCGATTGCAGCCAGCACCAGCAGCTGGAAGAGGCAGGAAGTATACTCCCCCAGAGCCTTCGGAGGGGACGTGGCCCTGCTGACACCTTCATCTCAGACTTGTGACCTCTAGAACTGGGAGAGAACAGATTTCCATGGTCTGAAGCCACTCGGTTTGTGGTCCTTCAATACGGCAGCCCTAGAAACTGACTGCCACCGTGCCCCCAGCCAGGGCAGCAGCATGGCATTCCTGCCGCCTCCCCAACCCTCACCCGGCTCCCCTATCTCTCCTCTCTCACTGCTCTTTCGCCACACTGGCTGCCTTCCTGTCCCCGCAAACTCTTTCCTCTGTAGGGCCTCCACACGCAGTCCCTCTGGCTGGCATTGTGCCCCCACCCCTGGCTGCCACCCACATCTCGCTGCCACCTCCTTCTTGCCCTTCACGCCTCAGCCTGGATGTCCCCTCCTCAGAGGCCCTTCCTGCCCTCCCCCACACCCTGTGTGAAGCAGCCCTCGGGCCTCCAGCCTACCTGGACCCAACGCTGACTACATGGTGGGTTTGTTGACTTTTCGTTGTCCTGTGCCACCGGCCATCCAACTCCACAAGGGCACAGGCCTAGCTTGTTCTGCTCATCACTGTGTACTCAGCACCCAGCACAGAGTTGGTGCTCAATAAAGACTTGCTGACAAGCTCCCAGTGGCGAATTCCAAAGGCCTCCAGGCCCCCAGCTGGGTGATTGTGTCCCCAGCCAGAATTTCACTGTGTTCCTGCAAAAGTGCCAGCGACAAATCTGCTCATCAGCACAAAGCAGAGACCTGGACGGCCGGACCTGACACAGGCACGCCACGGGGTGTGCTCACTGTCACCCTCCCCAGGGACATCAGGGGGCCCTGGGCTCCAGGCCTCACTAGCTCAAGCCGCCACTCCCTCCTTGTCTTGCAGCTGTGGGGACACAGGGGAGGGGGCGTGAAGGAAGGATCTGGTAGGTCATGCACTGAGCATGGTAGAAGTGATGTCAGCAACGGGAAAGACGCTGTGAAAAGTGAGGCTCCTGCCTGACACCCCAGCCTCCCAGCTTTCTTCCTCCGAGGCTCGTGTGTCTTGTGTGTCCTTCCAGAGATGTTCCTACCCAGCCGTGAGCACATTCTGGACCTTGTTGTCATTCACTTGTTTTGCTTTTCAACCTAATATATGTTGGAGATCCACCTATATCATCAGCCCACCTCATCCTTTCACTGGGTCTCACAATTCATGCCTCGGTCCCCTAATGAGGTAGCCTAAGAAGATATTTTGTCATCTAAACAAACAAAGCCTTGTGAATACCGCCTTGCACATGCATTATTTGGCCCGCAAGTCTCTTTCACTCTCTGAGCCTGTTTCCTCATCTGTAAAATGGGCGTATAGCAGCGCCTAACCCACAAGGCTTGTGAGAATTAATGAGAAAATGCACACAATGCTTGGCAGCCTGAAGGCACAGTGTCAGATAAACACCTACAGGTGGAATTGCAAGGGGAAGGTGCCTTTAACTTCTGTTAGATAGTGCCAGCTTGCACCCTCATGTAGGACATACTCCATGGAGAACCTGTGCCCCCGCCTGCCAGCACGTTGGGATCTTCTGACTCTAGTTCAACCCAGTTTGCGCTGGTGTCTGCTCCCTACGCGCCCCGTCCCCCCTGGCTTCCAGACTCCTACCTGCCCTTGGGCTCTTGAAGTCCTAGGAGCCCCAGCCTTCAGGCCTGTGTGCTGTAGGTGCCACCCCCACCCCCAGCGCGGCACTCAGGAAGGTCCATGAGTGATCACCATGCTGTTACGTGAGGGAGTAGGCGACTTCCCGGAATTCTCTCCCTGTGATTGCACTTGTCCAAAAGACACAAGCGTCTGTGACGTTCCGGAAAGTAGCCTCACAGCCAGGGAACTCAGCGTGTGTGAACGTGTTCCATGCAGAACAGCTGGAGCCGGTGGAGGCATTTGACATGGCCCTCCCCAGTGCCTACACCCCACCTCTGTCATCCTGACCCCCAAGTCGCTAGACTGGGAGTGGAGGTGGCATCCAGGTGACAATCTGACCTTTGACCTTCAACCCCCAATCTCCTGGTGGAGAAAGTCTTCTTTACTCATCATCATCAGTCATCTTCCTTGCTCCCCGCTGCCAGGCATGGAGCAGGGCATTAGCATCGTGATGGGTGGCAGGACTCATGGGTTTTACCTGGTTTCCCCCACCCAGGTGGCCTTGGAAAGTCTCTCCCTGCTCTGGACCTCAGGTTCTGCCCCTAGAATGGGAGGGGCTGGCCTTGGGATGGGACTGGGGTTCCAGCCCTACTGAGGTCCTTCCAGCTAATCCCGGGATACTATATACAAAGGGCCGCGGAGAGTGACGGCTGTAGTTCTGCTCGGTGGGGCTGTGGGACCAGGACATCCTGCCTGGTCAGTCCTCAGGCCACCTCCCCATCCCTGAGTCCCAGGTCGGGGTCCCCTGCCAGCCCAAAGCAGCTACCTGGTTCTGTAACTTTGCAAAGATATTTGGGATCTCCCTGGCCACTGTATGACAATGTGGCCTTTTCCTTTTACCCCAAGAGCCCCCACCCCTGGTCTCTAACACACATACATATATTTTTAATTTTAATGAAAGTAAACTTGGCCCATTCCTCAAACCTCTAAGCAGAGGCCACAGGTAAAGCTACCAGCACCCTGGGGAGAGTCCTAACCCATGTTAAGGACACCTCTGGGGGCAGCCACTCTGATAACGGTGTCTGGGGGCCAAACGGGAGCACCTGATCAGCCAGGGCTCTGCTTGGTCCCCACCCCTGGGCAGGACTTCCCCAGGGGGATTCCAGAGCCCAGACACTGTGACCCCTGAGGAAGGATCAACTCCAGACCAAAGCCCTCTGTAGGGAGCTGAGCCTTGCACATAGGAGGGAGGATGGTGATGCCTGGGGTCAGATGACCTCCTCAAGGAGGGGCCCCAGCCGGGAAGGCTGCTGGCTTGCAGCTCAGCCAGAAACCCCCAGGGCTCCTAAATCCCTTCTGGCTGCAGGCAGGGCTTGCATCTTTGGGCTCAGCCTGGAGGAGGGAGAGCAGGTGAGCACTCTCTAAGGGTGATTGGGACTGTGGTGGTGGCCAGACTTCTAAAGATAAGCTCACCAGGACTGGGGAGGCCATGCCTGGCCAGCAAGGAAGACACTGCAGTTAGAGGCAGCTCAGCTGCAGCAGGTAGACCTGGTAAATTGGGAGAGAACCTTCCTGGAGCTACCAGGCAGGCAAATGGGCTAACTCAGGTGAAAGTGCTCCCCACCTGCGTAGTATAACAATCCTTCCTTTTACTCCATGCCTGGCATCTGTGTGCCCAAATTCTGGATTCAGGTTGGGCAGTGTTCAACCCACAGCCCCTCCATGAACAGGTTATTTGGCCCGCAAGTCTCTTTCACTCTCTGAGCCTGTTTCCTCATCTGTAAAATGGGCATATAGCAGCGCCTAACCCACAAGGCTTGTGAGAATTAATGAGAAAATGCACACAATGCTTGGCAGCCTGAAGGCACAGAGAAGGCCCTTGCTAAAGGTTCCATGCACTGTTGCCATTTGAGGGAGCCCCTCCTTGCCACTGCCATTTCTGTCCCTGTCTCATCCTTGCCAGGGACACCTGGAGTATCTGAGGGGCTTCCCCTTTCCCTGCAGAACCAAGCAAATCCCCATTTAGGAGGGCTGGTCAGTGTCCCCAGCCTACAGTCCCTGGCAAGAGGAGGCAGTGCACCCCCAGGTATCCTAGGAGGGAAAAAAAAACCTTCCATGACAGCACTAGAATGTTTGTCTCTTCCTACTCCCCACCCTCTATTTGCTGGGCTAATATTTACTGAGCCCCTGTGGGAAGCCATGCACCGTGGGAGACCAAGGACAAGCATGCTCAGGAAGGAGTCATGGACCCAGAGACAACACACCACGGGGCTGCCATCCTTCTCTTCTACAAGCAAGCAGAGCAAAACTCCCCAACCAGCTTCTGTCTTAGGAGGCATGGGTACAAAATGAATGAGACGTGGTCCCTGTTGTCAAAATGTTCACCATCTGATCATATAATCCCAGTCAGCAATTACCCAAGCGCTCCCAGGGGCTCTGCAGGCTTTGTTTCATTGGCAATCCTCACCACCCCCCTCATGCAAGAGGTCCTTTTATACCCATTTTATAGGTAAGGGATCCAAGGCTTTGGAAGGTGACTGAGTTCAAGGTCTGAATAATCGCCACTCAGTGTCTAAAGTGCCCTAACTAGAGCCTGCACACATTGCCTTGGGAGCTTGGGACTGACTTTTCAGAGAAGCACAGGTTGTGATGAGGAAAGAACAGTACCTGAGCTGCTTCTTGAAGGCCTCAGAGAGTTCCCAGCAGGCAAGGCAAGGGAAAGGAATTCCTGGAGCAGGAATAGTATATGCAAAATACCTGAGTATAAAAGAGCATAGTTAGGGGGCATGAGCTATTGTTTTAGTTCTGGAATCTAAGAGGTTTCCAAGGTAGTGATGGGAGATGCAGCTATGAAGGGAGGCAAAGGCAAGATTATAAAGAACTTTGAACAGCAACCTAAAATGTAGAACTTCTGGAGGCAATAGGGAGCCATTGAAGTTTGTTAAGCAGAGGGAGAGAGCATCTAAAAGATCATGGATCAGAAGTGAGCCATATTGTCAGTGCTCTGGGTTATGGGAGAGAAGAGAATGAGTGGGGTGAGCCAAGAAGGTTCTGGAGCAGAGCACGCTGACAGTTCCAATTAGGCCCAATGCCAGATGAAGGCAGCATGTTAATGGGAAAAGGCAATGTTCAGATTAAGCTACAGACAAGGAACATGAAACCTGGAGCATTTTAGACTCAGTCTCGATTTCCCTGCATCCACCTTAGCACAGGGGATCTAAAAAAGAAACAGCTAAGAAAGTGTCAGATTTATTAAAACCGCTAAGTTCCTGTCTCCCTCAGACTCCGTAGCTCTGACTTTCCTGCTCTATTTATATGTTCCAGAAGTTTCCTATGTTCAGGCATTCCCCACATCCCCTCAGAAGAATGAGCATGTTTCCAGGGCTGCCCTAGCCTTTGCCGACCCCGCCAAGATGCCTGACCCCAAGGCCCGTTTTCCAGCCAGGGTCTGGGGAATCCCGGTGGCCCAGCCCCCTCTTCTCCCCAGGTCTGGATTCCACAAAGAACCACCCGGAACTTGGTGTTATTCTCCTTTTGAAGAAAAGAAAGCCTACATTCTTTCTTTGGCTGGGTTTTTCACCATAACTGGTTTTCATTAGCTTTTCAAGTGGAAAATAAATTTTCCCCAGTGGAAAGCTGCCATTTATTTGCAGAGAGCCATTGTTAATTTAATATTTTTTATGCTGAATGACCCGAGCCCAGTCTGCTGGGGCTCTGTCCAGGCCCCCAGGGAGTGTGATTCAGAAACCCTGCTGGCAGACACTGTTTAGGGAGATGGTGTCCAGGTGCCTCTTGTTCAAGCTTTGGGATTATGGAAACCTGGAAAACAGCAGCAATCAGCTCTCCACCCCACCTTCCCTTTCCAGGCCAAGCCCTCGTTCACCTGGTGGAGAAGCTTGAGAAGCTTCCTCCTGGCCTCTCCTCACCCTGGCGCTAAAGGTGGGGTAGGGGGACAGAAAGCTAAACCAGGAAAGGAGGCCAGCTGCAAAGCCCCAAGCCATGCTGCTCTGTGGAACCAGGGGGGAGCCCACCAGGGCACAATTCTCTGTCTAAGGCAGTGGTCCCCAACCTTTCTGGCACCAGGGGAGGCTTTCATGGAAGGCAATTTTCCCACAGATGGGGGTGGGAGGAGGCGGAGCTCAGGCGGTGATGTGAGCGATGGGGAGTGGTTATAAGTACAGATGAAGCTTCCCTTGCTCACTCACCCGCTACCCCTGCTCAGCTCCTGAAGACAATTTTTCCACAGACGTCCAGGTGGAGCTCTGTGGCCTGGTCCCTAACTAACAGGCCATGGACTGGTACCGGTCTGCAGCCCAGGGGTTGGGAATCGCAGCTAAGGGACCAACTCTGCAGGGGCTGAGACCAAGAGTGGTCTTGGCCCCCAGGCCAGTCCCAGGTTAAAATACTATGAGAAGAGCAGAGACAGGCAGGAAGTGGAGGCTGAGAAAGGAAGTGGGGAGAGAGACAGGAAGTGGAAACATGTCCAGCAGGGACCCACCAATGTTGCTCAACACTCCTTTGCCAGCTGGGCTCCCCGTGCAAAGGGATAAGGAGATTTTAAGCCTCTACCAGGAAAATTCAAATCTGGAGATAATTTAAGCTTTCCTGGGTGTCTGCCAGCCATCTCCAGAGTTTTGCCAAATTTTCCACCTACTTCCTTTGCCTGTAGAAAACTCAGCCTCTGTCTCCTCAACACTTTTTTTTTTTTTTTTTTTTTTTTGGTAATTCAGGAGGTTTTGTGGATGACGATGTATGGGATAAAGGGTTCATAGGGGCTGGCTGGAGCCAGGCCCTCTCTCCCACCCACCCCCACACGTACACACACACAAACACACACACACTCTTATGCGCATGGCACGTCTGATGGGGAGGGGACAAAGAATCAGGTATTGGAATGTCCTGCTTTGACCCTTAGAAAAATACCAGGCATCCACAGAGCTCTGAAACATTGCCCACTGCTTGCAATGGCAGCTTCTCCTCGAAGTAAATTGGCATTTTTTGTCTACTTTATTGTATAAATATAGAACCAAATATCACAATATATAAGATATTATGTAGATATATATATATTTTTAAGTTCATGGTCTCCTTCTAATCCCACCCCTTTGATGATTACTATTTTGATGTGTATCATTGATGGAGTTTTTTAAATGCTTATAAACAACAAACAAAACTGAGGCAAGCTAGTTGCTTTTTAAAAATTCAACAATAAGTCCTGGCCACTGTTCCACCTCATGATATATAGATCTGACTCATTCTTTTTTGACAGCTGCATGGCATCCCATTGTGTGGATATACCATGATTTTATTAACATGTCTCCTGTTGGTGGACAAATTTTTTTTAGGTTGGGTTTTTCTTGTTTGTTAATTTGCTTTCTGTGTTTGTTTTTGCTATTACTATAAATGACACTACAATAATTACTGTGCATTTCTTCCCCTGTACTGGGGTTTTTATTTGGTAGGTCCAAGTCCTAGAAGTAGGATTGCTGTGTCAGAGGAAATTGTAGTAGGAAATTGTAGTGTTAAAATTGTAGTAGGCACTGCCAGATAGCATCTCAAAAAGATCTTGCAATTCACACTCGTTCAGAATAAGTCTTCAACTCCCAAAGCAGAGGGTGGTAATTTCTCGGGGAAAGCCTTTTTTAAATTTTACTTCACTTTTGGGTAACACATGTGAAATTAGTTTATAAACTCTAAAGCATTTATAGCTCAGCTGGTGATGACGTGCTCCTTAAATTCTAAGTAACAGTGCTTCCAATCCTCATGCTACAGATTTCCCTAAGCCATTGCTCCACCCAACTTTTCTGGAAGTTCTCGGTACAGGGTAGGAGATGGGAGAGAGTTTGTAGTTTTAGGGACCTCTAGTTCCTCTCTCTGAAATCATTCCATTGGGTTCATTTTATAATCTCACACATACTGTTGTGGCCCATGCAACATTAACCCAGAGTTGGGACTGAGCTCTTTTCTATAATACATGTATGCAAACACACACACACACACACACACACACACATACACACCCATACACAGTTATTCATAAGTGTACAGACTATGGACATTTTGGGTGACCTGGAAAGATTTACATTTTTGGATACATACAACTTAAAATTCAAAGTTCAATAAACCCACTTCTAAAAATGCCACCCATCTTAGTTCATTTAGTGTTGTTATAACAGAATACCTGAATATGGGTAATTTAATTTACAAAGAAAAGAGGTTTATATGGCTCACAATTCTAGTGGCTGGAAAGTCCAAGATTGGGCTGCTACCTCTGACAAGGGCCTCAGGTTGCTTCCACTCATGGCAGGAAGGGGAAAGGGAGCAGGCACACACAAAGATCATAAAGTGAGAGAGGAAGCCACACTCTTTAACCCACTCTTGCAGGAACTAATTCATTCCTGGAAAAGCAAGAACTCACCCTGGAGGAAGGGCATTAATCTATTTGTGAGGAATTCACTCACCCCGCCCCCCACTATGACCCAAACACCTCCCACTAGGCCCCACTTCCCAATACTGCCACACTGGGGGTCAAATTCCAACATGAGCTTCAACATCCAAACCAGAGCACCCTCAAACGTTTCTGAAATGGAGCCTCTAGTCTTCTGACCTTTACTGGGTCCATCTCTCTCACCAGATCTCTGCCCTACATCTCTGCCCTATCTCTCAGAAGAGCAACTGCCAATAATGAGAATAATAATAATAAATCATTCCTTTTCCTTATGCACCAAAATTCAGTTCTGCCCAGCCTCTGCTCTCAGATTTTGCCAGATCAGGACAAAAGAGTCTTTCATATAATGGAATTTACTGTCCTTAAAAAGAAGCAGGGGTTGTAAGTAGCAAAAAGTTTTCACTCCTTTCCACTCCAAAAAGGTGCATTCATTTAATCCATTCTCCACCCTTAGCAGAATGTTCTTTACAAAAATGTAGGTCAGATTATATCCCACCCTTGCTCCATCCCCACTGGCTTCCCAAAGCCACTAGAAGAGAATCCAAACCCTTACTGTGGCTTTCCAGGCCCTGCTTGATCTGGCCTGCCCATCTCCAGGAACTCATCTCCCTCCACTTCTCCCCTTCATTCATGGCAGGCCATCATCACAGTGATTGGTTCAAGGCCCCTGACCTAAGTTGGCCCAATCAGAGCAAAATTCTGGGATTTTATTCAATAATTAGGGGGAGAGTAATGCAACCTCTTTCTCTTCCATCACCCTTAGATATGAACAAGGAAACACGTGGCATCTTGCTACCATGAGCTGAGGACAAAGCCTGCATGGGAAAAGGTGCAAAGCCAAGAGCATGGGAGAGAAATAGAGCCACGCTCTGATACTATCATGAACGTCTGAATCACACTATACCTGAAGACCACCCTATCATTGACTTTTTTATTTACATGAGCCAGTAAGTTCTCTTTACCACTTAAGTCAATGAGAGTAGTGTTTTCTGATACATTCCAGAGACGCATCCCATGTGATACACAAAATTGTGCTCTGTTCCATGAGTCTCCAAAGGGGTCAGAATGAGGGGTATCTGGTCTTGGTTATCATTGTCTATGCAAACAGACATTTCTTCCACTTCACATCATACTGGACAGAGGCTAGCTCTGGGGTCTTTTCCCAAATCTATTTTTTTTTTTCGGTCACCCAGGCTGGAGTGCAGTGCAACAATCATAGCTCATTATAACCTTGAACTCTTGGGCTCAAGCTCTCCCCCGTCCTTAGCCTCCTGAGTAGCTGGGACTATAGAGTGTGTGCCACCACATCCAGCTAATTTTTAAAAATTTTTTGTAGAGACTCAGCCTTGCTATGTTGTTCAAGCTGGTCTTGAACTCCTTGGCTCAAGTGATCCTCTCACCTTGGTCTCCCAAAGTGCTGAGATTACAGGTATGAGCCACTGCCTGGCCCCAAACCTATCTTGAGGTCCTATTGTGCCCCCTGCCTCACTTCTCCCTGCCCCAAAAGTACACAGGGGTCAGCCAGGGGAGGAGAACCCCACCTGTATCTAAGCCTTTTGTCCCCTCACTGTGCTCCACCCACCCCTCACTGGGCACACTTGACCTCCTCTGTAGGAGCAGGGGGACCTGGCATGTGTTGACTCAGGGGTGGGAAACCTGCAGCCTCAAAGCCACATGTGGCCTTCCAGATCCCCGAGTGCAGCCCCTCGACCAAATCCAAACCTCACAGAACAAATCCCTCTATTAAACTCCCTTTCAAAATTCAAAGCCAAAAGCCTAACTCTCTTCTCTGCGTTGTCCCATATGACCATCTCTTGAGGTGATGGTATCAGGGCTGGGGTTACAAGATAAAAGGAAAAACCAGGAGTGAACATTTGATGAACGTATCAGCTTATTTCTCTTGGCAGAGGCCGCCCCTTGCATGACAGCTCATTTCTTTTGGTGAATACTTTGCCAAACTCTTGGAGCGGAGAGTGTGGGCTTGGAGAGACACCCCCAGGGAGCGTGTTTGAGGAGCAAGGGGTGGTTTCTATCTAACGAACCACTTAGCTTACTTTGAGAGGGGGAGAGAGCTGAGAGCGAACATGCCATCTCCAACAGGGGCTGGCAGTCACAACACACATGATGAGGAGGAGCATCATGATGCATCTTTATAGGACGAGAGCGTCTTAGCTCCAGGTATTGTGTCGCCTCCCTGGACCTTGAGGTCAGGTAGTTTTGGGAAGGGATCAAGAAAAATCTAGAATAACAAATACTGTATAATTCCACTTACATGAGGTACTAGTCAAATTCATAGACCGCAAGTAGAACGCTGGTTGCCAGGGGCTGGAGGTGGGGGAATGAGGAGTTACTGTCTAATCGGGACAGAGTGTCAGCTTTGCAAGATGGAAGTTCTGGAGATGGATGGTGGTCACGGTTGCACAACAATGTGAACACACATAATGCCACTGAACTGCACACTTAAAAATGGCTAAGATGTTAAATTTTATGTTATGTGTATTTTACCACAATTACAAATAATTATTTTAAATCACACAATAAAAATCAAAGGGCACATGGGAAAAATAGAATTGGGACATATCATTCAAAGACTTTGTTAATTACACATTTAAAAAGGACAGGAACCTAATAAAAACGATAGCGCAGGTTTACCTGTTAAATGGTTGCGAGTATATAAATATTGTGATAAATATGGCACTTCACCTTGAATTTAAAAAGGAAAAAAAAAAGGAAAGATCTAAAGCAGAGGTTTTCAAATGTGTTGGTCTCAAGACCCTTCAGACACTTAAAACATAAACAAGAACCCCAAAGAGCTTATGTTTATGTGACTTATATCTATTGATATTTTCCATATTCAAAATTAAAACTGAGAAATGTTTAGCAAACAGAACACACAGGCACACATTCCACCAGCCACCAGAGTGATCCATCCTCACATGTCACGTAGCCTCTGGAAAACTCTACTGCACACCCATGAGAGAATGACAGGGAAAAGGATAAATAATGTTGTAATATTCTTAGGAGGGAGTTTTGACTTTGCAAATTTCCTGAAAGGGTCCAGGGGACTCCCCCACATTCCCAGAACACACTTTGAGAACTCCAGATCTGTTCTAGAACCAAGGCCGCTTCTCTAGCGGGGCCAGAGGAGAGGACGGGAAAGGGAGGCAGGTTATCCAAACGGGAGTCATCAATGGTCAGGAAAGTTCCCTGCCATGAGGAGCTCCAGAAAGGCCAGTGGGGTGCAGAGAGAATGGCCCACGGGACTCAGCCACACCCACCATGGGCACCGTCCCTGGGTTTCCTTTGTGAGTTGCCCCTGGCCCAGCGCTGCCCACATTCGACCACTCCCGGGGACTATGGCTCCTGGGCCTGCCCCAGGGCCCCAGAGAGCAGGCAGGAGCAGTTGTTTGAAAGCAGCTTTGCTGTGTCTGCCGAGCCAGGAACGTCAAAGCCCCTGCCCTGCACCGCATCCTCAGATCCTACATGAGTGGCAGCCAGTTTTTAATAAGGCTTATTTAAAAACAAAAACAAATCGGCTTATTTTCAGTGTGAAATGAGTTGTGTTCGGCCCTAATCCCCTGTGGTCAGTCAGCACTCAGCAGTTATGCCAGCCGTCCCGGTCCCCGCAGACCGCCTTAGTGAAGGTTACGTCCCCTTTCTAATGACAAGAAGCAGAAATCCAGTAATGCATTCAGTGCAGTGAAAACTTAATCCCAAATATCATTTTTACTCATATGAGGAAAGTTAACCTGCTGAAGATTCAATTCGACAAACATTGTCTCCGAATTGAGGTCACCCATTT
This sequence comes from Eulemur rufifrons, assembly GCF_041146395.1. Taxonomy (NCBI): domain Eukaryota; kingdom Metazoa; phylum Chordata; class Mammalia; order Primates; family Lemuridae; genus Eulemur; species Eulemur rufifrons. The sequence continues at coordinate 60,098,514 of NC_091010.1, read as the reverse complement.
ACTTAATTGTAACATTGCCGCCTGTCGCACGAGCTTCTGACCAACGCTCAGGTCAAGACTCTCTGATGGGTTTTATTCATCAGATTTGCTGGTCCTTCCCCGGTAAGTGAAGCCAGCAGGGAGCAGGGATTGGCAGCGTATTCCCACGGGCGCCAAGGGAGCTCCTAGAACGCTCGGGCATTTTCAGTGAGGAGGGGCCACACGCACAGGACATCCAATAACACGCCCCTTTGGGAGCCCTGCCATTCGGAGGAGGCTCTTGTGCAGGGGGCTCCCGGCAGAAATGGTGGGGAGGCCGTGATACCGCTGCTGGAAGCTGAGAAGTCCTGCTATCTGCAGGGCGAGTGGGCAGGCTGGAGACCCGGGAAGGCCAAGGCTTCAGTTCTAGTCGGAAAGCAGGAAGAAGCTGCCGTCCCAGTTCAAAGGCAGTCAGGCAGGAGGGATTCTCTCTTACCCGGGGAAGCATGAGCCCTTTATGAGCTATGCTGGCCTTCACCCCACATCAGGAGGCAATCCGCTTTGCTGAGTCTACCGATTGCAATGCTAGGCTACTCCAGAACCACCCCCACACACACCCAAAATAACATCTAACTAAATGTCTGGGCGCCCTGTGGCCCATTCTACTTGACACATAAAATTAATCATTCCAGGCACCCAGAGAAAAAGGGAGACAAAGATTATGTCCAAATCAGGAGGGAAAAAGAGCCACTCACTTTGAAGCAAGGAAGAGATAAAAACGGCACCTCCACCTCAGGCTGATGGTGGGGTCTGGGGCTTGGGGGCTTTCCTTTGTGAGTTCTTCCTGAGTCCAGCAGCAGCCAGGACCATGACATGAACAGAGGCCAACTTTGCAGAGCCTACAGGGCCTGCGATGTGACCATGTGGCCAGACGTTCAGGCAACAGTCTCCACTTCCCACCCTGAGACCAGGCAGGCCCTGCCCCCAGCTGCGGGGCCTTTCGAGACAAGGCCACATTTTAGACCGACATGTCTCCGTTTCTGACGGTGCTTCTAGGGCTTTATTTACTAATGCTGAGTCTCTAAAAAACCAACAAGAGGAAAGGACAGAATGAGACTTCAGAGAACATGTTCTAGACACCATAACAAGCAACATCATGCAAGCACCACCTCATTTAACAGCTGAGAAACCCAGAGAGGTTGTGGTGGTCTTCGTGTAACTAGTCATAATTAATTACGATTTCATAATCAACATAATAGATTATCACAGCATGACTCTGTGCTTTATGATCTGAATTATTTTAATCCATGAACGACATTAATTGGAACAACCCCAAAAGATGGGAACCATAAACCTTCCCATTTTATAGAGGAAGAAAGTGGGTACATGAAAGCAAACTGCATTGCCTGGGGTCCCAGAGTTTCTAAGGGGTAGAGCTGGGATGTGCATCCAAACCATCCTAGAATTAACTACTCCACTATGCCACCTCCTCCCCTAAGTGGGTCCCTACTTGGGGTCCTGGTTTGGGTTATGCGCTGGCCTGAGGCATGACTGAGCAGCTTCCTGGGGGCTAAGGAAGCAGGCCAGACTTCCAACCTAGATCTCTCTGGCTCTCGCATTCCTCTTGCCATGGGCACAGGCAGCCTCTGGAAGGGGGTTGCCGGCAAACGGGGGCGGGCAGCAGGGGACAGGCAGCACTTCAGCAAGGCTAAGGAGGAGGTGGCAGCTATGAGGACAGGGGTGTGGGTGACTTGACCTGCAGAGGGAGCTGACAAGTGGGAACAGGGTGGGTAGGAAGCTGCCCCCTATCTGGGGGCTCCTTAGCCTCCTGTGCCCTCTGCCAGGCTTCGCTGTACATTTGTAAACCCCGTGGTGACAGGGATGCTGTCTCCTCTCAACACGCAGCAGACAGTCCATCAACCCAGCGGACCCCCCATCCAAGCTGCCTTCTCAAGCCGGCCGTGGGCTTTTCCTTGTCCCTGAGGGAAAGAGCTAAGTCTTCCCTTCCAGTCCAGAACAAGCTCTGCATTTTAATTCTGGGTTTAATTCCACGTGGGTTGAGCCAGGAGCCATTCGGAGGATTAGCAGCCCTGACATTCAGCCTCTAGTCTTGAGAAAAAGCGACCTAAATCAGCACCCACCAAGCCCAGCCCCTGTGGGATTCTCCCTGGGGCTCAGGTAGGGCTTCTGGGGAATGGCCCGTGGGCTGGCTCACCATCGTTTCAGGAACAGGCTGCCCACCCATCACGGGATGCAGCCGCATGACGGGGAGGCGGCAAGAGAGGAGGGCACAGCAGAACTAAGGTGTAATACCAGTGGCCACGGCTTCCTGGGATGGGCAGGTGGGCAGTCTCTCCTCATAGCCCTTGCTGGGCACCGGCATTTATATGCCCAAACCAGGACAGCCAAGCGGGGTCTGAGGAATTGGGGCATGTATTAGTCAGGGTTCTCCAGAGAAATGGAACTACAGGATATATATGCACGATATGGAGATATATATACAGTGTGTGTGCGAGAGAGAGATTACAAGGAATTGGCTCACATGCTTACGGAGGCTGAGAAGTCCCAAGATCTTTGGTCACCAAGCTGGAGCCCAGGAGATCCAGTAGCATAGACCCAGCCAGAGTTCAAGGCCTGTGAACCAGGAGAGCCGACAGTGCAAGTTCCAGTCCAAAAGCCAGCAGCCTTGAGACTGGAGAAGAGCCGATGTTTAAGGTCAAGTCTAAAAGCAGGAAAAGACCGATGACCTAGCTCAGGGCAGTCAGGCAGGAGGAGTTTCCTCTTACTCTCAAGAGGGTCGGCCTTTTTGTCCTGCCGGGCCTTCAGGGATTAGATGAGGCCCACCCACCTTAGGGAGAGCCGTCTGCCTCACTCAGTCTACCGATGTTCACATCACCCAAAACACCCACACAGAAACACCCACAATAATGTCTGACCAAGCATCAGGGCACCCCATAACCCTGTCGAGTTGATGCATAAAATTAACCATCCCAGGGCTCAAGGTGGAAAAAGAGGAGACACAGCATAAAAACACACACGTGAAGGAAACGGCAAGAGGGGGCCACAGTTGGGCCAGGCAAAGGCCTGGCTGTCTCACAGGTGCCCCAGCCTGAGGCCAGAGCAGGTGCCAGGGAAGGTGGCGCTGACTGACCAGGAGCCAGGAAGCACCTGGGGAGGCCCCCGGGAGCAGCCCGGGGTCAAGGGGTATGTAAAGTACTTACAACCTGGGCTGTCATTAATTTATTAACATATCAATCAGAATTTTAAAGAATATTATCTTCTGGCTCTAGGTAAATGAAACTATTTATGCTGAAACTGCTTGTTAGCGATAAGCATTGTAGCACAAATCATTGAATTCTTGTAATAATTACCAACTCATTTGTGAGAGGTCCCTATCTGAGCCATGGTTGGCTATGGTGACTGCCTAAAACTCTTCCAAGGACATCCCCATTAGAGTGGTGGTCACTAGGTCCCTGTCACCTGGTGCTCTGCTGCAGCTGGGGCCACACAGTGCCCTGCTCACACATGGTGCCTGGGAACACACACACTAGGAACACACACCTAGGAACACACACCCTCAGGTGGCAGGACACAGTGGACACCTGCCCTGTCACCTGCTTGGTCACACCCCCCTGCTGGCTTCCCTGGAGTGGCAGGCAGGCATGGCATTCACCCTCACTGCCCCTGCCCACTCAGCACCTCCAAGGGCGGCCAGCATACTCCCGGCCACTCTCAGTGCTGGTGACCCCCTCCAGGCTGCTGTGGGCAACGTCATTGGTGGTTTATGGTCTCATCAAGTCATACTTTTTACCATCTGGTACTAAAGGATTTTAATCTTCTAAGCACGATGAGGCCTTAGCAGTATGTCCTCACTGGATAACAGCCCTGAGTCAGAGGGACCAAGTGATACGAGGAAGGAGGGAGACAGAAGGGACCAAAGAAGAGGTCTTTCCCCGAGAGCCAGAGAGGAGCAGCTGGGTGGGGCAGCCCCAGGAATCTGGAACAAAGACCTCTGAGGCCCACTGAGGAGGTTGGGAATGACCTGGAAAGACAAGCTAGAAGCACAGGTCTGCTTTGAGCATCCTCTAGATGCTGTTCTTAACAGCCCCGTGGTGAGAATTAAGGGTAGTTTGCTGAGAATATATGCCATGTACCATGCCAGACCTTGTGGAAAGTATTTTCATAACATTTTACTTTAAATTTCTCCAAAAAACTCTCTAAAGAACATGTTATTATCTCATATTTCACATGAGGATAGCGAAGCCCAGAGAGTTTGAATTTGTCCATTTATTCATCCAACAGATGAACATATCAGGCACTGTGTCGAGCACTGGGTAATAACTGACCAAAAAGACCTGTCACTGCCTTCATGGCGCTTACAGTCTGGTGAGCAAGGCTGGCATTAAAGAAAGAAGCCCATGAATAAATATGTAATTATACATCACCATAAAATACAGTATAGCAAGGGCCAAGGGTGCCATGAATGAAATGGGGGTCTCACTGTGGACAAGGTTCAAGGAAAGCTTCCTTCTAGGGGAGCCTGCAGTCACCCAGCCAGTGAATTCCAAAGCCAGACTCAAGCCCAAGGTTTTCCCTCCCCACCATGCCCACCAGTGCCCCACTGGTCGGCCAATGGCAGTAGGAGAGCACTAATCAGTTTCCCCTCCAATGTTCAGTCTCCACGCCTTGGATGTATCTCACACCATCCTGGCCCAAAGCGCCCACTTCTCCATTTTCACTTTTGAACCTCCCTCCCTCTGCCAGTGTATGGGGTTGTGATAAGTCACGCATGAGAAGTTGGTGATGGGATGATTTAGAGAATGTTGGATGACAGCAAGATGCTTTGAGGCCCAGATTCCATTCCCAGAATGGAATCTTTGCTACTTACCAAGAATGAGAGTGGAGTGGAGCTTTCACTCCAGCACGAGGGCAGTGAGGAGTCTCCTGCAAATAATCAGGCAAATAATAATGGTGACTTGATTCAGGGTGAGAGTTAAGTGAGGACCTGGAACACAAAGCGCATGACGTGACCCAAGGGCCCTAAAGCCACTCTTTAAAGGAACTGGACAAGTTCAATGGAAACTTCCAAGTTCTTTCTCACAGCCAGAGCCACTTTGCAGTAAATTTGACTCCACACTTCTTCTCCAGCCTGGGCAGGGGCCCTCAATGAACTGGAGGAAGGACAGACCAGCAGGAAGATGGTCCTTATGTCCTCGCAGGCTCAGACAGCAGGAGGGTTGCCCCACAGTTAGGGCTCCCCAAGACCTGCCGCCCCAGGCTCTGCCGTGCACGGCTGGGCAGAGGGGCTGTGGCCACTCGATCGGGGCCCACTCCAGCTCTAGGTGGATGAAGGACCACAGTGCTGGGTGGAGGCTAGAGAGATTGTGGGGAGATTTCTGGCTTTAGTAGAGGCTACGTGGAGGGAGGCAGGGATAGGGCAAGAGTAGGAAGACGAATCCAGGGTTGAACAGCTTTGGATCAAGGTTTGGGCTTCCACCCTTGGCTCATGACCTGACAGCCAGGAGGGAGTCTGATTTGCCTGCCAGAGGATGTGCCCCCTCCCCCTTCCCCCCTCCAGGCTTAGTTCTCAAGGAAGGCTGGGGGACAGTGGGTCAGATGCCCTCAGCCGCTGTCACACAGCAGGCAACTGTGTCCTACACCCTACAAACTCTGTAGTGAAAACTTGAGGAAAATAAAGGACAACTGTGTGGGTCACCCAAATACACCTCACCCACAGCCTTGCTGCCTCCCCAGCCCCGGACTTGGCTCCAGAAGCCGGTTCTGCCGAGGGCGGGGTGTGCCTTTCCCAGCTTAAGCATCTGGGTCACGGCTTTGCTATGTGTTTGTTTCTGGGCAGGCTGACTTAAGCAGTGACTAAGCTTGGAAGCCATAAAACTTGGTAATAAACCTGTCAGTGTGGCTGTCAGCCGGGCCAGGATGTACAACCTGGGTGTCTTCTGCAGCCGGGCAAAGTCTCTTGCTTCCAGCTTCTCCGAGTGCCCCAGGCAGCCTGCCTGAAATCCACATGGCTCCCAGGGTCCTTTCTGATGGGCCAGGAGCATCCAGCTTTCACTCAGGTCTGAGAGCAGGGCTGAGCCTGGGTAGGAAGAGGGGACAGGTCAGTGTGACCAGATGACTTTACCTCAGTCATTCTCTGAAGCCCTTTCTGATTCTACGGGCAAGAAACCCCGGGATCTGACGAAAGGGCTCCCTGGGGATCTGCTTCCCACAGAGTGTGGGTGCTGCTCACACACGTGTAGCCCGGAGTCTGAAGAGACTTATCCCATCTCAGCTCAGCCAGGTGGCTTGGGCAGGAAGCATCATCTCTCTAAGCCTCAATTTCTTTCAGCTATAAAATGGGAATGATAACACCACTTGCCCTGCCTGCCCCGCAGGCATTTGGCAGGGCTCAGATGGAATACTGTATTCAGAGGATTTGGAAAAGTGCAAAGTGCCACATGACAATGAAGAATAGCAAGTCTTGAGATTAACCCAACAGATGTGGCTTCATGCCCGGCAATGTCTGGGCACCAGAGATGCAGAGATGACTTAGAGAGACAGTTCCTGCCCTCTTTGGGCTCAGCGCTCTGCAGTACGCTTGGAGGAGACAAAAATGTCTATCAATAGTAACACTAACAGCACTCATAACAATAGCTTCATTCACTGAGCGCTTACGGGCTTGAATTCAGTGCTTCACATACATTTAATCCCTAACCAGCAATGCGAGATGGGCATGGTTATTTCTATACTTTGCAGATGAGGAAACTGAGGCTCAGTGGGATGAAGTCACCAACCCACGGTCATTCAGCTGAGGGGCAGGCAACCATCTGATTCCAACCCGTCTCCTCTCCAGAGTTCACCTTCTTCTACACTTTCTAGTATACACTTGTTTTGTGTAATGTTTCCTTTTGTGGCCTTTAGCAGCAGAACTAAAGAGCTCCGTGCTTCACTGTATTGGGAGTTAAAGCGGATACATGCTAAGTGTCACATTTGCTCTTGCGCATCCCTGGTCATAACGCACCACCAACTGTAGGAGGTAAGCCCTCTGTGGGCGTCCCCCCGGCTCTGCCCCAGCCAGCACTGTCATCTTGGCCAAGTCGTGACCCTCTCTGCTCTCCAGCTCACTCAGCTGCACAATGAAGGACTTGGATGAGGGGGTCCCAGAAGCGTCCTCCCTGCTCTAAAAACCTGTGATTCTTACTGGTCATCTCTAAATGAACATCTGGCCAGGCACAGTGGCTCACGCCTGTAATTCTAGCACGCTGGGAGGCCAAGGAGAGAGGAGTGCTTGAGCTCAGGAGTTCAAGACCAGCCTGAGCAAAAAGGAGACCCCATCCCTACAAAAAATAGAAAACTTAGCTGGGCATGATGGTGTGTGCCTGTAGTCCCAGCTACTCGGGAGGCTGAGGTAGGAGGATCTCTCGAGCCCAGGAGCTGGAGGTTTCAGTGAACTATGATGACACCACTGCACGCTAGTCAGGGTGACAGAGCGAGATCCTGTCTCGATAATAAATAAATAAATAAACAAACACACATCTCCCGCTTGGACAAGGAGGAGGAGGACTTGCAGTACTGGCCTCAGCTCAGCTTCAAATGGGCTGTGTGACATTGGGAGAGTAACTTAACCCATCTGGGTTTCAAGTTCTCCGTCTGTGATCTGGGAACAAAATGTATTACTCTCCCCACCTCACAGGCATGTGGTGAGGGTCACATAAGGCAGAGGCCATGGAGATAGTTTGAAACTGCTCGACAATGTGGGGTGAGGTATTACTGCTCCTAGCTAATCATCATCAAGAGAGGTACCTAGAAGGAAGGCAGCAAGCCCCCTGGGGAATCTTTGCATCCTCCACCCAGAATTCTGCTGTGTAGACGCTACACTTCCCTCTGTCAAACACTGGGATTGTATCGAAAGCTACTTCTATTATATAATTGGTTGTTTTAATTATTCTAAGAGCTGGCAATCATCACAGGCTTACTATGTGCCAGGCACTCAGCCAAACCTTACCGCCGCAGTCTAAGGTCAAATAAAACAAATCCTGATGGTTGAAACATTCGCCTTTAGTCAAAAGAGTGTATGGGAGGTGTCAAGAACACGAGTCAGAAAAACAGGGTTCAAATCCAGTCTAAGCTGTTGCTAGCCAACATGACCTTGGACAGTACAACTTTCTCAGCCTCAGCTTACCCTCCTGAGAAGTGAGAATAGTGCTGCTAATCTCAGAGGGATGCTATGAGCATTTACTTAGTCGCCCTTGCGCCAGGTGTCGGTAAACGGGAGCTCCGAGAGGGCAGACCCGGCTGTGGGCCCACGAGCCACTGGGGCCGGGCAGGGGGTGGGAGCCTGAGGAGCAGAGTCAGGTGAGATGGGGAAGGAGCAGCAGCCGGGCCCTAAACCAGTTGATCTAGCTCAGGAACACAGGGCTGATGGGCAAGAAGGAGCGAAATCCTTTCCCAGCTGCAGCGGACCAAGAGTTTTTCTCTGTGGACATTCTCTCAGTCGTCCTCCTGCTCCTCCTCCTGCCCCCTTCTTTCCCAACCCTGGATCACGGGGAGTAATCTTATGACTCCAACAAACCTGCCTGGGCTGTGTCAAATCAGGCTGCCCTGCCCCAAGGAGGCAAGGGCAGTGACCAGGGTGGCCCTCGGTGAGGGAGGGATGGAGCCCAGCTGCAGATGGTGAAAACAGAGGACCTTGGGAGGAGGAAGCCGCCTTCTGGGTGGTTCTGTGACTCTCCTCTCGGAGCCCACGGCTGCCGTAGTCTCCAGCCCTTACAGCCCAGGGGAGCCGGAATTGGCCTTGTGTCTTCAGTCGGCCAGAGGCGGGGGCTTCCTCCAACACAGGTTTCCAGCCCTGGCTCCACAGGGAAATCCCGAGGGGCTTGTTAAAACCCAGATTTCGGTCCTCACCCCTGAGGAGCTGGTTCAGGAGACCTGAAGGGGGCCTGGGAATATGCATTTCACAAGTCTCCGGGTTGTTTCTGTTTGGCACTTGCCCTGTGGCTTCTAGAAGGAAGCTGGGCATAAACACAGAGTTATTGAAACACACAAATCCTCAGCATTGAAAAGGAATCTCACTCTGTGCTTTTTTTGCCCTAATTACTTTGGTCTCTTTTCTTGAGCTTGGTAGACCTGAAACAATAGCAACCTGAATAAGGGAACTGAAGGTGACATTTGTAGCACCTTCTCCACCCAGAGCTGCCTGCAGGGCTCAGTCAGGGTCAAGGGGGAGGCATGTGGCTCTTCCAGCTCATCTGCATACAATGAGCCCTAAATCTGTCACCACCAATCTGCTCCCTGCCCAGGCTGTGCTCTGTGCTCTGGGTGACTTGTCTACAGGCCCCAGGCGGGCTGGGGGTGGGGCCCAGAAGCCTTGGCCTGTCCTGCCTGGAGGTGCCCCCAGTGCTGGAGTGTCTCACCTGCCCTCCTGCTCAGGTGAACCCCTCTCCCCACACAGGTGAGCAGCTCTGCTTTCCAGCTGGGACTCAGAAGTGGGGGGCACAGAGCCCACCCAACCTTCCATTTACTCAAGAGCAAACAGACTAGCCCACGCCAGGCACCCTAGCCCTCCCACAGAGCTGTGTTTATTGCCACATAGGGGAAGAGTGACATCTACTCTGAGGGGCTCTCCTGGAGATCACATGAGAAGGTGCTGTGTGACAAGGCTGTCCCTCCTGCTCTTCCCTGTGGCTCCTGCCCCTTCCTGCCTTCCCTCCTCCTTAGTGGTCTCCAGACCCTAAAGGAAGTGGCTGCCCTCGGCCTTCCCAGCAGGGCCAAGCTCCTACTCTGGGAGCTACACCCACTTTTTAGAGGGCTCTGGACCCAGCAGGGGTTGGCTCGGTGTTACGTGTTGGAATCAGAGGATGATGGGGATTGGGCTCCTCTGGGCTTTGGCCCCCAGGACGGGGGAGGGACTCTCCCACAACACAGACATTTCAGATGTGGCTCTAAACAGATGTCTGGGGCAAACATCGGTCAGTCAGTCAACAAACTCTCTCTGAGCACCTGCCAGTCAGTAAGCTCAGGGAACATAGAGATAAGCCCTGTCCTCAAGGGCCCCTCCAGGGCCAGAGGAGACACATGCTCATAGCCATGCGATAAAGGGCTGCAAGTGCATGGACGTCTGCACAGGGTACCATGGGGACCCAAAGTTGGGAGTGGGCATCCCTGCATGGGGGCAGGAGGCCAGAACCGGCTTCCCGGACGGGAGCCCTCACTTTAAGAATTGGAGGGTGAGTTCAGAGTGAGGGAGCCGTGCAAGCAGGGGCGTGGAGAAAGGACATACATTCAGGGAACCAGGAGGAGACCCCGGAGCGTGCAGCGTGGCAGAGCAGAGGAGCCAGCAGAGGAGCAACTTGCTGGAGAGGTCACAGGGAGCCGATTCTGGGGGACTTGAGGGTCCTCTGGGCTATGGGGACCCTGGGGCTCAGGGACAATCCTATCCGTAACTCCTGCAGCATGGACCAGAGGCAGGCTGGGGCCTTGAGGCCAGAGGGCTGCGACTGGGGCAGGCCTGGCTCGGAAAGCCACTGTCTTCAGTCGCCTGTTTCCATTTCACTGGTTCCAGGGTAAGAATCCACTTGTCGAGGAGTAGAGAGCAATTAGGATGACTTCCAGTATTTCAAGAGAACCTTAAAAGATCACACCCCCAAGCCCCAACACACATCTACACACTCGTGCACACACACACATCTACACACACACAGGGCCACACAGCACCCCAGAAACCAGCCCGTACCTTCCTCAGAGTGGGCTTCCCAAGCTGCCTCTCTCTGCTCAGCATGTGACGGCTGCCCCAGGTGGCAAACCGGGCTGTTGTTAAGGACACCTCCAGGCAACTCAACACGCATCAACACGTTCATTTTCAGAGTTGGTTCTTTTTGGCCCCATGAGCCAACTTTAAGGCAAGCATTTTCCATCTTCCCAAATCACTGGGACCCAAAAGAAAGTGATTGGGAAACTAAATTCATCCTCTTGGAGAAATCAAAAACTTTGACCCATCTCTTCTCTGCTGCATCTAGTTCCACTGTTCTTCAGCTTGGGGTCATGTAAGAATCACTTGCGGTGTTTGTTAAAATAACAATCTCAGGTCCCCCCTTCGGATATGCTAGCTCCATGGGTCTGGGATGGAGCCTAGGAACTTGCATTTTTATTTTTTTATGCATTTTTTTCTTCAGACACCTGCTCAGTGTGAAGGAATTTGCATTTTTAAAGTGCCCAGGTGGTCAGAGACCACACTTAGAGAAAATTGAAATTTGGCACATTAATCACAAAAGTACGGCCGGGCGTGGTGGCTCACGCCTGTAATCCTAGCACTCTGGGAGGCCGAGGCAGGTGGATCGCTCGAGGTCAGGAGTTCAAGACCAGCCTCAGCAAGAGCAAGACCCTGTCTCTACTAAAAATAGAAAGAAATTATCTGGCCAACTAAAATATATATAGAAAAAATTAGCCAGGCATGGTGGCGCATGCGTGTAGTCCCAGCTACTCGGGAGGCTGAAGCAGTAGGATCGCTTGAGCCCAGGAGTTTGAGGTTGCTGTGAGCTAGGCTGACGCCATGGCACTCTAGCCAGGGCAACAAAGTGACACTCTGTTTCAAAAAAAATAAATAAATAAATCACAAAAGTATTGAGGCCAAGGAATCTTTTTCCCCTTCTCTCTCATTTTCTCCTTTTCTATGTGACCTCAGCTGGTGATTGCATCATGGAAGGCATCAAAATGAGCCAGAAAAGAAGAAATTTCCCAACTGTGCTGTAACTCCAGTGGAGTCCCCACCTCCCTACGTGGGAAGAGGCGAGGGTGCAGCACGTGTGGTTGGCTGCCCACCCGACAGCATCCCCTTCCCTGGTCCACGCCTCCGCATTCTTTCTTGCTAAATAGAATCTTAATTCTGTTCAGGAATCAGGTGACCGTGTGCTTCACAGCAGCCTGGGCCTCAGCCCTGGCTCTAGCCCTAAGGAGGAATCTTGGTTGGTCTAAACCAGAGGTTTTCAATGCTGGCTGCACGTTAGATCGTATCTGAGATCCATTGAAACAGATTCTCTAGGGCTGGGACCTGGGCACAGGTATGTTTTTTTAAATTCCCCAGGTGATTCTAAAGTGTAGCCAAGGATAGGAACCAAACCGATCATAGTAGTAATTCTGTTCCCCTTGCCAGTGTGATTGACTTAAGAACGGACAAGTGGCATGATTATGGCATAAAAGGAGACATAAAAGGAAGTCTGCTTCATAGCCTTCAAAAGGGACATGAGGAAAAGGCGTGCCTTCTTCTGACCTTCTGGCCTTTGGACATTGTTGTGTGAGATTGATGCCAGCAGTCTTGTGACCATGAGGGACAAGCTGGCAAAGGCCAATATGCTTAAGATGGCAGAGCAAAAATATGGCAAGAACCTGGGTCTTGCATTTGCCATTGAAGCCTTGAGTTTGATATTGAACTGCTACGTTAACCAACCTGGAGACACCTCATCTCTGGACTTCTAAGGATGTGTAGTAAATATTTCTTATTAAGTCACTGGTTTGGTATTTTCATTATTGTTTTTTGGTTGGTTTCTTTTTGTTTTGTTTTGTTTTACCAACAGAAATATTTTTGGTGACACAGGAAGACAGGAAATTCAATGAGGCTGCCTGTTGGTTCCAAGCGCTCTAATAATGATGTCCTTGTGATCTTTCAGTGACAAACACCCATCCCTCCCTGCCATAGCATCTGAATGGAATCTGGCTCCCTTAGAACTCCAGGGAGGGAGGACACCAGCACCCCAGAAAGGTCGTCCAGGCCAAAAAAATTTAATTAGAAAATAAAATCCCAGGTTAGTAGCTGTCTGATTCCATGTTGGTTCGTGAGAATTTAGTTTACATCACTCCTTGCTTGTAGGGGAAGACAGTCCCAGTTTCCGGTAATACTGGCAAGTATTTCTCCTGATGAGAGAGCTGACACCAAAGCTGAACTTCCCTTAAGAGAAATCCCAATGGACAAGGGGATATGTTCATGGCTTCAGTCATAAGCTGCGTTACATAGAGAGATGGCATTTATTGTGCATCTATTATGTGTCAGCAACTGTGCCCAGTGAAGATGCTGCTTTTGAAAATATGAGCAGTAGAAACACTGCTGTCCCCATTCCTGGATCTGCCACTGACTGGAACAGTGTGATGCCACCTGATCCTAAAGTCTCTTGAGCCAGCTCTGCCTTAGTTTTCTCACCTGCAAAATGGGGATAACATTGTTGTGATGACTCAAAGAGGAAAAACTGCCAAAGCGGTCTGTAAATATAAAGCTTGACTTAAAGACCTTGCTTCCTTCCCCCCGGGAGACCACGGTTCCTACTGAGCTCTACCTACAAGAGTATTCCGTAGGGGCTCTAGTCCTGAGCTAGCCTCTCCGGGCCTAAGTGCTTGAAGGCAGGAGCCGCCCCCACCTCCCAGTCCTGAGCTGATGGCAGAGCCAGCCAGTGCTCAAGAAACGTCTGCTGGAGAGAGCCCCGGGCTTGCTATTTTTCCTTTTTCAACTGGATCTGAGCCGTGACCCGCTTTGCCTCATGCTGCTGCAGCCCTCCCTAGATTTCTGGAACACTCAGGGCTGTCTGTGTGTTTTATTTTGTGCTGCCTTCCTCTCTCCCTTTCTTACTCTTTTCATACTGTGCCAGGCCATATATATTTAGCTCTTTTAATCTTTCTTCATAAATCATTCCTGCAAGTCAAGTCCCTGAAAATGTTTCCCCTGAAACCCCTCCAAAACGTATCTGAAATACTTACTTCCTGGTAAATGCATCACGGCCCCTTCAGCCTGTCACGCTGCCTTCATTACCAGGAGGAAGACAATCTGGAAACTGGGGTGCTTCGTGGCCTTCTTGCCCTTAAATATGCTGAAACAGCACTGAAAGGTCTTGGATGTGATTTACTTTATGGTCTGCATGATAAAGATATAATCTGGTGGTTAAGGATTTGGGCTCTAGCATCTGAACATCTGAGTTAAAATCCTGGCTTCATCACTTACTTGTCGTGGAATCTTGGCCAAGTTACTTCACTTCTCTGTGCCTCAACGTCCTCAGCTGTAAAATGGGAACAATGAGTGTTTATTTCACAGGGCAATTATGAGAACTAAATGAAATCATGCATGCAAAGTTCTCAGCATGGCGCCTGGTACTTGGGAAGTGCTCAATAGATGTTAGCTTGTTGTAGTGGTTTTTTCCTGGGGTCTACCTAGGATCCATTTTTTTCATCATTATTATTAGCAGAACCCTGGTTTTATGCTGGATGCCAATACACCCCAGTTTAAAAAATAATAACGGTAACTTTTTCTGCCTTCCCTGGCAGCCAGAAGTAGTCACATGACACAGTTCTTGCCAAGGAGACATCAGCTAGAGTCATGAGTAGTGCTTCCAGAAAAGTTTTTAAAGGGAGCAGAACAAATTGTCATGTGCCTGTCTGCCTTTCTCCCTTTCCTCCTTTTCCTTGTTTCAGATGTGAATGTGATATCTGGAGCTTCTGCAGCCATAATTTGACCATGAGCCCCGTTGGAGAATGACAGTCACATGCTCAGTATGATGGGACAGAAAGAGAAGAGGAGCCGGGTCTCTTCTCCTAGACGATGCTGTGGAGCTGCCACCTCAGCCCTGGACCACCTGCCTTTGCACTTCTAGTTACCAAATAAAAAATGAATAAATAAATAACCCCCTAATGTGGTTAAGCCCCTATTTTTCAGGTTCCTATTAGTAGCAGCCGTACACAATTCCTAACTGCTATAAGCATTAGGCTCCTTTGATGAGGAGCAACTCCAATTGGAGCTGGATGAGACCTAGATGTGGTTTTTAAACTGTGTTCTGCGGGAGCTGAGGGGTCCCATGGAGGCCCCTCTCAGACTAGAGGTTGGGGTGGGAGGAGTCGGAGACCATGACACCTCTCCCCACACCACCTTTTTCCCAACTTTGTTTTTAACGTATTTATAGGGGGAGAGGTGGCCCAGTTAGGCTTTGTTTAAAGAATAGATTCCAGTGCAAAAAATAAAAGGTTTGGAAACCACTGTTCCTGTCCAACCCCTTCATTTTCCAGATGAGTGATCTGAGGCCTCAAGAGTGCCTTGTCCAGTCAAGCGCAGCCAGGCAGAGCCAAGAGAACCCAAGTTTTCTTCTCTTTCCGGGGGCCCTGCCAAGTGCTGGAACTGCCACACACACACACAAAAGAAAGCAGATCCAAAGAGTTTACAATCGCTGACAAAGTCCCAACTCACCGAGCCCTGATGGGCTGCCTGCTCTCGGGGGAATTGGACAGGGCCCCCCCAGTTAAAATTAATGAGGGCTGGGATGTCCTTTCAGGGCCCTGGGCAGCCAATTTGTCCTCCTGCTGGGAGAAAGTTGGACTCGTTTCCTCTTCTCTCTCTATAGTAATTCATTAATTGTTTGTTTATTTTTTGAAAGTGCACACACACTATATGTGTGGAGCAGAAGGGGTGAATGGGTAGTGTGAAGTCCTTAGTACATGGGTTCTTTGTCCCTGTTCTTGTGGTTCTCCTTTGCAAAGTGCTTGCTTAATCAATTCAAGATCAATGGCTGCTAAGGCGCAGCTGTAAACAACATCTCATTCAAGGTCAATTAGAGCAGCCTATGGGACGGGCATAGGGAGGGCCTTTATAGAGGAGCCTTCAGTAAGTGCTGAGAGGCCCCGTCCTTCTGGATCTGCCCTGTTTGGGCTCAGTTGTTCAACTCAGTAGAACATAAATGCCACTTGAGTGGAATAACCGGATGTTATACCAACGCAGAATATCTCATTCCAGGACTTTAACTAGAAACTCTTGTCTTCATCCCTCCATTCTATCCATCCATCTACTCAACATTATTCACTGAGCAGCTACTCCTGTGTCTAGCACTGGTACAGAGGAAAACAGGCAAGGTCATCCCTTGGAACTTACTTTGGGCAAGTGGAAAGAGACCAAAAATGAACATGAAAGCAAGTAGACAAACAATGGAGCCCAGGCAGAGATATCACCCAGCCAGGAAAGCAGCCCAGAGGAGGCCACACTGTACCCCCAGGGGGTGGGGGCAGCCTAGGCACTATAGGTTGGCCCACCACCACCCCCAGCTCTGACTTAGAGCTCTGACTAACCCGGCCTATCAGAATGCATACCTGTTATCAGGTGCCAAGCCCAGTATTGCCTATCACTGGATATTTTTGCATAACTCCGTTTTGAAACAGTGTTTTTCCCTCACCCTCAGGTGCCCACTGGGAGATGGGGGTCCCTAAAGCTCTCAGAGAAACCCAGAGATCAGGGTGAGCTCAGCAACACTTCACACTGTGAGCAACAAGCAATGCCAGAGGCTGACGAAAAACTCTTATTCATGAACTGCAAAGGCTTCAGAACAGCCGTGTGATCCGGAAGAAAGAACCGACAGAACACAATCTTTCATAAATCCATTCAGCAGCTATTTCAAGGCAGTGGAGGGGAACCAGAATAGACACTACACTTGGAATTGGAGGCCCAAGTTCAAATCCTCCTCTACATCCCTGCATCCTTTGGCAGACTCTTAATTTACTGAGGCTCACTTTCCTGACCTGTAAAATGGTGATAACGCAGTCCCACTCAGGGGGTTGTCATGAAGATTTTTTGGAAAGTGAGGCTCAGCACATTCTGGTACAGAATGGGGGCTCCATAGCCAAATCTGCCTTGGAGGTAGGGAGACCCACCAAGAGACTGGAAGCATGGATTAGGCCAGAGGTGCTGGGGTGAGGGGTGTTGCAGATGAGAACAATGGCTGGGAAAGATGTTGAGTGACGCAATGTGAAACCCCAAACTGCCACTAAATTGACTGCAGAGCCACAGGCAAGTCATCCCTCCCCTGTCTGGGCCTCAGTTTCCCCACCTGTGAAATGGGAGCATCAGGAGTGAATGACCTCTAGGAGCTCTGCTAGCTTTGGTGCTCTGACTCCATAAGCTGGTCCCTTGGGCTTCGCAGCTGCAGTCACTGGAACAGCTCACACTGGGTCTCTCTGCCAGGTCCCATAAGGGATGCTGATCTTGTCTTTGGTTTGTCAGAGAGGCTGTCCTGCTAGAGGATGATAGCAGAAGAAGTTCAGCTGCCTTTCGCAGAGGCAGGAGAGTTGGGAGGATTTGGATTACCCCACTATCACCATCCCCACAAAATATATCTCCCCAGCCCCCTGCAAGTCCACCTTTGAGTTCAGGCACTGCCGCTCTCAACTGTCTGCCATTAACAGACATTGCTAATGAGTTTCAGCTTCGGAATCCTCCGCAACACAGCGCCCCATGCAGCCACTGCCAGCTGTGCAGAACTGGCAGGCAAGGTGATGCCGATATGGCACCCCTGGGTGAGGTATCACTGATACCAGTATCCTCCTTAAAACCTCTGAGATTATTACCTAATCTCATGGTTTCAATCATAAATAGCAAACTATGGGTTAATTAGTTCACCAAGGTTCTGGTGGGAGTTCCTGGTTTCAAACAATAGAAATCAGCTCTGGCCAACTAAAGCAAAAACACAAAATCCCTACTGAAAGTCTTAAGTCCCTTACAAAATTGAACAAGCAGCAGAGAAAAGACACATGACCATGGAAGTTAACAATGAGAACACAGTCACGTTCATGCCACAGGGATAATTTGATTGAGACAACACTGTTGGCACCGCCAGGCACTCCCCACCCCAGCCTCTGCCCTGGCAACTCAGCTGCTGCCACCCTGAATAACCTCTACCTGAGATCACGTCTTTGGATCACTGTCCAAATTCTAAGTCCCAGGAGAGAGACCCAGATGCCTGAGCAGAGGTTAGGTGCTGCCCCCTGGTGGGCGAGAGCAGAGACACGGCCTCCGCCCACTCCCGCTCCCACTTCTCAGCCAGCCGGGGGGCCTACCTCCCACCTTAACCCACTCGATGGGAGAATGCGCCCTAGCACCAAGTGGTTTCACATGCTAGATCCCCTTCAAAGAGTCTAAGGCCCCCTAAACTCAGATAATTCACTATGGAATGTTCCTTCTAGAAAAGACATTTGAAATCGACTAGTTCAACACTCCTGTTCCAGAAGCTCAGAGGGGCTGGTTAGCATCGGACCCAGGACTAGAACACAGGCCTCCCAGCGTCCCCTCCAGGGGTCTCTCTGCGCCACCCCACTGTCCTCCAGCCTGAGACTGGCCTGCTCCGGCGCAGGACCAAGAGGCGAAGGATGTGGGCATTGCCATGGCAACCGGAAGTCACAGCTTGGCCCAGACTAGATGAATTTCTTGAGCTTTCACATTTTTCTAAGAAAGAGATGAGTAGTAGCTCTACGTGATTTAATCCTTATAGCTTTGTAAACATAACTTTCAGATGAATTTATTTACAATTCAGCAAAACAAGCCTTTGCCGGGTTCTGTTTTCCCGAGTGTTCTTTTCTGAGAATAGGATTGCCCTGTCGCTAGGTCCCTGGGGGAGCAGTTCTGTTTGAACACGGCGGCCAGGGTCTCTGGGCAGTGGGGCGGCAGCGGGAGCACCGTGTCTGGGATGAGAGAAGGAAGAGGAAACAGGAGGGAACCTGGACAGACAGGGACGGATCTGGAACTTCTGGTGGCTTCATTATTTTTCAGCGGGCTGGCGCAGCGGCAGTGCATCTTGGCTGGACAGGGCAATTAACAGCTCCCCAAGCTCCTAATGAGTGGTTTTCTTGAGGTTTGAGCTGCCTGCAGAGTTTCCCAAGGGAATTTATTCCCGGAAGCTAACTCCTGAGAAGTGGCCTCCCCTGGGTGCACCTTGTCTGGGGCTGCTGAATTTGGCCGGTTGGTTGGAATTCTGGGTCCAGAGCCACAGCCTGTAATTTTCAAGGGACACTAGTAGTGCTGGACCCTAATTCCACATAATGGTGGCTGCCAAAGACACCTCCCTTTCTGGGACAGCTTAGAGGTCCTGCATCCTCAAAGGCCTCCTCTGAGACCCTCTTTTCACAAGACCCCCTTTGCACAAAGAGTCCATGGTGCTTTGTACCTGGTTCAACTGAGGATGGACACATCCCCCAGAGGCAGTGGTTTACAGTTGGCCAGGAGCCAAAGCTCTGTCCTAGATCAGAGCCAAGACCCACCAGACTCCCTCCACTTGAACCTGAGACTTGCAGAAAATATGCTGCTAGACAGTAGCAAGAGCAGTGGAAACTGAAGCTGAGAGGGGCTGAGGCTCCAAAGGAAAGGACCGGGTGGCCGTGGCACGGCTGCTCACAGGAGCGTGGGGCACCTCACAATGTCCCCTGTGACTGCAGATCATCTGCTTTGGTCTCTGTTCTCTGCTACCCACAACGTCCTCATTCACACATTTAAACCCATGTGCTCATAGCCAAGGGGACAATGGGACATTTTATCCTACGTTTGCCTCACACTGAGAAGATATGTGAGATCCACCATGATTTTTTTTAAATGTCTTCAGTTCCTCATTTTAGTTTGACTGTGAAACATAGTTGGGGTAAAACCTAGAAGCAACTGGCTCTTCAGCAAGGAGAAATATTCCTATCAGAACATCATCCTCCAAAGTCCCAAATTCTAATCTTTAATGGCCATTAAAGAATTTTCCTTCCATCCTTAGATAATGGATGGTGGGAGGCCTTTGGCTCCCTGGAAAGCACTGATTTAGCTAAGTTATGGGGAGGGCCCCAGAGCCACGGTCCCCTGGCCTGCAGACTTGAGTGTGGCCTGCCAAGCACGGCTACCCTGATGCTGCTGCAGCCTTCTAGCCACACCCAGCAGCTTCATGGTCCTGTTTCCTGCCTCCCCGGAAACAGCTCCTGCGAGCCAAATGCCTTCCCAAGCCCACCCATGGAACGAACTCCATTCCAACCACCAATACTGCGTGAACTAGGATTCCCTTGGTTGCAAGATACAGAAACTGACTCTGGGATACCTCACAGGTGCAAGAGGCATATGTATTAACTGCCATTTCTTTTCCTTTTCTTTTTTCTTTCTTTCTTTCTTTCTTTTCTTTTTCTTTTCTTTTTTTTTTTTTTTTTTTTCTTTTTGAGACAGTGTCTTGCTTTCTTATTCACTGTTCAGGGTGGAGTGCAGGGGCATCATCATAGCTCACTGCAACCTCAAACTCCTGGGCTCAAGTGATCTTCCTGTCTCAGCCTTCCAAGAAGCTGGGACTACAGGTGTGCGCCACCATGCCTGGCTAATTTTTTAATTTTTTGTAGAGACTGGGTCTCACTATATTGCACAGGATGGTCTCAAACTCCTGGCCTCAAGTGATCCTCCCACCTTGGCCTCCCCAAGAGCTAGGATTACAGGCATGAGCTACCCTGCCCAGCCTAACTACCATTTCTCAATAAGGACAGAGATAGGGCTGCACGTGAACTTCGGGGCTCTCACTCTAGAAAAGTGGTTCCCAATTGGAGGTGATTCTGCCCTCCAGGGGACATTTGGCAATGTCTGGAGACATTTTTGATTGTCATGACTGGGGTGGCATGCCACAGACAACCACTGGGTGGAGGCCAAAGATCCTGCCAAACATTGGACAACGCACAGGACAGCTCCCTCCACCGCAGCAAAGAATCAACCAGCCCAATGCCTATAGTGCCAAGGCTAAGAAACCCTGCTCCAGAGCTGCAGTCACCATGATTTAGTTCCAGTGATGCCCAGCCTCTGAGACTCTCCATTTCAAGTTTCGGTTTATTGGGAGACGAAATTTGATTGGCCCAGCTTGAGTACTTGTCCACGCCTGGGTCTATCAGCTTGGCCAGGAAAACAGAGTCACCCAATGTAGACTTGTCAGTTGGGGACCCTTCTCTCATATTAGGGATATTCCCAGAAAAAAAAAAAATGACTTCCTGTGGGCCATGCATCCCAAGAGCAATGGGGCCAGAGGACTCACAGACATTACCCACTTCAGGAAGTCTTCCCTGACCCTTTAGGATAGAGTTACCCACCTCCCCTCTGGACTACCATCTTTTCTTGTACCTATTTTTTTCCCTAAGTTATGATTTATTCATTCATGTGTCCATCTCTGCCCAGAAACTTGGAGCTCTCTATGGATTGAAACTGGGTCTTACTCATCCCTGACAGCCCAGTGTCAAATGTTCTGGTTATGTAACATAATATTGCTGCATAACATTCCTGTGTAACAAACCGTCCCAAATCTTAGTCACTTCTAATAACAACCTTTTCACCTCACAATTCTGGGAATCGGGAATTTCGGCAGTAGCCAGCTTGGTGATTATTCTGTCCATGCAGCCTCAGCTGGGGTGACTCAGTGGTGTTCAGCTGGCAACTGGGCTCAGCTGTTGGGTCCAAGGTGGCTTCTCACAGAACCGGCGCCTTTGTGGGGCAGCTGGAAGGCTGGGCTCCACCGGGCCCCTCTCTAGCTTCACAGCCTTTCCACCTGGTCCTTCCAGAAGGGTGGTCATATTTTTTATGTGGCAGATCTGGGCTCCAAAAGCAAACATTTCAAGAAGACCTAGGCTGAAACTGAAAGGTTTCTTGAGACCTTACATTAGAAGTCCCAGAACATCATTTCAGCTGCATCCTGTTGGTCAAGAAAGTCACAAAGAACAGCCTCGACTTAAGGGGAAAGGAATTAGACTTCACTTCCTGATGTGAAGGGCAGCACACGTGAACAGGAAGGGGAGGAATTGGTGGTGGTCAATCTTAGAGATTGTCTCCACAGCCTAGTATAGTAATTGCTCAATAAACATTTAACAGATACATTCACTAATATGAGGACAAATTAGCCCTACTGAGTTCACCCAGTTGATGTAATGGTTAAATGAAAATAAAGCACATTAAAAATACTTTTAAAACTGTCAAATGCTATAAAGAGGTAAGTGGTTCCTGTTAGGGGAAAACTTACCATGCTTGCCCTAGTTTATAGATGAATGTTTGCCGGTCCCTTCAACCATTCTCCACTCCCAGCCGCAGAGGTGCGTGGCAGACATCACTAATCCATCGCAGCTCTTTTCCACTGGAGCCATCTACTACAGACTGATCGAAGTGGACATGGGAGTCAATACCTGTTTATTAATCCTGTTCCTGACTAAATTCTTATTGCTAAACTATATTCCAAAAGCTCAGGCTTTCAGTTCTTTAACATACACACAAGCTGCTTCTTTTTTTTTCTTTTTTTAAGAGAAAATATAAAGTTTAAGCCCTGAGGAAGATGAAACGGCAGACACCATCACCCTCCAAAATTGGATTTATAATGGAAACAGAAACTGATTATGGCAGTGAGCTCTGCCATTATAAATTATTTTAAAAGAAAATAACTGCATGCAAGAAAAGTCATATGGCATCTCATAAGGGAGATTCTGTCTACCTTGACATATTTTATTCCGTGAAAACTCCGTTTCAAGGTGAGGCAAGCCAAAACTTGTATATTGGATGAGTGAAAGTCATGCTTGCTGCCCACCCTCTGCCTCCACACTCGTCGCTCCCCCCCACACAGATTGCCCTAATTCCCATCCAGCTTGTTAGGGAATTTGAAAAATACATTTTAACTGCTCAAGGAAAGACAAAGAAAAAAAAAAACACAAAATATCCTCTCGTTCTAAAACATCTCTGCACAATCTGATTGTTGAGGGCACAAGGCCAGTGGTAGATCATGCTTTCTGCAGGGTGCGTGGCCCTGAAAACTGCTTTTCTCTTCCTGTCTGAGCCTCAGGGTCCCACCCCTGCACTTAAGCAGGAAAGAAATAGACTGAAAATGACCAGTCAAGGCTGGAAGGCCCACTACATGGCTAAAGGCCCCAGGATTGGGAATGAGGAGATTTAGGTTCAAGTCTCAGGATGTCCCCTGTCATTAGCAGGTCACCCCATTTACTCTTCTGTGCGATGGAGCAAAAAGGATGGCATTGAGTGAGCTGGGTAGGTCAAAGGCAGTGATGGATGAGACACCCGCAGCCCCCTCTCCACAGCTGTGCCAGGAGCCACTGGCAGAACATCGAGCAGAACAATCGGCTTTTCCAAATGTCAGCTTCCCAGCCTTGCAAATGTGGCGAATCCCAGGCTGTATAGCTGTCCTTCCCTGCGTGCTGGGGATCAGGCCATAGCGGTTGGGACCGTGCTTCATGGAACCGTGTTCCTTATCATCTGCTTAGAAACAAGCCAAGTGAAAGAGTCATAGTTAACCCTGCCCATACTGCACTACAAACAGCTCCTGCACTAGTGTTTTACAAACAATCCTGTGAAGTAGGTACGAGAAATTATTGTTCTCTTATTACAGAGGAGGAAACTGAGGCACAGAGAGGTTAAGTAGCATACCTAGGGTTTCCCAGCTAGCAAGCGGCAGGCTTGGGACTCAAAGTTAGAGCCTCTGGAGCCTTTAACCACTGGACTACACTACCTCTCCAGAAGATAAGGATGGCTAGAAAGAAGTTGGGGCCAAGCAGTTTAGTTGCAAAGAGTATCTCTCCTTACGCTTCTTCTTACACTTTGAGAGCAAGATTTTTAGGCTTGTACTGCAGGGACATAAATGAACCAAAGCCGCAGGTAAAAACACAGGCAAATCTCACATTTGATGTTGAATATCGTGTTGAATGAAAGAGCAGAAGAATGATACCCATCCTTACTTCTCTTCTTTCTCCTCCTTCCACATTCAGTGGTTGCTTTATGACACTTTTTTGTTTCTATTTTTATTCAAGCTAAACAGTTCTGTAGTTTAATGAATCGCATAGTTTTGCAAGACTCCCTCCTTCCAATTTTCCCCACCTCAAAGGCAACCACTTAAATTCTTCACTTTATGATACTTTGATACACCTGATGTTTTGCTCTCCTTGGAAAGTGAATTAATCAGGCAACACAGATGATCTAAGCCTGTGTTTGCAAGGCTGGTTCTTCTCTCACCCTTGCGAGATCAGGTCCAAAACAACTAGATCAAGCAATTTAGAGGAATCCAAGAACAGCAGCCTGTCAGAGATGGGGCCAGGGAAACCCAGCTGTTGAATTAAAACATATAGTCACTGTATACTTTGCTTTGGGTCAATGTACCAAAATGGAGCACCTACCCCATTTTAAACCCTGGTGATGAGGGCTGTGGCTGGCCTGGGCAGAGGTGCAGCTATCAAGCATAGATCAGTACTGACATCCAGTGGTCACAGAGAATTATCTGCCTGAAGCTCGCCATCTCTCTGTTCCCAGAATGCAATAGGTGTTCACGCAGATAAAGAAGGCGTGGTGGAGGGTGACAGTTACCAATGCTGTTGGCTTTGGAGAACTGCCCAACTTGCAGCCAGAAACCAAGTAACCCAGGCCAAGCCCCTGCCAGTTTGCAAGATGCCCGTGTGTTATTCAAATGCTAACCTCAGAGTCATAGGAGAAACGAGGGCTTTCCCTGGCAAGGGGGTAAGACCATAAAGAATAAAACACAAGTAGCCACATGGCCTTCCAAAAAGCACAGTGGACTTTGAGTTAGAAACCTTGATACAAGATCTGGCTGCTTCTGTCACCTTGATCAAGTCCCTTAAGCTCTCTGCACTTTAGCTTCCTCATCTTTGAAGTGAGGCTAATGCTACCTGCTCTGCCAGCCTCATAGGGTTGTGCTGATGCCAAATGGGGATGTATGTCAAAGAGTTTTGTAAACTATCAAGCGCTGGACAGCAGGGGCTGCTAGGAGGAAGTGCTGATTGACAGGGCAAGGCAAAGTGGAGCTGGTCAGGAGGTGCTACGACCTGAGGCTTGGTCAGATGACAAATAGCCCTTCCAGTTTCCGATTTCCCTCCAGCCATAGCGACTCAGCCTTGCACTGTCAGGACGACCCCATTAGGGAAGGACATTCCTCATTTTCCTCTGGACTCAAGTCTCTGACATAAATGTTGGTGAGTAACTTTGAGGCCGCCTAGCTTCAAAAATATATATCAAACAGAGTTTTAAAAATAGAATCATAACCCAAAGGAAAAATAGGACTCACAGTTCATTCTTACATCAAAGGGAGCTGTTACTAATATCAGTTGGACTAGTAGACCACACTCTTTTCTATTTCCTTATAATTTATTTCTTGTGTTTGCATTTGTATTTGGCCTAGGAAGACTAGTCTGGCAAAGTGGCTCTAAATGAAATGATGGGATGACCAGAGATAGAGAAATTGTGTGCACAGGAGAGAAAATGTAGACAGGTGATTTCGGAGGCTCAAAGACCACATTCCTGACTCTTTCCATGTGTGTCATCCGATTTATAAATTACTAGCGGGGAATTTTAAGAAGTTCAGTTTCATTTCCCTAGTTGAGTTTAATTTAAAAGAAATAGAAAACAATTCTCTCATGTTTCCAAAAGGTGTCAGAGGGCTTTGAACCCAAAGAAATATTATGCTACTTTTTCCGGATTTTCATGTTGTATCTGTCAAGAAAAAAAAATCCACTCTAGTGAGTTTAAACAGTAAGGGGTTTATTACAAATAGTTTATAGAACTGTAGGAAGGGCTGGAAAAAGTACAGTTTTCAGTTATGCAGCACAATCAGGCTGCCAGGGAGTAGTTGACTCTTCTGCCACCAGAAAGCCACCTGCCAGACTAGAAAGCTTCCAGCTGAAGTGGCTGTAGAACCGTATCACAGCTCCTCTAATGCAAACCAGCAAATGGTGCTCTGCACTCTGTCCCCACAGTTAGTAACTGGACACTGAGGCCTCTGCTAACACAGCCCCAGTAAAGCCCGATCCCTCCACGGCCTCTGCTTCACTTACACCTTCCGAATCTCTCATCAGGGTGTCTGACGCCTAAACCTAAATCACACCCAGAACCCTAGCTGCAAGGGAGTCTGGGAAATGTAGGCTTTTAGTTTCTCACTTTTACGGTATGGAAAGGACAACAGGAGGGTGTCATGAACGGTGAACACCAATCCACCATGCCCAACACAGCTACTTCTTTTAATCTTATTTGAGTTACTTTAATTTTTTATTTTAATCTTTTTAAATTACAAAAGTAATATGTGCTCACGGGCAAAGATAACAAACAATATGAGATGGAGTAAAATGCAAAAGTTTTACTACCTCATCCTGCCCATTCTCCAATGAGAATCACTATTAACAACTTGGAGTGTCATCTGTCAGTGATTTTTGTGTTATTTGGCCTGGGTGGGGGGAGTTGTATTACCTACTGTTCTATAATTTTTTTTGTCACTTGAATATATGTCCAGGACATCTTTCCATGAGGGGACATGTGACTCTAACTCATTTTTAAAAAAGAACTGCTGAGTGTCCCATCAGAGAGGTGCCCTACCGATGGATATTGAGGTTGTCTCTAATTATTCCCTGTTATGCATAATGCAAAAGGAACAGCTGTTCAGGCATTTGGAAAGGTCAGATTTCTAGAAGCGAAAAAAATGTGAAGCTGTATCTTCCTAATTAGCACAGTCAGGAGAGTCTGTTTAGCTGACTTTTTAAGACAAAAACAGCCTAATTTCTAATGATTCTGATGCAACAGACACTGATGGAGCCTCAGTTGTCAGGATGAGGGGTTCATAAACAGACCCTTCCACCCCTATACTCAAGGGGCCTGCCCTCTGCGGGGACAGACAGGCCCGTGCATAGCGAGTTAGTGTCTGGCCCAGGGAGGTGAAGTGCAAAGGGCCAGGAGGGCAGGAGACAGGGCATGGCTTTGACTCTGATGGGCAGTAGAGTCCGGAGTGTCAGAGAGCTGGGGTTAAGAACTCCACTCTGCAACGTGGAAGGCCGAAGGGGCAGCATGAAGGCTGTGTCACACGTCATCTGCTAGGTCCCTAGATGGGGTGAGCTGCTTGGCAAAGTGGCCACAGCTGCTGCAGATCACCCCAAAGTGTTTCCTCTGCAGCTGTTTTAAAAATCTTCACTTCAGCTTGTCTCTGTGCAAGCTGGACTGCCCCCAGCATTTCAGCCAATCGCAGCCTAAGCCCAGATACAGAGCGGCCTTAGCAATAAAAGCTGCGGTGGACGTGTGCCACGACATCTCGCTGCCTCCGTTCCCTGTAGCATTCTGATCTGCCTTTAGAGAATTCTCCCTCTTCCATCCTCTGCCATGTAATTGGGACACGACTGCCCTGCACCCTCCCTACAACATAGTGCCCTCTCTCAGCCAGTGGTTTCCTTAAAAATGGGCATTTGACCTAGCCTGAGCCATCAAGAAAAAGCAAATCTCAGCTCTTTGAAAAATCTATGGGAAAAAAAAATATCTTCTTCTCTGAAGTTCTGAAACTGTGGCATGCTGCTGCTATCAGGGAAGCCTGAAGGTTCTAGGGGTCATTCTGTGAAACCTGAGGAAGACAAATTAGACAGGTGAAGAAACGACTTCAGGGGCATCATTAGAGCCTGGATCAAGCATCACTTGAAGGCAGACTTTTCTCCAGACTTCCAAATTCCATTAGCCACTAAACCTACTTTATTGTCTGACCCAGTTTAAGTTGGGGCGTTCTGCCATTGGCATCATGAAGAGGTCTGATGAAGAGATGGGCACTTCGTGCATATCATCCACAGAGACTTTTCTAAAAACAACCTATATGCAACCACTTCCCCCAGTTGCTGATGACACTAGAAACTAGTTCTTGCTGGCCTCTCCGTGAGACTTCTTGGAATGCATGTCCTAGAAAGTTAACTCGGACAGGAGGAATCAAAGTAAGAGCCTCTGACACTTCAGAATCCTGCGTTCTCTGACCTTGGCCTCTGGCCTCACTCTCCCAAACCTGCTTTCTGTTCAAGGCTGGAACACAGCTCTGGGGCTCACGTTACCCGCCAAGAGGAAAAGATTCATTCCTCTAGCTCGAAGTATAAAAACCCCTGAGAACAACTCCGACTGGCCCAGCTGGGGCCACATGTCCATCACTGGTACAATCACTGCAGCCCGAGGAGTGAGATCCCAAGATTGGCCCTATTATTTTTGTTTGTTTGTTTCAGTTTTTTGGTGGGGAGCAGGATTCTTATTGCCGTGGCCCTAGAACCAATTCATTGAAATAAGGAAGGTGCAGTTCCTTGAAAGAGGAGGAGAAACCCGAGAAAGAGGATAAGAGGTACTGACAAGTCGTACAAGTGTCCACACGCCTCCCACAGCTGTCGTGCAGATCAATTGATAACGGGTGCAAAAGAGCTCCTGTGAAGGGCTTTGTTGAAAGTATGCTGTGCAAGGCTGGCTGTCATTTGTGGATGGGAAGTCACTGGTAAGGCTAAGAGGCCAAGAGGCAGGTGAATCAACCCAGGACACAGGGGCAGGTGTGATCAATTTGTCACTAGCTTTGCAACCTGGGCTAATTCATGCAGACTCTCCAAGCTCAGTTCTTTAAGAATTAAATGATGTAATGCACTTAGTATAATATATAAGGTACATTCCTACCAACATTTGGAATTGTCATGGAAGAAAAATTTTAAAGCCCAATTATGGAATTCTTTTCTGAAGATCTTAGGAGCAGGAAACTCCAAAATACTGGGCTCCCAGACTGAGCGAGGCCCAACTGTCCAAGAAAAGAGCTGATGCCAAATCAGCCTCAACCTGGGAGGTTTTCAAGACATTATCAAAAAAAAAAAAAAAAAAAAAAAAAAAAACCAGACATTAACCATAGCAAAGAAATGCCAAGGGAAAGAAATGAAGAAAATGTGAGCTCAAAATGGTCATTTTTTTTCCCTACTCAAGCTTAGTGTTCAGTTAACACACTTTTTTTTTTTTTTTTTTGAAACACATGTTGAGTCTGGCTGTCACTCCTGCAACCTCTTAGCATTATTAAGTGGGCTGAGAGACCCGCAGGTCCCTTCAACTCCTACCCACCTATACTTTCTGGATGGCAGTTTCTCTACAGTCCCAATGCTCCCCCCAATCCTGAGCATCTCTCCACTGTCTCCTTGTACAACCAAAAAGGCAGGGACCCAGGGAGCCTGACAGCTCTGGAGAATAAACCTGGCTGGACAAGGAGGAATTCAGTTGTGCTGTGACTAGCAGGAGAAAACCACTGGCCTACAAATGCAGCCCTCAAAGCCAAACATGTAAAAGGCTCCAACGCCACGACGATTCCCTGCCCTGTGCTCGGTGGGACAGAGACAGGGAAGGCGAAGGAAACAGGTCCTGCTGCCTGTCCTCGGTGTTAGTACTCTTAGCAGTTACCGCCGGGTCTGAAAATGAAGATGCATGAATGAAACCAGGTGTTGTTAATGACAGTCTCGAGGCTCAGGGAGACCTTTTGAATAACAGAATAAAATTGAATCAGAGTCTGGTGCCACTGTAGCACAATTTCGGGATCAGAAATGGATCCAGTGCTGGCCACCCCTGAGATTGACCTGCATTCCTCCAAGAGGTACCTGGAACACCTCAATCAGGCCTTTCTTTCTTTGATGTATGGCACTGAGCTGGGTTTAAAAGTACATAGCAGTGGGTGGGTGACATTTACCTTCTCCTTATAGGACAGACAGGGCAAGATGTGGGGATTATATCAGGAAAGGCCTCCCAGGGTCCAGGGAGGAGAGGACACTGGAGCTAGGGGTTGAGGGAAGAGTAGTAATTAGCCAGGAAAAGGCTGAGGGAGAAAAGCAAAAGAGAAGGTGAGGTCAAGGGCGAGTTCATGGAGGCTTGAATGTCATCTGAAAAGTTTAGACGATACCCCTAAGAATTCAGCAACCCCAGATCACTTTCCAGGGAGGTGCCTGTGACCAGGAAGAGGGGGCTTGTGAGCTGCTCAGGTACCAGGGCACAGCCTAACCCAGGCCTCTCTGCCTGCCTGGTCCCTCCCTACAGCAGCAGTCGGCTGCCTGGTGGAGGTGAGAGGCGAGGAGAGGAAGGGCAGGTGTGGAAGATGCACAAGAGATGAGCCCAGCTGGGAAGGTGCTAGGTAGTGATTTGGAGGCTGGCCGTGGTCCATCAGCCCCTGAGTTGGAGCTGCTGGTGCCACACCAAAATGGGAAAGGAGGGGTCCCCTTTGGCCCAGAAGACACCGTGCCTTTCCAGTGAGTCCTGCGAGGCCAGGAACAAGACTGCAGAAGGCTTATAACACCTGGACCACAGGAAGCCCCTCCTTCACCGACAGTGCGAAGGCCCGTGGAGGAAGAAAGGTTGGTGGGGTCAGAGCTGCAAGCAGTCAGGCAGCCTGGAGAGCCACGTTGGCGCCCCCAGAGAAACAGGCACAAAATCAAGGAGCTGGTCGCGATGGCTGCGCCCTGGCACACACTTTCTCTCTGCTCCTTCCCTTCAGTACAAAGCAACTCTCTTGATTAATTTCTGGCTGCCTGTCATTGTTCCCGACTTGTAATCAATCTCCAGGTGTGCCAGGATGCTTTAGATTTACTTGGAACTGCTTGCCTAGGCCTGCTGAGTTGGCAATCCTATTAGCGGGACTTTTTTCATTGTGTTTGTGAAATGAAATAAAATAAAAAGGCCCTGTCCCCAGAGAGTTCTTCCTGCCCTGTTTCTCTGAAAACCAACAGGCTCTGGGAAGATCATGAGGCCTATTTGGGTGGCCAAGGGTGCCTCTCTGCCTCTGGTGCAGAGAAGAGCTAGGAGGAGGCTTTGCTGGCTCCTCTGGCCAGGGGCAGGCAGAGAAAAGTCCTTCCTTTGATGAAGACAGAATCCTGGTGAGAATGGAGGAAGAGATCTGTGACTGGCCCAGGCAAAAACAGTCATGC
The DNA here is from genome assembly GCF_041146395.1 of Eulemur rufifrons. Taxonomy (NCBI): domain Eukaryota; kingdom Metazoa; phylum Chordata; class Mammalia; order Primates; family Lemuridae; genus Eulemur; species Eulemur rufifrons. Next base: position 60,068,058 of record NC_091010.1, on the reverse strand, counting down.
AACTGGAATCATGGCCAAGAGGCTGGATTGCAGGAAAAGGCATTCAAGGCAGAGAACTGAATTCCAGCCCCAGTTTTCCCTGTTACCTGGTGACCTTGAGCAAGGGATTCAAGCTCTCTGTCAGTCAGTCTCACTTTCCTCATTTGCAAAGTGGGGAGAAAAATGAGGAGGAAATGAAATGTCATATGTATAATTCCTTAGAAGAATGGTGCAGAGACAACATCTAAAAAATATTTCAGTTGTTCCTTTTTGGGCATTAAACCCTATTGTGCTAGATAGTACAGCTTGGCTTCTGATGGCAGACAAAGAGGAGGGGTCCTTTTCCTGGGTCCTTTGGAGAGGACAATAAAGGTTTGGGAAAGGCTTCAGGGGGCTGCAACACACACAGGACTCATGAGATGAGAGGGTGGTGAGCGCCCCTGAAACCGCTCCAAGGATGTGATTTGTAGCTGAAAAACAGGAACACAGAGGGGTTCCAACGGACAGGGAGGATTCTCAGCTTTGCACTCACCAGGCTCCACGTGAATAGTCTTGGTATTAGGATTGGTATGAAGCCATTCTTAGCTGGCCATCTCGGTGGCTAACTGCTCTGTCATCCTGAGCACGGGCTTTGTGCAAAACAGAGCACTCCTTGATTCTTGCCATAGAGCGAGAGGGATGAGTGAGTTCCCAGTGAGAGGTCAGGAGAAACTTAAAAGTGAATTCCATAGAACATAAGTAGATAGATAAAATTCATCCTGCAACCCCCCACTTGTATGGAAATCTTGTAGCTGTCAGGTTTTAGTCTGAAATGTCGGTTCTTGATGCACTCACAGCCAAATAATGACCAGATGCAGTAAGTAAGGCAAGCACAAAAATGAGATTTATTGAGGAGAGAAAGATAGGATTATAGGACAAGAGCAAGATACAGGTTTACAGAGCATCATACATATGCCACAGATGATAACCAGACCCATTGTCACAGCAGGAAAAAGTTTGGTTATGGTTTGCCTCTTGTTTTATAGTGCAGGATTGGGACCTCCCTAGAGGCTCAGATATGTCACCGTGGAACCACCTTGATTGGACGGTTGGGAGTTGCATTACTACGCATGCGGGTTATTCTAGATCACTCCGGGACTCTATGGTACCTGTGCCGCTTGGCCTGTGCGCTAGAGAGTCCTCTGCATTCTTTTGCATCTGGCGGGCTGTTATGATTGGCCAATTCACAGGGTATTTCCTTCTCCCCCAGGCATGGCAGTCGCTCAGGAGAGGATTAGGGTGGGGCAGAACCAAGATGGGGCCTAGGGTCCCACCCTTGTCCTTCTTCCCAGGTAGGGCAATTGCACCAAGGCAACAGCACCCACTTTCATCCCTAGGAGGCCCGGAGTCCCTCGTTATCTACCTAACATAGCCATCCTGCAATGAAATATTAAACACTAAGCGAAAATGCTTGTGTTGAAAAGGGTCTGTGAAAAAGCAAGGTACAAAGTAGTATATACCATCTGATCTAAGCTATGTTAAAATGCACCTAAAAATTTTTAAGACAGAAATACACTTTCTTGTCTCCAGGCAATGGATAATGAAGGCTTTTTTTTTTTTTTCTTCTCCCTACTTTTCTGTACTTTACTAACTTTCCAATGAGCACATAGCTTTATACAGGTTGAGTATCCCTTACTCTGCTTGGGACCAGAAGTGTTTCAGATTCCAGATTTTGGCCGGGCACGGTGGCTCACGCCTGTAATCCTAGCACTCTGGGAGGCTGAGGCGGGCGGATTGTTTGAGCTCAGGAGTTCGAGACCAGCCTGAGCAAGAGCAAGACTCCGTCTCTACTAAAAATAGAAAGAAATTATCTGGCCAACTAAAAAATATATATAGAAAAAATTAGCTGGGCATGGTGGCGCATGCCTGTAGTCCCAGCTACTCGGGAGGCTGAGGCAGAAGGATTGCTTGAGCCCAGGGTTTGAGGTTGCTGTGAGCTAGGCTGACGCCACGGCACTCACTCTAGCCTGGGCAACAAAGCGAGACTCTGTCTCAAAAAAAAAAAAAAAAAGATTCCAGACTTTGCTGGATTTTGGAATATTTGCATATACATAATGACATATTTGGTGTGGGGACCTAAGTCTAATCAGGAAATTCATTTATATTTCTTATACACAGCCTGAGGTAATTTTATACAATATTTTTAATAATTTTGTTCATGAAACAAAGTTTTGACTGCCACCCATTACATGAGGTCAGGTGTGGAGTTTTCCACTTGTGGTCTCACGTCGACACTCAGAAAGTTTCAGATTTTAGAACATTTCCGATTTTGGATTTTTGGATTAGGGATGTTCAACCTGTACTAGTAAAAATAGGAAGGAAGAAGGTGAGGAAGAGGGGGAGAAAAAGAACTTTTAAAGTTTTCTCAAGCCTCTGTTCCCATTTAAAAATCACACTTTCCCTTTCTGGATACCAAGAAGTCATTGGGAGGGGGAGGAGAGAACAACACCATGGTGACAAGTCAGTGAGCATCTAACCAGAATCTACACTTGTAGGACCCAAGGCCACGTCCCAGGCCCTCGGGTGCTGACAATCTTGGGAAATATTCTCCCTCCTGTTATAATAACTTTCTTAGCATCTTACGTTCTAGAGAAAGAAAAGATCAGTGACGCCAGGGGTTTTCCAAAGGCATCTTACACAGACGTTTAGTTCTTCAAACAGATTAAACAGAAACTACACAGCTCACTGGGAGGGAGGGAGGGAGGGAGGGAGAGGGAGGGATGCTGGAGCCCTGGCCACCCCCCTCAGCCTCCCCTGCCCCACCCCCCGTCCGAGAGGCCCTTCTCTTGCTCCCTGTGCCTGGAAAGGAAACCAGCTTGAAAACCCTCCTGATAGCCAACGGGCCTGCCATGTGGAGAGAAGCTATTTCTAAGTAACTGGGAAATATATTTTTGCTGAAAATCCATTTCCATTAAAACAGCTCCATCTACCTCTGTTGCAGGAGCAAGCAATAAGGATGTTTTTACCAAACAAATATGTCCTCTGGGAAGGGTATAAGGTTTGATGTATGGATATATTTAAGTCTTTGACTTATCTGGTTGCTACAGGGACTTTGCAATTTACGAGACAGAGTAAAATTGTGATTACCAGGAGTTGATTCAGGCTTATAATAAGTTATTGGCTCCTGGTGAGTTCTGTGCTGGGCTTTCAGGGGGAAAAATACCCTTTTAGATTTCTTTCTACCTAGCTGCCTCCTGGAAGAACAGGTTGCTGTGGGTTTTGTTTCTTTTTTTGTACAAATGTGGGTTTGTGTATTATTAGAACTCATTTGATATGATCTAAAATATTAAAGCCATGTATCTTTTCTGCATTTTGTTGGTTTAACTCATCTCAGCGCTTGCTTGAAGTCTAGATAGTGATGACTGGGAAGCTCTCAGCAGCCTTCAAGCACATCTGCGAGTCTCCGGCTGCTTGGCCACTGGGTGGTGAGTGTTTCTTTTCTTTCTTTTTTTCAGAGTTAAGAATACTTTAATTTTTTAAATTTCAAAATAATAAGGGGGTACAAATGTTTTTGGTTACATGGATAGCTTTTGTAATGCTTGAGTCACGGCTGTAAGTGTACCCATCACCCAAATAGTGTTCATCGTACCTATTAGGTAGGTTTATTGCCCATCCCCTCCTCCCCATCCTTGATTTCCACTGAGTTTTATTATACTTCCCTCTGGGCTCATGTGTGCTCATCAGTTAGTTCCAACTTAATAGCGAGTACAGGTGGTATTTGTTTTTCCGTTCTTGAGGTACTTCATGTAGGATAATGGTCTCCAGTTCTGTCCAAATTGTTGCAAAAGGCATCCATTCATCCTTTTTTATGGCTGAGTAGTACTCCATGGTATGCATATACCACATTTTATTAATCCACTCATGAACTGGTGGCACTTGGGTTGATTCCACATCTTTGCAGTTGTGAATTGTGCTGCAAGTGCAGGTGTCTTTTTGATAAAATGATTTTTTTTCCTCTGAGTAAATACCTAGTAGTGGAATTGCTGGATCAAATGGTAGGTCTACTTTTAGTTCTTTGCGGAATCGCCATGCTGTTTTCCATAGAGGTTGTACTAATTTGCAGTCCCACGAACAGTGTACAAGTGTTCCTTTCTCTCTGCATCCATGCCAGCATCCATTGTTTTGGGGCTTTTTGTCTTTAGAGAGAGGCAGCCGAGGCAGTAGACAGCGTCCATAAAAAGTACTGGAGCAGGTGTAGGGGGTCAGGGAGGGCTAAAGGGGTCATTTCTGGACTGACTGCATTTCTGGACTATCATGTGCTGTGGAGGCCCTGTTGAGAGGAACTACACGAAGAGCAAGATGCCAGCCTTCCTGTTCCCCTGAGGCAGCCAAAACCTCTGCTGGGGACCTGCACGAGGGCCAGCTCGGGGACTATGCAGTGTAAAGTACAGGTCCTGGAGGAAGGTCTTCCCTAGTCACATCCTGCGTGAACTTGGGCACGTTTTTCCACATCCTTGAGTTGTGCACTCATCTGTAAAGTGGAGATAATCATAGTGGCTTGTTATGAAGACTTTTTACATAACCTTAATGGCATTGTGACTAGACAAGAAAATGCCCATAACTGTTAGAGATACTTCCAGAGTATGTAGAGATTAAAATAACATGAGATCTAGGATTTGCTTTAAAATAATTCAGCAAAAATAAAGTCGAGGATGATTCCATCTACCTCAAGGTCAGGGACAGATAAAACTAATCTATGGTAGTAAAAATGAGAGCATCGATTGCCTTTGGAGAAGGGTATCAGGGAACTTTCTGGAATATTGACAATGTTCTACAATTTGATTCAAGAGATGATCACATGGGCATAAACATTTGTCAAAACGCATTGACCTGCAGATGGTTCAGAAAAGTAATAATAGCATGTGGGCAAAAATTCTTTGCTCGGCCAAACTTTAGTTGGGCTTCTGACTCTCCTGCCAGGCCCATCTGTGCATTCCCTTGCAAAGTCTGGTTTCAGCAAGGAGCACCCATCTTTGATGTCCGATCATCCTCCGCCATCCCCAGGTGAAGTCTGGTCACCCTGGCCCGTCTTTGGCAAGAATCCTGTTAGGTCGGTTTAGCCAGAATCCCCTCACCCCTGATGTTTCCTCCTAGTAATTTTCCGTCCACTGACCGCACCCTGCTCCTTGGCTGTAAATCCCCACTTGTCCACGCTGTATTCGGGGTTCTCTCTCCCACTGCAAAACCCCATTGCAGTGGTCCCTAAACCTAGCATAAGGGTCCTGAATAAAGTCTTCCTTGCGGTGTTTTAACAAGTATGATTAGGTAATTGTTTCTTTATCACTGTGCATATTCAGAAAAATATTAACAGTAGTATAGAGTATGATGTAATGATAAATAAATGTGGTAAAATGTTAACATTTGGGAAGGCTTAGTGAAGAGTATATGGGAATTCTTTATATTATTTTTGCAACTTTCTATAAGTATGAAATTATTGCAAATTAATAAATGTTAAAAACCTCATTAGTTCACTTACAATTGACGAGTTTTACTGTTATAAATTATACATCAAAGAAAAAGTTAAAAAGGAGGGCAGGAAGCAAACGTAGCAAAATCTTGGATAAATGTTGAATCTGAGTGACATATGAAGGTTTATTATACTATTCTTTCTACTTTTGTGTACGTTTGGCTATCCTTATAATATAAAAGTAATTTTTAAAAATTCAAACAATTGAAAATATCTGCTACGTTCTAGGCACTGGGCACAGGGTGGCTTCCGCCTCTGTGAATGTCCCCACCAGGGCTGCCCTGTGCCTTCTCTCGGGGATGGTCAGGGGATCGCACGTATATCAGGCTGCTCACACTGGTGTTGTCTATGACCGTGCTTGACACGAAATGCACCCTAAGCTATTTTTCTCTGACCTTGAACTAAAATAAGCTGAAACAAATAGCCAACCCACATTAGGATAAGTGTCCTTTTTGAACGCCCACCTAGGTGAATGATTTTGTTAAAGCATTTCTCAAAACAGCTGCAGCCATGGCAAGGCCATGAGGAAAAGTCACAGAGGGCAAAGACAGAGACATTTAAATACAGTGTAAGCCAAGCTTACAGAAACCACTCTGGATCTGATTTCGCTTTTGCAAAGGTAAACATTTGCCTTGACTAAGACGAGAGAAAAAAGTGAGCACTGATGACCTTTGAGGTGAATCAAACACATCTCTTAAGAAGTCTCGATTTTTATGAGGAGGATGACAGCCCCCCTTGTCCCCAAGGGCTGCACAGGAGCGCTGACCCAGGAGATGAAGACCTGGGTTCTTCTCCCACCCGCATCACTGGTGATCTGTGGGACCTTGGATGAGTCCTCCTTTCTGGGCCTCTTTCCTCCACTGACAAATAAGGGTTTGAACCAAAGGACCTTCAGGTTTATCCCAGCTTTGTGATTCTTTAAAATTAACATGGATAGGGAAGGACTCCAGCACAAGGAATGAGCAGCAACTCTGCCCCATAGAGCCAACCAAGAGTCAAAGGCCTGGCAAGCTTCTAGAGCCCAGGCAGGTGATAAATGAGGAAAGACACCTGGTATGGCCAAATCCCCAAATTTTCAAGAGAAATGGAAGATCTATATTTTTATATCCAACCTCCTCCTTTTCAAATGGTAGTAATGAATTCGATTTTACTTTTATTTGTTTTGAGACAGAGTCTTATGTTATTGCCCAGGCTAGAGTGCCGTGGCATCAGCATAGCTCACAGCAACCTCAAACTCCTGGACTCAAGTGATCCTCCTGCCTCAACCTCCCAAATAGCTGGGACTACAAGCGTGTGCCACCATGCCTGACTATTTTTTTCTATTTTTTGTAGAGATGGGGAGGGGGTCTTGCTCTCACTCAGGCTGGTCTCAGACTCCTGACCTCAAGCAATCCTACCACCTCAGCCTCCCAGAGTGCTAGGATTACAGGCGGGAGCCGCCTCACCGGGCCCAATTTTTTAAGTAAATGCTATGTGAGACTAACAAAAATGTCTGTGAATAGAATTAGGTCTCCAGGCTGCCAAATTGTGCCTTTCATATGACGTCACTCATCTCCTAAATGGGGGCTAAATAAGGATCTCTGATCTTTTCAACATTAGGGTTTTGTGACTCACTAAGTCTCAGAGATCACTGCCTCACAGCTGAAGACAAATTTTAACAATAAATATGTAACCGATGTAGTGCTTAGAAAAATGCTTTCAGACTTTTTTTTTACCCTAACCCACAATAAAAAGTCCATTTTATGTTGCCAGTGGTCACACACACATACACACATGTGCGCATATATAGATAAAATCTGAAAGAACGATTCACAAAACAAAATGTATGCCTACTACATGTGACGTACTCTGATATTTTCTATTCTGTTTTATTCTATGTCATTTTAATGCTGGTCGTAACCTATTAAACTGATTTCATGGGCCATGTTTGAAAAATATTGCTTCAGAGTTCACATTTGCTTAATTCTCATTTAATTCCCCCTCTCGCCTTATGGGGTAGAAATTATTATCATAAATTATTATCATCCTCATTTTACAGAACAGAATAGTGAATCTCAAGCTTCACACACCAGAGCAAGCTTTCTTTCTCTCACTCTTTCTTTATCAAGAAAGGCAAGAATGAGAGGAATTAGAAGTCTTCAAAGGGCCCATGCAGAGAGGAAAAGTCCTAGAAGGAAGGCACTCAAGGAGGACCTTGGGGAATAGAAGAAGCAAACAAGGGAATTGAGGCTGTGTGCTATGGAGCTTGTGACTTAAGAACTTCCCTTTGTCTTCCCTGTGAAATCCACAGTAAAATCCCCATGCAGATGGCTGAGTGGCTTCTTCAAGGAGGAGCCAGATTTGTCACCCAGGTGGCCCAAGCAGACTCAGAGAAAACACAGGTTGTGCTGGAGCCTGGGAGGTTGATAACGTCTAGATCATATTCATGAACTTGAAACTCCAGCTCCCAGACTTGTGAGGGTGCGTGATTGGATTCTCTCTGCAGGGAAGAGAGAATGAGCAGGATTCAAATCCAGAGCCAGCTGACTGCTAAGGCTGGCCTGGGAGACCTCACCATAGAACTCTACCACCTCCCAGGTCATTATCGACAAACTGACAAAAGTTCCATGTCTTCTCCCCAGGCAATGATCAGAGAGGACAAGAAGAGACAGAAGCCCAGCCCCGGATGTCAGTGGAAGACTGACAGGGGAGATATGGTTTCTTAAGACTGATGAACCTTGTTCCTAATTGGAGCAGTCAGCTGACTCTAATGGTACTGTTTCTAATCAATCTTGCTGCAGTCATCTGGGCTGGGGCAGGAGCCCAGCAACGCCCCCCGCGGCCCAGCACAGCCCAGCGCAGCATGACCTTCTCTTACAGCACATCTGGACTCCAGTCTAGGACGCTTGAGTCTAGCCCTGTCTCTTAATCGCTTTTCTTTTTGTCCTCTACCTCCAGATGCCTAAAGAGAACCAATGGAGACAGGTGTCTGTTTAAAAAGCCCAGCAGCAATGATTTCAAGCATCTGCTGTGGGTGGCTTTCTGCATTCTCCAAAGTTGATCATTGCAGTGTGGTACAGACACAGTTGTTGGGTAATGTTTGAAGTCAATGAGTCTTAGATTAGCATCACAAAAGTCAATTAACAAGGCAATTTCTTCCCTTGATTTGTATTTGTATATTATTAATGAACTACAAGACCTCCTAGTGCGGTAAATTAGCCTAGGTAACTGGGGAGCATAGTACAAACATTTTTTTGTCCTTAATGGCCCCAAACATTTATCTCATACAGAGAAAACAATATACAAGCCCAGGGAGGGCTCCCTGTTCCTGCAGCCAAGGAAACACACCGGAGCAGCTCTAATAAATATTGATGTTTGTTTATCAAAATGCCACAGGCCACCCTGGCTAGCTGCCACCCCCTCCCACCCTCGTGCAGTCTTAACTGACAGGACTCATTATGTAAGGAGGAGATACAGGAACCTCAGCTGCCATTGCTGAAGGACTTTCAGCCTTTGTTTCCTGAATACAAATAAATAAATGTAAGGGAACCAGCCGTCCTGACCTACAAGGGTGGGTGCCATCTGAAGAACCTATGTCCTCTCTCTAAGGAAGGGACAGAAACATACACCCTTATGTACAAAGAGAACGGTAATTGAAAGATCTCTGCCTCACTGAGATAACTAGCTTAGGGATGTGTGAGTGCTCCCCTGAAGTGCTGCCTTTTTACAAAATCAATGCCATTAAGATATAAATTGTGCCACACTTAAGTTTCAGAGCATTAACATAAAGACATTTATAACTACCCATTTCATAAGTCACAATTAAGCACCTGCTATATACAAGGCAGTGGCAATAATATTCTTTAATCCCATTCACCTATTTCTAAGCAGCATGGTTCAGCCTCAATGTTTGGGGACTGAAGCAGAGTATAGATTAATAAGGTCTATGTGTTTGTGCCTTTAATAAATATTGATTGAATGTTTGTCACGGAGATGCCAGGTGCTAGGCACTGAACAGAAACTGAAAAAGACACAGTTCCTCAAGGAGCCCAGCACCTAGTGGGGGAGACAGGCCGTGATGGAGGTGCACCCAGGGCTCCGGGGACACACAGGCAGGAGTGGTCCATTAGGAACAGCCAAGAAGGTGTCCTAGGGAGAAGCCAGGTTCCCCCTCCTCGTGTCCCCACACTGATTCCCGCTCCTGGGGTGATAAACTTACTCCTCCAGGCGGCCCTCTCAGGAGGACTGGCAGACCTCAGCTGGGCCTATCTCACATGGGCAGACCTTGCTGGGCAACCCTTGGATGGGCAGACAGATGGGCAGACAGATGCGCAGACAGATGGGCAGACAGATGGGCAGACCGCAATGAGCGGACCTCGGGCAGGAAGATCTCAGGTGGGCAGCTCCCTAGGCCCAAAGAAGCCCATCCTCTCCCTTTAGAATCAGAGGAAACAAAATAGCTCCTCTTTTCAAAATTAATTTTCTTTCTGATAAGAAATAAAGTCTACTGCCCTCTGTTTTCTTGGGTTCTTTTAGACCAAGAGTTCCTTGAGACACTGGAGTTGCAACTGACACAGAGAGAGCCCTGGGGCACCCGGCAGAGCCAAGGATTCCAGGGGTCTCTGAAAATGCTCTAGGGAGATGCACACAGGGTCAGAGACCTTGTGGAAAGCCTCTTCCAGCTGCAGGTGGCAAAATAGCAAAGCATAACTGCCTCATGTCTCATGCCTTTGCAAGTCTGTGGGGCTGTGTGTACCCAGATTTACATTTTATGGGTTTCTACCCAGATGGCTTAATGAGTACCTGCATGCAATGTTCCCTTTGTCTGGAACATCTCCCTCATCCAACCTCCACCTCCCTACTTCACACACTTAGACACCTACTCGCCCTTGAGATCTCAAGGAAATATGTCTTTCTCAGAGAAGTCTCCCTGCCCCCTCAGGCTAGCTGCTGGAGTTACTCACTCTCACCATGACTCGGTACCTTTCCTCTATGGCCTTTGTTACAGCTTGCTAATATGCATGCATTTGAATCATTTATTTTGTCTCTGCCTGTCTCTCCCAGGGTCATAAGCTCCCTGTGGGAAACACAAGGCCCAGCTTTTTCACCTCTGCAATACTAGCTCCAGCTCAATGCCAAGTACTTAGCACACGCTCAACAAATTCTTGGCCAGGCTAATAGCTCAGGCCTGTAATCCCAGCACTTGGAGAGGCCAAGGGAGGAGGCTCACTTAAGGCCAGGAGTTGGAGGTTGCAGTGAGATATGATCACACCACTGCACCCTAGCCTGGGCAGCAGAGCAAGACCCTGTCTCTAAAACAAAAACAAAAAAATTAATTCTCATTGATTTTTTGAATGAATATCAAGGAATGGGACTCTCCCCAGAACCTGTTTCTCCTGTTGTGCCACACCCTTGTCCCCTGCCTGGCTTGGATTTCTGTTTGGCTTGAAGCTTTGCTTTGCTGATCAAAAGCATTATGGTCAAAAGCAAAGTCCTTCAACTTCCAAACATCTCTTGTGCTGCTTGGCGGAAAGAAGCTGCACAAAGGCAGCATGAAAAAATAATGAACCGTAATTCTTATTAAGATCTGTGTCTGAAACAAGCCAAATATTATACCAGTAGTAGCACATGTTTGTTGTTTCAGGGAGAAGACTATAATAGATAAAAATCAATAATGTTTTTGTTCCAGTAGATTAACTTCATGTTTAGAACAGGAAGAGAATCTAAATGCACGGCTTTTCAGCTCTTTTCCCCCTCAGTAATATGATGCGGTTACACCAGAGAGAAGAGCTGGCGGAGACAGAAGGTTAGAAGGCTAAGGACATTGTCAAAAGCAGGAAGGAAGGTTTGAAACGAAGGTTAGATTCTCTCTGACCTGTCAAGTTGGTGGATAAATGCAGCTTAGCTGGCTGATTATCTGCCTTTCAAAAGTATCTTTGGTCTTCAAGTAGAAACCTTCCAGGATATTCACAAAGGCCTCCTTACCCCTAGACGGAGGCCTCCAGACAGGACAGCTCAGCCCTTGGCAAGAGCTGATTGGACCACGGCTGAGTGAGTCTCTCTCCCTGGAATCTGGAATCAGGCCACAGAGCCATTTATTGGTCTCTCAGGTACTTGAAATGGTATGTTAGCACAGGTCCGGTTGAAGACGTCTGGTTTAGCCACATGCATGAAGAGCCAGAGAGAGCCCGCCTTGCAGGTAGAGAGAGAAGAATGACAAGCAAGTGAGGGCAGGTGTCTATGAAAGAGCAAGCAGCCCCGTTCCAACTGTTTAGGTCCTGGGTCTTTATGAGGCCAGCCTGAACTTCTTGTCCTTGGAATCCATAATATCCCCTCGAGTCCTCCTGGAAAATGCCTTTCCCACCTTTCTTCTTGTCAAGGTTAGTTTGAGTGTGTTTCTGTTCCTTGTATATTAGTTAACTGTGGCTGTTGTAACAAATTGCCACAAACTGGGTGGCTTACAACAACAGAAGCATATTCGAAGCATATTCTCTCATAGTTCTGGAGACCAGAAGTCAGGATCAAGGTGTCAGGGGGCTGTGCTCCCTCTGCAGCCTTTTTGGTACAATTATTCTTTGCTTCCTCCAGCTTCTGGTGGCTCCAGGTGTCCCTTATCTGTGGCGTTGTAACTCCAGCCTCTGCCTCCACCTTTACATGGCCTTCTGGTTTCTGCCTGTGTCTTCCCTTCTTCTGTCTCTTATAAGGACATTTGTCAATGGTTTAGGGCACACCTGATTAGTCTGCAATGATCTAGATCCTTAACTGCATCTGCAAACATCCTATTTCAAAATGATGTCACGTTTATAGGGACCAGAAGATAGGACTCAGACATCTCTTTTGGGAGGCACCGTCCAACTCTCTACATCCCGCAGCCCACTGAACCCTGAGACGAGTTTAGAAAATATTCCTGAATAGCCTTGCAAAGTGCAAGTGACCAGCTAACACACAGCCCACAACACGAACTGTTCATAGATTCTAAATCTAAAGGATGATACGTGGCGATTTGAGTTTTTTATGGGAAAAGTGTTTTGTGGCATTTTGGTTTTGAATACACCAAGATGGAGTCAAGCTTTAGTCTGTCGGATCTGAAGTTGCTGTCTTCTCTAGTCTCTTTTGGATTTGTATTAATGATAATGATTATAGTTCAATGGCCACTGTGATGTATTGCTAGGGGCCAGGCACTGTGCGTGGCTGTCTATATGACATATCACATCGAATCTCCACCACGGTCTTACGGGGGTAGAATTATTATCCTGGGTTGGTCAGAGCTTTTCACTACTAGGGTGGCCTTTTTGGAGATCTGGCGCATTTGCGGGCGGTGGATTTAAGAAAGAGGAGGCTCTAACGTGGGCAGCACCTACCAATCACTGTGTTTGGTGCTTCACCTTTGTTATCTCACGTGGTCTTTACACCTCCTCCCTGAGGGAGGTGGAGCAGGAATTAGTGGAAGGATGATCACACTAGCCAGGGCTTCCCACAGACATGACTTTCTGAAGTCAGTGGGACAAAGTCCCAGACATTCCAGCTCCTCAGGGCCCAAGGGGATCTGCCCCTACAGATCTACTCACAATAACTTAAGGAAATATAACCCAAGTAGACAACAAAATGGCAACTGTAAACTTAAGGTGACAAAGTACCCCTCGAATTAGAATGTTCTTCTTATTTGAGAAGCTGCTAATGTCACCTTCCAAGTTGTGAGTCTGGAAGGGAACTGAAGTGAAGCAGCCTCCAAGGCCAGGCCCCAAAGAGAAAGCTTCCCTGGGTGTTTTGTCTTAGTAATTTTCCACCCCAACACCAGGAGGGGATTTCCTTTCAAAAGGCTTACCCTGCTCTCGTAACTTCCCTCTTCCTCCTTATTGCTGATAGTTCTCTTTCCCCTCCTCTGTCCTTAGGAGTCGAGGACATGGAGTTCAGATCAAGATCACAACCTACCTTCTCCCTCTACTCCTCCTGGTGTAGCTCCATGCACCAGGATGTCTTCCTCAGCTCCCCTCCGCCTGCTGCCCAGAGCCACCAGGCATCAAATCCTGCCTACCTCTCTGCCCCCACCGCAGTGACGTCCTCTCCCCTCTACCCATCATTGCCCTGGATTAGGTCCCCAGAGTTTCTTTTCTGGACTCAGTCAGGTCTCCCTACCTCTGTCAGTTCTTGATTTGATGTTGTTCGTTTGCGTTCAACTCTGTGGTAGTGCCCATTAGCCTACAGCAGTGGTTTTCAAATGTGTCCAGAGGAACTCAGTTTAATGGGTCTTGCTGAGGTTTTAATGGGCCCACTAAACAAATTCTGCCTACATTTTGAACAAATAGAGACACAGGATTCAGACAGATGGATATAAAATATCACCTTTATTACAGATAAAACTATATTGGAGAACGTGGCTTAGCTCTGGCCAAATAGCATGGTAGCACTTCCCTGAATCAAACCACAGATGCCCTAAGTGGCACAAACATTCCTCCTTGGAAGTGATTGTGCTTTGAGAGGTGAATTCCCAGGTACAGATAGAGAAATGTGAATTGACATGCAAACCCAGGGTTAAGACTCTTGTAAAAGTTGTCATGCAGCATTTCCCAAAGTGTGTGCCATGGAAAACCAACCTGGAGAAGAGATTATCTGGGAAGAAAATGACCCATAGTCAAATGCCTTTAGAGAAAAATGCACACCATGTTCTCCCTTGAGAAACACCATGCACATAAGCATCTTAGAGACTCCCAGGTCTGCAAATCGGAAATCAGACTGACCTTGCTTATCAGAGGTGAGCCCACTGTTTCTCAAAATTATCTGGCTAAAAATACCGTTGGGAGTATTGAGTCTTTTTATGTTTCTGTGGGAAAGAGACACCATCAGAGTGAGGCTGCTGGCCTCTCCCTGCGCCCATGGCAGGAGAAGGAGGAAGGGTGACTTTCATGATTGTGGCATTGGGAGGGGGCAGCTTCGGGCTCTTCTTTCCCTTCTCTTCAACTAGGGTTTTCCTGAGTAGGTCTTTGTTTTTCACTTTTTGCTGTTTCTAACAGACTGTGGCTCTAAAGTCACATCTGAAATTTTTCTGTTTGGACCCTGCATCTATTATGACAGTCAAATGAGCAGTTAGCGATGCTTTAATTAAAAAAGTATTTATGACTAAAGTAGAGGGAAAGAGAATTCTTGATTTCGCAAACTAAATGTAATTTATTCAAATTTTTTTTCCTAAACTTTGAAACAAGGGGTGGGGGTGGGTATGCAAGGCCATTTGTAGTGGCTTTGCGGTTAAAAGTAATACGAAATCCTTTGAAGGATGCTTTGCAAAGTAGAGACATGTGGAACAGTTTCAAAGTAGAAGATTCCTAACCTTCATATTACATTGGAAATACGTGTCAGTTTTGTTCATAGAATAAATGAATTGTGTATTAAATATTGTAGTGGTCCTTGGTCAAAAAGATAGTTTAGCTTCTCCTTTTTAAGAAAGGAATCCATCGGCCCCCACTCTACCCTCATAGATTTTGGAGGCAATTGAAGAACATGGAAGAAGAAAGGTCTGCCCAGCTAAGCAATTCTGTGGAAAGGACCAAACACTCATCATTCTAGGGACGCTCTTAATTACTCTCACACTGATGGGAATGTCTATAAAAAGGCACATGGTCTAAAATGGGCAGGATCAATGTTCTTAGGCCATCTCTTGGTCTGTCTTCAGTCCAAAGATATTTTGGTCTGAGCCAGGAAGTGAGACAGGGAGGGTGGAAACATCTGAAACACACGAGCCTCTTCCACCTATCGATCCAAAGGCATCAGAGGCTGTAAAGAGCCCAAGTGTGGTTTGAGGAAAGTGGCTTTTTCGCAAACGAGACCAGAGTTTGCTGGGGGTTGAATGTGAGTCTAGGTCAATTTCTACAGAGTTCCAGGAAAAGAGGACTTTTGACAACCATAGATTTATTTAATCAATGCATTCATGTACTTGAGAAAATTCAGGTCCTCAAATGGATTTCTTTTAAATATGTATGTATAAAGTACAATGATACTATTAATAAACCAACCTCTGTCAATGAATCCAATAATTATCAAAGCTCCTCTTCAGCTGGTAAAGGAAAAACATGCCCACAGATGTGCTTTGTGGGGTTAAGAGCTATAAAATTTGAGTGTGCTTTTCTGCTCACAGGAGGTCATATATACTAAATGTATTCAAATCATTCATTCAACACACTTTGAATTTCTGGGCCTGAAATTATAAAGAAAGACAAGATTATAGTTCCTGTCCTTAAGGAGCAGAGTCTAGTTGAAGTGACAAGTGGATTAGCAAATTAAAGGTCTCTGTGGTGTGACAGTGGCAAGGATAGAAGTATGTTCCAAGAATAGTGAGGCCCAGAGGAGGGGGTGGCCAGAATGCCTGAGGGAGAGGGCAGAGCATCTTTAAGAATAAAGGGGGAGTCTGGCAGGGAGGCAAGGGCATTCCATTGTGAGCCAAGTGTTTGTGCAAAGGCACTAAGTTATAAAGTCTTAGTGTTTAAGGGATTGCTAATGGGTAGCTATGATGAACATAGAAATGGAGAAGGAAGACATGTAAGATGAACGTGAAGAAATACAGAGAGAGGCCAGATCTTTCACTCTTTGATCCCAGTAGTATTGTTGAGTACCTATTATGTACCAGGTGGGTACCATTTGATACAGCAGTGAACAAAACAAGGGCAGTTGCTGTCCTTATGGAGTTTGTTTTCTGATGGGAGGAGAAAGAGAATAAACAAATAAATAAACATAACTTCAGATGGTGAGAAGTGCTGTGAAGGAATAATCAGGGAGATGAGATAGTCATGGGGCCTGTGGAACTGCTTGGAAAGCATGGGGTGGGAAGGCCGTTCTGAGATGATGGCTTTTGAAGACCTGAAGGACGAAAAGGACAAAGATGGACTGAGGACCAAAATCTGAAGGTCCCTATCATCTAGGGGACAGACAGAGGAAGAGGAGGCAGCAAAGAAACCAAGAGCAGATAATCAGAGACTTAAGATATAACTTGGGAGAGGACAGAGTAATGGAATCCAAGGGAAAAGGGAGTAAAAAGGAGAAGAAAGGCCTCCACTGCATTCATTCATCTTTTACTTGGTATTTTAAAAATAGATACTCATTAGATTCCCAGGTAAAAATAGAGGAGTGATCCCAGCATCTAATTTTTCTCCTACTTAATCCCTCATTTCAAATTGTATGAAGAGAATATTTTGTAAAGAGCCAAACCCACAAGAACAGGAAGAGTAGGCTAGGAGACAACGTCAAATTCTGGAAGCTGGTGGAAAGCATCAAAATTCTGGAAAACAGATGGATGAGTGCTAACTGACTTAACAGACCCAAGGAAGCCAAATCCTAAACTGTGAGAGAGAAAAGCTGGTAGTCAAACTAACGTAGTGAAAGGCAGAGAAAATCTGAAGGACTCAGGACCTGGTGGCCCCAAGTGCCTTTAGAAATGGCGGTGAAGGAGGGAAACCAAAATTGGGAGCAGTGGTTGAAAGCTGTTTGATAAATAGGTTCCTCCTCTCACTCCACATTACTGCTGACTGCCTCTCTCGCACTCTGGCAGAATGCTGGAGCTATAATGTTAATAGCTGGAGAAAGTAAAACACAGCTGAGGGCAGGAGTTATATAGTAAAAACGCGGAAAATTAACAAATGTACACATGTTGATTTCTGCCCTCATTCAGTTCTCAGAACCCTGACATGCCGGTTTTTACCTTCAAGGGAGGAGGATCAAAGCGTTTTCTCTGGATTATCTTACTCCTCCAAAAGGAAAAGTCTAAATATGCAACAGGAGCAATTACCCAAAGAATGGCTGACTCAGGTCATTCTATAGCTAAGCTCAAAATCTACAAGCTCGCCAATATATTCATAGATCACATAGACGTTTTGATCCACCTCTCTTAAATCTGTACAGACAACCAAGGGTTACTTGACTGCTGAGAAAAGGCTTTAATGTGAAAGTTGAAACCAAAAAAACAGTAAAAATACAACCTAGAGGAAACTATGCAGAGAGAAAACAACGTCAAAAATGATTCTAACTCAGAGTTAGAAGATATTGCATCCATGATATAAGAGCTGGATTCTATTAAGATGGGAGAAGAGACAGCATTCAAAGAATAGGAAAAAAAAAAAAAAAACTCCAGGACGTTAAAAACGTTGCATCAGATATTAAAAGCTCAACAGAAAGTTTGCAAGATAAGGTTGAGAAACACTCCCGGTAAAGAAAGCAAAAAGAACTGGAAAGTTACAGAGAAAGGGGAAGAAAATTAACAGAGCAAACAAAAAGATGCAACCTCTGAATAATAAGAATTCCTGGAAGAGAAAACAGAAAATTAAAGGGATAAAGTCTTCAACTGAAGGATGTGCTTTTGGTTGAAAGCTCATGCAGGGGCGAGGGGAAACTTGCCCTTTACCCTGAAGTTAGCAGAAAGATCAACTCAAAATTAAGGCAGATTACTAAGAGAAAGGTTTATTTACCATGCACAAAGTGATTAGTCAATATCCCAATGAAGTTCAGATATTCTTATACTTGTCCTTCTGGAGGGGAGGGGGCGATGAGGAGTACAGGTAATTCTGTTTAAGGGTGATAAACAATTGCTAGGGAGGATGAATGGGTACTAGGGAGAATTAATGGATGGGGGAAACAGATGGACTTGTAAATTAAACTGAGAGACAGGTATTATGTTTAAAATGATTTGGGCCAGGTCTGGTTGCATTCTTGATCATTTTTTTCCTGCAATATATTGAGATAACAGGGAGAGGAAGGGAAGTCTATTGTTCTTTTTGATGGGTCAGTCTGGTTTATGCAGATAGAGGGAAAGCTTCTTCCAAGGGCCTGTTAATCACTAAGGGCCTTTAATTCAAAATATTTTTATACCAATATCCTTATATTGGAGTCAAATTTCCTGAGCTCCTTCACTCATAAGTACTGCGCACAATAGATGGAGACAGACTCTTGCTGAAGCCCACCAGTGCAAAACTTTGGAACTCCAGGAACAAGGAGAAGATCCTGCAAGCTCCGGGGAGAAAAATAAGTCACATGCAAAGAACAGAATAAAAATGGCCTCAGACTTCTCAATAACAACACTAAAAGACAGTGGAGCAATCTCTTCAAAATCCTGAAATTATTTCTCTACCCCATCAAATTATTAAGTATGGGAATAAAATAAAGACATTTTCATATATGCAAGGCCTCCAAAGTTTACCTCCCACACATTCTTTCTTTGGAAGGTACTAGAAAATGAGCTCTACCAAAATGAGGGAGTAAATAATAAAGAGATTCCTCCCCAAAAAAAGAGAGAGAAAAGAAGAGATCCAAAGTAGGAGGTGAAGGGAAGCCCCATGGTGGTGGTGGAGGGAGGGCCCTGGATGACACTGTGACCAGGTGTAGAGGATGATAGTTCAGACTGGAGCCCATCAGAAAGCTCCAAAAGGGATACATTCAAGAAGATCATGTGAATGAACACACTGAGAGGTGATGGGGATAACTGGCAGAGAGATTGGGGTTGAATTCGTATTAAATACTTAGAAAACTAAGGAAATGATCAAATAAGACAATTACCCCCAGATAACATAAAAAGTTATTCTAAAAAGGAAAAGTAACCCTACTTTATTACATGAATCAACTCTGAGCCATGATATATGATCTCAATAATATGAAATCTGAATATTGACTTAACCAACAGTAGATTGTAATTATAAGGTGTGAATGCGAATGTGGAGGAAGAAAAGAGCTAAATCTTCTCCTCTATTAAGACCTCAGTAGATAATGCCTAAAACTGAAAAAAATAAGAAGTAGTCATACAAGCATATTTTTAGAAATGTGGAAGTAAATACTAAAAGATCAACCAATTAGGAATAAAAGAGAATTTCCTCAATCTATTAAAGGGCATCTATAAAAAACTCACAACTGAGATCATATTTAATGGAGAAAAACTAAATGCTTTTCTCCTAAGGTCAAGAAGAAGAAAGGGTATTTGCTCTTGCCATGTTGATTCAACATTGTGCTGGAAATTCTAGCCAAAGCAACTAGGCAATGAGAAGAAATAAAAGACATAAAGATTAGAAAGGAAGAAGTAAAACTATCTCTTTGCATATGACATGATCATGAATATAGAAAATCATAAGGAATTCATGAAAAAAACTATTTGAATTAATAAACAAGTTCAGGATACAGTATCAATATGCAAAAATTAGTTGTATTTCTATACATATGCAATGAATAGCCTAAAAATGAAATATAGAAAACAATATCTTGTACAATAGCACACACAAATAAAATACCTAGGAATAAATTTTACGAAAGAAATATAAGACTGATACAATGAAAAGTACAAAGTATCATTGAAAGAAATTAAAGAAGACCTAAATAAATGGGAAGACATCCCATCCCATGTTGATGGATCAATAGACTCAACAATGTTAAGATGGCAATAGTCCCCAAATTAATCTACAGATTCAGTGCAATCCCTATCAAAATCCCAATTGCCTTTTTGGTGGAAATTAACAAGCTGATCTTAAAATTCATGTGAAAATACAAGGGACTCGGAATAGCTAAAACAATATTGCAAGACATCAAAGTTGGAAGATTTGTACTTCTTGGGTTCTAAATCTACAAAGCTACAGTAATTATTAAGAGAGTGTTGTACTGGTAGAAGGATGAACATATAGATCAATAGAATAGAACTGAGAGTCCAGAAATAAACCCTCACATTTATGGTCAATTGATTTCTATTTCATAAAAAGGGAACCAAGGCAATTCAATAGGGAAAACAGTCTTTTCAATAAATTGTTTTGGGGCAAATGAATATTCACATACAAAAGAGTGAAGTTGAACCCCTTCCTCACACCGTGCACAAAAATTAATTCAAAATGTATTATAGATCTAAATGCACAAGCTAACACTAAAAAATTTCTAGAAGAAAACACAGATTAAATATTTATGAGTTTGGGTTAGGCAATGGGCTTCTTACATGTGACACCAAAAGCACAAGCAACAACAGATAAGTTTTGATTTCATCAAATTAAAAATTTTTATGCTTCAAAGGACACCATCAAGGTAGGAAAAGACAACTTACAAAATGGGAGAAAACATTTACAAATCATATATCTGAGAAGGGAGTTGTATCCAGAATATATGAGGAGCTCTCACAACTTAGTAATAAAAAGACAAATATCTCAATTTTAAGATAAGCAAAGTATTTGAATAGATATTTCTCCAAAGAATAGTACCATTAGACTTTAGGTAAATGCACATCAAAATTATAATGAGATACTACTTCATACCCATTAGGATGGCTAAAATCAAGACAAGTTATGACAAACAAGTGGAGAAATTGGAATCTTCATACACTGTAGATGGGAATGAAAAATGATGCAGCCACTTTGAAAAACAATGCAGCAGATTCTCAAAAGGTTAAACATAGAGCTACCATATGATCCAGCAATTGCATTCCTCGGTATATATCCAAGAGAAATGAAAACATATGTCCACCAAAAAAACTTGTATATAAATATTCATAGCAGCATTATTCATCATAGCCAAAAAGTGAAAATAATCTAAACATTTAACAACTGGTGAATGCATAAACAAATTGTATATCCATACAATAGAATATTACTTGGCCACAAAAAAGAATCAAGTACTGATACATGATATAACATAGATGAACCTTGAAAACATTATGCTAAGTGCAAGATGACAGTAGCAAAAGACCTCATATTGTAGGATTCGTTTTACATGAAATATCCAGATTAAACAAATCCATAGAGATAGAAAGTGATTAGTGGTTGCTAGGTGGAGAAGAAATAGGGCATGACTGCTGATAGAGGTTTCTTTTTAGGGTGTTGAAAATGTTCTAATTTAGATTGTGGTGATGGTGACACAACTCTGAATATATTAAAAACTAATGAAGTGTACACTTTAAATGGCTACATGTCATGGATGTGAAAAATATCTTAATAAAACAGTTAAAAAACCTCATTTATCATAAAGATATTGGCAAAACATAGAGATACTGTCAATATTTTTGAAGCACTATCACGTATTTTCCCATCTTATGACTCAAAGCCTTATAAGCACTTTTTCAACTTGCAGTAACCTTGCAGAGGTTGTTGGTCTTCAAAAGATGAAGCAAGTCAATATTTTGTAATTAGAGGGAAGAGATAGTCCAAAGTTCAGCAATCAGATTTTTACCCAATGGGAAAGGTAGGTCAGCAAGTGTTGCTTTACAACCCCTTATAACCTAACAGTTTAACATATGCTTATTAACTATTAATATTTATGCAGTATGATGTTAATAAGACTTATTTCTCTTTTTAGGGAAACTGAAGAGTGGGAAGAAGAAAGATGGTCAGTCAGGGGTCCCACTGAATTTTTTTTTGCTAATGTTGATTATTTGGTTCCTTTGGATGTGAGATAAATGGGATCAAAGGGCCAGTGTGCCATGATGGTTATGAGGTCAGAATCTGGACACAGATGAACCTGGCTTGGCACACTGCCCCTGCCAATTAGCAGCTGTGTGACTTTGTGCAAGCCAGTTAGCCTCTCTGGGCCTCCATTTTCTTCTCTGTAAAATGAGAATTCTATACTTATCTCAGTTTTATTTGAAGGCTTAGCCTGTTGCATTGTGCTCCTAAATGGTACCTTTATGTTTAAATTTGTGAGCAGTATATCTTGGTGATTTTTTTTACCTGACTTAAAAAAAAAAAAAAGAGGGTTGGCATTTTTCTGCAGATCAGGATTTTACCTTTCTTTTCCATTAGTTGTTTCATTCTGATAGGTTTATTAAGTTATTTGTCAAAGTATTTCCCTGAAATTCTGCTGTCCGTCAGGAAATTAAGAACCAAAACACTTGCTTGCTACATAGTTTCTTAACAAATGCGGCTCTATTGTTCCTTAGCAAAAGTGTACAGAATGCAGAGTCAGAATGAGACTAGCTGCCGGACCCCACCCTTCAGACCTGTGGTGGGCAGAAAGGGGTCGTGTAGACAAGAGGCATCGTGTGACTCCTCAGCTCGTTGAAATTGCCTTCGAAGGCCCCATTCATCCCAGGGCTTCTTTGAGGGCCAAGCTGAAATGTTTATTTACAATGCAAATACCCCAAATGACCTGTCAGTCTGTCATCTAGGGAAAGCCTTTCCCTATAGCCCTCAGACCTGGGCAAGAGAAGAGAGGCCTCTGTCCTCCAGGACCCCACGATATCACACACACGCATACACACATGCACAAACACACACACACACACACACTTATTAAAGAACATGTGTGTGTGTGCCTCTGTCAGTTGGGATCTGGTGCTCAGCACTGGCACATCACTACTCCCAATCCCAAACAGCCGCTTTGGGGACCAAAACTGCTTAGGCCCCAAGGAACACTTTTTCACATTTCTTGCCTTTTGTCCTCAAAACAAAGGCTACCGGGTCTGAATGCCAGGAAGGTCTGTGGGTTGCTGCTGCCGTCATCAGAGCTGGACACTGCTTCAGAGTGCAAAGAGGATTTAAGTGGTATGGGCCTTAGTAAGAGAAAAGGCAAATTAATTAACTAGTCAATGCCTTCCTCCCAGAGAAGGAGGATGAAATAGAAATAGAATTACATAGATTTTTGTATAGCTCAGTATCATTCCATGTGATGCTGGGCATTTTTTTTTCCTTTACTTGTGTTCCCTTTGTGGTTGCTAAAGTACCCATGAATTAGCATAATCACAAAAAATGCACATGGCCAGTTGAGAAACATAATATTAAATGATTCATATTACTCTTAAATATATCTCTAAGTCCAGGCATAACATCGGTGGAGTATGATACTGATTATTTATATTGGCAACTAAGTTAAAAGAATGAATACTAGACACTGAATAGTTTATTTTTTGTAAAAGTATTAAGATTTAATTCCATTGTTAAAGTTTTAAATAAAAACTGCAGCTTTATTGAAATAATTTTATTTATAATTTTTACATTCTATAATCATAATTTCTACTTTGCCTTTTAATGTTAATTTTTTTATGCTTTAAAAAATACATTTTTTTCTAAAGTATTCTATTTTTATATTTACTTTCATTTACTATTTTTGAAGGAAATATATTCAAATTTGATACTTTTGAATATAATTACATGTTATTTTTAATCCTTTATATCATTATCAATAGCACATAAATTATTTATATATTTTGATTATAATTACATGATTAGTGATTTTTTTCTGCCAAGAAAGAAAAAATTTATGGACTATATGATAATTCATGCAAGATGTCTTTATTTTATCATTCATCTAAATATGTCTGGGCCATCAATAGTACATGCACAGTAATAATTGAATTCAGTTGTCTTTGATATTTTATAGACTTTCAGTCATATAAAAACTATAGTTTCCCAATTTAAAAATTGGAAAATTCAAAAATTTTCATTATGAAGTCATATTTGTCAATGTAGAAGGAGAAGACAAATATTATTTAACAGCTTGATTTATAATTTTTAACCATTTAAACCAATTGTACTCTAGCCCTGACCCCACATATGTTGAGGATGGGCCAGGCTATAATCAGATAACTAGGTTGTCCTTTTTCTAAAATTTACCTAATCATAGATAACATTGACACTAAATATGAGCCAGGCCCTGTGTTAAGTACATTCTAAGTACTATCTAATAAAATCCTCCCCCAAACCCTATGTCATTATCCCTCTTTACAGAGAGGAAACTGATGCTTGGAAAGTTTATGTGACTTGCGCAAGGTCACATAATCATTAAGTCCTGGAGCTAGGATCTGACCCCAGCAGTCCTGAGTCACTTTGGGAAAGGGCACTTTGGGAGAGCTGACCTTGGCAGCACCCCTGTAGGAAACCTGGACACGTGGAAGGCAACGTGGGAGGGGCAGGGAGAAAGGGCTGCAAGGAGACCCCTCAACTCCACAGTCTGCCCAGAGATCTGATGTCATCTGCAGGGAACATCTCCCCAACATCAAAAGCTACCAAGTGCCTGAATGGGCAAAGAGGAGCACCAGTTTTACCAGTTCTTCGTGTTCTCCTGGTTTCGACAATGGGTGGGCAAGAAAATATTCCATTTATTTTTGTTACTTTGAATGCTCAGTCATGCTCAGACATTTAACAGGCAAATTCAGAGGACTCATTCTTTTCTTCCTTCATCCCTCCCTCCCTCCATCTTTCTTTCTCTTTCCCTCTCTCCCTGCTTTCCTCCCTCCCTTCCTTCCTTCAGCAAAATATATATTGGCTGCTACTATGTACTAAGCACTCTGCTAGATATGGAACAAAACAGACAGGACCTCGTCCTTACGGAGCTCACCATCCAGTGGGAACACAGTCAGCAAACCAGCATTAAAATACTGACAATTACAGCTATG
Source organism: Eulemur rufifrons (assembly GCF_041146395.1). Classification (NCBI taxonomy): domain Eukaryota; kingdom Metazoa; phylum Chordata; class Mammalia; order Primates; family Lemuridae; genus Eulemur; species Eulemur rufifrons. The sequence continues at coordinate 60,043,267 of NC_091010.1, read as the reverse complement.
GTACATATCATGAAGGTGAGGCAGAGAGTACCAGGGGAATCTGGCCCAGTCTAAGGGTGTCAGGGAAGACTTCCCTGGGGATGGGATGTTGGAGCAGTGGTCTGGGTGGTAAGTAGAGGTTAACCATACAAAGGTTTGAAAGCATAGAAGGCTAAGAAAATAGAAGTTTGGTAGAGGCCCTGTGAGGGGAGGGAGCCTATGTATGGGTAGGAATAGGAAGATTCCGAGAGGAAGCCAGTGAAGGCCGGATTTGTGTTTGGAAGCAAGATGCCAGACCTTCCCAACCAGGGCTCAACAAATCACAGCCCATGGGCCAAATGCAGCCCACTGCCTGTTTTTTTAAATAAAGTTTTATTGGAAGACAGCCATACCCAGTTGTTTACTTACTGTCCATGGCTGCTTTCTGCTACAATGGCAGAGCTGAGTAGCTGTGACAGAGGCGGTATGGCCTACAAAGCCTAGAGTATTTATCCTCTGCTCTTTACAGAAAAAGTATGCAGCCCCCTGATCCAGACAGTGGAGGTCAGACCTTGCAGGCCCATTGATGATTGTGGTCTTTATCTTAACAGCGTGAAAAGAGGGAAGAAGATAGGGAATAATAGGATCCGATTTCATGAAGAGTATTCAGGAGGCAAATATATACTTACATTGCCAGGACATCCCAGGCCAGCTCCTCCAAAGACTCCAAAAGGGAATTATGGCCTTAATCTCTGCAGGAATGGGTTCAAGTCTTTCTTGCCTGTAGCAGGAGGTACAGTCAGTTTCTTCCTACTTTAGCTCCTATATTCATCAGAGTCCTTTGGGAGCAAGTGACAGAAACAGTATAAACCAGCTATATAGCAGGAAGGAAATATATTGGTTCACATAGCTGGGAGGGCAGTGGAGTGGCTCAGAGCATCAAGAAAGAGCAACAGAAAACAGAGCCTGCAGCCCTTGAACCTGGGACTTACTAATCAGAAACCCTCTCTTCATTCAGCTCTCATCTTTGCTTGGCTTCTTGTGCAAACAGACATTCTCCACTGGGTGACTCCAGATTCATATTCTCCCAGGTCAGGCACCCCAGCAGAAAGAGAGAGTCTACTTCCTACAGCCTGTATAGTCATCTCCTGATTGACACTGCCTGGTTCATGTTCTCACCCTCTCGAACAATCATTGTTGTCAGAGGGATTCGATACTATACATTTGCCAGAACTGAGTCATATGCCTAGTCTTAAGGTCAAAGGGTAGGTGAGCCTGGAGTTGAAAACTCCAGGAAAACAACTTAGAAGGGAAAAGGGGGATTCCCAAAAGAGAGGAGTGTTAGACAGACAAAAAAATCCAAACAATATGTACCTGTTATATCTGCCAGGCTGGTGCCCATGAGCTTTGTAGGGGAAGCCACCTCTGCTCTCCTGGCCACAGCTGACAGGACCAGGGATCAGTCCCCAAACAGTTTGAACACAGATCTGCTGGACATGAGGTGGTTGATCAGCTGTAAGGTGACTCGGCACAAGGGTCCAGTTGGGGGCCCTCTTCTGAGTGGCAGCAAGCTAACCAATCAGACCGTCCCACTTGCAAATATATTGTGAAATATCCGATTTCCGTAAGTACTAAGTTTGACAGTTGATATATCTGACAGTTCACTTTGACACTTGTTTTATTTTTACTGTGAAGGTACATCCTCAGACTTTCAAATTTTTTAGAGCAATTTTTGTGAAACCATGGATAAGTCAAAAATTCGTGTTATTTTCTAATATGAGTTCCATCGCAGAACAAATGCAGTGCAGACAGCTCAAAATATCACAGAAGTGTTTGGGAAGGATGTGGCTAATAAACACACAGTTCGTTGATGGTTTGAGAAGTTCCGTTCTGGTGATTTTAATCTTAAAAATGAGCCACGTGGGTGACCTGAGACCATGATGGATAAGATGAGCTGAAAGCGAATCCATCTCAACCTACACGTGAATTAGCAGCAAGGTTTGACATTACTATTCCAATGATATTGGATCATTTGAAACAATTGGCAAAGAAGCTGGACAGGTGGGTTGTGCATGAATTACATGAGCATCAGAAGAGAAATCCAGGTGTGGTATGGTAGTTCCAAGAAGTCCTCAGGTGTCTTATCTTCCTGCTCTGCCATTTTTAGCATATGGCTTCTATCATCAGAGTTACCTCATAGTCTAAAATAGCTGCTGGAGCTCCTGAAATCCTGACTATATTCCAGACAGCTAGAAGGAGGAACAAGAGAGAACAGCAAAATGGAATAGCTTCCAACTGAGTTCCCTTAAAGACCTTCCAGAAGGTCCTACACAATACTTCTTACATGTCAGAAACCAGTTGCATGGACATATGTAATTGTAGGGGAGATTCAGGAATAAGAGTCTTTCTGCTAAGTGCATTGTCATTCATGATAAAATGGAAATTCTGTCACTAAGGAAGAAGGGGAGAATGGACACTGAGCAGGCAACCAGTGGTCTCTGCCAGAAGGGAGACATTCTGTTTTGTTCAGGTTGAGTTGCAGATGTTTTGGGAGCAGGCAGCAGAGAGATGTGGCTGGAGAACTGTGAGTTGAACCCTTGGAATGGATGTCATCATCCAGGTAAAGGAGAGGGCCAAGGAGAGAAACATGGAACCACTTAACATTTTATGGGCTCATAGAGGAATAGTGGCCATAAAAACCAAACCAAAACAAACAAGAATAGAGAAGGAGAATCATGAGACTAAATTGTTTTAGTAATGTTTAATCAATTAGCGGTATAAAATAATGTAAAAGTAAAAATTCTTAGGGATCAAGCAACCAATAAATAGCACTCCTCTTCCCTACCTGAATTCTGAATCAGTTTCAGAAAGAGTGAAGAAAAGATCAAAATGTCAGCTTTATTACTATTTCAAGGTAGATTGGCAGATATAGCTTAGAAATGCACACCAGAATTAAATTTACAGGCCCAGGCACAGAGTTAAACAACGACAGGCCATCAGCACAAGCACAGCCACCCTTATCCCATGGCAGACAGCTGAGTAGAACACATGTCTCGTGCAGATAGGTCGTTTCTCAAAGAAAGCTCAGAAGGGGCTGAGACACTTAGGCCCAGATTTGTTCCCCAACCCACCAGTCAGATAAGTCAGACCAAGTGTGTGGAGAAAGGGTAGGGGTGTTACATCTACCGAGGTCCTTTCACTTAGAAATATGGAAAGCAGGAAATAATTGTTCCTCCAATACAAATATGGTGACATTACCTTTAATATTCTAGTTCTTATCATTCCAACCACCCATCCTGTTATCCCTAGGATGAGTCTAAGATGAGTCAAATCCACGGAGGTAGAAAGTAGATGCCGTTGCCTAGGGCTGAGGGAGTTGGGACGGGGGAATGGAGAGTGACTACAAGGGGTATAAGGTTTCTTTTTGAGGTGATGAAAATGTTCTAAAATTGATTGTGTCAATGGCTGCACAAGTCTGTAAATATACTAAACCCCACTGAACTGTACACTTTAAATAGGTATACGATATGTGAATTATATCTCAATAAAGCTGTTATTATGGAAAGCAAAATGGCAGGAGTCATGGTTTTGATCTTTTTAATCCCAGGTGTTTCCTTGGCTCTTATGAATATATATTTGTCTGTCTCCTTCCATCAGCCTGGAGGGTACAGGCTGCTATGCCCTACTTTTTTTCTTTCCCCAAGAGGATAAGAACCAACCTGCCTATTATCTTCATGCCTAAACGTACCACGCAGGTAGGGTGACCAACTTGTCCCAGTTTTCCCAGGACTTTTCTAAGTTTAGCATCTGAAGGTCTTGCTCTCAGGAACTCTCTCAGTCCCAGGCAAACTGGAACAGTTCGTCACCCTACATCCAGGGCTTTCTTCACAGAAGATTTTCTCCAAGGCAACTTCACGTCACCATCTCTAGACAGAAGTGGCAGGCAACTTTAGTGACAGTTTCTCTTGTTAACAACTGAAAAGGTGAAAGGGTGCGTCAAGTTTGACCTTACCTGGTACTGTTCATGGTGTTGTCGATGGATGGAAGGATTTCAAGAAAGAATGAATGATCCATATTGTCATATGTTCCTCAGGACTCTGATAAGAACAAAAAACAAAGTCTATTGGTTGCAGCTGCAAGGAAGTCACTGAGCCTTTGACAAAAACAGCTTCGGCGGGGGAAGGGGGGGCGGGCAGTTGGTTTACAGTGGGTGAAGGAAGGAAGCAAGCAGAGAGAACAGGCTACTCCTTTTAAAAACTTGACTCTGTAGCTAAGAGAGAAAAAAAGGTGAAGGGAGGAGCTTGAGGGACAATGTTCTTTGGCTTTTTCTGTTTTCATTTTCTAAGACTGGAGAGAGTGACTCTGGTTTTTATGCCCAGGGGGAGGAGATAGACCCTGGAGGCAGGTGGGATCCACAGCACAAGTAGGTGGCTCGCCCTTGCACAAAGAGATTTTTAATCTCGCTTTGTTTTTTGTATTTGTTTTGTTTTGTGTTTTGCCATGGAAGAGAAGCAGGAAAAGATGGGAGCGTCACGCAGGTGGGCTTGGACCCTGGACCGGGGAAGCAAGGAGCTGAGGAAAGGCCAGCCTAAGGGCCTCTGTTTTCTCCCTGAAGTTGGGGGAGAGGTCCTCTCCTAAACACGGTGAAAGGTCTGAGACTGGTCAAGGTGTGATAGCACTGTTGTGGGACATGGGAGAAGATGCTGGCTATGGTAGTGGAGAAAAATGTCAGGGTTACCTTGAGGGCTTTAATGAGAATGAAGACCCTACATTCAGAGATGCAGAGGGGAAGAGGAAGACAGTTGCCTTGACCTAGGGTTGAGGTTTGTAGGTGGAGGAGATGGAAGGAAAAGTGTTAATACCATGCTCTTACTCCCCTTTGGAGACTTTACATAGACTGCAAAATAGAATCCAAACTTGCCCTGGCATTCAAACACTCTATAATTTGGTTCATGTCTACTTTATTGTCCTACCTCCATCTCCCTTCCCTCCTCCCTGCACCAATGCTATTCATACCACCCTCCTCCAGCCATCCTGGTCTCAATTTCCCTAAATTCTGTTGGATTTCCAACTTCTGAGTTTTTGCCTCCTTCTAATTAGAATACCCTTCTAATCATGAAATGCCAATGCAAATTCCATTTGCCCTGAGAAGCCTCTTCTCTTCCTCAGCCAGAATTATTCTCTCATCCCCTCTTGAGCTAGAATTGCCCATCATGTCTTCTCAACCCTCTCCCCCTCCTCAAAGAAGTTATCCCACCCACCAGCTGCCCAGAAGAGGCAAGCTCCTTGGGCATAAACGATTGGATTAGTGGAACCAATTGGGGATTTCTCTCCCAGCGCTTGAGCTTGAGCTAGTAGGCCATGTTAGGCACCAGAGACATAGGACCCTCTAGATTTTGGTGCAGAGCTGGTATCTTCCAAAGCTGCCTGCCTGCTGAAGCTATGGGGGAAGTAGGAACCAAGAGCCTTACAGAATAAAATGGCACTGTCCTGCAGAGAAATGCAGAGACAAGACACTCAGAGCGGGTGGGGGCAGAGGGAATGAGAGAGAGAAATAGCCTTTTCATTCTGGGGTTTCTGCAAGAGGCCCAGCTGAACACCGTGCAGCTGAGTTCCTGGAGAATCCAGTATCCTTAACATGAATCCATTTCAGTTAAGTTAGCTCAAGGCAGTTTCTGTTGCTTGCAATCAACTGTCTCTCCCCCTGAACTAGAAGGCTCTATCCCCACAGTGCCTTGTATGAGCCTCTACTAGAGCACTATCTCTTTTCATCAGAGTTATGTAAGCATATGCCTGTTTTCACCTTGGCCTGGCACCCCTGAGGACAGGGACTCTGTCCGTATCCCTGGAGGTTGGCACATGTTGGATGCTCAAAAAATAGTTTAATTTGAATTCTCACAGTTCAAAAAAATGGTTTGATGTATCATTTGTTGGGCATTCTAAATTCAGTGCTTTTCATCATATTTTATTTGCATTATTTTACGTCATTTTACATCAGATTGGCTTTCACGCTACTCACAGACGCCACATTTCCTGCTTTGGCTTTCTCATCCTGTTTGGTGGTCCAGGAATGATTCAGAGTTAAGCAGCATTAGCAGTCCCTGCCTCCCTCTAGATGGTGAGGATGTGAATCTCACGTGCAACCCATCTTCTGGTATTCAACGCCTTTACCCTTGAAATGAATACTTCCCATGAAGGCTGTTGGGGCAGCTTCATTTCAAAGAGGTCATTTAAAACACATTAAAAGGTTAGCAGGCAGGCTAAATATAACTATTTCCTCGAAAACCCAACTCAGAATCATAGATTTACAGAGCTGGGGCCAGTGGTTGTCCAACTTTTGAGTTCCTATGAGCCAGCATTAATATAAAAAAAAGGAGTGGGTTGCGGAATTTATATTCTTCTAGGGAATAGCATTAAAAACAAAAGCTTCTATTAACATAGCATCATTTCATAAAATATAGGGCATGTTAACACCAAAATTACCAAGAGCATTACCTACTAATTTAAATATCAAATATTCTCATGTGTGGCTTAAAGACAGAAATATGTTCTGAGTCCTTAGGCAGCTTTGTCATTGTGCAATCACAGAGTATACTTATTCAAACCTAGATGGTGTAGCCTACTACACACGTAGGCTATATGATATAGCCTGTTGCTCCTAGACTACAAACCTGTAGAGCATGTCACTGTACTGAATATTAAAGGCAGTTATAATACAGTGGTAAGTATTTGCATATCTAAATATAGAAAAGTACAGTAAAAATACCATACGACCATCATTCTATAAGTGACCTGTCATTCACCGAAAAACGTAGTTATGTGGCACATGACTGTACTTTTGACTTTATAAAAAAACTCATGACATTTTGATTTTTAAAAAATTTTAAAAATATTTAAATATTTCTAAATCATAAAGTGCTTAACATTATTAACTTTGTGTCTGGCACAAAGTCAATTCTCTGTATTATTATTGGTATTTAATAACTGTTAGGCATTTCTAACACAAGGGAAAATGTTTATCTTCCCAAAAGGTTTGCTTAGCTCCATCATAGATTTGGAGCTTGCCTCTGAGGGGACAAGCTTTGCCGGAGAATTCAATGATTCTGCTAAACAGATTGAGAAGATTTGGGATTTTCTTAGGTATTCTGCAGAGTAAGGAAGAGGTGAGAGAAGGGGAAGAGAGGAGGAGATGGAGATGGAGAATGAGACTGAGGACTCATTCTCAGGAAGGCCACCAACTTTCCTTGTGGGGAAGGGAGGTGGGTGAAGAATACTTTATGATCCGAGGTGGATCAATATAGTTTGAGGTTTTTGTATTTCAGTAATGTGAAGAACTCCTCCTTCACTCCACCCCAGCTCCAACTTCTGTAGCATTGACTACAATGGTGCACGAATGTTATGAATAGGTTTGTGGTGGAAATCGAGGAAGGGTCTACACTTCCCACTTGGGTTGAAATTAGAACGGAGAGAACAGCCCGGAAGCAGAGGCCAAGAGCCAAATCCCCACAAGAGTTTGACCATGGTTCCTTAGCAGGCATTTGTCTTATGTCTTCTTACTAATAATGGAAGCCATTCTGGCCTACACCTGGGCATGAATAGGTAAATTGAGATGGGCCTAGTTCTAAAGTTCTGTTACCTGCCCCAGCTGAGTCAGAACTCTTGTTTTTGTTGTAGAATCACCCAGAGTCAAGAGAATCTTTGGCTTGAAGATTTTTGAGGGCCAGAGAGGAGCCCTGCCCTGGCTCCTTAGGAACAGCCAGAATCTGTCTGACTTTTAGGTATGGGATATCTGACCCCTGTAGGGCTAGACACCCCTGACACCCCTGCGGTGTCCACGTGGTTGGAGGGATATGTATTTATGAGGTAGTAACTAAGTAGCCAAAGGCGTGAGGAGTAACATCGTTGCTAGGCAACTGGCTTCATTAACTCTATGGCTTTCGTTGAGGTACTACCCTGTACAAAATTCCTTGAAGTCTTCCCTAACCCTTCTCCCCAACTCTCCCTTCCGGTGCAGCAGGGAACCGATCAGCCCCAGGACAACCGTAGCAAATTTGGTGTTATGGTTTAGAGTTGTGACCAGGTGCTTAGGGTTTAATGTTAAGGCAAACCAGGATCCACTGTGTGACCCCACGGCAACTTCTTTAGGCTCTCTGCGCGTGTCCCCATCTGTAAAATGGGTAGAGGTAGCAATAATTGCTTCACAGATGGACCAAATGTGGTAATAACACGGGGGCTTAACAAGAGCCTGACAATGAGTCACTACTCATCTTCCAATCACCTGGCAAGCTCATTTCACTCATCATTACTCCTCCCGACTCTCCTTTAAACTACCTTCTTGTTTAAATTTTGAAGATGCACGTAGGAGGGAAAGTTAGTTCGCATTTGACGCCCTCCCCGCTCTGTCGCTCTTTCCCAGGGCCCACCCTCCGCGGACGCAGAACGTCTGCCGGTCGGGCGACGGTCAGCGATGGCGGTCTCCGCGGCAGTCGGTCCTCTCCTGCCGTCGGCTTGGCAAGCGTCCGAGGGCCAGCTCAGAGCCTCTGCGGCGCTGCCCTGCAGGGAAAGCGCCGCCGCCAGCCCAAGCCTCGGGGGCGCGAGTAGCAGAACCACACTGCAGAGGCGGCCGCGGGAACCACGGCCAGAGACGGAGGATGGCGCACCGGGAGACAACGGGATGACGGGCACCCAGAACGCGCCAAGCCATCTCCGCCGGACCTCCTCCGACCTGAGCCCGCAGTTATCCTCCCAGGTCTTGACCGCCGCTCCAGAAGTGAGAGCAACGCGGGTCGTGGCGCGCGGCGCCGGGGAGTGGAATGTCGGCGGGGGGAGGGGGGAGCTCTGGAAGGGCGCCCGGGAGGTGAAGCAGGACCCGCGTCCGCGCGCCCGGACGCCGGCTGCCAGGCGCCGCCGCCGGGAGCGAGTACGCTGCTGACGTCACGCGCCGTTCGTCCAATGAGCGGAGGCCCGAGGGAGGCGCCGTCCCGCCCCCGCCGCCGCCACCACACCGGCCCTCCGGGAGCGTCTGAGGAGGCGCGGGCCGCTGCGGGCTTAGGCGCCGCACCGCGCCGGCCCGATCAGCTGGACGAGGCCCAGGCAGCCGCTCGCCGGGACCCCGCCGCCCGATGTCCTCAAGATGGAGGCAGCGGGGACGGCGGCGTGAAGAAAGCGGCGCTGTGGGCGCGGGAGCAGGGGCCCGGGCGGAGGCGGTGGCGGGATGGGGCTGCTGCTCATGATCCTGGTGTCGGCCGTGCTGGGCTCCTTCCTCACGCTCCTCGCCCAGTTCCTCCTGCTGTACCGCAAACAGCCCGAGCCGCCGCCGGACGAGGCCGCCAGCGCGGGCGACGGCTTCCGCTACATCAAGCCCGTGCCAGGCCTGTCCCTGAGGGAGTACCTTTATGGCGGCGGCCGGGATGAGGAGCCTTCCAGTGGGGCCCCCGAGGGCGGCGCGACCCCCACTCCGGTCCCTGAGACCCCTGCCCCGCCAACGCGGGAGACCTGCTACTTCCTCAACGCCACCATCCTGTTCCTGTTCCGGGAGTTGCGGGACACTGCGCTGACCCGCCGCTGGGTCACTAAGAAGATCAAGGTGGAGTTTGAGGAGCTGTTGCAGACCAAGACGGCCGGGCGCCTCCTGGAGGGGCTGAGCCTGCGGGAGGTGTTCCTGGGCGAGACGGTGCCCTTCATCAAGACCATCCGGCTCGTCCGGCCCGTCGTGCCCTCGACCACCGGAGAGCCCGACGGCCCCGAGGGGGAGGCGCTGCCTGCCACCTGCCCCGAAGAGCTGGCCTTCGAGGCAGAGGTGGAGTACAACGGGGGCTTCCACCTCGCCATTGACGTGGACCTCGTCTTTGGCAAGTCCGCCTACCTGTTCGTCAAGCTGTCCCGAGTGGTGGGGAGGCTGCGCTTGGTCTTTACTCGCGTGCCCTTCACCCACTGGTTCTTCTCCTTCGTGGAGGACCCGCTGATCGACTTTGAGGTACGCTCCCAGTTTGAAGGGCGGCCCATGCCCCAGCTCACCTCCATCATCGTCAACCAGCTCAAGAAAATCATCAAGCGCAAGCACACGCTCCCGAATTACAAGATCAGGTGAGAAGGAGGGTGGGGGAAATATTAGTCCACAGGCAGGGGAGGCCCTCGCTGCTGGGAATCCGGGCCTGGGCGGGATGCTGCGTTGAGTGTGAAGGGCAAAAGCTTGTTTCTATCGCAGTCCCCGCTACTCCTGGAATCTTGTTCCCACTCTGGACAGGGCCCTCAGTAAAGGCAAATAGCGGACATTTGCTTCCAAACGGCATTAATATGAGCCAGAAACCTTTTCATGTGCTCATGGGCACTCAAGGTGCTGTCAACGTGGGTAGGATTGTCTCTTTTTAAGCAGCGTATTGAAAATGGAAGGGAAGCCTAAGCCTACCCTGATCCCCAGGAGTCTCTCGTGGGACTGTTGAGAAACTCTTTCTATATGTGGTTGCTGCATTGAGAGCAGCTGTGTCACTGGCTTTGCATCATCACCTTGACCACGTTGAGAAATTGTTCCTGGACACAGTGCAGGCACCATGGGTGTGCTCCGAGCCCAGGTCAGTTCTGTTTTGCCGTTGCAAGCCACTTTTGCTTTGATGTTTTGGCGTCTTTCAGGGCAGAGGCAGGGCTACTGCAAAGGAGTACTCTCCACAGCGAATTGGAAAGGAGTTGGGAGCCAGTACGTAGTGTGCTTCTCTGTACATTTTGTATTAACGTAATCTGCTCTTTTCGGGTTGATTCTTTAGCACAGACCCAGACTGTGCCAATCAAGCATTTACTCTCTATGGCTGTAAGTTCCTCACAAGGTACCTGAAGTCACTCTGCAGATAGTATTTTAATGATAGGTGGTAATTTTAATTATCAAAAGCCCTACTGCGTCTGATGGCTTAAGTTTATGTAGTATACATTTTTGAGTAATGTATGAGTTTTCTTTTAACATCATAGAAGTGGTGGAAGGAGAAAGGCAGTTTTGTAGGGCTAGAGGCTTCTTCCACTTTGGGAAAGCTTGTTGGAGTGGAAAGGGCTTTTTCTTATTAAAAAGCTGAATTTTTAATTTTCTGTCCTCTAATTTTGTGTTCACTAAAATGTTTGAACCTTTTGGGTTTTGCCCTTTATCTTAAAATTATTTCAGTCTCATATTTGCCTTACCTAATGCTTTTTAGTGGAAGTTGCCTATTTGTGGATCATTCATTTTCTACCACAGTCTCAAGCATCAGTGAGCCAGATAATACAGAAATATTTTGAGTTTGAAATGGAGTATTAACTTGTGTATGTGGCAGGTGTACCTTAGTGATTATGTCCTGTTTAGGCTAACAGCACAGAATGACAGCTTAAAACTGTTGGGTGGCAGGAGAAATTTACTTTATTATGGAAATATTTCCATAGATTTGCAGAGGACGATGAGCTGGTCCTTCACTGTGTTTGATTTCTCCTCTGTGAAGTGGAACATACTCTATGAAATGTACTTTTAACCTCTGGAATATATGACTAAATTATAAATGGATTCTAGTGTTTAAGCAGTGAGATGTTTATAGCAGTGTATTGCTAAGAAAGTCATGAGAAAAAGTTGTTATAGATTTTTATATTCTATTACAACTTTAATTCTGATGTTTTCTGGGTAGCTTTCAGGTAACAAAATTTGGGTTATTTTGAAATTTTCAGAATAGCTAGTAGCAATGGGTTGCATATCATTTTTAGATTTTTTTAAAAATGTAGACTTGAAATTTAGGTAAATCTGAAAGACATTATGAGTAAGAGTTATGGAGGCATTGATAAGTTTAATGCTTTGAAGGAACTTCATCTGTATTATTGAATAGCATTGTCATTTAAAAGTATGGCAAAATTGCTTTTTGTTTATTACATTCAAAGGGATTTTTAAAAAGCACAGCATGAGTTTGGTAATGACATTTCGACTTCTAAACATTAAGCATTCAATGATCACCTGCAGAAATGTACACATCTGTGCTCTTCATATTAGAGGGCATCTCAGTGGTCAATCAGTAAATACTGCACCAAAGTCACTCAATCTGTAAATATTTATTGTACACCTGCTATACGTTTATCATTTTTCTAGGTGCTAGGACTTCAATACCGAGCAGAAATAGACAGCCTCAGCCCTCATGGAGCTTAGAGTCTAGTGAAAATTGAATTAGCTGTACTTAATAAGATTTAAACTAGAGTGAGATTGATGGGGTTGAAGTAACAAGGAAGCTGATTTTAGCTTAGTAAAAGAAAGTAATAGAAGTATGAGGATGAAAAGGGCTGCCTCAGGAAGTGTTGACTTCTCTTGTCTATGTAGTTCTGTCTGTCAAAAGTGTTTTACACTAGTGGTGATGTGGGACTGATTCAAGTTTCAGATAAGAGAATGAATTATAATACATCAAAGATATATCACGCTTCTCACAAGAATTAAATAGCTAGTATTTATCCTTTTTTATTAATGAGAGAATGGAGCTCAGAGTACTTAAACAACTTGCTTAAAGTCACACACAGCTGTCAACTGGTGAAACCCAGCTCTCATAAATCCAGGTGGATTTTTTTAAAAACTATACTGCATTCTTAGGGATTTTTTTAAAAGTATGCCATCAATATATATATGGGATATCTTTCCAAATTAACCTAAAACTCTGAGAAGAGTTTGACTAATAAAGCTTGTTTTTTTTCATAAATTGGAAATTTTGAGAGGATCCTTTTAAAGTTAAATCATAATGTTAAATCTTTGAGTACTGCCCCACATACCATTTCTTTTTTAATCCAGTAGATTGTGTTTCCAAATAGAAGGCTCTTGCTAGTTTATCCTCTTTAGCCATCTAATCTTCTTAGTAGAGGTAAAGCAGTAAAGAAAATTGTATTGAGTCTTAGGATCCTTTGGCACTTTTAATCATCACATAACAGAAATATCTTGCCAGTTAATGTTGTTACTTCTTTCCCCCTTCATTTGTTTTTCCTCTTTCATGTTGGTAAGGCAAAGTGGTCCTATCTGGATTGCCAGTTGCTGATGTTTTACCTAGAGATGCTGAGTAGCTCTAGTGGTTGCTTCCAAAGGACCCACCTCATTTTACCCAAGTAACACATTTTGTAAAACATTATAATATTTTTTAAAAATGAATTGTAATACATAGAAAATGTCTTTACACATTTATTGGAGTTAGGAATTTAATTCACCCACCTCAATCTTAATTGTTCTGATTTTTTTTCTTAAAGTGTATACTTTAAAATAGTATATTATAGTAATAATATTTTTTAAAAAATTAACACCAGAATTTATCTTCAAGGGAGAAAGATTACCACTTATGTTCTTTCTTTCGTATGTACATGGAGAATCTGTCTTTAACATGAAATCTGAGTAATAGTCCCCAGGTGGGGAGGGGTGGTTAGGGTTTAGGAGTCAGATACGAGATTCTTACTGATGCTTCTGTTCCTAGAGTATTACTGCAGTGTACCTAGCACTGGTTACACACTGGAAGAGCAAATTCAGTTTGCATGTACTTTTTATTTGGCCTGCACTGTTTTTATTTTTATTTTTCAGTTGCCAACATTAAAAAATGGAAGGTTTTGTGTGATTTGGATTCTTGGCTTCTGTTAGAGACAATTGGAATATCTTGTAGCACCACTTCTGCATTTCTCATTGGCAACAACAGCAAGGAGATGGAGCGTAGTAGCAGCTTTGGGATTGAAACTTGGTGTATAAGCTTCTACATGTAGTTTATAGTCCCCATTTACTTGCTACACTTAATTGATGGTACTTGCCTGGCCTGGATTCATATGAATTTGAGACCCCTACTGGAGGAGTAAATAGGAAGCCTCACTGTTGCTAATTAGTGAAAATGGGAAGACTTAATAGCTGGATTGGGGGGGTCATTTTCACCTCTCATTCAGCAATTTTCTTTTTTAAAAGACATCATTAATGTTGAATTTTTAGAAGTCATTATATCCAGAAAAAAAAAATCCCTTGAAATATTTCTTTCTCTGCCACGTAGTGATAGTAAGTAGATAGTGGCTACTTTTTGTTTGAGTTTGGTGAATATTTTGCTTTAGTGGGATGGGTCATTAATAATTAACTATGTAAGCATTTACTTCTCTGATCTACAGAAGAGGGGGCACCTACTTATTGACACTATATTTGAATTTAATGAATGAGTATGGAACACATATTTGGGGAAAACTTCAATTTATAGGTTCATGGAATGTCTTTTGAGCATGACTGTTTTTGTTATAACTGATAGTTTTGTTCTTTTACTCCTGAAAAACATTTTGAAATGTATTTGTGCAAAATTTTCAAATATCCTCAGTGACTGGAGAGCAACAAGGACCATTTTCCCTGCTAAAGGTGAGGGGCAGGGCTATATTTAGTTAAACAGAGCCTTTAATATCTTTATATTTATTTATATACCATTAATTTAAGAGAACTAAATTAGGCTCAGTCTGGAAAGCCACATACTCTATAATGTGGTTTGTAATTGAGTTACTTCTTCCTTGTACTTCTGAGATGAGGAAGAAAAACATTCATTCTCAATGTTAATTCTCGATTTTTTATTTTACTAATTATCTGAGGTAAAGACGGTTTCGAGTAATCCATATCTTCTCAAAAACTTTCAAAGTAGATTCACTGAAAGCTGACATAATCATTTGTAAAGTTAAGTGTAATGTATTTATTTACTTTTTCATACTTTTTTCTTTCTATTACAGACTTCTAAAAGGTATCTTTATTTAGATTGGAAAATACTTAAAAATAGCTACTAAAATTCCTTAGTAATTGTAGTAATCGTAGTTTTACTTACTAATGTTAGTAGGAAATGTAACTATCCTTTGATACTTTGGAAGTGTAAGACAATGACATTGTGTATTATTTAGCTGTCCTGGAGTAATGATGTAATATATATAGTAGCTAACTTTTAATCAATCGTGCTTTTTCTTGTGCTGTTGCTCCAATGAAATCAGTTTCTGTATCTCTATATAAATGGAATTAAAAGATCATTGTCTTAGAGATGAATAATTAAATTATTTTTAAAATAGTCATTTATTTTCAGTAAGTACTTGCTGCAGACTGCCATACCTAAGTGTTGTAGGTATGGTAAAGGTGATAAAAATGGCTATAAGGTAGTTCATACTTTCACAGGGTTAGTCTTTATAGAGAAACAAAGAACAAGTAAAGCTCATTATAATGGTATTTAGATATATTTAAGCCCTTCAGGTTTGTGAGAAACAGGAAGAGGAGAGATCAGTATCTCTGCTAAGGCAAACATCTGATTACTTTGGTGTTGTATATAATATATTGTGACCCTAGGTTCCTTAGTACGCCTAAGTATAGTTTAGTGATTTCACTTCTTGCAGGTTGGATTTCCTTAAGCTGCTTTGAATTATTGTGATTGAGGCTTTTTAAACACTTTAGATGGAAATAATGCATGGATAAATTAAATCTTCATGGTAGAAATTTGATTTACACATTGAGGGGAGAAGAGTAATTAGGAAGAGGCTGTTAGATTCTAATCAGTAAAGTACAGGTCTGTTGTCAATCCCAGAAAGCCACAGTTTGTTCCTGGAAGTAGCTAAAGCAGATCATTATAAAGTAGATTGTATTGGAGCATCATGCCTGATCAAACATTTAATATTGACTTATAAGTATTGCTAACAACATATCATATAAGCGGGAGGTGGGAGTAATTAAGTAAGTTTGCTAAGTATATGCTAGGCACTATGTGAGCAGTTCCAAACCATTGCTATCTCACTTAGCAGTTAAAACTCCTGTGTGGGAGAGGGTGATATCTCCTTTTTACAGATATGGAAGCTTGAGACTTAGAAGAGATTAGTGACCTTCTTAAAGTCCTAAATAAAAAAAAGTCCTGGACTCCCAAAGCCCATGCTGTGTTATTTCTGCAGAGAGAAACCAACTATTACTCTAAACCAGGGGTCTGCAAACTAGCTGCTGTTGGGCCTGTGAATTAAGAGGGTTTATACATTCTGTAGTGACAGACCATATGCACCCACAAATTCTAAAATATTTACTCTCTGGCCTTTTACAGAAAAGATTTGCAGATCCTTGCTCTAAACCCTTCCCTTAAAAAAAAAAAAAAAAGACACCTTGGCCAGGTGCAGTGACTCACACCTGTAATCCCAGCACTTTGGGAGGCTGAGGTGGGAGGATTGCTTAAGGCCAGGAGTTTGAAACCAGCCTTGGCAACATAGGGAAGACTTCCAACTCTACAAAAAAATTAAAAAATTAGCCAGTCATTGTGGCACACACCTGTAGTCCTAGTTACTCGGGAGGCTGAGGCAGGAGGATTGCTTGAGCCTAGGAGTTTGAGGTTGCAGTGAGCTATGATTGTGCCACTGCACTCCAGCCTGGGCAACAAAGTGAGACCCTGTCTCAAAAAACCCAACAAAAAAACCCCTAAAAATAACCCCCTAAACTATGCTTAAATGCTTACTAAAAAAGAGCATATATGCATATACATTGAAAGTACTTTCATAAACCTTTTTTGAGAGTCTTATTTTTTGGAAAGCTGTGGAAAATTTCTGCAGAAAAATGCATAGACAAATTTTCATTTAATTTCATGAATTCATAGTCCTCTTGAAGCCTGTGTAGGGTCCTTAGGCTCCAGGTTGAAAAGTAAACAGACAGAAGTATACAAATTTATTGCCATAAATATAACTAAAACTAACATGCTAAAATAAATGTTAAACATTTCATAATTTTGCTTTTCTTCCTAGAATATATACAGGATTCATACAGCTCGGGCATTTCTAAAACAGCTGGTAACCCTTTCTATCTAAGAAATCATAACATGTGTCTCTCTCTTTGTTTTTTTTTTTCCTCTTGGTAAGATTCCCTATAGCAGGCTGAGGCACTCTGGAGCAGTAGTTCAGTAAGAATATCTGACATTTCAAGTTAGAGTTTCTACCACTAAATACCTTGTTTAAAAGTTAAATTCTGACCCAGCATTTCTTCCCATCACATTCTCCATTTTCTCAGAACAGTGTCACCAGGAAGCAAGTGCTGTTGAATCACCTTGTTCCTACCTCAGAGTCATAGGACATACTGACACTTTTTTGGCAAGGCATGAGAGCACATCACACTTCATTGGAAACTCATAAAGACAACTACCTGGTCATTAGCAGATGTTTTACAGAGTAGTTTCAAAATCTCTCTTGTCTTGCTAAGACTGGCATAAACCTGTGTACTTCCTGTATTTGTACTTGGGAAAAATGAGGTGTACATGTTAATTATTTACCTTCAGATGAGTAGAACTGCAGATGATAAGTAGAGACTGCCAGTACTACAGAATTAGTTAATTCTTTTGAATTAGTTAAAACTTTTGGATGGAGGCTGTAGAGAATACTTAGGTTGTCTATTTCAGTAGATAGAGCTTTGGAGTAATGTGGACCTGACTTTGGGTATCAGCACCACACCAAACAACAGACCTTGGACAAAAGGCCTTATGTTCCCTTAAGTCTCACCATGGAAATGGAGATAATATCTGTCTACTTGGAGATAATAAATGTCACATATATGATAGCTGCTGAATAAATGTATCTTTCTTTTGGTAACTAATTGAATACACATTTATTGATTACCCTACATTTGTCAGACATTTTGCCAGAGATATGTCAGAAATTTTACTAGATATATGTCAGAAATTTGCTAGGTGACACAGTATTTTTTTTTCCTTTCGAATGAGTGAAAAGCTCATTTAAAAATTCAGGCACTTAGAAAATATATAATATCAAAGTGAAAATCATCTGTAATATCTTTTTTCAAGAAAACTATTAAATTTGGAGACTATTCTTCCATATTTCTTTCTAAAGGTATTATAATTTGTTATTAATTTATAAAAACAGGAGCATACTGAGTACTTCACTGTTAGCATTTTTTTTTTAACTTACCATTTCTTGGGTTTTCTAAATATACCTACTTCATTTGTTTTAACAGGTGCATAGGATTACATTGATCATTAATACTATAAGTTAACCAATTCCTTATTGATTTTTTTCAATTTCTCACTAATATAAATAATGGTACCATAAACATCCGTCCTTCTACCTATATCTGTGTAAATGCTAGATTTTTTTGGTCAGGTTTTTTTTCTTTTTGCAGATGTTCAAATAGTATTGAGGAACATAAAGAACCTAAAAAATCTACTCCTCTCCACTTTAATTTCATTCCCCGGATATACCCAGTATTAAGTTTGAGGCCTACACCAAACTCTATGCTCAAATATACAAGCCTCATATATATATTGAGGAGGTGCCTCTCTTTTCCTCTTCTTCCCTTCTCTTTCCTTCCCCATCTCCACTTTTATTTCCTCCTTCCCTCTGTCCTTAATAATAAAATGGCAGTATAATATAAATGTGATCCTGCATATTATTTTAAGTGTAACAAGGGCATCCCTTCAATCAGCATATATGGATCCAACTCATTCACTGCTTTACTCCATTTTTGGCCATTCTCTCTAGCTCTGACTTTATCTTTCATTACTTCTCCTCTCAGTCTGTTCATGCCTCCTTGCTGTTATTCTCGCTCTCATAGCAAACACCCACCATGGGCTTTGGCCATTCCTTCTTCTGGAATGTTTTTCCCACAGATAGCCAAAGAGCTCACTCTGTCACTTTCTAAGTCCCTCTTAAATATCACCTTTCAACATTACATATACAAAAATGGGGAAGGCTGGGTGCAGTAGCTCACACCTGTAATCCTAGCACTTTGGGAGGCCAAGGTGGGAGGATCGCTTAAGCCCAGGAGTCATGGCTGCAGAGAGCTCTGATTATGGCTCTCTACTCCAGCCTGGGCAACAGATTGAGACTCTGTCTCAAAAACAACAAAGCAAGTTAGCCCTTTAAATGCTGAAATTTTTAGGAGGGGGAGGCACAGGCTTTTTATTCATGTATAATAATGTGTGTGTACATATACAAACTGCCCAAATCCTAAGTGGACACGGATGAATTTTCACAAAGTGAACCTCAGATATGTAACTGATTTTTAATTCAATCTCTCTAAAGAAACCTGTATTTTCTGGATTTCTTAAACAGACTATATAGAACATATTTTAACTTTTTTTTCTTTTTAGTGGTTCAGGTTTGTCATTATAAACACAGGCTGATGACATGTAACCCAACGCTATTATAAAATCTGTACTGAAGAAGAGTACCTCCTCCCCAGCCCCGCCCCCGACACAAATTATGCTGATTGAGTTCTCCACCATTTAACCATGTTGACTTCAAGGTCTGTCCAGGCACCATGCTGGCACTGTCTCTTCCTCTCATTCCCACACACAAACAAAAAACCAAACACAGATGTGTTTGCAATCTTCTCCGACTCCAGAAGCCTTGGCTTTTAAATTACACATTCTTAGAAAGGTCAATATTGATAAACTGTAGATTTTACTTTCCTTGGACTGATATAGAATAACAATAAAACTTGTTTTTACTAGTCTGGTGCATAATTGCCAATTTTTGTGAAATCAGCAGAATACTTTAGGACATATTTCTCTTTATTCTTTAATCAGCACATTGAGTATTTATGCCCATGAATTCTTCATGTATTGTAGAGAGAATGGAGCTGATGATATGGTGGATGGGTTACTGAAATGCCTGGGCTTTGATTTGCATAACTTGGATAAAAGAGCTAGAAAATTTCCCACTTCCCAGC
Source organism: Eulemur rufifrons (assembly GCF_041146395.1). Taxonomy (NCBI): domain Eukaryota; kingdom Metazoa; phylum Chordata; class Mammalia; order Primates; family Lemuridae; genus Eulemur; species Eulemur rufifrons. The sequence continues at coordinate 60,023,649 of NC_091010.1, read as the reverse complement.
ACAATTAGTGCTTGTTGGTATGTACTTAAAAATCAAAATGCTGTGAGTAGCATAGTAAAAATGACCTAACTGGGTTTATTCTTTTATGTTAAGTACCTATTATGTATACTTGGGTCACTGATAAGGTTTGTGCCAGTTAAACAGGTATTAGTCAGGTGTGTGCCAGTTAAACAGGTATTTTTGACCTGTGTTTAAAAATGGTGTTTCTCTTAGGATTAACCTGGTATCCTACCTGTGTAATCTACAATTATAAGCAGCTATTGTTTTTTGCTGTAAAATCTTAAGTAGCAATGATGGGGAGATATAATTTCTGTTGTGTTCTGTTCTTAGAACTATTTCATGGAGATGTCAGTATCTGCTAAATGGTCCATCTGGTGTTCGTGTCGTAGGCTAATTTTTTGTCCTTTTGACACAGTAGTCTTTTATACATACTAAATTATATGACATTCATTACTAAGGATGCTTATGGTTGCCGACTATAGTCTTGCTACCTTGGTCATTTGGTCATGCAAGTAAATTTTAATTCAAAGCTTTTGGTTCTCTGAAACTTGCTGTGGCTGAAATAACAGCCATTCTATTGTAGCTGATTTCATTTGTATGATAATTATTTTTATAATGCACTGAAAATCTTATTTTGCATTATTAAGTATAATATTACTTTCTGTAAAATGTAAGACAGGTGATCTGTGGTAATATTTGGAAATGTTATTAGTTCTCAATGTTTAACTCTTTGCATTTTAATCAGGCCCAGAATGGCAAACTCTTGACATGAGAAGAATTTAACTAAATGTTTGTGGTAAAATTTGTGTCCTTTAGTTTACTAGTTCTAGCGTGGTAGGCAGTATAAATTGAATTTACTTCAGATATTTTGAGATTAATGAAGTGTAAAAAAAATATTCTTGACAGTCTTAGTCTGTAAAAAAAAAAAAAAAAGTCCAAGAATATAGTATATCTAAATTATAGCCTATTTATAAGTAAATTGTTTATTGAGTAAATTACCTACTTAAAATATTTGAGTAAGTTGCTTTCTCAAAATATTTGAACTGTTTAGTACTAAAGAGTTAGGATTTGGACTCAATTCTGATAGTCATGCCACTCAACAAAATTTATTGAACCAGACTCTGTTGTAATAATTGTTGGAGCCTAGGGGATATCTGTGCTCTTAAGGTTTTCCTCGAAAGTAATTTGTCAGGCCGGGCGCGGTGGCTCACGCCTGTAATCCTAGCACTCTGGGAGGACGAGGCGGGTGGATCGCTCAAGGTCAGGAGTTCGAGACCAGCCTGAGCAATGAGCGAGACCTCGTCTCTACTAAAAATAGAAAGAAATTATCTGGCCAACTAAAATATATATAGAAAAAAAAAAAAATTAGCCGGGCATGGTGGCGCATGCCTGTAGTCCCAGCTACTCGGGAGGCTGAGGCAGTAGGATTGCTTAAGCCCAGGCGTTTGAGGTTGCTGTGAACTAGGCTGACGCCACGGCACTCACTCTAGCCTGGGCAACAAAGCGACACTCTGTCTAAAAAAAAAAAAAAAAAGAAAGTAATTTGTCCTCTTGCCTTACAACAGTAGGATTAGAAGATGAGGAATTTCTATTTTTCTGGAATTACTATTGATTTGTTAGTTTAGTGTATCCTGGGACAAATCATGTGACCTGTTATTTTGAGACAGAATGAAATAAAAATCTAAAGTTTTTAAAGTTCTTAGAGAAAAGAATTATGTAAATGTAAGGTAGCATTATTTATTATTCACTTCCCTGTTATTTCTGCAGGCTGCATCTTATCCTGGCTAATGTAGGGATTTCTCTCAAATATGCAGATACCAATCGTTTGTCTTAGAAATATTTTCATTTAATAAATTCTAACTTTAGGTAATTACAAACTAAGAGACACAGAGATACAGATAATATTAAAATCACTTATACTTCAGAAGATGTTTTGCTTTTATTTAGATAGAGAAAAATTAGGATAAAGCTGGACGGTTATAACCTTAAAATACATTGTCTCACAGTATTCATAGGGAATTGGTTCCAGAACCCCCCGGGGACCAAAATCCAAGGATACTCAAGTCCCTGATATAAAATGGCATAGTATTTGCACATAAGCTTATCCTCCTGTATTCTAAATCATGTCTATATTACTTATAATATTTAATGCAATGTAAATGCTAAGTAATTGTTACACTGTATTCTTTAGGGAATGTTGACAAGAACACAAGGCCGTACACCATCCTTTTTTTGAGAGGGAGGGAATATTTTCTGTCAGGGGTTGGTTGAATCCATGGATGTAGAACCCACAGACAAGGAGGGATGATTATATTAACTTTCTTATTTCTCTTGTTCCAATCTTTTGTTGTTCCTTCATAGTTGGAATCAAGCTTTTGTCTATTTGATACATCTTACTAGTTTAAGAAGACCAGATTTCTGTTTTATATGCTTCATTGTTCATGTCTTTACCACTGTGGGGGGGTGGTAATTTTGCCTTAAAATGATTTCTCTCCCCTAATTCACAAGACTTTAGAAGCAATTCAGTTTCTTCAGTAAATGTTTAATACCATCTTTGTCCAGGGCACAATGCACTGGGGAAAGAGTTAATGCTAAGAGGGAATACATTAAAACAGTCCTTCTTCCAAAGTTTTTTTGTTTTGTTTTGTTTTGTTTTTTAATCTAGTAGTGAGAAACAGTGTACTTAAAGTAAGGTAATGGGTTACAACTTAAAATTAAAAAAGAATTGCCATGACTCAGTTGTTGCAGTCTAACTCAGTAGGTTTTCAAAGTGTGGGTTGGGGACCCCTTTGAGTTTGGAGACCTTAATGGGAGGGGTCTACCAAGTCAAAACTATTCTTATAATGATACAAAAATGTTATTTGCATTTCTTACCTTCATTCTCTCACAAGCATTTTGTGGAGTTTTCCAGAAATTTGAACAATTTGTGATGACATTATCATCCTGACAGTTAATGGAATGTGAGCTTGTATATTCTTATGTTTTAAAATGTTATCATTTTAAATTTCTAATATGGGAAATGTTAATAGACATACCCCACATAAACAACACTCTTTGGGGTCCTCCGTAATTTAAAAAAACATGCAGGGGTCCTAAGAACAAAATGTATGAGAACTGCTGGTATAACCTGAAGTTTGTTTTTACCATATGTAAAGGAGCCACCTCTGTTGCCTCACTTTCTCAGCTTTAATAAATATTAGACCATACAGTATTTTCAGTTGCTATCTAGTATTGCTTATACACCTTGGGGTTGTAGGTTTTCGGTCTTCAGTCCCCAGGCCGTGGACCAGTACTGATCTGTGGCTTGTTTGGAACCGGACCACACAGCAGGAGGTGAGTGGCAGGCAAGCTAGCAAAGCTTCATCTGTATTTACAGCCGCTCCCTATCGCTGGCATCACTGCATAAGCTCAGCCTCTGTCAGATCAGCAACAGCATTAGATTCTCATAGGAACGTGAACCTTACTGCAAACGACACATGGGCAGGATCTAGGTTGCACACTTCTTTTGAGAATCTAATACCTGATGATCTGAGGTGGAGCTGACATGGTGATGCTAGTGTTGGGGAGCATCTGCAAATACAGATTATCATTAGCAGAGATGTTTGACTACACAATAAATGTAATGCACTTGAATCATCCCAAATGCCTCCCCTGCCCCTACCCCCAGCCTCCGGTCTGTGGAAAAATTGTCTTCCATGAAACTGGTCCCTGGTGCCAAAAAGGTTGGGGACTGCTGTTGTAGGGCATACATGGTTGAGTGGATCTGTCGCCATTTTGACTGTACTATTTACTCTGTGATTTACTCAAGCTGCTTGAGCTTCCTCAACTTCGGTTTCCTGACATGTAAAATAAGGTTTCTAATACTGTTTATTGTTATGAGTCTTGAGAATCAAAGATGTGTATGACAGATTGCATAATTTACAGAAGTGCTAGAAATGTATAAAGTGGTAACTTTTATATTATCTTATTCAAAGGCATGTATTGAGAGAGCCGGTAGAGAATAGGAGTTTGGATTTGCCCATTTTTAGCCCTGTGATACCTGAGAATTTTGATTTAATTGATCATGGGCTATGGTAAAGGATCCTCACATTGTGGGTTGTGATGAACATAAAAAGATATAAGATATGGCAGACATGGTCAAGAGAATTACTTTGGTTCCCTGATCAACTGATCTCATTTGATACCTTATCTCTCTGGTGCATAGGATATCAGTTAACACTGACTCACCTTTGAGTCACCAGCTATTTGAGTTCTATTATGAGGGACCTGAAGCCTCAATTATCACTCTTTTGTTAAGCATATATATAAAAAACCACTTTGGAAAATTGTGTGACATTTTAGATCTTGATCATTCTATGCAGAATTAGGAGCTTAGATAAAGGTGGGTATTTCATGTTAGGTATATATGGATGAATGAGAGAAAGTTTTTTTGTAACAGTATTTGTTATCATTGTTTTTATTAGTTTCATAACTATTCAGGAGTACTTTGTTCTCTATAGGAGTATAGAAATTAAAATCATTTGCCCAAGGGTAGTATAGTACACACCAAGGACTTCCATAAATAGAACAATTCTCCATGAGTTTAAGTCAGTTTCTTAATACATTCAGTTTAATATAAGCTTAGTTATAAAACTTAAGGATGCAGAAGTAGAAAGGTGATAACTAATGTAGGGAGACATACTATTATTAATTTTTTCTCTTGTACTTCCAAGTTGATATCATCACAAAGGATACAATATTTTTAAAAATTAACTAGTGTGGGGACAGAAATCATGGCCATGTGGAATCTGAAGCTTGAGGAAGACAAACAGCCATGAGCTTGTACATCATACATGGTGATTGCTGAGTCTTGAAATGGTTCCTTGTGGAAGGGAAGAAGTTTGCTGTCTGACATGTCTGTAGGAGACCAGCCGTAATTTGGGTAAATATAAAGTTTGATAGGAAATATTTCTAGAGCACCTCACTGTGCCAAGTGCTTTGTGAGAAATTTCTCATCTAATTCTTACAAAAAACTATATAAAATATAGGTGCTGTTATTATCTAACTCTTATAGATGAAGAAACTGGGGCTCTCAGAGTTGAAGTAACTAGACCAAGTTCTCAAAGCTAGTAAGTACTAGAGCCAAAATTCAAGACCAAGTGTTGACTCTAAAGCCTGTGTGCTTAGTTACGTTAAACTGTCTTGTCAAAAAGAAGCTGAGAAGTGACGGATAAATAATGGAAAATCCAGGAGAAGAAAATCAGAGGGAAGAAAGAGATCAGGGATGATGGATATTAAAAATGGGTGTGGAATGCAGCAGTGAGGATTAAGGCTCAGTAATCAGTAAAGAACTATTCTATAGTCCATGAAAGAAGAGGAAGGAGATATAAAAGGGGAAGAAAGTTGACTAAATTTATTGAGCTTCTACTTTGAGCCAGGACAATGCTATGTGTTTTATATGTATAGTACCCATTGAACCCGCAGAGTAATACCGTAATAGCCATATTTCAGTTATAAGTGAGTAATAGGTTCAAAAATGTTAAATAAGTTACTCAAATTGAAACCCCGGTCTCTGAGATTGCAGAGCTCATGCTTTTATATCATCATATTCAGTGTACAGTTTAAGAAACAGGGAACTTTTAAAATTTGAGTTTTTATTATGGCAAATTTCAAACAGTTCAAAGGTAAAAAAGAATAGTAAGGTGAACCCTCGTATACCTGTCACCCAAATTTAACACTTGTTAACTCATGGCCAATCCTGTTTTATCTCTAACCTCCCCCCATCCATGGATTATTTTGAAGCAGATCCCACATTTTTTATCTGTAAATACTAAGTATGTATGCCTAAAAGATAAGAATTTTTATTTTTATTAGCTATAAGATAAATGTTAACAGTAATGCCTAATGTCATTAAATATCTAGTTAGTGTTCAAATTTTCATGGTCCTGTAGGCTTTTTTAAACATAGACTTTTGGTTTGTTTGATCATACTATATTCAGCAATATATCCTGAGTTTCTGTGTAGCAGTTTAACATAAGCATTTTCCTATATTTTATTTCAGTTATGCAAATTATTTCAAAGAATTGAATGTATTCTTTTGTTTAAATATTTTACTGTTTTATTGCTTTTATTAGAAGAAAGTTTAAGTCTCTGTGAAAAGTTGTAAGTCAAAATAATAACATGTTATATTTTAAAGTACTTTAATTTTTTAAAGATTAAAAAATTTTATATTATAGAAGAGGAGGGCAAGGAATACTCCAAAACCACAAATGAGGCCAAGATGAACTCAATTTTTATGTAGACAGAATTTTTAGTAAGTACTCCTTATGACTTAAAAGCTATCTATTTTTAATTTTTGTCTTTCTCTTTTGTTCCTCCTTGTTTCTCTCCCCCTTACCCCTCCCAGGTTAGGGTGTCTGCCTTAATGGTAGAGTATATATTATTGTGTTAACATACTGTCCTAATTTAGCTTTTGTAAATGCAGTTAAGAATAAGAATAACATAGCTTCTGCCCAAAATGGGTAACATTGTTAGTCTGGTACGTTTAAATATAACTTCATTCCTAAAAGAGCACTGCCCTGGATGTCAGTGTACTTGTGTTTTTAGACTCAGGTCTACAGCTAGATCTCGTGCATATCTCTAATCTCTTTAGTTTCTAATTTTCTCATCAGTAAAATGAAGGGATTTAAGTTATCAGATATCTGTGGAATCATCCTTCATATTTAATATTCTGTGGAATAAGTCAGTATTTGTGTTTTATTTTCGTTATTTTCAAATTTTAATGACAATCTTCAAATTGAGTTTGTCCTTTTTTAAAACTTATTAGATGATAAGATGGAAAATTATTTTAAATATTAGGCAATTCCAGATTCAACACAATTCTCTCTAAAAATAGAATCTACAGGGAATTCTCAGTTGATTGAGAATAAAAAAAGGAATGAACCAATTGATAGTTTACAAATTGATAGTTTACAAACTGGGAACTGGATCTCATTTGTCTTTACTCATTATTATAATGAGATCCAAATTCTATCTTCTCCAAGACTTAAGGCTCCTGTGGTCTTAGAAAAGAGAAAAACATGCATATAATAACTTAAGATTAAAAAAATAGATCACAGTTGTTGTAATAGAGCAGAACAACAAAGTGTTTATATAATTTCTTTTAGAAACTTATAAAGATTTTCAGAAAAATTCAGCTATCGTATAATGAAAAGTTACACCCATCTTAAGCTGTATTTCGTATCATTAAATAGCTTCTTTATTTCGATGGATATATATTAAATGCCAATTTATGTGCCAGGAATTTTTGTTGAATACCAAGAATTTAAGCTGAAGTAATAATAACTAATATTTATTGAGTGTTTGCTGGCATGATGTTAATGCTTTTCTTTATTCTATGCAATCCTTATAACAGCATTGTGAGGTACGTATAATTATTCTCCTCCTTTGCAGATGAGGAAACTGAGGGTTTTAAAGACAAAGTTTGCTCATATTGCTGGGTCATATTGCTGGGAAGTGGCACAAGATTCCGAGCCAAGCTGTCTGGCTCCAGAGTCTCCTCTTAACCACTGTTCTATACTGCCTATAATGTAAGATGCTTTTTCTTGGGCAACTCACAATTTAGTTGGGAGGAAGGGGTAGTATGGAGAGAGCTAGAAAGACAGAGACAGGCATTAGTAGCATAATAGAAGTGTATATAAAGTTCTTTTAGAAGTTGATAAGGAAGCAATTACCAGAAAGTAAAGTAGTGGGGCAGACTACAGAGAGGAGGTGACTTTGAAGTGTAACTTGAAGAGTGAAAAGGAACTTCCCATGTGGGACATGGGGCTAGGTATGGGATCAGAGTGGTCAACAGGTACAGTTTCTCAGGAGAAATAATATGGTAGTACTAACCTCAGTAAGAATGGAGGACTTTGGTGTATGAAGTGCCCTTTTAATCATGTATCAATTGAAATGTCTAAGTAAAATAGAAAATTTGAAATTTAGGTTCATGGTTTATCAGTAACAGAAAATAAGAGTATTTTGAACTTTGTTTTCTTTCTGGCTTATACTTAGTTTTGTATTGGTGTTCCATAGTTTACATAATAATGTATACCATAAAAGTTATGACTAACTGAGGTTTTGTAAATTATATTTTTAATGCAGCAGGGGGTACTCATTTTCTGAAGGAGTACTGCCTTTGAAGCATAATAAAAGTAGACACATTTTTAAAATGATCATTCCCTGATTTACCTAGTTTATATATTTGGTTTAGGAGAATTTAGAGAACACTTGTGTTTGCTAGTTCCTAATGTAAGAGAATCAAGAGCCCAAGACTGTCAAACTAAAAGGCAAAAACCACACAGGACTCCCAATAGCCTGTTTATAGCTACTTGTTCTTCTCTCTTCCTTAGGCAGGATGTAATATTGTATGCATTCCTGAGCCTGAAATATGACTGTAGTCTCTAAGTATCTAAATTTGATTGATCTCTCTATTTGAAGTAAGCCTATTTGAAGAGATGATATGCCATTTAAGCTACCTGTTAAAGAATAATTTAGCTTTAGACATAGGGAGATGGGATGGAAGTGCATTGTATTATAGGTAGAAGAAATCACAAAAGAACAGAAAAATCATGATGTTGTAAGATATCTTTAGGGATTCAATGAGGAAGCCAGTTTGATAAGACTTGAGCATAGAAAAGGGAAGAAAGCCAGAATTTGTAGGCTTATTACCTGCCAGGAACTCTACTGGGTGCTTCACGTATATGAACTCTTTAAATCTTTGTAATAGTCCTGTGAGATAGCTTTTTATTAAAAAATAAATAAATAAATAAAGAGGCTTTGTTTTGGTTAAAAAAATACCCTTTTAAAGACAAGGAAACATAATTTCGGAACTCCCAATGTCTAAGTAACCAGTGAAAACCTGAACTAGGCCAATGAAAAACATATTAATAGAACAATAGAAAAGACACTTTAAGGAAAAGGGATGCACGGGAAGGTGGGTAGACTGGTTGTGAGAAGGGGAGGAATAAAAGGTAACTTCCAGATTTCTAAGTGTCTATGAAATTGGTGGTGCCAGTAAGAGAAAACAGGAGAGGAGGAGCAAGTTTGAAGAAAAGGTGTTTAATTCATTTTTAGGCATCAATATATGGAGCTGTGATAAAAGCAATGAGAGCAAATGATGTTGCTATCGCAAAGTACAGAAAGAGAAAGGAAACAGGAAGACAGAAGCCAAGTTGTTCTAGTATATAGAGCAAACTTCTTCTAATTCTTCATTCTAGAAAATTTAGCTTACAGTAAAGTCAAGAGAATATTTCAGTGAACAACCCTCTCTACCCCTATCTGTAGCCAGTCATTAACTTGTAGCCACTCTTGTTCATTTATATCTTACCACATACCCCTCCCCTGATTATTTTGAAACAACTTGTAGACATAATATGTCTGTTTCTTTTTAAAAAGCACAATCCCACTATCTCAACTTAAAAATTAATAATAATTATTTAACATCTAGCTTAGAGTCATTTTTTTAAATAACCAAATTAGAAAATGTCAAGGTGTATTGTCATAAATGACTATTTCGTAGTGTTCTCTATGATCTAGATGGATTTTTATTAGAACAGAGAATAGTTGACATTCTAATCACATGGGCTTGTTTGCCCTCTCCCTCTGAAATGTGATAAATATGGGTCTGTCTGAGAGGAGTAGGTTGAGAAAGTTTGAGAACCATCCGATTGCACTGGCCAGATTGTTGCCATTATTATTGGTTTCCACTTTCTAGGACTCCAGGGCAGTATTTATAGAATTAATGAACAGTTTTATCGAGTTCTTTATAATTTTACTCAGCATCATAACATAGACAAAATAATTTGGAAGACAGAAGACACTATTTTGAAAATCTTAGATGTTAGATATCTAAAGTAACTTAGAGAGTCCGTGATTAACACTAGAATCAACTTTCGGTAAACCATTAACAGTGAGATATTCTGATTTTACAGAAATTATACAGATATGTAATACAGATATCCATTAGGAAATGTGTTTTAGTAAAAATAGCATTGTATTAGGACTTACTACACACTATATTCCATTGTTTTTTTTTAATAATTTTATTGAGATATAATGGATATAATAAACTGTATAGACATGTGAAACCTCACCTCAGTCAAGATAACCAACACTTCTGTCATTCCTAAAAGTTCCCCTGTGCCTCTTTGTAATCTACTCCTTCCTCTCCCCTCCTCAGATAGTCACTGATCTATTTTCTGTTGCTATATTTTCAAGAATTTTATGTAAGTGGAATAATACAGTATGTACTCTTTTTTGTGAGATTGTCTGGCTTATTTCCCTCAACAGTGATTTTGAGATTTATCCATATTGTTGTGAGCATCAATAGTTTGTTCCTTTTTATTGTTGAGTGGTATTCCATTGTGTGGATATACTATCCATTTATCCAGTCATCTGCTGATAGCTATTTGGATTGTTTCCGGTTCTTGGCCATTATAAAAAAAGCTGCTGTAAGCATTCATGCACGAGCTTTTGTGTGAACATATGGGAACATATGTTTTCATTCTCATGTAAATACATAGTGGAATGACTCGTTTGGTAGTTATATGTTTGCCTTTTTAAGAAACTCAAAATTTTTTCCAAAGGAGTTATGTCATTTTACGTTTCAACCAACAGTGTGTGAGAGTTCCAGTTGCCCTACATCCTTGCCAAAACATGATATGGTTACTCTCTTTAATTTTAACTGTTCTCATGGATGTGTGCTCATACCTTTCTGATACGACTTTTTTAAAGCAGTCCAGTTTTTTAAGAGAACAGTTTTTACTTATGTGTTCTCTTTGAGCCAGCAATTCTGCCTCTGGAAAAATTTCTCTGTAGAAATACTGTCACATGAGGATGTGGGGAAAAGGGAACCCTTACACACTCTTTGTGGGACTGTACACTAGTATAGCCATTATGGAAAACAGTATAGAGGTTCCTCAAAACAATTAAAAATAGAACTACCATATGATCCAGCAATCTCATTTCTGGGTATATATCCAAAGGAAATGAAATCAGTATGTCAATACCTGCCCTCCTGTTTTCATTGCAGCATTATTCATTCACAGTAGCCAAAGTATAGAATCATCCTTAAGTGTCCATTAACAGATGAATGTATAAAGAAATTGTGGTATAAATACACAATGGAATACTGTTCAGCCTTAAAAAATGAAATCCTGTCATTTGCAACAGTGTGAATGAACCTGGAGAACATTATGTTAAACGAAATAAGCCAGCCACAGAAAGACAAATACCATATGATCTCACTGAATATGTGAAATCTAAAAAAGTTGAACTCATAGAAGTAGAGAGTAGAATGGTGGTTACCCAGGGGTTGGTGGGTATACACAATAGTGGGGGAGATACTGGTCAAAAGATACAGAATTTCAATTAAATAGGAGAAATAAGTTCATGAGATCTATTGTACAACATGGTCACTATAGTTAATAACAATTGTGTTCCTGAAAATTACTAAGAGAGTAGATTGTAAGTGTCCTCACCACAAAAAATGGTATGTGAAATAATACATATGTAAATTAGCTCAATCTAGCCATTCCACAATGTATACATATTTTAAAACATGTTGTACATGATAAATACATATAATTTTTTGTCAGTTAAAAAATTTAAAAAAAGAAATACTCTCAGATGCGTGTTGTGAAAATGAAATTAGTTAATAATATACATAAAGCTCTTAGAATAATGCCTGGCACATAAATGCTAGGTAAGTGTACTTTTATATAGGTATGCAAAGATATAGGAGTCAGGCTTAGTTCCAAAGGATAGGTCTGCTAATAACTAGTTGTGCAGGCAAATCATTTCACTTTTCAGGGCCTTCGTTTCCTTGTAGAAAATGAAGAGGTTGGACTAGATAATATCTCAAGATTCCCTTTTCATCTCTTCTATTCATTGATTAATTGATAAAATTCATATTATTGTTGAGCATCATGTAGAAAAAAAACTGCTTTAAAAAAAGGGAGAGAATGTTTTTTTCTTAGAGTACTTTATTCATGCCATAATTGAGGTCTCAATGTATGGGTGTGGAAGAAAGAACATGTGGTCCTAAATATGGGGCAAAATCTTAGACTGAGTTGGAAGGTACCTCAAAGGTAATCTAGTTAGTTGTATCTTCCTTAAACTTTTAAGAATTCCTTTTGTGATGAGCAAATAACATTTATATGGTGCCCTATAGTTTAAAAGGTGGTGCCATATGAATTAATCTTACTTCATCCTCTCATAGGAAACAAAAGCATATATTATTCCCCTCTCCCTTTTTTGAACAAGAATTTGAAGTTCAAGGAGATGAAAAGCCCTGCCAAAGTCAACTGCTTTGTAAGTGATTAAGTTAGGACAACAATCTGTATTTATGTGATTCTGAATTTTGTGTTTTCATAACACCATCCCTCCCTGACAAATCCTCATCTAACCTTTGTCTGAATATTTCCAGAGTTAGAAGACTTGCTATGCATTTAGACAATGTGTCCTTTTTTCACTAACTCCAATTGTTACACAGTTTTCCCTTTTATTGATCTGAAAACTATAGCGGAATTATCCCTTGGGCAAGGACACACAAGCTCAACTGAAGCTAAGAGTAGATCTAGACCTCAGCATATTTTTATACTGTGTTTGTAGTAAACCCTTTCTCTCTAAAGATCACAGTGTTTGCAAACAGTTTTACTGCTGCCATGTGATAGAGATGTAACCAGCTGGCATTAAGGGTGCTGATAGAGCAAACATGAAGAGATACCCTTAAATAAAAAACATATTTTAGATGTTACAAAACATTTTCTCCAATATTAGAAGGAGGCTTGGCTTCCCTTGTAGGTATAAAATTTAAATATTTTAAAATTTTGCTAAAGTAACACACGTTTTAAAATCAAATATATTTTTCTTTATACTCTTATTCAATAACAATTCACCATCTGAAGAATGTACTAGTGATAAAAATTCAGCTCAGTGAATTTTTATAAAGTGAACAGACCCATAAAATCAGCATTCAAAACAAGCAGAAGAAAAAAAAAAAATCAAAACAATCAGAGTATTACCAGCAATCAAGAAGCTCCCATATGTCACCCAGTCACTACTGTCTCCTCCTCTGCCTAAAAAAGTAACTAGTCTGATTTCTAGCACCATTGCCTTATTTATTTTTTTTGTCCTACTTTTGACTTTTATATAAATTGAATCATATCATATGCACACTTTTTTTTTTTTTTTTTTGCTCTAGCTTCTTTGGCTCAGCAATATGTTTGTGAGACGAAAGACTAATCTGTGTTGTTGTGTATAGATATAATTCTTTATATTTGCGGTGGAATATCCCACTGTGTATGTGTATAATACCTCGATCTGTCCATTCTACTGTTGATGGACAATTGGATAATCTTGTTTTGAATAGTCTTACATGTGTCTTTGAACATTTGTGCACATTTCTATTGTATATATCTATGTCTAGGAGTAGGATTGCTGGGTTTTAGGGTATGTGTCTCTTTAGGTTTAGCAGATATTGCTGTATCGTTTTCAAAATAGTTATAATAATCTATACCCACAGTTTTACATCCTTTCCAACATTTAGTATTGTCTGTCTTTTCATTTTAGCTAATGCATGTAATTTAAAAATCAAATAGAACATAAGGACTTACAATGAAAATAAGTAATTGTTTTTCTAAACCCTTTGCTTTCCTACCCTAAGTCCCACTCTTTGGGAAGCAACCATTTGTAACTATGTATTTCTGTTTTTAACACCTTTTAAGAGGCATTGGTTAAGAGCACAGATTCTAGAGCTAGACTACCTAGATTCTTAGCTCAGGTCTACCACTTACTAGCTGTTTATCCTTGGGCAAGTTATTTAACCTCTCTGTCTCAGTTCCCTCATCTGCAATATGTGGGCTAATTACAGTACCTATCTCATAGAATTGATGTGGGAATTAAGTTAATAAATATAATGCCTTTTACATGCTAAGTATTCAATAAGTGTTAACTATACTAATAATTATAGTGTTACTTCTGTATTACTAAACAGTATCACACAGCTATTCTTAAGTCTGCAACTTTAGACGTTGTTTATTGACTTCCTAAGATAGATGAGTATTAAGCTCAGTAATACCCTCTCTCTCTCACCTTCCCGTTTGTCTTTTCCCGATATATCAGTTTTTTCAATTCATTCATTAAAATGCATTCTCATTTTTATATAATTGGTAACATTTATGTTCTGTTCATGGTTAAGTCTTCTTGGTCTGTGTTTTGTGTTATTTATATAAATATTGTTTAATACAGACCTGCCTAATATGCAGATTTACATTTCCTTCTCCATATTCCAGTTTCTTAACCTTGATGCCATTCAAAGCAATATGTTCCTTAAGTTTGAATTCTTTTTTATTCTCATACCAAATCGCCTTAACCAAATTTTCAAGATACCCCTCTCCCTTCTCATTGTTTCTGCCTACCTGACTTTTGACTTTTTTTTTTTTTTTTTTTTTTGATGGTCAGTGGGAAACCATTAAAACTTTTTTTGAACAAACGTTATAGCTAGTGACAGTGTGTAGGGTGAATTGAAAACTATAGGGCCTTAAGCCCAATTTTCTCTCATTTTGTTTGTCCTTTACTTTAATGGAGGAGTATGAGTTGTGTTTTAAAAGTTTTTTAAAGGCTACAGTTTATAACTCAACCTAAGCTTCTTCATAAAAACAAGGGTATTAATGATGAGCACATAAATACCTAAATAATTCTTAGGTAACTGAGGTGTTGTGCAGTCGGGCTTTGATGGAGTCAGATTAGCTTGAATTCTGGTTTAGCTACTCAATGTGTAAAGTTAACCTTTCTTTAACCTTTCTAAGCATCACTCTTTTCATATGGAGAAAGGAGCTAGTAATACTGCCTCAGGCTTGTGAGCATAAAATAAGATAATACATGTAAAGCACCTAACACACTGCCTGGCAATAGCAAACATCTCTGATGAATACCTTTGCTGCTGCTATTTGTTGTTGATACTGTCATTATCATTATCATGTACTAATTACTATCTATCATCGTTGTCCTGGCCCTCTGTATCTGTGGGTTCTGCATCCATGGATTCAACCAACTATGGATTGAAAATATTTGGGAAAAAATATTACACTTGTACTGAACATGAACAGACTTTTTTTTCTTGTGATTGATTATTCCTTAAACCCACAGTCCCCAACCCCTGGGCCATGGACTAGTACCAGTCCTTGGCCTGTTAGGGACTGGGCCGCCGAGCTCTACTGCACCCTACCCCATCACCCCACCCCCCCCAATCCATGGCAAAATTGTATTCCATGAAACTTAGGAACTGGGTGGGTGGGATGCACAGCAGGAGGTGAGTGGCTTCATCTGTATTTACAGCCACTCCCCATCACTTGTATCACCGCCTGAGCTCTCCCCACTCCCCACCCCCTACCCCCTTCCATGGAAAAATTGTCTTCCATGAAACTGGTCCCTGATGCCAAAAAGGTTGGGGACTGCTGCCCTAAACAATACAGTATGACACCTATTTACATAGTATTTACAATGATACGGTATTATAAGCAATCTAGAGATGATTCAAAATGTATGGGAAAATATGCATAGTTTATATGGAAATATTATGCCATTTTATATCAGGGACTTGAGCATCCGCAGATTTTAATATCCTCGGGAGGTCCTGAAACCAAGCCCCCACAGATACAAAGGGGACTATATACTATTTCCATGTTGCATGCATTTTGAATTTTGATCTTGTACTGTGGAAACACTGTTCTCATCTGTTTCACAAAGGATCTCTCTCCTGCTCCACCTAAGCTTCAAGGCCTACTGGCTGCCTTTAGATTTTTCTTTTCTTTGTTCTAAATGTCTTGCCTTGTAAATGAGGACATGCCAAAGAACCAGGACTTCTGGGTGCCACAGAGAAGGGGCCATTTGCTGCCAGTTATGGGGGGGTGTGGTAAACTTTGGTTTTGTAGAGCACATGTGGTATTATTAGGTGTTTGTTTTTTGTGTGTGTTGTTTTCACACATGTGTGTTTCGTTATTTATGCTTTAAACTTTGATGTTTTTTCAGAAATTTAGACTTATCTTTACTTTTGTCAGGTTTAAGCCGTTTTTTCCATACCAAACCTCGCAAGGAATTGAAGAAGATGAAGAGCATATCCATATACAACAGTGGGCACTTACTGAAGGCCGTCTTAAAGTTACATTGTTAGAATGTAGCAGGTATGTTCTTTGTTTTGTTTTTACTACCTTATGGGAAAGAAAGTGCTGTGAAAATGTACTTAAGCAGTATTTGTTTTTATTCTCCTTTTGTGTTAATTTAAATTGTACTACTTACCTGTAAATTCTTTATTCATAAATTTAATTTCATAAAAGCAGTCTTTTCGAGCTTACAAAAAACATAAACCATGTTTTAGAAAGTAATAGGGGGGAGAGGAGGTGGGGCATTTATTCTGCAATCATTCCCTAACTTTTTAGATGCATAATACACTATTGGCTTATTTTGAATTTATCTATTGGAGAGCTGTTCCTATGTTAAAGAGAAAATTATTTAATGATACTTGTTAAAGCACAGTATCAGGACCATTGTGATAGGTATGGGGACTATTGCAGTGAGGTTTTGCAATGGGAAAGACAGATTGGGCTCAGCTCCAAATACAGCATGGACAAGGGGGAATTTATAGCCAAGGAGCAGTGTGGGGATCAGTGGACAGAAAATTACTAATAGGAAACATCAAGAGTAAGGGGTATTCTGGCTAAACCAGCCTATCACAATTCTTGCTGAAAACAGTCCAGATTGATCACATGTTACCAGGGGGACAGTGAAAGATGATGAGATATCAAGGATGGGGATTCTTTGCTAAAACTGGACTTTGTTAGAAAGTGCACAGATGGGCCTGGCCGAAGATTCGAAAACCTGACTAAAGTTTGGCTAAGCAAAGAGTCTTTGTCACCTAATAGCTCAAAAGCTAACCTTCTTAATGTCTCTCCTGATCATTCTAAGTACAAGTATACTATCCTCAGATTAGATGTCTATGACACTTGTTTGTACCACTTTACTTGGTACTTAGCACTTTTATTTCCAACCTATATATAAAAATAAATCCTTGAGTACAGAGGTTATATTTTGTACCCAATACATTTGTATATTTTGTACCCAATACATTTATGTCCTTGCTAATAGGTTAATTTGAGTATATTGATAACATACTTAATCTTCTTTTAAGTCCTGGGGTGACTCAGGATTGTGCATCATTATAATAGGAAGTCTGGTTGACAAGGAATTTTATTAAAAAAAAGGGACTAAATATATTGTGTATTTTGTAAAAGGAACTGCAGTCTACAATAAAATAAATGTATTAGGTACTATGCTAGGTATTTAGAAAAAAACTAGTACATTTGCCTTAATGTTGCCAATGGTGTTATGGATTGATTAGATGTCAGGTAGCTTGTGGCTATGTAACAAATAGCTTTGTTATCACCTTTGCTCACTATTCTTTTGCTTTATCTAAAATACTGTTCACTTACACCTTGTTACAGGAATCAAAGACTGCATAAGGCATTGAGAAAATGTAGCCAGATGTTATTTAGGTCATGTTAAATTGAGATAAATGATACAAAGAAAAGCATTAAAATTGGTGGAGTACCCATAATGTACTTTATTTTAATAAGGAACTGTATAGTAAATCTCAGAATGGATACATGAGAAACCAATAAACATTCTTACAGGGTAAAGAGAGAAGGAAGTGATTTGATAATGATGGACAGGGGTCAAGGTGACAGCTGAACTATTCACTATAAACTTTTTTATAATGTTTGATTTTTGTGACTGTATCACCTGATTAAAAATTAAGAAGCAGTATTTTAGAGAGTGTATAATTGAGTTGAAGGGGGGAAAGCCTGAAAAATAGTCCCTTTTATCCGTTTGTTCTTAAGTTAGTCCTGTATGCTTGGTTATATAGCCAGCACCTTTCTCCAGGTGATAAATTAATCTTTGGAACAGGTACACTACCAAAAGAGATTTCCAGGCACTATCTTTATAAACCTGAACACGTAAAAGTTACTCAGTGTTGTGGTGCTGTTATTGTTCCTATAGTTTAAGGATTATTTAAAAGTGTTTATGAAGGAGAGAATAAGTTGTTCTCAATTCATTCTGCTTTTTTATCTTCATATTGAAGTCTGAACATTCTTTCCATTAAAATCTTACTTACATTTTTGTTTTTCTTGTAAACTTTTTCTTAGTATAAAAATAGAACCCTCAGTTCAGGTAGATTCCAAGTTTATAGGATTCAAACTAACGAGGAGATATTACTGTAACCTAAGCATTTTTATTTCAATTTTTATCCTTGTTTTGAATATAAATTCAACTTTTGTGGTTTATTGTAATCTCTGAAGCAGAAAGAAACACTAGAGAAAACGGAAGTACAAATAACAGTGCCCTTTTTTGGAGGAAGAACCAAATAGTATCTATCATTTTATATGAAGTGGAAATAACTATAGAAAGCACTGAATTCACATCCTAGCCATGTGCCCTTATATTGCGACATTAGGCAAGTTTCACATCTGTAAGATGGGCAAGGGTGCTCCCTTGCTGATAATTGTGATCAGAGATAGGCAACTAAACCACAGTGTCCACCACATAATAAGCCTGTAGTTGTAGCTTCTGTTATTATATCTTAGTATAATCGTTACAGTATTTATCAAGGAAAAAATCTTCAAACAAAGCTATGTTCTTTTTTACCCATTTGATTGTGAGAATCGGAATTTGAATTTTATTAATTTAAATAAGTCTCTCACTATAGAGGAAAGTTCTTTTCTAATTATCTGAAATATAGTTTTGAATTTCCTAAGCAGTAGCTTGGGGATGGAAAGGCAATTTTACTTGTAAAAATTGATTCTAACACTTTTCTTTTATCAAGTCTTTTTTTAAAAAGCAGTCATTCTGAACAGTTGCATGTTTTTTTGAGTTGACAAAAGCTAATTGTTTTAACCACAGATGAATTCAATTGCCATATTTGTAGTACTGCCATTAAGAGATTGTTTCACAGTAGTGTTGCAATCATATTGTTAAGGTTATTATTTTTAATTTATAACTTATTGTCCATCCTCTATCTTAAAGGATTAGAGGTATTGTGCAAAGAAAGCATATACTCTTATGTATATGTCAAATAAAAGAGGACTTAGATCAATAACAACCATATAGAGTAGAGAAGATCAGTTTTCTGGCAACCAAGGCTACAAGGGAAACTTGATAGATTACTTAGCTCTTATATTTATTTTTAAAAATTTAATTTTTATTTTTAAAATTAATTTTTTAATTGACATAAAATGTGTATATTGTATACAACAGGATGTTTTGAAATGTGTATATATTGTGGAATGGCTAAATCAAACTAATTAACATACGTATCACCTCACATACACTTAGCTCTTTTTTTCTGAAACTATTTTCTGTGCATGTTTTTCTACTTCAGGAGAAAAAATTCTGGCACCAAATTCTAAGTGGAAGTTTTCACAGATATTTAAGTAAAGGACATCAAATGATGTAGTGCTATGGTCCTCAACCCCTGGGCTGTGGACCAATACTGGTCCATGGCCTGTTAGGAACCAGGCTGCACAGCAGGAGGTGAGGGTCAGTCAAGCAAGTGAAGCTTCATCTGTGTTTACAGCTGCTCCCCATCACGCGCATCACCGCCTCAGCTCTGCCTGCTGTCAAATCGGCAGCGGCATTAGATTCTCATAGGAGCATGAACCCTACCGTAAATTGCACATTCGAGGGATTTAGTTGCATGCTCCTTATGAGAACTTAATGCCTGATGATCTGAGGTGGAGCTGAGGTGGTAATGCTAGCACCAGGCAGCAGCTGCAAATACAGATTATCATTAGCAGAGAGGTTTGACTGTATAACAAAAGTAATGTGCTTGAATCATCCTAAGATCACCGTCCCCCCTACCCCCCACCACATGCTCCCCCGTGTCCATGGAAAAATTGTCTTCCATAAAACCAGTTCCTGGTGCCAAAAACCCCACTGATATAGTGGAAACATCTTTGGGAGCTGATTTTATCAACCACTTACATTTAAAAAAACAAAGTAAGATTATGATCAGTGAAGGCGAGGGCTATAAAGTTTTGTTGTGTGAGAGTACTGTGCTCCAAAGCAGTGTATTTAGGATAGCCTGTACTCATTATAGGGAGAAGGAGATTCTAATTAAGGTCAGTTCTTCACTGAGTCACACTCATGCTGTTCTAAAGCCTATATTTTCTCAACAGCTTTTAGGGTGTTATTTTGTTTCACTGGCTTCCAAAATTACATCTTTTTAAAAAAAGTTTAAATGTTAAATATAGCACAATTACAGAGAATCTCAGCAGTCAACACTTTATTACCAAGTCTTTTCTTCTTCCCCATTTATTTATTGTCAGCATGGACTCAAGAATTCTTATATTTCTCAGTGTTTATTATTCCTCATTGTCTTTAATTATTTTAGTGCCTAAATTGTCCTAGATTTGGCCAGTAGGAACTCCCTCAAGCTGGCCCCTGTGTGCATGTGACATGACCCATCGTTTTTTTTTTTGTTTTTTTTTTTTTGGGGGGGGGGTACTTCATTACTTTCTGTTATAACAAGCTGTTCTGGGTTTATCTTGTATCTTCTCTGCCGTAGTCCTAGAATCAGCAATTTTTCCAAACAGCCCTGGTTCTTTTTAGTAGTGAATGGTATGAGGAACCAAGATCTGGGTGTTGGGTGTGTTTATTGCTACTTTATATGTTCATAGACCCCCTACAGCAGACAGAGTAAGAAAATACATTTATGTATATATATTTATACATATATACATTTATATACACTTATACATACATAATTAATCATAAGTTCATGAGATACAGCTTGAACATCCCTAATCTGAAATTCCAAAATCCAAAATGCTCCAAACTCCAAAACCTGAGTGCTGACATGACACAAGTGGAAAATTCCACACTTGACACATTTGTTTTCTGATGGTTCAGCATACACAAACTTTGTTTCATGCACAAAACTATCAAAAATATTGTATAGGCCGGGCGCGGTGGCTCACGCCTGTAATCCTAGCACTCTGGGAGGCCGAGGCAGGCGGATCGCTGGAGCTCAGGAGTTCGAGACCAGCCTGAGCAAGAGCGAGACCCTGTCTCTACTAAAAATAGAAAGAAATTATCTGGCCAACTAAAAATATATGTAGAAAAAAAAAATTAGCCGGGCATGGTGGCGCATGCCTATAGTCCCAGCTACTCGGGAGGCTGAGGCAGTAAGATTGCTTGAGCTCAGGAGTTTGAGGTTGCTGTGAGCTAGGCTGATGCCACGGCACTCACTCTAGCCCGGGCAACAGAGCAAAACTCTGTCTCAAAAAAAACAAAAACAAAAACAAAAATTGTATAAAATTACCTCAAGGCTGTAAGGCATATATGAAACAAATGAATTTCATGTTTATACTTGGGTCTCATCCCCCAGATATCTCATTATGTATAAGGAAATATTCTCTGAAAAAAATCGAAAATTGTAAACACTTCTGGTCCCAAGCATTTTGGATAAGAGATACTGAACCTTTACCTTCAATTCTAGTCCATCCTTATGGGGTTGTTCCTTGCCTTTGTTCTTCCCCCTTTTTGTATTTCATGGCTCTCAAACAACATCAGTGCTCTTACTCATTTGCTCAATCTTGTTATACATCTCAATTGCTTTGTGCATAAAAGTACAAAAAACATTTACTACAAAGAGTTCAAGATTCATTTGTAATTCTCCTCAACCCTACCCAAGATTGCGGGCATATGGTCAAATACTATGTTCATAAATCAGTTAGATTCATTTTCCCCTTTGCTGTGATTATGTTGTTCATTTGAACATTTGTTTCAGGTTGCTTTCAGTTTCAGTCTCTCGCCTTTTCAGCCTTATTGATTTTTGGTTTTGAATATGTAGAGCATTAATATGCTTCCTAAAATCCAAAACTATACAAAAAGATACATAGTCTCACTTTGCATGGCCCTATGTTCACTAAAATTGTGTGTATCAGAACAGTGCAGAGCTGGGACACAATTCTGTTATGCACAAGTTTCAGTTAATACAAGGTGAGGACTGCCTGTGTTGTCATTTAGATCAGTATATTTACTGATGGGGGGGGGCTTGTTCTGCAGTTACTGAATGAAATATGTTGAAATCTTCAACCATGACTGTGAATTTGTCTGATTCATGCAGTTTGATTATTTGGTGCATATTTCTTTTTGATATATTGACTGTTTTTTTATCATCATGAAGGATTCTGCTTTGTCTCATAATATTCCTGGTCGTGGTATTTGTTTTGTCTGACAGTGATATAATCACTACACCTGTTAAGTGTATTGTTCTCTTTGTATATACACTAGCCCCTTCTTATCCATATTTTCACTTTCCATGGTTTTAGTTACCCTAGTCAGTCGTGATCTGAAAATATTAAATGGGAAATTCCAGAGACAAACAATTTGTAAGTTTTAAATTTATCAGATGTATAGCATGCAAATATTTTCTCCCATTCTATAAGTTATCTATTTGCTCAATTGATTGTTTCTTTGGCTGCAGAGAAGCTTTTTAATTTAATCAGATCCCATTTATTTATTTTTGTTGTTGCTGTGATTACCTTTGGGGTCTTCTTCATAAATTCTTTGCCTACGCTGATGTCTGTAATAGTTTTTCTAGCCTCTTCTAAAATTCTTATAGTTTCATGCCTTAGGTTTAAGTCTGTAACCCACTATGAATTAATTTTTGTGAGTAATGAGAGGTGTGGATCCTGTTTCAGTCTTCTACATGTGGCTATCCAATTTTTCCAGCACCACTTATTGAATATGGATTCTTTTCCCCATTGTATGTTCTTGTCTGCTTTGTCAAAGATCAGATGGCAATATAAGGATGGTTTTATATCTGGGTTCTCTGTTCTGATCCATTGGTCTATGTATTTATTCTTGTGCCAATACCATGCTGTTTTGGTTACTGTAGCCTTGTAATATAGCTTGAAGTCTGGTAAAGTGATGCCTCCTGATTTGTTCTGTTTGCTTAAGATTTCTTTGGCTATTTGGGATCTTTTCTGGTTCCATGAGAAGTGTAGAATTATTTTTTCTAGATTTGCAAAAAATGATGTTGGTATTTTAATGGGGATTGCATTGAATCTGTAAATCACTTTGGGTAGTATAGACATTTTAACAGTGTTGATTCTGCCGATCCATGAATATGATATATTTTTCCATTTGTTTACATCCTTTGTGATTTCCTTCCTCAGTGTTTCATAATTCTCCCTGTAAAGGTCTTTCCTCTCCTTGGTTAAATATATTCCTAAGTATTTTATTTTCTTTGTTGCTGTTGTGAAAGGTATTGAGTCTTTGATTTGATTCTCAACTTGACTGTTGATGGTGTATAGGAATGCTACTGATTTGTGTACCTGAGACTTTGCTGAATTTATTTATCAATTCCAGGAGTCTCTTGGCAGAATCTTTGGTGTTTTCTAGATAAAAGATCATATAATCAGCAAAGAGTGACAGTTTGACCACTTCTTTCCCCATTTAGATACCCTTGATTTCCTTCTCTTGCCTGATTGCTCTAGGTAGGACTTCCAGCACTACATTGAACAGAAATGGTGACAGTGGGCAACCTTGTCAGGTTCCACTTCTAAGCGGGAATGCTTTCAGTTTTTCCCATTCAGTATGATTTAGCTGTGGGTTTGTCATATATGGCTTTTATACCATTGAGGTATGTTCCGTCTGTGCCTATTTTGTTTAAGAGTTCTTATAAAATGGTGCTGAATTTAGTCAAATGCTTTTTCTATGTCTATTGAAAGGGTCATATGATCTTTGTTTTTGCTTCTGTTTTTGTGGTGAATCACATTTATAGGTTTGCGTAATGTTGAACCATCCTTGCATCTCTGGGATAAAGCTTACTTCATCCCAGAGTGGGATTATTTTTTTTATTTATTTTTTTTTTGGTGTACAACTGAATTCAGTTTGCTAAGATTTTGAGAATTTTCGTATCTATATTCATAAGGGATATTGGTCTGTAGTCTTCTTTTTTTGTTGTGTCCTTTCCTGGCTTTGGTATCAGGGTGATATTGGCTTCATGGAATAAGCTGGGGAGGATTCCTTCCTTCTCTATGTTATGAAATACTATCTGCAGTATAGGTACCAATTCTTTGTAGGTCTGGTAAAATTTGGCTGTGAAACCATCTGGTCTGGGACTCTTTTTTGTTGGGAGAGTTTTTATTGCTGCTTCAATTTCATTACTTGATATTGGTCTATTCGGGAGTTGTGTTTCTTCCTGGTCAAGCCTAGGGAGGTTGTGTGTTTCCAAGAATTCCTCTATTTCCTCAACATTTTCAAGTTTATGTGCATAGAGATTTTTATAGTATTTAGATGTGACATTTTGTATTTCTGTGGTATCAGTTGTAATAGCTCCCTTTTCATTTCTGATTGAGCATATTAGGATCCTTTTCTGTTTCTGGTTACTCTAACAAGAGGCCTGTTGATTTGTTCACTTTTTCAAAGAACCAACTTTTTGTTTCATTAATCTCCTATGTAATTCTTTTGTTATCAATTTTATTTAGCTCTCCTCTGACCTTGATTATTTCTTTTCTTCTGCTAGGTTTGGGATTGCTTTGCTCTTTCTTTTTCAGTTCCTTCACACAATTCATTAGATTGTTGATTTGTGATCTTTCTGTCTTTTTGATGTAGGCATTTATGGTTACATCAAAATGTTCCTCTTATGACTGATTTTGCTGAATCCCACATATTTTGATAACCTATGTCCCCTTTGTCATTTAGTTCAAGGAATCTTTTGATTTCCATCTTAATTTCCTCCTTGACCAAATAACTATTCAGCAGGTTGTTTAACTTCCATGACTTTGTGTAGAGTTGAGTGTTTTATTAAAATTGATTTTTCATTTTATTTCACTGTGGTCTGAGAAGGTACATGGTATAATTTCTACTTTTTAAAATTTGTTGAAACATGTCTTGTGGCTTAGGATGTGATGAGTCTTAGAGAATATTCCATGAGCTGATAAAAAGAACATATATTCAGTGGTTTGGGGGTAGAATGTACCGTAAATGTCTGTGAGGCCCATTTGTTCTTGAGTTCCGTTTAAATCCATTGTTTCATTGCTTAGTTTTTGCTTGGAGGATCTGTCCCATTCTGTCAGTGGGATGTTAAAGTCCCTGGCCATTACAGTGCTGCTGTTTATCATTTTGTTTAAATCAAATAGGGGTTGCTTTATGAATCTAGGTGCATAAATATTTAGGATTGTTATGTCTTCTTCTTGAAATTTTCCCTTCACCATTATATAATGACCATCTTTGTCTTTCTTTGCTTTTGCTGATTTGAAGTCTATGTTATCTGACATGAAAATGGCTATACCAGCTTTCTTTTGGTTTCCATTTGCATGGAATATTGTTTTCCATCCCTTCACTTAGAGTCTGAATGAGTCCTTGTGGATTAGATGTGTTTCTTAGAGACAGCAGATAAAACTTGGCTTGTATTTTTTTTATCCATTCAGCCAGCCTATGTCTCTTGATGGGGAGTTCAAGCCAATCACATTTATTGAAAGAATTGATAAATGGGGTGGTTTTCTGTTCATCCTGTTGAGTAGAAATTTATTACTTTGTTTTACCTCTTGAGCCATTGTGGTATCCAGGCTCTGACCTTTAGCTTTTGGATGATTTTACACTGGTGGGTGTCTATTGTGCTGATCTGGGTAAAATGCAGTTCTGAGGTCTGGTCTTGATAAATTCCCTCAGTGTTTGCTTGTCTGAGAAAGTCTTTATTTCTCCCTCATATAAGAAACTTAGTTTTACAGGATACAGAATTGTAGGCTGGCCATTATTCTGTTTGAGAAGCCTGAGAATGGAGCCCCATTCTATTCTGGCTTATAAGGTCTCAGTTGAGAAGTCTGAAGTTAGTCTGATGGTTTTTCCTTTGCAAGTTACCTGCTGCTTTCACCTTACAGCTCATAGGAGTGCCTCTTTCATGTTTACTTTGGCCAGTCTGATACGATGTGTCATGCTGATCGACTCTTCATCATGAATCTCCCAGGGATCCTTTGAGCTTCTTGTACCTGAATATCTAGATTTCTAGCAAGGCCAGGGAAGTTTTCCTCAATTATTCCCTGAAATAGTTTTTTCAACCCTTGTGTAGTTTTCTTGTTTCTTCTTGTGTAGGCCTCTTTAAATAATACCATATTTCTTGTTGGTTTTGTTCGTTCCTCTTGTTTCTTGGTTCTTTCTCTTTGACTGACTTGTTTAACTGAAAAATGTTGTCTTAAGCTCTGAGATTCTTTCTTCTGCCTGATCTAGCCTATTCTTAAGGCTTTCCACTGTTTTGTATTTCTTTGAATGAATTTTGTATTTTAAGAAGTTCTGTTTGATTTTTTTTTTTAGTAATTCTATTTCCTTAGTCAATTTTTTATTCATTTCCTGCATTGTTTTTGTGGTTTCTTTGTGTTGGGTTTCTATTTTCTCTTGTATTTCATTGAGCTTCCTTATAATCCATATTCAGAATTCTTCATCTGTCATTTCAATCTTTTCATTTTGGTTGGTATCCATTGGTAAGGAGTTATTGTTTTCTTTTTGGGGTGTCCATTTGCTCTGACTTTTCATTTTTCCAGGGTTCTTTTGCTGATTTCTTCTCATTTTGCCTCTCAGTTGAGACCTGGGAGTGCTAGACCTGGTTTATGGGCCTGTCTCCAGGTCCCCAAAGATCAATCCTTGAGCATGCCAGGGAGAGGAGTGCCGGTCCTGAGTTGCCTATGGGGTGTTCTAGCAGGTTTGGTATACTTCTCAGGTTACTCTGACCTGCTCTCTTTACCTCTTCCCAACAGTGTGTTGTGAGTTAGGTCCCCTGCTTACTCTCGGTGATGGTGGGTAGTACTTGTGAGTGTGAATCAGCCACACCCTGTTTGCTTGAGTTGGAAGATGCTATGATGACTATATTATTGTTCTCCTGGTCATTGGTTGATGTTTGTGTGACAGAGTCAGCTGCCAAGATGTTCTTTTGTGTCTGTGGTAGACTCTGATCCCCTAGGTGGAGTACTTGAGTGCCCCAAGCTTTAGAAGGGACCCTGTAGCTCCCAGGGGGTTTCTTGATCTCCAGCACCTCTGAGGTAGGGGGAGGAGCAAGGCAGTTTGTAGCTAGGTCATGGTAGCCTGAAAGGCTTTTTGCAAGGCCTTGGCAGGGCTCGGAAGTTGCTTTTCCGGCCACTAGGGGGAGCCGCTGGTAGGAGGGGCAGGATAAACTCACTAAACCAGTAAGGCTATTCGTGGGGGAGGGGGCTAAACACTTGTATGGCAAGGCCCTGGGCGGAGTTCTTTCCACCCCTATCCAGTAGCTCAGTTTTTCTATGGGGAGGATTAGGCATTCCTCCAAATGGCCACTCCTTGGACCCCCACACACCCTGTAAAATTGAATCAGTAAATGCTGCAAAGGGCGTGCAAATTGATCTCCCTGTTGGTAGAAGGCGCTTGCCAGGAGGAATAAGCTGCAGTGTTTTTGGGTCCTGTGACCAGCTCTAGTCCCTTAGGAGAAGCACTCGAATGCCCCAGGTGATGGGTAGGCCCTGGAAATTCTAGGCAGAGGCAGGTGGGGGAGTGGAGCTGGACAGGGCTGGGTTGGGTGAGCTTGCCCTCAGGCTCCACAAAAGCTGGAGAGATAGCTATTTTGGTAGAGGTCAAAGGTCTGCTCCCAGCTTCTGGGCAGAGCCACTGGGGAGGGGCTGAAGTGGCCCCACCCAACCAGAAAGTCTGTAAAAGCAGGTCCATCTGAGATTCACAAAGTGGCAGTCTGAGGTGGGCCTTGCTCCTCTCCCCGCTCCTCTGCTACATAGTCTTACCCCAGTGTCTCCCAGGAGCTCAAGCCAGCCAAGCTCTCCCACCACTGTGCTGTGGGCCAGGAGGTTCCCCACCCAAGATCCCAGCCTGAGCTGATCGTGTAGCCTTCCCACAGGGGAAGGGGGTGCCCCGCGAGCATGCCGCAGCTAGGACCCACACTGCGCTTTCCTCCCAGATGTGCCTGTGTGGGCTCCCTTGCCTCCTGAGACCAAGAAGATCAATTCCAGAGTATGTCAGGGAGAAGCGTGCTGGTCCCAAGTCACCCAAGGGTTGCCTGAGCAGGATCGATGTCTCTCCACCTTGGGGCATGCATACTCTGCTCTAATGGAGCCACCAGGCAAGCAGCACCAGGAAGGGCTGGCAAGCAGGGAGCTTACAGTCTGAGCATCCTTCTGTCTGCTGCAGGATCCCTAGAGGAAGGGCCTGAGCCCCACTCTCTGTGGAAGGCTCAATTGTCTCTCTCAGCAGCCACAAGTAAGAGAGGAGAAGGGGAGGAAAAAGAATCTGTATGGAGGAATGCTAGCACTCTGGTCATCTCCAGTCTTCTCTCAGGGAGGCAGTCTGCCCAGAATGTCTGGGCTCTTCAGTCATGCAGATCACTTGGGATCCACTGGATCCCTGTGGCTCCTGCAGTCTGGGCCGTAGTTGGGAAATGTTTGTGTGAGAAGGAGCAGGATGAAACCTGAGGAGTTGAAGCCCCCTGGGAAAGACAAAGGTGCATGGTGAGTGGCAAAGCAATATGGCACCTGCTCAGGTCTGTGGGGGCAGGAAGTGCCCCAGCGGGGCTAGGAGCTGGTGCCCTTTCCACAAAAAGTTCCCAGCTCACTGGCTCCAGGACCCTCTGTGCAGTTCATGTGGGCAGAAAGTCTCTCCAGCAGCTCGGGAATCCACCAACTGTCAGAGATGCAAAGGAGGGAAAACGAACCATTCCACCTACCCTTCTTGCTGGACTCTAAGCTTCTCAGGGGTTGATCTTTGCTGATGACTTGCTCCTTCTTGTTCTGTACTACAGCTGCTTTCTATGGAGTCTCCTGAAGGCTCTGGCAACCTTCCTTCAGACCCACATCCAATATATGTTTGTCCATTTGTTTTTTCTCTTTCATCTAAAACTTCTCCTTCTTACTGAGATGCTCTGGCAGCTGGTGTCTCTGGTCAGCCATCTTGCCCATTTACCCACTAGTACAATTTGAACAAACAGTTATATTAGGGATGTTGCTAAAGTTATCCACTAAGTGGACTAACAATCTCTTAGGTCATGTAAAGATTTGGGTTTGACATGACAGATCCAACACTCTGTCTGGTTACCCACAGGAACTATTTATTGTGACATTTTAATTACATTATCCTGCCAAGTGAAAGAGGTGTAGGCATAAGCAAGGAAAAATTAAGAGAAGCAAGCATTTTATTATGATAGGGAGTCTTGTTCCAACATCTTGGAAAAAGCTGTCCACAACATAAAGTTGTCAACAACTTCTCCTGGTTTGCAGTTTGAGTGTCTCTCATTATGGCATCAGGTGGTTTGGTGAACTCTCTGTGTGGCCCACACATCAGACTTGTCCCTTGAAATTTACGTCAAGTTGTCCAGCTTTAGCTTAGAGGGCTTGAAGAACAGAGCAGTTCTTGTTCTTAGAGACTTATAGCCAACTATCGGAGGAAACTGAAAGAATTCAGTATCCAGTTTAGTCTACAGGTAGATAATAAAAACTTGGAAACAATCAGTAGGGCCACAATCTAATAACAGGTATACTATGGTTTTTCTTTTGAAATATAATTTTTCTCTCTGTAGTCACCCCTATTTATACCAAAGATAGTCAAAGTAGAACTAATTTGTTTGCAAAATAAGTTTAGCGTCATCAAACTTGGCCTGATTATTTACATACATACAGCAAGAATAATGATTGACCACATAGGCTTTTTTTAAAATTTGCTTTGTTGGAACTTCTGATAAGGAATCTCAGATTCAACTTTTCAAAGCCTCTTGAGGCTAAGGAAACCAAGCCAAGGACTCACCATCATACTTCACTTGTAGGACCTAATAGATCTGGATGAATTCTCTCTTTTTGAAGTTCCCAAAATATCCTAAGTTTCCGGGGCCTGTCGGGAAGTGACATTCTTTACTCACGCATAAGACAAGTATGTGAACTGTGTATTCAAGGTACCAAGCCAGTTTTTTAGGGATGGGGGATATTGTTGGCTCTATAAAGTTAACTTTAGTCCCTTAAAGTTGTCTGGTCATATTTGAAAATACGACCTTCTGGTCAAAACTTTGGTAATATAATCAGTGTTTCCAGCTGTGCCCTTTTACAAGAAGAGCAGAGTCTTAGTGAACTTATACAAATGACTATATTGCCATGAAAATATAGAATGTCCACTAATAATTTCCAAATTCTGGTGGGATCAGGTAGGGGAAAAAAATTAATGTTTCAATTTTTGTTCACAAAAATAAACTTCACCAAGTTGCTGTAAGCTTATAGATAGCTTAAAAGGAAAAAGAAAGTTTCCTTAAATCTGGAAAATAAAACATTAAAGAACCAGCAATGTTTCAAATAAAAAGTCATAACAAATTATTCTCATCGGTTTACTCGGTCCCATTTAATCCCTGTTCTGCTTGATCTTGGTTAGCAGTTTCATGAAGCTATCAGTTTCTTCATTAGAGTTCTGTAAATTCTTTCCCAGTCCAATGGTATAATCTTAAAGTTACCAGAAACCTGTATTTGGGAGTACTTGTCATTAATCTCGTTGAAGAATAAGCAGGTTCCTGTGTGTCAGTTAAGTGAGACACAGAGGAGGAATCATAGGAATTCACTACAGGATTTTACAAGGAAGTACATAGATGAGCCTAGGAGAAAATTCAGAAGCCTGTCTTTAAGGGCTTCGCAAGAAATCTTTGGAGGAAGCCCCTTTTCCAGTGTCCTGGTTGTATCACAAGTGGCAGCAGTTCTTTGGAAACTGCTGAGGTAGGGTTCCCTTATTGCAGGAGCACCCTGGGGTAGCCCCAATGGTCGTTCCTGGTTGTTGGTTGCTATAGAGCTCCTGTAATTGCAAGGCCATTAATTTGAAAGTCTTTTGTTTCTTATTTTGTTCTTTAAGGTCCTCTTAAAATCTGCTGCTATGATTACTAGTTCAACTCAGTCCTATAGCCTTTCATCCTATGTTTTGTCTTTTTATGAGCCCGCATCAATTCAGGGGAAGCTAGAATGGACAGTGACAGTGACAGTGACAGCCTCATCTTTGTTTTTTGTTTTTTCTTTGTTTGTTTTTGCATGCTGGTCTAGAGAACAGACTAGTTAGTTCAAGTGGGAAATATTTTAGGAATGGTTTTCAAAAGGTCATTTGTGATTATTCAGGCTTTGCCTGGCCACTAAGTGGACCAGGTAGGACTTGTTGGGTCACTAATATTCTCAGAAGAATACCATTCTGCTCCTTATATACATTTCTGGGCTTCCCAGGACCCCAGCAACAAGTGTAATTGGGTAGAGGTCAATAATACCAGGGTCATAGGTTCCAATTAAGACACTGAATTCCACAGAAAACTTTTGAGGGTCTTCCCTAGGTTTAGGAAGTTCTCTATTATAGCCCTGCTTTTGTCCAGGAAGTATAAGTCTTGCAAGGATTATCTCCTGAATTTTCAGGTGGTTTTATCTTGTAAGAAAACTGTTGAACTGCTTTTTCAGAGAAGAAAGGCAATTCAGACACTTAGTAGCCTGAATATTCAGGCAAAGTAGGATAGCACACGGAGCAGTAGTAGTCATATCTGTTTTAGCATCACTGTTATTGTTACTGAACCAAACTAGGGTCCACTCATCCAGCACAGTAAAGCCAAACACTGATGCAGAGATTTGCAGTGAGAGGAAAAGGCACTTACTGCATGGTGCCAAGCAAGGATAACGGGCAGCTAAAGACCTGAACTCCCCAGTGGTTTACAATCAAGGGTTTTTAAAGGCAGGGGTACATTTCAGGAAAGCAGAAGTTCCAGGCAAAATCATAAATCAATACGTGGAGGTGGTTATACATTGGTTTTGGCACAAAAAGGCAGGATATCTTAAAGCGGCAGCTTACAGGTCATAGGTAGGTTGAGCGATTCTTTGATTAGCAGTTGTTTAAGGAAACAAGGCCTTGTCTAAAACTTGGGTCAGCAGAAAGGAATGTTAAAGTTTGGAATTTCAACTGTGGATGTGACTCTCTCCAGGCCCCTCAGGAAGAAATTTAGAACAAAGAAAGGCATCAGGCCGGGCACGGTGGCTCACACCTGTAATCCTAGCACTCTGGGAGGCCGAGGTGGGCAGATCGTTTGAGCTCAGGAGTTCGAGACCAGCCTGAGCAAGAGCGAGACCCCACCTCTACTAAAAATAGAAAGAAATCATATGGACAGCTAAAAATATATATAGAAAAAATTAGCCGGGCATGGTGGTGCATGCCTGTAGTCCCAGCTACTCAGGAGGCTGAGACAGGAGGATCCCTTGAGCCCAGGAGTTTGAGGTTGCTGTGAGCTAGGCTGACGCCACGGCACTCACTCTAGCCTGGGCAACAGAGTGAGACTCTGTCTCAAAAAAAAAAAAAAGAAAGGCATCAGAGTTCAGTCCTCAGTTCACCCTTATCTGAGGTCTATATAATAGCATTTTCCATCTGGTGGGTGTTTCTGAAAAACAACTTAAGAACATATGTTAAGATGTTATCTTTTAGTTTCTATAGGAAACCTAAAACACCTTGTGACTCTGGCTTGCATGGGAGGAGACTATTATTACCTTCTTATTGTTTATCATGTTGTTCATTTACTTTTCAAGACTAGCTAGATACTTGGAATTTCCCCTGAAGTGACTCAAGATTTTTCCTTTATTTCCATGCTTAGGTTCCTGACAGGCATCTCGATATGAGGGATATCATACATTTTTAGCTTTTCATTAGCTTTTTGCAATGAATCTTTTATAAAAAGCTATTTTTGAATCCTGTTGTCTCTTTGAGGCTTCTGAATGCCAATTAAAATGAGAATCCTGGCCAGGCATGGTGGCTCAGGCCTGTAATCCCAGCACTGTGGGAGGCTTGCTTGAGGCCTGTAGTTCCAGGTTACAGTGAACTGTGAACCACTGTACT
This sequence comes from Eulemur rufifrons, assembly GCF_041146395.1. Lineage (NCBI taxonomy): Eukaryota > Metazoa > Chordata > Mammalia > Primates > Lemuridae > Eulemur > Eulemur rufifrons. The sequence continues at coordinate 59,990,715 of NC_091010.1, read as the reverse complement.
CCAGCCTGGGTGACAGAGCAAGACCCTGTCTCTAAAAAAAAAAAAACATTCTTTCTGCCTAATCAGAGGCTTGGGATTCAATTTATTTCTGTTAACAGAAAACAAGCCAAACTCTGTAAAATAAAGAGGTTTATTCTGAGCCAAATTTGAGAACCATGACCACCCAGAGCCATGCCCAAGAAGCCTTGACCAAGTGGACTCGCTCTCGTTGGGTTACAATTTGGTTTTATACATTTCAGGGATACAGGGATTACAGGTTAAATCGTAAATCAATACGTGGAAGGCATACATTAGTTTGGCCCGAAAGAGACGACCATCTCGAAGTGGGGGCTTACAGGTTATAGGTGGGTTTAAAGATTCTTTGACTTGTAGTTGGTTGAAGACATGAAGCTTTGTCTTAGAATGTTTTAAGATAAGGAGGTCTGTTAATCGGAGACAGGCCAGCTGACATGTTTGTTGTGTAAATTGAGGACCTGCAGGTTTGTCTTGAGTCGCCTTAGGCCTGTTAATGAGTTACAAAAGACATCTCTAAGAAGGGAGGGGGGCATGATGGGGCATGTCTAACCTCCCTCCTGTTGGCAGGCGATTTGGTTTTAGGGTATCCTTTTAGCCAGGCAGGGGTCTATTCAGCCAGCTGGTTGGTGGGGGGGAAGCCTTAAGCTTTTATTTTAGTTCATGCTTAGTTGGATGGTCTTGTACATCTGAAAGGGTCTTCATATGGCCATTATAATTCTAAATTATCTTTAATAAGATTTTTCCACTTTTGTAAGTGTATTGCAGCTTCCAGGCCCAATACTTATATAAGTAAAAAGCAGGCGTAGCCAGAAGACAAACTACTCAGTTCTTTAGAAATTAATGATCCCATTTTTACATTCAGTCTCTCAAAGCCAATGTAAAAGCCTAAGAGGGAGATGCCACAGGTCTGGGTCCTGTAATGCTTTTACGGTGTACCTCACAGACATTTTTCTTACAGTTGGTGGGCAACCTAATGTCAACTAGCCCATTCCCTGACCAGCTTATCCTCTCATGATAGTCTTTATTTCTTGGTGGTGAGTCACTCTAATCTGTAGCCCAACCCCCAGTCCGTGGGATAATTGTCTTCAATGAAAGTTAGGAAGGGTCGGGGGAGGCGTGTGCAGCAGGAGGCAAGCAAGTGAAGCTTCAAGCTTCATCTGTATTTACACATTTACAGCTGTTCCCCATGGCTGGCATCACTGCCTCAGCTCTGCCACCCGCCCCTCCCTCCCCCACCCCCCAGTCTGTGGAAAAATTGTCTTCCATGAAACCAGTGCTTGTTGCTAAAAAGGCTGGGGACTGCTGACTCTTAATACCTCTTAAGTGCACAACCCATGCCCACCAGTCAGGTTTTGGCTTTGGCTCTGAGATTCCCTTGACCAACTTAGTCAATGATTTCCCAGTTTCTGTCTTATCCAATCAGACACCTGAGGCCTCCCTTACCTAAATGCACAAGAAAAAGAAATGAAGAGGATAGAACCCACATACCTGCAAATTCCAAAAGCCAGAGTTTGTGCCCCTTGCAGTAATAACTTACTGTAACCACTGACAGTTACCTTTAAAATTGTGTTGGCGAAACTGCAAGGGCATTTGGTCTAGGTACAGTTACCCATTGCACAAAGATCCAATTACTGAGACAATGAGGATTGCCAAGGAAGAAAGGAATTTTTAATACTACAGAAGCTGAGAAGCTGCCTCAAATCCAGGAGGGGTAGTATACCCCTCCTGGATTGTACCCCTCCTGGATTCCAGAGGGGGATGGTGAGTCCTGGCTTCAGGAATTCTGCTCTGGGGCCTTTAGAATCTCAACTCCTTTTGTGTGGTAGAAAGTCCATCATTTCAGGCCAAGTATGGTGGTTTCGGCCTATAATCCCAGCACTTTGGGAGGCCCATGTGGGAGGATCACTTGAGGCCAGGAGTTGGAACCCATCATTTCTGGGAAATAACTCAAAGGGTCAAGTAGTTAAGGGAGAGGATAATAATAGGGTCATAGAGGCAGTTACATCAGCTACCGCAAATCCAAAGGTCATATGCCCTCTTGCAGCACAGGTAACCATTGGTACCACAAAACCAAAGAGATCAGAGAACTCAGTGCAGAAGAAGACAGAGCTTGAGAGGAACTCTCAGGGTTTTGTGAGGAAAACAGAGGATACCCAAAAAGAAAGGGGGTTATTGGCGCCTTTTCAGTGTTCCTCAAGGAGTCTCTGGGTCATCAGAAGTCTCCTTCATATGGTCACCAGAACTGTCAAAAGACAAAATTACAATAAATTTACTTATAAATCTAATTGGCTTTTATTTGCAATTCATGAATTCTACAAAATAGAAAGCTCCCACTGGGCAATGGCAGAACTGTGGGTTTATAAGGTAGAAACAAGCAACAGTAGGAAAAAAAAGATTTGTTCTTATGTGTTCTTCTAAGGTATGTCAGGCTTTAGTCTGAAATGTTGGGTCTGGATGCACTCATGGCCAAAGAATGACCAGACACACCAAAGTAGGGCAAGCACAAAAACGAGGTTTATTGAGGAGAGAAAGATAGGATTATAGGGCAAGAGCAAGATATAGATTTACAGAGCATGATACATACGCCACTTTGACACGTATGACCAGGCCCATTGTTGCAGCAAAGGGAGAGCAAAAGGAAGGGCACAAAAGGGACTGGTTGTGATCTGCATCTTGTCTTATAGTGCCTGGATTGGGACCTCCCTCCTGGTTCAGATGTCACCATAGAACCACTTTGGACAGTTATGAGTTGCATTACTAGGCATGTGGGTCGGTTTCCAGAGTCTGTGGTAGCTATGCTGCTTGGCCTGTGGGCCAGAGAGTCCTCTGCGTTCTTCTGCAGCTGGCACACTAAGTTATTTGTGATTGGCAGATTCCTAGGGTATTTCCTCCTCCCCCAGGTATGGCAGTCTCTTGGGAGAGGATTAGGGTGGGGCAGAACCAAGATGGGGGCCTGGGGCCCACCCTCATCCTTCTTCCCAGGGAGGGCAATTGCACCAAGGCAACAGCACCCACTTTCTTCCCTAGGAGACCCGGCATCCCTCACTATCTACCTAACAGTTTTAGCTCTTATATTTAGAACTCTTTTGAGTTAATTTTTGTTAAATTTTAAAAAACATTTTTAAAGTAGTGTGAAAAATATAACTTATGATTTCATGGTAGAATTTCTGAGAATTCTACTTTCTTGTTTTTGAATCCTAAAGATTAATATCTGGAATTTAGAAACGCTAGCTGGTGCAATTTTCGCTACATTGATAGTGAAGGCTCTTAGGTAGTTTACTCTTTGAACAGATGGTGGCAGCAGAGCTTTAGAGAATGTAAATTCTTGTTTTTATAAACTTAGTATTATAATTAAGAATCCTCTTGATATAGTTGGCCTGCCTTCTTTTTCGTAATAGGTGGTTATGCACTAAATTTAAAGTTCCGTTTAAGATTCTTTAAGAATTATTTAAATTTAGGGATTTTTTTTTGCCATGAATTTATTCAGAGTTCTCAGTTTGTAAGGCCAGTTTGTGTAATATGGATGGGATTTGCTTGACATCTTAGAATACAGTTTTCTCAAATTTCCCTAATGTGTTTTATCTACTTTTTTTTTTTTCATTATGTCTCTCCTACTTCATGATCTTCATGTTGGGATAAAGTACTAGAGTAACCGTCAAAATGTTGATTTCTATTAAAGTTCTTCTCAGGTTTACTCCTGAAACAAATTGGCAGATTTACAGTCTGATTTTGAAGATAGATAATATAGAAGTTGGACACATGGATAACCTTCTTTTTCTTCAATAATAAAAACTGTGTCATCTCAGGATTGGACCTCAGTTGTCCTTTTTAGATCTAAATATTAAACAGTAAAATTAGATGATGCCTGTTTTCCCTGACAATTGTTTTCAATACAGTAATAGAAATAATAAACACCTATTGGGCACTGACTCTTTGCTAAGCACTATGCTAAATGCCTTGCGTGCATTGTCTTCTTTTATTCTCACAACTCATAGAGACAAGCATTTCCTAGAGGAGAGATGGGTTGATGGGTTTAGAGAAGTTAAATAATTTGACTAAGATCACGTTAGCAGATGAAATAAGTGTGTGTGTTCGTAAGTAGCTATATTATACTTTTGTGTGTTTAATTTTTACAGATGGTAAATTAGATATATCACTCGGCAACTTTTTTTTAAAATTCACTGTTTTTAAAAGATCTATAGCTCTTGCTACTACATATAAATATTTCCTCAATTTCTTTACCTCATGAGTAGATAATACTTTGTATTTGTTTGATTTAGCAGCTGAAAACTAGCATATCCTGGAATCTCATCTGATTTGGGCTTTACTTCACTTTTCCACTAGAGGGTGTACCAAATGTTTGATTTAATTATTTTCTTTTGCTAAACCTATAATAATGGAATGTGTTACTTTTTGTTATAATAATCAGAAAGAAAAATTTTCATGTATATAGCAGGTATAATATTCTCCCTGTTTTATTTTTATATTGCAGGTTACTCATTTTTGGATCCTATGACAGAGAGGCAACTATTCATTGCACTCTTGAGTTGAGCAGTGGCGTTTGGGAAGAAAAACAAAGGAGTTCTATTAAGACGGTAAAATGAATATTTGTGTGACTTTACATCTGTATAAAGTTCTATAAGTATGCTTTTATTAATATTTCTGTGTTCCTAGAGTTAGTTTTGGTCATGTGCAAATAGTTATGAACAGTTCTTGTTATAGTACAGCATTGGTAATAAATCACATGAAGTACCTGCATAGGAAGCATAGTCCAACTACTTTTCTTTTCAGAACTTTAAAGTTGTTTCATTTATGAAATTAGAAGGAAATAATTTTACTAAACACCTTAGAAGGCATGTGAATTCAGAAGATTCATTCATTCAACAGATATTTTATGAGTGCTTACTTTGTACTAGGCACTGTTTTATATGCAGGGGAAATAATTCAGACAAGAAAGGACCCTATTCTGTGGCGCATGGGATACAGGTGTGGTGTGGGGATTAGAGGAGAGAGGAGGTTAGCTACACTTTATAGGGTAAAGATAGATCATAGCAATAAACCAGTAAGCCAAAAAAGTGAACAAAGCTATTTCCAGAGATTGACAACTATAATACTATAAAGAAAATAGAGATATGACAAAGGAGGCTCTTTAGATCTGGTGATAATAGGGAAGGACTCTAAAGAGATGACACTGGAGTAGGCTTACCAGAGAAAATAAAGGACACCCAGTTAAAATTGAATTTCAGATCAATGATGAATAATTTTTTTGGTAGAAGCATGTCCCCAGTATTACCCGGTAACAGTCAAAGTGCTGCTAAATCTTTCATGGACAACTATGTAGTATGTTTAAAGATATTCCTTTGACTTTTAAATTGTTTCCCATTTCTTCATGTAGTAACTGTTCTGAACATCCTTACATAAAAATTGGGCAGTGTGAAATTCTTTTGGAAGAAATAGGGTAATTTTGATCTAGAGTGAGAAAGTAGAATTAAAACAGGAAAGGAAGAATGGTTTGACCCACAGAGTTTGAATTTATGAAAGCAGTGGGGAGCTGTGGAAGATTTGAAGCATGGTAATGATGTGGTCAAAATAAAGGTTTTAAGGAAGCTTTCCTTTCTCTTTGGAGGCTGTTGCTTCTTTTAAGTTACATCTCAAGCAATTTGAAGCAACTCCTCAGAGGAATGAAATACCCAGTTTTAGAATTTGTTCTGAAGTACATAACTACATGAAAAAACATTGTTTTGTCCAGATAAATTTTTCGCTTTTCTTTGAATTGGTCATAACTTGCCATTGCTATTGGCATTTTCAGTTTACTTTATTATATTTGCAAAGATATTAGATTAGACAGCTTTCATATTTCGTAGCAAAGGTTAGTGAGACTTTAATCTTGACTCATTATTTTAGATCTTAACATATGTCATAGGTAGTTTTGAAGAAAGAATTTCTAGGTTACTAATTACATCTGGTGTTGAAAATGTCAGCAACAAATGTCTACAGGCATTAAATTACAAAAGTCTAAATTTAATATCTCTAGGGAAGAAAATTAGTGTGTTCTTCAAGACAACATAACACATCAGGGAGTAGGATTTGATCATTTAGAATATTTTGCAAATTTGGTAGAAAATAGAACATCATTAAAAAACTCATATGCCAGATCATTTGATGAGTTCAGGAAGCTATCTTTGTATAAATACAATATTTAGGATTAAATATAATTTTAATGTTGAAATTGCTCAGTGAAGTTAGCTATATTAATTGTAATGAATATGCAGAATGAAAGAAACTTAACTCCTTCCATATTTTAAATGTGCCTTTGAGTTTTTAAAGCACTTACCATATTATAGTGAAGGAATATGACTTTCTCCTTTATCATCTTTAGCATGGGATTTTGTCCTCATGGTTGCAAGATGTCTAATGCACCCCTAGGTATCCACCTTTCAAGAAAAAGGATGAGATCTGAGGTTGTCCAGAGGCACATGTCAGCTAGGTTTTACCCTCTTTAAAAGCCTTTCTGGAATCTCCTCTCAGGGATTTCCACTTATATCTCATTGTTCAGAAGTGGGTCATGTGTTCTCCCCTAGCAGCAGGGAAGTGTACAGTATGAGAAACCATTTTAATATTTCAATCTTTGTAGAATTAGAATGCAAGGGAAAAGGAAGTTATGAATAGCTTTTAGGTGGGTAATCCACAAGAAAACAATTCAAGTCTATCTGGTGACTTTTTGTTTTTACGGGAATTTTTCATAAATTCAGAAAAAAGAAAAAATTGAAAAGAATAATTTAACAAATAGCCTGCATAAAGCCTGTTCTACAAGTACCTGACTAGAAATCCAGGAAAATCTGGAGCAAACTCAGACATTCAGATCAGTGTCCTGCTTAGCTCATTTGCAAAATAAAAGTGCTCACAGGATAAGTGAGCTATCTTGTGGTTTTGTTTGTTCCTTAAAAATAATAAATAAGGAAAGATTCCTCATGAGAACCCCATAAGATATGATAGCTGAGGTGCAGATAAATTAGATATATTAGGCTTAAACAAAAATTTGAGGATCGTCTTTCAAGGCATAATAGAGTCAATGTTAAAAATTTCTTTACTTACACCAAAACGAGACAATGCAGTTGTGATTTATTTGAGTCCATTGCAATATTCAGGTTCAGTGATGATACTTTGCTTCACTGTCACTAAGGAACACATTTAAGAGGTTTTCAGATTTTAAAAAGTTTCAGACCATGATATTTCAGTAGTAGTAAACTATGAAAATAACTGTCTATAAATATCTATAGAATTTATAGTACTTATCACATAAAATTCACAATGAATTAATCTGACATCTTAAAACATGTATAATCATTATTGTGTGCATGGTAGAGCACACAGACCACGTAAATGCCATATTAACACACTGTTTTAAAGAGAGAGATGCCAAGTTTTACTGTTCCAGTATTGGAGTTTCCTTGCCATTGACCACCCACTTTATTTATCACTAGTTCCAGACACAAAATAGGTTATTAGTAAATGTTCTGTTCTCTTTCTCTCTCTTCCTTTTTGGACAAGTCTGCCTGTGCCTCCTATGTCTTCTTTTCTATCATTTATTCACACTGATATTTGATTCTCCAAACAGATTGTTCTATTCTTTGTCCAACTTGGAATGTTTGAGGCCATTTGGGGAGAAGAAAAGGCACCATGAAAATGGGCTGTGGAACCTCTAAATCTGGGATTTCTGGGGGAGAGGAAAGGGCAGTGGGGGCTGGTATGCGCACCCACCTATTCTTTCATTGTGAATGAAACAATGTGAGGAGTTCTGATTTTAGAAACAAGCTTTTATGTACATTTTCTGATGCTGACCCTACTTCCTCTTCTTCTAACCTACCACTCTGCATTTAGACACTTGAATAGCTATTGCCTTTCTTAAGAGACCAAGTCTTTCCTTCTACAACTAGAGATACAAGCCTCGAAATCCAAAGGAAGCTTCTGGGTCTGTTACTATAGAGTACATTGGCAGAAGAGAGATACTAGAACAGTCATTTGTTCAGTATAAATAGAAGAGTAGAAGTACCTCATGTCTTATGTAGCCCAATATGCAGATAGCAGAGGGAACTGTGGTTAAAGGCATTAGGAGATGACATGATACTTCAGATCTACCTGAAAAACAGGGATTGATAAATCCCTGAAGAACATTCAGCTAAAGCTGGGGAGAATCCATAAGTGATATTTTAGAGCTCTTAATCAGAATAAGTATATTCATTTCAGTGCATTACATGGTGTCAATTGGCAACTTGTGATTGGCAACTACCATAAGAAAGGCTTTAAATAGGGTCAGCCTTACCCAAAATTATGAAGTCGGAAAAATTTACCTCCTAGGTTTGGACTTTATCTTTCTGTTTGACTTGAGTGGTATTTTTCCTTCTCTGCACTGTTGCTTCCTTATCAAAGCCTCATTTTTGTAAAGAATCTGATTCTGAAAGGTCAATAATTGATATCAGGTTCCCTTCAGTTTACTTTTTAAACACATCCTTACAATGAAAGTGATATTTGAAGAGGTGATACCTGCTTTCTAAGAACTGCTGCCAGGGTAAAAAACGAGATGTGCAAACCAAGTATGTAACATATGTAGTACTATAGAGTCTGTGAAATACTTTTCTCATATACAAAGAGCCACAGTCTTATGACTATAATATCTACACTTATTTGATGAAATCCTACTACCTTTAACAAAATCTGGACTGTGAATGGTATTCTAATAATCAGAAGACAGTTTAGAAGTGGTGATAGTGGAATCATTTTAGAACAGAGGTATGGAGAGATCGGAAACTATGGGTGAAATAGGATTTGAATGAAGGAACTTTCAAAATAAGATCAGCCATGTTTACCTGCCTAAGATTGAGCCTGATTCAGAGGTAGTCTGGCTTGTTATAGAGCCCAGTGAGTCTCTTTTTATTTCCAGAGTAAAGGTTAGAGCAAATGAGTACAGGAAACACTTGGTGTAGAGGAAGGGTAATCAGTTGGGAGAAAAATCAATATTTAGGGAAATCATTTCTGTCTAATATGAAGAGGCTAAATGAGCATATAGAAGAAATGGAAGCAGTAAATGCATTTTCAGCTTTCAAAAAGCTTTTGATAAAGATCCATACCAAAGGTTCCTAAAACATAATTACTAAAATATTTTGTCACAAATAGATCTGGCTTACAGATGTGGGAAACAGGGTAAGGATGGCCAGGTGTAATACCCTGAAAGATTGAGTCCAGGACTTTAATCAGTTTTCATACGTGACCTAAAACAGCGCTGTCTGATAGAAATATATGCTACTTTATATAATTTTAAATTTTCTAGGAGTTACATTGAAAAAAGGAAAAGTACGCAGGTGAAATTAATTTTAGCATTTTTTTATTTGACCCATACATCCATCTCAAATATTGTCATTTAGACGTGTAATCAACATAAAAATCAATGAGATATCTTACATTCTTTTTTTCTACAAAGTCTTTGAAATCTGATGTATATTTTACAATTACAGTATAGCTTGAATCTCAGTTCATTCTAGCTACATTTCAAGTGCTCAGTAGCCACATGTGGCTTATGGCTACCATATTAGATGCACAGATCTAGAAGAAGGAATGCCGTTGGGTGCATTCTTGGGACCTTCCCCTGCTCTATGCCATGAGAGGGCTGACCTCTGCAGGCTGTATTTTAAGGCTTCAGTGTCAGCTGGCTTTCAGCTGGGTTTGATGAATGTGAAGCATTGATGGGAAATGGGAGTGGACTGGGGAAGTCAGGGTATTCTTCCTCTTCCCTTCTGCCTTGGACATGTCTGGCGGCTGCTCTTTCTCCTCCACGGTTCCATGCTTCTCTTCTCAGAGGACAGACCTACCATGCTTCCAGCTTTTGCTTAATGCTCTAGCCCCTGGCCTCTACAATACCACTTCCCCACTCTGTTCTTCCAGCCTAAGATTGGTAATGGCTTCTTACTGTTGTTAATATCTAAGTTTCCTCACTGTCTCCTGTTTGGTACTCAGTTCTTTATCACCAGTTAGCCATTCCTTTGTTTTACAACCCCTCTATTTCAAATACTCAGTTGTTTTCTATTTCCTTACCAGAGCCTGATTAATACACCAATCATCATTTCCTCTGGGAGATGTTACCTAACTAGCATGAAACTCCTTGGTAATACTTATCATAGTTGGGATTTCATATTTATATTTGTATGATAATTTCATCAGTGTTACCTCTGGCAATATCTTCCATATTATCAGGTACCGTGATTGTTTTTGCTCATAGCACTGAGTATTCAGTGGATATTCAATAAATGTTTCTGGAAGACTGAGGCTGGCTGGCTGTCCATGAGTTTCCATTTACTCTCAACACTTTGTCTTCTAGAGCTTCAGAGTTTCAGCATGACTTTTAGTCACACTTCTGTCTCCTTTCTCCCTTCCATGCTATCTCTGATGTATGTTTTAACCAAATAAAAATGCTTAGGACGAGGAAGTACACAAAAGGAGATTTACTGCTCAATGTTACTTTTGTGAAAAGCCTGGTTTTTAGAGTGAGAATTTTAGTTTACAAATGTGCATAATAGTATAAATATTTATTTTTGGCATTAAGAACATCAAAAGACTTTTTACTGTATGTGTATACTTTAATGTAGCCTAAATAAAATGACTAGGTATGATGTAAAATTTTACTTGCCTTACTTCCCTTTATTGGAGAGTTTTAGAAGTCTTGTTGAATGATACCAAATGTATCTACAAAGTCCAGATCTATTCACGTATTGTTGAATGTACATACAGAGTATAAGAGAGCTCCCTAAAGGACTGTGATTTCAAGTAAGAACATCTGAGACAGGCAAACTTATAAACATATTAGACCAGATGCCTAAGGGTTGGCATTTTGGTGTGTTTGTTTAAGTCCAGATGCCTTGCAGATAGCATTTTGGTGCTTCTGTTTAACCATTTGCCATTTACAGTCTTAATCTTATCAAAAGGAAGAGAAAGATTAAAGCAAATAAAGCTTTTTTGAAAATGTCAGTTTTTATGAAAACTCTGGTTTAGTTCAATTTGATAGTATTTGTGAATACAGTGGGGACTCTATGAAATTTTAACCATATATAATGTTCTATAATTTGGCTTCTTAAATAAACTAACTGCCTGTGAGGTTTAATAGTAAATCCTATGCAACATTAACACTCTTAAAGTTCATCTTGATTAAAAATAAGGGATGCAGTTCTGTCTTTTCTAAGTGTTTTTAGTATGATTGGGAAATGCTTGAAAAAGAGTAGGATCTTAAGTTAAAATATACAAACATAACTCTCCAAATCAAATCAGGCACTGTGAGTATGAGAAGGAAGAAACCAAATACGAAGTATAAGGCATTATATCATCCTTCCCTGTAAGTAAAATAAGTAATGGGGAAATAAGATCATTAGTACTGTGAGCATCAGTATTACTATTACCATAAGAATGCTGTAAGAGAATTCAGAATAAAGTACTATGAGGTTCCAGTGAAGAGGAAGTAACATTATTTCGGGAAAACCAGAAAAGAATATAATTAAGGGGGTGACGTTGGAGCAAGGCCTCACAGTATATGTAGGATTTTGAGATGGCAGAGAAGCATTTCAAGGTAAGGACATATGGCATAAGCCCCTATAAAGAGTGAGAATATTTGGGTGTGGTTTAGTATACAATGAGTTGTCCAAGTTGGCTAAAGAATATGGTAGCATAGGAAGATTATGCAAAACGAGAAAAAAATACTGGACCATATTATGGAGTGCTTTAAATATAAGTCTAAGAAGTTTCATTGTTAATCTCCAAGACAATAGGAGCTATGGAGGCTTTTTTAGAGTGAAATTGACCTCATCAGAATCTTTCTTGAGGCAGACTTAGAGCTGGCTTTGAGTCTTAACTAGGTCACTTACTGGCAACATGACCTTAGAGTCCCTAAACTGGTCACATCCACAAGTACTTTATTCTATAAAATGGGACCTATTCTGTTTCACATGGTTATATGAGGGTTAAATAAGATTCTGTATATTAAAATATCTAGCACAGTACTTGGCACATGGGGGGTAATCAATAATATATTTATCAAATCTGTCAGCAGTGGATAAAGTCAAGGATGATTTGACAAGGAAAAGGCCTGAAAAAGTACAGATGAGTAGTAATGAAAGCCTGAACCAAGATGGTGGCAATAGCGATGGAAAATAGATAGTGTGGCTTGGAGGAGTTTTTGGACTGAGAGAAGAAGCCAGAAAGATGAGCTATGAGGAGGGAGAAGGAGGAAGAGAAAGAGGATCTCGTTCTGGACAAGTTGGTTTGAGGTATAGTGACTATCAAAGGTCATGACATTAAGAGATGGAATTTTTTTATGTGGTGCTTTGATCTACTAGTTTTTGGTTTTATATTTTCACTGCTATTGTTTCAACTTTTAGTGTCTATCTAGCAAATTAAACATGTTATTTGGGGTTTACACTGTTTTTAGATCTCTTCAGATAGGATAAAGAAAAACAATGGTTTCACAATATAATAGTAGGAATCTAAATATTTTTTAAAGCTTTTGAGAGCAAGGTGTAAGGGGGTAATATTCATAAAACTTAAACATTATTTTTAGGTTCTGTTTATTAGGCCCCTGCAGTTTGTTGTGATTCAAATAAAACTATTATTCTGAGTCCATACATTTTCACAAGCTAAAACTTTCTCTTTCCAAGGCACAGTAGCATAAAAGCCCACTTTGCCAAATAGCTCATTTTCTGAGCTATTTGGCAGATTCAGGATGCAGAACTAAGAGAGTAACTGTTTGGGAAAGTGTTAGACAAGTGTTACCAGAGATCCTGCAGTAGTATACAACTTCCTGCCCACATATAGTCAGTCCAGTACTTAGCAAGTTACAAGATTTAAGCAGTTTCTCTGTGCCAATCACAGAGTGGCTAAGACTTTACATGCATTAGCCATTTAACCCTCACTGAACAACCCCATGAAAATAGGCACTATTATCTTCATTTTACATATGCAGAAACTGAGACCCAAAGAGAGAAAGTAATTTACCCAAATCATCCAGCTAACAGTATGACTCCAGAGCTGGTGTTCTTTACTACTATATCATCTCCACAGATGGTGCCCAAGAGACCTGGTTTCAAATCCAGGTTCTTCCACTCTAGTTATATAACTGTGAGCACGTAATTTCCTAATCTCTAAAAATAATAGTAACTGCCTTATGGGGTATAAAGGTTAAATGTATATAAAATGGCACAATACCTGGCACATAGTAACTATAATTATTGAACTTGGCCTAAATGCCACTTCTTTTACTGCTTTGTTTTTAGTGCTGATATTTTGTGTATCCTTATTAACCCCCTCCCCTACTCCCTTTTAAACCCTTCCTGTACCGAGGTGAGGAGGGCAGGTGGAATATCTTGCTCAGTCATGGGGTAGTGTTTTTGCTTTTCTTTTCTTTTTTTTTTTTTTTTTTTTGGTTGTTGTTGAAAAAATTACTTTATGAAGCCTTAAGAAGTCTTGAGTATAATTACAATTTAATAATATTTCACTTCCAAAATAAAAGTCATTATAGGTGAGACCATGAAATTTCCTAACACTTGATTTTTAATATGTTGCGCTTGGCCGGGCGCGGTGGCTCACGCCTGTAATCCTAGCACTCTGGGAGGCCGAGGCGGGTGGATCGCTCAAGGTCAGGAGTTCGAGACCAGCCTGAGCAAGAGCGAGACCCTGTCTCTACTAAAAATAGAAAAAAATTATATGGACAACTAAAAATATATATATAGAAAAATTAGCCGGGCATAGTGGCGCATGCCTGTAGTCCCAGCTACTCGGGAGGCTGAGGCAGGAGGATCACTTGAGCCCAGGAGTTTGAGGTTGCTGTGAGCTAGGCTGACGCCACGGCACTCACTCTAGCCTGGGCAACAAAGTGAGACTCTGTCTCAAAAAAAAAAAAACATTGCGCTAATTTTCTAAAACAACTCAGAGGAACCCATATTTACAATAGGTGGAGTATCTGTGAAAAATCTGGCATCAGGTATATTTTATATGTGTGTGTGTGATATATATAACACCAAAAATTATATGAACTAAGAAACAGAGCTTGTATATCTTAATAGCAGTACTAGAGTGCAGAGTTAGAGACTTGGATTTATAAATGCTTTCCAATGCCTGGGGTTTGTAAAAGGAGCAGACATCTTTTTTCAAAACCTGAAGTTTTTCTCAGGACTGAAGTCAAAATCATAACTGCCACAGAGGAAAAAAGGGAAGCTTTTCCCGCTTTAATTGTTCATCTGCGTCAGAGAGTCAATATCCCTGAGATAGGAACCACTGTAATAAGAAGGGAGTGAATAGGTTCTCCCAAAGGAAGATTGTTTGTTGCTGAATTACGCCTAGTGGTCATCAGTTGTAAACTTTGCATTTCCCAGCCTAATGCTTGGCAGCACCAAGACGTTTTAGTAATGGTTCATCATAAACCCAACATTCTCCATCTTCATGAAATAACCTGGTCTCCCACTGAATTTCCTTCTCCTTCCTTTCTCGGGCTTCTGCTCTTTGTCTTTCTTCAAGTCTGTGCTTTGCTTCAGTTGCTGCATCAATGTCTCTGATTTTTAAGTTGAAAGTGACATCCTTCCAAAGGCAGTGGGATTCATACTCGTTCTGATCTTCCAACTTCCTCACTTTCTTTTTGATTATAGGCAACTTCTTGGTATCTACAAAGACTGTATTTTCCCCTGTTGCATATTTTGCATACATTACACCATTCCATTCCCCTTCAATAGAGCAAAAAGACTTCTTGTCATTTGGAGAAAAAATCTCAGCAGTAATTCTGTGTTTCTTGCCCCCATAGAAAGGTTTAGTGTGGAAGACGATATTTGCACTATAGCCCGTTTTGGAACAATTAATATTGCATTCTCCTCCTAATTCCACCCAGGGCACTGTGAGGATAGACCTTCCATAACCATTGGGGAATGTGAGAATGTAATGTTCATCATAGTCTAGACACGAGACACAGCCCTGCCCTATGTTGTGCACCCCAATTGACATTCCAAGGAATTTTGATTTGGTCCAGATATGAGCATTGAATTGTATCT
This sequence comes from Eulemur rufifrons, assembly GCF_041146395.1. Taxonomy (NCBI): domain Eukaryota; kingdom Metazoa; phylum Chordata; class Mammalia; order Primates; family Lemuridae; genus Eulemur; species Eulemur rufifrons. The sequence goes on along the minus strand of NC_091010.1, from coordinate 59,975,626 downwards.
TGTTGTTGAAACACTCTGCAAAAAAGGCTGAAATGGGTGGATGATGGGAAACCTGCTCAGCCACAAATGTGACACTGTTTTTGGAAACCCCAGGTACTGGTCCTTTTGAAACTAGTTCTGTATTCTCTTCAGTATCATTTCATAATGTCCAATGACACTGAAAGATTTTGCCCAAAATGGAGTTGTATGGCTTTTTGGCCACTGATCCTTTCCTTCCTGCGTGAAAGGCTGAGAGGTACCATTTCACAACCTGAACCATTCGATCCCTGGGATCCTTCTGGTCACTAATGCTCACAGACAGGTCCGGATGTGCAAAGTCTGCATACGTTTCTAAAAGACATCTTCTTTCAAGAATAAATGTTGGAAGAACTACCTTAGTGAGATCCATTCCAAGCCTAACCTGTGACAAGAGGTGCATGATAACGCTCTTGTGCTCCTCCACTGACCCTGCCTCCCCATCATCGTCTCTATCATCATGTGAATCGCAAAGGTCAGCATCGCTTGTTCCATTGGACATAGAAGAATTCAGTGATTCTGTGGTATCCGGGCGCTTCAGACTATTTCCCGAGCTGCTGTGTGTCAAAACTGAGGCAGATCCAGAAGAATCTATCAGGCGCTTTGGGGATGAGCTACTTTGATGGAATTCGTCAGCATCATAGAACTCATCTTCACTGCTAGAATAAGAAAACTCTGGGACTGTATTTGGAGATAAGTTGACATGGCTTGGAGAAGTGAGACTGCTACTAGGTGGTGAATGGCCACTGCCTGTACTATTTGGTGTTAGAGTCTGATGATGTCCCAAAGTAGCTAATACAGGCCCAGCTGGTAAGGAAGATGGACGCTGCTCGGACTTACACAACTGAGCAGGTTCTCGAGGCAAGACAGTCTGGGAAGGCATTGTGCTGATCACAGGTTCCAAGGGACTAGGCTGATAAACTGCATCTACAGGATTAATAGTACTTATAATTCCATCTGCGTGCTTCTCCGCATTACTCTGGTCTTTAGCAATCTGCAGCAATACAATGCAGTGTTTAATTGATTCTACCATGCTATTTGTTGTCTCTTTGAGAGTTTCGATTTTCTTTCTCTGTTCATCATCTTTGCAGTTTTGAAGCTTGTCATCAAAAAGCTTTAATTGCTCTATCAAGATTTGTAGGTAAGCATCAGCCTCTCTAAGTTTCTTATCAAAGTCTTGAACACTAGGAACAAATCCTGAATCCAAACCTCTGCAAGTGGCCAGCAAGAAAGCCATTCACCAAGGCCCCCTGCCCTCTGTGCCTCCGGGGGAAGCGGCTGGGGGCTGCTTCCGAGAGCCCCTTTTCTTCCCCCCTCAATCAGATCCCTTTGCAGCGCAGACGGTCCAGACAGAGTGCTTTTTTTTTTAAGATAGTATTCTCAGATTGTGACTTAAGAACATCAGCAAGCTTATTAAGAGATATTATAGGAGGATGGAGATCAATAGTTAAATTTAATCATTTAAATTTTAGGGAGGTTTGTGATAAATTAAGAACTTCTTAGGAATAAAGAGTATTAATGTCATAGCATAAAACTTCTGGACATCTGTAAAATTAATAACAAAGTTTTAGAATTCTTAGGAAGTAGTAGTTTATGGTATTAAACTCTTTGAGATCTCTAGCACTCACCACGTTTGTGTTTTACTATAAGTGTGAAGTTCTATCATTTACTAATCAAAGGTATTTTAAAATGGGTAGGCTAAAAGTAAAACTAGGTTGGAATTTTTGTTTTTGCTTTCAAACAGGCAAGTGGAAAGTGGGTGGCAACAGCAACACTTAATTCATATGTCCTATTAGTCTTTATAGTATTTCCATAAGTTATTGTGTATTTCTCCACATAAATATTGAACATGACTAGAGTTTAAAGTGAGTTTGGGGACATCTGTGTTTCCCATTTGTAAGCATGTTGATTTACATTGATAATGGATTGATAGGCAGTTATATTTGGAAGTTGTTTGTGTATAAACAGTGTGCTCTATACTAGAAAAGATAAGAATGTTTTATTAATCACAGTAAATAAGACTACTTGTGGGTAATTCATTGTATTTAAAGGTTATCTAGTGATTCTTAAAATATGGACAGATGGCTTGCTTTCTAAATGAAATGTGAATTATCTGTTATAAATTGAACACTGAGAATGTTGTCAGAAGTCTAAGTAGAAAGCTATCAAGCATAAGGAAGTATGAAGCAGACTTTGAATTTTTGTGATGATATACTCATTTGTGAAACTTATGGAAACTTGCATATTTTAACAAAATTGGCAATCTCTGTAAGATAAAAGTTATATATGTTTGGAAATTGCTAAGGGCAATTCCCCCCATTTAAAAAAAATAAAGCTATAAAGAAGACTGCAGAAGTCAATCATAATTCCACTACCCAGTTAACCTTTTATGAAAACTTATTAAACGCACACATACAGACACTATTTACATATAGAATGTGGTTGTGTGGTCTTTAAAAAAATAAATTGAGATTATTTATTTTATAACCTGCCTTTTCCCTCACTCAGATATACCAAGGGCATATTTCTGTCCCCTTGTATGTGTGTCAATTGTTTTTATGTCTGCAAGATATTTCACTGTGTACCTTAATTTTGTAGTCTGCACCCCCTGGGCTGCAGACGAGTACTGGTCTGTGGCCTTTTAGGAACCGGGCTGCACAGGAGGAGGTGAGCAAGGAGCGAGCAAGTGACAGAGCAAGCAAACTTCATCTGTATTTACAGCCGCTCCCCATCACTCACATCACCACATAAGCTCTGCCTCCTGTCAGATCAGCAGCAGCATTATATTCTCATAGGAGTGTGAACCCTGCTGTAAACTGTGCATATGAGGGATCTAGGTTGCATACTCCTTACCAGAATCTAATGCCTGATGATCTGAGGTGGAGTTGAGGCAGTGATGCTAGCCCTGGGGAGAAGCTGCAAATACAGATTATCATTAGCAGAGAGGTTTGACTACACAGTAAATATAATGCTCTTGAATCATCCCAAAACCCCACACTCCCACACCCCCACCCATACCCCCACCTATCCCTAGTCTGTGGAATAATTGTCTTCCATGAAACCAGTCTCTGGTACCAGAAAGGTTGTGTACTGCTGCCTTAATTCATTTAACCAATCTCCTACTGATAACATTAGGCTTTTTTCCAGTTTTTTGATGTTTTAAAGAAATCTAAAATTAATGTCAGGATATGTTATATTCATGTACATATATTCTTTAAGTCATGGTTTGGCACATTTTTTCTGGAAAGGGCCAGATAGTAAATATTTTGGACTCTGCAGGCCAGTCACTATCACAATTACTCAACTGTACTGTTTTAGTTCTAAAGCTGCCATAGATAAGATATAGACAAATGAGTGTGGCTGCTTTTCAGTAAGACTTCTTTAAAAGCAGCCCACGGACTATAGTTTGTTAACCTCTGACTTAATTCCTTGGTCAAAGATTATGTAAAAACAAAAAGCTATTGCTTAATATTTCAAAATTGCATTCCAGCTAGAATAAGGTCTGTAGATTAGATAATAGTATCATACCAATGTTAATTTTATGACTTTGGTAATTATGCTATGGTTATGTGAGAGAATGTCCTTGTTAGGCAATACACACTTAAGTATTTAGGGAATAAGGGACATCATGTGTGCAACTTAATTTCAAATGGTTCAGAAAAATAATATACAGAGAGAAACAAATATGGCAAAATGTTAATGGGAAATCTGGGGTCAGGATAAATGGGAATTCTTTTACTATTTTTACAACTTTTCTGTAAATTTGAAATTATTTCAAGATAAAAAGTTAGTTTATTTGTAAATAAGTTGTTTTTTTAAAAAAATATCTGTCCCTAAGGCTCTATATTTCCTTAGTAAGATGTAAATCACTTGCAGAAATACAATAATATGTGAAGCTGAGAGTTGACTTGGTGATTCAGAATAACCGTTGTTCCTATTTGACAAAGGGCCCCTTTTAAAAAGGGCAAGAGTTTTCCACTCTGTTGTTTCCATATCAACCTCAGCCTTTGCATACTTTTCTGAGCTTTTTATTTCACTGGAATGGTTGTATAAAGTTTAAATTTGTTTCAAATCAAAAAATTAATCGGAACTTCAGATTTAAAAAGAGAAAACAGAAGAAGAAACCTAAGTATATTTGCAAGGTAATCATTCAGATGTAATTACTTTCCAAACAGGCTTTTGTGGGCATCTCTTTTTATTGTAATATAATGAGAATTCTGGTGGAATAGGTATTGATTTACACTGGGCCAGAAGACCTGGGAATGGTTATCTGCATTTAAAAACCTGCTATTGGCCAGGCAGGGTGGCTCACACCTGTAATCTCAGCACTTTGGGAGACCAAGGCAGGAGGATTGCTTGAGGCCAGAAGTTTGAGACCAGCCTGGGCAACATAGCAACACCCCTGTCTCTAAAACAAAATAAATATAAAAATAAAATAGCCAGGTATGGTGGCGCGTGCTTGTAGTCCTAGCTACTCAGGAGGCCGAAGCAGGAGGACTGCTTCACTTGAGCCCAGGAGTGGGAGGCTGCAGTGAACTATCTCGCCTCCACACTCCAGCCTGGGTGACAGAACGAGACCCCTGTCTCTAAAAAAATAAAAGCCTGCTATTGAAAGTTCAGTTTTATACTGGCGTTGTATACCTACATGTACTGATTATTGTGTCTTAGGTCACAATTCTCCCTTCCCTGCCCCACTACTTTCCAAAAATAAGCTGGAAATAGTTCTCATGCTGTCTTTTTCAGAAACTTATTCGATGAAAGAATATTCAAAATATATCTGGTTACAGTAACAGGGTATTAGTGATCTTTTTACTCTTAGGTTTTTGTTTTTTGTTCAATGTTAACAAGCTCATGTAGGAGAGAACAGTTTGTAAAATAAGAATTATATGGATATATCATTGAAATATATTCTCTTCTTATCCATTGTGTAAAATTATGTCCATGTTAGGAAGGGATTAAAAACAATCAATGTTGTTTCTCCCCCCAGGTGAAAATAAGATGTCCCCATCTGGGTCTAAGAAGAGTTAAAAGGGTGTCAGAGTGTGAGAGCTCTTAAAGGCTATCTTGGTGTGGTTACTAAATTGCTCTGTACAAGACAGATGCACATGCAGCTAGAATTTTTTAACCTGTGACTGACATGGTGGTGAAGTCAAATGTAGGCTGTCTACATTCTTGTGTGTATTGACACCTGCGATTCAGCTCGCTCATGTAATTGCTGTTTAGTTAGCATATGTCAGCAATTCTTGACAATTGATAAAAACTTTTTATGTCATATAAACAGTATTTCTACTTCAGAAATACTTTTTGATTTCAACAAGATTCAGGCCAGTTGATACAGGCTAAACCACAGAGAGTGTATCCTACCTTTATAATTTAATTTAATTAATACAGCACTTTGAGTTTAATGAGATTTTATATGATAGTCTCCAGTACAATGCCTAGTAAGCTAGAATTTGTTAGAGAAAAATGATACTCACTGAAGTTAGTTTAGACAAAAAGAGGGTACTTTCTCTAAGGATACTGGGTTGTTTCCTTGGACCTCAAGGGCAGGCATCAGGGCCACTATTTGTGGCTTTGTGGGTTAGACTTACACAGCTTTAAGCAGGAGTACAGCCAGGCCTTATAAACAAACTGGAACCAGAGACTATACCACTATCAGGCTAGTCTCCTCTCTTCTGTCTGCTCCTGGCTGTCTGTGGGCTTTATTCTTCACTCTGGAGACTGGCATTCTCCACTTCCCAGTCCATGAGAACATATACAGATGCCAACGGCTACAATTATGTTTATTTAATTCAAGGAATCTCTGAATGTGAATTCCAAACATTCAGAAAGGAGCTCTGATTGGTGCTGCTTGGGTCAGGTGTGTGCCCCTGGACTCTAATGAGACAGGGCAGTGGAACACGTTATATAAGCATGGCTGTTCCCGCTGTAACCATAGGCAGGATTCGAGGGTTGCAGAGTTAGTCCCAAAGCTGGGGAGGACTTGGCAAACATTGGTGTCAATTTTACTTAGCATATAGTGTTTAATAATATTATTAATTTTATTTCTTCTTTCTCTTATAAAATGTCAGTCATGCCACAAAGTACAGGTTTCAGGAACATGTTTATTGCAAATAGATATTGTAAACTTCATATTTATTTATTGCAAGATAACATCGTTGGACCTTTTATTTAATAGATTATCAGAATATATAGAATTCTGTGAAATGCTCTATGAAGTATTGCTTTTTTTTTCCTAGTAAAATGTGTTCTATTATAATCAGGGTAGGATTTTTCTCTTCCATTAAATCTCAGCTGATAGATATCATCATGGTGATTTTAATTTCCTGATATACTTCTTGTCTCCATCTTTTTGCTCTAACAATGCTGTAATGGCCCAGAATGATAGCTTTCCCCATATATAAGTATTTAAAATTATAAATTATCTCTAAACACTGCTTTAGTTGCATCCCACAAATTTTAATTGGTTATATTTTCATCATTCAAAACATTTTCTGATTTCTCATGATTTCTTCTTTGATTCATGCATTATTTAGATGTGTATGGTTTTACTCTCCAAATATTTGGGATTTTCCTAGTTACTATGATTGATTGATTTCTAATTTAGTTCCATTATGATCAGAGAATATACCCTGTATATTCTGTATAAGTTAAGTCTTTTTTAACTTGTTGACACTTATTTTGTGACCTTTCCACATCTTGGCAGATTTATCATGTGCACTTGAAAAGAATGTATTTTGCCATTGTTGAGTATAGTGTTCTGTAAATGTCAATATGTCAAGGTTCATAACGTTCAAATGGTCTGTGCCTCTGCTTATTTTTTCTAGTTATATTGGTTGCTGAGGGTGTGATGGAGAAACAAGTTATACCTCTAATGACAGGTTTAGTAAAGTTACATTGCAAAATGATGTACATACGAGACTAGGAGGAATTTGTAATTATGTTTTATAATCTACCACAAGGTTCATTTTACTGTTCTCTGTACTTTTTTATATATTTGACATTTTCCATAATCTTGAAAACCAAAACCTCTCAGGTGATGATATCATATTCCAGGGAGTGCATGCCACATGCTTCAGCAAACAGGAAAAATATGTAGAATTTCTATTTTTGTTTATTTTTTATGTCATCATTTTAAAAATTCTTATTTTTGGCATGTATTTTATAGTACATGGTATAGCCAATAGTCATGTATAATTTTAAAATAGAGATACATATAGGAGAGAATCGTATAGTGTAATTTATTTTTTTACTATTCTTGTTTAAAAATAGTAGTTTTACCCCAGAGGAGATATCAATTTTGTTCCAAAAGTCATGTATCATTTAGATGATCTTGTAAACTCTAGCCTAAATTTTACATTAAAATAACAATATTTTTGTGTGATTTTCATTTTTAAATGCCTTGTTTTATCACGTTTTTAATTAAGAGGTATTGTTATACTCTGAAACTTTTGAATCACTGTCAGAACTTAAAGCAGTAAATTCTATTTCAGGGAATGCTGAAACTATAACTCCAAAATTAGATAGGTTAGTGGTGTGCAAGCTTAAAAAAAGTAAACAAAATAATCTAACAAGAAAAGAGGTAAAAGAAACAATGTCTTGTGTTCCCTGTATAAATGTGAAATTAAGAGCATTTGCTAATAATCAGTAATAAAAATTGGGGAGAAAAGGAGGTAATTTAGTATTTGCCCTGATTATTCCTACTGAAAACTTTATCTCTTTTTGTATCTGGAATGTTTATTTCCAATATCATTTGAAGTAAGAAAAGAAAAGGAGAAAATATTATTTGCCAGTAGAAAATAAATTAAGAAACTAAAGTACACTTGTTACTGAAAATTCAGCACTTGTCCCCAAGGCCACATCGGAAGAACAAGGACAAGTGGTTTGAGGAAAAGAAAAGAGAAGTTTATTAATTTGCTGGCAAATTAGGAGGATGGTAGACTCTAGTCTTAAAGTACCACTGTCCTATCTATAAGCAGAAATACAGAGCTTTTAAAGGGAGTTTTCAGATTCAGGATAGTGCTGTTTAACTGTAGCATCTCTGGTTAAGATAGTCTCATGACCTCTGCCCAGACAGTTGGGTTGAGCCATCTCACGTGGTCCAAAAAAACAAAGAACACTCTTCTGCTCCTCCTATTACTGGCCTCAGGCAGGAAAGCAGATTTTAATTCCCAAAAAGGGTGAGGGGGGGTTTAAAGAGACAGTTCATAAAACATTTTACCCTTTTTCAGCCCATTACCTTTGTTATATACTAATACCTATACTAGCTTCAGTTCACTTCTCAACCCATCCCATGAACCTACGTTCTATTTTTAAGAGCAAACAGTAAATCACAAAAATGACATTCCAAATCCAGGTGTTAATTTTTAAAATTTATAATATTCAGACCCATACAATTTAATTTTTTACCCATTTGCTACTCTTAGATTTCTGTAACTAGAAAAATTAACATTCTAAAATTTGGCAATCTTTATATTAAGAATATATTTATGTTCCTGGATTTAAGAGAATGTGTCCTTAAGGGCTTTGTTAAAAGCCCTTTAGTAAAGCACTTTAATTAACGTTATATGGTAACTATTTGCTATATCTTAAGGTAGGAACTAGATGGATGTTTTGGGAGATTTAAACACAAATGATGTTTTTTGGAGGTGTTTTGTCTTTTGTAAACTTGCAGGGAATCCAAAATTTGACCACATTTGCCATTTCTTGAGCATAATATCATTAAGATTTTCCTTAAAATAAAAACAACTTTACAAAACCTATTAACACCCAAATTAAAGAACAAATTCCAATAAGGGTTCTTTTACCAGCCAATAGCATTAGGTAGGAAAATTGAATCTCTAGCTAAGTGGGATTTATATATTAAAGCAATCCAGACAGTGATACATTTGGATATTAGCAGAATATTTGGCAAAGTCCTTTTTGAGATATCCTTGAAGAACAGGACTAAGAAATATGGGCTGGAGGATAATACAATTAGACTGATTTGTAATTGAACTCAGTGAACACTGATTTAATTCTTGTCATCTGAAGAGATGTGGTGTTGTCAACAGAAAAGAACCCAAACTCTGTAGAATAATTTAAAGAAGTTTATTCTGAGCCAAATACGTGTGACCATGGCCCGGAGAGCCACACCCAAGAAGCCTTGAACAAGTGGTCTCGCCATGGTTGGGTTACAGTCTGATTTTATACATTTCAAGGAGACAGGAATTATATGTAAAGTCACAAATCAGTACATGGAAGGCATACAGTGGTTTGGCCCCAAAAGGCAGGACATCCCAAAGGGGAGAAATGCAGGACTGGTGGGTTTAAAGATTCTTTGATTTGTAATTGTTTAAAGAAATGAAACTTTGTCTAAAGGCTTGGAATGTTTTATGTTTAGATAAGGAAGTCTGTTAATCAGAGACAAGCCCCCTGACGTATATTTGTTGTGTCAGTTGAGGACCTGCAGGTTTGTCTTGCATAGCCTTAGGCCTGTTAATGACTTACAAAGGCTATCTCCAGGAAGGGAGGGGGGCATGATGAAGCATGTCTTACTTCCCTTCTCATGGCCAGCAACTCAGCTTTAGGATATTTCTGGGGTCCTCTTGACCAAAAGGTGGTCATTCAGTCAGCTGGGGGAGGGGGGGTAAGATTTTATTTTGGTTCACAGCTTTTTATCTTTTTTTTAAACCCATGATTTGTATTAGGACAAATAGCATGATGATTTTTTTTTAAGTTCACAGATGATGTTAATCTGAGATATTTATTCCTAATAAATTAAATGACAGATTTGTTTATAAAACAAAATGATCTTGATGAGTTAGAACAGGGCATCTTATTAATAAGATAACTCTTTTTTTAAATTGAGACAGTCTCACTATGTTGCCCAGGTTGGTCTCAAATTCCTGGAGTTAAGGGATCCTCCCACTTCAGCCTCCCAGGTAACTGGGATTATAGGTGCACACCACTGGGCACAAGGTAACTGTTAATAATGCATAAATGTAAACTCTTTTTTTGGCCTCACCCTAAAAAAGAAAATTTAAGAATGCACCATAAAAAGTAGAGTTTCCAAAGCACATATAATGATGTATATTATACCCATTATATTTGAAAAAAGCAAGATTCAAAATTATATTCACAATATATGATTATATTCATGATGTCTCAGTTTTATTGAGACAGTTCTCAATTTTGTGTTAAAATATATAATCAAAAATAGAACATATTAACAGTAGTTCTAGATAATATGATTAGGAGTGATTTTCTTTTCATTTGCCTTTCTGTTTATTTCCAAGTTTTCTACAGTAAACATGGAATATGAAGACAAAGTGTTTAACTTTTTTGATGACTTAAATGTGTAGTCTAAGAATATGTTAATATTATTACAATAAAGATTTCTTCCCACCTCTATTTAACTTTAATAATAGTTGCCATGATATAAAAGTCAGCATCAGCTGTGGTACTCTCAGTGTATTACTGTTTTCTCACTCCACTACTATGAATCCATTGAATCTGTTTTCCTTTTTTCCCCCTTTATCAAAGGTTGAATTAATAAAAGGGAATTTACAAAGTGTTGGACTTACACTTCGTCTTGTCCAGTCAACTGATGGATATGCTGGGCATGTCATAATTGAAACTGTGGCCCCAAACTCGCCTGCTGCAATTGCAGATCTTCAGCGGGGAGATCGACTTATTGCTATTGGAGGTAATTATGCTAATATGCAATATACTTTACGTTTACAGATAAACTAGAAAGTAGATGTGAGGTTGTTCTTCTCTTCCTTCTTCCTTATTTCTGTAATATGCATATGTTGCTTTTATAATGGAAAGAAAGTAATAAACTGTATTATAAATAAAAATCTGAAGGAGGGCTTCAAAATACTTTAAAAATATATATGCCATTTTAGTCCTAACATATAAATCTTTAAGATACTTTAGACTACTTTTGCATAACCTCTCTAATTTCCCTTCCCTTCCCACCTTCTACTACTCTATTTTTTATCAAATGTGAAAGTAAGGGTAAGTCAATGGTTACTTTCAGTATGACCACCATCATTACTACTCTGAGCCTAAAATTGGTAGTATTAGCACTACTATCCACCTCAGTCAGGACCGCATTATAAACAGGAGAGAAACTAACATTCCTTGTCCAGGAGAGCACACTCAAACTGTCCTGTGGCTCCATATTGTCTGAGTGGCCAGCCATTTATTAATATGTTGTTATCAGAGTTTAACTCTAATCAGTGGTGGAAACATGTGTTACTTGCATCCTCTAAGTTGGATTGTTATCAACAACAATAAAAACTCTGTGGATACGCAGATTATTTGCTTGTATGAATATGTCTAAGCAGTGGGACTCAGCGTGGTGCACAGCAGTGGGGGAAAGTCCCAGCCTTTTCAGACCTTTGTAGTACCTGCTTCACGCATTCTAGGCTTGTCAAGAGATTTCTTGAACACATGGTTGGTCACAGTTGATCTTTTAGGGGGAATGTGATATGTTCTTTCACAGCTAAGACAATAAATAAGGTAGAGCAGTTCCCAAACCAAGGAGCAATTACCCTTGGTTATATGTCAAAGAAACTTTCTTTGATTCAAATCCATCATGATGGTAAAATAATGAAAATTATGTAGTTGCACACCTGGGAGCGCAACTAAGTTAACATTTTCACATGGAAATTCCTCTGATCAAAGCATAAGCAGTGCTTCTCAAACTTTCATGTGTATGCCAGTCACCCAGACATGATGTTAAAATGTACATTGTGATTCAGAGACCTGGAGCAGGCCTGAGAGTCTGCATTTCTAACAAGCTCCCAGATGTTGGTGATGCATAGCACTTAGGCGGAGCCTAGATACAGACTTCATCCATTATATAGTTGTTTAATAAAATAATAGCCACAAGAATCTCCCACCACTAAAACCATAATTCAATATAAATTTTTTATGTCTATACATACACCCTGTTTTGGTTTTACCTACAAGATAAAATTAATATTTTTTATTTTTTTATATCCTCTTTTGGGTTTTGTTTCAATTACACAAGTAGTAAATACCTATTATGAAAAATAAATACATAAATCCAAGCAATATAAATGTATGCAAAGTGAAAAATCAAAAGTTATCCCTTCACATCATTTGTAACATTTATAAATATACATATATTTATTGACATGAGGGGAGGGTGTAATACACATTCATGTTTAAAACTTGGAACGTAACAGAAAAACTTTTATATGTCTCTTTCTTGACTTTTTTCTGTACATAAATATATCCCCTGCCCCAACTCCAGAAAGCAAATTGAAAACTTACTCTATGTATTTTTTGTAATGCTCATTATTTCTTTTAATATGTCATAAACTTTGCTCCATGTCAACGAGTATTTTTCAAAAAAGTTTTTATAGTTATAATTCATTTATATGGATATATAATAGTTTTTAAAATATTTAGTAACAAGGGATTGATGATAGTTGAAATAAGATTGGTAAAATGTTATATTTGAAGTTCAGTAGAATTCATTTTACTGTTTCCTCAACTTTTGAATATGTTTGAAATATTCCAAAAGAAAAATCCAGACTTGGATGACTCAGCCCTGAGAGGTATGTGGCCATATCCATAAAGCACCTGCTGATTGAAGAAGAGATGAGGGCAGATTTTTTTGGTCATAAAAAATGGGTTTAGATGGGGCACAGTGGCTCACAACTGTAATCCTAGCACTCTGGGAGGCCAAAGTGGGAGGATCGTTTGAAGTCAGGAGTTCAAGACTAGCCTGAGCAAGAGTGAGACCCCCATCTCCACAAAAAATAGAAACATTAGCCAGGCATGGTGGTGCACACCTGTAGTCCCAACTACATGGGAAGCTGAGGGAGGAGGATCACTCAAGCCCAATAGTTTGAGGTTGCAGTGAGCTATGATGACACCACTATACTCTAGCCCCAGGGTGACAGAGTGAGACTGTCTCCAGAAAAAAAATGGGTTCAGATTTAGTTGAAGTTTTTGCCTACTACAGATCATTAGGGAGATTTGTTTTTCATTTATGCATATGTCAAACTACAGTTTTGCTGGGACATAGTGTGATTAGAGGGAAGTAGTAGAACTTAGGGCTGGATAAATCAAAAAGAGCCATATTAGAAAGGTCTAAATTTCAGGGTGATGAGTTTGTAGGCTAAAAGTTTTTGAACCAAAGCTTTAGAAAAATTTGGCAGTGGTATGTTTGGTGATTAAAGTAGGAAAGATCTGAGTGAGGGACTGCGGTTAAGGACTGTTTATTACTATAGCTGAGGCCAGAGATCAGGAGGATCTGAACAGGGAAGGAAAATAGGCTGAAATTCTGAGTTAGAATTCCCAGCTAAATGGATCTAGGGAGTCAGTCAGCTCTATCTCCAGGATTCACATGGGGTTACCTGGTAATGGCAAGTTGATTCACAGTAGTGAAAGCAGAGGATGAGATAGTCAAAGAAGAACTTAACTATGCTGAAAATGTAGTGACCAACAAAACATCCAGGTGGTGTGACTTCCAGAGGTTGGGAATATAGGACTAAAGAAGGGAGGAAACCAGCCAAAGAAAAAGTTGATAGTTTTTGAAACTACTGGAGTGGCTGTAATTAGCAGGGAGAGAGCAAAAAAGGCTGAGAGAACTAGTAACAGACAAACCTTGATAACATAAGGGGCAGGTCCTATAGGTGGAGTACAAGAAACCAAAGGAGAGATGATCAGAATTTAGTACAGTGTCATGGAAACTAAGGAAAAGGAAATTTTTAAAGGAAGGAAGAAAAAATGTGAGTGAGGATAAAATATGACTATGAAGACTACAAAGGAAAAATTTTGTCAAATTTCATGATGAATATTTTGTAAATAAAGGCACATTTAGCTACAATTTCCCATTTTCCCTATGTATGGCGACTTTTAGGACACCCTCTATATACAAATAATGGGATACTTCCTCCTCTGAAATAAGATAATAAAAATTATTAGCAGGAAGAAAAGACAGCTTCTTGTTGATCTTTTTGGTAAATAAGGTGACATCATCTGCAGAGTAAAAGAGAGTAGAAAGGGTGGGCTTTCGGGAAACAGGAAAGGTTTGCAGCTAGTGTTTTGAAGACTTAGTTGTTCATAGAACAATCAAAAGGATGCTAAGCAGCACTGAACACCTTGCTGAAGATGGATAGCATGACTTGCTGCTAGATCCAGGTGGTGAGCTCAGGAGCAGGAAGGGGGAATGGTGGAGCTGGGAAAGCTGGAGATCAAAAAGACAGGTATGTAGTAAAGAGGAAAGGGCTAGGACAAGAGAATGAAAATTATTGGTGAGAACATCATTGTAATCTTGAGACTGAGGTTGTGTAGAAAAGCAGGTGGGATCAGGAGGCCAAATAGGACCTTGAGAAGAAAGGAGGAATGATTGGGCCAGGAAATTGCCAAAAAACAGGTTCAGTTAGCAGACAGGATGCGAAGATGTCAAAAATAGGAGACTGTGATCAGAGAGTAATTGAAAATGAAAGCTCTTTGATGTGGAAAAGTTCTTAGTGATGCCCAGGTTAAAGGCTGATCTTCCCAGGTAGCTGAAATAGGAGAGGACACAGATTAAGGAACTCTGAAGTCAGGTTATTAGAAGGGGCTGGTGTTACTTCTATTTACTTAGAACGGCCTTAAGATCTTTGGAAAACAAAGAGCCCTTCTTACCTTTTTCTAAGTCCTTCATAAAGGGATCTCTTCGGTAAGTGCTATTTTGGTGAGGGTGGGAAGAGTGGCAGGAAACAAACAGTATTTAAATGATAATACACCTAGAATGTCTCTAGAAGAATATGCCAGAAGTGCTAGTATGGGCTACCTCAGGAAAGGGACAATATGGCTGGGAGATAGAGGTGGAAAGGAGATTTTTTTCACTATACATCTTTTTGTATCTTTTGAATTTTAAACTATGTTAGTGTAACAATTAGAATTAAAATAACATTAAAATTTAAGATAGATATTACAGATGCAGATAGTAACCAACTTTAAAACAATTTATCCTGTACTTGTTCTTTCTGGTCCTGACAAAGAATCCCATATTCATAGTCTTTTGCTACATTTATTTCAAGCATTCGTCTCTTAATTTGAATCACTCATCACATATTTTGTAATGCCTGAAGTATCTTAAAATTTCCTTCAGTAGAGTCACAGCTTCTCATCATTCTGAGTCTAGTTTTAACCATTAATAAAATTCTTTTAAATAGGTCTCACTCTGTTCAGTTCAAACTAAGAAATGTCAGTCTAACCTAAGGAAGGAAGGAATGGGAAACAGGAGTTAGCAGCTTGGCACTCTTAGGGATTCTGTGTCATCTGGTTTGAAAAGGTAATTCATTTCCAGGATATCGGCACATTCAGGTTTTGAGAATCAGTACACTGATTCATCCAAAGCTAAATAAAATATTTTTGAGATTTTCCTATTACTCTTCCATTAGTTAAATAATCAGAGGTAATGGCAATTATATTTAACAAATTTAGGCAATTTTTATTACAGTAGTTTACATGCTTTCCCTTTTAAAATCTTAAACCAGGTGTGAAAATCACATCGACGTTGCAAGTGTTGAAGCTCATCAAGCAGGCTGGTGACCGGGTCCTGGTGTACTATGAAAGGCCTGTGGGCCAGAGTAATCAAGGTGCAGTGCTGCAAGATAATTTTGGACAGTTGGAAGAAAACTTTTTGTCAAGCTCATGCCAACCAAATTATGAAGAGGAAGCCACCGGGCTGGCAGTAGATGCTGAAAATAGAGAGCTGGATTCTGAATTTGAAGACCTGGCAAGTGATGTCAGAGCACAAAATGAGCTCAAAGATGAGGCACAATCATTAAGTCATAGTCCCAAACGTACTCCAACAACACTTTCTCTTAAACCCCTTGGAGCTATATCACCAGTTTTAAACCGTAAATTAGTTGGGGGAGGTCACCCACTACCACCAAAAATTCCACCCAAAGAAGGAAATAAACCCTCACCCCTAAAATCTTCTGAGACAACAGACCCAGCACAAGTGTCAAAACCTACCCAAGGATCCACTTTTAAACCACCTGTGCCACCACGACCACAAGTGAAAGTCCCTTTGCCTTCCACTGATACCCCAAATCAGGCAGAACCAGATGTGCTTGTTGAAAAGCCAGAGAAGGTGCTGCCTCTTCCTCCTCCTACAGATAAATCGGAAAAGCAAGCAAAAGGTATGGATCCAACGGAAGATACAGCTACATCTAAACAGTTTTTAGCAAAGCAAGAAGTGGGTAAAGATTTTACTTCAGAAAATTCCTGCCCTACTAAGGACAGTTCTGATGACCGTCAAACGTGGGAATCGTCAGAAATTCTTTATCGTAATAAGCTAGGAAAATGGACAAGAACCAGAGCATCCTGTTTGTTTGACATAGAAGCCTGCCACAGATACTTAAACATTGCACTGTGGTGCAGGGATCCTTTTAAGTTGGGGGGTCTCATCTGTTTGGGGCACGTTAGTTTAAAACTTGAAGAAGTGGCTTTAGGATGCCTCGCTACATCAAACATGGAATACTTTTCAAAATTCAGACTAGAAGCCCCCTCACCTAAGGCTATAGTCACTAGAACCGCACTACGAAATCTGAGTATGCAGAAGGGATTCAATGACAAATTTTGCTTTGGTGACATTACTATTCACTTCAAATATTTAAAAGAAGGAGAAACAGACCACCATATAGTTACTAACATAGAGAAAGAAAAAGAACCTCATTTGGTCGAAGAAGTTTCCGCTCTCCCTAAAGAGGAGCATTTTGTTGGACAGGTAGGTTTAACAGAAAGCAAACATAGTTTCCAGGATACTCAGTTCCAGAACCCAACTTGGTGTGATTACTGTAAGAAAAAAGTTTGGACTAAAGCTGCTTCACAGTGTATGTTTTGTGCTTATGTTTGCCATAAAAAATGTCAAGAAAAGTGTCTAGCCGAGACTCCTCTTTGTGGAGCAACTGATAGGCGAATAGACAGGACTCTGAAAAACCTCAGACTGGAAGGACAGGAAACCCTTTTAGGCCTGCCTCCTCGTGTTGATGCTGAAGCTAGCAAGTCAGTTAATAAAACAACAGGTTTGACAAGGCATATTATCAATACTAGCTCTCGTTTGTTAAATTTGCGTCAGGTCTCTAAAACTCGCCTTTCTGAACCAGGAACTGATCTTGTGGAACCTTCACCAAAACATACACCCAACACGTCAGACAACGAAGGCAGTGACACAGAGGTCTGTGGTCCAAACAGTCCTTCTAAACGGGGAAACAGCACAGGAATAAAGTTAGTGAGAAAGGAGGGTGGTCTGGATGACAGTGTTTTCATTGCAGTCAAAGAAATCGGTCGTGATCTGTACAGAGGCTTGCCAACAGAGGAAAGGATTCAGAAACTAGAGTTCATGTTGGATAAACTGCAGAATGAAATTGATCAGGAGTTGGAACATAATAATTCTCTTGTTAGAGAAGAAAAAGAGACAACTGATACAAGGAAAAAATCACTTCTTTCTGCTGCTTTGGCTAAATCAGGTGAAAGACTACAAGCTCTAACACTTCTTATGATCCACTATAGAGCGGGCATTGAAGATATAGAAACTTTAGAAAGTCTGTCTTTAGACCAGCACTCCAAAAAAATAAGCAAGTACACAGATGATACAGAAGAAGACCTTGATAACGAACTAAGCCAACTAATGGACTCTCAGCCATTCAGCAGCATATCAGATGACTTATTTGGCCCATCTGAGTCTGTGTAACAGTCTATTTAAGCTTTTCCGATGATTGGGGGAAAGTTGCATCTAAAGTACCACAGATAAAACCACATTTGAATCCTCTTATAACGCACTTTGGCCTGCTTCTCCACAGTTACTTGCTTGTGTAAGAACAAGAATGAAAAAGGTGGTTTTCCAGCAGAAACATGACCAGCTCACTAATTGGTTGTTTTGGATTGCATTTATAGCAATGCTTTTTTGGGTTTATACTGGGAATTTATTTTTACTAATTTATTTTTAACTTTTTCTAATTATGTAAGCTAACTTTTCATGTTTATGTATGTGTGATGTCTCATTGTGTTACTTTCCTTCCTCTTGGTTTTTGAAACAGTGTGAAATAGTATACTGTCCAGATTCTTGAAATATTTTCATTTCCATCATGGTTATAACAAATTTGCTGCATGCCCAAATTGACAACAGCAATCATTGAGGGAACAGGTTTTGAATCTTTCTTTTGTTTTATGAAGTATGTCATCTCTACTTGCTTGAGATTTTTGTTATTTGGGGGATTTGGGAGGGCTTTTTTTTGTTTTTGCCAAATGTAACATGAAAGCACATGCTGCAGCTTTAGTCTGTTATGCTGATTTAGTAAAAAATTTTTTACATATATTGCTTGCTTTCAATGCTTCTGTGAAATTTTTTTCTAAAGCTTTTGTGCAACTGAAGTATAGTAAAAATATGGCAATTTTGAAGAGCTTTCATTGAAAAATAAATGTAATAGGGAATAAATGTAGAATGCAGTTGGTCAAGAATTTTGTAGAGAGGATAACAAGACTTAATTGCTGAAAACAGTAACCAGTAGGATTTTAAAATACAATCTTTTAAAGTGTTGCTTTCCTTTTAAATGGAAGTTCTAAATATCCATGATTATTTTTCATCTTCAGTTCTCCCATAGGAAATAAAGCATGTGCAAGGATAAAGTTTCAGAGGACTGTTCTTAAAATGACTGTATTGATAAGTAGTTCTGGCTGGTTTTGTTTAGAAACATTTTCATGTAAGAGTATTGTGAAGGAGAGGAATCATGCAAAATATATTTATTGCTTTGTCTAGAGTCTTACAGGCTTTACGGAATGGTGATCATTCTGAATACTTCTTTAGTTCAGACTGTATTAAGATAAAAATAGACAGTACCAATATATAGGAATTGGGACCAGTTCTCTGAAAATGAAGATCTGAGCTAATACCTGGTTCCATCTTATGGATCCCAGTAACACACATGGCTGGGGGAAAATGTGTAAGCTTGACCTCTGTTTAAGAAGCATACCTTAGAAGTTTGGGGCTGTTATATACCTATAAAATAGACATGTATATGTTTTTCCCTTGTGTAGGTAACTGCTATGATGATTGGATATATAGTGTAATTGACATGAATTTAAAACTAGATGGAACAGCTTTTATGGTTGGCAGGAAAAAGCATAATGTAATATTAAAGATTGTGTCCCAGGTCTATAGTCCAGAACTCTATGTAAGAGTTTAAGTTCTTCCATTAATGAACAGCAACCATAGGCAAGTCACAAAAGGGTGTCATGCTTCAGTATCCCCATCTCTAAAATGAGAATACTACTTTACCTCACAAGATTGTTTTGAGGAAGACAATAGCATAACTGCAAAGTGCTTTGAACAGTAAAAAGCTATACAAATAAAAAGTATAATGAGAAAAACATTTTTGAGGGTAGAAAAGTTATTCTACTTTTAAAATCAATAGCCAACTCTCATACCTATTGTTATTTTATCAAGTGAAATATTGATACACTAAATACCTTTCCTGGTCAAGTTTATAACAAAAATATGTCTATTACCCCCCTTTTTAAAAGAACACTGCTATAGGAGACTTTACACACCAAATTCCCTGAAAGCTGAAATGTTCCATAAACATGCTTGAAACAATCTACCCAATGTATAACCACATTTCATCCTATAAAAAATAACCATTGATAACATGGAAGGTGGCGTGTCTAAGTAGCTGGTGTTTATTGACTAAACCATTGGATGTTTTAGAGATACCCAAGCATGCTGCTGAAACATGCATTTGAAAGAGCCGTAGAAATAATGCAAAACTTTGGTTTCATAAGAACCTACTAATATTTTAAAAGTATTTAACTCTGTAAAACCACAGTTATGGAAAGCTCAGTAATGCTGCTAATGACATTTGTAAAATATACCTTTAACGTAGTGCAATATTTTTATATCTACTGGGAGAAGGCAGTAGAGGCATCGCAGTTGTACTTCAGTGCAAGGGGGGAACACTATAGAGAGCCTAGAGTGTATAGTAAGGTATAAGGCTTCAATGGAAAAAGTTGTATTATATTACATTACTGATGTAATCTTGCTGCCATGCTATGTTATCAATAGCTAAAAAAATAATAAAGACTACCACAGAAAACAAGAATATCTTCATTTGCTAACATTTAAAAAGGGATTGCTACACCTCTATGGTATAATTTGGCCATGCAGACAAGCTTATCAAAGCCCACTTTTGCTAAACAAAATTGCTATTTTACAAATTTCTCAAAAGCATTGTTTCCTTGTCGATTATCAAATTTATGGATTTGCCTGCTATATGTTAGCAATGAGACTATTTAAAGTGTATTTTCTACATTGGTATTTAGATGAATGGGTTAGACAAACTGAGCAACATTTTAGCAATCATAATAGGCTACATTTCTTCATATCAAGCCTTATATTCTTCAATATCAGAACCACTTGAAATACTATATGGATATTTTGTGACTCTGGGAGGAGAAAACAACTTTAAAATATTGAGAGTACTGTCAAGTTCTAAATTTATATCTGAACTTTTTGAAGGCAATTTGAGAATATTTGGCCTTCACTAATACTAAGATAATAAAAAATAAAATCTTAAGTCCCCTAAAAGGGAGTAAATTTAAAATCAATTTAAGAATATATTGTTTTGGGGCAGGGCATGGTGGCTCACACCTGTAATCGTAGCATTCTGGGAAGCCAAGGCAAGGAGGATCACTTCGGGTCAGGAGTTCGAGATCAGCCCAAGCAAGAGTGAGACCCTGTCTCTACAAAAAATAGAAAAATTAGTCGGGTGTGGTGCCATGCACCTATAGTCCCAACTAGTTGGGAGGGTAGGACAGGAGGATGGCTTGAACTCAGCCGTTAGAGGCTGCAGTGAGCTATGATCATGCCACTGCACTTTAGCCAGGGCAATAAAGGAAGATTGTCTCAAAAAAAAAAAAGTCTTAATTTCTAAATTGAGAGAATAGCTTTCCTTACCTTTTGAGTCATAGATCCCCTTTAAGATCTGATTAAAGCTGTGGACTTTTATCCCCAGAAGATATACATGTACACACCATTCAAAATGTCCCTAATTCCAAGGGTTTTACACAACCCACGTTAAGCACCATTAATATGTCAAACAGCTGGATATCATACTTACTTTCCTCAGATACAGTTACTTGTTTAGAATAATCGAGACAACACTAAGTTTATGGATGAAAGGATAACTTACTGGTCTTTTCCACATTGACATAATGTAGCTAGTTACATATTCCAATTTAAAACAAATCGTGGAAAACCAAAACACATGGTCAGACTAACCTGGAGTGGCTTTTACCTGATGCCTGTAAGCACAGAAGAATAGTTTTAAATTAAATATCCACAGTCAAAATGATACCACCTTAGGTATTTTATTCCAACAACATTTGGTTTATAAAAGAATACAAACTGGCACAGTACATTGTTCAGAAGATTTATTAAGTAAACTAGCTAAAACATGACTTGGACAGATATACTTAGCAGTCAAAAGAAAGTTGAATATTCATTGCTACCTCATCTGTTTATTACCAGGTACAAACATAAAGACCACCTCTGTTCAAAAAACATGTTCAGATTGCTAGGTGTTCTTTGTTCTGATACATACATTTTTTTTAAAATCCTTTTCACAATCTTGCTAACCCAGAATATTAGTCATATAAAAGACCTTGTAAATTTTTTTCCTCAGATACAACATATCTTTTACTTCCAAAACATTTCTGAAAAATTCATGTATGTCTTAACCCAAGGGATCAACATCAGGCCTGCCTTTGCCATTCTTACAGAGGCTGAGCCTTAAAGCCAAAAATAAAACTGGAATAAAGTGTATGGTATTAGAGGAAGGAAGAATCAGAAACCCTCATGAAGAACCAACTGGTATCACGTTCCTTGTTAAGGCTCTCCCCCCCTACAGAAGTAGAAACTGTCTTGCCTTTTTTTTTTTTTTTCCGGCCACATAAGAGTGCCACGCCATCTTGTGTACGTTGCTCATTGCAAATAAGTGAATAAGGAAGCTTGTTTGCTTCAAACACGCTGCACTTGGAAACCAGACTTCAAATCTGGAAGCCACACACACAAGCTTCATGAAGCAAAGAAAGTATCAGCTGCTTTCCTGGAGAATAAGCAATGGTCCTAAGGTTGAGGAGTCTTTGTTCTAAAGTTCTTTTGCTCCTTGATGTCCAAGTTAACACAAACACAGTTTTAGCTTAACAAAACTGACATTAATTTTTGTTTATGATTATAGAACTGCAGAATTAACAAGTAGTTAATTTGAGACATCTTCACACTCCAGTCATATCTCATACAAAACAAAAACTGACAATGTTCACTAACAGTATTTGCTGTTGCACTGAAAAGGCACATCAATATTTTGTCACGCTTAGAAAAACTATACTACGCTGCACACTAAATGATACTGTTAACACAACATTTTTACATGTTTGGTTTTTCTTTTCTGCCTGTGAAAGGGGATGAGTCCTGACCACCCTTTTTTTTTTTTAACCCATTTTCCTAATATATGATCGAAGACAAACAATTTCATTCTTCCCATCTTCATTAAAAATTTGTTTTCACATTGATGTGAACAACTTTCAGGAAGTCTAGAAAATAATTTTAGAACGTAAAAGTAATAGATCCCTAGAAAACACTTGGATAGCCTGCAAACAGGTATAGTCTAATAGTATAGTCTGATTTTCTAAGTCAGCAGCTATTGGCCTATCAAGTTTCTTTTTGTAAAACTTGAACTAGGTGTTGATAAACTTTATCATGGTTTAAACTACCTTAACAGTGTTACATGTACCCTCAATTTTCTTTCATCCAGTAAGAATCAAGTATATATCTTAAAGGGAAAGCTGCTAATTCAAAACATTTGGGTGCTTTTCTCTGCTTTCAGAACAGTTACTATTTTTCCCTTGTTGGCTTTAATGTTTGCTGCCAACCACATGACATGTAAACATAATTTACAACCATCTCTTTCCAGGTAGGTGATTATATAGAAAACTAATGCCACTTAAGATTTATGGATAAATCCAAAAGATGACTGACTCAAGTTCTTGTCCCCTGCACATGAATAACTAGCTTTTAACTCATAAATATGCTGATAGTAACTACAAGTTAAATAACACTCATTGTCTATATAATATATGCTGTCTTACTTGATTCTGTTTTCCAGACTTCCTTCTAGTTTCTCTTGTTGGAAGAGTCTCAGAGATAATGTGTGCTTTAATTTTAAACACTCATTACCAATATTCAGAAAAAATATAAGATTTTTGCCCAAGTGTTCATGAATGTAAGTTAAAAAATTATATTTGATTTGGATTCAAATATTTATAGATTTACACTATACCTATTTCGTCAAAATATATTGTATAATATTTAATAAAATCAAATACATAAAATAAAGTTTTAACACTATTTATACAAACCCCTAGAAAAGCTTCTTTTTCTTTATAAGGCCGTTGGCAATCGATCATAATCATGGAAAAGAAATAATAACCTTTGGTTGTTTTCCTCTTTCACCAGGGATGGATGATATGACTAAGACAGTTCTGGATGAGTCATTTCACTGGAAACACTGTTTTATACAATTAAATACTTTGATGACTTTTGAGGATCTCAGTCACTTTCAGATTCTTCATCATCGCCTATCGGATATGACTGGATATTATTCTGAGTGTACATTTTTGTTTTAATAGGACAGTTGTGATCCATGAGAATAGCCTAAAAGAGAGCAGAGTGCAAGCATATTAACTTCTTGTTTCATAAAGATAGAACAGTTTTAACTTACTGTTTTTAAAGATTACTAGTTTGAAAGCTATGTATTATTACTCATATTAACCGATCATTTGGAGCAATCACCAGGTATCTGGCCTAGAAGCCCTGGAGTTCTACCCTCTGAAAATTCCAGGCAATAGGAGATGGCAGAAGCAGTCTCTGCGGCATTGTTGGTACACCTGTCAGAGGCCATGAGTCAATTCTGGGAACTTACACTCTACGAAGCAAAGGAGAGGCAGGTTAGGTTTAAAAAGAGTTATGTCTTGGACTTGGGGTGGGGACATCCTGGAGGTCACCCAGTACAACTTCTGTTGGCAGGCTTCCTTGTGCCGTCACATTTTGCAAGGACAAGGACGTGCTCTCTCCCTAATGAGGCCAAGTCTCCTGTAGAAACGTACCTAAGGCTACACTAAAACCCATCTCCATTGTTTCCACTCATGGATCGGGTTCTGATATCTTCACAGACATAGCCCCTTGGAGGTTTTTTTCCTTAGGCTAAACATCCTAGGGCTTTTATCTTTTCATAAATGTAATTTCCAGACCGTGTCTCCCCACATCCTGGCTGTCCTCCTCTATCTCACGTGTATGATTTTTTTAAAAAACATATTCTTCTTCTGACGAACATGAAATTCTCATGCCCTTTATTGTTACTGAAAATCAAACAAAAAACAATGTGACCAAAAAACAGTGATACTTTGTTTTCAAACCACACCTTCAATAAGCACTTGTCAATTATTCCTCCTGAAAGTGGATAGAACCACGCACGCAGTATGATTACACAGCTGACATTTATCATGCCAGGACCATGCATCTTATATTACTTCAACTTCACAATAACCCTGTGTGGCAGGTTGAAAAAACAGACACAGGGCGGTTAAAGAATTTGACCAAGGGATGTACAGCCAGAATGGGGCAGGCAGGAGCCTCAGCAGCCTCAGGGCAAAGCCCACTGTTGCAGCACCCCATGGTAGCTGGAAGAGTGCAGAGGACGGCAGTGGGATGTCAACTAAAATGAATTCTCACCAAGTATGTTTCACAGAGCTTTTTCTCCTTCACGTGAACTACTCCCCCAGTATCTTTTTGTGCAGTTTGCAAATCTAAATGGATTAAAATGTATCTGATGTCAGCCTATTACAACCCATCTTGGGTTGTAGCTCTTGTCCCACAGATTTGATAAGACTCCACTCAGCGCTTAACTCATTTATCATTTCCCAAGACATTCTCAAATGATCGTCCTGTGTGACATGTGCAGATAAGGACCTCCTTGACCCTCTGAGGCTGCCAGCTCAACTTGTCAGCTTCAAATTTAACTGTTTCTCATTATGCTGCTTGCCAAGTGAACTGATATTTAATAAAGAGCTCAATTTCTAAAAATAATTGAGGCAACAGACTTTGTATCCCAGGACCATTCTACCTACATTATACAAAGGTTTAACCCTTCTAATAACTAAATGTCTCATCCTCCAGATTAGTAATTCTCAAAGAAATGTGCCCAAGGATCACTGTGGAGTGTGGAGGGGTGAAGCAGGTTAAAAATGAAATTCCAGGTCCCTACCCTCGCATGACAGTGGTGTCGACAAGCTTCAAGAAACACTGTCCTATTTACATGGCATTATCTGAGACTACAGCGCAGTCATTCAGCTGACAACAGCTTACGGGGAAACTGCTAGGTGTTGTGTCGGTGCCCTTAAGCTACTACCAAGCAAAGCAGTTACCTTCCCGCGTGGGTAAGCACAGGTCCTCCAGGGTCCCAGGGGGAGGACTCACCGTGGGTTAGGTGCCCAGGAAAAGCAATACAGGAGAGGTGGGCATTGAGGTGAACCTCAAAAGATGGATTTGGACAGCAAGGGAGGTGACAATGAGCAAAATACAGGTTATTTACCAAGCAGGACACAAAGTAAGCCTGCCTGGCCACCACGGAGATCTGGTGAGGAAGCACAGTGAGACGGCAGCTGGAAGAACGCCAGGCCTGGGGCCTCGCCCCTGACTTAGCCCACAGGCAGCGAGGTCACCTTAGAAAGAATGGCCGTCACTCTCCCTTACTCACAATTACCTGCCATCTCCTGGTTTATCCACAACAGACCTGAATATATGTATTTGTTAATCTGAGGACCCCCAGAACCTAGGACAGCGCACGTAATATGAACGCAACAAAAATCTGCATTGCAGGGAAAGAAGTTCAGTCAGACTGGTTATTTGGCATCATACAGACTCAAATGACTGGAATTTGTCAATTTATCCAAACCATATTTGTCCACAGCCTATCTGTTTTCAGGTAAAGAAGTTTTCTTCCTCAAAGTGTTGTTTTATAGCTTTTAAAACCTAGCTTATTGGCTTCTGAATTTCTCTTCAAAGGTTTATTGTGCAATAGCTGTACTTTTTTTTTTAAAAAAAGTTATACATGATTAAATAAGCGTGATGGGCCAGGCAAGGTGGCTCACACCTATAATTGCAGCCCTTTGGGAGGCTGAGGCAGGAGGATCACTTGAAGCTAGGAGTTCGAGACCAGCCTGGGCAACATAGCAAGACCTCATCTCTACAAAAAATTTTAAAATTATCCAGGTGTGGTGCTCACCTGTCATCCTCACTACTCAGGAGGCTGAGGCAGGAAGATCACTTGAACCCAGTAGTTCAAGGTTGCAGTGAGCTATGATTCTGCCACTGCACTCCAGCCTGGGCGACAGAGCAAGACCGTGTCTCTTAAAAAAAACAGCCAGGAAAAGAGAGGCCTGAATAGCATCAAGTGGTAAGTCCAGTGCGTAAGGAACAAGTCCAGGGAGGCCTGTGGAGCAGGTAGGTAAATTAGACCAGCTCTCCACGTGCTGCTGTGGGGAGGAGGGTGGGTTCAACTCTCAACCGAGTAGAAAATCCAAACAAGGGGGTTGGCATTTGAATTCAGAGCAAAGCCCACTTACTGAGAAGTGAGCCCTCACCCCTGCCAAATGCCTAGTTCATGAGTCAGGATCTCCAAAGTGGTAAAAATTTGTTGGACCAAGTGAAGTGTAAAGGTAATACAGACACAAAGCTGGGACAGTGAGAAAATGAAAGCATTAAAAAAGGTAAGAGCTCTGGTCTTCGAGACTTTGATGGGTACCAGGCCTTTTTACCATATCTAGAAAAAAACAGTGGTGGCTTTGCAGCCACTATGTAAATGCCCTGCAAAGGGAAAAATTTCTGTAAATGGATTATACTACTATGAGGAGCATATTTGGTCTCATTAGCCTCAGGCCATGCCTTCCTTGCCAAGCCATGGCATCCAGAAAACGGAGTTGTTGCTCGAAGGGCTTTATGGGACAACTATCAGGGCCATCCAGTAAAATCAAGCTGCGATCAAACCACCTAATTTCCTGCCGAGGCAATAATCAGAAACTTAAAGAGTAAAATGAAGAAACATACCCTGTATTTAAAAATAATTCTTCAACCTGGGGAAAAAAAATCCATGCCAGAACACAGCTCTTCTCAGCTGGGTATTTTGAGAGTTTACGGGCTACTATGTAATTGTCTTACAACAAACACATTTTTCTCAAGTGGCAGTGTTGACATTTCTTATACTTGCAGAGCAACTTGAGTAACAAACTTCCTCTTCTACCTATACTAATAACACTGATTATAAAAAACAGAAACCCAGTAAACCAAATGGAAGAAAAACACAGCGTTCACAAACAGGTTCATGGTTCTATGACTTTGCGATCCATGAAAATAACATTAGATCTTTCAATATAAAACACCTTAAGTCCAGACACCTTGTTGCCAGGATGCTGTCTAATGAAACAATTATCTGCCGAGGGCTGCAGCCTTCTGGCTCCCACAGCCCCCTGCATCTGGTAACTGTAATCCTGAACGCCAGCACTTGTTGGTAGCGGGTTTTCTGATCGATTCTGCCTCCTCCATGGCACGTCCTGCCTGAACGCCCCCTTGTCATTAGGTGCTATCGGCTTCCTCCGCTTTCTTCCTGCTCTCTTGGCACAATGAGTAGCGGCAGCTGTTGGCCGACACCTCAAATGTTACCATTATGCCAGTCAAGTGCCATTTGATGTGACACCTTCGATTATGGGCATCAATTATGGGCAGGGAGATGCACATTTCCTCAAGTTTTTAATGATTTATCTTGCTAGGCGCTTATTAAGGATTGTGACATTTTACAGTGACAGTGGCTTTCTGGAAACCTGTAATTCTTGCTTTGCCTTTCAGGATTGTCTCTTCTACTTCCTTCAGCATTTTTTTTCAAATGAACTGAAGCTCTGGTTCCAGTGGGGTAAGAGGTACTGAGGCCCGCCTTCTGCCAGTCACCCTGCGGAGCGCAGCAGCGGCTGGCTGGGCCAGCGCACCCTCTCTTGTCCCCTGACCCCATTCACGTCCTCCCAGGCCTCCGATAAGCCCCGTGCTGCTGTCCACAGGCAGACAACACAACACAGCCACTAATGTCTGCCACCTTGGCAAGGGAAGCCCAGTCGGCAGTCCTGGGGTCTGTACAGCAAAGGGAAGCTCTCACGTCACAGAGGGACGCAAGGGAGGAGATTCAGGTACTGCTGGGCTGACGCAGCAAGCCAGAGAGCTGGCGAAAAGCAAGAGGTAAGAGTGGGGTGGTCCTGGAAATAACACATTTACTGAGCTAGACACAGGGCCGAGCACTCTTTTGGGATTCTTTCCTTTAACCTTCACAGTACCCCTATGAGGTAGATGCTGTCACTTCTCCACGCAGCAGAGGAGCCGAGACGCACAGATTTCTACGTGCTAGAGCCAGTGTGGCTCCCGGGCCCGCGATGGCCCTTCACTATCTCCCAAGAGTCTTAGACAGTCTCGTGGGTGACAGAAGCATTTGTAGGTGACTACACATATATGTTTGTGGTCAAAAAGGGTTGAGAGTAACCTTCATTCAGTCTTGAGCAAGTTGATACGGTGGTAATAGAATGACAGTTTTCAGTTGTGCTGAGAATTTTCTGACCCCCACTTGGGCGAGGTGCTGTGTAGGGTCAAGCCAAAGACGGATCCGGAAGTTACACCGCCAGGCTGGAACAGGTAAGTCCCCTAAGAGAGGTATGAGGAAGTGCTGTGGTTGTTCCGAGCCAGAGATGCAGCTAAGCAAGAGGAAAGAAGGCAGAAGGGGACAGCTTCCCTCCCGGGATCCCCACAGCGCCTTCCACTCCTCCCCCAGGAGTCCGACGGGTCATGAGTTACTCAAAATCATCTTGTTAAATCCTATACAAAATAAGGGGGGACAAAGCCAGTGCCCAGTGCTTGATATATTTTTTAAATATGTTGAAAAAATTAATGAATGTAAAAATGCCCAAGATAAATATAGGCTGCACATAACCTAAGTTTAGGGTTTGCCTTTAAACCCACTCTTGATGAAAATCATCAAAGAACAGTCCAAGAAATGCCAAAAGCATTAAGATCCATTCAGTTCAACTGTCAGAACTTCTGATATACTTCCAAGAGCACATCACAAACAAACCTCACATCTATGCATACACACAAAATGCCATTTCCCCTTGTTCATCTCATTCATTCTTAATCCTCCTTTCATCTATATGAGCATCTACCAGCATTTGATATTTATAAAAACAGCAATACCACTACCAGATATGAACGATGATCAGAAACACTGAGTTCCTCCTTGCTGAGTAAGGAAAACACCTTAGTAAGGTTACCATGACTTACGCATTTTAAAATTCAAATTTAGAATCAATAAATTTAAACTTGTTAAAAGCGGGACACTTTATATCTTGCCTGTGGCTGTAATTCTGGCTATAAAGTTATGAATTAAACAGTTCTATGTGCTCACGTGTGCCCCAAGGTGCATATACAGTGGTTTTCCATAAAAAAAAAAAAAAAAAACGCTAAAATCATCTCCAGAATCCTACATACAGTAAGGACCAAGACACCAACTATTGCTGAACGCTGTAAGGGTTAGGAGAAAAGCAAACGGCACCAAATGGGGAGTATGGGAGGCAAAAACATTACATCCAAGATTTTCAAAAACCATAGAAAATCAAACTGAACTACCCCAGGTTTATATCCGGTTGACAAAAGAGCTATACTGATGCTAATCTATGCCAAAAATAATTTCATTTGTCAAGTTTATAAACATAATGCTTAAAAGAAATAACTGTAAAAGTAATAAAAAATAAAAGAAGTAACTGCCCTACATGGCCCAAACTAAAAAGGAATGCTCACTCTTTGTTTGGAGGCTTCTGCCCAAAAGAAGTAATATTTTAGAATTAGACTATGAGGAAACTATCAGAAGACCAAGAAATGCTCTATGCATCCTAAATTTTTCTTACCATTTTTTCTTCTTTGGCAGGTGGACTTCGAAGAAAAAAGCAGAGAGGAGCAAAAAGAATATCAATTATCCCAATAATTGTCATGAGCCATGGAAATCCGATTGCCTTTGCGATGGCACCACCAGCAGAAGGACCTTTTAGGAAACAGAGAATTAGATAAAGGTCCTTCCCAAAGTCTTGTACACAGAAAGATTGAAATAATTTTTAGCAGGCAGTATCTGTCCTGCACTGAGGTCAAAGGTTGTTGAGAAAAGCCAGTGTCCTTACCTATAGCGTATCCCATACAGAAGGCCACGTCTGCGATGGCATACACGCTGCCATAGACGGACACGTGCCGCAGGTCCACGAGGTAGCCCATGATGGGCATCATGGACGAGTCCACCATTCCTGAGGACGAGCAGGGGACACAGTGCACAGAAAAGGTCATAAGCCAAAAGTGGGCTGAAGGGCAAGGACTGCATCGTACACTCACTACCTTCTGGCTCTTCCCTTCTTGTCATGGCCACCTGCAAGTCTCCAGGCAGACTTGCGACAGTGCACCTTTGCTGAGGACAGACAGTAGGCGTTGCCAAGGCTGGGGCTGGAACCCAGCATGGCGCTCCGAGTCCTGCTGGGCCACCGTTTGCCCATCCTCTGCCCTGCCCCACCTTGTCCTCCGCTGTCTGAACAGCCTATCTTTGGGATGAGTGCGCCCAGTCCTCTGGCCACTCACCTTGCCACTCTTCGGATCCGTCAGACTTGCAGGTCACTGGCGGTGCAGGGCCCTAGCCTGCATCCTGTCGGTGTGTTCCCGATTCACTATTTTCTAGCCCACTTGTCCCTTGCCACTCAGCACACCATGCCTCCCCAGCCTCCTCCCATCCACACCTGGCCCTCGCACATAGACTGTGACAGTTACCAAGGCAGAGAGTGCCAGGGAGGATCAGAAGGCACCAGAACTCAAAGGAATCTGAGAGAGCATCTGGCCCTACTCAGGAAACTAAAACAAGTTAGCTATATATAAAAAACAAACAAACAACAACAACAACAACAAAAACAAGACCAGTATCAGAATCTCTGGTCTCTTGAATAGTGGGGGACAGGTAGCATAAAGAAAGAGTGTGTGTGTCCAGGCTCCAGTCCCTGGATTCCAATCCCTGGCTGCGCGAGCGTGGTCATGCCCAGCTTCTCTGAACATCAGTTTCTCCGCCTCTACAATGGTGGTGCAGATGACTGGCTACAATGAGCCAGTGTCTGGGAACACACTCAGCAGGGGACTCAAATGATAGTTCCCTCACCGCCACCTGCAACAGCGGCAGACAGATGCGGGAGACTTCATTCACACAGTACCTGCCGACTGCCTAACATGTGCAAGGGTCTGGGGACACAGGGGTGAACAAAACTAACATACGAGTAGGATGTTAAGCAAAGAATTGGAAATGAAGCACAATTTTTCATTGTGGTGATGCTGTGAAGGTTCTGTGGGAGGACATTTATGCGCTAGGGGAAAATGGCCGCAGCCGGGGGTCAGAAAAAGCTGTTTGTTCTTCCTACTGTTCCGCTCAGAGATTAAATTCCTGCCTTTATCCTGTGATAGATTTAGCACTTATTTTTATCATGATCAATTGGTATATTATAAATGAGAAAAGTATACTATTTGTCCAACATATTAAGATTTTTCCTATTAGTTATTGTTCCTAACATTACAAAGACCCATCTCCTTTGCCTGTGAAAATTCCTGCAGCCCAGACGGTCATCAGTACGTCAGTCTGTATTTTGTACATTTGTCTGCAGCAAACCCTATAGCAAATATATGTGCAGTCTGACCCCAGGCTCGTATGAGCAGGTATGCTCAAAATGAGTCCAAACAAATGGGCTCCGAGTAGGGAAGTCCCTCGTTTGCCCAAGCGCAGCAATCGAGTATCCATTGGCTTCTGTAAATATCGGGCTTTAAAAAATACTAGTATTCAGGAAACAAATGACTAGTACTTGGAAGCAGATGTCTTCGGGTGGATGATCTATAGGCTGTAATTGAGCTATGCTGCCTGCAACCTCCTTTCAAGCTTCTGGAAATTTCGGCTGAATACTTATAGTCTACTGGAGCAAGACGAAACCTTTCCTAGCAGGAATACAGCTTTTAGGCACAAGGCTCGGGTGACTTACCAATTGCAAAACCAACTCCAAAGTTCGGAGCTATGAGCCCATAAATGTTTTTTGCAAAAGGAATCTGTAAGAAGAAATAAATGTTATGCTAAAATAACAAGAGATCCAACTCTAAATCATCTTGGAAAATCTTAAAAATGTTTTCTCTGGGCCTGGTATGCCTGTTCCCTTCTGAAGGAAATAGGAAGAGGGGTGGGGTTTGGAAGAACTGAACCCTCCTAATCTTTAAAAGTCACGGCTTAACACAGGTTTTCTGACTACCGTGAAAAACTAGTCAACTGCAATATATGAAAGATCAGCCTAGTCCACACTCAAGTTTTAACAAGGACAAGGAGGCCCCATTTGAGGTCGACATTGGCCACTGATAGAAGATATTTTAGTCCAGAAAAACATCTTGCTAGTGTTTCAGTTGCTCTGAAGTGTTTAAGACACTGTAATGCTTAAGATAATGGGGAGAAAAAAGCTAAAAACAAATATACAATAAAACATTTGAAATAACTTCCGACATAAAATGAAAACATACCACCTGGAAAGTCTTGTCCAAAAATTTTTAAGATGATAAAAAAAATTGGAATAAAATGAAAGATGTAATAAAATATCAACAAACCCAACTGCTATAAAATGTTTCTTGGTGATTCTCGTCTAAAGCAAAAGTTTTATTCAGATTGTTCCCATTTGTCAAATGCCATCTTTTACTCACACATAAAATGCTGATTCCAACAATTATCATTCCTAGAAGAGCACAAAGCCACCTAGCAAAAAAGAATATACCATCAATAAATGATCATTCAATCCCCCCAATCCAAATATTCAATGGAAATAAAAATAGCAGCTTGTAACAGCTAAGACAGAAACACTGAGAACTTTTTAAAAGAACTACATTACTCTAAGTATAACAGAATAAGAGTGTTGTTTTCATATAATCTTACCTCCCCATTTTGTGTGCAAGTATCCCAAAAATATTGGTTCCAATGAGATAAGAGATGCTAGCTGGCAAGAAAGCAATGCCTGTAAATTTATGAAAAGGAGACCTTATCAGTGCTGACGGCAGCCACAGGTTAGGAAAACTAATAACTGCAGATACCACAATGCTGATTAGAGCAGACGAGATGAAGCCCCGGGGCCCGCACCCAAGCAGCTAATATCCGGCGCCTGGCGGAGCCAGTCTGGACCCCGCATGGCCTAGCCGTCACACAAAGCCGCTGAGATGCTGAGACACTCCAGAAATGAAAACTGTTTCTCTATCAGCCGCTTCATCTTGCCTCCATCTCTGTCTGCTGGCGGCTCCTGACTGCGGGAGCCCAGCGACTGCAGCCTTACACGTGCTGGGAAGCAGGGGGGCACCTGAGTGTGCGCCCGCCCCCCCACTCAATGATTCCATGTGACAGCAAGACACTGTCATTGAAGGAATTAGGGAACACAGAGATAAGCAAAAAAAAAAAAAAAAAAAAAAAAGTTAAAATTATCCCAAACCCCATCACTCAGGTATTCACCCCAGTTATTTTCCCCTGTAATTTTATTTACACACACAGGATTTTGTCTCTGTTTTTCAGAAAACAAAAAGTGGGATTATACTATACTATTGTTCTACATCCTATTGCTTCAATTAGCTTTATAGACATCTTTCCATGTCAAAAAAATATGTCTACCTGGTCCTTGTTTGTGGCCAAGTTGTGTAACTGACATGTTCACATCCAAGGTTTAATGCTCTCCCAGGAGGAGCAGCTTGCATCCCCCGGGGTTCTGATGAATCCAGGCTGATTTCCTGCTGGTGTTGGCAGCAGTGGCCTTGAACATGCCCTCTGCACGGAGCAGAGAGGCCTAGCCAAGTCAGACCCCACCTGGCTGCCAGGGGATCTGTCCACATCAGCTTCCTCTGGTCCCCAACCATTATTAGGGCAACATGAAAATCTCTTTATGAGAGACTGCTTTTTAAACTCTTCATAATTTTAGTATTTTTTTCTTGCCATCAGATATGCCAGGTTTAATTCCTTGCCCACAAGTGGTAAAAGTTACTTTGCTCTCAATCACGTGACTGCATAAGTTAGCTATGCACTTAGACGTTATACGATCAGCAAGTGACCACCACGTTCCAAACGCACAGGCCTGGACACCGTTTTTGTGGAGGAGTCTCACCAGCACACAGCGGGCAAGCGTGATCTTGTCCCTGCAAGGATAAAGCACTGACATAAGCCATCAAACCTGGAGATAGGCTGAGCCTTGCAACACAGTAGGGACCTCAGAAGGATGGGTTCCGTGAGCCAGAGCCAAAGCCAAAGCCAAATCATTCCAGACTCGAGGACTCCAGGAAATAACAGTAAAGGGCGATCCCATCTCATGCTCCAGGGAATCACGTCCATCACATTAGCAACATGTGGCGGCCAAGTGATTATTCAGTGTGATCTAAACGAGCAAACATTTACTGACAGCATGTGCCCAGCACAGCATTAGCCTGCAGCAAAGACAATGACAACGTGGCCCTTGTCGTGACGCAAGTGTCTCTGAAGGACACAATCAGATGACATTTAAACTGTGACCTGGCACATTAGGAACATAACAAAAGTACAGGTACCATGTTCTGGGAACCCTGAACCGAGCTGGCAAGGCTCCCCAAAGCAGACGGTGTTTAAACCTGGCCTCGAAAGGTGTGTAGCAGGATTTCCCACCACTCTATAAGCTGTGTTAGTCCGGAGCGTAAGATATCACGATGACCCGCATCTCAGGACAAGAGTCCCCAAGGGCCACGTAGGCAAACTGAGTGAAGCAAGCAATTGCAGGAAAAATAACAGCACCGGCACCACGATAAAGAGCCACTGACATCAGCTTCAGTGTCACAGAAATGAAACGAAAAGGGGAGTGGCGGGGTCTGTGGTGACCTAAAGGGCCTAGACTCCATCTAAGCAGGCAGCCACCGCTCTGTCTGACAGTCCCTCCCCCGGGGGCCGCAGCTCCAGTATTACAAGATCTGCTTTCTCTGGATAAGCTGGAACTCTGGACTCCTACATGGAATCTCCTGATTTGTGGATGTTGGTAATTTTTAAAAAGCATAAAACCCACACATGCCAACAACACTACACCAGCCAACCAAAACTTACTGAAGGGCTGAACTTGGCCCACAGACAGGCCCACCGTAAGCTCGGGTCAAAGGACGTAGCTCACAGAGAACCTGACCAGAACTCCAAGCCTCCTGGAGAGTCCTGATCCAGGAGCGAAGCGTGGAAAGGTGGCCCGAAGTCAACACCTCAAAGCAGGGATGCAGACGAGCTCCAGTGGAAGCCACGGGGCAGCCACGTCTTCCTGACCAGCCAGTGGGGTGCCGAGCGCACAAGTGTGACCGGGGAGCAGGGTGCACCTTACTCTCCACGGACAGCAAATGCTCTGAGGCAGCAAACTCCAATCTCATGATTCTCAAGCAAACAGCATTGGATTAGGAGGCATGAAACCAAGTGTTCATTTTAGCCTGACACTCACTAGCTGAGGCCTGAGTGGGTCACTTTAACCTCTCAGAGCTCAAGAAACAGCCATGGCCCCCGTCGTACGCACTGCATGCAGTAGTTTGGACAATCCAATGGCCAACCGAACAAGAAGGCTCATGGCAAGTAGCCCTTCCAGTCTGACTTCCACGCCCTGTCGCTCCATGCAAGCCCCATGTTACCCCCGTCCCCATGGCCCCAGCCTGCTGATCTTCCCCACACCACAGCAAGCTCCTAATAAGCAGGAATTGCCCATCTATGTCCCAGGGCCTAGCTCTGTGGTGGCACACAGGAGTTACCCAGAACATAGCTGACCATCTGTTTGAGGACATTCCCTTCACAGAACTGCAAGTGTCCAGGAGGCCACCATCCCTCGAAGGCAGGCCTACTCCAGGCGAGCAAGGCAAGTGCTGTGCTCTGCAGCCCAGGGTCCTTTCTTGACATCCAAGCTGGGGACCATGTGCTCTTTGGTCCCTGTTCTGACATTGCTTCAGTACCCTCTGCCTCACCAGGGCCTCCAACCCATCACACCACTTACAGAGCCACAGTCTCGAAAAAGAAACCTCAGTCACAGAAAGGTGAGGAGATCCCTCAGGCAGCAGGTACGAGAGGTGGCCATCTAGGTTTGCTCAGAGATTCCGGGCCACTTCGCAGACACCTCCCACTGCAGGGCAGACTTCTTAACACCAAGCCCTAAACTATCCCCTGTGACTTCCACGTACCAGTCCTGATTTTCATTCCAGAGCCAACGGAAGATGGCTCCAGCCTCCTTTCCAGCCACCAGCATCAGAAGAGAAAAACCCCCTCCCACCCACAGCCTGGCTTTCCATGTGAAACACTGCCAGGCTTTGGGTCCTTCCCAGGTGATGGGGCTCCTGCCATCTCACCTCTGTACAAGTTCAAGTTTTTTCTCTACTTTGAAACATGATGCCTAGAACTGACCCAGCCCCCAACTCCTTGCTAGGTGCACAGCAGATGATCGAGGAGCAGCTCAGGATGGAAGGAAGGACCGAATGAATCCTGCAGGGCTTGCTCTGGGGTCTGGCCCCTCAGTCACTCATCTCAGAGACAGCCGCACCTGTGCCAGCCTCTCTGGCGTCCCCGCCCACCCTGGGGCCTGCAGAGCACAGACCTGCATGTCCAACCAGGTCCCCGCCACATTCAGCCTTCGTGGGGAATTTTTTTTAACTATAGGGCAAGACTCGCCAAAGGATTTTAACCATGTTCCCCTCAGGCCTTCATCTCTGCCCGTGGAGATCTTTTTGAATCTGCGACCTATCAGCCAACTTTATCCCTCCCAAATTTGTATCACCTAATCTGGGGGTAGGGAACCTGAAGCCTTAAGGCCACACGTTGCCTTCTGGGTTCTTAGGTGCAGCCTTTTGACTGAATCCAAATTTTACAGAACAAATCCTTTTATTTTTATTAATACATTTTGTTCGTCTTTTATATTTTTATTTTTAAAATGAACATATTTGAAATACCAAAGAACAAAGTAAGTTTCAGTGAAATAATCCTCCCAGACTGACCAGCACAGTTAGAACATTAGGAAGCCATAAGGCTAAAAATTGATGGCTGCTACATTCATGACTTAGTTCTAACTTCCCCAGCCAGACTGGCACCACTACCACAGGAGGCTGGCTGGCAAAAGTTTATGGGGGTTGAGTTTGCCAGTCTGTTATCAGCTTTTGACAACAACGCACTGTTTTTCTGTTTGAAGTGGAATTTGTGAATAGCTGCACAGCTCGACAGTATTTTCTGTCTGCTTAACAGCCCATCATGTCAAAGAAGACCAAGAGAACACTGAAGGAAGAAAACAGATTTTTTAACGAGGATTGGGAACTGAAATATTATCGTTTCTGCTAAAGATAAGATGATTTGCTTGCTTTGTGATACTGTAATATGAACATTAAAGAAAATCAATTCATTGGCATTATAACGCTCAGAAGGACCATAAATATTTTAAATCAGAGGGAGAGGCGTGAAAGGTTATATTGCAGAAATTAAAAGGTGAAAAGCAAAAGCAAAGACAATTCTTTCAAGCAGCAATAAGACCTGGAAATAATGCCACTGATGCAACTTATAAAGTAGCTTATATACTTGGGGAAAAAAGGGAAGCCATTCAGTAATGTAGGAATTGCGAAATAATATATTGTCGAAGGTGTAGGATGCTTAGAACCCGATTACATTTTAAAGCACAAACAACTGCCTCTTTCAAGGAGCATTAATTAGCCTTCAACCTTCATGCAATACTTTAAAAGGAAAACATATATTATGCAATCACTTTGGATGAATCAACTGATACTACTGACTTGGCTAAGGTTTTATACTTCATTTGGGTTATAACAGAAGATTTCCTTTGCTATATTTTCTTTATACACTCACCTTGGGCGCTCTTGCAAACAGAACATGGGGAATAGATATCTTCCACAAGTTTCAAGATCAATGTTGTGAAGTTGGACTGCATCTGGTAAATTTAGTGAGTGTATGTACAGACGGTGCACCTTCATGACAGGAAAACATGAAGGGTTTATTACACAGATAAAAAAATGTATTAACAGATCCAGATGCTCTCATTTCTATTCATTGTATCTTGCATCAGAAAAATCTCTGTGCTAAAGCTATTACTTTAAGTGACACTTTGCAACAAGTTTTAAGTATCATTAACTATATTGATGCAAATGCAATATGGCATCATCAGTTTTGTAACATGCTAAAGTTGAACGATGAGGTATTCAGGGTGGATTTGCCATATCATTCTAAAGTGCACTGGCGATTGCAGGGGCAGGTGTTAGCCAAAATTTTATCTCTTCAAGAACAAATAGTTAAATTTTATAAAGAAGAGAATCAGCAATGTGAATTATTGAAAGAAGATTTCTATAGGAATGCAGCTTGGATATTTCTTTGCAAGGTAAAAGTAAGTCTCTATATAAGGCAAAAAATCCAGCATTTTGAAAAAAAGCTATCTTTTTTCAAAAACACGTCTTCTTCAAAAGGAAATTTCAGATGAACATTTTCCCTACTTAGCCAACGTCACTGATGAGCAGGATGATATATGCAAATCATTTGAAGAATACGCAGCTGTTATAGTCCTATTAGAGAATACAGTGAAAGGTTCACTGACATTGAGAATCATGACATCACACTCAAATTAGCATTTCAGCCTCACCTAGTTGATATCACCAAGGCACCTAAAGAACTACCGATGGAATTGATTGAGCTCTCAGTAGAAGACATTTTAAAGTCATTGATGCTAAGAAAGATCCAACTGAAATATGAAAAAATGCAGAATACCCACGCCTTCAGCAACACACCCAAAAAATGCTTTCTTGCTTTTCAACCATTTATCGCTGTGAATATACATCCTCCTGCCTGACCCAACTCAACACGCCCTTAAGGCCACAAATGACTGACCTAGAGGATCAACTGAAACTTCGGACCCTCGATGCTACAACCAAATATTCAAATGCTTTCCAACACAAAAAGCAGACACAACAAAGTCATTAAAAGCTTAACTTTAAAATTAAAAAATAGTTTTCACTTTTGGAAATTATTAAGTACACAGTGGTTAGATTTTTACGTTATAATGTACATTTTTAAGTAGATCTAATTGAAGTTTCTTGAATGTGGCCTTATTTGATTACAGCTAAATTAATGCAGCCTTCCAACCCGAAAATGTTCCCCACCCCTAACCAAGCACTCAAGAATTCTTTCTAAAGCTTTTCCCAATACAGTGAGAAAAGCATCATCTGGGCCCAGCCTGCAAACACTGTCCTGGGCCACACAGGCCTCCACACTTAGCCCTGCTCATGTGAGAAAGTTAACCAAAGGTTAACTACCCACCCTACAGCTACCCACCCGACAGCTCTATGCAAAGCCTGGCTTCAACCACGGCCTTAGGCCAGCCTATGAGGCGGAGGCCCAGGGGGAGCTGACGCTGGCCATTCAGCCCCATGAGTGACTATGGAAACGAGTCCTTGGCCTGGACATCAAGGGCTCAGCCTAGAACCAGAATAGGGCAACGGACCCAGTGTGCCCTGTCCTAAGGGAGCTTAGGAGGCTGAGGTCCTTACATCCCAGAACCACAGAATGTTGACAACCCCTCCCGTCCTTTGGTACCCAGCCAGGCTGGCACAGGAACTGAGCCAAAGCCAGTGTCCTTTCCCTCCATCCCACACTGCACCACCACCCCTCTTTATAGGAAAATAGGCTGGAAGAACCAGAAGAAAGAGTTTGGCTCCATCCTTGGCTAGGGCCTGTTCCCCGGGGCTTATGCTTCCCTTTTGAGGTTCATAAGCCTCACCTTGAACTCTGAGTCCCAAAGCCTGAAGGTGTCCGGCCAGGAGAGGTCTTCTAACCCAGAACTTAAATACAGAGAGAACATCATGAAATGATTCTTTCTCCACCAACAAAACCCAGGGCTTCCCCTACAGTGGTAGGTGCGGAGTTTGGGGGGCAGGCTTGCAAATGAGTCATCTGGAATGTGGTTGGGCTGCTGTCCTTACCTCCCCCCAAATTTATGGCTAAATACACAGTATTCAACACGAGCGATCGTGTGTCACCCCTGCAGCTAGTAAGATTGTTTTGCTCGGACTTCAAACATTAAGGTCTTTCTGCAGAAATGAGGAGGGACGCAGAACGGCAGGATGGCTTCCCTTTTCACTCTAGACTGCGGCGAGCTCACAGAGGACTCCTGAGCCGAGAGGCTGGGTGCTAGGTCGTCCACACCCCATCACCCACGGTGCCAAGGGGTTCCAGGAGCCACGGGCTGAAAGCCACAGAGACCTTCATAAGGTGGGGTGTTTCCCTCACACTGGAGCTAACAGGAAACAGGTACAGAAATCTGACACTCCTGCAGACAAACATGTCTATGTCCGAGGCACACAGAAGGAAGAACCTCAGTGGTGGCAATGCAGCGAGCTGGTCAGGTGAACATCTGGTGACAAGCGGGTGATAAGCCCCCAGATGATCC
The DNA here is from genome assembly GCF_041146395.1 of Eulemur rufifrons. Classification (NCBI taxonomy): domain Eukaryota; kingdom Metazoa; phylum Chordata; class Mammalia; order Primates; family Lemuridae; genus Eulemur; species Eulemur rufifrons. Next base: position 59,934,955 of record NC_091010.1, on the reverse strand, counting down.
AATGACATCCAGGCAGCCTGCACTTGGTATCCAATTCACATGGCCCCGGGCTTCTGGCTGCCGTTAAAGACTTTATAAAGCAAGCCTCCAGGCTTTGTCTGGAGCCGAGAGAAAACAGCCTAAGTGCCCCACACCTGCCCAGGACACATTCAGTGAGGATAAGAGCGCATGCAGAGCCAACCCAGAGGCTGGCCTCGCAGGGCACGCCCCACCTGGGCAGAGACGGCTCTGGAAAACCCCTAGAAACCCAGGTTTCTGGAAGGATCAGAGGGAAAGAAAAGCCAGAAACAGCTTGCCACCCATCAGCAGCAGGTGTCAGTGGTAAGACTGGAGAACGTCTTCTCACCTTTCCCAAAACTCCTGTTTGCTAACCCAGCATCAGGAAAAGTCCACCCTCCTGCAGAGTGCGCCTGCAGCAGGGGCTCTGAAGGTCTCTGGGTGTCCTGTTTTCTCTCAGCTGCCAGGAAGTTCAGAGCTAAATTTTCTGCCTAGGAAATATCCTTAGCTTAGCACCAAGACTCTTTCCTCCTTCACTAGGTAACTGTTGTTATTTGGGGCCTGTTCTTGGTTTTGTTTTATGACACAATTCACAACCTGTAAAATTCACCCTTGTACAATGTACAGCGTGGTGGCTTTTAGTATATTCACAAGATTGTGCAACCATCACCACTATCTGATACCAAAACATTGTCATCACTTCCAGTGGAAACCTCACATCCAACAGCAACCTCCCTCCCCCCATGTTACCCCCTCTCTCCCAGCCATTTGGGGCTTTTTAAGGAATGTTTGATGAAAAGACACAAAAATTCATTACGGGACCCAAAAGGACTGGTACTCAGGCCAGGCCAACCACAGTGAGACAGGCCGAAGTCTAAACCAGAAGGTAGCGTCTGGCAAGATACCGCGCCCCCCCCACCCCCGGAGGACTGGATGCCTAAGGAATAAGGTCACCTGAAGAAAGGTTGGGGACACTGAAAACGTCAGCTTGATCCAGAACTAAGAGTCTCCATCTGAAGATACTCGTATATAAATTGAAAGAACTATGAAGAGAAAATAAGGGTCCAGTGCAGTGGCTCATGCCTATAATCCCAGTGCTTTGGGAGGCCAAGGTGGGAGAATTGTTTGAGGCCAGGGGTTCAAGACCAGCCTGGGCAACATAGTGAGACCTCATTTCTAAATTTTTTTCTTAAAAAAAAAATCAAAAAATAAATTAAAATTTTTTAAAAAAAGAAAAGAAGAAAGAAGTCTCTAGGAAGGATCTCAACAACATTTCTAAAGGTATGGTAATTAAATGGGGTGGGGGGATGACACAGGAACAGAAAGTGGATCAACGGGACTAAAGAGAATCCAGGACGAGACCTGAGAACTCACGGTCATTTAGAAAGTGAGGGAGATGGAAAACCAGACACAGTACTGGAGAGATGGTCCCAGCACAGCTGGCCATACAGGGAACTCGATCCCCACTGCACGCCTTATAACAAAGTCAGTTCCTTATGAATCCAAGATGGAAATGTAAAAAATAAATCACAAATGTACTAGAGCAGAGCATGGGTGATTTTAAAAATAATCTTGGCATGGGAAAGGCCCGAGCTAGACTTGACATGACAATGGCATAAAAGGGAAGCCTGTTAAACCTGCCTGGTGGCATTTTAAATGTTCCGAGTGGCCAAAGGTCCCATCCATAAAGTCAAAAGACATACAGCAAAGTGAGGGCAACGGCTGCAAAACACCTCATAAAGGATTAGTATCCTAATACACAAAGAACACTTAAAATCAGTAAGAAAAGGACAACTCCACAGAAAAATGGGCAAGGTAAATTAATGAGAAATTCACAGTAAAGGAAATGCACAGGGTGAGAAAGCATGCGAGAAAATGCTCAGTTTCACTCATAAAGGATTTGTGAAAATAAATTGAGACCCTGTTTCTTATACATTCTCTTGGGAAAGACTGAAAGATTAATATTACCTGTGTTCGTGCAATAGCTACCAAACAGTAAAACACCCATTAACACACAGGAATGTGCCGTACAGATGTATTTCCAAACGTGCACGGGAACACATATAAACATACTCTGCAGTATGGTTTCTAATGGCAAAAACTGGAATGAACTCAAATGACCACCAACAGGGATTGAAAATTTTTGGTATGACCTTAAAACAATATGCAACCATTCAAATAATGATGGGCTTCCAGTTTTAACAAGGCAGACTGAATCCATAGGTTTTTCTCCACTCCCACCCCAAACTCCATTTAAATGTAAGGAATAAAAGAAAAGTCTAGATACACGTGTCACCCCCAACCCCCAACACTGGCCTAAGAACAGACAAAACGGGAGAGGAGGAGATGTAGTAAGAGGGAGAAGCGGGGGGAGAACAGTAACATACACTGCAGAGAACAGAACCTCCCACCCGCACGTGGGGAGGCAAGAAGCAGCGAGACCCTTGGAGCCTTATAACCCAGAAAGTTCAGGAACTGAAGGTCCAGGTGCTGCGAAGGTGGACTCAGGGCTGAGGCCATCAGTAGGGTTGAAAGGCTGTTCTGAGAGCAGTTGGAGCCCTCAGCCCTCAGCCCTCACCCTGGCAGGAGACAAGTTCTCTAGAGAAACTAAACCAGAGTGGTTTGGGGACCCCGGGGACTCTAGGCAGCGTGGAAACCAGGGGCAACACCAGAGGCCGAAACAGATCGAATAAGTCTTCCCGCTGAAATGGTGAGAGAGGGTGTTATTTCCACAACATCACAAAAAAAACAAACCACTCAGGGTATATACAAAAGGGCTCTTTAAATTTAAGATACAATAGCACCAATTTTAAAAATTCAACAGATGATTTAAAAGATGAAAAGGAATAAATCAATGGAAAAAAGGAAGAACAGGATAACAAATTACTAGAATAAAACATAGAGGTCTAACATGCAGGCAGCTGGAATAAAAGAGAAAATGATGGTGAGAAAGTAATAAAAAGCCTCCCCAGAATTGAAAGAGGGGTTCCCCAGGTGAATGGGCTGACCAAGCAGGCGGCCAGCACAGTGCTGGAAAGCGGACCCCAGTGCGAATCCCCACCGTGGACGATCACAACCTAGGCAGGAAGACAAGGTCTCCCGGGCTCCAACAGAGGATCGGGAATGAGACACCACTGGCCTCCTCTCGGCCACCCTGGATGCCAGAAGACAACAGAACAGTGGCCCCAAAACTCTGAAGGAAAACGATTTCCAACCAAGAATTATGCCCATGGCCTAGGTCAACCGGGTGTAAGGAGAGGGTAAAGACATTGGCAAACACGCGGTATCTTAGACAACTTCACTTGCGCACCCTCTTCCAGGAAGCTGCTGCAGGACGTGCTCCATCATCGCCAGGGAGTAAACCGAGAGCGCCGAACACAGGAGGGAAGGAAACAGGCAACAAAAGAGAGGCCAGGAAGATGCCCAGGTGCTGGGGGAGGAAAATCCCAGCATGTCCCAGAGAGCAACAGATCTCAGCCGGAGATCTAGGACAGATGTCCACACACGAGCAAAAACTCAGAAAGGTCAGGTTTGCCAGCACACTTGACCCCAGGCAGAGGACCTTTCATCTCTGCCAGAGACTCTGGTGGATGTATTCAAAATTGCTACATAGAAAACTAAGAAAATGAAAAAACAAGGTAATGACTAACTCCAGGAAAAACAAGTTTGTAAAAAGAAAGGAAATTTTTTTATTATTTTATTTTTTTTTGAGACAGAGTCTCACACTCTGTTGCCCGGACTAGAGTGCCGAGGCATCAGCCTAGCTCACAGCAACCTCAAACTCCTGGGCTCAAGCAATTCTACTGCCTCAGCCTCCCGAGTAGCTGAGACTACAGGCATGCACCACCATGCCCAGCTAAGTTTTTCTATATATTTTTAGTTGTCCAGATAATTATTTTCAATTTTTTTGGTAAAGACGGGGTCTCGCTCTTGCTCAGGTTTGTCTCGAACTCCTGAGCTCAAATGATCCACCCGCCTTGGCCTCCCAGAGTGCTAGGATTACAGGCGTGAGCCACCATGCCCGGCCAAGAAAGGAAATTAATCACAGTACCCTACATAGGTCAGCTTTGGACACATTTACACAGTAACAATAAAACCAATGCCAAATGCTCATCCAACAAAAAACTGTAATGCAATTTTTGGGGAGGGCAGAAGGTGAGAAAATGTATGAGTTGGTTGTTCAATATTTTCAGGTGGAGTGGTATGGCATTAAATCCCCATCTACTCTATTAGGAAGCTGGTGGACAACGTTAGACACTGGGAAAAAAGGAATATATACATATTATTTAGAGACATAAAGATTCCAAGCAGCAGAAACTGAAAGAGTTGAAGGTGATGGAATCTGATGAGGGCTGTGGCAGTTAGGAGTCATGGGGCAAAGGCAGTTGTTTTTCATCATAATTCTTAGAACTTTGACTTAAAATTATGTATACATGTATCACTTTGATAAAAATTAAAATTTAATGAATTTTGAAAAGTAAATCTACATGTTTTGACATGGAAACATGGCCACAATAGTGTATGAAGGAAAAACAAGAGATCACATAGTAACATAAACAGTAAAATCCCACATGGCTGGATTTTTATGCATTTCATACACATGGTGATAAATACAGAACTATCTGGAAAAAGACACACAAAACTGTTAACAGTGAATATCACAGGGGACTGGGCTGGGGGAGGGGGAAAGATGAACATGAGATTTTTAAATTTTTACTTCCTCAATCAGCACACTTTGTTTTTTCATAATAAGCATGTATTTATTACTTTTCTAAATCAAAAACTTTTAAAAATTCATTAACAACTAAGTTTTTTGTTTCTTTCACGTAGATTTTACTGCTGTTCAGTTAGTCCAGTTCAGAAATGTGGGAAGATGCTAACTGTACTTTTCCTCTCTCGTTTCTGCCCAGATCTGATGTGTCTATACTAATTCTGCATCCATCAAGGCTAATAGAAGACCCGGAGCCGAAACAGACCCCAAGCCTGCCCCAAGCAATGATCCATTAAGAGTCAAACAGCAGCAATCGCTTTACCATCCTGCACAGGCAGCTCAGCTACACTGACAGGACGTGCCCTGGGGACACAAGTTCTCAAATCAGAGGAGCCCGCCCCAGTCCTTACCGAGCTGCCACTTTCGGGAACACATGGTCTCCATCATCCAGATGGGCAGGGCCGGCTCGAGCATGGCGATCCCCATGTTCGCAAAGCAGATGGAGCCTTAGGGGAGGAAGAGGATTAGTGCACGTCTGCCGCCCCACGTACCCCAACAAGGTCAGGCCCACGTGCCCGCAGCTCAGACAGCCAGAATTTCTCCTACCTTCACACGGAAAGGATAAATAGCAAGTTAAGGGGACAGCAAGGTTGTTTTATTATGATTATTAAACTAGCATCCCAGAGTCATGAAGTTTGAAACTGGAGGGAGCCTTAGAGATCATGTGGTTTAAGTTACCCAGTTTATTAATGAAGAAAGGGAGCTCCAATTATCAGTGAAGTAACGTGTTTGAGGCCACCCAGCAGCCAGGCAACTTCCAGATCCCGCAGTCTCAGGGCCACCTGAGGCTCTCGGCTCCGTGTTTTATTGTGCAATGAACATGGATATTTCTAACGATCCCCTGAGATGCCAGAAAATCCGAGAAGGATCCCCATGCATTCAGTACAGGTGCGCTGTTAAGGGAATTTTTTTCTTAAGTCAACTATACATATAGAGTATCAGTGCAAATATTCATTATCGCTGTGCTAAACCAGAACGCTTTGTAAATATAGAAACACCTGGAAAAAGCCCCGCAGAACTGTTCTCTGTCATTCTGGGAACTTCCCGTGTCGTGCCCTGTGGAACTTCTCATTTGCTAGAACAAATTCAAAGGAACATTGTGCAATCGTGGTGAAGGTACCCACATAATGAAGAAAGATGTTTTCATTCTATGTGACATTTAAAGGCAGAACATATAAATGATCGGACTCCCCCCACCCGCTCAACTCCCTCCCCCGTCAAGGCTGCCTGAAACTGTCCATAGTCTGACGGCTGTTGGGGAGCTCTCTGCAGTAGCATCTCCTTCCACAAGTAGGGGCTAGACAGCGAGGTTCTAAAAAAGCTCCAGGCAGGAGCGGCCCAGGCTGCACAGCCCTGCCCAGGGTTCAGGGAGTCGCATCTCCGGAGCCCCCATCCCTCCCCACTCATCCCCACCTCAGAGGGCCAGGGCCCACGGGCACCTGACCTCTGGGATGCTCCCCAAATCCCGTATGAAAAGGTTACCACACTAGCTTCATGTCCCTTTGGCCAGCAGGCATGACAGACAGGGTCTTGGCCAGGGTCACATATATGCCGCCCTGACCAAATCTAGCAGCAGCCTGGGGTTTGACAAAGACCCTTAGGCAGGGTGTGCCCAGTTCTCCCAGCCACACCCCCACCAGCCCTATCAGCATTAGTGAGAACTGCTTCGACAAATCTAACCCTACCTGGGTCCGAGGCCACACTGCAGGCTGCCTCAGAGACCAGCACACGGCCAGGCCCCCTCCTGGCCTGATCCCAAGGGCCACTGCTGGCCTCAGGACTGGCACTTGCACAAGGCTGCTCCCTGGTCAGGCAGCTCCAGACCTAGCAGGGCAGGCAGCTGCTGCCACTGGGGCGGTCTTGGGGACAGCGCCTTAGATGAATGCAGCCCATTATCCCTCCCAAGAGCCACAGAACCCCAGGGCTTTCTTTTAATCCATCCAGACCAAGAATCCAAAGGCAGGACCTTTAGCCAAAGGGTGTTTCCGAGGCCTCCCTGCTCCTCCACGGGGAGGCGGCCCCCTCCTGGCCCTGGGGGACTCTGCTGTCAGTCCCCATTCATACATGCCAAGGTGAGTCAGACTGCCCACCTAAGGCCACTGCCGTGAGGCCACAGATTCCTTCCGGAAAGTTCAAGGCCAAACAATGGCCTTCAACACAAACTCAGTGAGCAAGCTTGGCTCAAAACAAACCTCTGCAGCAAGGCCCCCCAGGATCCAGACGGCTCTGCAGAGCTCAGCATACGCCATTTGTATTTGCCCCAGATGAAAACTTTGGACCTTGGCCGAGTGTCAGAAATCAGCGGTGGAAGAAACCACTCCCTGTGACTTGTAACCGCTTTGCCTTTTCTCTTACTCTACGGCCCAACATCTTCAGCAGCAAAATGAAAACTGGCCCAGGCCACCCACCCCCACCTGCACACACGCCGACTGGGAGGACGGCAGAGCCCCACCTGCGGCGATGAGGATGTAGGGGTCCTTCAGCAGGGTGATGAGGGGCGTCCCCTTCTGACTCTGTCAAGAGAAAACAGGGGTGAGAAGGTTGCCGCGGCCCCTGCAGGCGCTCGCTGCCCGGCTGCTTACCTCTGGCTGCACCCGGGAGGGCTGGAGCACAAAGAGCTGAATAGCTACAAAAAAAAGAGACAATTTCCTTTTCAGAAAGCAGGCGTGCCCCGAGCACATGCCGCGGAGGGTGACAAGGTCATGGCAAGGTGCCCACGTGCACTCACCCACCTCCATCCAGGAGCACCAAGGCAGCCAGCACCAGGAACGGAGCCGTCTTCCCCACAAACTCGTAGAGCACGCTCCCAAAGGGGGGGCCCACTGCAGGGAGAGGCGGGGACCAGCGTCAGCCACTGGGGTGACCCCACACACACACTAGAACCACCCATTTGTTTCTTGTGTTTCTCTCCCTACTTTGCTTCAAAAAAGATTTGGGGTGGTCGCACCACAGCCCATTCAGTTAGAGTTAAGCGGCTTTGGCAACTACCTCCAAGTGGCTTTTTGCAGGAGAAATAGGCAAGAGGCTGCAAAGGTCACCCTGAAAGCAAAGATCCATGGGAAACAAGGTCCAGGGCTGCGCTGCTGACGGGGCACAGGAAATGGGTACACAGGAACCTCATTCCTTATAAACCAGCACAGCCAGGAGCTGCAGCCTCTGCGATGAACATCAGGAACATTAAAAGACAAGGGAAAGGCTCCAAATCTTCTCTCAGGGAAGACACTCGTCCCTGGCCTGGGGGGCAGCCAGGGCAAGTGGGGCAGAGGCAGGAAGGTTCTCGCCGATCACGACTCACAGACTGTCCCAGTGGAAATGGTCTGGCAGACCATCCTCTTCAACCCTTCGTTGTCCATCTGGGAGGTTTGGGGCAGAGGCACGGGGAGCCCTGGGCCTCCCAGCTCAGGACTCTTCCTACCACTTTCAAAGTCTCCAAGAAAGTAGGAAATAAAAAGGGGGTGTCTGGGAAATTTGTCGGTGTGAGCGTGGACTTGGCCCCACCGTGACCTCTCCTGCCTGTGCACCCACACGGGGGATCTCACCCACCTAAGACCCCCATGGCCAGGCCTCCCAAGGCGATCCCCATGGCGTTGCCTCTCTCTTCGTCATCTGTGTACACGCTGGCCAGCATGCCCATGCCTAGACAGGGAAAGAGATGGTCAACACCTGAGCCCGGGAATCAGACTAGTCTGTGACCCGCCTTCCCTCTGCAGCCAGACTCATGCGATCTTCCCAAACCCGTCAGATTCACTAAAACATAAGAACAAGCAGAACCCAAGAGCCAGGTAGGTACCTTCTCTCCAAGAATCCTTCCCGTCCCACCCCACTACCTGATTCCCCAAATTAGCCCAGCTGACTCTGTAAGGGAAGCCCCTCCCCTGTCTTTGGCTGGGGCATCCTGGCACCTACCAGCGACAGAGGAGCAGGAGGAGCCCACTCCCTGCAGCGACCTGGCGATCAGCAGGAAGGCGTAGCTGCTGGAAAAGGCGAACACTGCAAGACAAGAGGTCCAGGACCCATGTCAGTGCCTCGGGACTGAACTGTCCCTAACAGGGACGTTTCTGAAGCCCTCCCTTAACCGTATGGACCATCACCACATTCACCACCGGGTGCTTCTGCTCCAGGGAGACCTCTCTGTACCAACTCTTTCTGCAACTGTCGCCAGTACGCAAACCCCCAGGTTGCATTCTTAGTTTTTGGCTCGTGGGCGTCAGCGCCCATCCTGAGACCCACACTCACAAGGCAAACATCAGACACTTACTAATTGTTGAGACGAACATGATGCAGAATCCCGCAAACATGGGAATTGGATAGCCGATTCTGCAAAACACAAACACGAGGGGAGTCTGGTGACCGCTGGTATTTTTTTTTAAGGCTTTATATTGACTCTCTCCTGGTTACCCTTTGGGATCAGGCAGATAAGTATTCGGTGGATATTTTATAAAAATTCATAGACTTGGTGCTTCCTACCTGACCTTTTTGTGTTTGACTGTCTTGGAACGTGAATACATTTATGGACTGCCACTCCGAACTGAAATTTCTCTGGAATAAATGTTAACACAATATTGGCAAAGTACTCAGAACACATCCGAAATACACGGCCCCTATTTCTGTCATTTTTTTATTATTCCTTTAATTATAGTCTCTGCTAGAGCTTTCCCAAAGGAACAACTGCAATCAAATGATTCTGGTAAAAGGCCATCAAGTGATTCAACTAGCAGCAAAGACAACTGCACTACGTCTAGGAGGCGTTAGGAAGCAAGATTTTTAAATCTGCCTTCCTGTTGACCCCGGCAAGGCCAGCCTAGAAAGACAGGACTTGGGGGTGGGGGGCAGGGAGATGACCGTCCCCCAGCCAGTGGCAGGTGGGAAGGACTTGTGGCAAGGTGGCTCCAGAGCCTATCCTTCCTCCCTCCCTCTCAAGAGAGAAGGTGGGTAGGCCCATCCCCTCTTAATGTTACAGCCCCCCTCCCTTATAAAATAAAAAGGAAAAAATAAAGGCCTCATTTTCTGTGCAAAATTTCAAAACCCAAATTGTTCTGTAAGACCACTGCCCACACAGGGCTCTGGCGCCAGACCCGCAGGGCTGAGGGGAAGACCCCGGCCTTCCTGTATCACACATCTGGTGGGACACTTGGCCCTGCCACTTACCCCGGGGAAGTCTCCTCTCAGCCCCACGGAGAGACCACGGCCCACCTCCCAGGACTGGAGTGCAGAAAGAGATGTGGACATCAGACTGCCTACAGGGTACCCAGAGCACAGAAGGTGCCTCAGAACTTTATTTCCTCCCTCGTTCTCTTCCTCCTTTTCCTCTGTTCCTGTCAGACTAAGACAGCTCGGTCCCTGCTCTGCAGGCCAGCATGAGGGTGCAGGCGGTTTCCTCCATTTGAAAGGGGCCGACACCGGCTGAGCTATCATCCAACTGCAGATTTGCTCCAACCAACAAGAGCTCAGAACATCTCCAAGCCTCTTCTCTCTCCCGCCTGGTCCCTTGGGAACCTGGAGAGGAACAAACTGAATCCAAGAAGGCAGGAGGACCAAGCAACCTGAGTCCCAGGCACAGCCTGGAAGGACTCTTCTATTCCAGGCTTCCGTAAAAGATCACAGTCACAGCACTATAATCTAAAGGTTACACTCAACTCTCCAAGCACTCACACCCCCAGCTCAATGATTTGATAAGGGTCTCATTTCACTTCCCTATTTTGCAAATGAGGAAACCGAAGCATGAAAAAGTGAGTTATCAAATGTCATCGGGCTAACTTCACTTGGGCCATTCCCTCCAGTCCAGGGCTTTTCCTTGCAAACTTTACACCTGCCCAGGCAAAGGACATATGTGGCTTTAAATAGAATCTTGCCAAAAGTTCTCCTGCCCATATATTTTTTTAAACAGCTTCACATGCATCCAGAAGCCAAATACCAAAGATGCAAACATTAATAGCATCTCAAAATTATGACAGATGCCCAGGCAGTCAGTCCGCCTCCCACAAACCATGCAAAGAGCCCCCCACTGTGAATGGAAACGAGCTTATAATTCACAAAGGGGGATCCAAGCAAGTCGGGTGAACCAAGAAAGACACCAGGACCCTGAGCTGCAGTTCAGACAGCCATCGGATGGCAGTGTCCCCTCTTCTCAGCCTGCGTCAGCTGACTGTTCCGTGCTCCTTACTCACGTAGACAGCAGAAAGCCAACCCCGAGGCTTACACAGCACTGCCGGAGGCTCAGAGAGAACTCGCAGGTGGTTTATGAAACAATGGACATAGCATGACATTCCTGGCTGCCCTGGAACAAACACAGGCTGGCTTCTCACCCCCTTCAACACATATTTGGAAAGTCTAGTAGGTGAAGTGCCAATATACATGTCAAAGCTGCAATTGGGGGCTTAACTCTTCCTTCACTGATTCTTCATTGTGGTCACTTCTAAGGCTCTAACCTGGAGCCCTTCTGGCCACAGGGACATCCCTGCAGCCAAATAAGACACCTGTGGTCCCTTTGCAGACTACAGGCAGAAGCACAGGGTGGTTTCAGGACAAAACTTGGTAAAATTCGATAACCCGTCTGTGACCCCCCAAACCACCAGCAATACGGCACCCAGTCTGCAGTCCAGCTGGTGGCCGAGGTATCCTGGCAGGGCACAAATGGGATGGCCTGGCAGCCACTGCACCCCACCCCACACCAGAAGACCTGGGCATTCCCCGTGACTGGGGGTAGGAGCCAGCAGGCAGGGTGACCTTGTTTTTCAGATGGCCAATGCCGAGGCCCAGGGAAGGTAAGAAACTTGCCCCAATTCCAAGGTGATGGGCATACGTCGAGTGTCTAGCATGTGCTGGGGCCTGCTGGCGTACACTTGGGTGGGGACGCCAGTCACAGGAGTGCGTGGGATGGAGGGTGCACGGTCTCACTGAAAACCACAGGCTGCGCATCAACAGAGGGTTCTTCTTCCCATCCCAGGTGCTGTTTGCTTTGGAAATTCTGCAGTTACTGCAGTTTTCCCCCACTCCCCACCCCCAATTCCTTTAGGATTTTAACAAAGCGTTTATGGGATAACCGAATGGCAGAGCTAGAAGGAAACTTGAAGGCTGGCCAGTCCACACCCTCCTCTTAGATGAGGAAGCTGAGGCTCGGAGACAGAGCGGCTCACCCGAGGCTACAGAGCAAGCCAATGGCCTTGGACACAAGTGGGCTCATGTCACTGCCTTCTCGTTACTGGACACGCCTGTGCCTGCACTTTCTGATGGGGCTGCCCGGTGGCATCATCTTTCCCCGGAGCTCAGCCCCGAGGCAAAGATGACACAACACAGCAGCTCCTGTGTCCCCACCCCAAACCCTTCTGGACCCTTGAATGTCCAGTTCAAGGAGAGCCAGCCAATGCCCCAGGGTCACCGAGTGGTGGACAGGAGGCCAAGGCCCTTTCTTCTTCCCCATAATAGCTCCCAAATGGACAAACTCAACTGACATTAGTCATAACCTACGTGTGAGTCGGCCCTCTTGTCTCAATTCCGTGCCATCAGGCATAGCACTGAGCACAGCTAGATCTGATTGGCAAACCTTTAACCAAATGTCCCAGTACAATCCCCATGTGAGTCACCCGGGCTACGGGCATCCTGTATAGAGCATCCGGGAGCAGTTGATCCAATCTCAGTGAGACTCAAAATCATACATCTAATCCCTAGAAAAACACCCAAGACAATAAATATTAATTATATATACTTGATAATGAGGAAACCCACATGTCCCTAAATGGTCACTGGCAATAATACCTTTTCTGTAATGCTAATAGCTTATCTTTGCCATAGAGACGAATGCAAGCTCTGTTCTCAAGACTGCCGAGACCACAGGTCCCTCTACGGTTGGGGGGCCCAGTAGGGTGCAGACCACCACCAGATGTGATGAGAGGTACCAGTTCCCTTTCAAAGTTCTCTGCACACTCCTAAAGTTGGTCCAGTAAATGAATGCCAGTAAACAGAGTGATATTTTAAAGTTGCTCAGATATAATAGGAAGTTTGTCAATCATTTAGTAAATGAAACAAACTTCTTAGATTTAGCCCTTGGGTCTGCCTGTCCTTGTCTGCCAAGAGGGAGCCCCGTGGGCCACAGATTTCTCACTCTCCTGGGCGTGAGCCCTGTTCCCTCACAGCCCACGTGGAGCCTCGGCTCCCGCAGGAGATGCTGTAATTCCACTGCCAGCTCCTGCTGATTTCAAAAGCAAAGACTCATCCAGCCCTCCCTTCCATCCCAGTGACATCTAAGACGGGTGATCCCCTCCCAGAACAGCTGGCTCCCCTGTCCACGGAGAAGCTGAAAAGGTCACTGCTTATTCCCACATCAAGCCCACTTGAGACCAACTGGCCGAAGCTACGAAAAAGATAAGCAGGGTAGATTTCGTACAGATTTCATACCCTGTGGCTTTCTCCCTGCTGTTCAGATGCTAAGATTTGTAAAGGAAAAAAACTGCTTTCAAATATACTAGGTAACTATGGAAATAAATTAAGCCACCAACGATGGCTTGATGAAAAGCAGATCACCACCAGGACAGTGACAAGCTAAGGAGGAAGCTGAGGGAAACGCCCCCAGCAACGGAGTTAACTCTTTCCCCAGCCAGCCGTTCCGCATGGATCATCTTTTGGTTCTGAAGATGCAACTGCGGTTTGAACCTCATGCTAAGCAGGTGAAGACCGCGATGCCACGTCTTTACCTTATTGACGGAAGAGGGAAATGTAAAGGTGTCTTCACATGGTTTATTTGCCTGCAACATTCCTTTTATGTACACGTATGTCTAAAATTCACTGACTGGACCAAATCATGACAGGCGTCACTGGTACGATCCTGCTACCACCTTTTGCACACAACTGCAATTGTGAAATGAATAGTTGAGCTGTAATTATAAGTCACAAGCGCCTCCAAGATGGAAATCGAGTCAACCAAGGCATCCTCAGGCTTTGGAGGGTCTTATTGGATGTGTCATCACTACACTACCAAAATCAAAGGTCCTTTGCCACCTATCTGGTCATGTATTTTAGGTAAAAAATAGAGCACTTGAAGAATAAATAAAACAGGAATAACAAGTATGGCATTACCAGCCAAATGAACAAAGAAACACTTCCAAGAATTGTTACTTTGTATTTTCAGGGTTTGGCCCAACATCTCATCTAATGCTTAAAACAACAGACTGGCAGCCTACCTTTTTGTGTCACCTACTCACAAAAGCCACTCACCTGACACCATCATGACCACGAATGGGTCATGGGTCCCTGGGTGTCGCATGTGTGCTGTAGGGTGTCTCATTTCAGAGTGGGTCCCACTTCACCTAAGGGCACCTTTAGAAAGGAATGCTCTGCCCCTCCTTGCCCATTGATAACACTCACTGTTTGGGCCTTTCCTCATTCAGCCTGGTACAACCAGGAAGAGCCCAGGTAAATGCAAGAAAGAGGTTTTGAACTACATTCTTCATTCTCAGTGGATGAAAGTACAAACTGTAGAGCAGTAAGCAGATAGAAAGAACAGGAAGGGAGGATGGCAGGGCCTTGAAATGGGACAGTCTGGACACCTCGCCAGAGTCCTGCCGCGGCTGAGGGCAAACCCTTTCTCCTCCTGAGCTGCAAACTCCTTTGCCTAAAAAATGCTAACACTGGCCCAAAAGCTTTTGGTAAAGTCAAGTCTCCGCAAGCGCTGATGCTCCACGTTTTTAACTATTCTTTAATCAGAAACATATTAAACAACTTTAAAATGCTATCTTAAACACACGTTTACAACACTGAAAACGTAAGTCAAACATCTTATTGGTGATTGAGGGTGTGATTAAATCAAAAGACTCACGTTTACAACACTGAAAACGTAAGTCAAACATCTTATTGGTGATTGAGGGTGTGATTAAATCAAAAGACTATCTGCAGTGGCCCACAGGGGAAGACTATTAAGGCAAATGGGATATATTTTTTCCTTCTCTATTACTGTTTCCCTCAGAACTTTGGTGGGAAGCAGAGTCTCAGAGTGCCCAGAAGAGCTGCAAAATCCCCAAATTCCCATCTACTGGGCTTGGAAAATATTTTTTTTAATTACAAATCATGATCATTTTGAAGGAGCAACAGAGCTCAATTGTTTTGGCTACATCAATATTAAAATGTGTTTGCATTTCCACATTACCAGGAAGCACTAGAAGATACAGATCATTTTTAAATTTGCCATGTAGCTAGGTGAACCAGCTGGGGATTAAAATTTTGCTCTAGATAATTTCCAAAGTGGGTTAATCACCGTAAGAATAGACTAAATTGCACAAGTCACAAAACAAAATTAGGTTTCTCTTGGAAGATAACTTTTTTTTTTTTTTTTTTGAGCCCCAAACATGAGCCGTGGGTGGCTGCAACCTCAAAGCCTTTGGAGTATTTAACAGGGGAAAGGTCTGGCTGGTTTTAAACAAGCTTTTTCCCCACGACATAAGCAAAGCAGTAAAAACAAGAATGGGATTTTTAAAAAGCTTTTCATTTGCCATTTGCATTTGGAAGATTGGAATACTCACATCATTTCAGCCAGAGTTTCTAAGTATTACACCCATGGCTAGCAACGTTCTGCCCAAGTGATTGGCAAGGTATTATTTCGATAATGTCCTCAATTTTCGCATATGGTATTTGAGTTGTTTGCTTTCTCAGAATACAAAACCCTGAGCCATTTTCTGTAATTACACCAGATGCATTTTAAGAAGCACTCTTAGTCTTGATGAAAGCAAGAAAACAATCCTGCAACTACCGAGGACTGTTTGGTTTTCCTCTGGAGCACAGAGGTGCTGCTCAATGTCACCTTGATAATGGTGCTTCTAGGGGGGCTCACAGTTGGCCTATCACTGGGTTAATTTGCTTAGCATATTTTATGTGGCAGCCTTATAATATTGCTTTGCACAGACTTCAGAGCTGGATGTGGCTTGAGATTATTAAAATCCATTCAATGGCACCACTCAGTCCAGAAAAATCAAACTGTCCGGCTCATCATGGGTGCATCAGACTCCCTAACCTCCGAGTCACACAGGGCTCCACTATCAGAAGGGCCTTATGCTTGGTTTAATGCCCTGTTGTTGCTGTCTTGAAATGCGTAATAATACTTGAACATGGGGCCTGAATTTTCATTTTGCACTGGGCTCCCTTATGTAAACGGTCCTACCCTCTCCCTCCCCACACCAAAGCCTGGGTAAATGTAAAGACTTCCCTGATCCCTGAAATGCCAGCTGACCTGCTCAAAATTGTGTTTGGCTCACTGACTTCAATTTGGCTTTGGAATCTCTAATGGCTCCCCAACTGCCCCACAATAGCACCCCAGTCCTCTCTCAGCCTAGCCCTGCCCTCCTTAGTTCACCCCTCTGCCCACCACATTTTCTAGTCTAGTCTTTGTTCCTACTCCTGGGCCTGGTCCACAGGTAGGGCTCTGGGCACTCCCCTCTCTGCCATTTTTGCATTTCTGCCTGGGCTTCTATACCGTGCACCTGGCAGCCCACCACCAACACGCTTGGCTACACCTGCTCCCACTTCCTTGCACCGACACCCTTGGGCACTGCCTCCTCCCCTTAGTCCCAAAGCCCCTTGTCCTGTGCTTTGAGCCCCCCACACAGACCAGACAAAATTGTGCCAACTCAGCTGTAGAACAAATACTTGCTAGATGGTCACCGACAACGGAGAAGCAAACAAGATGACAAATAATGCATGTGTTGAAAAAAATCTAGAACGTCCTGATTAATATAAAGCTAATCTGGACAGCTTGCATTATCCAGACAATAACCTCAGTTCTTGTCCCTTTGTGCCCATGGACACAGCTAAGTAACCGGCAGAAGGGAAGAAACAAAGCCATGACCTCAGCATCAGCCGAGTCCCATCTATGCCGCAGTGTTCCAACCTCCTCCCACATTCCCTGCCTCGGCATCCACTAGAGCCTTTACCATTCCAGCTCTCAAAGAAGCCACCTTGGCTTTCCATAAGGAAGTGCACGACCAGGGGTGGGGACAAGCAGCAGCCACGTGGCACACAGAATCCAAAGACAGCCATGACAGCTACAGAGTTCTAGCTGCCCAAGGGTGATTCTGACAAATGTACTTATGAAACCTGGCGTTTAGACACACCAAAGTTCTCCCACTTGGGGTGAGCCTCTTTATTCTGTCTTCTTTAATATTTTCTTACTTGTTGAGCATTGGAGGGGGGATGGGGAAATCATGATTATCCGACGACAGAGACATAAAGGGACGGACACTGGTTTCCCCAGCTCAGCCGGCACAAATGGTGCAGATTCTGACAAATGAATAAGCAGTGGAATCCCAGTGGGGACAGGAGCTTGGAATGACAGAAATCTACAACCCTGGGACTACAGCAAGCCTCCCTACCTGTTAGTCAGCAGGCCTATGAAAGGGTTGGTGAGGAGCTGGACAGTGGCTTTCGAGGCAAACAACAGGCCAACCTGCACGTTTTCATTCAAGAGGTCCTTGTCTTCACTGGGACAGTCGGAAGGGGCAGAGGACGTGTTGGTCACCATGTGCGGTGTGGTGGCCTTACGCAGCTGCCCCCCCTGCAGGTCTCGAGTGGCGTTCCCAGTGACCATGGTAGAGTTGTCATAATAGGAAAAGATGCTCTGGAAGCTGTCCGAGGTGGAGGTGGTGAGCACCGGCCTGGCCGTCTGGGTTTCTGTAGTGTTGTTCTCATGCTCAATGCTGTACAGGTAACTGGGGATGATGGGGACTGGGGAGGAGAGGAACAGCAAGGCGGTGACCACACCGAAACCTTCCCCCTCCGGGACAAATGCCAGAGAGGTGGCACATCTACCCCAGGACAGGACCCCTGTGCCGGATGCCCACACTGCTCACTAGACAGCACAAAGTCCCCAGAGGCTCTGAGCGGTCCTCTGCTCTCAGAGGCAGCCGCTGTGCTAAACTGACTGCCCCGGAGACTTAGATATGGTCTGAGTCGAGATAGTGCCCACCTGGCGTTAACCAGTGTTTCTCAGCACGAGAGGTTCGAAAGACTTTTAAATGAACCAATCAAGGGAACACATCTGAATTTCATTATGTGTCTTAAAAAAAAAAATCAACACGCAGGAAGTAATAATTTGGAAGTTCTGCAAAAGACCCATTTCATCTTTCCATTATGTGAGTGGGAATCTGCCATTTTTCATCCAACTTGTAAGATTTCAGAATTCCTAAGACTTCTATAAAGGAAAAGCAAAATTGTTTAATAGAAACTTGGGGCACAGGTGTAACAATAGAGCAGTCAAGCCAGAGAACTGGGGCCCGTGTTACTGGAAACAGATGGGCCCACAGCTGATCCCCCTGGAGGTGAAACCTGCCTACTCCACGCTCTGCAAACTGCTGTAAGAACCTGCACCTGGGGAGAAAGGAACTCGCACCCGCCACCTAAGAGTCTAAACAAAAAAAATATTTGATTAAAGACATGCTTTTTAAGGAAAAGCATGCCAAATACTTTTTTGTTAATGAGGCTAATTAAGAGACCTGGATTTCAATTATTTAGTTTTTCAAAAATTCATTATAGGAAAAAGGAGAAAACCAACAGTGTCCAAATTGCTCTGGCCATGGGTCCTGAAATGTTTCCATCGCCATTCAGTCATCCGACAGATCTAAATGTCACTTCCTTTTTTGGAGGGATGGACAGTGGCTTGGTTTTTTTCATGTTACACCAAATTATTAACCCACCTTTTTGGATAGCATAATAACTATTCTAACACATTTTGAACTCTGGGAATTGTTCCTCTTTAATAGAAATCTTTTTCATCGCTGTGAAAGTGGGCAAGGGGAAGCGGGGAATTATCAGGAGGAAACATAAGTTCTGGGTCTTATCAGATGTCACAGTTTCTGCCCTGACCACCAGGAAAGAGAAGCCACGAACGCGGCTCCTCCTAGCCCAGGCGCCGCGGTCTGCAGGGGATGTGTTTTTTGCAAAGCGTGTTCTCCAACTTTCCCGGGTCGGTGCGGAGTTCCGGGACCGCGCTCGGCTAAGTGGGGCGCCCAAGGAAGAGGTTTCCCGAGGAAGCGGCATGCGGGGAAGGGGCGCCCGGGGAGGGGACGCCCAGTCCGTACGTACCCACGACGGTGAGCAGCATGTTGTCCAGCAGCAGCGCGAGGAACACGATGAACAGGATGAGCTTCCGCGAGTGGCGGCTCTCCGGCAGCCAGCGGAGCAGCGCCAGCTCGCTCAGGGCCATGGCTTCGGGGCTCGGCTGCGGGCGCGGCGCGCGGTGAGGGACGGACACGGCCGGGGACCCCCACGCTGCCGCCCCCAGCCAGGGAACCGCGCGCACTGGCGCCCCGGCCTCCGCCCGCCTGCCCCGATCGCGTCCCCACGAGCACCTGCGCTCCCTGGAAAGAGCATCCGCGAGCGCCGTCGGGGACCCAGCCTGGGGCCGCCGGGCGCAACCCTGCGCCCCGTCGCCCCCGAGGCTCACACCTCTCGGACTGCGCCCTCGGAACGCGCCGCGGGCCCCGCGCTCCCTGCGCCCTGCACCCCGCCTGCCCGGTGGTCCCCGGAATCCCGCGCGCAGCGCTTTGGGGGGTCCCCGCCCTCCCCCAGCCCCTGGCCTACTGACGCCGTGCCCCGCGGGCAGGGAGCAAGGTCGGCGTTACCTCGGGATCGCCTGCGGCTGCCTGCCCGGGTCCTCCGCGACCGCGACACCGCCCGGGCCGCTGTGGGCTCCGTCAGTCCTGGCGGCTCGGGTTCGCCGTCTCCACCCCAGCGGCCGCCGCCGCCGCTCAGTTTAGCGGGTCCGGCTCTGACGTCACGGCCAGCGGGGGCGGGGGCCCGGGGCGCGGTGGCGCCGATACCGCGCTCGGAGGAGCCGCCCCCTCCCTGTCCCCGCCTCCGCCTCCACCCTGGCGCAGACCCTGCCCGGCCCAGCTGCGCGCCCTGGAGACCTGGGCCAGGTGAAGCTGCAGGGGCGCAGAGGGAAGGGGTCGGGTGCCCGGGCGAGAGGTGAAGGGCCAGGGCCAAGGTGAAGAGGCAGGGACCAGTGGTTTCTTCTGCTTTGAACAAGTTAGGTGGCCCTTTAAGCCTCAGTATCCCTGAAATGAGCCGTCTAGACATGAATGATGGCCGTGGGATGAGTGCACCAGGGGTCGTAGGTGTTTGGGAACCAGGGACAGACTTTTTCTTGGGAAAGCCATACTTTGCACCCCCCCATCTCCTCCCCTCCTCCACCTCTGCGGCGTGATGCAGGTGCCCCTCGGAGCCTTTGAGCCTTGGGCACCCTCAAGCTGGTGACGTGGGAATGGGGGAAAGAGATACCTCTCAGTGTCACCCCACAGTGGAAGTGGGGGGAGGTGAGGGTTTCAGGCCCTTGAGTCCAGGTGTCAGAAAGTGGGAGCAGGGCACCTGGGCCTCTGGGGCCACCTGGGCAGGAGGCCCTGGAGATTGGTGAGTGCCTGGCGCCTTAGTGCAAGGGCTCGGGCAGCAGCTGGCCCTGGCCCTGTGTGCCGCAGGCTCCGTGCTGTGCCCTGGGGGTCTGGTCTAGAGATGGTTGAGAGAGGCAGGGTGCCTGTTTGTGGCTGACTCCGAGCTGTTATCCTCACTCCCAAGGGCTAAGAGTCCACCTGTGATTTCCAAATCTTTTTTATAAACAAAGGAGAAAAAAACAGATGCCCCTCTGACAGAGCTGGAGCTCTGGAGGCCTTCCAAGGGGCTACAGGAACAGGAGCTGTTTTCTTGGAAAGCCATTTAGAATAAATGTTAGCATGTCACAGTCTCTTAGCAGAAGAGTCTGACCTTGTTTTATTCATGTTCTCTTGGGTTGTCAGCAGGAGGCCACTTGGAGCAGCAGCGTGATGTGCGACTGTCCCCAATCTCTCTACCTCCTTAGTTCCTTCCAGAGACCCCCTGATGCTTCCCATTGTGACCCCCCCCCATGTGTGAGCAAAGATGGTTGAATAGGTAAATAGGTCAAGAACACGGGTCTCTGGGATGTCCCAGGATGTGTGCAACTTAAATATTAAATAGGGAGGAGAGAAAGCAAACCACTGAGGAGGGGAAAGGAGATGGCAGTGAGCTGTTTAAGATGTTAAGATGTCACATTCCTGGAATGCCCCAAAGTGCTTGCTTTGGAGTTTCAGAACCCACAGATACAGGCCCTACCCAGGGACTGTAGGGACAGAGAAGCGTCACTGTTAAGGGCCTTTGTCAGGATGCCTGGGCCCCAGCCTTGGGCAGGTTATATAGCCTTTGTGTGCCTTACCTTCCCTGTCTCTGAAATACGGACACTATTAATAATTGGATCTACTGCAGGGTGGTTGTGAGAGCTAAATGGGAATGGACAGGCAGCTCTTAGCACCGTGCCGGGCACACGGTGGAAGCTCCATAAGTGTCAGCCATTCATGAGTATTTGTTGAGTGCTTACTGTGTGCCAGGCACATGGCTGATGCTGGGGAGACAGTAATGGCCTAGACAAAACCCCTGCTCTGGGGTTGCTGACATCCTTACATTCCTGTAACCACTTCACAGCAGGGAACACAGGAAGCCACACCAAACAAACTCCATCGCAGCCAGCAGGAGGAAGATTGCTCCAGGACAAGTGCTACCCTGTGCTCCCTCCTCCATCCCTGCCACCACCCCTGGAGCACCGTGGCCTGTAACTGAGTCTTCAAACTTTTTGTTGACAACACCTAAAAGAATTTTTTTTTAAATATATATGCCTTGCACATTAACTGGTATCTAAAATGAGTTTTTTAATCACAAATTTAAATAGTTTGGGGTATACTGTATATGTTTAACTTTATATATAAAATTATTATATCTCTCTTTTAAATGTACCCAATGGAATATAAATATTATAAAAATGCAAAACCACCGTATTATACTTAAAAATACAAACAAGTTTCTCTTTCACAGCCAAAAAATTTACATTGTGTTCTTTACACCTTCAAAGTAGGTTTTCATTCCATTTCCAACAGAATTTTATCCTACTGTAATGTTTTATCATTTAAATTCTGTGTTCACCAACTTACCTATTATGTAAACTGTGACAAATATATGAATATGCATTAACTTTTTAAAGTTTTCTTATGGCCATAAGGCTCTAAAATTCCCTGTAAGATTGTGTGATTATAACAGTTATTAATGGTATGCAAATGATCAAGTCATCATACATAAACATGAATCTTGATAAATTAACATAAAAAGGAAAATTGTATTAGAAGTGCATTACTTAATGAGATGGATGGAAGGGGATTTTTGGAGCCTTGATGAAAGAGACCCTGATATTGTCTCTGATTAGTGACTGGGATGCTTTCATGCCTCAGGACGCTGTACCACCGTGAGGTGGTCAGACTCGGATTAGGTACCAGGTGAGCCTTTCTTTTGCCCAGTGGGAGACAGGAGATTGCTGACAGGGGAGGGGATAAAGGAGCCTCCTGATGTCTGCATCCTGGTCCATCTCAACCAGATCAATTTTAAATATGGAAATTGAGGGTCCCCAATGGCTTGGGAAATCTTCATATAGACCCAGGGTCTCTGCATTCCAGGCTGAAGGACCCAATCTGGGAGGCCCTGCCTGGGCTGGGCCTTCAGCCCTCCACAGCCTTTTCTTATACCTCTCAGCCCCTGCCTTCCCCCTCCAGCCACAGTGGTTCCTCTCAGTGTTCCTCTGCCTCAGGGCCTTTGCACATTCTCTTTCCTCTTCCTGGGAAGTTCTTCCTCTTCTTTTCCTAGTAATCTCCTCATTCTTCATTACTAGCCCTAACGTTACTTCTTGAGGGAAGCCATGCATTCATAGACCCCACCACCACTGTCAGACAAGTCCCTCTCTTATTAACCTACATGGAACCTTACTTCCTCCAGAGTATGCGTCTCCATGTGGAATGATACCCCCATAAGTGCGATTAATCATCTCTGTCTTCCCAGGTATCAGGACTGGGGTTACTCACTCATCACTGATATTCCAGAACACAGACAATGCTCATTAAACACCTGCAGAGAGATGTGCATGGCCGTTAGCAGAGCTGTGGGAACCAGAAAGAGAAACATCTTTCTGGAAGGGGAAGGGCATGTTCCTCTCTCTCCTGCTGTAGGCCACTCCTCAAGGACCAGGCTTTGAGGATGCTGCCTAGTGGACACAACCTTTATTTATTCTCCCTGGGAATGCAGACTGGTGGGCTCAGCCACTCCACCTTCTGGCTCTACCCACTTGCACCTTTTTTGGACATTAGGGACTGAGAAGGTGCGAAGGTACCACCAGGATTGGCTTTTTCATTAAATTTCAGTATTTAGGAATGATAATTCCTAAATTCCATTGAGGAGGTAGCCACCTAGACCATAGCAGTCAACTGAAGTAGACATTATCTGAGATACACTAACGTGGGTTTAAGCTATAGGTAGCATCTAGCTGGGTCACTTTACAAGCTGCATGACATGTATGGGGATGCTATTTAATTAACCATTGCATGCCTCAGTTTCTCATCTGTCACTTGAGCATAATAATAGTCCCTCCCTCGGTTATAGAGATCAAGTGGGATGAGCCTGGCAGAGTGCCTGACACTCATCAGGTGTTGTCTGTTATTGGAAAATTGAAAAGCTGAATACAGGAATGGTGTGGGTGTTCCATGGGGAAAATCCTCAGGGGCTCCCATCACCAGAGAACTTGGAAATAAGGAAAACACACTTACCTCCTGGTCATTAAGCTGTGAAATGCAAATAATGGGTCACAGCAGAAATTAACAAAGGCATGATGAAGAGACTTGTTAGACAAGTTAGCACATGCACATGAGGAAAGAAAGGTGCAGTGGCCAGGTGGACCCAGATAGGAGCAGGCAGGTCACAGAAGGGGGAGCCCAAATGGCTACAAGCTCATGCAGAGACACTCAGACACACTAGTAATCAGAGAAACGTCAATTAAAATGACGAGGTACAGCACTACACCCATAGCACCGGCAGCAATAGCAAGCCAGGTAATGTCACTTGTTGTGAAGATGTAGGAAAACGGAATCCTTTCCTTGGCACAGATGGGGACTGGTGCAACCTTTCTGGAGAGTGATCAGGAGGTTAAGTAAGTGCCCATCTTCTGATCCGGCAACCTCTCTCCCTGCTGGTCTTTCTTTACCCCAGGAAGCCGATTAAATAGCTCCCTGGGGACCAGGAAGCCGATTAAATAGCTCCCTGGAGACTCCCCACAGAAGAGGCCCATGCACAGAGAGCTGCTCCTGGGAGAGCGGGGTAAACATAGCACACACCTAGGATGCTCTGCGCACCAGGGGAGTCGTTGAGACAGTTCACGCTGTGCTTTATGGGAAACCCCTCCCCATTTGTGCATGGCTGCAGGTGGCTCCCGTGGCCTGGATCAGTCCCCTGATCCTCCAGGGCTGGCGGCTTCAGCTGAACCTTCAGAGGAATCCTCCATCTAGACAGGGTTTGTCTGCAGACTATGTGGACGAAGAGTCCCTTGGGCAAAACCCTCAAGAGCTTTACTAATATCTTCCTTGTAGAACAACAACAAGGTGCTGGTGGTGGTATTTCTCCGTAGCTTGAGGGAGGGTCTCTCTGCTCCCCACGCCAGGGCTGGGCAGGCTTGGGGCAGAACAGCATAGGACTGTGGGAGGTGAAACAGGGACTGCTCCCCACCCCAGGACTGAAACAGGGACCTGAAGCAGGAAGGACCCTCAGGCTCCAGTCTCTCCCCTCCCGCCACGGTGTCTCAGAGAAATCCCCGCTCAGACGGAAGGGGAATGGACAAGGACAGTCATTGTGGTATTGCCTGCGTCAGTGGAGAGTTGAGGCTACCTCGGTTTCCATCCTAGGGAATAAGTGAAATGTGGAGGGTGTGCACGGTAGAGTACCACGGAGCCGCAGACGTGACGCACTGGATTACACACATATCTGTGGGCAGATCTCAGGAGGTCTTGAGTACGAAAGAAAGAGGACAGCAAGTTCTACAGCACGATTCCAGGTTGATACATGGAAAGTGCACGGGGGTCCCACTGCATATTTTGGAGGCTTCATTTCCAGTCAAGGGAATGTATCAAGTACATGGGAGTGGGTGCTCTTGGGGATCTGGGATGAGGCAGGAAAGTGGAAGAAAGTGCAAATAAAACAAGAAATGAGCCTTACAAGGACGACTGACCACAGTGACACAGGAAAGTGACTCCCAATGCTGGGAGCCTCTTAAGGTCCAGGTGGGTCCTTGGCTTCGTGCAAGAAAGAATTCAGAAGTGAGCTGACAGTATAAAATGAAAGCAAGATTTATTCAGAAACTATAGAAAGTCTACTCCATAGAGCAGAGGCTAATTCTCCCTGTGGAAGAGAACCAGCTTCCTGGTTCCTGTTGCCCTTCTATTTAAGCAACAGCTTAATTACAGCTAAACAAGGGGAGGAATATTCATGGAAGGAGCAATGTGTTCCTGGAATCAGGGTGACACCCTCTGTTCCTCCACCGTCTTGGTTCTAACCAGTTGGAACTTGCCCTGCCTCCATCCTATTTTGATCAAGGTAATTTTGAGACTTCCTGATTCAGGGAACTTCCTGACCCTTAGGAAGTTAGATAAAGCTAGATCAACTCCCAAAGCAATGCCCAAGACAGTACCTAAAGCAGTACCTGCTAGTTCCCTGTCTCAATAGCATGCTGGGAACTGAGGCTGATGATCAACTCAACTCCCTGTACATGAGACACCCCGTTCCCAAAAGGATGTGTCCCTCAAAAGGGGCTGTCCAGCATGGATACCTAGAGAAAACAAAGGCTTTCAGTAGATTTAGCTGTGCTGAACACCTAGGCCACACAGGGAAATGTGTCCCCAGGGCAGGCAGGGCTATGCTGTGTCTCAAGCCAGACTGAAGTGAAATGATGGCAGATGGAAACCTCTATCCTCAGAAAACAACAAAGAACATCAGAAAGGGTAAATATCTGGCTCAATGCAAAAGCCTCTTGGGTGAATTTTTTTGGTTTGGCTTGGTTTGGTTTTTGTCTTTTCCCTCTTATTTTTTTAATAAACCTTTGTTTAAAATTAAAATGATAACATCATCTGGAGGGGGTTATGACATGTTTAGATGTATTTCTTATAATAACTATAACTTAAGGAGTGGGGTGCTTATGGGCCTATAATGTGGAGAGATTTCTGTATTTTATGTGAAGTGTTTATTATTAACTGTAAATGGACTGTTAGGAGTTGAGGATATACAATGTAATCCTTAGGGCCACCACTATAAAAATAATGCAAAGAACAGCTAAATAGCTAACAGAAAAAAAATAACATTAAATGGAATTCAAAAAAGAATTCAAATAGTTTTAAAAGATATGAAAGGAGAAACACATGAACAAAACACAGAGGAGTAAAACAGAAAACAAAAGTAAAATGAGGGAGGAAACACAGCTATATAAAAAATTACATTAAACTTTAATGGATACTACAATTAAAAGAAAGACATTATCAAAATAGATTTTTAAAAGGGTCTCAATTCTATGCTGTCTATAAGAGACACTCTTTAAATATAATGACACAGATAGATTAAACGTAAATGGATGGAAAAAATATGTTACTGAAAGTTCGGCACTTATCCCCAAGGCCACGTCAGAAAAACAAGGACAAGTTGTTTGAGGAGAAGGAAAGAGAAGTTTATTAATTTTCTGGCAAATAAGGAGGATGGGAAACTCTCGTCTTAATGTACCACCACCTTCTCTATAAGCACAAATACAGAGCTTTTAAGTGGGGGGCGGGGGTTCAGCTTGGGACTATTGCTGTTTAATTATAGTTGATGGTCGATTGATCCCATATCCAGTGAAGACAATCTTGTGACCTCTGCCGGGACAATTCCGTTGAGCCATCTCCTGGTACAAAAAAACAAAGAACCTTCCCCTGCCCTTCTGATTACTGGCCTTAGGCAGGGATACAGGTTTTAATTCCCAAAAAGAGTCGGTGGGTGGGGGGGGCAGTTAAGAGACAGCTCATAAAACATTTTATCCTTTCTCAGGCTGTTCCCTCTGTTACAAATACAATGCATGCAAACTGTAGGCATAAGTAGGCTGAAGCGACTATATTAATTTTAGATAAACTAGATTTCAAAACAAAACTTCAAACAGAAGTATAAAGAAGGGGCTTCCATCATGATGAAAAGGGTCAATCCACAGGAAGACGTAACAGTCATAATGCACATGCACCCAATAACAGGGCTGGACATAAATGAAACAAAAATGGACAGAATTAAGGACAAAAATAGACAATTCCACAATCAAAGTGGGAGACTTCAGCACTCCTTTCTCAACAATTGATAGAACACCTGAACAAAAAAATCAGCAGACATAGAAGATCAAAACAATAGCATCCACCACTTGGCTTAATTGATATTTATACTGAACAATATCCAACTTCACAGGCTTTTCGAGTACACATGGAAGGCCTCAGCCAAGATCTGTCTCATTCAGTTAGAGGTTTTTTTTTTTTTTTTTCCTGAGCCAATTCTATCAGTTGTTTAGCATACTTATAAATAATGATAGTACAATTAGAAAAAAGAATGCATTTCATTCTCATGCTTTTCTGAGGTCTTCTGCATAGGCAACTGTAAAAGAATATTTTCTGTATAAAATTTAACCAAATCAACTGTCCTGATTTCAAGAGGCAATGGCAAAGCAAATGTCAATTTACCTGAAGTATGCTTTGCTGACTACCAATGACATTAAGCCATAGACGCACTAACTTAATAATTCAATCACTGAATTAACTGGCTTCATGCGGCATTATCTGTACACATGGGTCTCCAGGTTTGGCTACTTTAATAGAATCACCAACCTGTCTGAGGACATTTGCGGTAATTGAAGGCCGCCGAGGAGCCAGCCAGCTGTGAGGAGCAGTGATGCGTTTGCTTTATGCCTTGATCCTCCACTCTCATCTGCACTATTGCAATCACCCCCTACCAGTGTCTGTCCCTAGAGCCCCCCAGACCTCCTGCAGTCTACCCTCCTCCCCAGCCAGAAGGAGCTGCAAAACACCAATGCAGTCACTGCCTTGTCTAAATCCCTTCAGTGGCCTTGCACTTGGGATAATGTCAGAAGTTTTCTTTTTTTTTCTTTTTTTTTTTTTTTTCAGACAGAGTCTCCCTCTGTCGCACAAGCTGGAGTGCAGTGGTGTGTTCATAGCTCACTGCAGCCTCCAACTCCTGGGCTCAAGGGATCCTCCCATCTCAGCCTCCCGAGTCACTGGGACTATGAGCCACCATTGCCTTACTAATGTCAGAGGTTTCCAGTGTGATCCGATGGGACACACGTGGTCCAGCCCTGACCACTCTCTCCATCTTAATTTGCCACGTTTGTTCTTACCCTCTGATCTAAAATTGGGTTCCCTTATGATTATCTGGGCCCTTGCATGACTCAGATGTCTTTGTGTATCTCCAGGGCCCCAGCATTCCAGCCTGGGAGTCCCCTCCCCTCCTCTGCCACCCCCTCCACTCCAGCCACACTGGGCTGTTTTCAGTAAGGGTTCTCTGCCTCAGGCCCTTTCCACTCTCTGCCCTTTCTGCCTGGGAAGCTCTTCTTCTCCGTCTTTGTCTGATTATTTGTTTTCACCTGTTCACATACCCTGTGCTCCTTCCCACCCCGGGGTCTTTGTCAGGCCATTTCTGCTGCCTAGCATGTCCTTCCCTCTTCCACCTTGATCTAGTTAATTCCCCCTTAGCCTTGCGTCTTAGGTCAAAACACAGATAGGTTGAAAGTAAATGGTTAGGAAAGTATTTTTTCCCATGGAAGCCTTCCCTGACCCCTATGCATATGTCACCCAGGCTGTATGGGTAGGTCCCCAAATCTTCCAGTCCTGCACTTCTCATTAGAACCACAATTGTACTAATGTGACTGATTCATGTCTGGCTTCTGGACGCCTCTCCCTGGGAGCTCCTTGAGGGCAGGGCCTCCAGTGTCTTGTTCACAGCTTCGTTCACCAAGCCTCGTGCTACTTGGCACAGGCTAAGAGTTCAGCAAATGCTGTGGTTGACTCAACTTCCCTGATCACTTAAGCAGTGAGTTTACCATCTAGGGCCACTGACTGAATGTACTGTCGGGCACCCACCACCCACAGAACCGTGTCCCTCACAGGCTGTCTCTGTGGGCCCAGTCATCTGCTGTCACCCAGTGCAGCTTCCACACCTTTGCATAAGCGACTTCCTCCACCTGGAATGCCCACCCCCTTTCTTCTACCTATCCAAACTCTCACCTCCTCCTACCTGGTTTGGCTTGGAAAACCTTTTTCCCACCATTGTGCCGACTGACCACCAAACCCTCCCAATGTCTGATGCAACAGGATGCTGCTGTCTCTACTTGTTAAAGCCCCAGATGATTGAATCACTCCTGACCCTCCCTCCCTAGCAGTTCCCCGTGGCCACCTCCCATGCCTCAACCTCCTCCCATGCCTCGACCTCTGTTCCTTCCTGACCCTGAGTCTTTGCTTAGGCAGATCGTCTTCCTAGCCTGTCCTTCCTGCCCTTGGCAAGGGGAGCCCAGCCAGAAGCCAAATGCCCACGTCATCCCATGGTCCCAGTGACACCGTCAAAGCTGAAGGCAGTGGCACAGCGCAGGCTTCCTCCAGTTCTCTGTTGAATGGCTCCTTTTCCCTCCTCATCCTGCTCCCATCCTGGTCACCACCTCCTTCCCCAGGAGCCTCCTAACGGCCTCCCTGGCACCAGTTGCTGCCTCCAATCCAGCAATCACTTAGTGGATTTCCATGAGCCACTGCTTTCCTTCAACACACCCCTCCCTAACCCAACAGCCTAAAGTGGCTCCCTAATACCTCACATCTAAGCTCTTCTGCTTGGCTTTCAAGGTCGTCCACAGCTACCCTAACTCCTACCCTGCTCTAATCACAGTGGCCCACTCAGTGCCCCAGAAACAGTCATTGTTCATGCTGTTTGCCTCATCCCTCCAGCTTTCCAAATCCTATTCCTAGCCCCAAGAGCCCAACTCAAGTCCTCTCTCTGCTGCAAAAGTTGAAACTTTACGTAACTATTTCACTTCAACCTCCTTGGGCTTCCATCTCTAAGAACACACAAAGCCTGATAGCTGGTTCCCACTGAAGCATTTGCCAGTTTCCACTGTTTCCCAGTAGGTTCAACTGAGCTCATTCTTTTTTATCTTCTTTTCTTTTTTCTTTTTCCAGCTGGACCATCAACTCCTTGAAGGCAAAGGAAGTGGCTCCTGTCACCTTCTGCCTCCACAAAAACAGAGTGCACAGGGCTACAGGGAGTTGATCCACAGGGTTAGCACGGGACACACAGTGCGAAGCCCAGGGCCAGAGCTGGTTCTGTGAACGGGCCGGTACACCTGCCTTGTCCGGTCCCCGCCGCGTGTGGCCGTGGAGCGCTTTGAATGAGAGTAGTCTGAACGGAGATGTGCTGCGCATCACTATGTACTCCATGAATATGTACAATTATTACGTCAATTTTTTAAATTTAGAGAATAATTTAAAAACTAGTTTTACTTGTTTCTTTTTGATTGTTTTCATGTGGCTGCTAGAAAGTTTTGAATTACCTATGTGGCTGGCATTTTTAGCTCACGTTACATCTCTGTTAGGTGGCTGTGGGATTGTACATGAATGCTGGAAGGGGCCTTGGAGTTTATTAAGTCCAGTGGCTGCCTTTGACACACAAGAAAGCAGACCCAGAGAGGGACAGTGCCTCGCCCCATGTCATACAGGTACGAGGCCAGAGTGGTGAGGACTGGAATTCTGCTTCCTGGACCTTCATAGCTTGGGGGCAGCTGATGTCCGGCACCGTGGGTGCCAAAAGGTGGGTACCCACGGGCAGTCCTTAGCGGCAAGGACTCTAGGAGGGGCCACAGGCTCAGGCCACAGCTCTGAAGAGGCTCCCACACCCCCTGCTCAGAGCTGTCTGCACCCACTTGCTATGCCGACTGCACACCCAGACACCCGCAGGGCAGGAGATTTTAGTGGAGAATCAATAGTCCAATAGGGCGGGCAGCAAAGACCCAAACCTAATTATGTTGTTCAGAAACTTGTCTGTAACTAAAAGGCATCTGCAAAATCACTGTCACCATCTCCAAGGGGGGAGAGAGATCCAGTCATTATGTCCAATTGGATTTTTATTGACTGTCGTCTCATAGAAGACGTCGTCTCCCTGCAAAACCATCGTTTGGGTGCCGCAGGGAAACACACACAGACACACAGAGTTTTCCCCTTTCTGGGAGACTTTTGGGAAGGTTCTGGCTCACCCTTTTTGCACAGGTGGCCCAAGATGCTGTTGACTGGATTCCACGGCCCTAACTCCTCTGCGGAGAGCAGAGCACGCATCTCTTTCAAAGGCAGCATGGAGGGACCGATGTCTCCCACAACCTCAGGCATTTGACAAACCCCCTAAATGGAAGAAAATAGTTAAGGGTGAGAAATCTTTTGAAAATTAGTTAAAATATTTGAATGTCAATTCATTTGTATGACTTCAGAATTGCAATAGGAAAAACCTGGAAACCTCCCAAATGCCTGCAGGGGGGAGGCTGCAGAACCAAGCAATACCACGTGACCACTTAAGAAAATTAAGTAGCTCGGTGTTCACCACGGCAAATATGGAAGACAGTCTTCAGTGAAACCAAAGCTCACAGGACAGCATGTCCGGGATGATTTAATTTAGGAACACACACGAATTTATTCAGAAGACTATACATACATATGTAAGTGTTGACAGGAATTCATTTCAGGGAATAAAAATAGTGTGTGGGGGTGGGGGGCACAGGAGGGTGAAGATTTTTACTTCCCAGTTGTAATTTTGTGCCCTTCCATATTTTTTGAAGTTTTGTCTACCACAAAGCTCTGTGCTGGTTAATTTTAGGTACCAACTGACAGAACTGAGGGAGGCTTTGATGGCTGCCGATGGTTTGTTTCCGGGTGTGCCTGTGAGGGCCTTGAGGCCCAGGAGGGCTCCAGAGTCTCAGAGGCAGATGCCTTTGGAAATGAGCCCTTGGTCAACCCGGTGAGCAGTGTAGCAGTGTAGGCTCTCTCTTTGCTGCATTTAAAATGAAGCCAGGATGTCCATCGTCTCGGGCGCGTTTACATGCTAAATGCATTTGTCCTGGATCTCAGCCCCATGTGGCCTAACATCCCAGAGTCCCCTGCACTGCCAACATCACAGAACCTGCCACCTGGAAATGCTCTAGGGAATCCTCGGCCAGTGGTTTTCATTTCAACCCCACACTTTTTTTTTAATTATGGACTTCTATTTTCAAACAAAATGTTGCAGGAAGGCCGAATATATAAAACAGAGTGAAGCAAAGCTACTCAGGCCAAATCAGGGATAGGAGACTAGAGTCTTCACATGGGTCCATTGCACTAAATCAGAAAACACTTTATGAAAACTCCCATCCTCTTGTATACTGGGGAAACTGAGGCACAGAGAGACAGTCCTGACCAAGCCCCAGAGATCAGAGACGTGGCCGATCTTGTACCACACTGAATCCCCAGCACCCATCTAGGTTGGTTCTGGCACAGAATAGGTGCCCAATAAATATTTGTTGGGAGAGACACATGGGCAACACTGATGGCTTTTGCACAGTCATCTCTGTTTTTCTACAAATGAACTACTTTTTGTAGAGACTAAAGGGGGACTTGCATCTAGGGAGGGTCCTTAATTGCCTGTGTTTTGAATTTACAGCATTTGAAAGGGTTTTATTCCCTGATCTAATGGCAAGAACAAAAGCAATAAAGGGCAGGAGGGAGGATGAAAAGGAGCCACAGTCTGCATCTGAGACAGGAGGTGCCCTTTGTTGTCCTGCACCCCAGTCCACTTCAAAGTTCTCTGCTGAACAGGGATGCACATCAGTCACCATGGCAACAACGGAGCTGCCTAGGCCGCCTGACCCTGGACAGCTACTGCCAGCCGCCCCACGGCTTCTGGAGAGCTGGGTGGGGTGAGGGGTGGAGGGCCCACAGCCCAGCCTGGCTCCACCTTCATCCCGCCTGTCTTATTGGTCCTCTGTGGGGGTGGGCGGTGCCTGGGCCAGCACCTCCATTGGCTGTGCCTTCATCCAGCAAAGTCACACCAGTCAGAAATCACTCCTTAAGGGCTTTCCTCTAGTGCCTGGCACTAGACAAAGGCTTGTGAATACATAAATGAATGAAAACATAACCAGAGTCCCCTGGGAGCTTCTAAAATACACAAATGCCCAGCTCCATGTGAAGCCAGCTCATCAGCATTTTGGGAGGTACACTCAAGACTGGGGGCTTCCTAACCGGTACACACGTGCCCCTCCAGTTGGAGCGGGTGGAGGAGAAAGCCTAGTGGAGCCAGCCTGAGTGGGGGTGGCTGGAGCTGCCACTCACTGAGGGGAGGAGATGAGAGCTCAAGTTGGAGGTGCTGGGTAGGCAGTTGGGAGTCTGGAATTCTGGGGAGAAGTCAGGGAGGGAGACGGCATTTACATCCACAGCCTGATGCAACCACAAGGAGGGCATGGAGACAGGCAAGACCCAGGTCCAAGGCGTAGGCCCTGGAGCACACGGGACAATGAGCAGGGCCCGGCCAGGCAGATGAGAGCACATATCAGGCCAGTGTGGTGTTTGAAAGCCAAGAGAGAGTGACAAGCACAGCTGTGGAAGAGGACAGTCGTGCCCAGGGATGCAAGGGAGCAAGCGGGAGCTGCAGAAGGACGCCCCCAGCCCATGTGTGTGGCCGCAGGCTGCTGCCACTACCAGATACACCAGGTCCAAGTTCTGACCTTGAAACCGCCTCTCTTCCCCAGTCACAGGCAGCGAGGGCTGCAGGGGAAAGCAGAACAATGCCATTTTTTGCCTCCTAAACACAGTCATGAGGACGGCTGGAGATTTTTTAGGAGCTCTCGAAGCGAGGCACACTGCCGCAGCACTTTGCGTGCATTATTATCTCAGCTGGGCCTCACGACAACCCATTGAGGAAGGTCCCATTTATGTCTATTTGGCAGGTCAAGAAACCTGCCAAGATTGACAGGCCAGGCAGCCTGTCTCCGCGGACGAAGGGCTTAACCATAGGGCACGCCCCCACTTCCCGGTGTAGGGGTGAGGAGAAACTTGCCCTTCCCCCAGAAGTTCCCTGCAACTTTGTGAGATAAAAGATGAACTCACAATTAAGGTAGATTAATAAGAAAAAGGTATATTTATCATGCACACGGGGAGAATCATAGAGTGATTACTCATCATCCCAATGAAGTTCAGATATTTTCATACCTGTCTTTTTGGAGGGGAAGGGAAATGAGGAGTAATTCTGTTTAGGGGTGACAATGGTGGTAGGAAGTTCAAATGGATGGGGGAGACAGACTGACTTGTACATGATTCTCTTTGCAAATTAAATTAATCCAAGAGAAGAGAGACAGGTATTATATTTAAATGACTTGGGCCAGGGCTGGTTGCACTCTTGATCATTTTTTCCTGCAGTATGCTGAGATAACAGGGAGAGGAAGGGAAGTCCATTGTTCTTTTTCAAGAGCCTGTTAATCTCTAAGGCTCCCAATTCAAAATTTCAAGGAGTCATATTTTGGGGTAAAATTTCCTAAGCTCCTTCATTCCCCCTTCTGGAACTTCCCTGGAAGTTTCACACATTAAAAGTTGAGTCAGTAGCTGTGGAGAGAGAGATTGGGTTATTAGTCAAGCAACAAGAGATCGGAAAAGGGAGACAGGAACATAGATAAGAATAAGTAGAAAAGAATAGCTCTAAGCACATTTCCCACACCCTGTTAAACCAGTCTCCCCTTCTTGGAAATAGGTCTTAATTAATCTGATGCAGAATATTTATCTTGTCATTTAAGAAGCATAGATCACAGTCTACTTGCCCTGTGTGGTTACATAGAAACAGCATTTCTTTTTCCTTTTTTTTTTTTTTTTGGCCAATAGTCATACAAGCTCCTCCCTGTTGGGCTGTTAGGCATCCAGGAGGCAGCAGTGTTTGACCACCACAGAGGCGAGGCCGTTGACTTCTAGCTGAAGTGCCCCCAGTGCTTGCCCAGTGATATCAAACTCTTGTTCTTCTGCCATGGAGAGACTCAGAAGTGTCTTTTCAATTTCATAAGTTCCAAATGCTGGGAAAAGAGTCCTGAACACCCAAGAGAACTTAGAATTGTGATAGACAAGTGGATTTTTTAAAATAATATCACGTTTAGTACATTCGCTTGGTACCACTTTTTGAACAAAAGAGACCAAATTTGTAATTTGGCTGGCATTTAAAGTGGAATAGCTGGTAACACGGGGCGTTAGATGACCGCCTGTGGTTATCCAGCATCCTGACCATCTAGGTGGGAAGCACTTGTATGCTTTATTACCATACACGATAGAAAGACCAGTGCTATATACAGACAGGGTCAGGATGGAAACTGTGACCTCCCAGTCTGGAGTTCGCTGCACCTCTTCTTCCTCATTCCACTTCCACACCTCCCGTTTCCACGTGTTCCTGCCAGTCTGTGGGAACAGAATATGCTGCAAAATATCTGATCTAAGAGGCCTTTGGTCTGGTCCTGGCAGTTATAGGCTTGGCTTTTTCACCTAACCAAGTCAGTCCAGACTTTTGCCATACGTAGTGTCCGGCAAGTTAACAAGGGGAGCGAGCGAACTACCCCAAGTTGCACAGGCCTGGCTTGTGAGCCGTTCACAACATCTGGTGATTTGACAATCATTGGCATCACGAGGGTTAGCGTCAGCACCGTCTAAGAGGCGCAAGGATGCCACCTGTGGAATCACACTGTAGAGTCTGCTCACAATATTGCCCTGGTGTGTTACCAGAAAAGATCCAGCATCGTCCCTGTGTTCAATGCAGAGGGGGAAATTCCTTTCTAGTGACTTTACTACGTCTTTTTGGAGATAGTTCATGAGCCTCCAGAGGTTTTTCTGCGTCCAGTTGACTCCCCAACAGGAGAGCAGTCAATCCCATTGTAACGGGGGGAACGGCCTGAAAAGGGGTAAAATGGTTTACAAGCTGTCTCTCTTCAAAACCTCCCTCACTCCTTTTGGGAATTCAAATCTGCCTCCCTGCCCAAGGCCAGCGGTGGGAAGGGCAGGGGGAGTGGTCTTTGTTTTTCCTGTATCACAGGCGATGGCTCAGTGGAACTGTCCAGGCAGAAGTCATGAGATTGTCTTTGCCAGAAATAGGGTCGATCAGAACCGTTAAAGAGCAATACCCTGAAGCTGAAACCCCCCTTTAAAATCTCTATTTCTGCTTGTAGTTGGGAACATGGTACTTTGAAATGCAAGTCTGCCATTGTCCTCATCTGCTGGCAAATTAATAAACCTCCCTTTTCTTTCCCTCAAACTACTTGCTGAACTTTTGGTAACACAATACCTCTTCGTAGAAAACCCAGGTGGTGATTTTCCAGAATCAGCCTGCAGTGGCACAGAGAAGGCAGTTTCCAAGATTCCCCAAAATTCACGCTCAGAAATAAACAATATAACAAAGAGGGCAGGACATTTCAAGACAAAGACTTGCCCTAGAGCTTGACACGTTCGTACAAAGAGTGTGCTGCTCAGACGCTCACGTGTCTTGGACCCCTGATCTTAGCAGATTGGCTACCTGACGTGTTCCCGAAGAAACACACCCCCAGATGGCGGAGACTGAGGAGAAAACTCCCACTCAATCACAAGACAGGCTCAGGGACAAATAACAGAAGGAGAGGGAAAACTCTTACTGGCTTTTTTTTTTCTTTTTTTTTTTTTTTTGCCTTTTTGGTTTTTTTTTCCGGGGAGCTGCAGCAAAGTTTGCCTTACTAGATGCTGGTCTAGTCAGAACCGCGCAACTGGCTGGTCTGCAGGGCCAGCTGGAAAGACGGGCTTGTGGGGTGTTAGGCCCAAGTTCTACCCCATGGTAACCCTCTTTATGACAAAAACAACACAGAAAGACAACGACAAAAGAAAGAACCACAACAAAAAAGGCTACTTCTGAGAGGAGAGGGAACCAAACAATATGAATATTCATACCACAAAGTACCAAAAAATATACCAATACCAGAGTCACTCACAAGACTAGCCACTCACAAAAACCACTCACAATCACCTGTCATTGATCTTAAATTTGGACAGCACAGGGATCTTTTACCATCTGCTCAACTGGGGCCCACAGAGAGAAGAAGGCCGGAAGTCTGACCAGTAAGTTGGGGTATCTTACCCGCTGCCGGCTGGTCAGGCTCTGCATTCTCCTCACTGCGGCTTCCAGAAGAGCAGAGCGGCTTGGAGATCCTGCCACCTACGCCAAACTGTAGGGTGAGGGGAAACTTCCCCTTTCCCCTGAAAGTTCACTGAAAGATCAACTCACGATGAAGGCAGATTGATAACAGAAAGGTTTATTTAGCATGCACATGGGGAGAATCGCAGTGATTATAAATATCCCAGGGAAGTTCAGATATTTTAATACCTGTCTTTTTGGAGGGGAAGGGAAGTGAAGAGTACAGGTAGTTCTGTTTAGGGGTGACAGATGGTGCTAGGGGAGACCGACGGGGGAAGAGATTGACTTGGAAGTGAGTCTCTGCCAATTAAATTAACCTGAGAGACAGGTATTATATTTAAATGACTTGGGCCAGGTCTGGTTGCAGTCTTGATCTTCTTTCCTGCAATATATCGAGATTACAGGGAGAGGAAAAGAAGTCAATTGCACCTTTGATCTTCTGATCCGGTCAGTCCAGTTTATGCAGATAGAGGGAAAGCCCCTTCTCATGCTTTTTGATCTTTGATGGCCTTTAATTCAAAATATTCTTTGACCCAATGAGTCGTATTTTGGGGTGAAATTTCCTGAGCTCCTTCACTGGTCAGCATGACATTGAGGGGTGCTCTTGGGGAAGCTTCTGGGCTTGCCATCCGACTGCCTTCCCCTTGGCCCTTTCCATCAGTCACCTAACCTCTGGACATCTCGGGACGGTGGGCAGTTGTACTACCTGGCAGAAACCAGGGCGTGGAGTTTTGTGGTATCCCTGTCAAGCCCACTTTCTGGCCTGTTAGTTGGTAACTCAACCCTAAGCGTTTTTAAAAATTATTTTTATTTTTTTAGGGACAGACTCTTCCTATGTTGCCCAGGCCGGAGTGCAGTGGCTATTCACAGGCATGATCATAGCACAACACAGCCTCGAACTCCTGGGCTTAAGCCATCCTTCCACCCCAGCCTCCCAAGTAGCTGGGACTACAGGTTCACACCACCATGTCCAGTGACCCTAGGGTTATTTTACCATGGACAGGCTGATGTGGCAGGAGGGTGGCCCAGTGCCCAGTGGAAATGTGGCTGTACCTCTGTCTGGGGAGAATGTTGGAAAGATGAGCAGGAAGCCGGCTTAAGGAGCCATCCCCTGGGACAGCATTTCTTTCTGCTTGATGCCTCTTGGCCAGGGATGGTTGTGGTTTCGTGGACACCTATGCAATTTAAGGGGCTCTCTTTAAGGAAGAAAAATACAACATTGAGAGATAACAACAAATTACAAGCTTCACAGCGCTGACGCATACAAAAACATACACCCATGTGAGCACACTGCCAGGGCTTCTCCCAGCCATGGGAGGTCTCAAGTGAGCAAGGGACCCAAGTTTAAGCTTCCTCAGCTTCCCGAGAAATCATCTCTGCCCGCTTGACAGCTCCCTTGATGGGCATCAGTGGAAATCTCTAATCCTTTGTCTCAAGCACCACCTTCTGGGCCATTCAAATTCAGGAAGAGACAGTTTCGGGAAAGGTTCCAGCAGTTTCAAGCAGGCACCGCCCCAGTGGTCTGGCACAAACTGTCGGGGCAAAGGCTTTGACCCAAGCACCAACGCTGATCTTCTCCATAGACTGGTGTCAGGGATTCATTCCTGCACCAGATATCTACCAAGTACCCTCCATATGCCAATATGGTGCCAGGCTTAGGGGCCTGTATCTGTGAGCCACATGGATGCAGCTGGAAAGATCTCAGTAAGTAACACAGGTAGGGAGCATGGCACATATCAGTTGCTCATTAAATGATGTTTTCCTTCCCTTTTTCCCACTTGCCAGGTACCCTCAGATACTGAAGCTGTGCCCAACACAGAGCAATGCATACAGCAGCCACATGCCAATGTCCTGGGAGTCCAGGCCATCCCCTCCTCCCCACCAATAAAAGCAGCAGCTACCCTTTTGGTGACAAGGCAGGACACCCAAATCCCAGAGGTCAGCAGGACCATAGGGGCTGTCCCAGCCAACTCCCTCCCCTTGGACAGACCCAGAAGCAGCCCCCCCCCACCCCCCCCAACCCGCCATCTGAAGTCACCCACCAGGGCGGGGCACCGGCAGGTCTCCTGGATCCCAGGCTCCCTGCCCCCAAGAAACTAACACAGGGCTTCTCAACCCCAGGAGGTGAGAATCACCCGCAGTGCTGGAAACAGCAAAACCACAGCCTCAACAACCCGGCCTTCTTGGGCCTCACTCCCAGAGCCTCCGCTGCAGCAGGCTCCAGGCAGGACGCGGCACCGGGACTTTAGAAGGTCCAGGTGTCCTTGCCTGAAAGCCCTTCTGATCAGTGAGGCTGGGGCGGGGATGAGGAAGGAAACGGCCAGGGCGAAGGGGAGCTAAAAGTGGAGTTATTGACAGTACACCACCTGCCAAGTGGTGGGGTCTCAAGTGGTAACATTTCAGGCACTGTGATGGGCCAGGTAGGACTTGTGATTTGAAGGACTGGGGACAGCGGTCGAAGCGCCCTTCCCCAGGGGCGGAGATGAGAACAAGTGTCTGAGGCGTCTCCTCGCAGGGGGCTACGGCGGAAGACTGGGGTCAGAGGCTCCCGTTTTCCCTGGGGACCGCGGCGGGAGACATCCCCTCCAGGAGACCCAGTCGCGGAGGCGCCCGGCAGCGGCCCTGCAGCCGGGCCGGAGCGCACGCAGGACACGCCACCTGCTGGCCCCAGAGCGCGGGGCCGCGCGGTCTTGTGGCGCCACCTCGTGGCCATTTGGGGAAGCGCAGCCGCGCCACCTGGCGGGAGCAGAGGGGCTGCGGGCCGCGGCGGCGAGCGGCTCCTCCACCCGCTCCCGCACCCTGCGAGCTCCGAGTCCCGACCCACCCGGGGGCGCCCGGCCGGCCGGGACCCGCCGCCCTTCCCCTGACAGCGCCCGCTGTCACAGCCCCCTGCGTCCCTAGGGACTGAGCCTCCCTGAGCGGCCGCCTTCATCCCTGACACCCCCACCCCGTCTCTTTGGCTGTGTTATCTTAACGAATCGCTTGACGCCCCTGAACTTCAGTTTCTTATTTTAAAAAGAGGATACTCACGAAACCACGTGCAGGGCTGTTGGACAGCTGGACAGGACGACCCCCGTCCCCCCAGGCGCTGGGTCAGCGCATCTCGCCAAAGGCTTTGGTCCGGGTAGGAGGAGGTCGGAGATGAGATGGGGGGGCGTGGACAGGCGTTTCCGTACCCGTGAGTGGGAGATGCAGCAGGTGACCATCAAAATAACCCCTCCCCTCCAGAGTCTGGGAGCTTCCGGGGCAATTTCCAGGCCCCCTAACTCCCAAGGCAGATTTTCTGCAAGCTGGGACCCCACCGGCCCTCCCATGGAGCCGGGTCCTGCTGGGCAGGTGGTCGCGATCCCCCAAGAAAGGTCTGGCCAGGGGACAAACAGCCTCCTGTGGGGGTGAAGATGAAGTATTCGCTCTTGTGGGGACAGGGTCGGTTGTCCGTGATGCCCGCTCAGCACCCTTGCCCCTGTCCGGGCCCCGGGCCCGTGGGCCTTCCCCAGGCTGCTGTCCCCACAAACTGTCCCCACAGAGAAGTTGTAGTTACTGCAATGGTTTTCAAACTTGGGAATCAAACGTCCTGAAGCAAACAGCAAATTACCTTGTTAAAGGCTTGTTAAAACCCAGCGCCCTAATTCATAGGTCCTAGGTGGAGAATCTGCATTTCTAACAAGCTCCCAGGGGCTGCTGAGGCTGCTGGTCCCCTGAGAACCACTGACTTAGAGTCAGACTAGACTTGACCTCAGTTTCCTCACCTATAAAATGAGGACAACCGGACCTAACTCTCAGTGCCGCCGGAAGCGCTGGCTGAGATGAGGGACATACAGCACCGGCCCGGGGCTGCCCCGTGGTGGGCGTGCCTAAGCGGTGGCTGCTCTCCATAGCGTGTGTGCACCTGAGTCCCACCCCGAGTTCTCCCGTATGTGGCGGCTGCTGCAGAGTGAAGATAGGAGATTAAAAGGGAGAGAGAATGATGATGAAAAGACATGATTTTATTTGGGCAGTTCAGAGTCCAGAGAGGAAATTAAAGATGAGAACCTTGTTGCAATCCTGTAACAGAGGAAGGGGTTACAGTGTCTGCAGTGGGCACACGGAGGTGACAAGGGTGACCACTTCCAGGAGTCAGGGGACACTACCTAAAGGAGGTGACATGTGGGCTGAGCCTGGAAGGCAAATCTTCATCCATCCTAGCAGGGAG
This sequence comes from Eulemur rufifrons, assembly GCF_041146395.1. NCBI lineage: Eukaryota > Metazoa > Chordata > Mammalia > Primates > Lemuridae > Eulemur > Eulemur rufifrons. The sequence goes on along the minus strand of NC_091010.1, from coordinate 59,893,889 downwards.
AGGGGGACTTCAGGCTGCGAGAGTAGTTAGCACCCAGGTTCTCAATTCTGACCACACATTGGGATCACCTGGAGACCTTTTAAAACCCCAGTGCCCAGGTGGTACCCCAGACCAGTGATGTCTGAATCTTGGAGAGTGCTATGGACTGAATGTGTCCCCCCAAAATTCATATGTTGAAAACCTAACTCCCAATGTGATGGTATTAGGCAGTGGGGCCTTTGGGAGGTAATTATTAATAGGTTTAAACAAGGTCATGAGGTTGGAGCTCCCATAATGGGATTAATGCCCTTATAAAAAAAGATACAAGATGCGCGCGCGCACGCGGGCATGCCATTTCCTTAGAACTACGGAAGAATTCTGACTAGCAAATGAAATGAGCAAATGCTCATGATCTTTAATTTGCATAATGTGCATCCCTGACAACCACAGTCTTTGCATTTACACCAAACTTGCTATTGCCTCAAGAAGGAAGTGGCTGGGAAGTTCATGCCACCTGTAATGAAGTGACCTCTATGTTTCCAAGGGTGTACGTGATTCATCTTGGACACTCGTGAATGTTTGTTGAATGGATTGAATAGCCCTTCAGCCCAATTATGTGCTCCCACTTGGGAGGTCAGTCTTGACTGCATTTGGGCTCAAGGGGCTTTGCTGCCCCTCAGCTGGGTGAATGTGGTTTGAGGGTTGTCAAGAAACTCCATAAAAACTCTAGTCCCTGTAACTGCTGCCTGAAATCCCACTACCGGAGCTTCGTGTTTTGCACACACAAGGTGTGTGATTCTTGCTCACACCTTGTCAATTCCATTGCCAGAGGCAGGTCTTCAAAGATCGAAGGGGCAGAAAACCTACTAGTTGTGGGAAAAGAGGGGAAAGATTCAGAAAGAGAGACCCAAGACCCCTCTGAGAGACAGCCCTTGGCACTGGCCAGAACCTACAACAGAATGAAGAGGCCTTAAAGACAGGTGCTCCCTTTCTTTTTCAAACTGGAACCTCCCAGCATTTTTCCTTGGTTCTTGCAATTTTTATGCTATACCCTATAGCAAAGTTCACCATTTACCCAGGGACTAATTCCACTAATCATAGGACACAGATTGATTTTTGCAAGATTCTTTCAAAGAAGCAAGATCTAGTCATAAAACATTGCTAATAACCAACAAGGGAACTAGTAAAAGACTTGTGTTATTCCATGCGTGTGTCAACCAGTTTATACACTGACTTGTTTACATCCTCTCCAGGTTGGGGTCCCCAGGAGTGACTCTGAGACAAGGTTGGAGTGCAAGTGGGTTCTTTAGGAAGTAATCTCAGGAAACCCCAGCAGAGCAGTGGAGAAGTGAGACAGGGAGATGGAGGCGGCCAATAGAGGGTGTGCTAATGAGCAGCTGAGGCTCGAGTCCATGGAGGAATTTGGGGGGACAGTATTAAACATGTCCCAGAGTTATTCCACAGGAGGAGCAAGGAAGCTGGGTACCTTATATCCACCAGCTCCCATTAGGCATTGATTGAGGGCTGCTCCCAGAAGCATTAACTCCTTGGCACTTCTAGCTGGCACTGTACATATTCATGCTCTTGTGGCCAGAGAGTCCTCAGGTAAAGGGAGTAGGAGTGCCAGGATGTATTGGGGGGGGCACCTATGGCATCTGCTACACAGACCCGCTCATTCACATGCCGACCCATCTATGAACAGCTCAGGAGTGCATCCACCCAGCAAGTGCCAACCTTTTCACATACTGATCCATTCATTTAGGCATCAACACTTTCACATGCCAACTCATTTAGGAGGCATCATCCCTGTGCCAATTAGTAAGAAAAGTGGTCTACACAGAATCTGGCAACCGGAAAATATCCCAGGCCCCTGTGAACATCAGTGACAATTCCACTTAGTGGTATCAGTATATTTGAAGTGAGTTTCTCTATGTTTTCATTTCTTGCTTTTTATTTTTAGTGTACTTATTATAGGTTTTCGCTTTCTGGTAACCGAGAGGCTTACAAAAAAATCTTATAACAAGTTATTTTGAACAAATAACTTTGATCACAAAGAAAGAAAAGACTAAAAAACTCTGCAGTTTAATTTCATTTCCCCACACTTTGACTTTTTGTTGTTTCAATTTACATCTTTTTATGTGGCTTATCTCTGAACTATTATAATTATTATTTTGGGTATATTTCTTTTAATTTTTATACTAGAGATATGAGTGGTTTACACACCATTATTAAAGTAGTAGAGAATTCTGAATTTGTCTGTGTGTTTACTTTGTGAATTTTAAGCTTTCAGATGATTTCTAGTTGCACATAAGTGTCCTTTTCTTTCAGGTTGAGGAACTCCGTTTAGTGTTTCTTGTAAAACAGGTTTTGTGGTGATGAATTTCCTCAGCTTTTGTTTGTTTGTTTGTTTGTCTGTCTGGAAAAGTTTTCATCTCTCCCTCATGTTTGAAGGGTAGCTTTGCTGGGTGTAGTATTCTCAGTTGGCAGGTTTTTCCCTTCAACACTTTGAATATATCATCCCACTCCCTCCTGGCCTCTATAGTTTCCGCTGAGAAGTCTCCTGCCAGACAAATCAGAGCTCCTTTATATGTTATTTGCTCCTTTTCTCTTGCTGCTTTTAGCATCCTCTCTTTGTCCTTGACCTTTTAGAGTTTGATTATTACATGCCTTAGGGTAGTCTTATTTGAGTTGAATCTATTTGATGATCTTTGACCTTTCTGTACCTGGATATTTATATCTTTCTTTAGGTTTGGAAAGTTTTCTGTTATTATTTCTTTGAATAAGCTTTCTACCCCTTGCTATTTCTCAATTTCCTCTTGAAAGCCAGTGACTTTTAGATTTGTTCTTTTGAGGTTATTCTCTAAATTTTGTAAATATTTTCTATTCCTTTTCATTCTGTTTTCTTTTTTCCTGTGTATTTTCAAATAACCTGTCTTTGATCTCATTCTTTCTTCTACTTGATCAATTCTGTTGTTGAGACCTTCTGATACATTTTTCAGCTCAGCCAATGTATTTTTCAGTTCCAGGGTTTATGTTTGATTTGTTTTAATTAATTTCAATCTTTTTCTCAAATTTCTGACAAATTTCTGAATTATTTTTCTGTGTTATCTTTGAGTTTACTGAATTGCTTTGAGATTGCTATTTTAAATTCTTGATCTGAGAGTTCACATATTGCCATCTTGTTGGAGTTGGTCCCTGATTCCTTGCTTTGTCCATTTGGGGAGGTCATGGTTCTATTTACTGTTTCTTGTGGATATACATCTATGTCTTTCCATTGAAAGTTTAGTTATTTGTTCCAGTCTTTGCTGTCTGAGTTGGTTTGGTCCCTCTAGTGTATTTGTATTCAGAAGTCCTGTGTAATTTGCCTATTGATTTGTTTAGCCCTAGATTGCTGCCTCCTTTTTGGCACTAGGTGGTGCCCTAAGCCCAGGTTTGCTCCAGCTCTCACACAGGTTCAAAGGACTAGGGGATTCCAAAGGGGATTCTTAGCTATGTGAGGAGGTGGCTAGGGGTTCACACCCAGAGGATCTGTGGGTAGCACCTCTTACAATGTGATGCTGCTGAACTGCCTCTCTGATTTAGCATCTTCTTTATCTGAGATGGGAGAGCAGCCCTTGAGTTTCACACACTGGGGCTACTAGCTCCATCTCCACTATCTGTCTTTCAGGGGTCCCTCTCCATATAGCTGATCTGTGAGTTAGAAGCTGTGAGTTTGGGGGACTTTTCCACATGGTGCCTTGCAACTTGAGGGAGGGGCATCATGAATATAGGAGTACATTTCTCCCAACTTCTACTCACAGTTTTTCACTTCTCTGTGGCTCCAGGGTTGTCACAGTCTCAGTTTTGAGTTCTGGGCTATTAATGGTGATAATCTTGGCAATGGATAGTGGTTTTGGGTTATCTTGGGGAGAATGAAGTCAGATTGCTTCTACTTCACCATCTTGATGATGTCTGGCATCAGTTTATTTTACATGGGTTGGGATGAGGCTGGTCTTACATGCATTCTGCAGTCATTCAAAAACAGAGGTTGCTCAAACTAGCCATTTTTCATCAAAGATAACAAGGAGCATCCCAAGAAGATTTTAATTCAACTGAAAGTACAAATTCCAAGAATAAAGGAATTTTTTTTCTTGTATCACAAGAAAACCAGTGACATCCATAAGGTTGTTTCATCTACGTGAGGTAATACTTTTAAAAAATGAGGACAGGGAAATTAATTAGAGTTTGGAGCATGGTGGTAGCTTTTTCCTAATGTCTGATACAAAAGGCATTGGGCAGATTTCTGTGGGGCCTCAAGACTGAACTCAGCTCTCATGAAGGATTTGTCTCCAAGCCTCAAGGTCTTGATGACAGGCTACAGTGCCACTTGTCTAACCACACCCCCCTAAAAGATAAGGCAAAAAAAAAAAAACAGTTCAGCCAGTGTCTTTTACTTGAGAGATGATGGAGCCTTCACTTTTTAACAAGGTGGTAAAAATTTCCCATTTGCAAAGAATAGCATGAGGTTTTTGTAGATGTGAATCAGCCTGTTTTGTACCAACTTAAAAGCAATGAACACAATCTCCATTCCAACGATGATATAAATGGAGAAGAAGAGGAAGAAGTTAGGGTGTTCTAAAACAGTATCCCCAAACCCAATGGTGGTCAGCGTGACAAAGCAGAAATAGAAGGCACTCTCAAAGTCTAGATGTGTCTCCCAGAAGGGGAGGATGGCAGCTGCACAGGAAATGTAGGCGAAAACAACAAGGGCAATGATGGGGAGAGGGACGTCCAACCTCTCCACCTGCTGTCCAACCTCATCCAGGTTGCTGATGATGGAGTAGGAGAGTCTCCCCGACACCAGTTCGGGACACGAGTTACTCCTCTCCATGGCCTGCGGGGACAGTTGCAGTGCATTCTGTTTCTCTTGTGCAAGAAATCTCTCAAACAGCTCTGTGTTGCGGCTTGAGGCTGAAGGACACTTGCTGGGTGTGGGGCCCGGGAGCTCTTCAAAAGTGATGGTGATCTGAGGGATGGCTTCGTCTTCAGGCCTGGCATCGGGCTTCCTCCTACACAGCAGTTGGGAGTACCACTTGGAGAGATGATGGGTGAAGAAAGAGAGTTTTCGGAATCGATTATAAGATGTGGATAAGATGGTTGCCAGGATGTCACCCGTGTCAGTGAGGACCAGGAACATCAGGGGGATACCAAAGAGAGCATAGAGCATGCACGCGTACTTGCCGAGCCTGGTGACGGGGTAGATGTGGCCGTAACCTGAAAAAGAAGAATCTAGGGTTGTTGTCTATCACTTTCCCTCCACCCCACAAGTGGCTTTAGAGAAACATTCTACCATTTCCCCTCCCTAGCTTGACATTTTACACTATGTGTTTGAAAATATTCATCTCAAAGCATTCATGCACTTGTCTGGCATTAGGCCTGCTTTGGTTGGGGGGCAGGGAGCGAAACCCATCTTCCCTGTAGGATTTGGAGCAACTCACATCCAGATCTTTGACCTGAACTGTCATTGGCAGGGGACAAGCACAGGTTTGGGGGTGAGATGATTGCCATTCATTCTGCCATGTCCATTTCTGAGTGTCCCCAAGAGGTTGGGTTCAGCTCAGCTGGAAGGGCGGGATGAGCGCAGGTGAGTGGGGCTGGACAGGTTTGCCATCATACCCACTGCCTTCTTCACCTTCTGTGAAGACACCGCCTTTTAAGAAGCCACCTTTGTCCTCCATGGGATGTCTGGTGCCTCTCAGATTATTTGTTTCTATGTAAGACGCACCTATTATGTGCCAGTGGGGCACACAGCAGAGTGCATAGTATTAGGGACATAGAAAGATGGAAAATGAGTGCAATTGCTGCCCTCAGAGCCATTTGTGATTTAGCAGATTGGACAAACATGTTCTTAAATGCCAGTGAAGCCATTAGCATCCCAACACCTAGGATCTGACCGACCTTGTGTGAATCTCAACTCTGCCATATATAAGAATGTTATGTGACTGCTCACATTTTCTGGATTCTTATTTGTAAAACAGGGATGACAATCCTTAGTTTATATATTGACTAGCTGGGAGGATCACACAAGGCTCGTGCCTGGCACACAGCGGGAGATTGATAAATGTTGGCATCTCACCCTTGAAAGCTAATAAAATAGCTGCCTGTTGAGCACTTACTGTGGGCTAGGGAATCACTGAATCTTCATACATATCACCATTCTCAGATAGGGAAACTGAGGCACAGGGAGATGAAATGGCTTGGCCAAGAGCACACATGTGCTAAATAGTGGAGTTGGGAGTCAAACCCACAGGGTTCTCCAGCTCCCAAGCCAGCGCTCTCAACCAGTGAGAACCAGTGAGCCAAGCAAAAGGAGGGGCAGGCTGAGGTCTCTGCACTCTTTGGGAGCCCCTCTTCCTCCTCCTCTCCGCTTTCATCTACAGAGGGGCAGGAGCAGAGAGACAGCCAACTCCACAGCACAGGTGGTTGGGTCTACTGGAGCATGCAAGCTTCGATGACTTCAACAAGCAGATGAAAAAGCTTTTGGATTTAATGCCTGTGATTAATTTTTGATGTTATAAAGAGTGATTAATACAGGAAAATCTCAGCCCAATTATGTAAATTAATTTGAAGGCAACTGCTAGGCTGGCTAAGCCCCAACCACCTCCAGCACTGCAGCTCCCAGTGGCAAACTCTGGTCTCAGCCCCTGCCCTCTCAGAACATGCACTCAGGTTGCCCACCCTCACCAGGATGCCACGGGTTGGGGAGGGAGCTGTGGCCCTGGAAGGGTCTCATCAGTTTGCATCTGTCCCAGAGCACTTAGCACCATTCTGTGTCCACAGGCACCACTTGATGTCATGGTCAGTTAACACTGTATGCACATTCATTCATTCAGTGAATACTTACTGAGTGCTTACTGCATGCACTGGGGACACAGGAGTGAGCAAAGTAGGTAAGGGATCCAACCCCGCTGAGCCTCTGGTTTAGTGGGAGAGGCAGATATTAAACGAAAAACCACCCCAAAGAGTATGCAATTACAGAGATCGATAACAGGAAGTGAAAGAGCTGACTGTCCTGGGAATGATCAGAACAAAGGCACACGTCCTGGATCAAGGCTCAGGAAAGATTTCCTGGTACAGTGACTCTTGAGCTGAGATTGGGAGGGGACCAAGAGTTAGCCAGGTGAAGAGAGCAAATGCAGCATGTGCAAAGGCCCTCTGGAAGGTTCAAGAAAGGGCCGTTCCTAGGGTGGGGCAACTTATATACTGCACATACAAGGGAGTACCCGGGAGCTGAAATCCAGCCTGCCGTGCATTTACCAAGCTGTGAGCAGGGCTCAGGGCACAGAGTTGTGTCTGCCTAGAGGGGATGTGATTTTCTAATTTTTCACCAAGGTGTCATCTAGGGTGTAGCTGTCACCCTGGTTCAAGGAACTGAGAGAAGGACAGTGTGGCTAGTGTACAGGGAGGCAGCAAGGTGAGGCCGTGGGAGGTGGGCGTGGTCTAAGGGCTCCTATGACAGATGGGGGTGTGCCTTGATCAGTGAGTGTCGTAGGCTGAAAAATGACACCCTCCCCCTAATAAAGATATCCAAGTCCCAATTCCCAGAATCTGCAAACGCTACCTTATCTGGAAAGGGGGCCTTTGCAGATGTGATTAAAGACTTTGAGATGAGGAGATTATCTTGGATTATGTGTGTGAGCTCTAAATGCCATCATAAGTGTCTGCATTAAGGAGAGGCACAGAGAGATTTACACAAAGAAGAGGCAGCGGCAATAGGACCCCAGAGGCAGAGGCTGGAGTGTCCAGACACAAATCAAGGAGAGCTGGCAGCCACGGAAGCTGGGAGAGGCAAGGCAGGCTCCTCCCCTAGAGCTTCCAGAGGGAGCATAGCTCTGGCGACACCTTGATGTGTGAGATCAGTGCAACTGATTCTGGCCTCCAGAACTTGACAGAATAAGTTTCCATTGCTTTGAGCAGCCAGGTTAGTGGGAGTTTGTTACAGCAGCCACCAGAAACTAACACAAGCAGGTCTGCATCCTGAAAAGATCGCCCTGGCTGACCCACGGAGAGTAAATTAGAGGGTTCCAGGTGGACTCAGGAAGACCAGGGGGGAGGCCATGGTACCTGCCCAGGTGGGCGATGATAGGGCTTTGGCTAAGCTGAGAGAAGGAGAGAAGTGTAGAGACTGGCTAGACATCAATGTGGGCAGAAATTTCAGCGGGACAGGGGGATGGTTTGAACTTGGGGTGTCAGCAAAGCTGGGATTTGAGCACAGACCAGGCACTCCTGAATCCACTGCTCTCCTTGGCAAAGGTGGGTTTCATGGGTTACAAATAAGAGCCTTTGTGGCTGGCTCTGGGTGAGATCTGTTTATGGTGCAAGAGATACGCGCCACATTGCAGAAGATATATCAAGGAAGCGAGTCTCTGAGAGCACACAGCCCCTACAAAAGAAATGTATTAACTATCCTCATTACTGAGTGCCGAAATGCGTAATGGAAACTCATATCATTTCTTATAATGCGTTCATATATTCTGATACAATCAGTTCACTGCACTTAGCCTGCGAGTATTTAATAGCCCGTGTGCTCTCCTTTTTAATCCAAGGGGGCTGACACAGTTGAGAATGACTGAGGTCTAACTGGCCTCACACCTGTCTTGTATCCCAGGCTTAGCAGCAAGGCCAGGTGCACGTCAGGTGACCCAGAGCTGCAGGGGGGGAAGCAGTATCACCAGAGGGACTTTCAAACACGGTATTGATTATGGGCAGTGAAGAACATTCCTCAACATCCTCTTCCAGTTGTAATTACTGGGCAGCATGATGTCCTAATTGGCTCGTACGATGGGTAGTAGCATCACTTTCTTGGAATTTAAACCAAGCTAATGCATTTCCATTAGATCAGTGATTCACAGTCTGGACTCCCATTAGAATCACCTGGAGGGCTCTGAAAAATACTGATGCCTGGGCTCGGTCTCGAGAGATTCTGATTTGACTGGCTGGGGGTGGGGCCGGTCTGGGCCGGGAGCTTGGAAAAGCTCTGCAGGTGATTCTAATCTGTGGCTGGGGCCGAGGACCACATGCATTAGGTTAGGGCTTCCCAAACGTAAGCAGGTATCAGAATCACAGGTGAACTTTTTAAAACACGGATTACTGGGCCCCACAGCTATAGTTCCTGGCTCAGTGGATCTAGGGTGGGGCCTAAGAATTAATTTGCATTTCTGACAAGCTCCCCAGTGATGTTGACACTACTGCTCTGGGACCACACTTTGACAACCATTGCAATCTAGCAATTGTTCAACAGGGGGCAATGTTGAGACAAGGGACATTTGGCGATGTCTGCAGACATTTCTGGCTGCCACAGTGGGTGGGGACAGTGGGGAAATGCTATTGCACCTAGTGTGTGGAGGCTAGAGATGCTGCTCGACCTCCTACAATACACACTGCAGTCTCCAGCCAAGAATTATCCAGTCCACGAGCCCAGCAGTGCCAAGCTGAATAAAGGAAAAAGACAAAGTAACCCCATAACTCCCAGCCTCCTGCTCATCTCCAGGGTCTGTCCTGCAGTTGCTGCTCTCCTGGAATTGCTGAGTGTTCCCTGAGCTATGGGTCCCCTGGAAAGACTAGTTCCAGGGCCCAACCTCAGCCCTGCCTCTGACTCTGGCAGTGATTCCGTCTCAGAGCTGAGCTCACTTGTCTGTGGAGTGGGACCATCACAGCACCTACCTCCTGGGTTGTGGTGAGAATTAAATAAGATGTGGCATGTTAACGCACCCGACCACACGCCTGGCAGGTGCTGAATACTGTAGCTGTTGTCTTATTCTTTCTGCCCATTACCTGCCCCACCTGTGTCAGTGTTCAGGGCAGCGAGAGGAGCCACGTGGGGGGCGTACGAGCTCTCCTGGGGCTCTGGCCCATTTATGAAGCACAGCACTGCGGACCCTGGGTGCCACCCTGCAGCCATGACCCCCATTCCCCCCCACCTGATTTAGGAGTAGATCTGATTGGTCTTGGTCATCCTGGAGATCCAATCCCCCCTGCCAGGGGCTGGCTTTGGGCTGGGTAGGAGCCCAGTGGGGGGGGCCTCTCGGAGGAGATCCTGGCTGCTTTGGACACCCCTGGAAAAAGATGGCAGCCCTTTCTCTATTAGATGTGAATATGTTCGGATGGGGTGTGGACGTTGGTGGCCTCTCCTGACCCACTGAGAAGGATGGAGAAAAGTTGATGCGCAATGCCATGACCAAGTGCACATCTGCCCCAGAGCTGACCTCCCACTGGACTTATGAAGTAACACATCTTCCTTGCAGTTTAAGCCAGTCGGTTGGGCTTTCCGTTAGTTGCTGCTGAAGGAATCCTGGCTGCCACTTACATATGTGGTCGTCAGCTGACCTCATGCTGACCTCGAGAGGCAGGTCTAGGGGGTTATGGGTCCAGGTAGGAGGCTCAGAGGGACTATGTCCCTCGCTGGAGATTACACAGCCTGCCTTGAGAGTCCACAGCTGGCCGCTGTGTTCCACCACCGCCCTGCACGCGAGGAGACCCAGGTGCAGCTCTGTGACCCCGGTGGGTGGAGCCCTCCCAGGGACACATCAGCACCTTTGCTCTCTTGAATAAGGAGAGGGGCCAAGTAGGGGCAGGGGCTGAGTGACGGGCCACACTCCTGGTGAGGGCTCTGACCCAAGAGCTCCTGCCTGCGGCTGAGGGCAGCTCCCCACCTCCACCTCCTGTGGCCCCCACCCCCGCAGAGGAGGCTCCCACCAGGCTTGGTTTGCCCCTCCAACCTGGTCAGCCCTGCTGCACCACCAGACGGGAAGCTGGGCACGGGCAGGCCAGCTTGGAGGCCCTTAGTTACCACAGGGTCCCGAGTCACTGCTGGTCTAGGTACACCGTGCGAAGTGCAAGACCAGCCTCTCGCCCCCAGCCCAGGAAGACCCCCTCTCCTGCCCGTGCTCTGCCCTCCAGCCATGATGCTTTTGTCCTCAAATGGCCACTAAGCCCCTGAGTTCTGCCCATACTGTTTCCTCTACCTGGAAAGCTCTCGCCCTTCTTTGCCCGGTTAATGTCTGCTCATCCTTCAGACCCCAGCTCCTCCCCCAACTCCCCTCCCCAGACAAATCAGGACTCTTCATTCTGTTTCACCTGCTCCCATAGCCCCAAGCCGCGCCTCGGGAACGCTCACCAGAGTTGGTGGTTGTCCGTCTGTGCTAGACCAGAGCCCCGCCAGCGCAGGGAGGAGCCGGACAGGTCCTATGTGCCAGGTACACGGAAAGTCTTGCATAGGCGGCCTGGGCTTAAATGAGTTGTGAGACCTTTCGAAACTGGCTGACCACAGGTGACTCAGTTTCCCCATCTGGGGTGTGGGAACAATAACAGTACCTAACCGTGATGAGGATTACATGAGCTAATCAGCACGAAGAACTTAGAACAGAGCCTGGTGCCTCTTAAGTGCAGAAGTGTCAGCCAGCGCAGCTGCCGCTGCTTGTAGGTGTTCCATAGAGATTTGTGGAAGGAAGGGGAGGGAAGGAGAGGGGCTTGGGAACTCCATACCCTAGGGCCAGTGTTCTCTGTCACCCGGGAGCCTGCCCTTTGCGTGGCCACAGAAAGGAAGGTCTGTGGCTGTGAGGGTCCGCAGAGCCCATCTTCGAATGAGTGAGTGGCCACTGCGGAGGGTCAGCTCCTCCCTCACACCCTGGAAAGGCTCTGGAAGGGCCTGCCCGGGGTGACACATAGGAGTCTTTCCTTTGCTTGGGGACTGGAGACACATGGGAAGCAAGTGCAGGGACAGGGCGAGGCCAGCTCCTTGTCCCTTCCAGGATTGCCATCTGCGCCAGCCCCTGCACGAGGAGTCTGCAGGAATCCGAGCTGCCCCCGCCTCCCAGGCACACCCAGGCGCTCCCTTGGGCTCCCTGAGCAGGGGTGGGCAGGGTCCCCACGGCACCCTAAGGACCTTCGAAGCTGGCAGCCTACCTTTGGGGAAAGAGCACTGGATGTGGAGTCTCAAAGCCAGCTGCACTCACTGCCTCCGGAAGCCCCTGACTCCCCCTCCCCAGCTCGGGCTCCCCCCATAACATGGGGCTCACAGCACCTGCTCCACAGGGCCTCCGTGAGCATCAGGGGAGGCAGCTGGATACCCTGCCTGGGTAGCTCAGCCCTCGTCTCCACCACCGCTCTCTTGCCAGCCCCTGCCTGAATGCTGCCATCTCCATCTCCGCACCACGCCCTCTTCTAGTCCTACCCTCCATTCTCTCGGAGTCAGATGCCATCCATGTGCTGGTGACTCTACAAGCCCCTCTCTGGCCCCAGCCCCATATTTCTGGCAGTGCTGGGCTTGTCCACTTGGAGGTGCCACTGGAGCCTCAATCCTGACTGGCCCTGAATTCATCCCAAAACTCCATCCTCACCACCCGCCCCCAAGCCTGCCAATCCCACCTACCCAAGCCAGAAGCCCTGCTGCCTGCTGGGAGTCCCCCTTGTCCTCACGTCCAGCCCACTCCAGGTTTTCTTCCCAAGTCTCCCTTCAATCCCCCCTCTCTCCATCTTCATGCCATTGCCCTAGTTTAGGCCACAATCATCTCACCTGGACCGCGGCAGAGACCTCCCTGCTGGTCTGCTGCTGCCCGCCTCACCCTCTCTGCTTCATCTCTGCACTGCAGCAGGAGTGATCTCTCTGGGGCGCTGGGCTTTACCCTTTGGACACGTCCACTACCCTTCAGATAGACCCACCCTCCATAGCCCCATGGTCTCTCGCGCTCACCTCCCTGCACCCCTAACTTAACCTCCTTACCACACCTGGCATCGTCCTGCTACTTGGCCTTTGCTCCTGCCGTCCTCAGCCTGAACTACCCTCTTCACACCCACTTTCCCACCTGGGGAGCTCCTGCTCACCCTCTGAGACTCAGCGTGGCTGTCGCCCCTCCAGGGGACTTTGAAAATATCCTCACCACACAAATCATCCCCAAGGTCCAACTCTCTCTTCCAGAAAACCCCGAGCACATCACTGTCACACACTGACCACATCTGGTTGTCCTCATACACTTCCATCTTGCCCAGGAGACTATAGGGTCCATGAGGGCCACAGCCACATCTGCCCGGGTCCCAGCCAGGTCGGGCACGTAGTGCTGGCAGGTCATGCTTTGTACAAGAGCACTCGGTCGAGGCAGCAAGATGGGATCGGACGCCTTGCTTGTGGGGCCTATGCCTGGCATGGGGCTACACCCACCTGAAGGAGGGATGTACTTTTTTAACTTGCACAAAGGTGACGTATGGGCCAGTGGCACAGCCCTGCTCACTGCTGTCCTGCGCACAGCAGGCCTGACACAGGGTAAGCACACCAGCATCGTTTCTCATATTAAATAAATCAGATGTTCCAGTGTGTCCACCAAGAGGTCCCCAGCCTCCCTCTGGCCCGCCCTCTCCCCCACATCTCTCTCCCAGGCTGCGGTCTGTGGCCGGAGGAGGCCACCGGGCAGGTGCCCTTGGCCTTGCACTTACCCACGGTGCTGAACACTGTGCAGCAGAAAAAGAGCGAGCTCAGGAAGGACCAGTCTGCGGACCTGTTAAACCACTGGGGCTTCATCTTCCGCAGATGCTCCTGGAGGTCCTGTTTCCTGCCTTCCGCAGCTCGAGAAAGACATGAGCAGCGTGAGGAAGGGGTCCTCATCTTCAAGACAGGTCCCACCCAGGCAGAGGGGATGGAGTCTGCCACAAGGACCAGCGACCTGCCTGCCCTGTGGTCCCCATCAACACCGAGCTTGGTGCCCAGAGCCCTCCTTTAAAAGGCCTCTGCAGCTTAGGTCCTGCCGCTGGTCCCCGTGAGAGGAGCACCTATCTGAGGGACCCGTGGGGTCCAGCCTGAGCTCAGCCCTGGAATTGCTGCCCAGCCTTGAGGGGTTTTCTGAACTCTCCGAATCTCTGTTTCTTTTACTTTTCAAAGGGAGATAACTTCTGCTCTGCCCTTCTCATGGAGTTCTTGAGAATTGAAAGCAAAACTGGTTTTAGAAAATGCAAGCTAGTACATGGATGCACGTCGCACCCACTCCTGAAGGTCGTTAATTCCGACAGTTTGGTAATCACACTGTGATCTTTGGGTCCCAGCTGCCCGAGAATGTCTCCTTCAGGGCTGGGAAAACTTGACTTCCAAAACTTCAGTCCCGGGGCCAACAGAGCAGGGGTGGAAACCCTGGCTCCTCAGGGAGATTCTCAAAGGGTTCTGTTGGCGTGGGCGGCCAGTGGGCTTTGGGACCCCAGAAGCCATCTGCCAGTCTCTGGTATGGTCGGAAGCGGATGGCACTGAGCCTGGTGCACAGCAGGACGTCACTCCTCATTTGAATGGGCACCAGCTTGGGAGTCCCCACCCCTGCGTTCTAGACCCCCTGCCCCTGCCCCTGCCCCTGACAAGTATCAGTGGCCATGGACAAGAGGCTTCTTCCTGAGCCTCAATTTCCCCATGGGGAAGCAGCATGATGTGGTGGTAAAAGTCTCAGGCTCTGGAGTTCAAGTGCCTGGGACTGAATTCCAGGCTCTACTTTTTCTAGCTTGTGAACTTGGGCAAATAGCTTAACCTCCCAGTGTCTCATCTAATCTGGAAAAGGGGGGCAATTCATTCCCAACTTATAGGGTTCTTATGAGGATTCAGTGAGATAATGTGTGAAAAGATTTAGCGCAGGATCTACACTTAACTAGTACCATTGAGCATGTTAATCTCCAATGAAAATCAGTACAAAGTGGAGCTGGACCAGCTCTGAGTTCCTATGCCCTGCTGTGCATCAGATTCACCTGGGAAACTTTTTTAAAAGAAGATTCCCAGCCCAGCCCTGGAGATCCTGATTAAGTGGATTTGAGGAAGAGCCTGGGAATGTGTATTTTAGACAAGCTCCCTGCATGGTTCCACTGCATGGGCTGGTTTGGAGAGCCTTGAACTTGCTGGCAGTCTAGACCCTATATAATGACTCAGAGTGCCCTTGGGCAGCAACGGCATCTCCCTGGTCCACCGAGTAAGCCTTTGTCTGTCTCGAAAGTGTGCAGGGAGTAGGACCCTCCACAGAGGGGAGACTCTGCCCCCTCTGGCCAGCCTCTGGTCTTTGGGAGCTGGATCTGCCCCCACAGCAAGGTCTGGCCTGTAGGAGGAGCTGGGAGCAGGTGGCTAAGGACCTGCTGTCCCTGGGGAGGGAGGACAAGATCTCCTGCACCCTCTTCTTTCCCTGACTTTTAGAGACTGTTTTTCCCTTGTCTTTTCTTTATTTGCCCCCTCTTCTTTTATCTTGCTCTGTTGAATACATCTTTGCAAGCTTCCTTCGGGGAACAGAGCAGAGACAAGTGACTAAATACAAGTGAAGTGTAATGAGGATACATATGAAGTGATTCTGTCATCCAAGAGGCTGCATGTCCCTCATCTCCTCTGCTTCCCATAGGGTCCCTGCAACTGGCAGGCTTGAGATTGGAGGTCCTCCTCTCTCCACAGACTGAGACCCAGAGAGGGCGCGGGCTCTGCCTCCGATGGTCGCAGAGGGAGCTGGGAGAGCAGCTGGGACCAGGACCAGGCTCCCAAGTTCTCACAGCACCTGCCCCTCCCCTGAGCCAGACACCAGAAAAGGCCTTTGAAACAGGACATGGGACAGTGGGGGGTGAGCAGCTCGTCCCGGACACACAAGCCCAGTTTGGGTTGTTCCTTGAGTTCTAGTCCCTATAAAATGAATCCTAGGTCAGGCGTAGCTCTGAGGACCAGCCTAGGAACACTCAGCCCCAGATTTGCTCACCCATCCACCCCGCACCACCCAATCTCCGTAACCCATCCTCCCCAGAGCCTGCTGGTCTGACTGGGGCTGGGAGCTGGGGCGAAGGAAAGGGAGCTCATCTTCCCAGAGCACCTACAGGGTGCTCAGGGTTTTTCCTACATTCTTCACAGCAACCCTGAGAGACCAATGGTCTCTGCACTTTTCAGAGGAAAAAACTGAGGCTCAGAGAGCAGTCACTTGCCTAAGGTGCCCAGGAATGGGGAGGACAAAAGCAGGCAGCTCCCAGACCCAGCCTCCTACAAGTTAGCCCTCTGCTCTCCGGGGGCTGCTTCCACCATGAAGAAAAGGCCTGCCCTGCCCAGGTGAGGCACCTACCTGTTCTGTTGCATTCCAAGATGCTGCAGAGCTCCTCCAAGAACACCTCAAACTCTCGGTCCTCTGCTGCCCCCAGGACCTGGCCGCCCTCAATGGCAGAGAAGAGCACGGCACCCACCAGCGCATAGGTCACCAAGGAGCAGAGGAAGCAGAAGCCGGGGAAGAGCTTCCCCAGGGCCTCTGGGCAGCGCCTCTTGACCTGGCCCGAAGCCTCCATCCTCCCTGGAGCACTCTGGACAGGAGCCGGTGGAAGAGGCAGGAGCATCCAGGCAGGAAGAGGAGGGTGGGAGTGCTCGGAGAATGGCCAGGCTCCAGCACTAAGTGCGTGGTGCGAGCGCTTCCCCAAGGACTCAGGAAGCAGCCGGCAACTCATCACGTTCAGTTCATCCGAGCTATTCAGATGGCGCCCTCCGTAGTGCCCCAAATTGCTATTGATCCACCAGGCGGGCCAGCCCTGAAGCTGCCTGGCAGGGGGTTGGGGAGGATGGCGTGGTTGTCGTTTTGTGTTTTGTGTGGCCTTTCCCATCCCGACACCGCAGTTCTGACTTCTAGGTACCAAACCCAGTTTTGGTTTTTAGTCAAGTGATTGCTCAGGGTTGTCTGTGGCACCCCTTGGCCTAGGGCACCTGTTCTCCTGGACAGGTGGTAATAATAGCTACTAATGTGGCCAGAGCTCACAGTTTCCAAAGGGCCTTTATCCTGTGCAGATCTAATTACTGGTCCCAATCTCTCACCACCCTACAGCATACCCACCCTTGCGTGACCTCACGGTGGGAGGAGTATGCCTCCTTGACCCTTAGCTTTGGGGTAGGCCACCTGATCTTCTCCAGCCAATCGGGCCTTAGCAGACAGTTGCACAATTGAAACCTGCTGGTGCAGTTGGACTTGCCGGGCTGTGCCTAACTGCTATGAGAAAAGTGTGCCCCCAATGGCAGGGTGGAGATGCACACACATTCAGATCCCGCTGCAAAAAAGGATCCACTCACTGTGCACCTTTGAGGAGCATAGTTTATGTCAGCCCCCTGTTTGTTCTTTCAGGGTTTGCCACTGCTTTCGAGCCCTCTTCTTTGGGAAGCCCCTGTCTGGTGACTAAACAAGGCAGGGGTCCGAAGCCTACCCATTTCTGCCCACCAAGGGACTCCTCCAGCCTGCAACCTTTGTTTCTAAACTCCTTGTTGGTCTGCGGAGACCCTGTCAGGTCTACATTGTGATCTGAAGTCTTTCCCTGTTCTGTCTGCTTCCTTCCTTTTCCTTTCTCAGGTCTTATTTCCCAAGAAAGCTTTTGCACTCCTGACTCTATCTGGGCTGGTATCTGCTCCCCAAAGGATCCAATGATAGTTGGCACCAGGAGTGGTCTGAGAAGGTGGCTCTCAGATGGGATTTTAGGACTGGGTCACTCAACGCCCAAGTGGTAAGAAGATGGTGTGCAGACAGCCCTTGGTGCAAGGTGCTTGCTAAATTGTTAAACTTCTCCAGTGGTGAGCTGGGATGGTGTGTTGACTAGTGCAATGATTCAGGCATTTGAAACGTATTGGAGGAATGCTAAACACAGGGGTAATAAGTTTGGGTGGTTACTGCAAAGTTGCACTGATGCCCTGAAGGCAAACTTAGAAGAGGGAGGTCAGCAGGACACAGTACAGCCCCTGTTGTGGCAGTCCGTCTCAGGGCTACAACTGATTCTCACAGTCTTCCTCCTTTACTATCTATTCCAGCCTTTCCTTGCCCTCTGCCACCTCTTCTACTGGTTTCAATGGCTTACCCAATGCCATGATCCAAATCCTCATTCCTGGAAGTCTGAGCCCTTGGTAACCATATCCTTTTTGGGGTGAGGTTGCTTGTGTTTGTCCATTCTCAGACATAGTTGGGCAAGAAGTACCAAGAGGTACCCATGTGGGTCACATGAGTGCCACCCATATGACTCTCTGCTCCCACTGTGTGAAAGCAGCCCTACCTCTCCGATTGCCCGTAACAAGATGGTCACCCCTCTTCTTGCTTGCTGGCTCCTGGGCATAAGAATCCTAAAGTGCCCAGACAGCATAAGGTGTAGTTCAGTGGGCCCCTTAGTTGGTTTCCAGGTAAGTGTGTCCACCTTGGGGACCAGAACTGATAAGCCTGCAGAACCCAGGGTTCTAGGGATGGAAAACAGTGAAGGCATGTGGTTGTATAATGTTCAGTTTGAGATGGAAAGCACCAAGCCTCATTGCTTCTCTACTGCCCTGAAGAAAGAGAAGGCAAGAACTCCAAGCCTTAAAAAGCCAATTGCCTTTTATGCCCCACCCCTCCCCCCGTTTGTATCAAGCCTCCTAGATGGGGGCAAGTGTGAAATCTATGTCTAGCCCTGGACCCTCAAGGTTTTCAACTGTTTTCTTCTGAAAATTTTTAGAAGAACATAAAACTATATAGTTTTCTGTTTTATATTTAAGCCCATGATCCATACTGGGTTAATTTTTAATAAGGTGATGTTTAGGTCAACATTTATTTATTTTTTCCAACGGATGCCCAGTCGTTCCAGCACCATTTGTTGAGAAGACTATCTTCACTCCGTTAGATTGTTTTTCTCACCTTGTGAAAAATCTGTTGAGCATATTTGTATGTGTCTATTTTGGGGTTCTCTATTCTATTCCCTTGATCTATGTGTCTAACCCTCCACCAATACCACATGGTCTAAATATTATAAGGATGTAGTAGGCCTTAATATCAGGTAGAGTGATTTCTCCCACCTTATTCTCTTTTCAAGATTGTTCTAGCTGTTTTAAGTCCTTTGCATATAAATTTTAAAGTAATCTTATCTATGTCTACTTAATACCTTGCTGAGATTTTAACAGGGATTCATTAAGTCTACAGATCAATGTGTGAAGACTCGACATCTTTACTATGTTGATGGACATGGCATGTCTTTCCTGGACATTACTTTTGAACAACAGCTTAGTGTGCTCCTATGATTCTTTATTCAAGCCAAGAACCAACATTTTAAGATAAGAAGGCATAGGTCAAGTTATTTGTCATTTTTTAAGTAATGCACTCTAAGTGATATTTAATGTGTTTGAGGGCAGTGTTAATGGATGAAAGCGTTAGATAGTGGAGGTCTGAAAGTGTATTTGTACTCCTCATTTTAAGTCTTTTCAAAAGACACATTTCAAGTATCTAGAATAGTATATAGCATAACCTGACAAACACTTCCATACACATCCTCCTTGGTGATGGGCATCACCCCATGCACCATCCAGGGGGAAACAGGGACCTGGGAGGAAGGGACCCTGTGATGGGCCACAGACTGAAGATTAGTGAACTCCAGGGCATTAGCCAGATTATCTAGTTGTATGTAACTCAGTGTGTCTATTTCCCAGTTTCAGTTTTTATTGAAACATTCCAGTCTTGTCTCAAGTATCCAAGAGTCATTTGGCTACATTGGGGCCAAGGTGATGGTGGTGGCAGGAATAGGTGAGAACCCAGAAGAGAGGAGAAAGATTGTGGATAAAATCAGGACCACAAGTTTCAGCCTTTCTCCCCACTACACGGTTCTCCTCCAAGGTGACCTGAGTTCTCTTCATTTTTAGGAGGGAGGAATTTTCTAACAGCCCTTAGGTTAGCCAGCCATTTTCCTAGGGAGGAAGGGGGTGGGTCGGGTAGAGGCCTGCCTCCCCCTGAAGACTAAATCCCTCTCTTAATGAGGCAGCAGATGGACATCAGGCAACCAGCTTTATTGCTGATAAAATTGGATTTGAGAAAGTTATTTGAACTTGAGGCCAAAATCAAATGTTCGGTGCCTTCCCCCAGCCATTGAACAGATTTAGCCATCCAGACTCTGCACAGATGGCCTGTCCTGGTGTCAAAGTCCATTTCCTCTTCTCTGAAATGGGAATACCAATGGCATCTGTGGCCCTCCTGACCCAGTCAGCTTGCACACCACTCTTTTCCTAGCAGAGGCTGGACAGTTAGAAATTATGCTTCCCAGTCTCTTTCGCTGTTAGAGTTCTAGATGCAAATTAGATTAGATTCTTTTTACAAATGCAGTTCGATTTTGGATTTAAAGTAGACGTATTCCAGCAAGAGGGTGGCAGAACAATAGAATGAACCTGGGTTGCATGGGGCAGAACCACTCTGCCAGTCCTGGACCACTGACCAGACTGTTATATGAGAGAAGAATAGTATTCTGTCTTATTTTTGTTTTTTCAACCAATCTCATGGCAGCAGAAAAGATATCCTGAGTAATAGCTTTTTTTAGCTATAGCTATGATCACATCCTATCCTTTCTTCACAACCAGTTCAACAAAAATTTATTTGCTTTCTATGTGTCAGGAGACTTTATACTCTTTTAATTATATAATTGACTTTTTACACATATTTAATTAATATTTGTCTTCCCCATTAAACTGTAAACTCCTTGAGAGTGGAGATGTGTCTGTTTTATTCACCTTTCTAGCTTTAGCACCTACTACATTTCTGAAATCAAGATGCATTTCATAATCTACACTAGCCAGGCAACTAAGTAAGGACATAGTTGCCACTGCCCATGTGTACAAACTGGGTCACAGTTTACATTTTGTCACTTCGTTTAAGTTACATGCACTGTTGGTTGATGTTGATAACACATGCCAGACAATATAGGTGAAGGGAGAAGAATTTGCTAATACTCTCAGAATAAAGGAAGGAAATTTCAACTTAAAGGAGTCTAGTGTGCTGATGTATGTGTAGTGCAGCGTTAGAGGGAGGATATTAAACTTCAATTTGTCAGAAATCACTTACAGACTTAAAACAGAAGCTGATTAACTTCTAGTAATATGTGATTGTGATTCAACTGAAGAAAAAAATGGAAGAATGAAAGAATGCTATTGTCAAATAGCAAAGTACCTTATTATCAACATTTGCAGAATGTGTCCGCAGCGTGGCAGAAAGCCTAGAGACCACAGTGGAGCACTCTTTAAGACATGTTACAGCACAAATGCTCTTCATGTTCTAGAAAGTGAGACTGTGTGGGAAAACATGAGCATCTGTGACTCTGATGCAAAAGGTGATTCCTGGACTTTTGCTTCTGGGATGCCCGTGGAAAGCTGCAGGAGGCCAACACTCCTGCTCTGCAGCAATTGGAAGAAATGACAAATAGCAAAAGTCATATTTTTAACAACATAAGAGAGGAGCTGTGAAATCAACAAGAAGATAAAACTACATTTCCAGCGTGGAAAGAGCCCTCCCTAGGTGAGCTGATGTGCACCATCTCCTTCCCGTCGGGGCTTTGGTGACCTGGGCACAGCTGGAGGATTGGGAGTTGGCTTATGCAGATATTCTTTTTGGGGAAAGAAAAACAAAGAGAGCTTTGGGCAGTTGTTTTGGGGCTGGCACAATGAATTAGAAACTAAAGGACACAGAACAAAAGGCTGATTTTTTTTTCCATGGGCTATTTGATCTATTTCAGGATGATGTGACAGGCTGGGAAGCTGGACTAGATAGAGAGAGGAGTAAAATCCCACAATGCATAGGAGACAGAGTCTGGCTAGAGAGAAGATTCCAGCTCAAATATATGGATGGTCTCCCCCTGAAGATACTCGCAGTGTTTTGAGTCTGCATGTGGCAGGAGACTAAGGGCTAAACTTAAAACCTCTAAAAGGAAAATCTTTCATGGTTGAGAAGAAAGACAACTACCAGTCTCTCACCCAAAAGCCCAGGAGGATAATACTTGAGGGACCAGAAAAATTGCAAAGATGATATGACTCTTCATAAAACTGCAACCTCCCCCAGCTCAATCTATGATTGAACTGAGGTAATCAGCACTTCACCTTATCTGCCAACAAAAGGAAGGAGAGACCTTTACTGATGGAAGATGTCATCAGAAGCTGCTATAGTTCTTTTATGTTTACTGTCCAGCACACAATAAAAAACTAGTAAACATTTTGAAAGGCAGGAAAATGTGACCATAATCAAGTGGTGGCGGGGGAGGGCACAAAAAGTAGACCCACAGAAGAGCCAGAGGCTACAGTTAGCAGACAAGTACTTTAATAACTATAAGTGTATGTAACATAAAATGGAGGAAAAAAATGGACAGATGAATGAATAATTTTAACAGAGAATCTAAGCCTAGAAAAGAGTATCAAAAGGATATTCTAGATTTCAAAATTAAAATATATGCAATTAAAAATGTACTGGATTGGCAAGAGAAGACTGAGAGAAAGTGTGTGCAAAAGACATATCTGATAAAGAACTGTTATTCAAAACATACAAAGAACCATTAAAATTCAACAGTAAGAAAAATAACAACACAATTTTAAAATGAAGGAAAACACCTGAGCAGATGCCTCACCAAGAAAGACATACAGAAGGCAAAGAAGCATGTGAAAAGATGCTCAACATCATATGTCATTTGGGAGCTGCAAATTAAACAACAATGAGATGCCACTACATGTCTATTAGAATGGCCAAAATGCAAAACACTGACAGCACCAGATACTGCAGGATACAGAACAGCAGGAACTCTCGTTGACTGCTGGTGAAAAAGCAAAATGGCACAACCACTTTGGAAGACAGTTTGGCAGTTTCTTATAAAATTAAATATACTCTTTTTTTTTTTTTTTTGAGGCAGAGTCCTGCTCTGTCACCCTGGCTAGAGTGCCATGGGGTCAGCCTAGCTCACTGCAACCTCAAACTCCTGGGCTCAAGCGATCCTCCTGCCTCAGCCTCCCAAGTGGCTGGGACTACAGACATGCACCACCATGCCCGGCTAATTTTTTCTGTATATTTTTAGTTGTCCAGCTAATTTCTTTCTATTTTTTAGTAGAGACGGGGTGTCACTCTTGCTTAGGGTGGTTTCTAACTCCTGAGCTCAAACGATCCACCCGCCTTGGCCTCCCAGAGTGCTAGGATTACAGGCGTGAGCCACCATGCCTGGCCTCTAAATATACTCTTATCATACAATCCAGTAATCATGCTCCTTGGTGTGTACTCAAAGAGTTCAAAACCTACGTCCACACAAAAACCTACATGCAAGGTTTACAGCAACTTTATTCACAATCGTCAAAAACTTGGAAGCAACCAAGACGTCTTTCAGTAGGTAAATGGATAAATAAACTGGGTACATCCAAACAATGGAATATTATTCACCACTAAAAAGGAATGAGTTATCAAGCCATGAGAAGACATAGAGGAATCTTAAACGCATATTACTAAGTGAAAGATGCCAATCTGAAAGGCTACATAATATAGGATACTAACTCTATGATATTCTGGAAAAGGCAACACTATGGAGGTAGTAAAAAGATGAGTGGTTGCCAGGGGTTAAGGAGAGGGAGGAATAAATAGGCAGAACAGAGAAGATTTTTAGGGCAATGAAACTATTCTGTATAATACTATAATAGTGGATACATGTCATTATACATTTGCCCAAATTCATAGAATCCACAACACCAAGAGTGAACCTTAATGTAAACTGTGGACTTAGGGTGATAATGATGTGTCCATGTAGGTTCATTGATTGTAACGAATGTACCACTCTGGTGTGGGATGTTGATAGCGGGGGAGGCTGTGCATGGGTGGGGGCTGGGCATATTTGTGAACTCTGTACTTTCTGCTCAACTTGGCTATGAACCTAAAAATGCTCTAATAAAAATAAAATCTATTTTTAAAAAAAACTTACTGGATGGCTTTGACTGAAGATTGAACACAACAGAAGGTAGAATTAATGAACTCAAAGATAGTTAATAGGTCCAGCAAGATGGAGTAACAGGGTCAGATTTATACTGACAGTAGGAAAAAAAAAGACATATGGAAGCAATGATTTTTTTAAAACTGGACATCAAGCAACAAAGAACAGTGATCTCCAAGAGAAAGGGAAACCCTAGGGTCGCCCCACCTTACCGCCTTCAGGCAGCTCCAGGGGTGGCACAGGGATCAGGAACCAAGGTGCCTTCCCTGAGTTGAGGAGAAGGAGCTGAGAGTCTTGGGAGACGAAGGCACAGTTACCAGCCTAGAAGAGAGAAGTAAGTTTTTAAAGTGGGTGGGTGAGGATGCATCCACATAATATGTGTTTGATAAATATTAGTGTACCTCCCCTCCCCTCCTAAGTTTATACATTCTGAAAGGTGTCTTTTGAAGAAGCAAAGCTTTCAGAATTGTTTTTAGAGATGGAATAAATTTCTGATGTCTCCGTCAAGCAGTAGAAAAGACCTTTCTGAACAGAAGATGGGTCCTTTCCACAGCTCTGAGATCACATCAGGGAGGCAGCCAACTTCTCCTCACACTGAGCGAGACTGTATACACACGCTCTTTCTTCTGACCCCGCAGAAGAGGCCCTGTATACCTTCTTTCTTAATCACATCTGAAAAAGAAACATGGAGTCTCATTGAAATCTCTGCACAATTTAGATTCATTCTTCTCTGAAATCTGAATTTTTCATCGAGAGGGCCAGCCATTCAGAAGGTGAGCAGAAGTCCAAACACTGAAAAGAACACAAACCCTGCCGGCAATTTCTCCAGCCTGTTGTCCATTTCTGAGAATGTTGCTCGAAGTGAATAATTTATGCCACTTATTGATTCACATTCCTTAAGAGGCTGGGGTTAAAGGAGGCTGAAGGTTTCCACCAAGTGAAAGCCCAGCTTCCCTGGAGGCATTTCCTGTAGACATTTCCTGCTTGGACTTGAGGGTTCTCTAACTAAAAATGTTCCACAGTACAAACGCTTTTGCATCAAGAGCATGGAGTGTTTTTGACAAAATGTGAATATATCAAAGACAGGGTAAATTAAGTATCTAAAATAACAGCTAGCAGGCCTCACTGGGGATGGTGGGGAAGATCATTGTTCCCAGTCCTTTACTCCTTGCCTGTAATAGGATGATATATCCATACTCTCTGCTGTGACTTTGCAGTGTCACCCAATAGAGCTGGTGAATATTAACATCGCCTCTCCATTAAAATCGGCCATGGGTAGGTGACTTGCTTTGGCCAGTGAAATGATGGTAGATATGATCCCAGAAGAGATTTCTAATGTGTTTGCATGGATTGGTTTGGCCTCTTGGGTTTCTATTATGCACTACAAGAAGAGCATTCTCTCTTGGTCCCAGACACATGGAGCCTACTGGAACACCACCTGAAGCAAAGCCAACCCACCAGCTCTCACCCCTATGGTAGATCTGGAAAAATCAACAAGAAGATATTAGGAATTGAAAGATCCTGATGCATGTTGTCATTCCCTCTAATGATGCTTTCATTAAAAAGTTAAACATAGAACTACCATATGACCTAGAAATTCCACTCCTAGTTATATACCCCAAAAAATTGAAAACAGGGACTCAGACAAATACTTGTACACAAATGTTCACAGCAGCAGTATTCACAATAGCCAAAAGGTGGAACCAACCCAGATGTCCACCAATGGGTGAATGGGTAAACAAAATGTGGTGTATACATATAATGGAATAGTATTCAGCCTTAAAAAAGGAATGAAGTACTGATACATTCTATGAACTATGAACCTCAAAAACCTTATGCTAAGTGAAAGAAGCTGGACATAAAAGGACAAATATTGTATGATCCCATTTCTATTATATACTCAGAAAAGGTAAATCCATAGAAACAGAAAGCAAACTGGTGTTTACCAGGTGCTATGAAGAATTAGGAGTGGGGGATAACTACATCATGGACACAGGATTTTCCTTTGGGATGATGAAGATATTTTGGAACTAGATAGAGGTGACGGTTTGCATAACATTGTGAATATACTAAATGCCACTGAATTGTTCACTTAAAAATGGTTGACTTTGTGTCATGTAAATTTTACCTCAATAAGAAGAAGAAAGAAAAGATTCTGGCGCACGCCTGTAATCCCAGCTACTAGGGAGGCTGAGGTGGGAGGATTACTTGAGCCCAGGAGTTTGAGACCAGCCTGGGCAATACAGTGAGACCTTGTCTCTAAAAACAAACAAACAAACAAAAGATTTTGTTCATACAAATGGGATGTTTAATAGCCATAAATGTCACCTGGTCTTAGTGTCATTTCCCCTTTCAATGAACCCACTCTGGAGTAGGAGGATACTAGGTCTCAGAAGCTTGAAAATTTTGATCTGTGGGTTAATTTTCGAGTGGATTTAGGTAATCTGGGTGTAGATCCACTTAAAGATTCCCTCTAAATAACTGTCTGAGGGTAGAGGCAAGGCATTAAGGGGGCAAGCAGCTAAAGCACCTGATCTAGTTACAGGCACATGTTCCATCCAGGGATGAGTAAAGCTTTGGGGACATTATCCAAACCTTTTATAAACCCACGTTTATAGGGCCTGGGCCCTGAAGCTGTTGAATTCCTTGTCACCATCCTGCGAATTTAGATTGGCTGCCACCAGGGGGTAGTGGTGCCCTGGCGATAACTTCACAGAGGAGCAAAGTAGAAGAATCTCGAGTGTGCAGATTCTTGAGTTTCTACCTTTGAAAGTGGTAGCAAATATGACCAGGCCACTTAACACACCGTCAGCTATTTAGAAAATACATATGTCTATTAATGAGAATATGGGATCTGGAGATGGGTCTTTTGAAAACATCGTGTCCAGCCAGGTTATCAGACAAATAACAGAAACTGGGTTCAGAGAGGTCAGTGACTGACCCAGAGCCACGGAGCCAGGCCTGGAATCCGGGTCCAGTGTGCTCTCGTCTGGTGCTCTCGCTGCCACAGCCTCCTGCTCCCTTGAGCTTTTTTTTGAGCGTTCAGCACAAGTCAGGTCTGTGTGCCGACATGAGCGCGTCTCCCTTCCCTCCTCGCCGCCGCCTTCGAGCTCCCCGCAGCTGCTCCCGCCCCCACCTCCGCAGACAAAAGCATTAGCCGAAAAGCCGGCGCTCGGAATCCGAGCTGGCGGTCTGAGAACAGGGTCTGGGGACGAGCGTCCACGCGGGGGCTGACGAGCTGTCAAAGCCGCCACCATCTGTCAAGACCTATAAGAAGGCGCTCGCTCGGCACCGGCAGGCGGGCGGGCGAAGGGGCTGATGCAGTCGGTCACCCAGCGCCAGCCTGGGAGGCCCCTGCGCTTCACCTCGTGACCCGCCCCGGCCTGCAGTTCCTCCAGGAAGCACCCCAGTGAGCAAAGGCCCTGCCAGGTGCAGGCGGGAGACGGGGAAGGAGGCGCCATCCCAGCGCGCGAGGGGCTGCCAATCTGGTTGCGGGCTGAGCCCAATCTAGGAAAGGGTAAGCAACGATGCACGCGCCAGAGCGGCACAGAGCAGATTTCTTCTGCACAAATCACGCACCCCCTTCCGCCCCGCAATGACCCGTGTGCACATCAGCAGGGCCGGACATCCAGGGGAATTCCAACTCTTCAGAATCTGAACAGGTGGCCACCTTGCAGAGGAGACAGCTGACCCTCTGCCCCACCACCGAAAGGGCAGAAGGTCTTTCCTACCATTGCTATTTCCTGAATGCCCAGGAGGCCTGTGCCACTAATGCCCGGCAAAATCCACAGAGCTGGAGCATTTTCGGTAACTGCCACCAGAGGGAGCTCCAAGAATAGATCTGGATTTTGCTTCCTTCTGGCTTATAAAGGAAGAGGGCGGGACCGGAGGGAAATGCTGCTGATTCCAGCAGGTGCAAAGATCAGTGCAAAATGCACGACATTTTAACTTCACCCTTAATTCGTGAAAAGTATATGGTGGAATGATGCTAGATCTGCAGATTTACGGGATAGCTGCCCTCCACCCTGAGTTTCCCTCGTTTCAGACTCTAATAATCTCCAAAACAGAAGTCCTGCCTTCACATTCAGTCTATAGCGTTCTCTCCAGAGGACTGAATCGCAGAGTTTTCACTCCCTCCCTTTCCAGGATTCACAGCCTCAGAAACTGCTCTTCCAACCAGAGCTAAGTCCAGACTCTGTCATCTCCAAACCTCGGAGGAGTTCCAGCCCCATCCCTCAGTCCCCCCCTCTTCCGAAAGACGCCCCGTGAAAACGTGATAACGCAGATGGGACTCACTGTGTTATCCAGGCATCAAAATTAAAGAAGGAATCACTTCCGGCTACTAGATTCCATGTGCCCCTTTTTAATGCAGACACTCATCTCGGTTAGGAATAGGGATGCGGCAGTGTAGTGTTCTGCTGCCAGGATGGAGTGATGAGATTCTCCTAGGAGAAGATGCAGCAGCCATAACCAGAAACATGGCGAAGCCCACCTGAGATGACTTGTAGATTAGAATAGTTGGAATTCACGGCTGGGCAAGATGGCTCACACCTGTAAGCCCAGCAATTCAGGCGGCTGAGGCAGGAGGATCATTGAGGCCAGGAGTTTGAGTCCAGCCTGAGCAACACAGTGAGACCCTAACACTACAAAAAATTTAAAAAATTAGCTGGGCATGGTGATGCACACCTGTAGTCCCAGCTAGAGTGGATGGTGGGGGAGGCGGCTGAGGCTGGAGGATCACTTGAACCCAGGTGTTGAAGGTTGCAATGAGCTATGATGACACCACTGTACTCTAGCCCAGGCAACATAGAGAGACCTTGTCTCAAAAAGAAAAAAAAAAATGTTGGAACTTGCAAGGTTTCCACCCTTATTGCCATGTGAAGATGTCTCAAACATTTGTTCCATCTTCTCAGAATTACTTTGCACTTGCAGAAATTTCCTTCTTTATGTGTTTGGAGACAGAGCTGTAAAGAGGGGTGTTTGCACACGGAACCCAGGGCCTGACATAGTAGGGGAGGCAGAGGGAATTGGCCCTGACTTTCCAGATTTGGGGTTCCATACAGACTGCTGCTGTGGGCTCCAGACATCCCTGCACACACGGGATTGCAAGGACAAGCAGCAGGAAAATCGCTCATGGGTGGCAGCCATTCTTGCTGATGTGTGGAACGGCCGAGGAGGACAGGCGTTCCTGGGCTTCTCCTGGAAAGCTGAGAGATGACTGCAGCCACCACTCTGGGTTGCCCCTCGGCCACTCCCCTGGCCTGCACTGGCAGGTGTTCCCCGAGTGGCACTTTTTGAGTGCTCTCCAAGCTGGGTGACAGGACCACAGGACCAACAGGGAGCAGCTGCTGGTCCTCAGGCCTCCTTCCCTCAGTCCTTATGTGACATTCATGGCTCACGTCTGAGGTGAGGGATGACACTCTCTGCGGCACCTGGGTTCAGAGCTCCATGAATGAAGAGAACGTCGAGTCCCTTTCTTCTCGTGCATGGTCCAAAACTCAGACTCTTTATTTGAGGTGGTGCACACTCAGGGTGTTGGTTCAATCAGTCCTCTTCAACTGTGGTTTTCATCCACACGTCAACTAGTGCTTCATCTGAAGTGGCCTGGAGCCTCCGTTCTATCGGCTTTGTGGCCGTGGACCTGCCCTTTCCAGCTTCCACAGCCACCCACGTGTCTTTTGTGTAGTATTTCATGTTTTGCAAAAAGCTTTCACTTTTGTTGTGTTATCCCCATTACACAGATGATAAAACAGGCTTGCTGGCATCCTAGAGTCTCTGGTGAAGTGGGAACCAGAGTATAAATCTGCAGAATTGATAGTCCCGAGATCAAGCTAGGGACTTTACCAGCCAGGTTCACTGACAAGACAATCAAAGCTGAGGCACTCCATGTTGAACCAGCAACTGTGCCTGAACTCAGGGAATCATATAAGAACCACCTGGATTTGAGAACCCACATGGCTGGGTGCTGCCACTGGAAGGCAGACACTCTGAGTAACATCTAAGCGATTTTCCATTTAAGGTGGATGTCTTTGTTTTTGCCATCAGCGCTCAGTCTGCTTAGTCCTGATACCACATAAGAGGAACTCCCTCCATCACATTCAGTATGCATGTTTCACCCCTGCCTCAGCTGTGGACATGTAACTCATACTTGGCCATTTAGAGTGTTACTTTCCCTTGGCCACAGTGACTGATTGAGGCATGAGCACAGGACCCAATCAGAAGCATTGAGACTGATCATACAGAGATATGCACTCTCTTTCATAGCACTGAAACCTAGGAAGACATAAGCCTAGAGTGTCTGGCAGCAATCTTGTCACCACAAGGAGCCCAAGATACATAGAGTGGCTAGAGGATGATATCACTGGTCTCTGAATACAGCTATGCCTGAAGTTAGTATGTGATCCAACAAAGGCCTTTTTTCTCTTGAGCCAGTTTGAGTTGGCTCAAAGATCCTATTCAAGGTAGCATCTCTTCCACAGCAAACACCAGTCATCCTGTTACAAGTGCATCATTCTATTTCTAGACAGTGGGCTTGGTCTTTGTCTCTCTC
Organism: Eulemur rufifrons; assembly: GCF_041146395.1. Taxonomy (NCBI): domain Eukaryota; kingdom Metazoa; phylum Chordata; class Mammalia; order Primates; family Lemuridae; genus Eulemur; species Eulemur rufifrons. Next base: position 59,863,642 of record NC_091010.1, on the reverse strand, counting down.
TCTCTCTCTCTCTCTCTCTCTCCCCTACCAAGTCACACGCCGATTGAGGGCATGGCCACTCGTCCCTTGGTCAGATGAGTTGATTCACAAAATGAGGGCAAGTTGCAGTGCCCAGCAGAAAGCATCCAGGCATCTTGCTTGATACACAAGTTTGTGTCCTTTACTTATTTATATAAGAAAATGTTGTGCTTCTTTTCACAACACCCTTCATGTCTTCTAGTCTGCATCTGGAGCCTGTTTCCTCATCTATGAAATGAAGTGAATGGACCAAGTAATCCCTAAAAATCCACTACACTGCCAACATTCTATTATTCATTTACACATTCTTCAAGAAAATCAAGAAAAATGGCCTTATCAAGGGAGCAGGACTTGTGATCATTGGGCTCTGGCACTTGAGCAGAGCCTGAGGCTTTACGAAAATGTGCTGAGGATATGCTTGCAGACTCTCCATCTACAGTAACCTGTGGCTAGAAATGTCTTAATTTGGGAGAAAATGAAAAATAAGTGAGAATAAGTGTCAAGGTGGGTTTATGTGGGGCATTTTCTTCTTTGTCCAAGGCTTCAGATCTGTCAGCACCATGCAAACCAGCAAAGGCAAGTGTTTCAGGAAACACTTCTGCTTATACTGAAGTTCCCAGAAAATTGCATTTGGAGAGCTGTGAAGCTTGGCTGTGAGTAATTTGTTTTTTTAAGTAGCTCTGTTAGTTGGTCCACATTGTGTTTTTCATTCCATCAGAGCTGAAGGTGGTGTTTCTTTTGTTTATAGTATTAGTGTTATATTATTGGTGATCTCATTGTTCTTGTTTGTGACATGTTTACCTCAGTAGGACAGTTATTGTGGGAGGCAAGTCGGGGGCCAATCTACCCACCAAACCTGCAGAACTAAAGAAAAAGACTCCAATCTGTCCTGCAGGGTGCATATTACTCCTCTCTTGGATTGTTAAATTCTAATTATAGGCTGTTGATCCCCGTTAGAACCATTTATAAGCCTAAACACTGTTCTGCAGCGTCTTTTGCCAATAGGTGTGTTTCATTCTTATTGTTGTGTAAAACATAACATTTGCACTTTTGGGGGACTAGAACAGGTTAGTGTTCTCTGGGAAAGGTGGATGGTAAATAGGCAAAATATGACTTAAAGCTGGGATAGGGCAAAAAAAACCGCCCTTCACCTTGACGTTTATTTGTTAGGAATTTCTGAAACCCTAAGACTACCGAGCTCTCCTTTCAGATCTCAGCTCAAATGCCACTTCCTCAGGGAAGCTCTCCCTGACTGCCCACCTCACATTCCTGGGACAGCATGTACTCCCCCCACCAACTTCCTAGTGCTTGTCACAGTGGGTCATTTCACAGAACTGTGGGGATTATTTGATTGTGTCTTTCCACTAGATAGAGAGCTGCAAAGGAGGCCTATTGGGCTCACCAATGCCTACCGTGATGCTTAGCACACAGTAGACATTTAATAACTGCATTATGTAACGTATGTGTGCTGTTTTATTTGACATTATTCAATCACACCACGGAAGGCAAAAAAAAAAAAAAAATAAGATGTGTTAAACTCATAAGAAGTGTGAGGTACAGATAACAAGCAAGTCAGTACATTACAAAATATAAGCAAAATCCATAAGACATTAGGTATAGAGAGAGGATGAGTAATAAGAGGCTTATGAAATACAGGCAGAACTCACATGGATAATGAGTAAATCAGTAACCTGTGTGCCATGGTAAAGGTGGATAAAATAAATGGAATATATGCTAGAACAAACTAAAGGGCTATGTATAGATAGAACAATTAAAAAGACCAAGTTATAAGATACAATCATGCTACGTCAGGGCTGACAGCTATGTGATCTCTTAAATCAGCCACCCATCAGTGACACCCATTATGGTCTCAATTGTGTTCTGCCCAAGAAGCACAGATAAACGCAGAGCTGTTCAGCAGGCTAATGGATGTGCTCCTGCTGTGGCCAGGAGAACTTGCCCCTTGGGCTCTCCAAGAGCAAAAGGAAAGTGTGTGTCGTTGCCCCAGGCACCTTCTGTCTGTTGGATCCCCTCACTCACTCTCAATTATGGTCCTTGTAACCACATCATTAAGGGGGAAAGTTAATACGGGGAGGGAGAAGAAGAGGGAGAGAAAGAGAGAAAGGGAGGGAGGGAGGGAGAGAGAGAGAAAGAGACAAAACATGTGAACATTGTGTATTACATAACCCAGGATTCAGGGAGAGGTTCTCCCACCTGCTTCTACTTAATCATATATGTGTTAATCTACCCCATCCCTTTCCTCTTGCACCTCATTGTTGTGTTTTAAATTTAAATAAATTGCATGATTCAAGCATTTTAACTAGATCTGTGTGTCTTTCTATTCTGTCAACTCCAGAATAGTTTGCCTGGAAGTTAATGTCTTATACAACATTGAAATAGTGCATTGTGAATTATCTACTATGACTGCTGATAAGGGTGAGGTTACGGTTAAACTAGTTTCTGAATCTAGTTAAGAAAAGAAAAGAAAGAAAAAACCCTCTTTCAGCAATTATCCATTGTGTTAAGTGCTGAGGATGCAATGATGAAAAACAGCCCTGATCCCTGCCCTCATGAAGCTTATAACAGAAGAAAGGCAATCTGCTAATCACAGATAAATGTTAAGTTTTAACAATGATAAGTCTTGTGAGGAGAAGGTGCACAGTCCTCTGACAGCATATGACTGGGGAATCTGACCCATCCAGAGAGGGTGGGAGTTAATGAAGCTAAGGGAAAAGGCATAAACAGCCCAGGCATAGGGAACTGCCTGTGCAAAGACCACGTGATGGGATGATCTCATCAGCCACTCATGCAGCAGGCGGCACTGACCCCTTGTGCCTGGCCCCATGCAGCGTGCAGGAGTACAGGGCAGAAAGAGCAGCTTTGCCCCAAGACAAGCCCAGGAAGATTGTTAGACCCAGGAGGGTCCTTGGAGAACTCTGGTTTCCTAACTTGGAGCCTGTTACTAATTCTCACTCATGCAGGCTTCCCCCACACTCAAGGCTCACTTATGAGTCTGTCCCTCCCAGGATTAAAAACTGACCTCATCATAAAGTCCCAGGCTCCAGTCTCATCCTTGACGCTATTAGAAAACTTTTGATGCTCCAACTCAAACCCAATTTGCAATCCTCCATTAGCCAAAATCTCACTGAATTCCAGCTTTAGGAGGAATAATCAAGATACCATTCCCTGACCTCTACCAAACTCTTTACACACATTATTTTTTATCTTTATAACAACCATATGAGGTAGCGCCAAACTGACACTCAGAGAGAAGGTAAATAATTTGTCCAAGTCATTCAGCTAATAAATGACAAAATCAAGATTCAAATCCAGGTTGTTCTGGCCCTGGAGCTGAAACTCAATGAAAACCGAGCTCTAACCAGGAATTTTGGGTTAAAAATGAAGCTCCATCTGACTGGATGTTCCATAATATTTAGGAATGTGGGTTTTCTGGGTGTATCTTGGTATTGTGGTTGTGTCAATGGTATTGTGGTTTTGGTGATGTGGCTGTCTTTTGGCAATACATGCTGAAAATGCTTGCAGATTAGACGCAGTGATGTCTAGGTTTTGTTTCCAAGTATTCTGTGTGAATGGGGGTGGGTAGAGTGTGCTTGTGTTGGGAGGTGAGGCAGAGTCTGTGGGCAGGAGGGAAGGAAATGGATTGGTCATGAGTTCCTTACTTGGAAGTTGAGGATGGGCACCTGGGGATTTATTATAATACCCTCTTTTCTTTACCTAAGTTTGAAATTTTCCATAAAACATTTTTCCAAAACAAGTTCTGGATTATGTTTCTAGGGTCCAATGCTTCATCTCCACATCCCATAGAGTTTCACAATTAGGCTTTCCTGCAGAATCAGAAGCTGTACGGAGCTGTTTCAAAAATCTGAATCATCAGAGATATAACCGAGCCTCCACCACCGAATTAGCAGCAGGCAAAAACGGACCCAGTACATTCTCCTGGCGCTGCGTTGGGCCTCTGCACCGAAACCCAGGACTTTTCGCGCGTCCTGAGAACAGCCTTGCCTTTTCTCAACACGGGTGGAGGGCTTGGTGATAACCCCTCAGAGGGTCGCTGAGCGAATCCGCCGGGCGCGGTGCTAGAACCCGCGACCCAGCAGGCCCGGCGATGCAGGTTTCCCGCTCGCTGGGTGTTTGACTCGCCCTCGGAGGCCTTCTCCGCCCAAGTCTGGCTGGGACAAGCCATCTCCCTCCGCTGCGTCTGCCAGCTGGGTTTTCGCGGCAGAGAAGCTGCTCCACACACAAGTGGGTAGATGGCCTCGGGGACACACGTGCCACAGCCGTATTTGTCTTTCCGGTTCCTGAGGGCCCGGCGTGGGGCGGGGGGGGAGGGCCGTGCACAAGAGGGTGTGTTCGTGGTGGTCGCGAGTGGGGGCGATCTCTTTTTAAAATTCCAGCTGCCTACCTTTCTCCTTCACCCCTAAAATTGGAGGGTTTGGGGTGGTTTATTTCTTTTTCCTTTTCTCGGCCGCGAGGCTTGCCCGCGAGCGGCCTAGCGTCGGACCGCACCCGGCAGAGGGAGGGGATTATCCGGCGTCAGTGGTGTCTAACGCGGGGGACAGGTCTGACGCCGGAGAACGCGGCGAGGCTCGGGTCAGCCTCGGCCCGTGCTGGAAAGCCCTGAGCGCCTTTGACCGGTCTCGGAGACTGGCTTGGCGAGGTGGCCCGGGGCGCCGGTGGCGGGCGGGCTGAGCCCGGAGCCCTGAGGCGAGGCGCGCCCTCGGCGTCCTGCCGCCAGGGGGCGCCCAGCCCAGCGCAGCCCGCGGGCCGGGTGGGGCGGCCGCCGCGGGGAGAAGGGTGGGCGGAAAGCGAGCGGGCTGGGCCCGGAAAGCACCGCCCCTTCCCCGCCACGCTCGTTCCGACCAGCGACCTCGGCTCAGCCCCAGTAAAGGACCCGGGTTAGGGCAGAGAGTGCCTTCCCTGGGAGTGGCCTGGATGTTGACGGTGACCGGGTAGAGGGCTGGGTGCAGGGCCTGGCACCCGGGCTGGGTGCAGGCGCTCATTAAGTATTTGCTGACTGAGGAGCTCAGGGACAGCTCTAGGGAGCAGCTGGCTCGGAAATCTCAAGTCCAAGTCCACTCATCCCCGTCTAGGTACCTGACTGCCTCTTAGTTAGCTACGGTGTCCTGCGCCGCGAGAGCTCTCGATTAGGTTGAGGAGCGAGGGAGCCCACTGCGCAGCGAGGACACGGGGTGGGGGGTGTCCGGGGGTATCCCCGCTCTGTGGCCCTCCTCGCCTCCCACCGCCTTCCCGGGACCCAGCGGGCTTGGCTTCGACTGTGAATTCTTGAGTGGTTCCTCCCTGACCCTGACGGCTGAGCCTGGGGAGAGAGGAAAGGAGGGGTTCCTTCCCGGGACCTTGGTCCGGGCGTTCGGCCCGTGTGGTGCTCGGGCAAGTCTGACCTGAGACGGCCGGCCGAGGGGACCAGGGACCGGAGGGACTCGACAAGAGGGTCTTAGGACACCCCTGGAACTAGCTGGGTCCGTGGAAATGCGCTCCACCGCCGGCGATTGTGTCTTAGTTCTGCCAAAGCCAAGGCAGGGAAGGGGAAATTGCGGTTCAGAGAATGCAGAGGTGAATGGAAACAGGAGGGCAAAAGCTTGAGCTTTCTGATGTCACACAACTTAGTGGTTCAGAAGTAGGCCTCTGAAAGAAGACTCGGTTCAAGTCCCTGCTCCCCCACTTACCAGCTGTGTGATCTTGGAGGAGTTACTTAACCTTTCTGAGTCTATTTCCTGCTCTGTAAAACGGAGACTTAAAGTTAACTACTTCTGTCGAGGCGTTGTAAGGACCTGGCCAGGACAGCTATGAGAACATGGCCTAACAGCTGCCCGGTACCCAGCCTTAACCCACAGCGGGCCAAGAGCTATGCACTCACAATCCAGTCTATAAACCGAGATGACTCGCTTCCCATAGCAGAGAGAAGTGTGCGAAGCCCTCTGCTCTGGGGTAGTCTGGGCCCTGGCGGAAGAAAATCCGGGAACTTTGGGCCTTCCAGCACGCAGCCATCAGGGCTGAGGACACTGCACTGTATCTGCCCCTCCTAAAACCTGGAGGCTGAGAAGTCCCTGTGCAGTACTGCTAGCGCCCACCCTGCAAGATGATTCCTGGTGGACTTTCCTGCAGCCAACGCCTCCGGCAAACATTAACGGCAACATTGAACACATGTGGGCACCATAAGGACATTATCTCAATTAATCCTCATACCATCTCCGTAAAAAACAAACAAGGAAAATGATGCACAGAGAGACGAAGTAACTCACTCGAGATCACACAGCCAGAGCGTGGCCAAGCTGGAACCCCAACCCAATCTGGCTCGGGGAGCCCGCGCTCTTCCTTACATTGGGTAGTATAAACATCTACCTATCAAGCTCAGTCCCAAAGCCTGTAACAAACCATCCAGTTATGGTGAGAAAGGTCTGCAGCGTCCCTGGGTCGAGGCCCCTCTGCTCACGCCGGCAAGTTTTACTCCCGGCACCAGCCAGGGCTAGACCCGTGGAGCAGGAAGAAGCAGGTTGGGCAGGAGCTCTGGGTCCCGCCCTGGGTCCCGCCCTGCACGTGTCCCCGGCGGATCCTTCCCTGGTGCGCAAGGATCCTGCCAAGTTTGCCCCCATCTCGCAGGCGCCCTTGGACTAGGTGATGAGGAACTGCACACACTTTTCCACTCTGGGCTGGGGGGCGGGGGGCGGACACCCGCTTCTTCTCTGGAAAGCCCAGGTGCCAACGAAAGACGCCCGGGGAGCTGGTGTTCATTAAAGAATGAACAGTCCCATCGCCAAATGAGTCTCTCTGTACACACGCCTCTGCCGCTGGCGCTGGCCTACAGTCGAGGTCTCCCTGCAACCTCCACGTCCCCAGCTCCTCCCCTCTAGACGTCAGCCTGGACTTGGGTGCCTGGACTTGAGTGCCAAAGTCAAGACGACGTGAAGACCATGCTGGGGGCCTGGCTCAGACAGCCTGGGGCCTGGAGACTCTTTGGGGATGTGAGAGCTTGAGGAGGAGGGAAGAAGTTTTGAGCACGGCGTGAGGCCTCCGGGACAGCTTGGCCAGCAGGCCATGTAGCTAGAAAAGTAGAAAATGATAGTCCCGCGCAGCCCAGGAGGGACACCTGCCGCAGCCGAGCGGGGCAGTTTCGGCGCTGGATACCAGGGGGCAGTGCTGCGCAGCGAATGGGGCCGAGCTCCGGCTGGCCGCCCCGGGCAGCACGTTTACTGGATCCCCTCCGTTTCTCAAATACGCGGCAAAGTTCCTCCAAGAGCGCTCCTGACCCCAAGAGCCCCCTCTCCCCATAACACGCTAAAGGGTGCACGGTCCTCTCCGTCTGCGCGCCGCGCTCAGGGCGGGCGCCCTGTCTTTGCTTGGTTAAAGACAACTCCCACCTGGCTGGTTTCGACCACTGACTTGGCCCTGGAGAAGCGTAAGCTGGGGTGGCGGGGTGCCCCGTCGGGTTTTTGCAGGCCGTGCGCGCAAGGGTGGGGTAACATAAAGAATGGGATTTGATGGGACTCTCTCAGCCTGGACTGGAGCCCCGAAAATGCACATGCCGCTTTTGAGGACGAAAAGAAAACGTGGGAGGTGGGCCGCCTGCATTCGATCGCTTTCCGGCTTTACGAAAAACCATCCGAAGAAAGGTTTAATAAAAGGTGGAGGCCCACCGTTGGCCAAGGGGGAGCCATTCTCTAAAGACAGGTGGAGGGGGCGCTGACCCTGCGCGCCAGGACCCAGCCCCAGGCCCACGCTACCGCCGGAATCAGTGTTGTTTGGGAAATGACTTTCTAGCCTAGAGGAGGCTGTGAACAGACAGGACCCGGTGACGCGCGGGGCTTTTCCCACCCGAGGCGGGCTATAAACTCTATTCCCTGTCCCACCCCGGGAAAAGAGGCCGAGCCCTCCGAGCTCTGGGACCAAGTGTGAGCCCAAGGAGCTTGGTGAAATAGAAACCGGACATGATTCTCTCTGAGCTTGGCCTCCTTTTGCTGGAATTTTTGTTTTTGGTTTTCTTTTATTTCTAATAGCCGTTTTGCAATAAATAAAATAAAATAAAAAGACAGCTGCATGTCAATGTGTGAATGCTAGTGGCTGTTTGTTCTTTGAAGAATTCACACTTTAAAATTGCTTTCTGTGAGCGCAGAGGAAGAACTTGTAAACCACCGTTATGTAATTTGAAACCATCAATAGCCCCTCTTTAAGGTTGTCTTTATTGTGGGAAGTCAAGGTAATGATTTTGTCGCTGTCTAATTTCATCCCAATGTATGGCGTCGCTTTTATAGCCTTTCAAAGGTAAGTGAAAGGCATCAATCTGGGGCCCTTTTTGTGGCCGATTAACAGTTTAAACTGGTTTTCTAACCCTGTCACAACTATTGGGCTGATAAACAGGATTTCTGCAGAGGCATTAGCAAGTCCGTAAATAGATCATTTTTAAAAACTTGGGCAATTCTGAGCTTCTCAGGCAAAAATAAAACATAGGTACACAGGGTTTTGTGTGTGTGTGTGTGTGTGTGTGTGTTTCTCACCTCCAAGAAGAGGTAGTTACAAATGACTTCTCAAGAGTTATTTGTGTCCTGCTTATTATTATTATGACTATTACTGTCATAATCTTAGGAGAAAGTGAACAGCAAGCTGACGACACAGGGACAGAAATCAATGGGCTTCTGGGCACTGCATTGACTCTGCCTTATTGTAGGAAATGTCCTTCCATTAACCATTGGCTAAGCCTGGCCGTGCTACCGACCTTCTTTGATACAGAACCGTCCACACAGAAATACCCAATTTTGTTGCAAGGGCTCCTCGGAAGAAAATATTTTATGTGGACACTGCTGGGACAACTGCCAGACGACAGAAAGGAAGGCAAACCAGACACCGGCATAGGGACAATCATCCATTACCTTTTATCCCCTCTATGCCACTGAGAAATAGTTAATTTTTAAAAACAGAAGCAAAGTTGGCAAACTAGACAATTCGAGACTTTTTTTTTTTTTTCAATTAGGTTTAGGCCCAGTCCCACTGCAAGTTTTTCTCTTTGACTCCGCCGGATTTTTCTGATGCCACAGAAACCTCCGACTCCCGCCCATGATCACGCACCAGGGCCAGACAGCCCCACTCCCCGGGTCACCCGAGGGTTACCTTTAGGTGTAGGCGCGGCCTCTTAATCCAAGGGGAGGGGCAGCTCCCCTGGTGCAAACCGACGGAGGTATTGTATTGTAAGTAGCAGTGAAACTGTCAGGAGGCCCAGCCTGGCACCCATCCCCGCAAGGAGCTGGAAGGGGGCGACACCCCAGCATCTGGAGCTCCACCAGGATGCTCCTAGGGCGCCGCGGGCGAGATAGCTTTGGCTGGTTTGTTTTCCCCACCCCCTCCCGCGCGGGTTCGGGGAGTTTAGGGCCCCGGGCCAGGGAGGAAAGGGCCAGAAAGCGCCCCTGGGCTCGGTAGGCTTGCGGCCGCTTCGGAGTCCGCGCCGAAGAAAGGTCGCGGGGCCGGCAAGGACCCCAGCTCCGAAAGGGGGCCTCGGCGTCCCCAGCCGTCGGCGCGCGGGAAGTCGAGGCGCAAAGACCGCCTCCCTCCCGGCTCGGCTCCTGGGCCCCACGTGCGGGTCTGCTCCGGGGACCGCCGGAGCACCGCGACTCAGGGCCTGAGAGGCGCCTCCCGAACGCCAAAGGACAGTCGCCACCGGGGGGGCATACTGGGCCCGCGCGTTTGCATTTCGCGCTCCGCCGCCGCCTGCAAGAAGAACCCAGAGCCCGACCCGCACCCTCACTCCCGCTTCCCCGCCCCCCAGCTCGGCCCGGCCCGCAGTGCTCTGGGAGGCCCCGGGTGGCGCTGTCTCCTCCCCTCCTGCAAACGCCACCGCCAGTCAAAGGCCGCCACCCTACCCAGCCTGGCCAGCCACCCGCTCGGGGTTGGGTCCGCCGTGGCTCAGCCGCGCCGGGTGCGGATCCCGGGCTGAGGCAGACGAAGCGCAGAGTCCCCACGGCTCGTACGTCGCGGACTGGGCCACAAGGGCTAACGTCGGGGGTGGGCAATGGCCAGGTTTCCGGGCCAGGCGAAGGAACCCAGCTCGGCTGCGGGGCATGCGGCCCCTCTCCCTTCCCGCGCGGCCGGATCCCGCCCTACCTCTCCGGGTCCCTTGCCCGACTCTCCGTTGCTTTTGGCATTTCCTCTCCCTCCCAGGGTTTCCACCCTTCTGCTTCTCTTATTTTCATCTCCTTTGCCCACTCCTTTCTCCCACCCCCCTTGTCCCCCGCCCCTACTCTCTTCTGCAGTTTGTCGCCGAGAGAGTCCCAAACAACTCCATAAAGCCAATAAGCCAAAAATGTAAGCACTGCCCAAACCTGTGTGCGTATCCTGCTGCTTCTAGAAGGCAAATTGTCACGGGGTGGATTTGGATCAGCTTCTTCAGAGAGGCCCTAAAGCTTTCAAAAATTCTAAGTCAGGAGACAGCTGGCTGTTTTCTTAGCACCTCTGCCGTGGCTGAGGACTTGGTTCTCCTCAGACACCTCCAGCCCAGGGGACGTTAGCCCATTGCACAGATGGAAGACATGGAGCAGGGAGGTAACCCCAACTATCACAAACTTAATTCTTCTCGTGTGGTGGATTTCAGTCTTTTGAATACGATCTCTATCTCTTGTTTTTCCTCATTATTTAATTTCTTGACGTTTTCTTGGGTAGTTGAAGCAACGGGAAGAAGAGAGGGCAAAGATAGCCCCATACCTTTCAATAGCGTGAAATAACAGCTTGAAATTACAGCTACATGACTATCAAAAATGAAACTGTCTTTGTGGAAATCTGTAACCCTAGCTATGTAATTGGAGACATTCGTGAAAAAGGATATTACACAGGTGAAAGTGATTTTACAATTGCTTTCATATTTTTAATATTTTGCAGAATTGTTGAGAGGACTTTTCCTGAATAGAATGGATGAATGTTTCAACGTAGAAAGTTCAATGTAGCCCTAGTCATTGCAGGGCTACAGTTATCATAAATTGCCTTTATAGTGTATATTATTTAAAGTGATTGAAATTTGTTTCTTTTTAAGAAACACTCTCTAAAGTTCCAAACATCCCACCCTTACCAAATAGACTTCCTAAAACTTGAAATGGGTTCCCAGGAGCTTTTTCTTGGAGAAATTTCACATTAAACAATGTTTCTGGAACTCTTAAAAGAAGGAGTTGGAACCCAACCTTCACAACCATCAATTTTCCTGCCAGATTCTTTGCACTGGGTATTTCCATGTGTGCCCTGACTTTGCTTTTGTCGAAGCAAAAGTTCTCATGCAGGAAATTTTGCATTCTGCTTTGTAGCAAATTCTGAAGTGACACAGGTTTAGGCATCCTGTGCCTATCCCGGTGGTCGAGATTTCAGATGTGGCACAGGAGCAAATATTTGGGGCATGCTGGCAAGGTGAGGGAGATGCAAAAGCTCCTGACCATATTCATGAAGGCTGAAGTCAAAATTCAAAACAGTTCCTGGTTTCACATGAAGCACTTCGATATGAAGGAAAAAGAGGCATTAAGATCAGAATTATCCAAAGTGCCGGTGTACCTTCATATTTATTACTGATCATCTTCCCTTTTCCATTTCTCATTTTGTCTGACGAGTTCTGAGCACCTGGGGACTTAGCCGGGAACTGTTTACTTTGGTTTCCTCCCATGTTTTTAGTAACAACTGGAAGAGATGCTGCCTAATCCAAATTCTTGAACTTCAGTCTTGTTCTTTTAACACCTAGATTTTCAAATTAAAGAGTTTTTCTGTCCCTACATATTTTTACCTCTTCCCCCCCCCCCTTAACTTTATCCCTTTACTGGTTCTCTTTGCCTATAATTCTCCCTATTTATTCTGTTGCCCACTTGAGATTTCTATGATGGTGATTGACATTAGTGACTAAATTTCCAAAGCATCTTCAACTGATGCCTTTTATAACCTACCAGAGTAGCCCTTGTCTACCCAGAAAGGTAAGGGGGAAAAAATGAAATAATCACATACTGAGGGCAAAAATATTGTTTGCCTCATCACTGAAGTTTTTCAAATGAATGTTTTTAAATTAGAAATATCAGATTAATTACTATAATAAAATTATAAATTGCCACCCTCCAATGGGTATTCAGGCTAGGATCCTTTTTTGCTATCAATACCACAAAACACATATAGTGGCCATGCAAACCAAAAAGAATTTCTGTGTCTGACCCCAAATACTTAGTTACTATTTCTAACAGTCAATCTAGCATCTTTCTAGGGAAACCTGGTCTTAGAGGAAATGGAAAAGTTGAAGGGACATCCTGACCACTGATATGTAATGATTCTCTTTTGAAATACAGGAAGGGAACTCCAGCAGCACAAATTAGTATTTCCATGTCCTGTATCAGCCCCAGGGAAAGCGAATTTGGAATGGGAGGGGAAATGGCAGTCCTCGGGGAAACGAAATGCTTGTCCAGAGAATTCTAAGTAAGTCAGTCACCAGTCCAAGTAGGGTTTTTTTTTTTTTTTAAATATCCACTTCCCATTTGTTTTACCCGATTCAAAATTTTTTCCCAAGAAAAAAAATACACTTGTAAAATGTCTCATTAACAGCAAAGAAGAATTGGACCTCAACTTTTGAATGCCATGCAGCTTTAATGGAGACTGTAGAAGTTCGTGGAATGAAAGCACACTGCCAGCTTGCACTTGGACTCTTTTCCATCTGTGTGGTAGAGTCTAAGCTGTGTGTTCTACAAAAGCTTCAGTTGGCTGAAGGACGACTTTGGCCCTGAATTTTCATTGATTTTTGTTTCAAATATGAAAGGATAGTTGTTATTTTTCCAAAATTTAGAGTTTTAAGTCACTTTGCACATTTGATCTGATTTAAATCTTGTTTAGAGACCAGTTTAGACCATCTCTATATTTTAAATTATTTTGCAAGGGAAAAAAGAGAGAAAAATAGGAAGGTGCTGACTTTCTGTGTCAGATGAATGGATTATTGATTTCATTCTTCAGGCATCCTGGATTCGTACTCATAAAATAAAGGTTTTCTCTTCTACAAACACAGAACTTTACCAATACAAAGTATGTCACTCTGATCAGCAGTCATAAAATGGGTGACCTGAGGGTGGGATATGGCAGTAGGGTGGTCTCAGCTGGGAGCAAAGCAGTGATGCCGTGATTGTGTTTTTATGGAAAGCCTGTTTTGTCCAGTGGCTGATGAAATTCAAAATGCTCCCCTAAGCCTGTCTCTGAAGCCAGCAGTTCAAAAACAGTAGAGCCAGTAGCTCATTTAAGCCCTGTCCCCTGCCCTGCCCTCTCTCTATGCAGCGACACCCCAGCTCCGAGCACCTCCAAATGCAAGACTTTTATAACCGAATGGAAGCTGCTAGGAGGGGCTCAGTTCCCAGATCACCAGTTTTTGCTTTAAAAAGAAGGTAACAGTTCAGCCCCCTTGTTTGTTTTTGCCTCCGCATTTCCCTACCAGCGGGAGACCATTACCAGGGACAATGTTCTATTCCATTGTCATTATCTCCTACGGAACTAAAACAATGCTCTGTTTGGCCTCCTAGGTGAGGGGGATTTGTTCTGCTCTTCCTTAAGCAGAGTTTCCGACTGAGTTTCTGACCCAGTCACTTGATATCCAGCTGGGATACCTGGCGACAATTTTTTAAAAATCTGCTGTCTTATGTTTTGTAATTTCATTCTCTGAGAAATAGCTCAGAAACTCGATTCTCAATCAAGAGGAATCACACCATGGCTAAGGGAAGTGGGTTTGCTCAAGCCGCATGAGCTCTATAATTTAAATCAGCCAGATAGGATTTATTTATAGTTGTCTTATTTTTTTGTTTTCTGTTATTGAATAGTGAACCCTAAAAGATTTCATAATATTGTGTTGTTGACTAGTAAACCCCAAAAGTTAGAGACCACAGGATCTCAGATGTTTTCATTAGACCATGGTGTTTACTTTCTGCTTATTTATTTTTAAATACATAAGTAAATTATGAATACAGATAGAGATGACGTGGAGATGGAGATAAAGATCAAGACAATGATGTCAAGATTTCTAACATTCATGACAAAAATATCAATGAGCATTTGGAGAGTTGATGAACTCTTTGGAGCTATTTTGTCATATTTGAGATCTTCCAGAGAGGTAGAATAAGCTCACAGACTGGAAAGAAATCTTCTGATCTCCTGGCCCATCTCCCTTTACAAACATCTACACAGGCCTCCAGGCCAAAGTACTTTCACCTGGAAAATGTTAGGAAGCAGGATCTTATCCTAGTGGCAGAAAGATTTGTTTGTCCTGGAGCTAAGGAGTCAGCAGGACACATAAGACTTTGTTTTGTCCTTGACTTGAGGCAAACTTATTGTCACCATTGCTCCAGCTGTTGCTATCATGTTATTGCTCCTATTACTCCTATTACTTTATTAGCTATGAGTAACTTGAGAAGCTCAAATGTATTAATAACAGCTGCATATAAAAAATTATAATTGGCCAAGACTCGCTACTTGAGAGATTGAGTCCCATGATAACTGAGGCCAGTCTTAGATTTGCAGTGGCTGGATGGGTGCAAACCTACCCTCAGATGCCTAGGAGAGAGCAGGAGAGCCATTGTGGGAGATAAAATTGCACAATGCTTAAGAGCTGGGAGTTGGGAGACAGACCTGTGATTTTGAATCCTGGCTCCTCCATTTGCTGTCTCTGTAACTGAGTAAGCTACTAACCACTATAAGTTTCTGTTGCCTTATCTCTAAAAGTAGAGGAAATAAAAGTAACACTGCCCACCAAAGACTCCAACCTTAGAGTTCTTCCTAGTCCTGTCTCTATCACTAGAAAGAATGTCCACTCTGTGGATATTGTGGTTACATGTTTAACTCCTAGATCCTGGGAGACTTACTGTCATGCATGAGAGCAGCTTTATTTGGTTGGTCTGTTTGGGTTATACATTTATGGATACATTCTGCAAACCACAGTGGTCTTCAAGTTATGATGATTCTTCTTTCTTTACAAAAAAAACAGTTGAAAAGGCTAGGCTATATTTTAAATCTTAGTTTTGCAGACAGGAACCTAGAAGCAGAAATAAACCGAAGTATTCATGTGCTCCATGAATGTCTAAGAGGTTGAGATAACTCAAGGCAACATATTTTATTTTTCCTTAAGGATACTAGACGTGACAAAACTAGTCCAGCATTCATAAGGGATGCCTGAAACTGGGGAGATCTTTTTTTCAAGTAAACTCCAGCTGTGTGAACTGAGTGGTGGCTTGTGAGAAGTCCTCATTTCCCTTCTGATAGGTTGGGATGCAGATAAGTCTATGAACAAAAGAGGTCCACTTCAGTTTTGAGTCAGATAATTTTTTTAAGGTCATGGCTGTCTTTAATACTCTTTCCCTGAAATTCCCTAGTCCTAAATTTACTAATTCTGAAATGTTATACTTAACGGGTCATACTTTTGATGATACTACCTTCGTTTGTTTGCAATATCATCCTATTACGTGTCACTAGATGGATGTTATATTTGCAGAAAGTCCAGGATTATGCCAACAAGTGTACTGGATAAGCCCTGTACTTTCCTACAACTATTCCAAAAACTTCCTTGTTTTGTCTTTTCAAACATCAGGGGCTGGCTTGTAAGAGCAAAATTGTGCCCGGCATGCTCTGTTAAGGGTTTTGATCCATGAAAGTCTTTCATAGTTACTCCACTGGGCATCATTTGTTCTAGTCCTCTCTTTAGATCTGATTCCTACATCCCTTATCTTCTGTTACCTGTGGCTTTAGAAGCCTCCTCATTGCATGGGCTGCTTTTCCCACATTACTGTTTTGTTTTGTTTTTTTACTGAAGTCTGAGCTCTGTAACCTTACCACACTGGACACAACATCAGGAGAGAGATCCCTACTCTCAAGAACTTATAGTCTAGTTATGGGTGCAAATGTGCATGAAAGAAGAACTGATGATGGAAAGCAAGGCATGAAATGTGATGAGAACGTGGTCAAGATAAGTGCTATGCAATTCACTATTGCGAGGATGTGGAAACAACCCAAGTCCCTGTCAATTCATGAGTGGGTTACTAAAATTTAGTATATGTATACAATGGAATACTATTCAATTATAAGAAATGACAGTGATCTAGCACCTCTTATATTTTCCTAGATTGAGTTTGAGCCCATTATCCGCAGTGCGGTATCACAAGATTAGAGGAATAGTCTACACATATACTCGCCGTCAGATTGGTACTAACTGATTAACACTATGGTGCTCACACGGTAGTAATATTCTCCAGAGATGAGGAGGTTGAGGGGGGCAAACTCACAACTAATGGTCACAAACTCGGTGAGCATTGTAGAGGGGAAGGGCATGCCTCTAAACCTCACTTGGGTGAGGCAAAGACATAAAATGTAACCAGAAGATATTTGCACTTCAGTATTTATTGCAGCATTATTCACAATGGCTAAAATGTGGAATCAGTTTAAGTGTTTATCAAGGGATGAATAGATAAAAAAGATGTGGTGTATGTACACAATGGAATATTATTTAGCCGTGAAAAGGAAGAAAATTTTGTCATTTGCAGAAACATAGATAGGTCTGGAGGACATTATTTTAAGTGAAATAAATCAGGCACAGAAAGACAAATATTGCATTTTCACACTTATATATGGTACCTAAAAATAATTGATCTCAAGGAGGTAGTGAATAGAATGGTGGCTACTAGAGATTGGTAAGGGTGGTGGGAAGGGGTAATGGAAAGGTGTTGGTGAAGGGATAACTCTGTTAAATAGAAGGAAAAAGTTCTAGTGTTCAATAGTGCAATGGGGCAACTATAGTTGGCAGTGATTTGTTATATTTCAGAATAGCTACAAGTTTTCAAATGCTCCCAGCATGGGGCAATGATAAATGTTTCAGGTGAATCATGTCCTAATTGCCCTGATTTGATCATTGTATGTTGTATGCTTGTATCAAAACATAACATGTACACCATGAATATGTACAATTACAATGTATCAATAAAAATATATAAATAAATAAATAAATAAATGAAGATAAGCGCTATGGCTTATCCCAGTCTGAACCTCACTTTGCGTACCTGAAAAGTTGGAGCTAACTCTCCACGGTCAGCCTCTCTCATGGGATTTCAGTGAAAAGCGGATGGGATGATATGTATGGAAGCTTTCTATCAAACACATATCAACTATACCAAAAAACAAAACAAAACAAAACAAAACAAAAAGTAAGAGGCCTTGTTAAATCATAAAATGCAGGAAATTAACTGAATAATCATTAAACCTTAAAAGGGCACTAGAGATCATAAATGCCAGATTCAGTAACATGGTGGTATTGTTCCATCTGGCGGAGGGGAGGAGGGAGGAAGTGCCACAGGAATGGGTGCAGAGAGGGCCTTCAGTGACCTTGGCCTGCTGTGCATCTTATGCTCACAGGTGGTTATACAAATCCTTTTTGTCTCATTTTATAAATTTTGGCATATATTAAAAATTATAATATATATGACTTTAGTTATCGAGTCTTAATATTAATGGTTTCATTTTACAGGTGAGAAAACTGAGGTCAATAGAGGCCTGAAATCAAATAGCCTCTTGGCTAAACTAGTGCTAATTCTTGTTTCCCCTCCTCTTCAGTTTGTATTTTCATTATTCTCTGTAAATCTCGTCATGCATATCATCTCATCTGCCTTTCAGCACTTATCTTGACCATGTTCTCACCACATTTCATCCTTGATTGCCTTCTTTCCCTCATACTCAACTCAATGGTGGGTCCTGCCAATTCTACCTTCTAAGTATGTTCTGGGTCCTTGCGCTTCTCCCCTTGCCATTGCCCACACATCAGTGCATTTCCCCAGTAGCTCTTGACTGATGGTGGGAGGGGAAGTGTAGAATTGAGAAGGACTGTGGATCCAGGTTTTCTCGTTGGAAATTTTTTTTTTTGAGACAATCTCACTCTGTTGCCTGGGCTAGAGTGCTGTAGCATCAGCCTAGCTCACAGAAACCTCAAACTCCTGGGCTCAAGCAATCCTCCTGCCTCAGCCTCCTGAGTGGCTAGGACTATAGGCATGTACCACCATGCCCGGCTAATTTTTTCTATGTATTTTTAGTTGCCTAGCTAATTTCTTTCTATTTTTTTTTTAGTAGAGACGGGGTCTTGCTCTTGCTCAGGCTGGTCTCGAACTCCTGAGCTCAAAGGATCCGTCCATCTGCCCGCCTTGTCCTCCCAGAGTGCTACAATTACAAGCATGAGCCACTGTGTACGGCCCCTCATTGTATCTTAAATGAGGGAACCCTGTCTTTATTCATGTGGAAAACGTAAGGAACAATCACACCTGTTATGTGTATTTCACAAGGCAGTTATGTGGTTAAATGTGAAGGTACTCTAACAGTATCAAGTATTCTTTATAAAAACATATATGCATAGGGAGAAGTATATACATAGTTCTACAGCCATTGTTATACATACCAGGCAGACACACTTCTCCCATGTATGCTTCTCAGTGTTTTCTCTAGATCTCTTATGGAATGTTTCACTCTGTGTGTGATCAGTCATCACGGACCTGCCTTACCCTCCCTGCTAGATGGAAATCCCTTGACAGTAGGAGTTGAGTCTCAGTCATCTCCACGTCCACTGCAGGGCCGAGGGCCATGTAGGGGCTGGGTGTGTGCTCTGCTGAATAGATGTTGAGTGAATCTTTATACAAATTAAGCTGTTACTATTGCTGTTGTTTCCATTCCACCTTTGCGCCTTTCCTCATATCACCTGCTTCTCCTATGCCCACCCTTGAATGCCCAGGTTGAGTCCCACATCCTCAAAGAAGCCATGCTCCATAGTCCAGCCCTCACTCCAGCCACCCCTTCCTTTCTTCTGAACTTCTCCAGTTGGCAGCCTGGGCCACAAAGCTCAGCCCTCATGGATGTCTTTAGTCATTTGACATTGTATGGAATATGGGAAGTATCCTGAGGTGGGACCACATATCTCAGATGTCTCCTCCATCAACCCAGGAGACTCGACACTCCCTGAGAGTGGGTACCAGCACTTATTTGGCAGGTAGATGCTCAATAAATATTTGCCGGGTGAATGAATGAAGAGCCTCCTCACTGGGGTTTCTGTTTGCACTCTTATATTCCTGTGAGTCACCCTTTACACTGCTAAAGGTCTTTTTCAAAGCTTCAATCAGATTTAAAACCCTCATGTGGCTGACTATTGCTCTTACAATAAATACAAAACTCCCTCCCATAGCCTGTGAAGCCATTCTATGCCCTGGTGCCTGTCCTTTCCAAACTCCTCTCCTTCCATTCTCTCCTTGACTCAGCCATGCCGGCCTCCCTCTTTTCCTCTGATACACTAGGCATTGCTTCCTCTGGGTCTTTGCACTTGTCTTTCCTCTGCCTGGGAAGCTCTTTCCCTTTCTGCACAAGCTTGACCAAAATAGTCCCAGCCACACATTCTGTGAATATTTCCTCATTGCACTTACTGCTGTCTGAATTAACAAGTAGACGGATGTGTGTACCTGTCCCTTGCTGCTGCCATCCTCTCCCACTAGACTACAAGCTCCCTAAGAGCAAAGCCCGTATTTGCCCTTTTCGCTGCTGTGTCTCTAGCCACTTAACAAAGTAGCAATTCCTAGGTGCTCAGTAAATTAATAAATAAGGGGAAAATCATTTCACACTGTTATGGACTGAATTACGTTCCTCCAAAATTCATATGTCAGAGCGCTGACTCCCAATGGGACTAAATTTAGAGACAGGGCCTTTAGGGAGGTGATTAAGGTTAAATGAGGTCGTAAGAGTACAGCCCTAATCCATATGGCTGGTGTCCATATAAGAAGAGGGAGAGGTACCAGATCTCTCTTTCTCTCCACATGGGCACAGAGGAAAGGCCACGTGAGGACATGGTGAGAAGGCAGCTGGCTACAGGCTAATACAAAAGCCCTGACCAGAAACCAGCCCTGACAGCACCTTGATCTTGGACTTCCAGCCTCCAAATGGTGAGAAAATAAATTTCTGCTGTTTAAGCTCCCAGTCTATGGTATTTTCTTGTGGCAGCTTCAGCAGACTAATACACACACCATCACTAACTAGCTGGCTGGCCTTGGACTAGTCACTTAATCTCTACATGCCTTAGTTTCTTTACCTGTAAAATGGAGCTGATAACAGTCCCTGCCTCACAGAGTTGTGGTCAGAGCTTAAGTGAGTTGATATATGTAAGGCCCTAGGATACTAGATTAGTGCTAACTGTTTGTATTAGTAGAGCAGGTTCAGTCAAATTTAGTGGATGACAGCAATGATGCAAAATTTTAGAACTTGCAAGTAGGACATCTGGAAAGAAAATGTCACCTAGAGAAGGAGGTGGCTTGGAGAGGTCCTAAGGTAAGGGGCAGATGCAAAATGGCAGAAGAGGAGGGAAAGATGTTCTAAGTACACAGGCTTGGGGAAGGGTTGCCTACCAGGTGTGTCCATGGACAGCTCACAGGGTGGTCTGCATTGGGCAGAGTCTGGAGAGAAGAGAGTCTCATTTTACTTGCACAAAAAGCCAGTGTTGTAGAGCAAGGGAGAAGCCAGCAGACATCCTGAGCATGTTTCCTGTCAGTGGTGATCCCATCCCTTTACCTGTCTTCCCAGGTTTGTCAGCAAGCCCTGCCCACCTGCCACCATCAGCTGTCACTCCTCTCCCTCCTTGGCACCTCCTGGTCTGTCAGAACACTCCACCTCTCTCCTTCTTCTTCTTCAATCTTCTTCTGCCACGTGACCATCCCAGTGTGGCAGGACGTGTCCCTTCATTTTCCAGCCTCTGTGCTACCCAGTCCCAGTTTTGCTTTTCTCTCCTTCTCCCTCTTTCTTTTTGGCATACAGACTTGCTTTTTAAAGAGAATTTTAACTAGCATGTTGGACTACTGTCGAGTGAATTGATCTGTGTAGACAGTTTTGCTGTTTTCAATCCTCCTTTCTGGCCACAAGACTGAAGCAGTGTTGGGCTCTGACTGTTCAGGGCAGTTATTGCCTTTATCTTTCTTCTCTGTTCTTCTCCTGGAACTGAAGAACTCGCTGTGAATCCAGGGACCATGGCTGCCTTCTCTCACTGCTCCCTATCCAGGCAGGGTAAACACCAGTCCACAGTGTCTGCCACAAACTCTCTGGGTGCAGGAACGCAGGCCTTGGAGCAGAAGATGCAAGCTGGTCCCTGACTCTGTTCCTGCTTTCTACAGCCTTGTCACTCTGGGATGCCAGAGTCTCAGTTTCCATGTTTGTAAAATGGCACACGGAGTGGGGAGATCAATGTGAAAGCTCTTATTGACCCATCACACATCGGGTGGATATGATTGTTCACCTTGTTTTCACCACCTGCCTGTCGTCTATTCTCTCATAGTCCCTGTCCTCACAGTGGCTGGATCTCCAAATCCGGGAGGAAGAGAGGAGGAGGCTCAGTCGGTTCAAGGCCCTTCTCCCAGCAGAGAGCTTCCCTGGTGTAACTTGGGGCCCTAAGTACTCCTTGGATGACACAAACCCAAATGGGCAGTTTGGTGAAGTTTTTTCAGGAACAGCAAGCAGGAAGAACCTGAGACGGATGCTACAGCTCTCCCACTTGGTTAGCTCCTCGAAGAAGAAGACAGCTTTCACGCCCAGCTTCTCGTGCTGCCCGACTTGGCAGACATATCTAGAATGTAGCCTGTTTTCAAGCCATTCTCTTAGATTCAGAAGCCACCAGGCCTAAGCAGATCCTGAGAGGGGCAAGGCTAGCCTTGTGGAGTACTGGGACACACAGACCCCTTCAGTGGGGACAGTCACTTCTCACATCCAGCTGATTGTTGACATGAAAATATGAGCCCAGTACAACCGGGTCATCTAATATCTCGAGAAAAACTAAGAGTTCCAGCTTTTAGGTAAAGTACCGTTATTCTTAAAATAGTAGAAATTAACTCAAGTTTTTAAAACTATAATGTGTCCCAAACAAAACCCAAAACCACAGACCAGATTTGGCTCAGGTTCTCAGCCGCTGCCTTGTCTCTGCCACATTGTCATACTGGTAGATGTTCGATGTCACTGTTCTCTGGGACTTATCTGCATTTTTACTGGGGCCTTGGTACCTCAGCATGACAGTAACGGGGAAGATGTTTGTGGTCACAGCACATGGAAAGTCACCTACTTCACCTTCCTGGCAGGCTTGTTTACAGACCCAGCAGCAGTCATATAATTTGGACAGCCTGATGACTCTGCCACCAAGCAAGTAGTCTCTGCCTAACGACCGGACTCCCTTACAAGTACCACATGTGATCCCAGACTCTGAGAATGTTAGAGCTGGGGGACCCTGGGGATCACCCTGACCTGCCTCCTGCTTCAGCAAGAAAGAAAGTGAAGGCCACATGGGGTAGTGTCTGGCCTTGGTCACTATGCTTTTTAGTGACCCAGTCACAGCCTCTTAACCTCTGGTTCTATTTTCTTCCTCTTTTCCTAGAGCCTCCATTTCCAGCTATAAAGTAATTATCTTTGCTTCAATCCCAAACACATTTTCCTGAAAAGTGGTAGTCCCCTGAGCCACTGATTTTCCAAGCCATTCACGAAAGAAGGGCAGGTTGAAAGGGTGCACAGCACCGTTGCCATTTATGGCCCAGGTCAAAGTCAGGACCAGCAGAATGCAGGACCCCAGGAGCTCTTCTGTGCATTTGCAACTGATTGCCTTCTGTTTTCTTCACTGGAGGATAACAACTTCTCCCTTTTGTTTCTAGAAAAAAGTGGAAAATCTAAAAACAGGCAAAATAATTTGTCCAGATTAAGAATGTAGAGGGGGGAGGCACTGTAGAGTCTGGAAACTGTGGATATTTTTACACATTTATGTATTGGGCAGCAGCAACCAAACATCTGAATGGGGGTGAAGCGTCCTGCTCTGCACCAAACATTTGATCTCTGGTCCACGCAGGGCACTGGGAAGGTGTCTGCACCCTGCACCTCTGCAGAAGTCCCCTTGTATAAAGATGATGGGTAGAGTTTGGAGGCCCATGAGGCAGGCTTCCTCCTCCTTCCAGCTTCTATCCACCCAGGCTTCAGACTAGCCCCACCCAGAAAAAGCCTCAAAACAGGAGACCACAGCCAGCCACAGATGTCCAGCCTGCTAGCAGGGAAAGAGAGAGCCTCCGTGGTGTTTGTGACTCAGTCTTCAATGGTCCATTTTAGGGCAGTGGCATAATGTCACCATGAACAGCTTCTGAGGACAGCAAATGCCACTGCCACACTTTGATATTTAATTCCTCACAAAAGCTGTTTATGGTTCGGTGTAGTCCTCCTCTTCATGAACATTATACCTTAATTTTATTAGCTTTTTCAGAGAATTCAAACAGATTAAGGAGGCTCAATTTTCCCTTCTAGAAGTCATGCTGATTTAATTAGTTAATGTTTGTAAAGCACTTTTGAAGTGGGAAAGTGCCACAGAAGTACTAAGGTGTAGTATTTAGGAGATACTCAACACACTTTATCATCACATCTTCAGTCCATAAATGCCACCCCTCCTAGCTCATAGGAGGTGTGTGTTAGTTCCCACCACTGCTTCACTCCATGGGTAGCATTTCTGCCTTTCTTTGGGGTCGCATTGGGTTCCAGGACCACTTACAGCCATCTGTGGCCCTGTGACCACAGGTCTCTGCTTTGGTTACAGCTGAGAGTCTTGGCAAACTCTTAGAACAAATGTTTCTCACAAATAGCTATTAATAGTTCACCTGATTTCTCCTTTTGCTAATATTCATGAGTGCCCACTGTGGACCAGGTATTCCTTCTTCTGGGTCTCCTTTTGTTGCCTGGGCTAGTGATTTGTCTGAGTGATCTCATCTCTCTGCTTTCCTTCATCCCTTCCCTGTGTTGCACAGAGGCTAACACAACACATCGGCAGATAACAATATGCTCATGCTCAGTTCTTATTCCTTCATCACACATCTCACCTTGGCCAGCTTTACGTAGTGAATGCAGGTAAGTCAATGTTCTTGCACTGTTTCCATGTGGGTACAGTTTTGCCTTTCAGAATTACAGTTGGAATGTAAAGGAATAAAGTGTGACACATATGTAATTCTTCTGAGTTTATTTTATGTTAAATATTTCTCAAATGATGTCTGTGCTTCCCCGCCTTCTTAAATGAAATGCAATTTAATCTTTTGAGGGTCATTTCCTGAATATCCATTGTCACACTGCATTCCACTGCATTCATGCCCTCAAGAGCACTTGAGGCTATAGTTACTTGTGTCCAAGCAAAGTGACCCCAGAATGTGATGGTTTTTGAGTTACTTGGTTTGTTTCCTGTCCCTCTCTGAGACTTGCTGTTGTGGACATTCTCACTGTCTTCAGCGTTCCTCCCTCAAACACTACTTTCCCTTCTCATTTGTTGTCTCTAATCTTCTGCAGGCTGGGAATTGTTAGAATTAGATATAAAAAAAAAAAAAAAAAGCATAAATAGGGTTTGAATGAGGGACTGAGAAGGTCCTCCATGAGAAAAGAACTCAAGTTGAAATTTACAGACTCCATGATACACCAATTTTAACTGCTCAGAGGCATTGTCTTCTTCTTCCATTTGGGGCTCTCTCCTGGAAGGGGTGAGGTTTATAAAATAAGTGACTTCTGGGTAAGCATTCCTGCACGTTGAATTAAAAACACTTTACAGTTTTGATACAGGGAATTCTCAGGGACTTGCATGGAGTAGGTGTCACTACCTGCTTGTTGAATAAATGGCTCCAGCAGCTTTTTAGGCAGTAAGGAATTTTAGAAAATGATGGGTTTAAAGACGCTTTGAAACAGAAATGTACTGCTAGAAAGATACAAATTTATAAGCCAGGTTTCCTGGAAAACCTCAAAGTTCTTTGTGACCCAGAAAATGTAATGAAATCAACTTTTCTTTTCTTTCTCCCAGAACGCCTCACCTGGAGAATTTCAAATAGCCAAACAACCACTTGTTGTCATTTTCCATTCCCTGCCCTAAGTGTTAATGTATCTCTGGTTTCCTAAAGGTAAGAGCAGAACATGTTCATTTGCATCTTTGTTTTTTTTAAAAGAGAAGGAAAATTTAGAGCTCTGTACCCACCTCCCAGTGAGACGCCCTCTTTCAATTTCAAGAAGTGAGAACGTGGCAGAGATCACTTTTGCTCCATTTCCAGCTCTAACCATTTTTATTCTCTAGGATCTTAAGACTGACATGTTGTGTCTTTTATTAGTCCAGCCTACACTGGTAATGTCTGAAATAGGGAAAGAACAAAAATTAATTTACGAATTATTCTTCAGAATTTGGTTATCCATAGGAGGCTCTATATAGTCCATTGGTTATGATCATGGATTTTGTGTCAGATGGTCCTGGGTTTGAATCCAGGCTGTACCACTTCCTAGCTGTGAGCCCAAGGACAAGTTGCTTGGCCTTTCTGAGCCTCAGTTTCTCATCCACAATATGGGTGTTCAGTTGCTTATTGCTGCATAACAAACCTATCCAAAGCTAAGCAGTTTAAAACAACCACAACCTTGTGTTTTCTTAAGATTCTGCTATTTGGACAGGGCTCAGCATGGGTGGCTCATCCCTGCCTCACATGGTCTTTTCACAGGATCCCTCATAAGGCTGCATTCAGCTGGAGGTCAGCTGGGGATGGAACATCCAAGATGGCCTCACTTAGGTGACTGGAAGTTGGTGCTATCAGCTGGGGCACTTCAATTTCCATGTGGCCTCTTTTCCTTTAGTAGTCTAGACTGCCTTTTTTACATCATAGCAGCTGGATTCTAAGAGAGCAAGAACAAAAGCTACCAGACCTCTTCCAGGTCTTGCCCTACAACTAGCATGAAGTCACTTCCACCTCATTTTATTGATCAAAGCATGTTACAAAGCTAACCAAATTCACAGAAGGGGAAATATCTTGATGGGAGGAATGGCAAAGAATTTATGGCCATTTTTAATCCAACACAGGGGGTATACATAATAATTCTTTTCTCAAAGTGTTGTTATGAGAAGTAAATGAGATAATGGCAGTCAGTAAGTCCTTAATAAATACTAGCTGCTTATTACTGTTATACAGTATTGAATCAATATGAAGCCAATCAGCTTTGTCATTTACTACCTGGACCCATCAATTACCCTGGCTGATTCTTGGTTCCTTCTTGGTATCTCTAGTTCTATTTAACACAGAGCTGGCCCCATAGGAGATGCTCAAATAAAGACACTAATAGCAAATATTTATTGACAATGTTTACTATGTGCCAAGCACTGTTCTAAGCAATTTACTTATGTTACACAGCAACTCTATATGTATTAGAGCTAACCCTATTTTGCAGATAGACTACTGAGGCACAGAAAAGGAAAGTAACCTGCCTAAAGCCACATACCTAGTAAGTAAGGGAGCTGGAATATGACGATATGACTCAGGCAGCCTGACTGACACCAGAACCCCTGTTTGTTTGATTTGTTGAATAAGTGAGGCTATGTCACTCTAAAACTCCTTTTAATTCTAAAATTATATGATGTTTCTAAGTATAAAATATACATAATTGATAAAACTTAGTTTCTTGGTACAAAATGCAAAGTTGAAAAATGGAGTCCAGTGAGATTGTTCACTTGAAATATAGACAGAATAGTTCAGAATTTAGCTTTCTGCACATTGGCTAATACTCTAGCTAAAATAGTGAAGAAACATCTGAATGTATGGCTGCATTTTCTATTTTGGATATTCAACATTGGTCCTCATTTCAAGTACTTCCCCAGTGTCCCAACTAGTTTCTGTGAAATGGGGATAATGACAATTAGATGAGATTATATTCATCACCACTGGACCCTTTGATTAGAGATGAAAGTCTCTCTATAAATGCCTGATATTCTTGTTTTTATTAGTCATTGTTATCAGGTACCCAGATTCATTGTTACAGAAACTGAATTTCTGGTTGTATCATCTCCTCTGATGCAGTTCTTTTTAAAATGATGTCTCAGACATCAAGTTATGCTGTCCCCAAACCACTTATGATCTAAGAGGATCGCAGATTTTCTGCCAGCAAGTCTTCCCCTCCTACTTCTTTCTGAAATAAAAAGTGAAGATGGCAAAGGAGAGCACTCTGTGCACCTCGGATCCTGCTTTCTCTTGCAGTGATGGGAAGCAAGTAGGCGGAGGCAGGGAACAGGAAAAGCATCCCCAAGGCTCAGATCATGATTTAGTTCCTTTTTATGGCGTCATTCACCCAATCCCAGAGAGTGCATCTTGTTCGGGTTCCAGGAAAGCTGGGTGGAGGTGGGAGTATAGCTTTGAGTCAGGAGACCAGGATTACAGCACAGAGGCCCCCACTAACTAGTTGTCTAATCCTTAACAAGTTGCTTTGTCTTTTCCAGGCTCATTTTTCTCATCTGTCAATTCAAATGAAGGTTATGGAATAGATGATCTCTAAAAATCCTTCCAGTTCTCCAGTTCTATTCTGGGTCCGTCTGCACCTGCAGACAGTGATGTGGGGTAGGAGGGGCCCTGGGGAGGGAGGCAAATTTAGTCAAGAGAATAAAACACTTTCACCTGGAGCAGCCTTGTGTCCTCGTGTGTGTTGTGTAGCACAGGCTTGTCTCAGATTATCCAAATAATTGACTGAGTTCTCTCCTTTCTTTGCCAGTAGACACACAGCTTTAGTTTTTCTGGGAGCAGCAGCTGCTTTTCTGAAATTTCCATCCCAGGGCTTCCGTCCTCCACTGTGTCCTCTCAGAAACCTGTCATGGGTTTTCTGGATGGATGCCCACAGAGTTTTAATCCAGACACAAAAAAGAAAAAAAAAAAAAAAGTAAAGAAAGAAAAAAGAAAAGAAAAAAAGAAGGAAGGGGAAAAAAGGTACTATGTGTAACAAAAAGAAAAAACCAGGTATGTGTTGACTTTCTTATTTAATTTGTAATTTGGGTACTTCAAGGACTTGGAACATGGAGGGCTTGGTCCACAGAACTGTTTGTGTCTCCAACCCAGAACCATAACTAGGGCCAGTGAGTTTCCTTAGTTAGTGAGCTTGTCTGTGAATATGTAGAGGAGAGGCCTATTTGATTTAGGGGCTACCCTGGGTCCTGCCTCAGGTCCTAGCATCTCCAGACTCTTGGTAAATGTCTGCTTAATTAAATTAGATGTTTTCCTAGAAAATCCCATTTTCTACCATTCCCAACTAAGCATTTGCATTTCCAGTGAAGGGGAAGGGAGGAAGTTCCTGCCCTCAGGAAGCTTTTTGGAGTCACCCAACTTTTAGAAGTTCCTGTTCTCCAACTTAACTTGTGGAAAGATCCCCTGGGGAGCCAGCTAGAAATGCAAATTCCTGGACGCTGCTCTCTCACATTCATTCCGTCAGTTTGAGACCCAGGAAACTGAATTTTACTCACCCCGTCAGCCTGATGCAGAAGGGTGATAGACTCCTAGGAGATGCTCATGGCTAGAAATAAATACCATTTTCAGAAACAAGATTTGCATGTTCCCATCTCTATTTCATGTTGTTTAGAAAAAATTCATGAAAGCTGATGCCCAATAATCAGGATTCTTGGCATTAAAGTCATTGCTCTGTGTCTCTTTGATACACACGGTGATCACCTCAAGATTTGGAAAACCTGAAGCAGGGACAGTTTTGAAACTAAAAAGGCAGAGCCCTGTGGGATTCATAGAGAAGGGCATGAAGAGCTTTGAAGTCAGGCAGAACTGAGTTCAAATTCTGCACTTACCAACTGTGTGACGTAGGCCCTCTGAGCCTCCATTCTTCCATCTGCAAGACTGGGTTAGTACTACCTTCCTGAAAGAGGAGTTGAGAAGGTCACATGAGTTTATGTACCCAATAGTGACCGCTCAATAAATAGATCCCTCTTAAAATATGCCACCGTCGTCCCCTACCAGAAGGGGAAGGGCAGGGATTTCCAAGCCTAACTTCAAATTTTCGTTTGGGATTTGGCCACAGTTCGGGCATTCCCCGCGGTGCTGGATAAATGCCGCTGCGGACCTCCCGAGGCCACCACTGCCCCCAGGGCGTGTCCTGAGGACAGCAGTTTTCGCCCCGGCTCCCCACCCACTCTCGTCTACCTAAAAGAAAAGGTGTTGGGTTGAGTCATTTTTATTTTTAAAAACACTTCCCTCCCAGCCTTTGACGGGGCACCCAGACATACGCGTGGGTTTCTCAGGCCGCAGCGGCCTTCGCTGAAAGGAGAAAGCCGCATAGCCAGGAGCGGCTGGGGACCCGGAGCCACCCCGAAGTGGACCCATTAGGGCGGAGGCTGCGGTCAGGGACTTCCGCAGCCCTCAGGGCTTCTGAGGGGGCGAGATGGGCCCCAAATCCTCCAGCACCCTGGACCTCGCGCAATCCGAGGTCTGACCCCTCCACCCCGCAGAGGGGCTGGGGAAGGGCTAGTGTTCTGGGATTCGGAACCCCCACCCCTGACCCTGCCCACGGAGGTCCCAGGAGCTCCCTCGGGCCGAGCTCTGCACGGAAACGAAGGCCCCACTCACCTCTGGGACCTCCCTCGGGAGGACCCGAATCCCAGAGACCCATACTGGCGACGCCGTGACGCGAGTCAAGACCTGGCAGCCGCACCTCCCGATGGCTTGGCTCGCGTGGGAGCGAAGCCCTCGGTGCCCCGGAGCGCCGCCAATCTGGGCGTTTGAGCGTCGCGGGAAGTAACTGGGGAGTTGCCTGGATTTTGCCCAAACCCCACTGTAAATCTTCAGAACAGGGTGGCTACAAGGACCCTTCCCCCTCTCCGCTCCCACCTGCCCCCATCGACCCGTCGGAGGAGAGCGGGCAATTCATGGCACTTTCCACCCGGCCGCCCAGTAGGGAGCGTGGGCAGCGGGGAGGGCCGATGAGCCCTCGGTCCGCTGGGGACTCAGGAAACCCGCTGCCCAGCGGAGAGCAGTTCAGGACAGTCCCCCCACCCCCAATAAAATCAAGTGAAAGCCCGAGGTCTGCCTGCACGGCCACAGATGCCCTCCGGAATGGGGCCAAGAGTGGGTTCTCCAAGGGGATGAGGGGGTGGCGGGGTGGAGAGTGCGAAAGAGCCCTCTCCCACTGCCCCCTTCGGCCCCAGGGAGTTTGATGGGGCTCAGCAGGGCGACGGTGGAAGCCGGGGCAGTAGCGGCGGGACCGTGGGGAGGGCGGTGCGCGGCTTGCTGCGAGCCGGAACCCCTCGAGGCCCGCCACACACGCTCGCACCCCTCCCCCTGCTTCCCTGCCTCCCACCCGCTTGCCGCGACCCCCTACCCCCAACCCCTTCCCCTCCTCCTCCCCTTCCCGGCCCGCCTCCGCCCCATTCTTGGAATTGTGTGGAAAAATTCTCAGCCAAACCTCCCACCTCTCCTCTCCCCCCCACCCCCTTTAAAAAACCCCCTTTCCTCCCCGGCCCCTGCACTCTTTGTGAATGAGGGCAGGGAACACAGCCCTTCCCCCGCCCAGGAGCCACGCCAGACCGCCGCACTCAGAGGACTGTTTGTTAATAGTCCAATTAGATAATTGCCATCTTTCACTCCTTTTGCTCTGCATTTCCCATAAAGGAATGAATGGGGAGAGCGGCGTGGAGAGGGCTTCTGCCCCGGCAAGGTGACGAGAAGGGCTGGAGCATGCTCCTTGCACAAGGCCATGCGCTTGAATTGAATCATTGTAGCCTAATCAATGCTCTTATTGGATTACTGGCTGTTGCTTTTCTCAAAGATATTGTAGCAGAGACAATGAAATAGCTAGGGGAAAACTTTTTTTTTTTTTTTGAAGCAGATCTCACAGTTGAGATTTTCTCCGCGGTCTCTCCCTCTCCCCCTCTCTCTCCTGCTGGACTCTCTGAGTACAAAGCTGCCCTTTGAATGGGCTGTCTCAGGGCTGCTGGAGGTGCAAGCATGAAAAAATCCAACTGGAACTAAATGAAGAGAGGTGGCAGTTTAAGATGGCTGTCTGCGTCGAGGTGTGTTAAGGAGTTGTTTGGGGAGAAAGCTTGGCTTTTTTAGAGTGTAGGGGAGATACTTTTTGGAAAAACTTTTTCTCCTCCCCCTTCCCCCCCCCAACTGCTTTCTTCTGCAGGGTGTGTAAGGTTTTTTTTTTTCCTCCTAACCCCCCCCCCCCCATTCAACTCTATCTGGCGAGTGTGGAGAAAACCCCTCTGGCCAGTATGTGAGCAGGAGGGTCAAAGGCAAAGGGAAAGTTAATAATGCCTGCTAATAGTACTAACAATTCAGGATGAATCTTGTCAAAAGTTTTTCTGGAAGTGTAGGTCTTTGATTGTGTGTTTCCTGAAAGCAAGACCAATCATTTCCGTTTATTCACTGGCTAAACCCCTACTTGATTGGGGACAAGGACAGAAACCATCCATTACGATCTGATATATTATCCAAACAATTTAGTGTATTCATGAGGTAACCGAAACGTGGGGGCTGCGAAATTACCCGTAATCAGTTGCAACAGCGAGTGTGCGTCCCCCCGGGTGTCGGACAACTACAACTCGCCGTCTCAGTAACAGGCGGGAGCCGCAGCATTTCGGAGTTGCGCTGTTTGCTACCTGATCGCCAGGCTGGGGACACTGGACGTGCCCAGAGGACGCGGGCGCTGACGAGGCGGCCTCGCCGCTGCTCCACCGGGATCCTGGACCAGACCGGCGGCCTCTCGGCGAGCGCGCCACTCTCCCGTCGCCACTGACCTGCCCGCCGCCGCCACAGCCGCTCCGCGGGGACAATCATTCTCGCCGCTCGCCGCTCGCCGCTCGCCAGGCCAGGCGGAGGGGCTGCGCTGCAGGGGTTTTGTCCCCCTTTGCCTCTTTTTTTCCTCCTTTTTTTCTTTTTCTTTCTTTCTTTCTTTCTTTTTTTTTTTTTTCTCTTCTCTTTTTGTTCTTGCCTATGTTCGGGAAACCAGACAAAATGGACGTTCGATGCCACTCGGACGCCGAGGCTGCCCGGGTCTCGAAGAACGCGCACAAGGAGAGCCGGGAGAGCAAGGGTGCGGAGGGGAACCTCCCAGCCGCCTTTCTCAAGGAGCCACAGGGCGCCTTCTCGGCGTCGGGCGCTGCGGAAGATTGTAACAAAAGTAAATCCAATTCCGCAGCCGACCCGGATTACTGCCGCCGGATCCTGGTCCGAGGTAGGGATGGGCAGGGCTTCTGGGCGCGTTCTTTGGGGGCGACTCTGGGGCCCGAGCGGCGTGCCGCTGACACCGGCCGGTGGGGAGGGGTGCTGCCTGGGACTTCGGAGAAAGTTGGTGGCCCTCCCCGCCGGCTGACCGCTGGGGACTGGCGCCTGGGGCTCGCCAGCGCGCGCTCTCCTGGGGCCCCGGCCCTCCAAGCCCCGAGGGGCCCCTCTGACCGGGCTTTGGGGGCAGCCATGGGGCCGCGCGGGCGGGGCCAGGCATCTGGCTGCGGCCTCCGACCCTGGAAAGAAGCTGGAAACTCTGGGAGGATGTGGGCGCGCCCAGTGGGCCAGTGGACCTGCCGGGAGCCGGTCCGAGGCTCCCGCTCTCTAGCAGGCTTGGTGCACCCAGGAGGGGAGCGCGGCCGCGGGCGACGGCCCTGCCAGTTGGTGCTTTGGGCCGAGGGCCCTGGCGCCGCGCTCGGGGCCTGACCACTGTAGCCAGGAGATAGCGGCTGGACTGGGGTGCGGGGCCGCGGATGCTGTCTCGGTGCTCAGCTCGGTCCCGCTCGTATGCGCGGCGTGCGTTCAGGCTGGGCGGCAGCGGCCGCGAGGCCCAACCCGGGCCCGACGCCGCCCCCGCCAGCAGACCACCAGGCCCCGCCGGCCCGGATTCCGTCCCTCCTCCTTCCGCCGCGCGGGCTCAGGAGGGAAGGAGACCCTGGCGTGGGGGTGGAGACCTCTGGAGCGCGGTCTGGTCAAAACGCCCCGGAGCTGGGGACCACGGGACCCAGGCTGGTCAGTGAGGGCACCCTCAGGCTACAAGGGACCCGAACGGCTCAGCCCAAGCCCTCCAGGCGGGAAGGAACATCTGCCTATTTGGAATTGATTTTTTTCCTCTCCCCTGTCTGGAGGGCTCTACAAAAAGACAAAGTCTGGTCCCTCCTCTCGTCAGCGGTGAGGAATTAGCCCCTTTCCTCCGCCCCATACAAACACAGTGTCTTCGCTCCCTGGTTGTGGCCGCACTCCCCCTCTCCCCGCCCCTCCGGACTGCAGGCTGCTGGGGACAGTGTCCCCAAAGCCATCTCAGGCCAAGGAGGTGAGAGGAGACGGGCGGGCGGGTTCCGGCAGCTGACATCTCCCCTTCCCCAGATGCCAAAGGGTCCATCCGAGAGATCATCCTGCCCAAGGGCCTGGACCTGGATCGGCCCAAGAGGACGCGCACGTCCTTCACCGCGGAGCAGCTCTACCGGCTGGAGATGGAGTTCCAGCGCTGCCAGTACGTGGTGGGCCGCGAGAGGACCGAGCTCGCCCGGCAGCTCAACCTCTCGGAGACCCAGGTACTCACCAGGGTTCTGCACCAGCCTCCCTCCCCACCACCCCCAACCTGCTCTCTCCCTCTGCTTAACCTGGCTCTGGAGAGTTTCCTGCCTATTTCTGCTTTACAAAGAACTGACTTTTGCCCTTGTTTTGGATATCCCATTTGGGCCAGACTTCCAGGTACTACCGCTTTTAGGGTACCCTAGCTTTATATAGCATTCAGGCCCATTCTGCAGGAAGTGGGGCTGGAGCCAAAGTCCCCTGCTCTAGTACTGTGGATGACTCTTAGGGATTAGGACAGTGTATACCTCCTGGAGATCTGCCTGTGCAGATCAGGCTGCCCTGACCCTTAAGAAAAGTCTTTCCCTGGTCCTGAGTTGGCCCCAGCCCTGAGCACCACTCCAGGAGGCCCTGTCTTCTGTGCCAATGATGTGAGGTATGGGATGGGAAGCAGATCTGGGGTCCTGGAGCCAGCAGTGCCAACTATGCTTTAGGTCTTTTTCTCTATATTGAATCCATATGATGCTCCTGGAGCCTGCTATGTGGACTCTGGGCCCAGGGTCACTTTCGGGCCTGAGAGCTTTGCCCTATGGAGGCCCTCTGGGTCCTGGCCAGGGCATGCTGCCTGCTTGGCCTAGGTAAGGCAGCCTTCTTTCTGAGGACTAGTCCGTTTCCCTATGCCCAGCCCTGAAGCAAGTAGAGAGAATTTTAGGCCTGGGATCTAAGCTGAAAGCTGAGGACTGACAGAACAGATGGATGTTCTTTTTGAGTTTGAGTTGGCCTAGTAATTTTTCCCATGCTCTCTGCTACTACCCTTTTTAGTTTATAAAACTGAGACTGGCTAGTCTTTCTCTGTAGCTGCCAAACTGCATTCTGGGCTACTGCTAGGCCTGAAGAGGGGCAGAGGGAGAAGTGAGAAGTGAGGTTGGTGGGGAATTTTTAGTTCACTTCAGCCTCCTGACTTCGTCCCATGATTCCAAGTTCATGATGGAGAGTAGTGGAGTGATTAGAGTATCACTCAGACCCTTCAATCCAGCTGTCTGGTTAGGTGGAGAAAGCTTGGTCTATCATGTCCATCCTGCACATTTTTTCCCTTCTACAGCCACTTTCCCTATTCGCTGCTATTTGATGGTCAACTTATAAGCAGGAAACAGTCCCTTGTCTCCTTCGTTCAACAGGAGTAGCGCTTCTGGGGCTAAATTCGAGCCCACTGGGCAGGCCCTTGAGTCCAGGAAGGCCCGAGAAACGCTCCCGCCAGCCCCTTGATTCCGTCTTCCGTGACCGCACCCTTGGGGCTCACACACCCTGTACCAGAAATTTGGGCTTTAAGGCCGGGATGATTTACAGATTTCTGAACCCCAAATCCGGCTGCTGCTAGTGCGAGAGTCCGGTGAAATCTCTTCTGGTCTTCCTTCGAGTTAAGAGGCCTGGACATTTTTATTACTTTGTTATTTGTAACAGACGCCCGCCTGGGCCTGCTTCCATGACCCGGAAGCGCAGCCCTGTGAAGCTGTGTCCCCCCTCGTGGCACCGCAGCTGCCCCAGCAGCTCCCCGCCTCGGCCCCCTCCGGCTGTGAGGTGGGCCTGCAGCTAGGGCTGGGGTTTGGGGAGGGTCCTCGGAGCCCCTGCGCCTCGGGAGCCCACTCCCTTTGACACTGGTCTTCCCTGCCCCTCTCTCCCACTTTCCCCGCGCCCCGGCGCGCAGGTGAAGGTGTGGTTCCAGAACCGGCGCACCAAGCAGAAGAAGGACCAAGGCAAGGACTCGGAGCTGCGTTCGGTGGTGTCGGAGACCGCGGCCACGTGCAGTGTGCTACGGCTGCTGGAACAGGGCCGTCTGCTGTCGCCACCCGGCCTGCCCGCCCTGCTGCCGCCTTGCGCCACGGGCGCTCTAGGCTCGGCGCTACGCGGGCCCAGCCTGCCGGCCCTGGGAGCCGGCGCCGCTGCGGGCTCGGCCGCCGCCGCTGCCGCCGCCCCGGGCCCCGCGGGCGCCGCGTCCCCGCACCCGCCGGCTGTGGGCAGTGCTCCAGGCCCCGGGCCCGCTGGGCCGGGGGGACTGCACGCAGGCGCGCCGACCGCCGGCCACGGCCTCTTCAGCCTGCCGGTGCCCTCGCTACTCGGCTCCGTCGCCAGCCGCCTGTCCTCCGCCCCGTTGACAATGGCTGGCTCGCTAGCTGGGAATTTGCAAGAACTCTCCGCCCGATACCTGAGCTCCTCGGCCTTCGAGCCTTACTCCCGGACCAACAATAAAGAAGGGGCCGAGAAAAAAACGCTGGACTGATTTTAAGTGTTTCCCTGTATTTATATTTATAGTATCTATTGTGGTGATATTTATGGACTCACGCGCGTTAGGTGCCCAGGGCTCCTGTGCTGGGCTCCTAGCTTCCACCAGGCCTTTGACAGCTCTCCTTTCCCAACAGGCTCTGCTGCCAATTTCATTTGAGCTAATTTCTTTTCTACTTTTCCTCCGCATTCCCCTGTCCCCGCCCTCAAACTTCCTTCTGAATCCAGGAGAGATCCAAAGAATTGGGGGAAATGCCCGAGTTAGCCAACCTGATGCTCCAACCAATGCCCAGCCCTGGAGTGGAAAAGGCTAGTGTTTTTTAAATCTAAAGCACAGGACACCTGCTCTAGATCGGGCCGCTGCTGCCGCTGCTGATTATTCCTATGAATATTTGAAAGAGGAAAGCTGCACGCAGACCCCAGGCGCTGAAAACCTTGCAGATTTCTTTAGACCAAAAAGGAGGACGTTCCTTCCTCTTGCCTGAGAAACCAGGGCTTGTGGGAGCCCCTGGGCCCCACTTTGCGGACCTCTTGGGATAGTTGGTGCACATACAGCTTCCCGGCGGGACATATCCTGTCGAGTTTTCTCCCCTTTAGCGAAACTCCAATCACAACCACCTCCAACCCCAGGGGACAATAAACCAAACATCATGGTAGGTAACGGTGGTAATAAATTTGATCTAATCAGCAATAAAATAAGAGTAATTACTACATAAAACCAGATGAAGTGGAACCAGTTTATTTAAATACTCATAATAATGGAGTTTGGAAGGTGTAAGAAAATTCAGGATAGAGAATAAGCCACAGGGCAACGCAAAATTCAAGTTCTGGGTATTGTGACTTTAAACAGGAATTTAAAAGGGGAAAAGCAAAGGGGAAAGCTAACGCTGCTAAGAAAGAAAATTCAGCATCTTTTCTCTGAGTCTGTTCTCGGCGGTGGCCGACCGCTTTCCGCTCCCCCAGGAGAGAGCAATGTGGCTCTCCGGCAGTCGCCGGGAAGGAGGTCCTGCGCCCTGCGGTCTCCCAGACGCGTGGCTCCGGGCAGAATTGCTGAGTTTGGAAAACGAATCAGCACCCACTGCCTCCTCTCCCAAGCTCCTGGATTCACAAAACCCTTCCAGCACGCAGGAAATGCCTGGATTTCCGAGCAGTTCTTTGCGGAAGGGGAGGTAGGGAAGCCGCCGGGCCCTCCGGCCTCCTCTGAGCGTAGTGGCAGAGTCCAGATAGCTCCCTGTGTGATTGATAGGCAAGGCACCCCCCTTCCCGCTACCCAATCCCGGGGTTTTAATGGTCCCAAATCAGAACCTGGACCGCGACGCCAGCTCGGCCTCACCCCTTACCCTGCGCAGCAACAACCGTCCCTACAGCCACGGCCACCCGCATTTTAACCAAAATCACAGATCCAGACCGCGAGGTGCCGCAGTGTCTAGAATGTATTCATACATCCGAAGAGAGCGGAAAAACATTTTTTTAAATAGTAATTTTATTGTAAATTATTTACATCCGAAGCTTCCCCCTCCTTTTTCCTCCCCCCCCCTTTTTTTTAGGCAAATAGTGAAGAAAATAATGAATGATTCAAACGCGGGTAGGTGTCACTGAATCCAGGCTACTAACTTTGTTCTGAATGTTTTGGATATTTGGATGTTTTGTATTTATGTGGTGAGAGTTAAATATATATATCTATGATGATAAATGAGGTGTATTTTTTGTCTTATATTTGAAAGATTTAAACAAAAAAAAAAAAAAAAAGAAGAAGAAGAAAAAGAAGAAAGACCCAGCAAACGAGTCTCTGCGTGGGGACTCCAGAGGCAGAGGGTGGCGGCCTCTGCAGTGCGGGGCATTGTGACTGGTACCATGGGCGCCTGGGATGAGGTTTGGGGCGGATTTCGGTTTCTGGAGAGGCAGAGACGCCTGGCTACAATGATGATTTGTTCCACTTGAGTGTCTCAATGTGGATCTCTCTGTCCCTATAGTGTCAGCCTCTCAAACCCTCCCCTTCGATTTCCCACTACCTATTTCTTGGTTTATTTAGGAAATTGTCTCCGGACACCCTAAAGTCCCTGCCTCCTAATGCTCCCAGTTTCCAGAGTTTTCCAGCTGCACCTCCATGCCAGCAGCATTTTGGATTTTGTGCAATCACAGGGCCCGGAACAGGCAAGATTTTCTTTTCTGCTTAGAATAAGTCCCTCCTTCGTCAAATAGAAACTTTGAGGGTGCAAGAGAATGAAATCAATATTAATTCCTGCAAAGAGATCTCTTCTCCGACCTCACCCCAGTATACATGCGGATGTAGATGTTTCAAAGAGAAATCTGCGGAAGCAAGGAGGGCAGGGGAGGGTACTTCAGGACACGCTCTCCTAAAGCCTGTGCAGCGCCGGGCCCAGCGGCCACGGCCGCCTCTCCCCCCTCTCGTGGCGTCCGCACACCTGGGTGTTGCAGGTTGCAGGGATCCGCAGTTCCCTTGTGACACCAGCACAAACCAGGCCCCTCGACACTCATTCGTCTATTGTGCCTGAACCTCCAGCTGGAGGCATCCAAAATGAGTCGGCGGCACAGTGTGGGTCGCCGAGTCCCTGAGCTGAGTTTGGGGCCCTCGCCTTGAGCTCAACGTTTTGCTGAGGTCAGAGCAGCCGCCCACAGACAGTTCACTTTTGTTTCTGAAAGTCGCTACATATCCCTCAGCGCCGCTACTTTCGGGTCTTTCCCACCCCGTGCACCTCTCCCTGCTTTCTCTCACTTGAAGGTGCTTTTCATTTTCTACTCTATTCTTCTATGATCCTGTCCTGTAGATCCCCTGCACTTCCCCTAAGGATCTCTCTCCCCCAGCTCTGGGTCTTCCACCCCTAGTTTCTCCTCTCCATCATTTCTCCCAGGTCTCTCTCTCTCTCACAAACACACACCCCTTTTGGATTTTTTTCTCCTGCCCCAGTAGCCCCCAAAGGCCAAGGCTGTAGGTGGCTCTGGCTGCGGTTTCAAAGTAGGTGGCTGGGGCCCTCCATGGGTGAGAAGGGAGGGAGAAGGTGGCATAATTTTATGGAACAAAAGAAAACACAAAATCCTAGTTTGGGATTCTCAATAAGCTCAGCCTCCTCTCCCAGGAGCCTCAGCCTGGGAAGTCACCAACCAGGTCCCTCCTTCCAGCTTTTCCTCCCCTTTCTCCTTTCTGCTTTCTTACCCCTAAAAGAGGGAAAAACCAGTCACCCCATCACCTCTCTGCTCTCACCTCCCATTTCTCCCTGGCTTTGGGAAGAGCTGCCAGGCTCTTTGCCTGCCACTCAGGGAGTGCAATTGTTCTTAAAGAGCCTCTTCTGCACAGAAAAGGAACCACAATTTTAATTAAAAAACATTTATAGACAATTCATTTAATTTTAGTGCCTGTCTTGTTTTCCCTCCTTCCCCAAGGGCCTCCAGCAAGCTTCCTTGGGCCCTGGAGGCCTCTGGTGAGGACTCTGGTCTCCAACTGCAGATTCACAGGCCTGGGAAGGAGGCCTGTAGCCTCTGTGACAGCCCCAGTCCCAGCTGGACCTGCCTGGGAGAAGGGGCTCCTGGGAGTCAGGGGGAACAGTTGCGGGGAGGGCGGGGGCTGAAAGGAATCTCATGCTCAGGCCTGAGCAAAACTATATCCAAGTTGATTCAGGGCAGAAAAGAAAAAGAAAAAAAAAGCTCTCACCAAATCCATGTGAGTTTGGCAGTCAGGTTCAAGAAAGATGTGGGAAGTCACTTGGGCAGCTGAACTAGAACACATGCTCATATCCACACTTGCAGTTGGCCTAACCCTAAGCCAGAATGAATTCCTAAGTAGCACTTAGCAGCCCCTTATAGTTTACAAATAGCATTTCATATACACCATTCTACTATTCCTCATGGTGGCTTTAGGAGATCTTGCTCCATTTTAGAGATCTCTGTACAGGATTAGTGCAAATAACTTGCCCAAAGCCAAATGGATAGTCAGAACCACAAGATTGTAAGCTCCCCCCTGGGGCCAGGGCCTTCTTTTTGTTCCTTTTCCCCTCCCTTTCTTCCTTCCTTTTGTGCCCACAGTTATCTGTCTGGCTCATGGTCCCTGAATTTTTTAGCCTATTTGAATCTACATCTGTTAACTTCCATTTCAAGCCTTTTTTCTACTACACCAGCTGCTGAGGATTTACTTGGTGCCTTTATCAAGAGGTTTGAATTTCTTCATCCTTCGCATTTTCTTTCCTTTCAATATCCCAACCCTTTCCCCCTACTTCCCTCTAGAATGACATCTTTAAACCCCTTACCCTCTTTGATCTTACACTTCCTTAAAAAACAGTTTTTTTAAAAAAATTGAGGTATAATATCCATGTGATATATACCCACATGGTAAAGTACACAACGTTTAAGGATACAAGTTTATGAATTTTTACATACACACATATTCTTGAATTGTTCCAAAGAAACCCTTTTAACTTCTCTCCTTAAGCCACATGATGACACACAGTGTCTTTCTACTGTTTGGAAAGAAATAGTGTCATATGCTGTTTTTGCATAGACAGCCCTTCTGGGAAGTCTTTCTAAGGTTTCTTGAGGGATTTAGAAATCATGTATCTCTTTCAACTTCCTGAAGTCCTGAGTTTAAAGTGACTTAATTAAATAGCTGATCAGAACTTAAAAACTGACTAGGTCAATGTTTTTCAAGATACAACTGAAGACTAGCTGCTTCAGAATCAACTGGGGACTGGTTAAAATGCAGATTCCCACGCCTTAGCCCCACCTGATGAATCAGAAACTCTGGGTTAGGCAATGTGCATTTTTAACAAGTTTCCAAAGTGATTCTTATCCACACTAACATTTGAGAACTACTGTACTAAATGGCAAACTCCCAAAACACTGCAGCCTCCAGCATCTGGCCCAGGGCCTGGCGTTTGGTAGGAATACAATGAATGTTTGTTAAACAAATTAATCCACATTTTCTGACACAGTTTAGAGTTTCTTGGACCACATCATACTATTGTAATTTAACACCATTTCTACATTGGGAAATCTTTACATTTTGGAGTCTTTTTTACTTGAATAGGTTTTATTTTCATGGAGCAGGAGAGAAAAGAGGAATCTTGTTTCCTCAGGTCTCAGGGAAGGTCTTTCATAAACCCATCTGGGACCACCTTGCTGGGCAGGCTGTTCCCTTTCAGACCTGGTGTTTTGGGGAGGGCAGCAGGAGAGCCCTTCAGGTTTGCTAAAAGGCACTCAGATGCACACCCTTCTTGGTTGGAACTGAAGGCTTCTGTTTGGAGAGCTGTTTAAGAGCTGTGGAAGGAGCAAGGCCACCAGGTCCAGTGAACCTGGCATGGAATGGACATAGAAGTTGAAAAGTACTTGAGTATTCTCTGCTTTATAGTTGATATAAAATATTTTCTATCTAGGAGCACATTTATCCTCTTAACCTGCAAACAGAAAATAAATATTGTGCTTTATGTGGTATGTATCCATTCTTAGAAATATATCACATCACATATATGTATGTATAATATATGCATATAATTTTTCGCATAAAGTTTTTCTTCACATAAAACTTTATATGAAAACTTTTTTCATATAAAAGCTTATTATGTACGTAACAATATAGAACAAGAACACACACATATACACAAACTTATATACCCACTCTCCAATATCTCACAAAGTGGAGGATGCTGGTTTGGTGCACAGAGGAAAAGTAATTCGTCTTAACGGTGACTAGTAACGGGCCATGTAGCCAGATTGACTTGAATTCAAATCCCAGATTCACCACTTAAAAGCTGTGTAATCTAGGACAAATTACTCAGCTGGCTGCTCTAAGCCTATTTCCATGTTTGTCAAGTGAAGATAATAATGGTACCTACCTCATAGAAATGTCATGGGTATTTAACTGGATAAGGCGTGTAAAGCATCTAGTACAAGCCTAGTATGAAGTATACTCTTAAATATTAGCTACTTATTATAAGACTGTGTCATTGAGGGGTAGCTGATGACCTGGGACTGTCTCTGGGCCTCAGTTTCCCCATCTGTAGAATGAGGGGATTGGCCTAAAGTCCTTTCCTGAAGAAGTACTTGGAATGTGACTAAGCCAGATATAATGGAATTTACTCTTCCTGGCTTTAGACTAGGTACCACAGCCATCAGTAAGCATAGCATGGTTACCAAAAATGATAAATTATTGTTTTAATGACTTGGCAGACAGGTCTCAGCTGTCAGTTTTCAGACAGCCCTCAGCTGTCTGTTCTTTGGGAATTGCCTCATTTAAGGAGAGTACCTTGCCCAAGGTCACACTCCCTTGCCTAGGGTGGCTTCCAATGACTGATAGACATGGGGATAAGCCTGGTCCTTGAACTCCAACTGTGGATAGTTTTGAAGGGTCCTCCTGTCTTTCAGACTCCTTAAAGGGTTGGCCAATTTTTCTGTTGAGATTCCAATGCAATTTGACTTCTGTCCAATACTGCTTCCTTCTTGTCCCTTCCACAATTATTGAACTCGAAGCACTCTCTAATAAACCTCCTCCATGATAATCTCCTTGCTTCTTGAGAAAGCCAACTTGAATGAAATGGTATGGGGAAGAGAATGCTAAGTGGTGGAAATGGAGAGCAAGCAGTGAGGACCTAGAGCACAAGATGACTGAGAATAAATAGAGAATAAATAGAGAGGAGGCAGGAATGCAGCCAGGACCTGGAAGATCATGTACATGACATTTGGATTTTATCATCAGGATTGGGGGAGTCACTGAAAGTTCTCCCAAGGAGATCATGGAATCATTGTAGTTCTTATTTTGAAAGATCTGTCAGTTTGGGGAGAACCTCAGAAGAGGTGGTGTGGGAACAGTAGTAAAGGCTTCTGAGGCAGAGACCAGTTGGTGAGTATACTCCCATGGGGACGAGAGAGGATATTTGTACAGTATATGTGTGTATTTTGTGGGGGCAGGGGTTGGTTGGTGCAGCGGCAGCAGAAATAGAGAAGAGATGGGTTCAAGGCATTTTGCTGAAATAAAATCAACATATTTTAGTGTCAGACTGGAGGTAACCAGTGGTGACATTGATTTCAAGACTGTGTTCAAGTGGAACTTTGGAACCATTTTCCCAGCATCAGAGAGAGAATTAGAGGGGCCTTAAGTCAACAGAGTTTAGTGGGGTAATTGAGGTTGAGTTGGCTTCAAGGCCCGGGAGGGAGCCGTGAATTAGGGCAGAGGGCCCCAGACCTGAAAGCGAAAGCGGGAGGAGGGCCCAAGGGTGGGAAAATCAGAAGCATGCGCCCTGCGTGCTAGGC
The DNA here is from genome assembly GCF_041146395.1 of Eulemur rufifrons. Taxonomy (NCBI): domain Eukaryota; kingdom Metazoa; phylum Chordata; class Mammalia; order Primates; family Lemuridae; genus Eulemur; species Eulemur rufifrons. Next base: position 59,820,752 of record NC_091010.1, on the reverse strand, counting down.
GAGCATGCGCACTAAGCGGCCCTTCTCCACGGAGGAGGTTGGTGGGAGGGCTTCTGAGATAACTGGGCCTCTCCTGTCCCGCGCCCACCCCACCGGGGCCTCGACCCAAGCTGAGCCTGGCTGTGGCGCTTTCCTGCCCTATTTCTATGGGAACTGAAAAGGGCTTCCTTGAAGGTTGGACTCTGAAGAGGGCAGCCGTGACCCAGGAGCAGCGGGAACCAACCTCAGAAGTGTGGCCTGGAAGGCCCCTGCCGACGCTTGGCCTGCTCCACCGCGGCCTTCATCCCGGTTGCTCGGCTCGGAGGGAAAGGGGAGGCCAGACGTCGCTTCTCCAGCTCTGGATCCCGCACCCTTCTGGAAGGAGAGGAGCAGAGATGGTAGGGATGATGGGCTTGCTAAGGGTGCCCAATACTGAGTGCCTGGTTTTCCTTTTGTTTTCCTTCCTTTTCTTTCCATGTGTTACTTAGCTGCCATGTGTTAGTTAGATCGGTGGTCAGTAAGTTCATCCAGCCCTAAGGGTTGGGCTTAGTCCCTTCTGGGAAGAACTAAGTGCGAGTTTAGTTTTGTGTCGCAGGTATCAGATAATGCTATGGAGAGCAAGCACGGAGGAGTGAGAGAGCATTATTGGCTGGGATGGGTGGAGAGCTAGTAGGATTCTGCGATGATCAGAAAGGTGTTTCAGCCCTTAGCGAACGCATCCCCAGGAGGATTGGAGGGGAGAGAAAAAGCAAATGAAATGCCATGAAAGGAGGTGGGGGCGGGCACACAATGAGTGGAAGTATAAGATAAGGCTAACAAAGTAGCTTGATCAAGGAAGGTCTTGAATACTATGTTAAATATCTCTATTCTCTAGGCAAAGAGAAGGTTGGTGGCAGGGAAGGAAAACCTATTAAAAATTTACGTATAAAACATGATTTTATATATAACATATAATTTAGGAGCATGTATATATAAAATCTACTGTGTTCTTTTTTTTTTTTTTTTTTTTTTGAGACAGAGTCTCACTGTGTTGCTGGGGCTAGAGTGCTGTGGCGTCAGCCTAGCTCATAGCAACCTCAAACTCCTGGGCTCAAGCAATCCTTCTGCCTCAGCCTCCCAAGTAGCTGGGACTACAGGCATGTGTCACCATGCCTGGCTAATTTTTTCTATATATATTTTTAGTTGTCCAGCTAATTTCTTTCTATTTTTAGTAGAGACGGGGTCTCACTCTTGCTCAGTCTGGTCTCCAACTCCTGAGCTCAAACGATCCACCCGCCTTGGCCTCCCAGAGTGCTAGGATTACAGGCATGAGCCACCGTGCCCAGCCCTACTTTGTTCTTCATAATGTCTTTTTTAAAACAATTTTTATTGATGCCTAATACATGTACATAGTTTTGGTATACATGTGATAATTTATTTGTATAATTTGTAAAGATCAAATCAGTGTACTTGGGATATCCATCAACTTAAATATTTGTCTTTTCTTTATGCTAGAAATGTTCAAATTATTTTCTTCTTGCTATTTGAAATGTATAATAGATTATTGTAAACCGTAGGTACCTTAATGATCTATCTAACACTAGGTCTTATTTCTTCTATCAGATCATTTATCTGTACCTATTAATCAACTTCTTTTCATATGCCTGCTCCAGTACCCTTCTCAGCCTCTAGTAACCACCAATCTTCTATCTTCATGAAATCCACTTTTTTAGCTCCCATGTATGAGAACATGTGATATTTGTCTTTTTGTGCTTGGCTTATTTCATTTAACATAATAATGTCCAGTTGCATCCATGTTGATGCAAATGACAAGATTTCATTCCTCTTTATGGCTGAATAATATTCTTTTGTGTATATATACCACATTTTCTTTATTTATTCATCCATTGTTAGGCATTTAGGTTGATTCCAGATTTGGGCTATTGTGAATAGTGCTGAAATAAACATGGGAGTGCAGCTATCGCTTCAATACATTGATTTCCTTTCTTTTGGGTACATAACCAATAGTGGAATTGCTGTATCATATGGTATAGTTCTGTTTTTAGTTGATTGAGGAGCCTCTATACTGTTCTCCATAGTGGCTATGCTAATTTACATTCTCACCAACAGGGTTTTCTGTTATTCATATCCTCACTAGCATCCTTTATTGTCTGTCTTTTTTAGAAAAGCCATTTTAATTGGGGTGAGATGATATCTCATTGTAGTTTTGATTTCATTTCTCTAATGATTAGTGATGTTGAGCATTTTTTCGTATACCCATTTGCCATTTATTTGTGTGTCTTCTTTTGAGAAATGTCTATTCAGATCTTTCGTCCATTTTTTAATTGTATTATTTGTTTTTTTTTGCTAATAAGTTGTTTGAGCTTCTTATATATTCTGGTTATCCATCCCTTGTCAGATGGATAGTTTGCAAATATTTTCTCCCATTCTATGAGTTGTTACTTCACTTTGGTGATTGTTTCCCTTGCTATGCAGAAGCTTTCTAGCTTGATGTAATCCCATTTGTCTACTTTTGCTTTGGTTGCCTGTGCTTTTGAGGTCTTACACAAAAAATCTTTGCCCAGACCAATTTCCTGGAACATTTCCTCAATGTTCTATTCTAGTAGTTTTATAGTTTCAGGTCTTAGATTTAAGTCTTTAACACATTTTGATTTTATTTTTATGTATGGTGAGAGATAGGGGTCTAATTTCATTCTTATGCATATAGTTATCCAGTTTTCTCAGCACTATTTATTGAAAGGACTGTCCTTTCCCCATTGTATGTTCTTGGTGCCTTTGTTGAAGATGAGCTGGTTGTAAATGTGTGGATTTATATCTGAGTTCTCGGTTCTGTTCCATTGGTCTATGTATCTGTTTTTATGCCAGTACCATACTGTTTTGGTTACTATAGATTTGTATTAAATTTTGAAGTCAGGCAGTATTATGCCTCTAGTTTTGTTCTTTTTGCTCAGGATTGATTTGGCTATTCAGGGTCTTTTGTGGTTTCATATAAACTTAGAATATTTTTTTCTATTTTTATGAAGCATGTCATTGGTATTTTGATAGGGGTTGCATTGAATCTGTAAATTGCTTTGGGTAATATTGTCATTTCAACAATATTAATTCTGTTTGTTAAAACCTTTGCTTGCCTGTTTAAAAAAACCCTAGTATTCTTCTAATCTATTAGCATGGAATGTCTTTTCATTTTTTTATGTCCTCTTCAATTTCTTTCATTAGTGTTTTGTGGTTTTTCTGAATAGATTTTTCACTTTTTTGGTTAAATTAATTCCTAGATATTTTATGTTCTTTGTGGCTATTGTAAATGGGATTGCTTTCTTGATTTTTTTTCCACATTGTTCACTATTGGCATATATAAATGCTACTGATTTTTGTGAGTTAATTTTGTATCCTGCAACTTTACTGACTTCATTTATCAGTTCTAACAGTTTTTTGGTGGAGTCTTTAGGTTTTTTAAGATCATGTCATCTGCAAACAAGGATAGTTTGACCTCTTCCTTTCCAATATAGATGCTTTTTATTTCTTTCTCTTGGTGAATTGCTATGGCCAGGACTTCTATTATTATGTTGAATAAAAGTGGTGAAAATGGGCATCCTTGTCTTGTTTCAGATCTTAGAGGAAAGCCTTCAAATTTTCCCCATTCAGTACAGTGTTAGCTATGAATTTGTCCTATATGGGCTTTATTATTTTGAGGTATGATGTATAATCCAGTTTGGTGAGGGTTTTTATCATAAAGGGATGTTGTATTTCATCACATGCTTTTTCTGAATCTATTGAAATAATCATGTGGTTTTTGTTCTTGGTTCTGTTAATGTGTTAATATCCTTCTACTGTTAAATGTGATCACATTTATTAATTTACATATGTTGAACTATCCTGGCATCTCTGGGATGAATCCCACTTGATCAGGGTGAATGATCTTTTTAATGTATTGTTGAATTAGGTTTGCTAGTATTTTACTGAGGATTTTTGCATCTATATTCATCAGTGATACTGGCCTGTAGTTATCTTTTTTTATTGTTGTATCCTTGTCTGGTTTTGGTATCGGTAATGCAGGCCTCATAGAATGAATTTGGATGTATTGCCTCCTCATCAATATTTTGAAGAGTTTGAATAGAATTGGTATTAGTTCTTCTTTAAATGTTTGGTGGAATTCAGCAGTGAAGCCATCAGGTCCCTAGGCTTTTCTTTGATGGGAGACCTTTTATTATGGCTTTGAGATTGTTACTCATTATTGGTTTGTTGAGGTTCTCTATCTCTTCATGGTTTAGCCTTGGTACGTTGTATGTGTCCAGGCATTTATCCATTTCTTCTAGGTTTTCCAATTTGTTGGCATATAGTTGTTCATAATAGTCTGTAATGATTCCTTGTATTTCTCTGGTCTCAGTTGTTATATCTTCTTTTTCATTTCTAACTTTGTTTATTTAGGTCTTCTCTCTTTTTCATTAGTTAATCTAGATACAGGTTTGTTGATTTTGTTTATCTTTTCGAAAAACTAATTTCCATTTCATTGCTCTTCTGTATTTTCTTTAGTCTCAATTTCATTTATTTCTGCTCTGATCTTTATTATTTCTTTCCTTCTATTAATTTTTGGTTTAGGTTGTTCTTGTTTTCCTAGTTCCTTGAGGAACTAGTTTATATAATTATCTCCACTTTACAGAGGAGGGCACTGAGGGACACAGAGGTTAAATGATTTGTCTAATATTATATAGCTAGTAAATGGTGGAATCAGAGTCAAGCTCAAGCAAACTTTAGAGACTGTTCTCTTAGCCTTCTATACTGTACATTAAGTTGTCTGTAGGACAGTTGAGAGGATTAAATGAAATAATGTATTTACTTAATCATTGTTTGGCATATAGCAACAGCTCAATAAAGTGAACAGCCATTTTTATTTCACTTACAGAAATCCTTAGTGAAATTCTTAAAAACATGTTAGAGCATTAAAAGTTGTTAGCTTTGGGCCGGGCGCGGTGGCTCACGCCTGTAATCCCAGCACTCTGGGAGGCCGAGGCGGGCGGATTGTTTGAGCTCAGGAGTTCGAGACCAGCCTGAGCAAGAGCGAGACCCCTGTCTCTACTAATAACAGAAAGAAATTATATGGACAGCTAAAAATATATATAGAAAAATTAGCCGGGCATGGTGCTACATGTCTGTAGTCCCAGCTACTCGGGAGGCTGAGGCAGGAGGATCACTTGAGCCCAGGAGTTTGAGGTTGCTGTGAGCTAGGCTAACGCCCTGGCACTCTAGCCTGAGCAACAGAGTGAGACTCTGTCTCAAAAAAAAAAAAAAAAAAAAAAAAAAAAGTTGTTAGCTTTGGAGTATGTTACCATTTAAGTGTTGATTTCTGGAATATTAATGTGACAGTGCTGGGTAGGATGGGATACAGAAGATGAGACCTGATGCACAGATGTTTGGAGACTTGCGGAAGTCCAGTTGAGTATAATAAGGAGGTATCCTCCCTCACTAGAACAGCCTGATAAGAGAATGGAATTTTAAGATAGCTTGGATAGTCAAGCAATAACATTTATGGAACACCTGATGTGCACAGATAAGTGCTGGTTACTACGGGAAAGAAAGAAAATGAACATTCCCTGAGCACTGATGACAGGTGCCATTACCTTTTTTAAATTGAGCTACCATTTATTGAGTACCTTCTACAGGCCAGACACTTGTATATAATTATTTTTCATCCTCACAACAATATTGCAAGATAGGTGTGTTATTGGTGCCATTTTTCTGAATGAGGCTTAAAGGTAAGAGGCTTGTCCTTGGGTGGGAGTGGGGAGGTAGGGAGGGGGGAGGGAGAGAGATCTCTAGGGTTCAATCCGAGACCTGTCTGACTTCAGAGCCAATGTTGAACCAAGAATCTTGGTTTGAACTTCAGTAGTTCCATGAATTTTTTGAAATTGTAGACACAATTTTATGGGGAGAAGGTCATTTAGCATAGATTCTCAGAGGAGTTTATGACCCCAAAAGAGTTAAGAAGCATTTTCCTAGACTGTCAGAAGGACCCTTAGAAACGAAAGCCCCACTGCCTTCATTTCAAATTTGGGCATACAGAGGCACAGAAAAGGGGAAGGATTTGTATGGAGTGACTCAAATAGCAGAGCCAGCACTAGAACCCAGTCCTGGGCCCCTGGACCCCTGCATCTTTGTTTTTGATGCCTCACATGGGGGCAGCAGAAGCCTCAAGCAGCTTGGAAGAATTGTAGTGCACTGGACCAGATCTCCTTTTAGACTGACTTGGCAAGGAGTCAATTAGGCACCTCTGGAGGGAGGTGTGTTAACTCTTCAAGGACCAGGTACTAAATTAGTGCTATTTGGTAAATTGCCACTTTATAGGGTACCATTAGTAAGTGACTGCTCTAATGTGAGCTGGAGTGTAGAAGAGCAACCCAACCATCCAAGGGTCTGCTTCCTGCCTAGCGTATAGTTTTCTCCCCAGGTAGAGGAAATCCTGCCTGGGCTGTGACAAGCCAGGCCTCCTTTGAGGGGGCTGTGGTAGGTGGGAGAAAGGCAAGACAAACTGCTTTCTGCACCAGCAGAGGCTCTGTCTGGATCCAGGAGTGGCTTTAAAATAAGGATGTGCAATTGGTATTTCTATCCCCTACACATTTTGTCTTCTGTGAAGGCTTGCAGGCTCCCCATGCCCCCTTCTGAGCCTGAAACCACAGCACCATTTCCATTTCCTCACTGCACTCTTGAGGCTCATTTTATTCTACCCATCACCTAGCTTGGTGCCTGGCTTTTAATCAGTATTTATTGATTAAATAAATGAATGAGATTCTACTTGGGTTTGAACCTCAGCTTTACCACTTACAAGCTGTGTTATTTTAACAAGTAAATTAACCTCTCTGAGCAATAATGCACATGGTTACCTGGAAAAGTAGAAAACAGCAGAAGGTCTTCATGGTCAAAACAAGTCCTCTTGGGACTTGGGAGAAAGGAATAGCAGAAACTGACCCTCTTGGGGAACTCAGAGGCAGGCTGACAGTATTGCTCCAGCCTGCTTCAGGAGTTGGTCAGTGTCATTGAGACCCGATCCTTGTTCTAAGCCCCGTACTTTGCTTTTATCAACATCAAGTTCATTCATCATTCTCCACCTACCTCAGTAACACTGGGAAGCTTTGGCATTTTCTGCTTCTTTGACATGATGACCCTGCAACTTTTCCCTCTCCAGGGCAAAGCCAAATCTGTGCCATCATCATTTAAGATGTGTAGTATTTGGAGAGGATTCCTGCCCAAAGAGAGGAATGAAAGGTTTAGGGTTTCTCAAAGAATGGCTCCTCCCATTTCAGAAACGTTTCTATTATTTAGCTTTGTCCAGAAAATGATTATTGTTTCTAGATAAAGCCTCTGAAGTTTCAGATCTAATCATGATAAATCTACCAGGAATTCATGCCTGTCTGACATTAGACCAATTGCCTAGAAATCATGACACTTATAAGAAACAGTCATCTCTTTATTTGAATGAAAACAAAGCATTTCAGGGCAGATTTAAAAGTATATTATTTTAATTTTTAGAGGAAAAGAATTCTTTAAAGAGAATTGTCAACGATCAAAACTGGTTGATAAATCACATATGTAACTATGTAATTAAACATCTCCATTTTCAGAGACCTGCAATTAGAGTTCTTCGTCTAGTTACCCACAATGATTCATTCTTGCTAATATGCTAAGGAAGGAGGGAGTCAGGAAGAGAAATTTTAATTTGAATTTTCCCTAATTTGGATCAAGACAAGTGGAAATATGCCTAGGCTAGAAGGCAGGAGAACTGGGTTCTAGTTGTCCCCAGTTCAATTTTTCATTAACTGTGAGGCTTTGGCCAAATTACTAAGCCTATCTGAGCCTTTGTTTCCTTAGCTATAGAACAGAATAATAACACCTACTTCAAGAGTATTGTTATGAAGCCTTAATGAAACAATGGGTATGGTAATGCTTCATAAATTTTAAAGCACTGTAGGGTCCCTAATACATTACAGTGTCAAGCTTTCTCTTCTTGTAGCAGGCCAGGCCCTCTGTCGGTGGGGAGAGGAAAAGGCTTTAATGGACAATATCAGCCATTGTGTAGTGGGAAGACGTGAAGAGCCAGGGTGCTTTGTTGGCTGTGTCTGCGATTCATTGGAGGCCCTGCTTCTGATAACCAGAATTTTATTATTAAGAGAATTGCTGTGTGCTTGAGGGGCTGAGACTTGGTTTGTGTCCTCTGAACTGCAGAGGGTCATCGTAGGCACCTTAGGTGCTGGTGCATTGACTTTGCTGGATTCACATTTAAAGACAACACTTTCATTTAGACCAGGTAGAGGTCATAAGGGATTGTGACAAGAACAATGAGAGTTTTCAGAGTTCAGTTCTAAGTCTCAATGTTGGGCCATAGGATAAGAGTTGGGGTTTGAGTTCAAACAGAATATCAGAGCTGGAAATTACCCTGCAGATTTTCTAATCCAGTGGTCCTCAAATTGTGGTTGCATTGCAGCATCAATATCACCAGGGAACTTGTTAGAAATACAGATGCTTGGCCAGACATGGCAGCTCATGCCTGTAATCCTAGCACTTTGGGAGGCTGAGGCAGGAGGATCCCTCGAGCCCAGGAGTTTGAGGTTGCAGTGAGCATGATGACGCCACTGCACTCCAGCCTAGGCAATAGAGCAAAACCCTGTCTCCCTGCCAAAAAAAACAAAAGAAAGAAAGAAAAAAGAAAAGAAAAAAAAAAGAAGAAGAAAAAGAAAAGAAAAAAAAGAAATGCAGATTCTTGGGTCCCATTCCAAACCTTCTGAGTCATAATTTGGGGGCTGAAGTTCAGCAATCTCTAATTTTGGTTTTGAAATAGGGTCTTGTTCTGTTGCTCAGGCTGCTGGAGTACAGTGGTATCATCATTGCTCACTGCAACCTCCAACTCCTGGGCTCAAGTGATCCTCCTGCCTCAGCCTCCTAAGTAGCTGGGACTACAGGTGCATGCCACCATTCCTGGATAATTTTTCTATTTTTTGTAGAGATTTGTGTCTCACTATGTTGCTCAGCCTGAGTCTTGACTCCTGCCCTCAAGCAATCAACCTGCTTCAGCCTCCCAAAGTGCCAGGATTACAGGTGTGAGCTACAGTGCCTGGCCAGCAATCTCTAGTTTAACAAACCCTTCAGGTGACTTTGATACACTGTAAAGTCGGAGAACCACTGCTCTAATCTAACCTCATTTTGTAAGTATTTGTAAAATGCTGAGTCTAGTGCCTGGTGTATAGTAAATAGTGAATATGTGTTAGCTGTTGCTCTAGAACAAAAATCAGACTTTTGGCTGCTTTTTCCATGACACCATATTTTGCAGTGGTCCTCAAAAATCCAAGTTGCACATGGCTGTAATCCTAGCACTCTGGGAGGCCGAGGCGGGTGGATCGTTTGAGCTTAGGAGTTTGAGACCAGCCTGAGCAAGAGCGAGACCCCGTCTCTACTAAAAATAGAAAGAAATTTCATGGACAACTAAAATACATATAGAAAAAATTAGCCGGGCATGGTGGCACATGCCTGTAGTCCCAGCTACTCAGGAGGCTGAGGCAGAAGGATTGCTTGAGCCCAGGAGTTTGAGGTTGCTGTGAGCTGGGCTGATGCCATGGCACTCTAACCCGGGCAACAAAGTGAGACTCTGTCTCAAAAAAAAAAAAAAAAAAAAAACAAAAAACCCAAGTTGCATGTGTGAGTGCAGTTGCTGAGATTTTTTTGTTTTGGAGGGGGAGTGTTGCATGAGCCAGTTGGAGGTGGTGATAGAGACTCAAGGTAGTTTTTAGGGATCAAATGGACTTGAACAGCTTCAACACTGAAGCCTTCGGTTCCCCATTTTGTGTCATACTAAGAGAGAATACTGTTCTCCTGAGGGATATGAGAGATGTTATAGAGAAATTAGCTATTTTGACTATAAACTTGGGTAGTTTCTACTGTGATTCATTTCCTCCATCTGTAAAGTGAAAATAATGAGATTTCCCCATTGATTAGTTGACAGAGACAAGATAATTATAAGATCAGGTTTATAAGGTAAGAGCCTCAGAAGACTCTTCTTTATTAAAATTTAGTTTCATTTATTTTTTGTGATTATAAATGTAACATGTTAATGCTTTTGGAATCCTTTTAGACAATCATAAAAAAGAAAATTTAAAAATTACTCATAATCCCACCACTCAGAGAAAACTGCTAATATTTTCATGTATTTCCTTCTGATCTGAAATTTTAATGAAAACAGTATGAAATCAAAAGATATTGTCTGTTGAGGGAAGCTTACATGTATTGAGTGTCTACTGTGTGCAAGATAGGGTGCTAAATGTTGAAGATATATTAAATGAGTTAATCCTTACAGCAATCCTGTAAGGCAGAGGTCTCAACCTTGACTACACCTTAGAATAACCTAGAACAGTGGTGGGGGTAGTCCTTAGAAATCTGAGGCCCATTCCTCAGACTAATTATATCAGAATCTCTGGGGGTGGAACCCGAGGCATCAGTGTTTTTCCAAAGGTTGTCCAGATGATTACAATGTGCAATCAAGGCTAAAAAGTTCCTATAACATAGACCAGTGTTCTCAAACTGTAATGTGTGTCAGTATCACCAGGTGATCTTGTGAAAACACAGTGTGCTGGGCCCGACCACAAGAGTTTCTCATTTAGTAGGCCTGCAGTGGGGTCTGAGAACCTTGCATTTCTATCGTTACCAGGTGATGCTAATGTTGCTGGTCCAGGAACCACTCTGAGAATCTCTGAGGAAGATTATATAGACACCATTTTACAGGTGAGAAAAGCACAGCTCTGATTAAATAATTTGCCCAAGATATACAGCTAGAAACCTCTAAAGCCAGATCTATGAACCCAGCTCTATATAAGGCCTAAACTTTTCTCACCTCTCTATTTCCCTTAGTGTCACTTAGCTAATGTCCACTAATTTAATAAGTTGCATCCATAGTAATAAATACTTTTCCAACTTCCCAGTCTCTCAGCATTTTCAAATAGTGGTTAAGAAAAATACCTCCCTAATTAGCCTTGGAAACAAAATAACAACCAGAAGCACAGGTTAATATTTTGCTAGGTTCAGCCCACTTCATAACTGACAAGCTTTGGGCAGCTCAAGGTAAAAAGTGCCCATAAAAACTCTTCACCGAATTTCTGAGGGAAAACCCTCCTTGGCTTTTCCGCATGACTTTGTAAAGACTTCCAATAAGCTATTCACTGAGAAGGTAGAGAGTTTGAGGCCCGAAACTTCTATCTTCTTTCTCATTTTTGCTATTTGTTATTGGTTAGTCCATTCCATGAATTTTCCTGAGACTTGGCCAGGTAGGGTTCTGCCTCTGTCACTAAAGCTACCAAACACATTCTGATGAGTTTTTAGTCTTTGGCTTTCCTCAAAATATTACACTATTTAACTTAGATTGGCACACATTCCTGGAATGAATTAGATAATTGTACACACTTTACAAACACTGATTTGGTAAAGACGTGGGGCTGCGGAGCTGGCAGCGTTGCTCTTGCTGACGCTGGTAGGGTAGATGAGTGTTGTAATTTGCTTCCTCGCTCCAGATTCTGAGTCCCGTTCTGGAATAGAGCGTGTGAGTGAAACTTTGTGGGGTCAGGGGAAGATTGTCAGAACTGCTCTGCTGGCTGCAATCTTAAGGAAAGGCTGCTGAGGAAATAATGTGGTTGTTAGTGTCCTGGTCTTTAGAGTCACACTGAGCAATGTGACCATTTCATAACCTTTCTGAAATGAAGTAATCTCAGAGACGAAGTTTCCTCCTCTATAAAGTGAGTATAGTATTTTATTTTGGGGGGTTATTATAAGGGTCACTTAATTGCTATCATCCATGTAAAGGGGTGTGGCATGACACCCACTCTGGCATATAGTAAATGCTTAATAGGTTATGAATTTTATTGTCCTCATTATTAGAGATAATTCACACCTGGGGAAATGAGTGGGGGGTTGGCTATTCTGTAAGACATCTTCATTGCAAATATTTGATAACTTACCATGTGTCAGGTATTGTTTTAAGCACTTTTTCAAAACAACCCTGCAAGATAGGTACCATTATTTTTTCCTATTTGACATTTGAGGAAACCGAGATGCCGAGAGGCTAAGTAATTTGCCAAGTTTTAAAACATAAGCACTCGCTGTCTTGTGAAATGGTAGGTAAGGAAAGCATTCTAGGAAGAAACACAGTCAAAGGGATGCAGGCAAGAATGCATAGGAAGCGCAACTAGCAGCCTGACCCATCCTCAAAATTGTAAGTAAGGTAGTAGAATTGGGGTTTGAAAGTAGCTGGGAGCTTGTTTTTGCTTGGCTTTGAACGCCAGGCTAGGGAGCCTACATTGTATTCCATAGGAGCTGCTTCTGTTTCTACTCCCAGCTGTTTCCCTGGTCATTGATCCTAAAGATTTGTGCCTGAGGCCTAGACATGGTGGAGGCCTAGACATGGCTGTTTCTGCTGTCCTTCCGTGGCTCTGGTCTCAACGTAGGACATCATTAGAACTGTTTTGTTATTTAATTCAGTTAGTTGGTCTGGTATTTTAAAATTATGATTATGTTCAGGGGATAAGGCCAAGCCAAATGACTGAAAAATAATCCCATGCATAATTGTTCTCACCTTGGTTAGCAAATACACTATCATCATGGTTGGTTTATCATTGGACTAACCTGGCAAAACCTATGGTAGCAAACAGCTTCTGTGCTTATGAGAAACACACTAGGAGTCAAAAGACCAGAATTCTGATCCTGTCTCTGCCACATACCAGCCACGTGACTGTGGACAAGTCATTTGACCTTCCTGGACCTCAGCTCCTTCATCCATAAATAAGATTTCCTAATCTGCTTAACAAGATTTTCTGAAATATTCAATAAGACAATCTAAATAAAAGCCCTTTGTATGCAATAAAGCACACATTAAAGGTTAAAACTATAAATAGTATATAACCTATTTATAAGATTAAATACTATAAATAGCATTTTCTCATTGTGATCTATCAGTGAGCCAATATTTATTGTGTACTTTTTAGATATCGTTGTGCTAAGTGCCGTCGAGGTTTCTGAAGTAAAAGATTCAGGCTCTGCCTTCGGAGAGCTGGCTGTTTAGTTGAGGACATGATATATTCACATAAAGTCACCAAATATGAGATGTACATAGTAAGAGTTTTATGGTTTTGGAGATCATCTTGGGTGCAGGTGGTCTAGGACAGCTCTCTGGGCAAGGGACGTGGGCTTGGGCTGTGAAGGCTGGGGAGAGTTGGTTGTGTGGAGGGGTGAACATCTGAGGTAAGGAGAGGGGTGTGCCAGGGTGATCAAAGGTAGTGCCAGTAGGGCTGGAAGAGAAGAGTGTTTGCAGAAGGGAAGGAAGATTAGCCTGGAATCCAGTCCAACTCACATAATTCCTATGAAAGTCAGACGTATCAGATTTTCACTTTGTAGACTATTAGTGACAAATAATTTTAGTGGTAATTACAAATTAACAAACAATTAATATTATCAGATTTAGGGCTGAGGCTTTCAGTAAATTCCCCACAATTGCCTTATTTACTTTTCTTAATCTTATGAAGTAGGTGTTATTATCCCCATCTTATAGATGGGGAAACTGAGGCTCAGTGTGGTCACATAGTCAGAACCAGTAGTCAAATGCAGGTTTATCTGGCACCAAATCTACCATCTTTAGCATTATTTTGTGCCTCCTCATTTGTTTCCTAAGTATTCCTATATTCATTTCTGTCTAGGGGGTCGTGTTAGAGGTTATTTTACTTGGCCTCTAAGGCCCATTTCAAATACCACCTCTTTCATAAAATCTTTCCTTCATCCCTAGTAGGAAGTTTTCCTTAGTAAGAATGCTAAGAACTAAGCATTCTTAGTTTGTACGTGCACAGCAATACTCCACACTTTGTGTTTTGTGTCTTAGTTATAATATCTGGGCACAAGAGTGTCTTCCCCATTAGGCTGTTCCTCAGCAACGCACCTAGCTAAGAATTGCTTCTCAACATAGGTTAATCATTGCATTCCAGGGCAGAAAAAGTAGCACTCAAAACCCATGACCAGTCAGGAGAAGCTCATGTAAAAAACCTGCGTGGTATATATATTACATTGTGTTTCCATAGGAAAAAAAAAAAATGAAAAAGGAAAGAAAATGAAAAAAAAAAAAGGCCCCAGTTTTTATAATTATCCTGCCAAAATGGCCCTGAAGAGGCAGGTGACAATCAATTCAGTGGCAGGAAGCTTCACCTGGTTCTGGTTTGCAGAGCACCCTTCTCTTTGCCTTTTAATCAGATAATAGAAATGACTGAAAGAGTAAAGGTGCCGGGGCCAATAGTTATGCGGGTTCCATTCTTCCCATTGATGCTTAAGGGATTTATGTAGGTAAGTCCCATTAATGTTAATGGAAGTTACATGCGTAATTCCCCTTTTTCATCACTGAGAGAATAGAGCTTTATATTCCTTGGGTAATTATGGTACTGGCACTGTTAGTTTTTTCACTTAACTTTTTCACCTGCCTTTCCTGCTTGGACTCTTAAGAAAGGAACTGAATTCTTCCGTTCAAAAAGGAAAATTGCCAAAATATCTGAGAGGTGAAACAAATGTAACCAGATCCACTTGGAGGAAAAAAAAAAAAGCAAGAAAACACTAGGACAGGAAGCTGGAGGGTGAGCTCCTGCTAATTTTCAGATCCCAGGAAGCATGTCGTGGTTTGGATTTTCTAACAATGCAGGGCTTTTCACTGGCAGCCCATTTCCTCAGGTATTTGAAGTGAGAAGAAAATAAGTCCCTGAACATTTGGCTGAATTAATTTTAGCGTGTAAGATTTGAGTAGCAATGCCTCGGTCTTTGCAGAGCCTAATAAAGAATTAATCTTGGTCTCTGCCTAGGACTTAATAATAAAATATTTGAAATATCCTGGTATCTGAGATTTGGTTCATAGAAACCTAAAGGATAGTGGCATTACTGTCCTATTAGAAATGTAAGTCCTTTGGGTGTTCCTCTGTCATACCAGGTGCTCTGATTAGAGCATACAGCAGTTCATCCTATTACTTAGGATACAGCAGTGCCTATTCCTTAGCTCTAGGTAGGAAAGTCAGCATCCTAGTTTTGATATGTAGATAAGTCATTTTTAAAAAAAGTGACAAAGGTTCAATTTCCCTGATGGCTTCACTTCTGCCATTTAAAAATAGTTGGTTGTTTCTTTTTTTTTAATAATTGAAAATAAAAGAAGGGTATATTTTGATAAATAGACATTGGTAGGTTTTGTGGCAATCACCAAATCTCATGTTGGAAGGAACTGTATAGTCACCTAATTCAATCAAGTGGTTCAAAAGCATTCAAGTGATTACGGAGCTTACAGTAGCACTTAGTAGGGTGTCTGGAATACAGCTGAGTAGGTGATTTGAATCAATCTGTTATGAACAGACTGTTCTCTCTTTGGACAGTGTGAGAAAGTTTTGCCTTGTGGCAACTAAAAATATGTCTTCCTCTAGTTTTCTTTTACCCACTGGCCTCTGTTCTGTCCTCTTGGGATCATGGAGACTAAGCCAAGCTCCTTCTTTCACTTGAGCATTATTTACTCATTTTCTCAGAAAATAGGAATTGAGACATTTTATTGGCCTGCCTTTCCCATCCTAGATACAATAATATTTTGGTTTCTTGAGCCACGTCTCTGGCTATGTATTCTCCAGTTGTTCTCTTATCCCTTGGATGCTGAACCATATTTCTTCAGCTTGGCTCATTCCCTGAGGCTTGTGACGGAAGACCTTTGTCTATCACCTTTTCCTTTAAGTCTTCACACCCAGATTACTGGTCCATGTAGCTGCCTATCCTGGAAGCCCCCTTCAGATTAACTAATCAAAACTTGGAGAAGGGCCGGGCGCGGTGGCTCACGCCTGTAATCCTAGCACTCTGGGAGGCCGAGGCCGGGTGGATCACTCAAGGTCAGGAGTTCGAGACCAGCCTGAGCAAGAGCGAGACCCCATCTCTACTAAAAATAGAAAGAAATTATATGGACAACTAAAATATATATAGAAAAAATTAGCCGGGCATGGTGGTGCATGCCTGTAGTCCCAGCTACTCGGGAGGCTGAGGCAGTAGGATCGCTTGAGCCCAGGAGTTTGAGGTTGCTGTGAGCTAGGCTGACGCCATGGCACTCACTCTAGCCCGGGCAACAAAGTGAGACTCTGTCTCAAAAAACAAAACAAAACAAACAAACAAAAAAAAACCAAACAAAAAAAAACTTGGAGAAGACCCAGATACAATATTATATAAGCTGCCTTCTCCAAAAAAGCCCAATGTAGTGAAAAGAAAATCAATTGAGATTTAGGAGACCTGGATTTTAGCCTTTTCTTAGCCATAGAGGCTCCCTATTTCAATCACTTCTCTTCTATCCATTTAATTATTATGCAACAGCCAAAGCAAGCTTAAAGTGTAAATTGGATTATGTCACTTAAAATCCTTCAGTGGTTTCTCAACCTACTTAGGTCTTAGCCCCAAATCCAAAATCTTTACTGAGGCCTAATAGCTCTTCCATGATGTGACTCCATCCTGACTATCTCCCCACCCTCATTTTTACCTTTTTCTGTGTTACTCACTATGCTTCAGTCACACCAGCCATTTCCCAAGATTTGTCCCACCTTAGAATCTTTGCATAAACTGTTTCTACTTCCTCAAATGCTTATTCCCTCAATTTTTGCCTAGTTAACTCTTAATTACTAGGTTTCAGCTTAGATATCATTTCTTTAAAATACTCTTTCATAACCTGGAAGAAATGCCCTTGCTAAATGAATGGCAGCCAAATGGAGCCCAGAGCTTTGGGGATAAGCTTAATCTAACCTTTCAGCCTGTGCTTTTGAGGTGTGTCAAGCTCTTCTTGTGGCTTTTTCCAGCAATAAGTATTATATACAGGTTCAATTATATGCATGCTGGATATGTAGGGATTGGTGCTAACAATATGGCACCTGGAACTTAAAAACATTTTTAAAAAATTTAATTCATTCAACTTGAAGTGACCACTGCCAATGAAGGAAAGGAATGGCAAGAAAACATACATTTATTAAAGAAAATGAAGAAAACATATATTTATTGATCATCTACTTTAGGGTTTGGCACATTTTTCTGTAAAGAGCCAAATAATAAAGTTTTAGGCTTTGTGGCCATGCAGTCTCTATTGCAACAATTTCCCTTGGCTGCTGTAGCATGAAAGCAGCCACAGAAAATACACAAACAAATGAGTGTGGCAGTGTTCCAATAAAACTTTATTTACAAAAACAGGTGATGTTGGTCTACTAGTTATTATTTTCCAGGTCCTTACCTAGTGTATTCCAGATGCTTGCGTGCATTTACTCTTTATGACAACCTGATAGCTAGTTATCCATTTTACAGGCTCATAGAGGTGAAGTAACTTGTCCAGAGCTGCTCATCTTAGAAAGGGAAAGAATTAGGAATCTAACCTAGGCTTTGAAGATTAGAAAAAGGAAATGGTCAATAAAGTTTAATTTAACAAATATTCATTAAGCACCTAGTATGTGATTATAGTAGTGCTAGATGTTTGAAAAGATTAGCATCTTTATACTTAAATTTTCTCTAAAGACCTTTTATTATTTTATTTTATTTTATTTTTTTTTTTTATTTTTTTTTTTTTGAGACAGAGTCTCACTCTGTTGCCCAGGCTAGAGTGAGTGCCGTGGCGTCAGCCTAGCTCACAGCAACCTCAAACTCCTGGGCTCAAGCGATCCTCCTGTCTCAGCCTCGCGAGTAGCTGGGACTACAGGCATGCACCACCATGCCCGGCTAATTTTTTCTATATATATTTTTAGCTGTCCATATAATTTCTTTCTATTTTTAGTAGAGATGGGGTCTCGCTCTTGCTCAGGGTGGTCTCGAACTCCTGAGCTCAAACAATCCGCCCACCTCGGCCTCCCAGAGAGCTAGGATTACAGGCGTGAGCCACCGCGCCTGGCCCCTTTTATTATTTTAAAATAATTTCAGGAGGCATCATGGTATAGTGAAAAGAATGTGAGTTTTAGAATCAGACATAACTCAAAGTTTAACTCCACTATTTAACAACTTTGTGAACTTAGGAAAGTTATTTAAGTTCTGGCCTTAAAATACTGAGATCAAAAACCAGTAAAGTGATGTTGGTAGATGCTAGGCCTCTGTTAAAATAATTTTTTTTTTTTTTTTTTTTTTTGAGATAGGGTCTTGCTCTGTCTCCTGGGCTAGAGTGCAGTGGCGTCATCATAGCTCATAGCAACCTCAAACTCCTGGGCTCAAGCGATCCTCCTGCCTCAGCCTCCCAAGTAGCTGGGACTACAGGCCTGTGCCTCCATGCCTAGCTAATTTTTCTATTTTTTGTCGACAGGGGGTCCCGCTCTTGCTCAGGCTGGTCTCAAACTCCTGGCCTCAAGCAATCCTCCTGCCTTGGCTTCCCAAAGTACCAGGATTATAGATGTGAGCCACCACATATGGCCCATTAAATACTTTTTAAATGAGATTTTATATTCAAAGGGACACCATACTTCTAATTTATATTATTTGGGTTTTTCTGTACTAGCTACTCTAAGGTCTTTATAGATTTCAAGACTTTTAAAAATATGAATTAAAAGGAAACAGCCATTCTTTATCTCCTTCAGGGCTGATCTATCTCTAAGAATTTGGCTTGTGTGTTGAAGCCAGAATTATGTCTACACCAGCAGGAAGAAGCATTTGGGGGAGATTCAGGGAATGTAGATACTAAAGGCAATAGTATACAAGTTGGTGAGTCCTGCATTCTTTCTCTTTTATTTGCTAAGTGATAAAGAATCATTTGGGAGAGTAAGAGTGACTTGTAAGGGCCACATCGTGATCATGTTTGACACTCACATTCAGAGTGGACTTTGGCATGGTCAATGATTATTACAGGTGGTGGACAATTTGAAAAGATGCAGTGGGAGGAGTTAAGTGGTTTGTGGGAAAGATGTTTATGAGTGAAACAGGGCTGCTGTTACTTTGAGGATTGTCTTAAGGATCTGATTACATTATAGAAACTTCATCTTGATGATTGGAATCTCTTATTCCACAGGCTATATAATTTCAAATTTCAGGCATCTCTTAAATGCACACCAGAAATCCCTTCTTCTGCTCCTAGAGCAACCAGAAAAGCTTCATGTGGAAAAACTTGCTGTTCCCTTTCTGTGCCTCTTCAATTGTAAGGACATTCACTCCACTTTGCATGAAGCACCTTGTAAGTGTCCTCATTAGAGGCACCCCTCGGACTCTCTTGTCCTTATCTGGATCTGTTGTACTAGTGAAAAAAAAAAAACCCTAACCTTCAAAAATCAGTGTGGAGAAAGTATAAACTGGTTCATGGTTGAAAATGTGGCATTTGGTACAGTTTTAGTACTCTGTAACCTTCATATCTTTCTGCTTTTATCAGACAAAAAGCAAATTCCTCTGACCCATGAAGTTGATCTGTGAACTCTGTCAAAAAATTCAAACCCCACAGTTGTAGACCATGCATGCCATTAGCATAATTTGCCACCCAAGGTGTAAATGTATATTCCCTAAATTGGCACATAGCATAGATAGTATTTTACAGTATGTTAAGAGAAGAGTGTTTGCCAGGTAATAGAGTGAATTAAAATTTTGCCACAGGAATTACTACTCTTTTCTCTTCATCTTTTCTTTCAGAAATTGTGAGTTGTCATGCAAATTTAAATATGGTCATTGGGATAGATACTATACTTCAACCAAATGAGACCATACATTCTAGCAGAGTCTCTGGGGGTTCAACAGAGTGAGAATCTGATTTTCATAATCATGTCAGTTTGGTAAATTACGACAGAAAAAAACAAATGTCTCAACTAGTCAAGTTCAGTTTTTGGATTTCAGAGAACCAGTTTATAGGATGAAATAATATTAATAAAATGGAGAATTTGAGAATCTGAATTTCCCTTTGCCCCCACTCTGAAGCTTCCTTCTCTCTCTTTGTGTGTGTGTGTGTGTGTGTGTGTGTAGCTTGGGTGTTTGCAGAACTTCACTGTTATTAAAGCTTTGTAAGATTTCTCTAGGATCTCCATGATGATGTTCCTCTTTTTTAATTCCTGAAATTAAAATGTGTTGGAATGCTTGGCTGCCTTTCACTCCCTCCTCAATGGACCCTTTAGTTTTTCACACCAAGGTGTCCTTCAGGGTGCCAGGTCAGGCTACCAAAACAGCTTCTAGGAGGGGATTAGAACCAATTAACATCTTTGTACACAAAAGCCACTGGCAGCTGAACAGGCAGCCTGGTGGCGGCTCCAGAGCTGCATTTTAAATAGGGGCCTTCTGTACTTGAGTTCAAGTAGGAAGAGGTGGAGAAAGTTTTTATTTATAATTGAAAATGCTGTTTTTGGATAAAGTCTAATGAAAAGAAAAGTAGTGTTCAGAAGTATCTAACAAATACCATTTGAATGTTGGTCTATATTGTATGTGATTCCATCAAGGATGCTCTCACAATATAGCCTGCTCCTTGGCACATATTGAGATGAAGTGATGTTTCTTCACATAACAATTTTGTCCTTACATTTCTCTTGTTCTCTGTTTAAAAAAAAGTTCAGCTGGATCCCAAGACACAAAAAGGAGCTGCTCTAAAGGATATATGGTCTTAAAAGCCAGTAGCCTTTTCATAAGAAATCTATCGTATGGATACCTGTACCACAAAATCTTTGTTTGGGGCAAAATAAAGTGGAGAGAGGCATTGTGCAAAGTTTGTTTGTTTCTGAACCCTTCAGTTTGAGAGAGGTTGAGTAATTTTAAGCACAATAACCAAATTGTTATACTTTTTATTTTTATTTTTTTACCTTTTTTATTTTTGGAAGTACTATGTTTTTTGATTTTCAGGAATACTGGAATCAATAAAGATGTTAGAGTTAAAACAAAGAGATTTTGTGACCCAAGTAATTAGGAAAAGTCTTAGAGATACAGTTGGAATCTCTTAAGAATAATGTTGTTAAAGATGTAATGGAACCTGTTTTTACATTTGGATGACGAGTTTTCAAATATATTTTAAAGCTCAAGGGCAAAGTAGGAGTGTTTTCAAACCACTTAATATTCCACCTTCTCAGCTTCCTCAACTGCAAGGCATGTAGCTTTCTCTAGAAATACTAGAAAATAAATACTGCTTTCAGAATCTCATCCAAAAGACTATAGTCTTTTCCCCCATGGAATCCATGGGGAAAAAATAGAGAAAAAGAAATTAGCTAATATGTGGTAGGTCAAAAGAATGATGGTGATCACAAATTTACTAAATCAGGGCAGAAAGTATAAGGAAAAATGGGACAACCTGATATTCTATTTTCTGTCCTGTTATATATTTTTGTTTTATAGAAGGAAACATTGAAGAGAATAGTATGCATTTCTCTTTCAATGGCTTGAATAGAAAATGTTTTTAAAAAGTCAGCCTCCTGGTCCCTAATCTAAATTATGGTCATTTTCAGTTTCCTGGGTTTTATACATAACTCTAGATTCTTCTTAGTGTGATATTTTCGAAGCAAACCTTAATACAGTCTCAATGTGTGGCTTCCCCCCTGGGTTTTAGTTTCAGATACTGTATTGTGAGTCTTCAGACGTGTTGAGTCCCCCTAATGTTAAATGGTAATTGCTAGAAGTATAGGTGGGGATAGAAACATTGTTATATTTTGTTCATTTTTCACACTTCAGCAGTTATCCCTTTTTCTCTCTTGCTGTATGCTTATTAGGGTATGAAATGCAGGTGTGTGGGAAATGGCTAGCGGACATTGACAGGTTATTTTGTTGGTCACTGCCTAATTAGTAGCATAGTGGATGCACCCTGCTAAGCTTTTAGTGTGGGGCAGCAGAGCTGGTCTGTTCTAATTTCCTCACGGCTTTGATATTCGCCAAGAGATTGACGGTTTACACAAAAAGCCAAGGCCCGAAGGAGGCCTGTGGAAACAATGAGCTTTCTTGCTTGTAGACACCACAGATGTGAGAGAAAGCTGGCTAAAAACAATTGGCTGACACTGTCTAATTGTCTCCGATGTCAGCGTCATTAATGTTTTCCCATGTAAAACGGAGAAGGCCAAGGTTGTATCCTCCCTTTATTTTGAGGCACATGATTATGTAACTTATCGAGATTCAGATTAAGTGTTAATTGTATTTGTGCAATAAAGAAACTGAAGCTACCTTGGATTTAATGAATATGTGCCTAATTAATTTTGACAGCTTTTATCTTTATTACCTTTTGAATAATCCTTGGCAGAATTAATACCATTTTTCAGTAATTAAAATCACAACTCATTTAATAATAATATATATTTACATTTCTTTCTGAACTCAAACCAGGGAAATGATTATGAAACTTATCTTCTGGGAAGCTTCTTATGAATGTGTTAAGCAATAATTAGAACAAATGCTTTGGGATGTCAGCAGAGCTGTTCACATTAGACAACTGACCCAAGTGTTCTAAAGAAACACATGGAAATAGCCAAGAGGCACAAAATTACAAGGCTACCCCTGTGAAACTCCAAACCTATTTTTATCTACGAAATGGCTTTAAAGATTTTTTCCTGAGGAGGGGAAAACTAGGAAGGTGAAACCCTAGGAAGAACTGACAGATTGGACTGAAATTAAACATTTTTTTGCAAGGTAAGACCTGTAGTTTCCTACAGTGCTGATGATATATCAATCCAAACTGAAATATATTATTTGTCATTGTAATCAGCAAATATTATCATACAGTTTTCACTGTGCAGCAACATCTGTGACACCAAAATAAGTCAAGCCAGATACTGTAGTTTTTGATCCTTTTGTGATATTTCTTAGGTCTTTTCAGGGGAGTGCATTTTTTTTTCATCAGAACAGTGTAGTGCCCCAGAGAAGTGGCAGAGGGATGGAGCTGTGCCCAGGAGCCGATAGATCTGTGATTCGTTTGTTGTCTGTGAAGCTTTTGAGTCAGAGAAGCCCACATATCCTGAGTTCCACATTAAGTTAAAACGTAACAAATTTGATTCTCAAAAATAATCTCTGCAGAATCAGCCTCCCACAAAATCATTTTCCCAGGGAAGCTCCATGTTTTCCTCTGATCCTTTTATTTATCAGGCTTGTTACTTGAACACACAACTGCCCTTGACAGAAAGCATTGGTTTTTGAACTTGGGGTCATGCGTAGAAAATTATATTGCCAAGTGTTTGGCTTCCTAAATGCCTTCCTTACCTGCATAATAGCACTGGCAAAGCGCAGTCCACAGAATGAATGCCCAGTATGTGTGGGCCCAATACATTGTCCACAGTAGTTTCGTAGGGGATATATTACGGCATGGTTTATGACCAGAGAGAGCCTGGTGCCACGGAAAAAGTATATAGCCTTTGGGGTCAGGTAGACCTGAGGTTGAATCTGGCCTCAGCTACTTACTGGCTGAATGACTTTTGGCATAACCACTTTGAGTCTCAATTTCTTCATATTTCAAAGGGGTAATAATAATAATAACAACACCTTGCAGGATTGGTGTGAGATCACCTACTGTAGCTGTACAATTTCTAATTGTGTGTACCCAAGCATGTTACCTAACCTAAGTTTAGTTCCTCATATGTAGTATGGGGATGATGATAGTATATCCTTATAGTATCACTGTGAGGAGTACTGAACTGCTAGTAATGTGAATAATAGCTATAATGACTGCCACTGACATTTATTGAAGGAGAACTCAGTAGTTATTGCACAGAGTCTGAAACTTAGTAAGCGCTTTATAAATATTAGCTGTGATGGATGCATTTATTGTGAAGCCCTCGGAGTTGTTGAAGAATTTCAGCTCTGTCAAATTCTTCACATACCATTGTCAGGGGACCCTGGTGAAACAGTTCCTCAAGCAGGCATTTCTTATCTGTGGGGTTAAGAAAGCATTACGTAGGAGTCCATACTCGTTTCTTTTAAACCCTTTAGCCTCAGTCACTCCCTTATCTTCCACTCTCTTTTTCTAAAATTCTGTTCTCTAAAGACAGCGACAGTGTGCAGGCTTACCCTGAATAAGTCCAGGCTTCTCCAGAAAATGGTAATTGCTCATCTTGATTTATTCCAGTGTGTAAGCTGTCTGCATGCAGCTTTTCTCTCAATGACCTGAACCAGCTGGGTACTGTTGCCTCGTGATTGGCAGATCCTTATGCACTGGGTGCAGCCAGATGGGCCTAGAGAATGCCCTCTTCTTCCCCTTTGTTTTTATTGCCTTAATTTGCCCCCAAAAGGGATAAAGTTTCACAATTTTTAAACACTGTGCCTACATTTGTGTGTGTTGGTTTATTTTAAACACAAAGGAATATTTTATTCCTATAGGTTTATCAAAGTCCCTCATTGGTCGGAAATTCTGAAAATAGGATGTTGATCCTTACTCTGGATCATTTAAGCCAATGGCTTCAAATCAGTGTAGCAAACATCTCTTAAACATCAGTTTCACAGCACAACAGCAAGCTACTGCGTTGGCTGTAAGGAATACATATCTGAATATGGGAAGTTGTATGCACTATAGTGGTTGCATGTACAGGCATTGGTATCACATCTGGGTTAAATCTTTTTTCTATCCCTTATTAGCTTAGAGAAAATACTACTCTAAGATGCCTTCCTCATCTGTAAAAAAGGGATTAAGAATAGCAACCTCATAGGGTTGTTTTTAGGGTGAAACAAGTTACTACGTGTAAAGCAGTGATCACTCAATAAATGGTAGTCATGAATAAGACAGTCTCTGCCTTAACTGAAGGATACAGACATGAGAAAGAGATCATTTCCACGTCACCTGGTAAAGGCAGTAGGCTCATTCTGACAGGGTGGGAGGAAGAAGGCTTCCTGGAAAGGCCACTCACTACTTTAGTCTTGATGGATGAGGCAATCACCCAGGAAAAGTAGGAGAAGGCACCATGTTTTCCCAATGAAAGAGCATGAGCACATGCACAGCTGAGAAAATGTGGTATATGCCAGCTCCTGCAAGACATCCAGTGCTATTCGGAGCTCAAAGCCCTTGGGTTGTACTTACCTGTTAAAAGAGGCTGCTTGGAAGTGGGCTGGTAGTCTGTAGTTCTTCCTTTTGTTTTTCTCCCCTCAGGGTAACTTAGCACGTTCCAGCTCACTTTAGGAGGTGACCTAGTCTAAAGAATGCCAGCTCTTCTTTAATTTGTTTAACTTCTGTTCTGAAAGGAAAGGTCATTTATGGGGAAAGGTCATGTTTGTCATTTAAGGAAAAGTCAAATATGGTTTTCCAGAGCTCCTCTTTTCAACTGTGTGACCTTGTACTAATTATTTAACCAGTGCCACAGATTCCTCGTCTATAAAATTTAAATTTGGATAATAATATTTATCTCATCTGGGATATTTTAGGATTAAGTGATATAATCCATGTAAAGTGCTTGGAACAGTCCCTGACACAAAGTGTAAGCTCAATTAAGGTTAATATTGATGTGTTAACTACTCCCAGGAGTATTTCCATTCAGAAGAAGGCAGTGGTTAACTGAGAGAAAGGTGGGATTTTTCAGCATGATGTCATTTGCTATTTGGAACAGAGGTCAAGAGAAGTAGAAAAGGTGAGCCAGTACTTTCAGTCTTCTCTCCTAGAGAAAATTTAGTGCCACCACGCATACTGTAGTTTGAAAGGAAGCACAAATCCTCAACAGTCATTCTGAGCTCCCCGTGCTATTTTCTCACAGAGTCAGAAGCTTTTAAGGCAAAAGTCCAGGAAACAAAACCACCCCATGAGGCAGAACCTTTTCCTCCCTTCTGCGTCCTCCTGGTTCTACTGGCTCAATGCCCCCTCCTTTACTCCCCTTTACTCCCTCCCTTCTTTCCTTCTGTTTTTTTTTTTTTTTCTTTTTTTTTTTTTTTTACAAATTAGGGTGTTTGGCTTGGGGAACAGAGGATGGGTTGGATTTTAAACCCATGGCTAGGTGCCCTTGTGTAAGACAACTTGTACAATCATGAAATGGCTCTTATCCCCTTCTGAATTCTCAACTCCTGTTTGAGCCTACTCAATGATGATTATTTTATTTCTAATTGTGGTAAAATATACATAATATAAAATTTACCATCTTAACTGGTTTTAAGTGTACAGTTTAGTAGTGTTAAGTGTATTTACATTGTTATGAAACCAATCTCCATAACTTTTTTTTTTTTTTTTGAGACAGAATCTCACTCTGTTGCCCAGGCTAGAGTGAGTGCCGTGGCGTCAGCCTAGCTCACAGCAACCTCAAACTCCTGGGCTCAAGAGATCCTCCTGTCTCAGCCTCGCGAGTAGCTGGGACTACAGGCATGCACCACCATGCCCGGCTAATTTTTTCTATATATATTTTTAGCTATCCATATAATTTCTTTCTATTTTTAGTAGA
Organism: Eulemur rufifrons; assembly: GCF_041146395.1. Taxonomy (NCBI): domain Eukaryota; kingdom Metazoa; phylum Chordata; class Mammalia; order Primates; family Lemuridae; genus Eulemur; species Eulemur rufifrons. The sequence goes on along the minus strand of NC_091010.1, from coordinate 59,794,458 downwards.
GATGGGGTCTCGCTCTTGCTCAGGCTGGTCTTGAACTCCTGAGCTCAAACGATCCGCCCACCTCGGCCTCCCAGAGTGCTAGGATTACAGGCGTGAGCCACCGCGCCCAGCCTCCGTAACTTTTTATTCTGGTAAAACTGAGACTTTGTACCTATTAATATTAAACAACCTCCCATTCTTCCCTCCCCCAGCCCCTGACAATCACCATTACACTTTCTGTCTCAATGAATTTGACTACTCTAGGTACCTCATATATGTGGAATCATACAGTACTTGTGCTTTTGTGACTGGCTTATTTCACTTAGCTTAATGGCCTCAAAGTTCATCCATGTTGCAGCATGTGTCAGAATTTCCTTCCTTGTTAAGGATGAATAGCACACACATGCTGTTTTGATTACTGTAGCCTTGTAGTATAATTTGAAGTTAGGTAATATGATGCCTCCAAATTTGTTCTTTTTGCTTTGGCTACTTGTGCTCTTTTTTGACTAAATATGAAATATAGAATCTATGAAATACAACATTGGTATTTTGATGGGGAGTATGTTGAATCTGTAAATCACTTTGGGCAGTGTGAACATTTTAATGATGTTGATTCTACCAATCCATGAACATGGACCGTTTTTCCATTTGTTTGTATCATCTGTGATTTCTTTCATCAGATGATTTTTTTTATAGTCTTCCTGTAGAGAGTCTTTTATAGTCTTCTTGTAGAGATCTTTCAACTTCTTGGTTAAGCATATTCCTAGGCAGCTATTGTAAATGGTATTGAGTCCTTGATTTGACTCTCAGCTTGACTATGATTCGTATATAGAAATGCTACTGATTTTTGTACACTTATTTTGTAACCTGAAACTTTTCTGAATTTATTTATGAATTCTAGGAGTCTTTTGGTGCAGTCTTTAGGGTTTTCTAGATACAAGATCATATTGTCAGCGAACAGGGATAATTTGACCTCCTCTTTCCTGATTTGGATACCCTTTATTTCTTTCTCTTACCTTATTGCTTTGGCTAGGACTTCTGGTACTATGTTGAATAGAAGTGGTGACAGTGGGAACCCTTGTCTTGTTCCAGTTCTTAGGAGGGATGCTTTCAACATTTCGCCGTTCAGTATGGCGGTGGCTGTGGGTTTGTCACATACGGCTTTTAAAATGTTGAGATATGTTCCTTCTTCCTCCTATGCCTAGTTTGTTGAGGGTTTTTATCATGAAAAGCATGCTGGATTTTATCTAATGCTTTTCCTACGTCTATTGAAATGATCACATGGTCTTTGTTTTTGCTTCTGTTTATGTAGTGAATTATGTTTTGATTGCTGTAGCTTTATAATGAGTCTTAAAGTTAGGTAGTGTAAGTCTTCGAGCTTTATTATTTTTGAAAATTATATTGGTTCCATGGCAGACCTATTGGCTCCAGGTTCTTTGCATTTCCATGTAAATGTTGGGACTTTAAGCTCTTCAGGTATAGGAACTATGTCTAATCTTTTATTGTCACCCCACAATGCCTAACACATTACCTGCTAAGGTACATTTCCATACTTGTTTAACGATCAGTTAATGGGTATTGATTGAATCAGTAGGATTCAACTCATTCAATCCTAGAATCTTAGAGCTGGAAGATGACTTACAGGGACACTAAGATGAAGATTAAGTGTAACTACCTCATTAAACATGTGGTAAAACTGAGGACCAGATAGATTGAATGACTTACCTAAGGCAAGTAGAGGCAGTTAGAACCAGAACTCAAGTCTTTGACCTACCTACCTCTAAATCAGGCACTGGTCTACCTGGGTTGGTGGGTCTGTAGAACTCTATTAGTGTACCAGAGATAGGATTTCATTTTGCCTTTACCACCAGCACTGATCAATAATGTGCCAGGTCATAGGGATACATAGAAGAATGGAGCATGGTACTTACATGTTCATGGTCTATCAGGATCTACTTTGTACTTTTCACTGAAAGTGCCCCAGACAAGGCCCTGATGTGTGTGTGGCCTAGGAAATATGCCTAAAGGAGTCCTTAGGCATCTGTGTTTTAGTGGCAGACCTAAGGCAAGTTAGTACCTGAGTGAATGTGATCAAAGACTCCACAGGCACGAGCAACAAGGCCAAGGACAAAATTCTTGCAAAGTAAATAGCCTACACGTTACAGATGCTGCCATCTGCACACCTGTATTGGAAGACTTGCTGAGTACAGACATTTTGACTTTTTAATGGATGGCCATGAAATTGACAAATTAGGGGGGAGGAAATTGCATCTCTAAAAGCTTGTAGTTCATCATTCTCCTTGGTATGACTCAGCTCCTTCTTCCCTTCAAGCTGTAATTTCAGTTTCTTTTTCTAATAGACACGTTGGTATTTTTGTGCTTATTTCTAAACTTACTGCCTACTGAAGATTTTCTTAAAGGGAAATAGAGAAATTAGAAGGTATAATTCGAAAAGTAGCTTTTATGTGAATTGACTCTACCAATGTTAAGATTTAGGCAATGCCTTCTAACAGAACATTTCTAAATTTTAATCAGCTATGAATAATTGCTCCCATTTTGCTATGATAAAGGCAATTTTTCATTCTTTTAAAATACTTTTAGCCATAATTATTACACAAAACAGATGTTAATTATATTTGAAAGCATTAAAACACATGCCATGTGTTCTTTATCAAAGAAAATGTGTTTTCCTAATATTATGTATTTGTACCTCAAGTAAACAAAATTAGGTTAATAATTTAATAAATGTTTATGAACTTAGCTCAAGAACTAGAAATTACCAGTAACATAATTACTGCTGTCTATCCTATTTTTTCTGCCTTTTATCCAGCAGTAACCACCATCCTAAATTTTTTATTTATCATTACTGTGCTTGCTTTATTTTTTAAAGCTGTATCACTCACTCATACACACATAAACACATACATACACATTTACCTAAACAATGTATTATTTAGTTTTGCATGTTTCTGAAGTTTATAAAATGGTATCATACTTCATATACTCTTCTGGGGTTTGCCTTTTTTCCTTCCTATTGACATATTTTTCATTCATTTTTACTGTCATATGATATAGCAGCTATATCACATTTTATTTAATTGTCATTTTATCAATAGTCTTTGTTGTTTCCAGATTTTTGCTATTACAAATATTTATGCTATGAATATTCTTGAACATATCTCCTGATGTATATGTACACTACTTTCTTTCAACAGTATATGTAGAATTGCTGAATTATAAGGTATGTCAATGTTCAGCTTTACAAGCTACTGTCAAATTATTTTCCAAAGTGATTGTGTCAATTTAGAATTATACTACCCAAATATAAGTGATTCCATTATCCATATATTGTTAGTTCTTCTATAACACACTTGTGTCCTAAAAACCACCACACTATTTTAAATCACCTAAAAAAAAACACAGGGCTCATAAGAAAAATGGGGTTGGGGAAAAACTCTCAAAAACTTTGTCAGCAGCACATTAAAAAGAGTAGCACAATTTTACACAGGTTAAATGGCTAAGAAATGCATAAATATCACAATAAATATAGCTCTTTACCTTGAAAAAGTTTGTTTGTGGAAGTAGGTGTTAGAAGGACTGCAGCTTGTTAAGTTATTGTGTAGTGATGGAAGGAGGGTTATCTGAAATTGGACAGAACATTATGACACCAAATTTGGGTGGATGTGGCTCCAAACACTCTGGTGCACTAAGGTAGCTGGTAGATGTTAGAGGTGTGTTTTATGTATTCCTATGCAGCTTGTTCGCCTGGGTACAGTTTATGCATTTCACTGGTACTTCTTGGGGTGTAACTGTGCATAACCAAATGCAAAAATTTGCATTATGCACAAATTTTTCCTTAACATATCAATTACATTAGAACAAACTCATGTTTACACAACAAATATTATAGCAGAACTAACTGTATTATTCAACACTTTACCTGTCAATTTTTTTTTATTTTAATAGATTTAGGGGATACGAGTGGTTTTTGGTTACATGAATTATGTAGCACTGAATTCTGGGCTTTTAGCGTACCCATCACCTGAATAGTATACATTTTACCCAATAGGTAATTTTTCATTACTCACCCTCTCTGCCTTCTGAGTCTCCAATGTCTGTTGTACCACTCTATATGGCCCTGTGTCATTTGCAGCAACATGGAGTGAACTGCAGACCATTATCCTAAGTGAAATATCTCAGGAATGGAAAAACAAACACCACATGTTCTCACTAATTAGTGGGAGCTAATAGATGAGTACACACAGGTACAAAATGATGTAAAGGACATGAGAAACCAAGAATGGGGGAGGAAAAGAGGTGGGGCGTGGGATAAAAACTTACCTATTGGTAAACTTACCTATTCTGGTGATGGGCACACCAAAAGCCCTGACTTAAACATTTATACAAGATATTCATGTAAAAAAAAAAAATTTGTACCACCTTAATATTTTGAAATGAACAGAGGAAAAAAATGTTATTCCATAGTCTTCTGGCTTCCATTGTTTTGGTTGAGAATCCATCAGTCCTTCTGCAGTTGCTCTCTGCCTAGTCAAAGCCCAAATTCCCAGCCTCTTGCCCTGTGGATTCACAGCTTCTTTCCATGCACACGGGTATGGCAAATACCTCATGGGGGCAGGGGGAATAGGCAGCAGCACATAAGTTTACTTCTTCACAGTTGTCTCCTCTCTGGAATCTGAGCCCCTTGGTCCTTGTTTCTAAACTTTGCCCTTTCAGACCATGGGATTGTACTGGCTTTCCACTGTTTTTACTCCCAGATGGTTACTTGTATTATACTGCTTCCCTTAACCCTGCCCACTTCTTTGTAAACAGTCCTTTATTAAACTTTCTTTAGTTAACTCTTTTGGGTTATGCCCTCTATTTCCTGCTGGGTCACATATACAACAGGTTTCTTTAATGTAGAACTACTGATGTCTTTTAAAATATTTATGTGTCCTGTGAGTTTTGAAAAAGGATCCTAGAATATGTATCTCTGAGCATTTTAGGACTGGGTTTTTTGAAACCTTATCTTTAGAAATAGTATTGCATGAATGTGGACTTGATGCTAAATGGCTGGATGACTTCTTAGAGTCTATAAACAGCAGTCAACGGAAGACTTCCAACCTGCCTAATGAAGGCTCTGATACCTAAGTCTTTCTTATCTCTCTTGCTGGTTTTTCCTCAAAGACTTGCTGCTCTGGTAGAGTTTCAAAGTATAGACTAGCAGTTAAGAACATGAAATTTGGAGGCAGATAGATCTACGTTCAAGTCTTTGCTGTATCTCTTTGGTAAATTAATCCTCCTGAGATTGTTTCCTCATTTGTAAAATTTCATTCATGGAACAAGTAGCTAATACTCAAGTATTGGCTTCCTTCTTACTGTCTTCTCTCTTCATGACAGCCAATTTAAATCGTTTAAGGAAGATGAAGTTGTACATTCCTTTCTGCCGTCTCATGCAGAACTTTAAAGGAAATATGAAATTGACTGTAAAATTGCCAGCCCATACATATCCTTTAAACTCAATTTTAAGTTTAAAAATTTGTTCTTAAAATTCTGGCTTTTGATTTATATCAGGAATGTTATACTGTACTTCTTCCACATACAACTTAATATATTAACTTTTATTTAGGTAAAAATAAATTTCTATAGCATTAGTATTATTTTAGTATAGCTTTTTTTTTAGTAAGTGTTTTAAGTATAGGGGTAAAATAACTTGGACTTTTATTCTTTTGCAACTCTTTCTTTTCCCCTTTTGGGCATGTGAAGGTAGTGATCAAGGTAAATACAGCTGATGATTCCTCCAAAGTGGAGCCTCATCCATCTAAATCATAATTTTAAAGATTTTGGTCATTATTCCATAGTGCCCGATTACTCTAAATATCTATTAATAGTTATCTTTTGTCCTGAGGGCAAACTTGCCAATGAAAACCCTGTCTTCCTTAAATGTCCAAATAGAATTGTCCTCCACATACACAACACTGACAAGGTCAGAAGTCACATGTCATTCCAAGTCTCTCCATCTTAGCTCCCCATTGTCTGTAGTCAAAATGCAAACTCTTCGGAATCTAACTTCCTTTCTTATCAGCTACTGGGAGAAGCTGACATACTGTCACACTTTCTGCTTATGAAACTCATTTACTTTGCCAACTAAGGAAGCTTATTTGTAGAGGTGAGGCATTTTTTATGTTTGTAAGTGTATATTTCTTCTTAAACCATAAGGGCTTTTGTGCTGGGGAAACTTAAGATATAATATGAAAAAATAAAATGAGAGGTATTGAGGTATGAGTACACCAGTGAAAGACCTTAGAACTTTTCTTCCAGTAAAATAAAGCAATAAAATCAGCACACTAAAGACAACACTAATGAAGTTTTATACATCTTAAATTAATAATAATGGATACTGTGCAATTACTTTCCATTTGCCACCCTTTTCTCCAGAAACTTATAAGTCATTCTCACGCCTGTAATCCTAGCACTCTGGGAGGCCGAGGTGGGTGGATCACTCGAGGTCAGGAGTTCGAGACCAGCCTGAGCAAGAGTGAGACCCCGTTTCTACTAAAAATAGAAAGAAATTATCTGGCCAACTAAAATATATATAGAAAAAATTAGCCGGGCATGGTGGCACATGCCTGTAGTCCCAGCTACTCAGGAGGCTGAGGCAGAAGGATTGCTTGAGCCCAGGAGTTTGAGGTTGCTGTGAGCTAGGCTGATGCCACGGCACTCACTCTAGCCTGGGCAACAAAGTGAGACTCTGTCTCAAAAAAAAAAAGAAGATAATATGCAAACTCAGTGGTATCTATATGACCTTGGGCAAATTAGCAAGAGGCATTTTTTTCCTGTTCTCTTTCCAAAAGTTAAATGTCTTCCAGATTCATTATAATTAACTGAATTATGAATCAAAATTAATGCTGATTTTTTCCTAGAAGCTGTAATTTTAGAGATACAGAATAACTTTGGATGCTCGAAATGATAAAATCTTGGTGACTTTCATTCATCTTATCCAATGCAGCTGAGTAGGCATAGTAATTTGTCAACTTATATAAAATTATGGTATGCTTACATTTATTTCTGTACATTTTTTGGTGCAAGCTTGAAAATTCCTGTTACGGTATATTTAACTTGTGTTGGTATTCTCAGATGGTGGGTTTGGGAATGGAATAGAGGTAAGCAAATAATGAAGAGCTGTGGTGATCTTTCCAGTGACCAACTAGGAAAGAGAAAGTTGAAGCAAAGAAAGTCTGAGCCTTAGATCTAGTGAATAGCTCTAAGGATGTAACTGTCTGTCGAATCAGTTTACTTCTGTCTACCCCTATGGACCGTCATCTTCCTAAATTAGACAGCCATCACTTCCTCTTGTACCTGCTTTCTCTGCTTTCAATCTTGGCCCATTCCATCCATTTTCATGCAATATCTAAAGTGATCTTTCTAAAATACAAATCATTCTGTCTGTCAATCTCTTGTCTAAAATCCTTCAACATGTCTTCATTGCTCTCAGGAAAAGGTTCAAGTTCTTTAACATGACTTACATAGGCTTAATGGTCTGGGCTCTGTGCACCTTATCTCTAAATATTCCTTCATTGCATGATTGTTCTAATATTACTACATTTAATGTTGTTATTATTGTCATTGTTTGCCACGTGTACTCTCAGTTCTTCCTCTGACCTATTCTTTTCTTTTCTAACTAATTTCTATTCTTCCTTCAGGTCCCAGTTGAGCCACTGCTACCTCTGGTGTCTTCCTGACCACTCCAAGCTGAGTTTAGGTTCCCTTTTAATCCCACTCCCAAATGCTCCCCTCACAATGCATATCACACTGTGTGGGTAATTGCCACTATTAGATTGTATTCCCCACCAGGTTGGAAATTCCATGAAATCCCAGGCTATGCTTGTCTTGGTCACTGTTGTATCCTCAATGCCTGCGGTCCCCAACCCCTGGGCTGCAGACTGGTACCATAGGTGGCCTGTTAGGAACCAGGCCGCACAGCAGGAGGTAAGCTGCCAGCAAAGCTTCATCTGTATTTACAGCTGCTCCCCATTGCTTGCATCACCACCTGAGCTCTGCCTTCCTCTCCCCCACCCCGCGCCGGACACCCCGGAGTCCATAGAAAAATTGTGTTCTGGGAAACTGGTCCCTCGTGCAAAAAAAAGTTGGGGACTGCTGCATGCCTAGCAGAATGCCTGGCGTGAACAAGGTGCCCAGTATTTATTTGGTAAATAATTGAATGAATGAAGGAGCTTGTGATTTCTGTGATGGGCTGACCCAAAGCCTTTGCCGTCTCAAATCCCCAAGTTATTTTGTACTGAGATCACTGTAAGACCCAAGAGGCAAAACTCAGGGCAGGAATAGGTAGCCCTGATTCATCAAATCTAAAACCTAGGGCACCTCCATGTTGAGGGCGAGGCTTGAGAAACAGTGAGTCTCAGGATGCAAAGCACCTACCATCAAGCAAAGTAGATTCCTAAATACTGTGTTGAAACTCTGGGGAAAGGAGATCCTAGAACATATAACCACACAGAAAAAAGGTAAGTAGAAAATAATAGCATAGTTTCCATTTCTACTAATTTATCATGTGTAAAATTCATTTAATTATGTCTATATTGTTTTATTTTACAAAATACAAAAGGGTTTTTTTTTGTTGTTGTTGTTCACCAGATCTTAGTGTTTTTCAATCCCAAATTCCCTGGAGGTGTTAAGGAACTGAACTGCATGGAGGTCTACAGTACTTCTTAATTCCAGGAATATAGAGCCTTAGCTTTGACTAGGATGACTCCAAGCCCTAAACAGTACATGCTTTCTGCCCGTCCTTCCTGCAAACACTGGAGGGCAGTGCAAAAGCAGGCTTATTGTCCCTGGACTTCTTTTATCTTTTCCAAGGTGTCATAAAAACTTCTACTTCTGCCCTGCCAACTGCTGTATTTTCTGTTCCTAGTCTCAGTTCCCTATTCTTCTAATTATCCCCAATAGAAATGGCACCAATTACTGAAATTGAAATCCTATAATTCTGTATTGTTCCCCAAAACAGTACATAAATAAATTTACACATATCAAAATTGTACAAGAGAAAAACTAAGATTTATGGTGATGTTACTGAAATGCAGTAATCCTCCACTTTTTGGGAGTTGTGGATTCTTTGAGAATCTGATGAGAGTTAGGGATCGAATGATGCATATATACACTCACAATTTTGCATACAATTTCAGAGGGCTCATGAACTATAAATTAAGGATCTCTGCTGAAATATCTTTACTGAAGGACTCTCCTAAGTTCTGAGATTTGCGTACTAGAGGATGAGAAGTATTAGAGATGCTTATGCCTATGAAATAAATTTCCAAAGACTACACCTCATCACAGAGTTTGATTATACGCTTTGACATGTGCTTTATTAATTTATGATACCGTCAGCCCACAGGCTACTAGGGAGTGCACAACGGGGTCATTTGGGATTTGCTTGAGAGTAGTTTGAGACCATTAGCTTTCTAATGAAAATATATGGATGTGCAATTAGAAAAATGAGAATTAACTAAATTTGGCTAAAAGGGGGAAGATTATGTGCTTTAAATTAATATTTCCAAAATGCCAGGACTTTTTATAAAAATATATAGCATTGCCCTCCCCTCTCCATCTCACCTTGTGCTGCCTCTGGCCCTACCCTCGTTCAACAATTCTAATATATTCTCCAATGGACTAGGGGGATTCTGGGCCGTGGGTAGCTGGAGCTCTGTTGTAGGAACCTCAGGAAGCTCAGAAGAGGAACAATGCTTAGAGGGTACTAATGCTAATGGCTACTCTATGGCCATGACAAGGTGCAAAAGCCACCCCTTCAACTGGCAGAGGGGCACAGTGGATCTCCAGGTGCTTACCTGAAGGAGAGGGAATTAGGAGACATAAATTGGGGCCCAAGAGGAATTAATGAGTTGTCTTCCAGTCAGTGACCCTTGGGATTTGTGCCAGGCTCCTAAGGGAAGGGGCTAATTTTCAGTGTGGCTCATTTTCAAGATTAAAATCACCAGAACAGAACTTCTCAAACCATGGATGTACTGTGCATTCATTAGCCACATCCTTCCCAAACACTTCGTTGATATTTCAAGCTGTCTACACTGCATTGGTTCCACAACGGAACTCATATTTGAAAATAACACAAATTTTTGACTTATCCATGGTTTCACAAAAATTGCTCTAAAAAACATTCGAAAGATAAGCACAAGCCAAAACATGAGTTCGAGAGAATGAGGATGTACCTTCACAGTAAAAATAAAACAAAAAGTGTCAAAGTGAAATGTCAGAGATATCAACTGTCAAACTTAGTACTTAAGGAAATTGGACATTTCATACTGAATAACCTATGTTATTTGAGGTCCAATAAAGCCCAGGCCTGGTGGCTGACCAGGAGCCAAGAATCTCATGATTTATGCCACCTCATAAGTTCATCAACAAATGTGGAAGGAACATGGACTTTAGAGACAGAACAGGGATAAATCTCACATCTGTCACTTATTATTTTTGTGATCTTGTTAGATCTGTGTGCATGTTCCCTGGTCCCCTGGTTCCCAGTGTCAAGAATGAGTACCGGTACTGAGTCGAGCCAATGACGGAGTGATCACAAATGGGAAGCACTATTACACATGACATTTAATGCAAAACAAAAGTATGCCTCAGAGGGAGAGAAGGGTTGTCCTCCGCAAGTGGAGAAGACCTGGAAGTCTGGACGCACACTGTTTTTTATATGCTCAGTATTTTGTCCCGCCTTTCTCCTGGCAGGGTTGGTTGGTGTTTCCCGCTTTTGGGGTGATTGACAGGTTGGGGTTACATAACAGATTATATAACAGGTTACATAAAAGGTTAGGTTATATAACAGTTTCCTTACTACACATGTGTCCTCCCAGAATCCTTCATGAAAACTCCACCCATGGTAAGTAGATGGTAATGAGCCCCAGGTCAGTTAAATGTCACTAAGAGCTCCTTATTGTGTGTATTCATTCATACCAGGGAACAGTTACTAGCCACAGTTTGGTTCCTAGCTACAGTTGTGTTCCTGCTCTCCACCCTTAGCCACTTCCTTGCCACCTGTTTGTCCTCCTTTTTTGACCTAACAATCTGGAGCTAATTTCTTAATTTCACTTTGCTGCAGTTTGCTATTAGAGATCCTAGCATAGTTCTTGGAATGCAGATTTTATTCCCTTCACTATTTAATCACTATTTATGGGGCCATGAAACAGAATATTTCCTGCTTTGATTTTGTTTTGACAATATAGTTGTAAAGGAGATACTGAACATACACTTTCAAACCTGATAAAATAACAAAATGTTTCACCAATGCAAAATGTCAAACATGAAGAACACCATAATAATTGATAGCAAGAGAACACAGCAAATTATTTAAAAAAAGATGAAGTATTCCTTTTGCCTAAATCTAATAAAATGCCATTTTATTAAATTACATTTTTATTCATGTAAGATAAATGTTTTATTGTTAAAGATGGTAGGAAAATATAAATAAAACATTTACAAAATAAAATAAAGCAAAATTATAGTTTAGTTCTAATGTCTCCAAACCTGTTTTGAAGAAAAAAAATCTCCAAGCCTATTTTGGATCTTTATTAAATCAACATCTATGGAACTGCTACAGGGCCCTCCACCTGTGGGCTTAATGCCCCCTGAATGGTATTCTTCCTCCACTTTGTCCCTACTAAAGCCTGCTCTTAGGAAAAGGAAAAGAAAGGATCTGACACTCAATTCCAGTAAATCTGGGTTAGTGAACTGAGAGCCAAGAGGAAGCTTAGCTTCCAGACGGATCTCTTGCATCTACCCAGGGTGCTGCAGCCAGGCAGAGCCTGTTCCTTCCTCAGAAGAGAATCTGTCTCCACCTGCTTACCAAAATATGGATACTTCTTTTTTATCGTTAGAGGTACCTTTGAAAAATGCAAATGCCTCTTGGGATAGGGAACCAAAACTCATGATAAAAGTGAAATGACTAAAATTAGTTAAATTCTTGGCAGTAACTTTGCTAGGTGTGAGGGAGGTGAGGGACAAAAAGAGCATAGACTATGAAGAGAAAGGGAGAGGGAGGAGGAAGAAAGAGAGCAAGAATCAATGGGAGCTCAAAAGAATATCTCCACTGGCTGTGGTTTTAAACTAGAATCTGGAGATTTGAAATTTTTAAGTCCTAGAAATAGACTATGATTTTAAAAAAAGCCCTCCCCCCGCCCCCCCCCCCCCGCCAAACACACACACACACACACACACACACACATACACACACACGAGACACAAAATGTACCTCCCATATCCACTGAGTGGTGGTTTGCAGCTATTTAACTAACATGCTTGGTATTGACTTCAGAGTCCATTATGGGCATCAAGGCGGCAGGCTGGATTTTTTTTTTTTTGACAGTTTGATTTTCAAGACTTTCCCATAGCTTTTAGTACTTTTTTTTTTTTTTTTTTTGGATTCATCTTCATTAGGGATTTTAAAAGCAAAGGTCTTTGCTTACATTGAAAGTGCTACTTTTTCTATCATCATAGTTCCTTGCTAATGGGTTTCTGAATTCCATTTTCATTATTTTATTTTTATAGAACACTACTTTCTTTATTTATTGCATTTGCCTTTGTAATATGTACAATCTGTTGGCTACATATAACAGGCTTTAAATACTTTTCCTGTTTACCATTAATAAAAAATGTTCGGTGATTCATTTGCCCTGCAGAATAAATTATTACCTTGTCCATGCCCAACAGAAAAATGGCATGTATTATCTCCTGATTATGCTCAGTAGCTATTTTGCTCTGATTTCTCTCTTTTCCTCTACACTAGTCAAGATATAATGTTCTTTGGTTACAGAGAGGAAACAAGCAGGGTGGTAAGGCTACTTAGACTTTATAAATTTAATAGTAATCATTTACCTACTTAAAAATAGTAACATAACACTTGACAGTTTACTGAGGACCTTCACTTATGTTACCTGGTTTGATTCCTGAAGGGTTACAAATGTGACCTACACAAGTTCATGTTTAGTAAAGCAACTGAGACCATCCCTCCTTTCCTTTAATCAGGCTCAAGTGTTTTCCATCTTAAGAACCAAAATCTGTTTCTCAGTCCCACATTCCCTTTAAGTTATGACACTTTTCTCCCTTTCAGAGATAAGCCACTTGAGAGTGGTCTGTACATCTTTCCCCACTTCCTCACTTCCCACTCACTCTTCAGCTCACTGGAATCTGAGGTTGGTGTCCACTTGTATTGGATGGATCCAGTAAAGATAATTGCAGCCCTCTGGTTGCTAAGTGCAATGAACACTTTTCTTCTTTTACTTGATTTCTCTCTCCTATTTGACATTATTGTTTATCCCTGCCTTCTTACAATGGACTTTCCCCTTGGCTTTTGGGACATCACCCTCTTCTGGTTTTCTCCTGCCTCTCCAGCAGTCTTCAGGGTCTCTTCAGTGACTCTTATTCCTGTGCTTTTTCCCTAAATGTTGACATTTCCTCAGGATGCCAGCTTCCATTCACCTCCCTTTCCTTTTTCTTCCCTTTTCTTCTCATTCCAGAGCAATCTTACCCATTTCTCACTGTTCCTCTATAGGTAGATGACTTTGTTTAAAAAAAAACAACAATAAAAATTATTACAGATATTTTTAAATATAAACAAAAACAGAGATAAATGCCCAGGTACCCATCACTCAGCTGCAACAATTACCAGTACTTTGCACATTTTGTGTGATCTGTCCTTCCCTATCATGTCATTACACTTGTAAATACTTCAACATACATTTCATGAGGGCTTTTAAAAATCATAACCACCATGCCATTTTTATACCTAAGCAGAATTAACAGTAATTATATAATATCATTAAGTAATGACATTAAATCCAGATTCAAACAAGGTGTTGATGATTCTTAAATAGATTCCCATTTCTAGTGTGCCAGCCCAGGCCTCTGTCTAGGGCTCCAAACCCAAGTATGTACCTCAACTCTGATAGCTCTACTCGGAGGCCTCACAGGTGCTTCAGACTCTTTATAATCTCTAACTTAACTTCCTTTGCCCCCCAAAGCTGCTCCTTATCTTATGCTTTCTTTCTCAGTATATAGTACCCCCCGTCCAGCCAATTGTTCATGCCAGAAACCTGGGGTTCAGCTTTGATATATCCATCTCACTCACCTCCCAAATCTAATGTGTTACTACATACTGTCAACTCTGTCTCCTGAATACATTTTCAGTCTATGCCTCCTCTCTGCCATTATCTTAGTTCAGGTCATAATTTTTTCCCTGGATTGCTGCAACAGCCTCCTAAATGTTTGCCATTTGTAGTCCTGACTCCTCCAAATAGTCTGTCCATTATAGCCAGGGATCTTTCTAACATGTAAGGAGAGAAGACAGCTCATTTTCAGGATAAATTATAACTTACAAGGCCTTCAAACCCTACTGCTTGCTAATATCTTCATCCGCCTTTTTCTCTTTCTCTCCTGATACTGCGTGCTCCAGCCATATGTTCCCCCGATGTTCCATGTTCTTACGTTGGGTGTATGCATATGCTGCTCCTTCTACTTGGAGTGCTCTTTTACTTCCTCTCCCAACCCTTTCCTGATTGATGTAAGCCCTACTTTTCATAAATTTGATTAAACAACACTTTAAGGAAGTCTTCCCTCACTCCCCAAGCCTGAGTGAGTGAGGTGCCTGTCCTCTGGGTGACTAGGGTACCTGCAGGTATCCGGTTCTGTCTCCATTTGTAGAATTTATTCCACAGATTTGTAATTGCCTTTTTATTTGCTGTCTTCTGTCTTACTAATGGTTGTAGTCTTAGCATCAAGAATAGTGTCTGGCATGAGACAAATACTCAGTAAATGTGAGTTGAACAAATGAAGTCTTCTAAGTCCCATGTTCTTTCCAGCATACCACGCTGTTTCTTAGCATTGTGAGTATTGCTATGTGATAGGCATTTGGTCTGGCATCCAGGCCTTAGAAAATTCAGTTGGATTTTCAGAAAATATTAATAGTTGAAACATGAAAATAAAGTAGTATAGAGTACAGATAATAAGCTTGTTCCTTTCTTAGGGCTTTTGTGATAACTATTCATTGTCCTTAGAATATTGTCCTGCATCTTTACCTAGTTGGCCCCTTGTCATTTAGACTTAAGTGTAAATAACATCCTCAGAAAGGTGTTTTCTGACCACACAGTCTAATGTAGTCACATAGTTACTATCACATGTCCGAATTTTAATTCTCTGCAAAGCACTTACTGTTTCTTCATTCATTTGTCTTTCTCTCTCTCTCCCCAAGGGGGACAAGAGACTTTTTCTATGCTTTTCCTTGCTGTATAGTAGGCACTCTATAAATATTTGTTGAATTAATGGAAAGATGAATGAATGAACGCCCGCTATAGAAATTGAGGTGATACGTTTCTAGGACTGGTGAGGGAAAATCCCGAGCCTATTTCCCGAGGAGTAATGGTTTTCAAAGTAAACAAAGCCTCTGTAGGTCCTGTTATTAGTTGGACATACAAACTTGTGTGTAATTTTTTTCTGTGCTATTCCTGATTTTCCTTTTCCGAAGAGGCTGTGGAGAGCTGTTGGATGGATGCTGTCCCTTAGCCCACCTTACTTAAGTGAGGTGATAAGCATGTGCTGGTATCTGCAGAACCCAAGGAGAAGCAAGCTCTGGGAGAGATGTAAATGAATAAGAAAAGTAATCAGGGAAACTTTTGAAAGAAACCTTTTGACAAAACAGAGGCAACAGTTTGCATACTTCAGCTTCAGAAACCCTGTTTGCAGAAGCTCATTATGAGGCTAACTGATTTAGCCCAAAGAACAGTCAGTGAAGTTAAAGTTAGATTGCTGGCTTTCTCCTCAACACTGCAGTTGTGTGGGGCTTTGGATAATAATGATCGTCACTGAGGGAGGGGAAGGAAGGCAGTGAGATGTGAAAGTACATTTCCAGGGAGAGGGCAGAAGGTCTGTTTCCAGAGTCAGGGTAGAGCCAATATCTCTGAGAGTGGGTATGAAGATTCGGATTAAACTACCCTTCCTCCTGACCCCTGTGAATAGAGTCCAAGCATGGTCTTAATATCACAGCACCCATTTGGTAGCCACAATAAACTCACAGCTGGAGCATTTACTTTTGAGGCCAGCCTTGAATTGAAACATTTGTTTCATCTAGTTCAGTGAAAATTGAATAAGAATATATGACTCTCCAGCTTCTAGGTTCGTGGGTCCTTAATGCCAGTGCTCAGCGAGACTTGCTGAAAAGGAGAAAATGAGCACACCAGAGACTTTTTCATGACGTTAAATATGTTCAATTTAAAGGACTCGTCTTTATTCTGGAAGGGACCCTTTTGCTGTTAATTTTTTTCTTTTGTGGAGTATGGTGAGAAGTATATTGCAGTTTTTGTATTAGTTTAGTCCTTGTTTAGGAAAAAATTTTAATTGTATTTGGGGATTTCAATAAAGGCCTCCTTGAGAAAGTGACTTTCAAGCAGAGACCTGAAGGATGAATAAAAACTGCCAGGTGAATGGTGTGAGGAAGACTGTTTCATTCAGGTAGAAGGCACCACATGTGTAAATCCATTGAGGAAAGATGGAGATGGACCATTGATTTTTGAATGTTGAACTAGCCTTGCATGCCTAAGATAAATTCTACTTGGCCATGTTGCATAATTCTTTTTATACATTGCTTCATTCAATTTGCTAATATTTTGCTGAGGATTATTATATCTATACTCATTTGGTCTACAATTTTCTTTTTTTGTATTATCTTTGTCTGGTTTTGGTATCAGGGTAATACTAGCCTCATGAAATAAGTTGATAAGTGTTCCTTCCTCTTGTATAGTACTTCCTGGAAGATAACATGTTAAATTTGTGTTAATTCTTATATGTTTTGTAGAATTTTTTAGTGAAACTAGCCAAACTTGGAGATTTCTTTTTCAGAAGGTTTTTAACTACAAATTCCATTTCTTTAATGGTTATAGGACTATTCAGGCTGTCTATTTCATCTCAGTTAAGTTTTGGTAGTTTGCATATTTGAGGAGTTAGTTCATCTCCTCTAAGTATTGAATTTACGGACATAAAGTTGTTCACAGTAAGCTCTTATTATCTTCTTTGGCTTTAAAATATTATAGTAAAATACACATAGCATGCAATTTACCATTTTAGCCATTTTTAAGTGTACAATTCAGTAGCATTTAGTACATTCACAATACTGCATAACCATCCACATTATCTAGTTCCAGAACATTTTCATAACCCCCAAAGCAACCCCGTACCCATTAACCCCACTTCCTCCTCCTCTTAGACCCCGGCAATCACTAATCTGCACTTGTGTGAATTTTCCTACTCTGGTTATTTCATAGAAATGAAATCACATGCTATATGGCCTTTTGTGTCTAGCTGCTTTTACTCAGCATAATGTTTTCAAGATTCATCCATGTTGTAGCATGTATCACACTCCATTCCTTTTTATGGATGAATAATATTCTATTGTTTGTATATCATATTTTATTTATCCACTCATTTGTTGGGGGACATTTGGGTTGTTTCTACCATTTGACTATTGTGACTAGTTCTGCTATGAGTATTCTTATACAAATTTTTGTTTGAACACCTGTTTTCATGTTTCTTATGTATATATTTAGGAGTGGAATTGCTGGGTCATATGGTAATTCTATGTTTAATTTTTTGAGGAAGTACCAAACTGTTTTCCACACCATCTGCACCATTTTCCATTCCCACTAGCAATGTGTAAGGGTTCTGTTTTCTCCACATCCTGGTCAACACATTCCATTTATTTTTATAATAGCCATCCTAGTGAGTATGAAGTGGTATCTTGTTGTGGTTTTGATTTGAATTTCCCTGATGACTAATGATGTTGAGCACCTTTTCATGTTTGTTGACCATTTGTATATCTTCTTTGGAGAAATGTCTGTTCAAGTCTTTTCTCCATTTTAAAATTGAGTTGTTTGTCTTTTTGTTGTTTAGTTATAACAATATTATATATCCCAGTTACTGGACACTTACCAGATATATGATTTGTAAATATTTTCCTCCATTCTGTGATTAATCTTTTCACTCTCTTGATGGTATTCTTTGAAGAACAAAAGATTTTAATTTTGATTAAATCCAGTTTATCTATTTTTTTCTTTTGTTGCTTGCACTTTTGATGTTACATCTATGAAACAGTTTCTAATCCTGAGGTTATAAAGATTATCATTATTCTTTTTTCTATGAGTTTTATAATTTTAGCTCTTACATTTAGGTATTTGAGCCATTTTGAGTTAATTTTTATA
Source organism: Eulemur rufifrons (assembly GCF_041146395.1). Classification (NCBI taxonomy): domain Eukaryota; kingdom Metazoa; phylum Chordata; class Mammalia; order Primates; family Lemuridae; genus Eulemur; species Eulemur rufifrons. Next base: position 59,776,213 of record NC_091010.1, on the reverse strand, counting down.
TATGGTATAAGGGATGATGTAAGGGTCCAACTTAATTCTTTTGTATATGGATAACCAGTTGTTTCAGCACCCCTTGTTGACAAGACTTTTCTTTCCCTATTGAATGATCTCAGAACTCTTGTTGAAAGTCAGTTGACTACAGATGTATGGCTTCATATCTGGACTCTCCATTCTATTCCTTTAATCTATTTATCCTTATGCCAGTTCCATACTTTTTAAAAATTACTATAGTTTTGGTGTAAGTTAGGAAATCAGGAAGTATGAGTCCTCCAACTTTTTCTTCTTCAAGATTGTTTTAGCTATTTGGGGTCCCATGCAATTTTATATGAATTTCAGGATAGGTTTCTCTATTTCTGCAAAAAAAGCCCTTGGGATTTTGACAGTGATTGCATTGAATATGTAGATAGCTTTGGGGAATATTGCCATCTTAACAATAGTAAGTCTTCCAATACATGAACATGGAATGTCTACCCATCTATTTAGGTCTTTTAAATTTCTTTTAGCAATGTTTTGTCATTTTCAGTGTAAATCTCCTTGGGTAAATTTATTGCTAAGTATTTTATTCCTCTTGATAATATAAAAGGAATTTTTTCTTTATTTCTTCTTAGATTGTTTATTGCTAGTTTATAGCAATTCAATGGATTTTCACATGCTAGTTTTGTATCATACCATTTTGGTAAACTTGTTTATTATCTCTAGTAGTTTTCTTTGTGGATTCCTTAGGGTTTTCTATATATATGATCATGCCATCTGAGAATAGAGGTACGTTTACTTCTTCCTTTCCCATTTCAATGACTTTTATTTCTTTTTCTTGTCTAATTACTCTGTAATTAGGACTTTCAGTGCAGTGTGAAATAGAAGTAGTAAAAGCTGTCATCCTTGTCTTATTCTAATTGTAGGAGGAAATCTTTCAGTCTTTAACCATTGAATATGATGTTAGTTGTAGGTTTTTCATAAATGTTGTTTAACTTGCTGAGGAAGTTCCCTTTTATCTCTAGTATATTGAATGTTGTTATCCTGAAAGGGACTGGTGGATTTTGTCAATTTTTTTTTTAACATCAATTAAAATCGTGGTTTTCCACTCTTTATTTTATTAATGTGGTATATTATATTGATTTGTTTTCATATGTTGAGCTACTCATGTCTTCCTGGGATAAATCCACTTTATCATGGTGTATAATTCTTTTAATATGCTTCTGGATTTGGTATGCTAGCATTGTGTTGATGATTTTTTGGTTCTGTATTCATAAGGGATATTGGTCTTATGTTGTCTTTGTCTGGCTTGGGGTCATGGTAATGCTGATATCATGGAATGAGTCAGGATGTATTTCCTCCTCTTCTATTTTTTTGAGAGTTTGAGAAAGATTAGTGTGAATTTTTCTTTAAATGTTTGGTAGAATTCGTCAGTGAAGTTATTTCTAATCTTTGGCTTTTATTTGTTGGGTGATTTGTGATTACTGATTCAATCTCTTTACTTATTATAGGTCTATTGAAAGTTTCTATTTCTTCTTGAGTCAGTTTTGGTAGTTTGTGTATTTCTAGGAATTTGTTCATTTCATCCTGGATATCTAATTTTTTGGCATACAATAGTTTATTGTATTTCCTTATAATCCTTTTTATTTCTATAAGTTCAGTAATAATGTTCCTACTTTCATTTTTTATTTTGTTAATTGAGTCTTCTCTCTTTTTCCTCAATTATTCTAGTCAAAGTTTGTCAATTTTGTTGATCTTTTCAAGGAATTAACTTTTGGTTTCATTGATTTTCTCTATTGTTTTTCTAATAGTCTATTTCATTTATCTCTACTGTAATATTTTTATTTCCTTTCTTTTGCTAGCTTCAGGTTTAGTTTGCTCTTATTTTTCTAATTCATTAAGATATATAGTTAGGTTATTGATTTAAGATGTTTTTTTCAAATGTAGGCATCATCAGCTATAAATTTTCCTTTAAGCACTGTTTTCACTGCATCCCCTATATTTTCATATGTTGTATTTTTATTTTCCATTCATCTCAAAGTATTTTCAGTTACTCTTGTGATTTCTTCTTTGACCTATTAGTTGTTTAAACCTTGATTATATTTTTAATGGCCATAGGGATATCCTCTATATTATTTCTGATATTGATGATTTATGTATTTTATCTCTTTAACATTCTCAGTCTTGGTAGAGGTTTATCAATTTTATTGATTTTTTTCAATGAAGAAGCTTCTGTTTTCATTGATATTCTTTATTGCCTCCCCTCCCCTCCCTCTGTCTTCCTCTCACTATGTCACCCAGGCTGGCCTCAAACTCCTGGGCTCAAGCATTCCTTCCACTTCAGCTGCTCCAGTAGCTGTGACTACAGGAGTCATCACTGCACTTGTCTTGATATTCTCTATATTTTCATGGTTTTTGTTTGTTTGTTTTGTTATTTTGAGGCAGTCTCACTCTGTTGCCCTAGCTAGAGTCTAGAGTGCAGTGGCATCATCATAGCTCACTGCAACCTCAAACTCTTGGGATCAAGCAATCTTCCTACCTCAGCCTCCCAAGTAGCTAGGACTACAGGCGTGTGCCACCGTGCCCAGATAATTTTTTCTATTTTTGGTAGAAATGGGGTCTCACCCTTGCTTAGGCTGGTCTTGAACTCCTGACCCTAAGGGATCCTCCCACCTTGGCCTCCCAGAGGTGTGAGCCACTGTGCCTGGCCCTTCTTTCATGTTTTAAATTTTACTTATTTCTGCTTTTATCTTAATTATTTCCTTCCTTCTGCTTGCTTTGGACTTAATTTGTTTGGGTTTTTTGTTTTTTGCAATTTTATTTTATTTATTTATTTTTTTGTTTAGCCCAGTGTTTCATAAATGTATTTTACTTTGGAACACTTTTTCTGTTTTGCATAACACCAATTTACATCCTGGGAAATGGTGTTTCTTGTAACATGCTTTTTTAAAAAAATTGTGATAAATATGACATTTATCATCTTACCCTTTTAAATTGTATAGTTTGGTATACAGTACTCACATTATTTGTTCTTTTTCTCTTTTCTTGAGATGATTATTTAGATTATTGATTTGAGACCTTTCCTATTTTCCAATGTAAGCATTTAGCAGTATAAAATTTCCTCTCAGTATTACTTTAGTTATGTCCCACATATTTTGATATGTTATATTTTCATACAGAAAAAAAAATAAGATACCTATTACATCATGAAGTCATCCGTATCTAGGCTATTGGCCCCTAGCTTCCCCAACTATGGCCCCTCTCCTTTATCCAAACCTCTCTTAAATATGGTTCCTAGAACATGGAATTCTGGGTTGGTCTAGCTGTTGCAGAATAGAGGTGGACTGTCTATTAATTCCTTTGTGTGTTCATTCATCCACCCATTCACTTATTCAATAGACATTTACCGAGTTCCTGCACCAGGCATTTTGCTGGTTAGGAATATAGAAATAATTAAGACAGACATATTGCTTCCCCTTATGACTGTATCTGGCAACGATGACAAATAATTAAACAAATGATTTCAAGGATCACCACTATCTTCCTTATTGTGGAAACTCTACTTCCCATTAACACAAAGGTAGGTTAACTTTTCCATGAGGTTTTTGGCTTTTTTCCAACAAGTTCTGCCATTTTCTACCCTACTTTTGAAACTGTTTGCCACCTTGAACCTAGGGTGATCTTCAACTGGTCTGTACTCAACAGGCTTTGAAGTTTGTTGCTTAAAACTGGCTTCTTACTGATTGGTTAGGGCTGTGGTTAGATATTTTGAATATCATCCCTGGCCTGAACTGTGACTGCAAACATCTCTGTCTGTCCCTTTCCATTGATCGCTCCTTTAGGATACAATCTGAGCCCGCAATAGAGAAGTATCTTATATTTGGGTGGAATGATCAATTTTTCTAGAGTACTGTCAGGACTTTTGATCCTTACCCAAATTCTGGACAGATATAAGCCCCAGTTGACAGATGAGGAAATTTTGAGATTCAGAGAGGCTAAGTTACTTGTCCAGTTGGGAAAATTAAGAACAGATACAGATTTCTAGACCCCACCTAGGCCTTTACTCTTGCCTCAATCTCACTTTCTCTTCATAGCTGACCATTAAATATGTTTTAAAGAGGACAAAGTCCAATTGCATAATAGATCTGCCTGTCTGAAACATGATGATTAGTGCTAATGGATGGGTATTACCTGGCATGCATGTGTTAGGTTTACAGTAAAGAATGTCTACTTTTTATTAACTGTCCTTTTAGATATATTAGTGACTGTCATACCTGAATTATAACAAAGAAACACTAGAGAAATTCAATGTGGGCGGCAAAATTCTTTGAAGAATAACTAGTTATAATTGGGGAGTCTGAACACATTTCAGAGTTGCACGTTTAATATGCAGTATGGTTAATTGCACTGTAATTACAGTATTTTAGAATGCCATGCTAAGTGTTTAATTCTTTTCAGGTTTGCCCTCCAATCAGTGGTCTGCCTTCATTTTCCAGATTGATGAAGTCTGCCTCAGAGAAGGGGGTAGGTAACAAGACTGTGCCTATGTGTCTAATCAGCTGGGCAAGTTGTAAAATGAATCTTTCCTATCTGGAATTTATATTTAATCATAGTTACGTCCTCTTTGTGAATGAGTGTTGATTAGTTAGTTGTAGGAATAGGAAAACAATAAGAGCTTTTATTTACCCAGATAAGTTATGCTGGAGTCATTATTTGGGTCTGATTGAGTTGATGGGGATATTTACATTACCTCAGCACACAGACCCACTTAATCTTATTCATAATGTTAATTATATACTCCAAGAGTTACTGCCATGCTCTTATTTATGGTGTTTACTATTAGGGTTTGTTTATATATGTGGTGATTGTATGGCTCCCCTCTCTTTCAGTGGACTATGCCCTTTTTATAGTTGCAAAATGCACCTCTACTCATAGAAACCTGATCCTCAGTAGCTTGTGTATAGTGAGTCTGATGACATCTAATTCAAAGAAGGAAACTCAGTTCAATTTCAGAGAGGTGGCTAAAACTACATAATTGAGCTGATTTTTAATTTTATTCATTTTTTATGGCCTTCATGTATCTGCATATGCTTTTTCAGTGTCTGGAGTTTTCTTTCCCTGCACACTCTCTGCAGACTGTTACTCATCCTTTGAGACCAGTCTTGAAATTCCATTCCTCAAGGAAGCACACCCTGATTCTACCAGAGAGAGTTCAACATTGCTTCTTTTTTCCCCACTACTGTATCTAGCATTAATACCATCACAGCCCCATCAGACTGTATTGCAATTATCTTTTGATACGTTTGCTTTTGGTAACAGATTGGTTTGTTTGAGTAGGGGCCATATTATATTCATCTTTCTTATCACCCGAGTCGGATAGTGCCTGGTACATGGTAGGTACTTAATAATTTCTCAATGTTGAATGACATAGATTATGCTTTTAAAAATAATTTTTAGGCCGGGCGTGGTGGCTCACGCCTATAATCCTAGCACTTTGGGAGGCCGAGGCGGGCGGATCATTTGAGCTTAGGAGTTCGAAACCAGCCTGAGCAAGAGTGAGACCTCGTCTCTACTAAAAATAGAAAGAAATTAGCTAGACAACTAAAAATATATAGAAAAAGTTAGCTGGGCATGGTGGCATGGGCCTGTAGTCCCAGCTACTCGGGAGGCTGAGGCAGAAGGATTGCTTGAGCCCAGGAGTTTGAGGTTGCTGTAAGCTAGGCTGATGCCACGGCACTCTAGCCAGGGTGACAGAACGGGACTCTGCCTCAAATAATAATAATAATAATAATAATAATCATAATTTTTAAAGACTTAATTTGTGTACCATAAATTCACTCTTTAAAAGTATACAATTAAGTGGTTTCTAACATATTCACCAAGTTGTGCAACTATCACCACTATTTAATCTCAGAATATTTTCATCACCTCAAGAAGAATTTCTTCTTTTCCCCAGCTCCTGGCAACTATTAACCTAATTTCTGTCTCTATGGATTTTCCTATTCTGGACATTTCATGTAAATGGAATCATATAATATGTGACTTCTTTCTCTTAGCATAATATTTACAAGTTTATCCATGTTGTAGAATATATTAGTGCTTTATTCCTGACAAATACTATTCCACTGTATAGATATGTCATAGTTTGTCTATCCATTTACAATTGATGGACATTTGCGTTGTTTTTACTTTTTGACTATTATGACTAATACTGCTATGAACATTCATGTACAAATTTTTGTGTGAACTATGTATTTTCAGTTCTCTTGGGTATATACATAGCAGTGGAATTTCTGGGTCATATGGGAACTCTATGTTTAACTTTTTGAGTCACTGCCAAACTGTTTTCCAAATGGTTATACCATTTTACATTCCCACTGGCAATGTATGATGCTTCCAATTTCTCCACATTCTGCCCAACCCATGTTACGGTTTATCTTATGGACAGTGGGCATGAAGTGGTATTTCACTGTGGGTTTGATTTGCATTACCTAATGACTTATGGTGTCAAGTATCTTTTTGTATGCTTATTGGCCATTTTTTACCCTAGCTTCTTTGTTTTTCTTCAGTTTGAATATGATATGTCTAAGTGTAGATTTTTTACTATTTGTCTGGGTTGGTGTTCTCTAAGCTTCCTGGATCTATAGTTTGGCTTCTGTCATTAGTTTTCAAAAATCTTCAGTCGTTATTACTTCAAATATTTCTTCTGTTTCTTTCTGTCTTTCTTCTCCTTCTGGTATTCCAGTTATACCTTCCTATTACATCATTTGTAATTGTCCCACAGTTCTTGGTTATTATGTTCCTTTAATTCATTTTTTCCTCTACTTTTTCAGTTTAGGAAGTTCCTGTTTACACATCATTGGGATCATTTATTCTTTCCTCAGTTGTTTCCAGCTTACTGATGAACCCATCAAAGGCATTCTTCATTTCTAATGCAGTATTTTTTATTTCTAGCATTTCTTTTTGCAACTTTCTTAGAGTTTCTATCTCTCTGCGTATATTACCCATCTATTCTTGCATGTTGTATACTTTTTTTCATTAGAACACTTAGCATATTAGCATAGTTACTTTATTTATTTGTTTATTTATTTTTAATTTTTTTCTTGAGAGACAGGATCTTGCTCTGTAGCCCAGGCTAGAGTGTAGTGGCACAATCATAGCTCCCTGACTGCAGCCTCAAACTCCTGGGCTCAAGTGATCCTCCCACCTCAGCCTCCTGAGTAGCTGGGACTCCAGGTGTGTGCCACCACACCTGGCTAATTTTTCTTAACTTTTGTAGAGACAGGGTCTCCCTATGTTGCCGAGGCTGGTCTCAAACTCTTGGCTTCAAGTGATCCTCCTATCTCAGTCTCCCAAAGTGATGGATTACAGGTATGAGTCACTGTGCCCCAGCCCATAGTTACTTTAAATTCTTGGTCTGGGCCGGGCGCGGTGGCTCACGCCTGTAATCCTAGCACTCTGGGAGGCCGAGGCGGGTGGATTGCTCAAGATCAGGAGTTCGAGACCAGCCTGAGCGAGACCCCGTCTCTACTAAAAAAAAATAGAAAGACATTATATGGACACCTAAAAATCTATATAGAAAAAATTAGCCGGGCATAGTGGCACATGCCTGTAGTCCCAGCTACTCGGGAGGCTGAGGCAGTAGGATCGCTTAAGCCCAGGAGTTTGAGGTTGCTGTGAGCTAAGCTGACGCCACGGCACTCACTCTAGCCTGGGCAACAAAGTGAGACTCTGTCTCAACAAAAAAAAAAAAAAAAAAAAAAAAAAAAAAATTCTTGGTCTGATAATTTCAAAATCTGAGTCTGGTTTTGATGTTTACTCTGTCTCTTTAAGTTGTGTGTTTTTGTCTTTTCATATACTTTGGAATTTTCTATTTAAAGCTGGACATGAGGTACTAGGTAAAAAGAACTGAGGTAAGTAGGCCTTAGTATGAGATTAATCTGACTAGAAATTAGTTTGTATTTACTGTTTGTCATAGCTGTATGTGTCAGAAGCTAAAATTTTTTCTGGTGTCCTTGTTTTTGTCTCCCCTGTTGCCTGTGCGTTTTACTAAGGACTTCTTCTTAAATAAAGTTTGAGACATGGAGTTCTTTCAGATGTAATCTGGTATTATACAGAAACCCTAATGTAGATGTGGTGGTAAGATGTGGAGAGAGGGGAAGTGTTCTATAGTCTTATGATTAGTTCTCAGTCTTTTAATGAGCCTGTGCCCCTGGGCTGTGACCTTTATAAGTGTTCCTTAGTTTATCCCCTGTAGTGAGACAGGAAGTCTGAAAGGTACTGGAGTTGCCTATTTCTCTTCCCTAACTCAGAGGCTGGAAGGGACTGGTGTTGGTTATTTTTTCTTCCCCCATGTGGAAGGCTAGAGCAGCCTGGAGTTGGGTATTTCCATTCCCCTGGTCAGGTAGGCTCTGGTAAAACTCCAGTGGGTTAGGCGCTGGTAAAATAGTTTCTCTTGAGGGCAGGCCTTATTAAGGATAAGAGAATGCTCTGGGCATATTTCAAAATGACTACTTTTCTTCTCCTTTTGCTGGAAGTATTAGGGAATTTTTCTCCAATATCTATTGTAATAACCTTGTAGGGCTCCTAGAGGTAAAACTCACAAAAGTGTGGGCCCTCCCCATGTCTGGGTTCCCCTGCAGTTTTTAACTGTCAAGCTTATCCAGTCAAGCTATTATCTAGTGATAATAGCACCTGGAAGTAGGGCAGAGGAGGAGCTCTAACCCCATTCTACCTCCTCCAGACGCTGCTAAGCTGCCATCTTTACTGTGATTGAGGGGCTGTCAGTTTTTAAAACTCCTATACAGTTGGAGGGAGAGAGAGATAGGAATAGGATATGTTAAAATGCCACAAAAGTCATTGTTCTTACCAAGAGTCAGTCATTTTTCTTAAATAAATGCTCACCAGATTGTTACACATGTTTGCTTATTTTCCAGAGTTCTGAAAAAGTTGACGTAGACAATTTTTGCCAGTGTTCTCATTGCTTTTAAGGAGAGGATTTCCAGAGTTTGTTACTCTTATATTTCTACTGATGTTACTCCAGATTATTCTTAATAAATGAATATTGTTAACATGCTGCATAATTTGCAAATAATACAAATTTTCATTTCTTATAGAAAGGGTTGGCACTAATACTAATCAAAAATGGATTTTCTAGGCCGGGCACAGTGGCTCACACCTGTAATCTCAGTACTTTGGGAGGCCAAGGTGGGAGGACCCCTTGAGGCCTAGAGTTTGAGACCAGCCTGGGCAATACAGCAAAACTCTGTTTCTATGAAAAAATTTAAAAATTAGCCAGATGTGGTAGCATACACCTGTAGTCCCAGCTACTTGGGAAGCTGAGGCAGGAGCATTGCTTGAGCTCAGGAGCTCAAGGTTACAACAAGCTATGATTGTGCCACTGTATTCCAGCCTGGGCAAGAAGGAGACCATATCTCTAAAAAAAAAAGTGATTTTGTAAATTTTGTAAGTTGTCAGTGTATCCTGCTAATTGTATTATATTTAAGAGATTAATTGCTTGATGATGATCTAAATACTTGCTCTGCATATATGTACACACACACACATGTACATATTAAACTATGTTAAAGTATTAAGAAACTTAATAGCTAAATTTTTAAATGACATTAATTGCTCAGAAACATCCTTTCTTTTTAGCACTTTAATATAGCAAAATTGGGACTTTCATTAAAAATGTTATAAGGCAACAATGAGATTTCATTGTTTCTCATTGTTAGACATTACCATCAAAATATTGTGACTATACTTTTCACTTCTATATAGATGTTTTGACACCCTGTGCCCAGCTTTTCAAGGAGGTTTTCAGATGTGTATTTTTCAATTCTGATATTTCCACTGTTAGGTCAGAAAAATATTCCAAGCTATAATGCTTTTACCTCTGTTATTTGGGTACTTATAGACTCCCTACAAAATTACTTCTTTGACTTCAAATTGATATAGAAATACACAGATTTCAAGAATGAATGTTCCATATCATGTGTTTACTGCAGTTTTGAGAAAGAAATCTAACATAGAATATCTTATTCAGACACAAATTGCATCACTGTTATCAAAGTTACTCAGTTTCAAGGTCTCATTTTTTCCATATCTGTAAGGCTTTTATGTAGGTGAGTAGATAGGTAATGTACATATATATATTGAACAGTATGTAGCTTAAAACATAAGGTAAGTCAATGTGAAAATATGGAAAGATCTCCAAGATAAATTGTTAAGTAAAAAAGCAGATTGTAAAATAGTATAAATGAACCATGTTTATAAAAATGTGTATAGAAATATATGTTAACATTTCCAGAAGAATATCTATGAAATATGGTAATAGTTATGCTTGAGCAGCAAACTCTAGTTTGGGGTAAGAGGGAAAGACTTAACTTTATTACTATATTTGAACAATAAAGAACAAATCATGCTTTCATAATTTGTTTTAAAAATCTATTTCCAACCTGGCATATGAACAACAGATTAATAAAGTAATTCTAGAACTAAGCTATCTCCTAGAGAATCATCTAATTTTTATAACATTGGAACATATAATTTTCCCCTTTATTTCACATTCTTCTTCATATATACAATTCTCATTTTATGTTTTCTTTTACCCTAAAAAGCCCCTCTCTTCTTTTCTTCTTTATCAAGTCATAGACCAACTGTTTTTTAAAGAAGAATTGTTTTCACTTTTAAAAGTTTACCATTTGTAACCTTTTTTTTTTTTTTGAGAGAGAGATAGGGCCTTATGTTACCGAGGCAACATAGAAGTCCTGAACTCAAGCTATCCTCCTACCTCAGCCTCCCAAGTGGCTGAGATTACAGGTGCAAACCACTGTGCCTAGCCATTTTGACCATTTTTAAGCATACAGTTCCATGGCATTAAGAACATTCACATTATAGTACAACCATCACCACCATTGGTCTCCAGAACTTTTTATTGTCCTAAACTGAAACTCTGTACCCATTAAACAATAAAGATCCATTTTTAGGATATGGAAATTTGTCTGTAAATCATGTAAAATAAATTGGAAAAAATATATGGAAAAATAAGAATAGACTTTTGGTGTCTTTCACTTTAAAATACTGCTTTCACCTACCTGTTCTTATCTGAAGAGTTTTTGACTCCATACAGGTTGAATGTTTGTGTTTATTAGTGCTACATTAATTAGTGGAATACAAAAGAAAAGTTGCAGAGTTGCTACTTATCATGAATATAATGGAAGTGCATCCCCATGAGAGCCATATTTGGGTGTGTATTTCACTAGATTGGATGCTTTTCATGATTAAAAAGGAGGCATTTACCTTTGGACCTAGAGAAGTTAATCAGATGAATAACTGAATAGTTATCAAATATAATTATTGAAAGATGGTTAATAATGCTATTGTGGGACTTTCGGTATTAGGAGAGAGGGGAGCAAAGGGGAGGATAAGGAGTACCTCAGACTTTAAGCGCAGTGGAATGTATGTTCTGTTCTGTGGAGTAACCTAAGCTCTACCACAGTCAGTAAGTTGGAGCAGATAATGAAGGGGTGGATTTGCTTCTGAGCATGAGAGTTCTCTGATTACATAGGAAGTGCTACTTTTGAAGGGTGCCTTCAAAAACAAAGGGCTCATTGGTTTTGCAGCTAAGTGAGCTGCCATTCCTAGCAGAGATGGCCCGTAAATAGCAAAGGAAAATGGCAAAGATATGCTGTGAAAAACATGAAATGCAGTTTTGCTTTCTGTTCCTTCCTCCTTACCCACTTCCTCCTTTTTCATGTCTTCCCTTTCCCCCACTAACATACACACTCAAAGACCTTAAATCAATTGAATAGGGCAGGAAACTTGGGTTTTAGTTTGGGTTCTGCCATGGAGTAGCTAAGTGAATGACAATATATCATTTAATCTCTGTGGGTCTTATTTTACTCTTCTGTAAAATTAAGAATGTTCGACAAAATGATGTTTTAGGTTTTTTCAATATTATTATTCTGTTGGTTCTATAAGTAAAAGGAATTTGGAAATTTAAGTAGATGATTTGTAATATTGGTTATTGTAAAGAACAAATAACTTGGTGTGTGTGAATCTTTAAAAATAATAATGTAGTGTCCCAGCCGTATAATCTGTACAACAACACTAATGATTATACATGTCTACTCATGTGATGGGCTAGTGGTATATATATGTGACAACCAGAGCCACTGTAATTTTTCTGTAGAAAAGAAAAAATCACAAGTTCTTTGGGAAGTTACATGTTTACCTAACTGGGACGCACTAATCTGACTCTTCAAGACAAATGTTAAGAGTATTAAACCAGTGAACCTCTTTCCGTCTTGAACCCCACGCTTACATATATGTTGGCCTCATATAAAGCAATGTCTGTCACTGAAATAGCTGGAATGCCAGAAAAGAAAACACATGTTGCAGGGTTGAAAACAGTTCCAAAAATAGTGTATTGGACTCTCTGATGCTACATATTACATATTACTTCATCAATAGTTTCACTTATTTACTCTTCCAGTTTTTCTCCAGCATTGAAGATCAATTTTAATAAAAATGGGTAGCTACTAAATTTGAGGAATTGTATTTTAAAAACCCAGCTTTCTGTTGAATTCCCTTTGGCATTTCAATAGGTACACTTAAGTTAGAAAAGCATATTAATGAAGACATACTTAGGTATTAATATAGTGCTAGACTGAGTACTGAGCATTATAAAAGAAAATCACTTACAAAAACAGTTCTTGTCTTCAAGGTGCTTATGACTTTGCTGTAGAAGTAAGAAATACAAAACATTTTAAGTATTGTGGCAACTTGGTTTTCATGTGAATTAAACTCTTCAGATCATAGTAAACACCACAATAGTGAGGAAAAATAAACTGAGCAGTTTCAAGCAGCATCAGAAAGCCCTTGCCCGAAGGCATATGAATGCTATTAATGATTCTGTTTTTTACTCACAAGGTTAGTATTCTCTTTAAAAAACAATATTCTAAATAGATTTTTAAATAAACTTAATTTTTAAGTTTCTAAGAACAGTTTTAAACTCATGAGCATTCCCATGTATTTTACACAGTTTCCCTTATTATTAACATATTACATTAATTAGTATGGTTCATTTGTTACAATTACTGGACCAGTATTGACACATTATTATGAACTAAATTCTATACTTTATTCATATTTCCTTAGTTTCTTACCTAAATCCTTTTCTTGTTCCTGAATCTAATCCAGGATACCACATTACATTTAGCTGTCTTGTCTCCTTAGGCACTTCTTGGTTGTGACAGATTCTCAGACTTTTCTTTTTTTGATGAACTTAACAATTTTGAGGAGTACTGGTCAGGTATTTTGTAGAATGTTTCTTAATTTGGATTTGTCTGATGCCTTCCTCATGATGATAGATTTTTGGGAGGAAGACTACAAAGGCAAAGGCCATCTCAGATAACAGACCAGAAAATATATGTGTACATACACGTATCTATACATATTTCAATATGTAACCATCTGTATCTATATTATAAAGTTAAATGAGTTTATTCTGACGTGTCTCTCTCTAGTCCATTATCACATGGACCATCCTAGCCTCCTCCCCTTGCTTATTTGGAAACTCCCACTCTAAGAGTTAGAAACCTGGCTTCTACCAACTGCCATTCATTTATTTAATTGTTTGATTCCAGTATACATGTATATCAGTATCTGAATTGTTAATATATAACCCTGTGGCAAACAACTTTATCAACTCTTGTATAGTGATTAAGTACAGTATCTTTAGCTTTTAATTTTACAGACTGTAAATTTTATGGTGATTTCCAAAGTTACATAAGTCATGTTCTGTGGTGCACAGGTATATGCAAACCTACCCTTAAAGACCAAGGAAGCTGAGATGTTGAAGAAAGAGGCTCGTAAATCCAGTTTCTCAAAAATAAATATTTAATAGAGACCTAAGAACAGAAGTGATGTCTCAGGTGGCTGCAAGATGGTGAATCCCTGCACCTGCCCTCCAGAAACTATCCTTTATATAGCAAGCTTCTAGCATAAAGACGTGTCTGGCTGGTCACATCCCATACTTTTTTGCCCAAACTCGTGACCACTGGGGAGATTAGATAAGCATTTTTATATAACTGATAGGGGTTATCTATGCTGTAGGCATTGTTTAAAGACCTTGCTGCAAAAACTATGCAGTAGTCAAACACAGGCGGTTTTGTTCAAGATGGTGTCACTCTTGACATGCAACAGCTGTTTTCCTACAGGTCAGCACCTCCCCCCTCCCCCCACTCCTTTCCATAAGGTTGTTTTAAACATTTGTGATGCAGGAAGATTGTTTTGTGAGATTTTACATTCCATCCTGGGATTCCCCCAACATGCACAATGATTTTTTTTTTAATTTTGAAAACATTGAAGTTTATTCTTTGGAAGTAAAGTTCACTGAGTTTTGACAGATACATAGCGTCATGTATCTACAGTTCCAGAAATCATACAGAATAGTTTCACCACTTTAAAAGATCCATTGTCCTTCAGCTATTTAACCCCTGCCTTGCTGAATTGCTGACAATCACTGATCTTTTTACTGTCTCTGCAGTTTTGTCTTTTCCAGAATGTCATATAATTGAAATAATACAGAATGTAGCTTTTTCAGACTGTCTTCTTTTACTGAGTGATATGTATTTAAAATATATTTATGTCTTTTTATGGCTTTATAGTTCATTTATTTTTCTTGCTGAATAATACCCCATTGTATGGATATACCACAGTTTGTTTACTTATTGTCCAAGAAGGACATCTTGGTTGCTTCTGTAAAAAAGCTGCTATAAACATTCATGTGTAGGTTTTTGTGTGAATGTAAGTTTTCAAATCAGTTGTGCAAATACCTAGGAGCATGATTGTAGGATTGTATGGTAAATCTGTGTTTAGCTTTGGAGGACAGTGCTTAACTGTCTGTATCACAAGTGCTGTATCACTCTGTATTCTCACCAGCAATGCATGAAGGTTCCTGTTGTTCTGCATCCTTGCCAGCAATTGGTATTGTCAATTTTTTTATTTTAGCCATTCTAATAGGTATTTGGTTGTATCTCATTTTTTTGAGAATCAAATCTTGATTATCCTAATTTTTTTATTTTGATAGGTTTAGGGGTACAAGTGGTTTTTTGTTACATAGATGAATTGTATAGTGGTGATGTCTGGGTTTTTAGTGTATCCATCTCCTGAATAGTGTACATTGCACCCGATAGGTAGTTTTTCTTCCCTCACCCCCTCCCCTCTTCCCCCTTCTGAGCCCCTAATTTCCACTGCTCTGTATGCACCTGTGTACCTGTAGCTTAACTCCTACTTATAAGTGAGAGCACATGATATTTGGTTTTCCATTCCTGTGTTACATCATTTAGGATTAGTGTACTCCAGTTCTATCCACATTGCTGCAAAAGACATTATTTCATTCTTTTTTTATGGCTGAGTAGTATTCCATGGTGTATATATACCACATTTTCTTTATCTACTCCTCAGATGATGGGCACTTAGGTTGATTCCATATCTTTGCGATTATGAATTGTACTGTGATAAATATACAATTCCAGGTATCTTTTTGATATAATAACTTCTTTTTCTTTGTGTAGATATCCAGTAATGGGATTGCAGGATTGAATGATAGATCTACTTTTAGTTCTTTTTTTTTTTTTATGTTTTTTAATTTTTTTTTTAAAGGCTGGTCAAGTATACTTTTAGTTCTTTGAGAAATATCCATACTGTTTCCCATAGAAGTTGTACTAATTTACATTCCTACCAACAGTATATAAGCATTCCCTTTTCACTGCATCTGTGCAAACAGCTATTGTTTTTTAACTTTTCAATAATGGCCATTCTGACTGGGGTAAGGTGGTATCTTGTTGTGGTTTTAATTTGCATTTCTCTGATGATTAGTGATGTTGAACATTTTTTCATGTTTGGCCATTTCTATATCTTCTTTTGAAAAATGTCTGTGTTGTTTGCCCAATCTTTAATGGGATTGTTTTTTCTTGCTGATTTGAGTTTTTTTGTAGATTCTGGATATTAGTCCAGATATATAGTTTGCAAATATTTTTTCCCATTCTGTAGGTTGTCTATTTATTCTGTTGATTGTTTTTGTTTTCTGTGCAGAAGCTTTTTAGTTTGATTAAGTCCCATTGATTTATTTTTGGTTTTGTTGCATTTGCTTTTGAGGCCTTAGTCATGAATTCTTTGCCTGGACCAATGTCCAGAAGAGTTTTTTCTAGGTTTTCTTCTAGAATTTTTATGGTCCAAGGTCTTACATTTAAGTCTTTAATTCAAATTCAGTTAATTTTTGTATATGGTGAGAGCTAGGAATCTGGTTTCATTCTTCTGCATGTGGTTATCCAATTTTCCCAGCACCATTTATTGAATAGAGTGCCCTTTCCCCAGTGTATGTTTTTGTCTGCTTTGTTGAACATCAGTTGGTTTTAGGTATTTGGCTTTATTTCTGGATTCTCTATTCTGTTCCATTGATCTATGTGTTTACTTTTATACCAGGGCCATGCTGTTTTTGTTACTATTGCCTTGTAGTATAATTTGAAATTAGGTAATATGATGCCTCCAGATTTTTTTTTTTTTTTGGCTTGGGATTGCTCTGGTTATTTGGGCTCTTTTTTGATTCCATATGAATTTTAGGATTGTTTTTTCTAGTTCTGCAAAAAATGAGGTTGATATTTTAATAGGTATGAATTGCACTGAATCTGTAGACAGCTTTGTGCAGTATGGTCATTTTCACAACATTGATTCTTCCAATCCATGGGCAAGGGATTTTTTTCCATTTGTTTGTGTCATCTATTATTTCTTTCATCAGTGTTTTGTAGTTCTCCTTGTAGAGATCTTTCACCTCTGTGGTTAAGTATATTCCTAGGTATTTTGGGTTTTTTTTGCAGCTATTGTAAATGGGATTGAATTCTTGATTTGATTCTTGGTTTGGATGTTATTGGTGTGTAACATTGCTATGGTATCTAATTTTTGTTTACTTACAACTTTATTACCATTTGATGAAAAGACTTTCCTTTCCCTGTTGAATTTCATTGGTACCATCATTGTAAGTTAGTTGACCATTAAGTATAGGTCAATTTCTGGATCCTTTGTTTTCATCCATTGGTGTGTGTGTCCTTAAACAATTCTTTAATTATAATATCCCTTTATAGCAAGTCTAGAAATCAGATAGTGTAAGTCATCCAACTTTATTCTTCTTAAAGATTGTCTTGAGTATTCTAGGTCCTTTGTATTTCCATATAAATTTTAAAATCAGGTTTTCAATATCTAGGAACAGTCTTCTGAGATTTTGATTGAAATTATATTCAATCTGTTGATCAGT
Source organism: Eulemur rufifrons (assembly GCF_041146395.1). Classification (NCBI taxonomy): domain Eukaryota; kingdom Metazoa; phylum Chordata; class Mammalia; order Primates; family Lemuridae; genus Eulemur; species Eulemur rufifrons. The sequence continues at coordinate 59,758,920 of NC_091010.1, read as the reverse complement.
TTAGGGAGAACAGATAACAATATTAAGTGTTCCACAACATGAATGTTGTATATCTCTTCATTTATTTAGGCTTTCTTTAATCCCTCTCAGTGGTGTTTTATAGTTTTCATGTGAAAGTTTTGCTTTTTTTTTTTTTTTTTAAATCAGCTTTTTTTTCAGAGTAGTTTTAGGTTCATAGCAAAATTGAGTGGAAGGGAAATCCAGGGATTTCTCTTACACCTTCTGCCCCTACACATGCAAAACCTCCCTGATTATCAGCATCCCCCACCATAGTGATATATTTGTTAATGTTAATGAACCTACATTAATAGATACATCATTATCATGCAGAGTCTATAGTTTACATGAGGGTTCACTATTGGTGTACAGTCTATGCATCTGGACAAATGTATGATGACATGTATCCACCATTACAGTATCATACAGAGTAGTTTTTACTGCCCTAAAAATTCTCTGTGCTCTGCCTATGCATCCTTCCTCTCCCCTTTTACCTCTGGCAACCACTAATCTTTTTACTTTTCCTGTCTCCATAGTTTTCTCTTTTCCAGAAATTTCATATAGTTAGAATCATATATAGCCCTTTCAGACTGGCTTCTTTCACTTAGTAATATGAATTTAAGTTTCTTCCATGTCTTTTCATGGCTTCTTAGCTCATTTCTTTCTAGTACTAAATAATAGTCCATTGTCTGGATACACCACAGTCTATTTAATCTATTCGCTTATTGAAGGGCATCTTGGTTGCTTCCAAATTTTGACAATTATGAATAAAGCTTCTATAAATATCTGTGTGCAGGTTTTTATGAGGACATGTTTTTAGCTTCTTTGAGTAAATACCAAAGGGTGAGATTGCTGGGTTGTATAGTAAGAGTATGTTCAGTTTTGTGAGAAACTGCCAACCTGTTTTCCAAAATGGCTGTGTCATTTTGCATTCCCACCAGCAATGAAGAGAGTTCCTGTTCTGCATCCTTGCCAGCATTTGGTGTTGTCAGTGTTCTGGATTTTGCCCATTCTAACAGGTATATAGTGGTATATCATTTTAATTTGCATTTCTCTGATGACATAGGATGTGGAGTGTCTTTCTATATGCCTATTTGCCATCTGTATATCTTCTGTGGTTGTCTGTTTTCTTGTTGTTGAGTTTTAAGAGTTCTTTGCTTATTTTGGCTAACAGTCCTTTATCAGATAGGTCTTTTGCAAATATTTTCTCCCAGATCGTGACTGTCTTTTCATTCTCTTGACAGAGTCTTTCACAGAGCAGAAATTTTTACTTTTAATGAAGTTCCAGTTATCAATTCTTTATTTCATGGAGCATGCTTTTAGTGTTGGTTTTGTCATCACCAAACCCAGGCTCATCTATATTTTCTCCTATATTATTTTCTGGGAGTTTTATAGTTTTGTGTTTTAAATTAAGGTCTATGGTCCACTTTGAGTTAATTTTTATGAAGGATGTAAGATTTTTTGTCAAGATCCATTATTTTTTGCATGTGAATGTCCATTTGTTCCAGCACCACTTGTTGGAAAGACTATCGTTTCTCCATTGTATTGCCTTTTTTCCTTTGTCAAAGACCAGTTGACTCTTGTTTATTTGGGTCAATTTCTGGGCTCTCCATTCTGTTTCATTGACTTATTTGTCTATTCTTTCACCAATGCTACACCAATGCTTGGGGACATTCTACATAGTTCTCAATTTTAGAGGGAAAAGAATTCAATCTTGCACCATTAAGTATCATATTAGCTACAGATTTTTTTTTCAGATGACCTTTATTATGTTAAAGAAGTTCCCTTCTGTTCCTAGTTTGCAAATTAAAAAACAATCATGAATAGATGTTCAATGCCTTTTCTGCATCTATTGAGATGATCATATTGTTTTTGATATTTGTTAATATGGTATATTGATTTGTTTTTGAATGTTAACCTTGTCTTGCATTCCTTTTTGCATTTGGTTTTTATATGTCATTTGATTTGGTTTTGATATATCATCTTTTTAATTTTCTCTGGGTTCAATGCTAATATTTTCTAGAGGATATTTTGGTGGTAAAATATACATAATATTTATTTTAACCATTTCTAAGTATACAATTTATCATTTTAATAATTTCTAAGTAAACAATTCAGTGGTATTAAATACCTTCTGTGTCTGGCTTATTTCACTTAGCATAATGTTTTCAAGGTCCATTCATATTGTAATATATGCCAAAACTTTATTTCTTTTTATGGATGAATAATATTTCATTGTATGTTTACACCACATTTTATTTATCCATTCATCTATTGATGAACACTAGTGTTGTTTTCACCTTTTGGCTATTGTGAATAATGCTGCGAGGAACATGGGCATACAAATGTATGTTTGAGTCCCACTTTCAATTCTTTTGGATATATACCTACGAGTGGAATTGCTAGGTCATCTGGTATTAAATGTTTAACTTTCTGAGGAGCTGCCAAACTGTTTTCCGCAGTTGCTGCACCATTTTACATCCCTACCAGCAAGGCACAAGGGTTCTAACTTCTCTATATCCTTGTCAACACTTATTATTATTATTTTAAATACTAGCCATCCTAGTAGGTGTGAAGTGGTATCTCATTGTGGTTTTGATTTGCATTTCCCTAATGACTAACAATGTTGAGCATCTTTTCTTGTGCTTATTGACCATTTGTATGTCTTTGGAGAAATGGCTATTCAAGTCCTTTGTCCATTTTAAATATTGAGTTTTTCTTTTTTGAGTTGTAGTTCTTCATGTATTCTGGATATTAACCCTTTGTCAGATATATGATTTGAAATATTTCCCCCTCTCTGTAGATTTTTCTTTTTCTTCACTTGATGGTATTCTTTGAGGCACAAAAGTTCTTAATTTTTATGAAATAAAATTTATCTAATTTCCTTTCTTTTCTTGCCTATGCTTTTGATGTCATACATACCCATGAAATTGTTGCCAAATCCAATGTCATGAAAAATTTCCTCAATTTTTATTGTAAGCATTTTATAGTTTTAGCTCCTAAGTTTAGGTCTTTGGTCCATTTTTGAATTAATTTTGTATATTAACTCAATTATGAAGTGCCCAACTTCATTCTTTTGTATGTGGATATTGAGTTTTCCTAGCATCAATGTGGAAAAGGTTGTGCTTTCCCCATTGAATGATCTGGGCACCCTTGTTGAAAATCAATTGATGATATATGTGAGGATTTATTTTGGGGCTTTCTATTTTATTCCATTGCTAGATATATCTATCCTTATGCCAGCACCATACTGTTTTAATTACTGTAGTTTTGTAGTGACTTTCAAAGTCAGGAAGTGTGATCTTCCAACTTTATCTTTTTCTTCAAGATTGTTTAGGCTATTGGGCCCCCTTGCAATTCCATATGAATTTGAGTCCATTGCTGCAAAAAAAGGCCGTTAGAATTTTGATAAGAATTGCACTGGCTCTATAGATGTGGGTATTTCTGACAATGTTAAGTATTCCCATCCATGAATACAAGATGTCTTTCCATTTATTTAGGTCTTCTTTAATTTCTTTCAGCAATGTTTTGTAGTTTTCAACATGCAAGTCTTTCATGTCTTAGATTTATTTCTAAGTATTTAATTTTTTAAAATACTATGGTAAATGGAATTACTTTCTTAATTTCATTTCTGTATTGTTCATTGCATTGCTGGTGTGCAGAAACACAACTGATTTTTGTGTATTAATATTGTACCAAGGCCGGGCGCGGTGGCTCACGCCTGTAATCCTAGCACTCTGGGAGGCCGAGGTGGGCGGATCGTTTGAGCTCAGGAGTTCGAGACCAGCCTGAGCAAGAGCGAGACCCCATCTCTACTAAAAAATAGAAAGAAATTATATGGACAGCTAAAAATATATATAGAAAAAATTAGCCGGGCATGGTGGCACATGCCTGTAGTCCCAGCTACCCGGGAGGCTGAGGCAGGAGGATCGCTTGAGCTCAGGAGTCTGAGGTTGCTGTGAGCCAAGCTGACGCCACGGCACTCACTCTAGCCTGGGCAACAAAGTGAGACTCTGTCTCAAAAAAAAAAAAAAAAAAAAAAAAAAAAATATTGTACCTGAAAGTTTCTGAATTCAATGATTAGCTCTAGTAGCTTTTTTTGTGGATTTTTTGGGGTTTTCTCTATATAGCATCATGTCACATATTACTAGAGATAGTTTTATTTCTTCCTTTCCAACTTGGTTGCCTTTTCTTTCTTTTTCTTGTCTAATTGTTGGCTAGAACTTCCAGCATACTGTTGAATAGTAGTGATGAAAGCAGGTATCCTTGTCTTGTTCCTAATTTCAGGGTACGATATCAAATTGTTATCATCCCAACAAGAAAACTACACACCTATCAGCAACCATTCCCCATTTTCTCCCAATCTCCTCCCCCACCCCCTATTCTAGACAATTGCTAATTAACTTTCTCTCTATATGGATTTGCCTGTTGAGGTCATTTTATATAAATAGAATCATATAATATCTGGGCTTTGCTGACTGGCTTTTTTCATTTACTGTAATGTTTTCAAAGTTCATCCATGTTGTACCATATATCAGTATTTTATTTCATTTTATTTTCAAATATTCCAACATTGCCATTTTCATATCATAATTAACATTACAATAAATAGCTCTGTACATAATCCTCTTAGGATTCCCTGATACAGAATTAGTGGGCCAAAGAGAATGAACCTTTTTTTTCACTGTATTCAGTCTTATTTATTTATATACCTCAAAACATTACATAAATGTGATTTTACTTTAATTATCTGAAAAACTGAATAAACACTAAAGTAGAGGAATAGAGAAAATCCTTTTTGATCGCTGCACTCACCCACTCCATTCCCCCACCCCTTGGGCCTATTCCTCTACTTTCTACCTCTAGACAGCCATTATCCTGAATTTGGTACATTTCCTTCCAATTCATTTTTTAAAAGTCTCTCCTCTCTCTCTACATATATATCTGTATATGTATATGTAAACACACATTTTTAAAGGTTTTAAATTACAAGGTATTTGGGGGTTAATAATAATGCCAATGTGATACCTGCAACATAAATCCCTATATGTATTATTAAACAGAACAAAAACTAATTCTATCACTTCTATCCTTTCCATCAATATTCATATCATATAAATAAACCATAGTGTAATGGGAGATCTGAATCCCAATAAGTGACTCTAATGGCCATCCTAATAATTCATACCATGCCCTCAAGGGAATACCACATTTTATTTCAGGAGGCCTTTTTAATTTTAAGGAGGGTAAATGGGATTAATTTCAAGGGGCTGCAGATTCAGTGTGGGACCAAAAAACTTAGTTTGAATGTAAATTTGACAATTAAGTCATTCTTAAAGTCCAAAAATATTATCTAATATTGTATAATTGTAGTAGACAATTAAATCAGCCATTGAAAAAACTGAAACTTTGTGAACTAATCCAAATAGTTAATACACACTCTGCTTATAGTCGATACGGTATGAGAAAATACTTCTGCTTATTTACATTTCAAGGGACTTTCTCAACATTGCGCAGCAGTCGGGATGACTCATCAGGTTTGACAGGTTTCCTGGCTGCTGTACAAAAGTGAAATGGCCATGATTTGACACCCGGATCTCCTGGATATTTTTTTCCTGGAAGGAAATTATTTCTCCTCCCACAAAATACCTGGTGGCAGCACATATGCACATATTCATATTTTCATGTAGTTGAGTCTGATTGTCTCCTGTTTCCCGGGCCTTCTTTCAACTCTGAGGACTAAGATGTAATTCTAGGGCAAAGGCCATTTGGCTATCTCCTGGGGGTCTTCATGGCAGCTATCTGCAACTGTCTTTAACTATTTTATGAAGAACTGGTGAAAAGACTGAATGATAAAATCCCATACCAAAATTATTTTTAAAGTTTCAAACTTTTAATTCTCTCTATTTAAAAAGTACTATGTTTTTAGATCATTCTACCCCTAGGTCACCCATACTAAAATATCTTATTGCCATTTTAGAGAAAGAGAAAGCAGTGCTACCATTTTTTCCCCAAAGTTTGTTTTCAGTTAGTATTTAGTAACCAGTATCAGAAAGATGCTAGTTATAGGATCTACCAATATCCTGCCCCACCTTCCCAACTGTCATGGAGCGACTGACCTAACAAATGGAGTTGGGCATTTGCATAAAGTATCACGTGAAGAATGAGCAGAAGCACTGTGTTGATGGTGTACGCATACTAAAAGCTTAGGGGAAGAGAGAAAAGCCAAGATGTGCAGTAAATCCAATTAATTTTGAATTTATTTTGGATGCTTAATGCTCAGTGTAAAAGAACTTGCCTGCTTCAGCTTATAATTACCAATCACAACTCCTTTTTCACAGACCTGGCGTGATGTTTTTTTTAACGCAGGGTCTCCCTCTGTCACCCAGGCTGGAGTGCGGTGGCATGATCATAGCTTACTGCAGCCTCCAACTCCTGGGCTCAAGCTATCCTCCCTCCTCAGCCTCTTGAGTAGTTAGGACTATGGGTGCATGCCGCCACAACCAGCTAATTTAAAAAAATTTTTTGTGGAGGTGGGTCTCACTGTGTTGCCCAGGTTGTTCTCAAACTCCTGGGCTCAAGTGATCCTCCTGCCTCAGCCTCCCATAGTGGTGGTATTACAGACATGAGCCACCACGCTTGGCCCTGTAGTAGTCTTAAACAACAACAAAACACCTACTGTATGATAAATTCTAGATTTGATGTTTTGTTAATCTTCCTCTCCCTGTTCAATCCTTACAACTCTTTCTGCAGAGCAGGTATTATTATTATTCCCATTCTTTAGATGAAGTTCAAAGACACAGGGGACTTGACCAAAGCTTAGCCAGCAACTAATAGTGGAAGAGAGGTACCTTTGGAACCAAGCAGGCCTGCCACCTCCCTCCTGGTCAGGGTCCAGTCCAGACCTGGGTTTAAACAGAGCAGAGGGCAGTGAAGTGGGACAAATGCTGTGCTTCACTCCACCAGGCTCTGCTGCCAGGTAGCTGCGTGATCCTGGACATTGGGACTGCACTGGCAGTCTCCCTAGTGGGAAGGTCATCCCACCACCAACCAGACAACCAGACGATCCGCAAGGGCTCTCCAGGCCCGGCGAACCACTTGCAGCAGGGCCCACGTTCTGACCACCTCTCAACCCTGGTTGGCTGGGCGAAAGCCTGTGCAGGCCCTCGGGCACTGTTACCCAATCTCCACGCCTTCCTTTACTCACTGCGTGGTAACTTAACTAGCTAGGCGGCCCACAAAATGCACTTACCGGGCAGACAGGCTTGTTTGGGTGCTTGTCTGCTTTTCAAGGTGCAAAACGTACGACCCTGGGCCTGCCCCTGCGGGCTAGATTTTCCAAACCCGCTCCCAGAGTCCAATGCATGAGAACTGGCGAAAAAGCCTGGTCGCTAATTGCCCAGTACGTCCCTATGTTCCCGGGTCGTAGGGAGCAACCCTGGGGCAGCGTCCAAAGTGGGGTTCCCATAGACACTGCGAACCAAGGCCGCTTTTCTCTGAGGGCACATCCTTGTGTCCGGGGGGTGGAGGCGGAGAAAAGGGTGCTGGAGCAGCCGGAGAGACCGCACGCAGGGCCGCACGCCCCCCCGCCCGCGCGTCCTGCGGCGCCGGCCTGGAGGCAGCCTGGCCGCAGGCTAGGACACGGGGTCCGGCCCCACCCCCGGCCCTCCATCCCCTCCCCACACCCGCTGCCCCAGGGCTGTGGGTCGGTCCGCAGTCCCCGCCCCTCCCGCCGCCCGCCTGCAGGTGAAGCGGCCGCAGCCGCGGAGTAGGTGCGTGGGGATGATCTCACTCGCGCGCTCCGCGCCAGGAGGAGGAGGAGCGGGAGAGAATCCAACTTCCGGGTAGTGAAGCCGCACGCCACCGGCATCTTGCTTTTTCTTCCTCCTCCCCCCCGTGTACCCCTCTCCTCTCCCTCCTTTCCTTTTATTCCCGGCCCCACCCGCCAAAATGAACAGCTCGGACGAGGAGAAGCAGCTGCAGCTCATCACCAGTCTGAAGGAGCAAGGTAGGCGGGCACGCGGGCGCCAGGTGTGGGCAGCCGCGGCCCGTGGGCGGGGACGGCTCCGGGGCGCCGGAGCTGGGGCGGGTGGCAGCTGGGCGGGAGGCACTGTGGCCGCCGTGATCGCCCTAGTAGCTCCGTCACCCGTGGGGAAGTGTCCTTCGCGCCCCGCGCGCCTTGGAGAGCCCAGGGCCGAGGATAAAGTGCGGGAGAGTCGTGCCCGGCAGTGTGACACGGCTGCCTGCCGGTTTCGTTAGCTGGCGAACGGGGGTTGCGGGTTAAGGGACTAGGATTCGGCGTGGACGAGGTCGCACAGCACCACCTTCCATGCTGGAGAAGCGGGTGGGGCAGGATATCTTGGCGGCTTTGGGCGGCTCAGCTAGCCTTGGCCCCACCCTTGCGCGTTTGTTGGTGGTTGGTGGCCTGCAGCGCTGCTTCACACCCTTCTCTGCTTTTCTTTTGGGTTAGGTCTAGTTCCTTTTTCCTTATCCAGCTGGGATTTTCAGGCCGTGATGTCTTTTTTATCACTTCTCATTTTTAGCAGTTTATTAGTCAGTGAGTCAACACCGTGCCAGCGTGGGGCTTCCTGAATTAACAGGGTTGGTGCTGGGCACAGCAAAGCCAGGCCATGCGCCCACATTTCTGTACTGCTTGGTAACTGGGAATAATCCCTTAGTAAAGAGCTGTTTCACTCATTCTTTTTTTTATCATTTACCCACACTTCTGAACAAAACCAGATCAGCGACCAAATGTTAACCTAACACGTTTTAAAAATTATTAGCCTGACCAAAGGGTGGTCTTAGAATATGGATCGGGAAAGAGAGGAACCATACGGATTTAGGAAGTAAAACTATGGAGGAACATGTACTTTTTTGAGTGACTTGCTGACGTGGCCATATAATGGAAGGGGCCCTGCTCTGGGGCTGAACTTGGTGTTTAGTCCCAGTTCTTTCACTTCTGGCACCACTCCCCATCCCTGTGAACTTGGAGGAGTCTCTTCCCTTCTCCGATCTTGTGGTTAATCCAGCCGCATCTGACTAAAGGCAAGGGCTAAACCAGATGACTCTATGAGGTCTTGTCCCGTACTATTATCTGTTGTTCCTTGAAACCACAAACATACCATTTATAAGAGTACCTAGATCCCTCGGGAGACACACTCCCACAAACAGATCTCAACAGTGCCCTTTACTGGGTAACCTTGTAACCTGGTTAACCTCACTGAAATGGAGCTAACACATTCCTCTGTGATATCTAGCATCTAAAAAGTGCTGGGTAAATGATAGTCTCTTTTGCCTTCCCAGTACCTTCCCCTTGCATCCTAGATTAGCCTGAGGTCATAAAGTCACAGGCCTCAGTGAATCTTCTGGGCAGACAGAATGCCTTTATCTTTATCGGAATCCCTTTGAGTTTCTCAAATGTTTTAGTGTGGGACTGGATTCTGTTGGTATGTTATTTTTAATAACACCTTCCCCACCCCACCCCTTAATATAAAGACTCTTGATTCATATTCTAGATATGTGGAGTTTTCATTATTGGTAATATCTGTCAGTGGATATCAGATCTTTTGATGGTCAGTTTTCAAATAATGATTAAAAAATTTCACCTTTCATTCTGTATATGATTTGAATGGTAGATTGAAGGGTAGATTAACAATGTAGATAATCTACAAATTGTTTATATTTAATTTTGGAACACATTCTCTGTCTCTATGTTGGGTTTGAGGCCTGAGAAAAAAGGGAGGATTTTTAAGTTTCTGGCTCTTTCTCTTATTGCATTGTATTAGCAAACAAACAGATTCATGACACTGGTATTTTTAGAGGTTATATTTCCTTGACTAAGGGACATATCAAAGGTTAAAAAAACAGTTAGATTTTGAAATTTGTGTTTCTTGAAAGGTATACCTTTTTTTAGGATAGTAAGTCTGGTTACACAGGTGTTGCGATTTTTTCAGCCCACAGTGTGATTTTTACACATCTCAAAACCAGGGCATTTGCTTGTCATTGGATCATAGACTGTAAAAACAATCCACTTATTTCAAGAGTATTTAGTTGCTATTTGACCTACGAACTAATTGGGAAGGGATTTGAGGACAGACAACTAGGTCTTTGGGCACTTAATAATGCATATTGCTCTCAATTTCGTAAGCTGATAGTGTTTGTGGGTTTTTTTTTTTTTTTTGAAAATAGTACCTTTTACTATCTGTTAACATTGTTAATGATAATTTCACCAACCCTATTTGATGTGAACAAGAAGAACTATTGTTGATTTAATACTCTAGTTTCCTTTTTTAGTGCTGAGTAAACATATTTATTCATTCCTTTAACAAACACCTACCAAGTACCTACCATATATGAGGTCCATGTGCTGGGCGCTGGGGGTGTAGATAGTGAACCAGATAGTTCTTGTTCTTACCAAGTTTATTGTCTAGTGGAGAAGACAGTAATTAATCAAGTAATCATACAGGTAAATGTACAGTTACATATTTTTTCTAGGATAGATTCTTTGAAATTGAATTGTTCGACAGAGGGCATTTACACACAAAGTTTTGCTGGACATTGCAACAGTGCCCCCCAAAATGGCTGTACCAGTTCACATTCCCACCAGCACTGGTCAACATTGGCTAATAACAATCTTTATTAATTTGATAGCCTGACAAGTTTCTGAGTTTTTGCCAATCTAATGGGCAAAATGGTACTTTTAAAAATTTGTATTGCTCTGGTTATTTGTGAGGTTTGAAATCTTTTTATGTGTTTATTGGCCCTTTAGGTTTCATCACATGATTCCTTCCTTAGTGAGTTTTTTAAATTGGTATATGATATTTGTACATATTTATGGGGTATGTGTAATATTTTGTTATGTGCATAGAATGTGTAACAGTTAAGTCAGTGTATTTGGGGTATCCATCATCTGGAGTATTTATCATTTCTGTGTGTTGGAAACATTTCAAGGTCCTCTCTTCTAGCTATTTTGAAATATATAAAACATTGTTGTTAACTATAGTCAGTTAGAACTCATTCCGTCCATTTCACTGCATGTTTCTCCCCTTTAGCCAGCCTCTCTTCATCCTCCCCACCACTTAGTGAGTTTTAAGTCTAAAATTTGAACCTATTCCCCAGAAGGGAGTTCAGAAAGAAGGTTTCTCTCTACTCTAAACCCCAGAGCTGACAGCAGCCTTCCCTAATGTGAAGCCTTCATTGGCGTGGTGAATAAAGTTGCTTTTGACAAAAGTTGTGAAATGTAATGACGGAGTCTGTCATAATATGAACAATCTCTAATTTATACTTACCATTCCCTAAGCTCCATGTCTTATAAATCACACCCACTTCTGAATTACTTCAAAACATTGTATATTCCCTTCTAGTGAATGGTATAATTAGCTATATTATGTCATTCTAGAAAGTTATATTATGTCCCTTTAAAAAAAAATTAGCCAGTGTGTGATTGCTTATGTTCAAGCAGATGTTGAGGTAATGAGGTAATTCTCTTTTTGTCTTTTTTGGGGCTTTATTTTATTGGACTGATTGACATCTTTAATGCGTGGAGAAATGGCAACTTTCAGATACTATTTCCGATGCATATTTCCTAGCTACTAAAGTGGACCTTTCCCTTACAAAACATCATACAATTTGCCCTCCCTCCAGAATTCTGTTGGGAAAATGATAGACTTAGTTCAGCATTTGTTTAAGGTGCACGATTTTCTGTGTAATTCATTCAACCCACATGAATATTCATAGCTAGGCAGTGTGCTAGGCATCAGAGTCAGATAAATAAGACCTTGCCCCTGCTGGTGAGGAGTTCCTAGTCTAGAGGTGGTGGCCGGCATGTAAATTCCAGGAAGAGTGTCTAATTGGCCCAGTTTGGGTCATGGATTCAAATCTCTTGGCCGGGGAGGGCAAGACACCTTTATTGGCAGCCCCCACAAAGACCAATAAGTTGGAGTAGTTGTTCAAAACAGAATGGGGTACCACTACCAGAAGGGAGGATGCAGATGGGGCGGACACAAACAACACATGCTCACTAAACTGGTCAACGTAGTAATGTCATGCCATTTCAAACTTGTTGATAAGTTTTGAAGAGAGCGATTGCTACTTAATAATAAGGATATAAGACGGAAACAAACACAATGATCCAAATGTTAAGGGCTATTCTTGGGCCAACACTATTTAAAATGAATTTCCTATGGTAAGAAAATTGGTTTTAAAGCATTTTAAACCTCCTTTTGTCTTTAGAGTTAGTACTGTTTTCCCTAAGATTGAGATGGTGCTTAAAGTTCAAATGGAAACGTAGTCAGGCTTATTTTTAGAGCAAGTTATTAAATTAATTAAAAGATGCTCAGACTGAGCGTGGTGGCTCATGCCTGTAATCCTAGCACTCTGGTAGACAGAGGGGGAGAATCTCCAGCTCAGGTCTTTGAGACCATCCTGAGCTCTGAGCAAGAGCGAGACCCCATGGTCTCCTAAAAACAGAAAAAATTAGCCGGGTGTGGTGGCACATGCCTGTAGTCCCAGCTACTTGGGAGGCTGAGGCCAGGAGTTTGAGGTTGCTGTGAGCTATGCTGATACCAAAGCACTCTAGCCTGGGCAACACAGTGAGACTCTGTCTCAAAAAAAGATGCCTCGGCCGGGCGCGGTGGCTCACGCCTGTAATCCTAGCACTCTGGGAGGCCGAGGTGGGCGGATCGTTTGAGCTCAGGAGTTCGAGACCAGCCTGAGCAAGAGCGAGACCCCATCTCTACTAAAAATAGAAAGAAATTATATGGACAGCTAAAAATATATATATAGAAAAAATTAGCCGGGCATGGTGGTGCATGCCTGTAGTCCCAACTACTCGGGAGGCTGAGACAGGAGGATCCCTTGAGCTCAGGAGTTTGAAGTTGCTGTGAGCTAGGCAGATGCCACGGCACTCACTCTAGCCTGGGCAACAAAGTGAGACTCTGTCTCAAAAAAAAAAAAAAAAAAAGGAAAAAAAGATGCCTCCAACGTTCCCTCGGCTTCTAGGCCAGAAAGTAGCCAGAGCATTGTTTTTAAAAAAGGGACTAAAACTGTTGCCTATTGTAATGACCTTATCAGTCAGGAATAGCTGAAGTATGTCAATCTTGGATGCGTATGAAGTCAGTAGAAAGCAGTTTGGAATTATTAATAAATGGTTGCCTTGGTTTCAAGTACAAGCTTGTTTTTACACTAGTATTTTTCGAAGTGTGGTCCAGGGACCAAGTCCATCTGAATCACCAGGTACTTATTAACAAGCAGTTTCTTCCCAAAGTTGGTGAACCGTTGCTGAAGAGAAACCAGTTGCGCAGCACTCCATGAGATGGACACTTAGCATGGGCTAAGGAACTACATCTTTTAGTCAGAATTTCACTGTTCACTTAATATTTCCATTAGTTAGGTGAGTTTTACTTTTGTTTTTGTTTTTAATTAAATTGTAAAATAAACACATGCTTGTAGAAAAAAAAAATAAATGTGTAAAGTAAAAAGTGATTTCTCTGTGAAGTTTATATCAAGTTGTTCAGCTTTAGCTTGCAAAGCTTCAGGATTCCAAATTAGAAGGGTGGAAGAAATACTGGAAATGTTTGGAAACTTGCAGCCAGCTATTGGAGGAAACTAAAAGAATTCAGGATCCAGTCCAGATTGCAGGTAAATAATAGGTCTCAAAAAAAATGAATAGGGCTAGAATCTAATGGGTGAACTATAGTTTTTTTCTGAAACAATTTTTCTCTCTTCAGTCACCCTCATTTCTACCAAAGATAATCACAGGAAGACCAATTTATTTGTAAAATAAGTTTTAATTTTGTTATACTTGGCCTGATTATTTATGTAAATACAGCAAGAATGGTGATTGATCATTTGGGTTCTTTTAAAATCTGCTTTGCTGACTTTTTCATAAGGAATCTCAGATTAGACTTTTAAAAAACCACCTCTACAGGCTAAGGAGCCAAGCCAAGTACTCTTCATCATATTATGCCTATTAATGACTTGTAGACTTGTGAATCCCTCTCTTCTCTAGGTTCCCAAAATACTCTGAGGTCCCTGGGCCTGTCCGGAAGTGACACTCTCTATAAGGCAATCATGTAAACTGTGTATTCAAGGTACCAGGCCAGCTCTTCCAAGGGGCTTTTATTGGCTGCTTAAAGTCAACCTCAGTTCCTTAAAACTGTCTGGTCATATCAGAAAATATGATATCCCAGTCAAAGCCTTGGCAGTATTACCAGTGTCTTAAATTGTGTCTTGTCATAATAAGAACAGATCCTTATTGAATTTATGCAATAACTATATTGTCATAGCCATTAAGAATACTTATGAAGCCAGATGTGGTGGCCCATGCCTGTAATCTCAGCACTTTGGGAGGCCAAGGTGGGAGTATCACTTGAGGCTAGGAGTTCAAGCCAGCCTTGGGAACATAGTGAGACTCTATTGTCTCTACAAAAATTAAAAAAAAATTAGCTATGCTGTAGTCCCAGCTTCTTGGGAGGCTGAGGCAGGAGAATCACTTGAGCCCAGGAATTGGAGGTTGCAGTGAGCTATGATCGTGCCACTACACCACTCCAGCCTGGGTGACAGAATGAGACTCTGTCTCTTAAAAAAACAAAACAAAACAAAAAAAAAAAAAAGAGAAAAAGACAAAAACCCTCACAAATAGTTTTCATATTTTGGAGGGATCAGATAGGGAGAAAAAGTAAATGTTTCAATTCTTTTTACAAAAGCGTATGCCAAATTGTAAGCTATAGATAGCTTAATAGAAAAAAAGTTTCCTTGAATCTGGAAAACAAAGTGTAAAAGAACAGTGTTTCAGACAAAGAAATCATAAAAATCATAGTCCTTCATCAGTTTAGTCTCATGTAATTGACTGTTCTGCTTGATATTGATTTAGCAATTTTTATTTTTTTTTTTTATTTTTTTTTGAGACAGAGTCTCACTCTGTTGCCCAGGCTATAGTGCTGTGGTATCAGCCTAGCTCACAGCAACCTCAAACCCCTGGGCTCAAGCAATCCTTCTGCCTCAGCCTCCTGAGTAGCTGGGACTACAGGCATGTGCCACAATGCCCGGCTAATTTTTTCTATATATTTTTAGTTGTCCAGATAATTTCTTTCTTTTTTTTTTTTTTGGTAGAGACGGGGTCTCACTCTTGCTCAGGCTGGTCTCGAACTCCTGAACTCAAATGATCCGCCTGCTTCAGCCTCCCAGAGTGCTAGGATTACAGGCGTGAGCCACTGCGCCCAGCCTGAGTTAGCAATTTTAGTAGTTCAGTTTTTCCATTAAAGTTCTTCAGTTCTTACCAAGTCCAATGATATGATCTCGAGTTCTTTTTCATTCTTACTTTATACCTCATTTAGGTACAACCATTTAGGATTATAATTGCTTGTAAAAGGCTTTTAGAAAGCATCAGAATAAAGCAGTTAACTATGGACAACAAGACTTAGAGTGACCATGGTTAAAGATCTGACAGAGTTTATTATGACAATGACAAAATTAATAAGGAAATTTGGTTATTTCTGTGGCAGACAACAATTTAACATAATCAATATTATGACAGATAACATTAGATTTCTAGGAATCTCATACAGTTTTTGGAACACTTAGATTAGTAACATATCCATACAAATGTCACTTGAAGGTTTAGCATCACTTCTTATTTGGCAATGCTTCCCGTATAATTTAGCATATTGAATAAGCCTGATTGATTTAAAAGGTTTCTTTCAAACTTCCAGGAGCTCTGTGGAAATCCCAAAGTTAGTTCAAGGCTAAAAAGTCTTAATTTAGAATTTGATTCTGAGAAGTTTGTCAAAAATAAAGGTTCAAAACATCAAAATAGGATAATAGATCACCGTGAAATAATAATCGTTCATTTAACCAGAGTGATAAAGCCTTCAGAAGAAAATACAGGAAGTTACGTAGTTGTAGTAAAACTGTAACTCTTTAACTTGGTGTCTAATGTAATTAAAGACCTAATAAAGACAGCATGAAGCACAGGGAATTATCTTGATAAAAAACAAAATCTCTCTTCTTTCTTTTCTTTTTCTTTTTTGGCCAGTCACTCAAAAGTGACCAAAAACCTTTTATTTTCCCTTATCAATATTACATGAAAATCTTGTTTTTTAAAAGACCCAAATTTTAGTTTTGTATCAGTATACTTTTGATATCAAGGCTTAATTAAAAACTCTTATAATTCATTCAACTGTGGTCAGAAGCCCTTTGTTAAAAGACAAATCTTAGACAAATTAAATTTAACAGTTTAATTGAGCAAAGAAAAATTCACAGATCAGGTAGCCACCAAACCAGAACAGGTTCAGAGATACTCCAGTGCTGCCTAAGGGTTGAAGATTTATGGACAGAAAAAGGAAAGTGACTACAGAAAATGGAAGTGAGGTACAGAAACAGCTGGATTGGTTAAAGCTCAGCTTTTACCTTATGTGAACATGGTTTGAACAGTCGGCCACCTTTGATTGGCTGAAAGCTGGTGATAGGCAGAAGAATAGGTTACAGTTCACTATGTACAGAGAAACCTTTAGGCCAGACTTAAAATACGTAAGGAGGCAGCTTTAGGCTAAACTTAATTTAACACCTTTATAGCTTTTACCCAGGTCTCAAAGAGAAGGCAAAAGATGCAGCCCTCCCAAAATCCAGACAACTCCCAAAAGAAAGCCAAAAGAAAAGCTTTGCCTAGAGCAAAATGGGGCATTATTCACAATTTTATCTGGTCATTTTCTTGGGCTCCCAGCCTTTTGGTTGGCTGCCTGCACATAAAGTCCTAGTAACCCATGTGCCCTTGAAAGATGGAAAGTCAAAAAGAGACAACAGTCAGTAAGACAAACAGGAAAACAAAAGCTGCCCATGGGGGCAGGGAGGATCACTAACAATAAGCCTTTTTATGGCTGAAAACCATAGATGCAAGAATTACATTCCAAAGAGGGTGAAAAAGGTACAGTCCCCCTCAAGATCTAAAGTTTCTCCCAAAGACAGCCTAAGAAGGTATAAACTGAAATAAAATTTAAGCTCCCTGCCAACTAAACGGACCCTCTCATGGCCAAGTAGACCCCAGAAAAACCTTAAAACTGAGTTCCTGGCAATGAAGGGAAGGGAGGTTAGATACGTTTCCTTACAACCTTCCCTTTTCAAGTTTAAACTAATTGCAAACTGGACCCAAGGCCATGTAGGCAAAGGTTAAATCATGCCTGGAGGCTATTTGCTTAAAAGATCACTTTTTGTATATTGTGGCTTGCTCTATGATTAACAGACTTCCTTATCTTAAAACATTCCTTTCTGCCGATTCCAGGCTTTCTGACAAAGCTTTATTTCTTTAACCAATTCCAAATCGAAGAATCTTTGAACCCCTCTAACCTGTAAGTCCTGCTTCAAGATATCCCGCCTTTTGGGCCAAACCAATCTGTACCTTCCATGTATTGATTTATGATTTTACCTACAATTTCTGTCTGCCTAAAATGTGTAAAACCAAACTGAAACCCAACCACCTCAGGACCACTTACTCAAGGTTTCTTGAGTATAGCTTCCCGGGCCATGGTCACTCATATTTCTCTCAGAATAAACCTCTTTATTTTATAGAGTTTGGTTTTATTCCATTCTCAAAGTCAAAGACGCTCATTGTTAACAAGACAATGAAGACAATTAAAAACAGCTTTCTTTCCCTGAGAGCTGGTGCAGAAGGACAGACTGACAAACTGACATTTTGGACTGTAGCCAGCTGGCTATCTGCCTAACACAAATCTGACAAAAACCTTGCTTACTACAAAGCCAAGCTCTCAAGACAAAGATGAAAGGAGAATCTCATGATTTTCCTTTTTGTGAGAAACCACACAAAAAACAGAGACAAGGAAAATAAGGATCATCTCTGGGAGATAAATAACCAATAGGTACCCAAACCAAATCCACAAGAGTCACAAATTCAAAGAACTATTTTTTCTTTCAAATGTTTTTCTCCTGCCGATGATCTGAATTTGGAAAGGAAGGAATGAGGAAAATCTTTTCCCCTTTTCCCTTGACCATGTACTACAGGTGGAGATCTGAGAGAGCTGACATTGGTAAGAATTCTCACCTTTTCCTGCCAGCCCAGAATCCCATCTGTAGGTCCCAGAGCAAGTGCAGTGGCTCAGAATATCCTGCCAACTATGAAAGGAAGGGGAGAAAAAATTATTTTTCCCTCAACTCTGATAGGTTTGTAGTTGGTACCGAGTCCTGTAACAAAAGATGGATTAACAAGAGAAAAACAAGCAAGTTTTTTAAACATATGCAATGCACATAATGCGGAAGAAAAGTAACTCTAAGCAGTGGCTTAGAACTCTGGCTTATATAGCATCTTCAGTAAAGAGCAGTGCATTTCTGAGAAGTGACAGGACAAAGGAAAGTAGCCCCAGACTCCCGAAACATGGGGAGGTAAATTTACGGGGAAACTAATGGGGTAAAGTCTCCCAGGTTCCTTTGGCACCATCTCTGAGCTGATCAGGGCTGTGAAGGAGAATTGATACCCTGTTTTTAGGAGGGAAAGGAGGAAGGGATAGAAAGATGTTTTGTCTTTTTAATTCTCTGTCCTGCTTTTAGGCAACCAGAGGGAAGGTGGAAAGCTCTCTTGCATCCTAATTGTCTTTTGCTCAACAATCCTTCATATTTTGGGGAGAAATATTGTTTTTTTTTCAGGATATATAATAATAGCTAAATGAAATGTGGTATTCCGAATGGGATCCTAGAACAGAAAAAGGAGATTAAGTAAAAACTAAGGAAGTCTGACTAAAATATGGACTTTACTTCATAACAGTGTATAGCATTGGTCCATTAATTGTAACAAATGTATCATATTAATGTAAGATGTTAATAATTGGGGAACATGGGATCTCTGTACTATCTTTGCCATTTTGCTATAAATCTAAAACTTATAAAATTGAAGCTTTTTAAAAATAATGCTTACATTTATATACACATATATCTGTAACAGCAGCTGTAGGAAAAATTCTTAACACAAATTTTTTAATTGACAATAATTGTATATATTTTGGGGGTACAGAAAAAAATCTTAAAAGTGGAATTGTGGGATCCAAAAAGTATGTGTATTTTAAACTTTGTTGTACTTCAGTTTTATTCTTTAAAGCTGTTAACAGTTAAGTTTTGCTTTAAAATGCAGAAGGAATACAACTTTTGTGTTTTCCTGCTTACGATGCTTGTTAAGCATTTTAAACATTAAAACATGAGTTCTGAAATTTTTGTATGGTACCATAAAGAGTAATATATCAAGATCCTTTTAGTTACTTGATTCCATTTCAAATCCTCCGTGGCACAAATTTGTGTGTGATTCTGTGTGTATATTTTTTTATTTTTTTAATAAAGAAGACTTTTGGGAGGAGAAGTTTTAAGTTTACAGAAAAATTGAGCCAAAGGTACAGAGAATTGTCACACACTTCCTCATCTTCCTCCCTCCATTTCCACTATTAACATCTTGTCTTACTTAATGTGGTACATTTTTTAGAATTGATGAGCCAGTATTGATATGTTATTAGTAACTAAAGTCTATAGTTTACATTAGGGTTCACTTGTTGCATTGTCCATTCTGTGGGTTTGGACACATGTATGATGCATGTGTCCACTGTTATAGTACAGTTCTGCTGTAAAAATCCCTGTGTATCCCTTCCTCTCTCCTCCTGGGCTGGCAACACTGATCTCTTTAGTCTCCATAGTTTCACCTTTTCCAGAATGTCATACAGTTGTAAAAATACAGTATGTAGCCTCTTTAGATTGGCTTCTTTCACTTAGCCATATACATTCAAGTTTTTCCCAGGTGTTTTTTGTGGTTTGATTGCTCATTTACTTCTTTTTATCACTTAGTAATATTCCCTTGTATGGATGTATCACAGTTTACCCATTTACCTGTTGAAGAACATCTTGTTTGTTTTCAAGTTTTGGCAATAATGACTAAAGCTGCTGTAAAGATTTGTGTGGTGTTGAGGTATGGAAGGAAGGGAAGTGTTCTGTAGTCCTATGATTAGATCATAGTTTTATGATGAGGTCTTAGTGACCCTGTATCCTTGGGCTGTAACCTTCACAAGGTCTTCTAAATTTTTTTTTTTTTTTCTTTCCCCCTAGGTAAAATAGGAAGGCTAGAGGGGGCTAGAGTTGGGTATTTGCCTTCCACCAAGTCTAATAGACCCTGGTAAAATAGTTTCTTCTGAGAGAAGGCCTTGTTAAGAAGAACAGAATGCTCTGGGTATATTTCATAGTGGCTACTTTTCTCCTCCACCTGCCAGAAGT
Source organism: Eulemur rufifrons (assembly GCF_041146395.1). Lineage (NCBI taxonomy): Eukaryota > Metazoa > Chordata > Mammalia > Primates > Lemuridae > Eulemur > Eulemur rufifrons. The sequence goes on along the minus strand of NC_091010.1, from coordinate 59,738,670 downwards.
AGTAGGAAAATTTCCCCTACTGATCTTCACTGTGAGAACCCAGTAGGGTTCCTGAAGGTAAAACTCATAAAAATTTTAAGGGCACCCTATAACTGGGCCCCCTTGGCATTTTTAACTCTCAAACTTGTCCAAACTGAGCCTCCAACAATTCATCCAATACACTTTAGGTTTTCCTATCTTAGTGTTGATTTCCAAGGATGTTTTCTGCTCTTCTGTTCCTGGGCTTCTGCTTTAATAAATTGTGGTTCTTTACATCTGCCTGTGTGTCTCCAATTTTGAAGGTAGTGGTTTGCTCTGTGACCTCAATTCTCTGATGGCTCTAAGAAGAGTTGTTGATTTTCAGTTTGTTTTGCCTTTTTGTTGTTGTGAGGATAGAGAGATCATTTATAAGCTTCCTTACATGCCAGACCAGAAGGCAGACAAGATACTCAGTTTCCTTCCTTCCTGTTGGTTAATTTGAAGTCACTAATACAGTTTGTGAGAGTACTTCTTAAGCATCATTAATTTATTAACACTGGACTGTGTGTTCTACCATGTAATGAGTAAATTTCAGGTTTGCCATAATTTCTTTTCAGATGTGAAATATGTCACCTTTGTTTTATGATCAGGTTTTCCAGCAGTGCTTTCCCTGGCTTTGATAATGCTTTAATTAACAAGCGAGGTATAAATGACTTCTCTTTCTACTCTGGCTTTAAGAAGAGCATCCATTGGGTTGTGTGCAAAAGGGAATAATGTCCTAATTGAGCACTGTCTTTTATGACCCATGTCCTCCTTCCCTGTTAGTGAGAGATGTTTCAGGCCCCCCTGAGTCTCAAAGACCCATGTATACTGGGTGAGAATCTACATTAGAAGATCTCAGGAGGCTGTGTTTTTCTGGTTACATTTGTTGGCTATTTAAAGCTTCATTTTTATTAAGTATCCTGATATGAGACCTTTTCACTATGGGGAAGAGAATATATGCTCTATCATGATTTGCTCATGTGAAGACCTAGATCCATTCTTCCTTAATTTAACACATATTTATCACATGTGCTACTGTATTTAGGCATGTGCTACTGGTGGGCATCTGGATGGATGAAGACATAGCCTTCACTCGAGAGGACTGTTTCTCATCTAGTGCTGTAGCACATTGCACACAGTAATGCTCAGCAATTTTTTTTTTTTTTTTGGCTTGAACGTCTTTGAGAATCAGTAGACTGATTCTGTCTCCACCCCTTTGTATTGTGGAATTTGACATCTTTATGCACTTGTGTCTTCATTTATAAAATGGGGATGTTAACATTTGGCTTGTTTTGCATCACAGATTTATATGAACCATTCATTTGTTCGATATAGGCATAAACCCTAACCAGAGGTGGTGGCGTTAAGAACTTTAGTTGCCACGTTTCTGAAACAGCTAAGTCTACTCAGCTGCTTCCTGGGCTAATGGCTACGTCATGATTTGCAGCTTGAAAAGAAAACTCCTTTTCTTGGCATTGGGGAGTTAGAAAATAGAAAAGCAGCATGATTCTTGAAACACATGCTCTGCCTGATATTCTCCTGTTTTCTCCACCACCTTCCTTTTTCTTCCATTCTATGCTGTTATGTAGCGGTTCCCCGTCTTGGCTGTACAGCCTGGAACATTCATTTCTAAAATTTAAAAAAAAAAAATATATATATATGTATATATATATGGATGCCCCAGCTGCACCCCAGACTACCTAAATCAGAGTCTTGGAGGAGCAAGGCATCGGTGTGATGTAAAAGCTCCCCAGGTGATGCTAATGTGCAGCCGGGATGGACAAGCTCAGCTCTCAGAGTTGCTTCCACTTCTTTTTCACTTTCTTTACTACAAGGAACTGTTTGCAGTTGATCTTTAGCTCTCTTTCTCTTACCTGTATTTGGTGGAGGATAGCAACACCCTGGGTTTCACATATCTTTCTGGTCTGCCATCTTTCAATATGTGTGGGACAAAAGTAAGCCAGAGACTGAGAGCATTAGGGATCAGCCTAATTTCCTTTGTCATGTGCACAAGATTTGATGTACTTGCTGTATTGTTAGTAATAACCACGGCTAACATGTTTTGAACACTTACCATGCCTGAACACTGTTACATATGTTAACTCGTTTACTCTTAATAACAACACTCTGCGAGATATATAATTATTATTCCTTTTCCAGATGAGAACCTGAGACTCAGAGAGATTAACTAACTTGCCCAAGGTCCCCTAGGTGCTCTGGCTGGGATTAGGATGTACTTTTTAATGACTGTCTTATATGACTTTCTAGTACAGTGAAATATACTCTACCTGTAAACCTGAGCGATGAAGTCTTCTCAAGCTGTGGTATCTTTCATATGGCAGAGAATCAGTGAGATTCATCTCTTTTTTGGTTAATTCAAGATTTGGAGGATCTCTTATCAAATCACTTGAGCTGTGCAAACTTACTTTTTAAAATTTTCAAACTGTGAGCCAGTTCTGATACAATAAGAAAGCTTTCTCTGTGACCCCCAACACTGCCAAAAAAGAAGTAGCTGAATAATACAGGTCACTTCAGTTTTTGCTAGTTTTACTGAGGGTGGGGTTATGTATCTATTCACTGTGATATATCCGTATACGTTATGTATGTGTATATATTTGTGTGCACATGTGTGTGTGTATGTATAATTGTTGTTTAGGGTAGTGAGTTTGATATTTTAACTTAAATAGAAGTAAAGATTTTTCTTTTCTTTTATGCCTGGTCCCCCATTACCCCCCTTCCTTTCACCTAGTGGTTGAATTCTTTCCATATGTTTCCACTTTCTTTTCTTGTACCTTGCTTTATTTTTTAAAAAAGTCATATATGGTCACAAGAAAGCATATTTTCTGTGGTTTCCATTAAATATGATAGGTCAAGAGTTCTTAATGTTTTCATAAAGACCCAGTAATTGGGAGCCTATGGTGTTTTCATTTGGGTTCTATTGGCAGTATAATGGAAGAATAGTATCAGTATTTTAAAAAAGTCTTCAAAGCCATTATGTGGTGTTTTAAATAGAAAAAAATTTCTTAATGTCAATGTGAGATCTTGGTTTTATAAACTTTTATTGTTTGTATGTCTATAAAGTAGGTCACCAATAATAGTGTTAAATCAGTTTTTATTTTTTCAACTTCATCTACAGATACTTTTAAATGTCAAGTAACCTAAATTAAAGTCTCTCAATAAAATATTTATACATTTTTAAAAACAATATTAGATATAGTAATAAGATTGGGGACCATGACTATAGACTACCCAATGGCATAAGTGCATGTTTTGGGGATCTCTTAGTTCTTGTTTCTTTCTGTTAAAAAGGAGAGCACATATCATTGGTTTTGGCATCTGAAGACAGTTTAGTTCATACTCAGGTGTTGGGGCTTGTGTGGTGGTGGCTGAGGAGCCGGTTGTGCAGAGGTCTTCATTTCTGGGGTCAGTCAAGTCTTCTCTGTTTAAAATATTCTTTTCAAAAGGGCTATATCTTTACATGTATACTTTCACCTATTTTATGGGCTAATTTTCAAGGATTCTTTTGGAATGTGGCTTCAATAAAATTGCCCACTAATTCTTATTTAAACGGTTATGGGGTGCCATTAAAACTTCTGGACCTTGATGGTATAGTCTCATAACTATTTGTCAGTTTGAATAGGATTTTAAGATTTCAGTACTACCGTCACTGTAGCTATTCTGAACCCTTTGGATCACTGTGGGAGGAAACAAAACACATACTTTATCATGTTAATTGTCTGTTTCTGGGGTGTTTTCTGCCCTAGTGGTTAGAATCACACATTTCTAGAATTAATGACCAGATTATCTGGGATGTTCTTGAAGCTACTGGTTTCAGATTTTTTATATCTGTCTTTAAATTATTCATAGAAATAGGAAGCTCTCTTTGTTTTCTTCTTCTTCTTTTTTTTTTTTAAAGCAAAATGAAGAGGTTTTTTTGATAGATAAATCCCAGTTAAATCTTACAAAAGATTGGTGATTTAGTGACTCTGGTGCCAGTGAAGTGCTGGCCCTGGGGGTGACCAGCAGTTGTAGACTTACCTTAGGTGTTCTGCTCCATCATTGATCTTAGCTCATTCTCTTTTTTCCCCCCACTTAATGTGCTCTAAACTTTATATTCTCAACAGTGAGGGTTCTTAAAAATGGCGCTTTGACTAAAAGATGAATGTGGTAGTTTAGGCTATTTTATTTTTCTGGCAAGAAGGGATTTTAGGTAGAAAACTTTTTCTCCCACATAGTTGGAACTATTTTCAAACGGTTTACATACATTCCCATTTTAGTGAACTGAGCCTGGCTGACTTCTGGTCATGGCTTGACGACTGACAGACTTGCCTGAAAATAGTTGTTCTTAGCTGAATGCTCATGGCATAAACTTTTTGCTCTGTGAATAAAGCAGATGTGTGACGTTAAGTTGAATGTACAAACTGACTTTATTTTCTAGAGGCTGATTTTTCTAAATAAACCTCTGATTATAGCACCACAAACTACTAATAGTGCTGGGAGAAATTTCAGGAACACCCACCTGAAGCCTTTCACAGGACCAAGTGCTGAGCATTAAAGAGGAGAAATAATGACTTCTCCTAAGGTCACCTGTCTTGGCTCAAGGGTCTTTCTAATGACCTGGGGGAACTGAAATTTAGCTTGGTGAGCTCTCACATCTGCTATGCTCTCTTTTTCTTCCTGGCTCTTAAAATCAGAAGCCCTTCTGCTGTGGCCTCTTCTCCACCCTACCCCAACCTAGTAAATAGACAATGGGGGTTAGCTGGGTTCCCAGGTTTTCCTACAGTAAACTTTCGGTAGTGTTATAATGTTGCTTTCCTTTTTTCTTTTAGCAATAGGCGAATATGAAGACCTTAGAGCAGAGAACCAGAAAACAAAGGAGAAGGTTTGTACTTTACCCTTTTTTTCCCTTTCTTACATGTGTAAAAGCCTAGGCAGCATAATGCATTGTTCAGCCACCAATTTCAGTTAAATGTGAATGAGGGTTTCTTTTTTTTTTTTTTTTTTCCCTTTTCTCTTGCATGTGTGGTTCAAGCTAATATCAACTCCAGGCTCCAGATGGTAAAGAATAGCAGGCCTGCCACAGTGGGCGCAGCTCTGGGAGATTAACTGCACGACTAAATGTGCAGCGAGGCACCAGGCCAAGCAACTCACGTCCCCAAGAATTGTACTTTTCCCCTAATAGTCAGCTTTGGGATTCTGGTGATGGTGTTGAAAGCCTGAGACATGTACCTGTGGGACCTAAGCACATTAGATCCTGGAGAGAACGCCTTGAAATTAGTTATTGGTGTTTAACCCAAATACCTCCATAAACCTTTTCTATGTTTACTTCCTCTATCTATATGAATAATATACCAGAAGTTGAAAAGCATCCGTGTGAAGATGGGGAAGCCTAGTGAATATTTTGAGGGACTCTTGTTAGTTTTATTTTTTAACTGTTAAATAATTCTACTTGACCTTTACAAACTGTATCCTTTTGGTTGCTGAAAATGTCTGTTTAAGATTTGTGAATGTTTGCTAATATATATTTCCTTGTAAATTTAAGGAGAGGACAAATAGAAGGGCAGGCTAAAGTCTGAAAACAGAGGGACTGAACAGAAAATGAAAACTAGGAGAGAGGAAGCAGAACTGCCCATTTTTGGTTTCAGATGTAAATAGAATTTACTTTAAAAATTACTTTGATGGATCAAATATTTCAAAACATCATGTCCATGGTAGAATATTAATAGAACAAGTTCTTAGTGGTTATTAAAGGTGGTCATCATTGCAATAAATTGTGAAACCTCATCTTTAAAATTTCAGAGTAAGAGCTGTAATAAAAATTTGTAGTGAGCTAAATATTTGTAAAACTTGTGCCATATTTGGGATTATTTGTTGGGCCCTTAAGAATCATATTTAACTTTTTCACTCATATTAATTTGCCACTTACATAGCTGTAGTATGGTTGGTGATATTAATGGTAAGTACTCTAGTTCAAAGCAGATTATCATATGTTTTTAGATCATTATTTTTCACCTAGTTTTAAGGCTCCTTTGCTCTTTCATGGAATCTTTAGTGTCCTGTGAAACCTTAAGTTTCCTCTCTCCCTTTGTCAGGCGATTCAGGGAATGGTAAGTGTGGGTGATAAAAATATCCATGGCAGAAGGTGGCTGATGCATCCATCTGTAATATGGTGAGAAGGTCACAGAAAATAGTTTGACAAGAAGATTTCTACTTCTAACACCGAAATCACTCCAGATCACAGATGGTTTGAGAATATAAACAGGTTGGGAGGTTGTGCTTAAATACTGGGTCCCTGATGCCCTGTAATTTCCAAGCAAATCTAGTGGGTAATACTTAGGCCAGGTAGCTTGACCCTCTTTTCCTAAGACACCCAACCATCTTCCAGCGCTAGGAGGACAAAGAGGCTGAGAAGTTACCAGCCACTGAGTCACTTTCCCAGCTGCTCCTGTCCCAAGAGGGGAAGGACAAAGCAAGTTGGAGGGTTAATTCAGGAGAACTCTTTGACTTAACCTAGACGGTAAGAGGAGGAAAAGCAAACAGGTGCCCTCATGCGATTGAGAAGGATATAAAAGAATAACATAAGAGAAAGAAGATCAAATTTTTTGTTTATTCTTCTTCTTTCATCCTTGCTTACTTGTAGACTTAGTGCCCTAAAAATACGTAGTAGTTGCTCTGTAAGTATCTACTGTTGGTAGGGATGAGGGTTGTTTAAGTGAGAGCCACTTTCTGCAGTGAGGTTTTAAGTGAACCATCTGTTGTGCACATGGCATTATAGGTAAAATGCATTTGGTAAAAGAAGGATTATAAATTACCTCAGCCCATTAACTGTTTACATGTTTCTCTACATAGAGTATGGCCTAATACTTTTGTAACATCTGTAGGCATTATTGACCTGCTTCTGTTCAATTCTTTAAAAATAACTATTAACAGAAACGAGAAGAAAAGAAATGAAAGCAATATGAAATGCCGTGTGGTTGGGTAAAACAAAGTAGAGTGGTTTTAAGTTCACCGTGCTCTGTTTATCTTCTGTTAGAAGACTAGCTTGCTTATTGCTGGAGATTTTTCCCCAAAAAGGGGGGCTGTATTACAAAAGAGGGAAGCATATAATAAAAGCCTTTTACAGAGCATAGAATGAGTAAAAGCAGCTTTAGTTCTGGAGGTGGTAAATGGAGAACACCATTTTCTCTGCGAAAGCGCTTTCTTGTGCCTGGCCGGGTGAGCTTTGTCCCATCGGCATCAGCAAATAACATGTGGCCATCTTTCCCGCGTGGCCCCAAACCAGGGTTCAGTTAAACCAGTCAGGGAAAGCAATCTCAAGGAAGACTGTTTTTGCCATAGTTAATTTGATGTGGGGGAAATTTTGCACAAATGTGGGGAGAAAGAAAAAATAAATTGAACGTATTTCTCCCTTCCACGTGTCCACAGTAAATCTAACTATCTTTGTTGCCAAGGCATGAACCTTATCCATGGGAAGAGGCAGTGGACGTGATTCCTTTGGGTGGCATCTTTTTCTGCCTTGTTTGGAGGCACCTCTGTTGAGACAAGTGGTTGGACATGGTGCTTTTCAGGGAAAGATGGTTGCTGAAGAGGCTGTGTCGATTAAGAAGCTGTTATGGGACATCCATGTTCTCTTGTCTCCCTCATCTAATGCTCCAAACTGCCTTGTGCCAGCCCCGTTTCACAGAGGAGAGAACAGGACCTCAGGGCTTGAGTGAGTTTTTCAAGATTACACAACTAATTAGTAACAGAGTCTAAATTTAAACATGGGTTTTCTGACCACAGTTTTCTTTTAGAGGCAGATAAACTCATGGGAGCTTATTGACTCTCTTTCCGCAAAGGTCCTAATTTTGTTAATTCTTTTATCGTTAGCACCAGAATTTTTCACAGCAAATTATCAGACTGAGTACTTTCCTGGGTCATTTATCTTCACCATCTATCGGTTTTTGTTGAAAAACTGCAAGTTAAATGTCAAATCAATTTTATGTCAGAAAAATCCATGCATGTGTCCATATGTGTGCATATATACATATACATATATATGCATGTAGATCCTGACATAGTGCATTCCGAGGATGATTGGAGGAGATTTTGGGGAAAGGGTGTGCCGATGGTTTAATGAATCTTTTCCTTTGCAGCTCTCCCTTTTTAGGAAAAATGGAATGTTGGCCATTTTGTGGTTTTTATCACTGACTTTGAGGATAGAACCAGAGTCTGTTTGAGTTTATAAGGAGAGCTTTTTTGAAGGGAAATCTTTTTGTTGAATACCTTCTGAGTATTTGGGTATAAAGAAAAAGATACAAAGATCCTACTCTTAAGTAAAACCACACTAAAGGCCACAAATAAGTTGACAAATAACTACAATCAATTATGCTGCTATAAGTGAGTGCCTAGAGGTTGGCAGTGGGATAGGAAAAGAACAGAAAGACAAGCTTCCTGTTCTTTTCCATGTGACAAACTTTTATTGGCCTTCAATGCTTGGCTTAAATATCACTTATATTTTTCAAAGTCTTCTCTAACTCTCTCACAAGCAGAATTAATTGCTTTTTTTTTGTAATATTACATCTTCATATTTCTTATGTGTTTATCACATTTATCAACCAAAATTTATTATTTTCAAAATATTAAATAGGGTATAAACAAGCAGTGTGGGTTGGATAAAAATGTAAAAAAACTTGAGATTTTTGTGTTTTTTTTAAACATCAAGATAAATGGCGATTACTTTCCATTATTTTTTACCCATTTTCTAAATGGAATTATGTGAAAAAGTAAGGAAGCCTATCATCGAAGTGAACAACTCTCCCAATCTACATTTTTGAGTATGGAAAAATAGGTGATGTATTTTGGGATCAACCAAATAAAATGTTTTACTTTGCTTATGTAGCAATCGCCACATTCAGATATTAGTCATGCTTCTACAATTGAAGGGCATTCTCTTATGACTCACTCAGGATCTTTGTCATAATCGTTTGGGGTTTTTTCCTATATGGGGGAAAGGCCTCATTGAGCTTTGAATGGAGTAGCTTTCACATTTCCCGGGGTGGAGGGGGGTGTGTGTGGAGTGTGCATAAAAAGAAGGAAATCTGTATAATAGAAGAATGTCTGCCTTTAAATAGTAAGTATGTTTAATATTATGTTCTGAGATCGAGTTTTGAAATGCATAAATGTTTAAGTGGGCTGATTAGAAGTCGTTTGGGTGAGCTACTGTAACAGTGCATCAGGCGGTTCTGTCAGCGTGCCAGGAACAATGAATGAAAAGAGAATGAGACAGACACTTTCCAAGACTTATGTTTCAAGAAGCAAGATATATGATACTGTTTGCATCTTGGCTCAGTTGTCTATTGTTAACATTTCTTACTCTTGTGTAATATTCAGAGGTGAAGGTCCCGAAGTATTTTATTTTTTAAAAAATCAATAAAGAAGCCACTTTAAAGAGCAAAATATGCATCCATTATGCTAACTGTTCATGCATAATACATCCACATACATGCAGTTTCTTTGAGACAGAGTGGCAAGTGGTTGTGCCAGAGAAAAAGTAATTACTTAGCAGTTTGAAAGTGAAAATGAGTCTCTTATTAACAGCAATCTATCCAGAAACAAAGAGCAAGGATCTCTGTTCTGATGACATGTGTTTCCATCTAACACACAATACCTAGAATTTGGAGAATGCTGAAAGACAGCTTTGGGGGGCAGCTACTATTTCTTTATTGCCTGTGAAAACTGGAAGAAAGAAGAACACCAAAAGAGAAAGAGAGTGAAAGGAATTCCATCCTAGTGGGAATGATTTAGTGTATTGTAGTCTTAAAGGATAAGTGTGTAGAAATCTGGAAAGCACAATTGAGTCCTAGCCAAACTTACATAGGTGGAACAATAGAATTGTTGATTATTAAAAATGATTTGATGATATTCTCACTGTATCATCAAGGATTCTAAAACAGGTAAATATACACAATTCTGGTGCTATGCGTATTTAAATCTTTAAATACTATAACTGGATATAAATAAACTTCAAGAAAAATGGTGTGGGGTTAAACCTCTCAGACTTAGTGTTATAGCCTCTGCTATGTATTCCTTTAGTGCAGTATTTCTCTCATTATCAAGTGTCCTTATAAATGGCCTATTTCATTGTTGATCTTTCTTGTAGGTCATAAGTTTTGTGAGAACACCTTGTCTGTTATGGTCCTGTATTCCCCCCAGTGTTTAACACAGTGCCTTGCACATGGGGGTCTTGTATAAATTATTTCAGTTTTCAGAAGAAAGAAAGAGAGACATTCGATGATTACAGTGGATACTTGCTTAGAAGTCTAATTTAGTCATCTGTAAGGTACCTGCCTATGTATAGATTGTCCAATTTCTTGGAGTTGTGTGACTGCAGCACATGTATGCACTTCTATAGGTAATCCTCCCTTATGTTTATTCACCAGGGAGATAAAGATGAATGTTTATAACAGTGAAAGTTAGACACCATTCAGAATGTTGGTTTTTCTTCCATAAAACACACACACAGCAAATACAAAGATGTGTTCGTTTCTGTATCAGTTTTCTGTATTTCTGCTTTTAAGCAGACATTTTAGTGTTGCCAATAGTTGGATGATACGTAAGGGAGAAAGAACTCAGCTGCCCATTTTGCGGGGAATGGTCCAGGGAAGATACCAATTCACACTGCAAAGACCTTCTTCTGCAAATCAGTTTGCCAGTGCTCTGAAATCCTGGTTTAGTTTCAGAAGCCAGGTATCTGCTTGGATGAAGCTCAAGGAAGAGATCTGGAAAACAGCCAGGGCTTCTAGTATTAAAGGCTTTCAAAACCAGCAAGGCCAACCTGCGGTCAGTTCACCACTTCATAAAGAGCCCAGGTAGAGGCTCTAGAGTAGCTGTAATGTTATCCGACTTGCTCACACTAGCCAGCACTCATTCTGCTGGGTTCTACCCTAGCCTTGAGCTACAGAGAATCATTGGGCATCATAATTCAGTGATGTGGGCCCAAAAACATCTGTTGCTATTGCAAAGTCTTCATGAGCAATTCTCACACAAAAAAGAAGCAGTTTTTACAAATGGTGCAGCTGCGTGAGCAGGGTAGGGGGTGGGATGGGCGAGGGGCTTCTGTGTGGTGTAAAGATGAAACATTCTTCTGAAAAGCCCGTAATCCTTGATAATTTCTCCCTGTTGATAGAATGAGAGAAAGGTTGCAAGATATTTTTCTGAGTTCACCTAAAATGAGGAAATAAGTGGGTGTTTGGATCTTTGCTTAGTAAATGGGTACGTCCTCCATATTTTGTTCAGTTCTGGTTTGGAACAAGTAAGCTGCATTTACAGCATGTGTAGATGCTCCCCACCCCCAACACACACCCTTTTCAGCATAACAGATGGTAAATTCTGTGACTGCCAGTTCTAGCATAATGTGGTTGCAGAAAATAGAAAGCAAAGCAACATGAAGACCCCTGATAGAACACAGCTGGGGTTGGGAGACAGCTTGTGAATCTGCTGATGATAACTATAGGGTTAGGGTGAACGTATATGGCCGAACTGTAGAAATGGGGTACCTACATGTTAGAATAAAACTGATATTGAGACCTGTTTTTAACCAGAGCCTGTCTGTCGGGGCCTTAAGAGCAGAGAGATGGACATAGTCTCACTTCTGAGCAACTGGTACAAGCCTACCTAAAATTGCTAATTCACAGTAATGGTAGGTGCCTTGGTGGTTTGTGTGCGATGTCAACTGGTGGTCTTTTTCAGACCTGACTGGATAGAGCACCTGTTTAATGCTCTTGTCACACAAAGTCTCAGTGAAGACTGTGGCTATTTGATGTAAGTGAGAATTGAACAAACCTCTGATTCTTTCAGGTAAAATTTTGAGAGAGACATAGAACGACCCAAGTGACATTAAGTCAGGAGCAACACTCTCAAGCACCAGCTCTTAGATGAAGACAATTTTTCACAGGTTATTTCACATTTTTCAGAAATGCCAGATTAAGAAATATGAAATTAATTTGAAATTAAAACACTAGGTATATTTCATTTGGCAATGATAACTCAGGAATTTGAGTCTGGTCAGAAATGAGGTTTCTATTTGTGCCTTCTTGTGGCCCCCAACCTTTCTGGCACAAGGGATCAGTTTCATGGAAGACAGTTTTTCCATGGGGGAGTGAGGGTGGGGATGGGCAGGCGCCGCTCACCTCCTGCTGTGCACCCCCCATTCCTAAGTTTCATGGAACACAATCTTTCCATGGGGGGGTGCGGTGCAGAGCAAAGCCCTGGGGCCTGGTCCCTAACATGCTGCAGGCCTGTACAGTCAACAGCCCAGGGGGTTGGGGACTGCAGCTTAGACTATACTGTGCATTGTTGGAGAGTGGGGGGGTGAGCAGACTAGCAGGAGTAGTGGGGAAGTCCAAAACAAACAAGCCAATTCTAGAAAATAAGAGAAACATTTCTGAAACAGCAGTCTCCTAGAATTAAGGGTTAATTATATTGTCTGGTATAGTCCACTTGGGTTATGGAAGGTTCTAGGAAAAGCTTTTATGAGAATCCAGAACTCTAGTGTTTAGAATTTTAAACACCAAAAAATGATAAATGTGGTTTATCCAGTAGGTTGGAAATAGAAACTATATTAGATTTTTTTTTTTTTTTTTTGTACAGAGGATAGATTTCTACAGGGAAACCTTAATGAAAGAATATACCTTCTCTTTTAGGAAATAATCTTTGGTCCAGCCTGACTCATTTTGGGGAGAGTCTAAGTCAAGATTTAGTAACAAACTATAAAAATGATCCCTGAAAGTGTATCTTCTATGTCAAGATTTGGTAACCAGCTTTGCTGGTTTAGCACTGTGTTCTTGCTTCATACTCTCTTGCCGTAATGGATTTACCCATACAAACAAAGATAGGTTTTTAATGTTTCAGCGGTTCTTTAGTGATTAAAGAGGAGAACTGAACTGCTTGCTTCTTACTTTTCTATTTTAAAAATATTTTAAAGGCACAGAAAAAGGCAGAGAATAATATAACAACAGTATTAACTATTATTTCTTTTGAAATTCAAAAATGAAGGAATGCAGCAGATACAATTGAAGGTCTCCTGTGTCACCCACCCTTAGTCTCATTCTCCTCCCTATCTCCTAAGAGACAACTGTTGTCATAAATTTTGTATGTATCCTTCCATGTCACGTTTTTATATTTGATATATGTATTATGTATCATGAAACATATATAAACATATGAAATGTTTTTATACTCAAGATATTTGATTTGTATTCTGCAACTCCTTTTATTTAACATTATGGTTTTTGAGATTTATTTATGTTGATACATATGGCTTTAGTTCATTCATTTTTGCTGCTCTAGTATTGTATGAATATACCATGATTTATTGTTATTATAAATGCTGAACATTTTTGTACAGGTCATTTTGTACGTATTATGAGAGATTCTCTGGGTATACATTCTACTTCACCTAGAAGTAGAAAGGCTGAATCATAGGGGACGTGCATTTTCAATTTTGATAGAAGTTTATTTCCAAATAGTTATACCAGTTTACACATTCACCAGCAGTCTGTGAGAGTTTCTAACTCCTGATATCAGACTTTTTCAGTTTTTGCAGTCTGATAGGTGAGAATATCTCATCATTATAATTTGGATTTTTCAAACACCAGTGGCATCATAATTTTTTAGCCACTGAAATTTGAAATTAAAAACACCCAAAGGGATAAAATCCTAATATATTTATCTGGCATGTTAGGAATCAAATATAATTTAAAGTTGTGCTTTAATTCATATGATACTCTTAAGGAATAAGGTATTCCTAGGAAATTAAATTTTTCATTATTACTCTAATAACTAAAAATCACTTTGTAAAGTTTTAGGTACTTTTGATGGAGCTCTCTACAATGTATTATACTTGCCTGTTTTATGCAATTCAGGATGAATTGAAGTCAGTCCTCATAAATGAACTTTAGGTTTTTAAAAAACTCATTAATAAATATGAGATGTTTGTTTCTATACCAGATACCCTAAAGGGTCCTCATACTTTAGTAGTTACTTTGAGCCAGGTGCGATGGTGCGTGCCTGCAGTCCCAGCTACTCAGGAGGCTGAGGCAGGGGGATTGCTTGAGCCCAGGAGTTTGAGGTTACAGTGGGTGAAGAGCGAGACCCTGTCTCTGGGGGAAAAATTATTTTTGCCTTAAAAGGTCTTGCCTCCTAAAGTCTTTTCAGTGAGTTCTCCCACATTTTTAAATTAAAAATCAGTTTTGTAAATGATGCGTGCTTATTGTGGAATATTTTTATCTTTTAATTTGCTTCCTTCCTTTATTCAGAATTCTGTGGACCACAGATCATTTTTTCCTGGGTGAGGGAGTGAGGGGGAGTGGCAGTAGTCTTTCCATTCACTAACAAGTATGCACCAGTGTTCTGGACAGTGGAAACTGCTGGGAAGCAGACCTGTGGATGAGTGGAGACGTGTGGAGAGTTCACTGCATTAACCTACATAAAAAGAGGCACACACATTCTCTTAAAGAATGAATACATTTTAACTCAGGGATATTAAATGGGTCTGTTACTGAGGAGATAATGAGCAGTAAGGTGACTCATATCTTAGAAGGTCCAAGAAAATGGGCCAGATACAAATGGCACAATACCATGCTGGTTGAAGCGGTACAAATACCATGTGACCATTGAGGCTTTTTTCCAATGTTTTGAATTTTGTTTTGTTTTCAGAAAATTGCTATTGTTTATAAGTTTGCTCTTGCTTGCTTCCCAAACTTTTAAATTTATGATAAAAATTTAACATTTCTTTTCTTTCTCATTTCAGTGTGACAAAATTAGGCAAGAACGAGATGAAGCTGTTAAAAAACTGGAGGAATTTCAGAAAAGTACGTAAGCATTTCAGTGGGATTATGATAACATATAACTGGGGATTATGTGAATAGACACACATCCTGGTTAGTTGCTGATGCCTTGGTCATACAGTCGAGAAAGCAAGAACTGTCTTGCCATTTGCTAAAAAAATGCCCTGACGTTACTAATTTTTAAAGAAATGGAATAAGCATTATTGTTTTGTGAGGGTATTATCAAAGTTGGTAATTGTTACAGAAGAGTTTACTATGTAGAAAAATTAAAGGAGAATAAAATTTACTTGTTATCTTGACTCCTTGATAAAAGCCAATGCTAGTATTTTATAGTCTATCCTTCCTGGTCTTTTGTTTGTCTAATATGTGTATCTACAAAAAAGGCAGTCACATTTTGTATTCAATTTTGCAGCCTGCTCTTTTCAGTAAACAGCGTACTGTGGTCATCTTTGCCTTTCGGTAGAGATGTACATCAGTGTTAGTTGTTGCCTATAGTATTCCATTATACGCTAGTACCATAACTTGTTTATTCCTTCACTGATAGCTTATTCCTGGTTTTTAGCTGTTACAAATAATGCCATGGCCAGTATTCTTATACATATGTCTCTACAGTGATATGAATAGTTCCTTAGGTTAAGTCACACTGAAGGGGCTTATACTGGAGATCTGCTATACAGGATTGTGCCTATAGCTAACAACACTGGGTCATATACTTAAAACTTACTCAGAGGGTAGATCTTATGTTACATGTTCTTACCACAGAAATAAATAAAAATAAATAAGTAAATAAAGAGTGCAGAAGGAAACTGTGGGATATATCTGTGGCCTTGATGGTGTATCACAGGTGTATCCCCAAACTCATCTGGTTATAGACTTTAAATATGTACAGCTTTTTACATGTCACTTATACCTCAATAAAGTGGTTTAAAAACAGAGAAAAGGAATTATAGGTTCACAGAACTTAGATGTTTTTAAGAGTTTGAATGTTTGAAATAGCCCTCTCATCAAGGAAAGTTAAATTCCCACAGAAGTGATAATAATTTTCTAAATTTTTGCTGTGTAATTTTTTTATGTGACATAAATCTGTTATTGTTTATCCCCTGAGATAGAACATAGCTGATCTGACCTAGAGGAATTGAATGGAAATATGTCATGGGCAAAGGCCCAGACCATAGCAGAGAAAGCGGCCCCCTTCCTTGGAGGCAAGGTCTTTGTCCATCATTCTGCACATGCTGTATCAGTCAGGCTATTGGATTCTATCAAAGTGTTGACTTGGTAACTACGCAACAAAACATTTTATTTCTGTTGAAGGTAAAACAGTCATAAAAATGTAGCATTCTAGTTAAATTTCAATAGAAAGTTTAGTCCAGCATCTGGCTGTAACAAGGAATATCTAAGGGGAATCTTGTTGATAGTTTTTTCTTTGGAGGCCAGTATGCTGTGGTAGAAATACCTCGTAATTTGTGAATGTGTGAATTATAATCACGTGAGACTTTCTCCTTCCTTAATGTGGGATTTATGAAAGTTGCTTATACTTGTGCTGACACCAAGTCAAATCTGAAAGAGTTATACCATTGGCATTGTTACCAGTTATTGTGCTTGAATTATAGAGAGTGGATTGGTGTGTTGTGTACAGTGGGGAAGAGTTCAAATTTCTGATGGTTGGAGATGTTTTGGTCCATGTAGGTAGTAGGGATTTTGCCTCCTGCATTATGTGAAAGCAGAAGCAACTTTTCCCCCAAATCAGCCTTTAGAATAACATGCAAATTCTGCTTTCATCTACCATTTCTCTTTTCCCTTTCCTTGTCTCTTCCTCTAAACACCTTGATAGTTTTAAAAATTTACATTTTTCCTTATGAGCAACTCAAAGTCTGAAAGGACTCTATCGTAGAGTCTCTGTTGTACTCACTTAGTTTTTAACTTTACTAAGTGTGCTTAATTAGTTTAAAATTTGTATGGCAGGAAAACAGAGTTGCCAACTTTTTACCCAGTCTCAAAAGAAGAGATGTAGACTAAGAAAACTTTACTTATTTGTTAAAAACTATATCTGAGATAAGGGATTTATGGCTTTTGAACAGAGGGTAGAATCTCAGATTTGGAGAGGAATGAGGCCATAATTTATCACCAGGGGAAAGCACTGTTTGGTGTGAATCCATGTAGTCCTGAGCAAGTTTCTGTATTAGTAAAATTGTGATAAATGACCTTGCTTTGTAGGCTATTTGAGGGTAAAATGAGATAATCTATGTAAAAAGCACTTAACACTGTATCCGGCATAGAGTAAGTGCTTAATAAATGTTAGTTGCTGACCTCATCTACTAAACTATCCAGTGCCTGACTGCCCTTCAGTATTAAGAGTTCATATCATTTACCTTTAGGGAGTTAGTTCCTGGATACCAGACTCTACATTTGGGCAGCTGTGGGGAAAAGTTTCTTTTGGTGCTGCGTTGAAATCTGAAATCCCTGTGACCTAGGTCTTGAAGTGTAGGAAGAGCAGCTGAATGAGGCTCAGGAAAAGCTTTGTTAGGCCGTAGGGATCTACTTGCCCTAGCTTAGCATGCTTTTCCCAGGATATATGTTTTTATCCACATTTCCACGCCATTCTTGGCCCTCTGCCGGGTCTTTGTGTGCCTTTCTCCTAGTCTTTCTACACAAAGAACACCGCCACGTAGCAAAGCCATGCTCCATAGGAAGACAGATTCCCATGAAAAGAGAACTAATCAAAGTCCTTTCATATCTTTTAGGACACAACATTAGATCCTTTGCTCTGTTGCGTGGCACACCAGTTTTCCTACATACATGCCAACTTTCATGGCTGTTTTCTTACCACATGAAAACCTTTTTAAGTAACCTGATGTTGAAGAAGAATTTGTGGTATGTTCACCATGTATGCTCAAAACGTATTCTACATCTAAAATAGTGCTGGATGTTGGAGTTTGGAGAAGTGGTGGTGACACCTTGCATAGTTAGAAGGGACCATAGGAATCTGGAGTCACTTAGAATGGGTTTGGCTGGGCTTTACCAGTTAGAACTCTGTGATTCAGCATATGTCACTAAAATTCTCTGGGCCTTAGGGTTCTCAAATATATGATGAAACTGCTATGATAATATCTGTGTTATAGGATTGTTGTAAGGATTCATGAAGGAACACATGTAAAGGGTTTAGCACGAGGCTGGACATGTAGTCAGGCTCATTAAGTTGTTTCCTAAGCAGTTCTATGCAGCAGAGAACATTCACATAAAAGGATGTTCACAGATGAACTTAGGCCCGATATATCTTTTCAGTCCTTCAAAAAAACACAAACATGAGTACTTACTTTGTGCATAGGATTGTGCTGGGTACAAGAGAATCAGACATGTGTAACACAAAATCCCTGCTCTAATGCTCACAGTAGAAGACAAAAACAAGTAAAAAAAAAAAAAAAAAAAAAAACAAGTTACCCTACAATGTGATCTATACTACAACAGCAAGTATGTAAGAGCTTTAAGGTCATAGATGTGGAGAGACAAACTTTGCTAATTCAACTAGCCCGATAGAAAAAATAATTGATGTACTTTTAGGGTTATGCTTCTGAGTTCTCAGGGTCATTAAAATTTTTTTTTTTTTTTTTTGTTGAGACAGAGTCTCACTTTGTTGCCCAGGCTAGAGTGAGTGCCGTGGCGTCAGCTTAGCTCACAGCAACCTCAGACTCCTCGGCTTAAGCGATCCTACTGCCTCAGCCTCCCGAGTAGCTGGGACTACAGGCATGCGCCACTATGCCCGGCTAATTTTTTCTATATAGATTTTTAGTTGTCCATATAATGTCTTTCTATTTTTAGTAGAGACGGGGTCTCGCTCAGGCTGGTCTCGAACTCCTGACCTTGAGCAATCCACCCGCCTCGGCCTCCCAGAGTGCTAGGATTACAGGCGTGAGCCACCGCGCCCGGCCTAAAATGTTTTTCATTATGAAAAATTTCAAAGTTGTACAAAAGTGGGAAAATAGTATAATGATCCCCAAGGTACCAATTATACTGCTTTAGCAGTTTATCAACTCATGTCCAATCTTCCTTCATCTGTATACTCACCTCACTGACCTTTGGAAACTCATCCAGTCAACATATCATTTTAATATTTACTAACTGTAAATATTACAGTATATATTTCTACAAGCTTTAGGATTTTTCTGCAGTACTGGGGTCATTTTATTAAAAGCTCATCTTTTTTCTTTTTTAAACCTTATGTCACCCAAAAATATAGGTGTAGTGGCCAGGGATTGTGGATACTATGAGACAAGCCCAAATTCAAGACCATGAGGCAAATCATAAACAGCTAAAGTTTTTAAAAACTTTTATTCTTTGAAAGGTACAAATTAAATTTATAGATAAAAAAATATTTCTGTTTTACAGCATGTGATCTGACTTTGGTTTTGAAAATGGGGTCATACTTTGTAAAGATCTGATTGCCCTTTGAAATATATGTTTCCCTTCTGATCCTGGAAAGTTGATTAGTAGGTTTCTCTGCTACCAATTTAGCATTGAGATAATTTCTTAAACTAAAAATTAAAGTACAATTTCAAATTCTACTGTTCCCTCTTTGAGGAAGAAATAAAAACCCAGCTGATGGAGTACACCATATCAGAATGGGAGAAAATGTGGATAGGTACTACCCAACCAAGTTTATCAAGTTAAATCACAGGGCAGCTTTTTACAAAATGTTTAGAAAATAAATGTGTTCCCCCCCCCCATTTGCTAGGCCTAAACCTCACTACTGCGGAATGATTTTTCTTATTCTTTCCCAAGCAAGAATGTTATTGAATAAAAAGTCAGATTCCTATGAAAAATGCAGAGTGTTTATGTTTTTGTTATGATAGTGGAAATACCAGATTGTGGCAGAAGATGTCAAGTAGTTAAGGCTAAAAATTCAAAGTAATATTTGATGTTGTAAAAATTGTATAGGTTTCTTTTCTCTTTCCTTCACATTTTTGAAGAACCTACCTTGTAAACATAGTGATAAAATGCCAGGAATATTAGGATTTTAAGGAAATAATAGAGCCTATTATTTAAACTACAATATAAAAGGCAATTATATTGATGAAGAGCTACATGGGCTTTGTGTGTGTGAATAAACTTGGCCTGTGTTCAGCTTCTATTTGTTCTTCTGGCATAAACACATATTGTGTGTGATTCCAGTTTAATGGGAACCCGTTTGTATGCCAAGCAGCTGCATTTTAGGACCTATTGCGTGATTTCATAGCTCTCTGAAAATTGGTTCTATTCAGAGCAAGAGATAGAAGAGAAGAAGGGGGGTGGTGTGGAAAGGGGGGGGAGCTTCAACACACAATCATTTCTTTTCAATTGGAGCCAGAAAGGTTGATGACAACATGACCATTGTGTTATAATGATAAGACCACTAAGGCATCTGTACCTCTCATCAAGGCTTTCACACAAGAGCAGATACAATTTAATTCACTGCTCTGTCAGCAGTGCTGATACCATTATGCCGTCTGTCTCCACAGTTATAATCACTGTCCTCTGAGAAATGCAGTTGAAATGATCTTGAGCAGTCAAAGAAACTCTCAATTAAGGCTGCCACTTCCAATGTGTCAGATTGTGTCTTATGCACTTGGTACAATTTTCACTTCCAATCCTGTTTATTTACAATGTCTACCAGTAATTACGCTTAACGTGTCATTTAGTGAGGGGGGCCCCTGCCAAGCCGATTGTTGGGTGCTGCTGTACCATTGAGTGGGAGTTTCTCGAAGTCAATGCCATCAGCAGCTTTTAGGCCCTGATGGGATGCAGTAGTAATGTTGATAATGCAAGTATCGTGCTCATCAAGTCATAATTAGATGCCACTCAAATGTGCCACTTGTAATAACAGTGTTGATTCATGTTTTTCTCGGTGACTGCAACTACTAATTAGTTAAGTGGTTTTTGGTTGGCCTGCATTTGCTGCAGATTATTATTACCCCTGAAAAAATGTCAAGGTTAGGGATGTTTCTGGCCATTTAGTGCTGCTTTATGAATTTGAATATTAACATAATAAGAACTTTGGACAGACTTAGGAAGTAATACATTTTTGTATTTAATTTGGAGAGAAATTTTTTTCCCCTGAGTTTAATCATAATTGCAGGTTAATTAAGCTTAAATGAATCAAAAGTAATCTCTCTTTGTGTTATGTGAGCCCAGTGCTTTTTGCCTAACTTCGTTGGGTTTCACATTTGGGTGTCCTTTAATTTTTTTTTTTTTTTTTTTTTTAAAGCCAAACACATGTCAATAAGTAACATGTCTACACTTAAGGTTTGAGATTCTAAGAATTTTCTTCTAACTAGAAATATGGGCAGAAGGAATTGGCATTTTTATTAGTTGGTCTTCAAAATATAATTCAAGTTCTAACTTACTTTATACCTTTAAATCTCAATTTTCATGAGCCTGCTCTCAAAAAATCTAAAAATTACTATTTTTCAAGTGCTGGTACAATATCAGGAAAAATTTTACTTCTATACCTCCTGGCAGTCTGTGATGTAAGAAACAATTTATTAGCATCTGCTTTCATCATCATATAATACATAAATCTTGTTGCTATACTTTTCTGCCCTGGAGTTTATGAAATAACAGTAACTACTTTGCAACTAATAAAGACTAATGTACAATAATTAAGCTGCCACATTGTTATTCCTGCCATAAGATCAATTTAAGATTTATTTTTCCTTTATTTTCATTAGCTAATTTCCCTTCTTGGATACATGTATTATATCGTGCTAAGAAAAGGCAGTCATATTGCCATCCTCTTTATTTATGAAAGATCTTTTGTTTAAATTAGCAGATATGTCTATAGCTACATAGAAAATAGACGCTTAAAAAAAGTCTCCTAAATAGCTTCCTGAAAATATCTGTAATAGCAGTGAGGCATTCTTCATTGTGTTCTTTTTCTTTCTTTCTACATTCAAATATTAGCAAAGATTCAATCAGGGCAGCTTCTCAAAAACTTTTTTTCAATGATAGCTGAAGGTTTGGCCAGCTAAAGAATTGAAGTATTCTTAATCATGGGACAATGCGTGGGCTTCTGGAATAGCTGACTAATCTCTGAATGCTGAGACTTTTTTCCCCCCCCTCATTCCTAGTTTCTCACATGGTTATAGAGGAAGTTAATTTCATGCAGAACCATCTTGAAATAGAGAAGACTTGTCGAGAAAGTGCTGAAGCTCTGGCAACAAAGGTGAGCCTGTTCACATGAAGGAATTTTACCTGAGCTTTTTTATTTCCACTGGCTTTTCTAAACAGTGGCTTCTGTCCTTTTGTGGTGTTCTTAGTTCTCCAATCTGATGAGGAGGGAAGTGCGGTAAGGTCTCAGAATCCTGGAATATGATTATGTAAATGTTTGCCTTAATGAAAAGGTTATTTCCATCGTAAAAGGAGCATTTGTATATGTGTATTTCAGCATTTGTGTTTTTTGCCTGTGAAAAATGGTCTCAGGGTAGTCGGTTGAAATGAACTTTCCAAATGTCTGTGCATTTGGTTAAAATGTGTACCGAGTTTAAAACTAACCTGGTGTGACATAAAAGAGCAATGAATGTTTCATATTTGAATCAGATGAAAAAGTCATTCTGAAGCCGTACATTTCAGGTGATTATTTGTGAAAGCAAAGTGAGGGCATGCTAAAGGTGACCTCCAGTGCTCCGCTGATTGCTTCTAGCTGATGAATTTACCAAGTGTGTAATTTTCTATATTCTGTCTCATCAGAAGTACATTATTATTAAAGAATGTTTTTATCTGTCTTATGTATTTTGGGTTGGGTAAAATGCATCTGAACCACTTCATCAGAAAATGGATTACAGCAATTTTCAACAAAATTTCATTAGTAATGCTGGTTGTATTTCTTTTCCCTCCCCCTATCCCCCATCACCTACTTTCAAAGTATTTCTTTGGATGTGACTGAAATCCTGCTACCCATAAATAAATAAGTAAATAAATTTAATTAGTATGCATCAGCAGCGTGCTTGCTAGAGGTATTTGCTTAATTGTTTGCAGAACGACACTACATTAGAATTCATAAGATATTCAGTCTGAACATAAGAATATAAATCTATGTATGTAACTTCTCTCTTGTTACTCGTCTGATGCATACATAGCAATACAGGTCATTGCTTTAAAAACAGTGATAACATGGATACTCTTACATCCTTTTTACTCTGCTACATATCATAGAGGTTGCTGGTCCATAATGTTGTGTGAATTCTTTTCATTTCTCTTACTTCTTTTGGAACAAGTAGAGAAAAAAATACTAGCTTCTCTGAATCTTCTAGCGTCTAAGGATACTTTCTTTATGTTCTCTTGTTATTTTCAAGTATTCCTGTTGCAATAGTACATCTAAAGTTAGGATCCTGGTTACCTCTCTGGATTGGCAGAGTTTATTCAGGGCAGTATATCCAGATTTTGTTCCTGGTTATGTCATTTTTGGCATATGTGACTTTGGATAAGCTTGTTCTATTCTCTGGACTGCAGTGTCTCATCTTAAATGACAGGATGGACTAGAGTTAATCGTTGGTCCATATATGACCCTCTTAAAAAAAAACCCTTTCCTCCCTCCCCTTTTATTTAATAGGTGACTTTGGGCAAGAGAATTCATCTCTTTGAGGTGTAGTTGTCTTGCCCTAAATGCCAGGATGGGCCATGGTTCTTCTTGAGAATACCCCAGACCCACTGGCTCTACGGGTGTGGCCCAGGCATGTATATGTAGAAAAGCTGCCAAGTGACTGATAAGTTCATCCCTGGTTATGAACCACTGTGTTACCTAATCTTTAAGGTCATTTTTACAATTTAGTCTTAGCAATAGGCTCTTTATTTTATGCTGTTTGTTGCCTATTCTTTAAGAAGCCTTTTAAAAAATGGATACATAGTTTGTTTTATGAACTCATGGGGCATGGAATAAAAAACAAACCAAAAAATGAGAATTCAGTCAAACACTTATAGATTTGCTCATTGGACATGAAAGATTGTTTGTTTTTTGGGAAAGGGTCTTGTCCTGTTGCCCAGGCTGGAGTGTAGCAGTGTGACCACAGCTCACTGCAACCTCAAACTCCTGGGCACAGCAGATCCTCTGTCTCAGCCTCTCCAGTAGCTAGGACTACAGGTGCATGCTACCATGCCCAGCGAATTTTTTAAATTTTTTGTAGAGATGGGGGTCTCACTGTGTTGCCCAGGCTAGTCTCAAACTCCTGGTCTCAAGCAATCCTCTCATCTCAGCCTCCCAAAGTGCTGGAATTGCAAGCATGAGCCACCATGCTTAGCCGATACTATAGCTTTGAATGCAAAATTTGAAAACTTTGTTTATATGTGTGATCAATAAATAATAGCATATTCTGATTTAAGTATAAATTGTCATTTTTTGAAAGTATGCTTCATTTTCTGAGCAGCAAAGTTTGTGTAATTCTTATTTTTCTAAATCTTTGCCATCAAATTAATGACAAATGGAATGTTTAATTCTTATGGTGCAGTTTGACCTCAATTTTCTTAAAAGCAAGTGTAGATACTTTGCTAAAATGTATGGATTAAACTGATGTATGTAGACCACTTATTTAAGTCATATGATGCAAAGCCATTAAACTTGCATGTTTTGTACCTTTAAATGTTTATTAAACTGTGCTCAATATAAAAATTCTATTTAAATTTGAATATAGTGGTAGATTCTGTTACTATAGGGTTATAAAAGATTTATTTTTGGCTTGTAACGTAGAAGGGTTCCAAACAACAAGTAGCATACCATTAACTTATAACTTGGATAAATAACTGCAGCGAAATTGCTTAGCCAAAATTTGTAAATTCAGAATTCTCAAAAATGTTCAAGTAGTATGCACAGAAGACCTCATGTATATAAATCTTTTATTTCTTTCAAAATATGAAAATGGTGTTTTAGAGAAGACTTATGAAATTTTCTGGTTGCCTTTTTTCTTAGGCTAGTAATTTTGTTAAACAGAGCAGTTGTACTACAGACAGTAGCTGGTGAACTTTGGTGCCTGATTTAGTAGGGGTGTTAAGCTCTTTGAGAGCAGAACTGTTGACTATCAGGTTATCAAGTATTATTGTGATGGTGGTCTGAGAAGTAATATATTAAGCACTAGATGGAAAAAATTGATATTTTCATGAGTATCCTGGAGGAAGAAGAAAAATAGATGAGTACTTTGGTTGAAGAAAACTAACTGATAAATCATTTCCAAAGGATAAACACACAAGCCTCTCTTCTACCTATTAATAGCTAACACTTCCTGAAGTTTTACTATATGTCAATTACTGTATTAAGTACTTTGTGTGTCTCATTTAATCTTCATATTGTGGGATAGAGACTATTTTTATCCTACTTTACTGATGAGAAAACTGAAACACTGAAAGATTAGGTTAGTTGTAGAGGCAGAGGCAGAATTTTATTGCAGAGCTGGGTTGTATACTAAAGCCTTGCATTACTCTACATAGTGAGTCTTAGTATTGATGTACATTGGAGTCACCTAGGAAACTCTGAAAAAGTGCTATGTGAGGTCCCACTGCCAGAGATTTTGGTATGGTGTAGGACCCAAGCATTGGGATTTTTTAAGTGCTCTCCAGAGATTCTGATGTACAGAATTGAGAACCATTAGTTTAAATATTAGGAGGCAGAATTATAAATTAACACATTAACTGGCATGCGAGTTGTATTTAACTCATGCTAGTTTTGAGCCTGGAGCCTCATGCAGCAAAACCTGGACAAAACCCTGCAGTTGGTTTGTGAAAATCTTACTTGTTGATGTTCTTATTGTTACAACCGATATTGACAAATTAATTCTAAAAATGTGGATTAAATGGATAGAAGTCAGTAAATTTCATTTTTCATTAAATTAGAAAGGACATTTTGTTTTTGAAGTTTTTGTTCTGTTTTTGTAATAAAACACCACGGTCCCAAGGACAACAATTTTTTTTTCCTAGTTTGGCAGTCAGCATGTTAAGTCTTTAGATTTTTCACTTTTTTCTTAAATTGGTATTTTCTTCCAACATTCAGGAAAGACGAGATAGTTTGAGAATCGGCAAGAAGGTCCTTGAGCTTCTAGTGCCATGCTGAGGCATTCATGGTTTAAAGAACCCACACAGTGTTTACTGGAATTTTCCATCTTAAAGAAGAGGGGCTGGGAAATTATGGGCCTCATCTGTTATCCCTGATCCTCTAATGTGGGAAGATAGAAGCTGGGGCTGTAGACTGGGGACAGGGGACAAAGGGCTGTGTCTGATTCCCCAAATAGAACTTGTCAGTCTTCTTCCCAGGGAGAACCCATGGAAGGGTTGGTAGCCATTTCTAAGAGATTCTTCATGATTCCCTAGAAAGGGTAGAGAGACCTCTTGTTCTCCAGACCACACCACTTGGGGTAAACATTTAGGCTATATATTATTGACATAAAAATCAGATCTCCTAGATTGAAGTGGGCTGGGCTTCCCTATGAGAAGCTTGGAGGAGCCCAAATTATGATCACAAATGTGGATCATAAATATTTAAAGGTACAAAACAAGCAAATCTAATGGCTTTAGATTATACAACTTAAATAATTGGCCTACATACATCAGTTTAACCTATACATTTTAGCAAAGCAAAGTATCCACAGTAGTGGTAAAGCCAGACTAATACTATACCAAACATGTTATTCTGGTTTCAGGTACAGTGGGGAGGGTAGTTAGCTTTCTAATGACTTATGTTCATTTATTTCCAATACCAATTTTTAAATCTTGGTGGCCAATGGCTCTAGTAAAGGAATGTGTTTGCATTTCTATAGCTTACATTTTATTCTAGGGAAAATAATCTACTAAATACTTTCATGTGCTCAAATTTAGAAAGACCTTTTATTTTTTAGTCTTGGGAAGAGAGAACAAGCAAAACCATATTTTCCTTCTGTGGACATGGGACCAAGCTTAGTCTTTGTGTGTACTTTGTTACTAACATTTTTATGCGCATAAACACATTAGCTAAAGAAGATGATAATAGTTAGGTAAATCTAAAAACCAGCTCATTTCTCTTAATTTCTACGTCAGGGAACAACACATAAATTAACAAATTAGAAATCTGTTTTTCTGCTATAAATTGGAACTCTTTTTATAGAGATAATAGAAACATATCTTGAACTTCTGTTGTGTCTTGTTAGTACTCTGTTTAAATAGCAGAAACACATCTTGGCCTAGTTTAAGCAAGAAAAGAAAAACTGTAGAAATTTGTTAGAGAGGAATATTGGAGAATCTCATAGAATCTATGAGCAAGGAACAGTTTAAGAAGGGACTGGAGTCTGGGAAACCCTTTCTCCATTGCTTTTCTCTGTGTAGGGGCTTCATTTTTGGCTTTGCTATAGGCCACCTTCCTCTCTTCCTTGATTTAGTAGTGGAATATGGTTGCCAACAGCTCCAGACACATGGAAAGAAACTCATCTCTCTGTTCCAGCTTACAAATTTCTGGAGAAGGAATCCTGATCAGGCACAAACTTGGGGTGTGTGCCTAATCCCTGGACTAATAAGCTGTGGCCAGCGGGATGGGTGTGCTCCGGGGGGACCAGGGCTCTTCCCGTAGAAGTCATGTGGAACAATGAAGAAGAGTGGCAGTGTCCAGGAAAGAGGGGATGCGAGGCAAACAGACATGGAAAAGGTGTTCACAGCACAGCATCAAACAGAAAGTTTGCTTAAAATAAAGTGCCTTAATTAAGATTATTAATGACTGTAGATAAATCAAAATTTTATTTAATCTATACCGGTGTTTTATCTTAATTCCTTATATTTCTTATCAGTTATAACTAGCATGTCCACTTGCTACCAGCCGTAATCCAGGCAGCAGGTCTTGCTTCAAGTAATAAATTTAATATTAAAAAGTGTGAATAAAACCTTACCTAATGAATCTGTTAATTGTTATGTCCTGCTGTGAATGTTGATGAATATGTAAGACAAAAATACTCTTAATTTGTCTATTGTTTAAAAATTCAAGATACTCATTTGACTGCTGTTAAAATAACCGTTTTTATATTTTGTCTTAGCTAAATAAAGAAAATAAAACATTGAAAAGAATCAGCATGTTATACATGGCCAAGCTGGGACCAGATGTAATAACCGAAGAGATAAACATTGATGATGAAGATGCAACTACAGACACGGATGGTGCCACCGAGACGTGTGTCTCAGTACAGTGTCAGAAGCAAATCAAAGGTGGAGCTCTTTGCTTCGTTACTGAGCATATTTCTTTTTTTTTTTTTTTTTTTTTTTTTTGAGACAGAGTCTTACTCTGTTGCCCAGGCTAGCGTGAGTGCCGTGGCGTCAGCCTAGCTCACAGCAACCTCAAACTCCTGAGCTCAAGCGATCCTCCTGTCTCAGCCTCCCGAGTAGCTGGGACTACAGGCATGCGCCACCATGCCCGGCTAATTTTTTCTATATATATATTTAGCTGTCTGTATAATTTCTTTCTATTTTTAGTAGAGATGGGGTCTCGCTCTTGCTCAGGCTGTTCTCGAACTCCTGAGCTCAAACGATCTGCCCACCTCGGCCTCTCAGAGTGCTAGGATTATAGGCGTGAGCCACCGCGCCCGGCCCTGAGCATATTTCTGACAGCACTTCTCAACCCTGACTGCACATCAGAATCAGTTGGCAACTTTTAAAAATGCTCATGCCTGGGTCCTACCTCCCCAAAATTCTTTTTTTTTTTTTTTTTTTTTTTTTTTTGAGACAGAGTCTCACTTTGTTGCCCAGGCTAGGGTGAGTGCCGTGGCGTCAGCTTAGCTCACAGCAACCTCAGACTCCTCGGCTTAAGCGATCCTACTGCCTCAGCCTCCCAAGTAGCTGGGACTACAGGCATGCGCCACTATGCCCGGCTAATTTTTTTTTATATAGATTTTTAGTTGTCCATATAATGTCTTTCTATTTTTAGTAGAGACGGGGTCTCGCTCAGGCTGGTCTCGAACTCCTGACCTTGAGCGATCCACCCGCCTCGGCCTCCCAGAGCGCTAGGATTACAGGCGTGAGCCACCGCGCCCGGCCCCAAAATTCTGATTTAATTGGCCAAGGGTATAGCCTGGCTGAGAATCACAATAGGTTATAACATTTGTGCTTTATGAGTTACTTTCTTGTTTTGGAATTGGCACTTTTGAAAGTGTTAGCTCAACAGAAATAGCCAGTTAGACTATAACCTTAAGAATATGGACTGTGTGTCAAGATATTCTTGTTAAATGAAGAAAGAATGGATAAAAATATATTTAGCCAACACTCCTTGTTTGTTCAGTTCTGTCTTGGAGTCTTTGGAGAAGATTCCTCCCCAAATTCCATAGGTTCTGTCCTCCAAGAATTTCCCATCTGATTCTGGCAGTGAGCTATAAGCAATATTTAAATATTCAGAACAACCATGTTGGTCAGCAAGCAGTGCTGTAAGGCAAGATCATATGGTACATCTATTAAACGCACATTAATTTTATTCATACACATGTTTGTGTTAAAGATGTAGGAAAGCAGTTTTGGGCTCAATAACTATCAGAATATTTTAATTTAGTACATATGTCCAAAGCAATACTCATCAGTTTGTTTGGTAGATAAGACTTCTGTTGGAAGCATAAAGAAGAAAGGATGTAACAGGCACTGTCTTTACCGGACTCTTCAACCCCTCCACATAGAAGTACGTTGGTAGGGGGAGAGAGGAAGTTTCTGTTAGGTCTTGAACAATATGATCTCACGTTCTTCCTTTTGGATTAGCCAGCTGGTAGAGAAAGGGATTCAGAAATAAGTCTTTGAGAACTTCTTTGAGCTGCAGTTGTATAAAAAGTTTGACTTAACTTACAGATAACCACATAGCAAGTTTCTCATTGCCTTTGGGAAAAGGTAAGAAATTAAAAGCAGTTAAAAGCTAAGTGGCAAAACAGTAGGCTTGGGTATAAGTTTAAGTAGTCTGTGTGAAATCGTGTGTATTTTTAAACATTTGAGTTGTAGAAGTAACTTTAACACCAGAAGCCTTTATACTTACAGTTGCTATTGTATTCTTTTCTTTCTTTCTTGTTTGTTTTTTGAGATGGGGTCTCACTCTGTCCCCCAGGCTGGAGTGCAGTGGCATCATCATAGCTCACTGCAACCTCAAACTCCTGGGCTCAGGTGATCCTGCTGCCTCAGCCTCCCCAGTAGCTGGGACTGCAGGCATGTGCCACCACGGCCAGCTAATTTTAGTGTTTTTTTTTTTTTTTTTTTTGGTATAGATAGGGTCTCGCTATGTTGACCAGGCTGATCTTGATCTCCTGGTCTCAAGTGATCCTCCCACCTCAGCCTCCCAAAGTGCTAGAATTATAGACGTGAGCAAACCATGCCTGGCCCAGTTGCTGATATTTTCATTCTAGTAACACATTTTTTATTTAATTCCAATAATAAAAAATATGAAATAAATTAAAAAACAAAACACCCACAACTCTGGAGAGAAAATTACTAGAATTAACCCTCCTTTCAAATAGTTATATTTTGAGTCAGTTCAAATAATGTTTAAGGGCTATAAATTGGCAGCAAGTCAGGATCTTTTTCTTCAAATCAAAATCTCTAAATTATTAACTGCCCAATTGTTTGTTTATATTGTATTGTGACAAGAGCCCATGGCCATAATGAAATGAAAAAGAAATTAGTACAATGCCTTAATTTGATTTGGTGAAAGCTTAAAATTTTTTTTTTTTTTTTTGAGACAGAGTCTCACTCTGTTGCCCAGGCTAGAGTGAGTGCCGTGGCGTCAGCCTAGCTCACAGCAACCTCAAACTCCTGAGCTCAAGCCATCCTCCTGTCTCAGCCTCCCGAGTAGCTGGGACTACAGGCATGCGCCACCATGCCCGGCTAATTTTTTCTATATATATTTTTAGCTGTCCATATAATTTCTTTCTATTTTTAGTAGAGGTGGGGTCTCGCTCTTGCTCAGGCTGGTCTCGAACTCCTGAGCTCAAACGATCCGCCCACCTCGGCCTCCCAGAGTGCTAGGATTACAGGCGTGAGCCACCGCGCCCGGCCAGCTTAAAAATTTTTACTTCCCAAATGCCAGGTAGCTTTTGTGAGGAATGTAGGTTTGATAGAATGCAAAGGAAACATGCTCTGGTACATTTACTGTATTGAGGTTGCTGGATAGAAAATTATTAATAACTGGCTGTGCGGGGGCCACCCACACAAATGAGATTCCCATTGTCCTTTGGTTCTTTATTTTCCTTTTAATTCTTAAATAACCTTGACCGTAAGCTGCACATGGACTGGCATTTTCAATTCTTTTGACCAGATAGATTGATTTCTTCTTTTAAAAATAAGTTTATTCTATTTTTTTTATTTTTTCCTTAAAAATATAGAACTTCGAGATCAAATTGTATCTGTTCAGGAGGAAAAGAAGACATTAGCCATTGAACTGGAAAATCTCAAGAGCAAACTTGTAGAAGTCATTGAAGAAGTATGTATCTTAGGCCTGAAAGGCAAGGCTTTTAGTGTTTTCCAGGTGTTTGGGGACTGGCTAAGTTAAAAATTTGCTGTTGGAAGCTAATTTCTGACATGGGAACTATGCATCACTTTTAATCTCTTCTTCTCAGACATATAAAAAGGTAGAGAAAGTAAGATCATGAACATCAATGTATCTACTACCTAGCTTAATAAATGAAACACTCAAATAGCATGGATGTGTTCCCTGTTGTCCCCCGTTTTTTACTGCATGAGGCGAATTTGTAAGAATGGTAGTTACTGTTTCAGGTCTTACACCTTACTGCTGGTGGTGAGGAAGGAAGAGAGTGTTTTGCTTCTTCAGTGGGTAGCTGGCTCAGTTGGGAAGGACTGTCCCTCTGTGTACCTCCAACACAGACATACATGATGGATGGTAAAATGTGTACAAGTGGTAGAATGCATGCAAGTGGGTATTTAGAGAATCTTTCTTTTTCCTTTTGAACTGTCTTAAGAACAGGACCACAAAATTGCCTTTTATTTGCATGAGGCTTCAAGGATCTGCCTTCACAATCTTGGTTTAACTTATGTCTGTGGTCTTGGATTCTACCCCTCAGAGCTTCCCAACTGATGTGCTACCGCACCTAATAACCCTCGTTGTGGCTTACAAGTATGCCAAGGTACTGATCCCTTCAGTGAAACGATGACCTCAGTTTCCATATGTATATTGTCATTTTCTTGAAGGTCGTGGTGTAATAAAGGTTGGGAAGCAGTGCCTACCAACTTCCCGGCCCCATTTGCTTTTGCTTATTGTGGCAAAGCATGGTAATGAATGGGCAGAGGGATGAGATGATATTTTGGAAGGGACCTTGTTGGACGGTGTGTACCAGTTATTAATTTAAACCAACACCAATAATAAGGCTTTACTACAAAAACCAGTTCACAGATTATCTGGAGGTGCTGATGGATTCAGAGCCAGTGTCAGGACTGTTCCCTTAGTTAGTTTCTTGGGTACAGCTGTAGGAGACAGACAGGGTACACATTCTGATGTGCTCTGTTCCTCAGTTGTGATGATTGATGGATGATTTTCTCCCCTCCCACTTAGAGGTGTCATTGGGAGACAATGCAGAAATTATTTTTATTATGACTATTTTTGATATCTAAAAAAGGTATACAGAGCAAAATAATGAACATTCCTATACCTACTACGTGACATAGATCGTTAGCATAGAGATTAAAAACCTGGGTATACCCCTTCTCAATTGCATTTTCCTTACTCTCTGCCCAGTTTTACTAAGGAACCACTGTTTTGAACTTGGTGTTTATCATTCCAATGCATGTATTTATATGTTTACTATAAATGTAGTATTTTGAATATTTTTAAACTTTATAAATGTACCTGTTTTTTTAAATTCAATATAATATATTTTAGATTTATCCACCTTGATATGTGTAGCCTTATATTCTTTATTTTTTAACTGCTCTATGGTATTCTTCTCCCTTATTGATATCAAAAGTTACTTCAGAAATTTAAGTTTTTGTGCGAATATTTTCACATGTATTTTATTTAAGCCAAAAGTCATCAAAGTTCAAAATATTTTTTGTCTTAAAAGTTCATGTGTGTTTTACTTAAGCCAAAAGTCATCAGAATTTAGAATGAATAACAAACTGAGTACTGGATCTCTGACTAAATGATTTGTGTATTTTGTGAGTGATCTCTAGTTGGATTTTTGTGTTAAGAATATGAATCATTTACATTGCATGGCCAGAATACTGTTATGTTTAGGGACCAGTGCCAATTGGAATATGTAAATAAGTTCTATACTAAGTGTTCATACTAACTTAAATAGCTATCTTTGAAACTTTAAAGAAGAGCTTTAATAAAAGCCTTAACACAGTGAAGCCAATTTCAGCTTTAAATTGTAATTTTATGTTGAAAGTTGAACAGCAATTCAAATATCACACATTGCCATATGTCTTATTTTACAATTTTGGGTATTTTCTTCCCTCAAAATCTCACATTTTTAGGTAAATAAAGTTAAACAAGAAAATGCTGTTTTAAATTCAGAAGTTCTTGAACAGAGAAAAGTCTTAGAAAAATGCAATAGAGGTATGTCTTTCCAGTCTTTTTTTCTCAAATACATTTGTAATTTGTGTTATTTTACACCTGTGCCTATCCTAAAGATTCTTATAAACAAAACTTCTCCTATATTGTGTTTTCCTAGCAGCAAGTCTCTCTCATTCCTATTATTTTATTACCCAACTTAGAGTCTGGGGACATCTAAAAGTGATTTCAGTTGAGGAACTAGGAACCCAACTCATTTTGAAACTTCAAACCTAAATACTACTTCTGTTCTACATATATCCTGGGACCCTGGCCATTTTGGCTATCCCTTCAGTATTTATATATTTTATAGGTTATTTATTAATAGTAAATCTCAATCCAGGTGAGATTAGTATATCTACATAAAACATGTAACATAATGGGATGAAATTTTATATTAAGAAGACGTGGAGAATGGGGCAAAGGGAAAGTGGAATTAGACTGTTACACAGTGTGTGTTTGCTCTGAGGTCTTGCACATTTCCTGCCTGTGTGTCTGAAATCTGACGCTGAGCTGTCTAGCAGCCAGTGCAATAAGAGATTCTTGGTCATTTAAATGAATCACATGAAAATAAACCTAATGATTAGGAGAAGCAGACCTGGTCTCCTGGTAAGTGGGAAATGTCTCCAGTGGCTATTTCCAGAGGACTCTGTGTGATTTTGTCAACAGTGTCTTTGTCATCCTTGTAAAATGCAGTATCGCGTCTCATGGGGGCCTGTTTCTTATGGCCCCCAGTTTAGGACAAGAAAGTGATGACAAAGTTCAGTTCTACAAAAGTAATTCTAAGAGAGGGAACTTAATGTGCTTCCTGTTCTCCCTTTTCCCCTCAGCCACTGTCTTTCCAAGTTCAGAAGCTGCAACACTAATAGGAAATACTCCAGACCCAGAGCCTTCCACATTGTTCTTGGTGGTAGCTCTCAATCTTTTCATCATTCATCAACTTGGATTTTTGAGTAAATAAAGGACCTTGTAGTGAAGTGTGGGAGGGGCTCTAGGTTGCAACATCTCTTCAGGTCTTTCCATATTTAAAGATCAATGATGTAGAAGAATTTTCAGTCTTGCTGCACTGTGCTAGAAACAGTGTTCTGCAAAGGTTAGTCACATGGCTCTTGCCTTCAGAGAGCCCCCTATCTAGGAAGAGATTGGGCAACAAATACATGACAAGGACTAACCTGATTTCTTTCAGAATCTGAGTCAGGAGGGCCAGGATATGCGAAAATTCGCTTTTTATTACAGTGTTCTGGACACAGAAAAGAGAGTCAATTATCTTGCCAGGGCTTCGGATAGGCATAGTCTTCTTTGTTTTCTTCCTGAAATTTCTTTTTAAAATAGGTTTGAAAATTATTTAGCTATCAGGGACCTATAATTCACGCCACAAATCACCACTTCTATTGCTTTTCGTGAGTAAGACTATTAGACTTTCTTCTGAGGAGGCAGTAGATTTTACAGAGTACAGAGTCTGAAATTCTATGTCATTACCCAGCAAACCCGTCCTTAGTCAGTTAGGCTTGAAGTGTTCTGGCGGAACAGTGTGTGCGAGCGGCCATTAAGTGAGCCTTTTTAAAGATTTTATCGATATGACTCAGCGCGGGATCGAGGAGCCTCATCAGAGGCAGAGGGACGGTGGGTGTCCGCTGAGGCTGAGGCGCACCGCAGCCTCAGGGGGAGGCCGTGACAAAGACGACTATGACTGCCCGAGGCCCTGGCAAGATAATGGACTCTCTGCTCTGTGTCCAGAACACTGTAATGAAAAGTGAATTTTCGCATACCCTGGCCCTTCTGACTCGATTCTGAAAGAAATTATGTTGTGCCTAATTTCAATAGCGTCACCACTCCCTCTGTCCTGTCAATATCATTATTAAACAAAATAAGCCACTAAATGTCAAAAGTGGCAAAGAATTCATGTTGCTTTTATTTGACAGGACCCTCCTTTTGAAGGTTCCTGTCCTACTAAAGTAATTCTTTAGTACAAAGCTTTGATTCTTTGGGCCTGAATTGATCTAAGGTTGTTTCTCTCCTTTGTAAACATGGAGAACACTTAAAAATAACTGACATATATGTCTGTTTTTTTTCTTTTTATTCAGGTAATATAACTTTTTGGTGGAAAATTTAGATTCATATAGGAAAAGAAAAATCTTAACCTTTATGGTCCAGGGATAAGCACTGTTAATATTTTAGTGTATATTCTTCTAATCTTAAAAAACTATATATATATATTTTTGTTGTTGTTAAATATGTTTGTAATGTATGTGGAAGACAAAGAGAAGACCAGTAAAAGAAATGTCTTTGTGCCTAGTTTTACCTTACAAACCCGTGAACAGCCCTCTCAGCTCATGTCCTTCCCTTGAGTTTTTATCATTTCCTTTCTTTTATTTATAGTTTTGCCAAGTATGTATGTATCCCTAAACAGCACATTGTTTAATTTTGTGTGTTTTTGAACTTTATATAAATGCAAACATTTTGCATATAACCTTCTGCAACTTCTGTGTTAGTGAGGACATAGTTGTGTTATGTTTGTTTTCACTGAGGCATAATATTCCATTAGATGACTATACCAAAATTCATTTATCCAGTATCCAATAGGTGGAAATTTGAGTTGTTTCCAGTTTTTTGCTATTCTGAGTCATGAAAATTATGTTATTAAAATTATTATACATGTTTTCTGGTGCACATGTCCCACAGTTTCACTAAGATAAATGCCAAATGTAAAACTTTATCTTCAATTTCACCACAAAATACCAAATTACTGTTTGAGTAGATCTGTCAGTTTACAGTCCTGTTAACAGTACATGTGTTCCCATTGTTCTGTGTCTTTTCCGAACTCAATATAGCTGTCCTTTTTAATTTTTACCAATTGCCCCTTGAGTGGGCACGGAAAGGTGTTTTTACTGTGAATTTCTGTGAATCCTAGTGAAGATGAGCATCTTTCCACTTTTATTGGATTTCATATGTTAACCTGTTCTGTGAAATGCCTGTTGATGTGTTTTATCTGTGGCTTTTAAAGAACAAAAATGAATTCAGTTTGTGCTTATTTTTATAACTTGTTTATTAAAAAAAATGTATCATGACTGTCTTTCCATTCACTAAATATGCTTCTGCGGTATAATTTTGATGACAGAATATTTATTATACCACAGTTTACTGATCCTTTAATGTTAGACCATCTGGGTCTGTGGTCCCCAACCCCCGGGCCTGGTACTGGTCCGTGGCCTGT
Source organism: Eulemur rufifrons (assembly GCF_041146395.1). Lineage (NCBI taxonomy): Eukaryota > Metazoa > Chordata > Mammalia > Primates > Lemuridae > Eulemur > Eulemur rufifrons. Next base: position 59,702,132 of record NC_091010.1, on the reverse strand, counting down.
TAGGAACTGGGCCACACAGCAGGAGATGAGCAGCAGGTGAGCAAGCCAGCGAAGCTTGATCTGTATTTACAGTGGCACCGCATCGCTCCCATCACTGCCTGAGCTCCGCCTCCTGTCAGATGAGTGGGGCATTAGATCCTCATAGGAACACGGACCCTACTGTAAACTGCGCATGTGGAGGGGGGGTCTAGGTTGCACCCTCCTTATGAGAATCTAACGCCTGATGATCTGAGGTGGTGATGCTAGTGCTGGGAGTGGCTGCAAATACAGATTATCATTAGCAGAGAGGTTTGACTGCATAATAAATGTAAGGCGCTTATATATCATCCCCAAACCATTCCTTGCCCGCCCCCCCGCTACCCCCCGCCACCCCCCGCCACCTCCTGTCTGTGGAAAAATTGTCTTCCATGAAACCAGTCCCTGGTGCCAAAAAGGTTGGGGACCACTGATTTAGGTTATTTCACCATTTTGGGCAATGATGCAGAAGGCATCCTTACGATCAAATCTCTATATGTGTGCTCCTCATTTATCTCTTAGAATATACCTTCCTTGAAGTGGAGTCATTGAGTCAAAGGGTATGGATAGTTTTACATTCTTGATTCACATTGCCAGCTTGCCCTCCAAAAAGGTTTTATCAATTTATATGCCAATGAGAAATGGATCATAGTGCCTATATGCCTGTGTGAAGAATCTTCAGCACTCCTTTTCATCCATATTCCTGACCATTTGTGTGGCATATTGTCCGTTTTCTCTTCCTCATCTTAAGTGTCCATATTAGCTGTAGAAGAGTATGAGGAGATGCAAGTAAACCTGGAGCTGGAGAAGGACCTCCGAAAGAAAGCAGAGTCATTTGCACAAGAGGTGGGTATCTTGTAGAGACCTAGTTTTTTATTTTTGTTTCTTTAAGGGACCTTGCAGATGGCATATCAACAAAATTTTTGAGGTTGAATAAGAGCTCTTACCAGTTTGAATTAAGGATCCTCTGGTAGAGAATAGTATCCAGTTCACTGAATTTGATGTCTGAAAATCTGTGTTCAGGTTTTGGGCATGTCAGTTACTAGTTGTATGACCTCAGAGCTGTCTCCTAGCCTCTTGGAGCTTCCCTTTTACCATCTGTAAAATGGGTGATGGTACAAACTTAACCAAGTGGATTTTAGCATCAAATGGCACAATTTTTAAAAAATATTCTGTAAACTATAAAATGGGCAAGGAATTGCATTCAGAGATACCCGTAACTTGTGATGGAAAGTCCAGGTTGAGTGCAGGGTGTCTGTGTGCTTCACACAGCCTTAAAATCTGAGATCCATCTCCATATGCCATCTCAGATAACAGTATGATGGTATCAGTATTTCTTTTCAGCCATTGTACTGTGTTCTCATTATGCAAGTTGATTCTTCCACTAGCTGTGGAACATTGCCATGTTGTACATCTATTATCTCAGCCTTTCACCAGTGTAATGATTTTCCTCTCAATGTTAGAGGTAAGCTTTGAGCTTCTCCTGTTCTAGTTTACCTTACTGACTTGCAGTCATTGGGTATTCCATGGCTCTGGGGCTGGTTTCCAGGGAAATGCAGCTGACCTGCAGAGATCTCCATCCTGTATAAGTCTTTTGAATTTGTATGCGTACTGTGGGTTGAAGGAAAGTAGAGTAGCTAAGGAAATGTAGATCAGTCCTAGGTAGAGCTACCCAAGACATAGAAGGAAGGCAAAGCGTGGCATTATCGGAATGACACTTGCAAATCAGATGATGGTTTTGTGGGGAAGTCTTTCTATGCTTAAGCCTTGCTGTGCTAGCAATGAACCCTACCTAAGGTTTAGGCCAAGTAGATCTGATTTGAAATATTATGATTCATTTTATTCAGAGAGTTTAATGAAAGGTGAGCAAATATTGTTCTCTTATTACTTGGAAGAAAGAAAAAAGAATTGAAGTATGTCAGAGCCCTCTGGAAAAAGCTGCAGCAGTATAAATAATGCAACTAAATAATCAGTGGAAGGCTGAGATAATATGAAGATGCCTTTATGGCAGAACTAAAAAGGTTGGCTGATTTTGACCCTCATGCCAGGGTCTCATTTCAAGACATTTTCAGTTTTCCATCTGTTGTTTGTATAATACAATGATGTTAGAATAAAAAGCAGCTCAAATAAAAACTTGAAGGCCATACAGTAGCAGAGAAGATAGAAGAAGCGAGGTTACAGTAAGAGGACAAAAATGAATGATTACTCTGCCATTCACCTGGTCTTAAGCCTTGGTGGTTGCTGGAAACAATGATGCTGACATGTTAATCAGACAGAATGAGGAGGTAGAAGTTTGAAGAGAGAAAGCAAGAGCAGTGGTGCTTATGTTACTGGTAGCATAAATATTTGCCATGGTGCTCAGTAATTTTACAATGTCTAGATTTGGTCTACATAATAGAAGAAAAAATTTTCTTAAATAGTGCTAGATTGGTTGGAACGAGTATATTTTCCTTTTTACGTGGTTTACAGATTCTTAGGTTTTCAACAGAAAACTACTGTTGAAAGGCACATGACTTAGCTTAACAAGAGGGTCCCACTCTTTTGCATTTTGCTCCTCAGTGAGTTCAGCAAACATCTTACTGCGCCAGACACTGTGTTGACATTGGGACTCTAATGGTGAAGAAACCAAATGTGAGTCCTCCCCTCTTGGAGCTCACAGCCTAGAGCACTGGGAATCAAATTTTAAAGTTAATCCGCTTTGTATTTTTAATTACAAAGGGAATATATGTACCTTGTAAAAATAAACAATTCTCAAATATGTAGGGTGAAAATTAAAAGTTTCTTCCCCACTCCTCCTGTTCCTATTAGTTCATTTAAAGAACAAAACCCAAAACATGATCCCCCTCAATAAGAAGAAACAGTCAGTTGTCTTCATAACTATACTAAATTTTTAAACGAAGAACTTTCTTGTACTTTGTGAATATATTTTTCTTGCTATTTAGCATAGTTTGTCTTTTCCTTTTTAAATTATAGGTACTTTGTTCAACATCTATCCCCAGTATAATATGAGACTATTATATAATCAATTCTTTTTTCTCCCCAAACAACTCAGGTGATATTTCAGTGTTATTTTGGAAAGAGTGAATTATATATTAACAATATAAGATTTTCTTCTTATTCTTCAAAAAGATTTATGAAATTTCTCTGAAATTCTGATACCTGTTGTGTTATTTGTCTGATAAGGGACCAACTTCATAACTCTAACTGACGAGTTTTTACCCTAGTTAAAAACCAAATTCATTAGTATTTGGTAACTGAACTTTTTGAAATACCTTTTTAGAAAAGGAGGTATGTAGAATTGTTTGTTTTAGGATTAGATGACTAACATATGTAAATTGCTAAATAAAGTACTCAATAAATGTTAGTATACTGTCTCCCTTCTCCCCTTTCTCTTCTGTTGACTACTGTCATCAGTGGTGAAAAACTAAATGGTTTAAAACAAAACATTAGGCCTAAGAAATAGCAGAGGACATGAGCCAGCTAGTTAAGAGCTTGGGCATGTGAAGCAGACAGAAATGGGTTTAAATCTGGTTTTACCACTTAGTTCTTGGGAAAGCTACGTGACCCCTTTGGGCATTAGTTACCTTATCAGTAAAATGGGATAAAACTACTTGACAGTGTTGTTCTAAGGTTAAGATGATACAATGAATATAAAATGATTACCACCATATCTGTCACAGTGTTTAGTAAATGTTACCTGTTCGTAGTAGAAGCACTTAACCACAGGATTGATGTAAGAGGTGAAAATAATGCATACAAAATATTTAGTAAAGTACATAAGGTAAGTTCTTGATAAATATTAGCTACTACTAATTAGTATTAATGCATTTTCAAGCAATAGTAAAAATTTAAACACTGAAGTGTAAGAGAAATTATTTACACACACCCCTGCCCCTGTTGAGGGCAGGAGTAAGGGTACTGAAGATTGTATAAAAGTTAGGAATGAAATTGTAGCAATCACTGCTTTTAATACTGTTATGCAATTCAGAAATTGCCTTTAACATTTTAATAAAAGCTATGTACTTTCCTTTTGCTGAAGTTGCCGTTAAATATGTGGGATGGATTGGTATATATATTCCTGTAATGAACTTTTGCAGATGTTCATTGAACAAAACAAGCTAAAGAGACAAAGTCACCTTCTGCTACAGAGCTCTGTCCCTGACCAGCAGCTTTTGAAAGCTTTAGATGAAAATGCAAAACTCATCCAGCTCCTTGAAGAAGAGAGAATTCAGCATCAGCAAAAGGTAATAGATTTTCTTCTGGAGTCTTAGGTACACAAAGACATATATACACACTTACATATATTTAAAATGAAAGGAGTCAGTCTAGTCATTTGTAGTTCTATATTTTACCTTAGTTACTAAGTCCTTCCAATGACCTTTTAGAAAAAAATACCAAATGAACTTAATTTATTTGCAAACTGAAATTTATAGCACACTGTTGTAGACTTTACAACGATCTTTGATTGTCCAAGGGGTCATAAGAAGCACGGAAAAGAGATAAGACTCAAAAATAGCTTTGATAATGCAGAGTCTGGACTTCTGTTTTTTGGAGACATTGTGTTTTTAGGAGACTGTACACACTAATGGGCTATATTAGTCTCAAAGAGCTTGTTGGAGGTTATAGGTTTTATTCAAAGAGGAAGTAAAAGAAAAGTCCGTGTTAGTAGTAATTGTTTGCTTAGAGAAAATTTCTGACTTTGTAAACTTGCACAAATGTATATGTTTTAAGACTTCCTAAGTGGTTATTTCAATTTGTATGAGTGGAGCTATTCTAGCTGACACAGCCTACCTCTGCGTGCTAGGCGGAAAGGATAGTCATCGTGGGAGGTGAGAGGAGGTGGGAGAGGAGAGGTGAAGAGGCAGAACAAAGACTTTCAAACTAAAGAAACCACTTAAGAAAAATTACATCAATATTTGCACTGCTTACCATGCGCCTACTTTGGGAAGGAAAGGCTGTTAGCTGCTGTTTGTTATCACCTGTCAAAGTCTCTGTGAGCAGCAATACTGACATTTAATCCTTGGAAGTTCTGAAGTTTTTATGAAATCGGTAGTGAGGTCGAGTTGATTTTATTTTTCCTCAGTAAGATGTGTTGGTGTATGTGTAGAGTACCTCTGGACAGATAGGTGGTAATCGTCGCCTGGGAAAGAGGACTGAGAAACTGAGTAAGAGGGAAAGAATTTCTTTCTTTCTTTTTTTTTTTTTTTTTGTTTCCATGTGCAGGAATTACCTTTTCAAATACAGATGAAAAAAATAATGTTTTTTTTTTGTTTGTTTGTTTTAACTTAAGCTAGAATTTAACTTTTGATTGTGAAGACTCCAACTACTTGCAGCTGAGTCATTTAATAAACAATATATGCCTAGGACCTACTGAATTGAACTGAGGTATAGGAATAAATTGTTGTATATGTACCTTATTGGATAGGGATAGAGACACTGAAGATTAGATAAAAGTCATGAATGAAATTATAGCAATAATTACTTCTAAACTGTTATGCGCCTTGACTTACAATGGGGTTGTGTCCTAATGAACTCATCATCAATTGAAAATATTGTAAATCAAAAATGCATTTAATACACCTAACCTCCTGAATATCATAGCCTAGCCTAGCCTCCCTTAAATGTACTCCGAACACTTACATTAGCCTACAGTTGGGCAAAATCATCTGGCAGCTTAGAACACTGCAGAGTATTGGTTGTTTGCTTTGGTGATTGTGCGCCGACTGGGAGTGGCAGCTAGCTGCTGCCGCTCAGCCTTGTAAGCTTAGTACACCGCATATTGCTAGCTTGGGAAAAGATCACAATTCAAAATTTGAAGTATGATTTCTACTGAATTTGTATGGCTTTTGCACCATTGTACACTCAAAAAATTGTAAGTCAAACTGTCGTAAGTTGGGGACCAGACCATCTCTGTGTGCCTGAAAATATTTCTTCCCTGTCTGTAAGTTCCTTACAGATTCAGAAATCTTTTAAGTACAGCATATTATTTTTGCAATTATAAAAATAACATATGTTCCTTATAATAAACAATTTTTGTAGATATAGAAAAAGTTAAAGAATCCCATATTTTGGTACATAGCTAAATTTTATGTAAACATATAATTTTACGAATATATATATTATTTGTTTAATTGGAATCATACTACACATACTATCCTATAATCTGATTTTTTTTTCAATTGATAATATATATTCCCATGTCAGTTGATGGTAAGCTATGTGATTTTAAATGGTTGCATAGTATTTCGTTGAATGAACATGCCATAATTTATTGAATCAATAATATTGGTGGACATTTAGGTTATTCATTTCCAGCTTTTCATTGTTATAAAGAACATTTTAATGAATATATTTGCACACTTGCCTGAGTATTTTATTTATTTAGAGACAGGGTCTCACACTGTCACCCAGGCTGGAGTGCAGTGGCGGGATCATAGCTCACTACAACCTCCAACTCCCAGGCTCTAGTGGTCCTCCTGCCTCAGCCTCCCCAGTAGCTGGGACCACAGGGGTATGCCACCATGCCCGGCTAATTTTTTTTAATTTTTTTGTAGAGATGGAGTCTCGCTATGTTGCCCAGATGGTCTTGATCTGCTGGCCTCAAATGACCCTTCTGCCTTAGCCTCTCAAAGTGTTGGGATTACAGGCATGAGCCAACATTCCTGGCCTGTGTCTGAATATTTTTAAAAACAAATTCCTAAAAGTGATATTACTGATTCAAGGGCCTTTCCTTCTTCTTTTCTTGGGAAGGTTTTTGATACTTATTACCAAATTGTGCCTCCAGGGGTCTTTTTAAATACTATCTGAATTTTTATTACCAAATTGTGCCTCCAGGGGTCTTTTTAAATACTATCTGAATTTTTCTCTTTAAAATGGGTACCAAAGCATTAACCTGTTTTAAATGAATTTTTATTATTTTACTTTTATGGCTCATATTTAAAGATTAAAATGTCTGGTACATAACTCACCAGTAAATTTATATTAAATCAAAGAGCTGATAATAATTGTAAGTATTATCTTTATCCAGAATTTGTGTGTTTTTAAAGATGGAATTTCCTTGTGGTGAAGTACAAAGTCAAAGAGGGAAACATGTATTTATTTTTTCCCTTTTCTTTGACAAAGGGAAAACTATCACCCCATAAGATATTGTTTATAACTTATAGGTCAAAGAATTAGAAGAGCAACTAGAAAATGAAACACTCCACAAAGAGATGCACAACCTCAAACAGCAACTGGAGCTTCTAGAAGAAGATAAAAAGGAATTGGAATTGAAATACCAGAATTCTGAGGAGAAAGCCAAAAATTTAAAGCACTCGGGTAAAAGCACTGAGTAGGCTACTATGTCTTCTTATTAATCTGTGAGTTACTGATGCCCAGTACAAAACCTGGCATATAGTTAGCCTAGAACATTTACTGAATGCTATAGAAAAATACCAAGATTTGGTTTTAAATTCCTCCATGTCTAACGATTGCAATTCAGTTGGACAACTGCTGTGATCAAATGATTCATCAGTATTTTCAACCTCTTTTTTGGACCCAGGGTCTTTGTGAGCGTAACATACAGATTTATGACAGAGATACCATTAGCGTGGGAAGACCCAACATTTCAGCGTCTTTTTAGAGCTTCAGAGATGAGTGTTTGTTAAGTACTTTATTGTGTTCATTTTAGACTGCATTTGTTAAAATATTAAGCTTTTTTAATACTGCCTTCATCTTTGGTGTTCACACTACCTTCATCTTTGCCGTCTAATTATACACATGAAATAATACTTTCTATATCACATTGAACAATGAAAGAGACAACAATATATACATTAAATGGAAAAACTTTTAAAACACCAGGGAATACTTACATCAAAAGATTTATTCATTCAGTTCTAGAAGGCTTAACAGGAATGTGTGAGTTAGATTACTACACATGCATAAGTCTCTGTTGGAAGGTAGGTAATTTAAGGAGGCAGGTGCATTTCCTTTATAATAGCTTCAATATTCACTTCAGACATTTTTGGTTAATTTTATACTAGAATTTTGAAATCTGTGCAGAAGAACCATGTAGGCTTCTTTCCTTATAAAAACATTCAATGCTTTCTAATCCACAATGAAAACTGATTACAATTTTTAAAAAAATTGATTCAAAGTTAAGAAATTTTATTCCATTATTTTTAGCGAATACCAGAGTAGCCTGTGGCCAAAGTCATCTCTAATATGAATGGAGGAGGCAGATGCTAGAGATATTTGAGATTCAATTTTGAATGTGTTTTATTTAGTATCTGCTGCGTGTGTACCCAGCCAGACCCTAGGGTAAATAAGAAATACAGAAGACAAGAAACCAGGCCTTTTGTCTTCAGAGAACTTAAATTCCCTTTGTAGAGACAGACACATGCACGTGAAATGACTAGAGGATTCTTGGTGTCGGAGAGCACAGCCCACACTGCCTATTTAAGTGTTGAGAGTAAAAACAAGCGGATGGATCATGGAGGGTACAGCCAGTCATGGAAGGTGGAGTGGCTGTGGACAGAGAGCCACCTGTGAATGCTGACAGTACTCAGGACCTCTTACTCATTGGCCTGTATTATAGGAATTAGCATCCAGGTATAAATTTAAATTGAACTCCTTAAACTGAGGGACTGTGTCTTCAACAGCAGCATACATAAGCACTTTCACATTGTTGGTGCTTAGTAAATGTCTGCTTCACTAATGACTTGTATGAATTGAATGAATAAGCTTTATTTCCAGAATACACATCAAAAGAGCAAAAAGTTTCTGAGATACATTTAGGAATCCGAGTTTGGTTAAAATCAAGGACTCTAGCATTTGTGGTTTTTGAAGGAAATTAAGCAGAGGAGAAAAGTATGCAGCTATTAAAATTCATTACTAAATGTCATCTTTAAAATTAATTCTACACTTTTAAAGTCAAGTATTAACAATTTCTTAGTGTTTTTGAGTAGCATACTCCATTGTTAACAAGTATTTCTTCAGCCCACTCAGTGCTTACTTCCCACTGTCAGCCATTGTTCTGAATGTTTTTTCTTTTCTGAAGAGTTGTATAGACAGCAAAAAGATGGTAATATTTTAACAGATGGGAGGCCTCTCTTGCATTAGCGATAGACTAGATAATAAAGTGTTTAAAAAGTTCTGTAGTTTCATAATGAAATTTCTAAGTTGGCCTTAATGAAAAGAACTTGCTTTTGAGAGAGTTGATGCTTTTCCTTTTACATGTATAAACGGTGTGTAGTTGCTTATTTCAGCTCTGTTCTGAATGCTTGCTCTCTGTGCAGTCGATGAACTCCAGAAACGAGTGAACCAGTCTGAGAATTCAGTGCCTCCACCACCTCCTCCGCCACCACCACTGCCTCCTCCACCTCCCAATCCTATCCGGTAAGCACACCCGGGAAGACGGCTCTGCATCAGACATTATGTTAACGAGTTAGTGCTATCCTTTTTTTTTTTTTTTTTTTTTAAATAATTTTGCATCAGTAGAGGGACCATAGAAAGTATGGTAATTCTCTTGGAAAATTTTCTAAAGGCCAGTATATTATTCCCTTCTTTTAGGGGCTTTAGGAAACATCTGGCAAACAAATTCTTGTGGCCTACAAGTGTTCTTCTGTTGTAGATGTTGAGATTCCATGTGGATGTTCCAACCTCCAGGAGCTAAACATTTTTTCTCCTTAGATACTCCAGTTTTAAAATTTTATTCCATACTCTTAGGATTTCCTTTACCTGTAAGACCAAGGAATTTTGAGCTTCTCTGGGATGTGTTTATCTTTTTCTCTCACTACTTTGAGTTTGAAAAGCTCTGGTTTGTTCAATTATTTTAAAAATAAAAGTACTAAATTAAAACTTAAAGATATTAATTGTTAAAAACTAGTAATTAAATTAAAATGATGAATTTTTTAGCACTAACCTTATCTTTAAGCTTTTAATAATACTGAGAGAGGAACCCTCCATAAGGAAAATGAATTATGTTTAAATTCTTGTGACAGGAAATCATATGCAGACAGGAATTCGCTTTTTCTGAAGCCTAAGGTGACTCGATGGTATTGAGTAGCTGACTTAAGCACAATACGCAGTAGGAGATCGAGAGTCAAATTTTGCCTTCTTTGTGCCACCACCCAGAATTGCATTATACAACCTCCTTGCTGTGGTGACAACTTACCTCCTCGTGTCATGATGTTAGCTGCTTTTGTATAATTTATTCTTGAATAAATGGCATTTAAAAACTTTTGCTAGGTTCTTTACCTTTCATTAACTCATGTGATTTGTTTAATCTTTAATCCTTTCACACAGAGAGGCCATTTATCCATACTTTGTACCTTTGCTGATCCATCTGAATTGAATGTGTAGCATGTTCCTCCCACGCAACTATGAAAATGGGACTTTGCTTTTTAAAAAGATTCTCATTAGTTTTCCTTACTGGGTAGGATATGACATAATCTACTTTAAGCCATTGAAGTTAGTTAAGGCAAAATAATTTTTACACATGATAGATCCAAGAGTCAATTGAAAGCATTTCAGGTATTTTAAATTCTTTCTTTCCTGGGTAGCTAAATCTGTAGGAGATATTCTGGATTTGACATTTAAAATTGAAAATTCATCACTTTGATCTTTCTCTAAGGTCTAGAATTTTGAGCTGATAAGAAAAGGTCACTTCTGGGTATGAAGAGGGAGAACTATTAAAAAGCAATTACAATCTTGCTGTTGGCCTTTAATTTTTGTTCAGAGAAATGTTGAGAGGCCCTAGAGTTTAAAGTATAACCTAAATAGAATTTTTTCCCAAAGAGCACTTTACAGTTATACTAACGAATGTAGGGTGCAGTACTATGTATATCTCAAGCATGAACCCTTTTATAAGGCTCTTTAAAGAAAATTTTTATTAAATAATATGAATGGTTTTAATTTAAGTTGAATTTAATAGTATGGGACATAATTTTTCAGAAAAGTTTTTTTTTTTTTTTTTTTTTGGATGAAGCTTGCTTTCTTGTCAGAGAAATATATTTGCGTATGAATTGAGTTTCAGTGGATTTTGAATCCACTAATTAAAGTTTCCCAACTTTGCTCCTGAGCCATTTGTTTGACCCTGATGTAGATCATGGATAGAAATGAAAGTGGGGGGGAAAGATTAGGGTCGTGGCTTCTGTAAGTGGCCTCATTGCCTTTCCTTCCTCCTCCCGTCATTTGACCTAGAGAATAGGTAGGAGAGCGGAAGAAGGCATACCTCAGTAATTTTTGTACCAGCGGTAGTGAAAATAGGAGAGGTTCTGGGCAGGTATGGTTCATGGGGAGAAGCATAGGGGAATTAGTTAGGGATCTCCAGAGAAACCGAACCAATAGGATATGTGTGTGTGTAGATATAGATATAGATAGATAGAGAATTATTATAAGCAATTGGCTCATGTGATTATGGAGGCTAAGAAGTCCCAAGATCTGTAGGGTCAGCCAGCAAGCTGGCCACACAGAAGAGCTGATTGCATTGTTCCAGTCTGAATCCAAAGGCCCGAGAACCAGGGGAGCCTGTGTGTAGTTCCATTCCAAAGGCTGGCAGGCTCACAGGAAGTGGTGATGTTTCAGTTCAAATTTGAAAGCAAGAAAAAGCCAATATCCCAGTTTGAGGGCATTCAGGCAGGAGGAATTCTCTCTTATTTGGGGGAGGGTCAGCTATTTTGTTCTGGTCATGCCTTGGAATGATTGGATGAGGGCCACCTACATCAGGGAAAGCAATCTGCTTTACCCAGTCTACTGATTTAAATGTTAATGTTACCCAAAACATGCTCATGGAAACACCCAGGATAATATTTGATCAAGTATCTGGGCTCTCCATGGCCAAGTCAAGTTGACACACAGAATAACTATCACAGTGGCCAAGAACACATCTTGAAGAACTTCAAGGTGAAAAAATTCTCCACTCACTTGTTTCATCTTATGGTATCACTTGCTTGAATCTTTTATCCATTCAATTGAAATGGCAGTGAAATGGGGCAATGATAGCCAGAGGTTTGGATTATGAGTCCCAGATGTCTTGTCCTACTCTTATCTGTCCCGCGACTCCTACCCAATCTGTTTTCTCTGTAATCTAAGCCCCATCCTGACTGATGGTTCTTTTTTAATATTACAGATGATTTTTCTCTGGGCACCATGTGTCTCCAACTTAATACTTCAACTCAGTACCTTTTAAGCTAACACTTTCTGTCATCTACTGGTGGTTTACACTGATGAATATATGTTCTTCACATGTGTAAATATTTATAAATACTCTGAGCAGTACAAATAAATTCCTGCTTTGTGATTTTTATGCACAATAATGCACATTCTCAACATTTCCTTCCAGAATCAGAGGTGGGGTCATTACAGAGTATGGTGAGAGGGTGAGGAGGGGCTTCTGATTAGTGAGAACGCTCAAGCCCACCCTGCCACGGAGCAGTGACAAGGACATATTGAATATTCTTGCTCTTCAGTTGACAGGGTAGAAAAGTGAACAAATAAAATTTACATTATTTCATTCCTTACAACTTCTGGAATAAAATGTGCTTATTTCAGATTGCAATTCCTAACTTTTGTGAAAATAGTTTAGTTCCATTTTGGGTCATTGTGAGCCCAAAGAAGATAAACTAGATGAAGTCAACAGTGCAGCGATTGATTGTTTTCCAGCTGGTAAGGCTGTATCACAGCCTAGATAGAGCAGGATATGGGTTTTTTCTTCTTTCTGTGCTTTGTGGGAGATTGTCCAGTGTGTTTGGGAATTTTAAGAAAAGACAATTAGAGGATTAGTAATATAACCAAAAGTTGAAGTGAAAAGTAAAAAAAAAAAGTCTAAAAATTATAGTGATTAAGAAACTTTGGGTGGTTCCACCTTCTGAGCAAGTATTGCTGCATATATCCATTTGTCCCTTTTTCTAAGGGCAACATTGGGCCTCTCCTGTCCCCCAGGCAATTTATTTTCCATTGCTGGCTTCCCAGCTTGTCTTCCTTAGGACTGTATTTTGTCAAATGTAGTTTACCACACTGAGGACATTTATAATCTAGTTGAAAGAATTCAAAAATTCTTGATTCATTTGTTTTTTTGTAAACTTTTTATGGGGGAAATGATAACATATGCAGAAATGTACACAAACTTATGTATAGTTTTAAAATAATATAAAATGAGCATCCATGTCATCACCCTCCAAATCAAGAAATAGAACAATGCACCCTAGAATCCTTTCCTTTGACCCTTCCCAAACATAACCCCCTTCCTTCCTAATCACTGTCTGGACTTTTATGGTAATCATTTCCTTGCCTTTGTTGAAGAAAAATTTTCCTGCCTACGTTTGTACCTCTAAACTACAATAAATATCTAGGTGGCCTAGTTTTGAACTTTATATAATTGGAATTTTCCTATATCATTGTGTCTTGCTGTTTTTACTCTGCATTGTTTTGTAAGATTCATTCATGTTATTTTATGTGGCTGAATCTCATTCATATTCATTAATGTATTATTCATCATATGAACGTCTCAAAATGTACTTATTCATTGTGTGCTGATGGACATTTGAATTATTACCAGTTCTGGGAAATTATGGAAATTCTACATGAACATTCTTGTACATGTATCCTGGTGAACAAGTGTTTACATTTCTATAAGATATATAGCAGTGGAAACTGGCTCATAGGATATGTATATCTTCATTTCTACTAGATAATTATAATTTTTCAGGGTGATACTGTCAATTGATGTACCTCTTCAGTTTGAGAGTTCCTGTTACTCCACAAACCCAACACTTTATATCATCAGACTTACAATTTTTTTTACTTAAATGATGAGTATATAATGATACCTCAGAGTGGGTTTAATTGGTGTTTTCTTAATAACTAATGAAGTCAAGCACCTTTTTTGTATGTGTATTGGAAATTTGGATACCCTCTTTTATGGAGTTTCAAGGTTTTTGTTCATTTTTGTATTGGATTGTCTGCTTTTTTCATGATTTGTGGAATTTCTTTATATATTCTGTATTCTGTAACTTATCTTTCCATTCTCTATAGTATCTTTTAATATAAAGAGTTTTTAAAATGTTAATGTGATAAAATTTATCATTTTATTTTACATAGGTTTAAAAGAATGGACCAGAGCAACAATGATCTAAATATATTTTACCTTTAAGTATTTGGTCTATATCATACAGATTCAGATGTTTTTATGCCCATATTTCATAAGTAAATATTTATGATAACATAAAATAGTTTTTTATATGAAATATTCTCTAATTCTTTTCATCCTTCCCGCCCCTTCAGATGTATTATATAGATAGCAGTTTCTAAATTTTATGTGTGGGTATTGAAATTTTTTCTGTATCTATTTTCCTCTGTAAATAGGTATGCATCCTAATAGTAATTATAGCAGTCCCCTCCCTCCAGTAATTAGTTTGGTTTTACACGGAAAGAGATGAGACATGTTTTTTTCTGTAAAGTGATGAAAAGTTTAACATTATTAAAAATGGGAAGTAGCGTACTTAAATTCTAGTTATATATTCATGCATGTACAGAAGAGTTGGATTTTTACTGATTATTTAGAATCTATACATTTTATTTGCTGGATCATAAGGCATCCAGTAATCTCCTGTTGATCTTTTCTTTTTCTCCCAAAGATCCCTCATGTCCATGATCCGGAAACGATCCCACCCCAGTGGCAGTGGTGCTAAGAAAGAAAAGGCAGCTCAGCCAGAAACAAGTAAGCATCACTTCCATTCGGTTTGCTTTAAGTGGTCAATGCTGTGCAATTTTTCAACAGTTCACGTTTGTTAAGTTCTTTGACTGTGAACAGATTGTCAGGAGAGAAGTGTTGAAGAACCTAATAGCTATAAGAATGGACCATATAACTGTCATTTCCTTCCTATAGTTTATTGTCTAGAGGAGATAAAAATGTACACATGTCACTGTAATGAGAGATATGCTAGGAAATATGTTTTCATTAAGGGACAGGTCACTTTCGGGTGTAAAGGAAAGAGAGGGAGTGATTCCAAATGAGGGATTTGAGAAAAGACTTCTTAGAGTTCATAGCAAGTGAGCTGAGACTTTATCAAGCGCTTTCTATGTACTACTCCAGTCTGGTGTACTGGAGATGCAAGATATTCAAGTTACATTCTAGTGTAACCAGATATGAACTAAACAAATGACTATCCAAGCAAATGCGTTTCTAAGAGATTGTATAAGTAGACTGCTGGAGTCAGAAAGTGATGTTCAAGCTGAGGAGTTGTGCATTTAGAACATCGGGTGGGGGTATTTAGGGTAAAATCAGTTCAGACAGAGGAACAGATTCAAAGGTCCAAAATGGACAAGGAACTTGGTATGTTAGAAAACTAAATGAAAGTTGATACGGCTAGAACATGGGGTGTGAGAGAGGTGGTCTGATAGGTAGGAGGAGCCACATTCTGGAGGCCAAGGTGAAGGTTCTAGAATTTCTCCTAAGAGCAGTAGAAGTTTTAATGTAATGTGGGTGTAATGTGATAAGATTTGTCCTTTTCTTTCTTTCTTTTTTTTTTTTTAACAAACACTCTGGCTGTAGTGGGCACAGAGGACGTACTGTAGAGGGGTGAGAGTGGATGAGGGAAGACTATTGTAGTCATTCAGGTGAATGTTGATGGTGGCTTAGACGAGGTGGTAGCAGTAGAGATAGACGTGGATGAACTCAGGACCTATGTAGGGAGGTAAAATCCACAGGACTCTGGGATTCATTGGAGACAGAGGTCTGGAGGACAATGAAAAGAGGGGAATGGAGGCAGGAAGGCCTTCCCGTTGAGCAGAGGCGCCAGGTGGCTAGATGCAGAGTGGTTCACAGAGCCGTAGCAGTTTGATGTGCAGCCACGGTGAGAGCAAAGGCTTGAAAGGCTGGGGCCAGATCTTGGTCCTTTGAGCCTGCTGTTCTAATTCTGTAGCCTCCATGCAGGTTCCGAGCACATTGCTTGTGTATTCCAGGCCCTTCCTCCTTTTTCTCCTATTTGCTAGTATTATTATTAACAACCCAAGTGAATGGCTCATTACAATGCCTTGTGATAGCCTTTTGCCTTAAATTCTGTTACTTTAGGGATTTAATGTCTCACTCCCAGCCTCCGCTCTGGGCTCTGGCGTTTGAGTTATTTCTACCTCTCCCCCCTGAGCAGATTGCAAGCTCTTTGAGGGTTTGCTCTTCTGTGCAGCCTCCCATAGCTTTCCTGCATATTGAGTGAATTGAAGTTTGGACTTAGTCTTCTCTTTTTTAGCAGGAACCTTGCAGCACCATTATAAATGGAAGCCGATTTCATCTCTGAATTGGCTTTCTGTGCCTACGTCTTGTCACCCTTTGGAATCTATTCCTCTGTACGTTAGTGGGACTGAAAGGGAAATTCTGTTTTGCACAAGGCATTGCAGGTTTATGAAGCGGTCCGTCCCTTGGTGATCTGCAGGGCAGCCCTGCTCTGGGATTACTGGCTATTAGCTTTTCCTGACACTGCAATTTCAATTTTATTTTGATTTTTTTTGGAGGGGAATAATTGGTATATCTTAGAGGGTCGGGGGAAAGTCAGAATAAAATAATTTTCCCTTTGAAGTAGATCACATCATCAACTATCACTTTAAACTAAAAATAAAATTCTGGAACTTCTTAACCCCCAATGTTAGGAGCTAAATAGTTTTCTTACAAAAATGATATTTTATTTACAATTCATCAAATGTGACAATATTTTCTCCCACATCCTTGGGCTATTGGATTGTTTTTTTTTTTTTTTTTTTTTTTAGGCAGAGTCTCACTCTGTTGCCCAGGCTAGAGTGAGTGCCGTGGCGTTAGCCTAGCTCACAGCAACCTCAAACTCCTGGGCTTAAGTGATCCTACTGCCTCAGCCTCCCGAGTAGCTGGGACTACAGGCATGCGCCACCATGCCCGGCTAATTTTTTCTATATATGTTTTAGTTTGCCAGATAATTTCTTTCTATTTTTAGTAGAGACAAGGTCTCACTCTTGCTCAGGCTGGTCTCGAACTCCTGACCTTGAACGATCCACCCGGCCTCGGCCTCCCAGAGTGCTAGGATTACAGGCGTGAGCCACCGCGCCCGGCCTTGGATTGTTATTTTGGGATTCTAAGTAGAGTTACTGACACAGAAGTTGCTCATGAGATTTTAGACTAGAGTAACCCTAAATATCATACAGCCTTGAATGATATATACTGTACCCACATGGGGATGGAGCAGAACCCCCTCTCTGTCAAGGCAGTTATTTATAGTGTCTGGTTAATAGTTCACACTAAAAAGTAGTTGTTGAGTGAATAAATCAACAGTAGTTAAATGCATGATAAATTAATGTAGAGCATCAAACATTGGGATCGTCTATGTTTGTATTTATAACACAGGGACTGGTCTCCCTGTCACTGTGTTTTCTTTCAGCATCTTAAGAGGACATTTAACATATGGTTGGTAAGGTTTTTACAGAGTTTAAAAATGGGGAAATTTTGAGTCCTAACTTTTGGCTCTTAAATGGCTTAATTACAAAGAAGGTCTGTGGAATATTTTACTATTTTCTTATGATTGTAAGAAATCATTATAACCTTTGAAGTTAATAACTCTAATTTTGACAAGAATGTATTTGTTGGGCTAGATCTAAGATTTCAAAGGTATGCCTGCTGTTTAATCAAATATTTAGGTCATTAGTTTGTTTACATTTTCTTACCTCTCTGTGCCTCAGTTTGCTAATCTGTAGAATGAAGGTAATAGTAGTTCCTATTTCACAGGGCTATTGTGAGAATTAATGAGTCTTACAACATAAAAAGTGTTTAGAGTAGTGTCCAGCACAGAAAATACTCAAAATGGGCTAGGTAAAAAAAATGGAAAAGGTAGCAACCACCCTTTTGGAGGGACAAAGGGAGTCTTTATCCAGCAGGTTCTTACCTTTATGACCTTAAGTCAAATTTGAACTTACTCAACCATAATGTATTCTTTAGAAATTTTGTACATCGTGGTGGCATAAGATTTTTTAAAATGCTTTTATAAGAAAGAGTTAGTGAAAGGGAAGAGTAATCCTGTGGAATTTAGAAATTCATTTTAGTTTTTCTAAGTAATAACAGAAGGTTTTATTGAGTAATAAGGTGATGGTTTTGTCTGTGGGTCTTTTTTTTTTTTTTTTAGGAACTAACTTATTTTTCAAGTGGGTCTTAAAATTTAAGCCCCAATTAATTACATGTAGCTTTCTGATCCAAGACTGACCTTGCAGCACTAACTCAAAGAACATTTGATTTTATTTTCCTGTGGCAGTTCAATAACATTAGACCTGTTGTCTTCATTTGTCCCTTTTCTGTAATCTCCAGTATCCTGCATATTTCCATTGTCCCCCTGATTACATGCTTTTGTGAGACAATTACTAACTGTGTGATTGCAGAAAGAATTACAAAACATACCATGAGCTCTCTGTAGGTGATTCTTGCAGATTTATTAGAACTGCTTAATAGTTGAGAAGTTCGTATAGATTGCTTTTTGCTGGTTCAAAAACAGGGTTGGTGAGAGAGAAAGCTTGTGTAGCTAACCTAGCGTTGCCCTTGTATTGCGCCTGAGTAGGGAATCTGATAAGAGTGATTTCTTTTCCTTAAAACCAATTAAGCCTTTACATTTGAAAAAGACTGAGAAATTAAAGCCTGGTTTATAATCTGTGTACAATACAGATAGTGGCACTTCTCTGAATTATCACTATGATTCTGGCAAGCAAATATAAGAAACTACTTTAAATTCCTGCTATGTTAGATGCTGTAGCAGATTTGAATGGTGTTGACCATAATTCTCCATCTGTCTGCCTTAATTAGTTTTTGTATGGTGCATTTAATTGGGTTTCAGTCATTCCTTACAGAGTGCTAATCCGTTTGTAGGCGTGTTCCTACTGCCACGCAGCTCTTCCTAGTCTCAAAATGGCAGCCTTTCTGAATAATCAACTGTTTTTGAACGTATTTTCTAAATTCCCAGCAATAAATCCCACAACCATACCAGGTACTTGAATGGAAGATCTGGGTTTTATCTCCTCTGCTCTTGAATAGGGTGAGCAAAAGCACCGGGTAGTGCATGATAGATACTCATGTATCGAGTGAGTGAGTGAATGAATGAATGGATTTCTGCCCATGGTAATTTATTTGTCTGGCCCCTCCTTGATGTTTCTGAGCCATTAGAAGAAGCTGCCCAAGAAAATGCTACTTGAGAGCACATGGTTGATCAACCCACAGTCTTGCCATCTTTCATTTACTGGTGGACGAGTTCTAACTTTGGTGACCATGTTTCTTTCCCATATTGCCTGGCAAAAGATACTTATGTAACTTCTGGATCTGAGAAACGGTTTTTGGATATTGAGAAATTTAAATTCCCAGCATTTTAGTGGCTTCTGAGAATGACAGAACTCTATTTGAAGTTAGGACTGTATCAGAAAACCTAGGTTGTACAGTGAATGTAGCAGTGTCCATCATGGTGGAGCAGTAGATGTGAGGATGATGGAAACTTCTGGATTCTCTTTGTAGTTCCTTTAGGCACTTACACAACAGAAATGGCTACCCCAGGTTAGAGTGGAGTCTGGTCATGTAGCAGGGGAAAAAAAAGCCATGATTTAGGCCTTCTTTGCGTAAAGCCTGACACTGGAGCTAAATAGCTTGGGGATATAGTTGTGATTGCCTCGCTTTAGAAGCCAGCCTTTTGGGGTTTAGTAATTTCTACTCAAATAGTAAAAATATTAATAGCCATTTAAAGCCACAACTACAGAAGTCAGTCAATGGATACTTGATGAGTGCCCACCATATGCCAGGTAATGTAGAGTCTGTTAGAGATACTAATTGGATGGTCCTTATGCAATATTTAAATGTAAATAAATCAGCTGCAGGTAGATGGAGGCAAACACAAGATCTAGAACTGCACTGATGGTGAAATGTTCCAAAATGGTTCTGTGCTTTGGTCAAGCTATTCTACAAGAGAGACAGATTTCACTATTTTGATCAATACGTTTACATTCACCTCAGATGCATTTATCTAATTGGTACACATCTCGACAGCTTTATTTATTTTGCAGCAAAATAGTGCAAAGGCTAGACAATAGATAGTTGACATTTTAAAATCAAATTTAATTACTTAATTGCAATTACTTCTAGATGTGTGTTTTCTTGTAACATTGACAATTTTAAGAGACTTGAAAAAGATTTGCTTAAATGTTTCCTTTCCACATGATTCCTAAACAAAAAGATGGCAATTTAAAAATAGATTCTATTTATTTGCTGCTCCTCTTTAGATTATGGATTTATTCCAAAAATGAAAACATCTCTTTGATTTTTCCCAAATGAGTTTTTGGTAGTTATTTCTTTTTTGGACTGATTTAACAAAGGATGTACTATAAGTTACAAAAACATTTTTGACATAAAAGATGAATGAATATTTGGGATTAGGTACAGGGTTGAGTTTTTAAAGACCTGGAGAAATTCCTGCTGACAAATGAACAAAATCTACTTAGTGTAACATAGGTGAACAATATTGACTTCTGTCCTACAAATTTTTAAACTTTCATTTTTTTATCACGTCCTTTATTTTTTAAAAATATGTTGCTACGTGGTAGCTGTTAACCTTAGTAAATTATTGGTGTTCCACAACTCTGTCTGAAAAATAACTGTGTTTAATTACATAGTATAGTCTTCCTAAATCACCCAAAATAGGAAGTAGCTGTTTTCTTGTAACATAAGGTGATTTATTTATGTGTTCTTTGAACAGCTGAAGAAGTCACAGACCTAAAGAGGCAAGCAGTTGAAGAGATGATGGATAGAATTAAAAAGGGAGTTCATCTCAGACCAGTTAATCAGACAGCCAGACCGAAGGAAAAGGTACAGAGTGGCTAAATGTTTTTTCCTTCCTTTTTATTCCCTTTTTTAAATGTAAAAACTTGAAGTTTGGTGAAAGGTACATCAGGACCGTCAAATCTTAGGATAAGGCTAATGTGTTATAAAAGCTTTTACTTCCATATAAGCCTGTTTTAAGAAGCCTCTGACCCATGGTGAACCTAAATCAGTGTAGAAAGTAAGCCATGTTAGCAGGGTGTTGTCATCTCTTTGCGAAGGACATTGATATTAACTGTTTTGTACCAACAAATAACGATTCTTACGCTCTTTGTTTTCTTTGATTCCCGATTCTTTTGTGTAGTTCTATTATCTTTTAGATGCCAGATACTGTTTTAGGCACTGGGGATAAAGCCATAAACAAAATAGACAAAAACCCTTGCCTTCCTGAAGCTTCTATTTAATGGGGGGAATCACATAATAACAGCAGAACAGAAGAACTAAGACAACTTTTGAAAAATAGTGAGATTTATATGATTGTATTTCATTTATTTCACAAACATATTCTAGGTCACTTCAAGGAGAAAATTTTGTGCACATGTACACCATCAGCTGTCTCCAGGATCTGTCGCGGCACTTAGAGTCTAGTTCAGTATTTTTCTCCCCTCCCTTTGTGTGTCTATTACATTTACATAAGCCCAGTAATAGTTTTTGACATTTTCCTTGAAAAATATTCTTTCTTTCTTCGCTCTAATTAGGTGTGAACAGATTGGTTCTCCCTCCTCTTTTCCTCCTCCTCTTCCTCCTCCTTCTCCCCCTCCTCCTCCTTTTTCACAAAACTTTTCTTCCTCTCAAGAATTCCCCTCTTCAACAGCTTAAATGTCCCCTGGTTTTATGACTGTTCAGTGCAGACCCCGATGGGCTTTCTGAAGTTGCCACTTTGTCACAGGCCAGATAGCCAGGCAAGGCAGGAGGGGCCCTGGCGTGGGCTGTACGTGGAAAGTGAGTTGGAAAGAGAGACACGATACTCATCTCCGAGGGTAGATTTACATCTAGTGAAACAGAAGCTTTGGCCAGCCGTGTAAAGTAGTTCAGTCTTTTGCCAGTGATCAGAAGCAGTTTTCGAAGTAAAGGACAGAACGTAAAACTGGAGGAGAAGCTGAGTGTGTAGAATGATCTGGTGCAGCTGTTCCAATGCTGGTGCCTGGCAAGTGCGGGAAGAGCACTGTTGTTGAGGTCAGGCCCTGGCACTGTCACCCAGCTTCCCCATACGTTGTTCTCTTCAAAATGGGGATAGCTCCTGCCATCTGACCCATGGGATTGTTGTCAGGATAAGATGGAATAAAGTATGAAAACACTTTAAAATGCAAGGTCTGAGGGCCACCTTTGAAAAAGAATACATTTTTATGACTTTCACATCACCACGATTATGGAAAGAATAAGCAAAACCTAACTATTACTGGAAGAAAATGCAGTGCCATAAAGAAACAAAATCAGTTTAGAAAGAAAGATGTTGAATACTTCTTAAATCATAAGCAATCAATGTTCAGTACGTACTTTCATCTTCAGAGCATCACTTTGTGCTTTTTCTTTCTTCCCATGACTCTTCCAACAGTTACACATTATTTAATGTCCATTCAAAATCTGGGATGCAACTGAACAAGGATCAGTGGACAACTGGGTTTTTCTCTGGTAATCATTAAACTGTGTAGATGTAGCGCTGAATGCCCTGGTCAGTAACCGTTAAGGCATATGGCCACTGCATGCTCGAGGGCACACGTCTTCCCCCAGGACCCTCATGGCTTTCCTGAAATGTTACAAGTTATGAGAATGTGCCGTGCAGGCTTCAAAAGGCGTGTGCAGTCAGAGGGCAGCCTGAGTGGCATGGCAGCATTTTGGGTGTTTGTTCAAATATCACAGCTTGTCACCCGAACAGCTGACCTGCAGAAGTTAAGCTTGCTTTAAGGATACTAACTTAACTGCATATTTTCTAAATTCCTTAGCAGTGGTGTTGGTGCGGCGTGGTTGAAATTAGTGTCCTAGAGCTTCTGACCGGCATTGAGGGCATGTGTGTTACACGGGAAACCTGGGCTATGAGAGCTGAATGCCTTAGTCAGATTTGTACGTGAGCAGCACACCTCTCTCACTTCTCTGTTTCCGTTTTTAAAAATTGAAATAAGATCTTTTATTCTCTTTTGAGAGGCAAAGATTATAGGTTGTTATTGATCAACTCACATTTTTTGATGAGAGAAAATATAAAGCCTTACCTCTTTTGCGGTAGTGAGATGCTCAAGGAGCTCCTTGCACTGTGTCTTGCAAGTTTTCTCTTCATCTCCATCCTTGTGAGAGGAGGTGGTGCAGGGGACCAGAAGTCTTTCCTGAACAACTTTTTCATGAGGGCCTCATGCTAAATTTTCCCTCCATTAAATTGCGAATCAGTTGAGGGATCCACTGAGATATTAGATGCTGTGGGACAGGCATATCTTACCCAGAATTTTATTTCAAATTATTTTGTTCACGGTACGGCCAGAAGAGACCTGGGCTTGTACTCAAGACACCTGACTCAAATGCTGCCTAAGTCTCCTGCTAAGATGAGATAGTGATTGGACTACACCCACTCTGAGGCCCTTTCCTGCTCTGGCAGCCAGCTATGCTAACATTCTCTGCAAGCCAGGTCCTTGGCTGGTCCCAGGTCTCCCAACTCAGTCCTGGTGTGGAATTCATGAAACAAGACATGCCAGGGTGCCAGGCCCCTGTAAACTGACCTCTGCCTGGAGCTGGTGGAGCTGAGAGAGGTTTTCTGCCCTGTCGCTTGCTTGCGCTCTACGCTGCCTTCTCCCTAGTCCTTGCTTGCTGGTAGAGTCCAGCAGTGCAAGTGGAGACACTTCATTATAAAAAGCTCTGAATAATATGGAATCAGATCTTTGAAATCTAGTGTTTACCAAATCTTTTCTATCTCCGATGATAACCAAGAGGCAACAAAATGATATTTAGAAGATGTTAGCATGCTTCCTTTTGCTTTGAATATAACTTCTAATTTTCTATTTAACTGCCACTTGGGAGCACTAACATGGCTAATATTTTTTCCTAACCTTAAGACATAGACCTAATTTTAAAAATATATATATATGGCCAGGTGCGGTGGTTCACGCCTGTAATCCTAGCACTTTTGGAGGCCGAGATGGGAGCATCACTTGAGGTCAGGAGTTCGAGACCAGCCTGAGCAAGAGCAAGACACCATCTCTATGAAAAAAATAAGAGAAAAATTAGCTGGGTGTGCTGGTGTGCACCTGTAGTCCCAGCTACTTAGGAGGCTGAGGCAGGAGGATTACTTGAGCCCAGGAGTTTGTGTTGCAGTGAGCTATGATGACATCACTGCATTCTAGCCCAGGCGATAGAGCGAGACTCTGTCTCAAAAAAAATAAATAAATAAAAATTAAAAAAATATGTAGTCATACATATCACCAGCATAAGCTACCAATGCTTTGCCATGCAAACATCATTGTTTGGTATTTTAAAACTGAATTAGTAATTGTTTTCTTTTTAAAATTGTAGCCAGACTCTTCAAAAGCCTCTGAAAGTGCAGTGAATGAGCTAAAAGGAATACTGGTAAGAATAGATTTCAGTTTATTGTTTAGTTAATGGAGAAATGAAAGGAGAATATGTTTAAAATGTGTGTATTTATGAATAATTATTTTTGGTATGTTTTATTCCCATTCACAGTTAGCCTCATGTCTGTTGTCAGTTTACTTCATTGTACTTTCGTACTCCTTGATCATTTGTGTTAACAATGTATAAAATAACACTTTGCTATTTCTATTCTAAAAGAGTGGTTACACTTTGACCAAAGTCATCGTTTCCTGTTCTTGTCCTCCCATCCTGGCATTGCAGCTTAAAGATCAAGTGTCTGACCATATGCAAGAATTTGTACATGTTTATGAATAAGAGAAATATAATAGATGGGTAGTGCTTTACTTTGAGGCATGAAAGTGGAGTTCTTGACACCTAAATGTAAATCTGAGCTCCTGCCCAAATATTTTGGTATCACGGTCCCAATGTGCCTTTTCTCACAATTGAAACAATTATTTGATGATAAATTAATTGGAGGATAAAATAAGAGGCCCTTTCTGTATGTTCCTAATTTCATTTTCTAAAGGTAATTCACATCCGTCAGCGAGCGTGCTTCACGTCCCTCCCTAGTCACACTTCTGCTTTCCAAAGTGTGAGCTTTTGCCAACAGAATACATGGCTACCACCCTCTCCAACAGTTGTTGTCAGAGACAAACGCCCCACTTAGAAAATGTTTCGGATACCAAGAGCTCTATTTTCAGATCCTGTTACGGTCCCAGTTATTATGCTCAGTAAGTCAACAGACACAGGGGCGGAGGTATAGGACTAAATACTCCCATGTCTGTTGTTACTGGGCTAATTATGCATTGCATGTAGACATCCACATAATTGTGGTAAACAAGATTATTTTCATCAAGCATGTCTCTAAACAGTAGACTTAACTCGGAATGGCTTAATTGTTTGCTTTTGTCTTAAGTGAGTGGGATTAGCACTGAAGAGAGGTATATCACTGGTTAACAGTGGTGGCCTACCTACAGAATACAGTATTAAAACCATTGAAAAAGTATGTGGTTATTATGTCATGGATTCTTTGATGGGAAAATTTTGTTACCCAGTGTTCCCTTATGGTGAACTTCCTAGGACAGCCTGTTTGTTGTCTCTGCATTATCATGCTAATCCATGTCATGTCCATAAAGATGTTCCCTGTGGCACAGTCCTGATCATCTGTGAAATAGTAAACCACACTGAGTTTGACTTTTTAAAAATTAGATATATTTTAAAAATCAGACATCTGTATGAAATGCATATGATAATATGTGATTGTCCAAGGTATCCCATTTCCTGATAATGCTGGATGGTAGCAAGTTTAGTGAATTACAGCATTACTCTTAAATATAATATTCACCATAATTTTGTCCCACTCCAAGGAGAGAAATTTGAAGTAATTTACAAACTATAAACATTTTTAGAATATCCTTTTTTTCCCTGCAAATTGCCCCTGTAACTTCTTTCCCTGAATCTGTCATTAGTTCTCTCTGCCTTATCTGGCATTAATGTGTCATCAACAGTTATTCTGACAATATTATTTCTTTGCATTAAGTTTTTTTAAAAAGTGAAACTCATGATCCTCTCTCCTACTCTTCCTTTGCCAAATGGCAGTTAGCTTCTTTGTGGGAGAATGGACCCTTTGTAACTCCGAAAATCACCTGGGGCCAAGAAATTGTACCAATTCTTTTAGGGGAGGGTGGAGGGGAGGGGAGGGAGAAAGGGAGAGAGAGAAAGCGACAGTCCCCAGCTCAGTTTGCCAAACAGATGGATCTTTATTGGTGCTTCTTGCTAAAGTTCAGATTATTTGGAGTATCAGTAAAGCACAGGATGCCAACCTCACAGTCATGGCATGTAAAAAGCAAATATGAAAGAACATGAAAAGCCTGCGGTTGTGTACTGAAGTGGAAAGCCAGCACTTGTACCAGGAGATACCAGGAAACACTATGTTTACTTCTATTGTAGAACAGAAATCAGGAAGAAACTCGGTGTGGGGTATTTTTGCTGAAATGAAATGTGACCCAAGTTGTAAGACTTAGAAATTTGGCCTTCTGCTGAGTTAGCGCAGCGTAGAAAACCAGTCTCTGGTTTGGAGGAGTTGGAAAACCCTACTCTGTTTTTTGAGTTGCACAATTTTCAAGCCAATTTTTAAAGTCTCAGTGTTGACCAAACTCATTTTTCCAAACCTACTTTTAATTTTTAAAGCTGTATATTTTGTGGATAGTGTATATATAGTCCATTTTTCATAGTCACACAAGGTTTTGAAGCATAGGAAATTGGACATCTTGAGTCACTCCAGTCATTTAAAAGTCACTGTAGGCTGGATGCAGTGGCTCATGCCTGTAAATCCCTGCGCTTTAGGAGGCCCAACGTGGGAGGATTGCTTGAGGCCAGGAGTTTGAGGTTACAGTGAGCTACAATCACGCCACCGCACTCCAGGCTGGGAGACAGATCAAGACCCTGTCTCTAAAAGAAAGAAGTAAAAGCCACTATAAGTGGCAATGGTGATTCCTGAAGAATAAATTGATACAAATTAATCTACAAGTCTCTTCTTAATTTCAATTGGCTATAAATCAAAGAAACGAAAAGCAGCTTTTAGAAATTCTGTTATGGGTCTTTTTCAAACATTTTCAGTTTTTGGAAGTACCTAGAAATTGTTGAATACTTAATTTTGCCACCTGAGAATTAGATTAATCAGTATTATGAACATTTAATTAGCATGGAGGCTAAGATTGTTGGAAGATCTAAGTTCTAGGTCCAGCCTTATCACTGACTCATTGTGGGACCCGACCCAGAGACTGAGGATCACTGAGTTTGAATTCTCTTACCTGTAAATAGGTAACTCAGGTAATCTTGGTATTTTATTAGTTGAGAGTCATACAGAAATCTTTCTTTCCTCTGTTATTGCCTCTGTATTTAAAGTCTACTCATATATTAGCTGAATCAATGACCTCTGTCAGTAAATGGAGAAAGAAGTTTGGGATTCAAAGTTTAGAACTTGGAAAGTGGATTCCTTTGGTATCAGGTATGGGTGGGTAGCTTACTACAGCCAGGGATTTAGAGAAATAATGCTGTTATCCAAGTGAAAAACTAGAGAATATTGTGAAAGATAAATTCATCAAAAAAGGATGTTCTTGGAAGGTGTATATGTATGTGTGTACCCTACACGTCTACCCTTTTTCCTTGAATTAACTCCAGCCATTGGAAAAAACAGAGTGTCCTTGACATTCAAACAGTGTAATAGTTTTACAACTCATGTTAATAGTTGAAGCAGTCATTGGTGTCAACCATACTTCACTTTGTGACTCTTCCATGAGTAGACAGAGATCTGCAATGTTAAAGAAACCAAATCGTCTCATTTTTTAATTGTAAAATCTATTAAAGTGTGATGCAATATTTCTTTTAATATGTTTTATGGATTTTTGCAATAAATGGAAAGTAAAAAGAGGTATGGCCAGGGGGAAAAACGTCATATGCCTGATTGAAATATGAGCTTTATCTAAGTCTTTGGCATATCAGTTGATTAGGCAGCTGACAGCAAAATAATACAATCTCCTCATCTTGTTAGTCAATATCCCCCTATCATAACTGGCTGCTTTTCTATAACTTTAAGCAGTTAGGGGGGAAGAAAACTTTTCTAAACAAAACAGCATAACATATAGCATGTGAGATTTGTAACCATCTGATTTGGTAAGTAACTTTTTTTATTTTATAGACTAAAGCAGAAAAATGGGTTACCATTTATAGCCAGTAGAATACTTAGAATCCTTCAGGAAGTTGGCAGAGGGGAGGGAGCAGGATTAAGACAAGCCCTTAGTGAGTTCAGCCACTACAAAGGCTGGCGAGATTCTTAGCCTTGGTGGACAAAAGCTGCCTTCTGACTCTGGCATGAAGTCTGGCGAGTTATACCAGACTTGAGGTTCTTATTTCCTCTGATCAAAGGATTATAGTTCTCCTGGCTTCCCCCTCAACCACTACCCAAGCCTGTGGCGCAGTTGAGGACCATTTCAAAGAAATAACATTTCTTATGGAAAAAACAAACAAACAAACTTGTAATGTTGAATTTATTGAATTTATATATGTATTCATGAATACATATGAATTTAATGTATATATTAAATTCTTACATATAATTGAGAAAAAGTACATCACCCAGTGCTCTGTTCCAACACTTGACTAGTAACAGAGATGGAAAACCACAGCTCTCCCTCCATAACATACTTCTCAGAGGAGCCAGGGCAGGGAACCAGCATGGGTCTTTCTGTCTTCTTGAAAGCCAGTGTCAGTTTCAGCATGAGTACGGCTTCATACATCTCTTGTCTCCTTCAGTGTCTTCTGGGCCCTGGAAAATACATTCGCTGCCTCCTCTGTTAGGAATCTGGAATTAAGAGGCCCGACCCTTGTTTGCCTCTGTGTATGATTATAACTTTCCTCTTTCACACTGAAATCAAGGTGTGCTCAGTGCAGCCCTTTGGCTAGGCCACCGGAGAGCATCATGTGCCTCCTTTGGCAGCCATGACACCACTGACATCAGGCGTGCAGCCAGCAGGGTCACTTTCTCTGAAGAATCAGCCACACATTTTTCAGTGCCACCAGGATTTGGGTTTAGTGGCTCGTGTCTGCCATATCAAGATTTCCTTCTAAGGTGAGTTTATTATATCCATTCTCTTCTCCACCCGGTCAGCACGCATCAGAATCTTAATCATCGTTATGCAGGTACCTTGCCACTGCTGAATTTCATGGAGTAAGCGCATCAAGAGTTGCTCTTTTACTATTCTTCCATGTGAAAGCTAGCATCTGCATCATCAGTAGCATCTTCTAAACACTCTGTGTTGTTGAAGATATGCACACTAAATATATATATATATCTCAAATTTGTTTTATTTCTTAATTCCATTCAAATTCTGGTAATGTTTTGTTGGTTTGATTTTTATATTCTTTTGTATATTGTATTAAGACATTAACCTTTTTGTTTTTGTTTTGTTTTCACTTTAGGGGACACTTAACAAATCCACTAGTTCAAGAAGCTTAAAATCCCTTGACCCTGAAAACAGTGAAACTGAGTTAGAAAGGATTTTGCGTCGCAGAAAGGTGACAGCAGAAGCAGATAGCAGTAGTAAGCTGGTTTGAATTCTCCACAGTCCTTCTCTTCATCTCTGAAACATCTTCCTTTAACTCTCTTTTTTACTATGAAATGATCTTTTAAAAATTATTAAAATACTCATTTTTAATGTGAGTGAGAAGTATTGGACAGGCACAGGCATTTATGGATATTTCATAAGAACTCGTAAGCATTTTTATTTATTGGTATGTTTGGGTATTTCAAAGAGCAGAGAAAGGAACACATTTTATAGGCATGGAGAGGTTCTTTCATTTTATTTGTTATGTTTCACCAGTATACAGATATTCAATTTGATATCCATGGAAGTTAGAATAAAAGATGTATATTCAATAGAACCATTAGTAAACGCATAGAGAAATAAGAACTGACATTGGTGATGTAGAGAGGAAACACATACTGAGGGGGTGCCTTATAATTGAGCAGAAATTTTCTTTGAGCTTCCTAATAGCCAAGACAGAAAAAAAAGGGGGTGGAGGGCAGGGGAGGAAACAAACTTACAAACTCTCATCATCTAAAAAAGAAAGCACACCATTTTTAGGTGGTACAAACATTTTTCCAGCATCAGACTAGAAGAGGCATTTACCATGTGAATCTTTTTATTAATATAAAGTTCACGGAGTAACAAAGTGAAAATTCCAAGGGGTAAAAATAAGAAAGAAGTTAAAACAGCACAACTGCATGGCAGGAGTCAAATGACAGAGATGAGGAGTTGGACAGGTTGATGCCTCAGGTGCTTGAATGTCTGAGATGATTTTCTTCTGCACACAAAGGCTTATGGTCACGAATGGAGACAGGAAGTCTCGTAAGAGAGGCAGCCTGAGGTTTGCAGAACACGATTCCAGGTTAGTGGGTATTTCCCCGAGGAGCAAGGCATGAACCCTTTCCTTAGAATTTTTTTTATGAATCTAACTGATGTTCGCTTGTTTTACCTGGCCTTGTGGCCTACCCAACTGGCATGTAAAAGAGCAGCAAGTGCTTCTTGGAGAACTTTGGGTGGCTTAAATAGGATGCAGTAATAATAATCCTAAACACTGTGCATTTTTCAAAATTCCTTTTTGTACATGAGAAAAATAAGAGCTCTGGCTCAGCTCACTACTCACTCTTTTGTTTTTTTATTAGCATCAGTTGCAAGAACAAACAGCAAGTGTTGGTGTATTCAGAAACAGATCTTGCTTTCCTATAAGGACAAATTGTTTAAAGCTAACTAGTATTGTAGTCAACAATTATCCAAGGGCAGAATAGAGCTGATCTGTAGCAAATCTTGAATTCAACTTCATATTTATATTTTCAGAAACTTTATTTCTTGATCTTTCTGCCTTTCTCTTTACTCCCATGTCCCCATAAAACATGAGGCTGAACATAGTTAGGAGGAAAATAGACTTTAGAAGATTCAATAATGTCGCCAACTTATCTGCCCAGATAGTATAGATGAAGTAAATAGGGAAGGTAGACACTAATGCTTTCTTACACTGGATCAGAGGGGCTCTGTGTCTCCCACATAGAGTAAGGCTACAGGAGGCGTCTAACAGAATGGCTGAACAGTTTTTCAGTCTCTCTCGGGTAGGTTTTCAAATTAGACGTTCATTTTTAGAGTTGATATGTTGTGTTGTTGTACATCAGACACATTCATATCCAAACATAAGAATAACGTTCCAGAGCTTAATATTAATGGTCAGGGATTAGCTGGTATTTCGGATTGTACCCACTGGCACTTTCCATCTTGGGAGACGATCTGACATTTCTCAGGAATAAGGAGATTCCCAAGTTTTGCTCTTTTCTGCGTGGCACCTTTCAAGGTTGTCCTCCAGCTTCGCTTTTAGAAATTATTTAATTTGCATATTTGTGACTTATTTCATAAATCTCTGTTTTAAAAGCATACCTCCTGAAGTTTCAAGAAAGACATACTAGAATCTCACTTTGAGAAAAAACCACCTAGGATAGAATCTTTTTACCTAGAGTTAGGAAAAAAGTCATGATGGGGCTTAACTTCAGTGCCCAGCATTTTTAGATTGCTATGCCAATAATTTCAGTAACAACCCTATTACGGTCTTAGAATCCTATCCCAAAGAGCAGAAAAGTCCAATAGGTAAATAGCCAAACTCTTTTCCACTTAATTTTTATGATCCTGTGTCTGTATTTTAAGAGGAAATAAATCCACTTACTTCTCATTCATATTAAAATGAAAATGTTCATAAAAGCTGTTTAATGCTTGAGAAGGCTTCATGAGCCTTTTAGAAAGAGCCTTTTGACATTGTTCCATTTTCTGTTTAAAATGCAGGGCTGAGTTTTGGGGAAGAATTAACTCTTGAGAGACAAAATGGTTCAAGTAGGTCTGTCAGAAAGCCATACTCTGGGAGAAGAAAAGAGTTTTCACAATTCCAGTATTACCAAGGACTCTGGTCAGTGAGGGAACTATGGCTGGGATTTTGTGGTTTCTTAAATGTCTGTACACAACTTCTCAGCATGGTCCTCTGGGGCATTGAAAAGCGGTAGCACCACCCAAAACAGAGCAGATTTCCAGTAGGAACATTTTCCAGAATGCTCTTGAAATTTTTAACAAACTTGGCTCTTTCACTTCTTAAAGGATTTTCAGCTAATCTGTTTTTCAATACCATATTAATAAGCATCGTACAGAATTATTAAACTTGAGGTATGTGTTTGGTTTTAAGGTCCAACCGGGATATTAGCCACCTCAGAGTCCAAATCCATGCCAGTGTTGGGTTCTGTATCCAGTGTAACAAAAACAGCCTTGAACAAGAAAACTCTGGAGGCAGAATTCAACAGCCCGTCCCCCCCAACACCTGAGCCAGGTGAAGGGTCCCGTAAATTGGAAGGATGCACAAGTTCCAAGGTTACATTTCAGTAAGTAATGATCCTCTTTACTAAGTAGTGTGTAGAAGAATCTGTAATGACTAACTGTGTGTTTCTTTGGTTTGTTTCTCTTTAGAGAGATTTTCATTTAGCTAGTCAATAAATATTCTCCTTTAATTTGATGAGCCAGCTTTTGATTCTAGGCTCCTATAATAGCTTAGAGATCTCTATTCGGATCCAAAGCAAATGCCATGTATTTAGAGAAATAATTCCTTCCCCTAAACTGGTTTGGTAATCAGGTTCTTCTTCTACACAAAGAATTGACCTAGATGATACTTAATCTGCATCAGGACACAGTCTTTCAAGATTAAACACTTCGATCATCCCTCTTAATGGTTCATGAACAGCTGAGGAAGATACTAGATTTTTCAGAGGCTAATTTGAAGGGTACATTTTTACAACTTTATTTTCTGGTCCTCAGTTAAAGATGAGCCTGATATTGCTCTATCCCAAGAATGAAAACATCCTGTTTAAGGAGTTATCTATATAGTCTTACTTCAGAGTGGCACTTTGATTGTCAAAGAGTTAATCTTGCTGTTGAATGTGTTTCAGACAGACCTAGGAGAGTATCAATTTGTTTTATAACAATGGCAAGCTCTTTTTGAAATTAGTCTACAGTTTTGCTTTAGTTCTCTTGCCAGGATGTCAGCTAGTTTGTCACTTAGAGAAAAGGAAGAGGTGAGACAAATCAGATCAGCCGAATATTGTAATCACAGTTAATTAAACCTCTGATTTCCTGTTCTATCAAGAGAGAAAGAACCCCTTTTTTGTAGCTCTGGCTGTCTTAGCTTAAAAGGTGAAACCTGGACAAATGAAGTTGAAATTCAATTTGGATCTATTTTTGCCAACTGGTATTTTCTTCCTCTCTTACATTTCTCTCATTGGTACTATTAACTTTTTTTTTTTCCTCTTTTGGAATGAATGGCCCTCTTTGCTGATTTACAGTTTTATCTAATTTCATTGTGTTTAAAAGCACATTTTCTCCTGCGGTCATGTGTTTCCTTTCTTTTGACTAGAGTCATTTGAACAGTTCTTATAGAAAGATGATCTATATTCATTCTTCATCTTTTCTATTAAATTTGTTTAACACCTAATTTGACATCAACAATCTGGCTACATTTGAACCGATATCCAGACACAAAAGCAATTTGGCTGAGACAAGTTAGTTTCTGATAAATGCTTCTGTGTGTGTGTATAGATTTTTTTTTCCTTTACCATTTTATACAGATAGTCTTAATCAGAAAATACTGCAACTCTTTCCTCCCTTTGTCTGCCTTTTATTCTCTAAAAGTAAGTGGAAATTACATTTCCAAGAAAGGAAATGAAATAATTGCAGGCCCAAGGTCTGCAAAATGTGTGTTGAATTGACAGTGAAAAGGATCCATGTGTTGACAGACACAGTTGTTAGATGCCATAAAGGCCGATGTGAAGCTCAATTTATTTCTCATCTTGCTTGTTCAATGACTGCTCAAGAGACACATTTCAATTTAATTTATCTACTTAAAGTACTAATACAGATACTGTGTGCCGCTGTATTAACTTTTAAATTTTGTAACCTAATGCTTGATTATTCAGTTCTTGACATTCTTTAGCTAAAGTAACTAATGCCATGTATTTTCATATTGACAGTCATTTAGCAAATAAGAGTGCCTTTCTGAAAAATCTGTTTCTTAAGTACAATTAGACTATCCACGTGAATCTGAGAATTTTGTGTACATACAGGGTAATTATTTGCTTTCCAGACAGGCACACTTCATTCATTGATGTTTAAACCTTTTAATAACTAAAAGAAGTTTAACTTAATATAGTTACATGTAAGCTTTAAAAGTGAAAACTTAGAAGTTACAAGCTTATATATAACTACATTAAGTTAAACTTCTTAGCCTAGCTGCCAGGAACAAGAAGGGTTATTTTCAGGGCTGTTTCTGGCTGGCTTTGACTAATAAGTTCACTCTATTATACTAATCATAAGGTAGAGGCAATCACATTGTCTTACCTGAAAGCACTTGGAAGTCAGGTCAGCAATTAAAAAGTGAAATGTTTCCTTTGCTTTTTAAAACTGTCTTTGTACTCTAGTAGTCGTACCTTTCCTGTGATCTGTGGCGACACTACCATGGTGTTTCAGGTGAGCAGCACTACTGGCTCTTGACAGGAATCAAGGTCAAGGGAGGATGCCGATCATGGTAGCCTCTAATGTATACATTATTACCCCAACACCCACCCCACCCCCGCCCTGGCCCCTACCACTCTGTCCTCTCTTCTTCCCTCCACTTTGACCTTGCTGGCCCAATACTGTTCCACCTAGACCCTTGGCTTCTGTCAGCCCTCTACCTTGTACGCTGGTATCCTGTAGCTTCATAGCTTACTCCCTCAATTAATTAGAATGCTCAACTAACCAGCGTTTTCCCATTATTTAGCAGTGTCATATACATATAGGCTAGATATTAGAGATTTTTGTTTGTTATTTTGTTGGATTATTTGGTTTTTAAAACATTTCTTAAATGTCACAAATCATTTACATTCAGCTCAAACTTGCATATCTTCTTCACCTTTATACCTAGTCCAGATAAATTTATCAGAGAAAATAGAATACTCAGTTATAAAAGAAAGATTTAGATAGGCTAACTTGATTGGCCTCAAATGGACAGGAAAGCTTGCCAATCTACTAAGAAAGGTTTTAAATGTAAAGGCAGAAACAAAGATGTTTTCTGCATAAGATCTTCACTTCACCAGAAAATTAAATAGCATCAAGCTATCCCTAGAAAAGTTCTTTTTAATAAATTCCTAAAATTAGCATATGTATCTATTCCAAATAATTAAGTAACTCCTATCTGGCAAATTATAAAGTCAGAGATATACTGATTTATTTCCTAGGGACCTATGAAAAAGCAAGAAACAATTTTAATAATTATAAGGATTAATTAAAATTAATGTTCTTGTCACTAGCATAAACAAAGCAAGGGTATTTTTTAAGGGGAAAAAAAAGAAAGGAAAAGATAATCAGAGCTTGGAGAAGCCTAATGTATTGTTTCTATTTTAATAATAGCTTTAAAAACATTTGTGTCCTGTTAATTATTTCTAATAAGTATATGCTATCTAGTCATAATATCTTAAATCTCACAGTGAATTTGAATTTTATTAATTCTGATTGGTTATAATTCAGCTAGGAATTATGCTTGTAATCTCCCTTTTTGTAATGAAGTGTAAGGAGCTGGCCAAGCACATGAACAATGTAAACCTGATTTTTGCTTTTGTGTTCTTTCTGTTGATCTAGATTAATCTGATAATGTTAAAATATAGTAAGACTTATTGATGCAGGCTAATCAATGAGTGGGGATGGTCAATGTAAAAAAAGGAAAATTCTAGAATTATAGAATTTTTCAAAGAAACTGTTACCACTTTCAGACAGCTATAGAAATAGCTGGAAACAGACTAATCAAGTGTTGCACAGGGTCAGAAAAATAAGAATGATTTACATTTGCATCGATAAGATCCTGTAGACCACGTGTGGTGTCCACGTCTGTAATCCCAGCACTTTGTGGGGCTGAGGAGGAGGATCGCTTGAGCCCAGGAGTTCAAGACAGGCCTGGGTAACATAGCAAGACCCCATCTCTACAAAAAAAATTTAAAAATTAGCTGGACCTGTACTCTTAGCTGCTTAGGAGGCTGAGGCAGGAGGATCGCTTGGGCCCAGGAGTTCGAGGTTACAATGAGCTATAATCACATGACAAAGCCTAAAATCAGTGCCTTCCCATATACGCACAGGATGGCAAGCGACATCCAGTTATTTCCAGGACTTGAGCTCCACTATCAGACAGACTAAGGTTGGCCTTGGGCAAGTTATTTAATCTATGACTTAGTTTCCTCATGTGTAAATTGAGGATAGTAACACCTACCTTGTAGGGTTGTCATGTACATTTGGCAATGTGTAAAAAGTATTTCAATATATTCTTTCTAATCTTACATTAACAATCAATGACAAAAGCTAAGATACTGGTCCATCTGGGTTAGTGACTAGGCCAGATGACCTTGGATAAGTCATTTAATCTCTCTGTATTTTGTTATGTTTTCATTATGTTTTATTTGTTATGTTTTATGTTTCTTCTAATCTAAAATTGAAGCCAGTCAATGAGGCACTCTGGAGTCCCTTTCAGCTCTAAAACACCAGTAATTCCTAACAAACGTGGTCTCTTGGTAAAGATGTTCACAGTTAGGATAAGAAACAAGTACATATTTTCTACCTACAACATGTCTCTCAGTATAGATTTACAGTAAGGCACACACAAAATCAGAAATATAAAATAATTAATTTTCAAAATATACCATCAGAACTAACAAGTCCACTGTTGTCTTTCAGAGCAGTACTCTTGGGGGTCAACATACTCATTTCAACCCTGTCACTATAGCCCCAAAGGCTTTTAGATCTATTTGAGTTAGAAATATCTGATCACAGAGGAAATAAATTGGGCAGTCTTTTATTTTTATCTGTTTGTTTTGGGATGGAGAAAGTGAGTGAGAAGTAAAGACTGCTTCAGAGCCATTCTGTGAGTTCTGTAAGAGAACTAGTGTCGGTACTTATTTTGATCAAAAGATGATGCAGCTGACTTTAATCACTACCATTAATATACGTTAAACGTATATTCCAAATGACTTCAGCTTTTGAAGGTAGATTCAGTTTTTGGAAATAGCTGTCAATTTGCCACCACTGTAGATGTATGTATTTTTTAATGTGACCTACATACTTGCCATGCCTCCCAACCACATGTGCAGAAGAATGCCATGCAGTATAGTCGAGCTGCAGTTGGTTGGTGCCTAACTCATTTTCTTTCACTCCAGCTAGATTGACTATTCTCACATTTATACATTCTGGGGCATTGATTAATGAATAACTAGGGAATTAATATTTCAGAAACATAAGTTGAACAATAAATAAGAAAACCTGGTATGTGGATGAATTTGTCTTCCATTTTAATCTTATTTGAGGTACCCGAAACATGTTAACTCTGTTATCAACAGAATGCATGTCTGATATTGTTGATTGATGCAGGTACAGTAAATTGGAAAAACATTTGGGAAGGAAAAGCCTACAACATTCCATTTTGTGTGTGGGTTTTTTAGGTAATATTTTCTATTACTCTTCATCAATATATAGTCATAATACCCATCCAAGAGGAAATGTGCTGAAATTGTGGGCAGGATGTATATGTTGATTATAGGTAGAAACTGTAGGTATTGAACTAGTTTCCAGTTTGAGGGTTGAGAATTTTGGAATTTGCTTCTGTGATGTTTTATTGTTGTGACTGTATTTCACTAGCATTTATTAAGCCAGGTATTATTAGTGTATTATTTTAATTCTCCCAAATCTATAGATCGGACATTATCCCCATTTTACACATGACAAAACTGAGGCTCAGTGAGGTAAACAGCTTGCTCCAAATTATACTTCTGATTGATAGTTGAGTCAGATTGTGTTTGAATCTTTTAAATTATGTCTCCAAAGCCCATGCTTTTTGAACCATAGCACACTGTGTTTCGTTTCTTAAGAGCTTAAGGAAGGGGAGAAAAGAGAATGACCATAAGATTGCTTTTATAGGAAGCAATGATTCTGCAGTAAATTGCTTCAGTGGCCCTATTCACATCCTACTCCCCGGACCCTGCATACTCAGGTAGTGTAATCTCTTCCTTTTCTCATCCTCTTTCCAAGGCTAATCTAAGCAATTTAAAGGTCTCTTGTCAAGGGAGGAAAATGTTACCCAGTAAAACAAAGAGTTCTGAAAAGGAGAGCCAATCAGACTTAGCAAAAAGTCTTAAAGAATAATTGGAAAGAAATTATTTTAATATTTTTCATGCCAAATATACAACTAAGGGCCATGCTGCAAAATAAACTTTGGAAATTAGCCTATCAGCCTAAACTAGTTTAGTCTGCAACATAAGTTTCATTTGCACGTTTTTTATTTTGTTGAACATTTCAAACATGCTGAAGAGTAGTTTATTCCCAGAAGTCAAATACCTTGAAAATATCTGACCTTAATCATTGGATTAGAAAGGTGCTTTACTAAATAATATAATATGATAATATAAAGGTAAATCACTATCTCTGAATCTAGTTATTTTAAAAACATACATCCTAAAGCCCAAAATAATTTTTATTGTATCCACTTTTTTTGAGAGAGGTCCAGTTAGCCCCTTTGAGTTTGTCCATTGGTCATCATGTTTTAGGACTTCTCTGTTATAAAGAGAGGCAGAACAAGTGGGCCTCCAGTATGGAGAAGGAGGTGAACAGATCTTAAAATATGTCTGCATCACAGGCAGGCAGAGGCTCAAGAGTATCTTGTGTTCTTGCCATCTTGCTTTTCGTCTCTGAAAC
Source organism: Eulemur rufifrons (assembly GCF_041146395.1). Lineage (NCBI taxonomy): Eukaryota > Metazoa > Chordata > Mammalia > Primates > Lemuridae > Eulemur > Eulemur rufifrons. The sequence continues at coordinate 59,663,360 of NC_091010.1, read as the reverse complement.
AGTCTCATCTGGCTGGAAGTGGCCCTGCTTGTCTGAATTGAGCTTTGTTCATCCATGTTCACTTTTTTCTATTAATTAATCAATTACTTTGAAGAAGGTGAAGATGCTTCTAACAGTTACAGCTAAAACAAGGTAGTCAACCTCAGAGATGATTTTTCATTTTATCTAATTACTTCTATAAAGCCTTACTTCAAAAGGGAGAACCCATTTGATAGGGAACTCAGGTTCCATTGCATTGTGATTTACAGTGATTTCATAGCCCCGTCCTCATCTCTTGGTTTCTCAAAGATCCTTGTAAGCCACAATTGCCAGGGACTCTTCTTGTTAACATTTCTCTAGTTCATCATGCTTCTTTTCACCCCTCACCCCCACCAAAACTGTAAGTTTTATCAACCTCTTTTAAATTTCCTTTTTAACCACCAGACAGGCAGTTAGCTTGCTTTTTTGTTTGGGGAGTCAAAACAGGTCACATTCTGCCCTAAAAGAATTTAAAAAACAAAAACCCATGTAGCAATTATAGGACTTCAATTTCAATAGAAAAATGGGTTCGTTTCCAGTGAAACCATTTTTATTTTGATTTGCATTTAATTTCTGCATCTGTGGTGTCTATAAATATATGTGGCTTTTGGCCCCGCACAGATTTATTTTTGTAAGAGTTCATCTTGTTTGAGCCATTATCTGAATACCAAAGTGTAGTTGATAAAAGATAAATTTTAGATGTCTCTTGGTTGGTATGACCAGTCAAACATTCCTATCAAAGAAAAAAAATCTAAATGCTTTTTCAGGTTTTGAACTAAAAGTAAGATTGATTTTTATCATTATTTGACCTCTAACTGGTATCTTCAGTTTTATTTCCAGAATGAAACTAATGTAGGAAAATGAAATTGAAAAGTACTGCTTTTTTTGATCAGAGGTGGAGATTCTGAGCTTTTGAAATATGTTAGCAAATAGAAATTTGAGATTCTTAACTTTCAGGAAAACTTGGCATAAAATTATTCTCTCAAACATTGATTTTGGCTTGAAATTAATTTGATTGGCCATATAACCATTCCTTAAGAGAGGTTTTGGGTCAACATTTTGTTCAAGTAGAGACTAGGGAAGTTCTTTGAGCCCCTTGGATGGAAAGGAGTGGGTTTTCTTCCTGTTATTCCCGCCTCCACCATTTCCTTATCACCTCCTCTCTCTTTCTTTCGTGTGTGTGTGTGTGTGTGTGTGTGTGTGTGTGTGTCCGTGTCCTCGAGCTTTGTGGGGAGGGGGAAGAGGGTTGGGAGGGCACCTTCCCTGTACTTTGTAAACATTTGTTTCTGAGAAGAGACTACTAGCTAACAGAATGAACTGCTTGGACGTTACTGCTTAATCTGATGCTCTTATACAATTAAAGGATTTGCTCTGCACTCACCTGTAATCTTAGTGCTGCTGAATTGTGTACTGACACTGCAGGAAACAGCTCTGTTTGACAAAGCACTACTACAAAGGTTCTCCATGTGTGCCTGTACATGGACAATTAAGTTTTAACAACAAAATTAGCAGAACAACTAGATGTTCTGGAAGTTGAGATCCCCTCTCTTATTCCCCCCCCCCACGCCCACCCTCCGGGAGTTATCCTGTGGACCGCCCAAAAGATCAGCCTGTCAGTATTGTCTTACTAGTGTCCTTAGTAGCTGTGCAGACAGCAACTTCTTCCAGATTAATTGTTGAGGATGTATTACTCCTAGTGTAAAAATGACTGTTAAAATGCTGTTGAGTAAATCTCAAAATTACTGTTAAAATGCTGCTAGTAATTCTCAATTCTTCAAAGAATTAATTGCCTTCTAACATTTGCTTTGGGTTGCACGCACCTATGATTTTAAGAGACTTTGTATAAAATATATTATTTCTGCATAGAGAACCAAGTTGCTTTCGGTACCTTGTAGGGTTTTTTAAAAACCATTTTACAGTAGTCCTTACAGTGTTTATGTTTCTTTTTATTTATGTATAGTGGAGTAGAGGAGAGTTTTTTTATTTATTCAAATAGAAGTAGCTGACTAAAACTTAAATTCCATTTCGGATCTATTGATAAACTGACCTAACTTCTGAAACCTGATAAATGCATTTCATTTGAAATATACTTTATTATATCATAACTATATGAAGAGTAGCAAATGGATTTTTTTTGTGATTTCCCATCTTAAAAGAAAATTTTTAAAGAATATCTTATAGTAAATTGAAAGAAAAGCTTAAAATATTTTTTAAAATATTATTCTCAAAACTTAGAATGGCGGCTTGTTTTAAGAAGCCAGTGTTACATACGGTGAATTTTGTGGAAGACTTTCTCTTAAAATATTTCTTGTAAATAACACTCAGCTTTTAATAGCTGAGATCTGAATGGATTTTCCATGGTGACTTAATGTTGTGCCAAATTACAAAATGCTAAAAAAAGAAAAAAAAAACGTAGCCCAAGAAAAGTATCACACACATTTTGGAATCTTTGGCTGAGCTAAAATCAGTCGTAGTTCACACATTATCAGCGTTGCTTTTGCCAGCGAGAATGGTCCAGTTTCCCGAGCCTCCTTGTGTCGGTGTATTTTGGAATCTGTAAATGTCCCTAGTCCATTGTACACCAGAGGCTTCGTAGCGTGGCGTTGTGATCTGTGCACAGGATGCCTGTGCTGTAGTTACTCAACCAAAGAGAGTATTGCTGAGCGTGGACACAGGTCTTTGCCCAGCCATTGTTAACCTGTGTTAAAAAGGAATTCTTGTTAATCTTGAGGAAAAATCAGCATCTAGAAGGCTGATGTCAGATTTTCAAGCATGGTGGTATTCTGTTGTTTACCAATGTTATTTTTTGTAATTAAAAATCAAATCTATTTTTCCCTCAAATAGAAGCATACCCCAAAGACAAACTAATATATTCTTTGAGCTAAAATGGAGTTCAGAAAAAAAAAAAAAAAATGCACAAAGCCAAAAGAACTGAGCTTTGTTCTACCTTCATTATATTTAAGAGAAGTATTAGAATTGGTAATAATATAGAAAGTTTCACCCTATGTTTGAAACTTTATTTTGTGAAGTTTTGGACAAGTAAATTAAAAGCTCTTGAAAACAGTGTTTCCAACAGAAACAATAAAAACTACCTCTGCTGTAATGCCAGTAATGTTCACTGCTGTAGCAACTGTGTAAACGGCTTAAAAAAAAAAAAAAGTAAGACTTCTGATTTTTACACTAGAGAAAATATAAAACCAACTTCCTCTTTGGAGTTTTCCCAGGAAACTACTTTATAAAGACAAATTTAAATCTTTCCGTTTTCTGTCCTTGAAGGTGGTAAATATGATTGTGGTTTTATCCATTTTTATTGTAAATGAAACAGAGTTCAGACCGTCCGGCTGTGCGTCATTTGTTGGATGGCTGCCACGGACTAATGCAGACGTCCCACTGGGAGACCAGAGAAGAACTATACTTTGATTCACCAGATTGTGTTAAATAGTCCAGCTGTTGCGATTTGAAAGATAGTTACCTCTGAAGTGAAATAGAAATGAACTTGGCATTTATGCCTCAAACCATTTTTATACTGTTTGGCAATCAGCTTTTCAGAGGTAGCATTTTATAAAATAACTCTCACCGCTTAAAAGTTTCATTCACTGTAATGTTCAAAATGTCCCACCTTTATATTATCAGTAAAATTAAGCTTGAGTGATATGCAGAATTTGCATGAAATAAGCATTTCCCCCTTCATTTCATGAGCTTTGATTGTATTCAATTGAGCTCAGAACCACTTCGATTAGGGCTCTTTTGGGCATTAGTTAATTTGAATTGCAGCTGAAATGTTAGCTAGAATGTTGTTGAATATAATTGGAACGTGGAAAGTTGATTTTGAAAGGAATTTCATTGAATGCAAACAATGATGTGCTTTTTAAAAATTAGAATGCTGTGCTTTCATCTCTTGTAACATAGTCTGAGAAATCACTGAGTCCCTTTATAAAGTTCAGCTTTGGCATAGCCATTTGCAATTGTTCTGATTCTTCTGGTGCCACCAGTACGATTTGGAGTCAGGTCTTTCCTTTTACCAGTAAGTGGCCCTACCTGCCCAGGCCCCACATTTGGACTCTCCTGCAGTTGGGGAACAGTAGCTGCTTTCTAAAAGCGTACCCAAGTTGTACTTGGGCATCAGGTTTTGTAGAGTGGCATAGATTGGTATATTTCTCCTAGCTTTTATTTTGCTTTTTGTTTTTGTCTTGAAATAGCCTTTGAGCATATGGTCTTAAATGACCCATGAAAAATATCTCTTTGACTGGATCATAAATGACTAGTATGTTGTGGCAAGAAAATCATATTGGACAGGAAATCAAGATTCCAAAATTTTAGTCCTGTATCTGCAATTATTAAGTCATGTGCTGGTGGACAAAGCATTTAACCTCACTCTTCCTTGGAGGCTTCATCTGACGAATGAAGAGGTTAGACTAGCTCACATCAGTGATCCCTCTCAGCCTGAATATCCCATGATTTTAGTCGTCTTATCACTTATAAAATTTAAGTTTTACTTGCAGATTTTGTAGCATGCAGGAGAAAGGTTGCTATTACTTCTTTACAAGTGCTGACTTTAAATTATTTGTAGTAATTGTGTTTAGATGTTGCATTAAAGTAGAAAAATGGAACAGAAAAATAGTATATTACAATTCCTATTGAACTGTGCATTTGAGCTTCTGGGATTTCTACCTTGGGGAGATGCTTCAGATTTAACCCTCTAGAACCTGCCGCCGTGGGAGAGCACATCACTGATAGGGCTCTGCTCTTCCCATAGGATGGGAATGGAGATAGAGTGAGGCCTAAGAGAAAGGCTTCTCATTCCAGAAGGAGCCTCGTGCAGCTCCCTGTGGGAGCCAGGAACGGATCTAGTGATACCAAACCAGGAGGAGCTACAAACCACAGAGGGGGAAAAAAACAAGGGATAGCTTGAAGGGATGGACTTTATATTTACAGATCTGGAAGATGCAGATGGAAACGAGGATTCAAAAAGAAAGACATCAGTACACATGCCAAAATTAGCCTGTCATATCATTTTCATGTTTCTAAGAGAAGATGCCTTTGGGAAATAGCTCGGTGCCATGGAAAAAGCAGGAACGGGGGACAGGAGCTGCCAGCTCTTATTCCGGTTCTGTCACTGATGAGCTGTGTGGTTTTAGGCCAGGCTCTTCTCTCCAAGCCCCATCGTCCTCCTCCGTGAAAGGACAGGTCAGACGAGATGATTGCCGTAGTCCCTTTCTGCCTGCCCATTGGGATGCCAAGGCAGTGGTCATTATCCTTGAGAAACCGATTACTCCCCCTCAATGCATAGATTCAGAGAAATTGCCCACTGTGCCTAGTTCAGTGACAATCAGCAAAGGGGTTCTCAAATTGTAGCCTACCAGTGACTTATTAATAGATTAATCTGCAGTTGAGAAGCTTACTTCAGGACAGACAAAAAGTTCTTTGGACTGAGACAATGCCAGGACACTTTCAGCCTGACAATACAAGGTTTCTGAGTTTTCAGTTTAATCAACATCCATTTATTGTCCTGTGGAGCTCAGAGAACACTCCTGGAAGTTTTTAGCCCCTAGTTGATGAAGGAAGCTTTTTCTAGGATGTGTTCACCCCCCCTTCACCTGCAGACATACATGGGCATGGAAACATCCATGGCAGTTCTCCAGAAATGATGAAGGTTAGTATGGGTTGATAGAAGTTGCTCACCTAGAGTGAGATAAGTACTTCCTTTGCATGCTCAGAGCAGATTGGCTAGCTTAGAAAGCAGCGGGCTCAGCCCCAAGATGGAAAGCCAGACCTGTGACTTAACATGCATGCTTTGTTAGGGCTTGCCCTGCAACCTCAGCTGTGCTGCAACTTCATTTCCTAAAATTCCCTTACCCATTTGTTTCTAGTTTCAGGTTCACCATAAGAGAAATTTACATGAGATTTAGAAGGCAGAAGTGAAGTAGTAGATTTAAAAAAACATTTTTTTTAACCCTCTGAAGGTGCATGTAGGGCAGGCTCTGTTACAGCTCATGCACGATGTTGCTGATGTGCTGACTCACCTGATTGGCACGTGGCAGTGGCTGACCCACAGTGTCTCCAGCCCCCCTCAACTCCTCCTGCAGCTTCTCCAAATCCTGGGCCAGGTGCATGCATGTGCTTCTCCATGTGGAAGGCTCTAGCGTATCCTGCAGGTTTTCTGTGTCATCAGCATTGCTTGTGAGAGATGGATAGAGCTCTAGTTTGTCCTGGGCTTCTGCTACTTTACAGCCATCTTCCCTCCCAACTGCCAGGAAAACTGACTGCAGGCCCATCGTTAGATGCAGGGGTAGCATCTAACTGCCAGTTCCCACGACAAATCCTTTATATCACTCATGGTGGTTCTGTTTCTCTGATCACAGGCTTTTAGATGTTGCCTGAGTCAGGGAAAGTCAAAACAGGTACCACTGGGGAAACTATTAATATATCCCATACTGATTCCCAAAGCGTTGGAACAGATGTCTTGAGAAGTCTGGCCAGCATAGATGGACAGTGTCGTGGTTTCAAATGAGTAGGGCATTGCCATATTCAGGTAAAAATAAAAGAATTTGTCCTCACTACAGCACAGTTTAGCCTGTCCTCCCGGGCTCCTCATTATCTTTGCCACCTCTCAGGAAGACAGAGTTATGTGTTAGTCACTTATGATGATGACCAAGTCACATAGTTAACCCGGTAGCCAGAGGGAGTGATCTTCAAGCATTTGGATGAATCTTGTACTAATCATGTAATGATATAACAGTGCGGTCATTGGGTTTGAGTGTTTTGTGTCTGTGACTGGGTCATGCAGGCCACTTTCTTCCAGTGGTTCATCATTGTTTTTGTTGAACAAGAGTGGCCTCCAAACCTGCTCACACCAAAACCTTGGTTTCTCCTCATTCATTCTGAGCCTTTCACAATTTGTGAGTATTTGCTCATTCGCTTACTCCACAAACGGATCTGCGCTGGGTGCTGGGGATAGATTTATGAACAAAGCTAAACAGTCCCTGCCTCACCGATGTGTACATGGTACTGGAAGAGAGAGATAAGAAACAACTAATTAACTGTGGAAAGTCCAACAGGGGAGAGTGCTAGGTGGTAAGAGTGTCTACCAGCGATCTGACCTGCTTGAGGGGTCAGGGAATAGTGGAAACCAACTCCTGGTGAGGTGCTGGCAGGGCACTGGGCAGACGCTGGCCAACAGCCCCCCAGTACTGGTTGGGACATCCAGAGGTAGGGTGGCGATGTGCTGGGTCATAGTTAACTGTCACTTCTTTGGGACAAAAAGGCCTGATCCTAGCATTAGCCAGGAAGACCAGAAAAGTCCAAGAACCCCACTCCTGCCCACTGCAGCTGGCTCAGGCCTCAGGCCGCAAGTCAGCAGCCCAGCACCTTCAGAGGGTGGGTTCTGACCGTGGCTGCTGAGAGGACTGGGTGCGGACACCCTCATTGCCCAGCACATGGCAGGAGAAAATGTTTCAGGAGTATCTCTGTTTCCACAAGGAAATTGTCACTCATTCAACCTGAGAAGCAATAGCTTCTTGCATCAGAAGAGAAGAAAGGAGGCTTCTGTGGAAAAAGAAATTGCCTCTGAAATTCAATTAAGAAGTTTCTCAAGAAACCTGATTCTCCTTTTTAGAAAAGTTTATGGTGACTTAGCATTTCAGCTTGTTCTCTGACTCTCCCATCTGCCCTTGCTCCTCTCCTGCCCTCCTCAGGTCTGACCAGGTCTGTGCTGGTCAGTAGTGGCAGCAGCTCTCACTGTCCATCAGTGACCAGGGGTGATTTATTGCCCCTTGTCCGTGCAGACTCTTTAGGGCAGACCTGCAACCAGCTGCACCCAGGGACACGAGGGATGGGGGGTAAACTGGCTCCTTTCAGCTAAACTAGGGCAGGACAGGGGCTGGGCTGCAGACGGTGAGGAGGAATGCACAGTGTGTCCATGAGCTTTGCACTTCCTGAGAAGAGATGCAATTAAGCAGGTAGGTGCATTCGGCTTTTTAATACTCCTGTAGCTAATTGCTCTGACTTCTCTGCCTTCTTTCTTCTGGCCTTGTGCTCTTATTATGTAATCTGATAGCTTCATTTTTCTTTTAAATGGCTGGCATCTCAAAGACTACTGTGTGCATGTTGATTAGACTAGAACATTTTGGGGTTTTTATTGGTCTGAATCCAGGAATATGAAAGACAACTGTTTTTCTCTCTGCTTTTTACTTTTTTGTTTAACTCTTCATCCCATAGGCCTCCCAGTAGCATTGGATGCAGGAGAAAATACATTGGCGGTGAAAAACAAGCTGAACCAGTTGTAGTTTTAGATCCTGTTTCCACACATGAACCCCAAACCAAAGACCAGGTCATTGAAAAAGATCCAACTCAACACAAGGAAGATGAAGGCGAAATTAAACCAGAACACAAAGAAGACAGCGTTGAAAAAATGAGAGAGACAGACAGCTCCAACTGCTGATCTGTAAACCAGAAGGCTGACAGTTTGGAAGTCCTTTTCAATAAGCACGTGATTAGTTTTGGTGTATTGGCAAGGGCTATAGACACTCTGTTCTGGTCACTGCATTCAAAATGCAGGTTCTTTTCTGGTGTCACTTTTGTAAGCAGCAACTGTAAATGTAAATAAGCTGTTTAGCAAAATACACATTCTAAGTAGTTTTGTTTTCTGATCTCTATAGGGGTAAGATTTTTCCTAGTTACCGTATTAAGTATGACTTCTTTTAGAAAGTTACACAAAATTCAGATATTGATGTCTTTTTAGGAAGTGTGCATACCACTCATCATATGGAATGCTAAAAGTTCAAGGTGCTTGTGAATAATTGGATAAACAAAACTGACCAACCTAACGTGATTTTAAAAGCCGTCAAAGAAGCTTCTGTTTTGAGTCTGATCCTCTTTTGATGAAGAAACTGCAGCAGCATGGAAATTGTTGGGTACTGTGGCATACAAGTTATTTTCTGGCGTAGACTGGGATAAGCTTCAAACTTAGGAGCTGGCATCAAACTGGTAGTCCCATAGTTGATATTAATTACACAGATTGTTAACTATTGGATGAAAAATACATGCTATTGATTGTGTCCAAAGCCTCCCAAGGACCTCAGTGGGGATGCTCTGGTGGTCTGAATACAGAATTGAGGTGAACGTACAAACCTTGAATTTAACAGTAATATCTTAGTAAACCATGTGCTCTACACTATGAGTTAATTGTGTTTTCCCATGTACTAATGAGGCACAAGTACCGTATTTTATCACAGTTCTTGTGTACAGTGAAGATAAGTGACAAGCACATGTTTTTCTTGCTTCACTGCTGTTCTGTATTACACAGGTTTGTTTGTGTGTGTGTGTTTTTTTTTTTTTTTAAGAAATTAAATGGTAGTTAGTCTCTAAAAATACAGTGTTTCAGGCCACCACAGTGAATAAATAGAAATGTAATCAGGGATTTTTTTTTTTTTTTTTTAAAAACTTATGCAGCTTTTCAAAGTTGATTGTTTCAAAATTGGTGTTTATTTAAAATAAGTGGTAATGTACTTGAATGCACTTTTTATGACAATGATTCAGTAATGGTAATTTTACTATTAAAGAAAGTGAAAGGTTTAGTTTTGTTAGCATGGCTCAGCATGTAGCTGTCAGGTGTTTCTCACCTAAGGGCAAAAGAAAATGATAGTAATGATTGCAGTAGTTGTATTGTATTTTTGCACGTGTGCTAAGCATAGGCTTGAAGAGGTTGGTAGGCAGGTAAATGTACTTCCTAAATTTGGAGGTAATTATCTTTCTGTAGGTTCGTTATGCTTAACTATTTCCATGTTCTCCCGGTGATGATTTTACAGTTGACTCATGGGGAATTGTAATGTTTTTCAACTGTATTTTTCCTTAACTGGGTAGTACTGCTATATGATATACTAGCTACAGACTGCATTAATTCACTTAAACAAGCTCTGTTATGCTGTGATTTGAACTCTCCTCACCACAACTTATTAAAAAAGCACCAATAGTTTCACATTAAAGGTCAATTGTGGTTATTGATGTTTTTGATTTACTTCCCCAAGCTTGACATTCTTTAATAGGAAAATTGTATGAGTGTTGATAACTTTAGTAATTTTTAATAGTCCCCAAGATGGTTTATTTTGAGGAATTTTATTCTTTATGCTGTTCTCCTTCCTGCATCTGCCGTCTGCCTGCTGGTGTGCGTCTCACATACGTTTAGGAATATAAAAAGATGTACGGCATCTTTCTGTGTTTCATCACACACATCTGCAGAAGAACATGGTTATCAGAACACTCTCATTTCCAGGGTAAGAGGTTACGCGTTTGGTGAGATGGGGTAGCTGGTCCAGGCAACAGTTAGTACCTGGTATTTTGAAAGTGTTGTTGCCTTTTCTAAGCTGCTTACTTTCCTTCACTGTGATCACAAAGCATTTTAAATTAATTTGATATAAAGGTATTTGATGCAGGATATTTACAAACCTTTTTCTGCCTATAGCATTTCCTTTTAACCTCAGTTTTGAGGAGGATTTGCCTCTCTTGGGGTGACATTGTGAGCAAAAACGGTCGATTCCAGATAGGAAGACATAGGAGTGCTTGTATCTTCAAGGTACGTTCTTAGTTGTTTGCACACAAAATTATATACATCCTATTTAAAGTTCTAAGGACTGCATCTTTATGTTTTTGTTTTCTCTAAAAGGTTATTTATTCTTCCTTCAATTCTGGAATATAAATTAAGTCTTTTCTGCTGCAGAGTTTTTTTTAACTAAGGTTAATGCGATTTGTAGCCAGAGTGAGGCAAAAGGATAGAGGTAGTACTTCATGCTGTTGCTGTTAAAGAAAAAAAAGGCCTCCTGCTTTTCTGGAAAAATAAGAATTTAATTAAAATTCTTGCACCCTTTTGTATCTGAGCACATCTTGCATAAACTTACCTGCAGTCGTTTCGGAGTTGAACAATCCCGTGGAAGTTCTGACTGGCAGAGGCCAGCAGGGCTGGTAGCACCCAGCTTTGTTCGGCCTGAGTAAAAAGGATGGATGTTTTGGCTTTGGCTACTCACCAGTAATTCCTCCCTCTTTCCTTTCTTTGTTCGCAGTAAAATGTTTGTTGGAAATGGAGTAGTATAGGTAAAAATTATTGTTATCTTTCTAGACCATTTTTAGCTTGTGTGTCAAGTCAGTGATAGTCTGTATCACAGAGTCTTAAAGTCTGGATTGTTTTTCTAAATGGATACTATACATGTTTGGCCACATCCATCATGGAGCAACGTTAGCTTATATGCCAGTAAGTTGTGTGGAGTGGATAGCTCTCTGTCATTATCATAAGCAGGTCAGCAGGTCCCTATGTAAGGACTGGAGTGGTTTGAAGTTTCTTCCAAGTATTAGTGTTTCCCCATCCCACTGTCATTTTTAATATAGAGTATGACTAGTTCCTATCATTTCTTTTACAGATTATTATTGTCATATAAATATGCTTTTTATCATATATAACAGAGAGAGAAAATATAAATAGAAACAGTGCCTAGCCTGCCAAGAACTTTAAATTAAAATGCTACCTATCCAAGCTAGGTGTAGTGGCTCACGCCTGTAATCCTAGCACTTTGGGAGGCTGAGGCAGGAGGATCACTTGAGCCCAGGAGTCTGAGACCAGCCTGGGCAACATAGGGAGACCCTGTCTCTACGAAAACATTAAAAATTAGCCAGATGTGGTATCATGCACCTGTAGTCCCAGCTACTTGGGAGGCTGAGGCCAGGAGTTCAAGCAGTGAGCCTGTAATCACACTGCTGTACTCTAGACTGGACAACAGAGCAAGACCCCATCTCTAAAAAAAAAAATAGGTGAAATAAAATGCTACCTATCCATTGGTGAGCCTGGTCCTCCAGTGAGGACAGGTGAGTAGACTGTACTGTATGTTGAAATTAAAGTGCTGATCTAGTTAAGGTAATAAATCATTTCCTTGGTTAATTTAATTTAGTTATTTTATTATTGCACATTTTTGCTCTGGTTTTATTTAATTATGATTTATATCACAGTTCTAGGATGTACTCTCATGTGATTCTTTTGTGTGTGTGTGTGTGTGTGTGTGTGTGTGTCTCTGAGGACATTTGCAAAGCTATGTGAACACCCAGCTATGTTTGTCCTGCCTTTAAAATGATTTTTCCTTCCAGTTTCTCCTGTCCCATTGTTTGTTGCCAAGCACCAGGAGAGGCAGTGGCCACCACAAACTGACACGGTTCTCCCAGCTTAGAGTGATGCCAGTTCCCCTGCCCCATGCTCTGAGAGAGTCTGCCACTCAGCCCATTCCAAATCCTCGCTTTGAGAGTAAGGAGTTGGCTCTACCATGGAGACATTAAGTTTCCCTGTTAATGCTCTTCAGAAGGAGAGGTCCTCGGTGTGCTTAGTAAAAATATATAGAATATATCAGAAGTCTAAACTTAGCCACTCTCCAGGTCATTATGTAACAATTTATATAATTTTTAGGAAAAACAAATGGTAACCCTTTTAACAGAGACCTTAAGGCATATAAAGCTCTTGGACATTATTATGTCTATGTGTGTATGTGTTTGAATATGTTTATTTCTGGTACTCCTGCTGTAACTGGCTTAAAAAGAGGCAGTTCAGTCGGCATGTATGTCACATTGTTTTTAATCACTTGTTGATCACTTTTTAAATGCAGTATAAATGGGCATTTAATAACCTTGAGAAGTATTTATTCATTCACCGATGTGCTTATTCATTTATACTCATTCTTGTTCCAAAAAGGATCTAAGGAGATTCACAAAGATAACAATAATATAAGAAAAACTAAAATTTAAAAAGAGGAGGGAATCAGAGAGAAGGGAATTAAGGGCAGGAAAGTGAGATGAAGCTGTTTGGCTATTACAAAAACTAGTGAGGCTCTCATGCTTCTGCCTAAGGTTGGCTATAAAAATGTGCCTGTGCTTTCCAGCACATATGTATAGAATAAACACAGACGATGTACAGCTGCTTCTGGCACACAGTGCTTCTGGTGTCCTTAGGCTTTTGCTTTCAGAGCTGTTCTGATTTGTAAAGGATAAGGTATTTGACTGAATGTGGAGTTGGCAGCAAACATATTGACCGCTTTTACTGGACCATGACCCTGAAAGATGGACAGTAGAGCTAGTACACAAACAGAATCCCCATGGAAATGTGATGGCTGGGAAACAAAGTTCACAGATAGAATTTCTGGCAAAAACACCATATACGTATTTACCAAACAGTGAAATTCAAAGAAGAAAAAGAGCACATGAGTTAGTGACGTTTAAGAGCCAACCCGCTGTGGAGACACACTCCAGACCTACCAGTCTGATAGTGCCAGTGGTGCGGCTACAAACTGGGGTGCGTACAGCCCTATGCAGAAGATGCCTGTGTTTTGGCTGGTTCCTCCACGACTTCGGTGGGGAAGGTGGGCTCCAGGGGCTCAAGCAGCTCAGGTGCCTCGGCAGCCTTTTCAGCTTCCTCATTAAAGTAAAAAATAATGTGTTCTTCATTGAAACCTGTATTTAAAAAAAGGAACAATAAAGTTTACTGTCTAATCCAATGGTGCCAAGTTTTGTTTCTTACGTGATTTGAAGGAGATGATCTTCAGAACTGCAGATGGGTCACGTCACCATCAGAAAGGATTCCCGAACCATTTAAAACTGGGCCTGTCTTTGGTTATGCATGAGTTATGCAATACGTTTGTTCTGTTCAATTTGCATTATACTCTAATTAAATACTTTGGAACATCTGATGTACAGTGGACTTTGGGCAGAAGTTTAGCAGAAAAGGATAAGAAGAAGAAGAAGATGAACTAGAGGAAAGGCCGGTACGACACATGGACACGTTGCCAGCTAACCGCTCCGTGGTAAACGACGCAGACTTGCCTGTTCCAGGCGGGTCCATGTAAGTAATGATGGTATTTTAGTGGCTGAGCTTTTGCCAAGGTTTCCTGCTCAAAAGTGAAAGTGAAGGGATTTGTCTTTTCAGTTTTTGGTTCCCTTAACATTTATTCACCACTGCCGATGTCAGAGAAATTCTCGTTAACCCATTAATCCATTCCGGAATACTGAGGCAGCTGTGCTATCACCAGAGAGGCGCTGGGCCTCTGGTCACTAGAGTCCTTTTTGATGCCTGGAAGCAGCTGTTTCCCTTGTGGTAAAGTCTGGCTGGAAATGTGATAGGTCATTTAAGGAATCTAAGGCCCTATAAGTCAGGATGACGTAAAAACTAATCAGATGGTATGTGGAACAATGTAAACACCACTAACTTTTTTGACTGCACTTGCATGATTCAGAAATAGTCCCCATCTTCATTTTCTATGAATCTTAGGGTGCATTTCAAGGTCCCTACATATGTATATACATGACAAGTTTATAACCATCTCTTTAAATGTCTACACACTATGCTATGTGCCTGCTTTTGGCCATTACAGTCAGTAATATAAAAAATTGCATATTTGGGCTGTTTCTCTCCAGTTATCCAGTGCTTCTAACCATACAAATTTACAAAGGTTTGATTTCTTTAATGATTGGTTCATTTCTCTTGAGACCTTAGCCTTTCCAAAGTATAATGCTAACATGCTGCCTACTTGTTTTAAGTAAAACAAGTCGTTTCCAAGAACCATCAGGAAAACATCTGCCTTTAACTTTCATGAGCTGTGCAGAGAAACCTTAAGTATAATTTGGACCATAACAAAAGCGAGGCTGGGAGATTCCGATCAATTAATTCTATTGAAAAGCATCACGCAGCCTATTCAGCAAGAAAAAGGGCGAGAGTTTTAAACATTCAGGTAAATAGATAATCCATTAGGACAACAATATACATTGTGGCAAGTGCCATCCTAGTTTTGTCAGCACTTATTTGTGGTCTTTGGATTCCCTTGCCCTCCTGCCGAGGGACTTCTATTCCCCCTCCTCCAGTCTTTGTTCTCTTATTCATGGCTAAGTGAAAACAAAGCAAGAAACAGTGCATACCCAGTGTTCCACTCTGGACAAGTTCTTCCTCTATAGTAAGAAGGCGGTTGTATTTAGTCACCCGTTCACCTCGAGAAAGACCCCCCAACTTGATAAACCGGACACCAAGCCCAACAGCCTGAAAAGGGGAAAACAACTTATTTTAAATGGGGGAGTCATGTCTTGCTGAACTACACAGTTCTTTGAGGAGAAAGGAAACTGTCAGGGAGTGCTGTTGGAATTTTTCTCTTCTAACTTAGTATTTTATCTTTACGTAAGCAAAGTGGCCTGCTCACAAGCTGGGAGTGTTGAAAGGCAAACAGATGGTGTGACTGACTATCCATCAGGCGCTTTACTAGTCATACAAGCATGCTGATTTCATCCAAGAACATTCTGGCCTCTCTCCCTTCATTTTAGGAGGGAAGATTGCAAGTGAACACCCCAGTCATTTAAGTGTGCTCATCATTTTCTCTGGACTTCAATTTTTCTTCTTTTTAAAAGTTCAAAGATTAGCTCTTTGCAAAAGGTAGCTGTCTGGTAGGAAGCAAATCTATTTCATAAAAGGTTACATGACTTTCTCCACCAAAGACTGCATTTCTCTGAAATACCAATTCATGATAAAAGCAGTGTTTTGGCAATTCTGCAGTTGACCAGCGTCCAGCACTTACCAAATCGACAAGGCTGTCATCAGACGATTCTCCTTCTGTACTTCCAAAGATGATGTGCTTCTTACCTGTAAGAGGAATTCCTTTCAGTTTTATATGGTGTAGAAACAGTTAGCATATATATATGAGCTCCGGGATCAAAATTAAAAATTTGCCAGAGATTTAAAACTTTGCTGTGAAGAATCAATTATTCAACCATCATGAATTTTAACATTGCATTTTTATTGCCCTGGTTTTATCTGTTTACCCCTCTTTTCAGCAGCTTAGATGCTATAAGTACTAAACAGATACCATGTTTCATCAAACATAAGATACATTATTTGTAAAATGTGCCATTATTTTATTGCCACTTAAAAAGGCAGAAATGCTCAGATGAGATTGATGTATTTTTAAGACCACAACTGTAAGACATGATTCAATTTTGGTGGTGTTCAGTTGTAGAAAAATATGCATCTCTGAGTCAATGAAATATGGTAAGAGCAACGTATGTGGAGTAGATATGCCTACATAATGATGTTCTCACTTCATCGTGTAGAATTTTATTAGGAAGACTCTGTCATTCTGAATGTTTATTAGGATGGCAGTGCTGGTAGTACTTAATCATTTGAGGGTCTCAAAACTGAAATTTGCTAGTCTATGAAGAATGTCAGCCAGAGCTTTTCCTATAGTGACAGTGTTCATGTTTTGAGGCAGGAGCTACAACAGGGCTCTGGAGTGAAGGACGGAATGGCTGCGGAGCGGTAGGCCCAGGAGGAAAGGCCAGACGGGGGCTACCATCCACCACCCACCTGGGCATTTCCTTCCATCCTCTGGCACCTGCCTAGGCCCCTGGATGCCAGTCTGGCTCTGAGTCCTGCTGCACGTCGGAGACTAGCCCCCTGCCTACTTCCTGAAACTCATTCGTGGTATTTAGGTTTCCAGCGCTGTGCATAGTGTACAAGATGCCCACGAATTCAAGAGAATTTACAGTCTCTGTGGGGGACGCCAGCCATTAAATAACTGAATGAGTCACTGTGGGTCAGTGCTACAAAGAAAAAATACAGGATCCTATGAGGAAGGTTCAGGGCAGGGGAAGCATGTGCCCCTGAAGACATTACATTTCAGTCAAGACCTGAAGGGTGAGGAGTAGTTAGCTAAGTAAGCGGCACAGGGCAAAGCATTCTAGGCCAAAGGAACAGCATGTTCAAGGACTGTGAGGTAGTTAAGAGTTTGAAGCTTAAGGAATTAAAAGAGCTAGCATGGGCAGGAGGGTCACTATAGTGTCGTGGGAAAGTTACCTAAACTCTCCAAGCCTCGTTTTCTCATCAGTAAAGTGGAAATGACAGTGTCTACTTCATAGGGTTGCTGTAAGGAGTAAGTCCAATTCTCAAATGCCTTACCCCTTGGTACTAAAAGCTGCTCTCCTCTGGCATCTTGGACCCGCCAGCATTGAAGCCCTGCTTTTCACCTGTCATCCCCTGATCCCTGATGCTGGGATCCTGCCTCTGAATCCCAGCTCAGTGGCTAACGCCCTGTTTTCCAGAACCTTCCCTGATGCTCCACTGCCTTGCCGACCTGCTTGGCAGCTTCCTAGTGTTGCCTATTAGCAATGAACCTGCCCCCGCCTCAGATCTCTGCACCGACAAAACTGCCTGCTTTTTCTGATTGGATCTTCTTGTTGCCTGTTTCCTTAACTGCTGAAGTTATACCCTTTCCCTGCAGTGGGTGATCTAGTTCCAAATTCTGATCCCTCCTAGACTTTCCCAAGCAGTGCAAATTAAAATGGCCCCCTGGTGTCTGGGTATGTTACAAGTGGCTAAGTTTATTTTCAGTCAAGTAATTGCTAACACCATGTACTTGAAGTGTGCCTATGTGGAAGAAAGAGCTGTGGTCCCTACTAAGATGCTGAGGAGACGAATCTGAGCATAAAGTGATAGTAAATAACAGGAGGGAATTTACAATACTGCAGCCATGTGATGCAGGCTAAACACGTCCCTGCTGCTCCTTGGCTGTGCGTGACACCTTGCCTTTGTGTATGGCAAACTGTTTTCCTTAGCTTGCACGCTACATTGTGTCTGGAAACCTGGCTAGGGCAGATGAGTACCCAGGTGTTCTTTAGCAGTAAAGCTTGGAGTATCCCTCTGGGTTTCTCTAAATTTAAAACTTTTCTGTAGCTGAAGCTTAGAACCAAAAGCAAATTGATGAATATGCTGAAGAATATGCCCTTTCAGAAGAAATCAGGCCTCAGTGCTCCTGTCAGGGGCAGAAAGGTCCTTGCTGTGAAGCGGACAGGGCAGTGGCCTTGGCCCTACCTCTGAGGTAGCCCTCTGTAAAGGGGATGACCTCGTGGACTTGGGCTGTTAGTGGAACACTGTGAAGAGGGTCAGTAAGCTGAATTTTGTTTTCCAGCCCTAAATCTCTCACAAGTGCTTGGATTTTTTCTTCCATGCTTTTTATTAACTTTGATACTCTGTGTATTTTTGCCTTCTTACATAACCGAGTCATTAGATGAGTCTTTCAGATCTATACTGTTACTCACTGTCAGCAAGATTGGTTACTTCCACCAAGTCAGACATCGTAGTTTGATTTGTATGTTTTATGATCAGCCCATTGGATTTGGGGATGTTGATGTTTCCATGCTCTAGAAGTTTGGAAATGCTTTTGGATGCAGTTTCTGCAATTATGTAACACCTGGAACCAAGTGCATTATAGATGCTGTCCCACTGTTCAGAGTCCTGGGTAAATATTTAAGAATTTATCATTATAATGTATTGAACATAATCACAAAACAACATGACTAATACAGCACATAATCAAAGTCATACACTCTTCCTGAGATACACAAAACAGCTTTCTTCTACCTCTATGCCTGAACGATCCCTGCACCACATCCACACAAATTAACAAGCTTCGTGGAACAGAAACCTAGTGATTAAATTTGAGCTTAAAGATTTTGTGAGTAAAATGTTAATATGCTAAATGCTATTCCCCACATTGACTGCGGAGGCTATTCCCATGCACTGTATTATCCATAATGTTGCTAAAGACTGGCTGGATAGATTTTTCTGTTATTTCTGATGAACTGAAAACTGAAAAAGAAAAGAGCCTGCAACAGCTCTAGGCACTTTCTCAGTATCATTTTTATTGGTGAGACGACCATATGACATGAAATGCATATTTTAAAATTATATGTGTGTATGTTTGTATGTCTATTTGTGTGTGTGTGTGTGTGTGTGTGTGTGTATACATCCAGTCATCCCAGCCATTGTACCAGATATCAGCCTATCCCATTAGAACAGACCACACAGGTGCATCCTGTCCCGTTTAAAAGGCTGTGGTCAGAGCCTCAGAACAATCACGCAAGGCCGTTCTGAGGGACTGAGGAGCTGAGCTCCGCAGGTGCCTTCGGTGAGTGGTGGCGTGAAGGATGGGCTGTAAAAGGGAGGACGGGACTGAGAGACCCTGGGGCTCCAGGTGAGATCCAGCATTCATATTGTCCCCAGTGTCTAAATAGTTATCTCAAAGAGGACATCTGTTCAGCCTATCCAATGGCTCTCAAATTCATACAATCAAGAATTTAAATTTTGGTGTTAGTTTTAAGTGGATTAGGAGGACAGATGAATACGTAAAACCTTGTTGAATGCATTAGTTTGACCAGATCACAAAACCTCAATATCTCAAATCTTTTAAAAATATGGCTTTGTTACTTTTATGCATATGTAGTGACTGGATTTAAGTTAAAAAATATTTGGCCTTGCAGAAGTCCTGTTTCCCTGAGCACATGAAAATGGTATGTGATTAACCTATTGAAGCTCCAGCTAGCACAGTGGGGGCGGCTTCTATCAGTTAGGTTGCTTGTAAATACACAGGTACTCCCGAAGGGCTTGCGAATAGCTTGTTTCTTTCTCCAGACAGGCACACTCCTAGGTAATTGTGTTTCTGCTATTCATTTGCTTAGTAAGTGCCTTTTCTCATAAATGCCAAAATAAAGCCACTCAGCCCCAGCCCAAATTACAACACATTTCGAATGACAGAGATCCAAAAGAATGAGATTTTATTTTTGTGTTTTGTTATAAAATGTGAAAAGTGAATCCTGCCTGTCTTACACAAAATATGTTATAAAAGATGAGTCCTGCTTACCTCCTTCCTGAAAGGATCAATGAAGGCAATGATTGAAGGGTACTTGTTGATCAGATCCACATACAGGTCAACCATCTCAGCTGCACTTTTATATGTGCCCATCATCACTTCATACTTTCCTTTACTCTGGTATGTGTAAGGGAAATAGTAAAATAAAGGATAAATAATGAATTCTTAAAATGTTAAAGATGTGATTCAAATTCCTTTTCATTCATTTCATATAGGAGATTGTAAACAGATTCTTTTTAGGCCGCATTCACTTGGGAAATCTGTGCATTCTAACTTTAAATACCTGTTAAATATTAACCTGGGAAAATCAAGTCTCCATTCTTCTTTTTCGCACAGAAAACAAATGTGGAAAGAGTAGGAGGGGAATAGTTTGTTATTTAGGTTTGTGATGTGGTTCCAGACACCTGGCTGCCTGAGTAGGTGGACCATAGCATAAATGCATAAAATAACAAACAAAATAGCAATGCAAGCCTGCCCACTCTACCCCTACCATCTTTCAACTCAAAATGGACAAGTAACTTGTTTCCTTTACTGTAACCTATTCTAAAATTTAATAGCAGGGCTAGGCATTTGAGATACTAACAACCAGTATGAAATGTAAAGTGACTTAGGTGACGGCATTTCTCAGGTAACATGTAACTTCTAGTAATAACAGTATTATCCTGAAAGTAGAATTCTAGTGCAACCCCCATTCATTTGAAGTCTGGAAATCTCCTAAGTCATTAAGTATAGAAGTAAACAGGGCTGAAGCATCTAGTGCAATCTTTTTGCAAAACAAAGCATCCTTACTTTCAAGTCTGTGTTCAGGGAGGCACCTGGGATATTTAGGTACAGAGAAGGAGGAGGAATGGAACAGAGGGGTTGTTTGGTTTGCTAATGCCTTCCTGCTGCTGCTGATAATAGATTCCACTGGAATTAAGCAGGTTCTTAAGAAGTTTATAATTGAAGGAAGGGATTTTATACTTTTTCACATTAAAAAGCAAGAACTTTTTAGCTTCTATACTGCAAAGCTTAAAAATCCTATCTTGTCAGTGAGAAAATGCTAATGACTTTGAACTAACATTGTAAAAGTTATCTGATATCAAGTTAATCCATTTTACTGAATATAAGCAATAAACACCCATTTTAGTTTGCACTAGCAGTCAGTATATTCATAGTTTCTGGTATACGTTGCTGATGAAAACATGCAATTATTTTTCTTAATGGTATGCCTGGGAACCAATCATTATGTGAATAGGAAATTACTTTAAACATTCCATTATGCACTTAGTTTCTTTAGAAAAGTAAAAGAACTTTAGAAGTCAGCTGAAATTTAGGGTTCTTACATACTGTTTAAAATTTCTTTTGTAGTTAAAGTTAGAATCACAGTTAAAGCAGAATCCTATTTGGTCATGCCCCCTGAATTTGACATTAATTACCAAATCACCATAAATGCATGTAAATATACCAGGCATTTTATAAAACTGAGACTCAGCATCTGAGTATTTGAAAATGGGAAGTCAGCTACTTGGGAGGCTGAGGCGGCAAGATTACTTGAGCTCTCAGGAGTTTGAGACCAGTCCGGGCAACATAGTGAGACCCTGTCTCATAAAATTAGGAAAAAAAAAAAAAAAGAAGGAAAATATACGTATGTGTGTAAGACAGAAAATTTCTAATGACTTTCCTAACATACCAGTTTTCCAAGTTTAAGGGTGAATTGTTGTGTTACCCTGAGGAAGTGAGGACTTGAACATTTTTTAATGAAACTGTCGTTCATTCTCTTTTTTAAAATCTCTCTTCAGGTGGGTGGTCCTCAGGTGAAGTTTCATCACTGAGGCTCTGTCCTCCTAATCCAGGCTGTGGATAATACTGTGATGTATTTTATTGGACAAAAACATATTCTTCATAAACTTCAACAACGTGGAAATATTTTTATGTTAAAAAAGTGAGTCACAGCATAAATTCTAAGAAACACATGTCTAGAAGGGCCTGTCAAGTCACAGTTACAACTGAACCACCGTTCAGGCTTGATAAATTCAGCATTACCAACCAAATGATTATCACACCAGTTTGTTAAATTACTTTTCAATAGCTTTCATAATTGCAATGTAAGTAATTCATTTTATTATGGAATTTCTATATGTAATTATGACATTTTCTGCTATTAGTTGTTAAAATTATATAGTCATGTTATTCTGTGGTGTCATTAGTTAATTTGGCTTTCTCAACTCCATTTATATTTGGATCCCTCATACAATAGGAATAAAAAAACAATAGGTTCTGTGTGGAAAATATTCAGATAAGCCCTTCTTTTGAGTTCTAATTTTAAAATCGTGGAAGCGAATGTTCTGAAGTGGAAACTTACATAGTCCATCAACTCATGGCCAGCACAGTTGATGGCTAGATGCAGATTTGTTCCCAGTTCCAGCCCCAGGTTCGCACAGATTCCCTGTAGTAGAAGCAGTGGCTGCTCTATAGTGTCATAGTTAATAGTTAAACAGCCAAGATGGGACATCTTGCCAGTGATCTGCTGCTGCAAGATCAAAAGAAAATGATGTATGTCAATAGAGCACATCAAGGTCCTTGGAGCTTCCTGTGATAGGCACACTTTATAAGCAGGTACAGCTCTCCAAAGACAGATTCTTTGATTCTCTATTAATCCTACTTCTATCTAGGTACTCCTCGCATGATTTTGGGCATATGATTCCCCTGCAGTATCTGGGAGTAATTTTCTTCTGAGTTTTCCAAGTTTGACCTGGGAGCACACTCTTCTCTCTTTAGTGTGTGTATGTTCTCTCTCTATCAGCTCTGCCATGTATTGCACATGGTCTAACCTGAGCCACAGCCACCGGGTTGGCGGATCTCCAGGCTCTTGTAAATGTCCACCTAACCTGTCCCTAACTGTGCCAGTCCTCTTCCTCCAAACCTGTTCTTTCCTGTGTTCCGTTTTCCTCTAGACGAAGATAACTGGTAAAAATGTAATCCTCCTTCAGGAAAAGTTTTATTTTTAAAAGGATTGAACACTTCCAATAAAACGATGCAGAACTGAGGATGGATTTTAGCAGATTTCAGGACTCAAATGACCCCAGGGAAAGGCAGCTCTTGCAAAGTCAGTCTTGGTGTGCCCTCGCCATAAATTGCTAGTATGTAATTATAAATTGAAGCAATATTGGTGATTCTAAGGGCTTAGGATGTGTGTGTGTTTACCAAACTCAAGAGCAAACATGAACCCAGGTATAAATATTCTGTTTCTACTGGTGATAGTGCTAGTTGATTATAAGAACCATCCAACATTTTTAATGTCAATGAGAGGAAACTTTAGCAAACAAAGCATAGTCGGGGAAATTTTTGTCTATCAATTGAGTTTTATTATGGAGTCTTCTGAACTATGAAAGCATCACTTATTTGCTGCTTACTAAATGCCAGGTACTGTTCTAAGCATGTTACATAAAATAAATACATTTACTCCTTGCATCAGTGCCACGAAACAGGTACAATTATGGTCTCCATTTTACAGAGTTAAGTAACTTGGAGCAGATTTTAATCCAGGCAGTTTAGCTCCAGAGTCTATGCCCGTAATTCTGGTGTGGCTGTCTCTCTGGAATCTATATCTAACCTGTTTCTAACAGGAAAAAGAGTAGTAAATTGATAATGGGAAGAGCTGATCTTGGTCTAAGTTTCTCAGAACACGTAAGACCACCTGCTGGAATGAAGGGAACAGCACCGAGGACCGGCTGCTTAGTCACCGTGCCCACCTCTCCTGAAAGGCCTAATGTTGCAGTGCTGTGCTCATTCCAACAAGCACAACGTATTTTACTACTGTGTGTTTATTCACATTTCTCTTCTCCCAATCTTGAAGAGAAACTTAACTTTTTATCTTTACCAAGTCTTTTTTTTTTTGTTTTTTTTTTTTTTACTAACCCTTGTTCTTTTCACTTCAGCAGACTCTCAAGTCCCTGACATCAGGGTAGGGCTTGGATTTCTGGCTCACAGAGTGAATATTGCTGATGTGAGCAACCTTCAGCCATTTGCATGATCTCCAGAGTTCTTCCTGGCTGCCCTATGTATACTGCTGCACGTTTAGGCACATAGTAGTGTATCCATCAGAGCACTCACAATCGCCAGAGTGACTGACAGATCAAGTGCAGCTGGTCTCCCAGGACTCTTGAAACCAGCGTGGCCAGTTTTCACAAGGAGGACTCTTTGCCTGACTCTCCTGGCAAAATCTGAGTTTCCACAATGTTTTGTCTGATGTGCTTTTGGGGACCAGGTGGAAGGAATGGTCATCTTTTTGTGCCTTTTCTTTCTCTTTTTGGTAGCAGTGAATTTAAAATCTAAAATATCCTATATGTCTTTCAGCTAGTTATCAGGAAGATTCAACTTCCTAAATACCTGAATGTGTAATCAAGACCTCTGAGATTTCAGCCGGCCAGACAACTGCTGGCAGTGGTGGCCAGGCAGCTTATTGCCAGAAGGCAAGGGCAGAATTATATTCCACTTCTGGGGCTTAACTGGGTCAGTGCTCTTGGAGCAATATCACTGTATGTTTTCCATTTGCTTTAGTTCTGATCTTGGAGCAAAATGACTATGGGAGAGAAAAAGGGGCAGGGACTACTCAGTTTCATATAGAAGTGTGGGAAACATGCATCTACTTACTTGACCTCTTTTGCCTCCATCCTGCCCTTTTTTGGTCTCTGTTTTTGGAGGAGGGGGCTGTGGGATAGAAGGTAAAAACATCACTTGGGATTTTCAGCACATCTGTGGCAGCAAGCAGAGCTCCAGGTCCTCTGGCTTGTGTACTGCTCTGGGGCCTGACACTGAATCAATCTCTCTCTCTCTCTCTCTCTGTCTCTCTCACACACACAGAGCAATGATTCCAGCCACTCCTTACTTTTTTTTTTTTTTCTCTTTAGAAAAAGATAAAGTTTTTATTAACATAGGAAAATGGACAGGTTTCAGTTTTGAAATTAATTGCAAACTACTAATCTAAATTTAATTTTGAGTTACTTTTCATTTCTTGGAGTAAATTAAAGAATTTGGCTATTAACACTAGATTATATTTTTATTGAATGCAAAACATTAGCAGCTGGATCACAAACTATGCTAATCCTTGCATTTATAACCCCCAAACCATTTTTCTTTTTTTTTTTTTTTTTTTTGAGACAGAGTCTCACTCTGTTGCCCGGGCTAGAGTGCTGTGGCATCAGCCTCGCTCACAGCAATCTCCAACTCCTGGGCTCAAGCGATCCTACTGCCTCAGCCTCCCGAGTAGCTGGGACTACAGGCATGCGCCACCATGCCAAGCTAATTTTTTTGTACATATTTTTAGTTGTACAGCTGATTTCATTCATTCTTTCTTTCTTTCTTTCTTTTTTTAGTGGAGATGGGGTCTCGCTCTTGCTCAGGCTGGTCTCGAACTCCTGAGCTCAGACGATCCGCCCGTCTTGGCCTCCCAGAGTGCTAGGATTAAAGGATTACAGGTGTGAGCCACCGCGCCCAACCCCAAACAATTTTTCAAATTTGGGCACATGTTCCCTTTAATTCATCCTTACCCTCTGCCCCCAGTCAATATATGGAGTGTGTAAATACAGATTCATGCATTTCTACTCATATCAATAAAGTATTATTCACACATCATGTCATGAACTCCTGCTGTGAACAGGCATCCTTTTATGCAGGAGGATACCAGAAATAACACCACTGTGGGATTTGCCTTTTTATAGGCCCAACATACTGTTTTGAATATTCTCAGGGTACTAGCACTTTCTCTTATTTCAGCAGGGTGGATTTGACTTTGATTTGAAACAGCCAAATGTCATTAAATCTGGTGAATCTGGTGGGTGGAGTATCATTTGAAGTTAAAAGCAAAGATAATTCCCAAAGAGATGGCGTATTGAACGAGTATCATAGTGAGGTTCTAGTCTTTGAGCACTTCAGTGCTCAGCATGCACTGGCTCCATAAGGTGGGGCATGTTTGTCAGGCATCGGTATGATTCACACTCAAGTTCTATGCAAATACAATGGTCCTGAACAGAAGGGCAAAGGAGTATCATGTGATGTGATCAGGTGAATATCTGCTTGATTAATGGCACCAATTCACAATAGCAAACATTGAAGAATATTCTTGGTTTGCGTTATTATTGAATTTCTCATGTGCTTTCTATGCCTTTCCAATCAGGAGTTTAAACTGCCTCAGGGCAGGAACTATGTTCTTATCCGCTATTGCACCTAGCAGGGGGCCTTGAAGCAACAAAAAATAACCAGGGAAGAACACCCCTAACATCTTTCTAACTTAAGGAGAAGCTGTTTGATAGTGGAAAAGAGTCAAAATCTCCAGGCTTTAATCATACAAGATGCAGTGTGTTCTAGAATAGCTGTTCTCAGTCTCGGTGTGTTTAAAAATGGCTAAAAACCCAAATAAACAAATGCAACCTTTTGTTAGTAAGAATTAGTGTACTCAGGAGTTCCTAGGGAAAGTCAGTTACTAAAATAAATCTGGCATGAAGTAACTTGTTAATCTATGCCATCAGCCAAATGATGTCATCACGAACTATCACTTTATCACTAAAACAAAGTATGGGATTGCAGTAAACCCAGGTTCCACTCCTAGCATATCCTATTTTGAAACTAAAGACCATGGCTTTAGCTAAAGTTATCTACAGACATGCTTTGGGTTGGCTCCTGCATGAGAAAACATAGCATTTCTTCAGATTTTTTTTCCCTCAAAATGTATTTAAAAATTAGATTTAGTAGAAGGATTGGTGTAATGTTGGGAATGATTTGTTATCAATGTAATCACTGGAAAGGATTAAACATCTTCCTATATTCAATTAGTATTCTATAAATAGGCACCATTTATTGGGAGCCCAGCAATTCAGGGTTCTTCCCATACATTACTTCCAGCCCTTCCAAGGTAGGCATTTTTCAGTCATACACATGAAGAAACCATTGCATCAGCAGGGTATATGAGATGCTCACAGCGGTGGCTAATAAGTGCAGAGCCAAAACTGAAAACAAATCTCTTTGCTTTTGTACTACACTAGATTAGCAACTAAAACTTTCTCATAGAACTTTGGGACTTTGGCAGAGTAGTGGTGGTTTTTGATGTCTGAACTTCTGTAAAAGGCTTTATTACTTTTTCTTCAAATAAGATTACACTAGTGGGAGCTATTACTAAGGATCCCACTGTAGCTTTCAAACATGTAACACCACGTGGAAAGTCAACCAGGAATGAATATGGGAATATGATCCCTGGTTCACGCTATTGATATAAATGCCAGATGAATTTGAGATAAAAATAGATCTCTGAAACTATAAAAGTGTTAGGACAATGTGTTCATGATTTGGGGTCAATTTAGCGTATGATTAAGATCATACATACGCTCTGGGGCCAGACTTCCTGGGTTTGGATAAGTTAATTAACTGTGCTGGGCCTGAGTTTCTTAACCTGTATAATAGGGTTAATAATAGTACCTATCTGTAGAACTATAAGGATTGAATGAGTTAAAATACTAGAGCGCTCAGGCCAATGCCTAGTAAACTCAAAAAATACTTGTGGATTATTAGTATTATAGGAAGAGGGAGTGCCTTGTTAAACAAGGAGCACAAAGCAAAAGCCTTAGAGCAGGCTTCCTCAACCTTGGCGCTGTTGACACTTTGGGCTGGAGAATTCTTTGTTGTGGGGGGTGCTGCCCTGTGCATCAGGATGTTCAGCAACATCCTGATCCCTGCTTACTAGATGCTGTTAAAATCCCTCCCTCCAAGTTGAGACAACTCAGAATATCTCCAGACTTGCTAAATGTCTCCTGGGAAAAATCACCCCTAGTTGAGAATAACTGCCTTAAAAGAACAGATTGATACATTTTACTACATAAAAAAAAAAAAAAAAATCTGTATGACTCCATAAAATACAGTTAAAAGGCAAGCAACACGATAGAGGAAAAAGTCTAACATATTTAAAGGATTAAGTCTCCTTATATAAAGAATTCCTTAGATGTCAATAAAAGATACACATCTCAATAAAAAGGGCAAAGAAATAAAGCAATTTGCAGATGATTTGTACAGAATTTTAATATTATCTTAAACAAAGGGCTCTTTGTGTATATTTTAAAAAAAGGCTGGAAGGCCACACTAAATTTTTAATGGTGGGTATCTCCAGAAAAGGGGCTGGTATTGTGGGTGGTAGTCAGTAAGGGGTTTCTGGTTCTACCAGTATTTGAATTTTCACAAGACCATTCAGGAGCTATTTGTATAAACAAAAAATAAATAAAACATTTAAAAGTCAGGGCCGGGCATGGTGGCTCACACATGTAATCCTAGCACTTTGGGAGGCCGAGGTGGGAGGATCACTTGAGGCCAGAAGTTTGAGACCAACCTGGACAACAGCCAGACCCCATCTCTACAAAAAATTTAAAAATTAGCCAGATGTGGTGGCGGTGAATGCCCACAGTCCCAGCTCCTTGGGAGGCTGAGGCAGGAAGATGACTTGAGCTCTGGAGTTTGAGGTTGCTGTGAGCTATGATCGAGCCACTGCACTCCAGCCCAGGCAACAGAGCAAGACCCTCTCCCAAAAAACAAACAAACAATTTAAAAGTCAGGATGAATTGTAGAATGCTCAAATATCCTTAATTTCCTAGCATTTAAAACTAGATTTTCCTCCACCTCCTCTGACTACCACAAAGAAAGTATGGCTTACTGTCACACCAGCTTCCCCTGGCAGCATGTTCCATATCTTAAACTCATTTACTCCCCACAGTCACCCTCATGACATGAGTACTTATCCCCATTTTATAGATGAACAATCTGATGCAGAGAGGTTATGTAATTGGCCTAAAGTCACAGAGTTGTAAGTGAAAAAGCAGAGTTAACTCGTCTAAGTTTGAGTCTCTCCAGGCTGGTTTCCCAGAAGAGAAGCTGGCCTCCTGAAAAGGGCCATGAAAAGCAGCTCCAGCCTGGTGGGTAAAGCAGTTCCCATCAACTGCAAGGCTGGGGCCCCAGCCGCTCCCTCTCCCATCACGGCAGGGAAGGGCCTGGTGCTCCTGCCTCCAGTCACACTGGGTGCTGGCAAGAGAGCTAGAACCAAAGTTCCTCCATGTTCTACTGCTATTGTGTCCCAGCCCCCTCCTTCTGGGCCCCATCCTACTGCTTCCTAATCATGCAGCTTAAAAGCCCCAGGCTAAATGCAATGTGGGATCCTGGATTGGATCCTAGAACAGAAAAAGGACATTAGTGGAAAAACCAGTGAAATCTGAATAATGTCTGGAGTGTAGTTATTAGTAATGTACCATTTTGGTTTCCTAGTTTTGGCAAATGTACCATGTAATGTATCATTAACATTGGGGGGAACTGGGTGAGGGGTATTCAGGAACTCTCTATGTATCTTTATAACTTTTCTGTAAATATAATAGTCCAAAATAAAAGATATACATATCTGAAAAGCCCCACAGACAAGGATTGAGTCCCTCTCCTGGGGTAATCACCTGTGATAAGCCCTGTGATAATCACCATGCCCTACCCTAGCTAGAATATGATGGGACAGCTGGTGACTCATGCACCCTGCTCCGTGACTTCCCCCGAGGGGGCTGCTCAGCCAAGGGTCCTTTTTGCCCAACACGGGGATCCTAATGCAGGCACGAGAGTCTGTGCCTTTACTTCACCAAACTGCCTCTCACATCCTAGGGGCCAAATCCTTTCTTTCTTTGTATACCCTAAGGGATGATCATAGCACAGAGCCAGCTGCCTCAGAAACTGAAAGGAAATTAAGTACCATTAGACACTGGATCCATAGCCAGTGAGGAGAATGTATATACTTGGTTCACATGGGAACTCCAAAGTAACGAAATACATTTCATATCAATATTGATTTAATTCCAAATGAACTACAGTGATAGATACCACAGAATCTCTTTACATACCGTTTCAATGATTTTGATAATATTTTTCTGAATTTCCATGAGCATCTCCACACCCTGTAAGTAGAAGAACCATGATCTTCCACAATTGCAGTCTAGAAATTTTAAATATATAGAAACTTGAACTACATGTGGCTATTTGTAACTCAGAATATTTAGAGAGTCCCCAGTAAGTCACCCTCGTTAGTGGATGACGTGATCTACAAATCAGAAGAGGAAATGTTAATCCTCAGCCCCCAGGTTTCACTCGGTTGCCTGTGAATGGCAGGTTCTTCTCCCTCAGTAGCCTCTCTCCATTGTTTAGAACTGACTGGTTCTGTTGGCTAGATCAGGTCAACTTCATTCTCTTTAATGGTCTCTTGACCACCCTGGACAGCCTTCTTGCAATATACATGTGACAGGTCCCTAAGGCAGTGATTAGAGTGGCTGAATCAATATAAATCCACTGTCACTTAAAAAGTAGAGAAGTGTGTTCTGATGAGGATATCTGCATACGAAGACAAAGAATGGCAAGCCCAGTGTTCTGGTACCCAAAGAACTCAACAGATAGTAACTAAAGGAAAGGTCCCAACACCAGGCTCTGAATATGATCTAACAGTAAGCCACATATAAATCCTAGTCTTCTGCAACTGATAAGTTGTGAGGTAACAATTATTTAAAAAGAATTATGATAAATGATCTTGAAAAAATTTGTTCTGATTTCCCCTAAAATAAAATGTCACTCAGTTTATTACTGGAGGGAGAGGGGGGAAAACTTCTTGTACTTTTTTGGAAAGCATCCACCATAGAACTTGAACCTTTAGTTCTCCCTAACGCCTAAGTAGTAGAATATTTCATGAAGATTTAAAGAGGCGTTTTGACTCTTTCAGGCCACTGAAGACAATAAAGACACCAGCACACGTCTGAGTGGTGAAGATGCGACTTCATTGTATAAATATGCACTAAATGTCACTTATGTGCTGGGCGATCTGCTAGGCCTGGAGTTCAATAGAGTGGGCTGCTAGGGAAGTGCCAGCTCCCACTTGCTGCTGCCATGGTGCCTAGTGCAGAGTAAATAAAGAGGTCCCAACTCCCCAAAATAACAACTTTCCAGCACTGTCAAGGCCTGCAGTGACTCCCCCATGGCTTCTCTGAATCACAGCATGAGTCACTCCTGCAATGAACCAGACAGTAAGGTGCTCTAAATGTCTTCCCTTTTGCTTGAGGACTTGCTTTCTTTGCACTTCCCTGATTTCCTAAAATATTTTTTTCTCATTTTATCTTTAATTTCCTCTCCCTCTGTGTCACAAGGGAGCTGCACTAAAAACTCAATATGGAGCATTTTTTTTTAGAAAAAGTAATTTGAGATAATGCAAGGTACTTGTTTGGTGGTTAGTTCAGGATGGGGGATACAAATCACTTCTTTCATTAAATTTAGCTTCCCAGGTGATGACTTCCCACAGCTGACCAGAGTCACCATCAGCAAAGGCATAGTTAGCGTCGGGGGCTGTTCCTGAAATGGGGGAAAGCAAGCTCACATGAGAAATAGGGCTCATTCGCATTGAGATCCTCATGCCTCCTTGTACTGGAACATCATAGGTACTAACCTGGTTGTGCTTCAGTAATGCAATGTTTAAGTATAGAGGATTATTGCCCAGTATGGCACTGGTTTTGGCAACAGCTAGTGACACGGCCCCTATGGCCATACTGCCACAGAGTACAGGTTCAACAGGTTCTGCAGGTTGAATAGGTTTCTCTGTAATAATGTCGTTCCTCCCTGGAGGGAAAAATATTGAGAATAAGACTGTGTTTTTAAATGTTTTATTTACAAAAGGGGGGGAGGAATGAAAGCTGAGGCTGGGAAGAACATATTCTCCCCCGCGCAACCTCCAAGAAGTCTTCAGTTTGATTTCACATGCGATGCTCAAATGATCCTTAACCATGGATTTTGCCTCTCTAAGAAATTCTAGGCCATTCAATATTAACTCCTTCAACAATCATGAGGTAGATATTCTTACCCTGTATTCACATATAAGTAAACTATGGCTAAGAGAGGTTAAGAGACTTCCCCTACATGTAACAGAAAGTGGATAAAGAGGATTTCAAGCATCTGTGCATTCCAAATCCTTGGTTTTTCTACATTTCACCACAGCTGCTGCCAACTTTCTCTTCACACATATATCTATTAATAACTTACTGTCTTTCTCACAATCTCAAGCCAATGCCTTGTTCTGTATTGCTTATGATCTTTAGAAATGCCTTCCAGATCAACCTTCCATCCAGAATCCTTACCCATCTTTCACTCTAACATTTTCTCAGCCACCCTGTTTGATCAGGTACCACAGAGTCCACCATGGATCTCTGGTATTCCTCTTGTCCTTTCCCCCACAGCTGTTGATGTGGATCCAGTCTCCAGTGGAGATAAGGAATGGAAGCACATAAGAAGTGCTTTTAGCAAATACCTATCCTCTCCTACTTCTTTCCTTAAGTTCCAGGGTTTTTTAAAAAAAAATTTATTTGTATACATTCATGGGGAACAATTGCAAATTTGCTATAATGATACACTGCATTGTAGTGAAGTCATAGCCTTTAGTGCATCCATCACTGTAGCAACACACATTGTACCCACCCAGCAACCTCCCAGCACCCACCCTCCTCCCCCACCCTCACCCCTCCCCCTCAAAATTCCTTTGACTATTTGAGCTCTTTTTTGGTACTATGTGAACTTTAGAATTGGTTTTTTCTAATTCTGCAAAAAAAAAAAAAAAAAGAAAATGATATTGGTGTTTTGATAGGAATTGCATTGAACCTATAGATTGCTTTGGGCAGTATGGTAATTTTAATGATACTAATTCTTCTGATCGACGAGCATGGTATGTTCTTACATTGTTTGTCATCTATAATTTCATCAGTGTTTTGTAGTTTTCCTTGTAGAGATCTTTCACCTACTTGGTTAAATATATTCCTTGGTATTTTATTTTGTGGCTATTATAAATGGGACTGCCTTCTTGATTTTGTTCCCAGCTAGATTGTTATTGGTGTATAGAAATGCTACTGATTTCTGTACATTGATTTTGTAACCTGAAATGTTGCTGAATTCATTTATCAAATCTGAGAGTTTTTTGTTGGAGTCTTTAGGGTTTTCTAGATATAAGATCGTATCATCACCAAACAGGGATAATTTGACTTCTTCTTTTCTAATTTGGATGCCTGTTACTTTTTTCTCTTCCCTGATTGCTCTGGTGAGCACTTCCAGTACTATGTTGAGTAAGAGTGGTAACAGTGGGCATCTTGTCTTATTCCAGTTCTTAGAAGAAATGCCTTC
Organism: Eulemur rufifrons; assembly: GCF_041146395.1. Taxonomy (NCBI): domain Eukaryota; kingdom Metazoa; phylum Chordata; class Mammalia; order Primates; family Lemuridae; genus Eulemur; species Eulemur rufifrons. Next base: position 59,630,442 of record NC_091010.1, on the reverse strand, counting down.
AACTTCTCCCCATTAAGTATGATGTTGGCTGTGGGGCTGTGATATATGACCTTTATTATATTGATGTTCCATCTATGCCTAGTTTGTTGAGAGTTTTTGTCATGAATGGATCCTAAATTTTATCAGGTGTTTTTTCTGCACCTGTTGAGATGATCATACGGTTTTTGTCCTTAATTCTGTTGATGTGATGTATCACATTTATTGATTTGTGTATGTTGAACTGTCCTTGCATCCTTGTTATAAAACCCATTTAATCATGGTGTATTATTCTTTTGATGTGCTGTTGGATTCAACTTGCAAGTATTTCATTGAGGATTTTTACATCTGTGTTCAGCAGGGATACTGGTCTGTATTTTGCTGTTGTTGTGTCCTTGTCTGGGTGATACTGGCCTCGTAGAATGAGGGAAAATTCCCTCCTCAATTGTTTTAAAACAGTTTCATTACAATTGGTATTAGCTCTTCTTTGTAGGTCTGGTAGAATTTGGCTGTGAATCCATCTGGTCCCAGGCTTTTTTTGGTTGGGAGATTTTTAATTACTGATTCAATCTTGCTACTCATTATTGGTCTGTTTAGGAGTTCTGTTTCTTCAGGGTTCAATCTCAGGAGGTTGTATGTTTCCAGAAATTTATCCATTTCCGCTAGGTTTTCTAGTTTGTTAGTGTACTGTTGTTCATAATATTCTCTAATGATCTTTCGTATTTCTGTGGTATCAGTTGTACTGTCTCCTTTTTCATTTCTTATTTTATTTATTTGGATCTTCTCTCTGCTTGGTTAGTCTAGCTAGTGGTTTATCATATTTTGCTTATCTTTTTGAAGAACCAACTTTTAGTTTTGTTGATCCTTTATATTGCTTTTTTGGTTTCTATTTCTTTTAGTTCTGTTCTGATCTTTGTTATTTCTTCTGCTAACTTTGGGTTTGATTTGTTCTTATTTTTCTAGTTCCTTGAGGTGTAAAGTTAGATTGTTAATTAACCAGGAAAACCTGGTTTCCTGTCACTCCTTGGCTGGGCAGCACCTGCAGCCGTGTCAACGTGAACTCCTTAAGTTCCGGGTTGTATCATTCAAAGCAACCACCAAATGAACATCCATTGCTGGTGTCTACCTATTACTCAGTAGTGGTCATCCCTCCTTCCCAAGGGAAGATTGGTCAAATATAATTCTTTTGCCTTGGGCAATTCTCTTCTCCTCTCTTCTGCTCTCCTATGCACACCTAACATGGACCTCAGGATCCGAATCTATGAAAATAAGGGTCCTTTTCTCCATGGACTCTCTTGTCTCTTCCTGTTTCCGGTGCTTTCTTACTCAATGGAACTCACATTTATTGGGTGTTTGGTTTGTGCCTGGCATCATGCTCAGCATGGGCAATGGCAAATTGAATGACGCATGATTCATGCCCTCAAGGAGCATGCTCTAGTTCAGTAGACATACAAAACACTGTTACAATACTAGACGTGACTCCAGAATTAGCATACTGTAGGGGATGAGGTTAGCAATCTGTTGGAAGGCATGGAGCAATTGGCAAAGTTAAGTGATAACTTCGATTACTTGCTTTAAAATAAAGTTTTCTAAAGAAAATGTTTATTTATGTTACATAGGACTGAGGAAATGTTAGTTGTCCATATCAAAGGTTATCAAAACTCTTTAAAGTATGGAGTGGCTTTTTGATTAGTTAATGGAAATTCAAGGGAAGTGAAAGGTCCCCCATGCCATCTCACCCCCACCCTACCCCCTGTATTGCCACTGCTCAATGCACTTTATTTAATAAGTGCTCGTCTCTGGATGAGAAATCGTTTTATCTTATAAATAAAAATGGAGGGTGGGGTGGGGTGCAACCCTGCCCACCCACACAGCAGCTTTCAGTGAGGAAGTAGCATGGAGGATGGACAGCTCTCAGCTGGGTGCCCAACATGGCTCTGCAGCAAAGAGACCCAGAAAGGCAGTCCAGCTTCAGCTTTTCTTCCTCACATATTTGTTACTAAGGGTGCTGCAAGATACTAAGCCACTCACCTTGCTTTTGTCCTTTTTTTTTTGTAGGAGGTGGAGGAGGGGATGGTGGTATGAGAGGTAGAGGCGTAGGCACTGTTGAGTCTTCCAGGCTCTTTTCCAATTCTTTTCTCTCCTTATCTTCTTGTACTTTATTTGCAAAGAATATCCTTAATGGCAAAAACATACGGCTTTACAATGGGATATTGAAGAATAGCACTCTGTAATTCTGGTCATGTTTTAGAGCTGACCCCAATATAGTTCAATAAATAACTCTGCTTTTTAGCTACTTAAGAACAAATCAGATTCAATTTCCAAGGCCAGAAAATAATGATGCTGTTATAAAACTGTGTTCAAGAACTGAAATTTATTTTGCCCTGTAGATAAATGTTTAAAGAATTCAGGTGCTAATGTTTAAAATCATTGAAGCCTTGTTTGCATTTTTAAAGTAAAATTTGAAGACATAATTTAAGGGCTACTGGATTTTCTTTTTGTATAAATGACCATCAGAAAACAAATGCATCAAGAATAAACAGTGAAATACAGCATTATGTGGAGGACTTCCTTTCTTTTTTCTTTTTTTTGGGGGGGTGGTGCTTAAAATAAATACTTTTTAAAAACCTTTGGGAAAGCCCACTTAGGTACATTTACATAAAATGTCAGCCCCCTAAGATAAAAGAAGAGGCTAAAAACTTCATAGACAAAAAAATGAGTAGACAAAAAAACAAAGACTTGGGAATCAGATCTGTATTATATTTAGTAATTATCCAAATGGCAGTGGGGCAGTGCTTTTAAAGTATGAGGGAAGTTGATTTCAACAGAGAATTCTATACTCAGCTAAATTATCAAAAACAAGGGCAAAGTACAGACATTCCCACACAAGTAAGAACTCAAAAACTTTACATCCTACGTACTCTTTTTCATCCTTGTTTTTAAAGAATATAACCCAGCAAATCAAGAAAGAGGAGAATATGAGATCCAGAAACAGGAGAACAATGAAGTCTTTATGGCATCTCTGTAGTAGGTCTACTGATGGGAGTTTTGGGGAGGGAAAACTCCAGGAAAAAAGGAATGTAATAATAATAGAAGGTATAACAGAGATGCTGAGAAAAAAACTAAGTAGATGATAATTAACAGATAAGACAAAATATATATATATAGAGAGAGAGAGAGAGAGAGAGAAATAGCATTGAGAAACTCCAAGAAAACTGAAAAACTATTCAAAAAAGTTTTCTTTTTTTAACAAAGGTCACCATCCAACTCTGAAGCAAACTAAAACATGGTATTATACACAGTTAAGCAAGTGATAAAGCTTAAGGGAAGAGAATCCAGTTGACCTTCGTTTGGCCAAGGGGGTCGTGGCATTGGACCTATGCAAAGGAAAAGGGATTTCTAACCCATTACTTGGTCAGGCATTGAACAATACTTACATAGCCCTAGTAAACACTTCCCTGATTTTCAAATGTTAGAGTCAACCTATGGGCAAAGCATGCAAGACTTGGTTGTGGCTGAAAGACACAATGTAAGCGTCAGCCATTGTGACTACATTACAGGACATGAGAAGCTCACAGGTGGCAAATGAGGGCAAGGCGGGAGGGAAAGGACATCCTCTGGATTCGTAACTCGACTCTTTTTCTGAGAAACTTTTTACTGAATCTTAGGAGAGCTCTATGCAAGGAAAGGGAACAAAAGGCCCTATGTAGCCTTACATAGTAAGATCTTAATAACAGGATTTTCAGGAGAAAAACTATTTTATGCTAAATGTTGCTGATTTCACATATGCTTCTTAAACTGACTTCCCAACTCTATTGAGTCGACAGACATGTTTTATTGGCGGGTGAATGGAAAGACAACAGACGCATATTTATACCTGATGTTCATATTTCACAGTGGCAGCTGTACCTGAGCAGGTGATCCACCGCCACCTGGTCGGTGGGTGCAAGGCCCTGAAGCTCCTGGGTGATGGGGCCGTTGACCCAGTGCACAGCTGTGCTGACCGCACTGGCCCTCTCTGCCTCCTCCGCTTCAGCCAGCTCAGGCACAGCGCTCTCGTGGACTCCAAAGTGAGTCGAGATCACCACAGAACATATGTTCTGAAAATTATATAAATATGTTCTACATTTTCTCTACCTCTCACAGAAAATAAGAAATTGAATTAATCCAGCTTTTAATGTGTATGATATTTTCTCACCAATTTCAAAGGGAAAATGAGAATATATAATTTTCTTTGAGATATTTTTATAGCTGTTGAAACACTGTGGAACCCAACTTCATGGAACATTTAAAATTATTACTTAAAATATCCTTATAAAAACCCTATATTGAACTTCATTTTTTATCATTACCTCTCTAATAAATAACTGCAAGAATACAGATTCAATAATAATTCTCTTTCCAGAGACTGTAGCAAAATTATTTCTAATGAATATGTAGCAATTAAAGTAAATTAAAATGAATTGTTAGAACTATTAAAATGAATTACTTTCTTTATTTGGATCAGTCTACATATTACAAATCCACATATAAATATATGAACCTATAAACCTCTACAGAGACTTATAGAACTCATCACATTTGTAATGTCAGAGTTTTAAAACTATTTTGGCTTCATTTTCTTTCTCACTGTTGGATCATCTTCAGGTTAGTATGTCATATCTGTAACCAAATTACACTTAAACATAAGCCATCATGGTTGATTATATGATTCATGCTTACATGACTACCTATGAATAATGTGTGTATATATATGTATACATTTCACAAACACTGAATTGCAAAACATTAATTTTCTGCAGTTTAGACAATAATTGCTAACAAGTGCAGTGGGGCAAGGACATACTAAAGAACACATTTAAACTGCCTCATACCTTGGGAAAGTTTTGAATGGTGCAGAATGTTTCCACTTGCAGAGTTGGAAGCCCCAGTCCATCCAATACGTTTTTCCCCACTATTTTGTATATGGTAGGAGGCTTTGCAAGTTTAGAAAAGTAGTTTGCCTTCAACACACACAAAAAAAGCAAAAATCAAAAACCACATCTGATTTATCTTCAAAAGGCTATTCACAGTTATCCTAGTTTCTACTAAACTTCTCCATGAGTATCCTTCCTGATGCCGGGATTAGACTAGCAGCTCTGTGGAACTGCCCTGCCCTCATGTACTGAAATTTGAATTCAGCCTGATGCTGAGTCTCTGCTACATGGGGCAATTTGTGGTCTCTTGAACTCTCAGCAAAAACTTGCATACATTTCTTAATTTAAAGGCCCTGTGTAACTGTTTCAGAGGCCTTATAGTCAACTCAATTCCCTAAACTATCCCTCTTTCCAGGATGCAGAAGTCAATTGTTCTCTAGAATGCTGTGATGCATTCAAATTTAAGAAACCTGAAGTGGGCCAATTTTTATTCCTGCCAGCAAGGCATCTGATATTCTAATGGTAAAGACTTATGCAGTGGCTGTATCTCACTCACCATCAGCTCATGCATAGTTCTGTGCGGGGAGTTAGCTACACTCCCAGCAAAAAATAGGGTCCCTCAGGCAGGGGTCGTCACAAAGGATGGAAAAATAATAGGAAATAGAAATAAAACAATACACAGAGGCAAAAATATAGTTTATAAAGAATAGATTTATGAAAATAGGTAAAGGAGAGTGCTCAGATGTCTACATGATTTTCCCGTCAATTGTGCAGCCCAGACTGAAGTTTTACATCAGCATTTATAGGTACAGTGATCGGTTACCAGGGGTAACAGATTTACATAATAACAGGTAGTTCGGTTTAGGTTCAAAGTCTTCCAAAAGGTTTCTACAGATCCCTTAATTAACTCTATCTATGTGAACAAATGGTTACAAAATCTTTCTAGGACAAACTTCTAAGTTTTAAGATAAAGCTATCACTTTAGGAAAAACAGAGACATCGTGGCTCTGGTTATTGTGTACTAGGACAGAATTTTCAGAAGTCAAGCAAGAGCTGTCCCTTATGCTAATTACTTTAACCACATGGGTCCGTCTGGGGCCCATGTCGGGCAGCATGTCTTTATCGATCAGCTCCCATCCCCTGGCTCCATGCAAAACCTGCTTTGTCGCTCAAAGCAGGTGAGAACCACAGGCCTGAGACTGCAGTGTCACCTTGGAATGCAGCTGCTACTGACCATTGAGACGCCCTCCTGAGGCCAGGCAGCTTTTGATATGCGAACTAACATGTTCACATTTTCCTTCAGGGCAAAGCCTTGCAATACTCCTGAAATCATTTCTGTCTCTAAAAATATAGGGGGCATTTCTATAAATCAATATTTCTTAGGCTCAACAGTCCTGTCTGTTCAAAGAAGCTTTTTGGAAACCTCACTAATAGCAGTTTCATTGACATGGAAAAGCACAAGCCATTTGGAAGTGATCCGATAAAGAGGCTGAAGAAAGAGAATGAAACTGAGGTAGAAAGTCCACCAAGGAGCCTGGTGTTTCTATATAGAGGATCAGGAACTAGGAGGATCTCCAAGAAGAGAAAGTGAAGGCACACCCTCCTTGCTCTCCTTATTACCAGATAGTATTGGGTTCCTTGTTTTCATTTAGCAGACCAGGTCTCTGATCTTTCAGTTCAAAATGTAGTGACTTCAACTTAGACAACAGATCATCTAACACGCACAATGTGCCACCTCAGAGGTGAGGCTCCAGCAGAATGAAAGCAAAGCCAATTTTCAAGCCATCTGTGCATTTTAAGAACGATGGTTTGTACATTATAGGGTAAGTGCCTAAATGAATTTCGATAGAATCAGGGAAGGAAAAATGTTATTTAGCTTTTACTCTGTGTGTTATAGAGGGTTCAATTTAACAAGCATTGAACACCTACAATGTGCAACATACTGTGTTAGGAGGGGAAGGAAACTAACATTTTTAAAGTGTTTAATATGAACACTTTTGAAGGAGTGACTGTGTCTTATCACTATATCATGTACCACAGTGCCTGGCATATATAGGATTCCATAAAGTAAATCTTGTATAAATGAATGTCACACCCATCCCTGGGAACTTTGTATACGTTATGCCATTAAATTCTCAACACAACCCTCCGAAGTAGGTAATACCATCTCTATTCCACAGATGAACAAACTGAATTCCAGAGAAATTAACTGTCTGAGATCACAGAGCCAATTTTTAAATGGTCTACTGCTTTGGAACAGACCACCCCAAAACACAATGGCTTAAACCATTAATTTGCTGATGATTCCACAGTATGGGCTGGGCTCAACTGGGAAATTCTTTTGCTGGTTTTGCCTGGGGTCTCTTATGTAGATGTAGGCATCTGGAGGCTTGACTAGGGCCAGAATATCCACGGTGTTTTCACCCACAAGTCCAGTGCCTCAGCGGGGCTGACTGGGCATCTGTCTTTCTCACAGGATATCCTGGGGCCTTGCATCTGCCGGAACCTCTCTCTACATGATCTCTCTCTCTCCAGCAGGGTAATTGAGACATCCTCACAGCATGATGACTAGCTTCCAAGAGGACAAGCCTCAGTATGCCAGCACTCATCACGCCTCTGTTTGTATCATGCTTGCCAAGGTCCCATTGATCAAAGGAAGTTGCACTGGCCAAGTCCAGAGTCAATGTGGGAGGGACTTACATAAGAGCGTTCACTCTGGAGGTGTGGTTCTTTGGGGGACAGCTAGTTAAGTGGCAGAGAATCTTCTCGATTCCCAATCCAAAACTCTTTCAATAGTAAGTTTTATGAGGAAGGAATAAATAGTACTGTTACTGCCTACAAGGATCTTTCTTTCCCTTGCCTGAATTCCTCTATTATGTAACAAAAGTATAGAAGAAACGGCATTTGAGCTGAACACTGGAGGAGGTGTAATTTCAACAGGCAGATAAGGATAGGGCAGTAGAGGGCAGATACCTCAGGTAGAGGGAATAGGATAAGCAAAGGGAGAGAAGCGGGAAACTTCTGGCCTTAGGGGGTAGTCAGTGATCCAGTGTGGAGGAGTGGGAGATGCAGTGGGGAGTGGGAGATGAGGCTGTCACCAGAGGTAGGGCAGTGAGCACTACGAACCATGCACATGAAGCCCAGCAAGCAAGGGTCAGCTACTGGTGGTTTCTGAGGAAGAGAATCATGGTCAGACTTGAGTATTAGGACATTGCTCTGGCAGCACTCTGCAAGATGGACTCAATAGAAGGTGAGACCAGGTAAGAACAGGATGGCCAAAACTAGGGCAGTGACACAGAAAATGAAAAAGAGGTTGCCTTTTTGCTAATGCAATTCCTGAACATCTTTCAAACTCCAAGCCAAAGCTTTCCTGGATACTACAACCTACAGGGATCTCCTCCATCCCTGAATTCCTTTAATCGGCATATAGTGATCTGCCCCTCAGTCTAGCACACAGTCACATACCACCTTATCTTTTGTTCCAATTATTTTACGTATCAGTGGCTTTTGTCCCTAAGTAAACCATAAGCTCCCAGAGAGCTGTGCAAATCAATGTCCTGGCTGCCTAACAGACTGGGAAGAACATTACCCTGGGGAACAAAAGTCCAAGTTTTTAGTCTTGTGCACTAAGTAGCTGTGAGACAATCGTTTAGTGTCTTTGTAAAATGAGGAAGTTAGACTAGGTAGCATCCAAGAATTCCTCTAGCAAGAGATAATAGAAAGAGAATGAAATCAGAGTCAAATATTCACTCATTCATCCCACAAATAGTTCTTGAGTGTCCACTGTGTTCCATACACTCTGCAGGGACACGGACATGGTTTCATTTGTTTTCTTCTGTTACTGACTGTGTGCCTTGGGAAAATCATTTAATTTTCACGGGGCCACAGGTTATTTGTAAAATGAAAGTCATAATTTTTACCTTGCAGTGTTTCTAAGGAAGCGAGATAAAACACAGTACAAGGGGCTCAGTAAACACCGCGCCCTCAACCTTTGATGGGCCCTGACTGAGGGGAAAAAACATTCCTGCAGCATCCTCTATATCAACTGTGGCAACAAGATTTGGTTTTGAATTCTTACAGCACATTGTGCTTCTTCACAGCACTTACCATTCTGCTTGATGCGGTCATGCCCGCATGCTTTCCCTGCGCACAGCGCAAACCCCTACCAGCCCTGATCCCGCTGCCTTCCAGACGGTCATTGTAGGTTAGTTACTTAAGGATCTGGAAGTGGGAAAACTCTCGCCTTTGTTTCAACTGCTCATTGCTTAAGGCTAAGGTATATGCCAGCTCTCAGAACTGGGCCCAGGGGCCCAGGTGGTAAGAAAAGGCCCTTGCCCTCAACAGAAGCTCACAAGCTGCCTCGGGAGGCTGTCTCAGAGGATCACAGTGCACGTAGGAAGAGCCATAGGAACATAGGACGATTAGTCCAGGGTGAAGTGGGCAAGGCTTTGATCAGAATTTTGAAGTTTAGGGAGGGGCTGATAAGGTGGGGACAGGCATCCAGGCAGAGGAGGGCGCCCAAGGCATGAAACCAGAGTGAAACATGGATGCAGGGGGACGCAGTCGCACGAGGCCCCAGGGCAGGCTGAGTCCAAGTTGTAGCAAATGCCAAGGCGTTCATCCCGTGGTCAAAAGGGGCCTGCTGAAGGTTGGAAAGCCGAGCTAGGGGTGTTAAGGTCTGTGTTTAAAGGACAGCTGGCAGCCATAGGCAGGCCCACGGGCAGCGAGGCCAATAGCGAGGAAGCCCGCAGGCCCTGAGCTGTCGCCACAGCTCCAAATCCGCCCTGAGGCCTCTTTCCTCTAGCTGCTTCCCTTCTGCCGCTTCCTTCCTCGAAATTCCTTCGCCCCCAGGTGCGCTCTCTGCTTCTTCCCTTCAGGAGTCGCCCCTCCTCACAACCTGGGCCCAGTCCCGGGCCCGTGGTGCGCAGGCGCGGCTCTGCGGCGCAGGCGCACCGCGTTGCCGCAGCGCAGGGCGGGGGCAGAGGGGCTGGAGGGAGGAGGGTGCTGGTCCCAGGTCCCTACCAGGTGCCCGTAGACGTCGGCAGGCTGGAGGTAGAAGGTGGAGTTGAGCAGCTCTTCCAGCCTGCGCGGAACGTCGTTCTCCCGGTAGTACTCCATCGCCTGCTGCTTCAGCTTCTGCAGCTCCTTAGTGGTCCCGCAGCTGCGGCCGCCGCCTTCTTCCCCCATGGTAGGAGATTAAGGCTACAGCGGGGTTTAGCCGGGGGGCCCACGAGCGTCCTCCCTGTCACTAGGCAACGCAACGAGATCCCGACCCTAGATCTCGCGAGTTTCCAGCCCTAGGTTCTTTCCGCTACAGGAGCAGCCCCCTGTTCCCGGAGCTGCGAATGGCACTTGAGCCCCCCTCCCTCTCTCCTCTCCCCGAGGCATTGGGCGCAGGCGTTGGGCTCCTAAGGTCCCGAGACTTGAGCTCTCCCGGGTTAGTTTTTCATCACTTTCCCGCGATGGTTCTCCAGATGGGGAAATAGCTAACGATCTCCTGAAGTGCGTGGAAGCTTTAGCTCTGACTTCCAACTGGGGACGCGCGCTCCGCGTTCCCCTTGACCCCAGGACTCGGGCCGTCTGGCCATCCACACCCATCCCCTCCTTCGCGATTAGTGAGCTCCTCCGGGTGTGAGGGCGGCTTGTGCCAGGCAGGCCCATTTTGATGGGGGGAGGAATGTAAGAACTCAGGGTATCCTTGATGGGCTGTGGAGGTACCAGGAATTCCTTCAGCCTATGTTTGTTAACTACCTGCTCTGAGCCGAGCAGAGTAAGTATACTGTGATGTCCAGGAGAGAAATGGCTGCGCGCCCTCGCCTGGGATGTTAGTGGGGGTGAAATCAACGAAAGGAAAAAACCAACGTGGGCCGAAAAAATTTGGGGTGAACCTCAAGGGATGGTTATGGTTTGGATAGGCCTAAGTGTGGGGGATGATGCAGACAGGACTATGTCCTTGGCTCACTTTCCCTGTTCCGGGATGCTGCCTACGTCCTGCCCTTATATAAATCCAAAGTGCTTGCCTGGCTTCCTTACACCTGCCAGGTGTCGTATGCAATTTTAGAATTTCTTAATGTGCACCCTCTACTCTAGATACTTGTACTGCTGCAGGAATGGGCCGAGATGGACGGGGTGTTCTGCTCTTGCCTGTTTATGTTCCTGACCTAAGCAGATCACTTGAAGATCTGTGCTGCGCTTTGCTCCTCTGGAAAATATAACCTTACCTACTCTGCCTGCTTCACAAGTCACTTAGGATAAAATGAGAATGTGAGAAAGCACTTTGAAACAAGATAGTTATTTTCAATAGATGCACGTATGGATGTAGGTATATAAAAATGTGTGAAGTACTATTATACACACGCTAACGTATAAAGAAGTATGAAAACACTTATAGAGATCTCCATCTTTACAAAAAATAAAAAAACATTAGCCGGGTGTGGTGGCATGCATCTGTTGTCCTAGCTACTCGGGGAGCTGAGGCAGGAGGATCCCTTGAGCCCAGGAACTTGAGGTTGCAGTGAGCTATAATTGTGCCACTGCACTCCAGCCTGGGTGATAGAGTGAGATCCTGTCTAAAAAAACAAACAAAACAAAAAACAACCTATAGAAGTACGATCATACAAACCCAGACATGCACCTCCCTCTGAATTTTCCTCTGTTTTTTCTGGATCTCTGGAATGTCTCTCAGTTGGTGTGTGATAGATCATAACGGGACTGCCTTACCCGCCTTGCTAAATGGAAATCTTTTGACAGAAGGAGCTGAGTCAGAGTCATCCCCACATCCACTGCAGACCCGAGAGCCATGTAGGGGCAGAGTATGTGCTTTGCTGAATAGGTGTTAAGTGAACCTTTATATTAATGCAAAATAAGCTGATACTATTGCTGTTGTTTCCATCCCACCCTTGTGCCTTTCCTCATATCCCCCTGGAGGGAAGGCATTCACTTTTTGAACGCATATCCTTGCATGCCTGGGTTGAGTCCCACACCTTCAGAGAAGCCGTGCTCCACAGTCCAGCTCTCTCTGGCCAGCCCTTCCTTTCTTCTGAAGGTCTTCCCCACTTGCGGCCTGGGTTGCATCAGCCCTCAGGAATGTCTTGATTCATTTGACGTTTTAATGGAAGGTTGAAATTATCCTGGGCTGGGATCACAATTTCTCAGAGTCTCCTGTGTAACCCATTGTCCTCTAAGTTTCATGAGAACAGGGACTTGATCCGGCATGTTGACCAAGGTACCTGCAGCATCAGTACGTTACTTGACAGAATAGATGCTCAGTAAATATTTGTTGAATGAATGAATGGGTTTTATACATAAGAAATGGTTCATAAATACTTAAAATCAAATGTTTTGGAGTTGGGTGAATAATGAATACATCAGCCTGGCTGGAGCAAAGGGTTTGTTTTCAGGAATAAAGAGCAATAAGGATGGAAAAGTAGTCTGAGGTGCAATTGAGAAGGGACTGGAATCCCATTCTGAAAGAGAGGGAAGCAACCGCAGATCTCTGAATAGAGGAAGGGCACGATGGAAGAGATGAAAGTAGTGTACGTGTAAGGTCCTAAACTGATGGCAGCAATGAGAAGAGATGGAGAGAGGATAGGAAGGAATGATGGAGAAGGCTTTGAGTGATTGGATATGGGGCTGGGGAAGCAAAGATGACCTCTGAGGGTAACCTATTATCGTTGACAGAAACGGGATCAGTGAGTCAGCTGGTTGTGGAGGGAACACGAGGCATTGGGTTTTAGACGCATGGAGCTCGAGGAGCACTGGAGAAGAGGGAAGACTGAAGATACAGGTAGAAGACATCCACACAGAGTTTAAAGTTGAAGTAAGATAGACAAATTCTCTAAAGGGAAAAGGGGGAAAATCTTGAAGTGAGGACCTAAATATTGGGGAAGGAATATATTTCAGACATAGGAGGAGGGCAACGAGCTACAGCAGAAACAAATGAAAAGGAAAAAATCCAAATCACAAAGTCTAGGGCAGAGATTTTTGGGACTGTGTCAGGGGTGTGTGTGTGTGTGTGTGTGTGTGTGTATAGAATAAAGTCTGAAAAGATGTACATCAGCATGTTGTGTTGTCCTGGGGTGATAGGGTCGTAGGGAGCATTTGTTTTCTCCTTTTTATGTAGTGGTAGTATCTGATTTTCCTAAAATGAATGTATTACTTATATAACTTTCAAAAATTACATTAAAAATATTTGAGGGAAAGATGTTAAGTCAAAGGTTACAGGAGGGTTGAATACTGAGAAGAGTTAATTAGGAACTTGTTTCATCTTCTCAAAACCGTGTGAAGGCAAGAAATAAAACTACCATCCCAGTCTACTTCTGTCACACATGCAATCAACAGATATTCATTGACTGCCCACCATGTGCCTGGCACTGTTCTAGGCACTGGAGAAAGAGCAGTGAATAACAGATGACATTCCTTCTCTTCATAGCACTTAGTTCCAATGGCACTCCAGTAGCACTTACATCTGAGTGAGTCATCAGGAAAATAAACTGAAATCATAGACGTGAAAGCATTTTGAAAAGTTAGCGTGCTAGGGGTTTACTAGCCTATTGGTGTTGACAGATCCAGAGTAAATAAAATGATTATTCATGAATATTCCACTTTCTTATATTCCATAGATATTAGGAACACTGGGGTTTTAGCTGTAAGATGCATTCACATATATGCAGATTTTACACATACTTTACACATTGCTTGGTGACTATATTTCCACTTCATGTTGAGACTAAATGCCCAAGGGCACTTCCAGAGCATCGGAACTTGAGAGGGGTTGAGTGTGTTGCTAACCAAAGGTACCAAACTGCAGGGGTTGAGGATGGGAGGGATGGAAGGGGAAAAGAGAGGCTCAGAAGAGCCTCAGGAGATGTAGAAAGTTCCAGGAACATGTCCACAGAGAAAGGGGAGGACTTTGCTCTCCTTTAGAAAGAGGAAATGATATTAGAGAGAGAATATAGTGATGACTGCTAATGCCCCCTGAACCCATCTGTGACTGTGCTGGAAGGTGTGTATGATGTGAGACAAGGGCCATTTGTCTGGGAATGGGAAAACCTAGGTTAGAATCTCCCCTAAGATCTTTACCTCATCAGTAAAAAGAGAGGTTTGGACTAGATCAGTGTTTCCTAAGCTTTTTGAGTATGAAGACTCCTTTTAACAACAAAAGCAGTTGAGGCCCCCTCCCCAGGTAATAGTAATTATATATAATGACTGTAAATTCAGTAGTACTTTTAAAGGCATTTATATTTTGTTCGTGGAAACTCTGTACATATGAAAAGGAATACATTTATGAGCAAGCCATTACTCAGTGCTGGGTGTGTGTTTGGAGTGGTGGGCCCCTTGCACAGAGTCCACAGGCTTCCTGGGAAACTTTGGTGAGAGCCCCTGAACCGGGTCTTTCCGTTTAAATCGCTCTTACTTTGTAGCTCTGATTCAAGATAAAATATCAGGACACATTAGTCTATTCCATCCTGCTAATTGAAGGCTCTTCATAGAGGAAATTAACCATTCTGCAGTCTCTGCATTTCAAAAAGAATTTCTAAGCTATGTCAGACATTTCCTAAATGAATGCAGATGAAGAAAATGTATTTGTTCATTTTTCCTTAATCCTATCCAACACGTTTATTTAAATTGGAAATTGTTTGCCATGACTTTGATGTTCAGAAGTGATTATTTAGATGTTATTTTGGGGTTGCTATCAAGTGCTTGTTAATTCTCCTTTCCTGCATTTGACACCTGTGTCGAATATCATTTTTCATAGGGAACTAATGAGCATGGTTGCAGGTGCCTTTAATCATAAGCTGGAGACAGGCTAGATGGAAAATGTTGCCTTTTCCTCATCTAGAAAATGGGAATAAGAATGTTAACCATCCTCACCCAATTGTTACGAATGAGAAATATGATTGCCAAGTTAATTGCAAATATAAATACCTGTAAATTAAATGCTAAGTAATAAAAGTAGGAATAATTTGTCTAATAAAGAGGGTTTTTTATATTTGGTTTTTTTTTTTTTTCCTTTACTGATGTCTCCCGGCAATAGTCATTACCACTTTAGTAGTAATAACAACAACAACAAAACCAACCAAAACCACAGCAGCAGCCACCTTTGACTGAACACTTTTATATGTCTGGAGCTTTACTTACATCATCCCATTGAATCTGCAAAACAGCCACAAAAGGTAAGTGATTGGCCCAAGACCACACAGTTGATAAATAGCAGAGATGGAATTCGAACCCAGGTGTCACTGACTCCACTGCCCATGCATTTCCCTTTGCGCACTGCTGCCTCTCAAAGCTAGAACTCTCTGAGATTCTGCTCTCTCATGTCAGCTGTTGCTAGACTCTTGTCAACCCTTTCTGGAGGAGCCAGTTGAGTTGCTCACACTGAGGTCTTGGAGAGAGGCCTCTGAGTAAGTGGTGTTAGTCTCTTGATCACTGGTTCTCAGTCTGAGCTGCACATCTGAATCACCTGCAGATTCTACTAGAATCTAAGCACTATTAGAATTTATGTACCATGAAAAGACATATTGTCTATTTTATTCATTGGTACAGTATTGAAAAATACTGAGGCTTGGGCCCTGCCCCAGACCTATTAAATGGGATTCTCCAGTGGGTGGAGCCCACACATAGGTATTTTTAAAGTACATGATATTAATGTACAGCCAAGGTTGAGAATCACTGCTTTAAAAGATTTCTCATGGATCAAGTCAGAAAGAGAATGACTAAGGCTTCACCCAGGGCTTAGGAGTGTTGGGTCTTGGAATCAGACAGAGTACATGGGTTCAAATCCTGATTCTTCTAGTTCCCAGCTGTGTGACCTTGTACAAATTACTTAACCTCTCTGACCCTATTTCCTCAATGATTAATATTTCCAATTTCACGGGATTACTATGAGATTAAATTTAAAAATCCATGTAAATTTTTTTTCTACTGTAACACATGGTAAATGATGTTGTTGTAACCAAAGAAATGAAGACAAAGGAAAATATAGCATTTTAGCAGTTTTGCAGTATTTGTCTGAAAACCTTTATTTAGCTTTGTACAGGAATCCAGACTGAATTGAATAAAATGGAGCCCTTTTTTTAAAAACAATATCAGTGACCTTTTGAGGTGATTAAGCCCCCTGGTAATCTATCACTTTTATTTTAACCTTTAGCATTTGTGCCAAATTATAAAGTTGATGTGTTATTTCTCTCTTGCTTTCCAAATAAAGCAGAAAGCTGGAGCCGTAGGCATAATGTGAATGTTCAAAGCTGGCATCCTATCAAAGGCTGTTTTAGATTCAGCCTTCCGGTCATTTGTTCAAAGGCCTTTGACACTGAAGACCAAAAGATACTGTCGGAGATGCTACTGCTGGCAGTTTAATTGGTATTTTTCCGGGAATAGACATTCAATATCTATATGGGCAGAATGAAACTGGAAGTAGGGCAATTATCCAGTGAGTTCAGACAGTAAAGAGAAGAGGAAAAGATCAGGCAAAAGAAACTCTTTAAGCAAGCTATTTTGGCATTTTTAAATAGATAATTTTTTTAAATTTATAGCAGTAGATACAACTTAAAGGTATTTTTGTAGCATAATTATGGGGCTAATAAAGCAAAAGGAATACATATAAAATACCCTGCAAAGGCCAGGTTTTCTAATTTGTACTTCTTTTCTTAGTATAAAAGTAGCAAAATAGATGTTGGAATTGTATTCATTGTGAGTGATCAAAATGTTAACTGTGTTTCCCACATGGGGGGCAGCAAAGAAGAGAGGAAGAATCCTAGTTAAGAGGACCAGTTAGATGTTTTATCAAGTTATGGCTAAACATGTTTTCTCGGTTACTGTTGCAAAGATCAATTTGGCTTGTCTGCTGGCCCCTGAGAGTTCTGGGCCTATTTTGTGGTTGCACTTCAGTAAGAGTTAATAAATTGTTTGACTTTTGTAATTAAACTTAAGAACCTGATTGAAGGGGATTTTAACTTCCTTGAAAATGTACTTTAAGTTAATCTGCTTAAGAGGAGTTATCTGTTTCTTATTAGCAAATTCAGAAGACGATCTCTGCCTTTAGGCCTGATGGTTTCTGCAGGCCTGGCCATGAATCTTACAGTGATGTTAAACTTTCAAAAAATTATTTGGGGGATTCAAAAAATATAATTGTCAAAAATTTAGGACTTGACTCTTTAATTTTGGCAAAGTGGAGGTTGGTGGTTGTTTTTTGTAGTTGTTGTGGATTGTTATTTTCTCTTTTTCTGCCTTGATTTGCCTTTCAGAATTGCTATTTTGTCCAGTTTAAGAAGTCTGAGAATTCTAGTTGTTTGGATATTTTTTAAAAAACTGAACACTACTCACAAATGCAGAATGGGAATTATTTTTTGAAGAATTATTATTTGGGGGAGTAAATTCCCAGGACATTTTTAGTGAATAAAGTCATTTTAAGCATATTTCTCAATATTAATTTAACTGCATCTGTTTCATATATGACAATCATATATAAATTAACATAATTGGAGGACTATGTACCTCCAAAATTATTTAAGGTGACATATGTCAGTTAATCTCTAACATATTAGATTAAATTTCTGGAACAGATTTTTAAAAATGCACTGAATTGTGTTGTATGCCAACAAGGGATAATGTATGATTGATCCTGTTTTTAATTAAATAATGCAATTATTGTATTTTGTGATTGTGCATTCAACACCTTAGGTGGATGTTATAGAAATAAAACTACTAATGATTGGAATCAATTTCTCAGAAAACATAATGTTTCCATCAATACTTGAAAGAGAAAAGTTTAGTAAGGATAAAAGACCGAAATATTTTTTCTAAGTGGTAATGCTTTGAATATGTGTTTATTGATGCTGACTTTTGGCCTGGGCTATAGCCAGCAACTGTATTTTTACTGCTACAGTTTGGGTTAGGAAAGAATAGGAAAATGCAAGAGAATCTCATACACAGTTGTACTGAGAGTGGAATAAAGAGTTGACGTGTATTAGGATAATTTTGTATGAAGGTACTTTCACTTGAGATAAATAATTGAGGCAAAAGTGAGGTTTTGAATAGAAGTATCTGGGTGCCTGTCCTGACCCCCATTTCTTTTTGTGTGCATGGAGATACGGCCAGGGAAGCAGGGAAGCAGCGTGAGTAATCCAGGGTTCACTCTCCCACTGCCCTTGTCAAATCTAGCAAAGCTCCCTGAAAGAGCCGCACTTGCCCAACAGCTGTTGGACGGTTGCAAAAATCGGAGTTGATTTATAAACAACCAGTTGATTTAAAATACCCCTCAGCAATCCTAGGTAATCATTCTTCCCAGAGTGAGAAGACCAGATATTTGCACTCTAGTCTTAGAAACTTTGTGGGGATTTGAATATAGAGAAGATTGTGAAACAAACTCAGGAAAATTCAGGGAATTTCAGAGAAAAGAGCCATCTCGGTTAACCTTAGATCTCTATACCTTCTAAAGAATTTTTCTACCTCTCAAATTTTAAAAGTAGAGTTCCTGTTGGAGAGAACTAGTACCAAATTTCTTTTTGACGTGGAATTATTCTGAGCCAACACTTGTTGGGAGTTACATTAACTTGTAGATCTGACCTGAAGTGTGCTTGCCTAATCATAAATGCTTTCTTTTCTTTATAGCCAAGCTGACAGGAAAAATAAAGTTCCTGTGCCGATTGTGAGAATATAAAATCAAAGACTGTGTTTTTTAGGGTAAGAACAAAGGGTTATAATCATAACTTTTAAGGTATGATATTTGAAAAAAATAAAATGTGTATTTATCAATTTATAAGTTTTGGAGTGAAAATTGTCCTATGTATCATCATCTATTACCCTCTAGAAAATATAGCCATTTTTAATTCTTAACTAAGTAACTAATATTTGCAAGAAAAATATTATCTGCTCAATAATTTTTTGTATGCTTCCTACAAATGTAATGTTGGAAAATTAGTTGGTTTTTTAGCAAGATAATTAATATATATCTGTAAAGATAAAAGATGCAATCAAAATGAAGAATTCAAAATTATAAGAACTCTTTTATATTTACAATAGACTCTATCTCCAAATATTATTCATTATATGAGAACAAAAAGAATCACTGTGTGGGTTTTTTTTTGTTTTTGTTTTTGTTTTTCGTTAACTACAAATAACTTTTTCCCTTCCCTATATGTGCTGTCTGGGTTTGACTCTAACTCACTAGGGGCATGTCTTGAACTTTTCACACTCTTTTTCAAGCCCTCATGCTAAGAAAAAGAGCACTGTCCTTCTTGCCACAAGACTAGACCCTGGCTGTTGCATCAGACATGTCACACACATGCCTGTCCCTCTGGGGTTAAGGCTCAGCTGTCACATCGGGATCAGTCCCTACAATTGCTGCGTTTGTGATCGTACCATTACCATGTTTATGATAGACTCACCTTGCTCTCCAAATTGAGACTCTAGAATTATATACCTCATGCCATCCTGTCTCATCTATTTTTGACAAAATACGTAGGTAAGATTTTAGGTTTTGTTTGCACTAGACATCTACAACTAGTCCTTGGGAATCAGTCATACTTGTGTTGATTACTAAGATACATCTATTTCAATTGCATATTTTTAAATAAGCTGTAACTCTGGAAGGATGTGGGGGAAAGGGGTTGTGATCGGTATCAAACTGAGAAAAACAGGGTATGGGAAAACTCCTTTGGCTACTTAATGCTTTCTGACTTTTAAAAGAAAGGAAACTTTGCAGCATGTAAGTCCAAGAAAATTGTAGGAACCAAAAAAGTAGAGCAAAGCTCTTCATGGGGAAGGGGAGTGAAGTCTATGCTCATATAGCTTCTGTAATGTCTAACTTGATCATAAACTCTATGGTTGAAATGTTCCTTTGTAATGATCTTGTGCATTCTGAAGAGGCATAACAGTAAAATTGTTTCTTCCCTTAGCCAGTGGTTCTATATTAATTCAGGAGCTATAAGACAAAGTTCAGATTGACACCATTTTCTAAGTGCAAAGTACGTGCACCTTATATATTGAATACAAACATTTCAACAGGTCCTGTTACTCCTCAGCCTGATGTTAGCTTTTTATTTAAGTATAAAGGATCTTAACATTTCTGTGTGTTAACTTTTAGTGGATGAGATACATATTGGTAACAAATGTAAACACATGGATTTACTAAGTAAATAAAGCACTCAGGTTGAAGTGTGTTTCTCACTACACAAGTAAATTTACAAATCTAAATTATGAAGAATGTTAGCAGTTACCACTCAGAACAATCACATACTAGCCCAGGTTATAATGCTCTTCACTGTGTACACTGAATCAGCTGTGCATGGACATAGGGATAAGGCAACATTTTAAAAAATGCTTCTTTTACTTTTAAAACCACACCCAACATTTTTACAAATCCTGTTTAGTATGAAGCTCAAACAAACTTAAATAAAGGTTAATTTATACCTTGTGAAGTCAGTGGTTTAAAATGTGCTATGGAGATCCACATGAGTAATAAGATGTACAGCATGATTTTGTTGTCTCTGAACTTGGGGATTCTAGTCAGACCTCTTGCATCATGTGCAAATAAACCAAAGAGGGGATGCAAAAGTGAAACCAGTCCTGTGGCTGCTGTCAGATTGGACATTCATTCCGCTGGTGATGTGCTTGTTTGGCTTGTTTCTCTCCTCTTCAAACGTTCTTTTTTCCCCCCTCCAGAAACATGGTGAAACGGTGTTAAAACTGTCCATGCACACTCTCACTCTGGGAGTTCATGAAGAGGACACTCGGCCTGAGGACCTGCAGCAGGCGAGCCACCTCCCGGCTCCCTGCCACACAGAATGCCACCTCCCAGGCCCTCCCCCAGAACCCTGGCTTCCTGGCCCTTCATTACGAATGGGGTTTCTCTTTCTAGCCACTATAGTCCAGGCTCTCCTATTCGTGGCTGCGGGGGCTTAACTCAACCCACTTTGCTCTGTCTTGACGGCCTCTCCAGTAGGCAAAGCTGTTAGAAATCGCCGTGTGCTTGTATTTACCGCTCACTTGTCTGTTTCCCATGATGGTATATGAATCTGTTTTTTAGATAAGGGCCTCAGAGCCAGGTAAAACTTTTAGAGTTATTTAATTCCATATTTTATTTAGTTCTATATTAATTATCTGATTATATGTCTCACTTTATAGACAAAAAGAGTTTCCAATATAAGCAGATAGAAAAACATTTAAGTTGCTGGTTAAATGGTTGTCAACATAATTCTTCATATCCAGGAATCAGTTTTTTTAATGGGATTACATTCAAAGAACTTCTTTTTTTGTGTTCTCTTCACTACATAGGTTGGTAAAGGAAAAATCCCTTTTATTATATGTCCTATGGGTAAGTGTCCTGACTGAATATCATGTATATTCTGATAGTATTAAAAGATTTTAAAATCTGAAGTCCCAAATCTCTAAATTCCAAGAAAAAAATGCTGTGCCTATGTACAGTTATGGAACTTGTACCATGACCCATGGATTTTTCAGACTTATAATCGTCAATGGTCTTTTTTTCTACTTCTGTTTATTCTCTATGTTAGTAAGTAGGCAGGTGTTTTGGCCTTTTTGAAAAAGTGCATTAATAGCCACCTGTACTGCCCTCACTTCGTGAGCTAGAAAAAAATATCCAGGGCGCACCCTGATGAAAGGTGCTCCGCCTGAGCTCTGTTCCCAGCTTGGCAGCGCTGCGGTACGGCATGTTGCTAGAGGTGCTTCCCACAAATGAAATTGAAAAAGCCTCTCTCATATTTAGATACAAACTTAGGCCTTCACCTGTCAGGAAAATGAAACCATCCCTAACAGCTTTTTATTTCATTGGCAGGTTCATGCCTACGACAAAGTGGTTTTTTTCCCCAGGTGAATTACTCCCTCACATTGGTGTAGCGGTGACTATTTAATAAAGCTATTTATGAAAACTCCGTGAGTGTGTGGTCCCCGTTCCCACAGTGTGTCACTGCCGCCGCCAAGTGACAGGTCTGAAAAATCAGCAAATGCCAAACAATTAAAGCATTAATTCCTCTTTCCAAAACCCAGCTACCTCCTAGACAAAGATATTGTCTTCTTCTTTGAAGAGAAACGAGACTCTCTCCTAAATCACACCGAACCTATGTGGGTGTCCTTCTAAATTCATGGCTTCTGAGAAAAGAATTGCATGGGTGACTAAGAAAATAATTTTTTTTTTTTATGTCTAATCTTAGGGTTCAGGGAGTTTTTTTTTTTTTTTTTAAACATGTTTGGTTTGTTTTCTACAATCTGACACAAAAATCATACCATACATACCACAGGAAAGAAAGTCTCTGTCCTAAAAATTCACCAGTCACACCAAAAACTTGTAAGTCCAGGAACACACAAGTACTTGGGGATGTATGCAAAGACTGTTCTCTTTAGCAACCTCATTCTTGAACGGGGCTAAGAGCTTTTCAATTGCAGTGACATTTTCAGCCGGGAAGTAGTAGTTGTTGCAGAGCAATGTTTTACAGGCAATTACTTTATATGATCAATGGAGCAATTCCCCTTCCAGAAAGGAACCAAAGCAATCAAGTTAAATCATTAAAGAGAGAAAGAGAGTGGGAGAAAGGGTTCATCTCATTAGCAGGTGCCAGTGCTGCAGGCTCCTTGGCAGCACACAATGTCACTGGCCCTTTAAGACAATGACTGTGCTCCCTCCGCCATCGCCACCCCCTCCCCGTAGCTGTTGACAGGTCTAAACCTCCCTAGCAGCCCATTGTGGCCACAGTAGGAGGCACCTGCAGAAAATGTGCCAAAACCAGGCGGGGAGCAAGAGCTTTTCAATAAGCTCCACAGCTGGAGAGGAGAGGCCACACTAAACAACGAGCTGGGCCCAGGCATGTGACAGGGAAGGGGGTCAAAAACACACACCTCCTATCGGCTTTCTGAGCACTGTTCCGTTCAACTTGCTGACATCTTCTAGCTGGCTTTTCTCTATTTGCTTAATATGCTGAGGTATTTAGCTTAAAAGCACTAAATGCTCCATCATGATGAGCAGTTTTCCCTGTTCCCATTTACTGTCATTAAGGACATTTCCCAGTATTTTCAGAGAGTATTACTCTCTTTCTGCCCCAAACTAAGATTGTTGTCTTTTGCCTCTCTCTGTGCCTGGTTGCAGGCATTCCCCACCGCAGGGCGCCTGCTTGATTTTACTCATCTTTCATTCAGGGACAAGTAATGCTTTCCAAATTTAGGATCAGTGCTGCCTCTGTAAAGCTCACATTCTGATTGCTTTAAGCACACGTCTGAAAGCTGAATCCTTGCATTTCAGCTCAGTAAACATTTATTGTGCATCTACTGTGTACTCACTGCTGCTCACAGGGCTTCCAGAACTCCAGAGATGGACAAGACGTGTTCCCCCCTCGCACTGTTTAGGATCCAGTGGAGAGACTAGATAGCTAATGTAACTGCGAATTTCAGGAATTGGTTTTGCACCCATGCACTTGTCTTTGCGATATTTACAGCACTTTTGAGAATAAACAGGAGCAGAGAGGGAGGACAGGGAGGGACCTGGGATGTGCTGGCGGTGTCGTGGCTTTGTCGAACTTGCCTTGGGAAACGAGGGCAAACTCTCAATGTCATCTCTCTACGATACATGACAGAGAGAACCTGACCCTGTTCCTCAATTTTGGCAGCTCTTTCCTGTCCATGACTCCTTATGTTTACATGACACTTTCCAGTTTTCATGATATTTCCATCTATTTTTTTCTCACTTGAACCGACATAGTAAGGCATTATCTCTGTCTTGCAGATGAAAACATTTGAGACTCAGGGCTAAGCACCTTGCCCAAGGCCACACAACAAGTAGGTGGTAAGTGCAAAGGCCTGCCAGGGACCCAGCTCCCCAGTGCCCACCTAACCCTTTCCTCCCTTTCTACCCGGCAATGTCTCTTCACACTGTCAACAAGCACGAGTATGCACGGGAGTGTGCAACTTAAGCACTTAAGCGATGTGGACACAGACAGCTACATTTTCACAGTAAAACTCTTTTCCCCCCTCCTACAGATGGAGAGTGTTGGCGTGTACGGATTCTGTGGGTGTAAAGCAAAGAACAAAATGAAGTGTGATTCAAAGTGGGAAATAACCGCTTCAGGTAGGAAATGAACTGATGTGTGTAAGTATCAACCTGGCATCTGAAATAATTACCCCTAGAACTTCATTCCTTTGGAGATGGACTAGATATGTTTAAAGCTGGGACACTTAAACTTCTGTGCACATAAGATATTTGCCGAACTGCTGCTGTGACATCTGCTTGTTCAGAATGCCAACAAGGGGTGAGAGGTTTGAGAGAAAGAGTATTTCAGAGGTACCCTCAAGTCAGGAAACAAAATCGTTTCCCACCTGCCCAAAGCCTGAAATCGTGCCAGTCATGCTCACAAGGATAGATCATGGAGCGGGACCTAGCCTCAGTGTAGCCCGCGCCCCGGGCTCACGCTGTTTCCTGCCCTGCTCTGGTGGCCCTGGGAGATTGTCTCTGTTCAGGCACATACAAAGGCAGGAAGAGATGGTCTCTCGCTCTTCTGAGCTTGTTTTTGCGTTACCATATCTCTCCTCTCAGAGGACTAGTCCTCTTCCTCCTCCTTCCTCAGCTCCTCCCTCCAATTCTGGAGAAAACAAGCGGACTATTCATGTAAAAAGAGAAAGAGTGAGAAAGGGAGGGGGGGATGCCACCGACAAACTCCATTGAAAGCCACTGGCTGTTCATTTACATTCACACTTTTAAAAAATGTTAACTAATGATGTTAAATGGTTTGCCAAAGGTCCTGGCAGGTCAGTTGTAGAAGTGTCATTTCTGCCTAATTAGGGCTCTTGTGGCTGCCCGGGGGCCTCCCAGTGCAACTGGTGACAAGCCTAGAGCTGACAGCTTCAATTGGTGCCAATAGGAAGGTTGGGCTGGTCATGGTTTCCAACTCAGCCAGGTGTTTGCTGAATGGAGGAGGGGCTTGGCGAGATCTGAGCGCTTCTGTGATCCTTTTTCTTTCTCTGCTCCCTCCAAGTCCTTCCCCTTTGCCTGTCCTGTCTTGTGTCAAGGTCAAGAATGAGCTTTGCTAAATCAGCAATTTGGGTTATCTCTGGGAGGTCATTAGCAATCCCAAGCCCAGACATTTCAAGTGGTCTTGGACCCCAGATGCTAGATTTTTTTTTTCTCCCTAAAAATCAGAGAGGAGGAAAGGGAATGCTTTAGGTGAAAAAAACAATAGTAGGAAGAAAACAAAACAAAAAACCCCAGAAAACTCTGAGTAGCCATCAAAGTGTTAAACTTCTGAAGACATTCATAATAATAAAATTGCTTAAAGAGAAAACAGCTAAAGCATCCCGATCAACGCTTTAAATATTTTAAAGAAGAAAAGATGACAATGAAAAGAAATCCTATAATGTTCTATGGGATACATAATACTTGTCATATACTAGGTGCTCAATAAGTAATTTATTGTTTGATTTGATTTTTCAGGCAGAAAATTATTATCCGAGAAACAAAGAGTGATTGATAGAAATCTGGCTATTTTTCGTGCTTGCTTTAACTATTCTATAATGCTCTTTGAATTTCTCAGTTGACCATAAAGTACACGCTAAGTTGAAGTCCCACATTATGGATTGATATGGTTATCTTGGTTTTTGTTTTGTTTTGGTTTTGACAACTTAAAACAGGCAAAATACCACTAGTGCTTAGCACCTCTAGACTGTGGCAACTGCCACACAAAGAGGCAGTCCCATGGCCATGGTAGGACATCTGTGTCCTGAATTTGGATTTGACCAACTGGCAGCTCCTGTGGGGATGACGGTACTCCCTAGTTGTGCCTGAATTGAACACGCCAGAGCTCGGACACGCACGAGCACACGTGCACAGACAGAGCGTGCTAGCAGGTCTGTTAGACAAGGAATGCAAGGATTAATGCATGGGCATTTGGGGGCAATGTTGTGTTATACTGAAGGGAAAAAGTGAACTAAGAAAAGTAATGTTTGTTTTATGAAAATCCAAGACCAGATCCAAAGGTTAGTTGTGGAAATGAGGGGGTGTCTAAAATGAAACTTCGGTTTTACACCTTTCCGTCCTAGTCTGATGACCTCTTTCCCACCTGCTGCCTCTGTTTTCTCTAATATGGGACAGGGAAAATTGGGGCCAGAAAAATAGATTGTTCGTGCCCGTTGATTTTATCAAAGGAGCGTTACGAAGATTAAATGAGACCGCATATATAAGCACAGCTAGGACAATACCTGGCACAGAACAGGTGTTCAATAGTGGTGACTTCTCTCCCTGCTGTCGTGAGTCCTTCCTGGTTGGAGACCGTGTGCTGTTCTGTGGTGTCAAGTCATTTTCCAGCCTGGTAGCAGGTGAGCTACTGAGTGAAGTCAGAGACTAGAGACTGATTCAGCTCTGAATCTTCAGTGAGCGGCATGGAAGGTTCCCAGGACGTATCTGACCAAAGAGATTTGATAGAATTGACTAATAGGCTGACCTCGTGAATGATGAGGGAAAAAATTGATCTAGACGTATTCAAGCAGTTTAGTGGACTGTCTCAAACTTCCATCCCAGGGATCTCTTCTGTCACTAACTTCCCTTAAATAATCTACTTTGCATTTTTGCCCTATCTGCTTTTTCTCTGTCCCTTTCAGCCCCATTACGCATTGTTTTTCCTCTTCTTTGGTGACCTTTATCTTTCTTGCTGCTCCTGTTGCCTGTTGTTTCCTCATGATGGTTTTATTCTGGGACCTCATTTCTTCTCCAATTCCCTTTCTAACCCGTCTGGGCTCTGCCTCCCCACCCGCCTCTGCCTCCGAGACCTGACCTGCAAAGCTTCAGGTGCCTCCTGCGTGCTTTGAGGGGGTACGATTGTCCTGTGTCTCTTCTGAGTGCTAAAAAGCGGCCACTTAACACTCTCCTTGTGGTCAGGAAGATGAGTATTTAAAAATCATTCTAGAATAGATTAGTGGTAAAGGAAACTTTCCTCAGCAACTCAACCAGCACGGGAAAACACAAACCTTTTGAAAACTTATGAACAGAGGAAAGAACATGTGAATTACAAGTCCTCTGTTTTGTGGCATTAGTACACTCCAGTGGTATTTGTCATAACTGATCAGTACAATGGTGACCCTGCAGAGGTGAAATTATTCAGTCAGATATTACGTAAACCCTTTAAAAGACAAATCTGATTTTGTTATTCCCTTGTTTAGGGCTTTCTGGTGGCCCTTCCAGATCTGGCTCTGGCTTCTTTTTGACCTTGAACCTTACTCTGGTTGTGCTGATCTGCTAGCAGTTCTCTGGACCTGCTAGGATGTTTCATGCCTCAGGGCCTTTGAACAGACTCTTATCCTGGAATGAGTGTCTTTTTCCCCTTTTGTTCTTCTGACAAATGCCTGCTACTAGGACAGAGTCTCAACTCCCTAACACCTCCTCTGCAAAGCTTCTCCTGACGCCTCCCAAGTTGGATTGACCTTTTTGAATTCTGCATCAAATCTAGTTGCCTTGTAGTGTGGGTGAGACGGCATGCACCTTGGCCTACATGTTCCTAAAGACAGAGCTCTAAGCTCTCCAAGTTCTGCCATGGCGTGTCATGGTACGTTTAAGTCAGAAAGCTCATTCGAGGAGGAGGATGCCTGGCTAGAAGAGTGTTCTTGAACTTTCCCCCCTGCGTCATCTCAGGTGTAGAGACAGTCCTTGTTTGTCGAACATTATTCCTCCCCATTCAGTCCCTTGAGCCTGAGCTCGTCAATGGTGGTGAACACGGGTTTCCTACTCTGCCGGGGGTGCCCGCAGCGCCCTCCTGCGCTGTGCTGCGCAGGATGCTCAGGCGGGGCCTCACTCACGCCCCGGCACTGAGGACAGCCCTCGCACAAACCCACAAGGCCTTGCTGGAGCTCAGAGGCAGCCGTGAGATCTGGAAGTTGGGTGAAGGTTCAGTAATGGCCAATTCCAGGACAGCCAACCCTCGTGTTTACCCTTTGGATTGTATTCTCACGCTGTTGCTTGTAGAGGGAGAAGTTCCTGTGTCATTTATGTACAAGTGCCTATTTGACGTTGAGTGGGTCACATTTATTTTACCCTGTATGCGCATAAAATCCCTGTTTTAAAATCAGAATCTAGAACTTTAAACGCTGTTGGGTTCTTCTCTATTTTTCCAAAGTCATTCAGTGGCGCTGAGTGAGCCCACCCCCTGTCCCGATGCCCCCTGCTCCTCTCTCTGCTCCTGTGCTCCCCTTCCTGGGCCCCTTCCTCTCGGCCTTGCCAAATCCTACCCACCCTTTGAGAACCCCTTATGTGACCTTACCCCTTTCTGCTTTGCTGTGGCACATACAGTCTTATCTGCCATTCAAACTTCTCTCTTATGATGCAGAGCTCTGACAGGGTGTGGAGGCTTGGATGGAAACATGGTAAAAATCACGATGTTGTTTCTCACACTTTTGCACCATAGTAGTACAAATTGCAGAGCTGAGTCAACTGGTGCTTCTGCAGGAGTGGAATGTTTTTGATATTTTCTGTTTTGTTTTTTAAATATCTGCAAATATTTAGTGTTCTTCCATAAAAATTGGAGTTCATGGTTATATATAGAAAAGATTTTCTAGAGAGTGCCTTTGTGTGTCCTTGGTGCAGGGTTGGCTTGGATGTGTGACCTGTGCAGTCACACAAGGCCCTGTGCATGGTTTAATGCTTTGCTGTCACCATCTTGAAATTCTTAATACCTTGACTGAGGGGTCCTGCATTTTCATTTCACTCTGGGCCCAGCAAATTATGTCAGTGGTCCTGCCTTTGGGGTTATGCAACACCCCCTGCCCCTAACTGTGAAGCACAGGCTTTAAGTTTTAAAGCTTAACGTGGCTTCGTCTGTCTCGGCCCCCCCAGGGTAGCACAAGAGGCTGGGTGCTCCTTAAGAGAGGAGTCTGGGCTGAAGGAGCCGGCGAGGCAGGAAGGGTCGAGGAACCTGGACGCCAGCCTTGCTGAGGATCAGCCCTGCCTTGCGGTGTTCTTTGTGTCTGTCTGCCGAGGGCTAGGAGGGGAACGGTCATTCTGTAATTCACATGCAGTGAAGCTGCTTGAGAGAGTCTTTTCCAAGTCATTTGGTGAAGATTTTCCGCTTATTTGATGTCTACAGAAAAAAATCCCTGATGAAACACACCAAGTTTGAAAGTGGAGTTTTCTTTTTAAAATGTATATCCATAAGTTCCTGTTCCAGCTTGTCATTTTATTTCCTTTCACTTTTATAACCTCCTGTCTTATTCCAGAAGGAGACTTTCAGACAGACATATAATAAAATGGTAAGAAGGGTACATTTGAGAAACAAGACTGAAGGGAAACTAGGGCAAAGTCAAGGGTAGGGTTAGTTCACAAGTACGTACCATGAGGTCTTGTTGAATTTTAAAAGATGGGCCATGACGTGTCCCCAAGGTGCCTAGTAGCAGAACAAAGACAGACGGGTGCCAGGTACGCAGCAGGGGAAGGCAGGGCGGGAAGCAGGTCCCAGCTTGGCTTCCACTGGCCCCGGTGGAGGATTTAGAGTGTCCCGGGAGTATGGTGGGGCTTTCCAGAAATCTCTTTGCCCAAGGGACCGTGTCATATCTCTTGGAAATCCCAAGATAGCCCAGAGTGAAGCTTTACTTGGAGGAGAGGGATAATTTTGAGCACTTGACAATGTCTTATTGCCCAGCCTGTCCCCTCCTCTGCCTGCAAACTGAGTAGGACTTCATCAGATGACACACAAAGCTCTTCACTGCTCCGTGCCACCTGTGCTGGTCCTCTGCGATGTTGCACGAGGCAGTGGCTCCAGCGACATGGCAGCAGCGGTGGCCGCGGTGAGCCCGGTGTTGGCAGTGTTGGTGACACTCACGTGGTGGCAGTGGCACCAGCACTCGCAGCACCTGTACCTGCAGGAGAGGTGGCACCGGCACCTTC
The DNA here is from genome assembly GCF_041146395.1 of Eulemur rufifrons. Lineage (NCBI taxonomy): Eukaryota > Metazoa > Chordata > Mammalia > Primates > Lemuridae > Eulemur > Eulemur rufifrons. Next base: position 59,600,679 of record NC_091010.1, on the reverse strand, counting down.
AAAGTGGGTGTGGCAGCATCAGCGGTTGCAGGGCTCGATGGGCTTCGGCGAGTACAGGAGGCAAGTGGCCAGCAGTGGCCCAGCGGCGGCCCTGCCAATGGCTCTGTGAGTGACTGAAGCCTGGACGCGGGAGACACCTGGAAAGTCTTGTCCAAGTAGGTGTTTGAGGCTCCCCTGAGGAAGACTTCCCAATAGTTGGGGGAAATTAGAGCCAAAGACATGCGCTTTATGCATTTCTTATGTTAAAATGTCCCTATTTTTAGCCTTAGGATATGGTGACCCATGAAGATATGAGTGACGTGAGATTTAGAGCGTTCGTAAGACAACAGCCGGCCAGCTGGTACGGAGGAGCGCGCTCTCCCTAGTGCAGGCAGCTGAGCACACGCCATCCTTTCCTTCAGTGGTTCATTCGGCACACGTCTGTGGGAGCCTGCTGGTTCTGGAGTCGGATTGCTGGGATCTAAATCTGGCTCTGCCACTCACTAGTCTATGATCTTGAGCAAGTTATGTGGTTTCTCTACACTGCAGTTCCCCGTCTGTAACATGCAGTGTGGATAAGAAGTATCTGCCTCGTTGGGTCTTAGGAGAATTGAGCGCACGTGAAGTGCTTAGCACAGTGCCTGGCACAAATTAAGCATCCAGTAAACGTGAGCTGTGATTACGGGTTGTGAGATGTACAGACTCACACGAGAACCCATTAATTAAAGTATCGCTTGTCCACATGGGGGACGTGCACAGCCGAAGTCCTGAAGCCCGTGCTGTGTTAACCATGGCTGTCACGTGGGGAAGAGGTTACAGGTGATTTGATTTGATTACTTTTCTTATCTGCTTTAGGATTTTTTCCAGTATACATGAACTTTGTGAGATTTTAAAACAGAAGGGGAAACAATCCCCTTTGCGCCTCCCTTTGGTGCTTTATTCGGCTCCGCGACACCTCCGTCCTCCGTGTGCTCGAGCAGATCCCAGGCGGGCAGGTGGTGTCTGTAGACAGCTGGGACTCTCAGGAGGTTCTTCCTCAGAGGCTCTGCTTGGAGTTTCTGGCCCTTGTGTTTCACTCATGCATTCATCCAGCAAACACTGACTGAGCACCTCCTTTCTGCCGGGCACGGTGATAAGTTCTGGGGAGACAATAGTGAAAGCCACTGGGTCCCTTGATGGATCTGGTAAGCTAGTGAGGCTCTCGGACTGTCCTCCAGTGATCAAATACACATGTCACGGCAGGTGGAGGTGCGATGAAGGCAGGAAAGACAGTGCTGCGAGCGTGGGCAGCGGAGACGAGGGCGGAGCGAGGCTTCCCTGGGCGGTGACAGTCAAGCTGAGTTGGGGAGCATGCGTGGGAGTTGCTGGACATTTGGGGTGGGGGTGTGCAGTCCTGTGGGGTTGCACACAGCATCTGATTCCCTGTCCACGTGATGGCCCTTCACGTATCTGAAGATGGCTTCTACCCGGGAGTCTCTCTGTTTCATTCCCAGTTTCTTCCTCTTTTCTTCCTAGGATGTGATTTCACAGCCTGTTTTCATCCTGAGATCCAGTTTGTTCACACCCCTTCTTTTATAACAATTTTATTGAACTATACTTCACATATCATACAATTCACTTGTTTAAAGTGTACAATTCAGTGATTTTTAGTAAATCGCAGAGTTGTGCAATCATCACTGCCATCAGTTTTAGAACATTTTCGTCACCCCCAAAAGAAACCCTCACACCCATTGCCAGTCATTTCCCCACAACACCTCAGCCTTGGGAAGCTACTGATGATTTTCAGTCACTATAGATTTCCCTACTCTGGACATTTTATATAAATGGAATCACAGGGGATGCGTTCTTCCGTAAGTACTTCTTCCTGTAGTGCAAGATTCATTCATGTTGTAGCATGTGTCAGTACTTCACTTCTTTTTATTGCTGAATAATATTCCATTATATGGATTGATCAGGTTTTGTTTGTCCATTAGTCAGTTGATGGATGTTTGAGTTGTTTCCATTTTTTGGCTGTTATGAATAATGCTGAGATGAACATTCACATACAAATTTTTGTCTGGACATATTTTTTCACTTCTCTTGGGTATATACCAAGGAGTGGAATTGCTAGATCATATGGTAACTCTGTTTAACCCTTTTTTTTTTTTTTTTTTTTTGAGACATTCTCGCTCTGTCACCCTGGCTAGAGTGCAGTGGCATGATCATAGCTCACTGCAACCTCAAACTCCTGGGCTCAAGTGATCCTCCTGCCTCAGCCTCCCAAGTAGCTGGGACTACTGGTGCGCACCCTCATGACTGGCTAATTTTTCTTTTTCTTTTTTTTTTTTTTGTAGAGACGGAGGTCTCACTCTAGCTCAGGCTGGTCTCGAACTCCTGGCCTCAAGCAGTCCTCCTGCCTTGGCCTCCCAGAGTGCTAGGATTAGAAGTGTGAGCCTGTTTAACCTTTTGAGGAACCACCAGACTGTTTCCCACGGTGACTGCACCATTTTATGTTCCCACCAACAGTGTATGAGGGTTCTTATTTCTCCACATCCTTGCCAGTGCTTTTTATCATCTGCCAGGTTGATTATAGTTACTCTCGTGGGTGTGAAGTGATACCTCATTGTGTTTTGATTGCATTTCACTGATACCTTATGTCTATCTTTTCAGGTACTCACTGGACATTTGGAGAAATGTCTATTCAGATCCCTTGTCCATTTTTAAGTTGGGTAATGTCTTTTTGTTATTGATTTGTAAGAGTTCTTTATATATTCTAAATACAACTCCCTTCTCAGATGCATTATTTTCAAATATTATGTTTTCAGCATTATTCTTTGTGTTGTCTTTTCACTTTCTTGATGATGTTTTTGAAGCACAGAAGTTTTAAATTTTGATTAAGTCCAGTTTGTCTTTTTCTTGTTATTGCTTGTACTTTTGGTATCATAACTAAGCAACCATTGCCTAAGATAAAGTTTCAAAGATTTATACCTATGTTCTCCCCTTTTATTTCTTCTAAGAAGACTTTTATGATTTTAGCTCTTACATTTAGGATTTTTGTTCATTTTTAATTCATTTTTTATAAAGTGTGATGTAGGGGCCCAACTTCATTATTTTGCATAGCATCCAGTCGTACCAGCACTGTTTATTGAAAAGACTATTCTTTCCCCACTAAATTATCTTAATATCCTTGTCAAAAATCAATTGAGGCCGGGTGTGGTGGCTCATACCTGAAATCCCAGCACTTTGGTGGGAAGATTGCCTGAGGCCAGGAATTTGAGACCAGCCTGGGCAACATAGCAAGACCCCATCTCCAAAAAAAAAAATTTTTTTTAAAAGATTAGCTGGGTATGGTGGCATGCACCTGTAGTCCCAACTGCTTGGCAGGCTGAGGCAGGAGGACCTCTTGAGCCTGGAAGTTGGAGCTATGATCACAGCACTGCACTCTAGTCTGGGTGACAGAGCAAGACCCTGTCTCAAAACAAAATAACAACAACAACAACAACAACAAAACAACCAGTTGACTAAAAATGTGAGGGTTTATTTCTGGTCCTCCAACTTCCTTCTTCTTTTTCAAGATTGTTTTGTTTATTCTGGGTCCCTTGCATTTCCATATTAATATAGGGATCGTGTTGAAATTGTAGATCAATTTGGGGAGTACTGCCATTTTAACAGTATTGTAAATCTTCTCATCCATAAATATGGAATATCTTCCTGCTCACTTCGGTCTTCTTTAATTTCTTTCAACAATGTTTTGTAATTTTCAGAGCATAAGTTCTTACCTCTTTTATTAAATTTATTCCTAAATATTTTATTCATGCGATGCTATTATAAATGGAATTGTTTTCTTAATTTTATTTTTGGATTGTTCATTCCACATCCCTTTTAAAATGTGGTCCCTAAAACCATCAGACCAGCACTAAACACAGTGAGATGTTCACCTCGCACTTGTGGATACAGTTATCTACTATTACCCAAGACAAAGTTAGCTCTTTGTAGGAGGGCAAAGTTGGAGTGGAGTGGTTGGCATAGCAACGTCACACCATTGACTCATGTCAGCAGCCCCCCCACCCCCATACCTTTTCAAGTCTTCTGCTGCTATGCCGTACTTCCCCCATTCTATACCTGGGCAGGTAGTTCTTGGGAGCCATAGGTAACATGTTACCCTTCCCATTTCATAGTGCTAGATTCAGGCCTCTGCTTCTAGTCTGTGAGTGAGATTGACCTGGGTGCTGATTCTGACCTTGTCATATCTTTGTCCCCAGCCTCTCCACAAATGCAGTGAACACGCCCTCTTTATTTTCATTCAAGCCAGTAATAAAAATGTTCACCAGGACTTTGCTAAAGATAGAGGCTTGAAGTCCTGAATTCGGAACCTATCTCTGAGATCATTGAACTGCAGCCTCTGAATAATGGTATCCAGCCAGTCCCCAAGCCATCCAGTGGTCCCTGCACACAACCCAACGGTCCTTATATTATACCAAACCCATATGTCAACCCCATTGAACGTTTCAGATGCCCTGCTGAATTCATAAACCTTTGACCTTCCTCATTTCTGCGAGTCTCACAATCCTACCAAAGAAGGAAACAAGATTTATCTGAAAGGGTTTTTTCTCTGTGAACCCACAGTGGGCCCTGGTGATTCTTGCTTTCTGCATGTTCTTAAACCACAAATCCCCCTTAACAAGCCATTCTTGAATTATTTTCTTCAAATTCGCTTGCCAGTTATTCTCTTATTCTAAGAGAATTAACCTCAGATGAAGAAACTGAGGGTCACAGAGCTGAAGGTCAGACTAGAACCAAAGCTTATGATGGTGTATCCCATGCCTCCCCCACCGAGGGTGGAGAGAGACAGCTCACGTGTGGACAGAGGCATGGGCAGGTGTGAGTGTGGGAAGGAATTCCGTTATCCCTGCCCTCAGACAAACCTAAGTGTGCTACTCACTCTACCCACAGTGAAATGCTACCATGACGTAAGAGCCTGAGCAAACTCTAAAAGGTAGGCAGAGCATGAAAAGGAGTCTTTCAAACCACATTTGTCATTTCATATTATCTCATTTAATTCAGATTCCTCTTAGGCCTGAGTTGTCTGGGTGTCATTAATTCAACAACATCATTAATTCAACAGCATCTCTTTGTGTACATTTTTTTCTGGCCCCATGGTAGGCCAGGGGATTCTGAGATGTCAAAGATGTAGTCCCTTCCCTGTGGGAGCTCTGTGTCCATCAGGAAGGTTGACAGGTGACTCCAGCACTGTGACGTCCGTGGTGGGTACTGTGGTGGACTCTGACTTGCCACCCCATCCCCTGAGGTCCAGGGTTTCCTCTCATGCAGCCAAGATGGCAAGTGACGCAGGTGGATCAACGTGGAACCACAGACCAGTCAACAAATATTTATTTCACATCTATTATGTGCCAAGCACTGTTCTAGACATCAAGATACAGCAGTGACGAAAACAAAGATTTCTGTCCTCATGCAGCTTACGTTCTAGTGTACGTTGTGTGTACGCATACAAATCTTAACAAATATGGTAAATGATAAGTGGTATAGAGAAAAAATAAAGCTGAATGGGGGATAGGGAATGGTGTTGTAGAAATGGGATTGGGGTTTAAAAATAGGGGGTCTGGGAAGGACTTCCTGAAAAGGTGACATTTGAGCAACAACATAAGGAAAGTGAGCGATCAAGCTGTATGGATATCTGACGGAGGAGCATCCCAGGCAGAAGGAATAGCTCGAGCAAAGGTCCTGGGGTAGGAGTTGCCTTGTGTGTTAGAGGTCCCCAAGGAAGCCACAAAGCTGGGAGAGAGGCCATGTAGGGCCTTGTAGGCCACAGTAAGGACTCCAGCTTCTTCTCTGAGGTGCAAAGTCAGGGTCTTGAGAGGGAAAGTGATGTGAACATATGTTTTTTACTTATTTTTTTAAAATTTTTGAGATGGAATCTCACCCTGTTGCCCACGCTAGAATGCACTGGCGTCATGTCATTATAGCTCACTGCAACCTCAAAACTCCTGGGCTCAAGTTATCCTCCTACCTCAGCCCCCCAAGTAGCTGGAACTACAGGTGCACATCACCAGGCCTGGCTACTTTTTAAAAAGTTTTTGTAAAGACAGGTTCTCATAATGTTGCTAAGGCTGGTCTTATCCTGGCCTCAAGTTATCCTCCTGCCTCGGCCTCTTAGTGTGCCGGGATTATAGGTGTGAGCCACCGTGCCTGGTTTACGTACACGTTTGAAGGATCCCAGTGGCCATGTTGAGAACAGACTTTGGTGGGGACCGGGGTGGGCAGAGGAGAGGGCTATTGGGATGATGTAGGGGGTGGTGCCACTGTGGATTTAGAGTGATGGGCGGAGGTGGGGAGAAGTGGATAGATTTTGGAGGGAAGGCTCCAGGATTTCTGGTGACTGGACATGGTTGTGAGGAAGTGAAGAGTAAGGATGACGGACACCAGCAGTTTTGGTCTGAGCACCTGTAAGAATGGCGTCACCAATTTGAGGTGCCAGTGACTGGAGAAGGAGCGGGTTTGGGGTGAAAGGAGATCAGGTGTTTGGTTTGGGGCCTGTTATTAGGGTCACCTGTTAGACGTGCAAGTGGAGCTGTGCTGAGCCCCCGCTGGGAATGTCAGCGTGGGACTCGTGGGCATGTAGACAGCACCGAGCACCAAGAACCAGCAGGGACCCCCGGGGACAGCGTAGGTGGGAATGAGCTGTCTCGGGCTCAAGCCTGGAGCACTCTCACACTCGGAGGTCACGGAGGGGAGGAACAACCAGTGGGAAAAGTGTGAGATGCGGTGCCGTGAAGGAGGAAGACAACCAGGAGAACGTGGAGTCCTGGAAGGCACAGGAAGAAGGTGTTTCCATGTCCGCTGTGTCGAGTGGTGCTGACTGGCCACGTCTGAGGACTGAGGATCGACGCGTACTCGTGGTCTTTGTGGCCACACCTGGGGCAGGAGTGACAGGCAGGTGACCCTCCTGAGCCCCTCCCACAGGCCTGTCCAGGCCATCGTAGGGACTGCCTCCTGCACAGACTCACACCTCCATCCTGGTCCCTGCAGTGGCCAAATGAGTCTCTTTCTGTTTGATATCCTCATGTCAACAAGCACCTTGCTGTCCAGGATGTTTGTCAAAGTGCAGAAACTATTGTCTCTTGTTTTTCCTTGATTTGTTTATATTTTGCTGATCAATACAACCTACTTGTATGAATTAAAAGCACATAAATTATTTCCAAACATGTATGGTCACATACAGATTCCCTCACAAGGTGCATTTCCAGTATATATGTCATTTAATACGTTGATTTCCCCTTTTATTATCATTGCTCTCTGGATCATTCTTGCCCATGTATCTTAGTCTGTTTGGACTGCTATAAAAAATATCTTAGGCTGGGTAACTTTTCAACAACAGATATATATTATGCATGGTTCTGGAGGCTGGGAAGTCCAAGACCAAGGCACCAGCTGATTTGGTGCCTGGTGAGGGCTCGTTCCTCATGATAGCACTTTCTACGTGTCTTCACATGGCAGAGAAGATGAACAAGCTCGCTCAGACTCTTCTGTAAGGGCGCCAGTCCCATTTGCGAGGACTCCACCCTCATGACCTAGTCACCTCTCAGAGGCCCCACCTCTAAATACCAACACATCAGGGGTTAGATTTCAACATGTGAATTTTAGAGGGACACAAATATTCAGACCATAGTGCCATCCTGTGTAAGGGGAATCTGCTCTGCCCTGTCTGTTGGGGTAGGGGGTGGGGGACCATACAGATGAGAGGGGTGTGAGGGCGCACCAGGTGGATGAGGGGCATCTGGGGTGGAGGGGAAGGCAAAAGCACAATCCTGGGGCTGGGAAAGTGCAAGGGGGTTTGGGACCAGTGACCAACCAGGGAGGCTGGAATATGGACTCACGGGACACAAGGCTCAGGCTGCTGAAGGGAGAGCTACTTGTGAAGAAGAGGAAAAGTTAGGGGTTTCCTTTCTGGTACCCCTGTCCAAGGGAGAATGGGACCAATGTAACCAGTCAGCCGGGAGCACTAGAGATGCCCAGAGACAGGAGCGAGAACGAGAGAGCAGGTAGGGCTGCGAGGTCAGGCAGCAGGAGTCGGTGCCTAATCGGATGTGGCGTGGATCCAGGGTGCCTGCCGGGTGTGTGACCTGGGCGGCCACACCGCTGCTGCTCTCAGCCTCCCACCGAAAGCAGCGAGATGGGCTTGCATTGTCTACGTAGTTTTCAGGTTGTCTTGAATGACCCATGTTCTTGAGGCAGAGGGTTATTTTTGAGGGGGTGGGGTGGGGGCAACGAGCCTGAAATATTCTAACAATAGTCTTGATTCTGCATTTCTCTTCATTCCTTTGGCAGCCTGACTATATTGCTGGGGTAGGTGGAGCACAGAGAAATCTCAAAGAGAGGATGGGTCTGTGTAGATATGAGAATGCCGTACCCCCATTGGATCTCCCCTGCTGGGGCTGTGGAAGGACTGAATAGGTGGCCAGCCTGTCCCTGACCTTGGTGGCGTCAGGAATAGCTCAGTTAAGGTCACTGCAGATGGCCGTGTTGGGGGTTAGTGCCCAGCATGCTAAGCCAGCACCTTGTTCCCTATTATCTCAGGAACTCCATTGTTTTAGGCAAGCTGACTTTGTAGCTAGCGCTCATTCACTACAGACAAAGCCTCTGTTAGAAAAAAAATAGACCTCAGAAGCTTCTAGAGAGCTGGGAGAAATTGCAAGCAGAAGTTTCAATTCCAGATCCCCAGGAAAAAATGGAAGATGGGGTTTATCCTTTTGTGAATTGTGAAAAAAAGTGAAATATGAAATAAATCTGCATGGGGAAAGGGGAGTAGGCTGCAGTTATTCTTTATTTCTGCCTAAGGAATATAGTTTAGAGTTAACAATCCAAATTATTCTGACAAAATGTAGATTCCATTTTTTCAACACTCAACAGAATAGCTGATATATATAAAGGAGGAAAGATATTAAACATGGATGTCACAGCTTAAGTTGCTGAAATAGTGTCTTGACTCTGTTTTCTTCAGGTGACTCGATGTCCACCCTTCACTGGCCAATGTGGGGATTGTCTTAACACAGCCCAGGGATGGATTTCCCCATCAGAAAAATAAATCCAGTCTCAATACAATAGCTGAGCAAATTGGTCATTGGAAGTGTTCTGTAACCCAGAGCATGAAAAGAAGTCTTTTAAACCATAGTGCCAAAAACTCTGTTGAGGATTCCAAGCAATTTTAACCTTCTGGCATTTCTCATTAGGAAGAGACAGAAAACCCACATTTAAAAAATATCATGAGTGGCAGATGTCCGGAGGGACCATGGCAGCTCAGGCCATTGGAGTTAGACATCAGAGCTGTGTCACTCGACCAAGGTGGCCCCTCTTCTGCTTTCCCCAGCTACATGTCACGCTGGCTTTGGGTTAGCGAGTCAGGAGCATGAGCCACAAAGCGCCTTCTCCACTGGCTCCTTCAGGGAACTGATCTAGGTGCTGTGAAGTCAGGGGTTGGAGCTATTGAAAACTGCGGGCCCCTGACGCGGTCGAGAGTACATTGATCAAACTGTAATTTGGAGCATCGTTGGCCTGGCACACGGCCAACGTCTCTCCACTCTGTGCAGGAGCTGGAGACTGGGCCAAGATGGCAGCCGAGTGGGGGGAACAATGGTTTTGGGCATTTGTACAGTCACTTCTCTGTCAGGGGCCAGATGATACAAACGTGGCAGAAAGAATAGATGACGTGGAGCTGGAAGGAGCTTCAGAGACCGTTCAGGCGGGGTGAACCGGTGGCTTTATGCGTGAGGGCCGTGCAGTCAGATGGCTGAGACTCAAGTTTTCCATACACAACTCACCAACTCTGTGACCAGCAGCACACGGTTCCTTCACTTCTCTGAGCCTCAGTTTCCTCTGTCATAAGATGAGGTAATAATTTCCACCTGAGAGAAGAGGTTGGCTCGAGATGCCACTTGTAAAGAGCTCAGCACAGTGGCCCACGGTAAATGCCCAGTGAGTGTGTGTTCACATCAGTAGCCCAACACCTTCCTCTCAGGGCTGTGGAAGCCGAGAGCCAGAGCAGGACCGAGAATCCTCCGGAGACACATGTTTTGTCTGACAGATGCCTTGCTTAGGAACACAGCCCTCCCAGCAACAAGCCTTCTGCTTCTGAGCCTCGTCAACAGCAGATGTCAAGCCACAGGCAGAACGCGCTGTAGAGAAGAATCCGTGGCTGGCAGTGTTAGATGGGAGTCGTGGAGTGAGTGACCCAAAGGAACGTGGCAGAATACTGGCCCTGCCAATGCTGTCCTGGACAGTCCACTCACCTTTTGTGAAACAGGGCATCAATCTCCTAGTTCCTTCCCAGGGTTTTTATTTATTTCATCTTTTGGATACGAGGCAGAGGAAATCTACTACTCTGTCCAGATGTATAGGTGGGAGAGAGTGGATGATGGATTGGCTGCTGGGTTCACAGAGATCTTAAAATTCTGCAAAGAGCTGATGCTAATAAAAAAAAAATATTGGTTAGGGATAAATTTAAAGTCCTGTACTTAGGTTCAAAAGTCAATTGCATAACTGCAAGATGAGGGGGCCATGTGGAAAGGGGTCATCAGGTTTGGGGTAGGGAGGAATGACTCTGCCAGCAGAGAAATTCCAAGTTTTATAGTTTAGCAAAAATTTTGAAACTCATTATTGGCTGGAGTTCAGTACAAAGTTGAGTGGGGGGGGGAAAAACTCATTTTTGGTTGCAGGTGAATGTGGACAGCAAATGTGGCTTTTCACTTGCTGAGCTGTATCACAGGTAAGCAAAGATAAGGGAAAGGCTAGGAGGCAAAAGGGGGTGTGTGTCCCCATATGAACCTTTATTAACAGATAGTTTTGTTCTCTTTGGGGAACTCCACTTACATGTTAGAACTTTCATGTGTTACTTTACAATCTTTCCTGGCTTTTCCTCATTTTCCCCCTCTGTGCTTCTGTCTGAATATTTTCTATTGACATGTCTTCAAATTCACTAATCTTCTCTTCTGCTGTGTCTAATCTGCCCTGAAAATCATCTACTGACTTCTTAATTTTAGTTATTATATTTTTGAGTTCTAGAATTTCCATTTAATTCTTTTAAAAAAAATAGAGTCTAATTTTCTGGTGGAATCCTCCACCTTTTAATCTGTTTCCTCCATCTTTTCTTCTGTGTTCTTGAACATTCCTATCATAGCTATTTAAAAAGTCCTTCTTTGCTAATTCCAGGGTCTGGATTACCTGAGGGTCTATTTCTTTTTTTTTTTTTTTTTTTTTTTTTTTTTTTTTTTTTTGTTGAGACAGAGTCTCACTTTGTTGCCCAGGCTAGAGTGAGTGCCGTGGCGTCAGCTTAGCTCACAGCAACCTCAGACTCCTCGGCTTAAGCGATCCTACTGCCTCAGCCTCCCGAGTAGCTGGGACTACAGGCATGCGCCACTATGCCCGGCTAATTTTTTTCTATATAGATTTTTAGTTGTCCATATAATGTCTTTCTATTTTTAGTAGAGACGGGGTCTCGCTCAGGCTGGTCTCGAACTCCTGACCTTGAGCAATCCACCCGCCTCGGCCTCCCAGAGTGCTAGGATTACAGGCGTGAGCCACCGCGCCCGGCCGAGGGTCTATTTCTATAGTCTTTTTTTTTTTTCCTTTTGGATTTTGGTCATTTAGTTCTATTTATCTGTCTATTCTATCATTAGACATGTCTAGAATTTTTAATTCAATGCCAGACGTTATGCATAAAAACGTGAAGAAGCTCTGGATGGGCCCTTTCCTCTGTGGCAGGTAAAGTATGAGCCGGTCACTGTACTCCTGTCGGGACTGAGGTCTGTCCGCTTTTGGCTAACCCCTGCTGGAAGGTCATAGCCCTCTAGGTGCTTCCCCTGAGCCCGGGGTGTTCACCAGGGCCACTCCTTTCTGGCAGGTCCTGGACTTTAATTCTTATTGCTGTCACTTCCCAAGATGGCTGGAAACTCCTCTTGGTTTTTCAAAGGCTTCCTTCCCAGTTAGCTTCTTAGTCTCCTCCTGCCCTGTGTAGTTTCAGAACTTGACAAATGGTTAACGGGGGAAAGTGGGAGCATGTTGCGCTAACTTCCCTGCCCCACCTTTTCAGAGGACTCCTAGCCCGCAAATCCCTAATTTTTGTCCCTCCATTCCTGTGAGACTGCCTGAAGCTCTGCTCGTTCCTCTGTTCCTTTGCGGCAGCCACCGGCCTGGGTCCTCTGCCAGATTCTCAGCCTCTGGCTTCACATCCAGAATTAGCAAATTCCTTGCAGGGACACGTGGCAGCAGAGTGTCAGCTCACCTCCAGCCACTTGCCCTTCTCTGAGATTTTTGTCCCCTTACGTCCTGGTTGCCTCAGCAGCTCTCCAGTGCCTTTGTACAGGAGGGTTTTGTATTCAATCCCAGCTTTCCTTGCTGGTCTCCATGAGAGCCATGGTCTGCCACAAGCCACTCCACTGGACGAGAGAGACACATCAGTTTTCCTGTTGGTGGTAGGGATCCTATTTTTTTGCTAAGGCAAGGGGCAAACATACAAAGTGTGCTGATGTCACAGGTGGGAGGCCTAACAAAAAGGGCTGCTTTTCCCAGGTAAATATAGTGACAAACCTCTCTCTCTCCCATACAGACTCTGATTTTATTCCAGAAGGCAAATGGCCCGACTGGGAGGGAATAGTCCCACGGAATTCTGGTCGCTGTGGTCACATGGGGCCAGTGGTGCCCATCTAGGGAGAGATAACAGGGTGGTGCAGCGAATGGAAAGCCAGCCCAGGAGGTGCTACAATAGTGGGGGACCCTCACTGAATGCCTGCTACATTCCTTCATGTGTTTTAAGACATCTAAACCTCACAATAGACCCACTCAGCAGGGGTTATTCCTATTAATCGTATGACCAGTGTACATGTGCAGAGGTCACGGGCGGAGCCGTGCTGAGTACAGGCAGCCTGATTCCAGAACTCAGCCTCGGCACCACGCCGCCATGCCAGCTGGTACCAGATGTGAGGATGGTTAGCCGGACAAAGAGGGAAGAGCTCTGGGGAGGGTGAGGCTGATCATTTCTTTACCAAAGGGAAAGAGGAATCTGAATCAGGCCCAGGATAAAGGAAGATCAGTTAGAACTGTCTGGAGCTGGACCAGGTGTCTTGCCTTTGGTGTCAGGGAGGGAATGAGCTCCCTGCTCCTGGAGGGTCTAAGAGGCTGGATGAATGTGGACAGCAGAAGTGTGCGGAGGTGGAGAATCTTAGCATGGCTCCTATAAGAATTGCATGTGAGGACCCACATAGCCTCACTCTCCTCCTCACTCCCCAAGCTCCAGCCATACCAGTGTTTCTGTTTCTGGAAGAGGCCAAGTGTTTTCTCGCTCCAAGGCCTTTGCCCAAGTTGTGGCTGCTTGTTCACCTGGCTAGCTAGCTCCTGCTCATCCATTAGCTGCAGCTGAAGTGTCACCTCCTCCACGAAGTCTTCCCTGACCACCTCATCCCAAGTAGCTCTTCCCTAATTAATCTCAGTCTTATCTCCATGTTTGTTTCTCTTGTGGCACGAACTCCAACCTGGGATTATCTTCTTTGTCTCACTGTCTTTTGTTTGTAGAAAGTGAATTCCGTGGGGGCAGGCCCACGTTTTTTTTTTTTCATTAATGAATCCCTAATTCCTAGCATGGTGTTGCATACTTATTGAATGAGTGAATGAATGACCTTGACCAAATTACCATGGGTTTCAGTTTTCTAATCTGTCAAATGAGGAGAAGCCATAGGGGAAATTTGGTTAGCCCAGTGGTTCTTAAACTTGAGCGTGCATGCGAATCACCTGGAGGGCTTCCAAAGCAGATTGCCGGCCCCTCCCTCAGAGTTTCTGATTGAGTACATTTGGAGGCGGCCAGAAATTTTGCATTTCTAACGAGTTTCCAGGTCATTTTGATGCAGCTGGTCTGGGGGCCACACTTTGAGAACCACCGGCTTAGACCATCTCCAGGTGTGCTCAGGCACACAGCTCTAATTTTCCAATAATTGACATAATGAATATGAAAGTAATGCACTTATAAAAGCTGTATATATAAATGCAAGAGATGTTTTGAAACATAACTTTACCTTCAAAAAGAAAAGGGCTGGGGGGAGTGGTGGAAGGAAAGGAAAGAAAAAACCCTGCTCTAAATCAGGAGGGATTAACACCCACTGGCGGGGTTTGTAATGGCAAAAGGTCAGTTCAATGGAAGTGCCTGCGACCAGGGCGAGGGGCTGAGCCGGTCTCTGGGAACAATGCTTGAAAATGAAGCGGTGGCTGCAGCCGGGAGGTTTGGAGAGCGCTTCCCGCCAGCTCAGCATTTACTCTCTGCCTTGGAGGGTAAAACCAGAGAATCACAATTAATAAGGGAAGTGTGGAGGCCAAACCAGGAGGAAAACAAAAGAAGAAACACTTGTGACCCTAGAACACCTCATGACTTGGAGTTTTGCCTTCATCCGGCTGGGTGTTTTGTTTGTTAAGCGCTGCTCAGGGTCCACATTCTTTGGAGTTTCCCCTTGGTGGGCTTCAGTTGCTTTCCACGTCTCTGGTGCACACAGCTGTCCACAAACCAACCTGTGTCCTTCCCTCTGTCCTCCCTAAGGACCCTCTGCAAATGGAAGACCTTGGAAGGCTCTAAGGTTCCTGCCATGAAAGGTTTTAGGTAGCTGCCCATTTTCTCTCTGAAGGTCTCAATTTTTCTAGTGCTTTCTAGGTTCTGTTTATACCCAAGAGGAAGCAGCAGTTACAGGGAGTGTCTTAGCTCAGTTAACTTGAGGATATTTTGATACAGGGCATGTTTACAAAGGTGTGGGCAGGTCTTGGGGAGGACTCAGGCTAGTAGCACCACCAGGCTTCAGGGGTGAGAGGAGGGAGCCAGTCTTGGGACCCAGAGCTGAGGGTCCCTTGGAGGGGGCTGCCTCAACAGGGGCTGTGGCCTCTGAGTTAAGGGATGCAGCCAGCTCATGCCGACCCCTTGGAAGGGAGCTGGAAATTTCATGTCTGGCTTCTCTCCTCCCTCCCTCTGAGCCCTGCGCTGGCCCAGCCCAGCCAGCACCAAAGGAGCCCATTGATGCAGCTCCCTGGGCAGAGAGCAGCGCAGGCACAAGGCCATTGCATTTTGCCAACTGTGTTAGTTTCTCGTGGCTGCCATAATAAATTACCACAAACTGGGTGCCCTAAAACAATAGCAATGCATTGGCTCATAGTTCTGTTGGCCAGAAGTTCAAAATCAAGGTGTTGGCAGGGCCACAGTGCCTCTGGAGGCTCCAGGCATTCCTTGGCGTATGCCTGCACCACTCCAGTCTCCACCTCCGTCTGCAAATCACCTGCTCCTCTGTACCTGTGTGTCTCTCCTACACGTGTCTTGTGTAAAGATGCTTGCGTGGGAGTTATAAGCAGCTAATCCAGGACGATCTCCTTATCTCAAGATCCTTAACTTAATTACATCCAAATGCGGTAACATTCACAGGTTCCAGGATTTGGGGGCCATTGTTCAACCTTCCACACCTGCCCTTTGTTACTGATGTGCTGAGACGGAGCAGAACCCTCTGTCTCCTAAAGGCCTATCGGAACCAGGGCCGCCCCCAGCGCTGCGAGCTCAAGCTCCTATGCCGTCTGCTCTGAAAAGATACTTTCGATCTTTCCGTCGGAAGTAGCACAGAGGGGTGCGCATTTTACTTTGTTTCGAAAAATGATTAACATTATGGCCTGTAGCAAATTCTGTACCTTCTGTGAGCTCTGTTTCACATTTTAAAGATGAGGCAGTGAGATCAAGTGATGTCTACCGTAGTTTCGAACCTCTAGAATCCCATTGTGCTGTACGTCAGGCCAGGGTGAGGTCAATAGCTCTCTCGTGTCTTTGCGCCCGCCACTTCGGGCCGGTGACACACGTGCCAGCGCCGGGAGGTCAGGTCTGAGCCACAGGCACCTTCCCGCTCTCTAGGCTGCCCTGAGGTTTCCTGTGCTGCCTTCTGTGGATCACAAAGAGATGGCCCAAGGAGGACGGTCTGCGTCTGTCACGTGGGACCACGGGCCCACAGCCTGGGTGCCCTCCCAGGGGGTCTGACGTGGCATTTACCCTCAGGCATCCTGGCTTAGCTCAGATTTCCAGCCAAGCGATTCTTGAATCCTTTCATGTGGCAAAGTGTAACAGAGACACCACGACACCTTTTGTAATTGTGTTTTAATTGAAAAGACTTGATTTGATTATGGAAGCCGACACTGTGGTGGAAGGGCTTGTTAAAACATGTATTAAATCGGAAAGATTGCACTGTTTCGCCGTGTAATTATGTAAACAGGCGCATAAACAGAGCCGTTTACAGTCAGCAGGGATGCTTTTATGGTGGCATTGTGGCAAGCTGGCGCCGTTGATCAGTGACAGGTGAATTTATTTTTTTTCAAGGACAAACACAAGTTGGTGCCACCACCCCCCATCAGCCAGGCCAGCTTTGTCATTTTCTCCTTTTGTGTACATTTTTCCTTGAAATCTTTTGTGA
The DNA here is from genome assembly GCF_041146395.1 of Eulemur rufifrons. Classification (NCBI taxonomy): domain Eukaryota; kingdom Metazoa; phylum Chordata; class Mammalia; order Primates; family Lemuridae; genus Eulemur; species Eulemur rufifrons. The sequence goes on along the minus strand of NC_091010.1, from coordinate 59,584,234 downwards.
TTTTAAGTAGTGTTTCTGTGTCCTCAGGTGTGTATGAATTTCCTATCATTGTTAAGGAAAGTATTAATAAAATGTGCCACATGGATAAAATGTTTAGATTTCTCAGCAGCAAAAATGATCCACTTATTTAAAAAAACAAACCCTCGACTCTAGTTTTAAAGTAGGATTGGAATGACCTTAAAAATCCCTGCAGTTTTAATGAAAGTGCCCATTAAATTGACTGAGGATAAAAGAGTAATTTACGTCAAAACCCACGATCTGTGCCTTCCCGAAGGACCTACGATGCTCACCTATCTTTTTTGAACTTCAGAATAAATGAAACATTGATCACTGAAACATTACTTCTTGTCCATCATTTGTTCAACCCTGGCCTCTTACAAGGAAACAGGCCCCACAATCATGATTTCCTCCCAGCCCCAAGAAAATAGGAGCCGCAAATGGTCTAGCAGATTACATGCTTCCAGTGCTTCCGAGGGAAGCATTTACTGAGGGGGAAAATTGTTTTAATCTTATAACAACCAAAGAGGAGAGTTTGTAAAAATACAGAACACCTACACATACACTTGATTTTGTTGCATAGGAACATTTCTTCCCACAGATGTACCTGATGCCTCCATGCGGCTGAGAGATCTTACTGGAGCCCAGGCAGGGGCGGGTGAGCCTGGGGGAGGGAGGGGCTGGGGAGAGAGGGGTGCACAGGAGGGTAGCAAGACCATGGCAGAGGTGGCAAGGAAGCCCAGGGACTGAGGGTGGGCACGTCTGGTACAGGATGAAGGCTCGCCAGCCCCTTCTGGAAACGTGGGACCTGTAGGACACCGTGAGCTTTGCTTTTCCAAGGCCCTACCGTCAAATCCTAGGATGCTAGAGGAGTTAGGTGCCATCTCTGTCCAAGGCAGACTTTAATGACTTCAAGGCAAACCCAGCCTCTGTTCTCCTTCCCGTTGGTCTCCCTGGCAGAACTCAATACAACGGGGCATTTTATGAATTTAGCATTTACAGTACCCCAAAACAGCACCCGAGCATGCAAATACTTCAGGAAATCAGTCCTAGAAATGGCTAGGAGGAGACAACAGGAAAGAGAAACACATGCATCTCCTTTCTGGAGGGAAGAAGGAAGGAAGGGAGGGAAGGAGAGAGGGGAAGGGAAGGGATATAAATACATGCACCGGCCCCTCTCCACAGCGGGGGGGGGGGGGGGGAACCCCAGAGGGCCCTGCAAGAGAGGGGTGAGGGCGGCTGGTGGGGGGGCTTCACACCTTGCTCCTGGTACTTAGGGGTCTGAATCTTTTACCAAGGGGCCAAACAATGGCTTACTTGTGTCATTTCCAAAAAGGCGTGGTGGTAGGGGGGATTTTAAACACAGATGTCCAGATTTGGAGGAGGAAATCACAAGTGGTCTGCTTGTATGAAACAGATTATGAATGAACCCGGGCAGCACAGTGGAAGGAAGGGAGGGAAGACTTGGTATTCGCACCCTTCATCGAGCTCACATCCTTTGTCCCTTTTAAGAGAATGTATTTTGCACAAAGATGTGCCTCATTCAAAAGAGAAACAGCTGGTTTCTGGAAACACAGTTCACGCTCCGATCATTTCCATGAGACACAGAAGACATCGCCCAGGAAGGGCTGGTCTGTGGTGAGGAGAGGGCATCTCCCGGGAATAAAAGGCCCACGCGGAACCTCCAGGCGGTGGGTATTTTCCTGGAACGTGTGGTTTAGAGAGGAGGGTGATCACACTGTTGGGGGTTGTTTTGGGCTTCGTGAGAAAGCCCCGGTTCAGTGGGCGCAGGTGCGTGCTGGATGCCAGCACAGCGAGGTGTACTTGGCCTTGGCCTGTGGGATCTTCTTTGTCCCCAGCCGTCTCTTTCCTGTGCAAGTGTATTTGTGTGTGTGTGAGTGTGTGTGTGTGTGTGTGTGTGTGTGTACACCTCATCGCGCCCATCTCAGCTCCGTGTGGTGAGGCTGCAGTGACAAACATCCCCCCTCAGGTCGCTTGATTTCTGGCCATGCTTGACTTCCTGCCCTTGTTATGTGGTGGTTGCCAGTGTGCTGTGGCTCTGCCCCATGTGTGTCCTTCATTCTGGGACCCAGACTGAAGGGGTAGCCCGTGTTGGGGACATGACAAGGGAGAAGGGCCACAGAGCTGGTGGACCCACGGAACGGCTGTTCAGACTTCTGCTCAGACTGGGCAGATCTCGTCCGCTCACGTCCAGCGGAGCCTGACAGTGGGCGGGGAAGGGTGTTCCTGCCCTGGGAAGGCGCTGCCTGTCCTTCTAGCCTCTCCCGGGGAGGGGCGAGCCAGCCGGGAGGGGGACAGCCTGTCTCCAGTGATCAGCCACTCATGCTAAGCCGTCCCCTTCTTGGGGCCTGGTGGACTTCCCTGGATTCCTGGGTGGGTCCTTGCACCCTCTGGGGCTCTCCCACCCGCCGCCTTGTCTTTTCTGTTCCTGTTGTTATTGCTCTAGTTACGAAAGTAACACATTTTCACTGTAATGTCTTTCAGCCAAAGTGAAAGTCACCCTTTGTCATCCCCGCTAAGAACTTTCCATCCCAGAAGCGATCACTGTGACCTGCTGAGGGTGGACCATTTCAATATTTCCACACTCCTGGAACCACATGCAGTGCATGTGTGTATATAAGATCTTAAGGAAATGGGATCTTCCTATCTGTGTACACACTGTTTTGTGACCACATCTTGTGCTCGGCCGTGCGTCACAGACGTGTCCACGTGGTGCTGGCTCGGTCTTTCCACGAGTGCACGGTATCCCATGGGCGTCCCGCGCTGACTTGGTGCCCTACTCCTGGACATTTAGTTTGTTTCCCGTTTTTTCCTATGACAACAATGCCGCAGAGAACATTCTGTGTGCACATGTAAGGGTAGTTTTGTAAGCTGGATTCCTGGAAGTGGAATTGCTGGGTGAGTACATGTTACATTTCGCTGGGTGCTGCCAGATCGTTCTCCCGAAACAGTCGATGTCCTCCCCAAGGTGGCTTTCGTGCCTTTTTCTGTTCTACTCAGCCCACACGTTTTTTTAAACTTGACATTTTGAAATAATTTTAAGCTCACATAGAAGTTGCAAACATGGTACAACCAGTGGTGGTACACATTTTGTTCACAGAAAGTGGGATAGTCAGTGTACCCTTCACCCAGTGTCCCCCAAAGGCAGCTTCTTACATCAGCACAGCGCAAAGGTGTCAGCCAGGAACTTGGCTTTGGTGCAATGCTATTAACTAAACCTTATTGGGATTTTGCTGGTTTTTATATGCACTCTTTTTTTTTCTTTTGGAGAAGAGTTCTATGATACTTTACCCCATGTATAAATTTGCCACCAAGCTTTTAAACTTAAAACATATTGTTTATAAGAAATACACTTTTTTCTCTGTGCAATTGATTTTGTGGTTGTTGGATCCCACTTCTGACCTATTGTGATGGTAGAAATGCTTGGCGCTTGATCCAGTGCAAGACAGGCTGTCTGATTTTTTCGTGTGGGGTGACCAGCTGCTAGCAATTCCCGTTCTCTAACTTTCCTTTGAGCACCCTCAAGATGGGGGCTCTAACACCCGGGACAATCTCTCGACCTTGACAAGTATCAGGTTTCTGCTGCTGGTTAAAATGAAAACCCCAAAGTGAGCTTTCGGTTTGCAGCATGGTTGATTGTTTACACCTGAAAAACCTCCCATGGGCGTGCCGTGAAAACTTCATAGGAAATGAATCTTTGAGGAGTAAAACGCACTATCTCTTTTTATTTAAAAAAGGAAGAAAATTAACGTGAGTGCCTGTGCTTCCTATGTATTTATACTGAGTCCATCCACTTAGAATCAAGCCATTATGAGTACATTTGTTCTTGATGAAAGCAACCCAGCATTAGACTGGAAATGGGATGTGTTGAAATCAATTTAGTGTCAACCACATCAAACCTTGCTAAAATTGTAGGTTTTACAAAACTTTAAAACATGGCTTGTTTATTTGGTAGAATTTAACTGTGATTCATATCCTTCTGCGACAGACAGAAAGACAGAGAGTCAGAGCAAACTGCAGGCGGGCTGAGTTCCTGGCAAGGAAATGTGATTTTTGAAGCACCTCTGCTCTGCCGCCTCCTGCTTCTCTCGCTCCTGGTTGCAGGTCTGGTGCATTAGAAGGGAAATGAGAATTTTTCAAGGCTGCATCGTTAGATGACTTTCTCGCTGTTTGCGTTCAGACAGGGTCTTCATGAGGGCGTGCCTTTGAATGGAGAGAGTATCGGTGCAGAAGTGAGACCTACCAGGTGAAGGGCATCCCTGAGCCTGGGGCAGGCTGGGCTGTGGGGCGAGGTGCCAAGCACCCTGTAAATTACCCCATTTCCTCCAGCCACGAATCCACCCTGGAAGCAGAGTGCAAAGCAACCTTGAGTTTCTTGGTATTGGCTGGCATTCAAATGAGAAAAGGAGAGAATGAGAAATGTGTGGGGACACCCAGTGGGCGCCGCAGGTGCTGTTGCAAAGCTGGGAGGTGCTGGGCAGCTCGTGGGTCCCTCTCCGCTGAAGGCTGCCTCGGTTCCCATGGTGGGTGCCAGGGTTCCTCGCTCGGCTGAGACCTCTGCACTCAGGACACAGCGGGATCTAGGAGCTGGGAGGACTGGAGAACCCCCCAACCTACTCATCTCATGATGGCAGCCTGTGACTTGGGCCAGCTCCTCACCGTGTCTCTGTGAGCTACCCCAGGGGGAAGCAGACTTGGGGTTGGGGGCCTCAGCTCTCAGAGCTGGGGGTGAGTAGGTGGAAAGGCTGGGGCCACCACGGGAAGGTTTGTTTCTCTCCAAGGCCAGCCTGTTGCTCAGGGAATGAACTTGGCTGGTACTGAAGCCAGACCCACCCAGAGCCTCCACCTGGAAGCCCGTCTCAGCAAGGATGCTGTTGCCCACAGTGTCTTGTCGTTCACCTTCTGGAGAAGTGGGGCTCCAGTTCATCCTTTTCCATTGTGGGCCTTAGGAAGAAGAGGTGGAACAAGTACAGGAGGAAGTGGGCTTTCTCATGGTTACCCTGGAGAAAACCAAACCAAACTGCAACAAGAACCCTTCATCCACCCACTTATCCATTCACCCACTAGAATATAAGCACCACATGGGGAGATTTTTGTCTATTCTAGTCACTGCTATATTTCTAGCACCAGGGACAATGCCTGAGCCATAGTAAGTTCTCACTAAATCTTTGTGAATGAAGGGGAGTGAGTTACTCACTGAGCTCCTGCTCCATGTCAGGCACCTGGGGACAGTCATGCAAACTCGCTCTTGAGGAGAGATGGCCCAGCAATGGTCATCACTGCAGGTGAGCTGCCGGGCAGGTGTGGGATTTCCATGTTTTGAGATTTTCAAAAGCTAAGAGGGTTAATATCTTCCCTATTAGGAGCTTCTAATAGTTCCCTTTAAATTGGATCAGGTAGTATAAGAACAGAGGAACAAGGTCACCCAGTAGGAGGTGGGAAGCCAGACTGTGAACCCGTGTCTCCTGCCTCCAGATGCAATGTTTCATCTACGAGCTGGGCCCCAGAGAAGCTGTCTAGTAGATGTAACGACAGAAGCCCCTGCTTTCTTGGAAAAGCCCTAAATAGGTTGGAAGGTGGCCAGAGGAAGCTGCAGACTGCTAAGAGCTGTGCCCATGGCTCTGTGAGGGTGGATGAAGACGAGTCAAGGGTCAGAGCTGACCAGTTGTCTAAGAGTCAAATCCATGCTGAGGAGTAGGAGATGCTTTCAAACCTGGGTCATTGAAACAGGTGTCCTGACAGGCTGTGGGAGGGGCGCTGAGGCCCCCAAGGGTGGCATGGGGCTCGGTGAGTGTCAGCAGCGTGGTGTGTGTCTCGCCAGCCAGCCCTGCCTGCTCCTCCCTGCTCACAGCCCAAGCAGAAGAGAATTGTCCGGGATGGTCCAGCTGGGCTGTGTATTGTCGGAAACCCAAGCAGAGAGAAATGACCCTTGCTTCAAGGTCAGTTCATAGGGGGATTAGATTTTATTCCAAAATAATAATTGAAGAAACAATATGGATTTAGCTCCAGTTCAAAGAGGTGGGCCAATTTTGGAGTGGGTTTAAATTTTACTCTTTAGTGTAGCCTGCAATTAAACCAGAACATTGATTTGAATTCAGTTGGGTTTTCAGTTCAACAGTTGAATGGAGTCATAGAGCTGGGTGGGACCCTCTGACCCTCTGGGTCAGTGGCTGTCACATGCTGTGGTTTTGCAGAGTCGGGGCCTGGGGGCCATGGGCAGGGCCATTACCCCCACTCCCCATCCCATTTCTACCTCATCCTAGCGGTCCCTCCACTTTTGTGTGTTTTATGAGTTTTCCACGTAAGATTTTGTCTAAAGATGGTGCTGTGCTACTAAAACTCACACATAGCTGATCTGGGCTTGATCACAGATGAGAAAAGTCGGATTATGAGAGGTTAAGTGAGGGGCATGGCCATGCTAGTGGCCAGTAGGGAGACCAATTTGTCCCAGTTTGCCCAGGTTTTTCCTGGTTTTAAAGCTAAAAGTTTCAAGTCCTGGAACATCTCTTCCACCCCCATCACAGGCAAACCAGGACAGTTGGTCACCTTGCTGACTGTAATCTTAGAGGGCTTCCAGAAGATTGCAGTGGCCTCCTGACCTACCCTTCACATTGCAGGAAGCCCGGTTAGTAGCCTGATGGTGTCAGCCCCCCAACGAACGCCCATGATGGCTCCCCCATGGCATCAGAGCCAAACCCTTCAGCCTGGCTTAGAAGACATCGCTTGACCTGGTCTCAGCCTCTGCTAGGGCCTCCTTCCAAAGTCACCAAACTTGCCCCACATGGAAGCTGCTCAGAAGTTTCCACCACTTGTCTTTGCCCAAACTGTGCCCTCTGCTGGGAGTGTCCTCCTGTGTGGCTCTGGCTAAAGCCTGCTGTCCCTCTAGTCCTCTCGGAAGCCTTCCCCAACGCCAGTCCTTGCAGGGGGTTGATGGAGTTTCTCTCCTTAGTGCTTCAGCCATGTGAGGTGTGTGTCCCTGTAACACTTAATTTCAAGTGATTCATGCATGTCTGTCATTCCCGCTAGGCTCCCGGAGTGAGTGGGAGCACCTAAGTCATAGCACGCATTTGACAAGCAATCTAAGGAACTCAGTGTCTGACCCAACTTAGGCCGTAGCCCTCTGGGGCCAAGGGCGATGGCCTTGGGGAGGCAGCCCTCAGCAAGGCCCTGACAGCCCTGTGCCTCAGCCAGCGAAGTAAGCGGGATTTACACAGACATGTCCTATTGTGCGTCAGTTAGTGTCCCAGGAGCCCCTCTGCTTAGCAGAGGACAAGGGACTTGAGGCCGCTGAGTTCTGGGGCTCCAAAGAGAAAGCTCTAGCTCCCCCTGGTGGCCATAGGGAGTCAGCGCCGTCAGCCCGCTGCTGGGGCCGGGAAATGCGTCCCGCCCGGGTGGGTTTCGCTTCTCCGGGGTTTCCTTGGAGGACCTCACTCAGGAAGACTTCCCAAGGGCAGGAATAATCGTTCAGGGACAATCAAAACGCTGCAACGGAGAATGCCCTAAGTAACTCTGCTGATCATCTTTGGAGAGGGTGGAAAAAAGATGTAGTGTGAGTTTGAAAATGACGGATTGAAAGTTTTTCAGTGTGAAAAGACCTCAAACACCCGAAGATATCACTCTTCCCAAAGCATACAGGCCAATTGCCCTCGGCACAGGACTGTCCTTGGATTGCTGCGTGTTCTCCATCCAAGCAGGAGGTGGGCTGGGTGGAGGGTCTCAGCTCCAGGAGATGCCTCAGGACTGGGCACCAGGCCCCCAAATCTCTGCCTTGTGGCTCAGCGAGGATGCTGCAGAGGCCACAACTGGGCATTTTTCTTTGAGAGTTAAAGGCTTTCGCCCTTTTACATGAAGCTTCTGGAGAAGGGGCAACATGCTAAGCCCCAGCAGCCCTGCACTCCACTCCGTGGTATGATTTTGTTTGCATTAGGACCCCCTCTGTTTGGATGGGGACAGGAGCAGGCCTGGGGTAGGGACGGGTTGGGACCCAGAGACTTGGAGCAGCCAGCCCCAGGGGTGGGGCAGGCAGGAACGGTGTGGAAGACCAGCCCACCCTGCCTTTGCTTTTGCCCTGCAGGGTTTGTCATGGCTCAAAAGCTGAATTTTGGAGCCTTAGTTGAATTCGTGTTTCCCAAATTTTAATCATTCAGGTAATATTATTATTCCTCTAACAACTAACATTAAGTGAATTCTTGTCAAGTACCAGGTACTGTTCAGATGCCTTACAAGTAATATAATTAATTCATGAACTATTATTTTATGTTGTATATAACTTAATCTTCATAACAATGCAACAAAGCAGGCATTATTATAATATTTCCATTTTAGAAATAAGAATTTATTATATAATAATTTATAAATACTATTATTTATTTAATATTTTCCTTTGGATGTCATCCTCTTACTAAGTAACTTTATTTTATTTTTAGAAACTGGGTCTCACTCTGTCATCCATTATTTTAGTGGTTATCCTAGAAATTATAATATTAATTTAATTTATTAAATCTACACCACCTTTACCTTCCTTCTGCACAATATAAGGACCTCAGAACACTTTAATTTCATTCTTCTTCTCTTGATTTACATGCTATTGTTTTGGTGTCTTTTAATTCTGTTTTGTTGTTCTCTAACGCCACGACATTAGCATTGCTGTTTTATGCAGTCAATGTTTATTTAAAATTTGTCCATTTTATTCCTTCTTACATCTTAGATCTTCAAACTTGGATCACTTTCCTTCTGTCTGAAATTTATCCTTTAGAGTTTCCTTTATTGTGGTTTTCTGGTGGGAAATTCTAGTTTTTGTGGGTTTGAAAATGTCTGTATTTCACCTTATTCTTGAAATATCTATTCACTGGACACAGGATGCTAGGTTGACAGTTATTTTTCTCTAAATACATCAGATGTGTCCTACCATTCTTCTAACTTCCGTTCTTGCTGATAAGAAATCAACCAGCGGCCAGTGTAGCTATTGTTCTGTTGAAGGTTATCCGTTTTTTCCTTCTAATTGCATTTGAAATCTTCCCTTTGTCTTTGGCATTCAGCATTTTCACTATGACGTGTCAGTCATAGATTTATTTTTATTTTTCTTGCTTTGGATTTACTGGATTTTAAACCCAGGAGTTTATAGTTCTCATCAGTTCTGGAAGGTTCTCAGCTCTTATCTCTTCTTATATCACCTCTGCTTTATCCACTGTCTTTTCTTTCTAGAGCCTTTCACTCTATATTCTTTGTCTCTTAATCTTCTTTTATATTTTCCAATTCTTGAATTCTTATTCCTTGATAGATAATTTATTCAGATCTATTTTCTACTTACTGATTCTCTTATCCAGGAGATCTTAACCTTAATTATTATATCTTTCAGTTCTGGACATTCTATTTTTTTTTTTTTTAATCTCGGCCTTTCTTTGTAGTTTGTTGTCTCCTGCATCTATTTCCAAACTTGTCTTTTAGGAGCCATAATTGGTTTATTGTCTATGACTGTTAATTACAGAAAAGGAGGGACCTTTCCCCAATTCCTTTTACCAGCACCATCTTTACCCCATGAAGAGGAGAAGAAACACAGGCCTCCACATCAGGTCCCTGGTCCTGCTGCCCTGCTTCCACAGACAACCCTGAAAAGGGTGTCATTTCCTAGGGCAGAATCTCTGCCATGTAGCAAGTTCAAGGTGGGGCTGGGATTCTGGCTTCCTTTGCATATATTCTCACCCATGTCGCTATGATGAGAAGGAAGCACGTGGTTTCAATCCCAGACAGAAAAGCTGAAAAGAGGAGGCGTGCTCCAAAGACTTACTAGGCACCCGGGAGCCTCTGAAGATATGGGAGTGGGCAGGAGCCTTAGGGAACAGGCTTCAGACAACCCACATGACGGAAGAGGAACCTGAATAAGAAAATGACTTTGCCATGCTGGGTAGTTGCAGACCTGGGGCTGGGTTTGGTATGTACAGGCATGTACATGGCATCCTAGAGATCAAAATCATGTATGTAAAATTCATTAGCATGGTGCCTGAGGCCTAAAATTGTTCAAAAAATATTTAGGGCCATCATTATTATTCTTGTTAATATTATTATTACATTCCCAGGAAATCCTGATCTGTTGAGTTAACATTTCCTAGGTGCCAAGATTGTAGGTCTTCTCAAGAGAAGAGGGATACCTTTTCAAGAGAGCAGGAAGAATTTGTGTCTTTTTGCCCAACTAATAGATAAGTTTAGAAACATGTCTGAGACGTGGTATTTACTTAGGAACACCTGGGGTGGGAGCGAAGCCTGTTTGCTGAGACAGAAGATTGTGCAGGCGGGGAGGCCACATGCCTAAGGGAGAGGAAAGGTGAACCCAGGGGATGCTGGTGGGGGCTGGAGGTGGGAGGTAGTGAATAGGAGATGCCAACCTTTTCTTAACAATTTTGTTACATCTTGGGGGAACACGGGAGCTGAAGAGGGCCCTATGATGACAACCTGAATTGGGTAAAATTTAAGGATAAGGAATTACTAATTAGTAATAAGGTGGAATACTTAAGTGTATGAAATGAATAATATGTAGCTAAAAAATAATGATATAGCATTAGGCATTTGAGACATGTGGACTCCAAGCAATTAACCTCTATTCTTCTTCTGAATTGCAGTTGCACTAATTGGCTCCTTTACTCTGACGGGGCGATATTAACCTTTCTGCTTTTCTCTAAAGGAGCGAGTATGTTGGGGAGATGTGCTGCTCCGGTTTGGAGGAAAGGTATTTTTCCTGAATAATAACCTATTTGCAATTTTTCTCCAAAATTGTTGCATTAAAAAGGTGCTGTCAGATTTTCTTGATAAAGCTCCATCCATGGAAAAGATGATTTAAACACAACTGACCTCAATCTGGAGCAGCTGAGAGAAACAGCGTATCTGGGCTATTCAAGCGTCAGATGTCCGTGTCTTAGCTTCTCATTCGCTCAAGCCACACACACTTGCGAGGGCCTGCATGTGCCAGGCCCTGTCCTGGGTGCAGGGGACACAGCACAAGCAAGACAGTCTCCTGCTCTTGTGGAGCTTTTATCATAACTTAGCGAGGGAAGAACATCAAAGACAAACACGTAGATATCGAATACAGTCTCAGGGCTGTGAAGAAAAAGGAAAACTGGACCATGAGATAGTGCCTGGGAAGGGAAAGTGCCATTTAAGGCAGGGTGGTCAGGAAGGCTTCTCTGAGGAGGAAACATGTGAGCTGAGATATGAGTGAAGAGAGGGAAAGAGGCTTGTGGCTAGAGGACTGGTATTCCAGGCAGCGGGAACAGCACATGCAAAGGCCCTGGGGCTGGAGTGTCGGGCACAGCAAGCTGGTCAGTGTGAGGCCTGAGTAGGCGGAGGGCAGGGAGAGGAGGAAGACATGAGGTTAGAAGGCTCGTCAGGGACCATACTGTGCAGAGTTTACGGGCCATGGAAGGACCTTGGCTTGGTTTCCAGCGTGCAGTGAAGCCATGGTGGAGTGTGAGCAGGGTGTGGTGGAAACGGCTCACACTGGCTGCTCTGGGGGCAATAGACTGAGGGGAGCAAAGATGACAGTGGCCGTGGAGGTGTAGCCATAAGTGGAAGCAGGACATTAAGAGGGACATCTGGGCATAGATCTGGTGAACCTGATCCATAGTCTGGAGGGAACTTCCGGGGATACAAAGCATGGCCAGAGGTGATGCCCTCCTTACCTAGAAACAGACACCAGGCAGTTCAAACACCCACGTGAACAGAGAGCAGTCATGTCACATTCACTCTGTGACATGTGGATGGTCAACATCATGGATAACGCACCTTTAAAAACTGACCTGGCAATTCCATGCCTGGGAATTTACCCAGAGGAGGTGATCGGACAAGTGCACAGTGACTCACGCTCAATCAAGCCCAGGTCCTCCCACGGCCCACAAAGCTCTGCACAATATGGCCGGATGGCCTTTCTAACCTCGTGTTCCTAGTAGAAAAATTGTAAACAGCCCGAGTGTTCATCAACAGGGGATTATTTAATTAAGTCATGGTACATTCAGGCTTTGGAATAATATCAAAAGGATAATATTTTTAAAAATCATCCAATACAGAGGAGAAAAAGTGAAAGCTACAATTTGTGCTCATCCCTCACCTTCCCAATCCTATTTCCTAATAGAGTTTCTTGAATTCAAGAAACTTTTCTCCTCAGATACAGGCATAATTCATTACATGATATATCTTTGACAGCTGCACCAATACATTATATTAACAGCTGCATAGTATTCCACTGAGTGGATATATCATAATTGACTCAACCTGTTCACTATTAATGGATAGTTTCTCTCATTTGTGTGAGTTTAATCTGTGGCCATATTTTCACAGGTGTAACTTTTGCAATTTAAAACATTAGAAATGATGTGGCATGTATTTATTGTGCAGATATCCACAATATATTATAGAGAGAAAAAAGATCAGGCTACAAAATAGTGCGTGTTGCACGGTCCCGTTGCTGTAAGTTTGCATATCTCTGTGTGTGTATTTATGGAGCGTCTGGAGTGATCACGCTCAGCAAATGCTAACAGGCGCTGTGGATCCCAGCCTGGTGACTGTGGGTGTCTCTTCGTACTGCTTTTCAATATAATTATTTTTAAAAATGAGAACATATATTTTGGAGGAAAACACCAAAACTGTTTTATTTTGGGAGAAGAGTTAGTTGCGAGCCAGTGTTTGCGTTTGGATCTGTACGTTTTAAGTTGAGCCCTTGTTTTCCCTCCAGAATGAGACAGTATTTTGTCCTCCTCCGGTGCTGAGCTCATAAGCGGGGCGATCGTGCACCTGGGCGCAGTTCACCACCCGCACCACGAGAGGGCGGTGTCGCGGACGCTGTGCGCGCGGCCGCCACCCGCCGCTCGCTGGGCTGGAGTTTTGCAGCGCGTGCCCTGGTGGGCTCGGCCAGGGTGGAGATGGGGTGTGTGCGCTTTGGCTTCCAGTTTGCACCGGAACACAGGTATTGTTCCCACCTCTGATTTTGGTGGAGCATCTTAAGATGTACTTTAACGGGCGTGGCGTGGGTGCCGTCGAGGGAGGGATTTGCCTGCAGTCCCCAGCCCCTCGAAGCCCTCCTACCCCTCAGGTGGATGTGGGGGCCAAGGCACTGCTCCCCACATCCACCCCGGACCACGCGGCCTCCTGCCTCCAGGCCCGACCTGATTCGGGGCGTCCAGGGCGCCCCACGCTGAAGCCGGCTTGGAGCTGCGGGAGGTCCCGCTCCACACCCCTCATGACCAGGTGCTCCGCGTCTTACCCCTGCGCTGAATGTTTGCCTGGCCTTCTCTTCCCTCCTTCTCCCTTTTTTTTTTTTTTTTTTTTTTGAAAAACCAAGACATATTCATGATAAAAAGGAGAAATCAGTTGAAAACCAAGTCTCCCCTCCTCCCACCCCAGCCTTCTCCCCTCTTCTCCCCCGAAGGCCACAACTGCTAACAGGTGTTAGAAATGCGATGCGCATACAAACGCAGGTGTGCGTGTTCACGTTCACGCTACACCCTGCACTCGGTTTCTTGCTTGTGTGTACCCGTGGTGTTGGAGGCGTTCCCCGTAGCTTCACAGGGCGCTGCCTGCCTGTGCTTTTTGCCGACTGCAGAATATTCCACTTACGTGGATGTGCCACGGCGTGATGTAACCACCCCGTACTGGGGGACGTTGGGCTTTTCCCAATCTTTTGCTTACTAGGAGCAGTGGGCAGTGAGTATCTTGTATACACAGCTTTAAGCACACTGTCGACTAAATTCTTAGAAGTAGAATTGCTGGTCGGAGGGTAGAGGCACTTTTAGCTTTGCTCTTCATTGCCAAATTGCTCTCCAAAGAAATTTTTAACCCGTCTATGCTCCCACCCAGCATGCATGAGATGCGATTGAAGTTTTTGCCCTTTGCTGTCTCACAGGCCACCTGGTTCTCAATCTTGACTGTGGTCAGAATTACCTAGGGGGCTTTCTAAAAATGCCAATTCCCGGGCCATACTTCATATCCTGGACCAATTACAGTAGAATCTGACCCGTGTGTGTGTGTGTGTGTGTGTGTGAGAGAGAGAGAGAGAGAGAGAGAGGCGCAGGCAAGGGACTGGGCATTGGTGTTTAATACATTTCCCCTAGAGATTCTGATGGACAGGTACAACCACTGAGACAGCTGAAAAATATCTCATTGATATAAATTTATATTTCTTTAATTACAACTGAGAATGAACATGTTTCTGTGAGAACAGTTATTTAGACATTTCTTGGACCATAGACCCCTTTGAGATTCTGACAAAAGCATTGGATCTTTTTTCCAGAAAAATGTGTGCACACAAACATGTGCCTCTATTTAAGTAGTCACAGTCCCCCTGAGAGCTGCTCCTCAGACCTCCCCCGGGGCCCCAAGCCCAGGTTAAGGATGAGCCCTGGGTGGTTCTGGCCCTTTCCCACCAACCTCCACTCCCATCGCATCTCAGGCCTTGGGTGTTCTCCCTGGAGCCCCCCGGACCTGGCCCAGCCCTGGCCCCCACATTGCACCCCCCCCTGCTGAGATCCACTGTATAAGTCTTTTCTCCAGAACCCCTCTGTCACCTGCAGGGTAACCTGAGAGGCCCCATGTGGGGCTTCTCTAATGCCAACCTCACGGGTGAACCTCAAGGTGCTACAAAGATTTGGAGCAAACAGTAGGAAGTTAGATCAGCAAAGGCCCCATGACCTGGGCAAATGAGTTTGGATGTGTCCCAGGGCCACAAGAGATCAAAGCAGAGGAGGATGTTAGGGCACTCTGGCAGGGTCTGGGCAGGGCCATGGGGTCATCCTGCAGTCTGTGGTTGGGGGAAGGAAGGGTAGGGGGAGGGACAGGCTGAATCTCAGGGTATTAAGGCAGGAGGGCAGGAGGGCTCAGTGGGGAAGGGCAGGTCCAATGGGCACCTGCATTCTGGCTGGGTCAACCAGTGGATGGTGGGGGTCATACTCTGGGGACGGAGGGATGACAGTGCTCAGAGGGCAGGTGGACATTTGTGTGTGTGTGTGTGTGTGTGTGTGTGTCTGAGAGAGGGAGAGAGAGAGAGAGAGACCATGAACAGTAGAGTGTGGGTGGATAGCGCAACACAAGTACACACTTCCCAAGGCTGGGGAGAGCGCGAGGTTGTGGGTGGGCACCTGCTGACCCCTGCGTTGAAGAGGAGTCTTAGAGGGAGACCCAAGGAGGCAGGCAGGGGTCTGCATGGGGCGCAGCAGTCCTGGAGCTAAGGACAGAGAGTCAGGCAGGACCGCAGGACCCCTTCTCTGCTGCTCTCTGCCCTGGTGCCGCGCTCTGCCAGTAGCCAGGCCTGCCCCCGGCTCACAGCTCTCTCCGTGTGTGCTGCTGCCACCTCCTCAGCAGGTCTGGGCCTGGGCCATTCATCCTTCCTCCCATAGCAGCATTAGGCTGCATGGTGCCTGGGCAAGACAGCAGTCCCTGCCTGTGTTCTGGCTTCCTCTCTCCCCCTCCCCCTCCCCCTCCCCCTCCCCCGGCTTTGAACATTCTAATGGTGGCAGGGGTCGGATGGGGGAGGAGAGGAAATGAAGGGATCAAAGCCAGCTCAGAGGTGGGGCACGATGAGGGTTCAGGACACCCCTCCCCGAAGCCGGGAAAACGTTTCCTCTCGAATCCAGGCTCCAGGGCCTTCTATTGGTCCTCAGTTGGTTAGGAGTATCTGGGTCGGGACTACTAGGCACTCATCTTGAGTCAGTGTGAGCAAAGGGGGACTTGTGTCATCCTGGACTTTGCAGGAAGAGGACACAGTGTCTACCCAGTGATTTTGTTGAAACACACACCGTGAGTCCACAGCCCAGCTTAAGACATGGAATATTGTCGACACCTGTGAATGTGCCCGTGTAGCCTTGGCGATCCCCTCCCCCACTATTCTGAATAGCGTGTTATTTAGTCCTTTGTTTTTGAAAAATACTTGATGGCATATGTGTGAGCCTTACCTGAACACTCTGCTTAGTTTTGCTGGGTTTGAGCTTTTTGAGAGTGGTGTCGCGTAGTGTGTATTCTTCTGTGACTTGCTTTCCTTTTGCTGCACTTCACACCCCCTGTTGCTGTGTGTACCTGTAGCTCATTCCTTTGCAACCATAGATACTGTTCCACTGGGTGACTGTGCCACAGTTTAGTAATTCATTCTCTAGTCAAAGGACATCTTGTTTTATTTCTTCTGGATTTTGGCTGTTTTGAAAAGTGCTGCTATGAGCTTTCTTGTACGTGCCGCCTGGCAGACAGGCGCGAGGTTGCACTAACAGTGGAATTGCTATGCCAAAGGTCACATGTGTTCAGCTTTTCGGAGACTGCCAACTTTCTCTCCAAAACGGCTGAATTAGTTACCGTCTTACCAGTTCTGCATAACGATCCCTAGTCCTCACCCATGTCTTCCCCAGCCCTTGCGATTGTCACCTTCCTTAATTTTTGCCCATCGAGTGGGTACAAAATTAGATCTTCTTATGTTCTCACTATGCATTTTCCAGGTCACAGCTGAGATGGAGCCTCTCTACAAATGTCTCTTCGCCCTTCCTGTGGCCTCTTTTGTGAAGTGCCAGGCCACTGTTTTTCCTCTTTTTTTTTTTAAATTGTGTTCTTTTTAAGATTGATTTGTAGGGGAGTTTTTATTCACCCTGGATACAAGCCCTTTGTCAGTTATAGGTGTAAGAAATATCATCTCCCGGTTTGGCACTTCCTTTTTACTATCTTGATGGTGTCTTTTGATGCACGTTATGTTTTTCATTTGAACATCGTAGAATGCATCACTCTTCTCTTTTATGGGTTGCATGTTTGGAGAAATCCTTTCTTTGTTGAGTCACATTCAGCAAGTGGCCCTCAGGAACCCCGAGCAGATGCAGCACAGGCGGCTTAGGACCACCAGGAAAGGCAGAGCCCACAGCGGCCCTGGGGGTGCTGGCGTGGCTGACAGCTGGGAGATTCATTAAAACCAGAGTGAGGCAGAGAATGATGGGAGAGAGGCTGAGTGCTTTGAATTTGATCCTTTTAGCAACAATTAAGCAATCACAGCGGACAGGGCAGAGGAAGAGACTTCCTGAGAGCGGGAGACAGGCTGCAGGAGAGGACGCCCTTGGCCTAACCTTGGACCCGCTGCCGCCACACTCCAGTGCTGCCCCCGCCTCCCCCTCTCCCTCCTCCTCCCCTTTGGCCTTTATTGAGACACGTCATTGAGAGGCGCTTCCCCTGGCAAGAGTAAACTGCGGAGACCCAGGAGAGCATCCGAGCATGTGCAGTGCAAACTCTCTCGGGGCTGACCAAGTGGCATTAATAATAACAATGGTGAGAACCATTGAAGGGCTCACTGAGGCACTGACTGGGCAGTGGACAGGGTGGCCACAGGGGAGCCCAGAGCCAGGGTTCTTATCAGGACTCAAAGAGTCAGTGGATTGGAAGTCCTTGGATAGGAAGACGTTTATGTCCTTATTTTCATGAATCTCTGGCTGAAATTTAGCATTTCCTTCAATTACAAATGTAGGCCACAAACTTGTGTTAGCAATGCCTGTCACTCGTCACCCCTAGAAATCACAGGTGTTTTTACATCACATTACTTTTGTTGTAGCTATTTTGAAATATCTACTTCAAAATTACAGTTGTTATATGCTTGTACTAGATCTTTGTTATTTAATGTACTAATGAAGAAACACATATCACAATTTGAAAACATATTTGATAATCATATTGACAAATAGATACCTTGGTATTTCTGTGTGGTTTATCTTATGTACTTAAAAACATCATTCTGAGGAGTATCCACTGATTTCCTCAGATGATCGAAGGGTCCATGAATCGAGGAAGGTTGAAAGTCGGACCCTGGGTGAGGACCCTTCTCCCTCAGGGAAGCCGCTAAATCTTGTGTTCTTGGACAAGCCCAGAGTGTGGCGGGAGTGGAGGAGACAAGTCTGCGATGGTGCTTTGCAGATGTCCAAGGAATTACCGCTGTTCTAGCCGTCCTGTGCTGGGCGGTCTCCGTGGATGACGTGGATCCCTCCGCTCTGGGTGAGAAGGAGTCGGTGCTGAAACAGCTTGCCCTGGTCTGAGTAGTGGTCTCAAACTTAAGGCCTGCCTGGGTGTCTGCCTTCTCTCAGCAGGTCTAAGCCCCATGGGGGCAGGCCAGCACCTGTCCATGTTGTGGGGGAACGGGCTGCAGCAGCCCCCCAGTGGGTGGTGCTGAGGGCCCACCTGGAGAGGGTGGGCATCGGGGGTGCTATGGGAATGTGATGCTCAAAGCCCTTCGGATCCCATCTTTCCTTGCTGGCTCCTCTTCCCTGGCCACATGGCTCCTCCCCTGTGTCCCACCCACGTTGGGCTCTGCGCCATTCTCCAACATGCCCCGCATTACCCGATTTCTGGAAGTTCGCTCACCCTCTCCCATCTGCCAGGATAGACAAAGTAAAGCTTTGGGAACCGCGACCCCAGGGTCTGTTGTGGGCTGGGTTGCAACTCTGACCCAGGGTGACTTTACCCGGGCACCGGGCCTTTCCAGTCTCGGGCAGGGGAGCAGGAACGTGGTGACCAGGTACTGAGTTTCACCTGCCCCCGTGTCTCACTGGGCAGGAGCCACGTGGCCACATCTGAGTCCAGAGGAGCAGGGATGTGGTTCTCTATGAGGGAGGGACCCCCGCCCCGAGGCGCCCCGCCCTCACCTTCCCATCCCTGTCAGGGAAATGCCATCCTCCCTGGGGACTCAGCTGCTGCCCTGCCTTGCCCTGGTCTCCGGTGGGGCTTTGTCTCCCCTCCCCTGGACTCTCGTGTTTTTGAAACCACGTGCCATGCGTGATGGTGGTTGGTTTGAGAACCGATGAAGGACGTTTTGTTGCTTCACTTGAAAGGAGTTCACTGACTTGCACCAGAATGAAGTGTCTTTGTGACCCAAGGGCAGATGGACCCTCTCATTCTGCCATGGGCTTCCTGACGAAGCCCAGGCCTGAGTTATGGGACTTATGGGGCAAGAAAGACGAATCTCTTGTCCGTGTGTCAACAGGACCACACAAAGCTGCAGTCAGAACTGTGTTCTTAAGGGCGCTGAACCTGCTCTGAACTTCCTCCTTGGAACCTCCTATGCGAGGTCTGCTGTTAGAGCGCCACCTCGAGGCTGCAGTGGGAGTAGTCAGTGCCCAGTCTTCCTTTTGCGAATTTATTGTGAAAAATTCAGTGCATTTGGTGGGGGTGGGGGTGGGGTGGGGGTGGACAGGGGAACCTGCTAGCCATCAGCAAAAGCATGTGCATATTTAAAGGTTCTGTTGTTCTTGGGGGTAGTGTCAGGGGCATGCTCTTCCCTTTCCCAGCCTGCTGTGGCCCACTGAGGCACACCCCATAATGTTTTGAAGCTGGCTCGTAGCAGCTCCCAGGAGCCAGTTGTTAAATTTGCAGGAATTTTGTGAGCCAGTTGTTAAGCACAGCCATTATTAAAAGTTAAATGATAGAATATTACAATTGAATAAATTATACTGAAACCAAAGTTAATAACAAAAACTCAGCACTTTCTAATTATCTTTGTGCATTTGACTGTTATCCATGCACTTGAGGTTGTTAATGTCTATTGTAGCTCTGCGAAGGGAAATGCTACGTAATGGTGTGTATCTCTTTCCAACTCCGTATTTGTTGGTAGCTTAAAGTCGGCTGCTGTGTTGGGAATATGGGCACCACGGAAATCTGCAAATATCCCTGTGTGGTCTGGGCACGAGGGCTCCTGAGCCATGGGCAAGGGTGCAGGGAACCGGGTGCAAGGGTGGAGGGAAGGAGGAGGGAGAGGCCAGCAGCTGCTCTGTGGCTCTGGCCACCGGAGGATTCCTAATGTTTGGAAAATGCAGATTTTGCAAAAAACACATGACAATATTTGTTCTAAAAGTTACTGTTTTTAACTAATATTTCTTTTATTATTTCGATTATTTTGGCCACTTGTCAGTGTAGCAGACCGTGCCTGAGCTGCCCATGGACAGTGCCCCAGAGGGCATACGTGGGAAGGACTGCAGTGTAGCCTGGATGTGGGGAGAGCACCCAGCGCCGCTCAGCAGGAATTTAACCCCTGGGTGGTGAGGAGGTGGGGACCAGAGGGAGCCAGTCCCAGCTCCGTGGCCCTCCAGCCTGGTGTCGTCTCTCAGCACTTGGATGTCAGAGAACAGCCCAGTGAGATAAACAGAGTGATGGTCCCCCCAGAGGCTTCCTGAGCTCCTGTTTGTCCTTTGCATTGCTGCCTTGATGCTTTGGGAATAAATCAAATTAAAAGCAAACTTGGACCAAGTCCAAGTTGTCAATATCGCTCGTTCTTGAACCCAGTCCAGGTTCCTAGTACAGACGTTAAGCATTTTCTATGATGCTTTGGATCCCTAAATTATCATACTTGCATCACACTTTTAAAGATATCTATATAAAATAAATGCATTCCTAAATAGTGTTTATGATTCTCACTAAATAAGATTACATTAATTCCATGCAGTACTAGGTTTTAGAGTTTTAAGCATCATGTATGGAGTTAACAATTTTGAAAAAGGAAACTCATATATTTTTAATTGCCTTACGTTATCATACTCTGTGGCATCCATTGATTCAATGGCAAAATACTTCAGGGAAGCGGGAGGTTTCTGCTAGAGTCGTAAATTCATTGCTTGATGTTGACAATGAAATCAGACTTCGTTCTGTCTTCTTGGCAAAACAATAGTCTTTGTTAAGAAATCAAAAGTTTTTCTAAATTCCGGAGCTTCCCTCTAACTATGAAGCATCAGTCCTGGCTGAGTTTGAGTGTAGAGTTTTACTATGAGCCACAGATAGAAAGAATTCCGGATGCAGTGGAAGCAACGGGCCCAGGAGACAGGAAGGCGGAGAAGACATTCCGCCCTGCCTGGGAGAGGTTCGGGGCGATCAGACCAGCGGAAGGAAGTGGCCAAAAGCTGGGGAGAAGCTGGAGAGAAATCCTGAGGCAGAGGGAGGTGTCCAAGTAGACACTGAGACACTGCTGCCAGTTGTCCACCCATGAGACCTGCCTGTGTCCTACAGAAGTCTCAGGAGTGGGGCACCAAGATATTGAGACAGGGAGGGGGGCGAAGTGGCCCATGAGGACAGGGACCTGGGAGCCAGGGGCAGCAGTGCTTGTCTAGGGTAGTGGGGGAACATGAGGGCCAGGATGGGGGCAGTCACTTCAGCAGGGCACAGATGAGTGGGATGTGTCACTCAACTGGAGGTCAGAGAGGACAGCAGGTGGACCTGAAGCCGCTCACCCACCACCACCCTGAGGCCACATTAACTTCACTGTGGCACTCATCTGTCCCCAGTCTAGTCCGTGGTGGAGTCAGCACATAAGAGGGTCTGTCCCAGGCTGAGGACCACAGCAGAAGTCACAGCTGCATGGCCCAGGAGCCCTTCGGAGAAGTTACTGACACAAACTGCCATGGCCAGAGAGGCCTCGGGGGCTGCAGGGTTAGGTTGTCTCAGGGAGAGGCTGGGAACAGATTTGAAATCTCCCTGGTACTTCAGTGCCCTGATGTCCCCAAGTTCTCTCGCCTTCTGGCCTCAGCTTTTCCCTTAACAAGCAAGTGAGGTGGCCCCGGCACCATCCCACCTCCCAAGCACCGAGGGAAGTCAGGGCTCACCGTGCGTTCCTGCGGGGAGAGAAGGAAGGTCCTTCCTCCACCTCCTCTGTCGGTGCCCTGAATGTCCAGTGTCATAGGCCATTAACAGGGACAGACTTGTCCTGAAGACTTGGGGAAAAGGTGAACTGATACAGAACAGGGCAGGAAATAACTTCTTGGTCAAGTTAGATTTCCCGTTTCTAGGAAATGTCTTGGCCATTTCCAGCTATAGAGCCTCCCTCCTCAGGCTGCCCATTGGCTGGCCCCTGCTCCCCTTGGTCCGGGGCTCTGTACCAGTGAAGACTCAGAGTGACAGAGACAGCTGGCTTTGGAGCCCGGCGGGCAGGGTCTCAGACCCCAGGCTCCCCACTCACTGTGTGGCCCTGGCACTAGCCCTCTCTGGCCCTCAGGCCTCAGGTCATGCGTCTATGAAGTGGGCTTGTGAGGCCTCCTTCGCAGGTGTGCGCTGGGGCGATGGCTGACGGGGAGATGGCCGAGGTAAGGGATGTGCACGTTCCTGGCACAGGGGGAGGACTCGTAAATGGCAGCAATTGCTGTTATTGGTTTCTGGCCCAGTCCCTTGGGGGGACCTGTGCTAGGCTTTGGGGAGGACACTGATGAAGAGTGAATCAGCAGAAACAGCCACAGGATATACAGGAGCGAGCAAAGGGGTGCTGGGGTCCCCCAAGGAGCAGCGCAGTTGGGGGTGGCAGTGGGTAGGGAGAAGCCCTGGGCTGTGTCTCAGGGGAGGGGTCAAGGGTCTTACTGGGAAGCTGGCTGGGGCCGGGGTGGCCTGGGGCCCTGAGGGAGGGAGGTGGGAATGGCAGGAGGGCAGCTGGACCCGTGCTGTGGGCAGTGCCACCAACACTAGCAGCAGGATGTGAGGTGGGGCCGGCAGGGGCTGGGGCCCGGCAGGGGCCTCAAGGCTGTCGCGGCTGCAGGGTGGAGTTGGGCGCAGAGTTTTTGGTTCGGCAGATCTGCGATGGGGCCTGAGAATTTGCATTTCTGTTAAGTTCCCAGAGATGTTTATGCTGCTGGTCCGGGGACCACACTTTGAGAACCAGTGACCTGAGTCTCAGTCCAGTATCTCCTGGGATCCTCACAGGGTGCTCTATGGCAAATATTAAAAAAATACGTGCCACAGAGCATGCCTCTCCTCCCCTATGTCACAGCTAATGACACTCACGATCAGAGAGGGTAAGTAACCTGCCCAAGGTGACTGCTGAAGGGTGGTAGAGTCATAACTTGCAATTAGATCTGCTGGCTCAAAGTCTTCCACTCCTTCATGTGATGAAGACCATCATCATCATGATCATCATCACCATCATCACAGACACCGTGAGCTCCCTGTGGGCTGTTTTGCAGCTTTGCCCTTGTCCAGGGCCAAGGATCAGCCAGGGCTTCTTAGCTGTCCGCTGAGTGGAGTCCCGTCTTGGGGCCAGTGAGTGGGAACGACTTTCCTAGGCTGCATTGGCATCCCTTGGCCGAGGCACCCCCAAGAGCTTGGCAGCTTGGCCAGGGCATAAGGAGGAGAATAGCTTGTTTGTTTGCTGTTTATATCAGTAGAGGTGGGGAGGCCACGGGCTGGGGTGAGGTTCAGAGGCGACAAAAGGAGGTGGGACCGGACCCTGGTCATGCTACCTTTCTCTAAACCCCCTGGGTGCAGGGAAGATGATTCTCGCTCTCCAGGCTGGCTCTGAGCGAGGCACAGCTCCCAGACCTCCTGCTCTGTCTGCCTGGGGGTCCTGGAGCAGAGCTGAGGTTTCTGAGAAGGAAAATACTCTCTGTTATTTGTGTATGGGGCTTGGTTTTGTACCACCGTGAGCTGCTCAGCTGACTGAAGACTTCGCTCCTTAGCAGAGCCTCATGCCAGGCCTGAAGTTCATCCTGGGCTCCTCGTGGGGCTGGGGAAATACATGGGCCCAGGCCGGCCTGCTCTCGCCTTGCTGGGACCTCAGTTGGTGTGCAGAGGATGAGGAGTGGGAGAAAGGGGGGCTCAGGGCCGGGGTCGGCAGGAGCAGCTGGAACTGGAGGTGTTTGAGGGAGCCTTGGCCCACCCACGCTTCTAGTCTGGCCAGGGCCTTGGTCCTGGCTGGAGTGAGTCCCTTCCCTGACCAACTGCAGGCCTCCCTAGAACTGAGGTAGTAGGGCCCAGGGACAGCTTCGGCCCTGTTTGCTCTGCTGCCTTCTAGCTGTGATTTCGCCTCTTTGGGTCTCAGTTCTAACACCTGCAAAAGGGCTGTAGCAGATGTCCCCTGAAAGTGCCTTCAGTAGGCGAAGCATGAGGCCAGGGCCTGGCGTGCGGCTCCACATGTACAGGACTGATAGCCCCATGGTCCTGGTCCCCAGGGCAGGTGGGGTGGACTCTGAGGGCCTCTACTTTGCCACCATGTAAGTGTTGGGGCTCTGGGGCTCTGTCCTGGGCCCGCTGCTCTTCTCCTGTGTACAGGCTCCAGGATCGGCTCCTCTGCTCAATGGATTCAGAGTCCCCACCCCCAGCCCCTGCACCCATGGTCCTTGGACCCCTGTGATCCAGCCTCGTCTGGACATCTCCACTTGGACAGCCCAGGGACACCCAAGTCAGCTTGGTGTCCCAAGAGGGAGCCACCGTCGTCCTCATTAGTACCCTGCTCCCGTCCTGTGCTCTCATCTCTGGGAACAGCCTGGCACCCACCCATTTGCCAAGTGCGGCTCCCAGCCCTGCCTGCTCTGCCCTCTCCCACATTATCCATCACCAGGCTCATCAAATGTAGCTCACCTGGGATTGTGAAAGATGGGCAATACGGGGGGAATGTTTAGGTGCAGCTGCCTAGGCTGGAGTTGGCATCAGCATGGGCCCGAAGGGACACCCCCCACTCCTGGGCCTCCCATCTCTGCTTCTGGAACCTGGGGCTCCTTGGGGGCACCGTCGTCCCTTTCTGAGGCAGCCCTCCAGACCTGGGACCTGGGGCCATTATGGTTGACAGGCAAGTCCCCCTTGATTGGGAGGGGAACCTCCCTCCACTGAGAGAGACACTGCCAGCCTCCTCCTTCTCCCCTCTTTCCGTGAACCCCTGGTAAATATACTGGCCGGCTGGGATTTCCCATGATGGGATTTCGCAATTGCCATCCCATCCTTTTGGACCTAGTCATTCCGGAAACGTCCTCACAGGGCCCCTCTGTCCGGCCCTGGAAGTGACTCAGACCCAGGCTTGCCCTGGCTTCTTGCATGGCCGAAAATATTTTAGTGGCTCCTCTTCCTCCCTCAGTTCTCATTTCAGCTCCCGGAGAAGCTTGGCCCCTCCCAGGCCTGTCACTGACCTTGCTGCTGGGCTCAGCCCTGGGTTTCCAGTTTTGGCCTCTGTCCCCAGTGTCCCGTCAGGGCTCCTGTCCTCCCCGCCCCTCTGCTTGGCCTCCCCAGCCAGTGGCTTCCTTGTTTTATTTTGTCTGTGAACGTGTCTCTGTTCAGAGCACATCCGTGGGGCATCCCGACCAGGCCCTCCAGCGGGCAGGATGGGTGGGGCCTTTGGGCCGTGGACATGGGCTGTCTTCAGGTCATCTGCGCCTGGGCAGCCTCTGTCTGCATCTCCACGCGCACGGCTGCTGCACGTCCCCACTCCTGCCCTGTCCCAGGAGCCGCAGCCCGGGGCCTGCACACTGAGGCCCCTTGAACACGCTTGAAAATGCCCCCTCAACCCTGCTTTCTGCGGCCCTCTCTCCCCAGCACACACACAGCCCATGGCAAAAAGTAGTTCTTCCTTTTAAAAATACAAATCTCCCCCCAGAGAGACTCGTGAGCGACCTGACGATGTCCTCAGAAAAGGATTCCAGGCGTTTGAGGATTCTATGGTTTAAGCAAATCAGGGAAGGCTGCTGGGAGGGAGGCTGGGCCCCTGGTTTGGGGGAACAGAGGGCTGCTCCGAGCGGAGCACACAGGAGGAGGCAGGAGGAGAGATCGTGGGGACAGCCAGGCGGCCCCCGGGCCTCCAGGAAAATGGGACCCCTGTGATTCCAGCTGGGATTGGGCGTCTCCCTCTGCCGCCTGCCTCCACCCACCTTGCCTTGGTCACCCTCCCACCCCACCCCCTCCTTGCTGCCTCCTGGGGCCTGCTTCCTGCCGCCCATGTGCCTCCTGGCTCTGAGCCAGCGCCCCAGTCATTCTGCATCCTTCCCTGAGCATCCCACACTCTCGCAAACTCAAGGAGACCATCTGACTGGTCCAGCCGGACGCTGGCCACCCAGGGCCTGGCTGTCAGCCAAGCCTCTGATCTGCCACGTCACAAGCACACAAGGGTGGCCTCTGGCCAGGACCACGGGCCTGTGTTGACGGTTCTGCGGGACACCTTTGAACTTCACCAGGAGCACTCACAGGGGTCCACATAAGCTAAACTCTTGGTAGTTATTCGAGAGCCAGAGGCTCTGCTCTGTTATTGGCGGCTGTGTGACCATGGACAGGTGCCAGCCTCTCTGAGCTCTGGTTTTCTCATCCGCCCTGTGGGATCATATCAAACTTATCAAACCTCACCGGGCTCTTTTGAGGATCAACTGAGGGACAAGGACATGTTGAACACTTGGCCCTGAGGGCACAGTAGAAACAGCGGCACCTCTCTGCTTGTTCGCTTCTCTCTGAATGAGGTGGGGCGGAGGTCTGAGCTCAGCTCTACCCGAGGCAGGGGTATGGCCCAGATGACCTCGGAGCTCTGTGGCCCTCACCGCTTGCAGCTTTCCCCAGAGAGCTGGCCCTAGAGGGAGGCACCTGCGATGGGGGTGGAATGGATATTAAGCCTGAGGAGTGGAGGCCTGCGCTTGTTAGCATGTCTTCCCCAAGCTACACTTTTTAGGGGGAAAAACCCCAATTACTATGAGAACCAAACCTTTGGAGAGGAAAGGGCTTCTGAAGTGTTTTGTTTGTTTCTCTCCCTGTTGTCTTTGGAGCACTGCTGTGTGGATGTCCAGGAGAGCAGATAACTGCATCGATACCTGTTTTTGCTCTAATTTATTGGGCTCTATTGCCTAAACCTAATTAGCACTCACGTCCCGCGAGTAGATGTAGGAGCTCAGCCCGCAGCTGCCCTGGGCCAGGCGCCTGGCAGGGAAGGCGGTGGGGGTGGGGGCCTCATTCCTGTAAAAGTATTAATAATGGCCCGGCAGGGAGACATGGGCCCCCGAGGGCGAGATCCCTGGAATGGGAGACAGCTGGGTGCCTGACTGCCCCTAAGCCTCCACTCCCCCAGCAGGAGGGAGGGTCTGGTGGGAGCAGAAGCAGCAGCGTTTCTTCAGAAATGCCCATGGAGGCCATGCTTTAGGCTTGTTTGATTGCAAGGAAGGGGCCCTCAAGGTCCAGCATGCGGGTCTGCCTGCAGGAAGGTTGGTGGCTGGAGGAAGGGGAGGCCAAGGTGAAGTTGGTCAGGGAGAAGACCCTGGTGATGGCCTGGCCAAGGGACTTACTTCCAAGGACAATGGTGTTGAATGGTCTGATTTTTATGTCTCACTATACTGTGTCAGATGTCACCCCCTCCTTCTCCTCTCACCTGTCCTGGAAGTCTGCTCCCCATGCAGCAGGGGTATTTGAGGCGGGGAAGAGTCACGACGTCCAGTCCTGCAGATCGGGCCAGTGTGGATGGGAGCGCGAGGGCGCGTGCCCACGGGAAGCAGAGGGCAGCACGGAGCGGGCGAGTCCGGGAAAGCAGGGACTTGGAGCTAAAGACAACTCAAAGGAACGAGCTTGCTGGGGATATGGCCTGTGCCAGGGTCACAGTCAGGTGGCTCCAGCAGTCTTTTATTAAAAAAAACAATTAGGACATAATTTACATAACACAAAATCCACCATTTTAAAGTGTACAATTCAGTGGGTTTTGTATATTCACTATGTTGTGCAACCATCACCACCATCTAATTTCAGAACATTCCCATCACCCCAGAGAGAAGCTCCATACCTGTGAGCAGGACCTGCCAACCACGAATCTGCTTTCTGCCTCTGTGGGTTTCTCCTCCGGACATTTCATGTAAATGGGGTCATTTATATGGGGTCTTTTGTGTCTGGCTTCTTTCACTTGGCATAATATTTCCAAGGTGCATCCATGTTATAGCATATATCAGTGTTTTATTCTGTTCTATGGCTAAATAATATTCCGTTGTGTGGCTAGACCTTTGTTTATCTACTCATCCACAGATGGACATTTGGGTTGTATCCACCTGTTGTGAATTGTGCTGCTGTGAACACTTGTGTATAAGTTATTGTGTAAAATTAAGTTTTCAGTTCTCTTGGATATAGTGGAGTCATCTGATAATTCTATGTCTAACTTTTTGAGGAACTGTCAAACGGTTTGCATGGGCTGCTTTTGTGGCCCTGCCTGTGAGATATTAGGGTATCTGTTAGAAGAGGTGGTTACTCACTATGACAGAGGGTGCAGTTAGGGAACATGGAGTGGGGAGAGACTTCACAGAGGCTGGGAGAAATAGCCCAGACTTGAGCCTGAGGCTGCGACTAGATCCCTGGAGCTGGACAATGACAGGAGAAGCAGTGCCTGTTGGGAGAAGCTTGGTGGCCTCTCAGGAAAGCCACGCACTGGGCAGCAGAAACAAAGGGGTCTCCTGCCTGGGATGTTGGGGAAAGCCCTATTGCAGCCTGGACTCTGAGCCAGCTCACTGATAAGTTCACTAACAACCTCTCCTCCCTTGTGGATTTCTACAGACAAATAAAATGATCACTGTGCCCCACCCCAGGCTGTTCCCAGCAGGAATGTGGGGCAGGCCCAACTGGCTGAGGCTGGCGGGGAAGGGAAGGGTGGGGAGCAGAGAAGTGTTGGAGGGTTCCCCAGCCCTCCCCACCAGAGGGGGGACCATCCTCTTCTGTCTCTCCTGCCTTGGGCTGCTGATCCCCTTCCTGGTCCAAGGGGGAGGAGTCAGTGCATCGGCTTTCTTCCTTGTGGTCCTCTCCCCTCTTCCAGCCTCGGTGGCCCAGGGCGTTGTCCTCTGGTTGCCTCTTTGCCATGTCTTCCCAGGGCCAACTTTGCCTCCAGGCTGATCAGGAGAGATGGAGACCCTGGGAAGTGGCTTCATCAGGGCCTGCTAGAACCGTATCGGGCACCCTGGTCCAGCCCTCATGGTCTGCAGCCCTCTGCTCCCGGCCTGGCCCATCTCAGGGTCATGAATTGGGGTGGACTGCAGCTGGTGTTCTCCTCTCCAGTCCCCTGGAGCAGGGGGGACTGTGTCTCCACTCCCCCAACCCTACCAGGATGGGTTTGACTGCAGCCTGATGGATCTTTCTGGAGACACTGGTGGATGCAAACCCAGCAGTTCCCCAAGGGCCCGGCATGTGCCAATGTCAGCTTTTTCCTCTTAAGTCCCTGGCATTTTCTTTAAAGGAAGTACCTTTAACAAAGGGCACTTTTAACAAAAAAATTGTTGGTTTATTAAATTACGAGGCCAGAGTAGGTAAGAGATGATTTGAACCAAAGATACGTGAATGGCATTCCTTGTTCCTGGCAAGAGTGATTTTGAAGAGAAACATGATTAAAAGAACAGCATTCCCATGAGCCAGGCCAAGCTGATTGAATCGTGGGGAGGAAATGACAATCTGGGTTAATGTTTTATGCCATATCCAGGCATTTAAAACCACTGAGGGAGCAATGAACTTTCTGCTGAATGCTCCGAGCAGGGGCAGCCTCGTCTGAGGATGCAGACGGGCAGGAAGCTCCTATCTTACCGCTCGCCAGGTGCTGGGGCCTGGCTGGGGCATCCAGAGGAGCTTTCTGGAGGGAATGAAGTCCCCTAGGAGCACATTTTGTCTCCTCTCCAAGCCAGCAGCCAATTTGCTCCTAGGTAGGATGACAAAATGTCCCTGTTGGCCCAGGACTGAGGGAGTGCCTGGTCTGCAAGAACTTCAGTTTTTCAAGCAGAACAGTCCTGGGCAAACCAGGATGAATTGGTTGTCCTAACTAGAGGCCTGGGACACAGGACTGTCAGTGTCCAAAGTGGAAAAGCCTCAAGCAAAACTGGGCGAGTTGTTGACGCTACCGTGTCTGGGCTGCTACACACAGTCATACCCAGCACTGCAGGTGGACAAAGGTCGTTGTGGGGGCGGATATGGCCACACAGTGAGAGGGAAAGATGGCTGCAGAAGGACCTGGTCACATGAATTATGGTCCATCCATGCACTGCAGTGACAAGCAGCTGCAAAAAGGAACACCGCAGTTCCATAGCAATGGAATGAAGTCCAAGTACCAGGCTGCAAGGACAAAAGCAAAGGTGTGGAACAGCCTATAGGGTGTTCCTGTTGGCCAAAAAATGGAAAGAATTTATGTATGTGCTTGTCTATGACAGGGCAAAACTGGTGACACTGGCTGGGAGAGCTGAGAGGCGTTTTCCCATAACCCCTCCCTCGGGGCGCCGTCTCCACCATCGAGAAAGACCAGCGCTGGGGGTCTCTGCCCCGTTTCTCAGCGTCTAACCCTTGTGTCCTTCCCCACATGTGTTTTTTTTTCTCTTCAGCTTTTAATCTTGAAAGTTTCAAACCTACAGATAAACTATAAGAATAGAACAATAAACATTCACATATCCTCAAAATTTTCCTTCCCCCTCTTTTTTCTTTTTGTAAACATATTTTGTTTTTAATATTATTAGGGACTCCTCGACCTATTTTTAAAATTTAGTGTGTTGTAATAAATTACTGTCATTATTCCCCCCATCTTCTTTCTTTTTGTTCCTGTTGTCCCAAATTTGGCAAGTGACAGCTCCGCCATCTGGCTCCTGGGTCTTTTTAATATTAATATGACCTCTGGTCTTTGACTTGTGTTTACTTTCTGCTACTATAAGGTGTTTCAGGCTTAACTTGTACTTTCCCTACCTCAGTTCTAGAATCAGCTATATCACTAAGGAGCACACGTTCCTTTTAGTGGGGAATGGTATTTAGAAACCACCATCTGGTTGCTGGGTGTGCTTCTTGCCCCTGGAGTGCCATGGCTTCTAGGTCTTTCCGGTGAAAAGGACTTGGTTTTTTTAAACCATGAGTACACACTGATATATCCAATATATATGTTTTTCCTCTCCTTCCTCCATTCTATATTTGTATAGAGTCTCCAAAATCAACACCCTGGTCCCGAACATGAAATATTTGTTCATTTGTTCAATCCCTCACTACACAAAAACATAGTTTCAGAATTACAGCACCAATACTTCTACCCACAGCAAACCCACTAAATTAAGTTCAAGATCTCTTTGCAGTTTTTTATCATTAGAAAATGTCATATTAAAAATATACAGTTAGAGTACTATATCCAAAATTACTTAAATTAATGATTTTCTGTGTGGTTATGCCATATTTTCCACTAATATGATAGACGGTAAGATTTATTAAGGTTTATTTGTTTCCAATTATATCAAATCTAGAGTTTGTGTTTTAACAATCCCTTGGGATTAATTTTATTTTTGAATATATAAACACTCCGAACCAAAACTATCTAAAAAGGTAACTTCATTGATGTCTCACGCTCATCCCTAACCCCCATTTTATTAGCTTTTAGCTTATTGCTTCTGTGTTTCTCTTTGCAAAACTGGGCATAAAATACATAGATGTACATTTCCCCTTTTTTACATAAAATGTAGAATATTCTCTTTATTATAGTCTTTTGTATTTTGCTTGATTTTAAAAAAATATTATATATCCCAGAAATTGCTCCTTGTCAGTTCACAGGGATTTTCTTCATTCATCAGAATTTCATTAAATGGAGGTACCACAGTGTATATTCAACTTGTCTATGAATGACCATTTGTGTTGTTTCCAATATTTTTCAATTACAATTAATCCTACAGTGATAGCCTTTTGCATTGTTTTATATTTGTAGGTGGATTCCTAGATGTGGGGTAGTTGGATCAAAGTGTAAATCCACGTGTAGTGAGGGCTTCATGGGGTAGTCCCAGTGGGTGGGCTTTCTCCCAAGAGGTTAGGAAGGCGTTCACTGCTGCCTTGGCAGCCGTCACACAGGCCTGCTGGAGGCTGGTAGGAGACTCAGCCCTGGCACAGGGTAAATCCTGACATTGACTCACCTGTAGCCTCTAGTCACAGGCTTCCTAGCACAAAGGCCCTGATGAAGGGTGCAGGGAACTGAGAGGCTGGTGGCTGGGCCCCTCCCATAGTTCCCTGTCCTGTCAGCGCCTACCTCTTAGCCATGCTTCTGCTTTCTCCACAAAAGCCTGCTGTGCCCCAGCTTCCAGCCAATGGCTTTCATAATTCATGATTATTTTGGACAAAAATAAAGCTTTAGTCTATGCTGAAGACAGTCTATGCTGTCTTTAAATCTGACTTTCTTAGAAAACCTCAGATGATCTTTTCCAATTGAGTTGAATCTCATAACCCAGAAAAACTCCCAGTCCAGAGCACATTTTGTACACGAGGGAAAGAAAAATGACCTCTTTGTGTCTGCCTGGAGATGGCCTCCAGTTGGGACCGGGGCCAGCTATGTCTTTGCCCAGGGCCAAGGCCCCAAATAGAGGGTCCCCCCAGCCCCACCCTGCTGGGGTGGTTCCACCCAGATTCTGGGAAGCTGGGGCCCTGTGGGCATGGGAAGATTGGACCGTGTCCTACCACACAGACAGATGTGATGTATGCACGGGAAAGAGGGCTACAGGGACCACCACCAAAATGTCAGCGGTGGTGTCTCAGGGGGCGGAGGGGAAGGTAGTGTGTTCACAAGACATTTTCATTTCTTCTTTACATTTATTGTCATTTGTTATTATTTGAAAATGATCATATTTCACTGGTATCTTTTGAAACCATTTTATCTTAAATTACAGCTAAAAGGTCATTTGGCTTCTCTGAGCCCACATGTGCCATGAGATAGAAGAAAAATAGGTCCGTTCAGAAGCAGCAAGTTTCCACCGTGCATGAGTTGAAGTTGAATACTAAGTTAGCGGGGCCACCCCCCCCACTCGACAGCAGGATGTGTCTTTCCATCCCCTCAACTCTGTCCCCATCAGCAACAAAACTTCTTTGTGCATCTACCACGTGCCTGGAGCTGTGCTAGAGGTGACCGTAATGCAGCTACTGTCCTTAAGATGGTGGCAGCTGAGTATCAGGGACAGACAGACACAAGCCACTGCTGAGTGTAAAGAGAGAAATGATTTACCCAGTGCCAGGGCAGAGTCTCCTACCACCCTCCAGCAGGCCTGTGGGGGAAGGGGGAGCTTTGTCTGAGGTAGGGGCGAGGGTGAGAGATCCCCAGGGGACACTTCCTGGAGGAGGGATGCCCAGCTGGGTTTTGAAAGAGCAAGTGGAGGAGAAATATAAAGAAAAAAATACAAATCATTCACAATCTTACTATGCCGAGATTACTACTATTAATATATTAGTGCATTTCCTTCCAGTCTTTTAAATGCATATATAACTATTAGTAGACAGAGGAATAGATAAATAGATGGCATTTGTATTTATCTGAATACATGGCTATGTTACTAGATCATTCAGTTTATAATCAATAGTAGCTGACATTCATTGGTACTTACTATGTGTCAGCTATTGGTCTACACACATGTATTAACTCACTTAATCTTCATAACATACCCATAAAGTACAGTTGTTATCCCCATCTTACAGAGAAAAAACTGAGGTTAAGAAGTGCCCAAAGTCACATAGCAATAAATCAAACCCAGGCCAGTGCTTTTAATCCTGACCTCGACTGTCTCTTTCTTCTTGGTTTCAGCCCGACAGACATTCTGTCTCTTAACGTGGTTCTGCATTTGTCTGACCTCGTCCAGTGTGTGTGGACTTGATGAATCCACGCTGGAGAGCCTCTCTGTCACCCTTTGCTGTTGAAGGGAAGGGGCATTTGGAGGGAGGTCAGGTGACCCTGGTGGAGGCTGTCTGCATGGGTGCACGTGGCATGGCCCTAAGCGAACCATTTCCAGCATCTCGAGTCTGACCCTCAGCCGTGTCACTCAGACCTGGAGGAGTCAGGCCACACGAGGGCTGCTTCCCCCTGGGAGACGCATGCTGTTGCTCAGCCCATGGAACACAGGCACAACCCAGAACCCCAACACGCCGAGTCACACGGAGAACCCAGGAGTCCTCGGGGGGGGGGGGCCCTCCTTCCGCTGGCTGGTCAGGTCCTTTCCCCCACCCCCTGGCTGAGCCGTTAGCAGGCTGAGTGCCAGCATGAGCAGGCCTGATCAGAGTCCCAGGTCTCAAACTGCTTTGCTGATCAGGCTTGAACAAGTTATGGAACCTTTCCTGTGCCTCTGTTTCCTAATCTGTAACATGAGCACAATACTATTACCTATCTCTAAGGTTGCTGGAAGATTAAGTGAATTAACCATAATCCACAATGAGTTACATACTCTGTGGAGAGGGCCTAGAAACATGCCTGGCATCTATAAGTGCTCAACAAATATTAGCTTTGGATATTGGCACACTTTTATACCTGGACTAGCTCAACCTTAATTCATTGGAAGTTGTATTCTCTTGTTTTGTGTCTCCTCTGATACTGTGACCTCCTTCAGGGCAGGGACTGTGTTTTTCCATTGTAATAATATGTACCCTCATGGCCTCGTCCATAATAGACCCTTAATCCATGCTTGTTTTAGTGCACAAATGAGTGAATAGTGAATGAACTGTCACCAGGTAGATCTATAAACTCCTCAAAATGGTTTGCAAAGTCTGAGCACTTATCAGATTCCCAAAGGGGCATGAGACCCCGAACAAGCTGAGAGGTGGCCACAGGCCTTGGGAGATGGGCTAGAATGAGCCCCACTCCACAGGGGCCGTGCCCAGGGAGTGTCCGAGTACCAAGGCAAGCAGCCTCAGGGAAGGGCAGCCAGTCTGAGCTCACTCTTGGGGCCTCAGAAGGCCTTTTGTGGGGACTGACATTTCGTGTCCAAATGTGAAATTCCTTGGCCCCAGCACACAGTTTAATGTGTTTGCTCTAATCAAGTATTTGCTGGAGCTTGTTTGCCTCTGATCTCACAAGCACACCATCCAGTTTATTTTCAGAGCTGCAGTTTGAAGAAACAGTCACATAATTTAGGAACCAAATCAGATGGCAAGAGCCAGAGTAGTGGCTGAGGCAGGGCACAGCTCCCTGTCCTTCCCTGGGAGTGAGAGGCGTCGGTCTCCGGACAGAGTTTAGAAGAAAAGGGAGATAAAATAGAAAAGAATTACAAAGCCTTAAAGGAAACCTGGAAAAGACAAAAGCCTCCCTCTTTACCCCTCCACCTTAGCACAACTGTTTGGTTTTTCCAGTATCTGCCCATACGCAGGCATACTTTCAGTGGTTACAGTCATTATACATGGATACTTTTTCTGCTTTTTTCCTACTACATGTGACATTTCCCATGTTGCTACACTACCTTCATGTTTATGTTTGTAATTTTATTCAATGGTACTCTTGCATCCGTTAACATTTTTTTTAAATATGTAGATAAATTTTAAAATATGTAGATCAATATAATTGTTTTCTTTTGACATAGAAGAAATTTCTAAGAAAAGGATTAACTGGTCAAAGCATTTTAAATGTTCCCATATGATTTTCCAAAATATGAAGCCACTTAGCTTGTGATGGTGCTATCTAGGTGTGTATGAAAGTATAAACACCACCATTTATCTCATCATTAGATATTGTTGTTTTATAGTTTACCCTATTAATACATGCTTAACCATATATGCACACAGAAATTACTGATGAGATTGATCGTTTTTTCATGTGTTTATTTAACTGTCTATTTCTTTTTGGAAATATTTCTGTGTGGCTTGAGTATTCAGCTCTTGAACTTTGAGACTCAAGGACACATGCCCGTATACACATGCACACACACACGTACACAGCTGTTAGATCACATTGATGCAACCTATTTCTTTGTCCAGTGTTCTTCTTATCCTCAAATTTTTTAGTTTCTGAAAACTAGGAACTTAACATTTTTAAGGTTAATATTTTGATTTTTTTTTTCTGTACTTCTTTTGCTCCATACTTTATCAGAACTTTATCAGGATACCAGACAAAATAGAAAATGGACAAAATGACAAACCTTTTTAGGGATGAAGTAAATAATTTCTTTCATTTAACCCTCTTACCTCTGTCCAGATCTTAGCCCTGTCCATACTCATGGCAAGCCAGGGGGTTAGGATGGCATGTTTTACCGCATTTTACAGGTGAAGACTGTCTAGGTACAGGCTTCTGGCTTTTGGTGGAGGAGTTTTGGGCCATCACCTGGCTGTGTAGCCACTGGAGACAAAATTGCATGTAGCCGACCCCTGCTAGGGTGAGGCAGGGAAGATCTGGCTGGTGGACCCACCATATTGCCCAAGAGGGATATTCCCCGTCATCGTGGGTACAAGGCTGGCTCCCTTGGGAAAGTGAAATGAGATAGTCGAGGGCTTGGCTTAGTGTCCAGCGGCAAATGAGCAAACACAGAAGGGAACTGATTATTAGGATTATTAGAAGATAAGTGGCACAGCCGTTCTCTACCAAGGAGTGCCTGTTCTCCGTCATTGAGCACTTACCATGTGCCGGACTCCAGACCAAGCATTTCACACATTACCTCATTCAATCTTCACAACAGCCCTGGAAGATCAGTGCAATAATTATTCCCATTTCACAGATGAGGAAAATAAGGCTTACAGTAATTAAGATCACAAACTAAGAAGGGGCAGAGTTGGGATTCCACACCAGGTCTGTAACAGGCAGGATGAGGCGAGAATAATAAGTATGATTTTTATCCTCATGGTACAGATGGGGAGACTGGGCTTCAGAGAGGCTGGGTGACCTGCCCAAGACCACACAGAGAATGACAGAGCCTGGTCTTGGAGTCAGGGGTCCTGAGACCAGGTCTGGTGTTCTCTCATCATTGATCGTGAGGTGCTTGCTATGTGCCAGGTATCCGTCTGGGGTCCTCTTGGTCCGTACCCACCCAGGAAGAGGTCCTGGAGAGAGGCTGGGCAAGACCTAGGCTTGTCTGAGACCGAAGCCCCTGCTCCGGCCATCCTGGCCACACTGCCCGTGGGTTTGCCCTGTAGGATTGTGGAATTTGTGCCAGCGTGCCAGCACTGGGCTGAGACACAACAGGGCGTCTTTGTCTCTGCTCCACTGACTGCCAGATTGTTCTTCTCACACGTGGCCAACATCCCTTGGCCAGCTGAGTGGGGAAGGCTGAGAATTTTTATTTTATTTATTTTCCAGATTTACAGACTTTCCAAGGAAATATAATAACACTTGTTAAGAGAAATATCCTAGTGGGCTCAAAAATGTTTATACTCTTTTACAAAGCTCCTGCCACACTCCGCAAGTTGGGACTCATTAGAGATTGGGTTATGGGTAATGCCAATTATAATGACCAACGTTTATGGGAAGCTCACTTTGCTGCAGAAATTGGACTAAGGTAATGTTCCAATGTCTCTAGTATATGGGAGCTTTGCCAACCCTCTTTTAGAAGTGAATCAGAGAGGTTTGGTGACTCACTCAAGGCCACACAGCTAGGGAGGGCTGGAGCTGGGATTGAAGCCCAAGTATTAAATCTAATTCCCTGGCCCACATCCTGAACCACTCTGCTCCCTGCCCTCTTCCCTTGCTTCCTGATGGAGGGGACACAGGGTAGGTGAGGCCCAAAGCGATTTCCTTGTAAATTTCAGACACGAAGGTGCTGGTTGAGATCTTCCTTGTTTCTTTCCTTTTCACCCAGGCTGGGTGCTCCTTGAAGGCTGGGCCAGTCAGACTCTAAGTCCCAGCACAGTGAGGGGCCTGCACATGTCTGACAGAAGGAGAGAATGAATGACAATGAATGAAGGAGAGGAGGGAGAGATGACCCAGTGTCCTGGCTGACTTGGAGTGCGATGCTTCTGGAAACTGTGTGGCTTTAATGCAAACTCTAGGTTTAAAAGAAAGAGGACAAAAATGGACGCATTTTCTTGACTGGTTTTAGAGCACTTATTCCACCTCCGGGGCTCTTTGCAGGGCCACTTGGTGGTTAAGCAGACCAGCCCTGGGTGACTCCTGGCTGGCTGTGCCACTTAGGGCTCCAAGACTTCAAGCAAGTGACTTGAGCTCACCTCCCTCCACATCCCCATCTGAAACAGATGCCAGTGTGACTGTGATCTTCTCAGAGGGAGGACTGTGAAAATTAAGTAATGACAGCTACTGTTATTTCTTCCTGGGAGAGTCAATTTCACTTTAATAGTTGGTTTTTAAGTAATTTGAGTGATGGGTACCTGTGAATTCATTATAGCATTCTATTTTTGTGGATGCACATTTTTTCACAATAAAACATTTAAAAAAACAAATAATAGAAATCTATTAATAAGATGTTAGTTTTGTTTAGAAAACAAGCACATATATATTGTAGAATAGAATGTAAAACGTATATGCAACTTTTCAATAAAGCACAAGATTTGAAAAAAACTGAATGGCTTAAAGCAGCCCCATAGACTTGCCGCCTCAGGGCAGGGTTATTCAGTCTCAGTTTTCTCATCTTTAAAAAGTCAGGAATAGTGATGCTTCCCTCCCAGTGCAGTTACATGATTCAAGCCAGAGGAGAGGTGTGAGGGTGCTTTGTAAACTGTGATTCTGTCTTCCAATTTGCTCATTCATTCATTCATTCATTCACTCAGCATGTTTCTTGAGGCCCTGTTATGTGCCAGGGGCTGGGCGAGGTGCTGGGGACATGGCCCTGCACAGATGGAGGCATGATAGACATGGGTGTTCTACTGAGATCAGACTAATTCTTTCTCTTCAGTTGCTCCTTGGATAACTATGGCTGAGTACTTAATCTCCAGGCCTCAGTTTCCTTATCTGTAAAATGCGGACAACAGTATTGTTCTTCATCTGCATTGCTGCGAAGACGAATGGGGCAATAGATGTGAGGGACCCAGAACAATGTTCAGCATACAGTAGGCGCTTGATAAATGTTCATTCTTACCACTGCCCACAGTGGGAAGTGCTAGTGGGAAGGCTCACAGTATACAAATATGCAAAATGACTTCAAAGTATGTAAGTGCTGTGGACAAACAGGGTGGCATGATACGATATGAAACCATAGGTGGGGTCAGGGAGGTGCCCTTCAAGGTGTGTCAGGTGATACAGGGTAGGAGTAGGGGTCAGCAGAGGGTAAGACAGGGAAGAGCTGGCCTGCTTTAACAAATGAGGAAACTGAGGCCCAGGGACAAGTGACTAGCCCCAGCTTCCACAGGGCTGTGACCAGGAACCCAGTGACCCCCAAACAGACAACATTTGGGCTCATTCTTGCAGGAGTCACTCCCAGTTGTACTGGTTTCCCTGAGAAGTGTAGCACTGAGGATGGTGTCTTACTGGTACATTCCTAACTCTGCTGTTTTTGGAGACTTGTTCAAGCATTGCTCTTTGATGATGCTGCCAAAGCTCTCAGCCCTCTGGTCCGGATAACACTGTCACTCCAGGTTCAGCTGAGGGCTGCCTGCATCTCTCCAGGCAAATCCTGTGACCATGCACCTGCCACCAGGAAGAATATACACAACTGTGCAGCCCTAGAGGCACAGCAGCCTGCCTCTATCTAGGATGCACAAACGTTCCCGGGATGGGGTAGAACCATCTAGATAGGCAGCTCTAGGATTGCGGTGACCAGGGCAGTGCCATGAATAAGGGAGATTTGATTTTTCAGAGGCCTTTCTTAGCATTTGAAGCTGCAGGTGGCCGGATGCACTCAGATTTACTTTTGTACAATGCACCATGCTGGTCTTTGCCTGTTATAGAATTCTAGAGAGGAGGGATCCTGGAGGCCAAAGGGTCCCAGGAAGGGCAAGACCATGCGCTGGATACCACAGTTCTCACGCCCTCCTGGGGGCAGGCATTGTTAATCCATCACCGCATTCACACCCAGGGAGCTGGAAAGGGCCTCCTGCCCTTTCCAGGGCCCCAGCAGTCATCACTAATCCATGGCAGCTAGAACGAGCCATCTTCCACTTGGCCTTTTGCAGAGAGGGACAATGAGAGTCAAGCTGGAGTTTGGCCCTAGCTCTGTCAATAATTGTGTGCCTTTGAACAAAGATTTACCTTCTCTGGGCCCCGGTTTCCAGTCCAGTTACATTATTCTACTGGACCATTCATTCATTTCTTCCACAAACATTTACGAGCACCTGCTGTGAGCCAGGTGCTGCGCTGTGGGCTGAAGAAGAGAAAAGTACTTTTCCTCTATAATATGAAGCCTTTTGCCCTTATAGTCTGGTTCGTGTGAAAGCACTCCTGGCCACGTGATCATTTCAGTTTTCCTCCTCTGAACCTTGCCTCCCTTTGCATTGTCCTCCTTGAGATGTGGCTTCTGGAATGTCCTGTCTTATTAATGAACCAGGAGTCTGCAGGGCCAGAGTTTGAGCAGGCTGAGCATGCCGCTGAGAAAGTAAGCAGAGACGATCTTTTGCTGTTGGAAACATGAAAAATATTTGGATAACCCTCCATTACCTGAGAAGGCATTTCTAAAGTTTACATTGCAGGCCTGAGTGATTGTGATATTTGGAGAAATAATTTCCTCTGGCCCTTGCGTTTTTCTCTGGAAGAGTCATGTGGCAGCACATGTATATGTGAAGTATGTTTTGGAATGTTAATGGAGAGGCTGATTCACACCAGATGGGGCGGAAAACCAAGACGGGGAGAGGATGTATACACTGGCCACCAGGAATCAGCTGAAAGGTTTGATATTTGAAATGCACTGACTTTTGGAGGGGAAGGAGTCTGACCTATGTCCGGGCTTTCCCTGTAAGTTTTTATGTTGCTTTAGCACATCGTGAATATTGGTCGTGTTATAAAGGAGTCACTTTTATGATATTCAATTGATAGACGGGATTCTGGTGGCACAGCATAAAGTCCAAGGCAGCTTTTATAGGATGCTTCCTTTGTAGAAGTTCAGATTTGAACTAGTATCAGTGTTTCTTAAACTTAAAAAAAAATT
Organism: Eulemur rufifrons; assembly: GCF_041146395.1. NCBI lineage: Eukaryota > Metazoa > Chordata > Mammalia > Primates > Lemuridae > Eulemur > Eulemur rufifrons. The sequence continues at coordinate 59,543,777 of NC_091010.1, read as the reverse complement.
TTTTTAAATAAACATGAAAAAGAAAAAGCTACTCACTCCCTTGTCTTCTATGTATCTTCACCAGCCCAGACAATTTTGCCTAGATCCATTCTGTAATTTATAATACACAAGGAGAAGGCATTTGTGGTCCAAATATGTAAATTAGTAAGTCATATTAACTGCCACATATATAGCCCAGCCCTAAACAAAATGTTTAACATACGTTACCTCCCATAATTATCATCCCTACGATTATTGGGTCCTTTTTACAAGGACCCACAGAGGTGTGTCCCCAGGTCCCCTGAGGGTCAGGGAGCAGCTGAGCCCGTGCTCTCCTCCGCTCTGCTCCCTCTGCTGTCCCTTGCGTGTACCTGCTCCTGACCAGCAAGCGTTTCTCAGTGTCTTTTGAGCTGGGGGCCAGAGGACTGGGCTGCCTCCCGCACCACCCAGAGGTCCAGTGGGTCTGGCCCCTTCCACAGTTGGCAGGCAGTACAGGCGACAGTGTGTCATGGCTGCCTGGTGGAGTTAGCTGGGCCTGCCTCTGGGCTCTGGCTTCTGTTTGCATGAATTGGTATGATGGGAGTGGGGGTTGCAGGGAGGGTGTCTGCTGGCAGGGAGTGTCTGTAGGCCAGTGGGTGAAGAGGATCCTGGGGAGGATGAGGACAGCCTGGAGCTGAGGGAGCAGTTTTCCTTCAACATGTAGCTCTCTGTGCCAGGCGCTGCATGGACAATGCAGCTAGAGGGGGAGATGGGCAACCTAAAGTTGGAAAGGCCTGAGTTCTCATCCCAGAGGTTTGGTCTCCGCTCTGTAGCTTCTTAGCTCAGTGACCTTTCTGTGCCTCAGTTTTGACATCTATACAATGGGCTTAATGATAATGCTGACCTCAGAGTTGTGATTAGTGCTACAATAGGAGGGCATGGGGGGTAGGGGTTGGGCACAGAGGACAGAGGAAGGGCCTCATGCTGTCTTGGAGGGCCAGGTGGTGTCCTGAAGGAAGTGACATCCAAGCTGAGACCTGTAGGAGGAGACAGGGTTACCTGGCAAAACCGGTGGCTCTTTAGAGACCTTAGGGCAGGCCCCCAAGCCTGGAGTGACCAACATGCAGGGGACTAGAAGCTGGTGACTTGGCTCTGGGCTGGGCCACTTTTTGGGATTCAGGTGTCCAACCAAGATGTGTAACAGTCTCAGCACCCACCATCACAGCCCACAGCCTGGGCCCTGATGGCCCAGAGGGTAAAGAGGACATTGCACAGACGTGCTGTGGTGTGTCCACAGAGAGCACTGGGAGGAGGAGTCTTTGGAGCGGATCTTGAGGAACTTGGTGCAGGGCACCCTCCCGTGAGTCCGGCACGCCTCGAGGTAGCTGGGGTTGCAGAAAGGCATGTGAGCTCCCCGGCATCAGGCGGAATTCCGCATGGTGGGCTTTGTCCTCCCTGCTGGGCAAAGCCCGTTGTGTTCCTGCGTCACTGACTGATTTAGCCAGTCCTGCACCAAGCCTCTGAGTGCCTGCCACGTGCCGGGTGCTGTTCTAGACACAGGATGCAGACGTGGGCAATGCAGCCACAGTCCTGCTCTCCCAGGGCTTCCTTCCTAGTGGGGTGAGGCTGCAGTTTCAGATGAGGTGGTCTGGGGCAAGTGAGCCACGTGATGATTCTCTTGGGAGATGTGTCCTGGGCAGTGGCCCTGAGGTGGGACCTGATTTGGCATGTTCAAAGCAGGTCTGTCTGAGTGTGTTGGGGCTGGGGGGATGGGAGGGTGGAGGGAGCTGAGGTCTCTGGGGGTCAGGAGGCCAGTTCATGTAGCAGCTGGTAGCTATAGAGTGATGTGATCTCGTTCTGGCTGCTGTTGGGTCCAGGGAGGACCGTGGGAGCCCTTCTTGGATGTCAGTGACATGGAACTGGGCTTGGCCTTGAACCCCAGTCCTGCTGCTGATGGCCAGAGGATGTCTGAACAAGACGGCGAGGGCCACCCTGAGAACTAGGTGAGACCACAGCAGCACCTTGCTGGTGGAATGAGTGCTCACCAGGGCACATGGTAATTAGCGTGACAAGTATGAAACCGTGAGGGCAAACTCGAGGCACAGTGTGTGTTGCCTTTCATGCTCCCCTGAAAATCACAACTGTCCGTCTCTCTGCCGCCAGCACTAGGGACTGGATGTCATCTCCCATCCTCCTCACGCGCCCTCATGTCACTGCTGCTGGGGGGCGGTTCAGTGAGGGCAGATGGCGCCCAAGGCCTTTGCACAGCAGGAGGCAGAGGGGTGGGGGCTGCGGGGTTCCTGCTGGTTCTGACAGGCTGACAAGGCCAACATCCTGATGCCCTGGGGTCAGGTCCGTGATGGGGAGGAACACAGTGCCACAAGGACACTGAGGAGAGGTGCCCTGCCCGGTGTGGGGTGCAGGAAAGGCTTCCTGGACTCGGGCGGTCTATGCTGAGGAGCAGAAATGGTTCCCCAGGTTGCTGGGGGTGGTGGGATGAGGGATGGGTGATCCAGGCATCAAGCTCATTTCAATCTCTTTGAAATCCCAGCCAGAGAGAGGCAGGGGTGTGTGGGAGGGAGCGAAGGAGTCAGGGTGCGGGAGCTGGAGCTGGAGCAAGGCCAGGGCAGACCAGATTCACAAAGACTGTCCGAAGGGTGGGACAGAAGGGCAGGGGAGCCGTGAGCAGGCTGGGGCAGACACATGGGCAGGGAGAAGTGACGGGCATCTGGATAAGGGTGGTGGCGATGAGGATGCACAGGAAGAGAGAGAAGAGAGGCTCTCTGGGCAATGCTTGACTTGGAGATTGACTGAACCTGGATGGACCCTGAGGGAGGAGTGTTGAGCTGAGGCCCAGGCACGTGGCTTGGTTGCTGGTGGGTGGTGTTGCCTTTGTAGAGATTCAGGTCCTAGGAGGGAGGGCAGGAGAGGACGAGCTGGACTTCGCTTGAGTGTGAGGGGCCTGGGGGCATCCTGAGGAGATTCCCAGGAGATCTGGAAGCCTGGAGGAAGGTCCAGCCTGGGTGTGGAGGTGGGCGTCCCCACAGGCAGACAGAGGAGCCTTCTGCATGCTGAGCTGGCAGCGGAGTGTGCAGAGGAGAAAACAAAGGTGTGTGGGTACACAGCATACCATGGGAGCCTGGGGCTGGGGGCGGTATTCTAGAAGGTTTCCCTGTGCCAGTGGTGTTGGACAGGAGCCCTGAAGGATGCCTGGATGTGGGCAGGTGGAGGAGGGAAGTGAAGGGTGCGCCAGACATGGAGAGAGAAGCAGCTTGTAACCATGGCAGAGGAAGGCTTCTTGGGAGAGAGACTGCAGAAGAGGAAGGTTGGGGCTCACTATTGTCAAAGGTGTTGAATGTCACACTAAAGAGTTAGGGCTTTTCCTGTAGATAGGGAAAGCCCAGCATGGTTTTGAGCACAGAGAGACTCAATGAGAACCATGTTTAATCGCAAGCTCTTTCTGGCATCACTGTTCAGGTGTGTGTCCATGTGACACTTACTCAGTGGACAGAGTGCCAGTGACTGTCCCTGCCCTCTCTTGTTCTAACCCATGTGGCCTTAGCCCGGCCAGCTCCACTCAGTGGGAAGATATGAGCAGAACTGGGAAGGCAGCTGTGGGTCAATGAAGGGTTGGACCAGCCCTTTCCCACTGCGCCCGGAGCCTGCCTGGCCATTGCCTGGGACGACTGCACCAACCCTTCCTCCCGTCTGCCTTTGGGGGCCGCATGCTCCCGGCCTCCAGGCCATTCACTGAAAATATCTCTTGAGTCTTCCTCTGAGATGGCAGAGTGTCATTTCAACCAGCAAGCAGCCTTAGGGGGGAGAGGATGCTCTGTGGGAACACATTGTGCCCGCTCCCATGTACTCTCCACTGCCCACTGCCCTGCACAACTGGCTGTTGTCTGCTGTTAAAAAGATGCCTTCAATTTAATAGCTGATGCTTTTTGGACTGTTTACTGTGTGTGCTAGATCCCAAGCTGGGCGCGTTATGTGCATTATCTCATCTAATCCTCTTCAGTCTTCCGAAGTGGGTTCTCCTGTTGTACCCATTTCACAGATGAGGGTGTTGAGGCTCATAGAGGTCAAGTAACTTGACCGTGGTCTCACACACAGTCAGGGACTGTATTTGGGATTTTTAAGGCAGGCAGCCGGAAGACAAATTTCATCTTTTGAACTTGTTGCTTTACCATCGCTTTCTGAGCAGAGCCTGGTCCCCGGGCTCTCCCAAGCAGCTCACTGCCCACCCTGTCATCCATAATGGGGCTGCACAATGAAGCCTCCCCTCAGTGCCCTTTGGGAGATGCCATCCATCCCAGGAAGTGAGGGATAGCTGCTGGTTACACTGGGCGGGAATCCCAGCTGGGTCACTTGCTCGCTGTGTGTGATGTTGGGACGGTGGCTTAATCCTAACAACCTTCAGTTTCCTCCTCTGCACAATGTTAGTTATGAGGAGGAAAGGAGATAAAACACTTGAGCACCTGGCACAGTGCCAGGCACCTGGAACGGACCCAATAACGGTGGTCGTTAGTCGTTACCAAGACAGGCTGGCCAATCCCAAACAGGGGCCAGCGGCGCGTGTGTGTGGCGGAGCAGGAGGACAGGGGTTATGAATCATTCACCGCTAAAGCCTTTGCATTATTAATGTCGTTATTCTCAGACTTCTAAGGAGGGGCCCCGGCTAGAGCCCGTATATGGAAGGCGCGACTCAGCCTCCAAGGCAAGCGCCTCCCTGGGTCCCGAGTTGCCATGGAGTCCCTCAGGCGGCCTGGAGGCGGATGCCCGCGGCGGTGCCCTGGGCACGGTCCCGCGCAGGTCCTCGGTTTGCGGCCTGGATGCTGGCTGTGCCGGGTCCGCCCAGCTCGCCCTTGCACGGGCCCTGGACCGCTCCTCTTGGGGAGAGAGAGAAACTGGTGGGGACTGGAGCAGGCGTCCCCGGGAGAGTGCGGCGTGTGCTCGGTGCTTGCTGAAGGGCTTCAGGCCCTGCCATTCGGTGCCTTCCAAGGAGCTGACGCGCAGGGGGCCTGAGGGACTGAAATCGGCCCCCCGCCGCGCCTGCGTCCGGCCAGTTGGGGACCCGCGGGCCCCGGACGCACCATCACTCCCGCCCGCGGACGCTGGGGCGAGAGCTGGGTTCCCGAGCCAGAGAGAGGAGGGGGCCGGGCCTCGCAGGGGCGGCTCCCGGCGGGCGGGGCGCGGAGCTCTCGGCCCGGCCCTTCGCCGCGCCCGCCTTCCCCGGCCTTCCCCAGGCGGCCCGGGCTCGGCGGGGCGGGGCGCGGGGCGGACCGGGGAGGAGCACGGGGAGGAGCCCGGGCTGCCGCGGCGGCCGCGTCAGAGCAGTGCTCTGGCTACCCAGCGGCTCAGACCCGGCCCGAGCGCCATCGAGGACGCGGACAGGGACCCGCACAGGCACAGGCGCTGCGCCGAAGGCTCCTCTCGCGGGCCGGGGCTGCGCGACTATGGCGGACAAGGAGGCCGGTGGCAGCGATGCGGGGCCCCGTGGTGAGTGCAGGGTGCGGGTCCTGCGGCTGCAGCTGGCAGGGCAAGGGAGGGATGAGGCGCGCTTGGCCCGCACCCGCAGCCCGCTTGCGGGCCGTGCAAAAGTGGGTGCACCCGCCCCATCTTGCTGTCACGGGGGGCACGGGGAGACGGCAGCGCGGCGGGGCTGGGGGTCCAGGGGACAAGAGGCGGCCTGCCCGTTACGTGCTGCGCTCCCGGCCGGGGGTACGGACACTGCAGCGGGGACCGCAGCCCCAGCTGGGGCACGCTGGCCGTCCCTGCCGAGCCGGGTGGCGCCTCCTGCGGGACCAGGAGCGAGAGCGGGTGAGAACCGCCCTCCGGTTCCATCCCCTGTGCGCTGTGCTGGAGTGGCCAACACTTGCCTGGTAAAGGGCCGGCGGCCGGGTGGCCGGGTACACCTAGCGGCTAATTTTCGTGACTCAGCGAGGCACGAGTGGTCGCCTGGGGGCAATCTGAGATTTGGACCTGTCCCCTCATCCCATCCGGCCCGGCCCGATGCTGGCGCCAACAGTGGGGGCTGCAGCCAAATGGCATCCCACCCACCTCCCCGCCCATCCCCAGGGATTCTCTGGGCCCGGGAAGGGCGAAGTGGTGAAGCGGTGGGGGCTCCACTGTCCCCTCCTTGCCGAGGGCAAGGGGAGGGGCCCAGTGCGGAGGACGGATGCTCACATTTTGCAAATGTGCCAGGGCCGCTTTCTTTGGGGAGCATGATTAGGGCTCAGAGGGGTGGGGGAGCCGGAGAGGACCAGGGAAGGCGGTTGCAAGAAGAGGAGGAGCAGGTCTCGGAGCCCGGGCTATAAATCAAAGCTTCGTCCACGGAGGGGACGGGCTGGCCAGGATTCCGGTCTTCCTGTGGGTCCCAAGTGAGGAAAGTTGGGCGCACTGAGGCGCCGCGCGTCCCCGACCTGCAGGGCCTTGGCCGGAGCGGCGGCCGGAGGGGAGCGCGGCCCGGGAGCGTTCCCCGAGCGACCGGCAAGCCGCCTGGGGAGGATGAAATTAAAATGCCCGGACGTAAGGGCGATCCAGCCAAGAAAAGAGCGCTTGGCTCTGCGGGGACTCCAAAGCCAGAGAAACTGAGTCCAGTGGCAGCGCTGCCACCATCGGTGCTGCGTTCCCTGTCTTGCTGTCGGCGGCCCCCACCCTCTGCTGCGCTCTGAGCCGCACCTGCCCCCTCCCCAGCCCCATTGTTCCTGCGGATCTGGGAGGTGCCTCCCCACGCGGCACTGCAGTGGTGGGGGAGTGCAGGGTGGGGGCTGGGGGATCCTGACTCGGCTCACTCCAGGGAGAGGCGGCAGAGACCAAGAGCCCAGGCCCTGCCCAAACATGCACCGAATCTGCCCCCCTCCCTGCCCTTCCTCAGCTGGCAAACGCCGGTGATGGACTGGCAGTTGTCTTTGTCTGAACATCACTCAGCAACTGAATTGACTCATTTTCCCACTTTTTTCTTTAAATTGGAAAAAAAAAATTAGAATAAGTAGAGGCGTCTGAATTGCTGAAGCTTGAGAGTTAGGGAGCCAGTTTCTTGTCTCTCATGCTGAGATAAAGAGTGGGTGGTTGTATCAAATGCAAGATTGGGCATAGGATTTGTCACATTAGAAGAGTGAGCAGGAATGTCCACCCACCCCCCAACACCCTCCCCAACACTGTTTTGTCTTGTAAAATCAAATTCAGCACACCTACCTTGCACACACACACACACACACACACACACGCTGGAGCATGGTGTGCTTGTCTCCCCAGTGCTGGGAGAGAGCCACATGCAGGATGAGGAAGCACATACTGGGTGTGCTGGGCCACCTGCCACTGCTCACCTGGGTCTGTCCTAGAGTGTGTTTCTTCCCTTCCAGTGATCTGCAGTTTGTGGTGGCTGGTGAGAACTCCAGGTGCATGGACTTAGGACACAGAGCAACCCGAAGAGCAGGCTATCCCTGGCAACTTACCTTGTCTCTGGCTCCCATCTGTAAAATGGGGAGTATTAATAGTATCACATAGGAGCAAAGTCTGCTCACCCCTCCTCCAACACATCCATTTCTAAAGTTTTCTCATTGCACATTCTGTGCTGGGCAATGAACATGCATTATTTCATTTTTCTAAGCCTCACAACAGACCTGTTACCAGTATTCCCCTTTGACTAGTAGGAAATCTAAACACAGGTTGAATGACCTACCCAAGGTCACACATCTAGGAAGTGTTGATTGGGACCCAGGCCATCACATTCCAGGGCACCACCCTGTATAGTCCTGTGGATGTGGTCAGTGGTTACCATCCTATTAGGGACATAAAAATGGTTGTGCTTCAGGGGCGGATTTCTAGGGTGCTCTCGGTGCAGCAGAGTATGTGGCATAGATATCAGACTGTGCTGGGACTTGTGAGCAGTGGGAGTCCAGATTGGGGTGTATGGTGGAAAGGCTGGCCATAAAGTCTTCCCCCACAAGTTGAGTGGGGGTGGGGTGGTGAGTGGGTGGAGGTGAGGGTGGAATAAGAATGGCAGAATTTTGGTAGTTGTTGAATCTGTGTGATGGGAAGTGGTGGTTCATTACTATTCTGTTTATTTTGCGTGTGTTTGTAAATTTCCTTAACAGGATATTTAAATTAGTTAATTTATAAAATATGAATCCCCTTTAGTCTCTGGAGTGTTAGACAGCAAAGGCTAAGATGACCTTCAATCCTGCCCCTCCCCCATGACCTGAGTGGGTTGACACGGGAGCCTTAGAAGGATGAGATCAACTGGGGGAGGCACAGAGTTGTTCCTACTGGGGTAGCTCCTATGGTGACTGAGTCAGTGCAGTGACCAGTGTGGGCAGTGGAAACTGAGTCATTTTCTCCAGGGCGAGGGGTTGAGGAGAGGGGTGGCAAGCAGGCAGTTTTGCCTGGGTTGAGGGTGCCTCTGCATTGGGCTTTGGTGATGAGATTTTTTACCATGCTGCTGGTTAATCCTAATAAAAATAAACATTTTAAACATTGACATTCATTGAAGATTTAGTGTATGCTGAAACTTGGGAATATCGAGTTATCTCATTTAGCCCTGCCCTCGTTTGTTGTTGAGTGAATGACTCTATGAAGGGGCCCTGTTACCCCCATTTCAGTGAGGAGAAGGCTGCCAGTCCTAGCAGCGCACTGCTGCAAGGGGCTGAGTGAGGGTTGGGACCTAGGCCGTTGGACTCGGGGCCCAGTGGTAGAGCTGTGCAGCCTCTCCTAGCACATGCCTGGCATGTCGCAGGCCCTCAGGAATCATGTTGAATGTCTGAATGAGTGAGCCTGTGGCCAACAGGGAGAGTGTGGCTGTCCCACTTCCTATGGCCACCAGCCTACAGATGGAAGCAGAGGGGCACTGATTGTGGCTCCTAAAGGAACCAAGAAAAGGTCAAGACGATGCTCTGGGTAATCCTGGTTAGGGTTCTGGCCGTGGGACCCACTTCTGAGTCAACACCTGCCTCTGCAGCTGTGTCTGCAGCGTGGTCATCCCTGAATTCCCCTTGTACATGCCCCTGCAGTGTCTTGTGTTTTCCAGAGCCCTGTTATCTCTTTTGGCCTTCAACACATACAGTTCCCTCTGCCTGTGACACTGTCCCTTTGTCTAGCAAACTCCTACTCATCCTTCAAAACTCAGCTCCAGTATCACTTTTCAGGAAGCCTTCCTGGACTCATCCATCTGGGCAAGATCTGCCTGTGTGGCCCCGAAGCCTTTGGTACTTAGCTGTTGCTGATTCCAACTAGTGTTTATTGAGTGCCTATGAGATGCCAGCTTTATATGTGTGTATCGCATTGACTCTTTCAACAACCCTATGAGGTTGGTATTTTCATTACCCTATTTTGCCAATGAGGCAATTGAGGGCTTTGACAAATTCTGTAACTCGCCTAGCGAGTAGATGCTGCAGTTGCTATGAGTCAGTCATGGAGCCTAAAACCTTGTGTTATTTCTCTCAATGCCTTTTCTCCCAAGAAGGGCAGGGACTATGTCTTCCATTTCCATATTCTTAGTAAGGGCATACAGTAGGTGTTCAATAAATGTCTTAACTGTTTGTTAAGTGAGTGCCAGTCAGCAAGACATGAGGGCCCACAGCAGTGGGGAATGGCATCCACATTCTGCCCACTCCAGATTGGTGCTTCTAGAAACATGGATGCTCAGGAGTGGGCCAAGCTGGAGGGGAGGCGGGCAGAGCTTGGGCAATCTTGGAAGAGATGCAGCTTTGATTCCAACAGGGCTTAGAGTGACGACTCAATCTTGTGGGGGCGAAATGCTCTCTTGTCATATAAATAGTTCCCTTTGGTAAGGGAGAAAGCTTCTTTATTACTGCTGCGCATAATTAGAATAGCAGGGAGGAATCAGGGGCTTTTAATGAATGAGCAGCACGTGGCAGGGATGCCAGGGCCTGGGCATCCCCGAGAGAACAGAGAGGGTGGAGGAGATGACCAAGGAAGTACAGGCAATGCCCAAGAATGAAACCGGCCCCACCAAAGGAGACTCTGTAGAGCCTTGCTGCATTCCCATTACTGCAAATGACTCCCAGCCTGCAGTTTTGCAGATGCTGCTCTGAGCTCTGCCAGGACCACCCCTCTTCCTCCAGCCTTGACCGTGACCTGGCAGCTGCGGATGTCCTGTGGGGCTGGCAGCTGCTCTGTGGCACCCCTTCCAGGAAACTTAGAACTGCAGAGTTTGGGTCTTGATTTTAGTCCCCTTATTTTTAGGGTGGCCATCTGTCCTGGTTTGCTGGGATAGTTCTAGTTTCTGCCTCCTGTCCCAGTGAAATTATTAACAGTGACACCTTTCATTTTCTAAGTATCCCAGTTTGGAAGATAAATTACGTGGTTGCACTACTTATCTTTGTCTTCTCAGCCATCTGGGCTTCAAGGGGGATGAGAAAGACCATAGGGCATATGGTTAAACCTGGGTTTCGGGCTCAGACGCTTCTGGGTTCAGATGTGTTTAGCATCTGGGTTTAACATTGCTGAATCTCAATTTCTTCTGCTGTAAACAAGGGTGATTAATAATCCTTGCTCTACTGGGGTGCTGTGAGAATTGAGTGAGTATATGTAAAGTGCTTAGCATGAGCCTGGCACACAGAGGGTGCTTGGTAAGTGTCAGTCATTTTCTTATTACCATTGTTAGGTTGATTTGGGAGGTATAGTAGTTAAAAGTGGGATCTGGGGCCAGACTGCCTGGGTTCACATATGGGCTGTGTCATTTACCTGCTATGTGACCCTGGCTCAGTTTTCTCATCTGTGAAATATGGAGTATAACAGTGTCTTCTTCATAGGGTTTTTGTGAGGATTACATGAGTTTTTATTAAAAAAACACTTAGAGTCAGTCATGAAGTAGACACTGAATTAATATTAGCTAATATTATCTGTTATTGTTATTATGAATAAACATCCCAAGTTACATTCTTATAGGCAGGAGGAATTATCCAGTGTATTCATTTCCTATTGCTGTCATAACCACAAATCTGGTGGCCCCAAACAATATAAGTTTATTATTTTACATTTCTAGAATAGTTTATTATTTTACATTTCCACTTTGGACCCATAAGTCCAAAATGGGTCTCTCTGGGCTAATCAAGGTGTTGGCAGAGCTGTGTTCCTTCTGGGCTCTAGGGGAGCATCCATTTCCTTACCTTTTCAAACTCCTCCCAAGGTCACCTTGCATTCCTTGCCTGTGGCCCTTCCTCCATCTTTTTTATTTTTTTTTTATTTTTTTTTTATTTTTTTTTTTCAATTTAATTTTACAGAATCAAAGAGTCTAACAGTATATCTTGTTAGATACAGTATGTCCTCATAATGTATACATTATTTCTTGTACAATGATATGAAATAATATGGGAAATATTCATGATAAATTATTAAGTGAACAGTGCAAGTTAAAAACAATAGTTTCATATTTTTTTCCCCACCCCCCCTTTCCCGAGTCAGCACCTTTAACACCCCACTGACAGTACAGGACAGATCCTCTAAACAGAAAATAAACAAAGACATAATGGACCTAAATAGAATGCTAGAACAAATGGGCATGGCTGACATCTATAGGACATTCTACCCAAAGTCCACAGAATATACATCCTTCCTCCATCTTAAGAGCCCCTCGCTCCAGCCTCTGCTTCCACCGTCACATCTCCTTGCTGACGCTGTCCCTTCCCCTCTTGCCTCCACCTTATAAGGACCCTTATAGAAGGACTTCTTATAAGGCTTGCCTGGATGCTCCAGGATAATCTCCCCATCTCAAAATCCTCAATTTAATCATCTCTGCAAACTCCCTTTTGTCATGGAAGGTAACATATTCATAGGTCCCAAGGGGCCATTATTGAGTCTACCATGGCCAGAAAGACTGGGGTCTTGCCTAGGTTTAGGAGTGTTAGAGAGCCTCTGTCTCCCCCAGGAGATGCTTGCATGTTGGGAATAGTTCCTCAGTCTTACATTGGACAATAATCTTATGTTGGTCAGGTTACTCGTGCACCTGCTACATGTTACCTCCCCAGAGTTTGGATTGTTCATCAGTCCTTGACTTATTCCGTCCCAGTGGAGTCCTTGGAGACATTGCCACCTTCAGGGCTGGTTTATCCCCTTCTCAGGGGTCCATAGTCATTAAGACCTGCATTAAAGGTTTATTGGCTCCCAAGCTGGGAAAACTGTCAAAGTATTAACAAATTAGTGAAATGTCTACAAAATGTCACATTATATTTGCTTTTACTATGTAACAAACCATCCCCAAATTTAATGGCTTAAAGCAATAGTCATTTTATGTGCTCATGATTCTGTGGGCAGGTCTCTGTTGGGTGCTTTTTTGGCTGGTCTTACCTGTGGTCACTCATTGTGACTGCAGCCCTCTGATGGCTCAGATGGGCTGAAAGTCCAAGGTGACCTCACTCACCAGTCCAGTTCTTGGTGCTGGCTGTCAGCTGCATTTCTTTCTCCACATGGTCCTTTATCCTCCAGGAGGCCAGCTTGGGCCTCCTTTTGTGGTGATCTCAGGGCAGCAAGAGGATGAGGGGGGAGCTGCAAGGCCTCGTAAGGCCTTCCCGGGAAGCCATGTGACATCACTTCCGCTGCATCCTGGTGGTCAAGGCAAGTCGCGAGGCCAGCCTGGATGTGAGGGGTGGAGAAATCGATTCCACTTCTTAATGAGAGGAGCTGCAAAGTATATGTGGCTATTTTTAATTAACAGAATGAGCCGGACTGAAATGTTAAAAGTACAAACTTTAAAAAACTATCTTGTGTTTTAAAACTACTTGCAAGTTAGATCTTCTCACCTTTTAATACTTTCTGTGAGTGCATAATGATTGTCTTATGCTTAATATTATGTGCTACGACATGTGTCTCTAAGTGATAAACAGAGGAATCATGTTGGTATATGGAAAAGTTGTGTTGGCTCATTTGCAATTTTTCCCAGTATGTTTGTGTTTTGATAGATCAGGATGAACTTTCTCATGATTAAAGAGTAATATATGAAGAATCGAAAAAAAAAAAAAAACTGTAGATGAAACTTCCTTTAGTGCAAGTCAGGGCTGTTTTGGTGCCTTTCCATGCTCTTAAGCTCCATGGGGCAGCTGAGAGGGCAGCTGGAGGAGCTGCAAAGGCATTGCCCTATAAGGAAACCATGGGTGCAGGTGACACCTTGCATGTGTTTTGAATTTTGATGAGAATGGTCTCCTAAGAAGTGAGCGCCCCTGTTGCTGTTTTTGGAAACATTCTGGTAATAAGGTTCCACAGGTGTTGAGTGATATGCACCAACTCTGTTTTTCCCGTGAATCCTGTTATTTTTAGGGCGTGGTTTTGCAGAATGCAAAGATTTTCAGGAAAATTTACTGCATTACAGCAGAAAAAGGCTTGTGCAGATGCTCCTTGACTTGCCATAGAGTTATGTCTGTTGTAAAGCTGAAAGTATCCTGAGTTGAGCCATCCTAAGTCAAGGACTATCTGTGTTTATATTTGATATGGGATGAGTGTCCATTTGAAAATATTTCCTCTGATATTGGGGGTGTGGAGCCTCAAATGACTCATACAACAGGAAGAGCCTCTGGTCACTTCTCTCGTCTTTACCTCTTTTCTGAGTATACTAACTGAGCTTCTGAGACTGCTTTACTTTCCAGGTGTTTGCATACTCATTGGGTAGTTTTTTTTTTTTGTTGTTTGTTTGTTTGTTTTACTACATTCCAGTTTTAATGTCAGAAAACTGAGGCTCCAGGAGGGTAGTAATTTCTGCAGGATGGAGCTCCTGTTAGCACCCGGAGATGGCAGAGGGAAGTGGGTTTTGCCAGGGTCCTTTGCCTCCTGTAAACTGGCAATTAAATGATGTCCCTTATTGCCTCCTATTTTTTGTGAACCAGACCCTGTGGTCTTCTTGGTTTCTCTGTGACTAGGGGCAGTGGGTCCTGTACCCAGGCTCCTGGTTCTGTTTGGGACACGGAAGATGCAGGAATTTGGGCTCAAGCCTGCCGACTGAGGCCTCGGGCCAGCCTCTCTTTGTCCCCCAGATTTCCTTGGGCCAAAGGCTAAATTCCTCTGGCCATTTCCTTCCTTTCTTTTTCTTTTCTCATTGTCCTTGAGGAGCCTTCTCTGTATGTTGGGATAGGAAATTGTCTACAGCCCAAACATCAGGCAGATGAAAGTCATTGTCAGAAAACAGCTCATGGGGTGGCACCTACAGCCAAATGGGATCCAGGTTGTAAATATCTGGGCTGGGCCCACCCTCTTGTTTTACAGATGAGCAAACTGAGGCCAAGATGGGGAAGAGACTGCCCTGCAACACTTAGCACAGCCAGGATGAGAACCCAGTTCTGCTGACCCCTGCTGCACACCTTCCAGTGAACTCAGAGATGGCCTCAGAACCCTTCTCCGCACAGCAGTCCAGCCAGCCACTCCCAACAAGTCAGAAATGGCACAAAGATCATTAGTAAATTAATGACTTGTCCCTCCCTGCAGGAGTTACATTTTAAGAAAGTGTTTGAAGAATGCTTAATGCAAAGGAACCAAGTGCCAAATCAAACTGCTGTGAACGAAAAACTCCGCAGCAGCTGAACCCCAGACCCAGCTTTCACTCCCAGCTCCTTGCACGCTCCTGCTCTTGACATTGGTGCTTGCCCATCTCCCTGAGCCTTGGCTCTTGGAAGAATGTCTGTTTTTAAAAGGGCATGAATTAGGGCTTTTGGTTGCAGGTAACTAAACCTTCTCTACTTAGGGGATCCCGGGGTGGCTCTCAGAACGTACACCTGATGCCAAGCCTAGGAGGGGAAAGCATCAGGAGCCTGGCAGTTCTCGTTCCCAACTTGTCCCTCGCTCTGCTTTGCCCCTATTGCCACCCACCCTTTCTGCCTACACGCCCATCTTATGTGCTCCCCATCTTTAGGGCAAATGTGGCCACCCACAATGCCCCCCCTGATGAAGTGACAAATTCTGGTTACACAAAAGGTCTGCCCTCTGTTTTTCTATCTTTCTCTCCCAAAGCCAGATTCCCATAGGAGGCCCCTAGGCACTCAGGTGTGTTTAGGACCTGACCCTGAAATAGTCACCCCTGGTCAGAGGAAGGGTTACCTTGCTGGGAACAGGGAGTTAGGGGGAGCACATTGTCTGGTGGTCAGAGAGTAACTGTTTCCTACAAATACAGTGCTGGTAACCGAGTGAGCCCTGTGCAGTGAATGCTTTCTCTGTAAGAGATGGACATGCGTGGAGAAGAAATGGACAACCTGTTGGAAATTTTGCTCTTTTGTTCTTTCTTGGAGACAAATACTTCCTCCCGTATAAGTATTTCATGCAGCATGGGGTAACGGACCCCTGGGTCCCTCCTGTGAGAATAAGGACAGGCCCGTGGCATGTTCCCCTGGTGCTTGCTGGGCTGTGGTCGTTCCACGTGGCCACTGGCCCCATTTGAAGGGAACATGGGCATCAGGTCAGGTGGTGGTTTCCCTGGGCCAGCAGTTAGAGAGTAGCAGAAGGGACCTGTTACTCGTCTGATGATGCCAAGTTCATCATCCCATACATTTGCTTCAGTGCCAGTTCTGTCTGAACGCAAGGACTGACTCAAGGACCCTCCAGGGAAGGGCCGAGTGGCCCATGGGAGGGCCTGTTGAGGATGTATCATTACCTGAGTCTACCAAGGTCAACACAGCAGGACACTGGAGCAGACCATGGGAACAGGGCTGCTTGGAGGAGCCAGGCTACCCCCTCGGAGCGCTGTTTCCTCCCGGCCCCAGCTCCTCAGCTTCTGCCCCAGGAAATGCTGGAAGGGTAGGAGTCGTGTTTGCCCAGGCCTGGGGACACTGGGTGGGCCCAGTTCCTTCATGGCCAGGTTCCTGGGGCTACACAGATGCCCTTGAAAGACCCTCAGCCCACAGCCTGGGTCTTCCTGTCTTAGACCAGCCGTGGCAAGGTATCTTTGAAGGTATTAGTGACAATCTGTCCCTTGGGGTCAGCCTCTGGTAGTTTTGGCCAGGACATTTGTTAGGACAGGTGATGGGTGGGCAGAATTAGGGAGGGGAATCCCCCAGGGCCAGGCAGTCCCTGAGGACAGGGTCTAGCAGATGGGATGGAAGTGGGCAGTAAGGCAGAGTGGGCTTTGGAACCAGACAGTGCTTGCTTCAAATCTTGGTGTCACCTCTTACAAGCTGTGTGGCCTCAGGCAAGCCATTTAGCCTCTCTGGGCCTTAATTAAGTGTCAAAAGCACTCAATACCGGTGCCTGGCAGCTGGCGTTGGATGGGCACTTGGTGGAGTGAAACGGGCATAGCTCACTTAGAAAGTCTTGGCTTGCATCCTGGCTCCTACACTTGACCTTGACCTGAGCAACTTACTCAGCCTCTCTGAACCCCTGTGACCTTATCTGCAAAGTGTAGGTAATAGCACCTTACAGGATGATCCTGAGAATTCCATGAGGCCAAGTATATAAAGAACTTTCCCTGCACATAAAACGTGTGCAGGCCACATTAGGCGTTATCTTTATTATTTTAAGCACCCATTGGGCACACACTAGGTGCTCAGAAAGGTCGGATTAGGAAGTGGAGCCAGCTTAGAGGGTGGGGGCTCCCTGCTGGGAAGATTTTTTTAAAGGTAAGTTTATTGAGGTTGAAGTTGCATAAGCTAAAACTCAAACTTTTTAGGTGCATAGTACTGTGAGTTTTGACAAATACATATAGTCATGTAACCACCACACCAATGCATAGACTATTTCCAAATTTCGAGGATTTTGTTAGAGAATTTTGCATGCAGGAGGACCCCAGCTGGTTTGTGGAGGACCTCAGGTGGTGGGGGACCCCTAGTCCTGGACTGTGCATGCCTCACAAGGGAGAGACCTCAGGGGTCCACTCATTGACAGGATCCCAGCCTGCACCCTGGAGCTGTTATCTCAGAGCCCATCCAGGGCCAGTCAGGCCTTCAGATGACTTTAGCTGCATGAGTTGACCCAGTTTAGAAAAATCCCAAATTGCGAAATTCTGTGCAAATAAGTGGTTGTTATTTAAAGTCACTAAATTTTGGAGTTAAAAACATTTTTTAAAATGTTAATAGATAATGATACGGTCCTATTTCCCTTTCTTTTATGAATTAAATATAGTAGTAGATGATAGGTTTAATAAAAAAGTTTTAATGTCAGTTGTCGGCAAAATAAAAATGTGATAACACTTTGTCAGGTCCGCAAGTTTTTAGGTGGGGGAGTGGGTTTTACTTTCTGGTAAACGGAGGCATCTTGGAACCACCAAATTCGTGGAGATCCGAGGGAGCCATTGCTGTGCTGCCTTGGGTCTTATCCGTCATTAGCACATTAGTTAGTGAGACTTAGATTATCAGAGGGAGAAATGGTTAAAGCTGGAGGGTGGAGGTGACGGCTTTCAGTGTTCCCTAAGCCAACCTCTTGATTTTCCAGATGAAGAAACAGAATCCTAGGAAGTGACAATGAGCCTAAGGGTACACCTGTGAGCAACGGGGCCATGCTGTTCCTCAGAGCCAGCTAAGCCTCTGACTGTCTGGGCGGGAGATTGGGGTTGGGCAGGGGGCTGAGAACAGGGACACTGGGGTGGCAGCACCCAGCATGGGCCTGGTGGTTTGAAGGTACTGTGGGTAGTGGAGGATTGTCTGCCCAAGGGCACCAGCCTTTTTGGGGGGTACTCACAAGGAGAGTGGTGGACAGTGGTACCAAAGACACAGCAAGGACCTCAAACTGCTGGGGCCGGTGGGTCCCTGTGAGGTCAGACTCAGGGGAGACTGCTAGGAGTGGGCGTCTGTGTGTATTTACCTGTGCACACATAACTACGCATGAGCATGCATGTGTGGGGAGAGAGGGAGAGTGAGCAACTGAGGTAGAGGAGAGGAGGAAGAGAGACAGAGGAAGGAAGAGGCTGGGAGGTGTTAGAACCTTCTGACAGACCTTCTAGTGGGGTTTGTACAGTTTATTCACAAGTACCCACGAGGGCATGGCTGGTCACGGATGCTAATTCTGCCCCAACACCACACTCCTGGGACTGTCAATGAACATCCACTAATAAGATCCCACAGTGCTGCATGTCAGCAGACAGAGCCTGAGGTTCCTGGGGAAGAAGGCCAGACAGCGGGATGGGATTTAGTAAGGAACCGTAGGAATGTCAGAATTCACTGTGTCCTACTTGGCTTATTTTTTGTATCTAGACCTTGTATGTTGAATGAGTATTTAGATTGAAAACCAGACTTCCTCACTGAGTTGCATTATGAAGATGGAGTTGTATTCCCGCAGAATAAGGCCTTGAGATAGCACACGAATGTGCAGAAGAATGCAGCTGGGGTCCTTTTCAGATTCTCCCCCTCCCAAAATCTTAGTGTGGGGGAATGGAGGAGGGAGGAGCCACTTTCTATTGAAATATTAGCAGTGAGGCTGAAATAAACTGCAAAATACAAGTGCAGAAGTCAAAAATACACTTACTGTGGCAGTGGGATGGCCTGCTCACCCCGCGTCTCACTGGGGAGTAGTCAGGGTTTTGTGTCCCCAGATAGGAGCCCCCACACCCTCCTCCCAGCAGAGCCCCTGTCTCAACGCCATTGCCAGCCCCCTCCCCACCCTGTGCTTGTAACTGGTTTCTTCCTCGGAGAGAATGTGTAAGCCCTCCATCTGTGAATATGCGTATGGTTCACAGCGCCCTCCCCTGCCCGCCTCCCCCTCCTCCCAGGGCCCAGAGCCTGCTGGGGACCATACAGTCATCCCACACACCTGCCATGCACAGCCCCAGGCAGGTTCCCAAATTTGGCGACTGAACCCCCGGACTCTGACCCAATGTCAATGATTAAAGACACGGGCACTGCCAGTTGGAGAGGTGGGGGCCCAGCAGGAGGCCTGGGACCTGAGCAGAGGGCTCCTCACCCTGCAGGGGGGGCAGTATTTCTGCCTCAGCATTGAGGGTGACTCACTTCAGGCAGGGGACATTTAGGGACCTTTGGGGCATGAAGTGTTGAAGCCAGAAGCAGCATCTATAAAGTGTAGCTCCTGCGGCTTGGAGGGGGCTGACAGTGGCGAGTTGGAGAGCTCCCTTCCAGGCAGGATTCCGCTCTGGGAGGCATGTGGTATCATGGGACCAGCTCGGGTCCTGGGTTCGAGTTTCAGCTCTGCCTTTTACTCACTGTGAGGCTTTGGGCAGACCTCGAGACCTCCCTGAGCCTCTGTTTCCTCCTCTGGAGGATGGAGCTGAGAAATAGAGCCCACACCATGTTGTCACTGGGGACTGCTGGGCAGAGTTGAGCCTCAGGGTTTGGGGGCCAGGCGGTCACTGGGAGGCTGAGGGTCCTGGTGCAGGAGACGGAGGAGCAGGCAAGGACCTTGGGCAGAGTCTGGGCTCCGGGAAGCCAGGCACCCCGTGAGGCATGGGGAGTGATAGGTGAAAGCCAACGTCACACTGGTCACTCCACCCGCCAGCCGTCCCCTCTGCCCCACGCTGTCCTGGGGAGGCACTGGGTAAAAACCAAGACAAGACAACTTTGGTTCTCATGACAGGGGCGTTACATGTTCATTATAGAAAATATAAATAATGAAAAGGAAGAAAAGAGGAAAGAGCCAGGACTCCACACCCAGTCACAGCCCCTGTTAACCTGGACGTGGAGCCTTCCAGACTAGCCAGGCAAACAGACAAAGCGCAGATGGCCTTTCACAGAGTTCTAGCACCATGGGCTGGGGGGCGTTTCCCTTATTGCTGCTGTAACAAATTATTACCAGTTTAGTAACTTAAAACCAGACAGATTTATTCTCGTACAGTTCTGGAGGTCAGAAGTCTGAAATGGGTCTCACTGGGCTAAAATCAAGTGTCAGTACGTTCCTTCTGGAGTCTCCAGGGGAGAAACTGTTCCTTTGCAGTTTCCAGCTGCTGGGGGCCCCTGTAGTCCTTGGCTCATGGCCCCTTCCTCCCTCGGCAAAGCCAGCAGCTGGGCATCTTCCAGTCTCTCTCTGACCCTGACTCTCCTGCCTCTCTCTTTCACCTATAAGGACCCCTGGGATTACATCGGGTTCACCCAGGTCATCCACGATAATCTCCGCATCTCAAGGCCCTTACCTTAATTACACCTGCAAAGTCCCTTTTGCTATGTAAGGGAACATACCGTGTTCCCCAAGGAACATGCTAAGGCATGGACAGTGTCTGAGTCTGTTCAGGCTGCTTTAAGAAAATGCCATAAGCTGGGTGGTTTGTAAACAACAGAGCTTTATTTCGACAGTTCTGGAGGCTGAGAAGTCTAAGATTAAGGTGCTGGCGAATTTGGTCACTGGTGAGGGTTTGTAGAGCTGAGACCTAGGGCAGAGTTGTGTCGGTGACAGAGCTGGTGAGGGCAGAACAGGGTGTCACCCTGGTACCCTAACTCCGGGTCTTCAAGCCCATCCCCCACCCTGGAAGAGCAGCTTGGGGCTGTGCCTGTTTGGAGGGCACCCCGAGGGTCAACTCCTCCCATGCGAAGGACAGTGAGGTCTTTCTCCCTGTAGACGGTACACAGGACAGGCCTGGGGGGTGGCAGATGGCCTCCCAGATGGCAGAGAAGACAGCCCAGATGGTGCAGGGGGTTGCATGGGGGCAGTGATTATGAGGGGGCAATGGTTAGGGCCGGTGGAGGTGTGTGATTGATTAAAGAGTTGGATCTGCCGTGAAGGGCAATAGAGAGCTACAGTAGGTGCTTGAGCATAGGAGTGACATGATGAAATGTGTGGTTGTGACATGATCCAGGGGGCCAGCCTGAAGGCAGCGAAACCAGCTGGGAGGGTGTAAGGCCTCTGGGAAGCTCTTCACACCACTCTGCCTTTGCTCAGCCTTTCCCTTGACCTGGTGTTCCCCTCTGCTTCTTGTTCACTCAGCAAACCTGCCCTTCCAGAAGCCAGTCAAGCGTAACCTGCCTGGGGCTGCTTCCACCTCCTGCCCTTGAGTGGCATCGGTCTGTCCTAACACCCCTGTGGCACTTACCGCAGTGTCTGATAGAGTCCACGTGCAAAACAGAATTTGACAGTGATTTTAATTATAATACTGTTAATATTCAATTTAATAGTCAAATTGTTTTAAATAATACTCACTTGTTTTGGCCTGAAAACTCATATTCAGCTTCTCATGAATTAAGTACGCATGTGATGCATGTGCGCTGTCCACAGCCCGCGGAGATGGGCAGAGGAGGGTGTGAGACAGTGACACAGCGCGAGCGGGAGACAAGGGTGTTTCCCATCGGCCCTGGTTGGTCCCGCGGATTAGCTCTCCGGGTAGTGCTGCCTATTTCCTGTTGCACGTTTAGCTTCTTGTTCACTAACCCTGAATGTCCTCAGAGTTGTGTCCACGCCCTTCAGGACCCTCCCAGACTGTGTCTGTGGAGAGAGCGAGAGGCGGGGACGCCAGGCGGGGGGAGTGGGCCTGTGCAGGTGTCCGGGGACCAGCTCCCACTTTCCCAAGTCTGAGGCATTCCTGTGGACACCTCCCAGCAAGCGGTCAGCACCCCGGGCACAGACATTCCCGGCTCCATCCACGGGGGTGTGCCTGCAGGGGTCAGGCTGGTCACTCTGTGACTGGAGCATTCCTCTCTGCAGAGGAGATGGCCGCTGACGGATTGAGTTCCAGACGGAGCTGTTAAAGATAACACTGATGTCAGAGAAGCTGTCCTTGCATACCGACCATCAGGCCTAATGAAGTGGGCAGGCCTGCTCCCCAGGAGGGACAAGCCTGTGGGACAGCAGTAGTGAAAGGCCAGGGACAGACCACCCTGCCGAGACCTCCTCCCTGGGCCTGTGCTTGGGCAGTTGTCCATCCGTGCACGGCGTGAGGGTGCAAAGTCCCATTCCCTGGCCCTGAGTACTGTAGGGACTGGAGTGTCAGCTGGAACAAGGGGACCTGGGAGGCCACGTGTCCTCAAGCCCCTCCTGTGTGTAACACGTACACACCAGGGTATGTGAACAACCATGGTGAGTCTGAATATTTTGGCAGCTGGGGCCAGCTGTATGGCCTCCCCGTGTCCCCTAAACATGATACAGTATGTTATTTCCTGGAGTTCACATGGGTTTGAGGTCTGCTGTCCCCACCTCAGCTCAAGAAAGGATTTGAAGGGACTCATATTTGCGTTTCAATGTGGAGGTGGGGGAGGAGGGAGTGGCTATTCATTAGGAGGAGTTTGTAGCTTGTTTGCTCTTACCCTGCTATAGTCATTCACACCAGGGTTTTTGTTTTGTTTTTAGTGAGGTTGATTTAAGTTCAAATTTAAAAGCTCATGAAAATTTGGTGGTCAGTGTTTGCCTTTCTGGGCCAGGAGCTGGGTTGGGTACAGTGTGAAAAGGGGGAGGGTGTTAGGGGGTGCTCTGCTTGGCCTTGGGTGGGCTATGGGATGCTCTGGGTGCCCCTCCGGGTCCTTTGGCTTGGAGTTTCTCCCCCTGCTTTGTGGAAGAGCCTGGAAAGTGACTTTCCATGGCCTACAGATTCCTTGGGAAACAACTGAGCAAATTCAGTCCTCAGGAGGAATTATCCATTCAGTGTTCTTTGTTTTGATCTCCGTTTCCTGCTCTGGAAGTTAGATGTTCTATTTCATCTCTTTTCGAGCACAGTTACTCTTGCAATTTTGCCATGTGTACTTACCTTAGCAAAGTCTAAGGTTAATCAATAACTTAACCCAGTTTAATTCTTTCTTGTAAGAATAGAAGTCCATCCTCGAAGATTTTGTATTAAAAAAGTAAGAAGTAATTAGGGATTCTAAACTTATAAGGTCTTTAAAAAAAATCTCTGAAAGGACTCACTTGCTCTCCTTTCTCCTAACGTGGACGTCTTTGCTCCCCACGCCGGGAGCGTGCTGTGTGCAGTGCCAGGGCTGTGGGTTCTGAGCGGGGCATTGGCCCCTGGGGGTGTCCCCGCATGCTGGGCAGCTCCTCCGATGCTTTCCCCCAGGCTGCAGTGGGCAGTTCCTGGCGTGTGCTACCCAAGGGCTCTTTGAGGTCTCTCCTGGCATTGGCTTTCTCTTTTCCTTTATCTTCCGGAAGCAGCATTTTGTCAGGCAGATTCTTGAACACCTCCTAGCCCCAGGCCCCTGGCTAGCTGCAGCTGGCACATGCAGGTAGTCAGGCCGCAGAATGTTTCAATGCTGGTGCAGTTTGCCCTCCTGACGAAGGCAGGGGTGGGACTCCTGTGGAGGGCCAGTTGTGGCTGCAGGTTTTAGGCATCTTCTCCTAGCATTTATTCCAGAATACCTTGACCTGCTTATCTGTTGTGGGAAGAGCACCTGCAAGTCCTCAGCCCACAGGGCCCTATCAGGATGCCACGCCTGGCCCTTGGGAGTAGCCAGACCCTTCCGCTCTGGCCAGCCAGCTTGGGGGTGTCTAGAGGAAAAGTGTCTAGGGGAAAAGTGAAAGTAACTAGGGTGCCGTTCCTGCTCTGTGCCTGGGTTCCTGTATTGCCAAAGAACAGGGTGTCGAGGAGATAGCAGTGCCAGCTGTTGCCCCAGCCCAGGTCAGACGGTCTGAAGTCAGCAGCTAGATTCACCACTGAACAAGTCCCGTGAGAGCTGTTGCCAACTCTGCCAGGCAGGGAGGTCGGCCCCCACTGGAGGCAGGAAGTGAGCAGTGCCCAGGGTGGGCGGGGTGGCTATGTCCATTCCCACAGAGGCGCTGTGCTCCTGATGGAGGGTGGGATGGTGGCAGTTTTCTTTACAAGGCTGATTCTATCAGTTCTTTGATTTTATTTATTTATTTAATCTTTTTTTTCTAGAGATAGAGTCTCGCTATGTTGCTCAGGCTGGCCTTGAACTCCTGGGCTCAAGCAATCCTCCTGCCTCAGCCTCCCCAGTAGCTGGGATTATGGAAGCGTGAGCCACCATGCCTGGCTTGATTTTTTTTATTGAGATATAATTCACAGATCACCATGTTATAGTACACAATTCAGTGGTTTTTTTAGTATTCACAAGATTGTGCAACTATCACCACTATCAAGTTCTAGAACATTTTTATCACCCTGAAAAGCAACCCATACCCATTACCAATCACTCTCCACTTCTACTTCCTCTAAAGCTCTTTAATTTTTCACTGCTCTTTTCTCAGCAGCAGTTGGACTAATTTTCTAATGATGATAATGATAATAATATATAACAAAATAACATCTATGATTTATTGGGTGCTTGCCACATACCAGGTTTTATAGGTATTATTTCATTTATTCTTCATAGCACTCCTATAAAATATATCTTCATCCTCCTCCTCCTCCCATTTTCGTGGTGAGAAAACTGAGGCTCCGAGAAGTTAAGTAGCCCACCTAGTGGTGTGCATCTGAGAAGTGGCCATGCTGGGATTTGAGATCAGGCTTCTCTGACTCTGAACTTGTGTCTCTCAACTCTGTGCTATCAATATGTGCCTCCCCTGCCTTGGTCTTTGGATCTGAAGAATTACGGCTTTCAAAATGGAGACAGCCGTTCAGCTGTGCAGCCCAGGCAAGAATGAGCCATAGAGTCTCATGAGCCCGCAGGCAGAGACGGCCAGCTGGCTGGGACTTGGGAATCCCTGTGATCATGACCTCCTGACTTCCACCACAGTATTTGCTTCTCTGTGAAATGGGGATTTACATCTATCTCATGGTTGCGTCTGCCATGAGAAATGGTGCCAAGGAGGTGTTCAGCACAGAGTTCTGATCCAGCTGGGGGGCTGCTGCCCAACAGTGTGGGCTTCTTTCTTAACCTCTAGGCTTCATTTTCTCATCCACAGGATGGGAATAATGCCAGCGATTCACAGCAACCTCACTCACCAAGCAGGATTTCATGAGCTGCACCTGCAAAGCTCAGAGTCGGCATGGCATACACATTCAGTGAGTGCCATGATAGCTTTCCCGATAGGTTTTTGGGCTTGCACATTGCTAATAATTTCAAATTAATAATTTGAGTCTGAATAAACTTGTAAAAGAGCCTAAAGCAAGAAATATACACAAATATCTGACCCCATGAGGGAATTCAGACAGTGGTGGGTGGGGCTGGTAGAGGGTTCTCACGCATTGCCTCCTTTGTTCATTGAAACATGGTGATGGGGGCCCTGAGAAAACTGACTCACTTCCCAGAGGGAGAAGGTGGGCCCAGAGAGAGGGAGGCAGCTTCCCCACGCCCACGAGCATCCATACCTCCACCTTCTCTGCCTGCCAACCCAGTACTCCTCCTCCTCCTCCTCAGGAGACATTTTGCTTTCCTTATGCTCCTCTAAGAATAACAGCCAAAGAGCCAACTCTGGCTTTGCTCCTGTTCCAAAGCCGTCCTGGTTCTCAGGAGACATACCCTTGGCCCTGCAGCCCAAGCTGGCTGGCTGCCTGGCCTGACCCCTCTGCTTGCCCCAAAGCCAAGGCCAACCTGGGGCCTGAGCATGGAGTATGCTCTGCCTGCACCCTTGGCCCCCACAGCAACACCTCCCCAACCCCTCACCCTTCGAGAGGACTCAGAGCTTGTGCTTGTAGTACCAAGGGTCACAGGGTGACATCTGACATCAGTATTTCAGCTCACTATTCCTCTCTGGGGTGAGAACCACGGGAAGATGCCAAGGCCTTTACTGAGACTCCTTGCCCTTCTCGTATGACATTGGGATCTTAGCAAGCCTGAAGGATAAAGCAAAATGGGCATGTCATGGTCCTTTAAGTGATATCGCTACTCTGCGGGGGTAGCTCCCCTGTTTCTCAGATGTGGAGGGGCCCAGCAGTGGGTGGGGGACAACCCCCTGCCTCCTCTGACGTCCCAGGTTTACAGAGAGGCTCCAAAGTCTAGGAGCTGTCAGCTGATTACCAGGAGGCCCCTGTGTCTGAAGCCTGGCTGGAGCCCATCCCAGAGCAGGAGCCACTCTGCTGGTGGCTGGACATCTGTTTTGTCATCTGCAAGGGGGCCAGGTGGTACCTGCTGAAATTCAGGCTCCTTTGGACTGTCTTGGTCTATTTGGCCCAACAGCCTGAGCCCCAGAGAAGCCAGCTGATGTGTACCCCTCACCCACCCTGAGATCCAAAGCCTTCCCAAGCCTTCCAAGTCCACGTGTATAGGTTCAAATGAACTCATTCTTACTGGTTTGTTCATTCATTTGACAAATACTTATGCGCCAGGTGCTCTGAGTGATAGAGCATAAGAAAAACACTGTCTTGCCCTCCTGCAGCTGCCATGAACAGCACATTAAAATCACGGCTCTTTTATCATGGAAAATTTAAAACATAGAAAAGTGGAGCAAATAATGTATTGAATCCCCATGGATCTGTCACCAGTTTCAATCATTATCACCTTGTAGCTAAACTTATTTAATCTCTGCCCCTCCCCTCTCATTATTTTGATGTAAATCCCAGGAATCATATTGTTTCATCTGTAAACATCTCAGAATGTATACCTAGAAGACAAAGGCTCTTTTAAAATTTTATAGCTACACTATTAATAATAATTCCTTAACACTATCAATATCAGGATCAGTGTTTACATTGCTAATTGCTTCATAAATGTAACATTTTTTGATTGTTTGAATTAGGATCCAATAAAAGTCCACATGTTGCAGTTACTGGAGTTGATAGTGTTTTAAGTCTCTTAAGCTACAGAAGTTGGTCTGGGGCAGAGCCTGGTTGGTTGGTCTGAGAACTCATTACAAATGCAAATTCTCCTCCAGCCTCAGACCTACTAGATCGGAAGCTCTGGGGGTGGGGCCAGTAATCCGTGTTGTAACGAGCCCCCAGGTGATTCCCATTTGCGTCAGTTTGAGGACCTCTGGTCCATAGGTTTCGCCTCCTTTCCTGTCTATTTTCCTTGTGATTATTTATTGGAGACCTGCTGTTATCTTGTAGCAGCCCCCCCCATCTTGCCAGTTGACCACCAGGTGCCCATTAACAAGCTCCTCTGGCCTCTGCACCGAGGGAGCTGAGAAGGCTCTCCTCTCTCAATAGAGGGGGCTGACTTTTAGACGTGTGGGTCCCCAGGGATGATGAAGAGTCGGCCTGCTGTAGAAGCGGGGTGCACTCCAGGCAGGGGAACAGCACGCACAAAGGCTTGGAGGCTGGATCAAGCATAGGTGCTCCACAGATGGAAAGACTTGGTATGGCCAGGGGTGGGGGCAGTGGAGAGAGAAGAGGCTGCAGAGGGAGGCCGGGTGGAGGCCGGGTGGACTTGGAAGGGCCCAGGTGCTGCAGTGTGTGGGACTTTGTCCTGTGGAGCGTGGGCAGGGGAAGACCCTGACAAGGTTGAGTTGAATAATGCATGCAGACTTCATTTTTGACCAGATGGCTCTGACTGTAGCGTGAGTGCGGCTTGGAGGGGGCAGGCCTGGGACAAGGAAACTAAAGGGTCAGAAAGATCTGGACCAAGGCTGTGGTGGTGACTTTGCAGAGGAGAGAATGAGTATGAGAGATGCTAGGAAGTAGGAATGACAGGGCTTGGGGGTGGAATGAGAAGGGAGAATGAATGTCTAGGAAATCTCCCACCTGGGGCCAATGGTGCTGCCACTGGGGACAGGGGTGTCTGAGGAGAGAGGCAGATCTGGGTGATTTAAGCGCTAATCCCACATTGTTGGAGGTAACTCAGCATGTGTGTTACTAATATCCCAGCTCAGGGAAGAAGATGCCTCACTTGGGAAAGACCTTACAGGCTCCCCAAGTCTGTGGATAGTCACTGAGTCCACTTTTGGGCACACATAGAAATATCCACTCATCCATCCTCCCACCATCCATCATCCAACAGTTTTTGAGTGTCTGTGACATATCAGGAGCTGAGTAGTCAGAGATGATGTAAGACACGGTCCTGCCCCCGGTGAACAGAAGCATGTCAGTATCGTGTGTAGGGTGATCTGGTGGAGCCCTCCATAAGCTGTAAGGTTGTTGAGTGTAATTCATGAAAATTAGGAAAACTGTTGGTTTAGAAAGTATTTCCTCGCCTCTTTCAGCAGTTGCCTGGACACACACACAGACACAAGTTGGAGGCCCACAAACCAGCGCATGAACCTGCCGTTAGGAGAGAGAATGTGGACCACCCCCACTGACCATCTGGGGTTGCAGGGACTTGGGGATTTCTCTGTCTCTGGGGAAACCCAGCTGTCCCAGTCTCTCTCACTGGGGCATCTCATCTCCTGGACAATCCAGGGAGACAGGACAGGTCATGGGAAGATGCTGCCCAGTGTCAGGATGGGCCTGGGGCAGCCCCCCTATTCAGCCTGGGCTTGGTGCTGTGGTCTCTGCCACGGTAAACGCTCATTTCCATAATTATTATTTAGCATTTGGAGAGTGGTTATTTTACACTCAGTGTTCTTTGTAGTGAGAGGGTCTCCCGGTTCATGCCAATAAAATTTCCATTTACTCTGGACATCAACCACGGTGATTAAAAAAAAAAAAAGCCCATAAATTATTTACTGAAATGGAAGTTCAGCTTATGGTAATAATGCATTAGTTCAGCTAACCATGAAGCCTGTTATAGGGTAATAAAAGATTTTTTATTTTCCTTCTTAAAAGATATTTTCCAGTAACCTACACATGACCTTGAGCTCATCAATTTTCAAAGATGACACTGCAGGGAGAGTGTATAAGGACACAAAGAAAGAGAGCTTTTTATCAAATAGCCTGATTTTAGGTCAGTTGTCAGCAAAGACCTGCCATCTCGCAGCCAGTAGAAAAAAAAGAAATTAAAAAAAATACATATATATAAATACATCTTTTAAATCACAAGGAACAGACCTTGAAAATCCTTTTGAAATAGGGCACTTATTTGATAGATACATAAATCCAAAAGCTAGCAACAAGGACTATTTAGAGAAGTTAGCATGTCACTATTGTTGAGACCACCTGTCACGTGTTACGTGAGCCTGGGACCTTGTGGAATAAAGTCAGCCCTATGGTTCTGTCTTTGTCTTTTAAAATGTTGTATTTATGGAGCAGGATTGATTTTATGTGTCTGAGAAAGTCTACGATTCTGCTCACGGCCATTTGCTGACTAACGTCTCCAGCAGAGAAGAGCAACAAGCAAGTTCATGAATTATGGGTCTCCTTGAGGTTCTCTTCCAAGACTACTTTTTATTTTAAGAATGTCTGCTTTGATTAAAGCCATTAGAGCTGGGAGCAAATAACAATGAGTCTGAATTTTATGTGTGTTACATTTTATAGCAGGAACCCAGATGAAGCCTGTATTTTAATGCTTATACTACTATGACTTAATTAAACTAGTTCCTGCTCAACTACCTGGTTTGGGGTTCTAAAAAAATCCTGTGGCAGGAGCCTTGTTGGTCAAATAATTTATTTATCTGTTCTCTACATTGCTGCAAAAATATTTATTTATATACCCAGTTTTTGGGCAAAAATGCTTTAATGTGTTGCGGTGGGAGGGTTCCAGGTTTATGGAATGAACCTATAACCACCCTTGTCAACTTATTTTTATATTCACTAAACAAAAAGATTGTCTGCACACTAACTATACAAGACCTAAGTGATGTTAAATTATCCATAACCAAGGAGACCTGGTGATTAATATTTGTTTGTTCACTAGAAAACCCCAGCGTGTCTGCCCCCTCAGTTGAACCACAGTTTTGTGGCTGGTAACTTGCATTCATGAAATGGTCCGTGTTTTCCTTTTTCTGTGATGTGAAATCGTTGAATCCCTCTGTGTTACAGGACTTCAGGGTCACCAAGTCTTGAAGTGGAAGACGCTTTGAGTGGTCTTTATTTAATCTGGTTGGAACAGTGCAGTAGATAGTTCTTAAAACTCCCAGCTCCTTAGCTCTGCCCTTGGTCACATTTCCTGATAAAGCATTTTCCTTTAATCTCTCTCTCTGCACTCTCCCTTCCCTGCCTCCACAGAAGGGTCTGAATTTTCTCTTATCCAGCTGCTTTTCTTTCTTCCAAGCCTCTCTTTGCGTCGAGGTGTTGGCTTTGCCTTTCTCTTCTGTTCCTAGTGTGCCGCAGTCAACCTGTGGGTGCTGAACTGGGATATCCTGTGGGTGGAAGTATCCCCAGGGGAGATGCTGCAGGGGCTTTGCAGAAGTAGCACAGGCAGAGCCACAGTTAATGACATTTGGCATTGCTTACTGTGGATAAGGGCCTCCATATAAGTGAGGGCAGGACACATAGCATATGCCTTGTACACAGAGACATTCCCAGTATCAACTCTATCCTGTTGTCTATTAGCTTATATCTGTCAAATATCCATAAATTAATAGACAATATTCCATTTACCCTTTTATGTTTATTCCCAATCGTTTACCTATTGAATGAAAGATCTCAAGACTTGTTGGGACTATTCGCACACCAGAATTAAGCTCCTCGCACCCCTCAGGTGATAGGTAAGGTAGGCTTTTCCATATTCTTTTCCCAGAAAATTTTTGAGCACCACTTTGAGATCGTAAGTAAGTACTGACGTAAAAAATTATTAGTGTGTCTCTACAGGCTTTGTAATTCCTGTGCTGGGCTGAGGGACATTAACTGGTGAATTATCTTTGATTTGGAATATATAGATATATAGATGTTGGTGTGCGTGATGTGAAAGTATCCATGAAAATGTTACTTTTCCATACCTTCTATGCAGATCAATTTTAAGGCATCGCATAATGTAGCTAAATTTTAATTTCTGGTGGAGAAAGTGCACGGAGTTCAGCTGCCTCTTGGCCTGGCTGAGTGATCAGCAAGTCAAACGATTTGTATAAACTGTCCCAGTTGCAGTGGGGGAGGGAAGTTCAGGGAGAACCAAAAAATCCTTGGTTCTTGCCCTCAGAGTATCCCGGAGTCCCTTGGGGACCCAAGGCATGTGTTCAATGTGTGGCCTGACCCGTGCTATTTTGCAAATCAGTGGGACGGCCCGGGGCATGCTCTGAGAAGGGCTGAGTGATGGGATAATTAGAACCAAGCAGCAGCGGGGTGGATAGTTTGTCTGCAGATAATAGCTTGTTTGCTAATTGCCAACACCAGATTTTCTGGGCAATTAGACACTTGATTTCTTCCAAGACCGTCTGTGCGAATGTGGACACATGGCCTCAGGCCTTCCAGGTAGCAGGTGGAGAGGGTGGCTCCTGGTGCATCTCTCTGCAGGCTGCCCGAGAGCCGTGGGCAGGGAGGATCTCTGTTAACAGGTGGAAGGACCATCTTGCTGGAACCCATAGTGGAGAGGCAGAGTTCCCCCTGCCTTCGTGGAAGGGGGTGGCTTTGTGCTGGGAGGTTAGCAAAGATGGTGGCGTTTAGCACGCTGGTCAGGAACTGAGCTACTTCTCCATTCTCTTTTCAAGAGCACTGGGCCTTGGGTGCTAATAGGAATCAGAAATAGCTTCCCCTCCCAGATGAGCAAGTTGATTTTTTTAAATAAAATTTTTTTATCGTGGTATGTATAACATAAAATTTGCCATTTTAACCATTATTAAGTTTATAATTCAGTGGCATGAATTCTATTCCCAATGTTGTGCAACCAACACCACTATCTATTTCTGAAACTTTTTATTACCCCTAACAGAAACTGTGTACCCATTGAGCAAGAACTCTCCATTCCTCCCTCCCTCCAGCCCTTGGTAACCTCTAATCTACTTTCTGTTTCTATGAGTTTGCCTGTTCTGGATATTTCACGTACAACATTTGTCCTTTTGTGTCCAGCTATTTCACTTAGCGTAATGGTTACTAGGTTCACCCTGGCTGTAGTGTGTATAAGAATGCAATTCCTTTTTATGACTGAATACTATTCCATGGTATGGTTATGCCACATTTTGTTTATCCATTCATTTGTTGATAGACACTTGGATAGTTTCTACCTTCTGGTTATTGTGAATAATGCTGCAATGAACGCTCACATACAAGTATCGCTTTGATTTCCTGTTTTCAGTCTTTTGGATGGATACCTAGGAGTGGAATTGCTGGGTCGTATGGTAATTCTATACTTGACTTTTTGAGGAACAGCCAAAGTGTTTTCTACAGCAGCTGCCCCATTTTACATTCCCACTAGCAATGCACAAGGGTTCCAATTTCTTCAAATCCTTGCCAACACTTGTTTTTTTCCTTTTTAAAAATTTGCAGCCATCTCAGTGGGTGTGAAGTGGTATCTCCTTGTGGTTTTGATTTGCATTTCTCTAAAGACCATGATGTGGAGCATCTTTTCATGTGCTTACTGACCATTTGTGTGTCTTCTTTGGGGAACTGTCTATTCGAGTCCTTTGCCCAGTGAGCTGATTTTGTGCCTGTCGTTACTGGGCTACGCATCTCTGTCCCCGAGGTTGGAACTGAGCCTCCCCAGGAGGAGCGAGGCCATGAGCCTGCAGAGAGGGAAGCGGCTGTGCGGACACGAGGCTTCACATTCTCTCTTGCGTGACTCATTTCATTCCCTCAGCCTGTTTGGTACCCACTGTGGTGATGCTGCCGAAGTTCTCACCAAGTAGAAAAAGAAATCAGCAAGAGCCTGGGATTAACCTAAAGCGATTTAGCAGAAGAGACAGATGGAGCCACTGCTCGTGCTTGCCTAGGAGCAGACAGGCCTTTCTCAGACACCTCCAACCCTCGGTGTTTCCTTGACCACAGTATTGTTTTAGAAGATTACCCACTTTTACCTAGAGCAGGTATTAGACCATGCACTCAACAGAGCAGCATGTGCAGAGCACCTGGGTGGTGCCCGGTGTTCACAGGTGCCCAGGGGCCGGCCATCATCTCCACGGTGGGACATGCAGTCCTTGCTGGGCAGCTGGCAGGGAGAGCAATGAGGAGCATTCCAGCATTGACCAGGGAGAGTGTGACGTCGTTGGGGTCTCATTCCCAGGAGGAGGAAGACCCCTGGGCACTGGGAAGGCTTCAGAACAAATGCTATGCCTGAATAATGGTGAGAGCAGCAGGGCAGTGGACAGAACGGTGTTCTGCTGCTGAGCTGTTGGCCCTTCTCCCATTTGACCTCATGCCTGTTGTGGGGCCCTGTCTGCAGGGGCCAGGAATGCTAATCCATCTGCCTTTTTGCTGTGGTTTTTCTTATAGAATGTCCAAAACCTTCAGTATCACTGTAGAGAGATGAGTTCACCATGCTCTGGCATCCACTAGGCAAGGACACTCTTTCCAGAAGTTGTGCTCCTGCCCTATCTTCCTAGGATAGGTGTTGTTAATCTTTGGGGAGAGTGTCCTGTACCCCTTGAGGAATCTGAGGGCAGTGGATACTCTTCTAAGAAAATGCACACAGAATTGCACATGATCTCAGGTGGCCACAGGTTCTGCTAGTCCATCGTGGGGCCCAGGTTAAGAGCTGGCTCCACAGAGGATGCAGCCAGGAGCTAGGGGCCTTTGGGGACTGAGCAGCATCTCCTACTTAGCAGGGGCAGGTGGCACAGAGAGGCCTGGTGGTCGCTGGGAGAAAAGGAATATCTCACTTGGTCAAGTTCTAAATATCAAATACAAGGGGGTGCTGGAACGGATGCCCCTGCCATCCTGGCCCCATCAGTGAGGTGGCTCTCCAGAGGCCACAGTGCCAGGAGGGGCAAGGCCACGCAGCCCTCATTTCTGCTCCCGAGCTCAGCCTATACCACTTCTAAGGCATGGACTTTGTCTTTCTTTTCAGAAACGGCTCCCACATCTGCATATTCATCTCCAGCACGGAGTCTTGGGGACACAGGAATAACGCCTCTGTCCCCTTCCCATATCGTGGTAAGATGTGTGTGTGTGTGTGTGTGTGTATGTGTGTGTGTGTGTGTATGTGTGTGTGTGCGCGCGCGTGTGTGTGTGTGTGTGTGTGTGCGCGCGCACGCGTGCGCTGACTAACTGTGCAGTCTGGGTCTGATCTCACGGTTCAGGCTGCTGGGCAGCCCCTCCCCTTTGCTGGGCAGAGATTAAATTGACCTGGGATGAGCCACAGGAGCCCTGCCAAGCCCCTTCCCGACTCTGGGCCTGAAAAGGCTTCCGTGGTGTGGCTTCTGCTTCTGGAGCCGTGGGTGGGTTGTGGGGACAGGCGGTGGTGGGGGGGAGCTGCCCTCAAAGGCTCAGGGCTCAGAGCCTGCGCGGCATCCTCTTGAAAGGAAGCAGCCGTTAAGACTGTACTTCGCTGCCCTGTCCGGAAGCCTGTGGCCGTGCACTTGCCTCTGCGACAGTGTCCAGGCAGAGAAGGCCTGAGCAGCGCTTTGCCTGCAGCGAGGGGGCTGGGGAGGGGGCTGTTGCTCCCACCACTCCCTGTGCTGTGAGGGCAGATGGGGCTGTGGGAGCTGTCCGAAGGGGTGCACATGTGGCCCACTGGTACGTGGAGGAGAGAGCAGCTTTGCATGAGCTGCTCAGACTCACAAAGAAGACCCTGCTGAGGACTTGGGAGCCACCACTAGGAGGGGGTGCCAACTCGTCCTGGCTTCCTGGAACTGTCCTGCTTTACACCGAGAGTCCTGCGTCCTGGGAACCCTTCCGTCCTGGACACACTGGGAGTGTTCGTTCCCTTGGGCCAGATCCTATGGTTTTCAAACTCTGCACCCTGAGGGCGCCCTGTGAGAGCCTCAGGGTGTGTGGGGAGGAGGGCAGAAGGAGGAGAGGCCAGGCAGGTGGCGGTCTTCCCCCAACTTTCACCAAGACAGGACAACTCCAAAATTTGTTGGTTCTATAATTCAGAGTTCTGGGAATTAAAAAGAAAAAAAATTACACTGCTTAAGAAAAGGGTTTGGAAGCGTGGTGTGGCCTGACCAAGTGACTTGACAGATGAGGAAAGGCCCTGGGCCCGAGGGGAAGGACTCAGGGAGTCTGCAATTGGTGCGGTGGGATCGGGCAGGGTCCCGGGATGCCCAGCCCTGCTCACGGGCATGAAATGCTGGCATGGGTGGAGTGGTCACCTGGGAGGTACAAGGGACACAGCTGGCAAAGTGCTTAGGCGGTGATGGGAGGTCTGCACAGGGACTCGGGGAGGGTGGGCGCTGGGGGGGGAGTGTGTCTGCTCAGGGAAGTACTGGGCGCCGGCCCTGAGGGCGGAGTTTCTGCAGTTGGGTGCGCGTATAGGTTGACAGAGGAAGTGGGCACGCTCGCTGCAGGCAGGTGCCCTCGCCCTCCTCTCGGGCGCCTCCATGTCTCCCTCAGCCTCTCGGGTGGGGGCCGAGGCTGGCCTGCCCTCTCCCAGGGCTCGCCAGAGGGCAGACTGGAGCTGGGACGTGGAATGTCCTTCTATCTGCAGTGGGTACACAGCTGGGCAGGGGGGAGCCACTGAGGGTGTCTTCCTGAGAGCCAGGCCCCACCCCCAGTGCCTCTCTGTATATGTGCAGAACGACACCGACCCCGATGTCTCGGAACAGCAGTCATTTCTCGTAGTGGTGGCCATCGACTTTGGGACCACATCCAGTGGCTACGCCTACAGCTTCACCAAGGAGCCAGAATGCATCCACGTGATGAGGCGAGTGCTGTGGGTGGGAGGAGCACGTCGCGGGCGCCAATCACTGCACCTGGGGGGACTCAGGGGTGGGATTAGGCAGTGAGCCTGGGAATGGCACTGGGGAGGAGGATGCAGGATTCTCGTCCAGCTCGGCCCAAACTCACTGTGCTGCTGGGGACAGGCCATTTCTGTCCCCTGGGCTCTGGGTTCCTGGTCCATAAAAGCCTTGGTTTAATTCTGATTTAGTTGGTGTGGGGAGGGGCCCGAGCAGCATGTTTGAAGCCTGGCCCAGGTGAAAGGCATCGACCCCTGGGGTGTCTGTAATGGAGGTGACCCAGGTGCCAGCTCAGCCACTTACTGTGTGACCTTAGGCAATTGCTGAACCTGCTGAATCTCAGTTTCCTCACCTGTGAAATGGGGTAATAACAGTAGCTGCCTGATAGTGTGCAGAGTAAATGAGATGCCTGTCAAGTGCTTAGTGCATAGTGAAGTGTAGGCAGGGAAGCTGCCCGTTCTTTCAGGTGAAGCAAAGTCATGGGGGAATGGCAGGCAGAGCAGAAAGCAGTGTGGGGTGAATTTCCGCCAAGTGACCCTAAAGACAGAGTCGCCCTGGTCCTCCTGGGAGGCCCTCTGTGGCGGACCCTCCTTCCCCTCTTCATGTGCAGAGCAGGCCCTCACCCCCACCCTCCCATGGGATCCAGTGTCCATGAGGACTCTGGTCTGTCCTGGCACTGACGTCAGCTCTCCCAGTCGTGACCTCCTTGCAGAGTCTGTGGGCCCTCAAAGCTTTGGAAGCCTGGGATCTATCACCCCAATTTTCCAACTGCAAAGGATGACTTTGAAGATACGTTGTCATTGGCTTTGCAATTCCTGCCACTGAGTAATGGGGGAATTTAGTATTGCTACCATAGTAAGATTTCAGGTATTTTTATGAAGCACTATGTAAAACATAGGTCATAATAAAAGTGACCCCCACCCCAATCATGGTTTAGGCCCCACCTTTCCCCTTGAAAACCAGATGTGGCTCAGCCCAAGGCCATTGTTGTAAGGGGGTCCAGAGACCCTTGGCCAACGTCTCATCAGGAAATAATGAAAAGCCAGTTCTGTGTCAGCAAACCCTGATGATAGTGTAGCCCCCAGGGTTTAGTCGCCACCAGGATGCTACCTCCAGTGAGCCAGACAGATGCTGTGAGGGTCTGTGCTGCCGTCACAGACCCCCGAGATGGAAAACCCCGGTGGAAGAGAACATGGCATTAAAAGCTAGACTCAGTGTTGGGCAGCTTCTATGTTGTTGTTCCAAGAAATGTTATTTCCACAGGGTAGTCATGCCATGCAAATAGAAAAGAAAGAGCGAAATAACTTCGAACTTGCCTGGGAGGAATACCCACAGTCGGGGCCCCTAGAGGAGTTATCTTAGTCCTGGTAGAGATTTCGGAGGGAGGCTGGTTCTACTGAATTTTATTTCAGTCAGAACATATTAACATAATCATGATACAGACTGACAAAGTTATGAATGAGAAAGTTTAACCTTTTTGTATCTAAAGAGGAATGAAGGAATAAACATTTGGAGGGAACAAGCTCATGGGGCCATCTACTGAATATGTCACAGCGCCTAGTAATGACAAGCCCGTTTGTGAAGGGCAGTGTGTGGAGCTGCTGCCTGGCATAGGGACCGTCCCTGTGTCTCACTGCGGTCACTTCGAGGACTTTGGCTCCTGGGGGAGAAGCTGCGTCCTGTTGGAAATTGGCCAGGGATGATTCTAGACCCGTCTGGGCAGTAAATCCCGGCGGAGGCTGGTGCTCCATCTGGACCCGATGGCCCCACTGCTGCTTAATGACGCGGCGTCGGGAATAGCTCATCTCCCCGGCGCACTGCGTCTCCACCTGAGGCCCTACACGGGGTCACGTGGCTAGTGGCAGGCCAGGAGCCAGGGCCTTGTTGGGGAGGGAACAGCTTGGCCTCCTGGCAGCCTGGGCTTTCTGCAGTGGCCTCAAAGGAGAGGAAAAGTCCCCAGCCCTTCCCAGCCCACTTCCTTTTCTCCCTCTGGAGAGGAGGGCACTCCTCTGTCCCCACCTCTCTCTGCCTACGGCACTCTCACCTCTGCTCCCAGGGTAGGACTGGACCTCCTTGTCAGGCACCTGGCTTCCCACTCCCTCCCTTTAGTCCAGTTTGCTCTCATGAACAGCAGCTCTGATTCTATCATGCCCCTACTCTAAGACCTTCAGTGGCTCCCCATTACTCACAGGTTAAATCTCTGAGTCCACAGGGTTCTCCTCAGCCCAATTCCAACCACTTTCTGAATTTCATGTCTCACTCTTCCCATTTACATAATCACTCTTCTCGTTTACACACTCTTTCTCTAGCCCACACAATCACTTAGCATTCCCCACGCATGCCCGGTGCTTGCCCACCTCTGAGCAGCCTGGAGTGTCCTCCCTTCCTTTGAGATCCAGTTGTCTGTTGCTACGTCAAGTCTCCCCTGTGCTCTGCACTTCTCTCTGCCCACCAGCTGGCACCTTGCCTTCTCTGACCCTGGGCGCTTCATTTCCATGCCTAACTTGTTTGAAAAAGGATTCGACCCAGCTACATATCTGCTAATGAGTGCTTGCAAATTAACCCCCCTCCCCCAAAATACATTACCTACAAGATCATGAATTATTTGAAGGCAGAAACGTAAGTTTCATGTCTGTATCATTAGCATCCAGCACACAGTAGATGCTCAGTAAACACCGAATGAAAGGATAAAGGCAGACCTTGTTATCAAGCAAGACCTTGGCACTTGCCCATTTTGTTTTTCTTTTTAACTAAAGTTGTGTCTCTGGTCACTACGCAATCAGCTGGACCAGCGTGCATCTGAGCACCCACATCACTGACACTCATGCATACAGTAGGTACTCAAATCTGTGCTGCCTGACCTGGGAGAAGGCCCTATAACCTCTGCCTTCCCTTGGTGGCAGGCGATGGGAGGGAGGTGACCCTGGTGTGTCCAACCAGAAGACTCCGACCACCATCTTGTTGACTCCCGAGAGGAAGTTCCACAGCTTCGGGTATGCCGCCAGGGACTTCTACCACGACCTGGATCCCAATGAGGCCAAGCAGTGGCTGTACCTGGAGAAGTTCAAGATGAAGCTGCACACCACTGGGGTGAGTGAGCCTCTCCCCTGGCCGCAAGTCCTCCGCATTGGAGAGCCAGGGTCCCCCCAGCCTTGGGTGGGGAGGAGTGTCTTTCCCACCTGGGGGCCCTCAGATTTCTCCCAAGCAGAAATTAATTCCATTTACCTTGATTTTAGAAATAACCTGGAAAACACAACCCTTTTTTGGACTATGCATTGCTTTCTGATGTACATGTGGGCAGGGAGATAGACATTCAGAATATTTAACAACTTGTTTGTCTTGGAAACTGACCCCCACTGAAGCAGGGGCATAGGGTGCTGGGGGCCCTCTGCCACGCTGGGAGTTCTGCTTCAGTTGCTAGGTTGTTGGGAGATCCGGCGATCCTGAAGGGGCCATGTGGGGGTGGAGGGCATTTGCAGGACTCAGGGCAGTGGCTGTTAACTAACCAGTTTGGAAGTAACAGCCGTGGGGAGGGGGAGCTCAGGACATCAAGAGGAGGTCCGACTCCCAGAGTAGTGGCCTCAGTTCTGCTCCCAGCAAGCTGGCATTGTGTAAGATGTCTCGTAAGTCAAACAGGCATCCCCCTACCCTGAAGCCTCATAGAAAAGGTTGGGGAATAGGATAGAATTTTCCCAATTTAAGCATTTTTTCCCATATATTTTCCTTAACTCTCAGTACTTAGAAAGGCAGGACGGTGATAACATTTAAGATCACAGACTCTGAAGCCAGGTGGTTAGTCCAAGTTACTTAACCTCTCTGTGCCTTGTTTTGTCATCTCTGTAAGATGGAGACAATGAGAGTGCCTTCCTTGTGGGGATACTAAGGATTAAAGGAATCAAAATACATAAAGGTCTCAGAGTCATGCCTGGTGCATAGTAAGTTCTGGTCAAGTGCTAGCACCTATTATAATTGCTGTCATTTGTCTGCTAAGTGTTTGCAGATGACAAAACAAACGTTGGTGGGAAAGTCAGCGGCCAGTGCCCCACCTTCCAAGGTTCTGTCCATTGCAGTGGTTGTCTTTCCATGGTGCAGGACAACCTCTACTGGACATGGGCTGTTCCCGTGTCACCTGGTGGGATTCAGTGCTGAGTATCAGGACTGCACCTGGAAGCATAGGAATTTTTTCAGTTTAATTTTTTAAATTCAGAGCCAGGCTTCCTGGTGCTTGGTTACCTTTCTGAGCCTAGGAGCTGCTGCCCCAGACTGCGGTATCTTTGCTGAGCACCAGGAGCAGGAGGTGGCTGGCTGGAAGGGGTGAGCAAGCGCAGATAGGTCAGGACGCCACCCACAGGCTCCACAGGGCCAGGTTAGTGACTCAACAACGCCCCTTCTCCCTCCAAAGGCAAAGCATAATTACCCAGCCTGAATCAATCTGGAGGCCACGCTGATTTTTTCCCCTGGCAGTAAGAGTTTGTGGTTCAGAGAGACTTGGGGGCTTCCTTATGACTTTTGCTCTCTGCCCATCCCTACCCTTACCCCACAGAGACTTTTCTTATCCCTTTTTGATGACCTCTGTCCACCCAGCCTCTGGGCTCTACAGAGCATCCTCCGCCCAAGGACCACACTGAGCATCTGCTTTAGCTTCTGGCGGAGGAAGGCAGGCAGCGATGCTGGGCTCCCAGCGGATTAGACAGGGCAGGCCTTAAAATAGGAGCTCTTCTATTTTGGTGACTTGGTTGGCAGCTTATCAGGGAGTGAAAGCTTCATGTCTGTTTAGCATCATGCCTGGCGGTGAGCTGGCACAATCTAGGCCGCCACCGGGGCGGCTCCAGAGTGTGACCATGTGTGTCCAAATGTGGAAATAGCGTGTAAATCGCATCGGGAGTGGTGGCTGCTGCCTGTTTTCTCTTCCTGACCTGTGCTGCCCCGAAACCTTTGCTCACAGAGGATCCAGAAGAGAGAGGGGGAGGGGAGGAGGGAGCAGTAGAGATGGGGCCTGGGGGGAACAGCCAGAGCCCCCTACACGGTGAGGGGACAGTGCTGCCAGGCCCCGCTCTGGGGCACACTCCATCCTAGCCTGCCTCCTCAAACACGGGGAGACCCAGACATGGCTCACTGATTCTCCGGATCTCCAAGTAGCAGTCTCCAGAGTCAGAAGACACGTTTCTCCTTTGTCGCCGTTTTACTGTTTTGTTTCTCTTCCCCCCGCCAGGACCTCACCATGGATACAGACCTGACGGCAGCAAACGGCAAGAAAGTCAAAGCCCTTGAAATCTTTGCTTATGCCCTGCAGTACTTTAAGGAGCAGGCGCTGAAGGTAGGACCGATGACAGGCCAGGTAGGCCAGGCAGTCATGTGTTAGGCGGTGGCACCCGTGCCGGCTCCATCCCTGGGGTTGCTGCACCTGCCGGCAAGGGGGAGAGCGTGGGCTTGCAGTCAGAATGGCAGGATGGGCCCTCCCGCGCTGCTGGTGGGAATGTAAAATGGTGTAGCCGCTTTGGAAAACAGTTTGGCTATTTCTCAAAAAGTTAAGCACAGAGTTACCGTATGACCCAGTAATTCCGCCGCTAGGTGTATACCCAAATGGAATGAAAACACGTCCACACAAACACATGCAGTGTGCATAGCAACATTATTCATAATGACAAAAAGTGGAAACAACCCACATTTCTCTCCACGGAGGAATGGATAAACAAAACGTGGTCTGTCCACACCGAGGAATCTTTATTATTCAGCTACGAGGAAGGAAACACTGATGCATACCACCATGTGGACAAACCGTGAAAATGCCACGTGAAGGAAAGAAGCCAGACATAGCAAGCTACATTTTGTATGATTCCATTTGTGTGAAATGTCCAGACCAGGCAAACCCCTAGAGACAGAAGGCAGGGCGGCGGCTGCCAGGGCTGCGGGGAGTGAGGATGAGGGGTGGCTGCTGACAGGTGTGGGTTTCTTTTGGGGGTGGAGAAATTAGATGGTGGGGTTGGTCGCACAGCCTTGTGAATGGACTAAAACCCACTGAACTGTGCATTTTAAAGGGTGAATTTGATGGTATGTGAATTATAGTAAAAAACCCCAAAAAACAGGAAACATACTTCACAGCTGTGTAATTTCAGGCAAGGTACTGAATCTCTGCCATATCCACTTTGCTAACCTGAAGAGTGGGCTGGGTAACCACACCCTGTGGGGCCTTGGCTATTAAGTGAAATGTTGGACGCGCAGCGCCTCCCTCACCAGGTAAACACTTGAGAAATGGCGACTGCTCTTTCTCCTCCTCCTCCTCCTCTGTGCCCCACCAGATCCCATGGGAGAGGCTGGTAGTGGGAGCCCCCGTGGATGGTCCTTGCTAAGGTTTGTGATCACAAGCGTCCAGAGCACCAAAAACTGCTGATTTCAAAGTGGGATCCGCCGTCCACTCAAGTGCTGCCGCCCACAGGCATGGGGACGAGTGGGTGGGAATCAGATGACATACTGAGCTCTATCCAGGAAGAACTGGGAACTTCAGAAGCATGTGGTATGATGTGATCACTAGGAGAAATGTAGTGAATTCTAGAAATAGAGCCAGACTACTTTCATCCATTTGAATACCTTTTTTTGTTTTTTTGAGTACCTTTTTGTGCCAGGTCCTAAATGAGTGCGGCCGTGTAGAAATCAACTCAGTACACAGGAGTGCGTGGTCAGAGTGAGGGTGAGGGGGACTGTGGGTGTTGGTGGAGGCAGAGATTCTGTCCAGTGGGGTGCATCAGGGAGGGCTCCCTGGAGGAGCAGATGGGGGTGGGGGGTCCACAGGCAGCAGCTAGAAGGACAGGTATTTCAAGCTGCTGGAATGGCACAAGATCAGCTCCGGGAAAAGAGGGCACAGCAAACAGCTGTGGGAAGAATGCGGTTTGGGTGGAAGAAGGGCGAGGCTGGGGGATAAAGCCAGAACACCGAGCTCAGGACAGGATCCTGCAGAGCCATGAATGCCAAGCTAAGGCACTTTTTCTTGGGTAATGGGAGCCATCAGAGGATTTCTAGTAGGGGAATGACGTGGCTACGGGGGTAGTATTGGAGTGTCATAGTCTGTTTGTGCTGATAGAATAGAATACCACAGCCTGAGTAATTTATAAAGAATAGAAATTTATGTCTCACAGTTCTGGAGGCTGGGAAGTCCAAGGTCAAGGTGCCAGCAAGTTTGGTGTCTGTTGAGGGCCTGGTCTTTGCTTCCAAGATGGAGCCTTGAATGCTGCATCCTCTGGGAGGTGGGGGGAGGAGCACTGTTCCTCACATGGAAGAGGAATTAAAGAGAGCGAGCTCACTCCTGTCAGCCCTTTTTAGAGCAGTGTCAATCCATTTACGAGCACAGAGCGCTCATGACCTAAACACCTCGCATCCGGCCCCACCTCCCAACGCTGTTGCACAGGGGAGTGTTTCCAACACATGAGTTCAGACCATAGCAGAGAGCAGGAGATCCCAGAGGTCCTGAGAGCCCATAGGGTAGAGGAGAGCCACATGGAGCCACCCGACTCAGACCCTGAAGGTGTGTCTAAAGGGCGAAAGGGAGGCTCTGAGGCTCAGAGGACCAGGGGTAACTCGGGGAACATGAAGGAGGATCACGACTACCAAGGAGAAAGAGTGGCCGGGGTGGGAAGAAGTGGGTTCTGGGAAAGCATTGTGCCCCCAGAAAGGGGAAGGGGAGGGTCCTAGGGGCAGAGCAGGGGCTGGCGTGTGTTCGGGAAGACGGCACCAGCCAAAGGCAAGAGCACTGTGAGGCCCGCTGGGCGCTGGGAGGGTGGGCCCCGTCATTCCAGGCGGTGGAGAAGTAGAAGAGGAGGAGCACGCTGAGGCGGACCTATGTCAGCCGAGGACCAAAGATCAAATGTCACAGAGGGACGGGGCCAGCACCTGGTGGCCCAGGAGGCCACATGAGAGTGTGGAGGAGCAATGGGCACTTGGGAACATTTAGGACTGGAGAAAGTCCGCGACATTGGCACGTGTTTCAAGTTTGCCAGCAGGAAAGGAGGGAGCAGCCTTCTCAGAAGGGGAGGGAGGAGGTGGAGGGAACGGCCCCAGAAGGTCAAGCAGGGGCACGGGTGGTTGTTTGTGAACTCAGCTCAGCCGGAGAGGCTCCAGGGAACTTGCTAGCACCTTCCAGCTCCTGCCAGTAGGGCACATGCCACGAATACATTCCAGGAGAAAGAGCTGTTTGAGGTGACAGGTGGGAACTAGCCCTTACAGGGTGCTGGCTGGGATTTGAGGGGCCAGTGGGTTCAGAGGGAGGGAGTTATTGCACGTTTGACCAGAATAAGTGTAGGCAGAACGTCCACTGGAGTGGAACGTCTGAGCAGTCACAGAAATGAAGCAGCCCAGTCGTTCATGAAGGACAGTCAGTGAAAGTGCCCAACACGTGAGACAGCGTTAATGTCAGCGTCTTTCCCTTCCAAGCTGTTCCCTACACACCGGGGGACAGACAGCTTCTCCAAACCCTCCAGACAGCCCAGGGAAGCCTGTCATTTGTGTTTGGAGCCTGTTTCCTTTTAAAGAGTTTAAAATTGGGTGCCTGGTTATCAGCATTGTGCTTAGAAGCCCTCCCTTCACACGGCTCACCTGCGCTGGAAAGGCCAGGTGACAGAGTAGTATGATAAAAATGGCAGCTTGATGTTGACCCAAAGCAGAGGTGTTTTTTAAAACATGTTTTAAAAGAAGTTTACTGAATGTACTTAACACTACTGAACTGTACACTTAAAAACGATTAAGATGGTAAATTGTACAGTACGTGGATATATACCACTAAATAAGATTTGTATTAAAAATTTAAAAATTTTTTAAAAGGCAAAAAAAAAAGTTTACTGATCAAAGAGGAAGTTAGTTCAGTGACAGGGTAGGCCAGACTCAAGAAAACTATTTGAAATAATAGGAAAAATGAGACACGACCAGGAAAAAAAAATTTTTTTATTAGCCTATTAATCTTCTTGTGTCCCCAGAGCTGACTCTGACGCAGAAGTGTCTTAGTGTGGGTGTAGGTTTGATTTCAGATTTGTCTGGTATGTGTGGCAACAAGAGGGGAGAGGAAGGAAGGAACTAGAATTTATCAGAGGTCTTTGGGCCACACATTCCTTGTGCATTTTCATTTAATCTTGCCAATAATGCTAGTTTTATTGTCCCCATTTTACAGATGGGAATACTGAGTCTGAGAACTATTCCAGAGACATATTTTTGTCTACATGGACCCGGTGGAAACCTCTGATGCTTCCGCCCATCTCATTTGTCCACATGGGCC
The DNA here is from genome assembly GCF_041146395.1 of Eulemur rufifrons. Taxonomy (NCBI): domain Eukaryota; kingdom Metazoa; phylum Chordata; class Mammalia; order Primates; family Lemuridae; genus Eulemur; species Eulemur rufifrons. The sequence continues at coordinate 59,499,292 of NC_091010.1, read as the reverse complement.
CTACCGATGTGGTTTAACCTTAACCAAAAGTTAAGGGCAGCCATGGTTCCTGGTTAGGTCAGGTCCATACCCTTCCCTTCCTGTCAGGGAAACCCCCCTGATATGCTGGGCTTGCATAAGGTAGATGACTGTGACAACAACTACGGTGACAACTGCCACCAGTTGTTAAGCATTACTGTGGGCCAGGCAGGGTTCTAGATACGAGCCCACATGTAACAGTTTAGTTGGGACTTTTGGCCTTTAGAGTCAAGATAGACCTGGCTGTGGGTTTAAATTTTGGCTCTGCCACTCTCTAGCTGCATAATGGTCAAAAGGATCTCAGTCTCAGTATTCCCATCTGCAGAAAATGGGCACAATTATGATCCCTTCCTAACAGGATTCTTCAATGGGCTCACAGAGACAAGGTAAGGAAAGTGCTTAATAAAGTGATCAACACATAAGCGCTCAGTAAATGTAGCTGTCCGTAAATTAGCAACACTCTCAACAACCTCATGAGCTAGGTATTATTATCCCCGCTGTACAGATATGGAAACTGAGGTGAGATGTCATCACTTGTTCAAAGTCACATGAGTAGGAGGTGGCTGAAGGGATTTTCCTCTGATCTGCCTCTCAATTAGTCAGGGAGTGAAAGGAGCTAGAGCTCCCACTTGCTAAGTTTTCAGAAAACAGATTCTTGCTCCCCGACGCTGGTAAGTTCAGGAGGCTGGGGAATAGACACCCCAGGGGCTTGTGGCGGGAGGCCTGGGTTCTCGGCGAAGCCACAGGAGGCAGGCCCTCGGGGACGGTGGTGCCACTTGACCTGGTTGTTTATTTTCTTTGGCTTCAGGAGCTCAGTGACCAGGCAGGTTCGGAGTTCGAGAACTCTGATGTCAGATGGGTGATCACGGTGCCTGCCATCTGGAAACAGCCCGCCAAGCAGTTCATGAGACAAGCTGCCTACCAGGTGAGGGCAGGGGTCGGGGCGGGCGGGGACCAGAGGAGAAGGACACTCTCGGTGGTGACTGAGCCCGGCTCAGGTACCTCCCAGCATTCACAGGCCTCCTCAGGAGGCAGCGAGGAGGGGCTGGGGTGCCAAGGAGCCTTCTCATCCCTCAGCTTCCTCCTGGGGGAGAAGCAGGGCTCAGTCCGGCAAACGACAGGAGTCGGGCTCGGTTTTCTTCCTGGCCTTGTACGTTTCCAGGTCATGTTTTCACTGTGGATTCTCCGGGGCTAGGACTTCCAGGCAGGGTTTAGAAACATTTCTCCATGGGTGAATGGAAGTGAGAACCTTGAGGAAAAGGCTTGGGAAACATGAGGATTTGAACAAGAAAGGAATAAAGACAAGGCCATTGGCCATGAACCAGCATTTCAGCTTGGCGTGGAGGCTGAAAACGGCATATCTGCAGCCAGGCAATAAAGGAAATATGATTGCCTTCTGCACGCTTTACTCAGAGGGGCACGTAGAGCACCCAGAGAGGGAGTGAGGGCTGCCAGCCCTGCGCGGTGGGTGGCAGACCCCTGAGAAGGCAGTGGCATGGGCGAGTGGTGTGCCAGGCACAGGCAGACATCAGCCAGGGAGATGGATGCTTCCGGGCTGATGACCAGCCTGTCCCTGTGGACACCACGGGCACCATTGGTACCATTGGTGTCACACCCCTTCATGGCCTCCAGCTCTCACACACTGTTTGCAGACCACTTGTGCCTTCACGGGCTTCCGTAAAGGCCGACTTCAAGGCAGGAAGGGCTGGCCATGCTCACTGCTGTTCTGGTCCCCAGGCCAGAGCTGGCTCCTGTTGTACTTAACCGCCCCCCTCACCCCCACCTCTGGGTTTATGAAAACCCACCCCTGGGGCCTGGGTCAGCCCTCTGTGTGTCAAGAGTCAGTTTTCTGAGTTTTCAACAGAGGCTGGGCTGTGGCAAGTCACCAAGGTAATAGATGTCCCTTGCCCCTGTCACCCCTCTCAGGAGGCGTCCTGTCCACCTTTCCCAGGGGACACAGCTCCGATGTTGAGTGTGTGGTTACATGTGTGAGCCTTTCTTTACCAAACACCCACAGAATCACCTTGAGCTCCAGAGTGTAGTAAAATGGCCGCGGGAACCTTCATGTTGTGAATCGCATTCAGCGCTCACTGGGGCCTGACTCCCAGCAGCCCGCAGAGTGCAGGGTGCACACGGTCAAGGGCGGGGCGTCCCTTCCCCTCTTTCTCCCCTTCCCCAGGCTGCTTCCCTGCTCTCCCCTTCCTCTGCGCAGCGTGAGAATCCAGCTCAGTGGATGTATCTGCCAAAAATAGATTTGTTTTTGTGGGGAAGAAGGAAGAGGGTGGAAGTTCCAGAAAGAGGCAAGTTCTTTTCAAAAGGAAGGAAAGAAAATGCAGTGTAGCTGTTCACAGAAGCCCTGGGCACCACGGAGCTTTTCCGTAGCATCAGCCTTCAGGCCATGTCCACAGATGGGATGTCGGGACAGGGCTGTCCGGGAGACACTGCCCAGCGTCCTGCGTGTTTCCCAGGGAGGATATTCAAGGTTCATGGTTTGGACTCGCCTTTCCCCGCCCCCCGGAAGACCTCGCAACAAATGCGTGACCCGTAGAAGGGTCAATTCTTATTTTTAGCCTGAAAAGGAAAGAGGTGCAGAGACTAGTAAATTTGTCAGGGCTGTTGGAGCCCCAGGCTGGCTCTTGCAAGGACTGTCTCTCTGAGCCCCTGGGACAGGAGGGCCCCTCACACTAGGAGGTCTGAGGAGGGAACCAGGCAGAGGAGGGCTCGGCATCCCTGAGGGTTTGGTGGGATCAAAATAGCACCTCAGAGAGAAAAGGGCCCACAGCTGGGGGCAGGGACAGACGTGACCAGCGTTTGTGGACGTGGGGAATTTGCCTTCCGAAGCCCATAGACAACACTGCAGACGGGACTGTCTTCATGTGGGGTAACTTGGGTACAGTGTCTCCGCAGCTTCACTTTTGGCCCTTTGTAATTCTGATTTGACGCTTGTGTTCCATTAACAGTCACTGAGTGGACTGAAAGATGGCAGCAACCATTCAGTGATCCTTTGTTCATGAATTCATTCATTCATTGAACAAACCCGTGCTGGCGGCTTTCTGTGTGCCAGGACTGTGGTAGGCGGTGGGTTCTATACCTGACCGGGCAGGGCCCCGCTCTCGGGCTGCTCACAGCCCAGCAGGTGGTTCATTGAAGCCTTTCATAGTTCTGGGTTAGGGACAGGGGTGTATTAGCCCAGTTGCTTTGTGGACTTCTTTGCAGTCTCTTCAGCCTGTCTTCTGGAAGAGTCCTAGGACAGAGTTGAAATGAAGCTTGTATTCTGTGGCCCAAATTAACATCTCTCCACTCTCTCTCCCCACCCCTCATTATTATACAGAAAAAAAAAAAGATGCGTACCCGTGATGGTTAATTTTATGTGTCAACTTGACTGGGCCGGGGGTGCCCAGATATTTGGTCAAACATTATTCTGAGTGTTCCTGTGAGGGTGTTTTTGGATGAGTTGAACATTTTAATAGACACATTGAGTACAGCAGATTGCCCTCCCCGACGAGGGTGGGCCTGAACCCATCAATTGAAGGCCCGAATAGAGCAAAAGGCTGATCTTCCCCTGAAAAAGAGGGAATTCCCCCTGTAGACTGCCTTTGAGATGGGACATTTTTGTTTCTTCCCTGCCTTAGGACTCAAACTCAAACATTGGCTCTTCCTGGGTCTCCAGCCTGCTGACGGCAGATCTTGGAATTTGTCAGCCTCCCTAACTGCATTAGTTAAATCCTTGTAATAAATAGAGAGAGAGAGAGAGAGAGACATCTCCACTGGTTCTGTTTCTTGGGGAACTCTGACTAATACAGTACCTGACCACAAAACATACATCTCAGCCCAGTAGATCTGAGTGTGCTCACCAGGCATCCATCTGTGTAAAAGGTGTTTGATCAGGTGGATATTTGTTTGCTTCTACAAGGTGGTGGCTGCCCACCAACCCTGCCACCCAAAGTGCATCCCATTGGCTGACTTCAGGCAGAAGAGCCGGAAGAATGAGGTAGAATGGGTAGTCCTGCCTCATCAGAGCAGTTGAGAAACTGGTTGGGTCCACTGGGCTTGCACAGGAAAAACAGAGCCCTCCTTCCAGGCTTCGCAGAGGCCTCCTGAGCACAAGTTCTTGGCATAGTCACGTGGGGACTGAACTTCAACCTCCCACCTGCCAGGTGGAGCTGAAAGAGGCCTGGAAGCAGGGCTGGGAGCTGATGCTCTGGGCAGCATCTTCTGTCGTGAGGAGCAGGTCTGGAGTTCTGGGGTCTCCGCTCAGACAGTCTGTGACTCGCTGCCCACAAGGGCTGCAAAGCAGGTAGACAGAGAGTTTCCCCTGTGAAACTTCCCAGACTCACCTCTGTCAAGTGCTTGTTGAAAAAAGGGGTTAAATCTCTATCTTTTATAATTCACAGACTCAGGGCACCTTCAGGCCTTTTAAGAGCATTCAGTGGAAAGACCGTAGCAGAAAGAACACCTGATCCCTCTTCTGAGGCCTTTAGAGAAGTCCTAGCACCGGAAGATAGTTCCACTGAGTCTGGGGGAGATGGTGGGTAGGACATAGTCCAGCTCATTTCTAAAGGCATTTTGCCTAATGTGCAACTCTAGTAGGTTCCAGAAACCTGCTAAATCAGTGATGCTCCCATATGTACGATGATCTCATCTCATATGGAGACACAGCTTGCATTTGCCTCCCTTTCCGAACAAGCCGCAGTGAAAAATGATCACCAGGAAACGCTGCACAACCCCAGAAGTGGTGCAGCTGTGGCCCCTTTGCAGCCTGCCGCCTGGCCAGCAGAGCACTTAACTGGCCTGGCCATTTGTTCTCAGCTGTGGACACAGTCCCTTGGCAGATTTTCCTGGCTGGCTGCAGGGCTGAGGAGCAGAGCAGTCGGGTAAACACCACTTCCTCACTTCCTCCGGCTCCCTGGAGTGCGGTTTTCTCACCTGCTTCTCCTGAGTGGAGCTGCGATCACAGAGGAAGGCTCCAAAAAGCTACTACGATGGTTCTCCTGCTGCTCAGATTCTTGTGCGTGTGTGTGCGTGTGTGTGTGTGTGTGTGTGTGCGCGCTGGGGGGTTAAATGGGGTAGCATGTTCGTGGTTCAGACACTTTCTCTTTGTAGAATGCCCAGGCCACGTCTGCGAATGCTTGCGTTCAGTGCAGCAGGGACGCGGGCCAGGAAACTGCAGGATAAGGCCGGCAGAGGAATGCCGGGCTCATTTGCTCCGCAGCTGCCTCCCGAGCACCTCCCACGTGCTAGGGGGCAAGGAGGCCTGACGGCTGCCCCTAGAAAACATACCCTCTTGCAGGAGAGGATGCACTGTCTGTAAAGTTGGAGACAGAACATGTTAGATGCTCGGCAGGGGCCCCAGTGGAGGGAGAGCTCACATCGGAATAGGAGCTGTGAGGTGCCAGCTCCGAAGGCAGAAGTAGCAAAGGCGGAGAGAATGTTCTTCTGCTCCAGTTGCCTCTGGCCTGATCCCAGGCAAATGGCCCCACAGGTCTCCTGAGGGCTGCCAGGCAGAGGGCTCCTGACCACAAGTGTTTATGCAGAAGCAAAGGCTGCGCTTCCGGGGACCGGGTCCTCCAGCCAAGGGATAGAGACATCTGGGTTTTGAGAGTCTGGGCCACTCTTTAGCATTTCCTCCTTTTCTTGGCGTCCACAGCAGCTCTGGGACTTCTCCCGGGGAGGTCAGCTCTGCTCTGTGGGCTCCGTGGCAGTGTGCTGGTGGGACACGGCCCCACACTCTCGCTGGGGAGTGTGACCAGGCTGGTCCAAGCGCAGGAATGTGGCTGCTTTGTCCTGGGCCTCCCAGACACTGCCCAGGCCCCCCTCTGACCTTGCCGTCTCCTCCCCTCAGGAGTGGGGCCCTCCTCACCCCCACTCCTCACTTGCATCCTCTCCTGGGACAGTGGGGAACCCCCAGTGGAAATTAGAAACAGTAAAGCTTTTGCTTCAGGCCAGGCCAGCCCAGCTGGGGAGGGACAGACGAAAGGCAGCCCTGAGGGGGACAGCCCAAGCTGTCGGGGGCAGACTCTGGTCAGCTTGAGTGTCCCTTATGCAGCCGGCTCAGGATGTGGGAGCGCCCAGCGGGGTGTGTGTGGGTGTGTGTGTGTGTGACTGTCTTGCTGGATTGTCAGGCACACACCAGGCACTTGGACACCCTCGAGTCACAGAATTTTCCTCAAGGCTCTCCACTCCCCTGGACTTCTTGATTGGATTTTCCATGTAAAGATTTCCCATCTACGTCAGAGTTCCCGCTCAGAGCTTCAGGGGAGGTGTGGGTAGAGGAACGATGGAGTTTGTTTGCCACGGCCCAGACCCGTGGCCCTCCCGTTGGCCACGCAAGGGCCTTGCTGCAGCAAGTCCCATCTGGGAGGTTGACATCCCAATGGGACATGATTACATTGTCGTGGTCTCTGACTCTCAGAGCATTTGCCTTTCTTCCTTCACACCGACGCCCTGGGCTCCACTCTCGGGCTCACCCTCCCCCCCGAGTTTATTTTCTAGTTTGAACTTCAGAAGAGAATCTTCTACACATAGGCCAGGCTGCTGCTTTGTAGCTGGTCGTTCCTTCCTCCTCACCCCATCCATGGAAGCCCGCCCTGTTAGCTTCTGTTCTTCCATGGGGTCCTTGATCCTATAAACTTACCAGGATAGAAGAGTCAACACACAAGCTGTCCTTTAGAAGGGGCTCCTCTTGGTAGTATTTTGGATTTCATTTTCTGGGACCCTTGGGATTAAGGCTCAGAGGTTCCTGCATACCTGGTGCACTGGATGTGTGTGACCTACGGCCTCTTTCACTTTAACCTTGAGCCATCTTCATGCTAAGGGTGTCTAACGTGAGCCTATGAGAAAGTGAAGCTGAGGAGGGCGATTTTTACCCACTGAGTACGGAGCAGTGGGAAATCTTTTCATGCATCTAAGTCAGTGGCCTGTGGACCAATGTCACCTAAGGGCAGACCCAGCCTCTTCGGCCCATGAACTGAGCTGATGGGCACAGACACTGCCCACGTGGTTAGCCGTAGCCGAGGGTACTAGGCAGTATGACAGGGGGTTCCCTGTGGGTGGTGCCAGGCACAGTGTGGCTCTCACCTTGTTTTAGAAAGTCTATCTTCCCAAAATTGTTCTACCATTTGTGAGGCATTTGGTGTTTACAAAGTGAAGATTTTCAGTCACCTGCCTGCTGGTAGCATCTCATTAAGACATAAATTAATTGGGTTTATTTTGGGTGTGGTTATTGTGGAGAACTGACAGTGCATTCAGGCAACGCATCATTTGATACCATCCCTGAGTAAATGGGTAAAGGGATCGTCCCTTGAAACAAGTTATGCAGAAAGCATTAGAGGTACTTGGGATTCTGTCAAAAGTATAGAGGCCTGGGCCCAGCCCCAGCAACCGGAGTTGCTAAGAGCAGGAGAGCTGGGAGTGAATGCAAGAGTGCTGGTCTGTGAGGCTCGGGATCTGAGCTCTGCACCTTAGGGGTTCGGTACCTTGAGCAAGACTGTGCTGGTTTTGGCACTGGATGGCTCATGTCCCAGGAAATCCCTCTATCCTGAGCACACCAGGACAGTGGGTCACCCTACCTCTCTGGGCCTTGGTTTCCTCCTACATAAAGTGAAGGAGTTGGACAAAGGGCCCTGAGGGTCCTTTCCATTCCTACTATCCCAACCTGAATCCCCCTCCCCTCCTTACCCAATGATTGAACCTCCTAAGCCCCTCTGCCTAGGACTCTAGGGTGGCTCCTTCAGTGAGAGGTTATGTGTGTGTGATGTTAGGAGACCTTCTGTACCTGGTCTACAGGAAGAATCACTGGACCTCAGGGGTCTGGCATAGAATTGAGGGGTGGGACTCCTCCAAAGGAAGGGGCATGAAGGCAGCATCTCAAGATTCCCTAAGAAGTGGCAAAAAAGATAGCAAGCACAGTGGTGGCAGGGACGAAGTGTGCTTCTGTCTTCTCTTGTGCTGGTGACCAAGGAAACCCCGTGCACCTGAATAGCTCCCAGAAGCAACTGAGACATGAGACCTCCTGCTCCAGCTCAAGGGCATGGGAGGAGGGCAGGGCCTGGTTAGAGGTCAAGCCAGGCTTGTTTCTCTGAGCATCCTTAGAAGGTGGTCCCGGGGCCTCCTGGACTGGCCCTTGTTCAGGCCCGGAGGGGCTGTGCCTGAGACACATCAGATGTCACAGAGCATTCTACCTGCTGCATGTCAAGGTCCCAAATGTTTGCAGATGGACGCCAGGCACTTGGGGACTGGATTATTAAAGGGATGTTTGTTATTATATGTGATAGACATGTATACTAGAAACTATTAAAGGGTACAGGCTTTGAATAAGATACCTCCTCGCTGAATTTCAACCCACACTCTAGAAAATAAGGGACTACATGGGATTCCAGGAGTGGCTTCCTCCTGGAGTCACTGCTCATAGGTCGCCCCCAGCAGGCAGACAACCCTCTTAGAGCTCTGGAGATAGCAGGTCAGATTCCCATACAGCAAAATCAAATGCTTGTATAGCTGAGCTCCAGCGAGCACCATTTGTTTCCAAGGCCACCAGAGATTGGGGTTGGCTCCGACTTGGCCAGGCCGTGTGCCCATTGTAACTGGGGACAGATCATCTGCCTTCCATCCTCTGATGGAAAGTTTTGGGGCCTTTGCAACACTGTCCCTCCACCACTCAAGTGTTGAACCCCATCTGTACCCCACAGTCCATGTTCTCCTTGCCCCTCATGCCTCTCAGTTCTGGGCCAAGCAAGCCCCAAGTGCAAGAGGCCCCATGCCCAGAGAGCCTGGCATTTCCCAAGGTGCTTGTACATTTTCTTTGGCCACCCTGAGATGTTTGGGTTCCTGGCTTGGGGCCCAGCACCCAAGCATCCCTGACATCAACTTCTGCAGAGGTCTGTGTAAGGAGTGTCCCACCAAAGCAGAGCCTGTGTGTGTCCCTCCTTAGGGATGGCAGTCCAGGAGTGGGTGTCCTCTGAGCGGGCCTCCCCAGGGAGCCCCAGGTCCCAGCCTCTGCTTCTGTCTTCCAGGCGGGGCTGGCCTCCCCGGAGAACTCGGACCAGCTGATCATTGCCCTGGAGCCCGAGGCGGCCTCCATCTACTGCCGGAAGCTGCGGCTGCACCAGATGATCGAGCTGAGTGGCAAGACGGCCGTCAATGGGTACAGCGGCAGGGACACAGTAGGAGCTGGGTTTGCACAGGGTACCTCTGCTCTCTCTCTCCGCTCCTGCTCCCTCCCCCACCTGACCCCTGGATGTTTCTCCACCTCTGATGATTTGAAAGGCACTTGGTGCTGTCATGAAGAGTCAAGATACTGCAGGACGAGGTTGGCTTTCAGCACCTCTGTGCTCAGCCCCCATACCTGGCCCCCCAGGGGACCCATAAACTAAGCAATGGTCACCCTGGTTCATCACCCACCAAGTGCCTAGGGGTAGGGAGAACGGCCTGTGGGAAACTTCTCTCCAAGGACCTGAGGGGGTAGCCTGAGAGCAGTTCTTGGCCTTGAATTTTACTAGGCTCTTAATCTTTCCTGTCTATTAACTGATTCTTAATCTAATCCCATTCGCCTGTTATTAATTCCTCCATTAAGACTGTTGATTTATTGCTGACTCACTCACTGGGGCCACTTTGTGTGTGATGAGCTCATTATGTGTTTAAGCTGAGAGCTGAAAATGCAGATGAACGGGCTGACTTTTCCTGACCCAGGTGATGCTCATTTAGCTGTGGGCGGAGCACCGTGCAGGAGACCCAGACTGGGGACTTTAAGGAGCTTTTCTCTTTAGTAGTTACTTGCATGCAAGTTGGTCACAGCCTTGGTCGCAGAACTTGGTTCCCCAGTACCCAGGGCTCTGCGGCTCTATCCAGGGCTACAGGGATTGCGGACACACTAAGTCAGGGTCAAAGCACCCGAGTGAGCAGGGGCGCAGATGGGGAGTGCTGTCGGGGTGGCGCTGGGCACCGCAGCCCTGAGCGCTGTGCTCCACGTTCTGTTCCCAGGTGAAGGCCCTGAGGGTAAACACCCACCTGTCACCCATGGCCCCCTGGAAGGCCCCAGGCCTAGGAGGAGAGGGAACACATCAGTGAGGACTGTTGCCGAGTTGTCCTTGCCACAGCTTGTTCCCAAGTTTTCTTTGGTCCTCACACCCAGAGCCTGTCTTTGTCCTCGCCAGGCACTGGGCCCAGGCTCACCCTGAGCAGATGTACGTTCTTGCCCAGAGGGTACTGGGCCATCTCCTCCAGGCAGGTTTCTCCTCCTCCTTTTCACAGGGGCAACTCTGCCCCAGAGGTCACCTCTCTGCATTTTAATCCTAAGACTTAAGAGTCTGTGAACCTTAGCCACCAGGCAGTGGCAAAAGATTCCCCTGTCACCTGGCTGCTGCATCAGCCTGCCAGCAGCTGTGTGTTAGTGCCTTACATCAGATTTACCTGGAATGAACGAAACAAGGCTTCCCTTAAAATCCAAGGGCGGCTTGATTATCCCTTTTCTACCCATGCTCGTCCTCCCCAAGGCTAGCCTCACCGCCGACGGAGAGGGGCATTGATGTTTTAAATACCCAGCATGATATTTATTTAAATTTCTGTCTTCATTGTTTTCATTGGGAAAAAGAGGCATGATTGGGTTTCTGTCTTACATACTGATTCTTAGTTGTTCATAAACAGAAGTTTATGTCAGAAGCAGCTAATTCTAACACAGCTCTTTTTAACTTTTTGCAAATATACCACTCACATTTGGAGGGGAGAGGGATCTGTTTTTGAATGATTGCCTTCCCTGAGAGCTCAGTGTTTGGTTTCCTTTCCTGTGACATATCATATCTGCCCCCACACTGCTCTGTGTCTGTGTCCTGTGGCTCGTGGAATTTGCTGCTGTCTCCATGTGCTCGGAGGGTCTTTTTGGTTTTTGAAATCCTCAAACTGTTGGCCACCATGCCTCCGAGGGGCAGTAAGGCAGGGGCTCTGGTGTCACTCTCACCTTACAATGAGAACATCTCTCCCATCAGGAGGTGGGGCTGTCTGGGGAGAGCCTGGCAGAGCACTTAATCAGGAGTACCTGAGGTGGCTTGTATGCGCCTTTGTTATCAAGGCCCAGTGGACGCCACTAGGGAGTGATGGAGCTGGTGCCAGCACCACAAGTTTTGCCATTAGTATTATTTTATTTCTAAAGGGTTGAATGAGATCAATAAAGGATACATTTTTCATAATCTTGGGCTTAATTTGCCTGAAACATGGGCTCATTTCTTGAGAGCACAGTACAAATTTTATTAGCCTCTCTCGGCTGTGTTTCATGAATGCCATTTGGTTAGCCATCTAGATGGTTTTAGAAAACCAAATGCCCATTATAAGGTCTGTACCAAGTTCCTCTGGTGCCAGTGCTGGGAACAGGAGAGAGGCCCAGAATTTGGGGGAGCCCTGCCAGGCCTGCAGGAACTCTTTAATTAGGGGACACCTCCCTCTCCACCGAGAACCGGGCCCTGAAGAACTGGGAGCTGGCCAGGGTTTGCCCTTCTACTTCCCCAAGAAGGGTGTTTTGTAAACACCGCGTTCCTTGCTGAAAGAGGCTAGCAGGTCAAGGGTGCTTTATTGGAGAATCAGCAACAGAAGGGTTTGTCGGGCAATTCAAAATCAGCAGCACCAGCTTAGGGACTAAAATGGGAGCAAGGTGTGAGGTGGGGGCAGGTCAGCGGGGCAGCGACAGCAGAACCTTCACCTGTAATATCAGGGCTGCTCTGTTGCTCACAATAGTCTCATCTGTCAGGCCTCATACTAGGTGCTTTGCCTGCATTATCACCTCCTATGTCCTGGCTGTCACCCTGGGTGCCCAGGATACATTGGAGAACCAGTCCCTGCTCTGCCCGTGAGGAGCTTAGGCCAACTATTATTGTTCCACCTTATGGATAAGGTAACAGGCCCAGAGGGGTTAAGTGATTTGCCCAAACTCCCACGGGGGCTGTGTCCTGCTACTTCTCAGGTACCCCTTCACAGCACCTTTCTCATCTTTAAACATTCCCTAATTCTGCTCTGTCGGACTTCCCTGTGAACCGTTAAATCTCAGAGGCGTGAGGGTCTGTGGTCCCAGGGTTAATTTCAGGCTAAGAGACGAGAGTCGAGGGAACTGCAAGTCCCTTAACCTCGCCTGACCTGGTTTCCTCCTGAACAGAAGGACAATGATTTTTGCCCTGTCCGCCTCCCAGGCGCCCCAGCCACTCAGCACCCCACGCCACGGCCGGAGCTGTGGCCGGAAGCAGAGGTTGTCCCTCCGTGTTGGTGCAAAAAGCGGGGCGGGCTTTGCGGGGTGCAGAACTTGTGGCGGACGCGCCACCTTGTGGCGTATCGGCCTCAACAGGGCCAGGAAATGGCCCCCAATCCCTTATCCAGGATCCAGATTAGGAAAACATACCCCACATTCCTTGAATCAGACAAGGTTCCTTGATGGGAAATTGTTAAACGGAGCGCACTGCAGGCAGCTTGGCAGATAGCTTCCTCTCTGGGGCAGCAAAGCTGGGAAACAGGCCGATTTTATTAACCCATTCCCCAAAAAATGTCACGGGAGGAAGGGACTCTCGTCAGGGTGGGGTTTGCGGCGGGCACGGGCCAAAGCTGCGGAGCGGATGAATAGATGAAGGCCGGTGGAAATAGCTACTTTCTCCCAGAAAAGCTGGGTCTGTGATTTCCTGACATTGTATTTATTTACTCATTTTGGTCAAGTGTCACTAATGTTCCATCCCTAAATCTCCTCATGCTATTGCCTCCACTGACTGCAGATGACTGTCCGCTTTTTCATGCTTTCTTACCCGTCGTCATTTTCTTTCTGTCGGCCACTAGCTAAGGAACACATACGGCGTAATCGGCAGAGTCGGACCTTTTTGGTGGAGAATGTCATAGGAGAAATCTGGTCCGAGCTGGAGGAAGGTAGCGTCCTTCAATGTCCTTTGGTCTTGCTGGATTTTTTTGTGCTGCTGGCAAAAATGCATTCCCATTTGTCCCTTTTGCACTTTTGGAAAATGTTCAAAACCAGTGGGTTTTAAAAACCATTCACAGGGAGAGCTCTTTGGGGAGCTATAATTTTGCATGTTGTAAAACCATATATAGACTCTTCAGAAGAAAGGTAGGACTTGGAACTCACCAGTTCCAGAGTAAGTCTTGTGTTAAACAGCAGGTAATTTCAGGGCGCTGTTCACATGGCAGGAAGTTGCCCACGAGTATGTGCCGGGTATGCAGCACTGTGTGACTCCTAAAGATTCCCTCATCTGGGTTCTCCCTCATCCATGCCTAACCCGCCCTCCTGGGCAGAGATGACTGCATTCTCTTTAGTCATGAATAACTCCCAGTGCTGCAAAACCATTGTACTAGTCACTTAGCTGGGCATACCTAATCATCACCTACCAGCTTGTTTCAGATGAGGTTGACAAGCAGTCTGTGTAAAAGATGGCTGTTGTTGTGCCAGGTGACAAGTATGTGGTTGTGGACAGTGGCGGTGGCACCGTAGACCTGACAGTCCATCAGATACGGTTACCGGAGGGACACCTTAAGGAACTGTATAAAGCAACAGGTGAGCCATTGGCTAATTTCCTCATACCTGAGCCATTTCCTGGCAGTTTTGCTTCACTTGTTTGGAATATCTCTCAGAGTTCTGTTCTCAAGGGCACCAGCATGTGGGATCGTAGGCGGGAGAGGATACCAACGCCTGTTTGAAATTGGAAAGCAAAATGCAATTAGATGTTCTTTACAACACAAACCTCCACAACTTGGGTTTTGGCATAAAGTGAGCCTGCTTCCTGAAAGTTCTAGAAGGATGTGATTGTAATTCGATGTTGCCTATGACTTAGTGCTAGGGTCAGCTTTCTAGGGAGGTCTCAAGATACCTTGTCTTGCATCAAGATGGCCAAACCAAAGAACATGCTCTTTCTCTTTGGGGAGGGGGATAATTAGTGGATCACACAGGGGCTAGATGAGGCCAGCTGATTTTCTGGGCCCTTCCCCTGGATTTCTTGGGTGGGAATACCACGATGCTCCTTATTAGATAAAAATGTTGATTTTATTTAAAATGTAATTGATTTACAACAGATGGCTGAAGAGAGATTTCTGTAGGAAAAAGTTTATCCATGTGGAATGACAAGAACCTAAGGGTTCTGAAGTGTAAGTAAAAACTTAGAGCTGTAGTCTGCTTGCTAGGTGGGTCCAAATCTGCGTCACTCTGTGCTTCAGAGATGGACATGGGTAGGCCTGTTTCTCGGAGGTTGGATTCAGCTTTGAATGCTTTTTAACATCACGGGCTCCCATTTTGTTCTCCACTCAGGCGGACCCTATGGATCCTTAGGAGTAGATTATGAATTTGAAAAACTTCTGTGTAAAATATTTGGAGAGGATTTTATCGAACAATTCAAAATCAAACGGCCTGCAGCCTGGGTTGACTTAATGATTGCGTTTGAGTCTCGCAAAAGAGCAGCTGCCCCAGACCGAACTAACCCCCTGAACATCACCCTGCCCTTCTCCTTCATTGACTATTACAAGAAGTTCCGTGGGCACAGCGTGGAGCACGCCCTCAGGAAAAGCAAGTGAGTTGGGTTTACCTTTGGCTCGGGGCAGTCTCAGGTGGATTGTGTTGGTGGGAGAGAGGAAGGGGGTGTGGACTCTGGGTTCCAATCCTGTACTCACTGTGTGACCTTGGGGAAGGGGCTCAACTTCTCCATTCCACGGGTTTTTAAATCTGAAAAATGGGGATAATAATTCCACTTACCTCAGAGGATTGTTGTGAGGATGAAATGAATTCATAGATATTAGGTTCTTAGCACAATGCCTGGGACCTGGCAAGAATTATCCATGTGTTAGTAAGTAGTCACTAATAATACAAGCTTTATGAAAGCAGGGAAGTTAAGTTTTGGCCACTTCTGCATGCCCAATGTCTAGAAGGGAACCTGGTATATAGTAGGTGTTCTGTAACTAATTGTGGAATGAATCCCGTGGGAGTCTAGGTTTCCTGCTAGAAGGTTTCCTGCTAGAAGGTTTCCTGCTAAGGTCCCTTGGCTGCAGGCAACAGTTTATTTTCTAGCTTCTTGCAAAATAAACATATTTGGAAGATGTTTTGAAGCTGAATTTTAAAATAATAGATAAAAATCATAGGTTTCTAATAACCTTAAAAATTTGTTTGCTACATATCCATAATGAAATGATTACTATAGACAAACATATTTACATATCTATTAACTTTCCGTAATTATTACACCTTGTTCTAATAACCTTAAATTTAAAATCATAACCATAATACCATTATCACACTTAAAAATCAATTATTTAGTGTCATCAAATATCCAATTAACATCACCATTTTTCCAGTTGTCTCGTAAGTCTTTTTTTTCAGTTTGAGTCGGCATCCAAATGAGGGCTGTACATAGCAACTGAATGACATGTCTCTCAGGTCCCACTAATGTACAGGTTCCTCTCCTGTTTTTTTCCTTCACAAGTTATTAGATGCTCAAGCTGGTAGTTTGTCCTATAGAGTTTCCTACAGTCTGGGTTTTGCTCACTGCATGCCCGCAGTGTTAGCATGTTCTATCTCCTGGTTGTTGTTTTTTTTTTTTTTTTTTTCAAATTGGCAGGTGAACTTACAGGTTTAATCAGATTCAAGTTTGAATTTTTGGCAAGTTTGAATTTTTGGCAAATCTACTTCATGGTCTTTCCTATTGAAGCCCATCAGGGGACATATAATGTCTGCTTCTCTCTCCTTTTGTGATGTCAGCAGTCATTGATGATCATTGTCTAGGTCCATGAATTCATTAGATTCATTAGGGTGGCCACATGGTTATCGTCTTAGTCTAGCGTTCATTTATTTCAGCTAGACTACTTCACTAGAGAGAAACTTTTCTCCTCTGTGGTATGGTTGCCCTGAAGTGAGGTTCATATAGGAAAGACAGGATAAATGGTTGTTTTTTCCTCTCCATTTATAAATTAAAAAAAAAAAAGTTATTTCCCAATATCCTCCAAAGTGGTTAATGGGTTTTTTTTTTTTCTTTTACAAGGGTATGAAGGGCGTGTCATTAAGAATCCATAGATTTAAGCATATTTGGTGTACTTTAAACCAAATTATATTCTTATTGACACTCAAATTATCCCTTCTTGGACAGTAGGAGCTTCTTCGAGTTGGCTCTGAGTCCCTCTGACATGACACTAATGGTCTTTGACAGTGTCTTTGGCTTCTGATACATGAAGACACTCCTGGCTCATCTTGTACATTCCCTACCCCAGACCTGGAGTCGGCCTTTGGTTCCTTTTAGTGGGAGACAAAGTGGATTTGATTCTAGGTCTTCTTGCCCTTGGAGCAGGGCCAGCCCAGACCCTCTTCTGGGCTTATGTTCTCTCTGCCCCATTTGTCCCCCACAGAGGGCACCTGCACAGTTCTGGGGCCAGTCAACCCTCCTACTAAGGAAACTGTCTGCAGCCAGCCATGGGGTCACTCCACACCGAACCTGGTTGTCCTTTGGCCAACGCTGTGGAAAGAATTCCTGGTCTGGAGACCTGGCAGCATCTAGAAAGCACTGCTGGGAAGCAGCTGGTGTGTCCTTTGTGTCAGGGACAGAGACACCATTTGCTTTGCCCTTTTGAACTTTAGAACAGGTGGGGCACACACTGTGGATTTGGATAAGAAACAGTCCCTGGCATTTGTTGAGTGCCAGAAAGTTTCCAAAGTGTTTTCACAGACATGATATTTAACTTGATCTTCACAACAACCCCTGTGAGGGAGGTAAGGCAAGTGCTGTTATCCTTGACTTCCAGATGTGAAGACGGGGCTCAGAGAAAAGGGAGGCCAACCTGCCTAAGGTCCCATAGCTCCTCAGTGGTGGTGACCAGACCAGAGGCCCACAATCCCGGCACCCCACAGTCCTGGCTTCCTGTCCAGGGCTCTTTCTGCTCTACACCACCACTTCTGGACACGCTGCTTCTTTGACAGAGACACCATGAGGGCCATCCAGTAGGAATTAGGCTTATCCCTGTCTTGTGACAGGTGCCTGGAGGGCTGAGGACATGCATTTGAGCACAGATGTTTGTAGCTTTACATAGCAGTACAAGGAACATGTCATGTGAGCCTTTAACAAGCTCGAATCCTTGCAACATGGTGCTCCATAAGAGAGAGAGTCCTTTATCGCCTGGTTTTTTTGCACTAGGCTTTGGCCTTCCCTATTTCAGGGGAAGTCAGCCATAGCCAAATGCTAAGATACACAGAGCAGGTTATGTTTAGCTTTTAAGTTCCTCAGGTTTCAGGCCCTGGCAGTTTAGGGGGTTCCCAAGGGTGCCTTTGACTTTCAACCCTTTTATGCCCCTGAGATGTGACAGATATCCTGCCAGGGCACCTGGCTCTGCAGAGAAGTCTGGGTATCGTGTAGATACTCACTGCCTGTTCCTCTCTGCCACACTCCCACAGTGTGGATTTTGTGAAGTGGTCCTCTCAGGGGATGCTGAGGATGAGTCCAGACGCCATGAATGCCCTATTTAAGCCGACCATCGACAGCATCATTGAGCATCTCCGTAAGTATCTGCCAGGGCTTGGCCCCTTTGCTGAGGACCAGACTGACTTTTCCTGCCTCTCCAGCTAGTGAATGTGAAGCCAGGCTGGGGGGGCCCAGGCCCGGGAGTGGGCAGGGCTCGAGTATGTACGAGGGAGGCTGCTGGGACAGGTTCTGGGTCCCTCTCCTCAGGTACTGCAAAGCCACTGATAGCCTGTCTCACCCGGGCTTTCAGTTTGCCCTCAAAAGTCAGAGAGCTGGAAGCTCTAAAGCAATATTACCTGAAAGTTACAGGCCCTAGGAAAGGCACATTCCTTGTTTTATCAGCACAAACTGGGAATCCTTACCCTGCTTTGTGTGAACCAAAGGGAAGTGTGCAAGAGGGCAATGCCTTTATCCTGCTCCGTCGGTGGCACTCTCCCAGGGACACACAGCAGACTCACCAGGGACCTTTTCCAGGATCCAAGTATTCAGTATCCACATCCACTTCCCACCCCTCACCTACCAAATCAGATGGGATTTATGAAAATCCAAGAATTCTATTTATAACAGCCTGCCTTGACTTACTCAACAGAACCACATATTTGGAGAGCTTTAGGAATATTCATTTATGCATAACAAATTCTGTTTAAAATTACTACCATTTATCTGTTCAGATGGGTTTCTACTTAGTAGCAGCTCTGGCTTTTATTCCCGAACATATTGGTGTGCAAACTCCCTTTCTTTAAAATATCAGCTCTATAAAAAATTCTGTTCAAGAAGCTCAGACTAAGCCTGCCCTCCTTGTTGGCCCAAGTGGTTTTGTCCATCCCCCACAGACTCAGGCAGCCCTGTTCCCCCTTGCTTGCTGACTCTTGGTGACAGGATGTTCTCCTTTTCCCTTCCCTTTCAGGGGACCTGTTTCAGAAGCCCGAGGTGTCCACTGTCAAATTCCTCTTCCTGGTGGGTGGCTTTGCCGAGGCACCCCTCCTGCAGCAGGCAGTGCAGGCTGCCTTCGGGGACAAGTGCCGGATCATCATCCCCCAGGATGTGGGCCTCACCATCCTCAAGGGTGCTGTCCTCTTCGGCCTGGACCCCGCCGTCATCAAAGTGCGCCGGTCCCCACTCACCTATGGGGTGGGCGTGCTGAACCGCTACGTGGAGGGCAAGCACCCGCCCGAGAAGCTGCTGGTGAAAGACGGCACTCGCTGGTGCACCGATGTCTTTGACAAGTTCATCTCTGCCGACCAGTCGGTGGCCCTGGGTGAGCTGGTCAAGCGTAGCTATACCCCAGCCAAGCCCTCGCAGCTGGTCATTGTCATCAACATCTACAGCTCTGAGCAAGACGACGTCAGCTTCATCACCGACCCCGGGGTGAAGAAGTGCGGCACGCTCCGCCTGGATCTCACGGGGACCAGTGGTGTGGCAGTGCCCGCCCGGAGGGAGATCCAGACCCTTATGCAGTTTGGGGACACTGAGATCAAGGCCACAGCCGTTGATATAGCCACCTCCAAGAGTGTCAAAGTCGGGATCGACTTCTTAAATTACTAACCACTCCCCCCTGCCGCCTGCCCCCTCGACTCGACTTACCTGCATCTGCTGACCTCAACCTTGACTGTTCTTTCCCTGACCTTGACCCTTGCCACTGCCCACCTGAATTTCAGCAGGGAAGATGAGAACAATCAAGGCTAGAAACAATTAGGGATTTTTGAGGGCATGATGGAGTCATAAAAACTGCCAGAAATTAGGAATAAAGTTTGGACATAGGAAATTAAAGGATCCTAGAAGAGCAGCTAGTTTTCATAGGTATAAATGTGGTGAAACAGCCACCAACAAGGGAATTGGTACATTTCTGCAGCAGTGGTTGAGCTTGCTCAGAATTGATCTCTGTTAAGTAGGATTTATGATGCCCTCTTGCTATCTTTCTAGATTTAAAATGAGATCTTTGAGCCAGGAGGCGATCTTCATCTGAGACTTTTAAATGTTTTTGGATGGCAGTTAGTATAAAATGCCACCCATCTGCAGTTAATTTCTTTTCATCATTATGTGATTGAAAGTGGTGATTCAGTGGGAGCTTGGAATGTTTTTAGCTGGTGGTAGAAGACTGCCTACACCGGGCACTGTTTTAGGTTCTCGTATCATTTAAATAACAAGGAGATTCTGGGGAGAACAACTGTAGCCTTGGCTAATCCACTCTGATTCTCATGAGTAGGAGAGCTGATACCTCACCTTTTCAGCAAGTGAAAAGTTGCTCTGATGGAAATGGATGTTAAAGAGTTACTGACAGATCCCAAATTATATGCTGTGATATAATTCCCAGAATGCCAAGTCCTGATTTCTGAGTTCATAAGTAATTCTAGTTAATCTTAGTAGAAATTCTGTGTGAGAAAATGAGGTTGCCATATGCCTTGTTCACAGAAGGCCAGGACAGCCCCCACCTTGAAAAGCATCTAGCTTTTAAATTAACCCCCTCCTTCCTGCTCACCTTCGTCCCCCTAAGAGTTTTGGCCATTTATTCCCACATTTTGAAAGGAATACTTGGTGAAATATGAGCAGAGCCATCTGTTCTATGAAATGCGTCATTAATATCTTCAGTTTTTAAAGCCTATCTAAAAATAACATGTAGATGTGTACTTGATGGATTAAGCCATTTTTTTTTTTTTCCAAAGCAGCTCTGTGCTCACCTGCATCAGAATTGCCTGGGTGCTTGTTAAAAATAGGTTCCTGGATCCTGCAGTCACCCTTGGTGAGGGGACCAGGTTCAACTGAAATCTGGCAAATGCTAACTTCAGGTTCTGCAGAAACTGAAGCACAGACTCCAGCGCCCTTTGATCTTCCCCTTAGATTCCCTTAGGAAGATGATTTACACGTGAAGGTGATCCTGCACCTTGCCCCTTGGTCAGTGGGGTTGAGGCTTCACCTGGTGTGGAGATGGCCCTTTTAACCCTCATAGGAAGGGCCTAGGGAGGAAAAAGATTGCGAGAAAGGAACCCTAAGAACGGGGCTGACTGAGGAACCGACCAGAGGGTCTGGTCTGCCTTCTCTCCTTCCCCACTGTACAAAGCCAGTTTTCTCCAACATTCCGGAGCCAATTGAGGAAAAAGAATCAAGAATCTGACTCACAGCCCATCTGACCTGTTCAAAGCTGTCTTTTCCACCTGCTGGAACTCGTTCCGATTTTAAATCACTGGAGGCATGCATAATGAATGAATAGAGAATGAGCGAATGAACTTCGAATGCAAGTTGGATTCACAAACCCCTTATCATGGCAGATATGCAGATTTTAAATAGCTTTTTCAATTTCATTTTAACATCTTTTTACATGGCCTGCTGCAGAATTCCTTACTAGAATGTAAAACACGAGCAAACCACAGAACTAGAGAACGCTAGTCACATAATTTGGTTGCAGGATTTTGTTATCCAGGCACAAAGGTGTGTTCTCCTGCTACCTGCGCTGCTTCAAAAGCTAAATGTTATGGGTCTGTCTTTGGTGTTGCCAGCCATATTCTACAAATGAGACTTTTCAATGTTGTTATGAGTAATATAATTTTATGTATATATTAGAATATTGTACAGAATCTTTATTTCTACAGTGTGCTTTTCTTGTTTTAAAAAAAGGAAATGCTCTTTAATTGCTGTCCCTCATTTTCCACAGTTTCATTTTTTAATTGTGCTCACTAATCATCCATTTGTGCCGATACCAAGCTATGGACTATGTTTGCAAGACCGAGCAATAGACAGAGGTGCCCAGGCCAGAACACTCTGAACACAGACTGCCTGGATCAACAGCCTCATCAGACCTTTCTACACGCACATCCTTCCCAAAGATTCACAGATTATATTTAAAAGAGCATATTTTATCAATTCTCCTGTACAGACTTTGAGAGCTGAACATTCTGGTTCTGTAAGCAATGTGACTGTGCAGAACCACTTTAGAAAGCTCTGAGTCCTGAGGTGTTGTCAACCTCTCTTCTGGGGCAAAGCTGTTACTCTGAAGGCAAAGTGTGGCTCACTGTGTGTGGTGTTTTCAGTACGCCGGAAAGGAACCAAGTGGTACATAGATCCAGCTTTTCTCCGGGGTTAAATGTAAGTGTGAGTAATATAGTTGAGCCCCACCCCCCTGCTTTTTTTGCTAACATAAAGCCTTTCCCACCTTGAATTAAGGATGTCTCCTTGTCTACTATTCTCTTTAATGAGCTGATAGGAATCTGCAGTGTTAGCAAGTAGATGGAGATAATCTTACTGGACTTTCTTCTGGCCACAGATATGCAGCCCTAGTAGTCAAACTGCTTAAACGAAACCAACCCCCAAATCCATCCCTCGCTCCCCCCACTCCCCACTGAAGTATTCTAGAATGAAAGCACTGGATAAGTACACTTGGACACATTTTCTAATCTTAGGAAGTTTCTCGAAGGCCTGTTTTGACCCACTACTCAATTGCCCCTGGGCATATTATCTGATATTCACATTTCTTGGAAGCAGACTGTCAAGGATTTCCTTTGTAACTGCCTTTTCTGTACACAGCAGGCATTAATAAATGCTGAATGACAGACAAGTTACAGACAGGATAGGGGAAAAAAGGAGCCATACAAGTGTTTTTGCAAAGTGATGGCTGAGTCCAGATTACAAAGGCTGCCCTACCTTTAGAATGTTATTTAGACCAAGTTTAGCTTTTAGAGACCAGGTCTGGTTAATTGCCAGGGTAGCAAAGAATCGCATGCACCAATATATACAGGAGTCAAAATGCATTATTACTCAAAGATCGAATTTCACGTAGTAGAGATGTAATAGCTGTGATTAAGCTGCATATGTATGCTGGGAAATGGGTGACTAATATAAAAGTTGTTGGCCATAATGTCACACCTCTCATCTGCTTGAATTCTAAAATATTAGCTATTGGGGTCTTGTTCACTACAAGATAAATTCAAATTTCACAGAACTTTGCAGCAGTTCACAACTTGACAGGATTGTATCTGCAAACTGTCTTCACGGATGTCAAATAAAGCAAAACTCTGGATCTCATGTGGCCCAGATTTTTTTTCCCCCATTCTGGGTTTGTAAATGGAATTATGAACAGGTAATTAACTGACCTCCCCTTCCACCCCATCTCAGGTGGAGATTGATTTTCAGGTCCTTTACCAAGTGTTTTAAGTTTTATTAACAGTCATTCCAACAAGACTAGCCCCTCTGTTTGCTGGGAACCAAGGCTCTATTAGTGGCCACAGAGCCCCTTTCCCCTCCAAGCTAGAAGAAAGTGGTCCAGCCAGAGAGAAGTAAGATAAGCGGGGTGGCCACTGACAGCTCCGCTGGCCCCTAATGAAAGTCATTAAAAACATGCAGGAGGCCTGGGACCAGTGTGTGACCCTGGGCATCCTAGCAGGCACATGACACTGACTGTGTCCAGAGCCTTGGGTTAATTCGAGGACCCACACCTGGGTCACTCTCCAGAGCTGGCTCTACGAGGAGGTCTGAAGTGGAATCCTAGGGCTCTTAGGAGGGGTATAAATGATGGTTGGGTCAACCAGTTTTCATCAGAAGTCCAACTGCTGGGAGAGAAGAGGTAGGGAAGGCTGGGCGGTGCAGCAAACCCACGTGTGCCGGGAAGTTGTGCCGCCAGGCAGCCTGCTTCCGTTTCCCCCTCTGCAAAGGGAGCGCTGGACCGCTGTCTGTAAAGCCAAACCCGAGCTCTCCATCTGGTTTAAGGACGGTTAGAAAGGAGTAAGACTCGCCTTCCCCAGGCAGCCCTTCATTTTGGTGGCCTGCCCTGGGCACCTGAAAATCCGGCCTCTCTTACTGGGAGACTGAAAGAGGGGTGCGGTTGCTGGATCCGGACGCCACCATGGCCGCAGGGCCTCACCTCTTCCCCAGGCTGCCTCCCCTGCTGCCGGGCCTCCCACAGCCCTGACTTTTGCCCGGGCTCGGGCGCCTCCATTTCGCCCCAGCAAGGGCGGGAGGCCTGTTCCCAACCACGGCTCCCCCCGCCCGACCTCCAGGCCGCAGCCCGGCCCAGACGCCTCGTGTCTACACCGGCAAGATGGCGGCTTTGGCCTAGAGCGGCGGCGCCAGCCCCTGTGCCCCGCTAAGAGGGACACCGCACGGGGGACAGCTTCGAAGCCAGATTATTTGTTGGGCAAATGCCCGATTTCACGTCGGGGGCCGGGCTGAGCTGGGGGAAGTGCCCAAATTCACTGTGTTCACCCACCGCCTCCGCGTTCCCCGTGGGGGGCAGGGGAAGTGGGGAAGGGACGGGGTGGGGGCGTCCTCGCTCCCTCCCCCGCCGGGTGAGCACACAAAGGCCTGGCTGGAGGGGGGGGGGGGCTCTGGGACAGAGGCTGGGGTGGGCAGGAGGCCCCACCAGGCATGATCCAGGCCGGTCCAGGTGAGCGCTAGGGAGCCGGAAGGGCTCCTGTCCTGGCTTTCTGGCCCCCTCCCGGCCCCTCCCTCCGGACACCTCCTCCAGGCAGGGTTTAGAGGTCATCTGTTCATATCCCCTTTCACTCTAGAACCCTCTCTGCCTTATTTTCCCTCGTCTATAAAATGGGGACTCCAGTAGAAACTAATTCTTAGGGAAGCTGTGGGGATTAAACAAGAACCGTTCTGCTTCAGCCATGTGGGTAGAGCCAGTGTTCTATAAGTATCTGTTACCTTTTTTAATTCTCTTCTGGAAATGGGTATAATAATAGCATTTATGGGGCTGTTGAGAGGATTAAATAAGTTAACACATACATGTAAAGCTTTCAGAACAATTCTTGGGAAGCAGGTGGTCTGTTTGTGTTGGGTGTGGATTCAGAGCCAGGTCTGTGACTGCAGGACCAGCATCTCCTCTCAGGAGCCAGACACAGGAGATCAGGGGCCTAGACATGGTGCAGTCCTCACTGCCGTCAGCCTGGTGGGGGCTGAACTGTCTTAACAATTCCCATCATTGCTGAATAACCCATGATGGTGGCCCTACCTCCACCGTGAATTTTCTTCTCCTGGCCTCCAGGGCATCACTTTAAAGAGATGAACTGGCTTGGCAGGGTAGGACATGGCAAGGCCATGGCTCATTTGCGGGGACTACCGGCGATGCCCAAAGAGGGAAGGGGTCTTGTTCCAGAAACAGCATCCGCATAAACTCATGCTTCAGTGGACCCCCCACCGCCCTCTTCTCACTCACCTTGGACTCTGTGTTAGCCTTTTGGGACTTCCTGATCCCTTCAAGCCAGAATTTACTCTAATTCTTTGTTGTGTGGGGACTTCCTATGTGTTTAGTAGCATCATGGCCACTAGACACCAGTAGCACCCTATTCCCCAGATGTGACAACCAAAAATTTCTCTAAACATTGCCAGATATTCCAGGGGTGAGAGTGGGGACTGGCAAAAATTACCTGGGTAAAGAAAGGGCTCTGGAGGTGTGAGGGCCCTGTCTCTCCCCTCCCCCAAGATTCATTGTCCTTACATGGGGGCTCCTGGGCCTTGCACATCTTTATATTGCCAACGTGTGTTACATTCCATGGCCATAGCGTGTGTATAATTCTGGATGGATGGATGGACGGATGGAAGGTTGTGTGGAGAGGAGGAGGCCTCCATGGGAAGATAGACACTGGGAGTACCAGGTCATTGGTTCATAACTGAAGCCAGCTACGTCCACTGGCTTTGGGTAAGATGGTGGTGCTGCCTCTCTGTCCCAAGCCCTGGCAAGTCATTCTTCCACTCCCAAGGGCTTGCGCACACACATGCAGTAAGTTCTTGAGGCAGGGACTTTTGATGAGAACGTTTCATTCTTCCTTCCCTTCATTAACAGAGAGAGAAACCATGGAATCTTCCAAGACCTTCATGAGAAACTTGCCAATCACACCAGGCTACAGTGGTAAGTATGGCTGGTATGCGTAGCCATGCTTGGCAGGAGAACCCTGGTCTTGGTCTCTGTCCCTGCCTTGGCTCACTATCTGGCCCACTGGGACAGTATAGGTGCTCTAGCTGTTTTTGTTTTCTTTTTTTTCTAAGACACAGGTTCTTGCTCTGTTGCCTAGGCTAAAGTGCAGTGGCACAATCATAGCTCACTGTATCCTTGAACTCGTGGACTCAAGATCTTGATACCCCCTGCCTCAGCCTCTGGAGTAGCTGGGACTATAGGCATGTACCACCAGAGTCCACTGATTTTTAAAAATTTTTTGTAGAGACAGGGTCTTGCTGTGTTTCCTAGGCTGGTCTCAAATTCTTGGCCTCAAGCAATCCTCATGCCTTGGCCTCCAAAAATGTGGGGATTATAGGCATGAGCCAATGCTCTTGGTGGCTCTAGCTTTTAAGACACACACTGAGAGCACTCCATTGCTGAAGATGACTGATAGTCAGGTTCTGTAAATAGAGAGATAGAACTTAGGTCAGATCTCCCAAGACATGGCCTAGTGTGCAGGAAGCACTTAATGCCTGTTGAATGAATTTGGACCAGGATAGACACAGTGCGATGAGGACAGATACGTGAATGAGGGGGGCCCTGTCCTTCCCAAGTTGGGCTTTCTCAAGTCTCCCAAAAAGGTCATTCTTATGCTTCCATTCCTTTTTGTGTCCCCTAAAGGGAGTGTGGTCCACTGCCCTGGTTTGCCAGGTACTGTCTTGGCTTTAGCACTGAAAGTCCTGCATCCAGGAAAGCCCTCAGTCCTTGGCAAACTCGTTGCCCTACCTAGAGACTCTTTCTCCTTAGGCTTCTGGGCAACCGAGAACTTACTAAGTCACATCCCTGTGGGTGACAAACTCAAAGGTCCTCTTAGCCCTCAGCTGTCCCACACAGCTGTTCTCAGGAGGGGTGGTGCTCGGGGACTATGCCAAGGCTGCCCAGCCTCACCCTGTTGCTACTGGCTGGTTAAGAGAACAGGCTTTGGATTCAGACAAACTGAGGTTCAAATCTGCTTGACCATCACCTGTGCTACTATAAGTGACTTACCTCTCTATAGTAAGTAAAAATTCCATAAAATGGATGTGTTAGTTTCTAGGACTGCTGTAATAAGTTACCACAAACTGGGTGGTTTAAAAACAACAGAAATGTTCTGGAGGCTGGAAGGCTGAAATCAAGGTGTCTGCAGGAAGATGCTCTTTGAAGGCTCTAGGGGAGGATCCTACCTTTGCCTCTTCCAGTTTCTGGAGGCCCCAGTGTTCCTGGGCTTGTGGCAGCATCTCTCTAGTTGCTGTCTCCATCTTCACATGCCTTTTCTCCTGTGGCTCTGTGGCTCCAATCCACCTCTTCCTTCCCTTATAAGGACACCAGTCATTGGATTTAGGACCCACCCTAAATCCAGGACGATCCCATTTTTAGATCCTTTACTTAATTACATCTGCAAAGACCCCATTTCTAGATAAGAGCACATTCACAGGTATCAGGGGTTAGGATTTGGAGATCTCTATTTGGGGGGATACAGTTCAACCACTACATGGGATATCAAAAGATTATTGTGAGGATTAAAGGAGTCAGCATACATAACCTATTTTAAATGTCTTGGTCCTTGGCAAGACACTTGTATTCCCAATTCCTATGTGCGCATGCATATATACACTGAGATAAAATCTGTGCAGATCAAAGCAGGCCCTGATGGCAGGGAAACCACTATGGCAGGGACCGTGGGATTCTGTGGTCTCCCCATGACATTAGGGGAGACTTGCTGGTACGTGGAGGACTTCCAGTGCTGTCACGATCGATCGGTCTAGTAATCAGATTCTTCCAGTGGTAGCTTATTGTATGGCACAGCGGGTGGGGGTTGCTTTTTTCAACTTTGAAGCCAGGTTTTGTTTTCCTAGGGGCAAAGTCAAAAATGTTGGGCTTCAATAATGAGAGACATTTATTTATTTGTTTTGCAGCTTAAAACCAAGTTCTTAACCAGTTTCGCTCATTTGTTCTTCCAAAAAATGGTTTTATTGTGACAATATTATAGTACTTAGGATTCAGCATCCAGTTTAAATAAATAGCTGTGTTTTATCCACACTAATTGTAATGATTATATGTTATTTTGTGGGAAATGGTGAAAAATTGTTCTAGGGGTGGGTCTTGCAGATAATGAATTTACCTTTTTGTGTAATAGGTCTCTGCTTTTAATAAGCCTGCAATTTCCCGATGGTCCAGCAAGAAAGATCCCAAATTGCATTTGGGAAGTGTCGGGGAAAATAAGCTTTCTCTCTAAAAAGATGAATAATTTCAATTACTCCTCAGACTATCATTTTGTCCCATTAAATGCTTTCTCCGTTTGCCGTTCAGGCTGACGTCAGGGGCTTTGCCATCAAAGAATATTACTGTCATCGCCTTTATTGAAATGGGCCTTCCCTCCACAGCTCCAAGGTCATTTTTTGTGGCCCTGGGAGGGCCCAGCCACAGTGGAAACAACAGCACTGCTTGTATTAATGGCCTTTGGAGAAATGGCAGTGCTGCTGGCTGAGGAAGAGGTGCCAAGTGGTGGGCTGAAATTCTGGGCAGTTTAGGCAGGCTCTAAATTCCTTGCTGGCTGCCCTGCTGAAGGCTGCGATTCCATCGGCTCCTGCAGGCTTTGTGCCGTTCCTTAGCTGCCAGGGAACCGCCAATGAGGATGACATGGGCCACTGTCTGAAAACCTTCCGGGAGAACACCCAGCGCTATAAAGACCAGCTGGAGGAATTTCGCCGCTCTGTGGCCAACGCCCCGAAACTGAAGCCCGTCAACTCCGAGGAGACGGTCCTGCGGGCGCTGCACCAGTACTACCGGCAGTACCACCCCATGATCCTGGGTACCGGCTGCCTGAAACCCTCTTCCCCTCACCTCTGGCCCCAAGTGCAGATCCTCCCAGGCCAGCTGAGCTGCCACAGAGCCCCTGGAATCCAGCACAGTTCCAAATCCCCAGGAGTCAGCGTGAAATGGAAAGGCTCCATTTCTTAAAATGAGAAAGACACATTTCCCGGGGAAAGGGGCATGGTCCTGGTCAGGGAGGAAGGGTGCTGATCTGAGAACTAAGAGACCCTAGCCAAGTGACAATTAGTTTTCAGGCATCAGTAATAAATAATTACCATAATTTGGTGGCTTTCTCTGTGCCAGGCACCATTATTTCCCTACCCACTCACAATAACCCTAGGAGGTCAAGGCTGTTACTCCCGTCTTCGAGATGGGGGAGTGAGGCTTTGAGAGGTAGTGTCACTTGGCTGAGGTCCGAGTATGGACGCTGAAGTCAGACCTGGGTTTGAATCCAGCTCTTCCAGGTGCTAGCTGGGTGGGAAGGGGTGTCATACTGAAGATCAACTGATGATGTGATTATATAATGATAATAATCACAACAATGATTTGACCTATATCATTTTTAAGGTCTAAAGGCCTGTAGGAAAAGTGATGGATTGATTGCCTTTATTGTTGTTAGTATAATTATAATTGTTTGGGGGCTTTTCAAGAACGCATGATAATCAACATGTTTGCTGTGCCTTA
The DNA here is from genome assembly GCF_041146395.1 of Eulemur rufifrons. Taxonomy (NCBI): domain Eukaryota; kingdom Metazoa; phylum Chordata; class Mammalia; order Primates; family Lemuridae; genus Eulemur; species Eulemur rufifrons. The sequence goes on along the minus strand of NC_091010.1, from coordinate 59,470,405 downwards.
AGATTTTCCAAGCGTTACTCCAAGCAATAGGAAGGATGTTTGCTGAAGAGCTTGGATATAGCCCAGCCCTGTGACTGCTACCGTGGGTCCAGGGGAGCTTGCTTCCCCTCTCTGGACTCCGGTTTCTTCATCTATGGCAGGGAAGGATGGACTAGGTGCTTCCTAGGTGCTTTCCAGCTCTGAAGGTGTAGGACTCAGTGGCCTAGTTAGGCTCTTACACAAATGGAGGTGGCATTTGGGGCAGTGAAACTTGCCCCAGGTCACCCAGCCAGAGTCAGAGCCAGTACTGGGAGGCCGGTTCCTGTGCTGAGTCTGATGTGCTTTCTCCAAACCTGGGTGCATGTCTTGATTTCCTCCCTTACGTAAACTGCCACAGACTCTGACTCTGTGACTCGCAGAGGGACGTCCGAAGCTTTTTTCATTAACCTGGGAAGGAAGCAGGATCTGTTTAAGACCAAGGACTTGGGGATCAGACAGAGCCGGCTTTGAATACTGGCCCTGCCATTTCCTGGCTATGTGACCTCTTCAAGGTCTTAGCCTCCTCCTTCATACGGTAGAGGTAATAATGGTTCCAACCTCTTAGGGTCTGTGAGAGAACTAAATGAGATACTACCTGTAAAGCCCCTACCAAGGTGCCTGGCACAGAGAATCAACCAATGAGTGGTGGCTGCCCTTAGTACGTCCACAGGCCGAGGGCTCACCCTAGGTTAAGTGTTGAGGCGCCATCTGATTCAAGAGCCCTACCCACTATGTGGCTTTCCAAGGCCTTCAGGAAGCATGGTGTCTTTTTACAGAATGCAAGTACATAAAGAAACCTCTCCACGAGCCCCCGATCCCTGGCTGGGCGGGCTACCTGCCTAGAGCCAGGGTCACTGAACTTGGTTGTGCCACGAGGTACACTGTCATGGCCAAAAACTGCTACAAGGACTTCCTGGACCTCACGGAGCAGGCCAAGAGAGCACGTCTGAAACCATATAAGTAAGTCTGGCTCGGGTCCTAACACCGGGCACAAGATCAAGGCAGAAAAGCAGACCCAGCCAGGGCTTTACCAGATGTGCCCATCCCAGGACAAGGACTGTTTCTGTGTCTGATTTGTTGTAGAGAAAGTACCTGGGTTGTAGTTGCAGGGCCTTCCCCATAGGCAGCCGCCCTCCGCTCCCCACCTGTGCTCAGCATTGCCCAGCAGCCCTGCTTGGGGTCTCTGTGGGTTTGCAGGGAGGGTTGGGAGTAAACACCAACAGGGCTCCCTGTCCTGGCAGCAGCCTGATGCCCAAGGGCACTGAGTGGGTGAGAAGGCAGGGGACAGCAGGGCATTGCATAGGATGGCTCTTGTGGCCTCAGTTTTCTATTCTGCAAAATGGGGATGATGATCTTTACCTTTAGGATAAATTGTAAGGATTAAAAATAAACATAGCCATGTTCACACAGGACCTGCATATATTATCTGAATTCTTATATTTATTCTCCATAAAAGGAATAACTTTATGGCTTCTGTTCTTATTTTAGAATATATGGAGTTAGCTCCACACAACCTTCTGCTCCTTCTGCAAGAGTTTTGCAGCACAAAGGGCTGCTGCCAAAATATCCAGATTTCTCTGTTCCAGGTAAGGAAGGACTCTTTCTTTCCTTCCTACTGTTTTTTCCAAAGGGGATGAAATGTTTGTGATGGCCTGTCTGCTTAGCTGGGCCACTTGCTTACAACTTAAGTGGATGATTTCTCTTTCAGATGGAAGCTGCCCTGGTCTTGAAAGACCCCTGGGAGAGGACCCCAGAGCTCCAATAATGTGTGGCTGTGCTCAGAGGCCAAATTTGTCAGGTTATGGGAAGATTTATCTAGAACCACTGTCCTCAGCAAAGCATGCAGCAGCTAGAAACCTAGAATCTCCCAAGGAGAGGTGAACCTTAAGGGGAGGTTCAAAAACATGCCATTCTTGCTTCCAAATCAGTACCTTACCCACACCCCAATGGGCAATAAGGAACTTTAATAACAAGAATTCTTTAACTGCTGCCTGTATCCTGAGCCGTTGGCAATAGCATGTCATTAATGAAAAGACCTTTTATTATCACGTGATATACAGAAGATACTTCCCAGCATGCTAAAGGCTTTTGAGCAGGTTTTTTTCTAGGTTATATTGACCTTGAGCCAGGGGGTTGGGGGGCATCTGTTCCTGACCAAGCTCTTCATTGAAGACCTAGTTCAGCCTTCTAACTAGGTAGTCCTCCTGGGCCCCTGCGTGGCATGTCCCCAACACTGGCACAGATGCCATGCCCTCCCCAGCCCTGATTTTTCCGAATCCCAGTCTGCAGGAGGGTCCGGCTGGCAGACACTAGCTGCATTAGTTTGTTAGGGCTGCCTTAATGAAGTACCACAAACGGGGTGGCTTAAGACAATAGAAATTTATCGTCTCATAGTTGTGGAGACCGGAAGTCCAAAATTAGGTGTTAGCAGGGCCATGCCTCTCAGAAGCCCGTAGGGGAGTCCTTCCTTGCCTCCTCTTAGCTTGTAATGGTTGGCGGCAACTTTGGCATTCCTTGCTCCATAGCTCCAATCTCCGTGAGTTTCCGTGCCTTCACGTGGCCATCTTCTTACAAAGTCAACTGTGCGTGGCATTGGATTAGGAGCCACCCTACTCCAGTCACCTCATCTTAGCTAATTACACCAGAATAACCCTATTTCCAAATATGTCACATTCTGAGGTACTGGGGACTAGGACTTTAATGTATCTCTTTTGAGGGACACAGTTGAACCCATGACGCTGGGTAACATCCTCTTGCCACTGAGAGGCACTCTGACCTCCCTGGGCAGCCATCGGCTCACAGAAGAAATCAAAAGCAGTTCCCGGGACAACAAGGCTGTTGGCATCAGAAAGCTCAGAAATGTGCCCAGCCGGAAGATGCAGTAAGCTCCCCCTGGGAGATTTTCCCAGGGCAAGAATTTTACCTGGGCTCTCTGGACTCCCAAGTTCCATGGGTAGAAATCAGGAAGTTGGAGAACTTTGGTGAGAAAAAAGTTACGTCTTTGTTTTCACTAACCTCCAAGTGGAATTTAGTATTTCCTTCATTTATCACTGTAAGCAACAGACTACAGCAGTGCCTGTCACTTAGCCCGATAGTCATCACAGATCTTTTTATATCGTATGACAGTTGTCTCAAACAGCTTGAAATAATGTTAAAGCTCATCACGACTTTATAATTATAGTAGTTATTAGGGCTACTATATCTACTCTCTAACATTATTCAATATATGAATAAAGAAACAAATGGTTATTTTATAAATTTGTTCTTTATAACATTTTGATAATGTTTTAATATAGTTTCCTTTGTAATGTTCTGTATTTTACTTCATATGTTTGAAAACATTTTGAGAAGAGGTCCACCAGTTTCACCAGATAGCCAGAAGGTTCCTAGCAAAGAATTGGTTAAGAACCCTCGTCCAGAGAAGCAGCCAAGGATGTACGTTAAGGTGATTGTCATACAAAACCAAACAATGACCCCATCCCTACAGGATTTGAGATTACAGTAAATCTCATTATTAAAAAATAATGTGATGGGAGAATACTTTTGTGAAAAAATATTAGGATACAGTATGCGAAAAAGGCAGGTTCTAAAAACTGTAGTAGCAAACCTATGTGCATCTCTCTCTCTCTCTCTCTCTCTCTCACACACACACACACACACTAATCCTGTTTTTTGTTAAACCAAAGGGGATTGCTAACCTATAATGCTAGCAATGGTCATTTGGGTGTTGGTCTGATGGTCATTTTTATTTTCTTATTTGTGCTTTTTCCAGTTTCCCACAGCCAATAGATGTTGCTTCCATAATCAGGAAAAAAATGTCATTTACAAAATCCTTATTTGAATTGGCTAAAAGATATTTTAGTATTTTAAAGATTATATGTTTAAAGACAAAAGTCATCTTAATAGAAGCTAGCTGGCATTCTCTTCGATAAGGCTGGGGCAAAGCTCACAGAAAAGTCAGGATTTCTTCCGGCATTCTTAAAACCCTGCAAGAGTAATCCACAGTCCCAGCAAGGAAACCCACTGCTAGATCTCTCACCCTGGGGCCTCGCCCAGCCTGCTGCATCTCCGAATGAGCCACGTGGTATCCGTGTCTGCCTAGCCCCCTCTCCAATACCCACAGAGTTAGCAAATGGCTGCTTGCGGCTCAAGGTTATTGGGGTCTTTGCTCAGGAAATTAAGGGGGGTGCCAGGACTGCAATGATTCCTTGCAACTGGCCTCGTCTTACTCTCATCCATGGAATCATATCATGCATCAATATTTAAGTCATTTACAATTCGTTTTCCACCAACTTCTAAAAAATGGCTTGAGCTGTAAAACTGAAACAAAAACAAGAAACAACCACCCAGTGACAGCGGTAACAAAATTAAATAAAGACAGTTATACAAATTCTTTAATAGTATCTCATTCTTTTACAACTTTATGATTAAGATTACCAAGTTCCATGTGCAAATCTGTAACTCTTTTGTTTAAGCTGTTCTGTACTATAATTCTTTTCCTTAATCTTTATCCTTTCTGTTTCTCCCTAGCCTATAATTTCTAGAGCTTTGTCTGTTGGCGGGGGAGGTAGAGAGGTGATTTTACTGCTCAGCAAATTATCATTATTAGCACAAGCTGCAACCGTAATGAGCTCATTCTTGCCACTAAAATCAATTTCGTTACCTGATAGACAAAATTCACTGGGCCTTTTGTTGGGATAGTTTGACTCCATGGCAATAAAGTGCTCCTTTAGGGTCACTTCTTTCTCTTTCTGGGCAAGAATCGACAGTTCTCCCTGAGGTCTGTGTTGGGAGGCATTGCCAGGGTTCTCTGTCCCTGCTCCCTGTCCAGAGTGGTGTGACCAGTAGGTTTTTAATAGGATCTCAATGACGGCTCTCAGTTAATGTTGCTCAAGCACAGCTGTAAAGTGCACGAGCAGGAGTCAGACTCCTTGAGTTCGTATCTCAACTTGGCTTTTTTATGGCTGTGTGTCTCTAGACATCTTCCTTAACCTCTCTGAACTTCAAATGCCTACTTTGTGAAATGAAGATAATAAAAGTGTCTACACAGTAGTGTGAGTATAAAGATTAAGAGATTAGGCAGGTAAATCTGGCCCACATGTGCCCAGTAAATGTTATCAGTTACATTTGCCACTGGGGTAAAGGGACCTGGAACAATTGCTATAGGTGATATGAGTTAGAGGTAGGGAGGTGATGTCTGTGAGTCCGCACAGTGAGTTACTGGCAGAGCAGAATTCAGAACCCAGAGCTCCTGGCCCCTAAAGGAGTGCTCTATTTATCATAGCATTTCCCCCCTGGGATTCTATCCTGTGAGGCAGGCAGAACAAGTGTGATCAGTCAACAATGAAAACAGCAACAGCAGCAGCTAATGAGTATAGAGTACTTGCTTATGTAGACTCTATGCCCTTACCTGGAATCGCTTATTTAATTAGTATAAATAATTCTCATTTTACAGATGGGGAAACTGAGGCACACAGGTTAAGCAGTTTGCTTAGGGTCACACAGACAATAAGTGGTAGAACCAGAAATTGTACCTAGGCAGTCTGAGGCCAGGGAACGCACACTTAACTTTCATGCCATGCTACTATGTTCTATGGGTCTCCTCGGCGGCCACTGTCACAGGAGCATGCTCTGCTTCCGAAAGAGTCATGGTTCCAACACCGAATCAGCTCAGAAAGAAATCAGATGAGAGATAAACACAAGGAACACAAAAGCATGACAAACGTGGCAGAGCCAGTGTGCCAGGGTTAAAGGTGTTCTGAGCTGGGCTTTGGGGTCCTTGTACCTGTTTGTGCTGCATAACTGCGGGGTGACCTTAAGCAAGAAACCTAAGTGCTCCAAGCCCCAGTTTTCTCAGTTACAAAATGATAACGATACCTTCTTCGTGAGGTTATTCTGCAGGATTAAGTAAAGTAATGTGCACAAAGGGCTTGGCATGGCATTGCGCAGGCATAAAACTTGTAGACCTCCCGTTTCCTCTTTCCTGAAAGGCAAAGGTTGAAAGGTTCAAGTAAGGATGGAGACTAGACACCCTCATGTCCTTGCTCTGCTCTGAGGCCTAGCTCATCAGCTCCCTGGCCCACCCAAGAGTTTCAGGAGTTTGGGTCTTGCTTCCTTCTTTCCCAAAAGGCCTCCGAGGTCCTTAAGCAAATGACCTCTCCTGAAAACATCCAAAGTTTCCTTTGGTGCCTGGCCTAGGGTGAGCACCCCACGAGTGTGAGCTATCTTTAGGTGTGGTTGCCATGCAGGCAGAGCCCCCACCCCTCTGCCCTCTCCTTGGCAGCCTCTTATTTCCAGCTGATGGAGCAGGTGTGGGCGGGGATGGGCAGGGAGGGGGTACACCAGCCTCCGTCCATACTTGGATTCAAATAGGATTTGCTTGGATACTCCAAAGGCTGAGAAGGGGCATGCACCTCACCTCTTCTGACCAGCCTGGGGCACCATCCAGAAGGGGTACCAGGCACTCTATGGCCTGGAGGAGCTGGGCACCCAGTCCAACGTCCTTCAGATCTTATTTCTGATGGGTGCTCTCCTGAAGGTCACAAGAGGGTGGAAGGGCCCGGGCCTCTTTGCCTGGCCGTGGGCCCTTCTGCTCTCTACAATCCCAGACTGTGCCTCCAGGGTCTGGGTCTGTCAGCTGTAACATACCCCTCGCCCAATGACAGTTTGCCTAAAACCACTTCCATTTGCTTAAACTCAACCCAATTTCTGTGAGCATTTAAAGTATTCTCAACCTATTTGCCTAAGGGCATTTCTGACAATTTTATAATTTATGAATACATTTATCAAATCTGCAGCTTTGGGAAGGTTGGGGTTGTTTTATTTCCCTTCATTGTTCTTTTTTCCCCTCATTTTATCTATTTATGAACATTTTGAGGACCTTTTAACTAGTATGTCCACAAAACCTTTCTATTAGATTTATTGTCGTGAATGCAGTATTTTATTTGAATGCTACCTCAGCCCCTTGTCCTGAAGGTGCCAACCCCTTTAATAGGACATAAATTACTAAGACTCTTCCTTCTAAGCTGATGGTTGAAAAGTCTGTCCATAAAGAGCCAGAGAGTAAATACTTCAGGCTTCATGGGCCATATGGTCCCTATTGTCACACTATTCAGTTGTACCATCTAAGCAGGAAAGCAGTTATAGACAATATGTAGACGATGGGTGGCCGTGTTCCAATAAAACTTCATAGACATTTTAATTTCATATAATTTTCATGTATCAAAAAATATTATCCCTTGAATTTTTAAGAAACCATTTAAAAATGTGAACACCATTCTTAGCTGATCATACAAAACAGGTGGCCCATTGGCTCTAATTCAGCCACCCTTGCTCTAAACCACCAATTAACACAAGAGGATGAAGCTGGCCAGTATCTAGTTGTAAGTGATTTATTTTGTAAGCAGCATGGGTCAACCTGTTGAGAGACACCCCCTGGGAGGATCTAGAAGCAGAATCTCCTGTCCAGAACACAGAGAATACAGCTCAAATCCACTGGTAAGAGGGAGGGGGACAAAGTATGATTTGGAGCTTGTGTTAGCCAGGAAAAAGCCTGCAATTGCTTGAGAGAAAAGGTAGAAACAAAGGCCTTATAGAGGCTTTTCATACTCTGCATTAAAGTTAAAATCTGATTTAGATGAAAATGGATGCATAGAAATTAAATGTGCGTGTGTGGCTTTCATCACTAAGTTGTAGACCCAGTAATGATAGCTTTACCAAATTTATTCCCTTGGCTTGAAAATAAAGATGCTTTTTGAAATTTGATTTTGTTGTTTTACAAATTGTTTTAGCTTTGTGAATAGTACAAACTCCATTTCTGATCTGCCTCAAACAAAAATAGAGCATTAAAGTGTTTAAGATTCAATCAAAGGCTTGCTGTGAGCGGCACAATATTAAAATAACGGAAAAATCAATTCAATTTTTATTTTGAACATGATTTTGTCACAAATAGCATTCTAATAGATAACACTGATTATATGGTAGTAAATGTAATTTATATATACCAAGCGCTACGCCTTTGTCAGAGTCAGCATTAAGGAATTTGACACGTATGCGGGAGAACAATAAATGTCAACTGAAATATACACCAGTTAGATATAAATGGGATGCTGAAATGAGTGATGCTGGCACATGCTATACTTATAAGTAATAATATGCAGCCTAAAGTAGCTTGGGTTTTCAAACAAGAACTCTTTTTATGTTGTCATTTAAAATATCTCATATTTCTGAAGGTCAGGAATAAATGGCACTATTAGCATTAAAAGCTAGTAAAAGAAAAAGTAATTTGTTGTTCATTTAACATAACATTTCATGAAATAGCTTTGTAAAGTATTCATTTTTTTCCCTCTATGGAGGCTGAGAAGACAGGATGAAGATGCCTGATTCTCAACAGAGGGCTTTTTATCGCTCCTTTGTTACTGTTAACATCTTGATTCAGTAAGATCTTTGTGGAATTATGCAGTTTGTGCCTGGGCAGGTTAACGCTATAAAATAAAGATGTCTACATAACTGTGGTCTTGGCTGGCTTCCACAGGGTACTGCCCAGGTCCTGAGTTTGGTCTTCAATAGTAGTGCTATTTGGTGCAGAGATGACAATATGACATTAGGGACATGTGGCAAGAATGTCAGAAACTGACGATCGAGAGAAAGAGGAGGGAGGCTCTTGTGTTTCTCGGGAACAGTGACAAGTAAGTCAGGATGTGAATCTAAATACAGATGTGGGACCCTCTTGGGGGCAGTCAGCCATAGAAACCCACTCAGTCATCTTTCACCAGCTGCAGGTACTGAACTGCAAAGCATTGCAAACCTTGTCCATCTGGGCTCCTGGGCAGCCCTCTCAGCTTCCCTAGAATCAATCAGTCAATTTCTCTCTCCCCTTCCTCTTAAATTTAGACAAAAAATTACAATGCAATGCAATGCAATGCAATAAAATAAAATAAAATAACATTCTAGCTATTACCACCTGGAATTACCAAAGATGAAGCTTTTAGTGTATTTACTTCAAATCTTTGTGTAATGAAAAATAAATACGACATTTCTGGTAACCAAGGGTTCTAAATGGCCTTCTAAGCTATGTTTTGTATGATATATGTGGCGAGTAGCAGTATTTTGTAAATAAAAATGGATATAAGTAGTAATTTCTGTATCTAAACGATACCTGCCTGACACTTGCTTTTATCCTCAGTGGGACATTTTGGGGATCTATCTATGTTGATACAGATGGATCTAGTTTATTCTTTTTCATTGCTAAACTTGTATTTTGGGTAATCTGATGGATGTGAATTGTTATTTTGCTGGTTTCATTTGTATTCCCCTGATTACTAGTGAGGTTGAATCTCGAGACATTTGTTATTTAGTTTTCCTCTGTGTAGCTTGCCTGCTCATGTTCTTTGTCCATTTTTCTATTGGGTTATGTTTTTCTTTATGAATTCTGAGTACTAATCCTGTGTTGCATCCATGTTAAATAGCTTCCCTGAGGCTGGGACTTGTCTTATCTCTTTGGCTTTGGTGTCTCTGTTACTCTTAAAGAATAACTCGTGTCAGCTGGCCTTTCCTGCTTCATTTAGCGTCTGTTTATTACGTGCCAGGCACTGTAGTACGGGTAGAAGCAGACGAAGCTGGGATTCAAGGCCAGCTCGGCCTCATAGCGGAGCTGAGCACTTAGGCCCTATATCACCCCATGGGATTTTGTACAAATAAAGATAGAAAGTGTCATTATCATCTCTTGGAAGGAAACATATATGGTGGTTCTCAACCTTGGCTGTAAATCTTCCGAAAAGCTTTAAGGAGTTTTAAAAATACTGGTGTCCCAATCCAGAAATCATGATTGGTCTAGGATACAGCCTAGACGTGGGATTTTCTTCTAAAGCTCCACAGTGACTCTAGCATGCAGCCAGGACTGAGAATTTCTGTCCTGTAGTTTGTGGTTTTATTGAGATCTAGAATATCTCAGGTTTCAGATAAGGATCTATTTCATTGTCCAAGGCTAAGATTTTACATATTACATGGGGCTTTAAGAAAAAGAATTTAGAAAATAAAAGGAAAGAAAAGGGAAAAAGGAGAATGAAACAAAAATCCCAATATACTGAGCTCAAGCACTTCAGTTCCATTATGGATCAGAGGCCTCCCTGTAAAGGGAAGAGAGAGCTCCTTTATCCCCATCTCTGGATCTCGGTGGATGCATCACCTGCAATTCTCTCCAAGCACCAGCCACTGCTGTCACGGTGCCACTCCCTCTATCTGTTAGATGAGGCCATTTTTGGATTCTAAGAATCAAACACTGAATAACCCCACACTGGCCCAACAGGTGCACCTTACTACCCAACCCTGCCTCAGGCCTTGCAAATGACACCTTCTATCTGGCACCTGCCCATTTACTCACCAGGGGCCCCAGGAATGACTCACTGGGCAGTTCTGCTGGGGGCACGCAGGAGGCTGTGGCGGGGTGGGCAGGACCCCAGGCTGGCACGTCCACGTTCTGCACAGGCCCCAGCAGCTCTGCGCTGGGGAGGTGCCAAGCCCCAAAGCTGGGCACAGCCTTGAAAAAAGACTATGTAGGCTGGGATATCAGGCTCAGGAAGGAAAGCTGGAAACCTAGTCCTGGCTGTCTCACCTGGCCCTGACCAGGTGTGAGTTCAGGCGGTTAGAGCCCTCGGGTAAGCCACTGGGGTGACGGGTACCCACAGAACCCTCCAAGTATGAGCTGGGCATAGGGCAGCCAGGTACAGGCCCTGTGAGCAGCTGCTCCAGGCCCTCCAAACTGATTTTCCATTTCCTCCCAGGGTGAGGGATACATTGAGCAAAATATTTGCATATGACAGAATAGTTCAATTTTCTTAATATTAAAGAGCTCTTTAAAGTAAAAATCATATTAAAAAGATGCCTAAAATTGGCAAAGAATTTTGGACAACTCATAGAGAAAGAAATACAAAGAGCCCTTAAACTCAGAAAAGATGTTCACCCTCATTCATAATAAAAATCTATGCAAATTACAATGCAAGGAAATGCACTTTTGCCTATCCAGTTGGCAAAAGGTTTGACAATATGCCACATTGGTGAGGGTGTGAAGTGCTCTCATAGGAAATTGCCAATATTTGACTTTTCCGACCTGCAAAAGTGGCAATTTCATATGGTTCAACCTCTTATATTGTTTATTGAAGTGTAAATTGGTATAATCACTGCAGAGGGTAATTTGGCAATATTGACCAAAATAAACCTATTCCAAATAGTTATTGGTCAAACATACATAACATAGAAAATATCATAAAAGGGCATTAATTGCATGAATATTTGTAATAGGAAAATAGCAGGTCTAACCATATACATGCCATGTACATATCTCAGTGAAATCCATGAAGCCATATGAGGAATGAAGAAGTTCTTTCTGTACCGTTAGAGACTAATACGCAATTTTCTGTTGGTGAAAAAAGCAAGATGCAGAACAGTGTGTATAGTGTGCTGCCACCTGTGCTTGGAGACAATGGGTGTGGGGGGTGCTGAGGTGCGTGAGATAGATATATACATATGTGTATGTAGAATATTTCTAGAAAAAAAATCCAAGTTGTCTCGGAAGAACTGAAAGACTTGAAGACAACAGTAGAAAGAGACTCACGTTGTATAAGCATACTCCACTGTATCATTTGAATTTTGTACCATGTGCGTGTGTTAATTTTTTTAAGCCCCGCTTCCTCCATGCCACAGGTGGATTTTAACCAACTCTTAATAGTTTGGAGTTACATATGCCACAAACGGCTCTCATGTGGTATCTACCCTATTCCCCTAGGATCTTAAAAGCTGGGAGGGCAGCACATGGGAGCAGCAATGACCTTTTCAGATAGGACAGAACTTAATTTTCTAAGGAAATTAAATACATTAGAACAGGCCACATAAAGTGTCCAGAAAGAGAGAGACGGTGGTGGAAGTGGGTGGATGGGAAGTTCCAGGCATTACCTGTGGCAAACTTGGCTCCAGTTTCAATAATTATCTCTGAAATGTGACCCCAGAACATGAAGAATGTCAAACTAACACCTCAACCTCAAACCAAGTGCATTAAAAACTTTATTACAGTAAAGAGACAAGAGTTGCAACACGTTTTTAACAAGGGTAAAGAGATTGTAAAACATCTTCTTCAACAGTGTCGCTGCTACAAAAATTGTACCTGTGGAAGAAAACATTTTCAGCATGAGGCTCTTTAGCTTGTGGAAATGTGACATCGGGTGAGTGAACAGCATTTAGCCAACTCCCTGCATCCAGCAGCCTTTGACTGGAAAGCTCTGCTACCCCAGGGAGGGTCCAGGTGATTTTTACTAAGTCATCCTGCTTAAAGAACATCCTCTTCTCCTTGTGGACTCCTCATGGGTTAAAAGTGAACCAGCTGTGTCAAACTAAATCTTTACAAAACTGAGGGGTCTTCCAGTGGGCCTGTTGCTTCCAGCCCAGCAATGAGTTTTAGGGGTCAGGGGTACCCCAGATGGCCCAGAGGGGACTTTCCCTGTTAAGATCACTGAGGAACCCTCAGACACAGCTTCTGGGGATAAAATGTGGCAGCCACTTTGGAAACAGTCTAGCAGTTTCTCTAAAGGTTAAACAGTTATCCCATGGCCCAAGCAATTTTTCTCCTAGCTATCTACCTAAGAGAATGAAAACAAAATCTTGTACACGAATGTTCATAGCAGCATTATTCATAACAGCCCCAAAGTGGAGGCAACCCAAAATGACCATTGACTGATAAATGGACAAACAAAATGTGGTATATCCATGTAGTAGAATATTATTTGGCAATAAAAAAGAATCCAGTACTGATAAACACTATATGAATGAGCTTTGAAAACATGCTAAGTGAACGAAGCCAATCACAAAGGTGCATTATATATATATATATATATATACACACACACATACACATACACATATGTATATATATAGTATTATTCCATTTATATGAAATATTCAGAATAGGAAAACCTGTAGAGACAGAAAGTAGATTGGTGGATGTCTAGGGCTGGGGAAATGGGATGTGTGGATTGGGGGATGATAGCTAATGGTTAGGGGGTTTCTTTCTGAGGCGATGAAAATGTTCTAAAATTGATTGTGGTGATAGTTGTACAACTGCATGAATATACTAAAAGCCATTGAATTATATACTTTAAATGGGTGAATTTTATAGTATGAGAATTATATATCAATAAAATTGTTTAAAAATGAACAAGATCATGGAGGGTTATCAGTGATGCAGGGCACTTCTGGCCGCCTCCTTGGCTCGCAGGTGTCTCCGGCTCAAGGGGCACAGTGTGGCCACGCCAGCCCTCCCTCAGGGCTTAGCTTCAGAATGTAGCTCCTTGATGAGGGAGGCTTTATGTGGCATGGGAACTCTGGGATTTGGAATATATAGTGTGTGTTCTATATTGTACTTAAAAATAAGAACTACCCCCCCTCCCCCAACCTAAATAATGTGAAATCCAGACACTTCCACAGTGTATTTCATTGACAGACCTCACGGACTCCTCAGCTCCCCATCCAGCTGGGTGAGCCAGTGGGCACTATGGAAAGAGCATGGACGGGACATCAGAAGACCCGGGTCCCAGTCCTTGTTGTGCCTCACACTGTGTTACACGCCTGAGTACAGTAGCACTCCAGCCCCCCACCATCTTTGGTTTCAGTTACCCATGGTCAACCATGGTCAAAAAATATTAAATGGAAAATTCCAGAAACAAGTTATTCATAAGTCTTAAATTGCACATCATTCTGAGTAGCATGATGAAATCTCACACTATCCATTCTGTCCCACCTGGGATGTGAATCATGCCTTTGTCTAGCATATGCATGCTGTACAGTGTGTATGTGTAGAAAAAAACATACATATACGAGGTTCAGTACTATCTGCGCTTTCAGGCATCCACTGGATGGGGGTCCTGGAACACATCACTGTGGTTAGCGGGGAACTACTGTATACAAAGTAATGGCACAGCAACTATGACATCTGATCCTTCCAACATATGCTGAGGAATTGGAGTATTACCACTTTTACAGCTAGCAAAGTTAAGGCATACAGCTGAATAAAATCTTAGTGTGTGTTTTGAAAACATTTTGAACCCCAATATTTTTTTCTTTTAGCTTCCCTGTGTGGTCTTGGACAAGTTGCTCAACTCTCCAACTCTCACTTTCCTCATCTTAAATGAGAGCAGTTGAGAGGTGACGTTTCCTTCATTTTCTAACATCCCGTTTTCCAACTACCCTCTTTTAAAGTGCCCTTCTTTCTTTGCATATTTTAAAACAGTTATGTTCCCTCCCAACCCAACATGAGATTCTATTCCCTCAGAATAAGAAGAGCTTGCCACTGTGATTCCCAACACAGTCTATACCCCTTTTATGCCATAGTCTCCAAACAAACCAATTTACATTAATATCTGCACATTAACTGAAATCAACTCAGAGGTTTCCCTGTGTACTTCGTAGGTGTTGTCCTTATTGTTTGAGATAAAACACTCTCATAGTTGCCTGTTTCTTGAATCTATGCCTACAGCCACTGCCTTGCCCCTGCCAAGTTGAATTTTGTCTAAGGAAAATGATGTTTGATTTTTCAAAGTAAATCAGATGGATAGATGGAGAGTTGAGATGAATAGTTGGGTAGATGAATGGGTGAATGGGAAAATGAAAGGATGGCTGAATGGCCAGAAGGATGAGGAGACAGGTCTAGGTGGGAGGGTGGATGGATGAGTGGGTGGGTAAGTGGTTCAGTAGATGCACAGAAAAAGATAGAAGAATGAACAGATGGGTGGATGAATGGATGGGTAAATGGACACATAGATGGGTAGGTGGGTGATAGGATGGATGGATGCACAGATGGATAGATTGATACATAAATAATCAGACTTAGATGGAATAAAAGATACATACTCAGTCCCATTTTCACCACTTTGCACTGTGATCTGGGAAGCCCCCAGTTTGGGCGAAAAGAGATTTATCACATTGTTGTTCCAGAGGAACTTAACCTTCTGGATTTCTCCAACATTGAGATCCACATCAATGTCACGTAAGTGACTTGCATCTGGTTCGAGGGATCCTCTGAAAATATAACATAAATGTTATATCAGCTGGATATATGAATACATAAGATGATAGTAATCCATTGTTTCTCTAAACAATGGCTGCTATTGTTGATTTTCTGCAAATACCTCGAATGACTTCATATGCATCAAGGAGCTGCCCAAACACAAGTGTATTTGTGCATAACACACCTTTTAAAAATATTGGACCCCAGATTTCCAATGTTCTACTTTGTCCCTAAAGCAAAGTCAAATATTTGGGGTGGCATATTAACCCTGTAAGTTCTTGCTACAGGACCAATTGATGTAGTATCCTAGGTAAAGATGCATGTGGTTCAGCCAATGCCATCTGTTGGCATCTCATGTGTAGCACAGAAAGTTGTCAAGGAAATTTACCTCAACATGAAAATTATTATGTAAAGTTAGTGCAAAACCAGAATCTAATTCTACCACACAGGTTATGTATTTGTCCAACACATATTTACCAAGCATCTCCATGTGCCCAGCAAAGCCAGGTGCTGAGGCCACACAGCAAGGAGAAGCCTGGCCCCAGGCTTCATGTGCACCTGTGTGTGGGGATGAATTGTGTGTTGGAAATGTGCCATACAGATGTGCATTGCCTAAGGAGAGTTTGATGTTCATAAAAGCCAGGTCAGGTGATTGATTCCAAAAGGAGGTAGCACATCACTCATTTTAAACTGTGAGTTCCCTCTCTCTGGGCCTCACTCTTCTCATGTGTAAAATGGGATAATTGAACTCTTAGATGCTAAGACTTTCTTCCAGCTCGGACATTCTAGGATTCAATGGTTCTGTATAATAAATGCCTATATTTATAAAGGAGTTTATACCCAATATTTTATGAATAATCTATTATAGAAAGTATGGTTATTGAACTTACTTGAAAATCTCATATTGTTCTGAGTTTCCATTACTCCCATACAAAGCAATCCTGATGTACCCGCTCACTTTCTTTTCTCCAGACAGTGTGACTGATACCCTATATCTCCAGCCTGTCCAAAGAAATACAATCGGTTCAACGAACTCATCTTATTGAAAAAATGACCCAACCGAAGCAATATTTTCCCAAGCTCTGAATCCCCCATGGATGGGAGGTAAGGGGGGGATGTGACTTAATTGATTTCCTGGGACCCAGAATTCAGATTCTAGGTGGGGGTGAGGGACTCAGGGGACAGTGAATATTGTGGTTCAGCATAACCCCTTACCGACACAGCAAGGTATGTGCCCTTGGACAAATGAAGGGCAGCTGGTTACTGCACATGTGTGTCCTGACCGGTACACGGTGCCGTGGACTGAATGTCTGTGTCCCCCCAACATTCATATGTTGAAATCCTAACCCCCAGAGTGATAGTATTAGGAGGTGGGGCCTGAGATAATTAGGTCTTGTGGGTGCAGCCCTCACGAATGGGATCAGTGCCCTTATAAAAAGGACCCAGGAGAGCTATCTTGTGCTCCTTCTGCCATGTGGGAAGATACAAGACAATGGCAGCGTGCACAAGAACCCGGTCATGGTGGCACCCTGATCTGGTACTTCTGGCCTCCAGAACTGTGAGAAATAAATTTCTATTGTTTATAAGCCACCCAGTATATGGTATTCTGTCATAGCAGCCTGAACCAACTAGGGCACTTAGTGTGTGTATTGCATGGTGTTTTGTCACTTGCCTTTTCACTTAATATGCCTTAGACATTTTCTGTCTTCAGTATATAGAGCTATATCCTTCTTTTTAATGGTTACATGTAGTATTTTATAGTATGTAGTCATTTGCCAACTGATGGACATTTAGATTTTCCCCTCAATCTTTTGCTATTATTAACAAAAATGAGTGAACATACCTTCTTATGCACACATGCAAGTATTTTTCTACTGTATGTTCTGAGAAGCAAGTGACTGGATTACAGAAATACGCATATAAGACTTTATAGATACTGCCAAACTATTATCTTTTACGATAAATATTGTGAGGATTACATGAAATACGGTATGTGAAAAGTGTTTTGTAAAGTGGTATATACATTTTTTAAAATTTAAAACTCCCTTAGAAAACAACTGCTCTTCTCTCCAGCCATTATATGATATTATTTATAGCAAATAAGTCTTGATTGATTTTACTATCTTGTACTTTTTTAATGAGAAGCTGAGCAAAACAACAATAACACAAGATGTGTGTGTGTGTGTGTGTGTGTGTATGTATGTATATGTATGTGGGTGTGTAGCGGGTCTACTATGACAGATAATCATAACTGCAGTGACTTCTTGACTTACAATGACTTTGCCTCATGTTGCCCTCTTGTTCTGTTAGTAGATGCATTCTTCCTGCAACAGGGGTGGGTGGACATGTGACCCAGCCTGAGTCAATCATTGTACTTTACTCTCCTAACCAGGATTATTGAGTAAAGGGGCAAACATGAGACCCAAGACAAATTCCCTTCTACTGCCCTTAAATTACAGCTTACTGGTTGTAGTTGAGTTTCTGTCAGTTGCTACCAACGGTCCTGCCTAATAAGGCTGGCACACCTTTGAAAATTATTAATATTTGCAAGCATTTTAAGTGAGTAAAGTGAAAACTTACGAGTAAAGTTACCACTATCTCCTGTGTTCAGGAAAAATGTTTGTCCCACAGCACTGGTATTCCTCTTAAATTGGTCAGCATAGTGTCCCATTTTGGGGCATCCTTCAGTTGGACAAGGGAAACAGCCATTCTAGTGGAAAAAACCATAATTTTTACTGTTAGTGGTAGGCCTTTGATTCAATCAATCAATGCATTTATCTATCTATCTATCCATCTACCCATTCATCCTCCATCCAGCCTCTCATCTACTACTCATCTATCTTTCCATTCATCCATCCATTCTCCCACCCATCTACTTCTCCATGCATGCAAATATTTGTCTACCTATGCATCCATACATCCATGCATCCATTCCCAGAATTGTGCACAGAACTGTGCTAGGCCCTTCTTTCAGCTTCTGTGTAGATTGGAAAGTTTTCTAAAGAAAGAGCTGGGGACCCCAGGGAGGGCCCAGCATAGTCTGTGCTTCTCCCCTCCCACCCCCCACTCCTGGAGGAAGAAGTCTTTGTGAGAATTTCCAGTATCTCCCCCATTAGTTGCAGAGTTACTCCTGTATGCTCTGTTCTAAGCCAAAGTGACAAAAACATGGACAACAGGTCAACCAACATATTCCTCGTGTGACCTACCTCCTGAAACTCATCATAGGAGGCACAGGGGTAGCCCAGAAAGCCATCGGGGTTGAGGATACTGCTTGAATAATACTTGAAGCTTCGCAGGTGATTGCAAGCTATGAAGTTTGTGGTCCCTGAAAAAGCAAAGGCCCAAGGAGCTCAAAGGAAGCCTTTCACCTCTGAAGTGTGAGCCATTCTGACCAAGTGAGGAAAACACCTCCCCGTTTTACTGATGGGTGTCAGCACTCCTGAACACTTTGGGGCATTGGCTGAGGAGGACTTAGTCAGGGACAGGCAACTGTTGAGGAGTGACAAGTTCTAACAACCTCGTTGATCCACTCCTCTAGGGGCCAAGAATGTGTTGTAAATGAATGAGGAGGGCTGGGGATCTGGATCATGGTGGGGGAGACAGAGGGAGAAGAGAGAAACAGCTTTTAAAAAGGATCTTACACAGCCCAGCCAGTTGTTGCATGTTAAAGGCCCAAATTGCTTGGTCTTCTAATATTTCAGGAGAATCTCAACTTTTACATGAAAGTCTTCCCATGCTTCAGTGGTAGCAGTGCATCCCCGTTTTTAAAATAGTGGCTGTGCAGGCCCATGCAATGCTGCTGTGGATTGCACTCTACCCACGTGCGAGGACTCCGGACCACCAGGACAGGCCTTTCGTATAAACCAACCTCTTCTGTGCCTCGGCCTCAGGCTGAGAAATCCGTCCTCTTTGCTATGCCGGGCACAAGGCACAAAGAGTGCACAGTGAGGTCGCCTTGGCCCCCGGCTACTCCTTCACTGCATTAGTCACCTTTCAACTCAAGTCCTCTTGTTTGGAAAATTGTTTTTTCATTCTGGCTACTTGGTACAAAACTTCCCATGGAGTAATTCACAGTGACCTCAGACACAGCTGGGGACCACTCCTGGAGGCTGGGTGGGCTTCATCTCCCACCCACTGTGGAAGGAGCACCCCCTCTGGCACCGGGTGGATCCGCTCTCCATGGCTTCCGGTCGAAGCCGGGTTCTGTGTGCCCCACGCTGGCGCCCATCACCAGAAAACAGAACCTGTTTCAAACTTAATTGTTTCTTTCATCCAAAATTGCTGCCCAGGGACCCCATAATAGGGGAGAAAGTGGATTTAATTGTTCCTCAGTGCCCAGCACCTGGGCGACTCAGAGCTCGACACAATAGAAACACACTCCAGTGTTCATGGGCTTGTTCACTCTAAATTGCCTCTCTAATTAAACCTGGGCTCGTTCCTATTATGTGTGCCTTGCTTGTCATTTGTGGGAGGGGGCAGCTATTATTGTGACACTGGTGTTCTTTCAGGGAGCAGGGAACAGCCACGTCTGCCCAGAAGTTAGCTGGTACAGAGCTGAGAGGTCAAGAGCTCCATTTACTTGTCAGTGGAGGCTGGTGTTGCTTTATTGACTCTGCTCTTTAACATCAAGCACATGGAATATGAAAATCCCACACAAGGCCACTCAATTCAATTTAAGGGAGTATGTAGTGACTGCTTTGGGCTAGGCCCTGAGCAGGGTACTGGGGTGTTTGGGATGCCAAAGGCACAGTCCTTGGCCTCTGGCAACTCCCAGCTCAGAAAAATAAAGACAAATAAAATGATCAGGGCTCAAAGCCTCCCCTTTCAGGGAGGAGAGTGAAGCCTAGTCACCAGGGAGGGGGCAACACAAATAGCAAAAGGCTAGAACAAGAGGCAGCTAATGTATATGGTACCTACAGGTCACTGAATGCTAGGGGTATGTTTCTTGCTCTCTTGGATGAACAGAAATACACACAAGGCTCACCAGCGGCCACCATGGGTCCCCCAGACCTCCAGGCCTCCCCCTCCCACAGGCACCCCAATCCCACAGAGCACATCCCTTGTTTGCGTTCTTCTTACCAGCTCAATCCCCTTTCATTCCCAGCACCTGACAACAGCAACCAGCAAGAAAAGTCAAAGCCCTTTGACTCTGCGCTGATGCCCTGAAGTTCTTTAAGGAGCAAGTGCTGAAGGTAGAAGGGACAGCCCAAACCAGAGCCGAGTATTTGCCACTATGCCAGTCCAGCCCTCATCCCAGCATCTTGACCACTGGGGGAGATGGCACAGCCTGGGGCATGAGATCAAGTTTTTATAGTCAGAAATTGGGCTTCAATAAAGGGTGGCCTTAGACAAACTGTGTAACTTTTCTGATAGTAACCATCACATAGCATTGTTGTGAAAAATGCCTGGTACAGAATAAGCCCCTGGAAGTGGTGGCAAATTCAATATTAGGAAGGCCAGACCATACATTCTACTTCCTCCTCAAATAGAGCAATTGCTGTCTCTTGAATTTACGTACCTTCCCATATTCCATTTAAATCAATGATGGTTGAAAGGATATTTTTCTGACATCCAGGCATTTCCTCTCCTCCATTTGGAAAGAAATCCAGGTGGCCCACTTTTTGGCTCATTCCAAAACCTGAAATATTTGAAGCAGAGGTGAGCAGGAAGCTAAGTGGTCCCAAGTTAGATCGTGGCCACAACAAGATGTTTAACTTGTTCCAATCAGAGAGACAACCTTCTTGGCAGATTCTCCCCTCAGCACAGCACCCGCACCTCTAGCTCTGCAGAAAGTTCTCAGAGATGGGTACTTGGCAAGACGAGGATGGAAAAGAGAACAGAGGAAGTGAGATGGGGGAAGCTGGGCTCTGGGTGAGTGTGCACCCATATATTAGTATGTGTGTCTGTCTTGGGAAGGCCCTGGACAATACTGATACACCCCGATATCATTATGCACTGGTAGAAACCTATCAGGACTAGTGCAACTTTTATGACTTCATTCATTTTAAAATTCTGATTTCTACATTACACTGTTATGTTGAAAGCCATAGCATAATGGCTAGGAGCTTTGGCTGTGAGGCCCACAGGTCTGTGATCAAATCCTTGTTCTACTTATAGATTTAGTGATCTTGGGCAATTACTTAACCTCATTGAGCCTCAGTTCTCAGTTATGAAATGGTGACAATGATACCCACTTTTTAGGGTATTACCAGATTAATGAGCTAATGTGTGCAAAATGTTCAGTGCAGCACATGGTAAACAGTAAGTGATAACATCATTGTCATCATCATCATCAAAAACATACTCTTGATTGGCAAGTTTCATAGGTAGTTATATAAGAAAATATTGAAAAAAGAGCATCAATTTTAGAAGAATTAAATAAAGGGATAGATTTAGTCTCCAACAAAACAAACTGTAACCAAAGCTTTGACAAAAGAAGAAAAAAAATGCAAAAGTTAACTTTGTATTTTACAAGTACTGGTCAAGTATCAAAAATTATACATCTGTCACTTTAGGTGTTGGTAGACTGGGGAAGGATATAGGGGTTAAGGATTAAGTGAAAACCTACCATAGACTATAGAATTGTTTTTTGTCTAACCTGAGGCTGCAGGCTGATACCACTGACACTGTACTAGTTATTTATTTGAGGCTGGTACCCATATTTGAATGGTTGGTGCCCAAGCCTTTCCTGTAGTTAACCATTTTGAATAGCCGCTCCCCGAAGTTTGTGTGTATATGTATGGAGGTGGACCTGGACCCAATGTCATCAATTCTAGCCCTGGTCACCAGGAGATGGGATTGAGGAACTCACCTAGGGAAGGGATGAAGGGAGCAGAATCCGTGTGAATCACATCCACAAACACTGCATCAGATGGGTCCAGCCGAACCTCCTCGGGCGTGTCCTGGAAACATGGCTCTGCCGGATCCAGCCCTGACAGGGAGGAGTGGACAAGCTGCACTCTAAGAAAAACTGGGATCTAAACCCCGTACCCGCAAACTGAACATGATGATTCCTGAGCAAAGGGCCCCATACTCCAGCAGCTATGGTTTAGGGGATTGGGTCTGTAGCTCCTGGTCTGCTTGGGAAAGAGAGGCTGGGACAGAACGGCCAGGAGTGGGGTCGTTGCCTGTGGAAGAACATTTGGAAATCCCTAGTGCCTGGCTTGTGGAGGATCGGGGGAGCACCCTTGCCTCCCACCTGAATGTCCATTTTTCTTTCTGTCCTCACATGTTACCATTGGCCATTGCTTTGAGAGACCAAAAGCTCCCTGGCCTTCCCCAGCTACTCCTCAGTCCCCAAGCCCTGCACACTTCTATTCCTTTGTGTCTTCGCTCATGCTGTTCCCCAGCCTGCTGTGCCCTTCCCCACATTCCTCCTTTATCTAAGTCTTTTTTCTCCCAGACCCAGCGCAAACACCACCTCAGCATGGTTAAAAGGAAAATCTAACCTCTCTCCTTTCTTGGCCCATTCCATCCACATTGCATTATTTTGCATTTGTTAATTCTGCTGTGGATTTTATTTGCCTACTCTGTTGTCTGCCTCCTGGACTAGACTGTGGGTTTCTTGGAGCAGGGGCTGTGCCCAGGTCATCTGTGCCCAGGAGTGGGCCACGCAGTGATCTGTGTTTTTGCCCAGCTTCTGCTCCAGGCCAAACGTCTGTCCTCTCTGAGCATCAGCATCCTTATCCAGAAAGTAGGAATAATGACAACAGCCCACCTTACAGGGTCATTGTGAAAACCCCATGAAAAGATGTAAGAGAAAGCACTTGGAAAACTGCAAAATTCTAGATAAACATCAACTGTTATCCCCCATCCTTCACCCAATGCCTTGAGCAAAGGGATGTTGAACTGTTTGCTAAAGTTATATACCGATTTGGCTGCACAAAATAAATAGTTGTGTCTTTGTCTTGTATGCATTCATTCTGCTTAGTGATTCATTCATTCATTCATTATTTACTGAGCACCTTTTACGTGGAAGGTCCCAGCGAGCCACTTTCATTTTCTGCTTTCTCCTGGCCCAACGAAGACATTCAATAAATTTTGTGGAACTGATGAATTTTTTATCATCTCTCTTTTTTTTAAACTTTGCCTCGCAATAATAACTCTTAAGTCATGGATTCAGTGTGCTAGTTAAGTCTTTCTTTTTAAAAATGAATGTATTTTTATTTATAAGATTTATTTTATAAGTAAAATATTTATAAAATATTTTCTATTTTCTATTAATAATACACATTAATTATTTTGAAATTTAGGTCCAGCATCAGCTAAAATCCGCTCCCTGAGGACCAGTAGGGGCACCCTTCGCCCGGAAAGTGCAAAGGGAGAGGCTTCAGCTGCGCGCACCCTGGGTCTTGGGACCCCGGCCCGGCCCCTGCGCCCCCTACCTGTGATCCTGCCCACGTGGCCCTCCAGCCTCTTGCCTGCCTCCCCGGCCACGTGCGCGCCCAGACTGTGGCCGATGAGGTGCACGTCTTCGGGGCTGTACCCCAGCTCGGTCTGCGGAGGGACGGTACGTCAGATCCCAGCGCACTGCGTGGGGACCTGCCGGTCGGGGAGGTGGCACTGGCCCCTGCCAGGGATGGGGGAAGGACTCGGGATCGAAACTCGGAAGGAACAACCGCCGGCTGGGGAAGCAGCCTAGGACGGCGCGACAGGCCCGGGGACTGCAGCCTGCGTGTCCCAGGGCCGGGTCGTGCGCGCGGCAACAGTGCTGACCAGCGGCCGCCGCGCCAACTGCAGCCGGCTATCCTCCACCCGGCCGCCGCCCCCCTTCCCTTCTCCCTGGCAGGGGTGGGACCTGTCTGGGAGAGCGTGGATAGTGGCCCCGGCCTGGGCTTCCCCAGGACCATGGAAAGGGCCTCCCCTCACGGGCTGGCTGAGACCTGCTGGGCAGCCCCGCCTGCACTCTAATAACCACAACGGCCTGGAGGAAGGCCTCACTTCAAAAGGCGAAACTGAGGCTCGGAGGCTATTTTACCCCAGGCCCCACCGCTAGGAAATGATGGGGCGCGGTGTCTTCAGGGCCGTAGGCAAGGGGGGAAGGTCGCAGCTTCGTCTTAGGAAGGGCATTTCTTGGTTAGAACCCGGACTCCTTGCTGCCAGCCCTGGCCTGCCCACCGGTCCCCAGGCTGCCTCTGGGGTGCAACGCGGTGCTTCCCTGCCCCTCTCTCTGTCCCCGGCCCAGGGGACGGGCCCAGGCAGGGTTTTACCGACAGAATTTGTGTTAAGTAAGCGATCTCCGCCCCCACGACCCGAACGTTCTGCACGGCTTGGGAATATATTGTGCGGGCCCCGAGTTTCCAGTCGACACAAACGCAGTTCACCTTCTCCACTTTAAACATATTCTGGGGAAGACAAAAAAAGGGGCAGAAATCAATTTATAAACAGAGATAGGAATTGACATCCATCAGGCAACTAGCTTGTGTCAGAGCTTTAATATTCCTTACACCCATCATAACTTCATCTTCCTGCAACACTATGAACCGGCTATACTAACACCTGCTTAATCACTGCGGAAACTGGAAACAGACCTGGAAGCGGGTGAGTGACTTGTCTGAGGTCTCACAGGTGGTTACTGACACAGCCAGGTCAAACAGACCACCTAATAGATCTGCGAGCAAACTGCTACCCAACAAAAGGTCAAATTCAACTCCTCCGTGGCACCAGCCACATTTCTATAACCATATGCGACTAGTGGCTCCTGATTTGACAGTGCAGATATAGGACATTTTCATCATTGCAAAACTTTCTAACAGTGGTGCTTTAGAGGGTAAAATTTAAGTGTTGTTTTTATGTCATGCAGAGGTTTTATATAAACCATCAGGGACACATGCCAGTAAGTTTGCTGTAGTCTCCACCTTGGGGAGACTTTCTGACTGGACTCTGGGTCTCTCCAGCCTCAGAGGAGATGGTGGGCTAGGAATTGGTAGGTAGGGAAAACTTGGCAATGGATACCCCTGAGAACCAGGCTTTCTTTAGTGGCTTTAGGAAGGACGCAGCCCTCCCCGGAGTATTTCCTTCCCTGATTTCTGGGGTGTTGGGGGTGCTGTTTTGAAATCTGTGTGTTGGGTGCTGGCCTCATGAGCGAGTGGCCAGGTGAGGAGAGGGGCTCCTACCTGGCACATGTCTGACAGCCAGCTGTCCTCCCCGTTGTCTGTGAAGCCGTGGATGATGAAGCGTGTCTTGCGGTCCAGTCGGAAGTTTGAAGCCTTGATGGTGTCTGGGTGGGTGGCATTGATTACCTGGTTTAATTAAAAAAGATGATTTTGCATGTTGGCCTTTCCATGCCATGGATCTGAGATCAGAGGTTCAACGCCCATGAAGTTGAGTCAGACTAGAAGGAGCTCCTGACCTGGGGTTGTGGATAGAATTCAGAAAGTCCAAGTTCATGGACTTCTATTTTCATTAACTCCTAACTGAAAATCTAGCGTCTCTGTTAATCATGAAATTAAGCAACAAACCACAGTGGTATTCGCAACACCAGTGATTCTGTCCCCAGTAGAAGTCATAGACATTTTTTAGGTCACATTATAGTTATTGCAGATATCTCAAAATATCATTTATACTCATCACTAGTTTAAATTACAGTAGTTATTAGACCAACTCCTAGATCTTGTTAGTGAGATAATAAAGCAGCACATATATTACTGTTAATATATCACATATTTATATTTTAAATGTTTTGATAACTGTTTTTCAGTATGATGGGGTTCTTTTGTAATCCAATATATATATATTTTTTATGCATTTAAAAACATTGCCCGGAGAAGGGCCTGTAGGTTTCCCCAGGTGGCCAGAGAGATCTCTGGCACAGAAAAGGCGAAGAACCTCTGGGCTAGAGCATTAGGCCTGAGGGCAGATTCAGCTCGGTGGAGCTGTGCGACTTTAGAACACATTCCTAAATGCCCACAGGCCTGCCCCTTCCACAGACCCCATGGACAAGATGCCAGAAGGAAGATCACAAAATAGAAATAGCACAGTAACCATGTCCAAACAGACTCCAGGCTACGAGCACTAAATGGAAATTCGTCACATAGGGCCCCACAGTGGGTGACCTCAGGGACCTAGAGACAGACACCTGACTCTTTATACTGTCAGGGACCAGAGCTATGAGCTGCTTGAATTCTTAGCAAGATCTTCCTTGAAACTGTCTCCTGGTTACTTCTGAGCCCCTAGAGCAAGCTGCCACCTGGCAGGCCTTCTGGGAACTGAAGGGTGCTCCAAGGGGCCTCACCTTTTTTCTTTTGTGGTTAAATGTCCCCTTTTCCCAACCTGTCTTCTAGTTCCTCAAAAAGGATTTATACCCACTCAGCCTCAACTCCTGAGGGGGGCTTCTCTCCCTCCACTGCTGGGTGTAGAAAGGAGACAGACTTTGCTGGGGATACCCTGGGTCTGGCTTTCTGCATAAATGTTGTGCCTACCCCGCTCCTCCCAGGGAACAAGGAGCTTTTGCTGGAGAAATCCCTGGAGTTCTGTGCCCTAGTGTGTGTGAATGTGTACATTTCTGGGTTAGACATTCACAGATTTCATCAGATACTTAGAGGTTTATGACCCCAAAAGCTAAGATAGCTATAGGTCTAACATCGGTGAGAGAGCATCATCTGGAAAGTTCCAAGGCAGTGACTTATGCCCTAGACAGCCAAGTGAAGACTCCAATGTGGAGGCCCAAATATACCCCCCATGCAGTCATTACATGCCCACTCTTACTTGGTAGTTGTCTGAATTTTCATTTGTGTACAGAAGAAAGCGGGTGTCAATGTCCTCGGGGGCCCAGGGAAGTAACTTGAGAGGTCGCTGAATGGTTCCCCCCCATGGTTTCTCATTAGAAAAGCAGCCAAAAGGTTGGTAGCAGATCTCTCCCCCTAAGGCAGAAAAAGCCACAAATAGGACATTTGTGAGGTTCTAGAAAGGAGCAATGCCATATCTATACAGGAAGACTCTGCAGGACCAAGCCCAGCTCTGGCTAAGGCCAATGCTGGTCTTTCTTGGTTCACCAAACTTCTGCGGTGATAAGAATCACCCAGGGGGCCGGGGGTGAGCATGTACACTGCATATACACATTCCTAGTTCCCTCTTTCCGAGCTTCTGATTCTGAGGGTCTGGGGCAGGGCCCCAGAAACATATATTAAATAAGTGCCCCTTATCATCAGGCAACTTGGGGAATTGCTGATCTACAGCCTGCTGCCTTAAACCATGGCCTCTTTCAGGAAAGTCCCGGCTGGCCCTTTACGTATACTAATCCAATATTAAGTATTTAACAAGTGTCGACAGACTCTGTAGTACAGAGATGCTACTTGATTCGTCTTGACAGCTCCATTGCATCCAGCACAGGTCATGCACACAGTAGGCATTCGCTGGTGTTTGTCCCATTCACATGTCTTCGTGTCATTCTTTTATGCACGTTTTTTTTTTTTTTTTCAAATTATTCTCTGCCATTTCAGATTTTCCCTGTTGCTCTTTGAAAAGGTAAGTTTCTTAAGAACAGGAATGATTTGTGCATCACATTGTATGTAGTAGGGGCTCAATATATGCAATTTATGACCCAAATAACCACATCTAAGTCTGAGAGTGGTGGCAGCATACTCACCTCTGACTGTGGCCAGGAGGAGAAAGCCAATTGTCCAAGACAGCAGCATCTGTATGGATAAAAACACAGACAAACCCAGACACCCACATGCACAGTGTGAGGCTGGCAGTGGCAGGACCCACCCAGGGCAGGAGGCCTGGGGCACACACGGGAGAGTGAGCAGAACAGACGCCCAGTGGCCTGGGCCCCACAGGTCTCTCCCTTGAGGTGGGGACCCTGAGGCTGAGGCCCCCTAACACACAGAGTTAGACAGCAGCACACTTGAACCCCAGGCTCAGGGCCTTCCACTGCAGTGATTTCCCTAGGCCCTGTGCCTCTGGCAGCCAGGGCTGCCCTATCCCTGCCAAGTCCCCTCCCCACAGGGAGCCGTGACTTACTGTGCTACACCAGAGCTTCTACTCAAGACCCAGCAGTTTGGCTGTGGCCTTTTATAACCTGGATTTATCCTTTGGACTCCTTAGAGGAGAGGCTGGGCAGGTTAGATAGGGCACTGCATCTTGGTAATTTGAACCTAAGTTATCATAAACATAAAGCCAGTTCAACCCGGGGAGCAGGACTGTTTATAAAGTAAGATTCATGGAAAGAAAAATCGACTTTGAGGTTGGGAAAGGGCTCTGTTAATCTGAGTTTACAGGTTCAGTTGCCAAAACATTGCATTCCCAAGGTGATAACTGGGAAACACCAAGCTGTACATAGTACCTTTGGATCAAAATCCTTTTGAATCAAAATCCCTTTGGACACATGAATCCCAAACCCATCATATTGCCTGTTGCTCTTGACAGACGGTGCAGGGATGGGAAGTATGAAGACTTGCTGCTCAGAGGAAGTGAGAGTTTGCGAAGATACACGCCTTCTTTACCGTGGGGGTGGGATTGGGGGAGAGCAGCCCCCTCCCCACCCAGTGAACCTAGACAGAGGATAAAATTGAAGGAAAGCTCATAGATGGAGAAGCTGAAAAGGAAAATGAATATGGTTTGAATACAACTTTGTTTAGAAATAATATAGTTTTTTTTAAAAAGTATTTCTAAGCTTTACTGGCTGTACCTTGACCTGGAGATAAGAAGTGGAGGTGTTTTCTTTCCTTTATTGCTAGAGGAGAACTTGGGGGAATAGCCAGGTGATCTCTTTCCATGTTTTCAATTGGCACATAGTTTAGATACACCAAAGTGCATAGATCTTAATTTTAAAACCTAAAGATAGTTTAATGAGTTTTGACAAATACATATTCCTATGTATATGCCCCAGATCAAGATAAAAAATATTTTCAGCAGACAGATCCTTCTACCATCCTTCTAATAATACGCTGATTTCTGTCACCATAGATTAGTTTTGTCTGTCCTGGAATGTCATATAAATGAAATGACACAGTATGTACTCTTTACTGTCTTGCTTTTTTCACACAAGACGATTTTGAGATTCATCCATGTTGTTACGTGTATCACTGTTTTTTTTTTGTTGCTGTGTAGTATTGGTATATTTCTGTGAGAATATGTCACAATTTGTTTATCCATTCTTCTGTTGGTGGACATGTGAGTTCTTCCCAGTTTGGGTCTATTATGAACGCTACTTCTAGGAACATTCTAGTCCAGTGTAATACACATCTTTTGGTGGACGTATGCACACATTTCTCTTGGATTTATACCCAGGAGCACCGTGGGAGTCCTGGGGTGTGTGCGTGCATAGCTTTAGGAGATGCTGCCAGTTTCCCGAAGTGGTTGCACCGGCGTAAACTCCCACCAGCAGTTGGGTGGGAGCTCCAGTTGCTCTGCATTCCACTCCCACCCTTTGATCAGTCCCAGAAGTGCTGAGGTTGCCTGTAATTTCCTGAGGGTTTCAAGTGTAGAAAAATAGCGTTTTTTGGTGAAACTCCCTTCTGAGAATTCTGAGGCTGGAGATGAACAGTGTGGCACTGAGGGAAGCCAAGGAATGAACTTTCCTATCTCAAATGGGCTTAAGTAAAGTGAAGGTTTAAGGAACTGGTAAAGTGATGATGAAGCCTGAATAGGGTCACCGATGCCTCAGTGAATCCAAAGCTTGGTGTTGGCACCTGCTCCCCCTGGAGGTGTTCATCAGCTGAAGGATGGGACCTGATCTAAGGCTTGACTCTCATGCTCATAAAGGACCCCAATGAGGATGCCGGAATGACAGTATTAGGCTGAATAAAGCCCTAGGCCCATGACATGGGGCCAGTGGCTGCCCATAGCTCTTGGCAAAACAGCTGAACTCCTTACTGTGGCCTTTAGGGTGCAGTGTTATCTGGACCTTCCCTCCCTCCCTGGCCTCACCTGTGTCTCTCTCTCACTCACTAAACTTCAGGTGTCTCTGGAAAGTGCCCATCTCAGGGTCTTTGCATATTCTGTTTCCTCTTCCTCACACTCTCTCTCCTTTCCCTGTCTAAGTCAGAGTCATTTCTCAGGGCTCAGCTTACAAAGAAGCCTTTTTCAACCCTCAAATTGAAACTAGACCTTCCTTAACATCTCTTATCATGTTCCTTCCTTTTTCTTTCATAGAAAACATACCAATTGATTATATTTCTACGATTATTTGTTTAGATCTTGCCTTGATAGAAGGGTCAAGGTCTGTGTAGCCATTGCCATGTTGCTGGATCCCAGCACCTAGCAATGGGAGATGATTCATAAATATTTTGCAGATGTAGGAATGGGGAATTAGAAGTTAATGACTCATCAGGTTGGTGAGCTGGATAACTCCCATTTGCCTCTCCAGATTCAGGCTCCTTCCTCCTTCTCCTGCCCTATGCCCTGGGACTGCCTCTGTGGACTGCCTCCCAGGGCTGCTTGGTCCTTGGCCTTCTGGTTGGGTTCAGCCAATGAGAGGCACTAGCAGAAGATCAGAGGGTGGGAAGAGGAAGAGATTGGATTATGTATTCCCTAGGCTCTGACAGGCGCAGCTGGCCCCTGGACTCTCCCTAAGAGAATGATCACAGTTGTGGCCTGTGGTCCATTTTAGGAGATTAGCTAAGCTTTGGGCACCTTCATTTTCTGACTCTGTATTCCTAATGAAGATTTCTGTCTTTATTAAGAGAGGGTTTTAGATTGTGTAGTTCTTTGATTTTTGGTTTTGCCACCTATATAGCAGCTAACCCATTCTGTGATTTGATTGTAGTCTTTGGTGAGGTTTAGCTAAGGCACTTTCAGATAGTCTGGCAGGTTCTTATCATCCACACTCGACTGGTTCCAACCACAGATTAGCCAATGAATCCAGGGAAAACTTCTTCTCTGAGTGGCCAGTGATGTTTCATCTGGTTAACATCCATCCCAGAGGACAGAGCTGGGAAGAATGGGGAGAGGGTTATGGTTCCTTTAGGCAAGAAGTAATTCTTCTTATTTACAGGTCACAAAGCTCTGTTCTATAATAAATGCCAAGGTAGGTCATGGCCATCCTTGCCCTCAAGGGGCTCACTGAGGCAGATTTGCTCAATATAAGGGAAACTTTCCAAAGGCTTGGTTCCATGGAAAATAGAACAGGGTTTTGTTAGTGGGGAGTGAGCTCCCTGCCTCACTTGAATGACATTGCAACTTGTGAAGAGGTAGATAGAAGTCAAGCATTAGGTAAGGTGATCTACTTCCAAGGTCATTTTCAAATCTGGGATCCTACAAGAAATTTTGGGAACTACAACCTGGATAGAGGATGTTGCCTTTCTATTCAATTAAGAGTCACCTTGAAGGAGTCCATCATTTAAACACACTTTTAAAGAGAGTAAGAAATAACCTAAGAGGTAACAATGCCAAAAGTGATGAGAAATAAGCTGAACAAACACATCTGGGGAACACAGTATCAAGGACAGGTATTGAGGACCATGCGAAACAGCTGAGTGTGGGAAAGGAATTAAGAAGCGGTTGTTCAAAAGGTATCCTTGGATAAATGGCAGTGATCAAATCCAAGCTCTTAGATCTGTAACATACTGAAGAAATAGAGAGTCTTGTTTAATTCCCATTTTATAGCTGAGAAAACAGAGGACCAGAAAGGTTAAAGGGCTTAGTATAGGGGCAAATGGAAGAGTAGGGCTTTGATCTCAGGCCTCCACTTCCTACTGTGGTACTATTGTCTCTCCTCTGCCAGGTCTCAGTTTGTTGATCTGTGAAATGGATGGAATCTAGGCTAATCTAGGAAAATTGTCCCTGCACCAAGCTGCCCCCCAAAGAAGGCTGGATAACCCTGTTATAGTTTCTGGTGGTTGGGAGTTGGGGGAAGACGAGGAAAACACACTGGGTGCTCTCAAGCAGTCCAGAGCCTGCCTGGTCTCTTCTGCAGGGTGGCCCAAGGCAGGCCAGCTGGGCCCCAGGCTGCCACCCAGGGACACTCATTCACTTCCATGTACCTGCCCATGCAAAACCAGCTCAGCTATTCTCTCCTCTCTGGGGCATCCAGAAGACCCGAGGTTCTGCCAACTGTCTGATGTGGGAAGAAAGTGAAGGGCAGCACCTGTGGGAAAATTCCCTTGCTGACCACATGGTTGGCAGGTGATAGGTAGCAGGGCCAAGGCCTGCACAAGCCCTGCCAACTGGCACAGCAGCTGCCCACGGGATGAGGGTGGCTTGGGTCTTTCTTTGCTTGCACCTTTGTTCCTTAACACCTGCATCTGTCCCCTCCCCTTATTCTCCCTGCTCTTGCCCTCCTGTGGCTGGCATCACCTCTTTCTAGGCCACTGCATCTCCCCCTCCAGCTCAGCCTCCTCCCATTTCCCAAAGTCCCTCTTAGCTTAATCCTGTGGGTAGCTCCTCATTGCTCAGAGGTGATTCACGTGCTGGTTCACACATTCACATTCATTTTTATGTGGCTACAATATGCTGGACACTCTTCCAGTCTTGAGAATACAACGGTGAACAAAATATGCTTCTTCCCTGCCTTTCTGGGACTGATGGTCCCATGGGGCACAGGCAGTGATTACCTACAAATACATGATTACAAATGATAAAAAGCACAAAGAAGAAAAAGGGCTTATAAATGGACTACCACATAATTTGGGCTTTGTCTAAAGCGAATAACTCTGTGGAGAGGGATCAGAATTTATGTGGAATCCAAGCGCCTAAGCTGGGCATGTGAAGGTGGTGTCTTAGTCTGTTTGTGCTGCTATAATGAAATACCTGAGGCTGGGTAATGTATAAAGAACAGGAATTGATTTCTCACAGTTCTGGGGGCTGTGAAGTCCAAGACCAAGGACTTGGTGTCTGGTGAGAGCTGCTCTTAGCTTCCAAGATGGTGCCTTCTTGCTGTGTCCTCACATAGTGAAAGGGGACAACAAAGGATAGATACCACATTGTCATGGGACAGAAGAGATGGAAAGGTCAGGCAACTCTCTGAAGCCTCTTTTATAAGGGCATTGATCTCATTCATGAGGCTGGAGCATGCTCATGATTTAATCACTTCCTCAAAGGCCCCATCTCTTAATATCACCACAATGGGGATTAAGTTTTGACATGAACTTTGAAGGGGCCCAAACATTCAGACCATAGTAGGTGGACACTGCTGTGATTGAATTGTGTTCCTCCAGAAAGGTATGTTGGAGTCCTAACACCCAGTACCTGAGAACAAGACCTTATTTGGAGGTAGGGTCTTTACAGAAGTAATCAAATTAAGATGAGGTTATTAGGGTGAGCCCTAATCCAACATGATTGGCATCCTTATAAAAAGAAGAAATTTGGACACAGACACACACACCTGGGAGAATGCCTTGTGAATATGAAGGCAAACATGGCCAAGGAATGTCAAAGATTGCCAGAAAATCGTTAGAAGCTAGGAGTAAGGCCTGGAACAGATTCTCCCTCACAACTCACAGGAAGAACCAACTCTGCTGACACTTCATCTCAGACTTCTGGTCTCTATAACTCTGAGACAATAAATTTCTGTTGTTTAGGCCCCTTAGCTTATGGGACTTTGTAATGGCAGCCACAGCAAACAAACAGCCACCATCTGGCCTCTGCCCAGCTTCATTTCTGCCACTCCCTTGACGCCTTCCCAGCTGATAAATGCCTGTATCGAAGGGCTCACAGTTCTGGAAGGAGCTTGCTTTTCCCCTCTTCTGTGTTTTTGCCAGGGATGTCACCACATCTCCTCCCAACCTCTCCCCCACCGAGCTCATCTCTCCCTGCTCCTTCATTCCAGGTCCCAGGACAAACTTCTTCTATTCTCAAAGCCTGTGACACTGGATGTCTCTTCCACATTTTCAGTTCCAGATCATACTGCCCAAGATTTCTCAGACCTCAGTAAATACATAAACTCTATTTTTTTCTAAAAAGTTCTCAAAACCTCCTGGAATATTCCTATTGATTTCATTTTGTTAAGCATCAACTCAGGAGACAAAAGTTCTGCAAATTATCCTAACAAAGAGAAAGTTTTATTTGTATTACTAGTAAAAAAAAAATAGATGATCACTGAAAGGAAAACAAAAAATTAGTAATTTGTCAAAGAAAAGTGTGCATGGGAGCCCTGGGAGATGAATACACTTGCATCATGGCAGATGGTCACCTGCCTACACCTGGAGATCACCTGTGGGCTTTATAAAAAGGTCTGTGGCGTAGGATTGCTCTTTAATCAGTCAGGGTAGAGATTGGAATTAGATCACTCCCTCCCCAGAGAGCCCCATACTTCCCATCTCCCCAAGTGAGTGTGTTTGGGTCAAGGATCTATGGGGCTGAGCTTAGACTCCCCAGGGTGTGTTAGGAGGTGGATGCTAGATAACCACACTGATTGGCAGTCAAGGTCCAAGGCCTTGGAACCTGCTGTTCTTTGCCTTCCTGGAGTTTTCTCCAGCTGCATATCTGATAAAAGGACACAGGTTCCAGGACAGGAATGTAAGGATGTGGGAAGAGTGAGCTGGTTCTTCTCCAGCTCAGATCTCCCTCCATCCATGGTCTCCCCTGCCCCTGCAGTTGGGACCCAGGTCTTTCCAGGTCACCCTGAGGCTCAGGGCAGTGCCTAAGCTGCGTTCTTATGGTGTGGCCAAGAGCCTTGGGAAGCCTCCCCAACTGACTTCCCTTTTCCATGGCTGTGTGCTTTTCTCACTTTTCTCCCTATTTTAAAATAATTTCCCCCAAATCATCGTTTATAGCTGAGGAGTGCAGTGAGACAGGCTGTCCTTGGACAGGGTTCTTACCCATGGACAACCAGCCAAACCTTCTCCATCATACCTAGGTTTCATTCACCACCCTCAGAGGTCCTCATCACCTCTTGCCTGGATATCCGCAGTGGCCACCTCCTCCTAGCTGGCCTCGAAACCTGCAGTCTCTGTAGGACATCTTCCTTCAAACCTGGACCTAAACCCACTGGCTCTGTGGAGCTTTCCCATCTTGATCCTTCCCTCTTCTGGGACACTCTGTCCTGGGACTTACGTTGTTTTTTGTATCTAGAAGGCAGCTATTGCGCGCTCCCCGAGGGGGCAGAGTTGGTGTCTTCTGCTTTCCACTCTCCCCAGTGCCTGGCACGGGGGTGGGAACAGAGCTGGTGTTTGATGTTTGCAGAATCTAAGTTGCATTGATTGAGCTCTTTGCCAATGTGGCGCAGCCTTGTCTGGGGTGTGGTAAAACTGTGACAGAGGGCCTCAGCCTGGGCTCCGTTCTCTCGCTCGGTGCTAGGTGTCCCCTCCCGCCACCATCATCTTTATCACCCTCATCATCACCACTGTTTAACCGAGCACTCCGCCCTGTGCCCTGTCCTGGGAGGCCTACAGTCGCTCCTTCCATCCTTGCCACAACACTGTGTTTGAGGGATAACTGGAGCCCACTCGCATTCGAGTTTGACGCGGCATTGCTGGTTAGAAACAGAGGCCAGGCACCGGAACTGCTGTGGTGGGATGTGGGGCCTGGTGATGCAGGAGGAGACCCTCTGGTGAGGCAGTGACTTTCCCAGATGACCTCAGGACAGGCTGGGCCACCTCAAACAACGCCCAAAGTAGAGAGTCTGTGTGGGTGGGGCCACTGATCAGTAATGACTGCTGATTGGCCAGGGGCTCCCAGGGGCCCAAGCCGATTGGCTGACAGAATAGCCCCGCCTACACAGGGCCCGCTCCTTCTGAAAGCGTTCCTCTCACCTCTCCCCAGACAGCCCCGCCCTGAGAGGCCCCTGCCCGGAAGACGAAGAACCGGCCAGACACTGCCCCTTGCCCAGGGGAGTCGGGGCTGGAAGTCTGTCAGCGCTCTTTGCAGGTGCCCGCCCCAGGCTCTGCATACCTCACCCAGGGCCAGGGCCGCCCAGTGGTCCCACCACCACCAAATCTGCCGCCACACAGAGGCCTCAGCATCCCTGGACCTTTCCCTAAAGGTGGTCAAGGTGAGTCAGCAGCCCGACCCTCCGTCCTGACTGGAACGCCAAGTTTGAACAGCTACCTCCCCCTCACTGGGTCTCAGTTTCCCTCTGAAAGATGAGGGGCGGGGCTAAAGGCTGGCAGAGCTCTAATTCTACTGCTAATTGCCACCCTCTCAGGTAAAGAGAATACGGGGGGCATGGGGACCAAGGAAGCTGGGGGAAAGTGATCAGAAGTCAATGGCGAGAAACCCAAGTATATGGAAATGCCCAGGAAATTTTTAAATGTTCGATTCCCTCTTGTCGCCACGGGCGGCAGCTGACGCCAAAGATAGACGTGTTGAGTGGACAGATGCATCAGTGGATTTTATTGATGTGAACACAGCGGGCATTCCTGCCTGGAGTTTAGCAGGGC
The DNA here is from genome assembly GCF_041146395.1 of Eulemur rufifrons. Lineage (NCBI taxonomy): Eukaryota > Metazoa > Chordata > Mammalia > Primates > Lemuridae > Eulemur > Eulemur rufifrons. The sequence goes on along the minus strand of NC_091010.1, from coordinate 59,434,075 downwards.
GTGACAGTGAGCAGCACGTCTTCTCTCACAGTATCTTCGCTGCAGAAGTTGTGCCTGCGGAGAAAAATGAGCGCTTTTTAAGTGTTTGGGTATCCTTAGTGAATGCCCCGGTGATTTGAGTTGTTAAGCAAAGGTAATTACTGATTTACAATTCAAAAGACATGAGGAGAGCACTAGGGCTGTAGCTTCCACCGGTTCCCGGAGAACAGGTTGCATCAGGGCTTTCTGGGGTGGGCTTCCATTATATTATAACATGAACCTTTCCAAACATCCTTAGGCACAAGCCAGCAAAGATACTTACACTGTCTGCTCCTCTCCCTTTTGCACGGTAATCTTGGCTGCACCCACTTTGGGGAGGGCTGGATTTACCACGTTGTTATTCCAAAGAAACTTGACTTTCTCAATTGTTCCAACATCAAGCTGTGCATCAAACTCGCTGGTATGGGTTGTGCCTGGTTTGATAATCCCACTTGACAGAGAGAAACAGAAACAATCTTGTTCATAGAAATGAGTTCTAATGACCATATACGACCATGCTGCTTTTTTTCTATTTTAGATAAACAGGAGTATTTTTCCAAATTAATTTCCAAATAAAGGAGGTAGAAGTGGAAAAGCCAGCAGCTTCCAACAATTATTTATTGTTTTTTAAACTCTAGTTAATTTTTCCTCAAAACTTTCTTATAGAAAATAATATAATTCCTTCATATTATTTTGTATTTGTTTCTGGAAGAATTATTTGTACAAAAATAAATGAGTCATGTAGTTTAACACAAGAAGTATCTGTTATTATGCTAATTAGAAAATAAGATATCGGAGGTAATATTAGATTTGTTTATTTATTCATTTATTTTTGAGACAGGGTCTTGCTCTGTCACCCCGGCTAGAGTGCAGTGGCATCATCATAGCTCACTGCAACCTCCAACTCCTGGGCCCAAGTGATCCTCCCACCTCAGCCTCCCCAGGAGCTGGGACTAGAGGTGTGATTCACTATGCCAGGCTAATTTTTAATTTTTTTTTTTTTTGTAGAGATGGAGTGGCTCAGGCTAGTCTTGAATTCCTGGGGTCAAGTGATCCTCCAGCCTGGGCCTCCCAAAGTGCTAAGATTGCAGGGATGAGCCACCTCACCCAATCTAGATTTATTTATTTTTTGAATTTGATCTATTGAGAGAGAAAGAATTAAATACCTGGGTTTATAATAGAGAAAAGAAAAATTATTAGCAGAAATCTGCAATTCAGTACATAAACTAAGTATAGTCATGTGTTGTTTAAGGACAGGAGTACTTTCTGAGAAATGCATCGTTAGGTGATTTTGTTATGTGAGCATGATAGAGTATACTTACACAAGCCTGTGTGGTATAATGCGTGCTGCTCTGAGGCTACAAACCTGTACGGCACATTACTGTACTGAATACTGTAGGTAATTGTAACATAATGGTAAATATTTGTGTATCTAAACATATCTAAACATAGAAAACATTCAGTAAAAATATGGTATTATAATCTTATGGGGCAACCGTTGTATATGCGGTCTGTGTTGTTGACCAAAGCATTGTTATGTGGTACATGGCTATAATTTAAAATCCATTGATATATAAAGAGATGATATGAATTCAGATTAAGTATATGCCTTGAAAGCTGTGTATATTATCAAATGAGATGTAACACTAAAATAAGAAATTACCTGAAGACTTCATACTGGTGAGTGTTTCCCTTATCTCCAAACAAAGCAACTTTGACCCAACCAGTGGCTGTTCTTCCAGACAATGTTATGGAAACCCCGTATCTCCAGCCTGCACAGACATAGAATAGTTCAATTTATTCACATGCAAAATATGTGACTCAAATCCCAGACTTCTGTCTCCTTCCCTTACAATGAGGCATCAAAGTATAAGAAATTCTACTTATTAATCTATAATTGAAACTAGGCCTTAATGGGAAGTACATATTCAGCCATAGCCCATTAGAGACTTGTACTGCCCAGTAAGGGGGTCTCTAAGCACATGTGGCTGCTTATATTTAAATCCAAATTAAATAAAATTAAACATTTAGTTTTTCAGGTATACTAGCTGCATTGCAAGTGCTAAATTGCCACAGGAGGTGAATGGCTACTGTATTGGACAGCACAGAACATGTCCCTCATTGCAGGAAGTCTGTTGGACAGCTCAGCTCCAGACTTGCAGTACTATGAGTTAGGGTGAAAAGAGAAAGAACGAGGGAAGGTGGCTCAGGAGTGCCGTTGATGAGCACCTCAAGAGCAAGGGCTGTGTCTCATTTCTGCAGTCCCAGGGCCCTGGACAGTCTCCAGCACAGAGTAGGTACATGGGCAGTTGTCACCTAGATTTCTACCTGGAGTGCTGTCCTAGTGCCTGGATGCACGCACACATATAGCTGCATAAAAATACACATACACATACATAAACCTATACACATATGACCACACACATACACATAAATGCCAACATACAAACACACATATAAACATGCATATGCACAAACACATACACACATGTATATGCACATATCTATACATGTACACACACATACATAAACACACACATACACTCTTTGCCTAACTCCTATTTATCTTTCGTATCCTCAGAGACATTGCTCCGGACTCTCCCTCTGGACAGGGCCAGGTCCCCTGTTCCATAATGCCACAGCAGAAGCCCACCAAGCCCAACACACTTGTAGTTGCTTATTCAGTTTCTGTCTTCTCTGCTGTATTATAAATTTCATGAGTAGAGTGTCTTATTTATCCCTGCATCCCCAGTGTCTAGCATGGTCTGTGGTCCATCAATAAATGTTGGTTAAGGAATGAATACATGGTTATCAAATGTTTAATTTGTTGTTGTTAAAACATGGGCAAGTATTTTATGCATCACTACATCAGTGGAAGGATTGATAATCAATGTCTTCTTACAAAAAAAATATATTCGGAGTGATGGAAACATTCTGTATCTCGATTTGAAGGTAGTTATACAACCATTTGTCAAAACTCATACACTGAAAAGGGTGAATTTTCCTGACTATAAATTATAACTCAATAAATCTGACCATAAAACTATATAAGACATGTATTATATTTATATATTTATATAGAAACATAGCCTCTGTTTTTACTGGGCCACATATTATAGAGCTGTCATAGGGAAGTTTGCTACAAAGTGGTCCAAATATGCCCAGTCTCTACCCTATGTCCTAGTCCATTCAGCAGGTTTTGTAGATAAATCACCCTCCCCTTGAATCTCACCCCTACTCCACCAGAAAGGCAGGCCCTGGGCATCAGGAATGCATAGATAGAGTGGGGAAAATGGAGAATGGAGTTGGGATTCTTAAGGGGCACAACCTAGGAAAGAGCTGGTATTAAATAAATGTTTACTGAGTGACTAGAACAACAGATGTGTCTGACACAATCTTAAAAATAAAAGGAACAATAAACTATGGAGTGGCAAAAATTCAGGGTAGCTAGTCACAAGGACATGCAAATTGTCATAATCCCATTAATTATACTATTTGCTTCCACTCATTTCATGCCATACAAATAAAATGGAAGAAATGCAGGCTTTTTCTAAATCTTCAGTTGCATCTTAAATGGGATACTTTGGGTGGATGCATCCTTTTCTAAGATAATCAAAATGTACCCATAAATATTTCAGGTTAGAGGCAAGCCCTTCATTTGTAACAGAAACTATGTTTTCTTTACCTGGACAGGTAGACCAAGTACAACTTACGAGCAAAATTGCTGGCATCTCCTATGTTCAAGAAGAATTTCTGCTGCTCCTCACTTGTCTTGCCAGCAAATTTATCAGCATAGTGACCCATCTGTGGGCACCCTTGATCTGGACAGGGGAAGCACTTGTTCTAATGAGAAGAGGTAGATGAGACTGTAAGGTGGATTTGTCTTTTTATGACTGATACATGTGGGGGAGCAGACACTCAGTTTTCCTATAGCCTGAGCATTCTCATTTGTAACGGGAAGGGGGTTAGAACAGGTAATTTCTAAATTACTTTCATCCAGGGCAGGGTTCCCAACCCTTATGCATAACACATTAGAATTGTTTGGGAGCTTTAAAAATACTGATGCCCAGGACCCAGGTTAGATGAATTATACCTTCCATTGAGTAGTATGCTGGTGAATGATTAGCAGCTCATTCTCTGGGACAAAAAGCCCTGATTATAGCATTTACCAATTTCCATGGTGTAAATCCTCTGACAGTGGCCGATTTCAGACTACCAATAAGATGTCCCTGAATGTGGAGTTGGGAAGGGATGCTCACGCTGGCTCCTCTAAGTCAGAACAGGCAGGCTCCAGCCTATCTTTTCTTCCAGCTTTCCCCTTCTTGCCAGCCTGGCACATAGGACCCCAGCATCCACCCTGCCCTCTCTCTGTTGTGTGAGCTCTTCTCTCACACATTCTTTTGTTCTGGCTCTGCCCTTGTCAGAAATGTACACTCCTCTTCCTTCTAAATTCTGTCATTTCCAACCCAGATTCAAATGTTGCCTCTTTCAGGCAGCCTTTCTACATCATTGAATTGACTGCTCTTCTCTCTGATTTCCCAGAGTTTTCTCTCCCACATGACTAATTTCATCTAGAATTTTAGCCACTTCCTGCCTAAAGTTTTTTTTTCTTTCTGGACTCCACAGGACCATGAACTCTGAGGAACGATGCAAGACACATAGTGAGAAGGCATTGCAGATCCCAAACACAGTAGGACACCTGTCCCACAGTAGGGTGGTGACCATCATTCAAGTCAGGACAATAGCTTACAGACTGGAAGGACTTGTAGGAAGCACAGGGGTATGCAGCAAACCCGCCTGGGTTGAGGATGCTGTTTGAGTAATACTTGTAGCTTCCTAGGTGATTGCAAGCCACAAAGTCCCGAGTTCCTGGGGAAACAAATGAGAACATATGCATAGGTGGTTGGGGGATTTGTAATAGCTTCTCTGCCTCTGTCTCCAAAGTGGGACCATATTTTCAGAAATTTAAGATAAGTCCCAAATCCAGTCACAATAATGACAATTAACATATAGAGGGTGCTTTCTGTGTGTCGGGCAATGTTTTGATCACTTTACATGCATTGTCCATGTTATCCTTACCCTTCCTAGGAGGTGGGTACCATATCATCCCTATTTACATCCATATATTGCCATATAATTCATACTTGACAGGAAAATCTACAGATTACAGCCTCAGATTTGCAGATCATAGATAGTAAGTGGGAGAGCCGGTAATTAAACTCAAGCCCATCCCTCTAACCTCTGTGCCATCTGGTGTCATAGGCACCAAGATGGAGGTCCTCAAAGACATGACCAGATGTGACATGACCTTAGATATGATAAAGCCAGTGCAAGGACATTTTCATGCTGTACTTATGCAACTGAAAGGAGGGCTGAATAACTTTAGGTAACTTTGTCTGAGCATCACTCTTATAGTGTCTTGATCTTCCTTGCAATCTTCCTTGGCTCCTGGCAACTCCTGCCAAGTGACAAATGTCACAGCACACCTTCCAGACCTGGCTTGAACTTGCTTGGCCATTACTGGTGGAGAGTTTAGGCTACCCTATCCACGCAAACCCCCATAAGACTGTGAAAGACAAAATGTATTTGTCCTCATTCTTAATAATTGCTTTGATGGCATCCATACTTGCCAAGCCATTTTGATGAAATTCAATAAAAATCATTGCTCCTTAGAAAAACCCACTAAGGATTTTAACCTGTGTGGTGCCACATGACAAGTTTGGCATAAAATTTCACCTGTCCGTAGTCCTTTTGACCTCATTAGATACAGAGTCAGAGCGTATCTGAAGGATTGCCTTTATTCCCAGATGTGCTAAATCAACAACAAAAAGTTGGAGTAGCAGACTCCACTGTAACCTTCCTTACCTAGGATTGTTCCTCATTCCTGCTCAGCATAGGTGAGCAATGGCTTCATTGTGCAAATGGCTTTGCCATGGAAACCATTGGGGATATTTTCATTCTGGATACCAAATTAGATCTAATTATATAGGTTTGAACCATATCATTGACTCCTAAGGGAGAATTTGCAGAAAAGTTCTCCTAGTTATAGTCAGGATGTTTACTCTTCCAGTATTTCCTTTTTCTGTTAGTTAATTACCAATTGATTGTTGGACTTATAGCTTTAAGCAACAGTTTTATAATTCTTTGTTTCTTGTACACTCTAGGACATCAACAGCAGTGTTCTAAGGAGGTGCAAAATCAGTAGAGCTGAGATATAACAAATGATATGTCGCTACATTTTTCCAAAATAATGTCCAGAAGGGGAACTGTATATTTTTAAAGAGAGATGTGTTATCATTCCTAAGATTTGCTCTGGAAAGGCACTGCTCACCCCAGGGAAGTGATGCCCTGCCTTCTCCTCTCATTCCCACCAGAGCTATAACTGCCCAGATGCCATCAAGGTCCACGATCTGCGACAGAGCGTTCTTCTTGCATCCTGGCATGTTCTCTCCTCCATTGGGGAAGAAGTCAAGGTGACCCACCAGTTGGTTTAATCCAAAACCTGAAATGTTTGGACCAGCAATGAGCTTTTTGTAATGCAGGGCTATCATGGTTAAAACACAATTGCACATGCTTGAAGCTGGAGCACTGTGGGTCTCACCCAAGAATGGAATCAGGGGAGCTGAATCCGTGTGAATCACATCAACAAAGGCAGCATCAGAGGGGTCAAGTCTCACCTCTTCAGCAGTACCCTCGAAACTTGCCTCTACAGGATCCAGGGTTGGATGGTCAGCACTGTAGAACAATAGGCCTGACTATAGGTGTCAGCGGGATAGGGGTGTACAGTTGCCTAGGCTGTGCAATGCTCAACTCAAGGGGGGCCATGCCCTGAAGTTGTGCAGTGCCGTGGCCCTGGGTGCTGAATATGAGGACCTGGAGTCTCAATGTAACTCATTACAAGAGGGCCCCAGTGACATGGATAGAAGAAGGCAGATGAGCCAAGATATTGAGAGTTTTTTTTGAACAAGGATTTTTTTTCCACATCAGATTCTCCCATTTACTTGTATATCTTTCTTCTTCAACATCTTATTTTTCTTCCCAAGTTTGAAGAAAAAGGGGAGAAGCACAGTATGGTATCATAGTTAGGAACATAGAATCTGGGGCTAGGTCATCTGGCTTCAAATCCCTACTAAACTACTTTTGGGGCAAGTTGCAAGACCTTGAGTAAGTTATTCAATCTTTTTGTGCCTCAATTTCCCTACTTTATAAAATGGGGTAATAATGGCATCTGTTTTATATGGTTGTTATAGATTAAATGAGTTAATATGTAGCACTTAGCACAGTGCCTGGCATATAGTCATGGCCATATAAGTAAAATATTAATATTTTTGACTATATTTCCTTCTTGACAGGACTCCTCGATTGTTAATAGTTTTTTGAAGATTTGGTCAGAGCAGCTGAAAAAGTGTGAATATAAATGTAGTTATCTGCTAAAAATAAAAGGAAGGTTTCTTACAAAGATAGAGTTGCTTAAGCCAAACATCAGCTTAATCGTGTCTGAATCTCAGTTCCACCACTGACTAGTTGTGCAACCTTGGGCAAGTTATTTGCTTCCCTGAGCCTGCTTCTTTAGTTCTGAGGATTAAATGAGAAAATATAAAGCACTTTTTGCAGTATTTGGGATAAGCAGGCACTTAATCTATGCTTACTATAATAATTATTTATGTTATATAGGTATATTTCATAGTTGTTATAATTCAAGTGCTTTGCTTGAGTTAACAGGATGCTTTTGGCCATAATGATGTCTGGGCTCCTTTTACCAGCAGAGGCAGTGGGGAAACATAATTTTCAGGTTCTACTGTACCCTTGATTTGAAAGAGAAGGGGGAAAGAAGTGACAATATAGCCCCTTCTTGATTATGTTTCGCTCATTTTCATACTAGCCTTACCCTGCATTTTCCTGGATGCTCAGTGTTGCTGGGCGACCTACACCGCCAGAAAACTTGGACCTAGAGAGGTGGGACCAGGACAGAGATGGAAGAAGCAAAGGGGGACAAAGCTATGACTCATGGGCTTCTTGGGGTCTTCCTAAAATGTTTTGTGCAGGCTCCACCCTCCTCTGCCGCAGCCCAGGGGGACAGTCTCCTTCAGGGCAATTCTACACTGGGCTGCATCCTTATGACCACATTTTGGGGTTACTGGGGACAAAACATGGGGCCCTGTCCCTGGGGCCTTACCAGTAATCCTGCCCACGCCTGGGGTCCTGCTCCCTGCCTCTCCAGCCACGTGGGCTCCCAGGCTGTGGCCAATGAGGTGGACATTGGAGAGTGAGTAGCTGTAATTTGTCTAGAGAGGGGAGATTGTATTTTCAGGATATTTTTTTGTGCTGTGGTTTTTCTAACATGCCAACCTGATAGTATCACTCATCAGCCGAAAACCTTCTATGCCTCTCACTGCCCTCAGGATCAAACCCAAACTCATTGCGAGGGTCCTCAGAACTTTCCTAATTCGTCATCTATTTTTCTAGACTCTTCTCCAGCCAAACCCTTATTTGAACTTTCAGGCACTTGAATATGTCGTAGTCTTTCCCCTCTGGGCCTGGTTTATTCTTCTCCTCCCATTTTTTGTCCATCCCCCAAGCACTTGCCCAGCTGCAATCAACACAGCCGAGCCTTCAGCTCTCAACTTAGATGTCTCTTCCTGGGGAGACATCCTTAATCACCCCCACAGCAGTCTGGATTAGCTGCCCTCCATGTGTTCCCATAAAGCCTGTGCTCTCCCCATCAGAATCCCCAGTAGATCACACTCTATAGTCATTGCAAGTCTTCACTGCAAGCACTTTGAGAGCCTGGATCTCATTCATCCTCTTTACCTCCTCACGTGCTCCTGATACTGTGCTCCAAAAATACCGAAAACAAAACAAAACAAAACAAAAACAAAAACAAACAAACAAACAAAAAAAAACAAATCCAAATCAAATAGAGCTACGAGGTGTTTCCAAATGTTGTTCTCAAGAGACGTTCACACAAAGATACCTCATTTATTGGTCTACAGTGCCTCTTGTACAAACACCAAGAGTTTTGATTTCTGCAGGGGTACAGAAGTGGGTTCTTTTGTAGACCCTTTAAATATAACACAGAAATGGCTGAGCCCTTTACCTGTTATAGAAAATAGTCATAAAGAATTACTGACTTAAAGAATTAAAGACTTAAAGAATTAGCTAAAATTAAAGACCAGAGTAGGAAAAAACAACCAAAATCACTGTGGCATAAGAAATTCCCCAACGTCAACAGAACCCACATCAACAGGCCAACAGAGTTGGTACATGCCAATTGCACATACTGCTCTTTGGCTCCAATCGTCTTTCCCTAGCAATGCTGTGTTTTGTCCCAAACAGAACTCACCTGGTGTCATAGGTGGCCCCTGAAGCTAGATGGTCTGGGCCCAAAAGATAACACTTCTATTCACCTGCTCTGTGATTTTTTTGGCAAACTAGTTAAGCTTCCTGGGCCTTCATTTCTTTATTTATAAATTGAAGATGATAATAAAAGCCCCCACCTCCTAAGTGTTAGCAATTATTATTTTTTCTTCTACTGGTGTGTCATTAAGGCAAGTTTCAGTTTTAGAAGTAAGATCCTGAAAGAAATGTCAATTCTTTCTAATTCTTCTTTAATCCATAATTCACAGCTTCATCTTTACCCAACAGAGACCAGTGGGCACTGCTTTCCTCCTCCCGTGGCCCAGCTGGCTGACTCACCGAGAGGATTTTGAGCATCTGGGCCACCTGGGCACCCACCACTCGCACGTTGTTGGCGGCCTGTGTGTAGGTGGTTTGGGAGCCCTTCTTCCAGTCCACACAGATGCAGTTCACCTCCTCCACCTTGAACATGTTCTGGTGTTGAGGAGATACCAGGGTGTTATCATGAGGGCACGGGAAACCCCATCCAGCGGGGCTCAGAAATGGCCACTTCCCTCTTCTCCTGGCTGGGGCACTGAGATAAACTAGACTCTGTTAGGCAGTCCTGTTGTCAGTTAGGAGTTGTCCTTCAGGGCCAATGCTATGAGAAAGGCAAATCGATTCCCTCTCTAGCTTGCAGATTAATTAAAACCTGGCCACTCTCTGGTTTTCTTCAACCAAATTCAATAAGGTTGATTAGGAGGAGAAAAACAATTGCATCATTAAAACAGCCCTATTTTGAAAAGGAAAGGCCTTAATTGAAATTTCCAGTGGCCAGTGTCTAAATGACCTGTAGATTTGACTGTGAGAGATCCTTTCAGCCATTTGGCAATGGCCCAGCCTCCTGGGCATTTACTGAGCTTCAGAGTGGGAGGGAAGCTTCACTGCTTTTACAGTCAGGACAGCACAGTATTTCACGGAGGAAACAAGCTCTGCAGATATTTGAAAAATAGAACTGCAGTGATTTAAAAGAGATTGAGAAAGGAAAACTTCTTCCTGGATGTCAAAGGAGCTGATATATCCTTAGGAGTTCTGTCAGGCAGTACATATGACCAGCTTGAGTTTAAAATGGTACTTTGAATTTAAAATCCACTTGGAATCTTTTCACATATAGGATACTAATATGTGTGATCACATACACAGAGATACTGAGAGTTTTTTCCTCAGGACTTTTATTTTCAAAGCAACCCTGAGGAATCTCTCATAACCCTGGAGAATTTGGGGTATACCTGTATCAATCAGATGCTTATGAATGATAGGACAGGAAAGGTGACAAGTGAAATATCTGGTAAACCAAGGCCAAATGCAGAATGACTTTAATTTTCCGTGTTTGTAATTTTTCCTGTTGACATTACCGACTGGCATTGTTGATATATGTGTGGAAGGCAGCCTCTTGGGGTAAATTCGAAGGTGACAGAAAAATTGATTGAACCAGTGTACTCATAAACAGAAAGGAAAATAGTATATTGTGCATGTATGTATCTGTGTATGTGTGCCTGTGCATGTGTGCACACATCTGTGTGTGCATGTGTGTCTGTGTGCACGTGTGTGTGATCACGTGTGTATTCTTCTGTTGCTGTCCTTCTGACTAATATTACATGTAGGTGGGTGGGGCACTTTCTGTTCTGCCAGTTTAGTCACCCAATCTTAGGTCTCTATATCTCAGATAAATTGTCGTAGCAACACATCTCTGACTGTCAGGTATGTGGGAAAGATTTGAACAAAAAGAACATAATCCTTTGTTTCTGGGAATACAAAGTACCCTCACTAAAAATGGAAGCAGAAAACATTGAGCCATGGTTTAAGCAGAAATGAGATAGTGGGAGTATTTTTCACATATTTTTCACATGTGGTTGCATCGGGCTACAGATGTAGTTCAGAAACATTGAAAGGAATTTTTATTTTTGTGAAGGGAGACATTTTAATTATATAGAGTTACATAATATGTAAGGATTTCCTATTGTCGAACTCATTGTTGTGAGTGTGTAAAGTGAGGTGGAGACTTTAGTGGCAAGCTGTGGCTGCAACCGGCGCAGGGATCAGAGTGGGCTCCTACCTGGCACATGTCTGTCACCCAGCTGTCATCTCCCTTGTCTATGAAGCCGTGGATGATGAACCGGGTCTTCCTGTTCATTTGAAAATTCGATGCCTCAATCGTTGTTGGATCTGAGAGGAGGAGAGTCTGTGACAAACGCAGAAGTGCTGCATGTTTTTGCAGCCCAGCCCTGCAGGCCTGTCTCTCCCCTTCCTCATCTCCGCCTGTGCCAGTGCCTTGACTCTTCAAAGCTTAGCACAAAGCCACCTCTTCCATGAAGCCCACTCTGATCTCCCTTTCCCTGCCCCATCTCCCCAGGCCAGTAACCCCTGTCTTCACTGGGTCTGGATTGTGGCTCACAATCTTACCTTCCGTGTGGTTCTTGTTAAATAGTAAGCTCTTTGCCCCAGACCAGAATCACATAACAGCTAGAGGTCTGGCAAATGTGACCCATTCATTCATTCTAACCAACATTTGCTGAAGACCTACACAGACTAGGTCTGGCAAACCCTGGGTGGCAGATGGAGGGATGTGGTGGGGCAGAGCAAGATGGAGGAAGAGGGTACAGAGATAAAGAACCCGTGGTCTGCCAGGTGGGCCTGGCCCCTCACCCAGTGACAGTGATGTTACAATGACAGAGGTCTCAGTTGAAAGTTGTTTTGGTTTTCGTTGGTGTAGAGCAGGAAGTGGGTGCCGATCTTCTCAGGGCTCCAGGGGAGAACTTTCAAGGGCCTAATTGCAGTCCCGGCCCAGGGCTCAGTGTCAGAAAAGCACCCGAGGTCCTCATAGCAAATTTCTTTTCCTACAGAGAAAGGATGAATCTTCTCAAGGAATGCCTCCTGAGGCTGGGCTCTGGGATATCACTGTTGTCCAGGCCTGGTACTCTCCTCTCTGGGATAGTCTGAAGACAATGAATGCACCCACCTTGGCCCCTCCCACTTTCTTCTTGGCCCCAGCACCCACCTACTGGCTTGGGACCAGTCCCATTGAATCCCACAGGGACACCAATGGTGCCTTCGCTTAGAACCACCCTCAAAACTTAAAAAGTTCTGAGTCCCATCCCTAGCTCTTCTGATATGTTTATTCACTAATGTGATAACAGGCATTGATAAGTCAGTATGTTAAGCCAGGAAGTGTTTAATGCTTTACCTAGGAAAGCTGGCCGTGAGCACCCTGGGCATGAAAGCAGGCCAGTGGGGAGATGCTCTGAAGCGGGGGCCCCCTTAAACTGCCCAGCCTACTTTCCCAGGCAGAGAGTGTCAGCCCCACCCGCCTCTCTCTAGAACCCAGGGGAAGTTGGGAGCACTGCCGTGGCTAAAGCTTCCTCTGGCCAGTGCTGAGATCTTGGATTTAAGCCCTTCCCAGGACCAGGTGCGATGTTTCTTACCTTTGGCTGCTCCCAGCAGGAAAAGCGTGATTGTCCAGAAGATCGACATCTGTAATAAACTTAAACATGTTCAGCCTCACCGGGCATTACCAGTGCAATGAGCAAAGACTCTCAGCTCTTCAAGGCTATTTGCTTTGCTTCTACTTCCCAGCAGGAAGGTGAAAGGAGTGACAAAAGTAGCTTACCCTGTCCAGTGTGCCAGGTGTTCCCCCTCACTGGATTGAGTCCCCAGGCCTTTTTTATTTTTTTATATTCCAGCCTTATCATTTCGGCGCTACTTCAAGAAAACAGCAGGTGATGATAGCACATGCTATGTGCACTTAATGTTTTAATCTGCACAAATATACAAAACAAGATTAATAACAGTGGTCAAATCTTTTCACAAGTCTAGGAAGATGAAAGAATGCTTGGTTAAAGGGGGGAAAAATCACTAACTTTGTACTTATGTAACTGTGCAGGCACTCGTGAGCTGAAGGGGCCCTACTTTTCAATTTTCAATTTCATCACCAAGTAGTCTACAGGTCTCAATAAGGACATAGTATCAAACTCTGATAATGGAGGGCAGTATTTCTCACTTGGAATAGATGGAAATGCCCTCAAATAGCTGAAAGTAGCGGGAAGTGTCTGATTAAGAAAACCTCTTCTCTCTCTCTCTGGCAAACTAGCCATACCTGGGCACGTGAGCTTTGTAGACAGATCCTCCCATTAACTGCTTGTTCCAGTTATCTATTACTATGCAGTGAACCAATCTAAAACATAATGGTTTAAAATAGCAGCAATTATTGCATTATGTCACTATAATTTCAATAGTTGGGTTCAGGAGGCTCCAAAAGTCCACTCCCCATCTGTTGAGTTTCCCTAAATCCTCTGAAGGTTGCAGATAAGACTCAGCCCCTGTGAGACTCTCATGACTTACTCAGAGACCTGCACATCTGTGAGCAGCCCAGCCAGTTCTCACAGCGAGACAGATAAGCCTTCCCATGGCAAACACTGTGGGTGCCCCCCACTGCCAAGTTAACTATGTCTCAATGTCAAAGTTCATAATCTTGAACAACCAAAACACTCGAGTACAGGCCCAAGGGCCCTCTTTAAAAAAATGGAAAAGATTTCTCTTGGAGTAGTAAAGAATAGCAGCCGTCAGTTATTGAACTTTGCCAAGTAAAGGCAGAGTTCCAAGCACTTTACATGTACTAGCTAATTTAGTCTTAAAACAACCCCATGAGGTAGGTACTATTATAAGCCTCCCTTTACAGATCTGGAAACCGAGGCACAGAGAGATAAGTAAAATGCCTGTAAAGCCACGCAGCTAATGATTGATAAGGTGGGATTTGAGTCCAGGCTGTATAGAGTGAAATAAGGAGTTGGTGAATATTCACTTATGGTGAGCAAGTAATCAGAAAGCTTTTTTGGGTGTCACCCACACAGAACAGGGGAGATACTTACACAGAATAAGTCAAAATAGAAAATACATTTCCCTTAAACTCTGCCAGGCCTGAGCCATCTGATTGGCCTGTCTAGGAGATGAGGTATTTAATCTTTGGGAGTCTGCTCATGGGGTCCAGGAAGGTGCTAGAGCCATTGACAAAGCCTGTAGTGAAGTCACAGTGGTGATAACAATAATACCTACTTCACAGGGTATACATTTTTATTTTAACAGCTTTACCGAGCTTTAATTTACCTAGAGTAAACTGCACATATTTAAATTGGTAAGTTTTCGTATACACACATAATGTGCACACACCTCTGAAACCACCACTGAAAATTAAGGCTGCAAAAATATCTGTCGCCCCCAGATATTCTTCCTGCCTCTTTGTAATTCTTTTTTCTCACCCCTTCCCACCTTCCCTCCTCCCAGGCAACCACTGATCTGCTGTCATCATGAAGTAGTTTGAATTGTCTAGAATCTTACATGAATGTAATGTAATGTGCACGCACTCTTTTCTCTAGCTTCTTTCATTCGGTGTAGTTATTTCAAGATCCATCCATGTTGCATGTGTCACTAGTTCATTTCTTGTCACTGCTGAGTAGTATTCCATTGTATGGATAGACTACAGTTTGTTTATCCATTCTCATGTTGGTGGTCATTTGAGTTGTTTCCAGTTTTTGGCTATTACAGTAAAAGCTGCTATGAATATTCATGTACAGATCTTTGTATAAAGATATACTTTCTTGTCTCTTTGGTAAATACCTAAGAATGAAATACTTGAATGATAGGTAGGTATATGCTTGGCTTTTTAAGAAACTGCCAAATTGCTTTCCAAAGAGTTTTCTCATTTTATATTCCCATTAACAGTGTATGGGATTTCAAGATTCTTTATATCCTCAATAATGAGTGGTATTGTCAATTTTTTAATTTTAGTCATTTAAATGTATTTATGGTGGTATTTCATTGTGGCTTTAATTTGCATTTTCCTAGTGACTGACAGTGTACCTTTTTCTATTCTTTCACTTCTTGAAATCTATTTGTGTTTTTGTATTTACAGTGCATTTTGTATAGGCAGAATACAATTGGATATTGATTTTTAAAAATTCATTGTTATAATTTCTGCCTTCTAATTGTGGTATTTAGACTGTTTTCATTTAATACAATTATTGATGTGGCTAGTTATAAGGTTATTGTCTTTCCCCCATGTCCTTTGTTCTCTTTGACCTCTTCTCATGCTTTATTTTGGATTTTTTTGGTTCAATTTTACCTGCTCCGTTGGTTTATTAGTCCTTTGGTTAATTATTTTAGTAGTTGCTTTAGAATTTTTAGCTTATCACATTCTACCTTTTAGTAATATTATACCAACTCACATATGGTATCATAATCTTCCAGTAGTATATTTCTAGTTCTCCCTCCTGCCCTTTACAGCATTGTTACCATATATTTTACTTATATAGTACATATATTATAAACTTCTCCAAATATTTTCATTACTTTTTAAATTTTTATTTATTTATTTTTTGAGACACAGTCTTGCTCTGTCGTCTGGGCTGGAGTAGCATCAGCCTAGCTCACAGCAACCTCAAACTCCTGGGCTCAAGCAATCCTCCTGCCTCAGCCTCCCAAGTAGCTGTGACTACAGGTGCCAGCCACCAAGCCTGGCTAATTTTTTCTATTTTTAGTAGAGACAGGGTCTTGCTCTTGCTCAGGCTGGTCTCGAACTCCTGAGCTCAAGTGATCCTCCCGCCTTGGCCTCCCAGAATTATTTTTTAAATAGTTATTTTCAAAGAAATTTTAATAAGAATGAAAAATCTCATATATTTATCAATGTAATTACTATTTCCTGTGCTCTTAATTCCTTTTTATAGATTCTTTTCCAACGAGTATCATTTTCCCTTGCCTGAAGGCCTTCCTTTAACATTTCTTGTAGGGTTGACCTGCTGGTGATGAATTCTTTCAGCTTTGGTATGTCTGAAATGTCTTTCTTTCATCTTCATCTTTAATAAAATTTTTAATTATTAAAAAATAATGAATAGTTGTATATATTTATAAGGTACCTGTGATGTATTGATACAGATATACAATGTGTATTAATCAAATCAGGGTAATTGGGGCATCCATCACCTCAAGGATTTATCTTTTCTTTGTGTTAGGAACATTTCAATTCTGCTCTTTTAGTTATTTTAAAGTATACCCTAATTTATTGCTGATTATAGTCACTTTGTTGTGCTATATCAAACATTCTCTCTAACTATCTAACTATATTTTTGCAGCCATTAGCCATCCCCACTTTATCCCCCTTTCCCCTCTAGTCTTCTCAGCCTCTGGTAATCATCATTCTACTCTCTGTCTCCATCAGATCAATTGTTTCAATAGTTTTAATAGTTAGCTCCAACATGTGAGTGAGAACGTGTGAGATTTGTCTTTCTGTGCTTGGCTTATTTCATTTAAAGTAATGTTCTTCATTCTTTTTGTGGCTGCATAGTATTCCATTATGTATATATACCACAATTTTTTTATTCATCTGTTGATGGGCACTTAGGTTGATTCTGTATCTTGGCTATTGTTAATAGTGCTGCAATAAACATTGGAGTGCAGATACCTTTTTGATTTCCTTTCTTTTGGATATACACCTTACCAGTGGGATTGCTGGTAGTTATATTTTTAGTTTTTGGAGGATCTTCTATACTGTTCTCCATAGTGGTTGCACTAATTTATATTCCCACCAGCAATGTTCCAGGGTCCCCTTTCTCCACATCCTGGCCAGCATTCATTATTGCTTGTCTTTTTGATAAAAAACATTTTAATTGGGGTAAGGCGATATCTCATTGTAGTTTTGATTTGCATTTCTTTTGTCAAATAAAAGTAGAAGTTCAATTTGAATTTCAGATAAACAATATGTTTTAGTATAAATATGTCACATATTCATTGTCTGTGGGAAATATTTGTTGTTTATCTGAAATTCATATTTAACTGGGCATCTTAGATTTGATCTGGCAACCTCACTCCGTGTACCTGTGCTCCTTTTCATGCAGCTCCCTCACTTTAGCCCTTGTCCTCATAATGATTTGAATTCAGCCATCTTAGCCCTTCTTGAAAGGATTGGGCCGTGAATCTCTCCCAGCTCCACGTAAATATGTTTTCTTACCTGCCACTGCTCCCAGCAGCAGTGAAAGTGTCCCGAGTAGCAACATCTACACAAAGTTAGAAACATGATTGAGTCTGGCTAAAATAAGTTTTTAAAAGATTGGCATAATTCAAGTTCATTTAGACCTCTGGGGGAAAATGGGTAGATTCTGATAAATTGGGCCTGGAAATCGTGTTCCTGACTCACTGTGGCAGTTCCGTCAGGTTCTGCACACGACGAGATAGCACTGAAAGGTCCTTTTATAGGCAAACCTTATCTTTTTGAGCAGCACCATGAAAAAGCAGCATGAAAAGGAGAAAGTTCCAAGGATATATTTCTAATTTTAATCATAGGTAAACCAAAGTTGACAGAGTAGGTGAAGTTTCTCACATTATTTGTGGGAAGATGAGAGAAAGGTAGATATGTGAGTATGTGATGCTCAGAATCACCATAATTTCCTTGTAGTGAAGGTTCTTGTCTTCCTGCCCCTTTTTTAGTTTACATGGGCATGTGTGAAGCTAAGTTGTTTTCACAGACTTGATGACAACAGTCTTGAAAATAAATACCAAGAACTTACCAACTCATGCAGTTTTTGTATAACTTTGCCTTACCCTCACATACAGTGAAACAGAAACAAGCCTTCAAGATATTTCATTTCTTTCTACAAAGCAGTTGACATTTTATTTTGATAGTCCAAAAACTAATTTATTTCTCAATGACAAAATTAAGGAAAGAATGAATAAGCTAACAAAAGGAATTGGAGATACTGCCGAGAGTATAGAGGTGGATTCAGTGACCCCCACCATCAGATGAAATTATGAATAAGACAGAAAGATACAATTCAACTTGGAAAAAATAATCTAGGGAAAATAATCTGAAAGAAAAATGTCTGATAGAAAAGAACTGGGATGTTTTTATGATAAATTACTTACAATAAATTCTTAAAAGACTGCAATATGATACCATAATTTTAAGACACCAGAACCATTTATCCTGACAGTGTCACAGATACAGGTTGAAAGATATGAAATAGCCATGTTTGTAGGTCAAAAGTGGTAAAAAAATTATTCAGTCCCCTGGCAAAGTGTACAGGTACAGAAACAAAGCAAGAAAATTATTTGTGTACATAAAAAGTTTGAGAAAGTTGGCAAGGGAAATGTTAAAATAAAGACAGAAGGCAGAAGGGGCAAGGCAGGAATTCCCTGGAGACATGAAGAAGACATGAGGGAGACATGAGGAATTCCCATGCAATCCTTCATTTCTCAGCCTTGAGTCCTGTTCTCAGGGAGTCTACTTCAACCTTGATTAACTTGATTCTCTTAGAACTTCCCTCACTTGAGACCCATCATTTATGGGTCATGTCATAAACACAGAGAAGGCTGGAATTCTCTGGGTCTTGTGGTCACATCTTAGCATCTAGCCCAGTGCTTGGTACTTAACAGGGCATCAACACTTCCCTGTTGAATGAATGAACAAACAAATGAGGGAATGAATATGAAAGCAATTTATTATGTATATTTCTACAGTAACCACTACCTCTACAATCTCACAGTAAAGATCTGTGAAGTCTTTTACTTGAAACAAGCAGAAAACAAAAACAAAAACTATCCAGAAGCTTCTAAGAACTAAAGTCTTCCATCTCTGTAGTATTTAGTCATGGTAATCCTATATTAACTCTACGATCATATCCTATGGGAACCAACCTTCACTCTGGTTTTACCATGAAGCAATTTATATTTTGTGAATTAGCAAATAGTCCACACAAAATCTGTAAGTTGAAATGTAGATAGCACAAAAATTTAATCCATAATTAGGGTGACCTGTTTAATATAGGCTGTGTAATTAGAACCAAGAGTCACCAAATTTTGAAAAGACTAGAGTCTTCGGGGAGTTATTTTGTAAACTAAAATAGGTGCAAATTTTAGAATGTTTCAGGGAGATTCGATTTCTCCAATTTATAAAAACTAACAAGGGAATGGTACATAATCAGCAGTCTATCATGTCAGATCTGGATGAATGATTAAATCCAATTCTGTTGAACTCTTTAGCTGGGTTGTAAAATTTTATAAACGATATTGTTTCATTGAGACTACTAATGTGCAATCTAGAAATGTCTGTATTCTATATGGCAGAGTTGCTAGCGTGTTTATACAGGACATTGCATAAACTCTATTCCCTAACTTCCATTGTAGGAAGATAGGGCCAGGTGACCAACCTCTGGCCAATGAGATGTGAGTGCATGGATGTGTACCAGTTCCAATCCTGGTCATAAAAACCCACACATGGTCCTGCATGTTCCTTCCTTTCTGTGGCTTGATGCAGACAAACACAAAACCTTGAAGGCCATGTATTGAATCTGGCAGAACTACAGGATGGAAGGAGCCTTCACAGAGGAAAGCCACCCACCAATCATGAACACCCATTTTAAATTGTACATGAACAAGAAATAAATTCTGTTACTTTAAGCCCTGAGATTTGAGTATATAGCAGTTAGCATTGCCTTAACAAATAGAGATTATTTACATACTGTTTCTCCTACTTCCATGAACAGTTTGGGTACCAAATGCTGGGCTGTACGTTTCACCATGAAATTTGGATGATACTTAGACATAACACAAATACTTGGACAGATTTTTTCTAATACTTGGTTTTTAAAAACTTCTTTCCTGCTATTTCCCAAATTTTAAAAAAACAACTGTTTAAGTCTTCATTTAATTTTTGCAGGATTTTATTTTTAATGGACATTTTTTAGTTCAGTCCGTGGTGGTGACCATCGTTTCACAGGTAATATGAAGCCATATGATACCCAGGGTTTACTGAAAATTCACCCAGTGTTGCCTAGGCCCCCAGATACTATTTATGTGAAGTTGGAGCAGCTCGATGTTCTGGGTACATAGGAGACTCTCAAAGACCAGAATTGGAGTGGAGCTACCACCCAAACCCTGCTTTCCACCAGCCTCTGTTTCTCCCTACATCTCAGGATTGCAGATTTGAAGATAAGCCTGTTTGATGGTGATGGAGCCTTGACAGTCCTCACCTAGATACCTCATGACATTGAAAGCCAAGATAGGCTGTCACTGAGAAATAATTCCATCTACCCTGGATTTATCAGAGCATTGGATAACATTGATTCAACTTTGACTCTGAAACCTTGGACATTTAGAAATAACAATGCCAAACTTGAAGGCTTCCAATCAAGTAGTTATATTGGCAGAGGAGTTAAATATTGATTTAAGTTTAGACTCTGATCCTGGCAACCTGGTGATAACAAACT
This sequence comes from Eulemur rufifrons, assembly GCF_041146395.1. Taxonomy (NCBI): domain Eukaryota; kingdom Metazoa; phylum Chordata; class Mammalia; order Primates; family Lemuridae; genus Eulemur; species Eulemur rufifrons. Next base: position 59,413,412 of record NC_091010.1, on the reverse strand, counting down.
CCAGCTGAGAAAAAGTAAGGGCCTGGAGCACCTGTGTGGCCAGATGACCAGCCTGTTAGCCAAACAAGGTCTCGTTTACTTAACCTTCTGAGAGCCTGGCCTGCCGTTACTATTTAGCTCAGCCTCTTGCCAGGGCCCTCAAAGGGAAGGAGGATGTGCTATCCTGAGCCTCCCAGAATTCCCTGAGCAGAAAAATCCTGTGAATATCTGGGGGTTGTTATTGCTTCACATCTTCCAGAGCAACCACCCTGCCAAATGTGAGGGGATGTAGCTCATCAAGACCCAAAACATGTAATTATAGTCAACCTGCCTCTGTTATGCATGAAGATGGTTTACGTTGTGGAATTGAATAACAAGCATACCTGTCTGTCTTAGTCTGTTTTGTGTTGTTATAACAGAATATCTGAGACAGGGCAATTTATAAAGAAAAGAAGTTTATTTGGCTCATAATTCTGGAGGTTGGGACATTCATGATCATGTGACCCATGTAGTGAGGGCTCATACTGCTTCAACTCATGATTGAAAGTGAAAGTGGAAACAGGCATGTGGTAAAAGAAGAAACAGGAGGAAAAACAACTCGCTCTCATTGCAACTGATGCAGTCCCTCCAAAGGGAGAACTCACTCCTGAGAGAAGGCATTAGTCTATTCATGAGGGACCTGCTGCACCCATGACCCAAGCACTTTCCTCTTGGCCCCACCTCTCAACACTGCAACAGTGGTAATCAAATTTCAACATGAGTTTTGGCAGAGACAAACTGCATCCAAACCATTGCAATCTCTAAAATTTTATAGAATTAATGATTGTTTTCCACATTTCTTAAGTTTTTGCATTTAATCTTCCAATGAGCCTGCTGAAGGATTAGCTGTTTTTCACATGAAGACAGTGAGATAGAGATACTTTAAGCAACTTGCCCAGGGAAGCACATTTGGTAAGAAGCAGAGCTAAGATTGGAGGGACAAGTTCTTTCTACCTACCCCACCTGACTTGCTTGTGTCCGTCTACAGAAGGCCATGTTCTCCTGGCCTGTGTTAGCCTAGCATTGATCTAAAATATGGTCAAGGATGAGTACAGCTGGCTGTATTATGTGTGTAAAAATGAGTATCTGCTTTCTAAAACAAATATATACAAATATTTTTTTGGATAGTTTATTTATTGTTTTATTTTTATTTTTTCCCTACCAATAATGCAGCAAATGGCAATTTTATTCAGTATAAATACAACTTTTGTCATATTGAATATGACAATCATTTCTTTCCTAGGCTATCACAGTAGTCTTCTAACTGCTGCCTTTGCCCTTGGACTCTCACCTTGTTTTTTTTGTCTTCTGCATCCTGTCAGACAGACAGTTCTAAAATGCAGTTCCAGATGGCTGACTAGAGACATCAGACACCCCTCCCTTTCAGAAAGAAGAATCAACGTTTTGAACTGACAATCATATCTTGAATAGAATATCTAGGAAAGAACACCAGAGTCTAAAGTAGAACTCATGGGAAACTCCTGAGGCACAGAGGAGAGGGAAGTAACATTCTAAGCATGTGAGCCACTACCTTTCCTTCTTTGAACAAGTTTAAGTTGGAGCTTTTGGTTCATGCAAGTGAAAGCATCCTAACTGATGCAGATTGATGGTCCTTAGAACAAGTCTCCATGTGTTGATCAACTTGCATACATTTTGGTAAAACATGGAATGAATAGTGTTTTTAATTTTTCACGTTTTCATACCCCTGTGCCTTTGCCTATGTTGTTCCTTCTCTCTGGAGTGTCCTTCCCACCATGTCATCTTGGCAATTCCCTACCCATCTTTTATGACCTAACAGAAATACCCCTTTCTCTTTTAGGATATTATTGTTTGGACAGGGCCTGATGTTAAATACCTGATGCTAGTGGATTGATTAATTGTTCTCAGTAGTGTGATGGTTGTTAAAAAATATTTATTTGCTCTTCTACTATATGCCAGACATGTGCTAGGCACATACAACATGCAACCCCCTTAAGGAGTTTACAAATCAGATATACAGAGAAGTGAGCCAGCAGTTACCATATGGAGAGGCAAGTGTTGAGATAGGAAAGGTCCTGGGTGCAGTGGATGTATAGTGGGGGAGCCCCAAATCAAGTCTTAGGGGGTGTGGATAATGGGGGTGAGGAAATACTTCCTGGAAGAATTGTCTACACAGAGATTTAAGAATGAATAGGAGTTACACAGGAAGACAGGGAAAAGATCATCCCAGGAAGAGGAAGAGTTTGTGCCAGCATCCAGCAGCATCAGAAATCAGGGTCCTCTTGGGAGAGAGGCCATATTGTAGAGTTCCAGAAGGAGCCTGGTGAGAGATGAGTCTGGAGTCCATCGTGACAACCAGACCAATAAGGACCTGGCAAGACTCACTAAGGATGGTACATTCTGTCTTGGGGACCACTGGGGGAATGTTTGTTTGATTTGTGCTTTGGAAATATCAAAGACATTGAAGACATGTGATGGGTCTGGAGGACCCCACTGGGAGGAGGAAGACCAATTTGGAAGCTTTGGACCTCTTCAGTCGTTATCTCCTTGTTTGTCATCTCTCCTGCAATATATGGTTAGGAGCAGACACAGAACTTAAAGATGATGGAAAAAGCAGCAATTGTTGGTACTTTGTTCATGGGCCTACCAAGAGGGGATCATTTTGGACCTGGACGTCTGCTTAAGTGATCACAATGACATCAACAATATTAATAATGGACATGATGACAGTATCATGTAAACAATATTTCCAAGCTCAAATTTGTAGCAAAATTCAGCAGTCATCTGTGATTCTCTAGACCAACTCCAAATTTTAGATTTTTATCAACATATACAAAAGATTTATTGGATATTGGACAAAGATGATAAAAGAAAGGAATACATTTCATTACCATTAGAGTTTATTAGCAGTAAGACTCAGTGGTCAAATGACAGCAGCCTCCTAACATGGAGTGAGGGTGAGCAGCACTTCCTCCCTCACAGTTTCTAGACTACAGAAGTTGAACCTGTGGAGCAAAAACAATAAAAAGTCACCTCTTCCTGGAACACTTCTGCAGTCTTGAGCATGAGGAGAGCCTCTGCTCCCACCTCAGTCTGAGCAAGGGTACACCGTGTGTCTGAGACTGGACAATGGCTGAGGGAAGACCTCTTTTGTTTAAAGAGCTGAATTCTCCTTTTCAGTTTTGTTTTATGCTTGTGCAATAGCTGAGAGAGGAGCTGTCAACAGACACCCCAAAGATCAGGAAGGGCTGTTACCAAACACTTTGCACATGTCTACCAATGCAACCGAGGAAGAGCAGGGTCACTAGCATGAAAACTGGTAAAAAAATTCCAAGGTGTAGGCCGGGCGCGGTGGCTCACGCCTGTAATCCTAGCACTCTGGGAGGCCGAGGCGGGTGGATTGCTCAAGGTCAGGAGTTCGAGACCAGCCTGAGCGAGACCCCGTCTCTACTAAAAAATAGAAAGACATTATATGGACACCTAAAAATCTATATAGAAAAAATTAGCCGGGCATAGTGGCGCATGCCTGTAGTCCCAGCTACTCGGGAGGCTGAGGCAGTAGGATCGCTTAAGCCCAGGAGTTTGAGGTTGCTGTGAGCTAAGCTGACGCCACGGCACTCACTCTAGCCTGGGCAACAAAGTGAGACTCTGTCTCAACAACAACAACAACAACAACAAAAAAAAAAAAAAAAAAAATTCCAAGGTGCTATTGTTAAGTTGGCTAACAATTCTTATTTTAATTCAATATTTGAAAATAATTGGCTAGTTTTTCTCATTAAGACTGAATAATATTTAGGATGCTTTGGAGATACTTTTCTTTAGTAAAATATTTTAGCATACGTAAAGCAGCTGAAACACAAAATGTGCTCAGAAAATGCTTTTTTCTCTTTCGTGTTCACTTCCTCTGTGTGTTCTGATGACTGGCAGCATCGCAAATAGGAAATTAAAAATTAATACCAATTTCAATAAAGGACCCAAGAAGTGAAGGCCACCCAGTCTCTATATATTATTAAAATTGAACTGAATTTGTTTCGTAGTAGTAAAGAACTTGCTGGAGTAAAACTTCCTGCATAGAACTTCTGGCATAGTACCTTCATTTAATTATCTTAAAATCAGGATACCTTCCTCACAGGGTATATATTTTTATTTTAAAAGCTTTATTGAGCTTTAAATTACCTAGAATAAACTGCACATATTTAAAGTGCTAACTTTTCTCACACACACAACATACATACACTTCTGAAACCATCACCAAAGTCAAGATTGTAGACATATCTATCACCCCCAGATTTTCTTCTTGCGCCTTTGTAATTCCTTCTTCCCACCCCTCTAATCTTCTCTCCCCCAGGCAATCACTGGTCTGCTGACACTACCGAATAGTTTGAATTGTTTAGAGTTTTATATGAATGGAATCTAAGGTCTAGACTCTTTTGTCTAGTTTCCATATTCAGTATAATTATTTTGAGATTCATCCATGTTGTTGCATATATCACTAGTCATTTCTTGTGCTGCTGAGTAGTATTCAATTGTGTGGATACGCCACAGTTTGTTTATCTATTCCCCTATTGGTGGACATTTGGGTTGTTTCCAGTTCTTGGCTATTAAAATAAAAGCTGTTATGACTATTCAGTATATAACTTTGTATGCACATATGCTTTCTTAACTCTTCGGTAAATGTCTAAGAGTGAAATGGTTGAATCAAATCATAGGTAGGTATATGTCTGTTTTTGTTTTTTTTTTTTAATTTTTTGAGACAGGGTCTTGCTTTGTTGCCTAGGCTGGAGTATAATCATGACCATAGCTCACTGAAACCTTCAACTTCTGGGCTCAAGCTGATCCTCCTGCCTCAGCCACCCAAGTAGCTATGACTACAGGTCTGTGCCACCACACCTGGCTAATTTTTTTGTAGAGATGGGGTCTCACTGTTGCCCAGGCTGGTCGTTAACTCCTGGCCTCAAATGATCCTCCCATCTCAGCCTCCCAAAATGCTGGGATTATAGGCATGAGTATGTCTGGCTTTTTAAGAAACTGCCAAACTGCTTTCCAAACTGGTTGTAACATTTTATATTCCCATCAGCAGTGTAGGGGAGTTCAAGATTCTTCATATCCTCAACAATGCTTGATATTGTCAATCTTCTTAATTTTTCTTAATTTTAACCATTTAAATAGGTTTATGGTGGTATCTCATTCTGGTTTTGATTTGCATTTTCCCATGACTAATAGTATATCTTTTTCTGTTCTTTCATCTTGTGAAATTTATTTGTGTTTTTTATTTAAAGTGAGGCCCAAATGACATGAGGACAGAAGCAGCACAGTGCTTGCCTTAGAATTTGGATTAATACTCAAACATGCTTGGGCTAATATTGGTATTAATTACTGTGATTATCCTTAGTTCACTTTTCTGGTAGTTCCCCATAATAAACATCCCACACACTTCAGTCCTAGTTAGAACTAAGGATTGACCCTCCTGGACCTTTGTGTTATGTGTCACTAAAAGAAAACCAATGACACAGAACAGCCTATTTCTATTCTTTCATAAATTAAATGTGTTCCTGACAAATTAAGTGACAATTTGGTAGCTCAAGAAGTTTGGGGAAGATGGACACATGAAGCACACACATAGCACAGGGCCCAGCTGCCAAATGAAACATTCTTTCACCTTAGGATCATGAAGCCAGGTTCTCACTCTAAGGCTTAATTTGTATCAGACAGCACAACATTTATCTACAAATGTGTGAAAGGTGTTTTCCTGAAGTTCTGCACTTTCTCCTAAAGGAAGAAAAGGCACTGGGAAGCAATTGTGACTGGGCAGTGGGTGAGCCACCGTCAAAGGTTTAACTTAAAGTAGACTTTTAGTAGCAACAGAATTATAAATCCCTTTGGATTTTCATTACTTACAGTTTTCCTTTGGATTTTCATTACTTACAGTTTTCCATCATTTGTTTCCACTGTGATCTTGGATGCTCCCACTCTGGGTAGAGTTGGGTTGATCACGTTGTTATACCAAATAAATTTAACTTTCTGCAAGTCCCCAACCTCCACATCTGCATCAAACTCATTGGAATGAGTACTCTCTGGTTTGAGAGAGCCCCTTAGGAGTAGAGAAGTTAACAGAAACATACATGAGCATATTTAAACATACATATAAATAAACATACATATAATCTCATATACACATATATATTTCTAAAATCAGCTTACATTGCATCTCTAGCTAAGTTGACTGGTACTGCATTTGTCATTCCAATGTATTAAATAAATTCAGACATGTATGTTAACTCAGAGCTAGTCCATTTGCCATCAATGACTCATATTACTTTAAAGTCACCTTTACATTAATCAAACTTCAAACACGTTTAGTCACAATTTAACAGATGATAACATCATTATATTATCTTTTACCATCTGTTTTTTGGGCAGAATAACTATTTACTGATTATAAATCAGATGCTAGGCATCAATGTAAACATTAATAGTTTTCTCAGAAAATAGCATGAAAAAAATCAGAAACTGAATTTTGAATAGTATTAAGATGCAAGTGTGACAAAATTTCTTCCTTTTTATTATACATAACAGTACTTGACTCCCATACAGTAATGAATAAACAAACTCTTATGCTGATAACATATGTTATACATACACAGTATTCCAACATTGAAGAAGCTTAGAGTGATATATTACTCACTTGAAAATTTCGTACTGCTTAGAGCTTCCTTTATTTCCAAACAAAGAAACCAGCACGTGTCCTGTAACCTTTCTTCCAGACAGTGTGACAGTTACCTTATACCTCCAACCTGCAAGGGGACAAAATTTGCAAAATGTCACCTTGTAGAGGAGAGACACTGAAAACAGGATAATTTGGATCCCACTATTGCTGAATTTTGAATAATTTATATATTATGTTGGTAATTTTTCTAATAAAATAGTCATAGATATTCCATATTCTTTTATCTAAACATTCAGGGGATAGACATTGGGTAGTGGGGGCTGTGCAGAATTTTTCCAAAGTCAATAGATGATTTTTTTCAAGTCAAGGGACTAAGTAATACATTTTGCTTCCAATTTTCAACCCAACAGTTTATTCTTGAATGTTACAAGAACTTTATATTAAAAGGTAGTGTTAAAATAGTAGTGGGTGATATTTTCTTCAGTTTATTTTCATAGATGACCAAATTTTAGACTAACATAATCTTTTTGTTTAGTCTACAGTTATTTTAAAAATTCTGTAATTCAACTTTTTTTTTGGCCATTGGAAATATATTAATTATTGAAAACCAAAAGAATGTTCCCTTGGTACTAGCCAATAGTGAACTACCAATTTTTGCCATTTAGAGGTAGTCTGGGCAAATTGGATAGGGGATAAAATCTGTCTTTAGCTTTACTATGTGGTTAAACCATTAACTTCTATCCCAATAGTTTTGTTTCTTTGTTACCCAGAAAAGAAACCTGGAGCCTGTCCCATGCCTCACCATTTCTACATCCTCTAATTCCCATCACCCATAGAATCTACAATCCTAAATAACCCTTGAATCTGCTAACTTCTTTCCATTCCCACAACCTCTGTCATCTCTTTCATAACTTTCTGCTTGCAAAAAACCTCAGAATTTTGCCCAGTGAAATCTTTTGACTGACTACAAAGAGGCTGGAGCTGAGGAAGACTTCTGAATTCAGCATCAGGATCAAATATAATTAATTTTATTTTTATATCATTAAGAGTTCAGGCTCCAAACTCTGTTCTGCCACCCTAATTAGCCATGATTACCTTGAGCCTAGCATTGAGCGTTTTTTCACATTGGGGAGGAGTGTTTTAAGCTTTTATATAGAAAAGCAATTTCAAACATTTTCAGTGGACATAATAAAATACATAGCATTCAGAATATAAGGTAAAGAAAATAGAAACTTACGGGCAAAATTACTGGCAGCACCAGTGTTTAGATAAAATTTCTGGCCCACTTCATTTGTTTTCCCATGAAATCTATCAGCATAATGGCCCATCTGTGGGCAGCCTCCACTTGGACAGGGGAAGCACTTGTTCTAGTGAAAACAAACAAATGATGAATGAGGATGCCTGTCTTTTAAGAATGCACCATTTTCCCCCCTACATGTTGCAATTCAAATATCTAAAGCCAATTCTGTTCTGATAGTAAAAGGGATATGCAAAATAGGATTTATTAGGAGGAAAATAGGCTCAAATGTCAGGCTTTTTCCAATAATTCCTTTAGCTCACATTTAGCATACTAAGACCTGAGGAATTCAGATCCTAGAATTCTCCCAGTATGGAGAGAAAATGCTCCATTTGGCCTGTGGTTTAACCTTGAGGATGATATTTGGAGGAGACAGATATAACATAGGAAAATGTCCTCTTTTTCTGGACCAAGGAAGTGTGAGAAGAAGAGATGGAGAGGGAGGAGCAGAGTTGGCAGGACAAGTGTCCCAATTCCCACTGTGAGGGGCGAGGCTACTCCACAGTCCAGGCAAGTGGTGCACTCCTGGGTCAGTGGATCTGATGATGGGCTCGGCATAGTCTCAGGGGTTGCATTGAACAAAAGCCAGGGGGAACCAGTCAGGAAGAAATGGCCAAAGTTCTCTGAGGGCATTGCTGGAGCCAGAAGAGAGAGTACTTGAATTCTGGTTTCACCACTAAATAGCTGAATGATTTTAGCCAAAACACTTCTCTAAGGAAGTTTCATCATCTACATATATAAATAAAAATGCTGAGCCCCAGACCTCATCTCTAAATGCCAGCAGTGTGCCCATCAATAAGACAGAAGGGATACTGCCCAGAGTCCAAAGCTTCCATCAGACCTTGGGTGAATGTACCCTCAAGTTGTTCTGTCTTCTGAACACACATGGACCATCATCAGCAAGATCACCTGGCCCTCGGACTGGCTTGGAGAGAAGCTAGAAGTTCCAAAGGGGGAGAAATCTGCAAGACTGAGACTTTTTTTTCATTTTTTCTTTTCTTGTAGAGCTGGGATGTCACTATGTTGCCCAGGCTGGTCTCAAACTCCTGGCTTCAAGCAATCCTACTACCTTGGCCTCCCAAAGTGCTGGGATTACAGGCATGAGTTACCACGCCCGGCCCTATTTTCTTATAAAAGTGCTGAGTATCACTTAAGAGAACTGTGTATTATTGAATCAGTCTAAGTTTTAACTGGATGAGACCTAAAGGTTTTTAGTTTGTTTCTTTATTTTTTTTCCTCATTACCTAGTGTTGGGTATCAGGGAAGAAGATAAAAATAAACTTACAACAAAGAAAGAGTAGGCGGCTTCTGTTTTAACTTATATGCAAGCAATAGTGTGAATAAAATTTGTACCTCCTCTCCCATAATAGTTAACATTTGTTGAATGCTAATTATTATATTTTTGGCTCTGGGCTAAGCAATTAACATATATGTTTTCATTAAGTCCTCCCACCAAATATGTTGAGTCTACCATTTTTATTTATATATGTAGATGATGAAACTTCCTTAGAGAAGTGTTTTGCCTAAAATCATTCAGCTATTTAGTGGTGAAACCAGAATTCAAGTACTCTCTCTTACTCACTAAGGTGTATCTCCTTGGTAGTTATGACTTTACCTGGCACATTTGTTACTGAAAATTTTCTTCATTAAATGGCATTGGTTTCAAGTTTTGATTTGAATAATTTATGGTGAAAAGAAAAGTCAATTTTATAAAAAACAACAGACAATAGATATGTCATATTTGGAATCACATGTAAGAACCCAACTGAAATATCAAGAAGATACCAAATAAGATGAAAACTCAAAAAAATCTTGGCAATTATCAGATTGCACAAAAATATCCACATGTCCATACTTATATAGTTTAAAAGTTCAGCACTTAAGAAATTTTTTTCCATATTCATCAGCATCCTATAGACATAGCTCAGATTTCCATAGGCTATTTTTTGTTTGTTTATTTAGGATTATTTCTAAAACAAGTTTGAACACTTACCTGATGTGTACAGAAATGATAGAGGTGACATGGGACATTTCCATATACAAGCCCATTTCTCTGAAGTCCTCAAATTTATCACTATTATTAATAAAACACATCTCTACGATTAAAGGTATATATAAGTGGGAAAGTATAAACCATTCATTGAATGATGTCATGAATAGGGAATCACATCACACCAGTCATGAGAAGTGACAGTCACAAAATTCTTTAAGTGGAAGGTGGAGTTTACTTACTGCAGTGAAAACACTATAAGAGGAACAAGAGAATCCAGCAAAGCCATCAGGGTTGTCGATGCTGTCGGCATAATACTTGTAGCTTCTTAAGTGATTACAGGCCACAAAGTCACGAGTTCCTTTGAAATCAGACATGATTATACATCAGTAACAGATTTTATTTTTCCAAGTAAATGTCATGATCAGGATATAGTTGTTGAATAGTTTCTCTAATTAGTGTGAACTCACACAGGTCACAGAGTAAGTTATGAATTATATTTATGATTTGCAATACAATCAGAAGGACTCTTTAAGACTAGAACAGGTAGCATTATAGCTAAATGAAATGAAAAATAACTTTAGAAGGAAAAGAGTGGTCCACATAGATATCAGTGTAACTTAGGAAGGTATTCCCTGAATTGGATTCTTGGAAAGTTGACTGCAAATACGCTTTCTTTCCCACAGTCTCCTCATGCCCATTTCTCCCAATGAAAACCTACGTCTGAGGGATACAATTAAAAGTCCTTTGTTATATAAAATCTGAGAACCATACAATTCCAAAGTATTTAGTAAGTTTAGTAAAACCAAACACAAACTTTCTCCCAAGAAAATATCTTTGTACTCATAATAATTTTACCTTCCCAGATCCCATCTATGTCAACAATCTGAGAGAGAATGTTCTTCTGACACCCAGGCATTTCTATTCCTCCATTCGGAAAGAAATCTAAGTGACCCACAGTTTGGCTCATTCCAAAACCTGAAGAATTTTTAAAATAAAGGAAGGCTTATATTAATGTTTAGACTCAAGACACTATAAAACCCTCTAGGAGGACAATTGAGGAACTCACCCAGATTGGGGATTATGGGAGCAGCATCCGTGTGAATTACATCCACAAACTGGGCATCGCTGGGATCCAGTCGGACTAACTCAGGTGTGCCCTCAAAGCAAGGTTCGGCTGGATCCAACCCTAAAGTAAATAGGATGTGTCATTAATGATCTGTCAGTGTTTATGCACAATCACCTTTCTTCATTACAGTTACAGTCCTGAGTGCACGTATTGGCTGTAATCACATGTTATGCCTGGAAACAGAGACTGGCCTCCATCTCCTGGGCTCAAATGGTCCTTTTGCCTAAACCTCTTGAGTAGCTGGGACTACATGCACACCACCATGCCTGGCAGCTTTCACTGTTTTGACCAACCTGTGATGCGTCCAATGGTCCCGTTGGTCCTCCTTCCAGCCTCCCCAGCAGCGTGGGCACCCAGGCTGTGGCCAATGACGTGAACGTTGGAAGGTGAGTATTCCAATGATGACTGTTGGAAAGAGGACCTCTTTAGAATGTTTTCAAGAATAGTCATGCATCACTTAATGACAAGGATACATTCTAAGAAATTTGTCCTTAGGCAATTTTATTGTTTTGTGAACATGCTAGAGTGAACTTACACAACCTAGATAGTATAGCCTTCTACACACCTAGGCTATATGGTATAGCCTGTTGCTCCTAGGCTATAAGCCTGTACAGCTTGTGACAGTACTGAATACAGGGTCTCACTATGTGGCCCAGACTGGCCTTGAACTTCTGGGCTCAAATTATTTTCCTGAATCAGCTTCCTAAGTAGCTGGGACTACATGCACACCACCATGCCTGGCAGCTTTCACTGTTTTGATCAACCTGTGATGTATCCAGTGGTTCCAGTAGGCAACTGGAACACAATGGTAAATAGTTGTCTGTCTAAGCATATCTAAACACAGAATAGGTACAGTAAAAATGCCATATAAAAGATAAAAAATGGTATACCCGCATATGGTACTTAATATGAATGGAGCTTACAGAACTGGAAGTTGCTCTGGGTAAGTCAGTGAGTGATGGTGAGTGAATATGAAGGCCTAGGACATTACTGTGTATCACTGTAGACTTTATAAACACTGTACACTTAGACTACAATAAATTTATAAAAAATATTTTTTCTTCAATAATATATTAACCTTAGCTTACTGTAACTTTTATAAAATTTGTTAACATTTTTAACCTTTTGGCTTTTTTTTATAATAACACTTAGCTTAAAAGAAACACATTTGTAAACCTGTATGAAAATATTTTCTTTTTTTATATCCTTCATTTGTAAGCTTTTTTATATTGTTAAAATTTTTTATTTTTTTACTTTTTAAACTTTTTTATTAAAAACTAAGACATAAACACACACATTAGCCTAGGCCTACATGGGGTGAGGATCATAAACATCACTGTTTTCCAGGTCCACACCTTGTCCTGTTGGAAGGTCTTCAGGGGCAATAACACACATGGAGCTGTCCTCTATGATAACAATGCCTTCTTCTGCAATACCTCCTGAAGGACCTACCTGAGGCTGTTTTACAGTTAATTTTTTTTAAACAAGTAGAAGGAGTACACTCTAAAATAATGATTACAAAGTTAGGCTAGTAAATACATAAACCAGTAACATATTCACTTATTGTCATTATCAAGTACTATATACTGTACATAATTGAATGTGTTATATTTTTATATAACTGGCAGCAGAATAGGTTTGTTTACACCAGCATCACCATAAACATGTCAGTAATACATTGTGCTGCAACATCACAAATGCTATGATGTCACTAGGCCACAGGAATTTTTTAGCTCCATTATAGTCTTATGGAACCACCATGGTATATGCAGCCTGTCATTGGCCTAGATGTTGTTACGTGGTATGTGACTATTGTACTTGCAGAATTCAAGATGGGCACAGAAGGGGAACCTCCAAAAACTTGAATTTTAAAAAGGAACTCTGTCCCATGAAAGAAAATGACTTTTTTGGTTTTTTTCACAGTTATAATGAAAAATGGAAATGGGCTTAACTTTTAAATTGGTGGAAGGGGATCTATTTTGTTTTTCTACTATATAGAGAGAAACTTCTACCCTACTATGTAGAGAGAACATAGACATGAGGAGTTGTTACCCAGAGATGATGAAGCAAGTATTTGGATTAGAAAATAATAATGAAGGCAATTACTAATGGCCATTCAAGTATATTTTCTGTGTTTTTTGATAACCAAATCAGTTTAGGTTAGTATCATTGTGCTTCTCTTCAAAAAACAAAAATAAAAACAAACTAGTTTAATCTTGAGGTTGACATTGTCATGTCAACTTAGTAATAACTGGTAAAATTAAAACAAATACTGGTTGACTTCAGTGGAAACAAACTACCCAATTGCTTGAATAAGTTAATTTAAAAAAAAAAAAACTAGTATATTCACATAACTAGGGTTGTTAATAATGCCCAAAACTAGATTTTTGGTTTTTTTTTGCACTTTTCTTTTAAACCCAGGGGAAAGCCAAGTCTTAGTAGTGAAATGTCTTTATAAAGGATCATATGTACAGCATTTGTTTTGGAAAGAGAATCCAAAGAGCAGTGTGTATGGGTTTTTATGCAACCCAGGGGTAGTTACCTGAAGAACTTCAACAAGATAAGCCACTTCTGCTCCCACAATGCGGATGTTCTGTGAGGCCTGTGTGTATCCAGTTCGGGAGCCACTTTTCCAGTCCACACAGAAACAGTTCACACTTTCCACCTCGAACAGTTTCTGATGGAAGAGACACAATAAATAGGTAAATAATATAGGATCTTTATCAATTACTAATTAACACATTTGAGGACAAAGATCTATTCCCTCCTTGACCTACATAATATCATGTCACTTTTAACCCCAAAGCAATGAACAGAACTTCTGGTCTGTTATGCACATGAAATCCTTCAAAGTTTAACATTGGCTCCAAGCTAGAGGTTTGGCTGTAGTGGGAACTGGAATCTTGGGATTCCTACTGAAACAGACACATAAACATTTAATTTGAGATAAAGTGTATAAAATGTGGTACAATGGGTTGTTCATTAGGTCATCCTAAATGTCATAAGACTACGTTGTCCCTTACTAGGATGCACCCAAAGACATTGCCTGTCTTGTTCTCTGCTATATCCTTAGTATTTAGTTTGTGGAACATAGAAGGTGCTTAGTAAATATTTGCTGAATGAAGGAAAGGCTATGTTAGGATCACTTAAATCACTTAAATGAATATATTGAAAGCAGTAAGCTTTTCCATGATAGAAAGACTAATCAAACTTTTTGGATGTATCTGTTGTATTGTACATCACTGAGAAGTTATTTCACATGAAAACAGACTGTACCAGATATCTACTGGAAACCCTGTTTGATGGGGGTTTTATGAATGTTAGTTCTGGTAGGAATTTTGTTTGTTTGAATGAGTGTTTAAACAAATCCCCACCTTTCTCCAGAAAGAAATGGAGAATAATGAAGAAATCTTAGAAATCATCTTCATCTCCTTCATTTTACCAAAGGAAAAATATGAAGAAGGGAAAGGGTTGGCTAATATCATAGTCAGCTAAGGAGAAAGTCAGGACTGGAATCTAGGACCTTTGTCCTTCTAGTTTAATCTGCTTGTTTCTCTATCTTAATGCAGCAGTTTTGTCAAAGCCAAGCCAAGTAAAAGAAGACATAACTGCTTCCAGCATCTTGGAAGCAAATTTTATACACATATCTAACAAAGATATATTCCTTTTGAACTAAAAATCACATTTTTTCTTCACTATTGTGTAGAAATTTATTATTACCCTCCCCCTAGTAATCATCAGCTTTAAATTATTTTGGAAGACAAGTTGTGGTTTTACTGCTTATTTTTAAACTTGTGAAGAGAATGGACTCTAGTGTGTTTATCTCTTCAGGACCAATGGATATGCTCTGCAGTTGACTCATTCAGCTGTTTGTTTGAGCCACAGACAGGTCTGAAATTGAATGGGTTTAGGAGGACCTTTGTGCCTTTTTTATTGATAACCTCTGAGGAAATGGCTACCCCTTTGTGCCACAGATGGTCAAAGAAATTTGATAAATACATGAATAAATACACAAATAGATGAAATAATAACTAGAAGTTACTAGCATTTGATTTTCTGTCTTTTAGTTCTTCATTATCAAAGGGCACCTAGCCAAAGGCAAATTAAAGAAAATAGGATCACTGGTGTTGAAATAACAGAAGCCAGAAATGAAAATCTACACAGTTTTCCTAGATATTGCTACCAAAGGAGATCAAAAAGTAGCAAGTAGAAATCAGAGGAAAAGAATTAGTTCAGACAAAATGAGATTGCTTAGCTCTTCACATGGAAATTAAAAGGTAATGAAAAAACAGGGGCCTATGACCAGCTGGCATGCATTGGTATGGCAGTATCTGTTGCTAATATTTTGAAATATCTGTCTATTAGTTATTAAATAACCACTGACTGGAACCACCAAATGCCTGCCAACCTAGCTCCCCTGACCATCCCAGGGCCCCTCATCCCACCACCACCTCTGGGACCTCCCCTAGGAACCTCAAGACCAGCAGGGGTCCGAGGATCCTCCAGTGCTGTGGTGGCCAGCATGTGTCTGCATTGGTTATGACCAGTGCCTTATAGGTTGTTAATTATCACTCTGGAAACAACCTTTCCTCGCCAGATTACCATTTCTCACCTTGCATATATTGACCAGCCAGTCTTCTTCTCCCTTGTCTATGAATCCATGAATAATAAAACGGGTTTTTCTGTCTGTTTTGAAATTGGAGTCACTGATAATTGACGGATCTGCAACAATTTCCTATTTTGGACAGAAAAGCATTTCATATTATTTCTTCTAGTATCCAGTAGAAACTTGTGTACGTGGGGGGAGGTGGTAAGTAGGAAAAGATTGCTGAGATTAGGATCCTTGTAAGGATACTTCCGTTACAACCACGCTATTCGTAATCTTTATCATGTTACTATTTGCCAGTCATCACATGTTTGCAGTTGTTCAATTTGGGATTGTGTGTCTTCTGTAATCTTGGTGGTAAAGATCTTGTCTTCACACAGTGGAAGGCTGTGTGCACGTGTGTGTGTGTGTGTGTGTGTGTATCTACATGTATATGTATTTCTAATATAGAGATACATGTAAATATAATCTTGGGAGATTTCATATATATAATATTGGAAGAGTTTATATATTATTTATATATGTATATATATCTCCCCATATTTAGAATATTTATTAAATGGTGCCATGGCAGTAGGACAATAATAATATGAAGTTAATGGACCTTTTAGAAACAATTTACATAAAATAATACTTAAGCTCACTGTCCTGAAAGTCTACAATGATGCAAATTCCATTTTGACTTGTTCTCCTTAGAAGACTTGAGTATTCAGTATCCTTAGTACATAAAACAGATAGAACTTAGTCCTGAAAACAATGAGTGTTCTTACTTGGAAGTTGTTTGGGTTCTCATTAGTGTATAGGAGGAAGCGGGTGTTGACATCTTCTGGAGCCCAGGGCAAAATGTGGAGGGGTCTTTGGACAATTCCTGCCCATGGGGAATCATCGCTGAAGCAGCCAAGTCTTGGGTAGCAAACTTCTTTTCCTGCAATGCCCCAGAAAGGTTTCAAGGGTATTAGTTTAAACCAGAAAGCTCTTTTTAATAGACTCTCTGCCAAATATGATTTAATCTCATTCAATGGCAGATTTTACTCTTCTTTCTGAAAAACCCTCCTAGCCACACACTTACAAAGAGCTTCAAAAGACAGCACCACTGTTACAGACAGGCTATTGTTCCTCATTTCTGCCACATAGGATCACCTCACTCCCCCTGTGTCTCTGCCCGGTCTCCACCTGGGACTCGTTTTAGCCTCTAAACTCAGATGTCTTCCTTGGGCCATTGGTGCCCCAGAAAGGAGCAGCTGTGTGACCCCAGGCCTTGATGAGGGAGTGAGGATCTCAATTCCTTATAGCCACCACTGGCTTTGGGCTTTGAACGGAGAGCTTAAGCTTCATGGAAAGGCTAGAACTGTATATGAAAGACATCACCATTCCTGTGGTGAAAAAGCTGCTTACAGACAATCAAACAAACAAATCCAGGACTTGACACAACTCTAGGCTTGAATGTTATCCCATATGGGGACAACTTAAAGGGAGGGTTCTCTCTCCTACTTGAGGAGGATAAACTATATAAACTGTAGGAGTAAGAGCAGTAGCTGTTGTGGGGGCAGCATTTCTTGAAATCTTATTGTGCCAGGTGCTGGGCAAGATGGTTTACTTATCTTACCTAATTCTCATAATAATCCTATGAGAGATTTAACAATAACAATAATATCATTATCCCCATTTCACAGAGGAAGATACTGAAGCACCAAGGAGTTAAGGATTTTGCTCAGGGTGATGCAGTTGTAGGTGGTAGAACCAAGGTTCAAACCCCTAAGTTGACCCCAAGCTAGGGGAGCTAGGTTTGCCAAATAAAAACAGAAGTTCAATTTGAATTTCAGATAAACAATCAATATGTCACATATTCATTGTGGGAAATATTTGTTGTTTATCTGAAATTCAAATTTAAGTGGGAATCTTAGATTTGATCTGGCAACCCTACTCCAAGCACCTGTGCTCCTTATCATGCAGCTCCCTCACTTTATCCCTTGTCCTCATAGTTGCTTAAATTCAGCTGTCACAGTCCTTCTTGAAAGGATTGGGCCATGAATCTCTCCCAGCTCCACATAAATATGTTTTCTTACCTGCCACTACTCCCAGCAGAAGTGAAATTGTCCAGAGTAGCAGCATCTACACAAAGTTAGAAACATGATTGAGTCTGGCTTAGTTTTTAAAAGATTGGCATAATTCAAGTTCATTTAGACCTCTAGGGGAAAATAGATAGATTCTGATATATTCCTGACTCACCGTGGCAGTTCCGTCAGGTTCCGCACACAACCATATAGCACTAAAAGGTCCTTTTATAGTCAAACCTTATCTTTTTGAGCAGCACCGTGGAAAAAACAGCATGAAAAGAGAGAAAGTTCCAAGGATATATTTCTAATTTTAATCATAGGTAAACCAAAGTTGACAGAGTAGGTAAAATTTCCCACAGTACTTTTGGGAAGATGAGAGAAAGGTACATATGTGAGTATGTAATGCTCAGAATTACCATAATTTCTTTGTAGTGAAGGTTCTAGTCTTCCTGCCCTCTTTCCAGTTTATAATTCCCTGTGCAGGTCTGTGGGCATGCGTGGAGCTAAAACGTTTTCGTAGATATGTAACAGCAGTCTTGAAAACAAATACCAAGAACGTATTACCAACTCATGCAGTTTTTGTATAACCTTGCCTTACCCTTACAAACAGTGAAACAGAAGCAGCCTTCTAGAGAGTTAATTTTTTCCTAAAAAGCAGCTGATATTTTATTTTGATAGTCCATAGAACTAATTTATTTCTCAACAATAACATGGATGAAAGAATAAACAAGCTAACAAAAGGAATTAAGAGTACTGCTGAGAGCATAAGGGTGAAATCAGTGACCCCACCACCAGATTATGAATAAGATAGAAAAATAAGATTTAACTTGGAAAAAATTCTCTGAAAGAAAAGTTTGAAGGAAACTGGGATGTTTTTAGTGTGTGATGGATTTCTTACAATAAATTTTAAAGACTACAATAACATTATATTTTTAAGAGACCAGGACCATTTAGCCAGACAGTTTCACAGATATAGGTTGAATGATACGCAGGTGTCACCTCTGTAGGTCAGAAATGGTCAAAAATAATTCAGCCCCCTGACAAAGTTTATGGGTACAGAGAAATAGCAACAAAATTATTTGTGTACGAGGAAATTTTGGCAAAGGAAATATTAAAATAAAGGCAGAAAGCACAAGGAAGGAACTCCATGGATAGGAGCCATGGCAAATTCCCATCTAATTCTTCATATTTCAGTCTCTGCTTCTCTTTGGGAGTCTTCTCCAGCCCTGATTAAATTGGTTCTGCAGCTGCCTCTAAAAAAGCCTTACCTTAGAACTTCCCTCACTTGAGACCCATCACCATCATGACTGAGAGAAGGCTGGAATTCTCTGGATCACACCTTAGCATCTAGCCCAGTGCTTGGTACTTAGCAGGCCCTCAACACTTCCCTGTTGATTGAATGAAAAAACAAATGAGGGAATGGCCATGAAAAGCAATTTGTTAATATTTTGTATAATTGCTATAGTAACAACTGCCTCCACAATCTCACAGTAAAGAACTGTGAAGCCTCTTTTACTGAAAAAAAACAAAAACAAAAACAAAAAAAACCAAAACAAAACCAGAAAACAGCAGCAACAACAACAACAACAACAACACAGCAAAAATAAAAAACTATACAGAAGCTTCTCAGAACTGAAGTCTTGCATTTCTACAGCATTTAGGCATGGTAATGCTATATAGACTTTAGAGTCATATTCTATGGGAGCAAGTCTTCACTGTGGAGGTATTTACATTTTGTGGGAATTACCAAGTAACTCCCACAAAATTTCTAAGGTGGCATTTTAGATGGTACATAATTTAATCCACAATTACGGCACCCTTTGTTTAATGTGGTTCAAAGAAGTAGAATAAAAAAATCACCACATTATGAAACAAAGAGTAGAGTCTATAGGGAATTATTTTGTAAACTATAATGTATTCAAATATTAAAGCAAGTTCTCAAATTTGTAAAAATGAACAAAGGAATGGTATAGAATCAGCAGTCTACCATGTCAGCTCTGGATGAATGACTTCACCTACATCCAATTCAACTGAACTCTTTAGCTGGGTTGTGAAATTTTATAACCCATATTGTTCATTCAGACCACTAAGGTGCTATCTAGGAGTGTCTGTTTACATAGTAGGTGTCAGATTTCCTGGCATCTTCATACAGGAGATACAATTGGACTCTATCCCATAACTTCCACTGCAGGGAGATGGGGCCAGGTGACCAACTCTGGCCAATGAGATATGAGTGCATGGATGTGTCCCAGTTACAGTTCTGTTCATAAGAACCCACACGTGGTCCTTCATGTCCCTTCTCTTCTGTGGCTTGATTCAGACAAGCACAAAACCTTGAAGGCCATGTATTGAATCTGGCAGAACCACAAGATGGAAGGAGCCTGGGCTCCCTGCATAAAGGAAAGCCACCCACCAATCACGAACTCCCATTTTAAATTGTACATGAGCAAGAAATAAACTTCTATTACTTTAAGTCCTGCTATTTGAATGTATAGCAGTTAGCATTACTTTAATAAATAGAGATTAATTGTATACCATTTCTCCTGCTTCCATGAACAGTATGGGGACCAAATGCTGGGCTGTAAATTTCACCATGACATTTACATGATACTAGGCATAACACTAATACTTGGACAGATTTTTTTTTCTAATACTTGGTTTTTAAAATCCTCTTTCCTGACACTTCTTAAATTATAGATAACAACTGTTTAAGTCTTCACTTCATTTTGGCAGAATTTTAACTTTAATGGGCATTTTTCAGTTCAGTCCTAGGTGGTGACTATTGTTCCACAGGCAATCTGAGGCCATATGATACCCAGGGTTTACTGAAAATTCACCCAATGTTATCTGAGCCCGAGACACAATTTATGTGAAGTTGGAGAGGCTTGATGTTCTGGGTACATAGGAGACTCTCAAAGACCAGAATTGGAGTGGAGCTACCACCCAAACCCTGCTTTCCACCAGCCTCTGTTTCTCCCTACATCTCAGGATTGCAGATTTGAAGATAAGCCTGTTTGATGGTGATGGAGCCTTGACAGTCCTCACCTAGATACCTCATGACATTGAAAGCCAAGATAGGCTGTCACTGAGAAATAATTCCATCTACCCTGGATTTATCAGAGCATTGGATAACATTGATTCAACTTTGACTCTGAAACCTTGGACATTTAGAAATAACAATGCCAAACTTGAAGGCTTCCAATCAAGTAGTTATATTGGCAGAGGAGTTAAATATTGATTTAAGTTTAGGCTCTGATCCTGGCAACCTTGTGATAACAAACTCCAGGTGAGAAAAAGAAAGGCCTTGGAGCACCTGTGTGGCCAGATAACCAGCCTGTTAGCCAAATGAGGTCTCATTTACTTAACCTTCTAAGAGCCTGGCCTGCTTCCCCTTATCTAGCTCAGCCTCTTGCCAAGGCCCTCAAAGTAAAGGAGGATGTGCTTTCCATAGTATCTCAAAATTCCCCGAGTAGAAAATGCTGGGGAGATCTGGGTGTTATTGCTTCACATGGTCCAGAGCAACCATCCTGACAAATGTGAGTGGGTCTAGCTCACTCAGGACCAGGGAGTGCTATCACAGTCAAACCTCTTGTTACACATGAATATGATTTACTTGTGGAACAGAACAGCAAGAATACCTACAATTTTATAGCATTAATTATTTAAATTTCCTTACTTTTTAAGGTTTTGAATTTAATCTCCCATTGGACTTGCTGAAGGATTAGCTGTTTTTCTCATGGAAACAAGGAGACACAGAGTTTAAGCAACCTGCCAAGGAACACACCATTGGTAAGTAGCAGAGCTAAGTCTGGAGGGACAAGTTCTTTCCACCATCCCCAAATGACTTGTTTGTGCCAATCCCTAGAAGGCCATGTTCTCACGGGCTGTTAGTCTAGCGTTGAACTAAAATATGGTAAAGAATGAGCACAGCAGGAGGTGCTAGCATGTGTCCATACACATGTTTATAAGACTGGGTATTTGCTTTCCACAACAAATTTATGCAAATACACTTTGGATACTCTAATTTTTTTTGTTTTATTTGTATTTTGCTTTCCTACTACTAATGAATTAAATAACAATTTTATCAAATAGAAATACAACTTTTATGATACTGAATGTGGCAATCATTTCTTTCCTGGGCTGTCATAGTAGTCTTCTAACTGCTCTCCTTGCCCTCACACTGTTCCTCTTTTGTATGTTTTCTACACACTTCCAGACAGATAGTTCTAAAATACAGACTGGTCGTGCTACTACCCTTAAAACCCCAGCTTTCCTTCTCATACCTTGTGTTTTCTAGATCAGCACTGTTCAAAAGGAATATATATAGACAAAATGGAAGAATTTTTAAAAAAAGAAAAAAAAGGAATATAATATAAACCACATTTTAAAATGTAAAAAGAGACCAATGAAATTAATTTAAAAAAATTTATAATCTAATATATCTAAAATATTATTATTTCTTTTTTTTTTTTTTTTTTTATTATATATATATTTTTTTTCAATTTAGTTTTACAGAATCAAAGAGTCTAACAGTATATCTTGTTAGATACAGTATGTCCTCATAATGTATACATTATTTCTTGTACAATGATATGAAATAATATGGGAAATATTCATGATAAATTATTAAGTGAACAGTGCAAGTTAAAAACAATAGTTTCATATTTTTTTCCCCACCCCCCCTTTCCCGAGTCAGCACCTTCAAGAGTTACCACTCCCCAAACGGTGTGCAATGCACTCATTGTGTAGGCATACCCCCATCCCTGCTGGTGGGACTGCAAACTAGTGCAACCCCTGTGGAAAGCATTATGGAGGTATCTTAAACAGATTCAAGTAGGCCTGCCATTTGACCCAGCAATCCCATTACTGGGCATATACCCAAAGGAAAAAAGATCATTCTATAACAAAGGTACGTGTACCCAAATGTTTATAGCAGCACAATTCGCAATAGCAAAGATGTGGAAACAACCCAAATGCCCATCAATACATGATTGGATTAGTAAGCTGTGGTATATGTATACCATGGAATATTACTCAGCTATAAGGAATGATGAAGATACGACATCTCTATGGTTCTCCTGGAGAGAGTTGGAACCCATTATATTAAGTGAAGTATCCCAAGAATGGAAAAACAAGCATCACATGTACTCACCAGAAAATTGGTTTCCCTAATCATCACCTAAATACAAATCTGGGAATGACATAAAATATTATTATTTCAACATGTGACAGTAGGCACACTTCAAACAATCAATGATCACATGAGCTAGTGGCTACTGTATTGGATTGCACAATTCTAGATCAACTTTACTCTCTTTGGATCAGATCTCATTGGCTTATCCAAGGTTTATATACTGGTAAATCCTGTTGTATACCCATTTGGACCATTTTCTAGCCACTCTGAACTCCTTTCAAAATATAAACTTTCAAGGGTTTTGGAGTGGGAGGCTATAGGGTACTTAAAAAATAGAACAACAAGATTTTCTAGGTGCCACTGATCATGAAGAGAGAGAGAATAGATCTATATGCATGATTCAACAAACCCAAAGAACACAGCATGGGTATTGGTAGGTGTGATGAGAGTGGAAAAATGGAGGGAAAGCCCAAAACAGAAAAGAAAAAAAAAAAAAAAAGAAAAAAACGAAAAGAAAAAAATTGGACTAAACCAATAATTTGTATCAAATACTTCCCCCCCGCCCACATTAAGATGTTTTGGAAATCAAACAATTCAAAACAATTTAAAGATCCTAACAGAGGGGAAGGCTAAGCCAGAAGATGTCATAGCATGTGTATTTCACAACTAACCTTGTAAAATAAGTAGCAAAGTCTATTTCACAAATTATAAGCTGAGGAATTTCCACTTCTAGTCAGACTTGCTCTTGTACCATAAATAATTAAAAGATTAGACAAAACATATGAAGCAATGGTTTTCCAAGATTGGCAAATGGGCAGTGCAAGACTGTAATAACTGAACAAGGAAAACAAATGAGGTGACATCTCCAATTGCTCTAACTATATGCCTGGAGGCATTTTCTGGACCCTAGTATAGTGAGGGAGAATCTGAGCAGAGAAAGGTAGACTCACTGAGCTGAGGAGACAAAGATCAGAGGTCAGGGAGGCCAAAGTAGTTGGAACTGGCAGAGTACTGGAGAAGAGGAAGCTACAAAAATGAAAAGCTCCAGAAATTGGCACAAGAATCCACCTTGAGTCCTTGAATGAATACTAAGGTAAACCTGCAAAGAGTAAGATTCCATGAAGCTGCTTAAATAACCACTACCTGAGAAAGAACAATTGCTGAGAGAATTTGTAATCTGAACAACTGCTGGAGCTTACACACTTGATTGGGAGACATTCAGTCCAACAGGATAAGACATTTTATTGAATGATCAGAGCATTTAATAGACACTTCGAATAGGTCATGCTTCAGGAGGAGGACTAAAATGGCCCTAGTGTAACGGCTAATCTCAACCTGCCTTAACAAAGTGTAAATGCAATTCTCAAAATATCAAGCTGATCTGGAAGTAAATTAACTGCCTGCTACCTACAACAACATCATCAAAATTTTACTTCTATACTTGTCTTTAATAGAAGAAAATTATGTATTGAATAATGTTAAATTATTAGTGCCCAGCATCCAGACACAACTTATTAGGTATGAAAGAAGCAGGAAAATGATTCATCAGTCAATAGAAGGAGATTCAGAACTGATAGATATGATAAAATTAGCAAAGACTTTAAAACAGCTATTATGAGTATGTTCAAGATGTAAAGGAAAACATAGACATAATCAGGGAGAGGCTTAGAAACGATTTAGCATAGATTTAATAGAAGATTACACACTATAGAAGAGATCAGAAAACTGAAGACATGGCAATAGAAACTATCCAAACTTAAGTACAGAGGAGAAAGAAAAGGTTGAAAAATTGAATAGCATCTTGGGTGACCTTGCTGATAATAATCAGCAGTTTCACACACATAATTGGAATCCTGGGTAAGTATTAAATGAAATATTTTAAGAAATAATGGTTGAAAATGTCCAATATTGATTTTTAAAAATGAACCATATATCCAACAAGTTTACCAATCCTAAATAAATCCAATAGATAAATCCAATGTAAATCACACAAAGGTGAAAAATAGTAAAATTGTGAAGCCTAAGGATAAGGAAAAAAATCTTAAAGGCAAACAGGAGATAAAAGATACATCACATACAAAGACAAGAATGACTGCAGACTTTTCAATGTAAACAAGCAAGTGAAAAGACAACGGAATGGCTTACAGTAGTCTCCCCTTACCCATGGGGGAGACATTTCAAGATCACCAGGGGATGCTTGAACCTACAGATAGTGCTGACCCTTATATATACATACATATATATATATATATATATATACACACACACCATGTTTTTCCCTATACATACATACCTATGATAAAGTTAATTTATAAATTAGGCCCAGTAAGAGATTAACAACAATAGCTAATAATAAAATAGAATAATATAGCATAATAAAAGTTATGTGAATGTTTCCTTCTCTCACTCAAAATATCCTATACTGTACTAACCCTTCTTGTGATGATGTGAGATGATACAATGCCTGTTTGAGGGAATAAAGTGGGGTGAATGATATAGGTGTCATTACTCTTTTGATTTAGGAACATAAAGTAAAATAAATGTTACTTGAACAAAAGGACTGGATACCATGACAGTTGATCTAAAAACCAAGATGACTATTAAGTGACTAAGAGTTAGGTAGCATAAAAAACCTGGATAGTCTGGACAAAAGGGTAATTCACATCCTGGGCAGGATGGAGTAGGACAGTGTGAGATGTGATCATGTTACTCAGAACAGTGTGCAATTTAAAACTTACAAATTAGGCTGGACATAGTGGCTCATGCCTGTAAAGCTCAGCACTTTGGGAGGCCCAGGTGGGAGGATCACTTGACCCCAGGAGTTTGAGACCAGACTGGGAAATATAGTAAGATCCCATCTCTTGTAAAAATAAAAATAAAGCTTATGAATTGTTTATTTCTGGAATGTTCTGTTTAATATTTTTGGACCATGGTTGACCACAGCTAACTCAAACCAAGGAAAGAGAAAACGTGGATAAAGGGGACTACTGTATTTTAAAGTGCTGAAAATCACAGACCTAAATATAAAAGCTAAGCCTAAAATGTTCTTGTAGAAAATAGGAGAAAATTTTTGCTACCTTAGGGTAGCAAAGATTTCTTAGTCAGCACATAAAATCACTCTATAAAAAATAAATGAACTGGACATCATGAAAATTAAAAACCCTACTCTTCAAAAGACATTATGAAGAAACTGCAAAGGCAAGATACAGACTAGGAAAAAATATCTGCAATACATTATTAACAAAGGACTTGTATCCAGAATATTTAAAAAACTCTTACACTTTGAAAATGAGACAAACTACCTAATGAAAAAATTGAAAAATAGTTAATCACTTCACAAAAAAATGTGTGAATGGCCAATAAGCATGCACAAGCATGCCCAACATCTTTAGTCATCAGAGAAATGTACAATAAAATCACAAAGAAATACCATTACAGCTCAATAAAATGGCAAAACTGTGACAGTTCCAAAGGTGTGGAACAATTGGAAATTTTCATAAACTACTAGTGGGAGTATCAAATATACAACCATTTTGAAAAACAGTTTGACAGTTTCCTATTTAATTGCATCACTTACATACAAACTAGCAGTTCCACAACTAGGTATTTGCTCAAGAGTTATAAGCACATGTCCACAAAAAGACTTTTACATGAATGGTCATGATAGCTCTAATCATGCAGCCCCAAGATGGAAACAACTCAAATGTCCATCAACTAGTAAGTGAAAGAAAAAAGTATGCTATGTGTATGCAATGGAATATTACTCAGTTAAATAAAGAAATGAACAGTGCATACATGCAGCAACATGGACAATCTCAAAGATATGAAACCAAAAGAAATAAAAACAACAAAAAGAGCACATATGATATTTTTATGCTTACGTAAAGCCTGGAACAGGCAAAACTAATCTATGACAGAGAACATATCAGTGTCTGCCTAGGATTGGGGGTTAATTAGGGAATTATTTATTAGAGACAATGGAAATGTTTTATATCTTCATCATTTACATTGAGATATATATGTATGTATATTTGTCAGAACGTATTGAACTGTACTCTTAAATTGAGTACATTTTCTTGTATGTAAAGTATACTTCAATAACAGTGAAAAAAATTTACATGCCTAGTCTATGTTATGTGCTCAGAAACTATTAGTTAAATTGAATTTTATTAAGGGTGGGTGACAAGGGGATGATTCTGTCAGTTAAATTATTCTTCTATTTTGATCCTGGTAATTCATTCATTCACTCATGCATCCTTTCATTTCGTCGGGTGATTATTTTCTAGTTATTGTCATCGGCCCTGGGAATAACGAAGACCCACAGCCTGTTCAAGCCAGCAAGAGAAATGGTAAGACATGTCCAGATTCAGGATATATTTTGAAGATAGGACTGATAGCATTTGGATGGGAGTATGGGAAATGGAGATGAGATAAGGATGATGCCAAAATTTTGGCTTGAGCAACTGGACAGCTTGAGTTGCTTTTAACAAAGATGGGGAAGGCTGCATTTCAGTGGAACAGGTTTGGGGGTGGCGATCTAGAGTTGAAAATGAAATGTCTTCTTAGCATCTAAGTGGAGAAGATGGAGAGTAGGTAGTTATTCCTGAGTTCAGAGGAGAGATCTAGGTAAGTAATATAAACTCGGGGTTCATCAGTTTTACATAAAGCCATTAGTGGAGATGAGACCACTTACAGAGACATTTGAGTACTAAGCCCTGAGGCACTACAATGTTATAAGCTCAGGGAACTGAGGAAGACTTGAGAGGGAGCAGTCAGTGAGGATGGAGGAGAACCAAGAGGAAGTGGGGTCATGGACACCCAGAGAAGGAACTGTTTCAAAGAGGTGAGATGACCAAAAGGCTCAGAGGTAAGAATGAGAGCTGCCTGTAAGAATGGAGAACGAGTGAAAACAGTGATTTGGCCAGGTGGAGGCTGGGCAAGAGAGAGTTATATTGTAGTTACAATTTTCATTATGTCTTTCAACATTCAGTCGGGACCATGAAGCATTTATTTGGCCACCAGCTGGTCTCTGAGATTTAGAATTCTTTGCCACCTTTTATAGCTTAATAGCCACACCCTTCCCTGATGCAGACATGGTGTTCTGTCCCTACTCATCCCAGGGCATCTTTTCCAGTTACGGCTCACAAAATAAACATTAACTGTGAAAATCCTGTGATTGAGCAGACAAAAAATGTGTAAAGCACTCTTCCTTGTGTCATGTGTGCCAGGAACCAGTTCCTACTCTGCACATGAGAGGGGCCATCTGACTGTAATGAGACTCTAGCAGATCCAGGAAAATAATTTCACCTAATATGCTGACAGTGCTTTGTAACATCTAACAATGTCATCTGATACGGGAATTTGGCTGATAGCTCATTCTTTGTTTTCTTTCCAAAAATAATATGCGTCATTATCATTTTGGCTGGTGTTAGAAGCTCTTTGGGATAGTATGATTTGCAACTGTTTTGACTATAAGAAGTGTAATTTTTACTAATGCCTGTTTTGTCATAGGTTGATTTCCACCTTTAGCTATAAAATTAATTGATTTCACTGAGCTTGGGACCCTTCAGAATCTCACCCTGTGTGTCTCTTCATCTGGCTTTTCATTTGTCTTCTTTAAAATATCTTTTGTAATAAATGGGTAATGTAGAAGAAAACTAATTGACTTTTTCCTGGAAAGCATTCTTTTTTGCTTGTTCTGGAAAAAAAACTTACTAAATTTATTTATCTGAGCAGACTTTATTATTACAAGAATATTATGAAAACAGCAACATCATCAACTTCACTTTGGACAAATATTCATCACCAAAAGCAATGCGGACTGAGGGTAGCATACAGGACATTTGGCAGGACAAATGAATGTGGATCTAGGCTAATGTGAGTTTAGCTGATCATTACTGTGTATTATACTAGCACCATCACATTTTCTACTTGTTTATGGATGTAAAGATTCATGTGGGGCATTCTCATTGGAGTTCTGTCCACTATTTAGATTATAAGATTATTCTGAGATACTGTATTTGTGTTACCATTTTCATTGCTATTTTTTACTTCAATTAACCACTTTAAGCCATTGTTCCTTTTTTAAAACCCACAATGAGAATACAATTCAACAGAATAGGAATAATATAAAATGCATATTTCACACATGAGCGTTAATAACTACACACAAATGATGTGAAAATACATTAACCATAGAATTGTTCTCTGGTAAGGAAACGGTGCTAAGACAAAATGTCAAGGGCCACCTGCACCACATATTACAACAATTATTAAGAAGGGAAAGGGATTTCTGTGGACTTCCTAATCAATTTTACAACTCAAATTTGCCAAATGTGGCCGGGTGCGGTGGCTCACGCCTGTAATCCTAGCACTCTGGAAGGCCGAGGCGGGAGGATCTCTCTAGGTCAGGAGTTCGAGACCAGCTCTGAGCAAGAGCGAGACCCCGTCTCTACTAAAAATAGAAAGAAATTATCTGGACAGCTAAAATTATATATATAGAAAAAAAAATTAGCCAGGCATGGTGGCGCATGCCTGTAGTCCCAGCTACTCGGGAGGCTGAGGCAGTAGGATCGCTTAAGCCCAGGAATTTGAGGTTGCTGTGAGCTTGACGCCACAGCACTCTAGCCTGGGCAACAGAGCGAGACTCTGTCTCAAAAAAAAAAAAAAAAAAAAATTTGTCAAATGTAGGTGAACAAATTGGTTTCATCACTTTCTCTACTAAAGCTAACAAACAAACCACCTAGATTGATTATAAAAATGGTCTCAATTCCTTACCCCTCTTTCTATACATTACATTTGCAATATGACTTTTTAGGTCCTCCCCTGAAGAGGTAGAATCAATTTATCTATCCTTGAATTTGAGCTTGCCATGTGACTTGCTTTATCCAGTAAAATGTGGTGAAAATGACACTTTGCTAGTTCTGAGCCTGGGCCTCAAGAGGTCTTCCTTGATTACATTCATTTCCTTGGACCCCTGTGGGTCCAAGTTCAATAGAGCAGGCTAGTCTGCTGATAGACGATAGATCATGTGGAGGACAGCCAACCAGACCAGACCATCCCCAACCTGGCAGCTGACTGTGTACACATGAGTGAGATCAACCAGGATCAGCCAAACCTGGCCCAGATCTACAGAACTGTCCAGTTGACCCACGGAACAAAAATAAATGCTTATTTTCTCTAGTCACTAAGTTTTTGGATGATTTATAATGTAGCACTAGCTGATTCATCACCTGTCTTCTACTTGATTGGTCATATTTTGAGAAATATTAAATGAGAGAAAAAAACTCTATGAACATAGGGACATTTCTGTATTTTCATCTTTAGCTTTCCAGTACCTAGAGTAGTGTCTGGAACATGGTAAACACTCTCTAAGTACTTATTGAATTAATGAATTCATAAATTCTTTGTCATGGTCTCCAGAGACATTTTATATTCATACATTTTTGAACACTATCCATATCTACTCTCAGACTCTCATGTAAGGTTAATCTAACAATGAATAATAATTGTGATCGAAAAAATTATTCTTATAATACTATATATGTAGACATTATACATTTTAATATAGAATCCAAACTAGGAGTTTAACCTCAGTGAGGACTCAAATCTTGAGAATTTGATTGTAATATATTCATTGTAATGTAGTTGTGGGCTATTCAATCTGTAAGCAGCAACTGTTCTCATGCTATATGCAGATTCTTCCACTAGAGGGCCCCTCAACTAAAGATATTGAAGGGACATGATAGAGGGTTTTTTTCATGATGAAAAGATCAATTTTTTAAAAATCAAAAACGTTCAATCTGTACCATTACTGTATATAAAGGGAAAGTTATTTCATAGGAAAACATGCAGATATTCAATTAGAGCTTTATAAGGTGGAGGAGTTCCATGATCAGAGTACAATGTCAGAAGCAAAATAAAAAATAAAATCATAGTGTTAATGCTGAATGAACCGTTTAAAAGAATAACAAAATAATTAATTTAGAAATACCCTTACATTAGTTCAAATATTATTTTTTTAATGTAGTAATCTTAGCAATAATTCTAAACATTCTCAATTTTACTGATGGAGAAACTGAGGCTCAAGAGGGTAAATACTTTGCCCAGGGCAAGAGCACCAGTTATGGCAGAGTCAGGCTCCCTAAGCCCCAGTTCCAGGCTTTTCCCACTACTCCCGAATGGGATGTATTCCAGTATTTTCTCTCTATATATAAATATCTAGAATAAGTAGTTATACCTCTGATTCTCGAGTCCTAGGGCAAGTCCCCACGCCACCTGACTTTTGGGCTGAGCACAGGTAACGCTGCTGTTTCACTGTTTGGTGGAATTGTGCTCCTACTGCCACTGACCTCCAGCCTTAAGTTATATCCCAGGTTTGTCCAAATGTCCATCAACAGGTGAATGGATTAACAAAATGTGGCATACAATAGAATAATATTCACCAATATAAAGGAGTGGCCTACTGATAAATGCAACAATCACCCCCCAAATCATCATGCTGAATGAAAAAAGCCAGACAATAAGAATGCATACTGTCTGATTCCATTTATCTAAAATCCTAGAAAAGGAAAATTAATCTTTTCGCACAAAAAGAAAATTCGTGGTTGCCTGTAGCCAGAGTACGAAAGAATGGACTGCAAAGGGGCAAAAGGAGACCTCTGGGGTGAATCTGATTACAGTGTTATTATAGTTTCACAGGCTTATACGCCTATCAGACTGCACACTTTAAATGATTGCAGTTTATTTTAAATAATAAAGTTTATAACAAAGTTGATTTAAAAAATAATCTGATGAGGCAGATGCTATCACAATCCCAATTTCATAGAAAACAGCAATTGATAATGGAATATATTTATTAAATGAAAGAACAAGAATAATACCAACATAATATATCAATTCAAATTAAATTACACAACATGATACTTGAACTCACTGATTCTAAAAATATCTAAATATACAAACCTCAATATTTAAAGCTATTCCGGTTTTTAAAAATTTAACATATTTTTAAATTAATTGATATTGTTTTAGGTATTGTAGTAACCTAGAGATTATTTAAAATATACAGGAGGATGTGTATAGGCTACATGCAAATACTACACCATTTATATCAGGGACTTGAGCCTCTGAGGATTTTGGTACCCTGGGGCGGGGGCCTGGAACGAATTCTCCATGGATACCAAGCGATAACTATAATTAAATTTAATTTAAATATAGACAGATAGGTATGAAATAAATTTTATATATTTAAAAAGCATTTGTAATATCTAATTAAATAGGGAACATTTTCTAAGTCACTAGGTAGCTCCAGGAGGTTTCACATATTATGCCAGAGTATAAATGCCCTTTCATAGGTAAATGTTCACTTTTGCCTTTAATTCCATAAAAAAAGAACAAGAAAAAAGAGAAGATTCTGAGGATATGTTTCCAATTTTAACCATTGAAATGCTTATACCAGTAACAACTGAGAGAAGGTCATACGGGCACACATAAAATTTATCTTTAAAAACTGGGTAATCATGCTTACATGAGTCATTTTTTCAGTGTGGTTCTTTTTTATTCCACAATTCTGGGTATAGACACGCTTGTGGCTGAAAGGGCTTTGTTACCACAGAGCCTATTAGGAAAGCCTGGCAAATGAATATGAAAAAATTACCTGCCCACATAGCTTTTCTATGAATACCTTGTCTAACCCATGGTAAAGATAGAGACAGAAAATTAACAAATATTCTTCACCGCTAACCCAACAAGATCATTTCATCATTCTAGAAAAATGGGTGTTATTTTGGCTTAGAAGAAAGTATGACCAGCCCATTTACCTCTCATCTTTAATGTGGAAGAAAAAATGAGGTAACAGGGTGGCTGTGGTGAAGACATAAGGGGGGAAGAAGTTACAGGCCACCTGATGAAACGATGAGAAAGGGAGTAAGCTAAGATCCAACTTGGAAAATTCCCTCTGGAAAAAAAAAAAAAGAGAGTCAGAAAAGATCTTCTTGAGAAGAGAACTGAAGATTACATGCGCAGGGTCTGTCTTGTCCACCAGCTTGTAAGTTCCATGAGGCCAGGAGCAGGGCCTTGTGGTACAGAATGAAGAAAAAAGGGTCAGTGCCATTGAGGCCTGCCTTTGTGTCCCTATGAGATAGGAGGTGCAAAAAAAGAAAGCAAGACACATAAGAGGGCAGAGACCTTGGGTATGACTGACCAAGAGGTTTGCTGAGTGATGTGCTTATGATGACACAATACGGAGGAAAGAACTAGTTATGATAAAAATCAGATTAGTTATGGATATGGAAGAGTAAATTATCTTGTCCAGTGTGCCTCGTCAAATCAGCCGCCTGTAAAATATTACACTGGGATTTTTAATGAGCTCTCATTGTCTCAAAAGTCTGTTGAAACATTAGAGAACAGAAACTTCTAAAAACCAGAGTCCTAATTCTTCAAGATATTTGCTCATGTAAATGTCAAGTTAACCCTTAGGTCACAGCCAGAGACTAAGTCTACACAGCAGCTCCTGGCTGCTATTTAAGAAACCCAAAATCAAATCCCTAATTACTGCAGCTTTTGCTGTTTATTGTCACGATCTAAACTTATTTACTAATTGAAACATTGGAATTGTAAGTTCACCTACTTCCTCTTCTGTAAATTCATGGGAATACTGCATGGAGAAACCCACTTTAGTCTTTAAGTAGCTTTTTAAAAAAATTAATGTTGCATTGTCAGAAAAGAATACTGTCTTAGTCCATTTGGGCTGCTATAGCAACCTATCATAAATTGAGTGGCTTATAAACAATAGAAATGGATTTCTCACAGTTCTGGAGTCTGGGAAGTCCAAGATCAAGGTGCCAGTAGATTTTGTGTCTGGTAAGGCACTGGTTTCTGGTTCATAGATGGTATCTTCTTGCTGTGTTCTCACATGGCAGAAGGGGTGAAGGTCTCTCTCTGGCCTCTTTTATAAGGGCACTAATCCCCATTTATAGGGGCTCTGCCCCCCTGACCTAATGGCCTCCCCCAAATCCCTTTTCCTAAAACCATCACATTGGATGTTAGGATTTAAATATGTGAATTTTTCTGGGACACGAACATTCAGACCATAGCAAATACTTGCAAAAATGCTCATAAAACACCATGCTGTTCCTCAAGCAGAGCCGACTGCCCTGTCTCAGGCCTTTGCTCCGGCCCTTTCTGCTTGTAGCTCTCTTCTCCACACAGCCCCAGGGCTGAGCCTCACTTCCTTCAGGGCTTCACCCCACATGCCACCTCAACTGTGAGCCCTTTCCTGGGGGGAAATTCAATAGCCACCCCAGCCAAGACTTCCTCCCCTCCTTCCAGGCTTCATTTTTAAAATTCCTTAGCATTTATCATTATAGAACATCTGTTATTCATTAATCATATTTGTTGACTACCTCTCAGCATCAGAAGTCAGCTCCAGTGGGCAGGACATCTGCTATCTTTCCTGATACAGGGTAGGCTTGGAGCAAATACTTGTTGAGTGCATGTCTGTACACCCACCCACAACTCTACCACCATTTTGAAGGATCAGGATAGATCCCCTGCGTGATCTTCCTCTATTTCACCTACTTTCCTCCCCCATCAGAGGTGGCCACAAATTCAAACATGGTTATGTCTCCCCTTATTTCTTTATATTTTGTGTGTTTCATACACAATATGTGTTTGTATCTCTAAAAATATATTATTTAATTTTGAATATTTTTGACTTTTTATAAATGGAATCATACTGTCTGCATTCTTCTGTGATGTGGTTTTTTTCATTCAATATTTTGTTTCTGAAATTCATCCATGTTGTATAACACGTAGCTTTGATTCAGTGTTTACCACTATAGACATAAGGTTGTGTGATTATGCCACAATTAATTTATTCTTTTTGTGGGGTATATGCGGCCATTTGGATAGTTTCTAGTTTTTGGCACAACAGCTGTTGCTGTGAATATTCCTATACATGACCCTGTGTAATTGTGTAAGTTTTTTTCCGATTACATATCTAGGAGTAGACTTGATAGGTTATAGGGTCTTGATAGATTGACTTTAGTCTTTACTGGATAGTGTCAAATTATTTCCAAAGGGGTTGTTCCAATTTACATTCACATCAGAACTTTGTAACTGTTTCAGTTGCTCTACTTCCTCACAATAACTTGATGTTATCAGACTTTTAAAATTTTTGCCGATCTATTGGAAGTAAAACAGCCTAGTTTTGATTAGTGTGTCCCTGATTGCCAATGACATTAAGCTTTTTTCCTTTGGCTACTTGAACTCTTTTCCTCTGTAAAGAGCTTCTTGACCCTTTTTATTGTGTTTTTCTTGTTTTTTAAAAAATTAATTTGTAAGCATCCCTTACATACTCTGGATATAGATATTAATTTTGCCAGTTATATGTGTTGCAATATATCCTCTTAGTTATAGGATTGGATTTTCACTTTCATTATGTTTTCTTTTCGTGAACAGATGTTCTTAATGCTAGTGTATTGAATATATTATTTTTCCCTTTATGGTATATATTTTTATATCTTTTAAAAGAAATGCTTTTCAATTCAGAAATTATAAAGATATTTGATACCATCTTCAAATTGTTTTATAGGTCTTCCCTTTACATTTAAGTCTCAAATTTGCTTTGCATTGACTTCTTTATGTATAGACTATTGTGGGGCGGGTCTAGCTTCATGTGTATAACCAGTTGTCCATGCACTATTTGTTGAAAAGTCCAATCTGTCCCCATCGATCTGCATCTGCCATTTCCATGTGTTATTCATACATTTGTATGGGTCTGTGTCTTGCCTTTATTTTATTTCATTGGTCTCTTTTTCTATTCCTTTACTCAATATTTTTTTTGTAAATTATTTTATTGCGGCAAGAATGCTTAACATGAGATCTACTTTTTTCATAGATTTTTAAGTGTACAACACAGTACTGTTATCTGTAGGCATGATGTCATATAGCAGATTTCTAGAATTTATCTTGCATAACTGAAACTTAATACCCACTGATTAGCAGCTCTCCATTTGCCATACTAAAATGGCAACCACCTTTCTACTCTGTCAATATTTATTTTTTATTAAAAAACAAACAAAGCCTTAGAAAGTAAGAATAGAAAGCTACTTCTTCAACATAACAATAATACTCAGAAACCAATGTTTAATGGTGAAAGGCTAGAAACATTTTCATTTACACCAGATGAAACTGGGATGCTTGTCATTTCTTACAATTTAAATTGGTCTGAAAGTGTTAAATAACGCAACAATTCAATACCAAGCAGTATACCAGCTGGAAAGGAGGAGGCAATATTCCCTTATTTCCAGATGCTATCCTATATTTATGAAAAACCATTGAAAACAATAAGAGAATTCTATAAGGTGATTAGTTATAAAATTTATATGCAAAAATCAACAGATTTCATTCTATGGAAACAATTACCATCATGAAAGAGGAAGTTCTCCTCACAAAAACAACAAGACCCAAAATAACTAGAAATTGCAATAGTAGCTAATAACAATCGTCTGTTGAGGCTAAGGACTTTTTTACATTATCATTTAATCCTCAAAGCGAAC
Organism: Eulemur rufifrons; assembly: GCF_041146395.1. Classification (NCBI taxonomy): domain Eukaryota; kingdom Metazoa; phylum Chordata; class Mammalia; order Primates; family Lemuridae; genus Eulemur; species Eulemur rufifrons. The sequence goes on along the minus strand of NC_091010.1, from coordinate 59,376,973 downwards.
TCTGGGTTGGCATTATTACAACCATTTTGTAATTGAGAAAACTGAGCATCAGAAAGGTTTAGTAGCCTTTCAAAGTTATTTACAGAACACAGCAGAGTCAGGATTTGAACCAAAGTTTGTGGTCTTTATGGCTGGAGACTGCCACTCCATTTTTACAAAGAACACTATAGAACTCCTCTAAAGGATCATAACAACACCTGACTCACTGGATATACATCTTGAAGAGGGTGGCTGCTGTCATGAAGGATGTCAGTTCTTATCCAATTATATTTAAATTAAATGCAAACCCAATAAAATCCTGACAGGATTTTTAAAATATAACAACTTTATTGAGATATAATTTGCATCATGATTTTTTTCCTTAATTCACCAATGATTTCAAGTTCTAAATTCTAATCATAGAAGCTCAAAAAAAGGTAACTTGCCCTAGCTGATATTAAAATATACTAGAAAGCCACAGTCATTAAAATGAGGTATTGGGATAGACATAGACTAGGGTTCTTAACTGGGGACAATTTTGCCCCTCAAAGGCATTTGGCAATGGCTGGAGACATCTTTTTTTTTTTTTTTTGGTTTGCAACTCAGGGATGATGTACTACTGGCATCTAGTGGGTAGAGGCCAGGGATGCTGCTAAACATCCTACAATAATGTATAGGACAGCCCTCCACTCGCACCCCAACAATAAAGAATTATTCAACCCCAAAATGTCATCAGTGCCAAGGTTGAGAAACTAAAATAGACAAATGAACAGAACAATTTAGAGAATCTAGCATTAGACCTAAGTATCTATAGAAGTATAATCTAATATAAAGGTGTCATTAAATCAGTGGAAACTGATGGATTTTAGATAATTAGTAAATTTTTTTTAAAAAAGTAAAGATAATCCTAACGTCATTTCTTACACCAATGAGTGCATAAAAATTAAAAACATCTCCATAGCAAAAAAACAAACAAAGACAAAATTCAAACTGCAACCTGGGAAAAATATTTGCAAAATGCATAGCAGACAAAAAAAAATCCCTTATATACAAAGAGTTTTTACAAATCAATAAGGAAAAGACAAACCATCAAGATAGCCTCCTCCAGTCTCCACCACACACATCACATTTCAAGACAGCCCAGCTATGATCCCTCCGTCCCTGCTCAGGTCCCTAATAGTCACAGGTGCCAACAGCGGGGAAGGCAGGTTTCACAAGTCTGTTCTCCTTTCTGAGCCCAGAGTAAAGCCTGTAGGTTGTGGGAAAACAGGACTCAGAAACAAAAGCATTTAGGAGAGAAAAGAAGATATCTCCTTGCAAAGAAGTTGCAAGAAAGTCATTCTTTAGAAGAACCAGTCCATTAAATAAAACATCCAACAGGTATTTCAAGGAAAAAACACATAAAATTACCATCAGGTTTACATTAGTCATTTAATGGTGATCATGTTCATAAAAATGGGGACACATCTTTGGGGAACATCAAGAGTTCAGGATAAAATTTTTCCTCTTAGGGAGTTAACTTACAGGAAGTATTCAAAATCTTCCACCGGTTTCCCAATTTCCTTGGAATGTATTCCAAGTTCCTCATCACACTCACACTGCCGGCTGGTCATTTGCTACCTGAACGTCATTTCCTCTCACTTTCTGCCTTGCACTCTGGCTCCAGCCACACTGGCTGTTTTTCAAAGATGCCCAGGAGGCTCCTACCTTAGGTAAATATTTGCTGAATGAATAGATGAACATGAGTTTGAAAGTCTGAGAAACAAGTACCTACAGAGAAACAGTTTTTCCTGTGTCTTTTCCTCTGGCCCCCAGAGAGGTTGCAGTGAGAACATTTCAAGCATGACATTCAGCAGACCAGTGGAATTCCCCAAGGGCCCTGGGGACTCAGGGAAGACAGACTTTCAGCTCTCCCCTCACCTTTCTCTTGCTCAAGTGAGAATATTATCTCCTGGCCTGCCCCAGCCCCTATATCCTGCCCCAATCCCCACACACCTGGCAACTCCCTCTCCAAATGCCCACTCAGCCACACTGGGCTTAAGTGGGTATCATATATCAGTGAAGTCATTCCCTTCTGAGCACAAAATCTTGCCCTTTGTTGCTGCCCTTCAGCTCAGCCCCCTTGTGCTATTTTTTCAGTCAACCTTCTTTTTTATTAATTTTTTTTTTGAGATGGGGTCTCCTTATGTTGCCCAGGCTGGTCTTGAATCCTGGGCTTCAGTGATCCTCCCTTCTTAGCCTCCCAAGGAGTTGGAACTACAGCCACACATCACTGTGCCCAGCTTCAACCTTCTTTTAAGTAGTCTCTGTCTGTTTAGTGGGTTATGAAGGTGTCTGCACTTGATCTTAGACAAAAGGCCAAGTGGTGATCTGAATCTGCCTACACAGTGAGGACTTTGTGTGTGTGTGGTAGGGGGTGGGGGAGCAGAGGGAAGGCCTTCTTTCACAATATTTCAAAAAATCAGACTTCTTAAATGCCACAACTTAGTTAAAGGGACCAAAAAGGAAAGAGGTAAAATTCCTGAGAATTAATGAAGATAGGTTGTGAGCTATGCTAAAAAAAGTGTAAAGTAATAATTTGTGCCAATTTTTTTCTTTTGTTGCATACCTAAGGTAGCTTTATGATCAATCTCTGTATCTCTGTTTCTCAAGCTTGGCTGCACACTAGAATCACTTGGAGATCACTGAAGAAAATTCTGCTGCCTGGGTTGATCCCCAGCGATGCTGATATGACTAGGGTGGAGGGTGGCCTGGACATCGGTAGTTTTAAAGCTTCCCGAGAGAATCTGGTGTATAACTTTATGTCATCAGGTGGTGTAATGTTTGGTTAGATTACATACCTATATTAAAGTACAATTGAGAACAGTCATACTGAGTCACAGTTGAGCCACTGTTCTGTGGACACCTGTTAGTATGTTTTACAAAGAGAGTGAAGAGTATCTGAGAATCCAGCCATTCTTACCATCCTAAATTGGGGATGTTAAGCAGGTTTCTTCTTTATTCTCAAAAATGTGCCTCTTTGGCAGCAGGGTTAGGGGTGGAGGAAGGGGAGGGGAGAATTAGTGAGTGATGGGAAAGAATATAGTCTTGGGCATCAAGCAATTTTTCATTACAGTTTGCTCTTAGAAATTCTATTTTTTTTCTTCAGCATTAAAAATTGTGATATTTTATCCAAAAAGTGAGATGTTCCGTCTATTCAAGAAAACAAATATATTGCTGAGGTACTTCACTTGAAATCACAGAACAGATAGCATCAGGGGTATTGAAAATGCTTTTGTCTCCTTCACCATGAACACACTTCCCCTCAGCACTGGAGTTCTTTTCTTCATACAGCATGCTAGACACGTATTCCGTGGCCATGATACTGTCACATTCAAAATTTCACAGTACTCTCAACACCATGTCAGGATCAGAAGGCCTTTTGTGGACCAACTGTTCTTTGTGCATTCAGCCGTGCCTTAACTGGCACTCTGATGCCACATTTTTCAGTTGTGTCCTCACAGCTGCTTTGCTGCAGACGCAGCTGGTACTGTCTGTGCAAATCCCCGTACACCTTTCCCAGTTTATCTACAGCTCACAAGCCAATCATTTTGCTGGATGGAAATCTTTGCTACTCTTTGCATGGGCTTTCAGTGATCAAGAGGACAAAAGATCACAGAATACTTTTCCTTCACACCACTTTACATATCCATGGTTTTATACAACCATATAAGCTTCTTGGCAGGCACAGGTGATAGTATTTCCACATGGTATACTAGCGATATGATGCAACATCCAACAGTTTTATCTGATCAAGGAATTTGATAGCTTATTCTCTTATTGTTCAAAAATATTTGTCACGACTTTGAGACTGGTTTTACAAGCTCCTCTGTGATACTGAGACTTGCACCTGTTTTTGCTACAAGGGACACAACACTAAATGATGGCTATGTGCTTTTGAGCTCATCTCCTATTAACAAACCTCATACTGGAAGGTATTATTTCTTGCTTGTCTTAAAAAAATACTCAGTATACTTACAGAGGTCACTTCATTTTGCTTAAAATGTCATGAACATGTCAAAAATTTTATGTCACATCTAGAGAAATGTTTATACACCAGGGACCTGAAGGAAGATGGAGAAAGTTTTGCTGTTCAATTTATTTCTCTCGTATTTTCAGATTCATTTGACTTAAGGCTGGTTTTAGGTTTATCACCTTATTCTGTGCTAAGGGATTTATGCTGCTATTGCCATCTATAATTTCCCATCTCAATGGTCAACTTTGGAGCCACTGAGCCTTTTTAGTGAAGTTGAGGATGTAACAGACACAGGAGTCATAACAAATTTTGCAAAATTGTGAAGAATAAACCCACAAATAGTGTGAGAATATATTAGCTGAGAAGGATTGCTCCAAGTAAAATGCTTACCAAGGCCAAAGGATGAATTCCATCCTCACAGCACATGCTACCGTTGTTAAGAAGGAAAAAAGAGTTCCATGCAAATCATACTAAATGTTTCGTTTCATATTTGTCAAATGCACATGAATAACATTGCTTCATCCCTTTATTCCTCTGAAACTGCCAAAGTACGTGTTCACACTTTGACAGATCTCCTCTGAGAAGTGTGGGACAGGAGCCCCCATGTGGCTGGGGACCATGCCTATGTTCTCCTTTTGAACCTGCTGCCCAGCCTGGGACCTACACATGAACAGCTCTATAGATACTTATTGAAGGAATGAGCACACCCCCCATGGTGAGCCTCAGATACATGAAGTGTTCCTGATTTCTCTCACTTTATCATCATCTTCCACTCTTAGGCCCCTACTGCATGTTAAAAAGTAGATGCAAACACATCATATTTTTCCGCCTACTCACAGCGCACAAGGGATAACAGTAACGCTGAGCCAAGGATGACAAATCTATTTTTATTTGTGTGTCAACAATAATTAACTGGTAGTGACTGCTTGGAGCACTGGAGTGAGAAGGATTCTGAGGTCACATTTGATTTCAGTGGGAAAGAGGATGTTGATCAATTAGTAATGGGGCTATGGGTTGGGAGTGAAAAATGGTATTACATTGGCCATGCATTTTCCATTCTCATCTTTAGTGTGTTATTTTGACAGTAAAAGCTAAACAGTTTAAGTGCTAATGGCAGATTTGAAGGTGCCAGCAATAAGGTGGAGGAGTGATTGAAAATATAACACCAGCCTTTTGATGGATTCTCTAAAAATCCCAAAGCTTTACCTGCCTACAGCCTGCTCCATACAAGGTACTAGCTGAGGCTTTGGGGACAATAAGAGACAAGCCAATTGTTTCCTTACCTGGCTGTGCATCAGAAATATCTGTGAAATTTTACAAAGTCAGTTCTTCAATTGAGACCTATTGGATCATATGCTCAGGGGCAGTATTTTGGATTCAGTATTTTTTTTTAAAAAATAATTTTTGATGACTCACAGGCACATGTCAGTTTGAGATACAGTGATAAAAATCTACTGGGGAGAACTGAAATATGAATCTTTCTCAGAGGATGACTAGGAGCTGTTTGCCAAAGCTGCTCCTTAGGGATTCTACACAGCAATGCTTCATGGTGTGTTTCCAGACTCCGATGTCCAGATATCTGGTTGTCTCTGTTTTTTGTGATGTTAGCAGCCATTGATAGTCATTGCCTAGGTCCTTTAATTCTTTAGGGTTTGAAAATAATGATATTCTAATTATATCACTTTTTCATATACTAGCTAGAATATTTCTATAAAGAGAAATTTTCCTCTGTAATTACTATTGCTTCCCCCTTTAATAACTAATTACCTTGAGTTACAATTCATACAGGAAAGGCAGGATCAATCATTGACTTACCATTTATTTGTCAATTTTCAAAGTAATGAGTTTAACATCCTTCAAAGGTGATCATGAGGTTTTTGTTTTGTTTTTTGATATCACTTTGAATTCATGAATAAAAAACATTCAAAATGTTTCAATCCATTGCCACATAACTACTGCCTATTGATCCTGTTAGTGTCCTACCTACAATCAATAGGAGCCTCTTTAAATGAGTGCCTTAGCATTTTGGCATGACCCTAGTAATCCTTGATAATTTCTTTGCGTTCAGGTTTGACAAGATGTGCCTCATCTTTTACCTGGAATCAGCCATTTCTCCAAGGAGCTTTGGTTATTTTTAGTGGTAAATGGCATTTAGAGGTTGCAGTCTTGAGCGCTATGGTGTTCATTACTACTAGACTGGTTATTGTTTCTAGGACTTTTAAAAAATGGCTTAAAAGGCCAGGAACATTGACTCACACCTATAATCCTAGCTCTTTGGGAGGCTGAGGTCAGTAGTTCAAGACCAACCTGAACAACATAGCAAGACTCCATCTCTACAATAAATAAATGAATAAATAAATAAGTAAGTAAATAATATGGCTTTTAAAAAGATAAAATAGATTATGAGTTTGCACTGGAGCTTCCAATTCAAATTCAGTACTAAAGGATTTTACTTAACCTCATTAATCCTCCATCTGGATATCCTTTCTCTCATGCCAAAAGTACTAGTTCTCAATGACATCAACTTACTTTTTCATTTGTTTTATCCCACAACAGTCTCAAAAATAACAATACACAATCAGTCTCAGAATAGCAACATCAACACTAGCAACACAATATGAATACTGAAAGCACTTTATGTGTTCCTCCCACCCTGACCAGTTCTATTTATCCTTAGGGTTATCCCACTGGGGATATAAGTCAAATAACTGTTATCAAATTACTTATAGTAGTTTATATGGTGAGACAAATTGGCTGTAACACACTGAAGTTCATTTATTTAATTTGGAGTTCAGTACTCAGGGATTGTTTTTATATTAGTTTCTTTTGTTATATAATCATGTAAAATGTCTACATGTCAAATCTACCAAACAAAGTACATTTAGAAAAATCAAGCTTTGTCTCTGTCCTTTCCACCCTATTTCCCTCCTTGCCATTGGTAATCATTAAAAAAAAAAATTTAAAAATCTATCCTTTCATTTTTTAAATACAGTTAAATAGATGTATATATTTTATGCCCTTTTATTATTATGTTTTGGAAAAATTAACCCACAAATTGAAAATATAAAATGTATATTCTTTTGGCTATATTTTAAATATATATATGTCTATATAATTTTTTTTCAGCAACTATTGCCATTTGATAGCAAGGGCACACAGTGCCATTGCAGGGAGAGCCATACAAAAGCCAATTTGGGCTGAGTGTGGTGGCTCATGTCTGTAATCCCAGCACTTTGGGAGGCTGAGACAAGAGGATTGCTTAAGGCTAAGAGTTCAAGACCAACCTAAACAACATAGCAAGACCTCATCTCTGCAAAAAATAAGCAAATTAGCCATGCATGGTCGTATGCGCCTGTGGTCCTGGCTACTCAGGAGGCTGAGGTAGGAGGATCACTTGAGCCCAGGAGTTTAAAGTAACAATGAGCTATGATGATGCCACTGCACTCTAGCCTGGGCAACAGAGCTGGACCCTGTCTCAAAAAAAAAAAAAAAAAAAGGCCAATTTGCATAGGGCACCTGGAGAATGAATTCTGCAGTCATCCCTTCCAGATATAAGAGATGTGAGGTAAAAAACATGAAACACTGTGGATTTTTGCTCTTTGATTTATTGACTCTGTGTTGACCAAATCAGTGAGAGAAACAATAAATACATGCTTTGGAGACTCACAGTTCATTTTAGCTCTATTATTTAGGATCCAGATGCTTCTCTATAATGCTGCCATGCTATGCTTGTTGCATATTCTTTCCCAAATGCCTCTACACACTTTCCTGCCAAGTGGAGTTTTCTACTCCCCCATTTCTTTGCCTCACTACTACTTACTTCATTTGCACATCATTTTAGCTCCTCATTTTGCCTGTGTTTTCATTAAAGCAGTTCATTGCCACGGCAACTGGAAATGGTGAACCTCATTTTAGGTAAAGGAGGACCCTGTGCTCTCTATTTGGTCAAATTCCAAATGTCTTCTTGGTTCCCACCACTCTTGTGGTCCAAAATGTGTAAAGCATTAACGCTTTTTCAGTACCTCTGACTCTGGAGCCAAACTGCCTGGGTCTATGCTCTGTTTCTGCCATTGACCAGCTGTGTGATCTTTGGCTAGTTACTTAACCCCTCTTTGTCTCAGGTGCATTATCAGTATATACCTCATAACGTTGCTGTGAAAACTGAATCATAAAATGTACAGATCTCTTAAAATTGTAGCTGGCATACTGTGTATGTCCAGTGGATTTCAGGGTTTTTTAATTTTATATTGTCTTTTCCCGGATTTAAATTTTTTCTATATGAGGTCATATAAACCTGTGTAATCTTTCTTAAATTTCCTAAAGGGATTTATTTTACTTTTACTAACCCAAGCCTAATAATTTTCCCTCCTCCAATGCAACTAATCTGATCAATATTACCTACTCAACAAATAACCTATTGGTTTATTTGCTAAGTGAATATATTGCCAAACTTGAGTTTAATAAACATTTAAAAATAAGCAACATATCATTAATATTTCATTTTCAATATTATATTTACAGATTCTATACCAAATATAAGCCAATTATATTTATCATCTGTACAGATACCATGATTCTGTCTCAAATCATGCAGATTTATACACAGAATTTCAGACAAAGCAATTTTCAAGTTAATTCCATTTAAAAGAGAAGTTTGCCTAATTCTAGTAAAAACATATTTTGAGTGCATTGAGTGATTAGATAAGTACTTTAGTGTAATTATGATTAGAATATTTAAGAAAGTAGATGAAGAGATAAAGTATTTCATCAGAAAACTGGAATTTATAAAGACGAACCAAGCAGAAAAATCTAGAACAAAAAATTGAATAACTGAAATTAAGAGTTCAATATATGGATTTAATAGCAGGTCAGAGAGAGTAGAAGAGAAGATTAGTACACTGGAAGATGATTCAATAAAAAGTATCCAGATTAAAAGAGCAGAGATACTCAAAGCTGGCAAATATAGAAAAGAGCATAAACAACATATGGAACATAAAGACAAAGTCTAATATATGTGTGTTTGATGTCTCAGAAGGAGAAAATAGAAAGAATGAAGCAAAAACAATACTTTAAAAGGTACTAGCTGAGAATTTTTCAAAACTAATGAAAAACATTAAGGCACAGATAAAGAAGCTATATGGACATCATGAAAGGAATTAAAGACGACGAAGTAAAGGGATATACCATGATAATGGACTGGAAGGATTGATACTGTGAACATGTCAATTTGTCCCAAACAAGCTATTAATATATGAAAATGGGAAAGAGAAAGAAGAGTAATGATAACCTTGAAATTTTTTTTAAAAATTAGAAGGACTTATACTGCCAGATCTCAGTATAAATTATAAAGATACAGTAATTAAAATAGTATGGGTTTGGCACAAAGATAGACTGAAAGATCAACGAAACATAAGAGTCCAGAGACAGATCCACAAATATACAAATCATTTTATTTATGATAAAGGTACCAATGCAATTTAGCAGGGGAAAGGATGATCTTTTTAATAAGTGGATCCACTAGATACCCATATTGAAATGAGTCTTCACCCTACCTCACACTATACACAAACGTCAATTCCCTGGTTCTAAAAATAAAACACTAAAGCTTTTATAAGATAACATGAGAAAATATCTGCATGAATAAAAGTGGATAAAAGACTTATATGTAAGGTATGAAACGATAAGAACTCTAGAAGAAACTGTTGGAAAAACTCTTCTAGATATCGGCTTAGGCAAAGAATTTATGAAGAAGATCCCAATGGCAATCACAACAACAACGAAAGTACATAAATGGCATTTGATTAAATTAAAAAGCTTCTGCACAGCCAAGGAAATAATCAACAGAGCAAATAGACAGCCTACAGAATGGGAGAAAATATTCACAAGCTGTACATATGATAAAGGGCTAATAACCACAATCTGCAAAGAACTCAAGCAAATCAGCAAGAAAAAAATCAAACAACTCCATTAAAAAGTGGGCAAAAACATGAACAGATGCTTTTCAAAGGAAGATACACAAATGGCCAATAAACATAAAAAATGCTCAATGTCACTAACCACCAGGAAAATGCAAATTAAAACCACAATGAGACATCATCTTACCCCAGTTACTATGGCTTTTATTAAAAAGTCCAAAAACAGTAGATGCTGATGTGGATGAAGAAAGAAAGGAACACTTATATACTATTAGTGGGACTTCAAATTAGTACAACCTGTATGGAAAACAGTATGGAGATTCCCCAAAGAACTAAAAGTAGACCTACCAGTTGATCTAGCAATCCCACTCCTGGGTATTCATGCATAGGAAAAGAAATCATCTTATCAAAAAGACACCTGTACACAAATGTTAACTGCAGCACAATTCACAATTGCAAAGATGTGGAATTAACCCAAATGCCCGCCAATTCATGAGTGGATTAACAAAATGTGCTATATGTATACCATGGACTATTACTTAGTCATGAAGAAGGATGACTTAATGCCTTTTCCAACAATATGGATAGAACCGGAGACCATTAGCCTAAGTGAATTATCTAAAGAATGGAAAAACAAACACCACATGTACTTGCTATTAAATTGGAACTAAATGATGAGCACACATGTACATATAGGGAAGTATACCTTAATGGAAATCAATCGAGGGGAAGGGATAGGAGGGGATGGGTACAACAAACACTATCTGGGTGACGGGCATACGTATAACCCTGACTCAAGCATTACAACAGTGATCCTTGTAATCAAAAACATTTGTACGCCCATAAGACTTTGAAATAAAAAAAATTACTTTACCAAGAAGGGTATATAAATGTCCATTAAGGATATGAAAAGATGCTGTCTACATCATTTGTCATCAAAGAAGTTAAGATTAAAACCAAAATGAGATATCATCACAAACAGATGAGAATGGCTAAAATTAAAATTAACAATAGCAAGTGTGGTGAGGATGTGGGTGCAAAAAGAACTCTCAGCACTGCTGATGGATTATAAATCATACACCCACCTATACAGCTTCTTGGTAGTACCTGTTAAAGCTAGTATGCATATTCCATGAATCTGCAATTCTATCCCTAGGTTTATGCTCAAAATAAATGCATACAAAATATATGTTCAAAAATGTTCATATATACAAAGATGTTCTTAGAAGAATTATGTGTTGTAGCCCCCAACTAGAAATAACTTAAGTGTCCATGAAGTGTAGAATGGATAAAGAAATTGTCCTGCAAAAGAATTCTATACAGCAATGGAAAAGATCAAATTATTATTATTTGAAACAACCTTATAGACTTAATGTTGAATAAACTAAGAATGAATGAATACTATGTGATTCCATTTACATCAAGTTAAAAAACAAGCAAAACTAACCTGTGGTGCTAGAAATCAGAATAGTGGTTACCCTTGGATGCGTAAAGATTGAGAAGGGGCACAAAGGAGACTTCTAGGATGCCATTAATGCCCTTCTTCTTTTTTAAAATTTACACAAGTGAGTTCATTTTTAAAAAATTCATTGAGCTGTACACTTATGATTTGTGCACTTTCTCCTATGTATATTACAGTTTAATAAAAATAAGTTTAAATTAAACAAAACTGTGCCAGGCCCCCTTCTAGGGGCTTTCTTCCTATAAAGTGGCCTGGGTTACACTGTGTACATTGGTACAGTACATTTTCCACCTCTTATTGTTTTCACTGACCTGTGATTTACCCACTGGCCTCATTTATCCTCCTTCTAACCTCCCCAGTGGTGTGGGGGCCCGGCCTGTTGTCAATGGTGTGAACAGAAAGAGAGGACATGAAGTGTCAGGATTAAAGATGTAGAGAACCTCTGGAAACATTAGTTATTCAGATGACAAAAGCTACAGAGAGATGCTAGGATATTTCCCCATTCATTGCAAGAAGTATCAGTACCCCAAAGATTCATTACTCATGGAATTTTTCCATAGTTATATAAAAAAATAGAAATGTGTCTAACTTTTAAATTAGTTTCATAGAACTTTTTTTGTTCTTTTGCTATGAGGAGTGATCTAAACTTAATATAAAGAGTTGTTATAGAAACTTACCACATCAAATGTTGTCCTATAAAGTACTAATCAAAGTAACTATTTAACCCCATGACATTCAAGTTGCCACATCTCTTTCTAGCTTTCTATTTACTTCATGACACTCTCTGTACACACAACCAATGTGACAGTTTGGATGAATTGGTGTATTGATATATTAAAATAGAAATCAATAACTGGAGAAATTCTGTTCCAAAAAAAAAATTGACTTTGTTTCTTGACCAAAATGCCTTTGTCACTCTTTTACAACAAAACCGACCAGTTAATTGTGTTAAATTGGTTTGTAGACATGGCTTAAATGTTGCTCTCACATGCTTTCAGTTGCTGGTCAACCAAGGGGAAAGTTCGATTTCTGGAGAGAAATGTCTTTATTGATTACTATGCCAACAGCAATTACACTGAAACAGAGGCCAGTGAGTGAGATGGTAAGTTCTTATATAACCTGATGACAGACATCTGAAGGACACCCCAACACGGGCCATTCATGTGCCCGCATGCTAGACACTCTGTAAAGGTGGCACATTTCTATCATAGTAACTGCTCCTTTCTCCATTCCACAGGTATTGTCCCTGCCCCAGCTGACACATGTGCTAGGGAAATACACAGTGAAACAGTAAAGAGTTCAGGATCTCAGAATCTTCTTTCCTTACTGGTTGTAATCATGGTTTTGGAGAACTTGATGAGATGTCCTTCATGTTTTATATAGCCCAGTATACACTGTTATGCCAAGAGCAACAATCAGTAATCAGGGGAGGTTTTGTTTTTTTTTTTTTCTTAAATGATATTCTACCTTTATACATGTTGTTATTGTTAAATTTCAAAATTGGTTTCAAACCAGAATTTTAACCAGAGTGAGATATTGAGAACTGAAAATTTTTCTGCACAAAGCATAGAGGTTTGATTCTTTAAAAGTACATGAATATCGTGCAGTAGTTTGTTGATTATTAAAACAGTCACTGGATGTCACAACGTGCTCATTCTTCCACTAGAGGGCACCTTAATAAATGTACTCAATTCAAGAAAGCCAAGCTTTCCACAATAAAAAAAGACAAATCAAACTTTTGGAAAATGTGAATTTGTTTGGTAAATGTCATAAAGACACAAAAATACCTAACTTGAGCTGTAAGTGGATGGGGAGAATTATGATCACACAAGAAAATCCAAAGTAAATTTTGTGTTGATTCATTCATTCATTCATTCATCCGTTCATCCATCTGTCCACTCATTCATGTACACACACCCGCATCTAATTCCCCCAGAGGATTTCAGAATGAGATAGTAACACAAGAAATCGTGAATACCATCTTCCTTTTACAGATGAACACATGGAGGCTCAAAGGGAAGAATAGATTTGTCCAACTCCATTTCATTAATTGATAACTAGACCCCAGATTCTCTAATTCACAATTCCATGCTCTATTTACTACATTCAATTTTAAGATATTGTGGAAGTTTAAAAAGAAATAAACTTCTGTTTCAGAGATTTCAGAAGTACCACCTGCATTGTTGGTACAAAATAGTATGTGCTCCATGTTCCATTCGTATTCTGTATTTTTCTTTTTCCAAGGTTTGTCGTTTGGACACCTTGGACCTATCTTTCTCTCTGATAACTAATGGAATTATAGTTTTTGGCCTTGAAAATCCATGGACCTTTATAAGTGTTGGTGAAAGAAACTTCTGTAAATAAGATGAAGAAAATGTTGCATATTTTCCCTGCAGCTTCAGAGAAAAAGCAAATGGCATCATGTATTATAAAAATGTTGCTGTAAATGCTATTTCTAAATGCTAAAAGCAGTTTGGTAAAACACCTGGACTTTAGATATTGATGTTATATTCTATGAAAGTAGCCCTCATCCTGTAAAAGGTCTAATTCTAATTGTTTGACTTAATGTTTTGTTTTGAAAATAAAATTTAAATTCCTTTCTGCTCTCCAGAAGCAATAGATATGCATACATTTTCATTTTTAAGCAAGAAGGGAATCACTAATGCTTCCCTGTTCTCATACTTATATGCAGTATAGTGACTTGGATGGAGTTCTTACTTAAAAAGCTTGAGAGTCTTGTCTCACATAAATGAACAGTGTCCAGAAACATTGCCCACTGTCCACAAGCTCTTTGAGTTAAGAGAGAGGAAATGATAGTGTTTTTTCTGTTCTTAAGTGACATTTTTTCTCTCCACACACATCTTTAGCCTTAAATTATTTTAAATGTTAGGTTTGCTGTGGTTATTCTTAATAAGGATGGATTGAAGTTTGGTAATTGCATCTGTCTTCATGATCAATGGGTACTGTGCTGCAATTGACCAGTTAGGGCCAGTGGACTGTGTCAGAGAGGAGCCCAAGATGAGTGGATTAGTCATGCTGTAGTTGACATTGTCCTAAATCTATTGGGCATGGCCTTTGATCCCTTGGTCTAAGACCCTTGAGGAAATTATTGCTCCTCTAGCCACAGCTGACAGTCAATACATCCTTGATGGATAGATGTATGTGCGTATGGGTGAGTGAAATGTCAGTTCTATTCTCCAGGATCATAGCTACTGGAAAAATAAAGTACACTGAATTCCAAAATGGATTGCTTATGAAAATATATTTGTGGTAACCACAGAATTCAGAAATGAAAACCTACTGGTTGCTCTCTCTGTAGTGATTGCTTCCATAGGAGATCAATGAGTGGAGGGTGGAGGTCTTAGAAGTAGTCCAGTGAGCTGGTTCTTTCTATGCTCCTCTCAGCCCTGAGCCTGCTTCTGTTACGATTCTTGTCATGCTGTGTTATAATCAACGATTTCCTTTCCTGTGTCCTCTTCAATGCTGTGCATATTTTGAAAGCAGGGACTTTATCTTGTTTTACATATGACTTCATTACTTAGCACAATGCTTGGCACAAAAGGATAACTCAATAAATGTTTGCTAAGTAAATGAATGGAAAAATAAGCCTATAAAAGAAAAGAAAAATATATGACTAGATGAAGGCTAAATGTTTGCAAAATTCACACAAAGAAAATAGGTTGTATAAGGAAGAAAACATTTGCCAATAATCTTTGGCACAGCCTATACAGACATTCAGCCTCCCTTATTGGAATAAAATCTAGTAGAAAGACTCCACTCTCCTGAGTATAACACTTAAGTGATTAAAAGCAGAACTCCTAGAAAAGCCTGCTTAAAATAAAGAAGCCCATCTGGGTTTAGAAGTATGTATTTTGCGGGGAGAAACACAACACAACATAATGCAAACCACAGCTATCATTTTTATTACACCATTTGCAGAAAGTAAAGATTTACAAAATCTTCTTGGCCAAAAGGATCTATGAAAAAACGATCGATTTTTCCAAATGGAAGAGTAAAGACCCCAGCAGGGACATGAGATTTTTATGTTTACCTAACATGAGCTTAGGTTTTAAAAGGCTGGGAAACAATAATTTGGCATAAATTATTCTTCTGTTCCTGTGGCTCCCTGCTTGTTCTGGAGAGGTGCAGAGTCAACAAAACCTGAGGGGAATTTCTATTATCCACTCTCATCTGAGAAGCCTGGAGAAGGAGTTGGGCAACTCTACCAGGTGTCGGAATTTTCCTTTAGCTTCTTGGGAGAGATTATTCTTTACTAACTGCAGCCCTAGGCACAGGCAGAGGCCAATGCTTCTCCCATAATTGAATCTTTATACAACTATTTGCCCCTTTCCTCCAGTCCTCCCAACCACAAACCCTGGGAAACTTTCTCCCTGGCACCTTTCTGCTCTCAGCTTGCCATTGAACAACTGGATTCCGAGTCATCCGATATTCTATTTTACCTACAACTCTAATTGGTATAGCCCTCTCAAATTTATACAATGCTATTATTACATACATAATATTTTAAGAAAAAAAAAGATCAGCAGTTAACTTGAGAGCTGTAAGCAAGGTGTGGAAATTGCCCCTCTGTAGGCTACCATGGATGTGGCCAGTCCTCCTGCTGCCTAGTGAGGAGGAACCTGAATCTCATCAAGTCTCTAACCTAAATACTAGTGACAGTAAATATGCAAGGTAGAGAAATATGCTAAATGACACCATGGGGATTCTATCAGTTGAATGTGAGCACTTTCATAGGACAAGTGACCTGCTTTATTTATTATTAATAATAACAAACTGGTGTGGAAGAAGGGAGGGGGGGAACTGTCACACATTAAAAGAGACATATGGACATGTCAGTCAAATGCGGTGTGTGGACCTTGCTCCAGTCCCAGTTTAAACAAACTAACTGCCAAAAGACATTTTGAGACAATCTGGGAAATTTAAGTATAACCTGAGTATAAAATGATATTAATTTTTAAATTAATATCATTAAATTGTTAAATTTAACTGTTAATTAAACTGTTAATTTTTAAATTAATGTTAAAGATAATTTTTAACTTTTATAAAATTGATTTTGTAGTCACGTTAAGCAGGTTTATTGTTTACAGATATATAGTGAAGTATAAATGGGAGAAATAGTATTATATCTAGGATTTGGTTTAAAATATTCCAGCAAAAACAAACAAAACTAAAACAGGGAGTTGGTGCTTGTGTGCACACTCGTAACATAGGATTGGCAACATTTGAAAATTGTTAAACTGGCTGACAGGCACCTGGGGGTGCTATTTTACTACTTTCTCTGCTGTTGTGAACACTTGAAAATTCCTACAAATAAAAAATAAAAAGAAAAATGTTTTTAATTTTGAAACAAGAGAGAGTGGGAGGGAGCTGACAACAGCTGAGGGTAAAACAGTAAATCAGTGAGATTTCCCACTTGATGTAGTGATGGTGGTCACTGAAAATCTTGGAGAGCGGTTCTGAGGTCAGGTGGGAGTAGAGGGGAATTTAGAATTGAAGTGGAGTTTTTTTCCTAATGGGAGAAACTTCAAATTTTAAAAATCTGATGTGGCTGGGTGTGTTGGCTCACACTTGTTATCCTAGCACTTTGGGAGGCTGAGGCAGAAGGATCACTTGCACTCAGGCGTTTGAGGTTACAGTGAGCTATGATGATGCCACTGCACTCTAGCCTACAGAGCCAGACCCTGTCTCAAACAAACAAAGAAACAAACAAACAAAGCTGATGCAATGAGAAGTTGAATATACAAAAGAAAGAAAAAGTAACCAATAGGGTAGAGTTCCCAGGAAAGCAGGGAAGACTGAGATCCAGTGCACAGAGGCAGGGATTGGCCTGGGAGATGAGAAAAGGCAGCTTCCCTCTTAGAAAGAGAAAGGATAGAGTGGATGCAGACATAGGTAGTTGATATGTTTGGATCAAAAAGAGGAGAGAGTTGCAACCTGACGATGGCTTCTGTGTTCTGTATAAAGTAGGAGCAGAGTTCTTGCAGGTGGTGTAAAAAAAAAAAAAAAAGGTAGAATTTCAGGACAGTGTTAATCACAATTTATAGTGATATCAGCCCCGTCTGTGGTGTGACTGCTCCAGCAGCACTGAGCTGCTCAGGTGCTGGCCCAGAGAAAGAGGAAATCTGGGAGCGTTTTAGGTTGAAGTTTCACCTAACAGAGTAGAAAAAAAAAAAAAAAGACAGGGAGTTTAGGATATTGATAGGAGTATTACTGAACTAAATTATCATGCCACCTAAGCTGGCTAAGAAAGGAAATGCGTTGGTACCTTGGGAGGTTTCAAGAATGTAAAAGGGTAATGGGTCAGAAGTTGTAAGGCCTGGGAATGTCCCGCAGTAAGCCTGAAGGGGAGGCAGCTGCAGTCAGAGAAGGGGACGCTACAATTAGCAAGTTTGGAGTGGGCATTTGTGGGTGATGTGATGATAAGGTATGAGTATGAGTCAACGGCAGCAGAGTGGAGGAAGCAAATGGATAATTGGATTGGAAGTCATTTTCAGCATTCCATGAAGAAGCCGAAGTCTTTGCCCACCAGTCGTGGGCCAAAATTACTATGCTATAATAATGCTGGACACTCAGAGGGAAAGAGAATCATTTTTTAGAGCTTTCCTAGGGAACAACACACCCAGAAATAATGGTGTCACCTTGAACTTTTGGAATTCCTTTGCCCAGATAGCTCATGCACTATTTTTCATCTTCACAACATTCTTACAATGCAAAAAAGGGACAGATATGAAGAACTATGGGACGGAAAGTCTATACTTTATTAAAATAGGGTTCTCAGAAGTTAATTGACTCCCATTTGTTTTTTCAAGCCTAGAAGGAGCCAACCTGGAGACCTCTGGGGCAAGGAGTCAGGCTAGGACTCACAGAGCCTAATGCCATGACCTGCTCCATAACTCTTCCTCCCACTGGTAGGCGCAGGCTCAGGACACCTGCTGTCCCAGGATGCCTTCCCTCCCCTGGAGTCATGGGCTGACTCCACCAGCAAGTTGCTAATGAAGCTGGGACTGTGACACAGTTACAGTATGGCTCAGTCCCTCTTACCCAGCCTGCTCACAGCCACCCCATTCGGGGCAGGCCTAGTCCTAAGTCTAAATATACTCAGCCACAGTCATGCCAAATGTGCCTGCATCCCCTTTTCTCCTCCACTCTGCCTTGTGTTCCAATCAATCTTCTATCCCCTACTTGCACAATGGGAGAGAGTCTCTCCACTTGATTCTCTGCTTTCTGCCACAACTCAGGTTTATTTATGTACATCCATGGATCTCTTCTGAAGGTTCAGTTGGCAGGGAGGCACCAAGGAGAATCAAGAAACCTTCTGCAGAGTATTTGTCATCATTTATTTTCAATAATATTTATAACAGTACTATAGGCTAAACACTGAGCCTAGTGATAAAAAAACAGCAAATAAAAACATAAATCTTTCCCTTTCAATGGACAAGGACAACTGAATTAGAAGAAATGAGGCAAAAGAAAGAAAAAATACAATTGACACATTTAAATAATATAATATTGTTATTGCAAACACAAAAGGGTTATTCAAGTGCTTTACAAATGAAATGCTGCCTTTAGGCTAAATACGCATTCTCAGCAGAGCCTTCAAGACCCAGGAAGAGGAGTAATTCCCCTGTGGCCAGGATTTTAAGAGGAAGGGCCACACTGTGGGGGCCCTTTGCTAACTGATGTACACAAAGTAGATAAGCTCCCAAATTGCTCTTACCACACACACCCCTGAAGACCAAAGAACACCTTGGAAATACTAATACTAGTGTACTCTCATTAGTTTTCGTTACTAATAGAAAGATGCATTAAACCACAAGGTTATAATCTACTATGTATCATGTGCGATAGTCATAATTTATCTCAGCAAGATTTTAACAACATACTAAATTTTCTTTACATCATTTTAGAGCAATGATTATTCCACCTGGAAATACTCTAAATGTACTTCAAAAACTCAGCCAGCCAGAGGCTCACTTTTGCATAGTGAGTTTACACCACCATACTTCTGCATCACCTCCTTTTATTCAGGAAATTCCTGTGTAGCTCTATTTTGTCACTGATATCCAGATTCCTATAGATCATGGGATTATTTTCAGTCCCAGGGCTCAGTCTGTTGTTAGGGCACACACGCACATTTATCAATGAGATGAACATCCTATACAGAAAAAACCTCCCCCAAAACCTGTACTTTTCTGTCTCATTTAAGGGCCAAGTTTGGTCTGAATACTGGGTGGGAGGCAACTCTATTCCTCACTGCTCCCACTAAATAAACCCATCAGGACTCTGTATGGGATTAGCATGGTTTCAGGATTTGGACAGTATTAGGTCCTATAATGTCCTGGCTACAGAAGGTAGATCTGAAAATTTTAAAGGGACAAAAAAAAAAAAAAAAGAATTTTAATGTGATTCCAGGGAGGAAAAAGACATTGGTAGATCTTCCAATTTAATGAGTAGTTATTATTTTCTAAACACTTTGCAAATATAATAGTGATTCTCAAATAATTTCACTTTCTTTAATTGAAAAATTTCAAGATGTGTAAATTTTTATATTAGTTGCAAATTTCCAATTATATATGGATTTAAACATCATTTATAAAATTTAAACTATGCTTGGAAATGAAAAGGAAAAAATAATACTTATACCCTTATTTTCCAGATATATCTATCACCATTTCTGCTCCCAAGTTGTTCTGAGAATGTCCAAACAAATGTTTTTTCCAAATGAATTCAATACTTGTAATGTTTCCAATGTTAACGTCTGTATCAATTAATTTTGTGTAAGTCATGCCTGGTTCAAGTTTTCCACTGTAAACAAAAATAAGACTAATAAGCTTGCACAGGGTATTTGCAATGCTGAATGAAAGAAAACACACCTGTGTGAGTACCGTGGAAGAGAAATTTATATTTGCTGGCATTTGCTTGTAGATTTATTCTTTCCATTCACATTGATCAGTATCCCAGAAGAGCATGGTTCTGAAGTTTGAAAGAAGGGTGAGGTAAATGGAAAGTGTGGCTAGCTGATTTTTAGGGGATGCTTAGAGAGGCATTACCATGATGAGTTCTCCCTAGTGAAAGATCTTTGTAGCTTCAGAAACAAGATTATTATACTGACACTGGAAAATCAAGAAACTGTCAATTTAGGACTAAATTTACACAAGCCTGATCTATGAGCCAGAATCCTGTTTATCAATTCACAATGGGGAAATGCTTCCTTTTTGTTAACCAGAATGCTCCCCTACCCTTTCCCTGGTCCCTTCTTTATCTATATAAAAGGAATTGGGTAACCAAACTAGTGATTGAAAGATGTTTTGGTGATCATGGCGACAGAACAGAGATAGGGGGATTATATTGAGGCATAAGGCATATTCCATCCATGCCAAAATGAAACTTTATAAAATGTTTCTTCCCCACAATGCAAAAACTCTTTTCTGTGGTCCAGATTGCTGCTGGCACCCAAACCAACATCTCTTACCCCCATAAGGGTTACCTGACTCCCATTTTCTATGTCCATTGATACCCATTCACCTTCTGATGATACAGTCCTTTTTTTGGTTGTGTCAGTAGCATAAATTAAGCTATAGTTAGTAACTAATTAAGCTGTAGTCCAATCTAAACTTGTCCCACTGTTGTTGCCTACTATGTCATCTTGCCTTATTTTCTTCCTAAATTATTACTATTCTTGTATTAATAAACTGTTTGTCTCCTCTAACTGCAATATAAGCTCTGTGAGAGAAAGACCTGTATCTCTATCCCCATCAAGTAGAATAGATCTTGGTATGGCGTAGGCACTTACATGTTTGTTGAATGAATAAATGAATGTTGCTGTTCCTAGGGTCTGTCTTACTCTATTACCAGTAGAATTAATTCACTTAATTACCAGAGGGCAACTTTTCTCCCAAGTTCTTAGAGGTAATCTTCCTGTCATTCCATGAACTGCCTTCACTCAGCACCCATACAATGCAGCGCTTCCCGAATGTGTCCTCAGAAGCCCAATTAATTAAGCTATAACCTATGGTGAAGGTGGACAAAAATAGGAATAGACTAACATACAGATTCATCTAGCTGACTTCATTTCAAGATGAGAAATTTGCTGTGAACCTTAAATGCTTAATTGTCCTAAAAAGAGAATTGAGCAACTATGCGACAACATTACACACGGTTTCTTTAGATGTTACCAAAAGAAGAACAGAGATGTGGAAACACTCCCACAAATCTTAAAAGGGGCACAAACTGCATATTCATCACCACCTGCCCAGGCCAGGTGCCTTTGTGCAGGGCACAAACCACACAGCCTTACCCAGTGTCCTGTGAGCCTCAGAGCCACAGGGACACTGTTGTGTTGAACTGTTCTCAGATGGATGCTTAACGGAGCCATGAAGAACAGGTAGAAATGAAATATGCTAAGACAGGGAAAAGTGTTTGGAACAAAGGAACAGCCTCAGAGAAGTCTGGAAGAGAGGAAAGGGTGGGATCTGTTGAATGCTGGGGAGTGCAAACAGTGTAACCTTGTTGAACTGGAGGTGAACAAAGCCAAGTGATGGGAGACGTGGCTAGAAAGGTGGGCAGGTGCCTGGGCACCCCAGGATCCAGATGATCACAGGCAGCTGCACTCAGGCAAGATGATATGCAGAAACTGCCCATGATTCAACTGATGCATCTTAACTGACAAAATAACCACAAATCTTTGCTTTTCGTGCTTGTGCCCAGTATTTGAAGATAATGGAAATCATAGAGATAAAACACCTAATCCATTCATCTGTTTGCAAGAAGGTAGCAACTAATTAGTATGTATAATGTTAATTCTGAAATAAATTACAGAATTAAACAATGGAAGTGAAATATGTCATACAGAAATACTAAGGCTGATCAAATATAAGATTAAGGAAAACTCAAGATAAAAGGAGACTCTAGCAAAAGATACACAGTGAACATCTGTACTAGTTATTCTGACCTTTGACTGTTCTAACTCATGTCCTGTATCTGAGGATATTACTTAGATAGAAATTATTTCCCAATTGTCCTGCCTACGTAGAGAAATATGGTCCCTTGAGTGATTTCACTTCCACTGAGTTTTACAGACAATTTGTGTCTCCAACCTGGAAATGAAGGAAACAAGAAAAGAAAGGAAGAGAAAGGGTTAAAAATACGTGAGAAGCATGACACCCTGGGCCCTTTGGTGTAAATACAACTTTCAGGGTTGTATTTGGACAGTGCTGCACATATTTATGAAAAAATACAACTTTAGTTTCTGTGAATTTGGTAGAAAACTGCATTTAAAAATACATATTAAGTTTCAAATTTTAATTTTCAGAGTCAAATAGTTTAATGATATTTTTAAAAGAAAATTCTTTAATTGTCCTGGCATTTTTTATGACTTTTAAAAATGGAAGTTGTATGTCTTCTCTTGTCTATTTCCTTTGCATGTATACTTTCCACAGCCAAATTTTTATTTGCTATAGTTTGACAACTAGTTTAGAAAAAAATCTAGAAGACTTATTGGGCAAGAAGGTGTGTGTTTTTATAATCACTTACAGGCAAAGTAAATCATCCTTCCTCTCCTACAGGGATATGTGCTAAGAATGTCCAGTCCTTATAGATATAGGCCAATATGTTATCTGCCAACGGGATAATTCCCTTGCAAATCATCAACTATAACTTTTAAAAAATCAGGAACTAAAGAGATCTTTTATCCTGAATTCCAAAATTATTATATACTTAATAATAAATTGAAAAAATGCAATTCTTCATAAAATTATTTAAAAAGAATTTGAAAGGAGGAAAAAATCCTACCAGAGAGTATTTTGAATTCACAAGTTAATCATTGCCAAAGAGTTCTCTTTCCCTCCACAGCCCAGTTCACTGGAATGTGGCTCCCACTGTCACGTCTCCATTGAAACCACCCACACGACCTGTACCAGTGGTTGAACTGTTTCTCCATCTCATGGGCCTCTTTGGCCCCTGTCTCATTTGACCTCTTAGTGTTTCTGGTGCAGTGAATGCCTCCTCTCTTCCTCCTCCTCTTCTAACCACAACCTGACACCGATCTTCCCTCTCTCTCTCTGCCCATTCCTCAAACTCTTTGCAGGGGCCACTTTCTTGGCTCTCTTTCCTTCTGATCTGGCACAGGGGCTCTTCTTGGGCAATTCCATCTCTGCTTTCACAGCTTTGATTACAGCTGGAGTGACTCCTAATCTCTATGTGTAGACCACATCCATCTCCAGAGACTGAGACCCATATCTCCAGCTGCCTAGTGCAGCAAGCACACTCCCAAGCCCTAAAGGCACCTCAAACCCGTTAGAAACTGAGTCCATCATCTTATTCCAAACTAGCCTCTTCCTGTGACCAAGCTCAGTAAATGGTACATGATCCACAGCCAGAATTGTCCTTGACCCCCAGTTTTTCTGCATCCTTCAAATCCATTCACCCAGTTCCATTTTGCTTCTACCTTCTAACCACCTCTGCAATCACTCTACTTCTCCTTACTTTTCTGCCTGAATTGTTACAAGAACTGTCTAACAGGCATCTGGCCTCCATCTTGCTCCCTCTAATCCATGCAGAGACTACAGTGATTTTTCTTAAAAAAACCAATTAGTAATCCTTGATACCCTTCAATGGCTCTCCATTCACCCAAAGATAAAGCCGAAACTCTCCACATGAAACTCAAGGCTCTCCCTTCATTTTCTGACCCAATTTGTCTCTCCTACCTTATCTCCTATTTCTGTCCTCCTGGTCTCTACAATCCTGGCAGGGGGCCTCCTCTTTCAGTTTCTGCTCTCTCTTCCTTCCAGGCATTTACAGATGCAGTTCCTCCTGCCTAGAACCCTCCCATTTCTGCTCCCCCTTGCTCGTTCTTCAGGACTCAGCCTAGAAATCACTTTCCCTCAAAAGCCTCCCCTGACTTTTCTGCTCTGCATGCACCTTGAACGTGTCCCGACACATAGTTTATTACTCGGGATTGAAACAGATTTTATGTGCTGTCTTCCCCACTGGCCCCCCACGCGATGAAGGACCTCACTGCATTGTTCTTTACTGCATCCCCAGTCTGGCCCAGTGCCCAGTTGTTTAGTAGACACAATAAAAACTGTTGAATTTTTAAAGATAAGTACCTTAAAGCATTATAATAAAACTTAGCTATAATACTTACGGGCAAATGGGGAAAGAGACCCAGTGTTTAAAAAATAATATGATCTATTAGTCTTCATATTTTTGAGGTGAAATCTATCAGTGAAATGACCCATTGTTGGGCATCCTTCTTTAGGACAGTGGAAGCAATCTCCCTGGCGACAGAAAATAAGAGGTAGTTACTTATGCAGTTAGAAATGTTGCCCTTCAATAAACTCATGCTATATAATTAAATGATAATAAATCTTTGGAATCTAAATAAAGTATATGCACTAAAAAATTACCAAATTGCCTAATAGGCCATGATGCCTGTTTTCAAAAATGAAACAAATGCAACTGAGGGAAAAAGAAAAACTGCCTATTAGAAAAATGGTAGACAATATGAATAGACAATCTGCAGAAGAGGAAACTCAAATACTGGATAATTTTCTAAGAAGATGCTCAGTCTTACTAGTTGTCAGAGATATGCCAATTAAAACAAGATGTGATTTCATATTCAGCAGATTTGCAAAAATTAAAACAATTGGCAATACCAAGTACATGGAGTTGGGGAATTCACATTTGTTTCTGAAGGAAATATAAATTCTGTCAAAAATAAATTGATTGGATCAAATTTTTGAATTTTAGAAAAGTTTATTGTGCATACAAACGAGCAGTTCTTGAACCAGGAGACCATGAACTGAAAGTAGTTAAGAAGCCCCCTTTGCAGCAGTTACAGCACAGTTTATAAAGCGTAGAGGAGGAAGTGCTTTGACCATTTTTGTGATTGGCTATTACGCAGTAACATTCTTTTTTAGGGCAAGTAGAGCTGTTCTGGATGATTTGTCTATAACTGATTAGTTTAATTTCACTGAATCCTGCTGGCAAGGAAGTAAAGCTTGTTTCTGTGTTTCGCTTATGAGTAGAGCTAGTGTTTCAGAGAAATCAGGATGACTTAAGTTTTTGGCTATGTGGTTATGGGTAGTGTGCCTTGGTTTCTGTCTAAACTATGGCTCTCCTTTTTTATTTTTCTTTAACAATTGATCTTTTAGACAGCAATTTGGCAATGTGTAATAAAGACGGAAATGCACATAGCTTTGATAATTTTATTTCTGTTATCTGTCATAAAGAAACTTCCATTCAAGTACATAACAAGACATGCAAAGAGATGCGTATGGAACAATTGTATTTAATAACAGAAACTGGAACCAACAAAAACCCACATTAGTAGGGGAATGAATAAATTGTGGCTGATTCCTACCAAATAAATACACTAGGTCTATATACATCAATGTAGATCTCAAATTTTAATATTTAATGAAGACAGCAAATCCAGAAAGACACTTACAATGTAACACCACTTATTTGATATACATCAAATGCATTTTAAATAAGGCACTTCAATTATTTAATTTTATTTATATGTTTTAAAATCTAAAGCAAAACTAACAAAATGTTAACTTTTTTTTTTAAATGTTTTTTCTGACATCATCATTCCTTTTTTTTCTTTTTTTTTTATTTCAGCTTATTATGGGGGTACAAAAGTTCAGGTTTACAAAATGTTAACTTTTTAAAAATTTGGGTAGCAATGCTTGAGTATTTGCTATTTTAGGCTTTGAATTTTTAATTTAATAAACCATGGACATTTAGGCTAAGACTATCGTAACACACCCCATTTAAAATTTCATTTTTTGGCCGGGCGCGGTGGCTCATGCCTGTAATCCTAGCACTCTGGGAGGCCGAGGCGGGTGGATCGCTCGAGGTCAGGAGTTCGAGACCAGCCTGAGCAAGAGCGAGACCCCGTCTCTACTAAAAATAGAAAGAAATTATATGGACAACTAAAATATATATATACAAAAAATTAGCCGGGCATGGTGGCGCATGCCTGTAGTCCCAGCTACTCGGGAGGCTGAGGCAGTAGGATCGCTTAAGCCCAGGAGTTTGAGGTTGCTGTGAGCTAGACTGACGCCACGGCACTCACTCTAGCCCGGGCAACAAAAGCGAGACTCTGTCTCAAAAAAAAAAAAATAAAAATAAAATAAAATTTCATTTTTAATGAAGGGTAATTCTGAAAAAATAGTAAGAGCTGATATTCATTGAGTGTTTACTATGTACCAGGCACTGTTCTAAGTATTTCATGTACATTTAACTCCGTATTTACAAACTCCCTCATTATGCTTTTATTCTCCCTGTCTTACAGATGAGGGAACTGCAGTACACAGAAGTCAATTTGTCCAATGTTGCTCATCTAGTAAGTGATATAGCAAGAATGTGAACATGAGTGGCTTGGCACTAGAACCCCTCCTAATTTAATTAAAAACATTTTTTTTTTAACAGACAAGGTCTCATTATATTGCCCCGGCTGGAGTGCGGTGGCTGTTCACAGGCATGATCACTGCAGGGTATAGCCTTGAACTCCTGGGCTCAAGAGATCCACCTGTCTCAGCCTCCTGAGTAGCTGAGACTATAGGCACACACCACTGTGCCCAATTCTAATTTAATTTAATTGTATGACTGGATAAAATACAATAAAACATGTCAAGGAAATTGACTCACTAGTCTGTAACCAAAATTAGCATCCAAGTGGCATGAGCCAGCTCCTAAAGGCTCTCCAGTCCTGCAGATCAACCCCCTTATTTCTGAATATACAATGACTCGAGGGTCTGCTCCCCTAAAAGCAAATGCCAGGATCCCTTAGCGACTCAGAGCAGCATCCGTGGCAGGAAGAAGGGAGGTGCAGAAGGAGGTTATATGGGAAACTCCAATGTTTGGCTGTCAAGCTTTCTGAGAACAGTATGAAACCCAGAGGATAGCCCGAGCGCACCCACACGCTGTGTAGTGGGAGGGAAATGCTTATTCCAGTCCCAATGCCACACATATTCCCAAAGTGCTATTACGTACAGTATACTTCAAACTGGAAAGCCCAGCTGATAAAACAGGGGATTAGATCTCTAAAGCACAAGAATAAAAATCTTTTCTACTTCCCACTACAAAATAGATTTTCTTTCTCCTTTTCATAGTGATAACCAAATGAAAAATACATTTAGCTCAGATCTGTCACAGCATGCTTTATGACGCGAGCAAAATCAGATTTGATATTTTGTCATGTATTGATCTGTGTGGAACTCCTGTGTGCTGGCTATGCCTTAGTTCTACTCTGTATAAATAATTAAATTTTAATAAAATAATTTTCATGTTCCTAGTAAATAGTAATATGTTTGCTTGTAGCTATTGATTAGTTCAGCCTTCTCAGGGCATCTTTGAAGATGACATTTAAGTATATACACACACAAAAATTATTGCCCTGGACTTATGCCTGTTACACAGTAGCATCTAATTAACGCATAACAAATGGCCAAAGAAGCAAAATTGGTTATAATCTTCAAAAGACCTGAAACAACCAGAATACAAATCGTTAGTTTAGTTACTTTAACCCTCCAGCAATCCTAGCTACTATGCAGTACTCGGCAGAGAAACAAGCCATTATTTCCCAAAATGGCAGATGCATTTTTTGCTATCTGTTCAAAGTCCTAATGTTTAGTTAGTTGATCATGTTTCAAAAAATTACTTTCTCATTAAATTCTAAGTAAAATGCTTACTTACTGCTTTAGAAGATTTGTAGGATCTACAAGGCTAAGCGATGAATGTATCAGGATTGAGAATGCTTTTGGCATAAAAGCAATGACTTTGGGCATGGCTACATTCATAGAAGGAAGCCACTTCTGTGAAAACAATTGCCAATTAACTGATAGCACTTAATTGATAACCGGTAACATTTTTTAGAAAGAGTAACTTTAAATGACAGTTTCTTTCATTTTCTTTGGATTTTTTTGTCTGACTCAAAAGGGACATTCCAGCAGGGTAAGTAAACAAAAGTAAATGTAGTTGACCTTTGACACCAATATCCCCAAACACTTCCTGGGATCTCTGACATAGTATCCCTGTGCACACAGCATCTCCGCCTTAGACCAAGTCTCTGTTTCTCTCTTTCTGCAGGAGGGACTGAATTTCCTAACATTCAACCACAAAACAGCAAGCAATGTTACACAGAACTGACTTAGAAGGGTGACAGGTAGGTGGAGGGTATTATATAAAATGTTAAAGACAAATTAGTTTTTTCATTGTCAAGCATGACATTACTGCCCTCAATAGTTAGGATCATTGCAATAATAAATCTAAATACATGTGCACAGTCTGAAGTTTTCATAGCATTCTAGTCATTAATGCTTTCTTTATCTTACATAACAACATTTTTAGTGAATGGCATGGACTATATTCTTCCAACTACCTACCCAGCTTAGTTGATTTTTGAGAAACTAGATTTTGGTTTTAGTATATGCGGCAGATCATTATTCTATAACAATGGCCTAAAACAAATCACTCCTTCCTAGGCCCTCAACCCCTTGCAATAACACATTATCATTCCTCCTCCCAAGAAATGGAGCCTATTTTTTCATCCTCCTGGATTATGGGCTGATCTTGTAATTTGCTTTGACTAATAGAATGTGGAAGAACTGACATTATGCAAGTTCTAAGGTCTCAGTCTTAAGAGGCCTTCCAGCACCCATTCTTACTCTCTTGGAACCCAGCCGCCATTTTAAGAAATCCAGGCTCACTGGTTGGGGAGAGAAGCCCTGGAGGATAATAGACCACTTAACAGAGGAAAACCAGTCCCAAGGCCCCAGACATGGAAGGTCATCTTGGACTTTCCCACCCAACTTAGCTTAGCCCAGCCCCTAGCTGGATATAGCCCCCTGAATTACCCAGCTGATGCCACACAAAGCAGTCTCGCCAGAACTCTGAATCCTGACCCCTCTAAACCCTGGGCAAAAAAATAATTGCTCTTATAAGAAACTATGGTTTGTGATGCAATAGATAACTGAGACAGCATAATTTCAGAAGTGTAATATAGTCAGCAGAGATCAATAATTGGCATCATCCTTTTTTTTAAACAACGACTTCTCTTACATTAGGTTTCTGTAAATCTACCTATTTATATTCACAATTAATTGTGATTTAGACAAGACAGTTTGTTAGAATATAGTGAACTATTAATTTTAAAAGTAATGGTTCCGTAGTAATAAATATAATGTAAAATAGGATATCTTGAAGTCTTAAAACTCATCTGAAGACTTAATGTGAATGATAAATGTACTTTTAATCTAATAAAGTTGTAGGAAATCTTATAATGTTTCAAAATGATAGCTTATGATAAATGTATGTTTTACTCAAATTAATCCTTTATAGAATTTCATATGATCTATGTATAACACTTAATATAGTTATATAAAGAAGTCTTTTGAGAAGTTTTTTGATCTATATTTTATCCTCATTGAAAGGATTTAAGGCCACAATATGAAAAATAATGAGAGAAATAAGTTTTATAATAGGCCTTTTTTGTATGAATTTAGCTTATCTCTACTAGGTGAAATTGATTTTAATTCTTATTTGAGTACCTGTAGATTCACCAGTTGCATTTTTTTAACCATTCCTCTACAAGTGGGAGATCACATAGTTTCCATTACTTTGCCACCACAAACAATGCTGCAGTGACACCCTTGAATGTGTATCTACACACTCACGCTTTGAAAACAGTTCATGTTTTATTTTAGATGAATCACATTTAGTAGTATCTTACATTTGCTTCTGCTACTTTATTTGGTGTTCAGATACTTGATATTGTGTGTAAACAAACATAAAGCCCAACTCCAGGGCATGCGTACTGGTCATTCTTCCAAGGCCTGGTATCCTGGACCCAGCTTCCCCAGCCCGATGTGCTCCCACGCTGTGGCCAATCAAGTGTACTCTAGAAGGGGAATATTCACATGTTTTCTGAAAGGATTGTTTTAAAGGAAAACAGAACAGGTAGGATGGCTTAAATATGCTTTAGAAAACAAAAATCCAGAAGCAACATGGTTCTCTCTCTTGCACGTAAGATGGAGACTGGTAAACTGACAAAGTGACACCTCTATGCATTTACATCTTTATCTGATCAAAGGAGAGAATGGTCTGGAAGAATGCCCTCTATTGGAGCTCTTCTTGTGCTAAGGAGCTGGCCTCCTGGTCTTTAGGAATGAGAGAACAGCCCCAAGCAGCTGTATTTGTGGCTTCTAGATCCATGCTTATCCCTCGTGAGGCCAAACCCTTTCAGCACACCACTAACATGGGTCAAAGGCAGCTAGCTCATGCCTACACTGTTATCCACCTTGCTTGTGTCTGTCTCCTCCAGGCTAAGGCAACACTAGGAGGAGCTTTTAAGAATATTCACAAACTCAAACAACGCAATAGCAAGAAAACAAATAACATCATTAAAGAATGAGCAAAGGACTTGAACAGATATTTCTCAAAAGAAGCCATACAAATTATCAATAGGTCTATGAGAAAACAATGACTATCACTAATTGTCAGGGAAATGCAAATTAAAACACAATGAAATATCGCCTTCTACCTGTTACGTTAGTTAGCTTGATATAATCATTCCACAATGTATACATATATCAGAATATATCATCAAAAGAAAAAAGATGATATATGTTGGCAAGGATGTGGAAGAAAGAGAACTCTTGTATACTGTTGGAAGGAATGTAAATTAGTACAGCCATTATGGAGGACAGTATGGAGATATTCCTCAAAAAATTAAAAATAGCTGGGCACAATGGCTCATGCCTGTAATCCCAGCACTTTGGAAGGCTGAGGTGGGAGGATTGCTGGAGACCAGGATTTCAAGACCAACCTGGGAAACACAGTAAGACCCAGTCTCTAAAAAAAAGAAAATTTATCTGGGTGTGGTGATATGCTCCTGTAGTCCCAGCTACTTGGGAGGCTGAGGTAGGAGGATTACTAGAGCCCAGGAGTTTGAGGCTGCAGTGAACTATGATCATGTCATTGCTCTCCAGCCTGGGTGACAGAGTGAGACCCTGTCTCTTAAAAAAATAAAATTAAAAATAGAACTACTATGTGATCCACTTTTGGGAATATATATAAAGGATATCTGCACTCTTATATTAACTGCAACATTATTCATAATAGCCAAGATACTGAATCAACCTAAGTATACATCATCAGATGATTGGATAAAGAAAATGGAGTATACATATGCAATGAAATACTATTCAGCCTTAGAAAAGAAGGAAATCCTGTCATTTGTGACAACACAGATGAACCTGGAGGACATTATGCCAAGTGAAATAATCCAGGCACAGAAAGACAAATACTGCATGATACCACTTATATGTAGAATTTTAAAAAGTCAAACTTACATAAGTAGATAATATAATGGTGGTTACCAGAGGCTGAGGGGTAGCATGGGGAGATACTGATCAAAGGGTACAAAATTTCAGGTAGACAGGGATAAGTTTTTGAGATCTATTGTATAGCATGATAACCATAGTTAATATTAATGTATTATATATTTCAAAATTGCTAAAAGAGTAGATTTTAAATGTTCTCATTACAAAATATTGATAGTATGTGAAGTGATAGATATGTTAATTAGCTTGATATAATCATTCCACAATGTGTACATATATCAAAATATCACATTGTACCGTAAATATATATAGTTGTCAATTAAAAACAAAAATTTAAATAAAAAAAAATATTCATAAATAGACTATATGCCTAGAGTTTAGCAAACAAACAAAAAACCAATGTAATAAGGAAAAAAGGAGCAAGAATTTTTTAATAGCTAATAACACACTAAATATATATATTTTAATAGTGGTAAGAATAGTTTACATGAGATCTATACTCAACAAAATTTTAATTGTACACTACAGTATTGTTAATTATAGGCAGATGTTGTACAGAAAATCTCTAGAACTTACTCATATTTCATAATTTAAACTTTATACACATTGAATAGCAACTTTCCATATCTCTCCTCTTCCAGCCCCTGGAAACCACCATCATATTCTCTATAAGTTTGACTATTTTACGTACCTTATGTGAGTAGAATCATGCAGTATTTGTCCTTCTGTGACTAGCTTATTTCACTTAGCATAATGTCCTACAGGTTCATCCACATTGTTGCATATGATAGTATTTCCTTTTTAAAGGCTGAATGATATTCCATTGTGTGTATGTACCACATTTTCTTCATCATCCATTCATCTGTCGATGGACATTTAGGTTGTTTCCATGTCTTGGCCATTGTGGATGAACAGGGGAATGGAGATATCACTTTGAGATCCTGATTTCAATTCCTTCTGCTACTGATTTCTAGTTTTATTAAATTGTGGTCAGGAAATACACTTGATATGATTTCAATCTTCTTAAGTTTGCTAAGACTTGTGACCTAATGTATGATCTATCCTGGAGAATATCCTGTGTGCAATTGAGAAGAATGTATATTTTGTGGTTGTTGGGTGGAATATCCTGTAAATGTCTGTTAGGTCCATTTGACCTCCTCTAGTGATGTTTAATTCTGCTATTTCCTTATTGATTTTCTGTCCAGTGATCTATCTATTATTGAAAGAAGATTATTGAAAGCTCCTACTATGATTGCATTGCTGTCTATTTTTCCCTTCAGTTCTGTCAATGTTTGCTTTTTATATTTAGATGCTCTGATGTTGAGTGCATATAAATTGTTGAATCTTCCTGAGGAATTGACCCTCTTATCATTATATAATGACCTTCTTTGTCTCCTGTGATACTTTTTGACTTAAAGTCTATTTTGTCTGATGTAAGAATAGCCATTTGCTCTCTTATGGTTACCATTTGCATGGATTATATTCTTTCATTTTGCACTTTAAGCTTATGTGTGTCCCTAAATTTAAAGTGAATCTTTCATAAACAGCATATTGTTGGATCACTTTTTAATCCATTCAACCACTCTATATCTTTTGTTTAGAGAGTTTAATCCATTTACATTTAAAGAAATTACTGATGGGGAAGGACATACTATCATTATTTTATTTTATTTTATTTTTTTCTATTCTCATTTTAAAAATTTGTTTTCTATTGTTCTTTTGCCCCTCTTTTCCTCTCTTGCTGTCTTCCTTTGTGTTTTGTTCATTTTTTTGTATTGATATGCTTTGATTTATTTCTTTTTTCCCCTTTGTGTATCTTCTATAGGTACTTTCTTTGTGGCAACCATGGAGTTTACATAAAACATCTTATAGTTATAATAGCATATTTTAAGTTCATAACAGCTTAACTTCAGTTACATACAAAAAAATCTACAGTTTTACTTCTTCATATCCAACTCTTCATGTTATTGTTGTCACAATTTATACCTTTTTATATTGTGTATAAACATTAACATATTTGTACAGTTATAGTTATTTTTAATACTTTTATCTTTTAACTTTAATGCTAGAATTAGAAGTAATTTGCCCACAACGGTTACAGTATCACTGCATTTTGTATCTGTCTGTATGTTTACCTTTGCCAGAGAATTTTATACTTTCATATGCTTTCATAATACTGTTTTGTGACCTTTCATTTTAATTTGAGGAACTCCCTTGAGCATTTCTTATAAACATGTCTAATGGAGATGAACTCCCTTAGCTATTGTTTGGGAAAATTTTCTCTCTTCTTCATTTTTGAAGGACAGTTTTGACAGGTGCAGTATTCTTGATTGGCAGTGTTTTTTTCTTTCTTCACTTTGAATATATCATCTCATTCCCCTCAGACCTGCAAGGTTTTTTTTGAGAAATCCACTGATAGTTTTATGCAGTTTCCTTTATATGTGACAAATTGCTTTTCTCCTGTTTTTAAAGTTCTTTCTTTGACTTTGGCTTTTGATAATTTGATCATAATGTGTCTCAAAGTGGATTTCTTTGGATCCATCTTATTTGTGATCTGTTAGGGTTCCTGGATCTGGATGTCCATCTCTGTCTCCAGATTTGGGAAATTTTTTTGACATAATTTCCTTGTATAAGCTTTCTTCCCCTTTCTCCTCTCTCTTCTCCTTCTTAGACTTCCATAGTGTATTTATTGGTCCACCTGGATGGTATCCCATGAGTCCCTTAGGGTTTCTAGGTTTTTTTTTTTTACTATTTTATTTTTTGCTCCTCTGACTGGATACTCTCAAATGATCTATTTTCAAGTTCACTGATCCTTCCTTCTGTTTGATCTAGTCTGCTATTGAAACCCTCTAGTGAATTTTTCAGTTCATATCTGAACTGAAAATATTCTTCTGCTCCAAGATTTATGTTTGATACTTTTTATATTTTCTATCTCTTTGTTGAAATTCTCACTTTCTTCATGCAATATTCTCCTGAGCTCATCAAGCATCTTTATCATGGTTATTTTGAATTATCTGTCAGACAAATTATATATCTCTGTTTCATTAGGGTCAGTTTCTGAAAATGAATCTGTAACCTTATTTGGGATATATATCCTGTTTCTTCGTTTTCCTTGACTCTTGACGTTAACATCTGCATATTAGAAAAAACACCATCTCCCCCAGTGTTCATGGATTGTCCTATATATGAGAATACTCTCACCAGTCAACCCAGTCAGAGATACTGGGGGGCAGGGGACCTCTCGAACCTTTGTGCTAGTGTAAATTACTGTCTTTGTTCTTAGTAGCTCCCAGGCATCTAGAGTAAGTTGGGTGATACAAGTGGTTGAAGATAGATGAGACAGAATCTAGTCCCTTAGGCAGCCCATGGAAAAGTTGGAAATTTTGATTTTCAGTCAAACTCTTTCCCTTCCAAGAGGAACCTGGAATCTAGGGTTTTCTGCCCACTCACTCTGCACTTCAGGGGAAGGGACTATGGCAATTGCTTGCATGCTTGTTCAAACTGCCATTTTTGTTCTCACTGGCCCTCAGATTTCAAAAGTATGCTGGGTCTCATCAGTGATCCGAGACATGCAAGATTGAAGTGAATTCCTCAAGCAGCCCTCAGAAAAGTTGGAATATTGAACATTCAGTTCAGCTTTTTCCATCTCCAAAGTGAAGCTGGAAGCTAGGAGTTTCCTTCAGATCATATGACTCTATGCCAGAAGCAGAAGTAATGGCAAAAAGGTGTCTCAGATTTTCCTACTGGCTTCAGTGAAGCTGGTTTTATATTTACCCAGGGTGTAGGAACCTCTCAACTAGTTTTGGGACTTCTCACAAAAAGAATTTGTCTGTGTGTTGTTGTTTGTTTTTTTTTTTTTTGAGACAGAGTCTCACTCTGTTGCCCAGGCTAGAGTGAGTGCCGTGGCATCAGCCTAGCTCACAGCAACCTCAAACTCCTGAGCTCAAGGGATCCTCCTGTCTCAGCCTCCCGAGTAGCTGGGACTACAGGCATGCACCACCATGCCCGGCTAATTTTTTCTATATATATTTTTAGCTGTCCATATAATTTCTTTCTATTTTTAGTAGAGATGGGGTCTCGCTCTTGCTCAGGCTGGTCTCGAACTCCTGAGCTCAAACGATCCGCCCACCTCGGCCTCCCAGAGTGCTAGGATTACAGGCGTGAGCCACCGCGCCCGGCCGTGTATTGTTGTTTGTGGACAAAGAAAGGGCCCAGGGCTTTCTAATTCTGCTATCTTGATGACATCACTCCTGAGCAAGCATTTTTATTAATAGTTTCATCTAAGTTTCAGGTTCTCATGATTATGGTGAAAATCAAGCAATTGATTGCACTTGCAAACATTTGTCATTTGATCAAATGTTCTATTTTTCCACCAGTTATGTTTTCTACCATATATAATATATATGTCCCTTTACAAAGAGTATTTTCTCTGTCATTTACATATGTGAATTGGTGCCAGTGAGTGGCACATGGTCATTAAGGCATCACTTCCATCACTGCTCCCACTATTTTATATCTCTATTTTCTTTCCTGTCTCCCTATACAGGCTGGTGTCTGAGATCAGCTCTCAGCCCTTCTCCCCTTCATTCTTCTCCTTCTTCCCCATAAATCTAATTAATATCCTATTCCCAAGCACCTGCTTGGCCCAGAACTAGTGCAGGTGGGGAAATGTGGTGGCCTGGTTACCTCTGATGAGATGACAGAGAGGTAGAGAAGAGATTCATCTGTTTCTTTACCTGCTCCTTCTTTAAGCCTGGCTCCTGAATTATTCTCAGCGGATTCCAGACCCTCTTCACCCTAAACCCTCTCCCCTCCTTCACTTTGAGACTCCAAGGTGGGCTGTTCAATTCAGTGAATATTTAATTCAGCAAATATTGCCCTTCATTTCTGCACACATCTCCTGCCAGCTTCCTATAAGCCACTACTGTTTATTTACTGGACTTATACAATCCCACAGCTCAGGCCCTAGGATCAATGAAGAAATTCCCAAAAGCTTACAGTTGGTTTTTCTCCAAAGAGGAAATGAATCTGATTTCATCCTTTGTATGCAAAAAAACCTCCTTGTACTCTAAGGATCTCCTTGCACCCTAGTCTTCCTGACACAGTGAGAAGAGAAGATAGAGAAGTACAGGGGCACAAGTGAATATTTGACTCCCTGATTCCTTCTTCAGGCTATTTACTAACTGTGGTCAAGGTTCAAATATCAGCTCCACTGGCTGATCACCCACTTTGCTTCTGCTCCTGCCACTCTCCATCCTGTTGCATTTTCTTCATGGCACTTGCCCCTAGCTGACATTTTTTTGTTCATTTATTTATTGCTTGCTTCCATTACCTACTAGAGTCAGAGAAGAAACACTGTCTTGCTCACAAGTCATACCTTCAATGGCTAGAATAGTGTCCATCCCATAGCAAGTGTAGAATAAAATATTTTCCAATAAATATTTTATTCTATACTTGAATGAACCCTCCTTAAAAATCTGAAAGGGTCATACATCTTTAGATTTTATTTCAC
This sequence comes from Eulemur rufifrons, assembly GCF_041146395.1. Taxonomy (NCBI): domain Eukaryota; kingdom Metazoa; phylum Chordata; class Mammalia; order Primates; family Lemuridae; genus Eulemur; species Eulemur rufifrons. The sequence goes on along the minus strand of NC_091010.1, from coordinate 59,339,718 downwards.
TGCATTTTAGGGTGGGAAATTACTTTCTACAATGGCAAAGCATTTGGAGATTCATAAATGTCTCAAAGTATAGCCCTCATAAATAGCAAGGTCTGTTTTATTCTTTTAGAAAATATGTATGTTAAATAGTATCTGGACTGGCTTATAGACCTAACTAATTCATTGCCCTAGAACCCTCTTTTTGTGGAAAAATGCATTTATGCTCTAAACAAATAGCATTCATAAGATGGAAACAGTTTATAATCATTAAGGATAGATTTACAATGTGATGAGGACTAACGAACATAGTCCGACACGCTGACCAAGGCAGTGACCTTGAGAGGACTTTTTGGTGATGAGCCTGTGTAGACACATTGCCACCAAGCGTTGCTTCATATAACTACAGGCTCTTCTTTCCTAAGAAGAAACTCTCCTTTTCTGGCTACTGTGTACAAATGCTTATTATTTCACATGTTCCATACTTGCTTAAGCGAATAAAAAGGACACAAAATTGTCTGGAATTCTGGGTGTTACAATCCAAAACCAATTAAATAAAATTTAAAAAAATCAACTCTTCTTACCATGAGAACATCAGTAAAACAAGCCACCTCAGCATCAACAATGCGTAGATTGTTTATAGCATGGATTTATTCCAGTGAACCATTAATCCAGTCTAAATTAATGCAGTTTATATCTTCCACTTATAGCAGTGCCTGGTACAAAGATTTATTATGAATACTAAAGAAATAAATGTTAAAGAAAACCAAAGTGTCTCAAGACTTGATTCCATAATAAGAAATAATATTAGTAGGTATTAATTGAGAATCTACTATATGTTAGGCTGTGTCCTAACCCTTATATATATTAATTTATTTAATCCTTACTCAATTAGATAGATAAGTTATTTTTACCATATGGTCTTATAAATAATTAATTGCTTATGATATTAGCTCACAGGACGAAATACAAAATCCGCAGGAAGGAATTATACAATTTATCCAGAAACTACTTCTCTAACTTTACTTTTAAGGTCCTCCTCTCTGTCCCCAACCTAACCCAGACTGTTGTCATTCATCAGACAGACATTCATAAGCCCTGTAGTTCCTCACCTTTGTGTTCATACCATTTCCTTTGCCATGTCCCTGCTTGTCTCTGCTTGTGAGAATCCTGCCCGTCTTTCAGGATACACCTCAAATATGTGTCCTCCTCAAAGCCTGGTTCCAACACCAGCCCCAAGGTGAAGTCAAGTTCTTCTTCACTTTGTTCCCAGAGTCTTTTATTTGCATCTTATACCACAGATCATAATTTGTGTTGCAATAAAGGTATTTGTTTACATGCCCCATTCCCCTAACATAATAAATTTAAGACATTGTCTTGTTTATTCAATTCAATATACAATAGGCGCTGTTGCTTATTTACAATCTTACCCATGGAAATTTCAATCAGTACATTAAGTGAATGTAATATCAAATTCATCTCATACGAAGTAACATAGTCAAAGCAATCTTCACATTTAAATACTAAGATAAATAATATGGGGAAAATTGTGGATTACAATGATAAAAAGAATTATTTGCCTTTAAATCAATAGTTTATGCCAGAATAGGTTACTGTATCTGTTTTCTGTATCTATAGCTACATCTTGTGTGATAGGGTAATATATGTGTGAAGGCAGCAAGTTTGCTTACCTGATAGGTTTTGGGATTATATATACTGTAGAGCAGAAAGCAAGTGTTTATCTTCTCTGGAGACCAGGATAAATCTCCCAACTTTGTTGACAAAATCCTGGCCCATGGTAAATCATCCTTAAAACACCTTACCCTTTCATAGCAAACTTCTTTTTCTGCAGCAAAAAGATGGAGTGTCAGTAATACAGGAAGCAACCCCAGGGAGAGGCTGTGTTTTCCACTATGAGAGTTAAAGTAGTCTTTAATTTTGGACATTAATATGATACACAACTTGCAGATATTTTCTCCTATTCTGTCATTTGCCTTTTCATTTTGTTGATTATTTTCCTTGCTGTGAAAGCTTTTTAGTTTAATGTAGTCCTTTGTTGCCTGTACTTTTGGTGTCATATCCAAAAAATTGTTGCTAAGACCTGTGTCAAGGAGCTTTTTGCCTCTGTCATTTTCTAGGATTTTTATGGCTTCAGGTCTTACATTTAAGTCTTTAATTCATTTCAAGTTAATTTTTGTGTATAACATAAGGGTCCAATTCCATTCTTTTGCATGTGGATATTTAGTTTTCCTAACACCATTTATTGAAGAGACTAGCCTTTCCCCATTGTATATTCTTGGCAACCTTGTCAAAGATGAGTTGACCATATATGCATGAGTGTGTTTCTGGGCTCTCTATCTTATTCTGGTTTATGTGTCTGTTTTTATACCAGTACTATACTATCTTTATGACCATGGCTCCGTAATATAATTTTTTTTTTTTTTTTGAGGCAGAGTCCCGCTCTGTCACCCTGGCTAGAGTACCGTGGCATCAGCCTAGCTCATAGCAATCTCAAGCTCTTGGGCTCAAGTAATCCTTCTGCCTCAGCCTCCCGAGTAGCTGGGACTACAGGCATGCACCACCATGCCCGGCTAATTTTTTCTATATATTTTTAGTTGTCCAGCTAATTTCTTTCTATTTTTCAGTAGAGATGAGGTCTTGCTCTTGCTCAGGCTGGTCTCGAACTCCTGAGCTCAAATGATCTGCCAGCCTTGGCCTCTCAGAGTGCTAGGATTACAGGCATGAGCCACTGTGCCCGGCTGTAATATAGTTTTAAGTCAGGACGTATGCAGCCTCCAGCTTTGTTCTTCTTTCTCAAGATTGCTTTGTTGGTTATTTGGGGTCTTTTGTGATTCTATATGAATTTTAGCATTGTTTTTTTCTGTATCTATGAAAAAAGCACATAAGAAACTCATACAACTTAATAGCAAAAAAGCAAATAACCAAATTACAAAACAGGCAAAGAACCTGAATTAGATATTTTTCAGGCCAACAGGTATATGAAAATGTGCTCAACATCACTAATCATCATGGAAATGCAAATCAAAACCACAATGAGTTTCCTGAGTCTTGACAGAGTATAAGAAAAAGAAAAAAGAAACCAAAAAACCCACAATTGTTAGGATGGCATTGGCTGTATCCCAGCCCCAGCAGAACCCAGCCAGAAAGTTGGCTTGAAGCTGAGAGACAACAGCTCTGTAACCCAGCATGGCCCGCTCTCCACTTTGTCTCATCTTTTCCTCCAATATAGTCAATGCCTCTGTTTTTAGCTCATTTATTGGCTTCAATTGTAAATTTAAATATATTCTATTTTTGATCTATACCTCATATTCCTTATAACTTGACTCCCCACCTTTGCAAGAGGAAGTTTTTAGTGAACCCACCTCTCCTTCTCTTTCTACTTTCCATTTTCCTGCACTTTCATGCTGTCAAGATGGATAATATTCAGACTTTGTTCTATAATCATAATTAAGCCTTCCATGCTTTGTCTGTAGGCTGGCTCTAAAAAGTTGAAAATCAATAAACAGAACTTACATTATTATGAATAGATAAATATTTTTCCCTTCAGCCAACTAGCATGCTGTAATTATATTAAATATTTCCTTCCCTGCAACTCCATTGTTCAGACACCCCCGCTTCCCTTCAAAGGAGACTATTCAAATGAATTCTCTCTTTTAATACTTGAATTACTCAAGATCAGTGTCATTTTAGTTTACTTCATATTTGGATCATGTCTTTTGTATACTGTGTTTTCCTGGATTCTCTAGTTGCATTTTTTTTCTCTTGTTGAAAGGATAAACATGTGCCTTCTTCAATATATCCCTAGTATATTGCAATTTCTTAACATTGATCCTGCCTGGAATCCATTCTGATCCTGTTCTGATTTGAACCAATGATTTCTTATTTGGATCATAGCTTCCTAATACAGCCTTCTGTTTTTCCTAGAACACCCAGGTACCTTTATTTTTTACATTCTGTGGCTTTTTTCCCCCTACAGGCTATCAACTATATTATTCAGTCTATGGAAGAGAGTTTTGATTTTGAAATGAGTATTTTTATAACTATTCCCTGTTTTCTATGTTTATAATTTACCAGGGGTATTTGCCATTGTGCTCTTTTCAATAAGAAAATACTCACAGAAAGAGCATAAAGTTTGAGGGAACTAGACATGATAAAGCAGAATGAGCAACATCATAAGGTATTAAAGCTACTTAAGAAAAAATTAAAAGATTAATAGTTCTCTAAAAATAACATTTGCTATAAAATTAAAATGGGGCCAATGACCTAAGTGGCCAATAATAAAGGATATAATTTTAAAATTATGGTATTGAGACATACTGTGCAGCCATTGAAAATGTTTATAGAGAATTTGTAATGATATTTGTAATGGGGAATAAATAAAATCCAAAGAAAGCGTACCGAAATAACAATAGTGAGATCACAGTAGTTGTTGTTTTCTTCTTTATACTTATCTATGTTCTCAGATTTTCAATAATGAATACAAACTACTTTTATAACAATAAAAAAGTCACAAAAGGAAAGAAAGAGTGCTTCTTCACCAAATGATGCCCAGTCTGGTTTCTTTGTCTTGTTAATAATAATTAAAATACCAAAAAAAGATTGACCTCTATGTGCCATGTACATGAAGAAATGAAAACTTAGGAAAACTGATGACCTAAGTGAAATGTTGCATTGCTGTTAAGTGGCCGAAAAAACAAGTGAACCATCATGCAGGTTATTCTATTACAAAGTGGAACTGGGAGAGGTATACTATATTAGCTTTTTGTAGGTTATGTTGTGGAAACAAATAGCCCCCGCATCTCATAGGTTTACAAAAATTAAAGTTTATTTCTTGCTTATGTTATATTTTGGCTACAGCGGTTTTAGTTTGGCTCTGGTTATGAATTACCAGTCTTTTTTGTTGCAGGATCCAAGCTAAAGGAGTAGGTTCTGTTCTGTACACGTTACTCTTGGGGCAGAGGAAAAGGATGCAACAGTTGAACCATGCAAAGGCTCTTAGAGGTGTCCAGACTTGGCACATTCTCTTCCATGTCGTGTGGTCAGAGGTGAGTGTGTATAATGATCTTAAAGGGAGGGAGAGTAAATAATGGGGAAAAATAATGCAATATACTATGGAAGGGTATGAAGATTTCAGTTTTTATAAGTACCACCAAAATGAAAACCTTATATACTCCACCAGAATGAAATGCTTTTGTTATTTCAATTTGCATTTCTTTAATTAGCAGAAACTTTGAATATGCCTTTGTACATTTCTGGCCATTTGTACATCTTCTGTGGATGAGATCTTTGTGTCCTGTGTGTATTTTTCTAAAGTTTGCTTCTTCTTATTTATTTGTAAAAATTCTTTGAATAGTAGAGAAATTTGCCCCTTTTCAGTCTGATATCTGGCAAATATACTCCAGTTTGTTGTTTATGTATTTGTTTTATTTATTTCACTTTTACCCTAAAGAGGTTTTGCATTTTATTCAATCAAAATTATCAATCTTTTTCTTAATGGCTTAGTGGTTTTATCTTCTTTAGAAAAGTCTTTCTCATTCCAAGATTATTAATAATTTCACTATTTTCTTTCATACTTCTTTTGTTTCATTTTTTACTTTTAAATGTTTACCCCTCTGGGATTTATTTTGGTGTAAGGCATAAGATTTGCATCTAGAATGTTAATTCTCATAGCATAAATTTATGTAAAATATAGTCATTTTAACTTTCTGCACATTTGAGTTTATTTCACTTTATTTAAATTTGCCATCATGGTTTTCTATTTTATTAGTTTTATTAAGCAACTGCCACATAGATTTACCAATTCAGTTGTTTTTTTTTTTTCTGTTTTACTAATTCATTAACTTCTATTTTTATTTTTATTAATTAAATTCTTCCTTCAACCTTACTTGTTCTTTTTCTAGTTTCTTCAGTTTTTGGGTCATCATATTTTAATACATTCTGCAATTGAAATGTTTTATTTCCTCTTTGGCCTAAGAGTTCTTTAAAGAAACATTTGATATATAGCATATAACATGAAGCTAGTTTTAATTGGTTAAGAAATCATGTAAATTGGCATATTAGTTCATATTTTCCTAATTTCCACTTTCTAAAGGAGTCATTTCTCTATCTTACTGTGAGCAGCCTTTTCCAGTGACACAGAAAAGCTGGAAAATAGATTCAATAATTCATTTGAGAAATATTTATTTGTTTGAGCGCCTATTATTTGCCAGATACTGTTAGCACTGGAATTCAGCAGTGGAAAAAATAGTTCTAGCCCTCCTGGAGTGTGTAGTCTAGCAGGGGATGTAGGGACAAACAAAAAATAGGAATAAATAAAAATGTGGTTTGTGTTAAATAGTGATGGTGCTGGGAGAAACATAAAGCACAGAAGGGATGAAGGTGTGTGTGTGCGTTTAGGTGAGGAGGGGTCTGCAATTCAAATAGGGTAACCAGGGAAGACCTTGTTGAGAATGTGGCCTTTGAATCAAGACCTGAGGGGTGAGGAACAAACCATGTGGATATCTGGGGGGAGCAATAGTCCAGGCAGAGGGAAGAAAAGCACAAGACTCCAAAAGGACATAGGGAGCCTATTATGTCTGAGGAATTATGAGGAGGCCACCCTGAATGGGGGCCAGGGAATGAGGAAAGGTGGAAGAGAAAGACCCACAATAACTTATTTCACAATCTCAAAATCTCTGGGGGAAAAAAGTTGGTTTTTGATTACTTTGTTTATTTGTTTTCTAGTTTTCAGTAATTCCTTTGGCAGCAAAAACTGGCCTGAGACTATTTATAGCCTTTGTCCCACTTAATGGGAATAGTTATAAATTTTACGACAGAAATATTCATGTGGTTGTAAGAGGAGTGCTGCCCCAGATCCTTCTGGGGGTGATATATCATATAGTGTATTTACCATAGTATTTTTCTTAAATCCAAAAAGAAATCTTAATTTTGAAATTCATCTGGCAGAAAGGAGTTTGAATAAGGGATAGTGAACAAGTAGCAGGGAACAAAGCTGGAGAGGGAACAGGGCTAAAGTGCCTGGTAGAGCATTGGAAGGACTTTGGCTTTTACTCTGAAATGAGATGAGAAGCCATGAGCAGACAAGTGACATGGACTGACTGAGGCTGGCTTCTGCGTGGAGACTAGATTGAAGCAGGGCAAGGATAGAGGCAGGGAGGCCAGCCAGGAGGCCATTCTAACAAACTATATAAGAGACCATGGTGGCTAAGGTTAGGGTGGTAGCTGTGGAGGTGGTTACAAGTGCTCAGGTTCTGGATATATTTTGAAGGAGGGTCCCGAAGGATTCCCTGATAAATTGACAGTGAGGTGTGATAGAAAGAAAAGTCAAGAATGAGGTCAAGGTTTTTGGTTAGAGCACCTGGAAGACTGGAGTTGCCATTAATTGGGATGGGGAAAACTTTGGGAGGAGCAGATTTGGGGGTAGATATTGGGAGTTAAGTTTTGGATATATAGATTCCATATGAATTAGATACCTAAGTGGAGATGTTACAGAAGCAGTTGCAGATATGATACTGGAATTCAAGGGAGAAGTTCAGCTGGAGATACTGAATTTGGAAGTTATTAGCATACGTGTTAGGTACCAGAAGATTGAGTGCAAATGGACTCTGTTATAAATCTAATAGATGAAATATAGGTAATAATACAAATGTGATGTAGACTAAATTATTTAATTTATGGCAGCTACGCAATGGATACACATGTGTGATAGAAATGTGTTTTATCTAAATTTCATATAACTGTATTTTGTTAAAAGTACATTTTATTAGGCAGCCAGCTCTCTCCTCAATTCCCTTCTTACTCCGTTTAAATCTCATGGTCAATTATAACCACTCTTTGTGTGTACATCTTGGACATCTCTGCTGTTTTTGCTTCACTTGGCTTAATAAACATTTTTAAATTAAAAAAGTACAAAGATCTACAATGATAACACAGGACCTTTTCTTAAACCACCCCGTTTTGGATGTTTTTTATGCATTTTTTAAGGAATTTACTATAGCACTTAGCATATTATAGAATTGTTATGCATTTGCCTATTAATCTCCTCCCCTACTCTGGGCCATTCTGGGACGAGGACTGGTTTTTGTTCATCTCTGGGCCCCCAACACCTGGCAATAGGTCTATCATAGCAGACACTTGGTCAGGATTTGTTGAAAGAAAAAAAAAAATAGCATTATATTTCATTGATCTTGCATCATCCAAGGAAATTCTTCCTCTAGAGAGAATATCACTCTAAGAGATGAAGACTCATACTTTAACAAATGTATCTAATGGGGATCAGATAGCAATGAATCCATAGATGCTTGCTAAAATCGTGGCAGTTCTACCTGAAAAATGTCACATAGAGGAGTTAATGATAGATTTCAAAAGTTCATAACAAAATCAATCCTCTTTTCAAAGCTTCCAGCCCAGCATTGCCAATGTCTTCTGGGCCTTTCAGGTGTTTTAACTGAATCATAAAGTCAGCATATCCAAGTCCTGAGAAACTCTTTTCTCTCCAAAGAGCTGCTCCTTATGGCTTTCCTGTTGCTGTTATTGCAACTGCCATTCATTGAGTCATGAGCAAATGTCCACATCATCTTCAACATTCTTAAGGTCCCTACCTCCCATTCAGTGAGTTGTGCTACTGCTGATTCTCCCTCAGTGGTGTCCCCCTTTGCTCATTTCCTCCTGTCAGACTCATTGTCACAATCTCTACTCAGAACTGTCCCCGGATTCTGTGTCCCCAGTTATGCATCCTAGACATTGTCTACAGATAAACCATCTGGAATCATAGCTCTAATCACACTCTCCTCAAATGTCTCTATTCAATGAAACTTGAATGATTTAACGTAAATCAAGTACTTCCTTGTCTTCTCCTCAGTCTATTTTCTGAGCTGTAAAGTCCTGAGTTTTTTGAGCATGCTGTTTCTTCTACTTTGACGGTCCTTCCCTACCCTTCTCTATATACCTGAATTCCCCTCATAATGAACTATAGAAATAATCCCTGAAAGTAGTCTTTGAACACCCCTTATAAATTCAAGGCACAGTTCAAATGTGATAATCTCTTTCATAAATACTTTTTTCTGTTTGCTGTCAGTAGTATAAGTTTTCTGCAGTTTCTAACTACGCACTGGATCTTGTATTAGTTTTAATTTTTTGTATCTATCTTTAAAAAATCTTGTATTACTTATTTTTTCATCTCTGTTACTAAATTGTAAGCTTAAAGGCCAAGTGTATATATTTGTATGCTTGTTATAATACCTGTTTATTACAGGTTTTTTCCAAAACACAGATCTGATCATTCTATGAGATAAAATCCAAACTCATTAGCCTTCATGCACGGCCTTTCCCAAATTGCCCCCACATGCTTGTGCTTCTCCTACCACCCCTCGCTTTAAGCGCCCTTTAAACAGAACCACTCAGAACACTGCAAACAAGTTAGCTGTACCTATGCCTCTGGGCCTTCATTTGTGCCATTTCTACAGCACTTTTCCCTCCCCCTCCTCTACTGGGTAAGATATCCAGCTCAAGTATTACTCACTCTGTAAAATCATCCCAACCCCTAAACTGGAAATTATCACTTACTCAGGGCTCCCCCACACTTTAGACCATATCTCTAACTGATGCGCTTACATTAGAATCAGTCACATGTTGGACTATACCAGACCACCTCCTTGAGATTAAGGAGATCGATGCCTCATAGATGACTGAGTCATCTTTATGTTTCCTGGTACTAAGTAAGGGGCCTGTCACTTGGTGACACTCAGTGTTTCTTGAACAAATATTTTAGCAAGTAAATGAGAGAAAGAAAGAAAAAAAGAAGAAAACCTAAGTAAATAATAAACAGACTCATCTTGATTTGGCTCAACATATCAAAACATAAAAATTCTTGTCCATGAGACCAAATTTCCATAATTATAACCCTTAGTGATTCAGGGGAAAGGAAGCAACCCTGTGAGTTTATTTATTTCATTCTTCATGTTTCTAGTACATCGAGGCACTTTTTTAAAAAAAAAAAATTTAACTTCACGCCTAATTCCTTCTATCTGAAGTACAAAGATTATTATGTATTGTTCTCTTTGCTATAGTAAAATAGGTATATGTATCCAATGTAATAAATATATATTCCCACAACAAATAATGTCAAGAATTCAACATTGGAATTGATGAACATTTACCTCTAATCAGGCCAAATACTGGACCATTTTATCAACTAGTTCAATATTATTTATGCTTCCATATTTCCAAAATGGCTTGTTCAATTTTAATGAATTTAAATTTTCTGAAGAAAAGATGACTTGGGGGTAACTTGAAGATGACTGAGTTTTCTCTTTTCACAAGAGAGCCAGTAACTCCAGCTGCTATAGACAGAATGACGTGCTACTAGTTGTGGTTTATTGAATACATACCCTTTGGCTCGCTATATGATAAATCACAAAACCCATTTTAACAAAACCACTTATTTCCCTCTGGCAGATTTTATATTTAAATTTTACATAACAGGACCTGATATAGAAAAGACAACCCAACCCAATTTGACATCTGGAGAGAGTAGTGTAAGAAAGAGCTCTCTGCAGATAGAAATAGAAATAAAGGGTCTTGGTCTCTACTTACAGTACTTGAACAGCTAGCCATGGTCCAATACACTTTTGCTGAGTCTTGACTCCCTTGTTCATAAAATAAGAAAGTTGAACATGGTGATCTAAGGTCCTTTGTGGCTCTAAAACAGTGGATTTTAAGGATCACTTTCATAGACACTTGAGTAAGCTCTTCTGAGAAAAAAAATTAACCAGTTTTCCTTCCTATCTCACAATGATGCTGATGTGTAACCATAAAACTATCCTAAAGTGCAATTATTTCTTGCCACCTATGCTGCCTCAGTGTTTCTCATACTCAGGTGGGGACTCTTGGCACCACCCAGAAGCTTCTCTCTTGAAGTAGCCTGTTATTAAACAATTTTAGGAATGGAGAGTGACTTGAATTGCAACTAAATTAACCAAACAATCAGTGTGTCTTGATGAGTGAAGGCATTGATTTATGTCCAATGAAATCTGAGACTTTGCAGTGCAATGAATACTACTGCTATTTTGAAACACCAGAAACTGAGATCATCCTTTTTCCCCATTGTGGAAGCGGGTACCGGTACCGAAAGCAATAATGAGGAGTTAAAGACCTTTCAGCTTCATCTTCAAGGATGAAGCCCCACCCTTGGGCTGGGAGACTCCTAAGAAAGAGATTGGATCAGCTGACAAAAGATAAAGGGCTCAATTTAAAAAGGAATCTTCTCATAGGTAGAATGTTCCCAAGATGGAACTTACTAATTGATTACTTCAATGATATATTTGAGAACATTATTACGGGGAAGACTCTGGTTATAAACAGTGCTTTAGGGATTTAAATATTGATTCTGCCTTCAAGGAGACTACAGTCTAGTAGAAGTTGTATGGCATATACATAAAGAACTTTAAAACCAGATAGAAGGTAAAATTTATGAACTGAGTAGAAAGGTAATAAATCCAATGTCATTGGCAATGTTCAAGGAGAGGCTGCATGACTATTTGGAGTGATGTAAGAGAGATTTATACGTCGGGTAGGAAGTAAAATGACATGACCTTCAAGATTTGTTCTTTCTAACAAATGCTTTGTGGTTTTATTAAGACTATCACTATAGGAAGGATTTTTTTTTTTTTTTTAAAGGACTGGCTGACTTTCTATTCCACTGACATCTCAGTTAGATGTTGTCTTCTGCAGAAATGTACCCCTGTTATATACACTCATTTTCAAACTCTAGTTCTTAGAACATTCTTAATTAATTTACTTAAAACATGTCTGAGAATTCAATCAGTTAGAAAAAGCCAATAGAGCATATTTAAAACTACTTATAAAAGGCAAATACAAACATTTTTTTCCAATATAATCATGATGGACTTTTTTTTAAAGGAAAACTTAATTATTTTATATAATATAAATCAGAAAAATGGTACTAATATAATAAACTTACATACATCTATAATTTCCATTCGCTTTTCATACTATTTTAGTTTTAAGATTAATTGTTCAGAATCTTATTTCACAGTCACTCAACTTTTATTGACTTCAATATTGACGGACTTGGTACAAGTTATAAAGTCTTATGTGGCATGATATATAATTAAAATAATTTGTCTCATAACTTATATTAATGGGGGCATGTCAGAGAATGCATATTCGCCTCTGAGAAGAATGTAAACCCACGTTAATGAATTTATTGTGGAAAATCCTATCAGGGCCATTAACCACTTTGCCTTTGCTTTACATAGCAAAGTGCCAGCACCTACAGGCTGAGGTTGAGAGCATGAACACTACAGGCTCAGCCTACTCTCCTGCAATGCAGACTGTTGTTCACAGTAAACTCATATTCAACTAGCCTACTGGGTAAATTTTTCAAGATGGAATGCCACTGGTTTAGAGTAAAATAAAGTTTAATAATGCATCAGTAGAAACATCTTTTCCTTGAACTACTACTAGCTACTTTGATTAGCACTTTGAATAGTCCCAAAATTTCTCCAAAAGTATTCACCAATGCTTAAGCTCATGACTTTCAAAGTAAAAGTAATAGTAATTTTATATATAAATTATTATGGAAAGGGAGCCTCTCAGTATTATTCTCAAATACTCATACATCAGTTCAGTGGAACTATAATGGTGTGGTCTAACCATTTTTAGAACACTGAGTTATCAATATAAACAAACAAGTAGCAGGATCTGGACCATTGTTTACAGGTCAAGATACTTTGTCAGGATGCACACAAAGATTAGGTTCTCATGACTAATTTAGCTACCCAAACTGACAAGAGGCTGCTATGTAAACCAGAAAGCAAATATATCAACGTATAAGGAAAAAATTCACTTTTCAGGAGAAAAGATACTCTTGTGCCCATAATTATGGTCTCTTCTCCAGGCCAGATCAATATTGTTCCTGTTACTTGGTGAGTGTCACATTTGATCAAGGACAACTAGTTAAATGAGATTTATGACCGCTGTTATCAATCTAGAAAAAGATAATGCGTCTGTCTCCACAGTAACTATATCTTTGAGGCCACTGGTCTGGGTGCATTTTTCCCCTAGACAGTGCTAGAGACACATGGACAAATTCCTGCTCTTTAGACTTTTTATTTATAAACATCATATGGACTGTTCTCTTTAATACAGTCTTTTATCAAAGGACAATAAAGCACCATATAGAGGCTTAGGTCTAGGCAGAGGTCATTCATTCAGATGCCTACAGGGGCCAGCTGGTCACATAAATAAGTGCAGCAGACTAGATGCCGGTCTACTCAAGTGCCAGAAAAACAACCAAAATTACTGTATATTTCCTAAACAGTGATACAAACATGTAACATAGTACAAACAGGCATGTATAACATTAGATATATTTGAAATTTTAAAATAAAAAACATTGAAAAAAATAGAAATATTTCATTACCAAGGGTTTTTTTTTTTTTTTCCATAATTTGTTACTCCTTGATTTGTCATTATAATCTAATATATCACTATCAGGCCATAAAACCTAAACCACAAATCCTTCAACTTGGAGCAACAGTGTGATTTACTCAGTTTCATATGCCAAATGGAGTTTACAAACATTGGTGCTACTTACCTTGTATAGACTCTCTTTATCCAACACTTGTTATCCAGAGATGTGTGTTCAGTTCTGGCATTCCAGTGTCATTGTATTTAGTTTTTAGTCACTCATTGCTTTGCAGTTAAAAAATTTCAATTTGTAGCTCTTTGCTCATATTATCAATATCAAACTAGAAAAGTAAATTTAAGCAATGTTAGTGTATTTTCATAATTTTTTTTTTTTGTTTTGTGTTTTTGTCTGTTTTTTGAGACAGGACCTCGCTCTGTCACCCAGCCTGGAGTGCAGTGGTCCAATCATACTTCACTGTAACACTGTAACCTCAAAACTCCTGGGCTCAAATGATCCTCCCACCTCAGCCTCCCAAAATGCTGGGACAATAGGTGTGAGCCACCATGCCCAGCTGTTTTCATAAAGTTTAAAATCAGGGAACCTTTTTGGAATTCCATCTTCAACTCTACAGTTTTGGGTTCAGGCTGTGACATTCATTTCAGGAAAATGAATTGCAGTATAGGCTAATGGGCCAGATTATTCCTTGCCAAATTAGTTTCTCAAAGGCATAATTTTACTTAAAATGAGCCAATTGAATCATTCATTTGTGTAGCTGTTTGTAAATGCCTTTGCAGGGAAATATTCAAAGTCTAGATGATGTAATATCAACTAAAAAGACCAAGTCTTTGATCCACTCTTCATTGTTAGGGATTGAGTAGGGATTTTCTCTTGAATGACATAAAGTGTCCAGAAATAGCTCTCAGGACTTAGCCATAGCAGTTCATGTACTCCAACAAGCCACCGTACATCTAATTCATAAAAAGAAGCCCTGGAGCATCTGGATTTCAGCCATGGGATTTTACCCTGTTCATATTGTCCATTACTACATACTCATGGTATATTACATTTTAAATTCTTTGGCACAAAGCAATTCCTGGCAAATGATGTAATTAGGGGACTAAATTCTATGTCTTCAGGAAAATGTACCCTTCTTGAATTTAAGTTTTTGCATTAACACTGTCCATTGCAGGAGATGAGTCACACTGACTAATTTCAACCAACTACATTACGTTTTGCAATATGTTCTTACCAATGAAGATAAGTCATTTGCTGAGTTCCAGTCAGGCCTATCATCTTTCACATAGAAAAATTTTTGTCAATATCACCAATTAAATACAACTATCTAGGTGATATTTATTTATGTCTGTGCTCTCATCATTTGCAATAGAAATGCTGCAACCAATTTGTTTTCAAACAACTTTTCTGCAAGTGCTCAGATATAACATCAATATACTTCTCAACAGTATTTCCAGTAAGACTTAAATTTACAAATGCTTGTCTCAGTGCAGAACACACAATTTCTGCTGCCTTCTGTAATGCTCTTTTATAAACTTGCCATCTTCAAAAGCTTTGATGTCTGGGTAACATTTTCACTTAATATATAGCCTCATTTATAGGAGGAGCATTAGATATTTTATTCATATTTAAAAACAATTGCTTGCTGAAATTTCAGTCATTTTTTCAGTCTAAAGTCTTCATTTCTCATCTTCTTCATATACCAGTCATAGATCTTATTGTGGTGTATTTCATAATGGCCTCTAAAATTATGGTTCTTTTAATACAGTCATCTTTTATTTGCATATTACACATGGAGGAATATTCTTCACTTCATCAAAGAAAAATGATCTCTTCCACTGTGCCTGAATCAAGCTTCTTTCTTCCACATTCAGTGGAAATATGGGTATACAGAAGCAATTCCCTATTCTAGTATAGGAGAAACAAGTACAAGTGACAAATGAAATCAGCCTCAGTGTTAGAGACAATAGGGAGTGATGGCACTTGTGGCTAATGAGAAGGCAAATGCTCTGTCTAAGGGAATAGCTGCTGGTGCTCCATATAAAAGAGATAACTGATTATTTCTATGTAGGAATGCAGTTCCACTATTGTCAGATTGACTTTTTAAAAGATAAGCTAAAAAATGATTGGTTCAACTAAAAAAAAAACAATGAAAACACTGTAAGTTAATAGTCCAGGCAGTATAGATCAGCAAGCTAGATTAGCCTCATAGACAATCAGTAGCAATCTCTGTATTAAAGTGTACCATATTTTCATATTAATAGAATTTTACTTTTCTGAAACTATACCAATCACCTTGAATGGAAAGCTGTATCTTTCCCGATACCTCAAATATCTGCAAAAAATTTTATAGGTGGTATAGTGTGAGTCTCTTATTTTTGTTAGCCCAGTAGCTTTATCTCTACTGGTAGAGATGTCAGTTGCATAGCCCTGCATCCACTATTACAGAGATAATGTCATGTGGATGTAGCCTAGACACAGATCTGCAATTTATGGATGGGCACCTGACCCACGCCAGGCCAGTCAGAATCCTCCTCAGGTTTTTGTTTAAACAACTGAGAGATACTCTCTTCTCTTTAGGCTCACTACTTGAAAGTACAATGAAGTCTAGAATTGTTTGTGGTCATTTTGCTAACACACGGGAAGAATCTACCTCAAAATGATGCCAACATGGAGGAAGATAGCAGAGTCAAAAACCAGATGAAAAGAGACAAATTGGTCATGATATCATTTGAACTGCAGAATCCAGTCATTCCTAAGGCCAGAATTTTCCTTGGTTTCCCTAGTTACATACACCAATATATTCTCTTTTTGGCTTGAGCTGGTGGGTTTCTGTAACATGCAAAGTGTCCTGACTCTATTTGGCTAGTATAGATAACTAATATTACCCATCATGTCTGTCTTGTTTGATAAACTATATGGTCCCATATAATCCTGAACTTTCTTCCACTGTAATTTACTATGCTTAATTGTAATTTCTTATTTAACATCAATTTTACCAATTAGATTTGGAAAACTTTTTCTGTAAAGGGCAGATAGTAAATATTTTAGACTTTGTGGGCCAGAGGATTCTGTTGCAACTAACTCAACTCTGCTATTGTAGCACAAAATCAGCCATAGGCAATGTGTAAACAAATAAGTGTGGCCATATTATAACAAAATTTTATTAATGGCATTAAAATCTGAATTTTCTATGATTTTCATGTCATGAAATATTATTCTTCTTTTGATTTTTTTAACAATTTAAAAATCATTCTTAGCTTGTGAGCCATATTTGGCCTATGGGCTGTAGTTTCCTGACCCCATAGTAGATTATATTCTCCATAAGGGGAAGGCATGAGTCTCATTTGTCATTGCTCCCCAGCACCAAAGGACAATGCCTTGCATACAATAGATTACCACTAATTAATTATTGAACAAATAAATGAATGCTCAAGGAAATCAAGATTATAGAAAATTCAGTTTTCACAAAAAATACAATCACACGAAGCATTTTGGAAATTTAGTAGAAATTGTTAAAGTTTTAAGGATCCTGAAGAAGTGTGAAGCTACTACCTATTTCTCTGGCTCCTTCTTTGTCCCTCTCTCATCTCTTCACAACCTCCCTCCTGAATTGTCCAGGAAACCCCAGCTTTTTCTCCTTCTATTACGCAGATTGTTTTTCTCTCTTTCTACAATTTCTACTCCCAAACTTGTATACTAAAACCAATCAAGGTACAGTAGTAGTCTCTACTTATCCATGGGTTCACTTTCTGCAGTGTAAGTTACCTGTGGTCAACCACAGTTTGAAAATATTAAGTGGAAAATACCAGAAATAAACAATTCATAAGTTTTAAATTGTATGCCATTCTGAGGAGCATGAAGAAATCTAGCACTGCTCCACTCTGTCCCAACCAGGATGTGAATCATAACTTTGTCCAGCATATCCACAGTGTAAATGCTACCCACCTGTCAGTCACTTAGTCGCTATCTGGGCCTACTGTCCTGATAAGTTACTGTTCAACTAGCCTTTATTTTACTTAATAATGGTCACAAAGCACAAGAGTACTATGCCTAATTTATAAATTAAACTTCATCATAGATATGTATGTATAGGAAAAAACACTATAGGTAAAGGACTCGGTACTACTGGAGATTTCAGACATCTGGTGGGGGTCCCTGCAGATAAGGGGGGACTACTGCATTCAAAAGCACAGGAAGTTCTACCCTGTAGATTGGGTGGCCAACCATCCAGGTTTATGATTGACATTCTCAATGGGTAATCTCAGGCAACTCACTTAACCGCTCGTTTTTTTCACACATAAAATGGAGAAAATATTACCTATTGAACGAACTTCACATTTTTTTAAAAGTATCACATGAAATAGTGAATATGTAGGGTACATAAGGTTTTTAAATTCCTAAAAAAATGTAACATTATTAATGAAGCTTTTATTAGCTTTTATAATGATCAATGTATGTAAGGAATTAGCCTGCTTAACAAAATAATCCAAATTTGTTTTAAAAGTAACCACAGTAATGAAATTTTTCATCTTAAAATAAAAATAAACTAGCCCAAAGTCTTTCAAGGGGAAAGCCAGGATATTTTTTCTTAATTGATAATCTCATAATCAACTAATATCAAACTGTTAATGCATGAAAATGAAAAATAATGACATCTAAATTTTCATTGTGTAAAAACAAAAGAATTAGTCAATCTAAACTGAAAAAATATGAAAATTTATACTTTTTGGATGTTTTGCTCTAGAGAAACATGGATATTTCTGAACATCTCTTAAAATGACATTTTATTCTAATGGGATTTCTTTCTCTTTCATTAACCTAGTGGATAAACTTAGACCTTTAGTTAAAGTAAGTACCAAATAAATAAAACATTAATGTATCATCAATACATAATACACAATCTTAAATAATAATATTCTAAAATTTTTAAATCTTGTACGAGTACAATTAAATCTTGTATGTTGTATGAATACAACGATGAACAGATCTCTTTCCTCAGAATCAATGTGCTCTTTAATATGTTGCTTAGCTACTGTTGCTAAGATTTTTTTCCATTTTATTTTTCTGAAAAAGGAATATTGTATCATATAATCTATTGGTTCCTCTTTCCCTACCTTAGTTTCTGTCCTACCTGCATAAAACCAAAAATCTACAGAGACATATATATATATATATATATATATTTTTTTATTTTTTTTTATTTCATCTTATTGTTATGGGGGATACAGAATTGCAGGTTACATACGTTGCCCATGTACCGCCTTTCCCCCCAAGTCAGAGCTCCAGGCGTGTCTGTTCCCTAGGTAGTGCACGTTGCACCATCATGTAGGTATCTATCCCTCCCTTCCCCACCCCCCCTTCCCAAGTCAGAGACATATTTTTGTTTGAAATAAATTCTTTAATTTATATGTGAGAGATTAGAATCTAAATTGATTTAAATATTTACATATGTTTCAAACTGTAAATTCTCAAAAATGAAATTTGGGTTTACAGATTATACCATCCAGTTATTCTATCCAATTTTGCATTTATGTCCATTTATGAAATACAAATAAAAAACCCCAGATACCAAATGCTAAGCAAAGGTGATTCCATCATTAAAGAAATACAGGATGAAAATATATTAATATTCTATCATTTAAAAAATACTGAACTGTAATAATTTCCACTAATTTCCTTCCTCTGGCTCTACAAAATCAAGTGTGGACCTAACAGGGAACAGATTTCCCCAACTCTATTACTCTAGAAAGTAATATTATTTCCACAGCTGATTTTTTTTTAAATAACAATATAATGCGTTCTTTTCACCTCTCGGTTATAAGCTCCTAAATGGTAGGAACCAAGTTGTGCACGAGTCTTACTTTCCTATTTAACTGTGAATTCTTCAAGGGCAGGGCCTTGTTTTACTCATCTTTTTACCTCTAGCATCTAGCACAGTGCAAGAGAATGAGGAAAAGGAGGAGCTCAGTAAAAATGTTGAAGGAATAAATGAATGGATGGATGAGAGGCTAATGGTTAAGATTGTATTTGTAAACATGGTCAGAAATCTCTTTAGAAGAGAAACGAAAATGTCTCATTAGCTAGGACTATAGGGTAGGTAGCCTCTAAAGAAGAAATAAGAAGAATCATTGTTATTAATTATTTTAAATATAGCAGAATTATGCTAGAGCTAATACATTGTCTCACAGAATCTTTACAACGGCCCAACAAGATGGATGTTATTTTATTCTTTTATTACCAATTAGAAAACTGAAATATAGAAGAGTTAAGTAACTAGCCCAAGGCAATACAGGAAAGGCAGAGACAGAATGGAACTGCAAGTCTGCCTCATGCTAAAGCCACCACATGACCATTTTGAATAAGGTGAGGTAAAAGCAAATAAATATATTTTGAATGCAAAACCCAAGCTGATTTTGTAAGCAATACAGCCTACTTGAATTTTAGCTTTTTACAGATTTGGACCACATCTTCTTATTTTTTGTTACCCATATAGCACCTACCAGAACAAAACTTCAACACATATTCATTAAAGACTATCATATATTTAATAGCTTTGTGAATATTGAACAAGAACAAGTTCATTCAAGATTATCACAGAGAGATATGGTAGGTCACTAGATGGATTTCTGCCAAGGGAATCAACACCACCGAAAACCCTTCAGAGGCATAGCGACCTTGTTACATAACATTACTTTGCAATATCCTCTATCTTTTAAAATAAAAACAGATTCTAAACATTTGAATCAACAAGGTGGTTTTCCCAAAGGATACTTTGAGGGTTCCCATTCTTGCTTTAGTTTATGTAGATCACTCTGAGGGTTTATGTTCTTTAGGGAGACTTCCAAATAATGATTTTCACCAGAAAGGGGAGATTCAGCTAGGGAGTAATCATAATGTTTTAAAATCTAAAACAAAACAAAACAAAACCAAACAAAACAAAGGGAACATGGCTTTACTTACTACTCAAAAGTGGAAGTAATCCAGCAAAGCAGATAAACGAGGTAAGTGTGAGTAAGAAGAGTGGAGGTGAAAAATAAGGGGAAAACATCCACGGAAGTGAGTTTGGGGAAGCTCAGCAAGGAAAAAGAGAAATTTTAACAATTAAGAGGAGGAGGAGAAGGCAGCAGGAGAGAAAAACGCTAACCTAAAACTCCCCTTGAAATGCCTTCACTTTGTTATAATAGAACAACAGGACCCTGTTTCCTGGTGGTGGGTAAATCACTCAACTTCATCATGTTTTTACTTTATTGCGGGCTAGAAGAAGGGCCACAGAATCATAAAAAGTAAAATATTAAGTAATACTCAATTTAGGAAGACAGCTTAACCTATTTTAAAGAACACAAACATTTCATTGATGTGGTAGGAATAATACCCACTTCCAAAGATGTCTACAGCCTATTCTCCTAAACCCATAAATATGTTTTGTTACATGGCAATGAAAAACGAAGGCTGTAGATGGAATTACTGTAGCTAATCCACCAACATTGAGATGGGGAGATTATCCTGGATTATCCATATGGGCTTAATAATCACAAGGGTCTCTGTAAGTAGAAAAGGGAGGCAGAAGATGAAGAACCAAAGAGATGCAATATGAGAAACGTCAGCCTAATGGGTTGGTTTTGAAAGTGGAGGAAGAGGCCATGTGTCAAGGAATGCCTGCAGCCCACAGAAGCTGGAAAAGGTAAGAACACAGGTTCTCCCCTAGAGCTTCCAGAAGGAATGCAACCCTGGTGACACCTTCCTTTTAGCCCAGTGAGATTCACATCAGACTTCTGGCCTCTAGAAATGTAAGATAACAAATGTGTGTTGCTTTAAGCCGCTGAGTTTGTGGTAATTTGTCACAGCAGCAATAGGAAACTAATACAGTTGACTTTAGAAGAAGGTATGTAAACTCATTGTTAGTCTTATGTTACTCTTTAAGGCAAGCCAATAGATCCTCATTTAACTAAGTGTTCAAGTAAAAATAAATCACATTTCTTTTTCTTAGCACAAAAATGAACTCAGTTTTCCTCTATTTCAAATAAGTATATTCTCAGTTAAATCAAATTAATGAAGTTTTATGAAAACAGAAATTAGAACTGAATTAAACAAGGGTATAACCCATTTGACACATTATCACCATTGCAAAATACAGTGTTATTTTAGCCAAGTCTGTTTCTTTCTACATTCGCAAAATGGAGTTAATCAAAGCATCCTTTCCTAAGAAGAAATTCTTCCACTGACCTACATATATAAATTAATTCTTTAATTCTGGAAATCTGGCATCAGCTATTCCTTCTAGACACTTCTTCCTTTCCTTTTGAAATGTTTCCTTACTAGTGAGTATTTCTAATTTCCCTTTCAATACTATAAGGTGCTATTGTGAATGGCAAGTGGCAGTTTGTTGTATTGAGTGCAAATTTGAGTTTTTTTGGGAAAAATAACCAGAACAAGCATTTGCTAAATACATAAAGGCAGGTCCCTAGTCTCCAAAAATTAATATTAGGTTATTTAAATATTTCTGTTTCAACCCATTAAGTACATGAAATATAAGTTAATCATATGCATGAAGTTTTCCACATTTATTGGGAACCTGCTATGTGCAAGGCATTTTGGTAGGGATTGGAAATGCAAAGATTAATGAGTGAAAGTTCTTGCCCTCATACAGTTCACAATTCAGAGGAAACCGATAATTCTACCACTGCTGGATAATACTATAATGTACACTCACAAAAAGCTTTGTGAGGTACCGAGGGGATGCTCAATTTGCCTGCTGGTACCAGAAGACACTTAGCAGAGGAAGGAACACATGTGTAAAATAGGAAATGAATGGATATTTTCATTCCAGTTACCTCCACATTTGATGGGAAGGAGTAAGCAGTTGCCTCCATTTGGGAAGAATGGAATTTAAACATCACCTAGCAAACTGCTCTCTGTATTTGTGAAAGAAATGGCTATTTGCTGCATTTCTAAACCCAGAGAAACCAGTCCTTAGGTATTCTGAATTGTGAAATATAGCATTTATTAGGGAGTATTGAGTTCAGACAGTCTTGGATTCAAATCTGCTTTAAAATTGATAGTGTATTATCACGGCAGTTTACTTAGCTTTGTAGCCTCTGTTCCTTTGTCTATAAAACAGTCACCAATATTCCCATCTTTCAAGTTAATGGTGAACATCAGAGTTGATTAATGTAAAGCAGCTAGCATGAGAGATCAAGGATGAAATTCTGAATTTGGACTCTCTAACAGGAAATATATATATATATATATATATTTAAAATACACACACAGTGTTTACAGGTCAGTATACACACAGAACTCAAGAATCATTGCCAAGTTTAACTGATGCCCTGTAGGAAAATAAAGCAAAATGCAACAAAACAAAAACTATGTCTCATGTCACTGAAGAATAAATCGAGTAGCTCTGAGTCTAAATTGTTTTGTCATCTCACAATTCCTCAGCAGTCTTCATGAAGAAGAATTGTTAAGTTCCATAAGCACAAGAACCATTCCTTAGTCACCTTTGGTCTCAAACCACAATTATCATGATATCTTGTTTACTAGGTGCTCATTTTTCACTTAAAAATGTAGTTGAGCTATAGGCAAACTGAGTGTACATATGAAAAGACTATACTGATTTGAACAAGATAATTTAGAGTTCATAGAAACACCAAGAATAGGTTCCTACTGATAGAATTGAAAATATTTTATTTCAGAAAGAGGAAAATCACTCAAAGCAAACCTATTCATTCAAGAAATGAACTTTCTGAGTACATACAATGTATCAGGCACTGTTCCAGGAACTGGGGATATAGCAATGAATGAGAGACAAAAATGCCTGCCCTCATGAAGCTTACATTCTAGTCTGAAAGACAGACAGAAAATATGACAAAATTGATGAATAAGTAAAATGAAATGTGTAAATGCTAAGAAGAAAAACAAAGCAGAAAAGGAAGACAGGAAGTATCAGGGGTCCTACACCAGGGTGGTAGCTCATGCCATGATGAGGAGAGGTTTCAGATTTTGCACATATTTTTAAGGTAGGAACAACAGGATTTGTTGATGGGTTGGATACGTGAGGTGCTGTCAAATATTCAGCTACTAGGATATTGTTAGAATAAATAGAGAGTCCCAATTTCCCTTCATCAAGAGAATTGCACTAGAAAATAATTCAGCCGCTTAACTCATGAAAAATATGAATTCTGTAGATGTTAAATGATGAAGAGAGGGGAATTTTTAAATAAAGTTTTAAAGCAAACAAATATCTGGTTATAAAGCTGATTGGCAGGTCAATTATCAAAGATCCAAGTAGAGTGCCCTCACTTACTGGAGCAACAACTCATGAATGAATCTTTGAAACTGAAGACCAACACTGAAAAACAGACTGAAAGTCTGTCACTTACATTTGTAATTAAAAAATAAAAAAAAGTATTGATTAAAGCAATTAGGCTCTTTTAAGGTTAGCAAAAGTGGAAACTACTATAATATCAGAAAAATTTCATTTTTATGTCCCTTAGACTGTATTTCTCTAGGGTATATGTAATACTAATTTGAAAATTAGTATCAAATGCATATTTTAAATTATACATGTATATATATTTTAATAATTGAAAATTATATATAGTATAGGAAGGAAGGCAGGAAGGCTCTTTTATAAGGATTCATTATTCCCAAACTTGAGCACAAAAAACAACCCCTTCAATTTTGTTAAATCCTCTTGTTGAATGTGGTACCAGAGATATCCACCAGATGGCACTCATATATTTTTCTAAATATGGTGTTGAATTAACAGGATTGCTTACACTTTGTATTTCAGTCCAGAAAGACCGAATAAATCACAGATGCAAACACATTTCAAAATTTTCTATTACCATGGAGAAATAATGCTTTTAAGGTACTCTAATGCACATTCATAGCTTGCAAGCAACTTACAATTTTCACTTCCTATTCTAGCAGCTGGTGGAAAGTAAGCATTTATAACCATTATCTGCCAATCAACAGCTTGATAATAGAAAGCTGTAAGTGACCATTGAGAGACCCATAAACTTTATCCATGATGGGACATGGGATCTTTATTTTATTTCAGTTTATTTTATTGGTTGTTCTACATAGATAGGTTCTGAAATTAGCAAGCATTGTCACTACCATTGTTCAGCTAAGTAAACAGGCTCAGAAAGAGTAAGAATATGAGAGGATAGGGTAATTCAACAAAGAAAGATAATGAACAATAAATAAATCCAGTTTCTTTAGCTAGAGAATCAATAATTTAAACACAAATCCTTAATAAATATAGGTTAAATGAACATGTTAATTCAAATCATATTTTAACACACATTTATTGAATACTTCCTATATGCCAGGCACTGTTCTAGGCTCTAAGGGATAAGTGATGTGCAAGATAAACACATCCCTGCTTTCATGGAACTTATGTTTTAGTGGTGATAAATAGAAAGGAAAAACAAACAAAAAAGATATCAAAAATGATAAATATGAAGAGAGTTTAACTAGAATATGTGATAGTTTGACTGTGTGACTACTTTAGATTGATTGGGGAACCTGTCGCCTCAAGGCCACGTGTGGCCCTCCAGATCCCCAAGTGTGGTCCCTCAATTGAATCCAAACTTCACAGAACAAAATTTGGATTCAGCAAAAAGACAACACTCAAGGATCCAGAAGACCACATTTGGTCCTGAGGTCACAGGTTCCCCACCCCTGAGTGACATTTCACCTGATACCTCAATGCACAGAAGCAGGCAGCCATACAGAGATCGGGGGAGGGGCACAGCTCGTGGAATGATGCTACAGCCAGAACAACTTGGGCTTATCTAGGGAGAGAAAGAAGGCCTGTGTGGCTAAAGAGGAGTGTAACATGGGGGAGAGTAAAGGGGAGAGTAACATGGCATGAGTTCCAGAGGACAGGAGCCAGGACGGATGGACGGATGAAAGAATGGATAGAAGGAAGAACAGAAAGAGAAAAATGAGCATGAGTGCTAATTTCAGGTTAATCAGAGATTCTCTTATATGTTGATCTTTCTGGAAGTTTTCTATTAGTTCACATTCCTGCCTTAGCAAGGACTGAAGAATGAATATAACATTTATTATTTGATATTTTAAGAAAGTAACATCCCCCAGGTTATTACCTTAAATATAAATGACCACGAGGTAGCAATGAAAAAAATACATGTTTAGAAAGTATAATAAAGTGGGATGAATATGTTATTTTCAAGAGATACCCAGAAAGTGAATTTTCAATAATACTTGATTTGAATCTGTTTTGTACTGATTTGCCTCTTTCTTCTCAAAGAGTGTGGAAAGGTATTCTTAGTTAATTAAAGATTCATATTTGCTGATTCTGATTAATCAATGTTTTCTGGTACCAAAGAATGATTTAAATAATTCTCACATTTCTTTTATCTTCTAATATTTACTGGTTGTGTAAGATTTTATTATAAGAAAATTTTCAAAAGCAATATATTTTTAAGACATGTTAGAACCAAAACCCAAGCAATTAAACTGCAAATAAAGAGGCCCACTGCTCTGTGTGACTTCACACAAATCAGATCATCAATCAAAATCTCAGTTCCTCCAGTAAAAACTGGAATATATGCTTAGTCTCCAATTGGATTCTCAATAAAGAACTATAGAGGTTTGATTTTATTGGATAAAATCATTTTTATAAATATAACCTTGGTATTTCAAAAATTTAATTGGCTCCAGATTTTAGAGTTGACACTACACTGACCCTATGACTACCCTCATGTCACCCATTCCCATTCAGGAGCTTCTTTGTCTAAAGTCCACAAAAACTGTTTCAACAACCACACCATTTAATGCTGGCTTGAAATTGCAAATACTTTCTCTCAGTAATCACAAAGCCATATCCAGAAATATTCATTAGTAATTGTATTTGCATCTATTAAATGTAGATTAAGAGGATCTTATTTTAACAAGATCTTATTTACCAACTAATTAAAATGAAAATTTATTACAAGTATGAAAATAATTAACTTAGAATTATTAAAGTAACGTAGTTCTTCTGGTTGTAAGAAAACAATACAATCATTTTCTCCCACTCAATGGGTCTTGTCTGAAACAGCTACTTATATATTAGTCATTGTTATTAATTTCACATTTTTACCTACTCTTTATTTTCCCAGATATTGAAATTCCAGTGCTACTGATTTCATAAAGCTCTTTTAAAGGCAAATTTGCTATGTATCAAAAGCAGTTGTTTAAATAAGCATTCATTTCTGACAGCTTTGCTCTTGATACTTTCCACAGTGGCAGCTGGGAGAGCATGTGACCATCAGTCATGTATTTCTCTGTTGTGCTTTCTCTTTCCCCTCAAAGTATATGTTCTACAACAAGGGTTACCCCACAACATTTTTCCTCCTGTATAATAAATGTGACCCTCTATACAATGACCAAGAAACAAACAAAATCCTATTCTCTTTATAGAGCAGGGGAAAGTTATTACATTATCTCCTTCACGTGGTGGTCAATGCTGTCTCGATATTATTATTTTGTCAAATGTCAGTAAAATAAAGAGTAACATAAAGCTTCTTCACTGGCATGATGGTTTGGGCATTAGCAAACAAACAAACAAAAATTTAACTTGGAAATATAACGTTTAGAAAGCACCAAACAGCTGACTATACATTTCTACCTCAAACATTTTCAAAGATAACTTCATTCTTTCCATTCTTACACTAAAAAGAAAATCTGTTGTTTTAAGATAAAAGAGCCACAAAAATCCAAGACTTAATCTCTGCTTCAGGCTAATGACAAAAAATATTTTTCATTTTTAGTTCACTCCTGAAAAAATTCCCTTGGTGGAAAATGTTCTGAACTAGATTCTGAGAGGCAAACATATTTTCTTCACTTAAGTTTTTTAGGATGACAAAGGAGAGAAGAGAGAAGGAGGGGGTCAAAAAAGAAACATAAAAGTTCGCCTAAAATAGATCAGCTTCAAATGTTAAAACACTTTTTAGTACATTGAGCAACTTCAAATTTCAAATTTTATACTATACATAAATATTTGAATGACATAACACCTTATCCTCGTACACCAAGAATTAAAATTGTCTCATATTTATTTCTAATCATATCACTGAACTACTACTGTTTTCTGGGCTGCAAATGAATGATTTATTCATAATAGTGTGACACAGTTATGTATGATTGATTGGTATAAAATAGAAAGAGACTTTGTCCTCAGCAAAAGCTTAGAACAGGGACTGTCCAGTGCGTGCTGTCTGTCCATCTGCAGCGAGCCGGCTCAATTACTGCTTGCCCTTCTGGTAAGAGACTCAGTGGATTTTTCACAGCATAATTTCCACTCTACAATAAATTACCAATCCCAATTGACTCTGTTTTAAGATATTTCTAGATTCCAATTCATTACAATATAATGACTTCACCCTTACCTTAGACTTTTCAGAATCTCATCATGATTTTTCAAGTTCCAAGGAAAAAAAAAAAAAAAGACAGGCAGGCAAAGTACTCCTTAATTTTATTTATTTATTTTTTTTTTTTACAGAAGAAAACACAACTATTAAAAAATAATGATAGCATAGAAATCTTTCAGATTGTACATACCTTAAAGCTTTTCCTTTTCTTTGCTTTTTCCTCCCGTTTCAATAATTAGGCTAGAGGAGGAAGAAAGGAATTTCTAGTCCAGTGGTCATGCTCCACATCCTATCATTTTGTTGCTGTTTTTCCCCTAGCCGAATAGCTCCATTAATCAGCAGGAAAAATATGCAGCAAACTATACATTCTAATGTTATTCCCAATGGAGAACTGTGAATTAGAAAGTTGCTTCTGAAAGAACTTCTGTTACATTAAAGAACTGTGGTGTCATGCCACAAATCTCAGAGCAGTATCAGTGTTACTTTGGGTTAGTTTGTGTTTTGGTTATAACTAAGCATATGGCAAATTTAATGAATTTACTTAATGAATGGGTACTCATTTAAAAACTCTTTCTGTATAGCTGGAGTCTTCCAGAGTAGTTAAATTCAATCTGAGACATATTTTTACCTAGATAATTTTATTGAATTTTCCTACTTGAGTTTTGTGACTAATTCTTAACAAAAATAAAAACAGACAATCCACTACTTATATTTTATATTGATGACACAGTTTAGCTTCATACACTGATTTCTATTGATTGCTGTATTTCCTTTGCTTCAGAGAAGTTGACCCTTTGATTACACTGATTCTAATAGTTCCAGTTATTTTGATAAGTATCACATGGGTAGTGCTTTGTATTACTCTACATGCGATGCTAAAATAATCGTTCACTTGATTATATGAAAATTAGTTTAAATCTTAAACTATGCATTTTAAGGATTCTGAAACAATGAAAATACTGAACCCTCAGTTTTTTTTTCAAATTCAATTCATATGAATGCTGATTCTATTGCTGAGTATTTAATCCAGATAATCTGTATGACACACATGTGAAAGGACAGTTGTATCAGTAATAGTTTATTCTGCATATATGCCATCGTGTGTTAGTTATACAAATAGGTGGCAGATCTCTAGTTCACATTACTATTTTAGCTATAAAACCAATAATGAACAAAAATTATCAGTAAGTGAAGAACATTTTATGTGAAAACTCAATTTGCATATTAACAATATATAGATATAATAGAGATCCACAAGACTTAGAATGCGGGTAGATAAATGAACTAAAATAAGACAGAATTGAAGTCATGACTAATCCCAATAACCATTTCCCACTCTGTATTTGCATATAAAATAAATTGCAATTCCCTGGCACCATTAAGTTTTTTCTTCTTAAGCAAAAATAATTTATTAATTTAAATATTTAAAAAATAAAAATAGAAATTACTTCTGAAAATGCAAATTATTTAAACAGACGGCAATTGCCACATATCCCAAAGGAGTGTTTTAACTTTGCTAATTTTTAAAAAATAAGAATGTTAAACAATTTATACAAAAAAGCTATGTCAAAATAAGATTTGCTCTGAAATAAGGCTTGCGCGGGCTCTGCTCTGAGACTTACATATACCTAAGTACTCTACCTTAACATCAGTAGATATAAGGCATTTGTAAACATTTCATGTTTGACAATAATTTAGCCCCAACCACAAAAAAAAAATAAATAAATAAACATGGTTTCAACATTAGCACTCAGTATTTTGAAATATATCCCCAAGTAAGGTTTGTTCCCCTCCCTGACCTACCCCAATCTAGGGCCTTGTTAAACTGTTTCGATACACTAAATTTTAGACAACAGACTTTCTATCTAGTCAGGAGTAATAATAGCAAAAGGATAAGTAATGTTGGAAATCTGGTAGCAATACCAAGTTTGAGCCAACCATAAACATGCTGTTTTCAGTTGCAGTGTTTCAGGTCACCAAAGAAAATGAATCCTGACGGCTTTAAGGAAATTATGTACCTCCCCAGTGGATAACTTACTTCATTCTAACCAACACTGGCATTAGGAAGAAAACTGGCAGGCACAAACTGTTGGAAAACGGCTGCAGGTGCCCCAGACTTTAACTCTATAGACACATAGCGAAAAGTAGAGAAAACTGGCTTTTGCAGGTGAAAGGCCTCAGAAGACCTCTGTCAACAGACATCTTATGATTAGAGGAGGATTAAAATGAAAGTAAACACCTTTGCTAGTAGGTGCTTCTGCTGGTAGAAATGGCACCAACAAAATTGGGTCAATAATCTGAGCATTTCTTCCTATATGTGTTTAATTGGACCTATAGTAAACTATGACAAAGAGTGAAAAGTATAGATCAGAAAGGATAGATCTGTGTAAGTATCAAGAGTATACAAGAAGCCTGGGAACACAGTATCTACTACTTCTCCATTCTCATTAGAAACAAAATCAAACCACACAAAAACCCTTCAAGTTCTAGTGAGCAACAAGACAAAAATGTTATTTTAAACTGCTAATAAATTAATTCCAGATATCAACAATTTTGAATATTCTGAACCTCATGTTCTCCACAAGAATCTGTTGTAATGGGTACCATTCATGCATCTATCACAAAGGTTGGATTCTAAGATGCGTTGATCAGATCTCAGGTGGTCAATCAATTCTCTGTTATTTGTTTTTCTGAAGATCTTTCTGTGCTAATGTCTGAAAAGAAAACATATAATAATTATTTATAAGGAAAATTAAATTCTTAATGAAAGAATTACGTAAAATTTACCTAAATTTAGCAGAACAGTAACTCTGGGCATTTCTGAATTATATTTTTGAAAGTTTTTATTAAAAATATAAATTCAAATATCACCTATTAGAACATTTTTGAGCAAAAAAATGTTTACTGAAAATAAACATGAAATAAAATGTATCAAATTAAAACTTAAAAGTATATTTTAACATACTTTAAAGCTATGTATGTCTTCTGTTAAATTAGAGCATGGAAAATACTGTGTTCATTTTATAAACAACCAAAGCAAGAGGTTAAAGCCATTTAAAGTGCTCCCACACAATTAGAAAATAAGTTTCTAATAACTGAATCCAAGGTTTTTCAGATCATAAAAATATGTAATAAGAAAGTTTTAGGATCAAATATAATAAAAGTATAATTTATGCCTATCAAAACCAAAAAGCTTTTAAGCATTATGATAGTTAAACTCCTTCAGTGCATTAATTCTCTAATAACAGTTTCAGTGAAGGAAATGTTACAAGGTCAGATCTGATTTTTTTTGACTTAGTTTGAAATTGTACATATTCTCTTTGAATATAATTTGCTTTATGTAGCACCCAACTCTTTAGGAACTGAAAACACTTCATGGATTTATATCCTGACCTTGGTTTTGTTTATTATGAGTTTTTGTTTTTTGCAGAGGGACGAAGCACTACTTCATTGATATGTATCCCAGTAAAACCATTCTTACCAGTAGATAAAATAATACTGAACAGAAGTTAATCAATGATGGCTTACCAATTCCAAAAATTCTATTTCTGTTTGGAGAGCTTCATAAACACTTTTCAAGTCATCTTCCTTATAAAGTTCTAACTCTTTTTTAAGTCTATTTTAAAAGTAAAAATTCACCCTATTAGTTCAATAATACATTGTTTTATAATAAATTTTTATTGCATAGAGAGTGGCAGGTTTATAGCTTCTATAATCAGAATTTCAAGTTAAAACCAAAGAATTTGGAAAATTCAATTATCTAAAATTCAATAAGTGTTATATAAAATTTTGAGAAAGAAATCTTTCATAAAGAAAAGGTAGACTGAATAAATAATAGACACTTAATAATTTATGGAAATTAAAAGAGCAACATGGGTTACTGGGGAAAAAATAGTACTATTAATATGTCTAAAGACCTCTGTTTTAGTCCTGGCCATTAACAAGCTGAATAAAACATTTAGCTTCTCTGACTCTCATCTGGAAACTACTATAATTCTTATCTTCAATCCTTTGTATGTAATGTGTCTTTGTATTTTTTCTTTCTATGCCTTCATTCATGATTTTATCTTTTATCTTTGTTTTTCAGAGGTTCAAATATGATATGTATACATGTTTGCTTTTTAATGTTTTTTAATGCTGCTTGGGGCTCTCTGAGCTTCTTGTATTTGTGCTTTAGAGTATTTCATTATTTTTGGCCAGGCATGGTGGCTCACACCTGTAATCCCAGCACTTGAGGCAGGAGGATTGCTTTAGGCCAGGAGTTCAACACCAGCCTGAGCAAGAGCAATACCCCGTCTCCACAAAAAATAGAAAAATTAGCTGGGTGTGGTGGCGTGTGTCTGTAGTTCCAGCTACTCTGGAGGCTGAGGCAGGAGTATTGCTTCAGCACAGGAGTTTGAGGCTGCAGTGAGCTATGATGACGCCACTGCACTCTACCCTGGGTGACACAGTGTGACTCTGTTTCAGAAACAAAAACAAAAACCAGACTTGACACCTCAAAAAAAAAAAAGGTGTCAATGGTCATGAAAGACAAAAAGCTGAGGCATTGTTCTTTTTCTTGATTAAAGAAGCATAAAAGAAAACATAATCTGTAATCTTTCGTTCCTAGGTTAAGAAAGAAAGAGAAGACGGAAGGGGGGAAAAGAAGACAGGAAAGAGATAGAGAAAAAGAAAGAAAAAGAAAAATTTATGATAAGGAATATAAGATAATAGAGGATATATTAATATAGATTATATTCAATAACAGTATTGTATCAATGTTAAATTTATTGTGTTAATTTATTTTGGTTCTAATTGACACATAATTATACATCTTTATGGGGTACAGTATGATGTTCAGTATATGAATACATTGTATAATAATCAAATCAGAGTAGTATAACCATCACCTCATACATTTATCATTTATTTGAGTTTTTTTTTGGGGGGTGGAGTGTTGTTTTTTTTTTTTTTTTTTTTTTTTGAGACAGGGTCTTGTTCTGTCTCCCTGAGTAGAGAATAGTGGCATCATCATAGCTCACTGCAACCTCAAACTTCTGGGCTCGAGCAATCCTCCTGCCTCAGTCTCCCAAAGTGCTAGGATTATAGGCATGAGCCACCGCGTCTGGCCTTCTTTGTTTTTAAAATTTTTTTCCTGAAATACCGTAAGCACCTATGTATCATTTTTTTGTGATGATAATATTCAAAATCCTCTCTTCCAGCTATTTTGAGATATATAATATTGTTAACCAAGAAATAAAAATGCTAACTATAATAAGAAATGATTGACAATTTCAACCACAGCAAAAGTAAGAACTCTGTTCAATGATAACAGTCTAAAGCAAATATAATAACAAAAACCCTATAAAATAGGAGAAGATATTTTTCATGCATTAACAGACAAAATCTACAATTAGTGAAATACCAAAAATTAAAAACATCTGGAAATAAGTTTTTTAAAAAAGACAAATTACTCAAACAACTGGGAGAAAAAATAATTTGGAGGCATTTTACAGAACAGGAAATGCATGGGCCATAAACAGATGAAAAGATGCTCAACCACATAGTCAGGGCAATACAGATTTAAGACCATGAAATACCATCTTATGTCCACAAAATTGGAAAAAATTAATAAGTCTGAAAACAAAGTATTGAGGGAGGATGGTGATCAATGAGAAATTTTGTAATGTGCTAATGGGAGTATAAATTGGTTTAATAATTTTGGAAAATAGTCTGTTGTTATCTTGTGAAGTTCAACATTCACATACCCTACACTCAGCAATTCCAACAGGTATATATCCTAGAGAAACTCTTGCACATGTGCACCAACATGTGCACATTAACACTGCCTGTGATAGCAAAAGCCTGGAAACAACGCAAATGTCCATTAAAAAGAAAAAAAAATTATGATATATTCACATATCTATGCTCACCAACATAGACAAATCTTAGAAACAACGCTGAATAAAAAGTAAGTCCCAGACAGTACGATACCATATACAAAATTCAAAAACAATAAAAAATAACCAATAGATTGAGTACACATATATGTGATAGATTATATTAATATATGAATATATGGCATAAATTAAAATAATTATATAATGCAATAAAGAAAATTACAAATAAGCCAAAAAATGAATCATGTAAGTTATGTAAAACACATGCACAAGAAGATGAAATACAATGAAGGACATTAATGACAACTGGGGTAAGGAAGAGAGCATGGGTTAAAGGAGGAGTTATAGCTAATGTAAGCTATTGGTCATATTCTAGTTTAGTTCCAGGTGCTCATTATATTATACTTCAGAAAGTACATAAGGTTTACATATATTATTTTAAGATCAACTAGGGAAGAAAAATATAATATTGATAAGGATGGATGGGGCAAAAATACCCTATACAGTCACATGCCACTTAACAACAGAGATACATTCTGAGAAATGCATGATTAAGCGATTTCATCATTGTGCAAACATCATAAAGTGTACTTACACAAACCTAGATGATGTAGCCTACTACACACCTAGGCTATATGGTATAGCATATTGCTGTCAGGCTACAAACCTGTACAGCATGTTACTGTGCTTTATACTATAGGCAATGATAACACAGTGGTAAGTATTTGTGTATCTAAACATAGAGAAGGTACAGTATTATAATCTTATGGTACCACAGTCATCTAAGAGGTCCACCATTGACTGAAATGTCATCATACAGTGCATTCCTGTAAATCTGAAGTTCATTATGTTCTGAACTTTTAAGAATTTAACAGTAAGTAGGAATTCTAAAGGAATGTCTAATTAGGAAAGAGAATAAGTTCTTAATTTTGAGCATTAGATGTTTACATATGCATAAAAAATCTTGTAATAAATATTTTTAAAGAGTAAGTGGAAGGTTAAGTGCAGAGTTGCGATGTACTGTGGATGCTGCTATTAAAAAGTACATAAGCCTTCCTTTTAATATATTTATATTTTCCAAATAAAATAATAGAAATCTGTCTTCCCACCACTTGCCCATGTTCCTCTTCAGTTCAGATGGACTGTAGATTCTGTAAGATCTTTCATTTCATCAGAATTGGGTGGTGACCACTCTCCCTTTTATTTACCTAATAATAAGAATGAATGACTCCTGAAATTAAGGAGGGCATTCAGAGCAAATTATAGGAAGTATTTTTCTATTCAGCGTATAATCAAGCTGTAGAATTTAGATCTGCACTTAAAGAAAAGATTGCTGTTGCTAGCTTTAAAAGGCTAGATGATAATGGTATGAATATTAATACATTTGCAACTAGCCAAAGCAATATAATGGTAAGCAGATCTCACGCTTCAATGCATAGACTGATTGCCCACAGGAGTCAAGAAGGACTTCCCTCATCCACTGCACAATAACTAAGGGTAGTTTGCATTGGTTATTGTCACCTTTCTCTGAATTATCAAATAATGACCAGGATGAGCCAACATTGCTAGTTAGTTTAAGCAAAACTTATGTTCCATGTATTTTTATGATTTCCTGCACCATTCTAATTTATTTTTGCAGTTACCTCTCAGAGGCATAGAAAAGCCTTAACTAACAGCATACTCTTTTTAGCTATAGAACTGTACCCAGCTACTATTTAAGTTGAAAGGACAAATTTCACCCAAAGTCCTAGTACCCAAACTCAAATGCTATTAAAATTTAAGTATATTTCATTGCAGTCTTTAGTTTCCATTTAATAGTGATTATACAATTTTGCTCCCTAGTTTTTTCTTTTTCTTGATGCTATATACATTTTCCCCAGTTAACTTTTCATGCCAATATTTCCATTTAAGGTAAATATGTAGTAGTCCAAGTGGTTAACCACAGTTGACTTAATCATTCATTTATGGTAGAGCATTTTAGTTGTTCCCATTTTTTCACCATAAATGATATTACTAGGAATACCTTTGTGCATAAAGCTTCTTCTGTACTTATAATTGTTTTCCTTGAGATAGAGCTCATGAGTGGATTTATTGGGTCAAATGACATAAACATTTTTAAGATGCTTACAATAATTTATATATGTTAAATTATATTCCAAATATGTATATGCAATGTATACTGCTACCAGCAATGTATGCATCATCTCTGTACCACACCCTTGCCAATTTTGACTATGGTCATTTAACTTGTATTATTACATCAATGACACCAATGAATTTAGAAAATGATCAC
Organism: Eulemur rufifrons; assembly: GCF_041146395.1. Classification (NCBI taxonomy): domain Eukaryota; kingdom Metazoa; phylum Chordata; class Mammalia; order Primates; family Lemuridae; genus Eulemur; species Eulemur rufifrons. The sequence goes on along the minus strand of NC_091010.1, from coordinate 59,303,712 downwards.
TGCAATGCTGTATATGGCTTGTATAATAAACAAAATTATTTCAAAATCTAGGGGACAAATAGGTACATTTATATCAAAATGTAACTTTTAAAATAATCGAGTCTACCATCAAAATTTCCCCTGTATTTACTTACAAGCTTTAATAACTATAGTATGTGCCAAGAATTCACAAAACAGGGGATCTCTATTAGCTTGAAGGCTACATAATCAATGCTGTAGAGACACTTCTGCTGGTGAATAAATGATGAAGTTTTAGCAGAAAAGATGCAGAGTCAACAGAAATATTCAACAAAATACATAGTTAAGAATGATCTTGGAATTAAATGGGGATTTTCATATTTTATAAATGTTAAAAGAGAGAGATAATATGGATTTGGTCTAGATATATAATTATTTGACTAGTATTTTGCAGAAACTTTAGAACTGAGATTTTGTTACACCTGTCCACTTTGAGTTAATTCTTGTTGAAAACAAAAAGAGTGAAGTAAATATAGACTACTTTCTAAATGTCTAACAATTCCTATTACTCTACTAAATGATGTTCATTCTATTAATAAATAATGTTACAGAAACACTTCTGAAATCATTTAAGGATACATTTATAAACCTGTGTCTAATTGTGAATATTTAGAAACTGTATCATATAGCCATTAGTGGGAGAACCATTAAATAAATGTGGCATCTTCATACAATGGTATTAAGAACAATGAAGTTGATCAGTAAAAATTAATGTGGAAAATATCTATATTTTGCTAAGCAATAAGGCAAACTGCAGACCAGTAAGTGTGATCCCATGATCCCATTTTTGCTAAACACACAGACACACACTACATGTGTGTATACATGCACAAATACAGACACAGAGAAACAGATAAACCCTGACAGGTTACACACCAAACTGAACAATGGTCCCACCTGAGGCATCAGAGCAAGCTGATGAGAAGGGAGAATTTGACATTTTACATCTTTGTAGTGTTTGAATTTTTTATTCCATCAACATAGCCTACTGTCATATTCTAAATATATATACATATGTGGTAAAATTCAAAATATGTGTGTGTGTGTGTATCTTTTAGAGAGGTTGAAAGTGTTTTAATACCACAATGCATTTATGCCTTCTTATAAATCTAAGGACTATCAATGTGCCCTCTATGACCAACTTAACTGAATGACTTTTTCACTGAAGAGGCCACGGCACTACTTTACTACTTCACATTAATGCATTTAAAGTATCTCAGCAGCAGGTGTATATTAACTTTTGTGCAGTTTACATTGCAAATATGCTCTTCACAAAACCAAACTATCTTTAAGTGCTCAGAATGAAAATCTCATTATGTTGACTTTGCAGATTTATTTCTGAAGCAAGCTTCCTGTTGCACTATACAAGCACAAATATTGGTTATGCAAGATGTATAACCATGCTAGAAAGTTTTGTGAGTAAAGAAAATACTTGAAATGTTTAAAGTTCTCTGTTATGATACTATCTGGAGGAAATAAAAAATCATGATCAAGAACTATGTTTTGGTAACCCTGGGGTTGTGTAATTATAGTAAAAAAAATAGGTTTGGGGAGCTTAAGGGGGGCCCAATATATAACACTCTTCTTTCCTGCCTGAAGTATGATCAATTAAAAAATAAGGAAGGCAGAAGGGAGGCAAAAACGTCTCATTTACTACTGATACAGCAGATACTGGAAAATATGGCTTATATCTGCAGGCAAAGGTTTTCTAGCATTGAACCCCAGAATTAGACTAACTTAACTCACACCATTAAAGGTAGTACTGGAGCCCGCAAGCTTTCTCTCAAGGAGTCCTGCCACTATAAAACTTAAGGGATAGATGAGCAGAGTGGAACAAACTGAGGCAGGCCAGGTTCCCAAGAAACGGGGAAAGGGAAGAGTCTGGGCCCCATATGGCCCAGATTACCCTTCCACATTCCCTAACTGGACTGAGTCATTCCTCCTCACTTCAGGATAAGGGAGTGAGGGGCTCAGCGGAGGCCAGAATGGTTAAACTAGCAAAGCTTTTTCCACACTGAAGAAAATATCAGTAGTGAAAATAATTGCATTCCAAAGTGGGACTCTCCCAGTGGTTAGAATATACCATGTCTTTGCAGGTAACACTAAAAATAAATACAGAACTTTTATCATTTTTATAGTGAAAATTCAATTATATGTAGATAAATTACTGGAACAAATACTTATTGAACACAATGTACCCTTGGCTGTACTAGATGCAGAGACTGAAGGATGAACAAGAAGTAGAGGGGGTTCCCAGTCTGGTGGGATAGATTGATACACATAGCTCTCATAGAATGTGATTAATGATATAGCAGTATTATAAATAAGTTCTCTATGAACATAGAAAACTGAACAGTAGAGGAAAGTTTTCACAATTTATTACATTCATTTATTCTTCTATTTATTTATTTAACACCTATTGTATGACAAGCTCTGTACCCAATTATTAGACCATAAGTATACAATGGTGAACAAAATAGACAAAATCCTTCCTCTTGAGCATATGGTGGAGAGAGACATTAACAAAATAAATACCTAAATATGTAATTAAAAATGGAATATGTGCTATAAAGGAAAAAATACAGGGTGCTTTTAAGGAAAATACCAGAGGTTACATTATTTATTTATTTATTCATTATTTTTTTTCTGTAACTGGTGTGATCAATAGAGGTTATACAATTTAGATCACAGGGAAGGAGGGTGGGGGGACTTCTCTGAGGAATTATTTCAAAGAGACCTAAGGATGAGGTATGTCCCACCAGGTAGGAGATAGGCAGGCAGAGTGGCAAACATAATTTTAGGAGAAGTAAAGGGAGGTGTAAAGGCCTTTAGGTGGAAGAAAGCTTGCAGTGTTTGCAGGAGCAGAGTGAAGAGGAGATCATGGTTCAAGATAACATCACAGAGGTGGTCAGAGGTCATACTGTGAAGAATCATTTAGGCCACATTAAGGACTTAAGGTTCTATTATGTTCATTATGAAGCCACTGGATGACTTTAGCAAGGTGAATCATATGATTCCATTCACCATGGATTGGAGGGTATAAGAGTGGGTGAGGGAGGAGCACAAAAGAAATTGTTATTGACATCCAGATGAGAGAGGGTGGTGGCTAGAACTTGGGTAGATGCAATGGACATAGAGAAGTAGAAAGATGCAATAAATATTTTGGAGGTAAAAGCAACAAAACTTGGTGATGGATTGGGATAGGGTAAGAATGGTGAGATTTGTGAATATATCAAAAATGCCTGCTACATTTCAGACTTGAATAAGAACCCAGAAAAAATGACATGTGAGCTGGGCCTTGAAGACTATGTTAGATTTTAGCTGATGGAGAAAGACACAGGTATAAAGGCCTGTTGCATATTTGGATATATCACAAATCATATTTTGATGGACTAGTAGTATAGGGTATGCAGGGAGACAGTGGCTAGGCACAGATTCTGAAGGCCCTTGAACGTGTGATAAGCGTTTTTGTTTTTATTTGTTTATTTAATCAGAGCATCATCACTCAGATCTATTTTTATATTAGACTGTTGGGAATTCAGGATGGGAGCTTAAGGAAGAGGGATTAGGGACAAATCATCTAGAGGTGATGATCAAAACCACTGAACCAGGTGACATAGCCCATGGAAAGTACAAAGTAAGAAGAGAATCAAATCAGTGGTTAACCTTTGGGCAGTCTCAGCACTTAAAGAACAGGCAGAAGGAGAAATGAGAAAGAAGCTCAAAAGGCACAAAATCCTCATGGACAGTATGAAATAAAAATGAAATCATAAGTAGTTACAGCTAATAATTATAGGGCATTTGCTGTGTGTGAAGCACTGCTCTAAGGACTTTATATTTTCTTAGTCCATTTTGTTTTGCTATAAAGAAATACTGGGTAATTTACAAAGGAAAGAGGTTTATTTAGCTCATGGTTCTGCAGGCTGTACGAGAAGTATGGTGCCGGCATCTGCTCGGCTTCTAGTGAGGGCTTTTGTGCAGGCTGATGTAAAAAAGTACCAGACCTGAGGGGCGTCCTGGCTTTATAACAACCCACTCATGCAGGAATTAATTCATTTGCCCAATTACCAATCCAGTCTCACAAGAGGGAGAACTCACCCACCACCACAAGAACAGTGCTAAGCCATTCAAGAGGGATTCACCTCCGTGATCCAAACACCATCATTAGGCTCCACCTCCCAACACTGCCACACTGGGGAGCAAATTTCAACATTTGATGGGGACAAACAAACCATATCCAAACCACAACATATATATTAAATAATTTGTATTTTACCATAATCTTGTGAGGTAGGTACTATTATTAACCTCATTTTATAGATGTAGAGACTGAGGCAAAGACAAGTTAAATGCTTGTCCATGCCCACTAAAATAATAAGATGCAGAGCTAGGATTCAGAAGCATTTATAATTTTAATCACTATGCTTATTGCCTCTCAAGATTCTGATCTTAATTATTTCTGTCCTTCCTACACTGTATGAAAAAACTAGCTCAGTCATAGTTACACAAACCTTCAGGTGGCTTCTGATGAATTAATCCAACCTCTGGCTTAAGTGTTAATCATAGCAATATTTTACATATTAGCTGCTTTACTGTGTGGTAGTTAATAATCCTACACTCTTCAAAACAGAATCTTTTAAGTAAGCAAACATATTTATAAATAAGTAAGAATTACTTAAAGCAGAGACCATTAAACCAGGCTATTTTGTCATACCCTACCTCAGCCCCAGGTGATATTTGGCAATGTCTAGAGACATTTTTGTTGTCACAGCTAGGAAGTGGGTGGGGGTACTACTGGCATCTAGTGGGTAGAAACCAGGGATGCTACTAAACATCTTACAATGCAGACGACAGCCCCCTACCACAAAGAATAATCTGGCTTAAAATGTCAACAATGCCAAGTTTGAGAAATTCTGCTATAAAAATAACATCCACTCTAGTAAAGATCAAACCTGAAAGTTCAAGAAAAATGCAACTATTATAGAATTTAGTATGGATTTGAACACAGAGGTGAAAAAGACTATTCTCCAAAATTTAAGGGTAAAATCAACTTAATTTTGGTCTTCATGATGAAGTTGAATAAATGTCATATCATTTCTTGCCATCATTAGCTTTGTGTTATTGCACTAATTGTAAGACTGATATAGTCCTCTTTCCTAAAATCTTTACACTCAGTACTTTGATTTTGTTCTTCACACATGGGAAAGCTCTTATGAAACACACTAATGGGGGAACTAAGTACACATATCAATGAATTAAAAGTGGGAATTGATAAATACTGGCATATCATTTTATAACTGTTAATATGCAATGAATGAACTAGGTACATGAACTGATGTTTCTTTCTATCCAAACTTATTCTGTCACCATTTGTGAAGCAAAAAGCACAAACAGACTTTGTGTGTTTAATTTTAACCCAGGGCAAATTTTTATGACTGAGTGATAAACCCACAAAACTGGAGTTGGTATTGGAAGCCCTTACGCTATTAACTATAATGATACCAGTGGGCATCACCATTTTTAAAAGTGTAAAAAAAATCAATGAGCAGATTGTCATTACAGAAACTCATTCTGCATCACACATATCACCCAAGAGATTGATATTTTATGCTTGTAAAACTTAACATAAAATTAAATTGCAAATATTTTCTCACAATCTACTAAAATTATGGCCTAAAGCAATCCACTGCTAATATGAAGCATTTGTTCAGCTCTAGTGGACATATTTCCTATATGATTTATGTGAAAGAAGGCTTCATTCATTTGCTTTGTCATAGATTCAGTGATTAGCTTCCTTTTCTTATATGAAGCCTAGAAAGTATAGAAACTTCTTTAAAATTAAGCCAGCAAATATAACACTGAATTATTAATAAATAATAGTCAAATTTAAAAACTTGAGGTCACTATTCCTTGTGTTTGTGACTATTATCATTTCAAACATCAGCCATTATTTCATTATCCAAATGTATAAAAGGCATCTAAATATTCCATAAAGAAATTATATTTTCATTTTTCAGGAACAAAATCAGCATAAGAAATTTCAAGTAAAAAAGATTGTGATTTATTTTCCCCTGAAATCTAAAAGATTAAAAATAATTTCAATTGTTTGCCACCCCCAAAATAAAATTTAGGAATAACAGAAAGGAAAGTTGTCTTATCTATTGGGATGTGAATAACATTGAGTCCGTGAGGTATAAGAAAAGGGACCTAATCAAATTAAAAAGCTTCTGCACAGCCAAGGAAACTATCACGAGAGCAAACAGACAACCTACAGAATGGGAGAAAATATTCGCATGCTGCACATTCGATAAAGTGCTGATAACTAGAATCTACACAGAACTCAGGAAAATCAGCAAGAAAAAAATCAAACAACCCTACCAAAAAGTGGGCAAAGGACATGAACGGGAACTTTTCAAAAGAAGATAGACTAATGGCCAACAAACATATGAAAAAGTGCTCAACATCTCTAATCATCAGGGAAATGCAAATCAAAATCACAATGAGATATCACTTATCTCCAGTGAGAATGGCCTTTATCAAAAAGTCCCAAAACAATAAATGTTGGCATGGATGCGGAGAGATAGGAACACTCATACACTGCTAGTGGGACTGCAAACTAGTACAATCTCTGTGGAAAGTAATATGGAGATTCCTCAAAGAGCTACAAGTAGAACTACCATTTGACCCAGCAATCCCCTTACTGGGCATCTACCCAAAGGAACAAAAGACATTCTATAAAAAAGACATCTGCACTAGAATGTTTATAGCAGCACAATTCACAATTGCAAAGATGTGGAAACACTCAAGTGCCCATCAATACATGTATGGATTAATAAAAAATGGTATATGTATACCATGGAGTTCTATTCACCCACATAAAACAATGGTGATCTAGCACCTCTTGTATTATCCTGGATAGAGCTGGAGCCCATTCTACTAAATGAAGTATCCCAAGAATGGAAAAACAAGCACCATGTGTACTCACCATCAAATTGGTATTAACTGACTTAACTGACCAACACTTAAGTGCACATTTAGTAGTTAACATTCATCAGGTGCCAGGCAGGTGGGAGGGGGGAGGAGAGGATGGGTAAATCCACACTTAACGGATACGGTGCATGCTGTCTGGGGTATGGGCATGCTTGTAGCTTGTCTGAGGGATGGGCATGCTTGTTGGGTGGTGCAAAGGCAATTTATGTAACCAAAGTGTTTGTACTCCTGTAGCACTCTGAAATAAAATAAAAAATCTATGCACTAAGCTTTATGCTAAAATCTACTTAACTTGAAAAATTACCAGATTTTATACCAAAGTATAATATAATAGGCAACTCTTACCTTAAGCATTCTGCATCACTTTGAGGCTTTTTATTGATTCTTATTTTTTCTGCCTGTAGGTATTTGGTAGTACAAATGGATTCCTTCTCTTCATCTTCAAAAGCTAAACAATTAAAAAATTCTTACAATCTTTTAAAAATCAAACATAAATTTTTTTTATTCACTCATAAGAACAATACTCAAATTTTTGGTGCCTGCATGTAAAATGTACATAATAATGATTTTTATTTTCTACTTTAATATAGCAATTAAAGGAACACAAAAGATCTTAACAAAATTTGTGACATTAAAAACACAAGCTTTAACACTGATATATGTTTTATCTATTCTTTTTTATACCAACAATAGCATTATATTCCAACAGGTTAATACACTTTAAAAGAATGATATGACCCTATTATGTGTATATAACTATATTTATCAGCAATATAAACTAACTCATGAAGGTAATACCTTTAAGTTTTCTCTGGAGAGTAAATAATTCTTGTATCAATTCACTCTTTTGTTTTTGGAGTTCATTTAATGGGCCACTGTCACGTTCCACTGACTTCATTTCTAGAAACAAATATAATAGCATCAAAAATAAAATAATTATTAATAGGAATAAATTTAATCAAGGATGTAAAAGATATGTACACTGACAACTACAAAACACTGATGAAAGATATTGAAGACAACACAAATAAATGGAAAGATATCCATGTTTATGGATTGGAAGAATCAATATCATTAAAATGTCCATACTACCCAAAACAATATACAGATTCAATGTAATCTCCTTCAAAATTCCAATGGTATTCATAACATAAACAGAAAAAAACACTCCTAAAAAAATCTAGAGAAAAATAGACAAACAAAAAACCACATTTTAAGTATTTAGACTATGCCTTAAATATGTCAGCAATTATTAACTTTTCTTTTTATAGTAAAAATTTAAGCAGCACATGGTCAATAAAAAGCCCCAACTGGCTTCCCTTTGCTACCTAAGAATTGTTTTTAAAAAACTGACCAGCACTTATTAATTACCAATTGATTAATAAGATACAAAAAGATAAGTTAGTTGATGGTTAGGCTACCAAAAGAAAATTCAAAATATGTACTATCACTAAGTAAAATAAACTTCCTTGTGAGATAATAAGAAAACGCTATCCTTTGTAACAAAAGCGTATTTAAAATAACATTGAATAGTACTCACTATATGGCTACAAGCTTTCACAATATTGCTAATACTGCTCTTCAACCTAAAATACCCTTCCTCCCTTTATTCCCACCACAAATTCCTATTAATCCCTTAAGACTCATCTTCTAAATTTTCAAGTATTTTTTCTCTTCTGCCCTACCTTCTGGAACACCAATTACACATTTGTTAAACTGCTTGATGTTCCACATGTCTCTGAGGAGCTTTTTGGTTTTCTGAAGTCCTTTATTTCCCTCTGTGTTTCAGTTTTTAAAGCTCTCTCTTCAAGTTCACTGACTTTTTTCCTGCAGTCTCTGATCTGCTGTTAATCTCTTCCAGGGAATTGTTCATATCAGATATTGTATTTTCTAGCCTCTAGAGTTCCTTTGGTTCTTAATACAAAACAATTTTAACTGAAATATAATTCACATACCATATAATTTACCCTTTTAAAGGATAAAATTCAGTGGGGTTTAGTATAGTCACAGATTTGTGCATCCATTACCACTATATAATTTTGGAACATCTTATCACCCCAAAACAAAACCCCCTACCCATTAGTAGTCACTCCCAATTTCCTCCAGTTCCCCCAGCCCTAGGCAAGCACCAATCTACTTTCTGAATATATGGATTTGCCTATTCTGGACATTTCACAAAAACTGAATTGAACAATATGTGGTCTTTTGTCTGGCTTCTTTCACTTAGCATAATAATTGCAAGGACTACCCATGTTGTAGCATGTATTGGTATTTCATTCTTTTTATGCCTAAATAAAATGCCATTGTATAGATATGTTATATTTTGTTTTTATATATACATCAGTTGATAGACATTTGGGTTGTTTCCACTTTTTGGCTACTATGAATAATGCTGCTATAAATATTGATGCAAGTCATGCGTCAATTAACAATAGGGATACATTCTGAGAAACGTGTCCTTAGGTGATTTTGTCATTGTGTGAACATCAAAGAGTACACCAACCTAGGTGGTATAGCCTACCACACCACCTATAGCTATGGTAGAGCCTATTGCTCCTAGGCTACAAACTTGTACAGCACGTTACTGTGCTGAATACTGTAGGCAGTTGGAACACAGTGATAAGTATTTGTATTTCTAAACATATCTAGACATAGAAAGGGTACAGAAAAATACAGTATAAAAGATAAAACATGGTACAGCTATATAGGGACTATGAATGGAGCTTGTAAGACAGGATGTTGCTCTACGTGAGTCAGTGAGTGAGTGGTGAGTGAATGTGAAGGCCTAGAACATTACTGTCCATTACTATAGACTTCATATAAAACACTTTACACTTAGGCTACACTAAATTTATAAGAAATATTTTTCTTTCTTCAATATAAATAAACCATAGTTTACTGTAAGTTTTTTACTTTATACACTTCTAGTTTTTTTAACTTTTTAATTTTTTTGTAATAATACCTAGCTTAAAACATAAAGCATATTGTACACCTGTACAAAATACTTTCTTTCTTGATATCCTTATTTTATAAGCATGTATATATTTTTTAAATTATTCATTTATTTTTTTACTTTTTAATCTTTTTTGTTCAAAATTAAGACACAAATGCACACATTAGCCTAGGCTTCATAACCTTGCCAACACTATTATTGTTCACCTTTATTACAGCCACGTTAGTGGTATCTCATTATGGTCTTGATTTGCATTTGCCTGATGACTAAAGATCCTGAGTGTCTTTTCGTGTGGCCATTTGTCTTTTTTGGGAAAATTGTCTACTTAAATCCTCTGTCCATTTTTTAATTGGGTTGACTTTTTATTGTTGAGTTGTAAGAGTTCTTTATACATTCTGGATATGAGTCCCTTATCAGACATATGATTTGTAAATATTTTCTCCCATTTTGTGGTTGTCTTTTCACTTTCTTGATAGTATCCTTTGAAACACAAGAGTTTTTCATTTTGATGAAGTTCAATTTTTCTACTTTTTGATTGTGCCCTTCTGTTATCTCAATCTGCTGCTTTTCCTAAAGGCTGCCAGTGACCTCCAACTGCTGCTTCTTAGTCCTGGTTGACAGCTCAGCAGCAGTCAACATGGGTTGATCACTCCCTCAAATGCTCTCTCCCCTAGGTGACCCCAATTCCACACAATGTGTTCTGCCCATCTTTTTTGAAGCTCTTAGACTCTTTGCTGGCTTTCTTTTTCTTCTTGCTTTGAAAACCCTGGTGTTCCTCAGGGTTCTGTCCATTTTCTTTCAATACATTCTCCCTAGGTGATTCCCAAAATTTAATAGCTCCATCCCAGACCTCTCTCTGAGTTCTTGACTTAAGTATGCAACTACCTAATTGACATCTATACTCAAATCTCTCACTTGGCTAATCAATATTATCCTTCAGATCTCACTGGCTCAGGGAAGTCTTCCTTAACTGTCTACTCCAGGTTAGGTCCACTTATTACATGTTCTCGTATCATCTTGTGCTTCTCCTTGTGAAGCAGTCATCAACTTATTATTATCTCATTCACACTGTTGGGGATAGAGCATTAAACAAAACAAAGTCTCTGCCATTATGGACATTAAAGTTTTATATGGAAATATTATGAAATACCTAGAGACAGATTTTCTGAAAGTATGAAGAACAACAGTATTAGATTCCCTGGCAAAGCTATTAAAATAAACCCACATTTCTGGGAAAAGAGACAAAAAGTAGAGGGTTCCTACAGTATTTGTGATATCAGGAATTTTTTCCCTTTATCAATTTTATAGAGGAAAAATTTACATAAAGTACATCCATTTGGGGCATACAATTCTATGAGTTTTGCCAGTCATTTACATCTGTGAAACCACCACCACAAGCATTAATCCATATATTTCCATAAACCCCCAGGGATTCCTTGTGAACCCTTCACAGTTCATCCACTTTGACCCAAGCAACCATTGCTTTGCTTCTTGTTGCCACAATTAGTTTGCATTTTGTCTAGCTTCTTTCACACACCATATCAGAGATGCATCCATGCTGTGGCAGCAAATCTATCATTTCTATTGCTGAGTATTCTACTTCTTGGATGTATCAATTTTGTTTATCCATTCTCCTCCTAATGGACATTTATGTTTAGGTTTTGGTATTATGAATAAAGCTGCCAAAAATTTAAAGCATGGGTTGCGTTTCATTTCTCTGGAGTAACCAGTTGTGGAGTGGCTGGGTTATACGGTAAATTTATGTTTAGTTTTTCAAGAAATTGCAAAACAATTTCCTTTTTTTTTTATTTCAGCATATTATGGGGGTACAAAATTTAGGTTACGTATATTGCCCTTGCTCCCCCCGCCTGAGTCAGAGCTTCAAGCGTGTCCATGCCCCAGATGGTGCGCATTGCACTCATTATGTATGTATACACCCATCCCCTCCCCCCAACATCTGCCCGACACCCTAATAATGTTATTCCTATATGTGCTCTTAGGTGTTGATCAGTGAAACCAATTGGATGGTGAGTACATGTGGTGCTTATTTTCCCATTCTTGGGATACTTCACTTAGTAGAATGAGTTCCAGCTCTATCCAGGAAAATACAAGAGGTGCTATATCACCATTGTTCCTTATAGCTGAGTAGTACTCCATGGTATACATATACCACATTTTATTAATCCACTTATGTATTGATGGGCACTTGGGTTGTTTCCACATCTTTGCACTTGTGAATTGTGCTGCTATAAACATTCTAGTGCAGATGTCTTTTTTATAGAATGTCTTTTGTTCTTTTGGGTAGATGCCCAATAATGAGATTGCTGGTTTACTAGTATCTGTTTAAGGTGTCTCCATATTGCTTTCCACAGAGGGTGCACTAGTTTGCAGTCCCACCAGCAGTGTATGAGTGTTCCTATCTCTCCACATCCACGCCAACATTTATTGTTTTGGGACTTTTTGATAAAGGCCATTCTCGCTGGAGATAAGTGATATCTCATTGTGGTTTTGATTTGCATTTCCCTGATGTTTAGAGATGTTGAGCATTTTTTCATATGTTTGTTGGCCATTTTCTGTCTTCTTTTGAAAAGTTTCTGTTCATGTCCTTTGCCCACTTTTTGATAGGGTTGCAAAACAATTTTCTAAAGTGATTATACCATTCATTTTACATTCCCATCACTACCATATGAGTTTCAGGTGCCCTGCATTCTTGGCAACACTTGGTATGGTCAGTATTTTTAACTTCAATTAAATAGATACACAATAATATTTCGCTGTTGTTTTCATTTTTATTTTTCTAATGACTAATCATGTTGAGTATCTTTTCACATGTTCATTGGTCATTAGTACTCTCTTGTGAAGTTCAAATATTTTTTCCCTTTTCTAATCGGCTTTTTTTCTTTTTTCTTTTTAAGTTGTAAGAGTTTATTATATTCTGGATAACAGTACATTAGCAGATATATTTATTGCAAATATTTTCTCCAAGCTGTGGTTTGTCTTCTCATTTTCTTAAGTGTCTTTGCAATTTATTTTAGATCCAATGTGCTTTTTCTTTCACAGTTCATTTTTCTTGTGTACTGTCTAAGAAATCATTGCCTAGTCTAAGATGGCAAAGATTTTCTATTATATTTTCTTCTGGAAGATTTATAATTACAGATTTCATGTTTAGGTGTATGTCTATTTTGAGTTATTTTTAATATGGTGTGAAGTAAGGCTTAAGAATCATTGTTTTGCAATGAATATCCACTTGTCCCAGCACCATTTATTGAAAAGACATTCCTTTCCCCACTGAATTGCTTTGCCATCTTTGTTGAAAAACAGTTGACCACATGCATTTCTATGTCTGGACTCTTTACTGTTCCAGCGATCTGTGAGCCCATTTTTAAGTCAGTGACACATTATCCTGATTACTATAGCTTTTTAGCAAATTTGAAAATCAAGGAGTATAAACCTTTAAATTTTATTCTTTTAAAAATTGTTTTGGCTATTCTAAGCCATTTGTATTTCCATATAAGAAGGCATTGTTATCACAGATGACAGCTCCATGTGTGTTATTGCCCCTGAAGACCTTCCAGTAGGACAAGACGTGAAGGTGGATGACAGTGATATTGCTGATGCTGACTATGGGTAGGCCTAGGCTAATATATATGTTTATGCCTTGGTTTTTAACAAAAAAGTTTAAAAAGTAAAATAAATGAATTTAAAAATAGAGAAAACCTTTCAGCTTACAGAATAAGGACACAAAGAAAAAGTGTCTTTGTATAGCTGTACAATGTTTGTGTTTTATTATTACAAAAGAGTCAAAAAGTTTTAAAAAATTAAAAAGTTTATGAAGTAAAAAAGTTACCGCAAGATAAGGTTAATTTATGATTGAGGAAAGAAAAATATTTTTTTATAAATTTAGTGTAGCATAAGTGTACAGTGTTTATAAAGTCTACATTAGTGCACAGTAATGTCCTAGGCCTTTGTATTCATTCACCATTCACTCACTGACTCACCCAGAGCAACTTCCAGTCCTGCAAGCTCCATTCGTGGTAAGTGCCTTATACAGGTGTACAATTTTGTATCTTTTATACTGTAATTTTTTTTTTTTTTTACTGTACCTTTTCTGTGTTTGGATACGTTTAGAGAGACAGATACTTACCATTGTGTTCTAATTGCCTACAGTATTCAGTACAGTAACATGCTGTACCAGTTTATAGCCTGGGAATAATACGCTCTTCCTTATAGCCTAGTTGTGTAGTGGGCTGTACCGTCTAGGTTTGTGTAAATGTACCCTATGATGTTTGCATAATGATGAAATCACCTAACAATGTATTTCTAGGCCGTATCCCTGTTGTTAAGTGACACGTGACTGTAGATGGATTTAGGTCTACCATTTTATTATTTGTTTTCTGTCTGTTCTCTGTGTTTTTTGCTCCTCTGTTCCTCCTCTCCCCCTCCACCTCCACCCCCGCTTTTTTTCAGATAATGTAAATATTTTTTAGGATCCCTTTTCAATTTTTATATTGTCCTTTTAGCTATTCGTCTTTGCATTTTTTTCCTTAATGGTTGTTCTAGGAATAAAAATAAACATCTCTGGTAGGTTTTCTACAAGATGCCCTCCCCCTTGATTCTCAGCAGTAAGAAATGGCGTGAGGGCAAAGATAAAATCCAATATTCTTAGGAAGTCAAAGTCTCAAGATAAAATCTGGAATGTAAATTTAAAACCCTTTTCAAAGACCTTAAAAAAATCCAAGATGATGCCTAAAAGAACCACTCAGTCAAACCATAGGGTCATTAAGAATCTTAAAGATACTGTCTCTCAGTAGTTTTAGAAACAGCCCAAAGAATAAAAGGATTTATCTCAAAGAGCTTTGTAGTTGTAGCTTTTTTCCTAACAGAATGAACCTCAATAAGATTCACATGAGAGCCACACATTTTTTAAGAGAATTATATTTGCATAAACTCAGTGAGCTTGGACTGAAATGGTCAGAAACAGGAAAAAATAAAAAATGAGCCCCCCAATACTTAAACTTTTACAGGATGAAATGAGGCTGAGAAAACTAGCAGCTGTGAACACAAGCTATCTTTTAAAAAAGGAATGACTCAGAGAAGGAAAACAAGAGCACAGAGGGTGGAACCAAGAACAATAGAGAATCATTCCCAGCAAGGAGGATGACTGAGTCTTATCAAGGAATTCCCAATATTTGCCTGGCTCGATTTCAGAACTGCTATGGAACAATGACTCCCATGTTTCTGCTTTCTGAACAGAAGTGTCTCTAGCAATTATCTTATGCTTATCTCACCACAGTACACTGGGCATGTGAGGGGCAAATAACTAATTTCTTTGGTCTGAGGTCTTCAGATCAAGAGGAACTTTATTGAAGGAGTTACATGAGGAACTACAATTAAGGAGTGTCATCTGCAACTGAACCTGATTTAGGTGAAAAGATATTGAACTTTAAGCTAATGCTATAATAGAATCTCTAAAGTTTGAAAACTGTGATTTATCCTTGACTTTCCCTATTTCTGTCCACATTAAACAGTAGCAAAGTCCTCTCCTTCTTCCTAAACATCTCTTTAATTAACCCCCTCCTCTCTTTGGCAACTGATTTAATTCAGGATCTTATCATAGATTACAACAACCTGCCTACTAGTGCTTCTGAAATAAAACTCTCCCCACCTCACTGTGTAACCTTATGTCCTAGCATATATTGGATTGATGGTAAAATGAGGATTATAGCGCTAGTCCTAACACATATTGTAGTTTCCATCACATTGTACTGTAAATATCTACTTACAGATTTAATTCCTCTGCTTTTTACTTTTATATCCCCAGGACCTAGACCAGCACCCATCACATAACAGATATTTCTTTACTGAATGAATGACCAAATGCTCATGTCACATGTGCTTCTAAAGCATTTAAGACTGCTCACAATAAAAGATACATATCCATTAGGATAATTAAGATAAAAGTAAAAGGATAGCTATACAATAATCCAGTTTGCTTATGAAAAAGTTAAATTTCTGAAAAATTGATTCATTCAAAATAAGTTATTTTCATTAATGTAAGACAAATGAGGTGGTACTATGCATTCATACCCATTTTCAAAATGTTTGCCTGGTTTTCTAAGTTAGATATTTCAATCTTGACATTTTCTTTCATCAAAAGTTCTCTTTTCTTTGTTATTTCATACTCATTATTGAAGTCTGTAATTTCTTTCATAAATTTTTCCTCCTCCTCCATTACTTTTTTCTTTGTAGCCTCCTGAAAAACAGAAAAGATGAAATATAGGTGTTAGTTGCAATAATATTTTTCTTTAATGATTTAAAATATAATCATTTGGAATTATTATCAATGAAAGTATAAAATTATACTTCCTGGCATTACTGAAAAAAATGATTTTTGCTTTTTTCTTTTTTTTTTTTTTTTTTGTTGAGACAGAGTCTCACTTTGTTGCCCAGGCTAGAGTGAGTGCCGTGGCGTCAGCTTAGCTCACAGCAACCTCAGACTCCTCGGCTTAAGCGATCCTACTGCCTCAGCCTCCCGAGTAGCTGGGACTACAGGCATGCGCCACTATGCCCGGCTAATTTTTTCTATATAGATTTTTAGTTGTCCATATAATGTCGTTTTATTTTTAGTAGAGACGGGGTCTCGCTCAGGCTGGTCTCGAACTCCTGACCTTGAGCAATCCACCCGCCTCGGCCTCCCAGAGTGCTAGGATTACAGGCGTGAGCCACCGCGCCCGGCCAAAAAAAAAATGCTTTTTTCTTCTAGTAATATGAAAAAACCCTGAAGCTATTATATATTAACAAGTAACTATCTTCAGATGAAAGATATATCCTTAAAGTTTTGGGAGAATTATTGAGCTAGAATCCTACCATTTATCATTATATCTGTGTTTATTTGTATATTAAACTTCATAATCATATTTGCCATTTTATCATTGTAATATAAAATTAGATGGTAAAATAATTAAATGACCAAACTTTTAAAATCTACACTCAAAAGAATTACTACTTTACAGGAAACAAACAAACAAACAAACAAACAAGGATATCTAAGGAGACCTTTTAAAATATAGACAATGAAGGTAAAATTATGTATGCATTTCAAAATCAGTTCTGAATGATAGTTTACATTTTATGAAATATCAACATGACATGGAAATAAGAATTTCCAAAACTATGGACAATGCTTGAACCTAAACATTATTGCATGTTTCTGTTTTTTCTAAGAGATGTCAATGAATTTTGAGCCACATTTTGAAACTGGCCATGTCATTCAAAACCACCCAATCTGCTGGTTCTGACTTTTGATATGTAGTTCAGTATCTTTAAATGTATTTTCTTTAAAATGTCAATTAATATTTCTAAACTGGCCCTGTCATTCAAAACTACTGCTCAGACTGCTGGCTCTAAGATAAAAAGATAAACAAAATCCATGTTTTTACCCACATCCACAAATATGCCTGAAGTGTCAACCTCTCTGCCTTTCAAAACCATTAAAACCAAAGTCTCAAAGCCTGAACAATTCAAATCAGTTTCACTATTTCTTTTGTGCTTATTACAATTGCAAATAATTTCTATATTGCATCCCTGCCAGTAGAATTCTTTCAAACTATATTATTCTACCAATTGGTTTTAAATAGCACTTACTACTTTTCTGTATCTGAAAAGTACTATCTGCCAATATGCAAATGGATAATTTTCTAAAAGTACATCTAAGTATATCTAAATACTTTTGACACAGTTAATAAAATAGATTTTTCTAAGTGGCTGGAGACTTACAAAGGTTTGGAGAAGCATATTCCTTTCGTTTGTAATTTCACTGAATTGTCTTTCTAAAGCATTTTCATGAGTTTTCAAAAGGTGTAAGAAGAAGGATTTTTCAGAAAACTGCTGAACCTTCAAAGTAAAAAAACCACCAGAAATCAGAACGAAACAATTAATTAGGCATTTTAGGGTGCCTTAGTTAATAGGAGAGATTAATATAAAACATTTCCTGTATTAATCTTTAAAATGCAAAATTCACATTAAACATCTTATTTTATATGTATTACCTTGTATTATTTTATAAGTACTTTATAATTATAATTTTATAAGCTCCTCCCCCAGTAAGACTACAGCTTCCTCAAGGGCAGAGAATGTGTTTTTCTACCTCTCCATACTTAGCACAGTTCTTAGCTTAGATACTAAGGCTTATAGAGTACACACGCTGAAATCTGCTTCAAGACAGCTTGTTTTAAAGAATAGGTTTCTATTCTCACAACTTATAAGGAGGATATGGATGAATAAATCGTGTACACAATGTGACTAATAAAATAATGAGATAAAATCTACGAGGCATAGGCAAAACCCCAGTCCCATGACTATACTTATATCAAATAAAATATAAGTCTGCTGAAGTCTTCAAATGGGGTTTGAGAATTCATTTTTTTTAAATTTTAGTACTTTATTTCATTCTAAATAGCAAAATATGTAATAAACATTAATATTAGACATGTAACTGTTATTTCATTTGGACCTTAAAAAATAGCATCTCCTGAGACATGAATATTGAAACAAAAGTCAGGAAGCTTTAATATATACAAACTAAAAATGATGCTGGACTGGAAATACTGTAATCTTTCTACTGTGTTTAGTATTGGTCCTCATAAGAAAACATCACTTCCAGTTTGGGGCTGTTCCCATCTCTGCAGAGAAAAGAAAAAGGATATAAATTCAAGTTAAATTGCAGAAAGCAAGATTTATGTTAGTTATAAGAAACTTCCTCAAGGTGAGAGACAGGTTGTGAAATCTCTGTCCCAGAAGATATTGAATAGTAAAGAGCTTAGATATAGTCTAGTCCAGAGGCAACGGGTTGGCTTAAAAGACAGTTTGAAATATTATAGCTAAAAAGTCCTAGAAATATCGGCATTAAAAAAACGTAGCCAAAAATGTAGCCAAAATAAAACAGAAAATGTGATCTTACATTTTTATAAGATCATAGACTATCTACCGATACCTTCAGTTAGTACTTGATGCTGTTCTCATCAACCCTATTTTAAGAAAGACAACAATAGAGAAAGATTAGAGAGGTACAATTTACATGACCAAAGGAATTGAAATAATATTTTAAAAGTTGGGGAAAGGGAGAATAGGACAGTTAGTATTTTACTGCCTGAGAAGTCAGAAATTAGAAAACATATGGCCAAATCTATAAAATGATATAGAAATTGATAACAAGGGCAAACAAGAGTATGATCATGAATTGTGCCACAGTTATTTAGAATAAGAACATACTTCAGGGCCATTCAGTATTGCTTATATAAATAAGAATAAAATGAAGTCCATAGAAGTAAAATACCTTAACAAAGGTTATATAACTATTACTATAATAGGAGCAACTCCAAGACTAAAACCCATTTCTTCTGACTTCCTTTCTTCTAAATCATGATGTTAACCTGGAAATATTAGAACTATTTCAAAGTAATGAAAAGGTAATTCTGGAGCTAAAAAGGGACTTCAGTCTCTGATGATAGTATAAGTGGAAAGCATATAAATTTAAAAAAACATTTGGAAAAATTATCAAATACTGGATCCATCACAGCTTATTGAGAAGGTTGCTTGCAATATATACCTAATTCTGAGAGTTGCTACTATGGACAGTAATCAGGAATACTCACAAAAATGCTTTAGAGACCAAATATTGGGCTGGATAAATTCTGGTATAATCTACTAAGATATTTCAAGTACTATGCCCTTCAGAATCAAAATTCCTGAATTCTGTTTCTACCACTGATCTGTTGTAAGAAGACCCAAGTCAAAACCCAAAAGTGAAGAAAATATTACTTATCAAACTAAGAAAGGTTTAAAGGAGCCTTAAGCAAATTTATTATTCAAATTCAGAAAAGTTTTATGTTAAGGACTCAGAAATTAATGTTCTCTGTCTCAGCTAACAACAACTAAGAGCTAAAATTACCACTGAGCCATGTCCTTTTACTTAAATGGGAGAATAACAAATATTAAAAAGAGCTATGTGACATATTGGCACTTGACTGGAATATTTTACCATAACCTAAAAATTGAAAACTATATACCAAAAACTAAAAGTAGACAGCTGTTTTAAAGATTTATAAAAAGAATATATCTATAATCTTCCTCTTCCTAAAATTCCATGCAAATTATCCATTTTGAGGTCTTCTCTGCTTATTTTTATTATTTTGACTCTCTCATTTTCATTCCCACTTTCTACCTTACCTTTTCTCTTTATCTTATACTTTCACATTATCTTTTCTTTCTTTCTTTTCTTTTTTTTTTTTTTTGAGACAAAGTCTAGCTCTGTTTCCCAGGCTAGAGTGCAGTGGTGTCATCATAGCTCACAGCCACCTCAAACTCCTGGGATCAAGTGATCCTCCTGCCTTGGCCTCCCCAATAGCAGGGACTACAGGTGCGTGCCACTACACCAGGCTAATTTTTTTTTCATATTGTTCATAGAGATGGGGGTCTCACTGTGTTGCTCAGGCTGGTCTCTAATTCCTGGCCTCAAGCAATTGATTCTCCTGCCTCAGCCTCTCAAAATGCTAGGATTAGCAGGCATAAGCCATGACATCTGGTCCATAATTTCCTCTTTTAATCAAGATCTAAAGAGTCCCAGAGAGTCAATAACTGCAGAAAGATTACAGTTACACATTAATTTTTAAATTTACTTAGGATCTATGATTAAAAAAAAACCATTTAATACAAGAAAGTCTTGGCACGTAGGGGAAATAGCATGATAGAGAAAGGGACAGGAGTTTGGGAAAACTAAAGTCAGGAAGTACAAGAATAGATGCCTACAATATGCTGATTCACATTGTTGAAGACATCAGTAGATTAAGGGTGCAGAAGGTAAATGAGGCCTAGTATTATTAACATAGAATTGTCATAGTTTTATGGAGCTAAAGGGACAAAAAACTTTTGGATCTGTCCAGTTCCTCTCTGCCAAGTGTTAAGTTATTAACTCTTCAGAAGTAGAATAGCTTTTCATAGCTACCTGTATGTAGAATACTTTGGGTTGTTCCTTTTGTGCTTTCTGTTGTCCCAACTAATTTCTTAAGTGATTTTTCTGTTCCTGTGGTTTGAAAACCAGACCTACTACTGTGTAAAATTTAAGTAAATATTCTCAAATATAACCCTGAACATACTGATGGGATCAAAAGATGAATAATTATCAGAAATCTCTCTCACCTTTCTTCTGTTACAAAGGTGATGAGTTGGAATCAGAATTGGGAAGATACTACATGAGATATTAAATTGTGACATAAAAAGTATTTCTAAACATCTTTCTCTGAGCCAGGTTTGAATTGAGGCACTATCTTATATCCAGGGTAGCTTGAACTGTTTATTTTATGATAAATAAAAACTTTAAAAACTATTAATTCTGTCTCTTGAGTTATTCAAAGATCCCAAGAGGCTATGAACAATATAAAGAAAAGGGTGGGAAGTCCCTAATGGCAGTAATACAAATTTTTCTTTCTCATTTCTCCCTGTCCTCTGACTAGAAACAACAACAACAAAAATTTGCATATATCCTTAAAAGTTACATTCTAGAATCAAATAGCCAAGCTTTGTCAGAAAATGTTGCTGCTTTGGAAAGTTTTAATTTATAGCAGTGCCAACTCCCTGGTTAATTCTGCTTCTCTCAGCAATAAAGATTGTTTTTTCCTTTCCCTGTTTTATTCCTCCTGGGATATTTGATTTTTTAATGGAGCTTATACTTTTCCCAGTGAGCTGACTTATCTGGTCAACTAGGTCAGTTTTCAGCAAAGGCATGATTTGTGACTTTTCACTACTCTTGCTGCCTGGGTGCCTTTAGGTATTTTTCTACCAGAAGAACTTAAAAATTGAAAATGACTGAGGATTTTAAATTAATGTTTGAGTCCAAGTACGCAAAGTACAGAGCTACTCTTTGTTATGGTTGCTGCTGTTAAAAATAATCTCAGCCTTGAGGAACTGACATTTTGCTGATTAAATGCTCTGCCCAATAGCATAATAGGCAACTTTACATAAAAAAAACAAAGAGTTATGTAGGAGACTTCACCTTCCTAAAATCTTAACAATTGGGGAAAATAATGTGGTTGTTACAATTATGATAAAAAGACATTTTAAACACTGGAGTGTTTAAACACCAGTGAATATTGTATTGATTGATAACAGATGTTAAGGTTTTTAAAAAATAGATCTATTTTTATAAATACTTTTCTAAACCACAGATGAAATGCTTAAAGAATAACTCACTTTGACATATTAATCCTAATACAGTAAGCAAGGAAGTTTCAATATTAGGAAACACTTGTCATTACAATGGCTCCTAAGGTTTTCCAGGACCCGCACCCCCTCATTCCCATCTCCAACCAGTCTCTGACTCACTCACCTCCTTCCAGCCCCACAGACCCGGCCTGCTGCCTGTTCCTGGGACACACTAGGCACAGTCTCTAAGGCCTTTGCACCCTCTCTGTTTCCTCTGCCTGAAATCTCTTTGCCCAGATTCCTCATGGTTGGTTTCCTCAGCTCAGTCGAGTGTTCCCTTTTCATTATGGGTTACCAGGATGAGAACCACGACTATTTAAGTTTGATCTAGAAGTTCTTCTTAATGTAATATGGCCAAAACAACAACAAAAAAGAATAAGAGATATAATCATTAAAAATGTTGACACACA
The DNA here is from genome assembly GCF_041146395.1 of Eulemur rufifrons. Lineage (NCBI taxonomy): Eukaryota > Metazoa > Chordata > Mammalia > Primates > Lemuridae > Eulemur > Eulemur rufifrons. The sequence continues at coordinate 59,281,083 of NC_091010.1, read as the reverse complement.
GTTCTCTTTCTTGTTTGCGGCCAATGCTATCATTACATACCTAATAAATCCAAGAAAATCTACTGAGAAACTGTTAGAAATAAAAAGGAGTTTAGTAAAGAGGCTAGTAACAAAATAAATACCAAAATCTATTCTAGTTACCAACAATAAATAGAAATAAGTAGGGGAAATATTCTATGACAGCAAAATCAAACAACATACACAAATAAATTTAGTAAGAAATATCTGAGATTTATATTAAAAACTCTCTACTGGGGACCATAAAAGAAGATCCAAATAAATTGAAAAATATCCTGTATTCTTGAATATGATTCAGAATTGTAAGTACATCAATTTTTCCCAAATTACCTCATGAAATTAATATAATCATAATTAAAATACCAATGATTTAATAGCTTCTTAAATTTTCCAAAATTATTTTTAAATTTATCTAAAAAAAAAAACTGTGGAAATAATCAGGAAAATTCTGAAAAAGAAATTACTCTTCCAGAGAGTCAAAGATATTATATTTTTAAAGCTAATATACTTAAGCCAATATGATGCTAGTGCCAAAAAAGATTAATAGTAGAATAGTACAGAATATCTAAAAACAGACACAAATATATATATATATATATATATATATACACACACATATATACACAAACACACACACACACACGAACACACACACATTACTATAAAGCTAGTGCTTCCAATCAATGGGTAATATGTGTCATTTACACAGGCAATGATATTCATGTTTTCTTTAAAATATTAAAGACAAAAAAATCACTGTAAAAGTAATAAAAAAAGACATTGTTTAAAATCTTAAAGTGGAGCAGGCTTTCCCAAGCCTGGAATAGATTCAGAAAAAAACAAATGAAAGGATTAAAAATTCTAGTAACACAAAAATTCTAAACTTTGATTAGAAAAACATATCATAAAAACCCAAGACACAAATAATAAAGCTTGTAGCAAATGACAAAGAGTAATATCTGTAAAATATAAAAAGCTAGAAGACAGTAAGAAAAGACAAAAAAAGGACAAATTATATGAATAGGTAAACCACAAAATAAACATATATACATAAAAAAGTTATGTTAATAAAAATTCAAAGTAAAACTATAAAAGATGCCATTTTTCTTATAGTTGAAAAATATTGATAACTTCTAGAGTATGAGTGGTGAAACTGTGAGGATATAACTTGGAACAACTTTTCTGGGGGACAATTTAGAAATTATGAAAAGTCCTAAAAATTATATACACATCAACATAACAATTTGATTTCTAAAACCTTATCTTAAAAAAGTGCACAAAGCTATATGTATAATATTGTCATCACAACGATGTTAGTGATAGCTAACTTATAGTAATAGTAAAAATTATCAATAAGAAATTAGTTAAATAAAATATGGTATAGTATTTAATGGAATACTATATAGCTATTAAAATTGCTTATTTAGATATATATTAACTGAGGTGTCCAGGATATAGTAAATAGAAAAAAACAAATTATTTAAGAAAAAATATACATGCATTTAAACAATTTTGAAAGAAAACCTATGAAAATATTAACTGTGTGGTAGGATCATGGGTGATTTTCATTCTGCTTTTTGCCTAACTCTATTTTTGGAATAATTCACAATAAACATGTATTACTTTTGTAAATACTTAGAACAATAAAGCTGTTTTAATTTTTTAAAAAAATCTACAGCATGTTCACCAAATATAATGTAGAAGGCCCTCAGAATTTCCTGGGACTATCACCCACTCTTTCAGTGGGGACATATTCAAGCAGTCCTAATAAAGACAGAGAGGAGCAGGAGCACATAATAACAAGACCATTTCAGAGTAAAAATCCAATCTGTTTCCCACTGCAGTAGTCACATATCTCCCTTTCCTTCCTCTTCTCTCTCTTCTCTTGGGAAGAATTGATTGGAGTTTTAACTAGGAGAAAATGGACTATATTTGAAGACATAGAACTAATCTGAATCAAAGAAGCTGAGGTATGCAGCCTTTCAACTTATCTTGAAATATTAATCCAGGCGATAACAATTCATAAGACCACATAAGCACCAATGCCTATATAAGAATTCTTTCCAGCAACAGCAGGATCACAGGCACAGGCATATCTGTGAGCAGCCAGTTTGCCTTTGATCCCTTCCATTCACCTTTTCTGAACTTACCTGCTGTTCCAAAGGCCATAGTGAACCCAACTCTACTCTTTTCAAAATAACTCCTGCACTACAAAATTATTCTTCTCTTTTCTCAAATAAAATTCTCATTCTCAAAAAGCTGCTGATCTCAGTGAGATATTAATCTGATTAGGGAAAGAGCAATAAAACACAAAACCTGATAGGCCAAAAACATTTTATAATGATACTTCTTAATCTAAAAGATGGTTCTTGGGGAGATATTTTGAAATAAGGAGACTTCAGTGTTATTTGACAACTCAGGTGGCAGTACTTTACCTTACCTATCACCACATCTTCCTATTCTGTCAGGATATAAAACAATGGAATGCTGAGGTAGTGGGTTTTCACTTACTGCTTTTAATGGAAGAACTATAAAATGTCACTGATTCTTTAAAACATACATTTTCCTCCTCATAATAAGAAAACTTGGTGCATGAGCAAGAAATGATCATACCTCAGTCAAGTAAAGCTATACTATGACTAATAGAAATTGGGTTGGGTATACTCATATCAATTGGCAAATGGTTTTAGCTCTAAGAAGATAGTTGATTCTTCAAGATCTCAAGAAAACAGGAATAGGACAAAGAAAAAATTATATGTTGTATCTGTTGGCAAAGTACAGGTGTGAACAGATCTCACAGAATAAAAATATGAACCCTCTGAAAAATACAGTTAACAGAAGAGAAAAAGAATTATTTGAAAGATTACAGAGAAGAGCACAGTACACCTCCATAATATTTTACTACAGGATGCAAAAAAAAAAATTTGTTAATCAATTACTTGATGTCTTCAAGAGGATGAAAACAAAGATATGTCTACTAAAACACAATAGCAAGCAAGGACATAGGAGAATAAATTAAAAATATAACAAGCTGAGATAAAAAGAAAGGCAGAAAATTAAAGAAATGTGAAAAAAGGGAAGCAACACTGAATTGAAATTTGCAGAGAGCATTAAATAACTAACTAAACTAACAATGCAAAAGATGGAATCAGTGATGCAAAGTATAAAAATTTCTCCCAAACTGCTGGAGAGTAGTGTCAGAGAACAGAGATCAAAGATTTAAACTATAAGAAACAGGAATATTGAAAAAGAAACTAGAATATAATAGCTGAGGTTAAAATGAAAGGCTCACCCTTGTTCTGGACAAAATCGATAGATATATCTGTGTACAAATTTGGAATTATAAAGGTAAAAAAATTCTAAAAGGAACCAGAGAAGAAAAATGCAGCAAAACAGGTTACTTAAACCAGGCTGGTTTCAATATTCCTCTTCTGCATTGATAAATTTCAGAAGATGATAGTGCCAGATTTATAAAATTTTCTAAAAACAGTTTTAGTCAAGAATTCTGAACACAGACAAGTTGTCATGCAAGTATGAAGACAACATATTAATGGCTTAGAAAATTTATCACTCACATATTCTTCCTGCACAATTACTCTTAAACAATTACATAAATTCATCAAAAAAATAAAAAATAGGCACTCAAGAATGAAGAATTTGAGGCATTCAAGAATTTTAGGGTGGAGAACTCTGGTTATATGGCAGAATAAGGAAAAGTGGAAAGGGCCCACTTTCTACTCCAAATACAGAGAAATGCCAGATAAAATATAACTACATTTAAAATATACATTACTTACATAGATAAGTCAAACGGAAGAGAGGGAAATCATGCCAGAAACAACTCAGGGTAAGGACAGTGTGCTAAAATTCAAGTCCACAGGAGTAACAGATATGGGCCTTAGGGGCTAGGGTTTTTTTTTTTTTTTTTTTTTTTTTGTGACAGAGTTTCGCTCTGTTGCCCGGGCTAGAGTGAGTGCCGTGGCGTCAGTTTAGCTCACAGCAACCTCAAACTCCTGGGCTTAAGCGATCCTACTGCCTCAGCCTCCCGAGTAGCTGGGACTACAGGCATGCGCCACCATGCCCGGCTAATTTTTTCTATATATATTTTTAGCTGTCCATATAATTTCTTTCTATTTTTAGTAGAGATGGGGTCTCGCTCTTGCTCAGGCTGGTCTCGAACTCCTGAGCTCAAACGATCCGCCCACCTCGGCCTCCCAGAGTGCTAGGATTACAGGCGTGAGCCACCGCGCCCGGCCGGGGCTAGGGTTTTAAATGCCCACATAAGATCAAAGGTCAAGGCCAAAAGGAGCCAGAACTGGGCTCACTGCACAGCCAGGAATTGAGAAGTATCTATGCCAGCTACAAAAGAAAAGTAACAAAACTCCACCCATTGGCCTGGAGATGCAGCATTTAAATAAGTTGCATCCCACTGAACCATGAGTTGAAGAGGAGTCATATTCCCATAAACTTGAACCCCAAACTGTTCATGGATGTGAGATTCAAATATGTATTCCACGCAGTGCAGAAATCCTGAGCTCAGAAATTTCACATAAAAAATGATCCTGAACAGGGGAAACCTGCAAGGCACTAGTAGCAGGGGTGAAACTGCTTCTTGGGGACACTTTTTCTATCAAGGGAATGCGTAGGACTGCCAGGAAAGATAAGCTCTGCTAAAAATAAGTTCACAATAAAACATCTTAAAGTTCATAAGAAAATCTATCACCATGTAAGAAAGGCATCAAATGAAATAAGCAGAATTCATAGATGAGGAAAATAGAGAAAAGAGAATTCTATGAGAAAAAATTTAAATTAATTTATTCACTCAATAAATATTTGTTTAACAGGTATTGTGATTCAGGCACTGTTCTAGATGCCAGAAATAACAGCAGTGAACAAAATAGATAAATTTCTATCCCTCATGGTGCTTACATTCCACTGGGGGAGACAAATAATACAGAGATCAATATGAAATACACCAAGAGGTGCTAAGTGCTACAAAGAAAAATAACATAGAATAAAGCACAGAGACAGAGACATATGGGATGAGGTAATGCTATTTTATATAGAAAGGGCAGAGAGGGGCCTCTACAGAAGCTCTTCTCAAACTTTTTTGTCTTATGACATTGAATATTTAGGAGTATTTTGTATTTCTTTTCATTTTATTGTTTTTGTGAGTTATGTCTAGCAGTATTTTCTGTACCAAATATTAAAGCTGGGAAATTTTCAAAACATTTAATCATTTAATAATATCAATAATACTCTCATTACCTGCCAAAAATACATACCATATTTTTATGAAAAAATAATATTTCCAAGACAAAAAAAATTAGAAAGAAGAGTTGCATATATATTTTTTACAAATCTCTTTAATGTCTGGCTTAATAGAAGATAGCTGGACTCATACCTGCTTCTATTCAATCTTTTCCAATATGTATTTTGGTTGGAGTATGTGGAGTGCACAGATATGTATGACAGTTGGAAATGGTAGGAGTATTTTAATACTGTTTTCAAATGATTGTGCATATTATTTTTTGATACTATACCAAAATTCCATAAGTGGTAGTTCCTTAAAGGATAGTTGCAATGTGGATTCTGAAACCATGTCAATGAACTTTTTATTCTCTGTTATAATAAAATTCATTGGTTTATCTTGCACTTTACATCTTTTATCCATGCACAGTTTATAACAATATGCATTAGTTATTTGGAAAATATTGCTTCAATGAATTATGCAGATCCTCCAAATGTAGACACATTTCGTAATATGATATAAAAAATTACATTCATATTCATTAATATCATTTACAAACTCATCAGAAAAATCTTGAGTATTGGTAAGCTGTCAAACTTACAGAGACAGATATGAGTCTTCCAAAATTCTAATTTTTGCTTGAAAGCTTGAATTTTATTATTGGCAAAATAAAAAAAAATGATGTCAGATATTTGCTTTGACGTGATAGCCTCAATGCGTTTAGTTTTGAGAAAATTTTGCCAAATACCCAAGTCTAAATAACTATAATTTTGACTGTCAGTTATCCAAGTAAAAATGGTGTTCTAGAAAAAGAATAGCTAGTTCACATTGCAACTCAAACAATCGCACACATGCTGTCCCTGGAGGCAATCACTATACTTTGGAATATAAAAGTACTTTAGGTGAACTTCCATTTCATCACACATAATATTGAAAATGCATATACTCAATGGTCAGTTTCAATAAAAATAATATTTTTTACACTTTAATCAAGAGCATAAAAAATAGCAGTGTTTGTTTTCTTATTGTGAGTGCATGGTAGGGAGGAATACAATGACTATGAGTACAGTTTGGTGCCACTGCCTTGATTTGTGTTAACAGTTTTACTTCACATAGCTTTTGTACCATCAATGTGCATGTTAGTACAGTGAAAACAATAAATGGTACCTTTGTATTATTATGAAAATAGTATGACCTTACAGACTCCTTGAAAGTGTCTTGGGGACTTGATGGGAATAAGACCACCGGGGCTTAGGGACCCCATTTCTGAGGCCGTGAGAGGAGAGGAGGTGAAGGAATGCTGCCTGAGCAGGAGCCGGAGATAAGGGCAGAAGTTAACTGCCTAGTTGGGGGGACATTCCAGCCATCTGGGAGTACAGCAGAGCAGACTTCCTTCCACCTTAAAGCCTGAGGGGCCTCATGCCTAAAAAGCCGTGGAGTGGCTTGACTTGAAAGCCACCCACGGCTGCAAAGGAAGATTGCAAAATGTCAGCCTGGGAGAAGGGAGGCCAGGCTCCAACTCTTAAACACCAGGTTGAGTTCTTTCCCTCTCCTTTCTCAGTAGAACGCCTCAGCTAATGGGAAGCTAAGCTTCCAATTTAAGAAGTACTAATCTCTTTGTTCCTCAATCAAATGGGCCACAGCTGCTGAGTTCAGAGATACTATCTATACATACCTTAAGGTGTAGTTGTACTTAGTAATGAGCTATGCGTTCCTGCTTCTATAGATAAAAGAGTAATTAGCTAAGACATCTTGTGATTATTAGGGGAGACTTGAAACTTCTGCACATTGTAACCCATGAGTTTTTCATTTGAAATCATTGTAATCTATAGCATGAAAAAGAGAATAAAAATGGGTGCTAGATTTCAGTACCACCTGGCTCACGGGAATGCTGGTGGTCCCCTGACTTCCCCACACTCTTTCACCTTACTTTTTATGTCCATGTCTTTTTCTCTCCCATCTTTTGCAGTGCACACTACCCAGGGACCCAGTTCTATCAGGGGCATCATGAACCGCCGATAGGGACTCCTATGAATCCACAGATCACACTTAAAGAATCAATGGTCTAGGGTGACAACTGAGCAGAGAGCTAGGGTAACCAACCATCAAGATTTGCATGAGATTGTCAGGGTATTAGCACTGAAAGTCCTGCATCTCAGGAGGATAATTAGTCACCCTATGGGGAGGGACATAAATGAAGTGAGCATGCATGACAGAATAATAGCCTAGGGAAGGAGCATTTCAGGCAGAGGAAACAGCAAGTGCAAAGGTCCTAAGGTCAAAGAATGGTTGGTATTTTCCAGAACAAAAGAACACATTACAAAGGTACACACCTCTAGAAAATCTGATTGTTCCCAGGTAGGTTAGCTACTGGAGAATGTCCAACACAATACTCAGTGGACTCTCAGTGATTCCTTTTGCCTATTTCCAAGTTTTGGTAATTATTCATGACAAATGTGGTAAGACTTTCTCTATAGAATTACACAGAAAAAAATTAAAACCAAGAATGGCTAACAAACATATGAAAAAATGTTCAACATCTCTAATCATCAGAGAAATGCAAATCAAAACCACAATGAGATATCACTTAACTCCAGTGAGAATGGCCTTTATCAAAAAGTCCCAAAACAATACATGTTGGCGTGGATGCGGAGATATAGGAATACTCATACACTGCTGGTGGGACTGTAAACTAGTGCAACCCCTGTGGAAAGCAATATGCAGATACCTTAAACAGATACAAGTAGACCTACCATTCAATCCAGCAATCCCATTATTGGGCATCTACCCAGAAGAACAAAAGTCATTCTATAAAAAAGACACCTGCACCCGAATGTTTATAGCAGCACAATTCACAATTGCAAAGATGTGGAAACAACCCAAATGCCCATCAATTCATGAATGGATTAGTAAAATGTGGTATATATAGACCATGGTGAAATAACAGTGATATGGCATCTCTTTTGTTCTCCTGGAGAGAATTGGAACCCATTCTATTAAGTGAAGTATCCCAAGAATGGAAAAATAGGCACCACATGTACTCACCAGCAAATTGGTTTCCCTGATCATTACCTAAGTGCACATTTGGGAATAACACCAATTGGGTATCGGACAGAGGTGGGGGTGGGGGGAGGGGATGGGTGTATGCCTACATGATGAATGCGATGTGCACTGTCTGGGGAATGGACACGCTTGAAGCTCAGACTCGGGGGGGTGGGGGGTATGGGCAATATATATAACCTGAACTTTTGTACCCCCATAATAAGCTGAAATAAACAACAACAACAAAAAAAAAAAAACCAATTACAAACTACTTCAAAATGAGAGCATCAAAAATTTTGAGTTTACAGTTAGGTTTATATAATCAAAGTTGCTTGATGTCAATCCTCTAATTAAGGAAGAAAGGTGTTATTTAATTTATTTGCCAATTATTCATGATGTAATTTAGAAGTTGCTCAATGAATGTTTCTCGAATGAATAATTATCCAATGTGCAATTGGAGATATTTAGGGGAAGTGAGGAACACAGCTAACTGATTTTCTGAGAAATCATAAATCAAAGAGTAAACTTTTAAAAAGGAGTTCTTTTGTGTTGTATAGTTTTGTAAGGCTAGAAAACTAAATTTTAATCTCATGCTTTTGCATACTGAACCACAGATTTATTGTTTTTTAATTAGAGGATTGTTCTCTCAGTTCCTGGAAAGGAAGCATTTTTTTTTTTTTTTCTGTTCAAAACATTTCTTAACATTTCAGGCTAAACTATTTATTTAGAATAGCTCTTAAAAGAAAAAAAAAGGAATAGAAGCATTGGTAAATTTTAAAATTAGAACCAGTGCAAAATATTTTCCACTTTGTGGATCCAAGCCAGGAAATGTGCAACTTTTGTGATGTATAAATACTTGCAAACAGAAAGGCTATCTGGTATATTGTTGTAGAGTTTGCTCTAAACTGCTATTACTATGAAATGTTCTCCAGACTTCCTTAAGATCATGAAAACTAAGTTGAGAAAAAAGAATCCAATAAATGCTATATATATTTAATAATATTTTTCACTTCATTTAGAAATGTAATCATTTTAGTTCTATTAATATGAAGAGAGATCACTACTTCTCAGAGACTAGGTATCCCCATTCTGTAACCAGAAATATTACCATTAATCAAGGAGCTCATGTTAAGAATATATGCGCCGGCCAGGCACAGTGGCTCACGCCTCTTATCCTAGCACTCTGGGAGGCTGAAGCAGGAGGATCTCTCGAGTTCAGGAGTTCAAGACCAGCCTGAGCAAGAGAGAGACTCTGTATCTACTAAAAAAAAAAAAAATTGAAAGAAATTAGCTGGACAACTAAAAATACATAGAAAAAATTAGCCAGGCATGATGGCGCATGCCTGTAGTCCCAGCTACTTGGGAGGCTGAGGCAGAAGTATTGCTTGAGTCCAGGAGTTTGAGGTTGCTGTGAGCTAGGCTGATGGCATGGCACTCTAGCCCAGGCAACAGAGCAAGACTCTATCTCCAAAATAAATAAATAAATAAATAAAAGAATATATGTGCCAAATGGCCAATATTAATCTGAAAAAATGTTCAGTATCAATGTCTTTACAGACTATGCATAAAAACCACAATAAGATGGCTTCACACCCGCTAAGATGACTTTAAAAAAAAAACAAAACTCAAAAAATAGAAAATAACAAGTGTTAGCAAAGACATAGAGCCATTGGAACCCTCATACATGTAAAATGGCATAGCCACTGTAGAAACAGACTGGCATTTCCTCAAAAAGTTAAACGTGGAGTTATGTGATCCAGCAATTTCACTCCTAGTGGTGACCAAGAGACTTGAAAACATATGCTAATCCAAACACTTATACACAAATGTTCACAGTACCATTATTCATAACAGCTAAAAAGTGGAAACCACCCAGACGGTTGACTGATAAAGGGATACACAACATGTGATACACACACTTGCACACACACTGGAATGTTGTTTAGCAATAAAAAGGAATAAAGTATTGATACATGCTACGACATGGATGAAACTTGAAAACATGCCAGGTGAAGAAGCCAGTCTGAAAAGGTCATATATTTTTTATTCTATTTATATAAAATATACAGAGACAAAATGTGGATTAGTTGTGACCCCAGGCTGGTGGAGTTTGGGGGAGATGGGGAGGTGACTGATAACGGGTATAGGGTTTCTTTTGGAGATTATGAAAATATTCTGGAATTAGATTATGATGGTTGTATAACCTTTTAAAGACTAAAAATCACTGCTTTGTAGCTTTTTAAATGTATTTTTATTTTTTAAAGTAACCTAACAGCTCTGTCCCCACCCCCAGCTTAAGAAATAAAGCATTACATGTAGCTTAAGTGCCCTGTATACCCTTCTCTGATTACAGTTATCTTCCACCCCTATCAGAGATAATCACTATCTTGATGTGCTATTTATCATCCTTATGCATGTCATTAAACTTTTCTATATATTTCTATACCCCTCACAAGGCATATTTTTGTTTTTCATTTTGTTAAATGGCATCATGTAACTTCTATAGGTTGCTTTTTAAATCATATTATGTTTTAGAAATTTATTATTTGTAAGTTATCATTAAGTGGCTTTTTTACAATGACATCTAGCACTTGGAATTATGAGGTCACATTCCCAAGAATAATAACTAAGTCTATTAAATGTCTTTGCTTCCTTTTTTTAATCAATTCAATCAGAAGATTTCTCTAAGCATCCCAAACCATCGTTGAGTCCTTGTTCGAAATAAAAGAATTAAAAATGCATTTCATAATATGAAAGGCTTTTTAATGACTCCAACATAAAACAGGAAAACCTTGCATTATATTGTCATATGTAATAAATCATACTACAAATAAAAGTTAAGCATAATCAATAATTAACCTGAAATATTTCAACCCACTATAGGTACTTCCTACATGGCCATTCTGGTTTTAACCACTAAAACTCTTCTTGTAAACCCTGTGATTGCTTGCCTAGCATGCATTTCCTTTTTCATTGGTAACTAGTTAATATTTTTTAGAATCTTAAACCATATCCAGACAGCCCACTGAATATGGGAAAAGTCACTACCCCTTGACAACAGTTATCAGTTCAGAGCTAGTCACATGCCACAATTCTTGGAAATGAGATGGGAGAAATTACCTAACGAGGTTCTGGGAAAGAAATTTCTTTGCCTTTCAGAGTAAGTGTCTGGAAACATCCTTCTCTCTCTTTCTGATTTTGAACAAGAAAGCATATGACCCTAGGAGTTGTTAGTAATTATTTGGGGAATACAAGGGTAATCAGCCATTCCACCATTCTACTTTACTAATAGAATTCCAATTTTGATCAGAGCAATAACGTACCCAGTTAAAAATACTCATAATCCCACACTCCTTTGCCAGTGTTCATCACATGACAAAATTCTAATCCTTGAGATGCAAGCCTAAATCCTTGAAGAGGACTTTCTCTTTCCCTAAAACAACTTAAAGACACGTGAAGAGAAGCCTTTTGGTATTTCAGGCTTTCCTCTTTTCCCAGTAGGAATTCAGATATGATGCCTGGGGATGGGAGAGTACCTGTGACTATGAGGATGAAAGATGCATGTTAATGATGGTGGAATGAAAGATAGAATGTGCTGGGGGTTTTTAGGATTTCCTAGAGCAGCTTTAATAAATGGCCCTGGATTGCCCACTGTCAGACTTCCTATTACATGAGAAAAAAATTAACCCTTATTTGGAACAGCCACCATGCAGATTTTTGTTATAAGCAACCTGATGCAATTCAAACTGATAAAACTGCCAGAGTCAAATGCTGGGTTTTCAATTACTTATGTCAATAATTTCCCTATGTCGTTTAAGCCAGGGTCCCCCAACCTATGGTGAGTTGTATAATTATTTCATTATATATTACAATGTAGTAATAATGGAAATAAGGTGCACAATATATGTAATGTGCTTGAATCATCTGGAAATCATTGCCCCTCTCTCTGGTACATTGAAAAATTGTCTTCCATGAAAATGGTCCCGGGTGCTAAAAAGGTTGGGGACTGCTGGTAAGCCATTGTGAACTGAATTCCTATTTCTTGCAACCAAGAGCAAGCACCCTAAGCTGACAGAGCCTCCTTTCTAAGGAATGGGTAGTATCTCTGACTTAAGTCCCTCAAGGGCAAGGACCATATATTATTCATCCAAACCTGCTGCCTGACTCATATGAATCTTCAATAATGAATAGCCACAATTATAGGGAAATCTTTCCAAACTAACAGTATTATCTCACTTGCATAAGGTTACTCAACTGATAAAGCAGAGGAACAAAGAAATGACACATTCTTACTCTTTTTTAAACATACATAACACATACTTATCAAATTCATTGACATGATATAGCTAAGAAACTACTTTTAGCATATCATGCATTTAATTTCTTGTTACTAAATCTTCAAATGTACCTGTATCAGAGTGAGGGCTCTCTAGTCTACCGATACAGATTCAAATCTTAGATCTATTATTTACCATCATTTATGTGGCCTCATGCAAGTTACTTAATTTCTTTGAGTCTCAATTTTGCTCAAACGCGTAATGGGGGTAATAATAATACCAACTTCATAGGGTTCTTGTCAGACTTAACAGAGATAATGTTTGTAAAATGCAAGCACAGGTATAATATATAGTTAATTCTTTACTAAATGTTACCTATTATTTTTAGTGTACAATGGAAAAGGTATCCTTCCTCTTGTCTAAGGCTAATTCTTACCTTATCTCTGGATCCCACCCCCCCTTCTACTTCCACAGGGACTTACAACATTTTAAACCAAATGGCTTGAAGGAATTTCACGTAAAGACGTACAGATTATAAGCCACAAAGTGTAACTACCTCCAAAATTGGCTTAGTCAAAATTAATGGAAATATAGGTATGTATTGAATTTTGGGAAACAGAATTGCCACTTTATTTTCTAAAATTAAGATTAAATAATTCACGTGCTATTTAAACAAGTGTTAATTAGAAGGGAGAAATAATACCCTTCTTTTATCTTTGTGTTTAAGTCACTTTTAATCAACAATAAGATTAAATTTAGGCAGGATCTAAATTTTTCTTTGGTTAAACATAAACAAAAGAATACACCTCGATTACAAAACTCCATTTCAATATTATAAATGATAATAATTTGTGGTTTTATCCTTTCTCTAATTACATAATGCAGTGCTAAAGGACATGACTTTGCCTGCTGTTCTGGGAGGGTTCTGAACTTTTACCAATTAAAAAAAGGAACATGTAGATTTTGAAGTAAAGAAATAAATGGAGCCACCTTAAGTTACTTTTTTATTTCAATATAGCTTTCCTTTAAAAATTCATGAAATATTCTTTTATTATTGTTATAATGTTTATGCAATAAGTTAAAATTGAAAAAAAAAATAAACAAAATATTCACAAAATAGCTTACAATTTTCCTTCATTTACTCCCTCCTAAGGGAATATGGCATTATATTGGGTTTTATGCAATATGTTTATAAAAATTAAATGCCCAGATTTTAATTATATGCCATTTTTTAAAATAAAAGAACCTCATTTAGATGTTTAAAAGAAACTACAATTGTTCTGTGAGTCCTTACTTTTGGCTTGCTCTGTCATCAATACTATAAAACCTTTCTGTGACTATCAGAAGCTTTCAGTATATTGTTAAGCATTAATGCAAATCCAGGGCATGTTCTCATCTTTCTGTTTTCGTATTACCAAACCTAACCAGGCATACTGTAGCTATCCAAGTCAGAAAGTACTCACACTGTATAATCTGAGACTTTTGCAACCATATATTTTAAAGGACTCATCGAGCCCTGAAAGGCAAATGCTATCATTCAAGTTCTAATTACATGCTACCTGGGTTTTACAGAACAGAAAAAAGAAAAATGAATACTGTACTTCCTAAATACATTTTTTGACCAAAATAAATGCCCCAAATATTTTCTGAATGTATCACTGTACAATAACTCAAGCATTGCTCTATTCAAATTATGTTCTTCTTTCTTCTGATGCTGCTTATACTTGATAAATGAGTCAATAAATGCCAAGTCAAATATTCAAGTAAATATATTTTCATTGTTATTGGCAGACATATAATTAACTCTGAGAATAAAAGAAACAAGAAATCAATTTATGATTACTTCTTAGTTCTTCCCATTAGTCATTTACATTATAATTGTTGTTCCACTTTTAAAATCTTTATATACGCACACACACACATCTTGACTATAATTGTAAATCAAATTACTTCAACTACAAATTAGTATTGTGTGAACTGTGAACCTCATATGTTAATTTTATTAGTAAGATACAAATGTATTATTACCCATGTATATGAGCTGATTAAAAAGCAATGCACATTTATGAGCCTATATTAATTAGTAATTTCAGCAAATGTTTCTAAACAATGTTAGGGACTTGCTCTGTCTTCTCTATAGTACAAACAACTGAATCAATGTTCTTTTTTTAAATACGTGTATATGTCAACAAATTACATTTCCATTTTCAGGCAAAACAGACTGCTAACAAAAAAAATATTACAAAGGGTAAACATTTTTTCAAAAATGTATTATCTGTCAGGTCAATATTGTCACCAATCCAAGAAAAATGTATTTTGTGCAAAAACTTACATAAGTGACCTTTTAAAACTATTGCCCTAAATTAGATGCAAAGCTTCAGATATATTATTATATGTGAATTTCATAAAGAAAAAAGTTTAAGATAAGCTCAAGAACTCTGCTTTAATAAAATATGCTATCATTATTCAATTGCTACTTTCACTATGGTAGTTTGATTGTTTTTCAATTATATGTCACGGACAAGTCATTTAACCTCTCAGTTTCCTCACCTATAATGAGGGGATAATGATGGTGTCTCATCACAAGATTCCTCTTAGGACCAAAGGAGTTAATGTAAGTGAAATATTTAGAACTGTGTCCAGTATATACTAAGGGCTCATATTTTACAGATTACTTCTATTAGCTTCTAGTTACCAAGCCTGAAAGTATCTTAAATTTTTTCAAGAAAAAGAAAGCTACATCATGACATTCTTAATGCTTTGCCCATCCTACCAGCTTTTAGCATTGTTGGTAGCAACTAGTTTATCTGCTATTCACAGGCAAAATAGGAGCTAGGGCCTAGCCGAATAATAGTTCCAAATTCTATTTTAAAAGACTCCCTCTTTTATCTGTCACACTATTAGTATTCAATTCATTCAATACACTAATGTATACTATATGCTAGGTATTGGATACAGGCAGTGGGAATAAAAGATAGTCAGAAAAAAATTCCAGACATGCTGCTCACAAAATAGTGGGGGATACAAACACAAACACAAGCATGTATTGTTGTTTAATTAAAAGATTTTACCAGGATATCCATGGGAGGGCTTTATGGATGATGTCTGATTAAGGCTTGGAAAGAAGAGCTGAAACTCACCAGGTGGAGAAGGGTTCTATGATTAATTTATTCACGAACAATAAAACTGAAATTTCTCATAGTGGTAAATTCAAATAGACATATCTGAAGCAGACTTCCTCAAACAGAGTTCTCATTGCACATTGCTTGTTTAGTCCATTGTTTGGTGTTGAACAAATATTTTTTAAAACTACCCATTTATGCTACCCATAATAGCAAGGCTTTCATTGTGACACATTTAAATGATGTTCTTAGCTTCCTGTCTGTTCCCATCCTCTCCATTAGAGCTCAGAATGATCTTCCCAAACCACTCCTTTTTTTTTTTTTTTTTTTTTTGGTAGAAACAGGGTCTCCCTATGTTGCTCAGGCTGGCCTCAAATTCCTGAGCTCAAGTCATGCTTCCACTTCAGCCTCCAGAGTCGCTGGGACTAAAAGCACATGTCATAACACATGGCTACCTAAAACCACTTTTATCACATTGCTCCCAGATCGAAAACCCATAATGGTTTCCTCCTATTCCCAGATATCAGCCCTTTATTTTGACTAGATTTCTCTCCCAATATGCCTTGGACATATCTGCCTCTTCCCTCTCTCTGGGATGCTTTTCTCCTACCACTTCTCTTTGCCTCTCCAAAATTCTACCCACCCTTCAAAATCCTTCTTCAAGAAGCCATCAGACTCTCCTGCTTCTATTTGAAATAACAGAACTTTACAAATGCTGCAAAAAAGAGAGAAACGCTAGCAGAAAAGATATACTTTTGGATGAAAGACATGTCCAAGATGTGGTAAAGAACTGAAAAACAAAAGGCACAAATTCATCTGAAAATTACATTCAATGGTTACATCAACATAGCATACTTACATTATTTATTCAAAATTTATATACTGTATCAACTACTTATTGAATAAGTAAATAATTCTTCCTCCAATGACAACTGCACTCTTTTAAAACCTTAATCATCTCACAAAACGGATGATGAATTCTTCATTACTCTAACTAGTTTCTCTAGAGCAAATTCATATTAGAACTGAAGGTGTCACTGGATTCAGAACTTTAACTATTACCAGGTAACATGGAACTATGCTAGCCAGCATAGGAGGAGTGTGCTTCCTACTCTAAGGAAAACTGGTGAAGTAGTGAAATATCCCCAAAAAGTTAAGACAGACTTTTTTTTTTCAAGTGATAATTAGCATGCTCTATATGTCAATACCTGAGATTCCAACTTGACTTTCTCTTCATTCAGCTTCTCCGTTGCTTCCTTAATTTTTTCACGACATCTAGTTATTTCAGATCTTACTGTAATACAAATTAAATATTTAAACACATCAATCTTTCTAACGTCCTGATTTCGGTAGCATTTGAATTTGATAAGACAACTTTCATGTGTCTTTCCCTCGATAGGGCAAGCAACCTCCCCTAACTGCGCTGACCACTGCCTCTGGGATTTCCTTCTGCTCCAAGCACCCAGTTCCAGAAGATGGTAGGCCCCCATGCAAAGGGCAGAAACGCCCGGACCTTCTCGCATCAAACGGCGACTCTCCTCAGCCTGGTGCTCGGTGAAGATGATGTGCTGAAATAAGGACTCTAAGCTCATCGCAGACCCGGGCTCCTGCGGATCCTTCTCTCGCCGTTAAATATTTTATAACCAAGCCTGAGGATACTGGAAAGCACAATAAAGAAGAAGGATTCTTGAAGGACTCCTCCCACATGGACCAGTCTTCAAGTCCCTGTCGCCTCTCCACAGCGAGGACGGAGCTCGACGCGGACCCAGTCAAGGCCCCGGGGCCAGGGACGCGCGTGCCCCGCCGCCCCTTCCCGCCCTCGGCCCCTGTTTTCCCCGTTCCAATTTACAAAGCCCGGCTTTTCTCCCTCAGGCCCTGAGGCAGAGTCAAGCTCTGCCTTTCTCCCTCGCGGAACACAGCTCCGCTGGCCTAGGCCTCGCCTCTCTGGGGTTTGTTTTTGCTCTGAGGGCAAATAAAAATGGAGGCGCAGGATCTTGGCTGAGGGTCTGGGCAGCAGCCATTTCCCAGCAGCCTTTTAAGCCCAGTCCCCTCTCATTTTAGGGAGAAGGTCCTCAAAGTGCTCTGTGTCTCAGCAAAATGGTATTTGCTAACAATACCTCCCCGAGAAACCTTTCCTAAGGCTATGGCCAGGGCCTCAAGTCGGCCTCGCCTTGTCAGAGTTAAACTATGGCGGCTGGTTGGGCCGATCCGGTGGTCAGGGTGGTTTCCTGTGAGCCACGTGACTCCCCCCGCCTCCTCGAAGGTCTTATGCCCTATCAGAGTTGGGGTGCTCAGTCTGCAAGGCACAAATACTGTGGCATTGTAAAGTACAAAGTACCCGAAATTCTAAATATAAACTTTTGCAAAGTCTTATCCTTTGACGATGGCAAAGGCTGCTATAAATGTGCAATGTCTGACATTCCGCCTTAATCATTCCTTTGTAATCAGGGCATATCTTTTTTGTCTGCTTTAAAATTAATCATTGCCTTTTGTAATCAAGCTGCAGTAATATTAACACTTCAATATCTGCGCAATATGTGTCAGAGACCAAAGTGGTTGCTAATTAAAGCTTAAACATGAAAGGCACCTTTGGGACTTTAGCGTGGGATTTTTTAAATCAAAAATTAAAATATTTTTAGTTTTAGTAGGTCGAAATGTTGACATTATAATAAAATTTGACTTTATTTCTGAATGTAAAATTGACATTGGTTAAACTTTAAAAAGTAATTTCTAGTTAGACTGGATTTAGAATTAAGCAAAATAAGGTAAATGTAAATTCTGTCACAGCACAATAAGCTTAATTAGTATTTCATTAATGCTTTAGTATAATCAGTTATAAATTTTAACCTATTCCAGATTTCCACCTTTAATTTCCATCGAGCCAAGTATTCATAAAACTTACTTTTTAAACTTTATTGTAAAAGAATGCATACTGAAAAGTATATAAAACAGAAAAGAACTCCCCATAAGCATATCCTTTAGAAGCAAATATTAACATTTTAGATATTGCCTTCCAGGTAGTCCTTCTCACCTTTCATTGTTCCTTTATAAACTTGAAATTATTGTGAATAAATAATAATTTGTTATTTGCCAGTGCCAGGCATTAAACACTTTATATGCTTTTGAGATTATTTTTTTATTATTATTTTCATAGTGTCATTGAGGAAACTGAGGCACAGAACAAGTATCCTGCCAAGATTGCATACCTCGTATATGGCAGTGAGAACTGAAACCAGGAATCCTGAGATCAGAAGACATGAATTTAATTTAGGATTCTGCTCTTTTTTTCCTCTTATTACATCACAGGTATTTTCATAAGTTTATTTTTATAACTCCACAATCCTCCATCATCCAGATGCATATGTAAAATTTAGATACATTGAAATAAGTTTGACTCTTTTATCTGTTCAAGGATGGAAAACAAAGCTGAAATTGTGGTTTGAACCATTTTCTTTGAGCACTTGTTTGAAGGCTTATAAACTGTACCACAGCGGTCATCAAAGGAAAGGGCTTCCAGAAGATAAATTATATTACTAATTAATATCATTCCCTTTAGAATTATTTCCCATGGACTTGCACAGGGAGCATCCTCACAAGGAGGCTGGTTTTCAAAAGCATGCTTCTATTTAACATTCCAATTTTATTAGTTACACTCAAATTCACATTTATTATTTAACATACTCTTTCTGTACTGAAACTTGGCAGAGTAAAATTTGGGCAGCCTTTGGGGATCCCAGTTGCCTCACTTACCCGAGAGTATAGAAAGAAGAGAGAGCTGCTGGAAATTCGAGAAAGGAGGTATGGGGAGAAATGGCTTCTTCATCTTCTGCAGTCATCTTCACATCCCAGAATATTCTGGTGCTTTTAAATCCCAAATTAGAATCTTCTTAGAGGTACCACAACTATCAACTATAGACATTAACAGTATTTTCAAATGTTGTTTGTTGAAGTAAACATGATTATGCAAGCCCACAATTGAAATTTCAAGTGTTTCATAATAATAAATAAAAGTAACATATCAAAATATTAAAACATTGCAATCATATATCTAGGTTTACTGATATATTTTCTCTAGTGCTAAGATATTTTTTCTTAAAGATATACATGCTGATTATATCTCATAATGTTCAGAGAAAGAGTAGCATTACTTAAATTTCTGCCAAATAAAAATAGTATACGATGTGGTAAAACTCGGGCATGCTACTTTCTGAAAATGCATCTTATAAGTCTGAGAAGAATAAGAAATGATTCATTCAACAACTGTTTAATGAGTTTCTGCTATTCCCATTCAACATTCACTCAACAAATATTATTGAGCATCTCCTATGTGCCATATTAGAGAAACAACAAGATTTAATAAAAACAGAACTACATAAAAAGTATTTCTCTTCCTCCGGATATTTCTAACCTCATTGGAGAATTATTATATTTTTCAGCATTTTGGCAGCAGTATAAACAACTGCTTTCAGATGTTTCAACAGATGTTCTTTAGAAAGAAAACCAATTATTTGCATTATGATACCCACATATGATTCTCAGATCTAAACTTTCCATCTGTACATGTTTCATTGAATTGCATACCTATGGAATATAAAAGTTAAGATCACTCATTGTCTTTCAACCTCAGACTTTTGTTCATAATAACACTAGCACCTGGGTTATTGAGCCATCGATAATTGTTTTGCTAGAAGGCCTTATATAAGGCTATATTGCTCTTGTGATTTAAAATGCATTTCCTCTCCTTTTTTAGATTGATGACTTCCCTAAATTCTAAACCAGGCTTGCAAATACCCACTAGCCCAGGGCATATATATTGCAATGGGAAGAAGAAAAGTAATTCGTTTATTTTATGTTTTTCTTAGGGCATCTGCCACAAAGAAAAAAAAAATTATGTGGGTTCAACCAAGTTTAACAACCATTTATTGAGTATCTACTAAGTGTAAAACTCTCCACTGGGTACTATGGGGGATACAAAGTTGAAAAGATACAAGCCCTGCCCTCCTGGAGGTCATGATCTATCAAATGGGACAAAGCATGCACAAATAATTCTTAGGCCTGCTGTGTTTAAGAGCTTCATCCTGTGCTATGGGAAGACTGGGGAGGGAGAGAGAATAAGTCTGATGTAGTTGATATAGGAAAACTTATCAGTAGAGGATAAAATATGAGCTGGGTTTTAAAGGAGGGTGGAATTTCAATAGCTACAAAATAGGGGAGAAAAAAGCAGAAAGTCAGATGGGACCAGCATTTGGATAGTGTTTAACATTTTCATGTATGCAGTGGAGGACCACATAATGTTTTAGAGCAGGTAAGTTGCTTTATCAGCCAGATAAATTTTATTGTCATAGTTTCTTTATGTGATCAATTTATGCCAGTGGGTTAGAAGCACTAAAAGGGAAGAAACTAACATGTAGCATGTTGAATAGCTCAGTCCGTTCAGGCTGCTTTAATAAAATACCATAAATTGAATAGCTTAAATAGGGTGGAAATATATTACTCACAGTTCTGGAGTCTGGAAAGTCCAAAATCAGGGTGCCAGTAGATTGACCATCTGGGGAGGGCCCCTTTCCTGGTTCATAGAAGGGGTCTTCTCACCGAGTTCTCACATAGTGGAAGGAGCTAGGTGGCATTCTGCTGTCTCTTTTATAATCCCAATCATGAGGATCCTGGCCTCATAACCTAATCACCTCCCCAAAGCTCTAACTCTTAGTAATATCACCTTAGGAGTTAGGATTTCAACATAAGAATTTTGGGAGAACACCAACATTCTGACCATAGCATTCTTTATGGGCCAATCACCATCTGAGACCTTGACATATATTAATTCTTTTAATTAACCCAACAACCCTGTGAGATCAATGCTTTGGTTATTTGGGGGACTGAGGTGAGAGAGCTAAGTAACTTGTCCAAGGTCCCAGCTAGGAAGTAGTAGAATCAGTATTTGAACCGTGATCGTCTATTAAGGCAAAGCCTTACCACTTTACTGCCTCTAAAGACTGGAGGCAGGAGACGATGGGACTACTTCAGCAGCTGTGTTTCATTTCAAGGCAGATACATTTTATACAAATTGCATATTATCGATATATTGATATTTTTTCTGAAGATATTTTCAGATTTCTGAAACTTGGATTAGTAATGCAATGCGTCTGTAGTGAATTAGAATAAAATGTGATTTAAGAAAAAATAATTAAGAATGGGTCATCCTTGTTTTAAATGCTTATTTTACCAGCCATATCATATATGTAATATGTAAGGCTAAAAATGCAATTCATATGCAAAGCATTATGTTTCTTTACAAATATTTATATTAGTTTCCTAGGGCTGCTATAACAAAGTGCCACAAATGAATGTTCTAAAACATAAACACAAATTTATTCTCTCACAGTTCTGGAGGCCAGAAGTCTAACTGGTTCCTTCTGGGCACTCTTGAGAATCTGTTGCTTGCTTCTTCCAAGCTTCTGGTCCTTGCTGGTAATCCCTGGAATTGTTTGGCTTGTAGACACATCACTCCAATCTCTTCCTCTGTTTTCACTTGGAATTCTGCCTATGTGTCTCTGTCTCTTTCTCTCTTCTCCTCTCCTTATAAGGATACCAGTCATATTGGATAAAGGGCCTACCCTATTGCAGTATGATCTCATCTTAACTAATTATGTCTGCAAATGATCCTGTTTTGAAATGCTGCCATGTTCTGAGGTACTGGGGGTTAAGACTTCAACATACCTTTTTTTGAGACATAACCCAAAACAGACATTAAAAGTTAAGTTGGAAATAGTTATGATTTTTAAAACTAAAAATTTTTAAGTAAGATTGATTTATTTCTATCACAATCAAAACATTTTTAGTGGTTTAAGGGACTCTAGATAACATTTTATTTTATAGGTGTTAACATTGAGGCCAGGGAGATTGATAAATGTCCTCAATGTTGCACATGCAGTTAATATCAGAACTAGGTCTAGAATTGCTTCCTAATTTTTTCTGTTCCCATGAAAGATCTTTTTTGTTCACCTCTGGCTTTGAACCACTTCAGTTAAAGCAATTCCTCTTTCATCTGTTTACTATATTGAACTTTCTTGTAAAGAGTATGAAGAAGGTGTATAACAACCAGGGTGTAGCACTGGGCTGGGGCAGCTCATCTACTGCAGGGACCCTTTGCCATTAAGGCGATTAGATAGATAGACATACTGAGAAAACACACATATATAGATACATGTATGATGAAATAATATATATAAGTATAAATGCCTAAAGATGTCCATTTTATTTTCAGTCTTATACTTCTACCATAAAAATGAACATAAACTGTCAATTGTTAATCACTGATTAACAAAAAACAATATTGCATGAAGAAATTCCATTCACTTTAGAAAATATGAAATATCAAAATCTTTGGAAGAAAAATCTGTAGTATAGATGGTGAACTTGGATTTTTACATTGAGCCTAGCACAGGGTCCAGAAACTCTGTCGCAGGTACCTTACCTAAGAGAGTAGATTGTCAGTTACAGAAAACAAAAACCAAAACTTGGAAAGCACTATTTCCCACTGTGTATAATTCATTTGCTTATTCAATAAATATTTATTGGGTACATGTTGTGTGTACAGCAAGTAAGAATTGAGCATTACAAAGATGACTAAGACAATGGACTTGAAATCTGGTTGTATCAAGTTGTATTAATAGTTTCCATGACAATAAATTTAAGTGGTTTGGGATTACATAGAAAGAAGTAAAAGAGAAATTTAAGACAGCTTTTTGTTCTTACCAGCTATTTGTTTTAGTCATTAATATATTCTTTGCCCACCTAATATTTACATGGTTACCTACCCACTAAATAATTGACTTTTAATTGTTGAGTCGGTCTAAACTTAAACCAAAATTAACATATTCTACTCCATCTAGTCTCTTATTACAGTTTCTATGAATGAAGATTTCTATTAATTTCAGTGAATTGGTCATAATGACTATTAAGAAATTTGGGATAGATTTTAGTATTTCTATTACTTTCTATGATTTATTTACAGTGACTCTGGATAGTTAAAAAAAAATTAATGTACCCATATACATATACGTGTAGATAGAGTGAACCATAAATTCTATTTCTTCTTAAAATAGTTTGTTAAATTGCTCACTTATCAGGATAAAATTACTTTATGCTGTCAATGTTTAAAATGGCTTTAGTGGCTTTAGTATCATAGTATCACATTATAAAAACCAGACACTGCCATTATTTTCCCTCCACGATGTCATAGACAGTTCAAAATGTTTTATCATAGTTTACATGGCTCATAAAGCTTATCTTTTATTTGACATTGCAGGTGTGTTGATAATAGAATATAGAAAACCCCTTAAGGTGGTTAAAGGAAATAATTAGTTAGCTTTTAGACAAGGGAGCTCATTAAGAAACATTTTAAACAGAGAATAAGCTGATTATTTCATAAGTAATAGTAAGCAGTTCTATACTAGAATTGAATGGAATGAATAAAAAGTGAAAGGAAGTGACATATCTGAATACATATCAGGAAATATTGCAAAATACTAGAATTACTGAAGAAATTGTATATATGTCATCATTTGAAATTTGACACTGTTCTACTTCTGTGCTTACTACATTTCATTATTCTACTTATAAAATGTGTACATGCACAGGTTTCCTAACCATCTGATAATCTCCCCTTGACCATTTCCTTTTTCAAGGCATTAACACAGAAAAAAAGCAGGAAACAGGCTGAGATCCCACACTGTATTGTGCCTTAGCCTAAAGTGAATAAATGCAAGGATTGTGCACACAAGATCCAAACACGCATAAAGAAGATTCATGCTGATATTCTTAGAAGAAATTAATAAAACCTAAGAGAACTTGTCAGAAAAATGTTCTAAAGATGATTTTATTTCAGTAATTGTTGTATTTTAAATGCTTTCATTTTCTTTTGTGATGTCTTTCATCTTACTTACAGATGCTATTACTCATAAAATATGATATTTCAGTCCAGAAGGCTGTAAGGCTGTAACTGTAAATGAGACATAATATTCTCATCTAGGAGTAGATAAGCGGATTCAAATCTCCTGCTTCACCGTGTAAGCTGATTACGGCAGAGGTCAGAAAGCTAGTTTCCACTTCCTTTAAGTGCCAGCTATGATATTTTACATAACTAACTAGCCAGACACCTTTTCTTTCCTTTTTTTCAGTTCCAGCATCTGATTGGCAGCCTGTCTCGGTGGTTTACAAGATGGACTAGGAGTTCTATGCTTTGAGAGTGGTGTGATGGCTTCAGGGTGAGTCCGTGAGGAATGAGCACAAACATTATTCAGTGTTTATTGAAGACCTACTGTGTGCCGGGCTCTGCGCCACAACAATGAACAAGATCAATGAACTCTCTGCACTGAAAGAGCCTACAGGGGCAACGAGAAACAAAGCAGACACATTCATTAATTCAATACAAGCGGAATAAGTGTAGGTGTAAATATAACAGCGTGGGGTAGAGACCTGCTGTAGACAGCGTGCAGAACACATTTATGTTTCAACAGTCTCTCCAGCTGGAAGAACTTGGCATCTGCTGAATGGAGAGGGAGCCAGTGGGATCGGTGCACAGATGCGGTTGTCAAAGAGGTCAGGGCTCAATCATGCGGGGCCTTGAAGGCAATGGAAGGAGTTAGGATTTTATTTAAAAGGCACTGGAAGGCCGTAAGAGGGTTCCGTGGGGGAATGATTGCATTTTAAAAATAGGAAGATGGCAGCTGAGCACTGCTGCTTTGGTGGAGGAGTGACCCCACACACACGGGGGCGGGATGAAGTGCGTTGATCCAGGTTCGGGGTTCGATTTGGCTAATAATTAGTTGAGTGACCTTGAAGAAGTCCTTGACCCTCTTTCTCCCATATTTCACTTGTTCTCAAATGGGGATAGGAGAGGCAGAGTGAAAGGTAGGGAGGAAAGAAAAAAAAAAAAAGACCCAATACTTACAGATGGAAATTTCAGATAGTCAATTGGAGACCAACGACAACAACAACTAATAATTTAGTAATAAAAGCCCTTAAGCAAGAAGGAATCATCCCAGCCCACTCTGTGGAAAAGCCCCAGGTAGGACACATAGAAAAGAATCTAGAAATTTGTTAGGATCACTGACTTGGCCACTTTGGCTAATGGTTAATATCAAGGACTTAGGGAAGAAAGACTCAGGATTCATGCCAGAATTCACTCTACATCTTCTAGATTTAGTTGTACATAAGTGTGTACACAGTAGAAATTCACTGGTTCACCCAGCCTGACTGTAAATATATTGAAATACTCCTGCATTGCTTGGTAAATAATCAGTGCCCTCCAGTGCCAACCCCACCACCTGGGCTATCCCACTTCCACAGCCCTGCAGATCTACCCACAATCCAGCATCTAACTGGTTAACACCTGGCTTAGCAAAAGATCTCAAGGACCGTGCTGTGCTCAGTGTTAGTTCTGATTGCTCACTGCCTGGGCCTGTGTGTGTTTGTGTCTTATGGCTGCTGTGCAAATCACCACAAATGTAATGGCTTAAAATAATGGAAATTTGTGATCTTATAGTTCGGGAGGTACAAAGTCTGAAATAGGTCTTAGAGGGCTAAAATCAAAGTACCCATAGCACCTTCCAGAGGCTCTGGAAGACAATTCCTTTGCTTACCCTTTCCAGCTTGTAACAGTCGTCTGCATCCCTTGGTTCCTGGCCTCATTTTTCTTCTCCAAGCCAGCGATGTAGCATCCTCAAACCTCTCCTGCTCTGACACTCCTGCCTGACTCTTATAAAAACCCCTGCTATTCCACTGGGCCCACCCAGATAACCCACGATAAACTCCCCATCCCCAGAGCCTTAATTTAATCACATCTGCAAAGTTCCTTTTGCCATATAAGGTGACATATCCACAGGTTTCAGGGAGATTTCAGGGATTAAGATGCAGATATCTTTGAAGACCATTATTCTGCCTACCACAGTGGTTAGATATCTTAAATATCATACCTGAGTATATACAAGAAGCTACATAGAATCCTCATAGAAGTATGTCTCAGTCTAAAGGTGAGATATGAGAGGAAAGAATCTGAGTCATATAGAAAAAACTTAAAATAGGTCCATGCTCTGAGAACTTTCTGGAACGCTGCAAATCTTTAATTCCCTTCTCCGATTTAATAGTTAGCAGTATCAAATAGATGAAATAGTTAAAAAGAGGAAAGAGTTGGAGCAATACAGAAAAAAGGAAGGAGAAAGAATGCAAATATCACTTGTAAATCCAAATCACCTGTTAGGATTCAGGAGACAAGGACAGAGGAGGAACTCTCCAATGGGCAGATCCCAGTGAGGACAAGGAGAGACTCCAGAAACTGATGGTGAGGTTGCACTCCCTACCCTTTCAAGGTCAACGGTCTTCTAATATTGGATGCTGAAAATAATGTGAAAAATGGGCAAATAAAATAATAAAAATTTGAATGTCCTCAGCAATTTAATGCCCATGGATTTCATGCCCATGGGATTGGTTTGATGAGGTTTGGAGGAAATTTTAAGCTGTGAAGGGACAGCCAATGTAGTATAGTTCTTCAGCTCTTGGAGGGCAGAAGCCATATCTGATGCATCTTTGTATATTAAACAGTGGCTTGTATACAATGGGAGAAAATGTCCTGAAATAAAATCCAGAAGACACAGTCAAATATTAGCTCTCTGAGGGAGGGCTGTTGGTCCTGGGCGCGCCCCTGGAAGAGTGTCAGGCAATTGGCAATTGCCCAATAACTCTGTGTCAAATGAACAGAGGAAAATGAATGGATGCAAAGGGTAAGAATAGACAACAGTTTTTGGTGTAAACAATAAACATTTAAGTGTTCATTTTAATAATTAGAAAATTCCAAAAACCAATACTCAATTCAGTGTATTGGCATTTTGATATACTGTATCAAATCCTAAGTGATCAGATGAATTTAAAGGCCTATATTCCTGTCTATAAATAGGGTTGCCAGGTTTAGCGAATAAAAATACTGACCTCCAGTTCAATTTGAATGTCATATAAACAAAGAATAATTTTTTAGTATAAGTGTGTCCCAAATATGGCATGGCAACCTATCTATAAAGTCATGTTGTACTGTATTTTAGATAAATTATAACTTTGTAACGATATTATGTTTTTAATGGTGGTATTGTTAGGGAAGAAAAAAGAGGTGCTTTCACCAGCTTGTGCTTAAAATGGAGGGTAGGAGATGGTGGAGACCAGCTGTGTTGTATTATGCTGTTTTAAAAGCATGCTTTGCTGCGAGCCAGGGGAAAGAGGAGAAGAACTGAAATTCAGCTTCTCATAAATTCTGCAGAGCTACCAGGGAACAGTAATCAGCAAGGATAAAATCTAGAGGGAAGGTCAGTGAGGCAGGTAAGAGCTGCTGCATCCATATTCCCTTAAACACACACAACTCCACAAA
The DNA here is from genome assembly GCF_041146395.1 of Eulemur rufifrons. Lineage (NCBI taxonomy): Eukaryota > Metazoa > Chordata > Mammalia > Primates > Lemuridae > Eulemur > Eulemur rufifrons. The sequence continues at coordinate 59,252,958 of NC_091010.1, read as the reverse complement.
GCAGGATGGGAAAGGGGGCAAGGGAGAAAGGAAAGGATCATCCCATGAGAGTGTTGTGAGCTTGCCTTTAGGAAAAAGCCCCCCATGGCAGCCCCGACAGCTACTTTAATTTTAAGTGCATGTTGTGCTTGTTTAGTCCATAAAATAGAGTTGAGCATGTTCCATGTACTTTGCAGTCTGTCTTCATAATGCCCTATTGCCGGCAAAGTAATTCACTGTTTTTCTTAGAAAGGGCATGGTGTTGCAATGTTCATTTGAGCCTGATCCGAAGAATCTCTATTGATGCCTTTTTTTCCATTAGGCATTTACATGCTACCTGGCTGTTAGGCTTGAAAATACCAGATGGAGTTTGGGAGCAGAGCAGACACTGTTGTCATAGAAACGAGATGCTATCCCAGCTCTATGCAGCTGCCATCTTCTTTTTTTCACTGTGGGGAGTTCTGATAGGAACAAGTACTGATAAAATATAGAGTTTCCTCCTCACCTTCCCCCACTCCACACACACACACTCACCCACCTTGGAATACAAGCACTGTGAATACATCCGTCAGCTTACTGAAAGCCAAAAACTACAGGAAAATGACTCGATTTCCAGTTCTGATCAGAGTATAACTGGTAAGCCCATGCTTTGACATCATCTTCCTTTAAACTGTGATGATGCATTTGTCCTGTCCCAAGATGAGACAGTAGCCTTTGTAACCAGGGAAGCCTCAGCATTGACATTCCCGGAAATGCAACCTAAGTGCTTGCAATCACTGTGCAACATCTGTACTCAGCAGGAGAGTGGGGAGTGACCTCTCCCGAGTCTCTGAATTCCCCACAGTGGCTGGCAGAATGCTGAGCACGCAGGAGGGGCATGCTGAATTCTTGTGCTTGACTTTCAAACTTGAGGGATGCAGTTACTGGCCATTCTCCCTTGCCGCTGCCTTGCCTCTGCTGGCAGTTACGGCATTCCCAAGGGAGGGTGACTGTGGGGGCCAGTGCTCAGCACAGATGGGAGGACGGGGCAGAAAATTTTTCTAGAGGCAAGGCAGCTCTTGAGTCCCTCCATAGTTGGGAATAAGTTAAATTCTAGGGTCTTAAAACTCTGGCTTTAGCAATAAAGGGCTATTAAAATTGGAGTGGTTTGGTGCAACGGTCCATGTATTAGTTTCCTGTTGTTACTGCCACAAACTATTACACACTTAGTGGCTTAAGACAACACATATTTGTTCTCTTACAGTTGTAAAGGTCAGAAGTCCAAAATCAGTTTCATGGGGCTAAAGTCAAGATGTCAGCAGGGCTGTTTCCTTCTGGGGGCTCGAGGAGAGAATCTCTTTCCTTGCCTTTTCCCCCTTCTAGAGCCCACTTGCCTACATTCATTGGCTCATGGCCTCTTCCTCCATCTTCAATGCCAACCACATAGGATCTTGCTTCCATCCTCACTTTGCCTTCTGCTGTCATCAAATCTGCTTCTGCCTCTCTTTTTATAAGGACACTTTGATTATGCTTAAGGCCCATCCAGATAATCCAGGATAATCTCCTCATCCCAAGGTTCTTAAAGTAATCGCGTCTGCAACCTCCCTTTTGCCATAGAAGGTATTTTGCCATTTATAGGTTCCAGGGACTAGGGCATGGGTATATTTGGGGGGCATTATTCAGCCTACAACAGTTCCCTAACTCAGATGATCATCACTTGGAAAGCTTTTCAAAAGCAAAGATTACCAGGCCCTGCAGTAGACTTAGCCTGTCAGAATTTCTGAGAGTGAGAGCCTGGACATCTCTCTTTGTAAGACTCTCTCAGGTGATTCTGTGAGAAACCTGTTAAGACCTTTTCTGGCCTCTTTCTTAAACACATGCAGTGAGGATTTAGTAACACTGATTGTGTTCTCTGTATCATGTTCAGGGTCAATGAGGGTGTGAGAGAGGTTTTTAAAATGTATTTGTTTGGAAGCTTGGGAGGTCATACCATCCTCTGAGGTTCACAACACTCCCACAGGAGAGCTTTGGCAGATGACTGTATCACGTGAACCGAGGCCAGCAACTCTTCACTTTAATGGTAAGGATACCAAAACTGTTATGGAGGCTAATAATGCCTTCCTAGACCTTTAAACACATGAAATATGTATCTTGATATCTGGTAACGGCTGGTGTTTCTTTTCCTTATGGAGACTTTTCCACTTACCACCTCAGAACATTCTTTTCCTCCATAGATGCTTCCACGTTGTTCTCGGAGCTCTTGAAGTTGCCTATTTTGCCTACTTTAAGAAAAACGGCTGTGGCAGAGGAAAAAAAGCCCATACAGTATCTTTAGAAAAACTGTAAATATTTTATCATTTCTTACTAAACATACATTATTTACTCTGTAATGTAAATATTTTATGGCCTGCAACTGGCAATTTTGGAATATATTGGTATGTTTGGAGAATTGCAGTTCCGTTAAAAATCCTACACTGCACGCCCGGCTCATATTTAAGTTACACAACTCTTTAAAAATCATTTAACTCTCAGAATTAAAGGAATAATAGAACCGATTTTTCAAAGGAGCCTTAAGGACCAAACCCAGAACCAGAGACAGCACATTTGTGTGATAGGAGAAAGTTGTGACAGCCCAGAACCTTCCATCTTCTGCAGGATGACAGTGCTTGAGTGTGTCTAATTTCATCCAGTGGGGAGAAGGCAGAGACTTACCCACCACTAGCTCGTTAGAATGTCCATATTGGGAGTGAAATCTGAGAAGAGTTTAGCCACACACAAAAAGGCAGAAAATCTTCCTGGCTTTAGGATAAGCATGTGGAGTTGTACGTAGGACAAGAAAATCCTTTCATTAAATAAAATGGCTACACTTCAGAGCATTTAAACTCGGTTTTCAAATATAGACTTAAACTGTTTGGAGAATTTTTTTTTTCTTTTTTAATTCCGGTGACTCTCCAATACAGAGGTCATAGAAGCTGCCATCGTTCTAAATTACAGCCCATTTCAGAGGTTGGCTGTAATCCAGGAGGTTGCATTATTGCAAATTGCCTGTCAAAAACTGTCAAAACACTGCCATTATCAAAAAAGTAGTCCTTTTAAATAATTTTCTCACTCTTTTCCCTGAAACTTTACTGGCATTGCGCCTTAATATCATAGCTTATAGGCATAGTAAGTGAAAGCCTTTCAAATGAGAAGTCGCAAAAAGGAACGATATTCTAGGGATACAACAACGACGTGCTAAATTCTAGGCAGAAAATTGAGTCAAATTTGCAGATGCTGTTTTCCCCTCAAAGCAATAGCCTTTGCTAATTTACATGTGAAATGCTAACCAAAGAATAAAGAAAATACGGGTCCTAATAGTATTACATTTTCTTCACATTTAACATGTGGAAAGAATTCTATAGTTAGTTCCTAGAGTCCATATTTTTCCTTTTTGTCCTCTCCTTCCATATCAAATTTCTAATGAAAAATGTTTTATCTTACAGATTACTGATGTCTGTTTCCTTCATTTCGTAAATACGGAAATTAACACCTGAATGGCTGGCTGATTTACCCAAGGCTTCATGACAAATCTGAAATGGAATCCTGCACTCTTTTTCTCCAGCTTTATTGAGGTATGTTTGACAAATAAAAATTGTATATATGTAAGGTGAACAATGTGATGTTTTGATATACATATACATTATGAAATGATTACCACAATCAAGCTAATTAACGTATTTGTCACTTTGCATAGTTACCTTTTTGTTGTGGTAAGAATACTTAAGATCTACCCTCTAAGCAAATATCAAGTGTACAACACAATATTGTTAACTATAGTCACCATGCTGTACATTAGATCTCCAGGACTTATTCATCCTGTATAACTGAAACTTTGTACCCTTTGACCAACATCTCCCATTTCCCACTTTCTCAGCCCTAGCAACCATCCTTCTACTCTCTGCTTTTGTGAGTTTCACTTTTTTAGATTCTACATATAAGTGAGATCATGTAGTGTTTGTTTTTTCTGTGTCTGGCTTATTTCATTTAGCATAATGTCCTCCAGTTCATCCATATTGACACAAATGATAGGATTTCCTCTTTTTAAAGACTGAATAATATTCCATTGTGTATACATATCACATTTCTTTATCCATTCATCTGTCAAATGGATACTTAGATTGTCTCCATATCTTGACTATTGTGAATAATGCTGCCATGCACAATTGAAAATTGATACCCCCATTATGGAAAACAGCATGGAGGTTCCTCAAAAAATTAAAAATAGAGCTACCATATGATCATCAATCCCATTTCTGGGTAAATATCCAAAGGAAATGAAATCAGTATCTTGAAGAGATATTTGTACTACTTGTACTCTTTTTAATACATATTCCAGCTCTTTTTATTTTTTATTTTTGGCTTGGAAATTCATTTCCTTTATCTTCTATTTTTTATTTCAGATTTGACTCTAAAATTATGCTACCTGGGTTAGAAACACTTTCCTCAAAAAGAGAAATCCCTGCCACCTACATTCTCTCAGATATAGACCTTCATGTTAAAACTTCAATTCTAGCAAAGAATTTCAGCAACCGTTCAGTTTAAGACCAATTTGTCTTTCAAACCGTGTAAGATGACAAAATATTTAGAGACTGCTCTTATTTGGGGGCATTACAATTCAAGCAACAAATTAAGAAATCAATAGGATAATTCAGTCCTACAATCATCATGACAGTTATATTTGTCAACAACTAGTTTTCAGAAGAGATGGAACTCAAAGAAAATGCATAGCTTCCAAATTCAGACAAAGAGAGACATAGAAATATTTCTTTAGACTATCAGTAGTTTATTATAGAGAAAAATTAATGTGCAGGTGAATTCATTTAACAGGAAGACAATGCTTTGAACAAATGTAGCCTAAAGATGTTTCAGAATAGATCTGTAGCTTCCAAGGGTGCCAGTAATATATGTAATGGTGCTTGATCTCATTAGCAAGCAGCTCAAACTCTTCAGCTACCATAAAATACAAAACGCAATCAGCACATTCTCAGGAGCAGTATATCTGTCTGACCCTACTTATGCTCTGCAGTTAACAATTTTGTTTTAATCCATAAAAAAGAAATTCTCATTGTCTCTAAATTGTTCAAGTGGGTTCCCAAAAGATCATACTTATGTCTAATTTTCATGTTGCATGTTGTTCTATGTTCTATAGCAATCTTTAGGGATTGGGAAATGTTCTTTTAAAAATTACTGACAAGCCATAATTAATTCATTACCAGCAAAGACAACCCCAAGATCTTCTAGTGGAGGATGTAAACTTCCAAGAAATCCTCCCCAAAAGAGCATTTATTGAGTACTTTTGGTTCTTTACTATCCTGTTATTAAAAATGTACCAGCCTAAAATATCTGAACTTGAGAAAAATTACATAAAGAAATATTTTCCAAGCTGTGTCTTAAGGAACTCCTAATATTCCTCAAGAATTTTACATGCTTTCTTTAAAAAACAAAAACGATGACTGCATATGAAAATAAGATGGGAAACTACATTTTCTAGTCCCCCTGGAGACTTACAATGCACATTAGTTTATTAAAGGTTCTGAGACATCCTGCGATAAAGAAACCTGATTCATTTAGTTTAATACAATGCTCCCAAATTTATTTGGCCATAAAGCCCTTTTTTCCTAAAGCTTACTAAACCATGCTAGGATCAGTGATGTTCTTTGAAACACAATTTGTGTTTCAAACCCTGGTATAGATTTGTGTTTAGGCAGCTACTGAGGCCTGGGTTACAGGCCACTCTATTCCCCTCCGACCAGGAGCTCCAAAAGTTACCAGCATTCTAGCAAACTGTTGGTCACCATGGGGACAGGACATGTGTGTATGTCATTATTTTATAGATCAGGAAACTAAGGTTCTAATTTGCTCAAATGTGTAAATGACAGAGCTAGTTCTAGATACAAAAGCCCCCACTTCCAATTGACTTTCTCTTAACTGAGGAGCCGTAAAGTATACAGCTTCTTTGACTGTCTAAAAAAATTCCCTAAACTTCACACTTTTTAAGGAAGGTAAGAACTTAGTGTAATCATAGCCAAAGACCATTATAATGTCATGTGAAAATTGACCTAAGAAACCAGTATTTAATTATGAATAAGAATCGTGGTTTTTACTCACTGTGCATAGCCATATTTATGTGATTTTTCCAAAATCAAACATATCCACATATCTATTATGATTTTCCGGTCAAATATTTTTTTCTCAAATTACATTATGAATATAAATCATGGTGTGGCCCATTCCTGTTACTCCAACTTCATGTTGTTCTTTTTCTAAATTGTCTCTCTCTACATACTTAATCATCATTCGGAATGACAGGCAACCACAAGGACCTATATCTTGCAACTGTTAGCCGTTTCAATAAATCAGACGGTCAACACATCCCTTTAGTGTACATACCCAGCTAAAAGTTAATTTACAAGGCAAGTGTGTAAACAATGTCATGGGAAATTCTTTTTTTTTTTAAATCTCCTAAATGTTCTCCAGGAAATCATGGAAAATTCTGCACACAATGTGCCTTAAGAACTTCCTTCCAAGTATATATTTCAATTTTATATCTATAATCAGTCATACTTTATTTCTTATATATTAAATGATATAAATTAGTAATACTGGGATATAGTTAACTACAAAAATAAGGTACAAAAAGTTTTGTTTACTATATAACTTACCTAAAATTCTGTCATGACTTCCATTTTTCACATAAATTCATATTTTAGCTCATTTGGAATAGATCAATTCCAAGTTAAGAGACCAATAGGCAAATATATTTTAGAGACATGCAGCACTGAATTATATATCTATTTCTTATGTGTAACATAAAGGGAATGTTCATATTCATTTTTGAACGACAGATAACTCCACTGTTAGGCATTCTTCTGTTCAGCGAGAAGCTTATATTTACTTCTTTCTTAAAAAAAGAATATGCAGCACAAGGCAAATGTTAAATATTAGCAAATTCTAAGACTTAATGCCCATAAAGTGACGTGTTGTATCTGAAGTGTATTTTCAGATACAAAAAGCAGTTCTGCCAGTGGGTAGGGAAAAGGCTTGTGTCATGGCCTTTTGGGCTCAGTGTTAACATCACATTAAGACTTCCTCCTTTTCTCTCTACAGTCAAACTCTTGTAGTGCCAAATGGCCAAGGTTTTCAGGGAAGGGAGTCCAATGCCCTTCTTTTTCCTCTTTGCAACTAACGGGATGGTCAAAAGTACTGAAGGTAATCCCTTGGACCTCTGCTGGTATACGACATGGATCGATGTCACAATAACAGTCCTCGAATCATGTTAATGTCAACATTTTGATGAAGGGACAAACAGATGAAGTAGATGGTATTAGATTACATTCTTGGTATAATGCCTGCTCTGTGGTTAGTACCAATGCTGGGGCAATTGTTTTGTACAGGCATACCTTGTTTTATTGTACTTTGCTTTATTGCGCTTCACAGATACCGTGTTTTTTACAAATTGACAATTTGTGGCAACCCTGCATTGAACAAGTCTATGTGCTTACTTCATGTCTCTGTGTCACATATTAGTAATTCTCACAATATTTCAAACTTTTTCATTATTATATGTGTTATGGTGATCTGTGATCGGTGATCTTTGATGTTACTATTGTAATTGTTTTGCGGTGCCACTAACTGTGCCCATATAAGGCAGTGAACTTAATATGTAAATGTTGTGTGTGTTCTGACTACTCTACCAACCAGCCATTTCACTTTCTCTCTCCTGGGGCCAAAATTTCTCCCCTTCCTTCAGATTTCTGTATGCTTTTTTATCGAAGTCTTGTTTTCATATAAATTCATAATCTCTTTCCTTGCAAGGCAAAAATTTAATGCTATTTAATCTTCAAAGGAAGTGTTGAATGCTAAGAAGCCACCCAGACATTTGGTTAGATAGGATAATGGAGGAGAGGGCATGGGAATCAATTCCTGGAGCTACACTTTGGTTCGATTTCAGTGTTAGCATATTCTTGCAAAATTGTTTGCATTATTATGATCATCCTACTACAAGCATTTATTAAGCTTTTACAAGGCATCAAATGCATATGTACATATGGTTCTTGCTCAATAGATTTGCTATCTAAAGTGAAACTCCCCAATTCCCATAAAAAAAAAAAAAGAAAATGGAAGAGTGGATTGAGAGAGAAACAAAGACAGAGAAAGAGAAGAAGGTTTTTATTCTCCTTTCTTATAAAAATTTAGTTTTCCCAGTTGAATTCAGGTGCTGTAGTTTTTCTCTGTTCTGCTTAAAAAATAATTTTTCCATCACTTAACATTGTGTGGTCTCTGGAATCAAGACTCTTTCTCTTATAAAAAAAAATGCAGCAATGGCCAAGTTTCCACAGCCAGAAGAAAAGGAAAGATTGAGACAGTTTTCTCAATAATTGCTTCAATCCTCCTCCTTGTGTTGGTCTTGGAAACTTGGCGAGCGACTATAAAGGAGACACTGGATTGATGTCCCCCCTCCCTCCTGTTACTGTTTCCCCTGCTTGAAATGCTGTTCTCCTCCTTCTAAGTTGTCACACTCCCTCTCGTTCTTCAGGTCAGATGTCACCTCCTGTGGGAAACTTACACTGACATCCCTCAATCCCCCCTTTCCTGATGGTGCCCATTCCCTTCAACCCGGGCAAAAGTAATCACTCTTCCTGTTTACTTCTTTAACACTTTGTTATACCATTCTCATAGCAGGAATCACACTATGTTATAGTTAGCTATTTGCTTTTCTGTACTCCTCTAATAGCTGAATTTTCTGAAGGCAGGGAATTTTTTTTTTTTTAATTCACCAATATGTCCCCATAAACATGGTACTTAAGAGGGGCTCAATACATCCCTATCCGAGCAAGTTTGCATCAGAATTGGCATATTCACCACGTTAGCCAAATTCCAAGGGAAGAGAAATTTCCCCACGCTGATGCCACCCCTCTTTTCCTGCATAACCACCAGCTTTGCTACTCCCCGGCTGGGCGCCGTGTCCACATGTTGAGACCTACGTGCACATATACAAGCGTGAGCAATACATTATGGGAGAGGATGGATCTAATGCCACAGTGAGGGGAAGAAACAAGTCTTCTATCCCTATTTAGCTCCTAGTTAGGGTTTCTAGATTTGATTTATTTTGACTGGTTTATGCCTCTCAGCTAAGTCAGAAATCTAGATTCAGGGAAAATCACATAAAACAACAAATCCTGACAACGGTTTCAGTAGTTGAGGTGGAGTCTGTTTCTTGTTGGTATATGGTAGAACATTTCCTTTGGGGACTGCTTCCCTCACCCCAGTTGTGTGCGTGATTAGCGAGGCTGTCTATCAAGGTAGGCTCCACTTCCCATGGGGATGAATATGTCCTAGATTCATCAGAATATTCCAACTCACCAGGCATAGTGATTGGTCTAAGCAGGGACAATGGGTGCCTTGCTTCGAAATTTGCTATGAATTGGGAGGGGCAGTGGGAGAGAGACAGACAGAGAGATAAGAGGGAGACAGAGACAGTTGGAGACTGTTGCCTTGTGAAGTCATCAATGCAGAACCATGAAAGCCTGTGAGCTGGGCCAAGGAGGGGACAGAGTTGGGAGCATGTGTGTTGGGGGCGGGGGATGCGGGAAGAGAGTACCTATCACTGGGCAAGAGGTCCAGAAGAGTGCTCCGGGCCCCAGTGTGGACAGATCAATACAAAGTCAGTTGTAAAGCTTTTCCAAACCAGTTAACTCCTGCTGGAAATGCCTGAAAAAGATTTCCTCTAGACCTGCACTAGCTCCCAGCAGCCCTGACCATCAGGGGTCTTCCACATGGTTCCAGCCAGTTTAGGAATTAATCCATCACAGAGGAAGAACAGCTGCGGGGTGGAGAGTAACAGACACATTCCTGATAACATCACCTGAACCTCTGGATCCAGCCTTACTTGAACTTTTTGATAAGCTGCAACAATAAATTATCTTTTTTGCCTGAGCTAGTTTGAGTTTGGTTTCTGTTGCTTGCAACTGGAAAAGTTCTGACCAATAGATCTTTTCTAGTGCACAAATCTGCATCTCATTTGCAGGTTACGGAAAGAGCACTTCAAGGGCAATGATGCAGGACCATTGACTGAATTTCAATGTTATACTCAGCCGTTACTTTTGGGAAGATGTTACCTAACAATGATTTTAAAGGAGTGGGCAGGTTGAGAGGGCTCAGATTCACACTCTATCAGAGCACATGTCTCACGTATACATCAGAAGTTAGTCCCCGAGAAAATTTCTTGCCTACATAAATACATTCTAGATCCCTCAAGAGTGATCCCTCTGGCCTGCTCGGATTTCCATTAAGAGATGTCACTGCCCATTGATTCTGCCCAAATGTGCACTTCTTCTAACGTAAAGTGAGTTTATATTCTGACTGAACATCTTGGTACTTTTCAAACTACAATAAAGGCGCTTGGTAAAAAAGGTTTGCAGTTAATGAGATTCCATTTAGTTTGCATTGTTTTTTCTATAACCTAAAAAAAAAAAATTCCAAAACCTTAATAATTTAAAATGACCATTGACCAGTCAAATTGTCCCCACATTTTCAATTTTCCTGTAATATATCATGTCTCCATTGAAATGGACTATTATAGCTGCCTGAAAAAGTATTGTTTGATGTCTGTAAGCATAGTCAGCAATCAATAATTTGAAATTTGTACCATTTGTACCTTTAAGTCCTGGCACATCATTTTTTATTTCATTCAATCTGCTTACTGTTGAAGAAAAAGAATTTTGAACCATTGCCACAAAGCACATTTATGTGTGAAACAGAGTTCATTTATATGGTGGGAAGTATATCATTTTGACGTTTATTTGCAATATTAATTGTATATATTGATTCTATTTTTTCAGAAATTGTAAATTTATTATAAATACTACCTCTGATGACCTTATTTTGGTGAGACTATCCTTCTGCAGAACTTGAAAAGATTTTGGCGTTGTCATGGATTTTTAAATTCAGAAAGGCAACATATGTTGTAATATTAAATTAAAATTCCATAATCAGTTGTTAGTTCAAGGACAAACTCAAGCAGGAAATGCATTTTTTTAAATGTTGCCTCTTAGCTGTTAGATTAAGAATCAATGACCTTTCGCAATCAGCTCATGTTTACTTGTCTTTGTAGCTCATTTCTTGTGTTTGATCTTAGCCCAAATATAAATATAGTGTGGAAAGTTATCATTGGTTATTTTTAAGTATCACCCGTGTTTTCAGTTAGTAATCGTAAGAGCAGCCTATGATTACTTTCAAAACCTTTCTCTGCCCTCACCAAATATACCATCCTCCACACAAACACACAGAGATAGTATTTTTTAAAAACCTTCTTCCCTACAGGTCTGGGTTTGAAATAGCTGAGTAATCTGAGTAATGAACCCTTACAAAGAACATCTAAGTTTAGCATGCCCAAGGGAAAAAGAAGGTCAAAGAGTTGCCACCCAAGAATCCTGGAAACTTCATCGAAAAGAGGAAGAAAGACCTTAGATGCTTTACAAGAGATAAGATGTTCTCAGGCTGTTAAAATGGATGTTCTTGGGCTGGATATAGGATTTTGGCTTGTCCCTGAAGAAGTGCTGCCTGCAAAGAAGGAACACTCTTCAGCGAGGATAACTCCCCTTGGGGAGAGAGAATGGTAATCTGGATTCTGTCCTTTCACTCACTCAAAAGTATAGGTCAATAACTTTATTTTGTAGACATGGTAATTTTAAAAAATTACATTGATCCATTCAGGGCTTGCATTATTATTGTGCACCTGCTATGTGATGATGTGACAGACACTGGAGGGAGGGATGTGGAGGGGCATTTGAGTTGGATCTTGAAGGATGGGTAACGGGATCCAAGGAAGAATATCAAGCAAATGGAATAACATAAGCAACAGGTAGGAAAACAGACACATACACAAAAGCATTGCAGTGAGCAGTCCCATGCATATGGCACATCAGATATGTGGAGCAGAGAAGGGGAAGGTGAGACTGCAAAAGCAGGTTTGGATCCAAACAGAATTTGGACTTTCCTCTGCCGACACTGGGAAGCACTGAATGTTCTCAGGTAGGAGAGCCAGGATCCTAGTTAGAATCTAGGACGGTCATCCCCGCAATGAGAACTGGGACAGTTTGGAGGGAGGGCGCCAGGAGGAAGGCAGTGAGGAGCTGAGTGGGAAGGGGCAGTTGGAATGGAAAGAAATGGAGCAATAAAGGAGGCATGGCCGAAGGCAGGGGTGACATTGTCAGGCTCAGCAGCTGCCTAAGTGGGGCACACAGGGGACAAGGAAAGGGGTTGAGCCTGGGTGATGAGGGGATGAATTAGATTCTGGACATCATGACTTAAAGTTTCCTGTGTGAGATTTAGAAGAGTGCAGCAGACAGCTGGAAATGCAGGTCTAGACTTTGGGAAAGAGGACAGAGTGAAGATAAAGATTTGGAAGTCAGCCACAGGGAGGTGAGAGCTGAAGCCCTGAAAGTGGATGAGATCATCAGGGAAAAACCATATGGAGGGAGGTGGGAGGTTGAGCACAGAGGAAGCTGAACATGGAAGGAAAAGGGAGGGGGAAGAAGTACTCTGGAAGACTCGCGAGTGCCAAGGAAATGCTATATAGTGATGAGGATTCATAGAAGAAAAGACTATCATTTGGAGTTGAAAGAGACCTTAGAGATCAGCAGGTCTAATCTTTTCATTTGACAGGAAACTGAGGCCCAAGAAAGTTACACTACAGCTGGCAAACAGCTGGATTCTGGGCTGTACGTAGTCCAAATTGAGAAATAGGTAAAGCTGTTCCCTATCCTCCCATCTCCCTTTCCCAGATCTGTCCTCTTTTTCTTTATTCTTATTTTCAATAACATTACAAGCAGCGACATTCATTGAGCTCTTTCTCAGACATGTGGCATAGTGTCATGGTTAGGGACTTTGGAACCAAGCCACCTGGATTCAAACCTCAGCCCCTCTACTCCTAGTTTTTGGACTTTGCACGAACTACTCCAACCTTCCAAGCCTCAGTTTTCTTAGGTGTAAATTGGGCTCATGGCAGTCTTTACCTCATGTCATAGTTAATATAGGTAAACCACCTACAATAGTGCTTGGCATCTAGCAATGGCTATGTAAGTTCTCACTATTATTTTATGAAGTACTCTAAATTAGGGTGACCATGTAATTTATTGTTCAAACCGGGATGCTCTGGGCAGTGCCATGGGGAGCTCTATGGGAGGAGCCTGAGGCAAAATGAAAAATCATTAATACTGACCTTGCTTTTATTTAAATATGAACCATTTTTTAAATCATAGATTTTTTTTGCATTAATTTTGATTTTTTTAAAATATTGCCTTAAAATATGATTTATTTTGACTACTGAGTTTTTGGGTGCCCCTTAAATTTTGCACCCAAGGCAAGTACCTTACTTACCTTATTCCCCTAGTTCTGGCCCTGCTGTTGAGGGCGATGTGGGGGACTTCCAGTGATTATGCTGGGACAGCAGGTGTGAATCGGTCCTTTGCTGGGCACGATGGGTCATACCGTCCCCCCAGCTTTCAGTGCACCATCTGCCTGCAGAGGTCCTCTCTATTTTCAGGGGTGTGTGCGCGTGTGACTTGTCTCCCCGCTAATGTACACACTAGTGTCTAACTGTGATTGGGAATCATATATGAAATCCAGAGTGTGTTCCACAAAAGGTCACCTGGAATTGGGACGTGGGCTCCAAGCCCCTGCCTTACTGAACTCGTTACCTTGTAAGGTGTAGCCTCAACCTTCAATCCTTATGTCCTTAAAAACATGCCACTAGGCCTAATGAGAAGCTGATCTCATGAGATGAAAGTGATTAACACCTTAATGTCTTATTATTTCTTGGAATGTTTGTATTATTTGAGGGATAATATTAGAACCTGCCTCATAAGATTAAATGAAATAACGTGTATAAACTACTTAACAAAGTGTGTGCACACAGGACATACTCAATAGATAGCGGTAGCTGTTTTTACTATATAATGGCAAGTAATTATATAATCGCTAAATAAGTAGATATTACTATAGTTGAACTGTATCAAGTTGTTGGTAGTCAATAGCACTTGATCTGCAAAATCATATGGTTTAACCTACTACTGCTGATATGATAATTGGAATATTAGATTGAACCATATGCACCTGTCATCTGAGAGATCAAAAATGGTCAAGTGTTCGCAATTTCATATGGTTCAAACCAATAAAAACAATATGTCATTGACAACATTGGATAATCCAAAGAGCTGAGTAATTAACAATTGTTATATTAGGTAGTCACTTCACATGGGATTTACAAATTACAAGGTGCTTCCTAATTATATCCCATAGAATAATAGACATAGTTTCATTGCCCTCCCTTCCACAGTTATGAAACTTCCCTAATGCATCAGGTGTTGAGAGATGGATAAAGCACCAGATGCCTGCCATAGTGTGGATTTTCTCTGGAGCACAGTGTTTTGGTGACTGAGATTATAACTAAAGGTTTTGTCCTTATAGAAACTGGAAATCACTGTAAGTAAGCTGTTGCATATGGTCAGTTTCCTATATTGATAATTGCCAAATTAAAAAAAAAAAGCATTCACTTTTTAGCAGAGCCTGTGATGTGCCAGGATTAATATATGAGATGGCATTGGATGGTGGAAGGAAGTTGTATTTCCAGCTTTATTCCTGGTTCTGTAAGATACAGCCTGGAACAAGCTGAAATGAAGCCTACACACTTGGTTTTGATTTGTTGACATATACTATGAACCCCTTCTGTCCAGACTCCCCAAGTCATCCCCATGAGAACACAGGATTTAAAAATTTATACGGCATTATACTTTCTAGAAACAATATGGTTTAATTTACAGCATGTCAGCCAACGTGACCTTTTCATTTTTGCATTTGGGGAGAACTGGAGGAATTTGGAAACTCTTCCATCTGTCATTCCAAGTCTTCTCTCTTGACTGCTTAGATCTCCCCACCTCCCATTTTGCTAATTCAGCGTCCTCTAGTCTACAAAGAATTTGGCCTCTGCTGAAGTTTCTCTGAAAGTAAATGTTCTGGTTAAGTGCTGGTCAAAAAACTGGGAATTATTGGGTGGTAGAGAAAAAGGCCCAGGAAGTCAGTTACCAAGAATCTATAGAAATAAACAGACTCAATTTTTTTTTTCTTGAACTCCCATTAAAACCAGTGAAGCAGTATTTGGGACATGAATTAGCTCTCAGAAAAAGTGGGTGGGAAATAAGTGAGTGTATGTGAGCTTCAACTTAAACAACTTTGATTGCAAGAATTTTTCTCCTGAAAATGACCAAATATGAAAATACTTTTTTTTAAAAAAAGATTATTCCAGAAAAAGATGTTTTATAGTTATTTAAAATAATATTTTGAGGTTCAATCTTTGTTTTACTGTTTTAATTCATCTGCTCTCTCTCTGGGATAGGAGGAAAAGAGTCTTTCAAACTCAGAACGTCCTCTTTCCTTTTCCTCTGCACCCCTCGTATTATATCCCCTTCCTCTCTCCTTACCCGTGCCCTGTCTGGATCTCTGATCATGTGTCAGTCTGAGCCACTGGGCTCTTCAACGCACAGACTACAAAATATGCATATTCACTTTCTTGGACCCTACAGCTCTCTCCAAACAGTCCCTTTATTCCGGGAAGAACGGGTACTGGGTACTCAGCTTCTCTCCGTCTGACAATCTGGTTTGCTCTTCCAAACTGGAGTATTTCCACTTCTAAGAAGGACTCTTTCTGAAAAATGAGCCACAAGCCTCTTGAAGTACTTCTTTAAAAAAAAAAAAAAAAAAAAAAGCAAAGGTTTTGTTTGCAACATTTTGTTTTCACATTAAAATCCTCATTTTGCTGCCTACCCTCTCTAAAATAGAAGTGTGTTCATTTTAAGCAAATGGTAACCCATTTTTGCCTCTTTCCACATTGCTTTTCTGTGAGTCATATTCATGTATTTATTTATTCATTTTGGATCTCTGTGTTATTATGGAAGTGTCTGACATGTCATATACTGTGAGATACTCAGTGCTGATGCTGAAAACTCTTCAAAGATGATTGAGCAATAGTTCCTGCCTTCAAGAAACTTGCTCTCTGATAAGGTAAAATAATAACTTATAATACAAGGCAGACTATGGTAAATATCATCCAAATTAAATGATGTGAGTAAAATGTAAGTCTCAACTTCTTTGAGACCCTTGCATTCTAAAACCTTGATCTCTGACTTAAGCATTTTAAAATCATGTACCACCAGGCATTTTTTCATATTATCAGATCTTTTAAAAATACTTTGCTCATGAACAAGTTCCTCTACTTTTCCTCTCAAAGGACCACAGCTTTCTAGTCAATATGTCAAGATAACCCAAATAGCATTGGTAAACTCTAGTAAATGTGCAAATCATTCTTAAATGTGGAAACCAAGAAATCAATGCCAATATTTCCTTGGTAACAAAGGGATAGATTAATCATTGAAATAAAGACTGTCTCAAAAATTCAGAAATGATCACTAGTGATAATTCCATCATTTACAACTCAAGAAAAATAAATTCTAACGTCATCAGCTCAGGTGCCTAAAAGCTCTGAGCAAACCAAACCAAACACATTTGTCCAAGGGCCATGAGTTTATATCCCCTGATTCATCTGAAGACTCAGGGTATCCCAGGTCTCTGGGATACACCCTCCTTCTTCTGAAAATGCAACTAAAATCATTTACCTTGATCAGACTCACTCTACTTCTGAGTTTGGGAGACCGTCTAGTTCTAACCCACCAAAAAGAATAGGGAAAGGGTGATGACAGTGTCCTTCTAATTGACCTGTTAAGAAGTTTAGGAGGTGCAGGGCCAGGACAGATGTCTGTGGATGCTCACAGCAGTGCTGACATTACTACCAACCCGAATGGTAGGACAACAGTGGAGGATCATGTTGTGTGATCTTATTTAATTGTTTTCCAGTAGATTTCTTGGTGAACTACTACTGACTTTGCAAGTAGGTCATTTATCTACACCTAGGAAGACAGAATTGTTTCCAACAGCTAGGGGGCTCTAGCAGTCCACCTTTCAGACACAAATGGATGTGCTACAATTTGCAGTTCTGAAAATGAATGACTCTTTTCATTGTTATCTTTAAGTATTAACAGTTAATATAATCTTAACATTTTTAAATTCATATGCAAAATTAAGCTTCTTGATTTTATGTTGAAAGTGTTCTTCTAAATATCTAAATTAGAACGTAAATTTCTACTCTTGAGGGAATTTCTTGAAATGCCTGGTAATCATACTAAGCATTGAAGTTGGCATACTTCAACTCAATTCTTACCCAGCACATCTAGGGAAAATTCGTATATTGATATTGATAGATAAGAAAAATAAATTCTTGCTCCACAAAAATTGTATAATTTGACCACTTATAAACCAAAACAACTTCTCAGCTTTTAGAGATGCTCAACAAAAGAAGATTTAAGTGGAGCATCTGAAGTTTTGTCTGCTTGTCACTCCCGCTATTTTTTCTGACATTTCCACTGTCAAGATACTTAAATGTAATAATTTAGCTTTAATTCCCAGTTTCTCTTTCTTGTGCCCTCCATTCTGCTCTAGGACATGTTTTAAAAGCACTTAGAGGCACTTAATGGACAGATTTAGCAAAATCTTCATCCTGTTTCCACAGCTTAGTTGCATACAAAAGACTGAATAAACTCTTTCCTCCTCCTGCCTTCATCCCCTAAAAATATTGATTGCGGTCAAAGGGGGAGGCAGAGGGAGATTTCTCTTATGTGAAAGCTACACAGAAAAAAAAAAAAGGTTTTTTTTTTTGAATCGGTTCTTTTCAGATGCTAAATGCCACTTCCGCTTTCTTATCAGCCACTTTAGTGTAGTACAGGAAATAACAGCACTTAAACAAGTACCCACACATATTTTCAGTTTCCTGAATATCTCAAACATCACTGTTTCCCAAATATCCTGACTTCAGGAAAATAGAAAATGCATTTTATTCCAGACCCTTCTTTCTAATTTGCAAACCCAGGAGAATTTAAGGGAAATGCAATCCACATGTTCCTTGCCATTTCTACATCTAAAGGGTTTTTTTTTTTTCTTTTATGAAAATGATTTGATGTCTAGGAAGCTTTTAAAATAAATCCTGGTTACTCCCCCCGCCCCCCACACACATACTTTTTTTCCTAAGAAAGAGGAAATTTCTTTGGATAAGATTAAATTAATATAAACCCTTTAAAATTTGACTTTGGCTTTACATTTAAAGGCATTTCAGTAAGGGTATGTTCTAAACTCACTTCTAAACATATCACATTATCTAGCCCCTCGTCTATTTTTATCATTTCCTTTATTAC
Organism: Eulemur rufifrons; assembly: GCF_041146395.1. Classification (NCBI taxonomy): domain Eukaryota; kingdom Metazoa; phylum Chordata; class Mammalia; order Primates; family Lemuridae; genus Eulemur; species Eulemur rufifrons. The sequence goes on along the minus strand of NC_091010.1, from coordinate 59,234,662 downwards.
ATTCTTTCATGTCCTTTTCATATAGGAAATCATTCATTCATTCAACTGATATGTAGAGTGCCTACCTGTGCCAGGCTGTTCTAGGAGCTGGGGATACATCAAGAACACGGTAGACATGTTCCCTGCCTTTGTGGAACTTAGAGTCTGGCTGAAAAGAGATACTGAACAAGGGATTGCAAGTCTGCTGAGAAGATGCCAGGGGATGGTAGAGAAATCTTCCCAGAGGAAGTGTCATGCAGGCTGAGACTTTCAGCCAGGCACCAATTCTGTTCCACCTCAGAGCTTCGCACTTGCTGTTCCCTTATCCTGGAACAGCAAGTGCGAAGCTCTGAGGTGGAGCAGAAAGGTGGCCAGTATGGCTGGAGCTTAGGAAAGTGAGGGGAAGGGGTGCAAGGTGAGGCTGGGGCAGATCATGTGAGGCCCTATTTGCCCGTCTGCCTCTTAGAAGTCATGGCACAGTCGTGGCTACTGATAGGGATAAACAGGATCCTCCCAGCCTGACACATCTTCGGACCAGCCCTCTGAGAGCTTTGCCCTGCGTGCCACAGCAAGGCAAAGGCCCCTCCTCTGAAATCCTTTAAATTATACATCGATATAGACCTTTACATCTATGTGTATATACATACATATATGATTCTGAATGTGTGTATCTTTTATATTTTACTGCCTTTTAAGCTGACCTTCTCCCTTGCCACTGCTGTTCCTTTGGTTTAGGCTTCTTTTTCTTCACTCCCCTAGACTTTGAAATAGCCTCGTCAGTCTTCCTGCCTCCAGCTCCTCACCTTGCAAATCTCCAAACTGCTGCCTGGTTTAATAATGTCACTTCCCTGGTTAGAAATCCCTGAGAGGTCCTAGAGATCAGAGCGATCTATCTACAAACCAAGGAACACTAAAGGTTTGCCAGCGAACCACCAGGAGAGAGGCACGGGGCAGACTCTCCTTCACAGCCCTCGGAGGGAACCAATACTGCCAACACCTGGCCCCCAAATCTGAGACAACAAATTTCTGTTGTTTAAGCCACCCAGTTTGTGGCACTTTGCTATGGCAGCCCTGAGAAACTAACACAAAGTTAAACCATTTATTTCAGAGGCTGTAATATGCTAATGTATACCCTAAATCTCCACGAGAGGGGATAGAGTATCCCAAACTTACTTGACAACAGAACACCCCCTCCCCCTGCCCTGTGCATCTCATGGGGATTAATTGTCTGAAGAACAGACTTTGGGAAATACTGACCCAGGACCCTGAATTCAGTCCAAGCCAAGGGTTAAACAGTAGAATGTGCAGTGAGGGAATGAGTACACAAGTTTGCTCTAAGTTATGAATCACTAACAGCCATTTAACATCTCTGAGACATTCTCCACAAAACAAATCTGTCATAGGTAGACTTATAGACCCTGTGGAAAGCTGAGTGAACAATTCCCAGTGGTGACAATGTTAGTATTTAGGGCAGTAAGATGTTCCCCTCTTTTATCTCTAAGTATCACCTTGACCCAAGATACATTTCATAACCTGTAGTACCCAATGCAAAGTAAAAATTCAAGACTCTTTGTTCATCAATTATTAAGAATTTTAAAATGGTGACAGCAGAGCATTAAACCAAGCTCAGGGACCTTCTAAGCATGATACCCTATATGATTGCACAGGTCTCACGGTCACAAGTCCAGCCTTGCCTTGACCAGCCCAACATAATCCTTTACAATCTTATACCACTGTCTGTTCATTTTATGAACTACATTAAGAATATCTCTGTGTTGGGGGTCTCCAAGACCATCCCCAGGTTGGATGAGCCTCTAGGAGAACTCGCAGGATTCAGCAGATAGTTGTGTTCATGGTTATGGTTTATTACAATGAAAGAAGACAAAGCAAGCTCAGCAAAGGAAAAGGCACTTGGGGCAAAGCCCAGAGGAAACCAGGCACAAGCTTCTGACAGTCCTCCCAGAGGAGTCACACAGGGTGTGCTTAATTCCCCCAGCAAGGAGTTGTGACGACATGTAAAATGTCGCCTACCAAGCAAGCTTGCTTGGGATTCAGTGTCCAAGGTTTTACTGGCAGCTGGTCATGTAGTCACTCTCTGCTTAGCATGTGCCAAAATTCTAGGTGTGCTCATAAGTGTTTACACTAACCGGAAATCGTGAGTTCAGGCACAGATCAGCTTCTCTGACACTTTCTCCTACTCAGGTTCAGTGGTCACATTCAATAAATTCAGATTTCTTCTGGTCAACAATTTAAGATAATTCCTCTAGGAAGCTCGTAAAAGATGACGCACAAGAGAGTTTCAGTTACCTGGCAAAAAATCTTCTTTCTATCTCTGCTTCTATAACTTACTAGGGTGCGAGGTGAAAGTGAGAGTTCGGTGGACCTTTGTCAGAAGCATCACGTTGAAGCATGTGGGAGCTATGAGACACGGCTGAGGTTCTCACTTGCACACCAACCCAAGCTTGACCACCTCTTTCCAGAAATGAGTCTCTTTTGGGGAGCTCGGTGCTTATCCACGCCAGCCCACCACGTATGGTGGTGCTATAGTGCTTTTTCCTTCCAACTAAGGGGCTACAAACTCATTTACACTAAGGTGCAATTAACCAAAATGCTTCTGAATTAACTCTCTCAAGAATGTTTATGTTTTGACAGGGGACACTAATTATATCAAAACTTTAAAGATAGCCCCCAGCTTGCAAGGTAGGGAATGGTTTTGGTAGAATAATCATTTGGTAAGCCCCCGATTGGACATTCACTGTGGAACTGGAAGCATTCAACAGAAGTCTCCGTGAAGTCCACTGAAAGGCTGTATTGATTGGGCATTCTTAGTCATTTCCTAAAGTTCACTGTAATTACAGTAAGAATAACTCAGGTTAAGTCAAATGACCCCTAATATTTTGGAGGGGCAGGTAGCGAAGAGGTCTGTAATAATTCTCTAAATTATCTAGATTATTTATACAGATTCTGTTTAGTTTTGTTCAACTCACATGTATGAGATCACTACCCTAGCATTTCAT